>NC_090925.1:359673499-362173499 GCF_040938575.1 Ambystoma mexicanum
GGGCTGCTGGAACCTCGACGGCCACCCGTCGAGTAAGCCTTCTGCGCCATGGCTGAGGGAGCACGCCTGGCCCCTGTCTGCCCAGGGAGTTGTCCCTCGAGAACAGCCAGGTTTCCCTCAGCTCCCCCTACTCGGGGCTTCCCTGCCAACTGGGGTGTGCCCACCAATGCCAGCCTGCTGGCGAGTCAGAGAGAGAAGCGCGCGCCCCCCCCGGCCGGCTTGGTGAGGCCACACGGGGCTCCCTCTCCGGTGTGTGTTTGGGGACATCCTGAGTGGAAGGAGGGGGCATTTAGAACCCTCCCTCCCCCATTCCTACACTTCCTGGATAGGCCCAGCCAGGGCTGCTTTGGGTTCAGGACCCCGGCCCCGGAGCACTCATGCGGGAATACCTTTAGAAACTGTGACCCCCTTGTAACACCCCTCATAACAGTATAAGGCCAGAAGCGAATAAGACTCCATTTTGTACAATCACCAACTCCATTTTAAAATGCTAAAACAGTTGTGAAGTTTTCACTCAAACCTGCAGCTCTCCCCGTCAGGCGCGCACAGCGAGCAAATTCCTTCCCCCCCCCCTCCTCCTCCCCTGTGCCGTCTCCACGACTGCTCGGGTCCCATGAGAAGGCTGGCTGCGAGAATGCAATAAAATCCACACTGTATCTTCTGCCTTCCGTCCCACTTCACTAAACCAGATACAGCCCAGAGCAGGGGCCAGAGAAAAAGCTATTTGTCTCTATAAACCTGAAACCACACCCCACAGACCCTGGCCATAAAAACATAACCCCCATCCCCCTGGGGCAGAACCAACAGTTAAAGAAAAAAGACCATTGAGCCGTGTGTCTTCAATATGGATAGAGTCAACGCGCCTTTTTATGCGGGATCGTATAAACCTAATGGTAGGGTAGTGGGCCCATGAGTGAACAATATAAATACATACACATTTACAATTAGAAGTCCTTATGTTAACACGCCACAATGAAAGCATGAAGCATGTTAATCAGTGATACTGAAATAGTCATAGTAATTGTTTGTAACAGTACAGCACACAACCAAATGTCAAACTGCACACACCAGCATTACGATACCTTGCGTTTTATGAGTTCAAATGTAAATATATGTGTAATATCGTGTAAGCATAACATAGCAGCTAATCACTTTTAGTAAGCCACACCCCCAGTTAAAAACGAACCCACAGATCCTTAAAGCTGTAGTCTGCCTTTTTTTTTAATGAACAAATGAATTTCTGGTCAAAGATATGTTCATTCCGTGATTAATTCTTTCCTTTTCCTTCCGTTATAATGAGAGTGCCTAGTTAAATGGAAAATATAGTATGTTACAAACCAGTATGACTTAAGTTCAACACAGCAAGCCACGTGTAAAAGGCCTGCATGTAAAATTGTGTTTAAAGGCCCTGATCTCTAAGTGATTTCCATCCAGCACTTCACCTAAGTCAACGCCTAGCGTGTAATGCACAACTGAAATCCTTATTTATTTTGTGTCTAAAAGTTTTTATTCTGAACGATGTACCACTTATATCACGCCCCTCTCTTGGAACCCCCCTGGTCACACTGAACCAGGAATCAGGCTGGCTTGCAAAGTTAAAATATTTATTTATGCATTCACAATATTATCACACTACATTTAATGGGTATACAATAATCACCAGTGGGGTGGTGTAACACTAAGCAATCTCTTTAATCACAAGGAGTAATAATGAGCAAAAACAATGCAGCACAGAATGAATACTTTTGCGTGTGTGTGTTCAATCAAATGGTAATGTGGTTACTATTTCCCCCTGCACACCCATCAAACCCCCAATATGCAATATAAAGAGATAGAAGGAGAGAGAGCAGGTATTCAGTTATGCAGAATTCCAACAAAATATCAATCCCAATTTCCCCCCAGCAACACGAGAGAGAAACGGAATTGATTGGCAAACTGTCAAAATGGTTTTAAAGTTACCTGAGAATGGATTGGGTAAAACACTGATATGGTTTAAATTGCTAAAATTGTTGAAATTCTGATGTGAGCCGCTTTAGATAGTTGCAGACAAACACTAGCAATGATTTGGTACTAATAAGCAATGTGAAAACTCCAAACTGAGGTCGGGTGCAATGAAAAGCTGTTTTACACGTGATAGAAATTTCCTAAAACAAAATTCGCAGCAAACTTTTCTGTGCACGGTAATCGCGATTGCGGGAAAACTATATGGATTTGAGATGCGGTCTTTGGTTCTATGGAAAGCTGTGGATGTGAGCTACAAGCAGAAGTTGAAATTTCGTTTCTAGCTAATTGAGAAAGTTATGGGCGTTTTAGTGGAGGTCGTTTTTCTGAGACAGGTGCAGGAATGGGAAAAAAACAGGGAAATGCTTTTAAAAGACAAATGGGATTTCTTATACTAGGTGATGACTATGAAGAAGCAAATACCACACGGGAGCACAGCCACTGGAACAGGGCGACTGCCTGCCGAGGAGCTTGCCTTCTTCAGATGAAATATATCAGCGCAAAGATATTTTTGTAACAATACCAGTACAGAAGGAAGATAGTAGGGATAAGATAGAGAGTTCAGGCAATTCAAAAAGATTTCTAACAATGCAGGTTCTGAAGACAAGATAGGATGGATTTGGCTAGGGGATTACTTTTGACAGTACATATGCTAGTGACACAGTCCTATCTATAGATACTCACTATCTGGGTTTCAAACGGAACCTCAGGGATTCTGGTCAGGGATTCTGGTCAGGGATTCTGGTTCTGGAACAGACTGCTGGGAACACCAGATTGGACTGGATCGGGTCTGCAATGGTTCCCTGGTCGTAGCACAGCACAACTGGATGGGATCTTTTGTTTTCTGGTAATAATTATTTTAGCAGGAAAGCAGTTACAGCACAACCCGGCTGTTTCTTTGGTTCCCCTTAGATTTTGTGGGATTCTTTCTGGTTCTTAAAATTCAAGGCCTAGTTGAAAATGGTTCAACTAATGGAATAGGCCTTTCTGCTTGCCAAGTTTCTGAAGTCAGGAGCAAGGAATATAGATGGTTCTGTTTCAGAGTGCTTCGCCAGGATCAGGATAGTGGGTGAATCTGTGTGTCTTTCTAAGTCCTCAGCTGTCTCTTTTCATGCATGTGATAAAGGGTGTGTGTGCTGGTTTATCCTAAGCACGCCTCTTAGGCAGGCAATTGACTAGAGTTTCCTCTCTCCCTTAATTGGAGGAGAAAACAGGGTGTCACCATGATGATGTGAGTTTATGAGTCATAGAATCCTCCACTTGTCCCTTTGAACATAAAATCTACTTTTGGTATAATACATATTTACATGTGTGCAATCTTTATAACGATAACATATATAAATTACATATTTTGTGAGGCAGATACTCTTCCAAACCTCGTCGCTGTCGGATCTTGTGTCTGCTTTTGACAGAATTCTGCCCTCTTTGGCCAGAACACAATATCTAGTTTATCCTAAAATTTGTACAATTGGGCGCATTGCATATGGGCATAAGAGTATGAAGTTTCGTGCTTTTGGCATAAATACATTTGGTGTAAAACGATATTTTCTGCTACTACTTCCCAGAACATTTCAGAGTTCTGGCATCTCTTAAACCGTGCATCCAGAAATCACATTACCAAATCTGTTGTTCACATATTTTTCACAATTTTACACAGTAATTTATCAGTCTTTTTAAAAAAATTACTTTTGCCTTTGTTATACAGCAAATGGTGGTTTGTGCCCGCCTCCTTCTCCTTCTGGCAGCTCAGAAGCAATCTCCACCTCCTTCCTTCTGGGATAGGCCGTTTATGACTCTTCACACTCTGCATATCCTTTCAGCCAGATGAAGTCCATTGTCCTCTTCCCCTGCAGCCCAGGATCTCCTCCCCTGATCTAATCCTCACAGAGGTGTGATTTCCTGGCCTTCATGGGGGGAAGCTATCATACTGGTTGGGTGGCTTTGAGGCAGCTTAAATTCAATGTCATTTTGTTACATTTCTTTTTCTTGGTTTAAAACAATTTTCAAACAAGCAGCTAGAACACTTATTCTAGCTTCTAAACCATGGGATTTAAATAGTTACAACCTAGGTTGCTCTCAATAACAGGTCATTTAGTTTTCAGACATTAGATTTCAATGGTAAAAGTTTAAATCCTTATGATGCGATCTACTGACAGCTGTCATACAGGCGGCCGCTGGTACTGTGCCCAGATTTTGACAGATTTCACAGGCAGGCACATTTGCTGTGAATGTTTTGATGACAAATTCCGCTTTTCATGACATTGTATGTTCATAATGATTTCTTGAATGAAGTGACTAGTAACACCCAGCAAGAATATTGGATGTTTGATGGTGTTTTGGACTGGCATTCTGTATTTTCAGCAACCAAGGAATAGATTTGAAAACGAGATTTGAAAACGAGCCCAGTGACATGTTTCAGCAGTGTGGTCACCGTTCCACCACTGACAACATGCATGGTAGATTTGGCAGCTATCTTTTCATGTTGTAAGGTGCGATTTCCATAGATTTTGGCGCGCATAGGGGTTTTACAGCCATTTTGATAATTCTGGCACCATCGGCACACAGTGATGCCGCTGGGCAGAGCATAAATTGGTTAATACAGATCTATTATGTAACAAGGAACCAGACTGCAATGGGGTCTCAAGTCTCTCCAGCTCACCAAGGTGTCAAAATAGATTAACAGAGAGTTAGAGATGTTTTGGACATTCGATCGCTGAACCCCCACAATGAATGTATGCCTATAATGATATGTATCTTTTGTGACCTAGTCGCTGCAGTCATCTATTCTGAATCCTCTTTGTTCTTATCAAGTGGACACCTTCGACCATACAATGACCCCATGAGCTCTACCCCCTAGTTAGTATATCAAGGGACATATAAACATGGTGGGCATTACATTTGATGGAGACGCTTAATTTATGACCAGCAATAAATAACCTGCCTTTGAACCCTATTTTCACAAGTGTTAAGATACAGGCCTTTGAGTTTCCACCGGACAAACAGATCAGAGTTCTGAATGAATGGGAGTGCATGACCACAAGGGCAACTGTTACATGGCTAGGTTGTCAAAGGATACATAAGAGTCAGTATGGCATACCAGGCTGATGAGCCCAGCTGACCGATTGACCCAGGACACCACGTCGTCTCATCACGTGCCCACGAACCAACCAGATGTCTTCAACCCTATAGCACCTATATGTGCCTACTCTTAGTGTCCAATCCAATCTTTCTTGTGCCCCCTAGGCCTTCCCACAGCAGATGACATTTTTCTTGTATATAACCAAATTGTAACATGTTTTCTGCAGAGCGCTCACGGCGTGAGCAAAGTAGATTCTGCTTGCCCTAATTTTAGATTAAAACCTTTAATATCACTCTCACCTGGTCTTGGTCTCATTCCCTCCTGGGATGTTTTCTTATTGACTCTGTTGGGGGATTTACCAGCATTATTGGGGTCTCTAACTTTAATTGGTGACCCCGACACAACAGCGTTCTTTCCCGTCCTTCTGGCATGAAACGCCCCCCTGCTTTGACCTAGAGCGTGCTCCCTCAAGAGCTACCCGCCAACGGCAACTGGTACACCCATACGTGCGCACGCAGTAGGGCGAGAGGGTACGGGATCCCCCTTTACAAAACTCATTGTACCACTCGCCGGAGCCGGGTGTGGTCTTTGAGCGAGGAGCGGCGCACTGACTGATCGGTCCAGAGGGTCTCGGATCAAGACGGACATATGAGTATCAAGTGCGGGTGATATTGAAAGTACGGGTGGGAGTCAGATTAGTAGGTCTTGGGATAAATGGTATAATTTTGGTGGAAAGATCTGTAGCACAAGGGGGAAGGATCTTGGGGGCCTGGGTCTTTTCTATATTCCATCTGGTGTCCAGTCAAAATGTCGAAAACATTTGGTCGAATGACAAAAATGTTGAAAATATTATGTCTAAAAAAAAATTTGAATGCTTTCTTTTTTTATGTACATGTTTTTTTTGGTTCCGCAAGTAAAAAAAAGGGTTAAAATAGAAAAAAAAATTCAGAAAGGGGGTTGGGGGGGGGACCCCCCATTTCCAACAAAAAAACAAACTAAAAAAGACATTCGACATTTTTTTCGACATTTTGACTTTCGACCAAATGTTATTTGAAATAGTGACTATAAACAATTCCATCTTATTCTCAGTCTATCGCATATGGCCATTAGGATGGTGACGAATTACAAAGTGAAAAGAAGTTGACAGGGATCCTATCTCCGGTGGAGGGTGGAAGGCGGCGCCGCGCAGTCCTATCTCGACTAGTACAGGATATATGAGTGTGAGGAATCGTGGTACAAAAGGATAACCTAGGGGTCCCAAGGGGAGACCCAGAAGAATATTTAGAAACGCTTTTTTCCAACTTTGTTTTGTCTATCTTTTTCCTTTCTCAGCGGGTGGACTAGAACAGGTGACGGGAGAGAATAAGTCCAGGGAGGGACGGGAAGGAGGGGTATTAGTAGGAGGGGTATTAGGAATGGGTGAAATATAATTTATGTTGTTTTGTTGTCTATGTGAATTGTTAAACGTCCGTCTCTTTATGGGAAAAGAGTCTTTGATGCATAAACATTGATGAATGAATTTGACAATATATAAAAGGAGTTGCATGTATGTTAATGTAGTATCAAGGGATTGAAAAATAAGTGAATAGTTCATTTTGTCTGAAGAAAAATTGCAAAAGCGTATTTGAATTGGTCACATGAGAAGTGCAGAAGTATACATTAGAAGTGTCAGCGAGGTGTAGTGATAGTCAAGCATAATGGGTGCAGAAACGCCCCTTGCCCATATTGGTAAAACTCTACCAGGGTATGCAGACAAAATCAATAAGTACCATGACCAATGGGTCGTGGAGTTGAAGGGGGAAGGATTACCCCAGGTATGGCCAGAGGGCGGGTCCTTTGATAAGGCGGCATTAGATATGGTCACCATCTGCCTGTCTATAAAATATAAAGGGAAACAGTTGCAAAATAGGAAAGAGATATTAGATTTGTGGCACCTGTTTGAGGAGGTGCCCCCGGAAAAAGGCAGCAACCACAATGCGTCTCCCATGACAACAACTGGCAGTAGGGGGCCAACCACACAGGATGAAAAAGCGATAGAGGTAACACGGGTCTACCCTTTACTATCAAAGCCAGTACCTGCGGAAGGGTATAGTGACCCTGTATATGTAGCACAACCCATGGCCCCGCCCATACATAAGCCATCCGCCATAGCACCACGCCCATATGAGAGCCAGGGTCTAACTTGACCACTAGACACACCTAAAATCGATATTGGAAAGCTTGCACAGGATTTAGATTCACAACTAGCAATGGCCCGAACTGAGCTGTCCCGCCTAAGGGCCATGGGAGAAGGAGGGGGGTTATCCACCCCCAGGGTAGAACGTGATGAGACACCCCCACTGAGTGTAGGGGCAGGGGAAGATGGGTGGAAAAAGGGAGAGATCCTATTCAGAATAAATGACATCCCCACGCAAATAATAGAAATAAACACAGCTGACAGTGAACGGGAGGTAGAGGAAGGAGGGGTGACGTCAGACAGAGAGGAAGAATATTGGAGCGACTTAGAGGAGCAGGAAGAAGAGGTAAGAAGGATGGGAATTGCCGCTGGTGGGGCCTCGTTTGGAGATGGGTTGTCGCCCATGGAAGAATGGAGGGGGAGGCTAAGAAACAGAGCAGGGCGCATGGCTGTGAATGGAAAGAAAGGAAAGAAGGTGAGTACTAAAAAGGGGGGAAGAATTTACAGATGCCTCTAATACACAGGGGGGCGGGAGGCCAAACTACATACCATGGGCTCAAATGGACAAGGCCAACCTGCTGAAACAGCTACCCCCACTATCCGGAGGCACCAGAAAGTGGATATATGCTTTTGGAAAACACACAGCAGGAGTGCCCTTGGCAGTGGGGGATGTTAAGAGCCTTCTGGTATCTGTAGTGGGAGACCAGGCTAACAGGGATTGGGCGAAGGCGGGCTTCCCAGGAATAATGTTAGATTGTGACCGCCATGATGGGGCCTCATTCAACACAGTGCGAGCCCGCATGTGGGATGCATTGAGGGAAACAGTCCCAGACACTCCAGATTTACAGTCAGTGATGCAATGTACAATGAATGATGAGGAAGATGCAATGTCTTTCATTCTCCGGGTGCAGGACATGTGGAGAGCGGAAACGGGTACGGCCTGGGACCAATCAACGTCCCTGTTTTACTTCATTATAAAAAGGGGGCTCCCAAAGGAAGTGCAGAAGGCCCTTGATAAAATGGCTGGGATAGAAGCCAAGGGGTGGCCTGAAAATCAAAGCATCATAGTGCACCACTGCAAGAGGATGAAAGAGAAGGAAAAGGAGATAGCAGACAAAGCTAAATTAGTGCAAAGTAAACTACTGAAGGTCAGTGCAGCGGCAGCTACCAGCGCGGTAGGAAGGGAGCGGGAGGAAGAAGACGGACAGATGGGGATACCGATCCAGATGGTGGCAAACTGGACAGGTAACAGCCAGGACCAATGGTCAGGGGAAAATCAATATGAGGGAGCACAGTGGCCACTGAGAGGGGGGCGAGGCAATAGAGGAGGATTCAGGGGATCAAGCGGAAGTGGTGCGGGGTATGGAGGGCCCAGAAGGGGAATGCAAGGACAATGCTGGAATTGTGGGAGGTGGGGCCATTTCGTTAGAGAATGTCAAAACAGGCCCAACAATTCATATTCAAATGAACACCAGATCGGACACCCCCACCCAGGAAGCCCCTACGGGCTGCCAATGGGCAGGAATAGACGAGATAGTCAACCCGACCCAAGATAGATGAATGAGCGCCCAATGCCCCCTCAAAGCACGTCCTCACACCCCCAGTGTCATGATCACACCGCCCCCATGCGCAACAACACTTATGCTACCACGGCAAATAGGGCACCAATGACACCGTGCAGGTGAACAACAATGGCGACAGGCAACGTTTTTTGATGTTGATGAACTCCCATGGCATTCAACATAGGACAGCCCACAGAGAGCACTTGTGTGTCCAATACTGTCGACGACCCTTAACGCAGCAGAGGAACCACTGGTGGAGGCGGCGATAGGAAATCATTTATTTTCATGGTGGATTCGGGAGCAGAAAAATCATGCCTCAAAGAAGGCAGGTTCCCGCTTTCTAATCGGACTTTGGAAATGCAGGGGTTCTCTGGGGCGGTGGTCGAGGTTCCATACACTAAAGAGCTAGACATAACGGTGGGGGGGAAAACTGTAAGTGCACCCCTACTGTACTATGAGGAGTCACCTATCAACTTGCTGGGAAGGGACCTTCTCAGCAAGCTCAACATGACAATCTCCTTCACTGATAGAGGAATAGTGTGCTCTACACCTGGCATATGCACGATCCGTGCCATGTTAATGATACACTCCTAGGTAGACTTTCCACAAACACGCGGCATACCGGTGTATCCAGACATGTTTTTACAAGGTTTGAGGATACTAGCCAGAGTAGTGCCAGAATTGAAAAATGAAAAATGGAGGGTGCCCTGAGAATTCATTTTCCGTCCAATTGCAGACCTGGAAATAGTACCAGGGTCCATAGTGTCCCTGGACATACATGCAGTATGAGTGTCAACACAAAGAATAACAGTAATAGCAATGGACATGCAGGGATGCCAGTGGAGAACAGTGCTGTGCATTGACACCAGTAAGGCCCGGCAAGACCTAACAGACGAGGAGCTCTTTTGTGACACAGAAGATGATGGGGAGATAGTGATGGAATTTGCAATCCCCTGTGATGTCATGGTCCAAAGAAGAGAGGTGCCACTCCCCCTCGTAGCAGTGATCAAAGCCCCACCAGCATACTTTGAAGAAGACATGTCCCATGTGCCACAGCAACTGTGGACCACAGGCCCACATGATGTAGGGTTACTACACGAAGTGACACCAGTAAAGATCAAGCTCAAACCTGGGGCCATTCTACCCCGGGTGAAGCAATACCCCATGTCTAGGGAAGCTGAGGAAGGAATAAAAGACACAATCTATGCATTAATGGTACAGGGCATAATAGTCCCATCTAACTCACCCTGCAACACTTGCATTTACCCAATCAAGAAAGCTAAGGGAGGGGCATGGAGGATGATCCAGGACCTACGCCCCCTCAATGACGTAGTACAGAAGGAGTTCCCTCTTGTCCCAAATCCTGCCTCAATCCTATGCAGTATCCCAACAGAAGCAACTCATTTCATGGTAGTGGACCTAAAAAATGTTTTCTTCTCAACCCCACTCGATCGAGGTTCATGGTACCTAACAGCATTCACACTGGGGAGGAAAAGATATGAGCACTGCAGACTGCCCCAAGGGTACTGTGAAATCCCTAGCATTTTCAACAGAATATTGCACGAAGAGCTCGGAAACATACACACAACGAGTCCCCTAATTCAGTACATAGACAATTTGCTGGTTTGCGGGAGAGATGAAAAAGAGTGCAGAGAGGACTCCATCACCCTACTAACACATCTTGCACAAAAGGGGTACAAGGTAGACAGATAAAAGCTCCAATACTGCCTGACGGAGGTGCTATACCTAGGCAAGTTGATTTCCAAAGATGGTAAAAAAATCATACCTGACAGAGCAGCAGCAATAAGAGCAGTGAGGGAGCCCGATACAGTTAAAGAGAATGTTTCTCGGCATGTGTAACTACTGCTGAGCTTGGATATTGGACTATGCATCATACACCAAACCCCTGCTACAGGCACTCAAGGAAGCCCAGCGGGAAAACACCAAGTTACAGTGGACACAGGAGATGCACACAGCTTTTGACACACTCAAGGAACTGATATCTACTGCCCTCGTTCTCGCGACTGTATGGGAGGATAGGTCCAAGGGACCCCACCCCTGCAGCCCCCCCCCCTTGTGAAGTCCATGGCTCGTCGGGCGTCCCTTCTGCCACCAGGGCCCAGGTGGCGGGTGGGCCACTGGCTGAAACATTGACCAAATGTGCTGTATTACGCTAGGCCCTGGAAACCATTTTGTGAAACCAGAATGACAGGAGCCCCTGTGCGCCGCAGCGCGGCCCCCACCCTTGGAGAGTCCTCACTCGTCCCTGCGGCCGCAGCCCCCTGGCAGATCCGCTGAGAGTTCGTTCCCACGAACAGACGGACATGAGCTAGTGCTAGACGCAAACACTGTAGCATTCACCTTCTGCAGTGTATCACTGTCCTCAGTATGACCCGGCCAGCAGGGCCGGGGTGGAAAAGAACTGTAAAATGGTCCCCCGACAAAAGTAGAGCCGCCAAATACTAATGAGCAAACTGCCTGTGATGAAACTCTTCTCTCCATGACCTTTTTGATAAAACATGTAACCTCCATGAAGATGGCAGAATGTGTGTGTTCATATGGCATTCTGGTTGAAGTACCCACATCCCCGTAGCTATGCGCAATTGGTAAAAGCTTCCCGGGGTTTTTATGTTATATGTTTCGCTGAGAAGAATGTACTCCAAGTTCCTATGCCATAACTGAACTAATGCTGCTAGAGTGCAAAGGAAGACAAGTGCAACCACATTGGAAGCTCATGTAAATTGTGTACGGAAATACACAGAATGTATTTGAATGTCCAAGCTCACCATGTGTCACTGCCATCAGTCTCATTGGCCAGTTGTTCCTGCGTGCTCCACCAACCTTACTACTACCTCGCTTACCGTGCATGCATAGAAATGTAACAAAATGTTGTGGTTGTTAAATACTTAACATATAGCTATCAATTGCAAAATGGGTATAGGTAACACATTCGAAATGGCCATGTAAAAGCACCAACAATGGAGAAACATAAGCTTTGAAAAGATTCTATGAGCATTGTATATTATATGAAGGTTTGTGCCTCTTTCACATAATCTGCAACACACGAGGAAAATACCATTGTGGGCATATCCAAGGCCATTCCCCCTTCCTCCCCATTGAAGCCTGCCAGACGGAAAGCAGAGGCCTGTGCTGCTCTGCCTCACCTCCCCCAATTCGGCTGGAGCCGCTTCAAGCATTCACGTTCCCCCGCAGCTCCCAGGGCCGTGGCCAGCCACCTGAATTATTTACAACCCAGCAGTAAACCCCGGCCATAAACGCAGGCCAAAAGGTGCCCTTTCTTAGGCTCCACGACCCACCAGCTCACCCCAGGTTAATGGCCCCTGTAAAATTAGGACACCCAATATTATAGCAACACTGTAGGAACACATTCATAATGGCTTCTAACGAGACATGATAGCTTGAACAGCTCGCCCCTTGCCCTGAGACCCAACCTCGTGACCTATGATACCCGGTCAACAGGATGATGGTAACCATGTATTGATGTATTACCAAAGGACCCCACTCTAGGTGCATTCCTCCTGTGTTGCATTAACCTGTAGAATAACCTATTGGAAGATTTACCGGGGAAGATAATATTGCAATATTGAATGAATGCGGTGTGCGTGGCCTTAGGGCAGAAAGGCAAGAAAGTTGTCATCAATGACACTGGCCACGCCTGGCACAACAGCACCGCCCGGATGAGCCCAGCTGACCTGCCCGCGTTGGCAACCAGTGACGTCCGCCAACCACGGCGCACCACATCGCAGATGCACCTATAGTTAGTCGTCGCCATCCAATCCCCACGAACATGTGCCCCCTGTAGTGTTTAGGTTCTTATGACGTATTTTGTAAATATATACGCCTGTCTTCGCTAATGTCAGACAGAGCGCTCTCGGAGTTTGCAGAGTCCTTTGCATGCCCTATTTTGACTTATATAAACTCCCATTAAGCTCACCCGCACTTTGCGTTAGCCTTATTCCCTTCTTGGGAGAGTCCATTATTGTCTCTCATTGTGGGGAGGATCGTGCTATCTGGGGACGCTCGCCTTCAGTGGTGACCCCGACAGCGTGATTATTTTTCCTTAAATATATCCCTACGGTCCCCTTTGGCATGAAAATCTCCGGTCGAAAAGGGATACGCACGGTGCGCCGGCTCCGGAAGGCTGCCCGCCAACGGCGAGCGGTACGCTCAGAAGTGTGCACTCAACAGAGAGAGGGTACGTGATCCCGGTTGAAAAATCCCCTTTGAGTACCGCTCGTCGGAGCCATGGGTGACCGTTGAGCGTACGGCGACACTGCCTGGATGGACCCAGTTTGGAGACTCTCGGTTCAAGACGGGCACATGAGTATTAAGTGCGAGCGACCATAAAGGGAGCAGGGGAGGAAAACAGGACAGGGAACGAGGTTGTTTGAAAAGGGACACTTTGGGATTACTAAGAACCACTCTAGGCTTTCTTACTTTTTCTTTGCATATGGCCATTAGGATCAAGAGGTGAAAAGAGATAAAGAGACGGGAACCTAGCTCCGCGAGGGGGTAGAAGGCGGCGCTGCATATCTTGACTAGTACTGGGAATATATAAAGAAGTGGAAAATGAGATAAAGGTGTCTGTTAAAAGGAAGACACAGTGAATACATTAGTAACTGCTATTCTTTCTATACTTCTCTCTGGTTTATGGGGAAAAAACAGGGTTAGTACTAAAAAAAAAAAAATAATAATAATATATATAAAAAAAAAAAAGAAAAGATAACCTAAGTAAAAAGACGAGTTTATATCAAAACGACAAGACGAATTCATATCAGATTAAGAAAGAAAGAGACAGCTAGCAAGTGAGGAAAGGGATTACAAATTGAGCTGTGAATAGAGTGTTGCCTATTGGTGTGTACGCATCACATGTGTCAGAACATATTTGTCAAGATGAATGTGTAAAAGTGGTAAAAAGTGCATAATTATGGTGTGGTCATGGTAAGTGTGACCAGAAGAAATTTTACGGGAAAGAGCCCGATGCAGTAAAGTGACTGTTTTTTTTTTTTAATAAATGTGCTGAAGATATTGGTAGTGTACAAAGGGTGGTTTGCTTTTGTATGTGCCCCCTAAATTTTTCAGAATAGAGGCTGTGCACGCCCATTCTCATATTGCCTAGTTGGCGGAAACACACACAGGTCCCTACACGCAGAGATACACAAATACACAGATATATCTGGTGATATATATATACATATATATATATATATATATATCTATCTATCTATATCAAGCAACCACGAACCATGGGGCAGAGACATCATTGGCCCATATTTGTAAGAATCTACCTGGGTACGCTGAGCGTATTAAGAAATATCACGATCAGTGGATTACAGAACTAAAGGGGGAAGGGTTACCCCAAATATGGCCAGAAGGGGGATCGTTTGACAAGAGTGTCCTAGATATGGTAGCTACATGCATTTGTTTAAAATACAAGGGGAAGCAGTTACATAATAGGAGAGAAATATTGGATCTATGGAGATTGTTTGAAGAAATACCCCCTCCCAAAAAAAGAGAGCTAGGTACTGATTTGCCATCTACCACTGACAATCCATTGCTGATACCAAATGACGACAAGGTGTTGCAAGAAGGGGAACCACCGGTAGAGGTAACTAAATTGTACCCAATATTAAAGGCATGGTCTAGTAAAAAATGTTATTTAAAAAATAGATAGGCAACATAAAAAAAAAAATACTAGCATTCTCTTTTTTAAAACTTCCTATGTAAAATTTTGAGCTATTCAAGCTCAAAATTCGCAAAAGCAAGCACATGGGCGCATCCATTTTGTGAAATGGATGCCCTCCTGTGCTGGCTTTTGTTTTTGCGGCACTAATGAAGGAAAAGCCAGCCAGCTGTAGTCAACAAAAGCTACCGCTGGGTGGCTTTCCCTTCATTAGTGCTGTACGCAGAGGACGGGGCCCGGAGACCAGAGCAGGAAAGCTGCAGCTGAATCTCGGTAAGTGCTATTTATTTAAAAAAAAAAAATAAGCACTAGCTGCGGGTTTTTTTCTACGTTTTCCGGGCTGGAGGAGCCCGGAAAACTTAGAAATAAAACTGCAGCTTTAAAAACGTTGTTTTTATGTTTGCGGTCGCTTTTGAAGCGCTTTTGAAGCGACCGCAAACATAAATACAACGTTATTGTGTTGGAAAACGCTGCGGTTTTTCTTTCCAAGTTTCTCAGGCTCCTCCGGCTCGGAGGAGCCTGAGAAACTTGGAAAGAAAAACCGCACCGTTTTCCAACACAATAACGTTGTATTTATGTTTGCGGTCGCTTCAAAAGCGACCGCAAACATAAATACAACATTTTTAAAGCTGCGGTTTTATTTCTAAGTTTTCCGGGCTCCTCCAGCCTGGAAAACTTAGAAAAAAAACCCCAGCTAGTGCTTATTTTTTTTAAAAAAAATAAATAGCACTTACCGAGATTCAGCTGCAGCTTTCCTGCTCTGGTCTCCGGTCCCCGTCCTCCGCGTACAGCACTAATGAAGGGAAAGTCACCCAGCGGTAGCTTTTGTTTACTACAGCTGGCTGGCTTTTCCTTCATTAGTGCCGCAAAAGCAAAAGCCAGCACAGGAGGGCATCCATTTCACAAAATGGATGCACCCATGTGCTTTTGAGCTTGAATAGCTCAAAATTTTACATAGGAAGTTTTAAAAAAGAGAATGCTAGTATTTTTTTTTATGTTGCCTATCTATTTTTTAAATAAAATGTTTTACTAGACCATGCCTTTAAATAAACCAGTGCCCGCAGAAGGATACAGTGATCCCACATACGTTCCCCCAACATCAGTCACCGCGACTCGAGGGCCAACGGCAGCCCCACCGTATGAGAGCCATAGAGAGCGCGACCAGGTAAGTACACCAATAGTAAATATAGAGAAACTAACATAAGACCTAGAGTCTAGGCTCTCTGTAGCAAAAGACGAGCTCTCGAGGATAAAAAGCATATGTGAACAGACTAGGGCTAATGCTGCTCGGTCAGAGCTGACATCAAGAGCACAGAGTCATGATAAAACCATTGAGAAAGGGTGGAAGAATGGGGAGATATTGTTCAGGATACAAGAAGAACCAGCTCGAATAATCGAACTGGAGGAGAGGGAGGAGCGTACTGATGATGAGATAAGGACCACAGGAGGTAGAGAGGAACTATTGTGTGATATAGAAGAGGACTTAGAGGAAAGTGAAAGATTAAGTATGGCGATGGGAGGAGGAAATGGGTTGGATGGTGCATGTTCAGGAAGAACAATGGAAGAAGAATGGACAGGACGACTAAGGAATAGGTTGGGGAAAATGGCGCCACTAGGAAAGAACGGAATGAAAGTGAGTACGGATAAGACAACAAAGGGGAAGTTACAACTCCCACTAATACGCAGGGGAGGAGGGAGGCCGAATTACATACCCTGGGCTCAGATGGACATGGCCAATTTGTTAAAGCTATTACCACTGCTATCAGGAGGGGCAAGCAAGTGGATATATGCATTTGAGAAGCACACAGCCGGGGTACCACTAGCAATAGGTGACGTAAAAAATCTGCTAGTATCGGCAGTTGGGGATCAAGCTGACAGAGTATGGGTAAAGGCTGGCTTCCCGGGAGTAACGTTGGACTGCGATCGCCATGATGGGGCCTCTTTTAACACAGTACGTGCAAGGGTGTGGGACGCATTAAGAGAGACATTCCCAGACACCCCAGATTTGCAGTCAGTCATGCAATGTACGATGAATGATGGGGAAGATGCAATGGATTACATTTTTCGGGTCCAGGAGATGTGGAGAGCGGAAACGGGCACGCCCTGGTATCAATCAACATCATTATTTTACTTTATAATAAAGAGAGGGCTCCCTAAAGAGGTACAAAAGGCACTTGACAAAATTGCAGGTATTCAAGCAAAAGGGTGGCCCGAAATACAGAGCATAATAGTTCACCACTGTAA
The DNA here is from genome assembly GCF_040938575.1 of Ambystoma mexicanum. NCBI lineage: Eukaryota > Metazoa > Chordata > Amphibia > Caudata > Ambystomatidae > Ambystoma > Ambystoma mexicanum. The sequence continues at coordinate 359,690,266 of NC_090925.1, forward strand.
ACGAATAAAGGAGAGGGAAAAGGAGATAGCGCAAAAAAGATTGGCAGACGAGGCAAAATTAGTACAAACAAAACTGGTGAAGGTCGCTGCAGCAGTAGCCGCGCTCCCACAGAGCAGGGAGGGAGAAGAGGAGGAGGAGGGGCTGGTAGCAATACAGGGGAGGATGGCAACAAATTGGGCAGGAGCAGGGCAACTACAGTGGAACGAGCAGGAGCAGAACGGAGGTCCGCAGTGGCAAGATTGGGCCCCTCGAGGGGGACGAGGTGGGCACAGGGGTCGCAGAGGGGGTGGACAAGGGTACGGGGGAAATGGAGGAAATGGATGGCAAGGTCTCAGAGGTGCGCAGGGAAGCTGTTGGAACTGCGGGAGGTGGAGGCACTTTTCCAGAGAGTGCAGGAGTAGATCGAACAACGGATTTCAAGAGATGGAACACTATGGTAACCCTCACCCGGGAAGCCCATACGGTCTTCCAATGGGACGACAACAGAGGGGACAAGAACAGGGGTACCCAGAGCAAAGGCAAGCGCACCATTACAGAACACAGAATCACCCACAAAACAACGATAATATGCACTACACTCCAGGCAACCCTTTTGCAACGAATGCCAAAGGGGCACCAGCCCCGGCCCCCTATAGTGGTGTGTCAGTAGTTTCAGGAAGCGTCTTCAGCCAAGGGGGGACAATGAGACAACCAGCATAGGACAGCCCACAGAGAACACTTGCGTGTCCTGTTCTATCTACCACCTACGATGCAGTGGAGGAACCATTGGTAGGGGCGCAGATAGGAGACAAGCAGTTCATATTTATGGTGGATTCGGGAGCAGAGAAATCATGTATCCGTGAGGGCCGGTTTCCGCTATCTAACCGGAAGTTAGAGACGCAGGGGTTCTCTGGGGCTGTAATTGAAGTTCCTTACACAGAAGATTTGGATGTGACAGTGGGGGGTAAAACGGTAAAGACACCCTTACTGTATTATGAGCAATCGCCAATAAACTTGCTCGGAAGGGATCTTCTTAGCAAGCTTAACATGACAATATCATTTACAGAAAAAGGGTAGTGTGCTCAACCCCAGGAATATGCCCATTACGCGTAATGCTGGTGGTACATGCTCGGGCAACAGCACCAGAAATACGCGGCATGCCAGTGGATGAAAGAATGTTCATCGAAGGTTTAAAAACACTGGCCCAAGTAGTTCCCGAGCTAAAAAAGTTAGAGTGGAGGATACCAGCAGAATTTATCTTCCGCCCAATAGTACACCCAGACATAGCACCAGGTTCAGTGGTATCCTTAGACCTGCATGCTGTACAGGTATCAGCAAAAAGGATTGCAGTAATTGGGATGGACATAGATGGGTGTGAATGGCGCACTGTACTGTGCATCAATGCTGATATTGCCCTACAAGACTTATCTGATGAGGATCTCTTTTCTAATTCGGAGAGTGATGGCGAGATAATAATGGAAATAGCAATGCCCTGTGACATTTTGATTCAGACAAGACAAGTGCCCGTCCAGCTGATGGCTGTGGTGGGAACACCACTGTCCTTTTTTGATGATGACATGCGACTGGTGCCAAACAATTTGTGGACAACAGGCCCTCATGATGTAGGCTTGTTGCATGGAGTGACACCAGTGGTAATAAAACTCAAACCAGGGGCAATTGTGCCCCGAGTGAAGCAATACGTATTGTCCCGCGAAGCTGAGGAAGGGATAAAAGAGACAATAAATGCATTGCTAGCACAGGGGATAACAGTGCCCTCAAACTCCCCATGTAACACCTGTATCTATCCGATCAAAAAAGCAAAGGGAGGGGCTTGGAGGATGATCCAAGATTTACGCCCCCTAAATGACGTCATACAAAAAGAATTTCCTTTGGTCCTGAACCCTGCATCCATACTGTGCAGTATCCCAAAGATGGCCTCACATTTCACAGTGGTTGATTTGAAAAATGCATTCTTCTCCATCCCCTTGGCGAAAGAAAGCAGATACTTGACAGCATTCACACTAGGGGGGAAGAGATACGAGCACTGCAGGCTACCTCAGGGGTACTGTGAAAGTCCAAGCATATTCAACCGCATACTACACGAAGACCTGGGTAATCTATCAGTTGAAAGCACGATCATTCAGTACGTAGACAATTTGCTCGTCTGCGCACAGAGTGAAGAGATGTGCAGAAGAGACACAGTTATCCTCTTGACGCTGCTGGCGAATAAAGGGTACAAAGTGGACAAAGGGAAGCTACAATACTGCCAGTCAGAAGTGCTGTACCTGGGACAGCTGATATCAAAGGAAGCATGGATACTAGATTACGCAGCCTACACCAGACCATTACTGCAAGCACTCAAAGAGGCCCAGCAAGAGAACAGGAAAATAGAGTGGTCAAAAGAAATGAGTGACTTGTTTGGGTCGCTAAAAGAGCTGATCTCGAGTGCTCCAGTACTCGCCAATCCTGATTATGAGCGCAAATTTTACCTGTTCTCACATTGCAAGGGGACTCTTATGACGGCTGTACTGACACAAAAGACTTCCCTGGGACACAAACCATTGGCCTACTATAGTGGCACATTAGATGCAGCGATACAAGGCCACTTCGCGTGCGAGCAGTCTCTCGCCGCCGCCGGGTTCGCCATTAAGAAAAGTGCCACAATAGTAATGGGGTGCCCTGTCACGCTGTTTGTGGAACACTCATTATTTGCAATACTTGAAAGATCAAAAGGTACACTGACTACACAGCGAGCAACCGCCTATGAGATAATATTGTCCAGCGCCAACATTCATGTAGTGAGGTGTAGGACAGTAAACTCAGCAACATTTATCACAGAACCGTGCACTCTAGAGGACATGCAAGAACACAATTGTGCAACGCACACAGGGGAAACGGGGGAGGGCACGGTGGTGTGTGAAAATGCCCTGAGCGAGGGAGAGGTGTACTTTGTAGATGGGTCAGCATCAATTGACATGGACACAGGAGAGAAACATGTGGGACTAGCAGTAGTGAGGCTAGAAGAAGGTGAGTATGAAGTATTAGTACAATATCGCCTTCCGTCCCATTTCTCAGCCCAAGCAGCAGAACTCACCGCCCTAATAGAAGCATTACATGCAGCTAAAGGATGTGCAGTAACAATATACACAGATTCAGCCTACATGACGACCACCGTAAACGGAGGTCTAGTCCGGTGGGGGCGGAGAGGGTTTCGAAGGGGGATGGGACCCCAGTGCAACATGCTGAACTGTTGAAGGAATCGATTGAGGCACTGAAAGATCCAACAGTGGTAGCAATAGTGAAATGCCAAGCACATACGTCCAACACCGACGTTGCGTCTTTGGGGAATGCGGCAGCAGACACTGCTGCCAAGGAGGCTTCGTATTTCGAAAGACATGGAACAGGTGAGTACCTATTGCAGCACCAGACGAACGAAGAGCTTCCAGAAGGATATAATGCCATGCCCATATCACAAATACTAGAGCTACAGGAAGGTGCCAGTTGTGACGAAAAGATGGTGTGGGAAAAAAGGGGGTGCAGCTAATCGGCAAAAGACTTATTGTGGCGCCAAAATAACTCAGGAAAAGTAGTAATGCCCATCAAACCGTTAGAGATAGCATTCAAGCAATTACACTTTCCAGCGCATAATACTAAACAACATATTGCGGCAGAGATACAGGAAGATTGGTTCGTGCCATGTCTCCAGGAACACATCTCTAGATTGACAATGGAGTGCACGACGTGCCAAATATATAACTCAGGGATGACCCTACGGACACTCAGGGGGACAATTCCAAAACCAACAGGGCCCTTCAGAGAACTGCACATCGATTATGCGGGGGGAGGTGTAATGGGGCACGCTACATGATAGTGGTTGTATGTCCATTTTCCAGGTGGGTGGAAGCGGGTCCATGTGCGCGACCTGATGCTAAGAGCGCTGCAAAGTTCCTAGTGAGGGAAGTGTTCCCGCGCTGGGGAATTTGTGACGTAATTCGCTCAGACAACGGCACTCATTTTGTAAACGAGCTCTTCCAGGAAGTGACTGCGTTATTGGGAATAAAGCATAAACTCTGCTCGATTTATCATCCTCAAAGTAACGGCGTGGTCGAAAAGATGAACGGCCTGTTAAAAGGGAGATTGTCTAAATTGTGTTTTTCGTTGAAGAAAAACTGGATCTACTGCTTACCCCTTGCACTGTTTGAGCTAAGGAACCAGCCGAGCAAGGATCACCATCTGTCCCCACACGATATAGTGACAGGGAGACAGATGCACACAGCACATTCCCCACTGCGCCAACACTCAGATGCACACAGAAGCGCCACCATATTAGGAGATGAATTCACAGATTACCTGAAGAAGCTAACCAGGGCAGCGCGTGCAATTTCAAGACAGCTCTCAACACCCTTCACAAGGGAAGAAGGGAACACAACGGTGTCCTTTGTGGAACCGGACACACAAGGACAACTAATGCCAGGAGAGTTCATTTACATCCGGAGCTTTGTGCGCCGGTGGAATGCCCCAAGGTTCCATGGGCCGTACGAAGTAGATTTTTGTACACCTACAGCTGTAAAAGTGAAAGGGCTCAGGTATTGGATACATTTGACAGATGTGCGGAAGGCATATAATAGTGTGCAGGAAGAAGTGGATGGGGAGGCACAGACAACAGCAAACCAAAATAATGAAAATGACGAGTGAACATGAACTGATGAATGGAGGAGTGTGACTGATAGATAAAGCTGTTAACGGAAAATTTTATTACAGATTATTGATCGAGATAAATGAAAAAAAAAATGTGTGTCTAATTGAAAATAACAGTGTAAAATATATGTATTGTCTGCTCCCTTCTCTGTGCAAACCCCCCCAACCCAACCATCTCCCTTTTTATGAACTCCTGGTACATACAGTGCCAACATAAATGTTTACATGCACGTACTTAATGCACTTTTATATCTCAAACAGGAACTACCATGGCAACAAACGGGCAGCCTGCAACGAATAGATTGATTAGATATAGAGATGTTTTAGCTGAGAGGTGTAGATATTCGTATGAGTGTGGGTTGTCTGTATGCATTACATTATTTTTTACAATACTGTTTGGCTTGGTTGCTTATTGGTTTATAGCGTTCATCTCTATCGAGATGAACAAGGGGGGAGGGAATAACGGGATAGATGTAACAAATCAAACTACAACTGCAAATACTAAAGTAGGTGATTTTTTGGTGTGGGACGGATCTAAACTTGTATGGGGTTACTACACGACACCGCCCAATGTTGCTACCTCGCCAAATGAAAGAATGCAGGAAAAAATGCAAAGCAGCACAACTTCCCCACCAAAAGCCTCTGATTACAATGCCCACAGTTTAAATGATCGCAACCCTTCTGTTATATCATGGCTGTACAACACCCCCACCAGCGTGCCCACCTCCACAACAGAAAACACACTGCTTGATAGCATAAAGAAAGAGAATGAAGAGATGCTAGTGAGATACACAGCATTATACGATGAATGGGGAAAGGACGGCGAAGGGAAGAAAGGGGGTCTAGAGTGTCCCTCGACCCATGAAGCCGGGAGATATCTTAGAAATAGTAGGAGGAAAAGGGAGGTGGGAAGGAGAAAATACGACGAGTATTACGGGTTGGGACTCGACAAGATGGAAGACCCACGACACCCCCACCAGACAAATAAATGGTATGCAGACATGAGTGCAACTGCAAAACAAACAACAAATGAGAGTTGCTATGTCTGCTCCCTCATTCCCCATGCCTCAGGTACACCCAAAGTATTGCTGCCAAAAGAATTGCCTATTGTGGATGCCCAACGTCTCCTTCATCTCACGTTGTGCAGAATTAAGAACACCTTCCAAGCACACGAGGTAACGTTTAAAATGCTGCAGAATGAGAAGACCTGCTACCCGAAAGCGGAAGGAGTGATAAGTTTGGAAGAACCATTCTTTATAATACAAGGGACATTATTTTCAGAAAATAAGTGGAAAGATGAAGAAATAATGTGCAAAGCTGAAGCGCTGCGAGGTGTGGCACCAGAGAAACTGCAGTGGATAGAGAAAACATGCACACCAGTATGGAAGGAGCACATCTCAAAATTGACTTGGGTGACGGCCATTGAAAAGCCCTTCAAGCTACAGAAAGAAATAAACTATGAACTGTGTTTCAAGGGAGACGGGAAAACTATCATGGGGGTAAACAAAAACTGCAACAAGACCCTCACCATCCCGGATATGAGAAAAGGGACAGCGGCCCTCATGGACACTTATTGGGTAGCAACCAGGCATACCTGCACCTCCCACAATCCTGAAGTAGCAAGCACTTGGTTCGACAACATCTTCTCCTGGGTCCCGTCATGGCTGGGAATGGCTGTTAAATTACTGATGCCGGCAGTGGTGTTTCTTCTTTTTATTTTTTGTGCCAGGTGGGTCTTCGATGTTGTGCAAACGCAGTACCAAATGGTGCAATGATGATGGTGACAATGGGCAACGCTCGAGGTACAATACAAAATATGCAGGAGGTAGAGGTCCAAACAGGAGCAGAAAACACACCAAGATTCCAGATGGTGCCCATATACCACAGCAGGGATGTAGTAGACAGGCTATGGCACACTACAATTAAAGAGCCCCATGAACTCGAATGGTATGAGGAGGTGTGGGTGGATTTGGAAGGGGACGGATGTTGTATATACATGACCTGCACACCAGACGAGTATGCTAGAAGGGGAGAAAGTTTGCTAGGGGTATGTAGGGCATGGATGCCCATAAAAGGCACCCCTGCATGGGATGAGGCAGTAGCTGAAGAAGAAGAACGCCAGAGGTTGAGGCAGTTACAGTATTCGTTACTTAAGTAATAAAAGGGGTGAAATGTATGGGAGGATAGGTCCAAGGGACCCCCCTCCCCTGCAGCCCCCCTTTGTGAAGTCCATGGCTCGTCGGGGGTCCCTTTTGCCACCAGGGCCCAGGTGGCGGGTGGGCCACTGGCTGAAACATTGACCAAACGTGCTGTATTACGCTAGGCCCTGGAAACCATTTTGTGAAACCAGAATGACAGGAACCCCTGTGCGCCGCAGCGCGTCCCCCACCCTTGAAGAGTCCTCACTCGTCCCTGCGGCCGCAGCCCCCTGGCAGATCCGCTCAGAGCTCGTTCCCACGAATAGACGGACATGAGCTGGTGCTAGACGCAAACACTGTAACATTCACCTTCCGCAGTGTATCACTGCCCTCAGTATGACCCGGCCAGCAGGGCCGGGGTGGAAAAGAACTGTAAAATGGTCCCCCGACAAAAGTAGAGCCCCCAAATACTAATGAGCAAACTGCCTGTGATGAAACTCTTCTCTCCATGACCTTTTTGATAAAACATGTAACCTCCATGAAGATGGCAGAATGTGTGTGTTCATATGGCATTCTGGTTGAAGTACCCACATCCCCGTAGCTATGCGCAAATGGTAAAAGCTTCCCAGGGTTTTTATGTTATATGTTTCGCCGAGAAGAATGTACTCCAAGGTCCTATGCCATAACTGAACTAATGCTGCTAGAGTGCAAAGGAAGACAAGTGCAACCACATTGGAAGCTCATGTAAATTGTGTACGGAAATACATAGAATGTATTTGAATGTCCAAGCTCACCATGTGTCACTGCCATCAGTCTCATTGGCCAGTTGTTCCTGCGTGCTCCACCAACCTTACTACTACCTCGCTTACCGTGCATGCATAGAAATGTAAGAAATTGTTGTGGTTGTTAAATACTTAACATATAGTTATCAATTGCAAAATGGGTATAGGTAACACATTCAAAATGGCCATGTAAAGGCACCAACAATGGAGAAACATAAGCTTTGAAAAGATTCAATGAGTATTGTATATTATATGAAGGTTTGTGCCTCTTTCACATAATCTGCAACACACGAGGAAAATACCATTGTGGGCATATCCAAGGCCATTCCCCCTTCCTCCCCATTGAAGTCTGCCAGACGGAAAGCAGAGGCCTGTGCTGCTCTGCCTCACCTCCCCCAATTCGGCTGGAGCCGCTTCAAGCATTCACGTTCCCCCGCAGCTCCCAGGGCCGCGGCCAGCCACCTGAATTATTTACAACCCAGCAGTAAACCCCGGCCATAAAAGCAGGCCAAAAGGTGCCCTTTCTTAGGCTCCACGACCCAGCAGCTCACCCCAGGTTAATGGCCCCTGTAAAATTAGGACACCCAATATTATAGCAACACTGGAGGAACACATTCATAATGACTTCTAACGAGACATGATAACTTGAACAGCTCGCCCCTTGTCCTGAGATCCAACCTCGTGACCTATGATACCCGGTCAAAAGGATGATGGTAACCATGTATTGATGTATTACCAAAGGACCCCACTCTAGGTGCATTCCTCCTGTGTTGCATTAACCTGTAGAATAACCTATTGGAACATTTACCGGGGAAGATAATATTGCAATATTGAATGAATGCGGTGTGCGTGGCCTTAGGGCAGAAAGCCAAGAAAGACGTTCATCAATGACACTGGCCACGCCTGGCACAACAGCACCGCCCGGATGAGCCCAGCTGACCTGCCCGACCCACGTTGGCAACCAGTGACGTCCGACAACCACGGCGCACCACATCACAGATGCACCTATAGTTAGTCGTCACCACCCAATCCCCACGAACATGTGCCCCCTATAGTGTTTAGGTTCTTATGACGTATTTTGTAAATATATACGCCTGTCTTTGCTAATGTCAGACAGAGCGCTCTCAGAGTTTGCAGAGTCCTTTGCATGCCCTATTTTGACTTATATAAACTCCCATTAAGCTCACCCGCACTTTGCCTTAGCCTTATTTCCATCTTGGAAGAGTCCATTATTGTCTCTCATTGTGGGGAGGATCGTGCTATCTGGGGACGCTCGCCTTCACGACCCCCAACTATGAGCAGGAATGTTATCTCTTCTCACACTGCAATGGCACACTCATGACAGCAGTACTGACACAAAAGACATCCTTGGGACAAAAGCCCTTGGCATTTTACAGTGGAACACTTGATGCAGTAATGCAGGGACACTTTGCGTACAAACAGGCTCTCGCAGCTGCCGCGTCCGCAATAGAAAAAGCTCTACGATCATGATGGGATGCTCTGTCACATTATACGTAGAACACACTCTATTTGCTATTCTTGAAAGATCAAAAAGCACATTGACCACTCAAAGGGCCACAGCATACGAGTTGATTATCTCTAGTGCTAACATGCATATCGTGCGGTGTAAAAGCATAAACCCAGCCACGTTCATCACAGAGGCATGCACAGTAGAAGACATGCAGCAGCAGGACTGCGCCACATACAGAGGAGATGATGATAACATGCCCAAAGCACATGAAAATGCACTGTCAGAAGGGGAAATTTACTTCGTGTATGGGTCTGCCTCCATAGATTGTGAAACAGGAGAAAAACATGTAGGAGCAGCAGTAGTTCGGGTGGAGGACGGGGAATTCAAAGTACTTGTGCAGAAAAGATTGCCACCACACTTCTCGGCCCAAGCAGCAGAACTGGTAGCGCTCAAAGAAGCGCTTCACACAGCAAAGGGGTGCATAGTGACCATTTATACAGATTCTGCCTATATGGCGACAACAGTACATGGAGGACTAGCAAGATGGGGGAGGGGATTTCGAAGGGCAGACAGGCTGCTGCATTGTACTGCACCAGTACAACATGCATTGAAAGAACCTACATTTGTAGCAGTTGTGAAATGCCAAGCCCATACACGAGGTGATGACGTTATCTCACTGGGCAATGCAGCAGCAGACGCTGCCGCGAAAGAAGCATCCTATTTACCAAAAACCCCAACAGGTGAGTACATACTACAGAAAACAGTAGAGGAAACGCAACCAGATGGCTTTAATTTGTTACCAGTCTCTTAGATAATTGAGCTCCAACAAGATGCACCCAGCGAGGAAAAGGAGACATAGGTAAAGAGGGGGTGCAGCCAATCATCCACTGACTTACTATGGAGACAAAATAACACTGGCAAGGTAGTGATGCCAGCAAAATTGCTATAGGTAGCATGTAAACAGTTACACTTCCCAGCCCATAATGCAAAGTAACATATCATTGCAGACATACAGGAAAATTGGTTTGCCCCTGGAATGCCCCTGGAATACAGGAACACGTGACAAAGCTGATAATAGAATGCATCACCTGCCAAACATACAACTCTGGCATGACATTATGAACTCTCAGAGGGAAATTACCAAAACCTGAGGGGCCCTTCAGGGAACTGCATATAGATTATGCAGACATGGGAGAGAGGGGTAATGGGGCTCGATATTTGCCCCTTTTCCCGGTGGGTGGAAGCAGGTCCCTGCGCTCACCCAGATGCGCAGTGGGCCGCCAAATATTTTGTAAGAGAGGTGTTTCCCCGCTGGGGCATTTGTGATGTCATACGTTCCGACAACGGAACGCACTTTGTGAATGACATGTTCAAGCATATTACTGCAATGCTGGGCATAACCCACAAGCTCTGTACGATTTATCATCTGCAGTCGAACAGGATTGTGAGAAGATGAACGGATTGCTCAAGCGTAGGTTGTCGAAACTGTGCCACACACTCAAAAAGTACTGGGTGTATTGCTTACTCCTGGCGCTTTTTGAAAGGAGAAACCAACCCAGCAAGGACCACCACCTGTCACTGCATGAAATAGTGACAGGTAGGAGGATGCATACAGCCCACTCACCCTTGCGTAGGCAGTCAGACGCACACCAAAGCGCCACTGTGTTAGGGGAGGAGTTCCATGAGTATCTCAGAAACTTGACAAAAGCAGCACAAGCCATAGCCAAGCAAATAGCACCCCCCCCCCTTCACACAGGACAACTCTACCGACACAGTAGCTCAAACCACAGAAGGCCCAGACTGCCAGTTTATGACAGGTGACATGGTGTGCGTGAGATGTTTTGTGCGGAGATGTAACGGGCCAAGATTTCATGGCCCATATAAGATGATCTATTGTACGCCCACAGCGGTTAAGGTACTGAGTACATTTGACAGATGTGCGTAGAGCCCGTGGGAGCGTAAATGGCACAGACCCCGAAGAAGGCGAGGACGAGGGTAGCACACAAACATAGAAAACAAAAGTATACAGGGACAAACACCATAGAAGCATGAGAAAAACTCAGGACTGGTAAAACGGGTAAATAGTTGTACAAGCATGATAATGTTTTGGTGTGTGTATGACAGAGTGAGATAACAATGAACTGTTTATTCTCTCTCTCTCTTCCTCTCCCTCTTTATTCCTTCAGTCTTATTGTACAGTTAAAACATGTGCACGAAAATAACATTTTTCCTTTCCTAGCAATGGATTGAACGGACAGTATTTTGCCTCCCTCGGTTCCCTTCCCCCAGACTTGAGGTGTGGGGGAGGGAAACGGAGGGATGCAGAAGAACAAAGAATGTGTCTATATATATATATATATATATAAAGATGATAATGATAAAGAGAAATAATCATGACCAGGAAAAGAGAATTTAAACTATACAAAATAATGATCGCAAAAAAAAATTAAAATAAACAAAAACACATGCGAGTAATATGCGTGATTAACAACTGCTCATATTTCATTTATTAGGAGCTTCAATGGGCATGGATGAGTCCCCAGCAGCAGCAAACGATAGTGTAAATAGAAACAGACGGAGGAGATATGTTTATCCTAGTTATTCATACGAGTGTGTGCTGTTTGTGTGTGCAGTAGTATTCTTTTCAACATTATTTGGCCTGTTCCTGTATTGGAATATTGTATATATCTCAATTGATGTTGGATAGGGGGGTGTGGGCATGGAAACAATCAAAAAGGGGATCCATCTGATCTGGGACGGTGCCAAGTTAATATGGGGTCATGGGACTTCTGAGAATGAATATAATAATTATAACACAAGTGTTCCCCACATCACAACGATGCAGGCCACCCCACAGACCCAACAAATAAATGATTCCCACTTTAGTGTGTATACAATGAATGACACAACCCCTTCAGAACTAGCGTGGGTCCAAAATCAGCCTTAGCCAACAACCGTGCCGGTTTCAGAAATGGCAACATCTAACGGCCCAACCACTAAAGAAGGGGGTAATAGGAGTGAGCACATGGTAAGCACGTACTACAATTTATACACTCAATGGGGTGGCAAAATGGGTGACAGGAAAAGCAAGGGGACTGAGGGAGGGGGGCCTAGGAGAAAGAATAGGGAAACACCACGAGAAAGTTGGGAAGAACATTATAAATTCGGCTTAGACACAGTTGATGATCCCCAGCACCCCCACCAAACAAATAAGTGGTATGCAGACATGAGCAACACGGCAAAGCAGACAACTAAGGAGAGCTGCTATGTCTTCTCACGCATGCCTCAGGCACTCCCAAGGTACTACTGCCATAAGAAATTCCATTTGCAGAGGCCCAATGTCTCCTACATCTCGCGCTATGCAGAATCAAAAATACTTTTCAAGCGCACACAGTTTCATTCAAACTTTTACAGAATGAGCAGACAAGTTACTCCTGGCCGCAAGGAGTGATTTGTGTAAAAGAGCCCTTTTTGGTAATAAAGAGAACATTACATGTGGACAATAAATGGCAGAAGGAAGAGATTTTGTGCAAAGCAGAAGGGCTGTGATGACTGTCTGAAGGAAAACTCTCATGGGTACAGAGAACATGCGCTCCCATTTGGACTGAACACATAAGCAAACTCACGTGGGTCACTGCCATCGAGAAAACCTTCAAGCTGCAGAAAAACATTTCGTATGAACTGTGCTTCCACGGAGAAGGGAAAAGGGACATGGGGGAACAACGAAAACTGCAGCAAAACTCTCATAAAACCTGACATGAAAAAGGGAACAGTGGCAATGATGGACACATATTGGGTTTGCGGCAACATGGCGTACCTGCATCTCCCGCAATCATGGAGAGGCACGTGCTCCCTGGCAACACTGCATTCTGTGCTAATGGTGATGCCTGAAAGCCACATGCATGAAAAGTAAACATGCGGCAATCCAAGAGGAACCATCCCCAACACTGCTCGAAACGGCTCCTGTGTATGCCATAGACAAGGAATGTGTACAACATCCACTCCGAAGAAAGAAGCGATCCTCAAACTATATTTCAACCAAGTCCTCAGAACTTTTGGCCCAAATACCATATCAATTCCGATTGTTCAGCTTCGTAGGGACATTTTTTGTGCCCCTCGTTCCCAGCATCCAGGTGAAAGCGAACGCCAAGTGGCTATAAATCACAAGGTGGGAGCTCATCCAATTGGCCAACGACACTGAAGAAGTGTTCAATGACATCAAAGTGGAACTTAGAGCCCTGAGGTTAATGACGATGCAAAATCGATACGTGCTGGATCTATTAACAGCAATCGATGGAGGTGTTTGCCGAAAATCGGGAGCGCATGTTGCACATTTGTACCTTCTGCAGACGCTGAGAACGGTTCCCTCTCACATGTGATAGCAGCAGTGCACGACCTCAGCGAGCGGATGAAGGACGAAGGAGGAGCACAGCCCAGCACTTGGTTCGACAATCTTTTTTCATGGTTACCTTCCTGGCTCAGAAGGAAGGTAAAACTCCTCATACCACTCATTGTCTTTTTGCTCCTCATATTTTGTGTGCGTCAGCTAGGACTCCGATGCTGTGCAAATGCAGTACCAAATGGTGCAAGGAAGCATGGGTGGACCTGGAAGGTGATGGAGGGTGTATCTATATGAGCTGCATCCCTGATGAATACGCCAGAAGGGGGCATAGTCTCAGGGCGGTATGCGGGCATGGATGCCAGTAAAGGGGACACCTGCATGAGATGAGGCGGTAGCAGAGGAGGAAGAGCGTAAGAGATTGGGACAGTTACAGTATTCGTTACTTAAGTAACGAAAGGGGGAATGAGTGGAAGGAGGGGGCATTTAGAACCCCCCTCCCCATTCCTACACTTCATGGATAGGCCCAGCCACGGTTGCTTTGGGTTCAGGGCCCCGGAGCACTGGTGCGGGAATACCTTTAGGAACTGTGACCCCCTTGTAACACCCCTTATAACAGTATAAGGCCAGAAGCGAATAAAATCACAGACTCCATTTTACAATGCTAAAACAGTCGTGAAGTTTTCACTCACACCTGCAGCTCTGCCTGTCAGGCGCGCACAGCGAGCAAGTTCCTCCCCACACCTCCTCCCCTGTGCCGTCTCCACGACTGCTCGGTTCCCATGAGAAGGCTGGCTGCGAGAATGCAACAAAAATCCACACTGCCTTCCGTCCCACTTCACTAAACCAGATACAGCCCAGAGAAGGGGCCAGAGCGAAAGCTATTTGTCTCTATAAACCTGCGCCACACCCCCACAGACCCTGGCTATAAAAACATAGCCCCCATACCCCCTAGGGCAGAACCAACAGAACTAAAAGTTAAAGAAAAAGACCATTGAGTCGTGTGTCTTCAATATGGATAGAGTCAACGCGCCTTTTTATACAGGATCATATAAACCTAATGGTAGGGTAGTGGGCCCATGAGTGAACAATATAAATACATACACATTTATAATTAGAAGTCCTTATGTTAACCCTCCACGATGAAAGCATGGCGCATGTTAATCTGTGATACTGAAATGGTCATAGTAATTGTTTGTAACAGTACAGCACACAACCAAATGTAAAACTGCACACACCAGCATTACGCTACCTCACGTTTTATGAGTTCAAATGTAAATATATATGTAGTATTGTGTAAGCATAACATAGCAGCTAATCACTTTTAGTAAACCACACCCCCAGTTAAAAACAAACCCACAGACACTTACAGCTGTAATCTGCCTTTTTTTTCATGAACACATGAATTTCTGGTCAAAGATATGTTTTATTCTGCAATGAATTCTTTCCTTTTCCTTCCGTTATAATGAGAGTGCCTAGTTAAATGGAAAATATAGTATGTTACAAACCAGTATGACTTAAGTTCAACACAGCAAGCCACGTGTAAAAAGCCTGCATGTAAAAGGGGTCTCAAGTCTCTCCAGCTCATCAAGGTGTTAAAATAGATTAACAGAGAGAGATGTTTTGGACATTCGATCGCTGAACCCCCACAATGAAATGTATGCCTATAATGATATGTATCTTTTGTGACCTAGTCGCTGCAGCCATCTATTCGGAATCATCTTTGTTGTTATCAAGTGGACACCTCCGACCATACAATGACCCCATGAGCTCTACTCCCTAGTTAGTATATTAAGGGACGTATAAACAGGGTGGGTATTACATTTGATGGAGACGCTTAATTTATGACCAGCAATAAATAACCTGCCTTTGAACCCTGTTTTCACAAGTATTAAGATACAGGCCTTTGAGTTTCCACCGGACAAACAGATCGGAGTTTTGAATGAATGGGAGTGCATGGCCACAAGGGCAAATGTTACATGGCTAGGATCTCAAAGGATACATAAGAGTCAACATGGCATACCAGGCTGATGAGCCCAGCTGACCGATTGACCCAGGACACCACGTCATATCACGTGCCCTCGAACCAACCAGATGTCTTTGACCCTATAGCATCTATAGGTGCCAACTCTTAGTGTCCAATCCCAATCTTTCTTGTGCCCCCTAGGCCTTCCCACAGCAGATAACGTTTTTCTTGTACATAACCAAATTGTAACATGTTTTCTGTAGAGCGCTCTCGGCGTGAGCAGAGTATATTCTGCTTGCCCTCATTTTAGATAAAAGCCTTTAATATCACTTTCACTTGGTCTCATTCCCTCCTGGGATGTGTTCTTATTGACTCTGTTGAGGGATTTACCAGCCTTATTGGGGGTCTCTCACTTTCAATCACCAGCAGATTAACCCATTAATGCCAGGCGTCCCTGTCCAACTGCTGGGTCGCGGAACCCCCTCCAGTGGAAGGGAATCCCACTCCCCGGCGCCTGGTTGTCCACGTCCCCTGGACCGCTCTGCTGGCCAGACCGTAGAGCTAGGGGTGCCCCGGGCTGTAGGTGTGCATGTCTGGGACACAACTGAGGTTGGGCCCGTGGCACTCCCTCCAGCTGCTCCGCTGTTAATGATCCCTCATGCCCCCACTCACAAGGAGATACCCCAGCCCTACATGTCCCAATTCACACTCAAATGCCCCATTTCTCCTTCCAAACACACGTTCCATATTCAAATGCCACCTCCCTCCGGACTCACATGCCACCATCCCTCCCTCTAAACCCACACAAAGACACCAAGATCCGTCCCTCCATAACTACACCAAGGTGGTCCAGCCCGCTCTCCAGAGCCACACCCATATGCTTTACCTCTACCTCCAGACTCACACTCAGATGGCGCCACCGGCCCTCACTCTATACCCACAACCGGATTACCCCATCTCTTTGACACACACATGCGCCCCCTCCCAAAGACCGACATCCTTATCTCTAGCATACATACCCCATCCCTCCATTCACACACAGATTCCCCCTTCCTTCCCACCAGAGTGATCTAGCCCTCACTCAGACCCACATGCTCCACCATTCCCTGACATGCCCCCATTATATGCCCTGTCCCTCAATTCCAGATCAACAATGCCCCCCTCCGATCCGGACTCCACCAAGATGCCCCATCCCTTCCTAAAGACCCATACCATGATGCCCCAACCTCCCTCCACACAGCAAGATGCCCCCATCCCTCCCCAACCAATGAGCCCCAATGCCTCCCTCCAGACCCACACTAATGTGCCCCATCCCTCCATCCAGACCCACACCAAGATGTATCATACCTCCCTCTCAGACCCACACCAAGGTGCCACCATGCCTTTAGACCCACACCAAGATATCCATCTCCATACACCACGATGCCATATCCCACGCTTCAGACCAAGACAAAATGTGCCCCATCACTCCCTCCAGACCAATGTGCCCCATCCATCCCAGACACATACCAAGATGTCCCCACCCCTCCCTCCAGACCCACACAAAGATGCCCCATCCCACTCTCCAGATGCACAGATGTCCCCATCCCACCCACACCAAGATGCCCCATTCAACCTTCCCAACCAACACCTAGATGACCCATGCCACCCTCCAAAACAGATGCTGCATACCTGTTCCAGACCGAAAACTAATGTGCCCTCATCCATTGCAGACCCCCCACGCTGCCACCGTCAGTCCCTCCACACAGCAAGATGCCCCCATCCTGCACTCCCAACCCACACCTTGATGATCCATCCATCCCTCCAGACCCACACCGTGCCCCATACCCACAATGTGCCCCCATCCCTACTCGAGATCCATACCAATATGCCCTGTCCCTCCCATCAAACCCCATCAATGTGCCCCTATTCCCTCTATCCAGACCCACAAATGCCCACATTCCCACCCTCCAGATGCACACATATGTCCCCATCCCACCCTCCAGACCAACAGATGCCCCATACCTGTTCAGACCAACAACAATGTGCCCCAATCCATTGCAGACCCCACCAAGATGTCACCATACCTCCCTCCAGACACACACCAATATGTCCCCATCCCTCCCCCAGACCGACACCAATGTGCCCCATCCCTCCCCCAGACCAGTGTGCCCCGTCCATCCCATCAGACCCACATCAAAGTGCCCCCACACCCTCCCTCCAGACCCACACCAATGTCCCCATCTAACCCAAACCAGAGTGCCCCATCCCTCCCTGCAGACCCACACCAATGTGCCCTGTCCCGCCCCAGACCACCACGCATGTGCCCCATCCCTCCCATCAACCGATACCAATGTGCCTCCATCCACTCCCTCCAGGGCCACACAAGGATGCCCCCATCCCACCCTCCAGATGCACACAAATGTCCCCATCCCAAACCAGGATGTCCCATCCTATCCTACAGACCCACAGAAATACCTTTTCCAGACCGACACCAATGTGCCCCCATCCATTGCAGACCCCACCAAGATGCCACCATCCCTTCATCCACACAGCAAGATGCCCCTTTCCCGCCCTCCAGACCCACAGCTAGATTGTACCAATCCTCTCCCCAGACCCACAATGTGCCCCATCCCTCCCCCAGACACAGACCCATGTCCCCCATCCCTCCCATCAAACCCACACCAATGTGTCCCCATCCCCTCCCTCCGGACCCACACTGATGTCCCCATCCCACACAAACCAGCACACCCGTCCCTCCCCCAGGCCCACACCAATGTGCCCCATGCATTCCATCAAACCCACACCAACGTGCCTCCATCCACTTCCACCAAACCAATGCGCCTCCACCAAACTCCCTCCAGAGCCACACAAAGATGCCCCCATCCCACCCTCCAGATGCACAGGTGTCCCAGTGCCATCCACACCAGAATGCCCCATCTCACCCTCCAGGCCAACAGATGCCCCATACCTGTTCCAGACCAAAACCAATGTGCCCCCATCCATTGCAGACCCCAAGATGCTACCATCCCTCCCCCCAGACTCACACAATATGTCCCATCCCTCCCCAGACCCACACCAATCTGCCCCTCCCTCCCATCAAACCCACTCCAAGGTGCCCCATCCCCTCCCTCCAGACCCATACCGTTGTCCCCATCCAGCCCACACCAGGATGCCCCATTCCTTCCTGCAGACCCACAATGTACCCCGTCCCTCCCCAGACCCACACCAATGTGCACCATCCCTCCCACCAAACTGACACCAATGTGCCTCCATCCACTCCCTCCAGAGCCACACCAAGATGCCCCATTCCACCCCCACACCAAGATGCCCCATCCCACCCTACAGATGCACAGATGTCCCCATCCCACCCACACCAGGATGCCCCATCCCACCGTTCAGACCAACAGATGCCCCATACCTGTTCTAGACCGACATCAATGTGCCCCCATCCATTGCAAACCCCACCAAGATGCCACCACCACTCCATCCACACAGCAAGATGCCCCCATCCCACCCTCCAGACCCACACCCAGATGAACCATCCCCATCCAGACCCACACCTAGATGAACCATCTCTCCCATCAAACCCACACCAATGTGCCCCATCCACTCCCTCCAGACCCACACCAAGATGCCTCATTCCACATCTAGATGACCCATGCCACCCTCCAGACCAACAGATGCCCCATACCAGTTTTTGACCAACACCAATGCGCCCCATCCATCCACTGCAGACCCCTCCAAGATGCCCCATACCACCCTCCAGACCCTCAATTTACCCCATCCCTCCCGCCAGACCCACCACTGTGTCCTTGTGCCTCTCGCCAGACCCACACCAATGTACCCCATCCCTGCTGCCAGACCCACACCACTGTGTCCCATCCCTCCAGACCCACACCACTGTACCCCATCCCTTGCACCAGACCCACACCACTGTGTCCCTATCCCTCCAGACCCACACCAACGTGCCCCATCCCTCCAGACCCACACTGATGTGCCCATATCCAACCATTCAGACCCTACCAATATGCCCCAACCCTCCCACTAGACTAGACCAATACCATAATGCCCATCCTCCCGCCACATAGCAAAATGCTCCCCACACCAAGAAGCCTATGTGCCTCTCCTGAACCACACGCAGAAAGCCCCAGCCGACCCCCTGTAAACCACCCATGCTGAACACACTCATCATTAAATTACTCTGTTAGCCCCCTTTGCTATTAGCCCTCAGTTAAACACCACCAGCCACTGTCCACGTTCTTAGCCCTCCATACCCTACACGTTGAATAGCTGAACAAAAGTATTTTTTTATTTTCCGCTCCCCATCTCAATCTGGTGTCTGGTGTCTTGCGGGAACGGTCACGGTATCCCGAAGAAAATGTACATTGTATTCTAAGCCAGAAAATGCACATTGTATTCTCAGCTAGCCAAGAGCACACAGATCGCTGCAGCTCGTGCAGCCTGGCAGCCAGAGCCTTAGCGGTTCCCACTCAGAAAAATGACGAGGAACAAGACGAAGTCGGACGCTCCATTGGGAGTCTTGCAGAAACGTTTCGGTAAATGTCTCTGTAAGCGCTACAAGCCAAAAGCACGCAGATTCCGGTTGTACTTGCACCAGCAGCCTTCCCCCGACCGCAACCGCTGCAACCGCAAGGCCATTAAGCAGATTCCGGTTGCAATCACACCATCAGCAAGAGCCATCCCGCTCCAAAAATCACAATGATGACGTAGGAAGTCACGTGAAAAAGAGTGGGCGGGCCGTTGCTATGATCCCTTTCTCGGATGGCAACTGGACAATACTCTGACTTTGGTGCCTGTTGCTAGGGAGTTGGCGTGATGCGGTTGCTATGGACGTTTTGGTGTGTGCTTACGTTACCAAGGAAGTGTACTGCGCGCTCCGTCCGCTTCCGGTGCGGTGACAGGGGAGGAGCGGGGAATGGCGGCCGGAGGAGGGGCAGCCGGGAGCTGAGGAGGACCCAGCGGCAGGTGAGAACTTGAGAAGCCTATGTATTCAGGTTGTCAGCCCATTTTCTTTGCCCGGGCAGAGTGGTGACGGACTGGGGCGCAAAGCTAAATAGGTCTGGAAGGGGGCATAGTAAGGGGCCCACCCAGAAAGCGGAGAGAGATTTTGCTGGTCAGTGCTCGTCTGTGATGTGCGGCTGGCTGCTCTCTGATGCATTTGGAATAACCGCAGTGTGTGAGATGCTCTGGAGTTACACACCCTGTGCCGCTCATTCTTTGTGCTGACAGCTTTTCAAATGGGGCAATCCATTTGTTTTTACACAGCATGTGCTAGTTCAGTGTTAATAAATGAACATGGGGCATTTTTATTCAGCAGGCCAGCAAAAGTATCCACCGACTAAACCTATGCATTCTTCAAAGAGAATTAAAATGCCATACAGAAAAAGTTGTAAACTATTTTCTTTTCATGTCTTTAAGTGACACACCAAAACGTTTTTTTTTTGTGTGTGTATTTTACTTTTTAGTTACACATGGCGCATCCCTGGGAAGGTTAAGTGTAATTTTCTTGCTTAAGTATTCTAGTGGCTGCTTTGGGACATGGACTAAATACATGCACTTAGCATCAAGGGTCTTTTAATTTTCTAATCAGCCACTGCCTAGCACACACACCAGATGGCAACTCAATGTCACTTGGCACTTTGAATAGGAAAGTATAGTTCTTTGTGTGTCATCATGCAGACATGAGTATGTGGCAAATCAATGCAGTGATGTGTGCAGCAATATTTTGTGCCCTGCACATGCCACCACCCTGTTGGTTAATGGTGTTTATGTGGCGCTCCTATGTGTAGCAGCACATATGCCGGTTTTTGTCTGTGTTCAATGTCCATACACTAGCATACTGGAACGTTTTGTGTATGTGGCTCTGATGAGCATGCCATACTGTGCCCACATTAAACACAGGAAGCAATTAAAGAAGTTGCCTCAAATTGAACATCAACTAGGCCAAACGCCCTTTTTTACACTGCCACACCATGATGTTCACTAGCTGCAGGCCAGCCTGCTTAATAGTGAGGAGGTAGTGGATGAGGAACTGTGGACCCTTTACCATGCATTAGAAGCCGGTTTTGTTTAAAACGCTTCATCATCCTATTAATGGTAAGGCTAAAGTTTATAAGAGGTACAATCCTTTCTGTGCCTTGTTTATTGGGTTGCTCTTGCGTGATATCTTGTCCGGTCTGTAGATAATATTCTCTAAAGATGGGGGCTGGGCATGCACACACTGAGACCCAGCCCTTCCTCATCTAAAATTTTACAGAAGTAAAAGGGCCCTTCTGCCCCATTTGAGCATCTGATGTTGCATACATAGGTGTAGTTTTGGAGTGACGTGTGCCAGTCGGGGGTAGGGGATGTGGGGGGGGGGGTGCATTCTGGTGTTTCGTCCTGGGCACCAAGTTGGCTATAAACTGTCCTGCAGGTTGTCTATAGTTCCTTGCACCACCATCCATAACATGGTGGACCATCAGCTGGAGACAAAGGCATATAGGGAAAGCCCAGTATGATAGGGAAGAAGAGGGAGGGACAGAACCAGTGTCCTACCTCTCAACTCGCCCTCTTTTGAACGCCATTACTCACCTTAGACCCATGTTTACCCTTCAAACTCATGTCGTTTGCAGATTTGAATGAGATCTTCCCAGCAGATCTCATTCACCATTTAAAATAGCATGTATTCCTATTGCCTTAAATGGGTTGACACTCTAAAAAAACCTTCACTGGCTGTTGTGTTGAGGTTGATGCGAGAGAAAACGGCATATGGAGTGAAGGAGTTTGAGATTTGTTAAAGGAGATGGTGCCTTTTGCTTTAACAGCATCTTCCGTTAATAAGATAGACTTTGAAAACATACGTTTGGCAACAGTGCTGTGAATCCAACTGTTAAAGAAAAATCAGAAGCAATATTTTGTGAATATACTACCTTCTGGTGCCATTTTGGAATAGTGGTGGGAGGCCCGGGTGGGTCTTGGGCCAGCTAGGGCGAATTGGCTGGTGTGGTGACGCAAAAGGAGGACTCGGACAAAAAGGGGTCATGGTATAGATGGGGTTATTCAAATAAAAGGAAACGATCCCTAACTGGCCCTATAGCTATGAGGGAAATTCTCTGCCTTCTTTAAAAAAACGAAGGGTGCTCGTTGTAGTTCAAAATGAAGGGTCCTGCGTCCAAATCCCTAGTTACTAACTGGCCCTTGCACTTTAGAAAACCTAACTAAAAAAGAAAAGGAGGCTTGCACAACAGTCTCAGAATAGGCTTCTGCCTGGCCCGGTGCTTAGAGGACTTATGATCTGTCTCAGAGGTTTGTTTGTATTTCTCTACAGTGTCCATTCCTCGTGTGTAGTTCGCCGGCTAAAATTATTAATGTCTTGACAGTTCTCACTCTCTTGCACCCCCATTACCCTCACCACATCCCCGTCCCCTCTGGGAAAAGACAAATTAGTCTTCCTTTATACTATTCACTGTTTACCACTGGTTGAATCCCTCCAGGATCACTTCAGCTTTTATCAGTATTAAATCCCTCCAGTATTACTTTGCATGTACTTTTCTTTGTATCCCACCTTGATGATCCGGTGACTCCCCAAAGTCCTGTGCCTCTTTGGTAGGATTATTGTTTCTTAGTCCAATTAGTTTAATACGCTTGTTGGCTTCGCCAGCCTGGATACGAGGCACACTTTTTTTGTGTACTCTCTGGTTCACCGGACGTGTATCCATATAATTGTATCACTTACTGGTAATGTAAACGTTTCCCAGCCTTCATAGATGTTAGGCAGAATCCTGTGCAGTTCCCTTAGGGAGCACTACAGAAGATTAGGACTACATGTTAAAATCCCCTTTGGTATCAGTCTGTACCACAAAGATTTAGTTGGTAGCTGTGGCTGAGCAGTCAGACTTCTCTCAAGTGAGAGATGAGCAGTATTCAGGGTTTACACAATAGGCCTACAGTACTATGGCACAAAGAAACACTGACCAAAGCTTTGTATTAAAAAGTAGATATATATTTATTTTATACACTTCTAGTTAAACACATCTATCACAGTTCTTAAAGCAAGTTAAAATAAGTCAAAGAGAAATATACACACTCCCTAGTTAAATTGCAGACCAAGTGAACCAGAGTGAAAAATGAGCAAAACGGCACAGTGAAAACCACACACAAGGGATACTCTAGCAATTTATCATAGGGGAAGGAAAGCACAAGTTATACAGACTTCTTACACACCCTAACAACACTTCCCATAAGCTTGTGGGCCAGTTTAAGCAAGACAGTGCATCAGTATAGGAAATACTTAAATGAAAACTGAGCAAAATGGCATTTCAGAAGTTTGAAAAAGGGGAAGAAAAGGGTAGTTATAAGAAGTAGTTGCAACAATACAGTTCTCATTTAAAAGCAATCTAAAGAAGGCAGTTCTAACAAATGTAGCCATTGTCAATAGGCCTGTGCCAGAGTCAGTGGTACAGGGCAAAGGCCCAGGAGCAAAATGTTCTTGTAGCCGCAGTCAGGTCTTTGGTTAACGATTTCGAAAAGGTGGATGCAGGAGGTGAAAGACAATGTTTAGAGAGAGGGGCGGCCAACCCAACAGGTAGGTAAAGGATTTAAAATGCCTTTCAGAGGTTCCAGCAGAGGAAGAGAGGCTCTCGTCATGAGGAAGGTTCAAGTTACTGCACTACCCAAAGATGAAACCAGCCGCAGTGCTGCTCGACGAATAAAAGGTACGCTCCTTTAAATCGCGGTCCGGGTGGACGGGTGCCTGGCTATCCGGTCTCCAAGTACAGGGTACTGGCGATTCGACCAAGGCAGGTCCGGAGAGGCGATTGGCAAACTGGTTGGCCCCACCAGCTCAAAGGAAGAAGTCTCTTGCAGATGAAGATCTTCTCTCGTCGTGTGGAGAAAAGTCGTGAGATGCTGCAGCAGGGCTTCACCGGTGGTTCAGTCATTGCAGATGTCTTTGGCTTCTCTCCTCTTCAGCTTCTTAGTTCCAGTGGCGACGTCTTGCTCTTCCAGTCCTCAGGACCCTGCTTTTATGCAAAAAGATCCCCATTCATACAGCCTAGCTGTCAATCACACAGTGGAGTGGTCATCTTGGCGGGAGACCCTCCAGCCTATCGGGATAGAGTACGACATGGGTTGCTGAGGCAACCCTGTCCAGGGGTCCTACTCCCCCTCCCACACAATGGACCCACCCCAGACTCAGTGGCGCCGAAAGGAGGGCTTCTCGGCAGAAGCCCGCCAAAAGGACGAACAAAGGATCCCCCACCTGGGTTAGGAGTTTAGAGAAAGAAGTTATATTAAAGTTCTGGCAAATAAAACCTACCGGAGTAAAGTTAATATTAAAATACAACAGCAGTATGTTATAGGCTGTCAGAAAATGTGGTAGCCTCGAACAATGGGAAAATCCCATAGGGGAAATATTTGCGGTCGAATATTTACAGTAGTAACCACTGCCACCAGCCAGAAACTTTTGAGAGAGGAACTGTACGGTACCCTCTCGAAAAATGAACATAAGGGAAAAACTAGTAACCCTTCCCAGTACTTCCATAGTAAGATGGGTTGTACTGGTTTAGTTCACAAAAATTGACTAGTAAAGTCAATGGGGACTTTACATGCCCTGGGAGACAGTGGTCAGTCCCAGGGTATGGAGTCTATGTTTGGCTGTCGCTACAACACCCATGTGTCACTGCACAAATGGTGCTGTGTAACACATGTGAATAAAGATGGTTCCTATGGAGGTGAGAGAAACTAGCCTAGAACACACATAGCAAAGATGCCTAAGAGTGGGATAAAGAGTCTCACTCTTAGCAGGAGAAAAAAACAAACCCATCAAATCCAGCAACGCTGCTGGGGGACTCTATAGGTAAGGGAAATTAGCCATAAAATTAGAATTCTCCCTAACAATAGAGAGTGTTCCTATATCTTTCACTCTTTGTATTGGGTCACATGCCCATTACACTCTTTTAGGCTTTCATGTTCATGGCGACTTCTCCAACCTTGTGCCAATATTTGCATCTCAGATTACCTTGGCCTTGTGCCCATTCCAGTTTTCCAGCTTCTCGTACTGTAAATGGCTTTGGCAGTCCACAGTTTACCGCCCTCTCTGATGTCCCCACAGTGGGAGCTTTAACCTTCCAGTTGGCCTTGCTAGTGCCAGCACTCGCTGTGTGAGGCTTGGGGGGTGGGGGGACTCTGGCTCCTTTCTTTCTTCTGGTCTCGGCGTCGGTCAATGGGTGCCCGGCCCACCACTGTGTTCTTGTGGTTGCGCCACCAGCAAAGACGGTTTGCTTCCCATCTAGGCTCCTTTCCTGACCGGAGCCTCTTGCTTGGTCAGTGTACCTGCTTCGTAGACTCCAGATAGCATGTCTTGCTCCTGCTACGTCACCGCCCCTCCAGGGTGTGTTCAGAGGCTCGCCTCTGCGTACCGTGGATTCTCCTCCCTTTATAGGAGTTGCGCATGGCCTCACTGGTCTCTCTCCCATCACAGTTCTTATTATGTGTACGTATGTGATCCCCATCAAAAAAGGTGTGTCCTTCCTTTGCGGCAGCCTTCAAATGATAGTCTGCATTACCTGAACCCAACAGGGTAGAAGGAGGATTGCTGGTATTTGTAGTTAAAATCGGAGAACAAGCAGTTTTCCAGTCCCATGTAGGCAGACAATGTAGTCGGTTCAGGCTGGTCCTCATTGGACTGGGAGTCCTTATCCCAGAGAGGAGAGTCGCTCCCAATGAGGTCCCACTTGCCCAGACCCCTAGGGATGGTCTTTGGGAGCGGGCTCGCCTCCCTATGCTCACAGGGGTCGGTTCCCCTCTGGGGAGAAGAGACAAATCATCCCGATTCGTCACACTGGCTTGGGCTTGAGCTCAACTCTAGTTTCAAGCAACTGTCTGGGCAAAGGCCAGCCGAGTCGCCACATGCTTGCAAAACACATTGCGTATTTTCTTTTTTATAATCTTGTTCATGGGCAGGCTCACACATCCCACAGCATCAAGGCACGCCTGCAAAAAGACTCCAACCCTCACAAATGCTATTTGGCCCCCGCTTTTTAAATCTATGCAGAAGGAGGTAGGATCCTCCATTGCTGTCTGTCCATATGGAAACCACACAAACATGTCTTTTCTTGTATACCCCCTCCACTGTTATCCGGTCATATTTTCGAATACATATTTTCAAAACACCATTATGTCAAACATTTTGCCGAAATGTTATTTTTAGAATATATTTTTTTTAATTTTATGTTTTTTTGTTTGTTTGGTAAATTAAAAAAAGAGGTTTGGGGGGATCCCCCCCCCATTTGAAACCTAAAATTAAAAAAAAAGAATTTCGGCAAAGTTGCGTCGACATAATGGCATTCGAAAATATGCCATTCGAAAATATCACTATAAATCCCCTCCACCCATACAACGAGACTCCCTTCTCTGTATCCCCTTCACATCAGTGTCCTGTCACTTTCCACCCAATGATGTATGCCCTGCAGTCCTCTGCTGCAGTATTTCTGAGAAGAGCTGGTCGCTTCAATTAACCTTACTTCTCACTCTGCCTTTTCCCTCTGTGAAATCCACTCCAGCTAACCCGGTGACACCTTTTTTGTGCCTCTCCCTTGTACAGTGCTCTGTTGCTTCCCAGTTACGTTTGTGCTTTATAAATCCATACATGAACAAGGCTATAGCCAACATCTGACACCCAATACCAATCCGTGTCTGAAGCATGTATGATTGGGGTGTTTGCAAATCCTCGCACATCTCCAGGTAGTTACCAAGCCTGTGCCTTCCTTCAAGACCGAGTCACCAAGCTAAACCCCATTTTTAAACTTTCGGCTTCATTTCAATGATCTCTGCAAGTCTGACACATTTTGTCAAGCAACATCACGTTTTCTTGACCTCATGCATAACAGCAATCGGCATGGCTCTCAAACACTGGCGACAGGCTGGTGTTTTTAGTCTCTTGGTGTTGGTCATATCTTTCAACTGACCACCTTTAGCTAGTGTCAAGTGCCCTGCAAAACTTGTGCAAGCTTTATTCCACATGATAGACTTCAATGTGCTTTCACCCACTAAAACCGAAAACATTGGATATCGCCCATCTTGGAGTTTTGATAGGCTGAGAGGTATGTTCTTCTTTATTTTATTTGTTTGTGTGTGGGACTTGAAAGCACAATTACAAAACCCAGAGCTAGTTTTTAGGTTGGTGTTATTAAGTGTTTTGGTACTTGTAGTCTCCTGTTCATAGAGGGAAACATACAACTGTCATTACAATCTTATTTTTCTTAACACGTTTGTTCAAGCATTTCCATATGTCAGTTGGTTTATTTTGTAGTTTGTGTTCTCTGCGAGTAATCCCCAAAGCGGACATGAACATACATCTAGAGCTGAGATCAGGGCTCAAGTCCAACCACCACCACTTAGTGTTTGATGCTGAGCAAACAATCAGCAGCCAAAATGAAGAGTTCTTGAATTTAATTTACAGTCTCAGCTATTCAAAAACAACCTTATTCATGGTTTGATTGTCCTTAACAGTGACCATCTATTTCACATTGACTAACTGTGTCTTTTGGCACATTCATGGTTACGTCTGCTAACGTAACCTCCATTGATGCTTTTTTTAAATTTTAATTTTTTGTGAATTGAATATGATAGTTTTCACGAAAAACATTGAAAACTACTGTAGAGCAGAGCCCTCATTTTGGTGGTTCAAATACAGGAACCCCAAGTCATTCTTGTTGACGGCCCCTCCACTTGTCCGGGGAGCATCCCCTATAACGCATACAATTTTGGGATGCAAACGCCCCAAACATGTAATAAAAGTAGTGGCCAAGCACAAGTCTTCCAAACCCTCAATTTTGCTCACTAAACTCCTACAGCTACTCCCGGAGACCGGGCAGACCTTCATAAGCTCATGTGGCCTCCCCTCCAACCCTTCCATAACATTGGGAAAATTGCAGCCATTCCCCCTCGAGGTTTGCACTACTACCATGTATTGCTGCTGTGATATTTTCCATGAAGTAAATGTACCTCGCTGTATCCGACCATTCTTTGATTCTCGGGAGGTCCCTTCTCTTCCAATGTGTAGCGCGACAGGCTCTTGCCGCCAAGTGGAGAAAGTAAGCCAACGAGCGGACGGGGCGGCATTGTTCCTCATCTTTAACCACTCCAAACAGTATCAGCACAGACTCACACTCCCAGTCATCCCCTCTCCCCCCGCATCCCTTATCCATCCCAGAACCGCGGTCAACTCTTCCACATGTGCCAGAAATCCACCCTTGCTCCACAACCATGCCACCATTGGGGGTCACCACTGGGAACATTTTGGGTAACTTCATGGTATCATACTGCCAGCGAAGCTGTAACTTAACACCATGAAGCTTATACTGGCATGAAATTGATGTTTTTAAAGGCACACCTACACATTAACTGCCAGAGATGTTCATCCAGCTCCATGGCTAAATCCCATTCCCATTTATGCCTCAGTCCCATCACTGCATTTCTAGCGGTCTTCAGCAAGATTCCATAAATGCAAGAAATAAGGCCCCTAATCTTGGGGTACCCGTCGAGAACCTTCTCTATGGGAGTGAGGTCTCTCTGGATCTTACCTTTCCATTTTTCAGCTGTGAAAATTCCTTTCAGCCGGAGGTACAAAAGCCGACTGTTCCCAATTCGACCTACCCGGGTCATCGAAAACAAAGTACTCCTATAGCTTTCTTCATTTCATCATTAAAAACCATGTCCTTTAGCAGCATGTCATTGCAGCGCCATAATGAATTGCTGGCCGTTAGGCCAGACAACACTAAGTTCACCTTTACCATGTCATGGTCTGACCAGCTTGCGGGTATGATCTCACTTGAGTCTATCCTCTACGTATTGGTAGTGTACAAACCAGTAATCAATCCGTGTCCGAGATCCATGTCCGGGGAGTAGAAGGTGTAGCCCCTTGCGGACTGGTGCAGTTCCCTCCATATATCCACTAACACCTGATCCGTCATGCATCCCAGGAGGCTCCTGACCCCTGGTATATTTGCCTCTCCCCCCCCCCATAGCAGCCACCATCACAGTGGTCCATGGATCTATCTGCCCGCATCCATTGATGCTTTTTAGGGACCAAGACTGACGTCAACCACTGCGTTATTTTCTGTGATGTCTTTTCCAGTAATGTCATTGCATGTGCTAGAGGTGGGCAAGACAGTTAGAAAGGCTGGGTAGAAGATACAGTCTTGTGTTGTAAGTGGTGGGGTGACAAGAATCCAGCTACTCGCATTGCCATTTGTTTTCCAGCACCAGACCTCATGACTTGTTTGTTTTTCACCATTATCTGAACCCCCACCCCTATTTAAGTGTCAGGAAGGGTAATTGTATGTGTCGGTGGCCTACACAACCAAATCCAGCTTTTCCACCCATCTTCCAGTTATCCCCATTGCAGACGACCAGAGCCACTACTGCAACTTTAGAAGGGTACCTTCATATAATTATTACAGCAGAGGTAAGAGCAGTAGTAGCCACTAGAAATAAAGATCTTTTCCCCACTCGCCTTCTTCACTCCCCAAACAGCCTCCACCCTCCATTACAGCAAATATCTTTTGTAGGAATCTGCCATACTATTTCTTCTGAAAGGCCAGTAGCTATTGGGTTGGGTCAAGTGTCAAGATCATGGCATGCCAATGGTCCTACCATGTCCCAAACAGCCTTTCAGAGCCAGCAGCATAATGGTAATTTTTCCAGCTATAATCTGTCTTGTCTTGACACCCCAACTCCCAGCCTGGGTTCTTTAACTACGTGGCGGAATGACTTGTCTGAAAGCTTGTATTCTCCAGCATGTGGTCTGGCATGGTTTGATGTGCTCATGAATACGAATACACATGCTCATGAATGTTCTCTGTTGTCAGGCCGGGAATCCTCTGTAAAAAAGAAAGCAGCAGTCTTGCTTGCTTTGAGAGTTTGAAAACAGTCTTTCTCCCATTAACCAATCACTGAAGTCTGGGTCATACTGCACCCATTCAATGACGACAGCCTCCCTAAAACCCAACCCTCTTGTGTTGCTCTTCGAGCCATTTTTTCCTATTTGTGTATTTTTCAGCGGATAAATTGTTCTCTCTCATTCGCTGATTGTTGGTCAGTGCTGGCAGCGATGATCCGTTGCCGGTGAAGATTGACCGCTACATTGTCGGTTCTTCGTTCTCCTGTTCGGAAGGCCTACTTGAGGCCTACTTCGTACCTTGCCATGTCAGAAGAAGGCAAGCAGAGTCTGTTCAGGCTATGCTTCAGATGTGGTTTGAGGAACATCTATGTGGAAGACCGGCACACAAGGTGCTTCTATTGTCTGTATACTGACCATGATGAGGATCGATGCGACATCTGCAGGTGTTTCCCTGCCAAGATGAAGCGGGACTGATACCGCAGGTTGGTGGCATGGCTGAAGGAAGAAAGCGCTCCAGGTGTGGCTTCCAGCCGCGTACAGGCCCCCTCAAGATCTGGGCGACCTTTGGAGCGAGATCCGCTGAGGATGTTCCTCCACAGGATGTCCACAGATAGGCTAAGCGCCATGCTGCATATCAGACAAGGGCAGCCGCTGCCACGGGTCACAGTTTGATGCACATGCGCTCTCCTTCACCTTCCCCATCCACGGTAAGCCTGCCGGTGGGTGGTGTATCTTCTGGGAGACCGTCCCTCTCTTCCAGTGCCAAAAGAAAACCACCAAATGGTCGGTTCGGTTGCCCTCGTGGATGGGTAGCAGTGTTGGCCAAATGCAATACTACAATCAAAAAAAGGGGGGCACTGCTACATCTGTTTGGCTTCTAAAAGGTTACATAATTTGAAACCTATTCGATCCAACCACTGATTTATGTAAAGCTCAAAGTTAAATTATTCACTATGTTCCATGCCAGAAGAACACACACAGACGGACACACACCACACAGATCAAAAAAGTTTGTCAGATTATTCTCATATATTATGTTGAAAAATAAGCATCAATGGAAAAAAAATACATGGACTCAAACGTAAAAAGCATATAACAGTTTGTAACAATTAACATATCGTATATACTAAGGAAGAAGTTGAATGCTCAAATTCCACAACAAAAACATCAGAAAACATAGCAAAAGAATTCTAAGCAGAAATTTGTACAGAAGAAAAAGATTGGAAGAAGAAAGTGTAGTTAAAAAGAAACCCCAAGAGACAAATCGTGTAGACTTGGGACAGAACATACAAATAAAAAGAGGTATTAAAGAATAGTTTTTCATCAAAGAAAATCACTTGAATATTGGCTTGTAGACATTAATATGGTTAATCCCAATATTGAATTTGTATTGATAGAAATATCAATCGGAGATGAAGAAGCGGCTATGGTGATTCTATGCAGCTTTATACATTCTGATATAACAATGATTTAGCATTTCGTGCCAAACTTGGTCAACTGTAACACATGGGATTAATGCCTGTGCCTGAAACGGTGAAAGCATTGATTTGAATTCATCATTGATGCCAATAGATGAGAGCAAAGTACTATTTTGTTTGTAGAGAAGACTTTTTGCTCAAAGTGGGGTCTGCCAACGCGATGGGGGACAATAAAATTGTTGAAAATAACAGGACTATGTCCAGAAAAGGGTCGCCGTATAGCCTAATGTGAAAATAACATCAGTGCCCTCATAGAGCTCTCATAGAGCTCACGTTTCGGCGGTGATGTGGATGGAGATCCTCATGGCTGCCTTCATCAGGGCATTGGGTGAAAGGACCCTGTGGATGTAAAAGCAAAAAATGGGTCTATGTAGGTTTTTTGGCATTCATAGAGCATGGTATATTAAAATAGAGAAATTTAGAATTAGTAGAGGCAAATTAAAAAACTCATTTGTGGTAAGCAAGAAGAGCGGGCTCGCCACGAAAGAGAAATGGCCCCATTTCCCTCACTGCTGAGGCACACCGGACGCCAGAATCAGTCACCGTCCGGGTCTTATGTTTGCTGCTGGAACTAGGTTATGTCCTATGGGGGGGAAATGAGCATGTGTAAATAGGTATTGTTTGTTCCCAAGTGAAATGGTATGGTACCATTCCATATAGAAGAAGGAAAAAATCATGTCCAGTTCGCAGTTCACTGTTCTAACGCAAAGCCAACCATGGTTTATAATGCAGACAAGGGAGGTGCAATGGGAAGAAATCACCGGCTCACCTGATTGATGCACTTTGTACCGTCATCAGCTTGTGCGCGTCAGAGGGAGAGTTTTTGTTTATGTAGCCCCTTTATGTGCACTCAGGGAAAGGGTTATCCATTCACTAGACAACGTTATTCCTGTGTTAGGCTCAGTGTGCCTAAAGTTTCTCGTCTGATGTGCATAATCCGACCGCGTCTGTAGAGAAAGGATGAGAGAGAACGAGGAACCGATCCGTCAAAGTGGAAGGGGAAAAGTATAATTGAAATAATTGTAACAGATGTCATATTCGTCCGTGTGTGAGTCCAGAATCTCCAAGTAAAAGAAGGGTTTGTACGTACCTGCTTGTAAATGTGCCAAGGTGTATCTGTTAAACTGTGTGCTCCGGTTCGTGCTTCAAGCATCCGCTGAGCAGCGAGATGGCGGAATGGTCTTGAATTCAATCATGACCAATACAATAAATGATTCTCACGGTTTACCACGTTGCTAAACATGTGTATTTCTAGCAAAGCTAATGTGCTGCATTTATGGGTGTTGTCATCCGAGGAGCCAATCTCGAATGTGTATGCAAGTGACTAGGGTGTGTCTACAAACGAGCCAATCTTGGATGTGTAGACAAAAAAATAAGGAGAGTATGTATGAGTGCAACAATAGTCTTCAAGATGGGAATACAATGTGGAAATGGTACGGGCCGACCTAATGTTGAGAGTGGTGTGCGTGAGTGAACCAATAGAACTCCACTAGGGCTGGGAAGCTATGCAGACCGACGTGATGTCGTGGCCCATGTTACTGTACATGCCTATTGTGTCAAAGTATCATAAACTCCAGTTAATTTTGTGTAGAGCAGTGATGCTCATAATGCATAGAGGTGTGGTGAAGGGGAACTTGTTTGGATCAGGCATGGTAATTGAAGATTATATTTGGGGGATAAACTGCTCTTTCAACCCATGATCAAAGGTGTCCATCCTATGGATCCACCTACTTTAGAGGTCCAGGAGGCAGCCTTGTATATTGGCGCCCACAAGGTCTCTTTTCAGAACCCACCAACTCAAATCATTGGGTGTATGGTGGTTGGTCAGATAGTGTTCCACAAGAGGGGATGTCAAATACTTGCACCGAATTCTTGACCGGATAGTCCGCAAGGGACCTTCGTCAAAGGATAGACCAAGGAAACATTCTCGCAAGGAAGGCACTCCGAGGCCCTTGTCGATGCCTACGTCCACGACTTTGGCAGCTGCGACACCACCAGCGCCTCGCAATAAGAGGCTCCTGTCGGCGAGACTGCTGTCTACCACGGCCACGCTGACCAGGGCCCTGTCGACAACCGTTACTGCAGCCTCGTCGATGATGCTGTCAGCGACTCTGCAAAGTCAATGGAGAAATCGTCACCAAGGGTTACACTGCCTCTACGACTACGAGCGCTCTGGCCATAACTACAACCGCCTCAACCATGACTACCCAGTCTGTGAAGGCACCAGTCATTTCTTTCCCGAAGGAGGCGGGAAGATCAAGAGCACTGTTGTCACTGACAGTTTTTCCCCAGGCCTACAGTGGGTCTAAGGGAGGTAGCAAGGGATCAAGTCATGGCAATCTATATAAGCTCAGACGAGGAGTCCTTGCAGGAAGGCTGATGCTCAGACGAGGGAGGGGACAGCCCAATGGGTGAAGAGACATCCCACCCTTTGTGAAACAGGCCCGGCCATCAGTCGTGGCAAGGCACGATAGCCCTCCATCGGTCCCAGCCCTGGTGGTCCGCCAACAGGGCCCTAGAGACATGTCCCTGGATATTCTGACAACGCTACACACTTTGGTGTTAAAAATACAGCAGTGGCGCCCGCCCCCAATGGCCTGGGTGACGAGCTCCCCCCAGACACAGCCGTCCAAAACCACAGCACAGAAACCACCATTCAACACTGAGGTGACCTATGCCACCACCCACTCCAGCTGTACCAGTGGTGGATCCACTCCCTACGGACACGGATATAGACACCACAGATACAGATGAGTGTGCTGATTTTGTGCCACCGAATGAGATATTTCCTGCCCCTCAGCCCCTAAATACCTCCGATCGCAGCCGTCCCCGGACTCTCTGGTGTCAGTCGCCACCAGTAAGCGGTCGCAAAATCAGTTCTCCAAATCCATGGTACCCCCTGACCAGGAGGGGGGAAAAAGCTGGACGCAATGGGCAAGCGCATCATCTATGCCGCTGTCAACAGCGAAGGCCGCCAATGCCCTGGCCACCCTGGCCCGTTATGACAGGGAGTTGTGGTTCAAGCTGGGTCCAATCTTAAATTTTTTGCCGGATGACATTGATCACAGTAGCGATGGATGTCGCAGACTTTTTTCTTCTTCAGGACCAAGCCGTTTTGTTCTGTCTATATCGGATCAGCATCCCTGATGGATATGGCGCTGAATTACCACATCTAACTAGGAAAAAGTGTTCGTTTTGGTATAGGTCCGGTAGGTAAGTAGTTACATTTTTCTATACATATTAATATTTGTTCTATATTACTTCTGTTAGTATGGTGAAAACCATTACTGTTTCTGTTGCGAAAGAAGGGACTCAATCTATTGCCCCATAGTACCCCTACATCACCCAGTGCTCTCTGTGCAGCCCCAACCTTGGTTGAGTATTACCTTCAGTCCAGACAAGTAGATATTGTAGTCTTTTTTTTGCTAGCCAGGTCTCCCGTGGTTGGTCGACATCCAAGGGATTCCTGTGTTGGTCTTGGGTCTCCTAGGGATTTTGGAAAGCAGTTTAAGGCCCTCCCCCACACCTCCACCCCACCGCACCCCGTCCTGAACGACCAATAGTATCTGGGATAAATTCAATATTAGAACCATTATTGCAATATGTGGATCGGTTCTTATGAGAGAAGATACCCAAGATGACGCTGAAAGACTCCACAGCGATTCTGAACTTACTAACTACTTTACCTTTCGATAGTAGAAACCAGTGGCTTGTTACTATGGATAGAGAGGCACTTTATACGAACATCCCACAAGCAGCAACAGTGGAAATGATCAAACAACGCCTTATGAATGACTAAAGTTTATCAACAGGGCATGCTGGTTTCATTACACACTAGACAGAGATTGCCTTGACAAGAAACTACTTCTTATATGAAGAGACATTTTTTCAATGGATATTGGGCACGGCCATGGAGTAACTTTTGCCCGTAGCCTAGCAAATCTGTACGTGGAATGCTTTTAAATTGAACATATCTATGTAAGAACTAATCCTTTTTCGGCCCACATCAATTTTCCCAAGGCACAGGTGAAGAACTAACAGCTTTCCACCTCTGGCTGAACACCTGCAATATCCATCTAAAGTTCACCATGGACTTCAGCAGAATGGAATCTCATTTCTTGGACCTTCAT
Source organism: Ambystoma mexicanum (assembly GCF_040938575.1). Taxonomy (NCBI): domain Eukaryota; kingdom Metazoa; phylum Chordata; class Amphibia; order Caudata; family Ambystomatidae; genus Ambystoma; species Ambystoma mexicanum. Next base: position 359,726,135 of record NC_090925.1, read on the forward strand.
ATCCTAGCCCAAGAAGGAAGACTGCTCTCAAAAGTGTACAAAAAAAGATAACGGTAGGAATTCACTTTTACAGTATACCAGCTACCATCCGAAAGCACTGAGGGACAATTTACCCTTCGGACAGTTCCTAAGGTATCGAATAACATGCACATTGGCTGAAGATTACAACACCCAAGCAGGAGCCTTAAAAAAAAAAAACCAACTATGGAACAGAGGCTACCCCAAGAAAATCTTCAATGATACCTTTACGCGAGCTAGGAACATAACGACGAAAATCTCGTTGCAACAACACAAGAAGGCCACTGAAAGAGAGGAAATCACTGCAGTGATGAGCTACTCTCCAATGTTCAATTTGGTCTAGACACAGTCAGACATGGCCTAATGAGGAGATCCAGTGGCACGATCTGGCCCTTATGAAATAAACAACCCATTAGGCTTCTCAGCATTGGACACATGCCTGGTTCTGACTTACCTTCAGACCACACAATATACTGAAGATGTACCAGACATATTGAATTGTTGTGCTAATAGGGGTTTAAATAACATGAACCAGTGAGGGACTCACAGTGGACAGTCCATGACAATATCTAGGTGACCACCGTTCCACCTTAAATGAGCAGACTATTGAACCAAGTCCCTAATATTCAGCACTACTTTGCAGAAGAACTATTCTACCTATACGGTCAGAGCCTAAACCCTTTAGAGCCAAGACTACAACAGAGGTGTGCACTCGGTCAGAATATAATTCACTTATGGTTAATGGTAAATGAATAATGAACCCTAATTACTCAACAACACGCTGCTGAATAACTGCTCTGCTCACACTGCCAGAGCTTAATCCACTCAGTAGTCAGCAATTCTTGCAGTCTGTGCCTACACTCATGGAATGGGCACCTCCTGCATTTATTACCGAACCCCAGCACATGTATTGGTATACAAATGGATGCACTCCCGTCCACTCAATAATGGCCAACAGCGGAACTAAGGAAATAGAAAGCGACAATGTTGCATAAAAGCTCCAGCCGGGTTGCTTAGCAACTCTTTGTTTAGCTGGACGTAGCGCAAGTGTCACAGTGTTCTGTTGATCCTGTAGGCCGGAATATATCCAAAAGTAAAGGTAATATATCCAAAAATAAAGGTAAGCCTCCAACACCCCGTTTTATCGCCGATCAAACAGACGGCTGCAATATATATGGGAACTAACACGCATCCTCTTCAAGGAACGTTGTCTTTTGTTTATTGAACGTACTTAGAATGCAGTTTTCGGGCAAAAAATTCTCCCGCATTGAATAGTAATTGACACCGGTCAGATCAAACACCCGGTAACCACTGCACGTACTATCACACTATATTACGGGAGTATGGCCAACATTCCCTGAGTGCAGGGAGATTGTAAGATTGGGCGCTAAAGTCAGTACAGATACTTGACTTAAAATAGCTCTGCTCCAATACCTGCAACGAATGAGATCACCGTGATAATGGCACCTTGAGCGCACACTGGAGGCGGTTGGAATACAGTCCACAAGGACCAAACCAAAAAGTGCATCCACTAGGATATCACGAAAACAACTGTATTAGTGACCCAACAATTTGTATGATCTGACACAACACTGAGCGTTCCGACTCAGAAGAATGCCAGCTAGCCTGCATTCACCATGTCCAGAAGCGCACTAATGGTTAGCCACGTAAAAACAAACTGAGACAGTCCACCATTGTCTAATTGGGACTCGCTCAGATAACTGTCACAATGATAGGATTCTGACTAATCTTAAACTGCTTTCCCAAATCCCTAGGAGACCCACGACCAACACAGGAATCCCTTGGATCTCATTCAACCACACGGGACCGGCATAGCAAAAAAGACTACCCATACATTATCTACTTGTCTGGACTGAAGGTAATACTCAACCAAGGTTGGGGCTGCACTGATACTTTAAAAAACCGAGCACTGGGTTATGTAGGGGTACTACGGGGCAATAGATTGAGTCCCTTCCTTCGCAACAGAAACCGTAATGGTTTTCACCATACTAACAGAAGCAATATAGTACAAACATTAACGGGTATAGAAAAAAGTAACTACTTACCTACCGTACCTATATCAAAACTAGTCGTTAACACTTTTTCCTAGGTAGATGTGGTGATTCACCTCCATATCCATCAGGGATGCTGATCTGTTATAGAGAGAACAAAACAACTTGGTCCTAAAGAAGACACAACCTGGAGAAGTCATCGAAACGGGTCGACCAGCAAAACGCACGATATCCCGAAGAACAAGTGGGATACAGGATTGAAGCAATGTCAGCGTAATGGAGAACAGCCTTTCTCCAAGCCTTCACTAACTAACAAAGCTGTCCAGGAAATTCAAATCCATTAGTGGTTCACAGAAGCTATGCAAACAATTCATCTCTCACCATCTGGGTGTTCACAGCATTGCCTTCTATACTATGCCCTCCTCCATAATAGAAGGCTGTTTTATCAATAGTTTTTATGGTTTCTCTTAACCAAGCAATCGGTGTACAATTTAGTGCTAACGCATTTCTCTGAAGGTCAATTAAAGTGTACAGGGCCCATGTGTCCATGTTGAAATAGCTTCTCTTAGAAATGTTGCTCTATTGATTGAGTTATTGCATTTTTTATGTACTTTTTGCTCATTAAGAATCACAAAGTGAAAAACATTGTAGACTCGGGGACTGCCCTTCTTCCTCTATCCCTTTTTGATAGGCGGTGCATCACCTCTCTTGTAAGGACGGACACCCCACACAAGGGAAAGGGTGTTCTTCTATTAGGGACTGGTAGGTAACACATTTAATGTAGGTATGCAATAAGCACCACGTATACCCAGTGGCAGTGCATCTGTGCTCAAGGGCATAAACCTCTATCCATACCTGGACGACTGGCGCATCCGGTTCCCCTGAGGCACTGGCGGTGCGGCACACCATACGCCTTCTGGCAGAGCTCGGATTCTCCATCAACTATCTGACGTCCTGTGTAGTGCCATCGCTGAATGCTCTATTTCTAGGTGCCTGACTCAATTCGGTGGCATTGCTGGCATTTCCATCAGAGGAGAGGGTGGAAGCAATGTTGGCAAAGGTGCATCGTCTAATTGCAGCTCAATCCACAACGGTACGTGCCATCAAGTCGTCGCTGCTGGGCATGATGTTGTCCTGCATTCACCCGATTAATTTTTGCAGACTATAGATGAGACCCCTATAGGAGTTTGTGGGCACCAGGTGGCTCCAGATCACGGGCAAGTGGTCAGACAAGATTGCCCTCAACCAAGACTTCAGCCAAGTCGTTTAGTGGTGGGGAGTGCTCAAGCACCTTACGCAGGGAGCCCTGTTTCAGGTTGCCCCGTTCCAGGCTACGGTCACCACGCACGCCTCTCTTGATGGATGGGGGCTCACACCGGGCAGTCCCACGCCAGAGGCCTCTGGCTACTGAAGGAGCAGGCACTGCGCACATCAATGTCCTGGAGCTGTGAGTTGTTTTGAGCACTCCAATCTCTTCTGCAGGGATGGGTGGTGTGGATCCTCACAGACAACACCGCCACTGTTTTACATCAGGAAGCAGGGCGGGGACCCGCTCTCTCCATGGAAGCGCAGGCCCTGTGCCACTGGGCCATTCTTCAGGACATGCTTATCTTCCCATTTCATCTGGGTGGCATCAAGAAAACCATTGTAGACTCCCTCTGTAAGGAGATGCGGTCCTGCCACGAATGGGAGCTTCAGCAGGCACAGACATTGTCTTTTCATCATGTGGGGTGGACCTCTTTGCGACAGCAGCGCACTCGAAGTGTCAGGCTTTCGCCAGCTGAGTTTCCCCAGCCTGGGAGATGCGTTTTCATTCGCATGGGAGAGCATCTTGTACTCGTGCCCTCCAATACCTCAGCTGCTACGTGTGATCGACGCACTGAAACTCTGTTGAGGCAAGATGATCCTGATCGCCCCGACAAATCTGGTACTCAGAGCTACTCCGCATGGTGCCAGCGATCCGGTTGCCCACTCTTCCTGACCTCCTCTCCAGAGAAGACTGAACAATACTGCTCCACGACCCAGCGTCACTGTGCCTCACGGCTTTGCTCCTGCAGCCACAGAGTTTGGGCATTATGACATTTCTCTAGAATGCAGGAAGGTCCTGGCCAGGGCTAGAGCGTCCTCTACACTATCTTGTTACGGCCACAAATGGAATGCTTCACTCTGTGGTGCAGGGCGCAAAATATTACTTCTGTGCACGTCACTGCCCCTCAACTCCTGCTGCACTTATTGACTTTGACCAAGGTGGTATTGGCTCACGCCTCCATCAAGGTGCATCTGGCGGCCATTTCCTGGTGCACACGGTCACCGGGCAGGCCTTCGCTATGGTCTCACAGGCTTGTCAAGGAGTTTCTGAAGGGCCTTTTCAGGTCCTTTCCTCCAGTGAAGGCTCCTGCCCCGGCTTGGGAACTCAATGTCATTCTTACTAAACTCATGGGGCCTCCATTTGAACCTTTGCATCAGGCTGCTCCGAGTTTCTCTCCTGGAAGATGGCTTTTCTAGTGGCGATCACCCCGGCCAGGCGGATTGAGGCACTTTCCTGCAAACGCCCATTGTCTTTCCATGCTACGAGGGTGGTGCTACAAACCCACTCCACCTTTATGCCGACGGTTCCTTCTGAATTCCATCTCGACGAACCCCTGATGCTTCCAGTCTTCTTCCCGATCCTTCCTCGGCTGCTGAAAGGTCGCTGCATACACTGGACGTTGCTTGTGCCTTGAAGTTCTATGTGGCACGCATGTAGGAATTTCTGAAGACATCACAACTCTTTGTGAATTTTGGTCCTGTGAATCACGTGAAGACCCTGTCGAAGGCTTCCATATCCAGGTGTCTCTTTTGCTGCATCATGCACGGTCATCGTCTGGCCAACAGACCTCATCCAGGCCGGCCGAGAACCCATTCGACCAGAGTCCTCGCAGCAATGACAGCATTGCTCTCTGGTGTTCCTCTGCTGGACATTTGCAGGGCTGCTACATGAAGGTTTATGCACACCTTGATGAGATTCTACTGTGTCAACAGTAATTCCACGTTTTTTTAGACGAGTTTGTTCCAGGCGTAAGTGATTGTACTTCTGTTGAGCCTTGCCACCTCCCGTGGTTATATACTGCTGTGTATTGGTATTCATGAGCATGTGAATCCATGCCAGACCCCATGCTGGAGAAGGAACAAGTTACTTACCTGTAACTCTTGTTCTTGAGCATGGGTCGTACATGGATTTCCATGGATTTGGGTCGTATGACCTTGCATTCCTGTGCAGTACTTGTAATTTTACTTTCACGTTATAAAAACAGTTCTGAGTTCCAGAACAATGGAAGTGGAAAAACCGGGACTGGCTGTTTATCTTGGTGGCGTGTGGCACATTGAGATCTTGGTAAATTTTCTTGTGGCTTATATTCATAGTGTAAATGATCCCTCCTGATAAAGATGCCTGCTTTTCACTAGTCATGGGCACCTGCATGTAACTTATTTTTGTGATTAAAAGGTCCAGTCAGAAATGGATATCGTAGACATGGGTTCAACGGGTTTGAAGAAAAGGGGTTTACTTACAGTAGTTATTAAGCATAATCTTTCTTTTGTTGGAAGTGCTAGCAGTTTGCTAGGGAAACCTGGGGCTTTGTAGGTTTTGCAATTCAGGTGCTAAAGTGCCCATTTCATCTGATTTCCAAAGTATTAGGCTGCAAGGCCAGCTCCTGTTATTGTGCATTTAGTGCTACTCCTTTTTAGGCCCACTCCTTTTTCAGAGTGCTGAAGATTCCCAGTGGACTTGACTCCCTCCACCTGTGACCTGCTTTGTTCTACTATGCTTGGAGCCAAACTGCAATCTGTGATACAAAGTAAGTTCTTTTTGAAAATTCGGTTTTTATTAAGGTTTTTGTGGTTATAACATAAATGATGCAATAATACAATCAGCAAAGTGAACATTACAATTGAAAAGGAAAAATTTAAAGACAACTTATTCCCAACCTCCCATCCATTCCCTCCCCCCTCCCCCCTCCCTTCCCCATACCAAGGTGCAGAGGATAATAACAACAACAGGGTTCATCTCATTATCTAACAAAAGTGTGTCACGGGCAAAGGGCCGTCTTGAAATGAGTGTGGGTCGCTCAGTATGCCAGGCCAACACACATGGGGAGCATCTCCCATTTCGAGCAACATCCTCTTGATCAAGAGGGGGTGACCAAACCACTATGTTCAGACCTGGGAACCAGTCTGGGATGCGTCGAGTGTTCTATGCCGTTTTCCGATACCTATCAAAGAAGGGCAGCCATAGGCTCTCGGTGTTTGACTTGGATTCGTCAATCAGGTGGGTCAAAAATTCCATATCGTATATTGCCCGTACTTTAGAGACCCATTCCCTCTCCCCAGGGGGTTGGGGTGATTTCCATTTTTGGGCCCAACATCTGGCGGCGACCAACATTATATGCAGCATATGGTCATGTTGGTCCTTTGGACCCTCTCCACCTCGATACCGAACAACATTAGCCTGGGGGGGATAGGGTCCTGTCCATCCCATCCACATCCTTTATCCAAGACAGGACCTCATTCCAGTAGGTTTGTACCACCCGACACTTCTACCACATATGTACATAATCCCCCTTTTCGGTGTGACATTTCCAGCAGTGAGGATCGTAGCCCTTTTGCATTCTGGCTATCCTCTGTGGAGGGTAGTGCCATCTGTGGATCAGCTTAAGGGCCTGGTGGCGGTACTGGGGTGCAGCTGTGGAGCGGCTAGCCTGTCTACATATCTTGAGCCATCTCTTTTTGGTAATAGGTGTGCCTAGGTCCTTCTCCTATTGTAGCTGGGAGGGCGGGGGGGGCAGGGGGGGTCCCGTGGGGTAGAGAGGTAGAGAGTAGCAGAAAGATATAGAGTCGCGATATCACCCCTCTGGTTCCTTTGTATGTGATGATGAACTTCTCAAAATCTGTTAGGTCTCGCCTAAGAGTGTCACCCCACCTGCTCTGTCAGGGCACCCTTGAGCTGCAAGTAGCGAAAGGGAGAGAGGGTGGGGACGCCCAGGGCATCTTTCAAATTCCCCAATGACATGAACACCCCGTCCCTCCAAAGTTGTCCAGCTATACAAAGGCCCGCCTCATAACATTGCTGGAAAGCCAATGGCTCGTTGATCCCTTCCCAAAGTGGGGGAGCCCATATGCAGCTCGGGGGCGCGGGCCAAGTTGTGAGCCACCTAAGGTAACCCCCCTCTTTCCCTATGGTCCACAACACCCCCAGGACCGGGTGCTTCAAAATTCCCTTGGGGATACGTGCTTTGGGGACCCATAACCACTCATCCAGTGTGACTGGGGAGAAAGGCAGATTGTCCAAGCCCACCCATTGCTGCTTCTGGCCCATCATCAAGTGGTGCACCAAGATTCGCAACTGCGATGCCTTGTAGTATGTGTCTAGGTCTGGATAATTGACTCCACCCTCATCTTTGGGTAGTATCAACGTGTCGTAGGCGATTCTATCGGTTTTTCCCGCCCAAAGGTAGCGGAGGAGGGCCCGCTTGATCTCTAGGAGGAATGGCTTTGGTACATGGGTTGAAAGCATCTGGAAGAGATATAGGAATTTGGGGAGGATCACCATCTTGATGGAGTTAAGGCGTGCCATCCATGAGAGGCCGGATTTTGTCCAACGCTCCAGATCTCGTTTAATTGCCGACCAAAGGGGATGGTAGTTTACTCCAAAGAGATCTGCTAGGTCAGACGGTATATGAATCCCCAGGTGACAAAACCCCTCGGGCTGTTTGCAAAATGGGAGGACCCCGATGTACTCTTTTCTACGTCGCTGAGTTGGCCCACCGGGAATGCGACTGATTTGTCTAAATTTACCCTATAGCTTGCCAGGGTCCGGTATTGTTCTAGGCTATCCCATCCCAATTCAGCCCCTCATGGACTGATTGGGATGGGTTAGAAAGATATAGTAAGACATCATCTGCAAATAGGGTTATTTTATGGTCGGTCTCCCCCATCCTGATGCCCTGAATCTTGTCATTACACCTGATAGCTATGGCTCAGGGCTCCATCACTAAGGCATATATGAGGGGGGGGGGGAATAGTGGGCACCCCTGTCTTGTACCCCTTCCCAGTGGGAGAGCCCAGCTCACCCTATCGAACGCCTTCTTTGTGTCTAAGGACAGGAGAAGGGCACCCTCTGTTCTAAACTTTTTTGAACTCCATATGTGCAGAGTCTTGCGCATGCTGTCCACCCCCTGTCTGTTCATTACGAAACCAACTTGATCTGGGTGGATCAGTCTAGGGAGGCATTTTTCTGGGGGGGGGGGGGCATTTAGCGCTACCTGTAAGGTTGGCGTGCACAGTATATAGGATTGGAGAGCCTGTTACAGGAATGACACACACCTACCCATGAGAGGAAACAAGATTACTGATCCAAACTGAGCTTTTATTTATTCTTTTATATAGAGCAAAATCAGCATGATCTCGAAATGCAGTGTTTGAGACACTTCCACCCATCTCTTGGAGCAGATGAGCGAATGAGACATCAAGAAAAACCTTTTTGCTGTGGATGACTCACTGCTTTTATTTCAAGTCCCTGGTCTGTTTAAAGAATATGTACAGGACATGATGAGACATTCCTGTCCATGTACACGGTCACCAGAGAAACTGTCTATGCTCATGCCACTTTTATGGTGACTTCCATATGCTGTTTGCAGTGTCCCTTAACTTGAGCTAGAATTCAAGGGGGCAGGGGGGGATCTTCTAACTGGTTAAATAAGGCACTGAGAAAAAGCTACAAGCTTTGCAAGGGTGCAATATGACTGTGAAAGGAAACTGATTTGCAGCCACCCTGCGGAAACCCAAAGGCGACAAATGACAAGGAACAACCACACTCCCATGCACTGTAGGGCATGTAACAATTCTACATGCTTATGTTGTAGCTTTAGGCTGGATATTGCTGCTTTTGAGTCGTGTGCCAACACACTTTAGCACTACAGACCTGTGACAATGAGTATGAATTAATGCAACATTTGGAGAAGCGAGGAAACCAGTGGTCGAAGTGCACGAAAAGAAGTATTGGAAGTATGTTCCCTACTGGCCTACCCCCACAAACCCCATCACCATGCCCCCACCGCACAATACAAACCCTCGCACATTTGCCTGCTGTTTAAGGGAATGTCCAGTGCAATTCACTGAAGTGCACCTTTTAACTTCTTCCTACACTTCTATTTTGAAACTATTCCGGAAATAAAAGTATAAGAACAGTAAAACATTTTTTTTGTTTAAGTAGAGGAGCACTGCTCCCACCCACTTCGACCACTGGGGGGAAACCTGTTCTATTGGCACAAAGAAAATATTCCTCAGATGCCGGTACTTTGGTCTGAGGTTTGGGTCACACACACACCTTCATAACATTCCACCGTTGGGGGGGGGGGGGGGGAATAAGTGGACGTTTTGATAATAACCGGACATTGGGCCTCATTACAAGTCTGCTGGTTCTGAAATAAGGGTGCCTGTAGCAACACACCGGCACCCTTTCTGGACCGGCAGACTACAACTCTGCTTTCTGGGGTCTCTACGAACCTGCCGAGCGCAGCGGCCCCGGAAAGCAGAGTTGTCGCGGAAGCCCTGCCACTGTTGGCAACAGTGCCGGTGCTTCCGTGTCCCCATTCCCTTGGAGTCCTATGGGACGCCACAGGAATGGGGACAAACACCTTCCGGCGCCTGACTTCCCAATCCGCCCGGACTTGTCAGGAGCCGGAAACTGTGTTATGCGGTTGGCGTTTATCGCCAACCTCGTAATGAGTCCCATTGATAGCTCAAATAAACATAGCAGTAAAAAATAATGCACACTGCCAACTCTGCCTGATAAGTGACCTCGTCCCTCCTACTGCAAAAGAATTTCATTGGCCCAGCAGTACTAACTGGACTATTGCGATATCTACAGTAGGCTCCTGTAGAGGACATTCATTCATCATTAATTTAGCATTTATATAGCTCTATGAACCCTCAGGTATCTGAGCGCTGCTTATATTATTACCCACAGTGTGTGGTGCTCATTGATCGACCTCAGAAGGATGAAAGGCTGAGTTTGGCTCTGCCGGGATTCGAACCTGCGTTGGTAGGCTCTGCACAAATGTCAAAGCGAGCACTCTACTCGCTGTGCGATCGGACCGTATCAAATCTCTAGATTTCCCGCAGCCACACTGCTAGAACAATATCATTTTTTCTGAGCTGGAAAAACCAGATTGGCCTATCCTGTATTGGTTCCCAATGAAGAAGGAGCACACCCAGATCAAAACTGTGTCTATTCCACACGACTCTTCCTTGAAAGAACATCTCCAAATTATTATTTAAACCCTACCAACTCTCTAGTAGTCAAAGTACAGTCTCACAAAACTGGCTATTCATACTCTCCTAGGAAATGTAAAATGTATCCTACATCTCATCCACCACCTTTTTCACAAGCATCCTGACTGAAATTTGTATTTCCCCTGTGTTTACTGCTGACTGAGATACCTAGCCCTTCCACCTATTCTCCTCTCATATGTCATTTTGAAAGAAGCTTATACAGCAGGCCAAGGCCCCTTACCCAATCATGTCAAAATCCCTCTGGCTCAATCTCTTGGCAAAGACATTTGGATCAGCGTGATCAGTCTGTGACACTGGGCACCCCTTTAAATGACACACTTTCCACCCACCAATGGCCTCAAGCCAGAGATTGCTGCATCACCACTGCTGGTGACTGCTGGATCTACTCAAAGCTGCTTCCACAGGAATCCAAGACCGTGCTCTCTTGGCAAGATAATGGGATAAGCCTTAACTTTGCAGCGCGAGCCAGATCAAACTAACAGAGTCCCTTTCAATTACTCTGGTTGGTGACACTGAGCGAAGGTTTTCCTGTTCACACACTTAACGTTGCATGCATGTGCTGGACAGGCCATCACTCCACTGTCCGCATTCCTGAAATAAAGTTCTCTACTAAATGACTCCCTCTATTATCCAACACCTAAATCCACATGCCCCGGGTTCAATCTCTGATTTTCATGGATACTCACCCAAAGGTAGTGGAAAAAGGGGACTTGGGCTACCCCACCTGTCTGGCTCTGGCCTGGAATGGTTTCAGCACACTTGGTACAGATCCCTATCAGTGATTTGTGCATAGAACACCCAAATTACTTTTCATATAATGACAGTTTTATTCATGTGACTAAAAAACATTCATGTGACTTAAAAATAGTGTTACAAAGCTATTGTCCAAAACCTTTTCTTTGCCACTTAATTACTGGGTAGTAATACACTGTTGAAGGCTTTTCACATCAACCTCGTACAATGAAAATGTGCATACATTTTATGCGGTGTGGGTTAGTACATCTGGTGACTTTTAAATGTGGTATTGTTTTCTTCACATCTCTCTAGTCGACACTGGGTGGTGTTTCTGGCATCTTGTAGGTAGCTGGTGTTCAGGTGTCGTCTTCAGGACAAATGTGGGGGACATTGAAGTGTCCGTGATGTCACGGTGGTGGGACATCTAAAGGTAAGGAGGAACAAATTAGGGACTGGGTGTGTCTCTTCAGGGACTGAGGTGCCTGGGTGTGTGCTGAGCTACGTCCTACCTGAGGCTTTTCTTTACAGAGTCACAGGTGGTGAAGAAAGGGCGAGTTCTTTACTCCCGGCGCCGGTAGTGCGCTGTTGTTGAATTTGATCCTGTGTGTCTAGGATTGGGTCCGCAGTTGGGTAACTGTGGGACAAGATAGTAAATATCTAGTGAAATAGTTCATTAAAAACAATTAGGTGCACTAGCATTTACAGTGCAGGTGCCGCCATTTCTGGCTGTGCAATGTACTGATTTACGGTACATGGGGTAGACTATGGTGCAGTGTAGGAGACCAGCTACAGACCCGGTGCCCCGTGCTGAGGGGGTACATTAAATGCAGGGGCATATTGGGCGGTTGCAGAAAGTATTTGCCCTGCTTGCTGCTGAGCTGCGTATGCTCAGTGATCTTCTGTGACATAGCGTGGTCGGCATGCATGCAGAGGTGTCTATCCACGGGTGCCTTCGTGATTCTAAAACGAATCGTGTGGGTGACTAGGCCTCTGTGAGTGCCTAACGAGATGCTAGCAGTGGTGACAGTCTGTTATTATAGTGTAACGGTGTGGTTGCCTTGTCCATCGTGAGCCAACTTGTGTGGCATAATCTTGCTTACCTTTCCGCTCAGCTACAGCTCGATGTGGCAAAGGCGCTGTCTGTAGCTGGGCGCATGCGCATTGTATTTGTATGCGCGTCAGACGGGGGAGCGCGTACAAGGCTACAGCGCGCCTGCTCCTTACATCAGTGTCTATTGGCGGCTTAGAGACATGATTAGTGTCTCGGCACCGAGCATGACGGCGTGCGCCTGCAAAGACGTAGTGTGCACGGCTATGAAAGCTATGTTCAGTGCACGACCGTCATGGCATTTGGTTGCATACATGGGTTTCTCATTCACATTATGTTGTACATCTGCAATAATTTGTCATGTCATGTTTAACATCTGGCATTCTTAAATATTTCTTAGTACATCCTGAACCACATAGTAGCAACTTGTGAATTCCCCCTCTTTGTTAGTGGAATATACCACTGCGTAGGTAAAGTAGTAGTAGGCGGTAGAAGCTCTATTAGTCACGTACAGTGTAAAAACATACTGGCAGTTGATCACAAACATTGTTTACTCAATCACTCTTTGTTTTGCATATACTATTGTTTCTCTTGTCGTGTTTGACATTTCGGCATTTATCAATATTTTTGGCACACAAAAGCATGGTAGCATTCCTGTTATTTCCATATTGTGATTAGTCGAACTTAATATCAGATAGAGTACTTTCAGATGTGACCGTTATCAAAAAGGTGCTGACACCTGGTGTTTGATAAGGATGCAGTGCAACGTAGTGTGGCTTTGATATGCATGTGCCTTCATGTTGTTTGTGGCAAACAAGCTCCTGTTGTGTTCTGGATGATTTGCTATATTTAGAGATACTGTATTTTAGAAGAACTCGCCCTTTCTTCACCACCAGTGACTCTGTAAAGAAAAGCCTGAGGTAGGACATAGCTCAGCACACCCAGGCGCCTCGGTCCTTGAAGAGACACACCCAGTCCCTAATTTGTACCTCCTTACCTTTAGATGTCCCACCACTGTGACACATCGCGGACACTTCAATGTCCCCCACATTTGTCTTGAAGACGGCACCTGAACACCAGCTACCTACAGGATGCCAGAAACACCACTCTGTGTCGACTAGAGAGATGTGAAGAAAACAATACCACATTTAAAAGTCACCAGATGTACTAACCCACACCGCATAAACTGTATGCATATTTTCATTGTATGAGGTTGATGTGAAAAGCCTTCAACAGTGTATTACTACCCAGTAATTAAGTGGCAAACAAAAGGTTTTGGACAATAGCTTTGTAACGCTATTTTAAGTCACATGAATGTTTTTTAGTCACATGAATAAAATTGTCATTATCTGCAAAGTAATTTGGGTGTTCTCTTATGCACAAATCACTGATAGGGATCTGTACCAAGCGTGCTGAAACCATTCCAGGCCAGAGCCAGACAGGTGGGGTAGCCTAAGTCCCCTTTTTCTACTATATTAGACTCCCTCATGACTTAGGCCCCCCTTATCAAAAAAGAGGGCCACACTACCCCTAATATTAGAAAATACTCACCCAAAGGTTAATGAGGGTGATCACTGACCAGTAGGTAGGAAAATCCCCTCAAACACATTTATTCTTTTTTTTTTAAATGTATCTGCGTTCATGCAGTTCTATTCTAATATATGGTGTTCCCCTCACAAAAAGTAAAATTCAAATTTTCAAGCTCAAATTAATCTATCTTCGAGTATCTTCTAGGTTCTGTGAGCAGCAAAACAGAAAATGAAAAAGGTGTCCTTGGAGAGCGTGTTGAAAACTGTATGTCGCTTTACCCAAGTTTTCTCAAAATGTAGGCGCTTCATTCTGAGAAAAGACTAGCAGTTGTACCCACCTATTCCATTGAGGCTGCAGAGCTGCAAATCGACCCACAGCACTGCGAGTCAGCCTGGACTCTTGCTGGCTGCTCCTTAGTTCCCTGGAGGGGCGGAGCCTGCTGGCGACCACGTGATCCATCACGTGATTGGAAACCATTTGAAAACGCACCCGCGTTCACCCTTGCGGCGTTGAGCCCGACAGGGGTAGAGGGCGTTGGCTGTTGTGCGGTTGTTTGGCGCGGGTGGCGCCCAAGGCGTCTGAAACTGCAACGGATCTGCAAACGGGTGCGAGCAGTCTTCAGCAGGCTACAGAGGCTCAGAGGTGAGGAGACATGGCTTCGCGAGTGGACCCAAAAACTATGCCGCTGCTCCCCAGAAAGACACAACCACACAGTGATAACCCCCTCACCTCGGACAATTCTACTCCTCAAACTCCGCAAAAAAGCCCTTCTGGCAGAGTGCTGAGGAGCAGTTACGTCCGAGTTCATAACCGGAAAGAAACCTGCAAAAGTTCAAAGCCGAGTCTGAGGGTTAGCGTGGGGCATAACATCAAATCCATTTCCTGTATACCAGTACAGAAAACATCCACCATTTTTGCACAATTGTGCCCAATTCCTTCCGAATTGGCCCCTTGCCTCTCGGAAGACGCAACCAAAAACTCTCAGGACACGGACGAGGAGGGAGAGGAGAGCTACAAGGTCTCTAGTGGGGAAAATGCACCCACCTTTCAACCAACGTTCTCCCCATCTGACTCTCCACTGCCCCAAAACCCCTCTAGGGCGCCGCTCCAAAAAATGTAGGCGGAGCCCTTACCTACAAATGCGGACGGGAGTCTCCCCGCAAACTCTTCTCCGTCCCAACGGCTGTCGCCGGCGCTGGTGGAGGAGCTCCCGGTGGTTCGATCCTTCCCGCTGTTGCCTGCTCCTGGCCCGCGGACCTCCACTGCGGCGAGTGAGGTGGAGCCAAACGGTGTCAAAGGACGCCGCAAGGCCGACCTCAGCTCACGGGCCAAGGAGTCTTCAGCGGGGGGGGCAGGGGGAGGGGGAGTCTGGTGGTGCTCTGTGTGTCCACGCCCAGGCAGCGGCCGGGGCGGGCAGTTCTTGAGCCAGAATTCGGACCCGCGTACGGCGCAGGAGTCTAGGGAAGAGGCGTCACGCCCTGGTCCACTGGCGGAGCCCCATCCCAGCCCGACGGGAAAGCCATTGAACAAACTCTGCACCATAACAGAGGCGCCCTCTGCTGCCGCGGCGGATTTACTAAAGCCCATTCAAAATACCACTCTGAATTCAGAGGGGAAGGAACACATGGACTCTTACCTAGATCGAGAATCAAACTGCAGCCCATTGAATGCTTCTACAAATCAACTAATTAGGCAAAAAAGGGACATAGCACTGGCACTGTTAAAAAAAAAAAAAAAAAAAAGAGCGTTAACAAAAAAGATTCTCAAGGAACAGGGAGAACTACTGAATCAAGATCGTCAACATCACAGAAAAGGCCCTAGGGCTACAGCCCAAAAGAGTGAATCTGGAAAGCCGTTTTTGCAAAACCCTCCGACACCTCACTCACTGAAAGACCTTTTCTTCAAACAAACAAAAAGGAAATTTGATTCTGAGGTTGAACTTTCAGACGCCGAATTATTAGATGCCATCACTGAAGCTCCCTTAGTCCCTTCAGCTTCTAATCAAGGGAAAACTACACCGGCATCATCTCAAGTCGTCTTAGAAGCTCTCCCTTGTGCGCAGGACGTCGTCCCTGGCCTAGAAACTCTGGTCGTTATGAAGGAGAGGAATAACACCCAAAATCCACCGTCCCGAGGCACAGCCCTGGCTCAAATCAACCTGCTTGACAATGACGTTCCATCCTTCTCCACAGAGAGTCCGGGACTTGGAAATGAGCTACTAATTCCGTCAACCAACGTCTCTATTACTAATGGACGGAATCAGAGAAGCCCACGTCTATTAGCACAGGCCCAACCAGTTTTGGCCCAGTTGGAGCAAAGAATGAACAACAGTAACTCCCCAGTCAGAAGACCACCATCCCAAAGTGGCCTTCAATATAACATCTCGACCCCACTCAGGAATGAGAGACCCAGCAGTTTTGGGACCCTGCACAAAGAGACTCCACCAAAAAAAACGGACCTTGTCACTATCATGTCAGCAATTTCGGTGGGCTTGGCTCCCTTTGTAAAGCTATATGAGTCAATAAATGACTCGATGAAAGACTCGCTAACCCTATCATCCTCAATAAACACTTAAGTAACGTTCCTAGAGGGCTTCATCACAGCGTTAATCCAACAAAATGCCGAGAAGGAAAAACAACAAGACGCCAAATTCGCTTATCTCCAAAATGTAATTGAAGCCAAACCTAGTGCCAGTTCCACACAAGAAGCTCACTTGATGGCCCAAAAGGAGCTTATATCGACGCCGATTTCGAAGGAGCAAAAAACTGTCGGTGTAAAAACCTTTTCTTCCAAGACGATCCAACGCTCTGGCCCAAAACGCCAAAGCAGCGACAATTTTCAACATTGCAAAGACAACACTCCAAATTGCAAGCAAAACTGTACCATTACCTAAAATTTCTACAGCGTCTCAAGGTCCTGTCTGCCAAAACCCAATGAAGGAACAAGAGATGATTGAACTGGACAATTCTATTGCATCTCCAGCCG
Organism: Ambystoma mexicanum; assembly: GCF_040938575.1. NCBI lineage: Eukaryota > Metazoa > Chordata > Amphibia > Caudata > Ambystomatidae > Ambystoma > Ambystoma mexicanum. The sequence continues at coordinate 359,742,794 of NC_090925.1, forward strand.
ATTCATCGGGAAACTTATCACTTTTGGATCTAACAGTCCATCAGGATCATGAAGGAGCCTACGACTCACAAGATGAAACTGACTAAAACCGAGAACTGACGGCCAATACACCAGGAAACAACGCCGCCCAGGAGGAACCAAGAGAATCTTCTACAACTACGCCCTCACCAGAAACTCAGTGCCCCAAAGCCAACGTCTGTGAACAACCAGACAGAGCTCCTCTGGACCTGTCAAAGAAAACCCAACAAAATGAGAACTATACCTCAGATAAAATTGAAATTCTTAGACAAAGGCAGAACCCTAGTAAGGAGCAAAAAAAGGCCTCAACACGAACAGGCTCAGCAATGATCTCGAGACTCTTCCCAAGCTCGAATTTTCAAGATGGAGCAATTGACAGCCGGGAAAAACTTTGTGATACTAAACAGAAAAACCATCCTCAAGATCTTAGCCAAAATTCCAAAGTTGAAATCCCTGGATACGGCAGATCTGGTGCTGATTGAACCTTACCACAGACACAAGAAGGCCAAAGCGTACCTCCACGTCACAAAGGCAGCAAGCAGTAACCTCAAATCAGACGTGATCCTAACCTTGAAGGAAATGGGTTTTGCCCTTGAGGAAATTACTACACCAGTACCATCCGATAAAAGTATGCATGCCCCAAGTAGACCGATAGAAAATCACCCCGATCATCCGATGGCCACAGAGGTTCAGACTACAAAGAAAAGAGATGACGCGTACAGGAGGTACGCGGAAAGCCGGCGAGGCCGACTTCAATCAAATTACACTGCAATAAACGAAAATGCAAACTATAAGAGATCAAATTATACAGAAAACACAAGAAAGAACGACAGATGGGTGGACAAGCAAAGGCTCAGCTCTTCGACTGAGCAAAGCGCTGACTGGTCCCATAACAAAAAACGTGAACCCGTTGGTCCATGGAGATGGATGAAGAAGGTGCTAAACCCAAATACTCAAGCATAACAACGAAATGCCCCTCCAACGTTGACCTACAACATAGCTCATGAATCTCGTTACGCCTCTAAATCAAAAGAAACATCAATGTGCTCATGGAACACGAGAGGCCACAAACATTTAACTAAACCAGATGCATTTGACCTGGCACAGTTCGACATCATCTGTCTCCAGGAGACCTGGTTGACGGATTCACCAACGATTGACGGCTACGATACCTGTATTTCACCGGCAAGTAAGGGCTTGTTTGGCAGACCTTCATCCGGCCTTCTAACCGCAGTCAAACTTGGATCAGGCATTTCTATCCAAAAAAAAGTAACGGAATCCCACGGTATTCTGGCCTTACAAACAGAATGGATCCAAATTGAAAATTCCTCACGAAAGAAAACAAAATCCCGTTTAGCCATTATGAACGTGTATTGGAACCCGCAAAGAACAACCAACACTGAGTTCTGCAAGTCGCAGACACCCTAGATAAATTCACCATCGAACTGGCCACCGACCACATCCTCATTTCTGGAGACCTAAACGCGAGGTGCGAGCAACTCACGAAAAGCCCCCATCTGTCGCCATCTCTAGAACATGGTGCATTATGGTCGGACCTTATGGACTCTAGAAATTTCCACAATGTGGCAGTGCTGCGCGGCCACTTTCCAATGATTCCAACCTGGGAACGTCTTGACACCTCAGCCACACTGGATTATATTTTCGTCTCACACTCTCTTCTCTCATCTATCGATTTCTATGAAGTCTATCGAACCAAAGCCAGCGATCATAACTTGGTGTCAATGACCTTTGTGTCAGTGAATACCTTCAAAGAACTCTATCCCTTTGACTTGGAGGTTTCACGTAACTCCTCTCGAATCCAACTCTCAGCAGCTAACATCACGCAAATCTCCCAGAAATTCGACGAGGCAGATGACAATACATCCTCGCAAACTAGGCCAAACTACCTCCCGTTACTTGTGAAGTACAGGAAAAAGCAAAGAAACCAAGCCCCATTGATTGAAAACAAGACCCATGAATATGACTCGCAATTGGTGATGAAAAGAAGAGTAGTCCGCAAACTGAGACGTTTGGCTAGAGTTTCTGATAACAACAAACAAAAAGAAATTGCCATCGCGGCCGCAAAATCATATAAAGCATGGCTGAAACATCATACAGGGACCATGACGCGGAAAAAATGCTGAAAACCCTAATGTCCAAAAACTAGAAAGACTTTTGGGCGCTGATCAAAAGCATCGAGTCAGCCAGCCAATTATCAAACGTTATACCAGAATCGACCTGGACTTCCTTCTTTGCAGCCCAATTCGCACCATTGCCTGAAACAACAGAAACAACTGCTTTGCTTACGGCGACACCATGGGCTGATCTCACAGACCAAGAAGAGATTTTGACCACGATGCCCGAACTGAAAACATCTAGGGCACCGGGCCCTGATGGTCTAACCAACATGGACCTAAAACAACACCCTAAGGAATGGTCCCTCTTAATAACCAAAATTTTCAACCAATGCCAGGCCAAGAAACTAATCCCCAAAACATGGACAGAAGCACTGATAGTGCCTATCTTCAAAAAGGGAAGTAGAGATAATCCAGCGAACTATAGGCCTATAGCCCTTTTGGACACTAAGGGGAAAATTTTCGCAACTCTTCTCCTATCCCGATTTCACAGATGGGCAAGAACAGCTCCATGCCACGATGAACTCTAAACAGGCTTTGTCAAAAACGCGAGCACAAGCATCAACATTATGATATTAAATATCATAAAAGAAAATGTGAAGAACGGCGCTCCTAAAGTATTCATAGCGTTCGTAGATCTGACACAAGCTTTCGATAGAATTGGGCGTCGGAAACTTTGGTCAAAGCTATCTAACTGGAACTGCCCGGGTGAAATCCTAGGACCCGTGATCGCTCTACACACAGATACAAAGCTGAGAGTTCGGCTCAAAAAAACAAGGCCTGATGTCAGAGCAATTTCCATCAGAATGAGGCGTGAAGCAGGGGTGCCCGCTTGCCCCGGCCCTCTTCATAGCATTTCTGGGAGATTACCAACACATCCAATCGGCGATGAGAGCTTTTCCACCAAAAGTAGGAAATACTGCAATATCCATACTCCTCTATGCGGACGATCTAGGAAAAACCTGTTCAGCTGCAAATAACAATGGACACTGGTTCTTGAATAACAAGAAGATAGAGACTGTCTCCAGTATAAAATACTTAGGAATAATGTTCGATGCAACGCGCTCAGAAAAATCTATCCATCTGGCCTTGTGGTTAAAAATAAAAACATTAACCACTCAGACCAAACTTGTAGATCGGAAATATGGAACATCTCCCTCCTACCAGCGATTCAATTCAATAAGCAAAAGGTGGTTCCATCGATAACCTACGCAATGGATGCAGCGTTAAACATCCAAGATATGATCTGGCCAAAGCTGGCCAGTACTGGGCTTCCTGAAATCAACATCTATTTCAGCTATCAGGCGCCTCTTATCAATGAAAGCGTCTGTCGAGCAAAGCCAAATAAGACTTCTGTGCAAAATCATTTCTCCAGACGCTCTACCATTGTTTAAAGTAATCCAAAAGGAACTTATCCAAGGACAATGCATTGCGCTGAACAAATGGGAGCAAGAATTGCAAAAAAATCTGGCGGACTTAGCCTGTACACCTGAAGACTTGATCCATAAACCCGCCAAGATAAAAAGAAAAATAGCTCAGGAGGACTGGATTCAAACATGCGAGGCAGCGACGGCAAACAAGTTGCTCACTCACTTACCACTGACTACAAACAAGCTCAACAGACCTCTAAATTACTGTATAAAATTTCCTGATAAAAGGCTACAGAAAAAATCCACGAAAATAAGATTCAACCTCATGTTAACTCAAGAAATCAAAGCCATTCGGACTAAATCCATCACTAAAACATGCAGACTATGCCCAGAGACGCAAGAAGTGGAAACTGTGAAGCATTTACTAGTAAATTGTGACAAAACGGCATATCTACGAGAAGCTTTTCTGCTGCCTCTAATGTATGACGCGACACTTCGTGAGGAAGATATATGGTGGTCCCGTCTGGTTGCAGGCGAAAAGATGCTGGAGGCCGCTCTCAAACGAGCAAAAGAGTGTGTGACCTCACCCTGTACTTCCTAACGAAGTCCCTCTTCGCCCGCCCTGTTCGGCTCCGCTTCCTACGACATACTGTGCTCGTTCTCTTCTCGATTTTCCTGTTCTTTAACGTAACGGTTTCACGTGACATATGAGATGTGATTTCTTGTAAAAATCAAATGTTGTTTTGATTATAAACAAGTAAATAAAAACATTTTTAAAAAAATGTATGCAGGAAAAATGCACCATTCTCCAGCATGGGGTCTGGCATAGATTCACATGCTCATGAATATTCCCCGTCAGGCTGGGAATCCTTGGTAAAAGAAAAGTTTCACTTTCAATAAAAAAATATATGACTCCTCTAAACCAATCACTGTCCTCTGGGTCATACTGCCCCCATCCAATGACAGTTTTCTCCCTAAGCACCACCTCTGGCAGCCATCTTCAGATTTCTTTTGACATTTTTCGGCCTGAAAAGTTCAACATTTGTTTCAAAAGAGCCTTTAGAGTACTCTTTACTTCATCTGCCGACAGTGGGGACCCATTGTTGAAGTTTTGCGCCCCGCAAGGGCTAGGATTCATCGAAGATTCTCAAAGGCCATCTTCGGCCTACTTCGTGCGCTCAGACCATGTTGGAGGAGAAGGAGGGAAGGTCCCTCTTCTGGCCCTGCACCAAATGCAGGCTGCGGAATGTGTTTGTGGAGGACAAGCACCTGCAATGCTGCCTACATCATGACCATAAGGAGGTAGAATGCGAGATATGTCTCGGTTTCTCTGAGAAAACGACATAGTAGGCTGTCGGCATGGCTTAACACCAAGGCCTCTGACCCGTGCTCCGAGGGTGGCTCCCACGGTGCAGAAAGTGTCCCTTCCCCCCCCCCACGGTGCGACACCACCGCAGAGACTTTGGCAAAGTCCGCAGGTACCCACAACAGGTGAATATACCGGTTCACAACCCTCATGGAGTAAAAAGGGGAGTGGACGGGGGACGAGGAGGCCCTGAAACAGCCCACCCAGGTCTCCCAAGCCATGGAGGTCTTGTCCACGAAAACAAAGATCGGGAGTCCATGCATAAGGTCCACGATGACGAGGAGGAAGACGGTGGCGCAGGGCCTAGTTTTCCTGTTTTGCCTGCTCAGCCAAGGGACATTTCTTTGGATGTTCTATCGAGTCTCCACATCTTGGTGTCGGAGATCCAGATGAGAATGCCTCCGGCACCGGTACCTGTGGTCCCCCCGTCAGCCTCTGCCGAGGAAGCGTCACCTGATGCCCCCATATAAACCTCCCCCACTGCGTCAGGACCCAACTCCCCCAGACTTGGATACGGCCATGACTGATGACGATGAAGACATTGTCGCAGCGGACAGTGAGGCGCAACATTTGTACGACCCGCATAGGGTTTCCCCACCAGACGAGGTGGGGTCGTTCAGTCCATGATCGCCAGGGCCTCCAAGCTATTCCAGCTGGTGCCCAAGGAAACCAAGAAGGAGGGCTTCTTGTATCAAAGGCAAGAGGCCAAGAGGAAGACTATCATGGCAGTGCTTTTTCTGGACTATATTAATGGAAGAGGGCGTAGCACTCATAAAGAACCCTTGCACAGCGTCAGCCAAGCTTGATAAGATGTAAAAGAAGTATGGGGTGCCAGACTCTGCACCCAAATGCCTGAGGTCGCAACCCTCGCCGGACTCTGTGGTGTTGGCGGCCACGAAGAAACAGTTGGCTAACCCGTCCTAATCTTCGGTCCCTCCGGACAATGAGGGGAACAGGATGGACGCCATGGGGAAGAAGGTGATTTACACCGCAGCGTCCACAAACGAGGCGGCCAATGCACTGGCGATCCTAGCCAGGTACGACCGGGAGTTGTGGTACAAACTAGGACTTCTCCTGGAGTTCCTCGATGGGGGAAAATCTGTTTGGGAAGGCCATCGACTAGTCCCTCCGGGCCATTAAAGCAGATGTGGAGACGGGCCACTCTTTAGTCACTCTCCAGCAGCACCGCTGGTGGTCTTTTCGCTGCTCCAGGTGAAAATCGAGCAGGTAACCGAAAGGGTTCTCCCCTCCGTATAGACAGATTTCCTGATCCTCAACACAAGAAGCCTACAAAGGCTGCTCCCAGGCCTACGGTAGCGAAGGACAAGGTTGGCGTCGCCTGAAGGGCAGGACGCAGGCACCCAAGCAAGCCTGAACCAGCCAAGACATTGGGCCCCCACTTGTGCACCCTGGTGGGAGGCCAGCTGACAATGTTTGTCAGGGAGTGGAGAAAGATGACCACTGACGGATGGGTGCTGGATGCTCTTGCCCAGGGGCACACCTTGGAGTTCCAACGCAGGTGTCCTCGGCAGGAGCAGCACATCCCTCCGCTTCTGGAAGAGGTAAGAGCCATGCTACGAAAAAGGGGCCATAGAGCTAGTACCCCAACGGCTCTGGGGCTGCAGAGTTTATTCCAGATACTTTCGAGTCAGAAAGAAGACAGGGGCCTGGAGGCCAATCCTGGTCCTGCGAAGTTTGAACAAATAAAAAGTCCTAGAAATTAAGGATGGTCACGTTGCAGCACAAGCGAGTATGGTGGGTACTTTGGAACCCTGTTCTTTACTATCCACCACAAATAAAGGGTGTAGTGAGATCCATTTTGGCTGAATTATTGCGGTCCTGCTGGAGGGACTTAGCAGTGTCCTTGAATATGGACCGTCAAGATGGGTTCTGCATCGATCTGGTTCAATCCCTCGATAAATGGGATCTAAGTGGTGTGAAGATTACAGATCTTTTTGAAGAAGGGTCTTAGCTCTTGTTTCGTGACTTGGAGGTTCGATATGGCGTGGAGGGCTGTACGTATGGTATGTATAGGTCCCTGAAGTCAGCGGTACCAGTGGCGGCCCTCCTTGAAACCTGACCTACTAGATTGCATTATTCATTTGGGAGGTCGGGACCACATGGCATCAGCTATTTACAAACATATGAGTACTGATTCAGTAGAAAACACAAAGCTTCTTGAAATGTGATCATAGCACATTAAAGATGAGATGATGGGGTTCAGATGGATGACGCTTTGAAGAAATATTCCCTGTATGTCAATATCGGAGACGGGACCCGTCGGGTGAAAATACTAAACCAAGTTTTTTTGGACTTCTGAAAGGATGTGCAAGCATGGCCTGAGCCAGTCAGATGCCTGCTGGGGATGTGGCCATTCAAAAGGAACACTTGACTATATTTTATGGGGTTGATACAGTCAGATCGTTTTGGGCAGATACAACAAGGCTAATGAATACAGTACTTGGAGTCGACACAGAATATGACTGCGACTTTAGGGGAGGACACAGATCTGAAGTATATGTCGTACCATCAAGTGCCTTGTGTTTTTCCGGCATCCATGGTCGCAAAAAGGATAATGGAAATCGACAGTCTTTCAAACTGGAAATGTACTCACTTTGCAACATTGAAAGGGTGGCATTGAGAATACAGAAAAAGGGCAAAACTTTTGAGGACTTTTGAATAAATTCATTGATTCTGAATTGGAGTGACCTGCTGTTTGGTGGAGTGCAGATGGAAATCCCGAAGAGAAGTTGTTGTGGAGGGTTATTTTATTTTTTATATTCACGTCTTGGATATGTTTAAGATGTGGGAAGGGGTGGAATTAAGATTATATATTGTTAGGTTGGTTCATTGTTAAATTCTCTTGTTGAATTTATATGCATTTCTGTATGATGAGACCAAAAGATATTTAAAAAAAAAAGAGAAAATGTTTCTTCAGGCATTGGCTGGTTTGAGTTATAGTATGTTTCCATACATTATACAACTCCATTGGCTTAATCCAAACATGCAGTACCAGTGATGTACATATTAGTTAGCTCGTGTCCAGTGAAGTCCTCTTCCTTCTCACGATCCAGGATTGGATGGTGAGTGTTAAAAACATGTAACTGTCTGGTTTAGTTCTCTATTGGTCGTTCCAGGAGGAGTAGATATAGAGCGCGTAAGCACATAACTATTGACCAGTTGAAATATGAGATGTGACACAAAATTATAATATTTAAATTGTTTCCTAAATGATCTAAGCGATTGGCACCAGACTACATTTCCCATCATTAGGAACTATGTATTCTCAGTTTATTATGCAACTCTTGGTGAAGAGGCTACTTGCATGTCCTGGTTATCATTAGTTCATCTGTCAGTATTCTGACCTGATGTGGTGGAGCCTAGCTGCTAACAAACTTTGCTCTTTCATAATGGCACAAGTGTAAATGTGTATGTGTTAGCGCAGTGTATGTTGCCATGTAATTTTCTTCGTTTTGCTAGTATATTCAAACAATGTGACTTGGATGTGAACTATTGTAGTGACCTCTGGTCAATGCTATAGTATGGGTAATATTGTTTGTGTGTGGTGTGGCTTCACACGTTCTGATCATGGTTGCATTCACGTGATGTGAGCTATGTGTAATCTTCTGTGTTGTTCACTAACTCCTAATTGGGGTTAGACAGTAGAAAATGGTGTTCTGTATGTTCCTTGAAAGAGAGCTCTGCAGATGTGATTTATCCTACAGAGGGCAGTGTTTGCTTCGATCAGTCTCTCTATAAACCTGCTTTTTCGTGTCTTACTGCTTGACTTCTGCCAACGTGTGACCTTCATTAAACTACATTTGGTTATTTTGCCTAGGGGCACAAGTTGTTATATTTCTTTAGGACATGGCTATGGGAAATCGGCAAACCTGATAGTCTGGCCAATCAGGGCACAGTGTCTTGTCCTTAAACCCCAGGGTCTATCCTTATCTTTTGTTGCTCTTCCGTGGTCTCACTACCACGACTAAACACTGGGAAAGCTCTCGCTTCCTCTTGCTTTTAGCCAATCATTGTGTGGCATTCGGCCTGCGGCTGTGTGAATGTTGCAACTGGGACTGCAGATTTCTGTTACGGGACGATGGGGAGATTTTCATGCTTCAGAAACGGCTAACTAAATCTTGAGGCCTTGTTGAATGGCCTACATGTAATGTATTCAGCTAATGTATAATGGTGATCATGTAGTCCTCAATATAAACACTTCTATATTTCTCTGTTAAATGCAGTTTGGTTTGAGTAAAGGTAGATGGCTATGTTACCCTACAAAGGGTATGTTATGGCCTGGTTAAAGTGTAGCTTCTAGTACTTTATTGGCCTAAGCATAAAACCTTTTGCTAAATGGGGCTGGTTGCATTGTCGCAGCACGCTTTTCTTAAAATTACCTTTGCCGCTTATATAGGTTTGGGACGTTGAATACATGTGCCAATATTCTCATACACACATACTCTCCTACACTAGAGATTTTAAAGGATTTACATTTCAGGTAGGAGATGGTCCAGACAAAAGTTGTGTGCCAAACCCAAGCTCCTGGAGAGTGAGGAGGGGAGAGGAGCAGTCGACAAAAGCAGCAGAAAGGTGCAACATGATGATTATAGTTAGTTTGGCGTGGTGAGCATTAGAGAGAGTCTGAGACATTCAGTGCAGTCTCAGTGGAGTGTTTACTACAGAAGCCAGATTGCAGTGGATCTCCAAGGCCATTATCCTCAAGGTACTTAATGATCCGCCCGAAGACCACCCGCTCAAGCACTTTCAAATAATGGGTATGGCGATAAACTGGGTGATAATTTGCCAGGACATTTGGGTCAGCAGAAGGCTTTTTCAATAGGGGTAAGACAGTTGCAGATTTGAAAGAGGCAGGGAAGAGTCCAGCAGAGAGGGGGAGGTTAAAGAGCTCGGAGGTATGGGCAAGTGATTGAGAGTAAGTCTTTGACCATCTGTGGAGCAAAAGGGTTAATATGAGCTGCTTACTCGGTTCTCTCCTCTCCCTTTTTCCTCTCTCTTCCCCCGCCTCATGCACTTACTCTATCAGAATTGTCCCTGGACCTAGTATGATAGCAACCTCGTCGGTCTCCTCACCCCTCCCCTTATGTGTTAACCTCCACTCCCCCCACCCCCACCTGCCACCCTCCGGCACTATCTGAAATGTCGCCCGGCTGAGTATGATGGTTAATTTCACATCCTTACTGTTCATGGCCTGTAAGAATGTCATTGTTTTTCCCTCCCTAGCCTTGAAGCGCTTTGAAACACATTGTGTATAGGCGCTATATAAATAAACTATCATATCATATCCAGCTGGGTTGGCACTGCAAAGGATGGGTGCTAATTCAATAGGAGATGCAGGGTAGAACTAGTGTAGAAGGGGTACGGGTGAACAGGAGGGTTGGGGAGGGAGAGAGGATGGCTTTGAGAATCGCGAATTGTAGAGATTTTAGAGGAACAATATTGAGCAAAGCCATTAACAGAAAGGGAGGAGGCAATGGTTAATGGCTGTGATCAAATAGTGGAGGTTAGATTAATGTTTGTGGGGGTGATCGAGAGGGAAGGGGATTAGGTTTGTGAACTATGACTTGGCAGAGTCCAGTGAAGAGTTTAGGTCAGCAAGCAAATCTTTGTAGGCTAGGTAGGGAAGGTGTCTGTAATTTGAACCAGCATTTTAGGTCACAGCACATGTTTGTTTTGATGGTCTGAATTTCAGAGGTGATAAAATGTTGAGTAGGGGATCGGAAGGTGTGCATGTGTGAGCATGATGGTGTTGGTAAAATTGAGTGCTTAAGTCAATAGTGAAAGTCTGAGCAAGAATGGTCAGTGCTAAAGGCATGAAGAGACATATTTCCTCGCATCATCAAGGTAGGTGGGACGGGGAGTCCTGCCTGAGTTGGTCTCGGAGGGGCAGTGTCGATGGCCTTATTGATAAAGAACCCCACACTGCTGCCGTTCTCAACAGGTCTGTGAGCATGTGCAAAGGTAGCAGTCAGTGTGGAGAGCTGCTAGTGTAGCAGTCACAAGGGGCGATCAGGTTTCTGTGCTAGCCTGAAGTGAAAGTTGAGGGTGATGGGAGTTGAAAAGGTCAGTAATCCTGTGAGACTTGTTGCAGAGTGATTGTGCATTCCAGAGTCCAAGTGAAAGAGTGACGAGAGGTGGTGGAGAGGAGCGAGTTTGGTGTAGTCGGCAAAGCGGATAGAGGAGGTTGGAGATCCTCGGAGCATGGGAGCGCCTTATTTGAGGGGTGCGGTTGGAACAGGGGTGGATGTTGGAAGATGGAAGATGGGGAAGGCTGGACTGATGCAGGGAAGAAAAAGAGTGAGTGGGAGATGGAATAGAGAGAAATCGAGAGGCATGATGGAGAGTAGAAGAAATGGGGAAGTGAAGACCATGAAGAAAGGATGCAGCCCAAAAGAGAGGGAGTGTTGATGGGTTGGATGGCTGAATAGAAGCATGTGTCCGTTCTGAGTTGGGCTATAGTTACCCAAATGACAGTAATGCACCGAGCACAGCAATGTTCCTTGGTCCTATGAGGTAGCAGAAGCTTTGTGATGAATAGTCAATGAGTGGAAGGAGCCCTATGCTCGAAAGTAGACGTCCGTTAAAGGGCGAGCTTCGTGAGGTCCTGTCTTATGCAGGGATTCTTGCTCTAGGCCCTTTCCAATCCCAACGGGCCCAAACAGGAAGCAGCTCTTTGCTATCCTTCCTCTACTATATTTTGAGTTCTTAATGTCACTAAAATAGCTGCAGTGATGTTTCTTAGCAAGGGTGCCAGATGTCTGTCAAAGTTAGAGGCACTCTTAAGTGTGACTAACGTCAAGAATTGCTAGTTTCTAAGAAAAAATAAGCCTGATGAAATCTTATGCCATTCTATAACCTGTTAACCCAAGCTGCTAAATATTCATAACCCACATTTACTTCTGTTAAGTGAATCGAAATTCCATTGTGTCCATTGTTGACTAAAACATTACCAATCTAGGGAAGTGTCCTCTGGATTGGAAATGGTTGAATAATTTTGCCAGTCATTCTTGCATCTTGGTTGTCCCTGCTATCTCCTTTAAAACGGTCTGTGTCATTGGAGCATCCAGCTTTTAGTTTCTGTAGGTGGTTTGTTTCTCTTGGAGATATTACTTTCTCTAGTGACTGGGTCTACAAAGTGTGGCTCTCCAGATGTTTTGGACTCCACCTTCAATCAGCTGCAGCCAACATAGTCAATGGTGATGGGTAATGGGGAGAGTCGTCCAAACAATTTTGGGAAAGGCAAGGGATCCAGTCCCCAGGCCCAGTGGTTCTTTTTGGTCTTGTATGACTTTTGCTAGGGTCAGGAGCTTTACTATCATATTGCTAGTTTATTTTGGCTTCACTTCTTCAGTTACATCACTAAAGAGGTCATGTAAAAGATTTTCAATTTTGTAGGTTTCATTGTTTCTTGCCATTAAGATTGTTCTATTTTCCTAGAACATATTTGTCTTTGGTTTTTCTTTTTATTTCTGAGTTTTCCTTCACATCCATATTTATTATTCTTTGTGAGTGCTTTGAATTCGTGCAGAATGCTTTGATATTCTTATCTTATAGTTTTGTTTTCAGGGACTTAATATTACGTGCTGGATAGATCTCGGGTTCTTTGTGTGGGGATTTGCATTCTGAATGAGGCATTTTAGGATTTTCTTTTCATGTGTTTATTGTAGTTCTTGGTCATAAGTGACTGACTTGCTGCTGTTGATTGCATTTGTTAGGGCTTTGACTTGCTTGGTCTATTACATCTTTATTGTTTTGTATTTATTATAGAGTAGAGGCCTGCAAACTAACGGTGGCTCTCCTTATGTTTTGGATGACAACTCCCATGATCTCTTAACAATGTTGGCTAGGGCTGATGGGAGCTGTAGTCCACTGCATCTGGATAGCCAAAGGCTGCAGACTCCCGTAACAGAGGAACGTGTCTGCCAAGCTCCCTATTTTTACCTTACTGAGGGTGCTCTGGCAGAACGTTGCTGTCTTGTCTATTTTTGCCTAGGTGGTAGTCTGTATAGTTTTTGTGGTGATAATTTGGTCTGCCTTTTGTCTCTGTAGGTATAGTACAGTCAGCTTGGGGTCGGACATGAGGTTTTGGCATTTTACTATGAGTACATTGATCATTTGTGGTTGTAGGTCTGCTTTTGACATGGGCTACTGAAAAATTGTCCCTGTGGTTCTCTTTGTGTCCCACTGTTTCTTAAGAATAGGCCCATTGTTTAGTACATATTTGAGTTTTTTTTTTCTGATGTTGTACACTTTGTGGTCATAGCTCTGTATTTTTAAAAAAAGAAAAAAGTGTGTCTGGGTTGTGAAAGACATGTCTCCTATCGTGTGTATCCCTTTATGTGGGAATAAAAAGTCTATTTCTCTAGCTGTCAGTGCATTTGCATCCATATATTAGTATCTGGCCCTTGAACAGGAAGTGAAGGGCTTCTGATTCTGTGGCATGGATTGTCTATTGATTGTTGTATGATGATGATGAATGAGCAAATACACTGCATAAAGGTACATATATCTTCTGGTGAAATAGGTCTTTGGGATTTGCTAGCCAGCTCTGGTATTCTTCTTCTTTCTGGTTTCAGCGTCATCCTCCGCCTGCTTCCACAATGGGCACTCTTACAGGGTCAAGTAATCAATGTGTTGGCTTGGCAGGAGATGAGCTTGCCGCCGCATGGTATGTGGTTGACTCCATTAGCCATCCATGGTTTGCAACTTGCAGTGTCTGGAGGCTCTTCTAAAAATCAGCAAGGCTGCCGAACAGGGACAGGAAAGTCAAATCTAAATTGTCATTCTTGATTTGTTTCAGTTCAACAACTTTTATAACACCACTTGACATTCAAAAGTGTGAAAGCCCAGCTCACATATATCAACATCACTGCATTTTAAGATTTCCCCTCAAGTGTATCATTCACTTATCTGAAAAATAAGAGAAGTGTGCTGTGATTGTTAAAAATTCTCATGTAATAAAATGTTTGTTATCTTGAATAGTAACTTTTGTTCAAGTCTACTTTAGGTGCTTATTCCAGTAGGATGGCCATGAAATCCCTTGACAGGTTTGTAACCCAACCTTGTTACTATATGGAATGTCTCTATCCCTACATAATGTAGTATTTTCCATGTTAGATACTTAACTGCTGATCTTTCAGGTGAGTCCCACTCTTGCATCAAAATGTTACCTTTGTCATTCACCATTGATTTTTGACTTTGTTGCCGCCCGCCCCCCCCTCCCCCATGCAATCGCGGAATTGGGGCTGTTTAAGTCTGCTAAACAATTGCTGACTGTTGGGGTGCCAGAATGACTGGCGTGATGTAAAACACTTTTTCATACTCTGGCGGTTGAGAAGGATGCGGACATTCTGAGGACATTTCCAAGACCTGTTTATTAAAGTAGTGATGGAAAAGCCGGTGTACATGGGCTAATGTGCGTAAAAGAAAGACATTTTCAGAGCGTGAATATATTATGTGGTTTGTTTGAACGTAATGTATGTTCATAAAAAAAAAACATTTTTTTGTAAAGGATCTTGCTCCTTTTACGTGGAGGAGTAGTAATCTCAAACAAATTCTCACAGAATCAATTGAAAGTTCAACATAGTACACACGGGCAACTGTTGTATCTGCTCCTCATTGTCTTGGATTCCACTTATGGGTTTTGGACTCAAATATATAATATTGAGGGATGCCGGAGTAATACAATTCACATGCAGCATGATTCGAAATAGACGTGAGATCATAAAATGAAGTAAATTGAAGTCAAAGTTTAAAACGTACATGAAGAATATTATTGATATAATACATACCAAGAAATATTACAATGAGTAATTAGTTTAGTTTCTTTATTTACACCGCGCGCCGAACTCTGAGATAACTGAGCGCCAGAGACTTAGAGGAGGTTACAGCAGAATATAGACCTACAGGATAAAAACAGTAAGTGCAGTTGACTGGGTTACATGGTGGTCAAGAGGCAGACCTAGGATAAGAGTACATTAATTGGTGTAGTAAAGTGTATTACATAAGTACATTAAAAAGTAATTTTTTTGTTAGAGAAATTGTGCTTAATCAAATGAATTTGTTTGTTTTTTAAATGTATATATTGTTTTTTAAATGTTTATATTTTCTTAGTGCATGCAACTTGACGTATGCTGTTAAAGTGGTATCCTTGGCTTGTGCCTTTACTGCAGCTAATTGTATGTTATCAATGTTGAAATACATATTTTGTTCGCCTGGAAGGTGAATTTGAAGTTTTATTTTTGTTTGCGTAAGGCAACCGCTCCCTCTAGCCATGATGACAGGCCAAGCAGGCAGGATGGCTTTGGATAAACCTACATCTGCCCTTTTATATAGTATGATGATATGATATGGTGTAACTTTCCCCATCGCTATGGGGTGTTATTCCCTACCTATTTTACTAAATTGCTTGTCAGTCATCAGTAAATGTCCAAAGGAGTAAGTCTGCTGTCCAAAACAAATCCTAAATGACCCTACCACTAAGTTCAAGAGAATGAGTTTTTCCTAAAATGCAATTCTTAGATGGTATCTGTTAAAAAGTACACTTCTTGCGGCAGCAGGTAAGGTTAAATCTAAGTCCCTTTAGTCAGGTCTTCAGGTATCCTAGTTAAGGAACAGAGTAGGACAGGAGCTTAGAATGGAGCCCACTAGTTCCTACTATCCAGGCTACATGGTTCCAACTGCCTTGGCTGGAATTCACACCTTCAAATGAAAACGGACCAACATTCCAAGCACACTGGGAACATTCTTTCCATGATATGAGACCATGATATCATCAGATAGATTCAAGCACAGAAACAAGGTGTAACAGTATCTTTTTTATTCTCTGTATCAGTTCACGTAGCTCCCTCATGGGACTGTTAGCTTTTCTCTCTTATTTAGTGTGGGCTTTCCTTGACTTTTGTTGTATTATTCGATCTGCGTTAAAGGGTTCCGAGTAATCTTGTAGCATTTACATTCCTGTGGGGTTTTTGCTTTCAGGGGAATTAAAGTTCACCTTTCTGGGTATGGCCTGTCTTTTATATTGTTTACCCTAAGGGCTTCTCTGGCCTCCGGTTCAGTTTCCACTCTGGTATGTGCTACTCTTTGCTTCTTGTATAAATGTTTATTTTCCCCTCTTCCCAGGATAGTGGTATCGAAGTTTGTTATTGATCTCCCTCTCCGGGGCTTCTGTTATTCTCTTTCTCACTTTAATAGTGTTCCTAGGGACTTCTCTGTCCTTCAGTTCATAATATTCTCTTTCTGTTATGTTACAATCTTTGCTTTTTTTAAAAAAAAGCCCTTTTTATTATTTTGCATTTTGAGACAAAATAAGAACAACCGAACACAGAGTAAAACATAATACCATAATGCAATTGGATGACACTCGGAGATACAAAAGCAATAGACGCGGAGGATTACCATCAAAAAATCTGAGAAACAAAGCAAAGATTTCCCTTTTGAAAAGGCTCAGTCCCCCCACAACCCCACTCCCTAGCCCTCTCCCCTTTCCCATAGCTTGTCCCATTTCCTGGCGCAGCCCCTTGCATTATGTACTCTGTTCTCTAGGGCCATACAACAGTCCATTTTACGGACCCACTTTGTCAGCCGTGGTCGTTGCGCTTTCCCCCCACGTTGAGCCAACTGTTCGTTCTATCAGTCTGGTGGCTGTAGATACAGTTTCACATACCTGGTGAAGGCGGTTTCACCCCACAGCCCCAGGAGCAGTAGCCGTGGGTCCCCGAGGATTACTAGTCCCGAAACAGAGTGCATCTTATCCAGGCATTTCTGCCAGAAGCGGCAAACCTGCAGGCATTCCCAAAGAATATGGAAAAAAGGTACCCACCACCCCCCTACATCTAAGGCACTCAGCATGATCTGCCCAACCCCAGTTAAATAATGCACTGTGGGAGTAGTAAACCCTGTGTAGTATCTTTAGTCTTAACCTTATTCAAGCAGAGATCCCCATTTCCCTAGGGGACATGAAAGCCTCCACCCAATCCTCCGGTTCCAGCAGGCCCACATCTTTTTCCCACTGTGTCTTAAGACTGGCCTACTCCTTTGTGGTGAAGGCAGTAAGGACCTGGTAAAGTGTTGAAATAACCTTTTGTATTCATGCACTCTGGTAGAAGATTAGCCTCCAGCGGGGGGACCAGGTCGGCACATCCTGAAGTGACTCAAACTGAGTCGTCAGGGCATGCAATAACTGCAAATAATGGTATATCTGTCTCCGGCAAACAACTTGTTCTGCAACTCAGGAAATGGGACCAGCGCCCCCTCCCTCACCACATCTGCCATACGCCACACCTACATAACCTACAGACCCCAAGTCTACACATTTTGGAGAGTTCTGGTTTGTGGGCATTATCCCATAGGGGTTGAGCAAAGGTAGCCCTGCCTCCCCATCTCACGTGATATGGTATGCTGCATCATGGGTGGGAGCAGCTGCTTCTTCCCACCCCTATAAAGAATTTGGGGAATGGGGTGGAGACCTGCCATCCATCCCTCGCTCTGCCCCAGCATGCGGCAATGATACATCCCCCATGCAACCAATCATTTACAACCGCCAATTGGCTGGCCCAGTAGTAGCTGCGCAAGTTGGGGAGCCCGATACCCCCTTCCCACATAGAGCGCTGCAGTGTAGTCAGGGCAATACGGGGCTGACCCTCCCGACCCCTTGCCCCAAAGAAGGGTCTGGAGAGCGACCTCAGCCCTGTCAAATTCTGCCTTGGTGATTTTGTAGGAGAGCATTCTGGACAATATAGATACCTCGGTAGGGATAACCTCTTGAATAGGGCCGCCTTTCTGAGTAGTGTCAGCGGAAGGGACCTCCAGTGAGTGACATCAGGAATGAACCTGTCCGTAATAGGATGCAGATTGGAACGCACATAGTAAGTAAGGTCGGGCTGCCCACACCCCCAAATACTTGAAACCCTCAACCGAGACCCGATATGGACAGCCCTAGGGGGAAGAGCACCAGCCGTCCCTGAAGCGTGAAGACTATGGACTTGTCCCAATTCACCCTCAACCCACTAGTCTCTTGGAAGTCCTGCAGGATATGCATGACCTGGGCACAGGCTACTTGCGGTTTGCTCAAATACACCAAAAGATTATCAGCATCCCAGGGGTGTATGCCATCTACAGAAAGGATAGAGACACATCTAAAAGCGACAGAGTGGCTGTACTAGCCAAGGATGCCCTAAATATAAGGATCTCATCTGAACTACCCTTCAGTGCAGGCGAAATCATCACATTAAAAATATCCCGACACCCTCCTGCACTTTTACACTCCACATGGTCTACAGGCCCTCTGGCGCCATCTCCTCCTTCGAAGACGACATTATGACACTTCTGGCACACAACATGAAACCTCAATCCAAAGTAATCGTCGTGGGCGACTACAATCTAGGTCTGAACAACCCTTCTGACACCCATGCGGACCTTCTAGCCAAATCTATGGAAGCACAAAGGTTCACACAAAGGATCCATGCCCCCACCCACAAAAAAGGCTGTACTTTAGATTGGCTAGCGGACATGAACTGTTCCACTAACATACAATCTAACAACCCTATGCCGTGGTCGGACCATAATACCATAATCGTCTCCTCCACTATCATTACCAAAAATCAGAACCATCCACCACCAACACCCCCAGTTCCCTCCAGAAGCTTTAAGAATATGAATAAAGACAACATGCTACCGCTCTTGACACCCTTCTTGGCCTCAACGCATCTAAACAATGACCCATCAATCCTGACATGCCAATATAATGAAATCATGTCAGAAGTCATTGTTTTATTTTTAGGGGTGCAACTTTTTCAATCTAAATGCTCAGCACACGTCAACCCCTGGTTTACCCCAGAACGTAGAACAATGCTGGCTACAAAAAGATCAGCGGAAAATAATTGGCGGAAATCGCCAACCTTAGCAAATATAAGCCTATGTCAAGCAGCAGCCAATAATTATAAAAAAAAGAAATCCTCTTGGCTAAAAGTGAAGTTTACAACCAGAGAATATCTAATGCTCAATCCAACACCAGAGAATTATTCAACCTTCTCCGCGAATTAGAATTCCCAGCACCTATCCTTGATCATACAGACAAAGACGAACAATGGTGCTCTAACATCCAAAACACCCTAGCAGACAAAGGGGCCGATTCATGGAACAAATGTACGCCGAAAATCGTGGCGCAAGGGTGAAAAAGCACACGCACGCATGCGATTCATGGAAGAGCCTGCGCGTGTTTATTCCGGGATGTGCGCCAAATCAGAGCGTGGCGCGCACGGGCGCACATGTCGCAACAACATCCCGAACGCCGTGTGCGACGCGCACAGCGAAAGCACACAACGTTGGCGCACACACCAAAAAGGGGGCGGAACACGTGGAATGGGGAACAACGCATGAAAAAGAAGGCGTAACTGGGGCAGTACTGTAGGGAAATACACGGAATGCCCACACGCACACACGTATTCAGGGAATTGAATACGGGAAACCCGCGCACGCCAAAAGACACGCACATGCGTCAACACGTCCGCCACACGAAGGCAGGCGGAAGCGTCCCCGCGCGCAGTATAAAAGTGCACGCAAACAACAAACCCGTATATACAACTATGATGAATGTCCCATTTGTCGCAGCACTGATCATGGGACTCCGCAGGAGGAGGAGACTAGCCAGGCCCCGCATTTCTTTTGCCCCGGACCAGCCTTTTTGGGATGCCTGATGACTAGGTCTATGGCAGGTATAGGTTTCCACCTCGTATCATCCTAGACCTGGTCAGGGAGTGGGAGGATGACCTTACATCACCCACCCTGTGCTCCCAAACATTGAGCCCCTTGGAGATGGTGCTCAATGTCCTGAATTTTTTGGCCACTGGGTCATTTCAGCGGACAACTACCATAGTTGGGGAGGGAGGGGAGTGTCTCACAGGCCATGCAGTCACGCTGCCCACACCAGGTGTTGGCAATCATGACTGCGCACCCCTCAGTCCGCAGGCACATATACATGCCCAGAACACCCGCAGAAAGGCAGGCCGTGGTCCAGGACTTTTACAGTGTGGCACACTTCCCCAAAGTGCTTGGTGCCATAGATTGCGCCCATGTGGCCCTACGTCCATCTAGGGCCACTCAGCACATCTATCGAAACAGCAAGCACTGGCATTCCATCAACGGGCAGGTTGTATGCGATGCCAAGGGAATCATCACCTCTATCTATGCAAACTACCTTGGGTCTACCCATGACAATTTCATATACAGAATGTCCGCCCTGAGCCGGGCCCTGGAAGCTAGGAAGCATGGAGACATGGCTCCTAGGTTAGTACAAATGCCTGTGCACATGCATGCATGTCACACACAGACAAATACGCAAACCCAACTAATCGCAACCATTATCACCTCCCCAGGGGACAGTGCCTACCCTCTGAGCAACCACATGATGATGCCAATCCGGAACCCCGCCACACCACCCCAGGTAGAATACAACTCTGCCCATACTGCAACCAGGGGCATAGTGGAGCGCACATTCAGAGTGCTCAAGTGACGCTTCAGCTCCCTTGACCTCTCTGGCGGCCAGCTACTATACGCACCCCCCAGTAGTATGCAGGACCATTGTGGCAGCATGTGTCCTGCACAATGTTGCAACACGGCGGGACGTACTGGTGGACATGGTGGTGCCCCCACATCCGCAACCACATGCACAGGCGCTGCCCATGGGAGGGGAAAGGGCATGTGGCGAGGCAGCCCAGACCCAGCTTGTGGCCTCATTTTTCACCTAAACTCCCACCCCTGCGGAGTGCACACAGGCCTGGCACATACCAGGTGACAATCGATAATGACAAAGAGACAGTCAACTGTCACAACCTTACCACCCTGAGAATGTTGCCACGGAAGTGCTACATTGCGTGCATCCCTAGCTACTTAAACGTAACCTATCCTGTGTGATCAAAAGGAACACATGCAAGGTGTGCATCACACCATCCCCTGCAAAACAGGCCATGACAATCACTGGTATGTCACCCAAACCCTTCCAGCCCACATCACCCTTGTCTGCCACACCATGGCATGGCATGCAACAGCAATAGCCCAACACATGACCAATTACATACGAAGTGACATGTGATAAATGGAAAGGGGCCCGAGACAATCATGCCTGATATGGAATCAGATGAAATGACTGACCAACAACCTCCCACACATACAAAGTCATACACAGATGCTTGCCACCAGTGGTAGCATCAACAAAAGACTGAATGCCTGTTCTCATGCACATTGGCCAAGCCAAATCCGCTAATCCCTAACCCGTGTGTTGTGTGTGTGTGTCTCCTGAAACACACTGCTCAGCACACAGCACAGTGAGCAGCCATTGTGTTGGGGATACAACTTGCACATCACATATAAAGGACAGGCAACAAAAATAACCTACTGGCGCATGTACACAATCCCCAAATGATGATTGATCATGCGCTGCAGGGACACAGCATGCCAGAGAAGGCAATCTATGTGCACATGTGGGCAAGGAAGGGTGGTTGTACGTGTGGTGGAGCATTGTGTAAGTGTGTGCGTCAGTAGGGACATGCACTCAATATATGCATGTGAAATCAAGTGACCCTCAGTGTCCTGTACACATCACATGTGAACATTGCCCATGTCTACACCCCAGCATGTCAAACCACAACAATCCCCTGACACCTGAAAAGTAAACACAACACAGGAACAGCCATTGACCAGCAGAACGCATCATGTACATAGTACCCCACAATGACAATGTCAGAGAGTGGCCAAACACTGTAGCCCAAGCTTACTGCTCAACAACAAAAGGCCCTCCCTCATTTATTTACACATCACCATGACCTTCTGAACAACTGTGTCTGGGGTCTGTAGCCTTCTTCCTTCTAGTCTACCTGGTTTCAGGATCCCCCTACCCCTTGGTCTCCATGTTCCACCTTGCGCGTAAATAGGGTCCAGCCCCCTCAGAGGCCACCTTGACTGGTAAAAATACCAAATCGCAGAGAACTCCAAGGAGCCAAACCCCCAAACCAGGGAAAAAGGATGTAGCCACCAGAAAACCCTGGAAGAGTCTCCAGTAGATGACTTGAAGTTGCAGAAAATGTCCAAGCACATGTCCAAGCAGAATGATAGAACAACCAAGGTAGCACAGTTCAACAATGGTTCAACAGGATGGGTAGCATTTTCAGTACACAATATACAATGAGGATGCAACAACTGATGGGTAGTGTCACAGCTCCGGTCTCCAGGTGCAGGAGTGGCACGAACCAACCACCCCCTCCGTGGTCCGGGCGCCTGCAAGTAAAACTTAAACAGGCCTCCGAGACCCCGACGGGGAAAGAGAGTCAGGGATCCATTGTTTGGATATGCATTGGTATTCAGGATAACTGGAAAGAAGGGCAGTAGAGGGGAGTTGGATGGGCAAGGGAAAGTAGGCAAAATACAACTATTGACAATAACACATACTCAATTAGAGAAACCATGTTCTTCATGCACATTGTACAAAATGGGTCAAATGCAAGCCAAAGAGAGACTTATCTCTGGGGTGAGTGCTGGCCTCCTTCCTGCGCACTCTCAGGTCCGGTAACAGGAGCAGTTCAATGCTGCAAAGAGAGCGTGAGTTACTATTCTGTGTGTGTTTTCACCACACACACACACACCACCGTTCATGCCTCAAACTAAGCGACTTCTCCACAACAAACACTCTTGTCTGCTGCTTTGTTCGTATACTTTAGCTTGCCCCCGTGATGGTTCATACACTGTCAATGCAGTAAGGCAGGCGCACATGGCCCCGCGGTAAATGGAAGACCAATGTGTTAAGAATCACACATGATAGAATGGTCCTTGGGTGAGCTGCAAGACGCGTATGGCGAGGTGCGACTTCAGTACGTTGTGTTCTGCCAGCCACGGATTTCGACAGGTAGTGCACGTGGCAATTTGCACATGCAAATGATATGCACTGCACTCGAGTCTGCATCGCTGAGTGCCCCCGTGCACTGTATTAGTTTCTAACTCCGCTTCTATGGAGTAGGGGGAACTCGAGGATATGGGCGACGGCCCCTGCGTGTGCCTCTGACAACTTGTAAAGCTACTTGCCATTTGTTCCTCAACACGTATTAGCTGTACTGTACGCTTCTTCCCCAATGCCTGGCCAAGCTCCCCAGCACTGGCACTACTTAGCATGCATGTGCAAGTGGCCTGGTGGAAGGTCGGCTGGGGTGTGGCCCCTCGTGCTGCTCACCTTGCTTGGAGCTCCTGGAAACACGTCTGCTTCTGTTGGCCGTCTGAGCACAAGCCCTGTGCTTCTGCTTGCGCAGGTGTGCACCACCCCACGTGGCCAGGTTTCTGTAGTTCTTGTCCCCATGTCTGCTGGGAAAGGTAGTCTGGAGGCTCATTTTCCTGCAGAAAGGGCATAAAAGCTATTAATAAGGCTGGAACGTTCCCTGTGTGTGTGTGTCTTCATGCTGGTTGTAACTGGGCCATGTCGAGACCTACATCCAAACTCCTCCCACCATCAGTGTGACTTTGACAGCCAAAGGGCGCAGGCTACTGTCTACAGCATGAAGTGCATCAAGCACATATACAGGCAAGAAAAGAACATACATCACAAACATCAATAAATGGACATATCAATTATGTACTCACCAAAATTGATTGCAGACATGCCGTGGAGAAAACCTGCTTAATCCCCACTAGGGGTGTTAACACAAGTCGTACAGCAGGTGACAGGCCACAGATATGATGAAGTCCAATGCCCTTGTGTAAATGGTTGTAACACCGAACCATCCTTGCGAGTCCATGGATAGGAGAAGCAGGAGTGGCATATGTGAGTCAGGACCCCAAGCTGCAAGCACATACATGAGACAAGCTTGAAGGGCCCAGCTGGAACACAGTGGATGCCTTTAAAAGCCACAAAGCACCACACCGTCACATGAATGCACAATAGACAAGCAATTTTAAACTATATTAACTTTTTAAACCAACTATAAAAATCAAAAACGGCCACATACGACCCCAGGGGGGCCGAGGTACAGGGTGCACCTCAACACCCACATGCGATGATGTTGAGATAAAAAAAAAAACCTCCATGGGCTCAACGCCTGCACAGCCCAACCTGTGTGGGAGATAAGTCGTCGTCCTCCTCACCCTCTGGCTGAAAAGGTTGATGTGGCATAGTAACCTGACCACGCCTATGCGCATCTTGTTCCTCGTTGGCAGCAAGTCTGCGGGACGGGTGAGCCTGGTTCTGTGCTGCGATGAGACGTAGGTCAGCGTGCAGAACTTCACGTGATACGCGTACTTCCTCTTGCAAGGTAACACGTGTAACACCGAGTTCTTCCTGCATGGCCTGGCTGGACATCTGGTACACCTCCCAGCAAGCACATAGCTCAGCCGAGATGGTATTCTCCAGCTGCTTCAACCTCTCCTCTGTCCGCTTCCTCTGGGACATCAAGAGCACACCCAGAGTAGCTCGGAGGGAAGCATGGTCATCCCTCAGGGCCTCCATGTGTGCCTCTGTGTAAGCAACAATTGCTTGACACAGAGACACCATTTCAGCCCGGCGTGCCCTGTCTGAGGCCGCCATGCCCTGCCTGAGCGAGTAGGCCGTGGACTGTGCCGCCCGCTGCTGGAGATCCACCTGCCTAGCAGGGGGGGAGCACAGATTGGGCCACACGCTCCATGCTCTGAGCGATATTATCAATTGCTGCCCCCTGTTGTTCGGAATTGGCAACCATGGCTTGCTCCCACTAAGTATACCCCGGTGGCGCGCGGCCACCGCGTTGCTGGGCTTGACACCTGCGGGGCCCAAGGAGCCGCCGTCCTTGTTGGGTTGGCACCGTCCGCGGCTGCAGGACTACATTCCTCCATTGACGTGATGCCCCAGGCACATCAGCAACTGGTGTGGGGTGTGACCCTGCATCCCGATCCACCACAGGCGGCTGTCCCACCACCGTCTGGCCCCTCGGTGCAGGTGTCGCGGACAGAGGAGCAACACATCAGAATCACTCACCGTTGACGAATGGACCCGATGCACATCCTACTCGACTTTGTCGTCAGAGTGATCATCCAGGCTAGACTCATTGCCAGCCCTAGACACGATGGTCTGGAACACAAGTGGGTTCTCGTGGTCTACCACCCCATGACCCCCACTTGTGCCGGGTTGCTGGTGTGATAGCAACCCTGTGCCTGGCATGACACCATCCTCTGGCTCCATTGCGCCATCATCTGAAAAGGGGGAAAAACAAACATGAGTACACATGTCAGAAGCACATAATCCACACACTCACCGACGTCACATTTACAGCCACCACATGAAGCAGACATGTCGCACACAAATGAGAACCTGGCATGCATCCAGTGGCCTTGATATGCAAAGAAATCTCAAAAGCAGAAATGGATGTGTATGAATAGCTGTTCTGACTTGAGTGTCGTGTAGACCGATGAGACCTCTGTCCCCAAGTGACGCACAGGGGAACTAAATAGAAACCCGCTGTGCAACCTTTGAGACCACAGGTGGGAGATGTCTTCCCAGATCCACGGAGCCTCTGGAACACCGATGCTGCTGTCAAGAGGGAACGAGGTTAAGTACCAGGCAATCGCAATACAGTCAGGTAAACAAAAGGATCTAAAGTGTCTTACCTATCTGGTGTAAGGGTGACCCAGGTAACCTAGTAGAGAGGTTCGAGACTCAGATGATGCGGCGGTCCCTGGAATGGTAGAACCGCAGGTTAGCGTGGATGAAGGGTTAGCCACCTGTAGGAGAGAGGGCTTGACTTGAATCCCAAGAAGGGAAAGGGCGTAGAAGTTCAGCAAGGTACCGAGGGATGATCCAAAGACAAGCCGGATTTTTGGACTTCACCTCGACAACAGGTCAACAGTTCCAAGCAAAGGTACAAAGGGGTGTCCGAGGGAGTCCGAGGTAGATTTCCGTGATCAAGATAACAAGGAGCAAGTAGTAACGCCAAACAGGGTCTGAAGCCAGCTGAGAAGCAATGAGCGTTCTGTCTCTCAGACCTTTATACTGAGTGTCCCTGGGTCATGTGACTTCTCTGGGTCATGTGACGTCCACCAAGATCACGTGAGGAACGCCACAGTGTATCACATGACCGACGTGAAGACGAAACGCCGCCCCTTCTGCTATATGTTCTCCAAGGCAATTGCCAATGCAGAAAGGGTTGTAATCGAGCCCGTACACTAAAGCTGGTACGGAGTTTTCGGTTCTGTGGGTTCACCGAATCACTTGAGCCTCGAAGCTTGGGAGGAGATGCTGGGGGAATATGAGCAGTGTTCTGATGTGTAGTGGCCTGGTGTGCAGAGGATCGCCTAACAATAGCAAAGACTACACAAGTACAAAAAGTAGTATATGAACTTCATCAGACACCACCTCGGTCAGGCACATGTCACAGGCAGAAAAGACAGATGGCAACAAAGAGATGGCACATACCATAAGCATGTCTGAACTGCAAATTGACCACTGCTGCAAGTGAATCCAAACACACGACACACGTAATATGCATGTACACGTGCATCACTAAACCATCATCACCAATGTATCTCCATCCATCTGCAGCTCGGCCTTTACCGGGTGGCATGGGCCATGTAGATATAGTGAATATCCCAAGCAAAGCAAGGGCCTGCAACCAGGCATGAGGGACCATAACGCCCAGTACGGTCCGAGCTGCAGGACATGAAGCCTCCACAACACCCCTCAGGGCCTGATTGAGCACATTGTGCTATGAATGTGCCCTATTCCATTATTCCTTGCATAAAATCTCCATGGCCAGGTCCCACCGTATTAGCTAAGTGGGCCTGGGCGTACACCTACTGCACAACAGTGCACCTTCAGGATTATGCCAGTTGAACATAACGTGCGCAATGCAGAAATCTCACCAGCATGAACGTCAATCAACTACATATTAGTCAACAAAAAAGCTGCGGAAAACACATGTTTAAATGAACACTTTGACACACATGTGAGTAGTCGCAATGTTGCACTACACAACGTTGAAGTTGCTTGCATATGTACATGTAAAAGCGTTTAAAAACGCTCCTTTCCACATACACCTGTATTGTGAACATGAACAGCATCCAATACAGCAAAGCAAGCAGCTACAACGTTGCTTGCTTTGATGTATGTGGAAGTGTACACATACATACGTGAAGGCAGCTCCAGTCATTACAACCCGATTGGCAGGCTACATTCAATCTGCGCCCCATGCCAGTTGGTATAGGCCGCAGATTGACCAATCAACTTTGCTAAACAACCACTAGGGAGTTCCATTGCTGAGTATGTGTCACAGGATGCGCCTGTGGCATTCATGACAGAAAAGGGATGTAAATCTGACCATACATGCCAGGTCACTTTGACATTGCATCAGTGAGTAGGCATGTAGAACGGTGTAACACGGCTCAGAAGTGGGTTGATGCAGTGCAGAACATGTGTATGTTACCCACTATTTACATGAACTAGTACATTATGTCTATCAATAAACGTGAAGGCAGTGTAAGGGCAAGTTCAGGCATCACGTGCAATGTGCATGTAATGGCTTGCATGGCTACAAGCAAACCCCAGCACCGCCCCAAGTGAAAATGAAGGGAGGCATTGCATGGCCGTGAAAGGGTGATCAGAGACCTGTGTATTGGCAAACAGTGTTGACTAGCGTCAATTGCATCATCTGAGTCAACTGACAACACAGCAGATGATAATGGGACAGTAAGCAGGACACATGAGCACTCAGTAGTACACCCATGTGTGCAGAAGCCACTACACCAGTTGAACAGAGTCAGGGGGCCTTAATCGGGGGGAGGCCTGTGCCCCACACAGACTGTGACACCCTAAACATGTGCGTGATGCAGGACTGAGCCAGAGTGGGCATGGAATGAATGATCAAATGCCATGAAATGTAGGTCATCCTGGACACGTACTACAATGATCATCCGGTCAAGGACACATAGGGGCATGCATGGAATGCACATGGAGCATGAATGGGCACTCCTGTCCCTGCGGAGCATCTGCCATCTGCACAGTCCGAGTGAGACACCCTGCATCAAGGACAAAGGATGTACCCCACTGTATGTGTCTGGCATGTTGGCAGGGGGAAGTGTGCATGTACACAGGAGCCTTGAACAGGCCATTGCAGTACTCCAACATGATACCCACCAGTGTCATGGTGAAATTGGGGTACAGGGGGGTGGATGGGCAAGGGAGCATGCCTATGTGGAGTACCCGCATGCAGGCAGAACACACATGCAAGTCAGTCATGCGATGACATAGTCCCAGTGCTGAGAGGAAATACACTCCAGGCTACATGCAGAAGGGCCAGTGAGCTGGAACATGGACTGGAGGGGCAGCTGGGTGACTAGCATGTGAGTAGGGTGCAAGTGTGGTGATGAGGACAGTCCTCGTCTGCTCTACATGTCCAGCATGCTGCACAGCAGGCATGCATCAGTGAAGCATTGCAAGACTTGCACATGAGAACCATGTACACATGACATGTAGTGGCAGTCAAGCACAACACATCACACAAGCAAACCACAAATGGTCTGGACAAATGCACGACAATACTCCCTGGACGGGGCATCTAAGTCCTGCATCTCTCCCACTCCTTTGTACAATCCTGCCGGTATGAACTCTGCAACAATCGACTTGTGCGGAGTGAGGTCTTCCTCCTGAGCTGGTGACCCACCGCCGGTCAACCCAGTCATGGCATAATTGGAGACACGCTTCGCCTTAGCACAGCATCGGAAGTCATCCCAAGGAAGTCCAGTTCCTGCACGGCAGAAGGGCTTCGTCCTCGACGTGCCGGAGGCCGGAGCTGTGTCTGGGGTCCCAGCCTCTACTGCAGGTGCAACCTTCCTCCTCTTGGACAGTGGTCTGGAACCTGGCTGGAAAATGCCGCCCTGATCAGTATGGGCAGTGGCGTTGGTGGATTGAACCAAGGGAGTGGCAGGTGGAACAAGGATGGAAGCCCTGACTTGCGTCGGTGGCTGCTGGATGCCCCTGACTTGACCCTGTGCAGCACCATCTGCTGTGCTAAGGTCACTGACCGGGACTGTCCTGGATGGTAGACTCACAGCCGGGGTGGTGTCGGCTGCATCTGCCCATGCACTTGCCGACACCCTGCTTCTCGGGGCATCAGATGACAATACTGTCCCAGGGACATGTGCCTCGGTCAGGGCAGCCCTGCATGCTCTTACGGTGTGCCTCCTGAAAATCATCCTGGGACTCTTCCGGTGCCAATGCAGCATGCGCTGGCTGACCCGGAGCCTGGGTATTGGTGTCTACAGCTGCACCTACCACTACCCTTGGGCCCGTGGCAGTCAATGAAATGGACTGAATCTGTTGGAGCCACAGGGGGTGGTGGCATGACTACACCAACACGTGGCACAACATCGTGCCGAAGTGGCACACCCCTGCCTCTTCCCCCTCTGCAGACACCCTGGAGTCCCCCTACTCCCTGGTCACCCCGGTCACGTCCCGGTCACGTCCCTGACCACGCCTCTGACCACGCCTGCCACGTGGAGTACGCCCAGCTGAGGCGCCCCTCACCTTTCGTGGCCTCCCAACCATGGCACAGATTTAGTAGTGCCGGCACAGATGTAGTATTGCCAATGGGAGGTGTACACGACAGTTGTCCTGGGCAATTGGGGTGAAGGGAGAAGATGTTAACGGCACCTGCAAGGCTGTATGTGACCCCGGTGATAAAGTGACGGGTCACGCAATGCTCAGGCACCCCAAAACTGCAGTATAACTGTGCACGTGGTAGCCCACGTGTGTGGAATTAACCTCCCGCAGCACGCGGTGGCACCCAGGGACATGAAAAACACGTACGCCTGGGACACGCAGGCTACTATGACCTCAAACGGGTACGCGATACACAGGGGCACCTGCAGTGGGAAAAAAAGCATGTGCGACTCACCGTCTAACTAGCGTGATAATGAAAAACACACGTAGCCAATACCCTCGCCAAAAGAAGAGATGCGTCCTTGATCCGCTGTGAAGTTGTGATGGCGCGTGAAACAACCAGAAGTAGCAACACACGTCGGTCTCCACGAAAGGGACGTACAGCAAACTGCTGGCCCCGCTCACCTTTAACCCGTGCTCAGGGAAACGACGCGCACGTCACTTCACTTGCGCGCTTAGGCCCTTTCCTCCAATTATATGCATTAACATGTGGACGGGCTGTTTTTTCACGTGCTGATTCACTATGCACCCGTCAGGAGGGAAATGCCCGTGCAGACGCGCTTACACACTAAGGGGCCTTTCCTCGAATTACACGCTGACGTGCAATTTTTTCACGTGCCAAATCACTCCGTATCAAGCTGGCCTCACGACAACACACGGAAGACCATGCTCCTGCCCAGAAGGCCGAATTACTGCCCCCCCCCACCCCTGAGCCCCAAGCCGACTCCCACCAGCCATCTGCTGCTGCCTGCCTGCTGGCCACGTGCCCTGCTATTTGGTGCCTGCACGTCAGCCATCTGCAGGGGTCCAGTTGCTGTGACCACCCCTGCTGGAACAGAAGACTCCCGACTGAAGTTCCATGGCTCCACAGTCCAGCACCAGGACCCAGTTGCCCACCCACACCTTCCGCGGGGGTTGCCATGTCGGGGGAAACACCATCAGAGAGTACTGGCAACCCCCAGCCAGAGAGGCAGAGGGCTACCAGCTTCATTGCCGCGGAAGTTGGTATCCTGGTGGAGCAAGTCCTGCTGCATTATGATGCCCTATTCGGAAGATCACGCGCCGACAATGAAGGACAGAAGAGGATCTGGAAGGACATCGTGACTGCCATCAACGTGGAGGGGGTGGCAGCCCGTGACATACCACACGTCCGGAAGCGCCCGGAGGACTTCAGGTCCAGGACCCTCAGCAAGGCCCGGTGCCTCTTGGAGGCAGCGCATGCAAAGAGGTGCCGGGTGGACTCCTCGGCAGCAGAAGGGACAGCTGAGACCCCACAGGGGCCTATGGTGGAAGATGGCACGGAGTCAACCAGGTTGCTGCGGGGTGCGGTTGAGGAGGTGGCGGCCGTGGAAGGCCCACGCACGGGGCCTGGGGGGGTGGGGGATTCCGCTGCTGCTGGTGGTGCAGTCCAGGGGCAGGGACCGGAGGCATCACAGGCCGCAGCGGAGGTGCCTTTGTGTAATCATGTCCCCGATCCTGTGACTGCATCATCCGGCACCAGCAGGGATGCCTTCGTCCAGACCCGTTTTTCAGGGAGGGGATGCACACACAACTGGCCTTCCTCTCCCTGCGGACGTGGCAATCCGGGACCGTGTTGAGCCTGTCCTGGCTGGGGTGGTGTTGCGTCAAATTGTCATTCGGGATGACGTGCAGGGTTCACATGTGGACAATGCACGTCATTTCTAATGCCTCATTGACTGCGCTGACCTACTAGGACGGGTCAGCAAGGCTGGGTTCCTCCGTGTGCTGGACCTTCTGGCAAGCCCTCCTCCCCCTCAAATGAACCCCCATGTGCCATTCGTCCTTCGTGCCATCTTCCTGCCCATGTATCACCTGGGCACCCTGTGGAGCTGCCCCTGACCCAGCGGCCAGGCTGGTCGAGGACACATCCGTGCCACAGTCGGGAGTCGGAGGTCCAGTGGGGGTGGCCACCCCAATAACTGGACCCCAGCAGGAGGAAGACGTGCAGGCATCGAAGGGCAGGGCACATGCACGGCAGCAGCAGGCTTAAGATGGGAGCGATGATGGCTCGGGGCCATCAACATCACTGGGGCAGGCATCGGCCAGAGGGCTGGAATGGGAGTGTCTTCCGTGTGGCAGCGGTTGGGCCGGCAAATGGATGCAGAGCGGCGGCGGGCGGAAGAGGCACAGCTCACTATGGTCAGGGTGGAGAACTCCATGTGCAGGGCGTTGAGACGGGCTGAGTGCCTCGAGGCAATTCGCAGGAAGTTGGAGGAGGCCATGGCTGCATCCCTGCGAGACCTCAGGGCCAGGGAAGAGGCCCGCCTCCAAGACGTTGAAGAGGAGTTTGATGATGCCCTGGCCCGGGACATCAACAAGTGAGCCGTTGGACTTGCCTGCCTCCTTTGTACACAGTTCTTTAGGGTTAGGTTTACTTTTTTTCTTTATTTTGGAGTTCATGGACTGTGCTCCACTTTATGCTATTTTTATAGGATTTTTGGTAGGTTTCCTTTTGTTTGGGCATCATGGACCCTTCGGTCTTGCAATGAATATAGTTCCAGACTTGTACGTACTTTACTTATTTTAACACCCCATGGATGAATGTTTTTTTTTCTTTCATGTACTTTATTTGGACACTGTAAATGGACCACTTCCCTTTTTTCATCTTGTGGATTTTTGTTTAACATTGGACTTTTCTTTTTTTTTGATTTCATTATCTCTTAAATTACAAGTTTGATTTTTCAATGTGTTTTTTTTTCATTTTGCTTTTTAATACATATATATCTTCATTATTGGTGTGGTCTACTCATTGGTTTTGTGTATGTCTCTATGAGCATTGCCTCAGTCATGTGTTGCCACTGTGTGGCTCTGTTGTACATTTGTGCATGGCCATGGTGGTTCTTTTGAGACTCTCATGGCATGGGTGATTTGGGAGTGGGTGAAGTGGATGGTTGCGTGCTTGTACTGGGGGGCAAGGGGGAATAGGGTTGGCATTAGGGACATGGGTCTGTTTTGTTATAACATGTTTGGTGGGCCATGAGTCGGGGGCCTGCTGGCAGGTGCCCGTCACTGCTGGGTGGGTGGGGGTGCAGTGGGACAGGAGTCGGAGCCTGTTGGCAGGTGCCAGTCAATGGTGGGTGGGTGGGTTTCTGGGGACATGAGTCTGTGCTCCTGAGTGCATGGTGCCATGTGGGCGGGGCATACCCAGGGGTGTAGGGTAGTCCCCTGTGGTGTGTGCTGCCTGCAGGGCATGGGGAGGGAGGATGGGCTGCCTGCACGTATTCCGAGGGGTGCGCAGGGAGTTGTACACGCGTTTTTGCTAGCGCGGACAGGGTACGTGTATTCCGAGGGGTACCCGTGGACTTTTACACGTGAATTGGCAGTGTGGGCCCTCGGGTGTGCCCTTCCCCCCCCCCTCCCCATGCCCTGCTGGCAGCCCACACCACAGGGGACTACCCTACTCCCCTGACCATGCCCTGCAGGCAGCCCACATGGCACCATGCACTTGTGAGCCCCAACACATGTCCCCCACCCACCCAGCAATGACGGGCACCTGCCAGCAGGCCCCGACTCATGACCTCCAGCCACCCAACCAACCACCCACCCACCATTGACGGGCACCTGCCAGCAGGCCCCGACTCATGTCCCCCAGCCACCCAACCACCCACCCACCATTGACGGGCACCTGCCAGCAGGCCCCGACTCATGTCCCCCTGCCACCCATCCACCCACCCACCATTGACGGGCACCTGCCAGCAGGCCCTGACACATGGCCCACCACACATGTCCTGACAAAACAGACCCATGTCCCTAAGGCCAACCCTATTCCCTCTTGCCCCCCAGTAGAAGCATCCAACCATCCACAGAACCCACTCCTAAATTACCCATGCCATGACAGTCTTAAATGGACCACCATGCCCATGCAGGAATGCACAATGTTGCCACACAGTGGCAACACATGACAGGCAATGTTCATTGAGACATGCACAAAACCAATGATGGAACACAACACCAATCTTGAAGTTAGCAAAGATGTATTAAAAACATTATGAACTGACCTTGACGAAATGAAACTTGAAAATCAATGTACAATGAGAGATATTAAAAAAAAAAAAGGTGATCCAATGAAGTAAAAAATAAATACGTCATGTTGAATGAAAAAGTGGTCCATTGCCAATGTCTATAGGAAAAATGTAATCCAAATTAAATAAAACCATTGATCCATGGGAACATTGAAAAAGAAAGTATGTACAAGTCTGCAACTATATACAATGGAAGTCCAAATGGTCCATGATCCACACACAAAAGGAAACCTACAAAAAAGTCCTATGAAGAAAAAACTATATACACAAAGTGGAGCAATGTCCATAAGCTCCAAAATAAAATAAAAACACAAAAGAAAACTAACACTAATGAACCATGTACAATGGCGACGGGCAAGTCCAACGGCTCACTCGTTGATGTTCGGGGTCAGGGCATCCTGGAACTCCATGTTGATGTCCCGGAGGCGGGCCTCTTCCCTGGCCTCGCGGTCTCGCAGGAGTGCAGTTATGGCCTGTTCCAACTCCCTGCGAGTTGCCTCGAGGCACTCAGCCCGCCTCAATGCCCTGCGCATGGAGTTCTCCACCTTGACCATAGTGAGCCGTGCCTCCTCTGCCCGCCACCGCTCCGCATCTATCCGCTGGCCCAACCACTGCCACACGGAAGACACTCCCAATCCAGGGTCCTCCTGCCCTCCGGCCGATGCCTGCCCCTCTGATGTTGATGGCCCTGAGCCATGATGACTCCCGCGCTGAGCCTGCCGCTGCCTCCGACGCAACTGCTTCTGCACACCACAACGGCATCTGGGATGATGGAATCCGCCGTCGTGCATGTGCCCTGCCCGATGATGCCGGCACATCCTCCATCTGCTGGGGTCCAGTTGGTGGGGTGTCCACCCCTGCTGGACCTCCGACTCCCGACTGGCAGGGATGGGATCTCCACCGGGCTGGCTGCGTTGGTTGGGGCAGATCCACAGGGGGCCCTGGTGTCATCTGGGCCGGAAGACGGCACAGAGAACCACTGGGTTATGGTGTGCACAGAGGAGGAGAGGGCTGCAAGACTGGCCGACACTTGGAGGAAACCCCCAAACATGGACCCCCCATCTGGGCCACGTTGGCACACAGCTCTTCGTGATGACGTGCGTGGTCCCCCCGGGAAGCACGCACGTCATCGCGAATGTCACGTGTGCGCAATGCGACACCAATGAGGACGGACTCCATCCGGTCACGGGCCCCCTCGTCCGCAGGTAGAGGAGTGCCAGATGACATGGACCCCCCCCACACCTGCGGATGGGTCTGGGGCGGGGATCCCTGATGGTGCATGGTGATGCAGTCACAGTGTCAGGGACAGAGGCATGCACAGGCACCTCTGCGGCGACATGTGCTGTCTCCTGCCCCTGGACTACACCAGTGGTACCACCCCCACCAGGCCCCATGTGCGGCTCTATAGCGGCCTCCTCCTCTATACCCACCACCAACCTGGATGGCTCTGCCCCGTCTTCCGCCGTTGCAAGCCCCTGAGGGGGCTCATCCGCCCCTTCCGCTGCAGCCGTAGTGGCAGACGTGGCACCAGTCCCCTTGCTCCCGGATGATGCTATTTCCTGGGAGGGTGACTGGGCCTTGCTTCGCCTGCCAGTGGAGGCATCCCTGCCGCTTTTCTCCACAGCGTCGTCTCCGCCCTCTTCTTCACTCGCCGCTGTGTAAAGGGAGACATTGAACACAAGCATCAGGGTACTGAACTATAGTCCCCTAGACACAAAGCAATGGCACATGAGTGGCACGTCACTTCCATCATGTCACTCCACAACACATGGGTCAGTGCAGGCAACACACATGCAGGAACAGGCATGGCACATGCAACATACATTGGCATCCATGTCCAAGGCACTGTAGGTGCATCCAATGGTAGGCTGATTCTCACATGCACCATGGGACATGCTGATCACATGCACACACATCACCGGAGGGTCATGCATTTGGCCCGGTATACCCCCGGACACACTGGATACAGGGATGACTAGGCTGTGTCAGTGAATCAACACATCGTCACGACATGTGTCATACATCATAGCGCACACACTACTCACACATGTACATCATGCATGTCTATGACAACAGCACACATCTCTCAGACCCCAAACATGTCAAATTACAGACACAGGCATGCATATGTGTTCCGCATTATGCATTAACACACATGCACCATCCATGTGGGTCACACCTGACTGGACTCACATGTGGCACCATCATGTCCCTGCACACACACATCCAAACATGACCCATTTCACACATGCAGCCAAGTAGCTAACTACCAGCACACTGCAACATGCCCTTTTTTAAATGTGAGTGCATGGCCACTTACCGCTCAACTCCAAACGGGCCTGCATCCTGAGGATCTGGTGGTGAAGCACTGGGCGAATGAGCTCCAGGACACTCATCTGTAGGGTGGTAAGCTGGCCGCGGCGCCCCACTGCATTCTCTGCTTCCAAGAGGCGCCGGGCCTTCTTGAGGGTCCTGGACTTGTAGTCCTCCAGTGCTTCTGGACGTGTTTGATGTCGCAGGGTGCCATCCCCTCCGCGTTAATGGCACCCACTATGTCCTTCCAGATCCTCTTCCGTCCTTCCTTGTCGGGCGCGATGGTGTGAAGAGGGCATCATAATGCCCCAGAACTTGCTCCACCAGGATACCAACTTCCTTTTCACTGAAGCTGGTAGCCCTCTGCCTCACTGGCTGGGGGTTGCCACTGGTGGCGGAAGGTGTTGTCGGGCATGGCAAACCCCAAGGCAGGAGTGGGTGGGCATCTGGGTCCTGGGGCTGGGCTGTGGACTGATGGTACTTCAGTCGGGAGTCTTCTGTTCCAGTAGGGGTGGTCACTGCAACTGGACCCCTGCAGATGGCAGATGTGCAGGTACCAAATGGCAGGGCACGGTAGCAGCAGGCGGCAGGCAGTCAGGCAGCAGCAGATGGCTCGTGGGAGGCTGCTTGGGGTACTGGGGGGCAGTAATTCAGCCTTCTGGGCAGGAGCGTGGTCTTCCGTGTGTTGTCGCGTTGCCAGCTTGATACGGAGTGATTTGGCACGTGAAAAAACAGCAGGTCAGCGTGTAATTCGAGGAAAGGCCCTTAGCGCGTAAGCGTGTCTGTGACGTAACACGTGCTGGCGTTTCCCTCGCCACTGGTTGAAGGTCCCACGTGGGTTTCCATCGCTCTGTATGTGCTCTTCGTGGGATGCGGTACGTGTATTCCGAGGCTGCGGGTGGACTTTTCCACACGTTTTGGCTGGCGCGAGCGGGGTACATGTATTCCGAGGGGTGCGCATGGACTTTTACACGCGTTTTTGATAGTGCGAGAGGGGTATGTATATTCCGAGGGGTGCGCGTGGACTTTTACACAAGTTTTCGATAGTGCGAGCGGAGTACGTGTATTCCGAGGGGTGCGTGGGGAGTTTTCCACACGTTTTCGATAGCGCAAGAGGGGTAAGTGTATTCTGAGGGGTGCGCATGGACTCTTACACGCGTTTTCGATAGCGCGGGTAGGGTACGTGTATTCTGAGGGATGCGTGTGGACTTTTACATGCGTTTTTGATAGCGCGAGAGGGGTAAGTGTATTCTGAGGGGTGCGCATGGACTCTTACATGTGTTTTTGTGCTTTTGGGGGAAGAGGGCTGTATGCTGGTCCCCTGGCCTTTGCGCCATGTAGGAGATTTGTGCGATGTTTTTGACGCACAGGGCGGTATTGGGGTCGTTACTGGCACTGCTGCAGGGTCGCTGCATTGCTCTGCACCACGGCTGGTCATGGATGTTGAAATCCATGAATACGCTGTGTTGATATGGGTTTTGGCGCATGCGGCCGGTGCAGACTGCCACACGCGCACTCTGTGCGCCAGCCACGTGCGCCACTTGTGCGCCGAATTCTATGAATTAGCCCCAAAATCTCCTTACTTCAGCGAAAAATAGAATGAAAAAAATCTAAGCTTTGCCTCAACCAAATCCAAGCTTCATCACTTTCCCCGATGGAGTCTAGTACATTCTCATTCTCTCCACTCTCCACTCTCCATCTCTGACACCATTAATATAAAACTTTTTTTAAAATCTATGTTGCAAAGGTGACATTTGCCCAGCAACCCTGATAAAAGAATGCGCAGTAGAATTTGCACCTTTTTGTCACCAGCCTTATCAGCAGTTCATTTGTCTCCAACACAGTACCGAGCAACTTAAAAACAGCCTGGTTTCTACCCCTACTCAAAAAAACAACTCTAGACCCTAACATCCCTACTAATTTCCGCCCCATCACTACTGTACCGTTTCGCCTAAAAATACTAGCTCACGCAAGCCTATTTGCAGATCCAAAAACACTTGGAAGACAATAACCTCCTGGGCCCAAGACAATCTGGCTTCAGACCGGGTTAGGGCACAGAGACCGCCTTACTAATCTAAAAACACAAATGGATCAATACAAAGAGAAAGGGGAACTGTGCATCATCATCATCATAATCATCCTCCTCATCCTCTTAGACTTCTCTGCAGCCTTCGATCTTGTTAATTACAACATTCTCTTCCAACACCTAGAGACTGCCTCACAATTCTCATTAGACTCTATCAAATGGATCAAATCATTTCTCATTAATCGGACTATGAGGGCCTTTTCAGACAAATCTGCAGCTCCCCTCGCCCCCTCCGAGTCCCGGTGACCTGTAGCGTTCCGAAAGACTCTTGCGTGTCACCCACTCTATATAATGCCTTCACTAAGTTCATTTTTGACAAAAATGGGTATTACATACACAAATTACACGGACGATACGCAAATACTCATACCTATCACCGGATGTCACGAAATTGACTCAAAAAACCTGAAAAAGATCTACTTGGCCATCCAGGCTTGGATAGCGCTTAACGAATTGTCTTAGCGATAAGACTGGGTTAATCCTCATTGGAAACAAAACTAAACTAACTAACCTTCCCCAAGTCTACAAATCATTCAACATTGACAGCAATACTATTGCAGTCGCCAATGAAATAAAAACATTGGAGGTATACATAGACTCCTCACTTATGTTAAATAGACAGGTTAACGCTATAGTCTCCTCGGCAACCTACACAACCAAATTGATAAGAGCCAGCAGGCCGTTCCTTTTTACTGACAACGCTATCACTCTGGCAAGAGCTTTGATACTATCCACGATCGACTACTGTAACTCACTATTTTCAGGCACCAGTCTAAGAAATATCAAAAAATTACATGTCATTCAAAATAACGCTATCGGAGCAGCCATAAACATTCCTAGCCACGAACACATCTCTCTCATCAGGAGGGAGATCCATTGGGTCCCGGTCTAGGACAGAATCAAATTCAAAATCCTCACGTTTACTCACAAGTGCATGGCAAAGAAAGCACCGTAACCTCATCCGCACCTCAGTAACCTCATCCACAAAGCCCAATCCAACAGGCCAATTCGCTCCCCTTACACCAATCTGCTCATCACCCCCCCCCCAAGTACAGAAGACTGAAAGCAGGAGGCTCAAGCTTCCTCAACATAGCGCCTAAACTATGGAATGCCCTCCCCACTCACCTCCAGAAATGACACCTTTTTGTCATTCAGAAAAAATCTAAACACTACTCTTCAGGACAGACCTATTCCAGTAGCTGCAAAGGCCTGATCCAACACCGACACCACTACGTGTAAATGTGTAATGTGTATACCTGTACATTGTGTATGTGTGATTGTATAATGTAATGTGTAAATATGTAACTACGTAACTATGATGACAAATGCCTTAAACTTGTAACCATCCTCTTAAGTTCATACTAGCGCCTAGTTGCCTCAGGGCTTTGAGTGCTTTATAAATGAATAAAGCATACAGCAAGACTTTATCCTCACCCCATGCTGCCAACAGAAGCCTGACCAAGTCTGGTCTGTCCTTGGGCGGATTGCCAACGGCTCAATTTTGCCAGTGTAATTAAGAGGGGGGAAAGAGGGCAGGCCTGCCCCATCTCCCTCTCCAGATCTCTGCACTTGGTGACGCATATAGTAGGCAAACCCACCCCATGAAGCTTTGACGAACCCCATGCAAGACATCACCTCCCATAAGAACCTCCATTCTATGGAATTGAAGGCCTTTTCCAGGTCCACAGAGAGAAACATTATTGGATTTTTCAGTTCATGTGCCTGAGATATGGCCATGAACAACCTGCAAATATTCATCTGAGTGGCTTTATTGGGCATAAATCACACTGATCTAGATGGACCAAGGAGGTGACCACTCTAGTGACGTGTTCCCCCAGCACCTGCATCAGGATCTTGATCTCTGTTAATCAGGGAGATGGGCCTATAGGAGGCACAGGACTCCGGGGGCTTGCCCGCCTTGGGGAGGACAACAGTTCAAACTCTCCTGAGGTCTGGGGAAAGCAGGCCAGTGGTCTTTGAATGGTTATATAAGTTGTGCATGTGCAGAGACTTATTCTCGTAAACCCATTGGGCCCAGGGCCTTCCCTGACTGAAGATGCAATATAGCAGCCGATGCCTCCTCCTCAGTGATAACCGCTTCCAGGTTGGCTCTCTGGGTAGGGATCAGCCATGGCAGTTGCTGGTACGGTCCCTTGTCTCAATATGGCTTCTTTTTAGCCAGTGTGCTTGTCTGGCATTATCCAGGGCTATGTTCTGTAGCTGATCTTGGGCTTGCGGAGCTCCTCCTGCCTGTCTGCGGTACCATCTTCCAAGTATGCCTCCTATGCAGCCGTCGCATGCTCTTCTGCCTCCCTTACCACCTGTCTATGAACAGGTCTGTGGGCTACAACTAAGGAAAATCATCTCACCACATAGGACCGTCTTATTGCCTTCCCATAATGCCTCCGGACTAAATACTGACCCTTCATTTATGGCAAAATACTCATTTGCCTTGGAGTCCACCCTCCTCCTCCCCCCAAACTCAGAAATCCTATATATAGTAGCTGTTCCTGCACCATGGCATGGTGGCCTCCTCTTATCTCTACTAGTGTCGAGCTCCTGTCATGGCCACAGGCCCGAGAACACAAACGCACCATCTAGTGATGGGGGCAATGGGTCACTAGACTCACTTATGTCCCTTTGGGAACTATAAACACAGGAGTCCTGGCTGGACTCAGCCCTGGTGCCTTTGGCACCAGGCTCATATAGAGATGTGAGCAGGAACACTTTATTTCAGTGCAGGAGTGCTTTTATTTTATAAGAACTTTCCAGGAGCTGAAAGCCTTTATTCCAGAGAACATCCTCATGTGCTGACTCATTGTGTGTGGCTCCCCAGCCCTGGTCTTCATGTGCTGACTCATTGTGACTCATTGGGTGTGGCAGGCAGGCTGAACCTGGTGGGGCGTGGCTTCAGAAGCTCAGCTATATAAGCTGCGCCATCCTTAAGGCTGTGCATTTGCTTGCAACGTGACACTCACCGCTGCATGGACCAGTTTACTTACCTTTTGAAACCAGGCGTTCTCCTGCATACTCACCTCCAGGAAACCGGTACTTCATCGCTTCATCTGCAGACTCATCTCCTGACATCCAGTGATCTTGATCCCGACGCTGTGGCACCGCACTCCACATCCACGAACTCGGACCCTGTGAAGAAGAAAGACAAGGTTAGAACATCCGTCCTAGGGCCGCACCGCATTTGAACCCTGCGCGCCCCCTAGTTAACAATTTATCAGCTGCTGTACCGCTGTAGCTTCGCTCCTCATTCCCTCCGGCTGTCGCCTCGAGCTCCGCAGCTTCTGCAGGGCCGGCAACATCACCTGCAAGGGAAGAAAGCAAAAGAGCAAACATCAAAAGTAGAACGGACAGCAATACAAGACAACAAACTTTACAATAAAACAAAAACGGATGAGTAAAGACAAAGGCAAACAGGAACACTTACTAGAAGTATAGTGGCTTAGTCGCAGCAGGACTGGACTACCACGTGCAAGGGACCAGTGAAGGAACTCGGTCCAGATCATAAAAGTGCCCCTGCCAGAAGCAGCAGGACGGTGTGCTCGCCAAAACTAATGAACAGGTGAGCTTTCCAGGCACAGCGCATCCCACGGGTACCACTGTTTGGGAGAAGGGGTCTGGAAGGGGATCAGGCGCACAAGCTGGCATACTCACGCCCCTTATTCTCCACGCAGGAGCAGTCCCGAGCAGCATCACCTATTACCACCAGTCACCACATAAGCGCAGAGGGCGAAGTCGGACCCGAGTGACCTCACCCCCGGGAGGGCTGCAACCGTGCCCCAACGCCTCCATAGAGACCAGGTGAGCGTAACGGCTCCATAATCAAAGGAGAGTGGTTGGAGATACCCCTGGTGAGGAAATGAACCTATTTCAGCCACTGCATGTCACCCTGCTGGATTAAAAAAATAGAGTAATCTAGCCTAGATAGAGAGCCATGTACTCCCAACAAGACGGAGAAAGCCCTATCCGACGGGTGCACCGCCCTCCAGGAGTCTACCAACCCCAGCTCTCCGGGTGCCAGCAATTCTACCCCTGGTGTGCATACGATCTTGTGCTTGGTCCATTACATTAATGAAATCTCCCCCCAGAACCCAACTATCCCCTGGATTACACCAAAGCACTGCCTGAATTTTATTCAAGAGATCCAGCTCCAAAGGTGGAGGGGCATACACGCATACCACTTCCCATAGCTCCCCTTTCATCAACACAAAGCGTCCTCGAGGATCCTGTGTCACATCCGAGAGCCGGAAGGGAATATGTTTGTGTGGTATTAGAGCGCCCCTCTGGAGAAACTGGCATGTACTGCCATTTGGTAGTTTGTGCGTTTTGAAAAAACAGCACTCTGGTCCAGCCAAATAAGTTTGAATAAGGAGGACCATGTCGCATGAGTGCCAGTTGAGTTGTAGCACCAGCCCATTCCCATTCCAGGTTAAAAAGGAAAGTTTCCTAGGTACATACCCCCGCCATACATTTGAGATCAGAACATAATTCCAGCAGAGAGCTCGCTCCCTTCACCCTGGTCTAGACATGTGACAGAAAAACCTCCCAATTGAAGAAAGAACCAGTCCAATCCTTCTACCACCCCCAAACTCCCCCTTGATTAAACCGCTCCCCCACCCTGTACTCCACCCCCCCACCCCTTCTGCTAGAAGCACCTGTCGCCCGAACCCCATAGGACCAAAACATATAACAACCCTTTCAAACCAAGTCTGGGTTACCTACAAGAGCCATCCGAGCCCCCTTTGAGCCCCCCTTTGAGCCCTCGCCAGGGACTACCATACACAAGAGCTTCAGTTGCAAGACTTGACATTAATATTGTCTGTAGGATATCCTCCTCTACTCAACAGTCCTAACACTCCCTCTGTGCCCCCACCTCCCTCCCCCACTCAGCCAGTGTCATCAGATTCTTGCGTGCCACCAGCGGCCCCAACCAGTTCCGACCAATGTGTATCAAATAGGGCAAGGGCCGATTCTCAGTTGCGGCTCAGGTCGGCCCGGTCCTTGGGTGATCCCACTCTGTTTCTTCAATAACTGGTTACTTCCCTGGGTAGTGATAAACAATTTCTATTCACCTCCCTCTTTGGGGTTTCTATGATTTCTCTTTCTCACATTAATACAGTTTAAGTTAATCAACTTAGTGTTCAAGTTTTCGTCACTTACTGGGACGAGTGTCTCTGATTATATAACAAGTCATTTTTCTGCTTCCTGTTCTCCCTGTTACCTTCAATATTGCAGGGGAATGTCTCTGGGGTGCGTAGATGTTTGGGACCTTCTCCTTCCTTCTGCTTCCCTGTCAGCAGCATATATATATAATATGTATATATCTATCACGCCCATAGTAGTGGCCGAGTAGTTATGGTTAAGTTGCTGTTTCCATAGGAAAAGCACTTTTTGGGCGGCGTATAACTCCGCTCCCCCCTGGACGAATCCTCACCAAACATTGCAAAAAAAGTATATTGCCCACCCTGAATTATTTTGCAAAGTTCTGTGATGTTTGGTCTAGGCGGGGAAAAGTTATAGGGGGGTTCCAAAACGTCTCTTTTTCCCATAGACTGAATGAGGGGAAAAAATGTGCGCACGGCTACAGGTCAAACCCGCTGGACGGATTTTCACGAAATTTGCGGCAGGTATAGGGGCTTGGTCCAGAAAGCGTGCTTTTGTAAATTTGGTGACAATCCGTTCAGTATTTTTCTTTAAAACAACCAAAAAGTATGTCTAAAAAAATTAGTGATATCCATGTCCGCTCCGCGGTCACACTTTCCCGCGGACAAGATAACGATTGGCTAATGGAGTCGCGTCATGACCGCGGACACGCAACGTCTCTGCCGATTGGCTGCTGCGAGACGTGTTCTGCGTCAGAATGTTTGTCTGCGCCTGACATCTTGG
This sequence comes from Ambystoma mexicanum, assembly GCF_040938575.1. Taxonomy (NCBI): domain Eukaryota; kingdom Metazoa; phylum Chordata; class Amphibia; order Caudata; family Ambystomatidae; genus Ambystoma; species Ambystoma mexicanum. The sequence continues at coordinate 359,786,708 of NC_090925.1, forward strand.
ATCCGCCGATTGTGGAGCAACAACCAGCGTACACATGCTATATTTATAAAATTCTTTTGCTGTGTCACAGAGCGTTGGGACAGGTTCAGACAGTAACACATGGGTGATCAATGCATTTGTTCTGGGGGTCGGTCTTCACGATGTATTTTCTATGGCCACCTTGTACGTACAGAAAATAAGGGGTGTAATAACGGCAGCATTTCAGCCCGTGCAGTGCACAGGAAACTTGTTACTGTTGTAAGACACGCATAGTGGTAGCGAACATTGAAATTGACAACATGCCATAATTGCAATACTTTTTCCTATGGGTACTATTATATTAATTAGTACGCCGCCATGGGTGTGACATGCTACAGTGGTTGTGGCCAGGGCCTAGAGTCTTGGATGCATGGCCATTGGCCGAAGGCCTTACTTCCAAGACTGTAGGCCCTGGCCACAACCACCGCAGCATGTCACACCCATGGATACACCCGTAGTATTGCGTATCGATTGCTAAGTTGTGGGGAGTGTGTGCAGTCATGGGTGCATGGCCATAGGCCATGCACCCAACAACAAAGTTATAAGTACTGGACGTGCAAGCCACTGCACACCCATCCCATATAATATCTATGGACATACAGCTAGGAGTGAAGCCTCTGGCCAGAAGCAGTGAAGGATACCACACTTATAGAAAAAAAAACACTACCACACATCACTGAGGTGGTTGTGGGGAGACCCTGCACTCTTGGGTGCATGACCGAAGGCCATGCACCCAATAACAAAGTTACAACCTCTTCATGATGTATTTTCTATGGCCACCTTGTATGCACAGAAAATGAGGGGTCCAATAAGGGCAGTATTTCAGTCCGTGCAGTGCACAGGGAACTTGTAACTGTTGTAAGGACACGCGTGGTGTTAGGGAACATTGAAATTGCCAACATGCCGTAATTGCATTTTTTTTTCCCATGGGTATTGTATTCATTATTACGCCACCATGGGTGTCACATGCTATGGTGGTTGTGGCCAGGGCCTAGAGTCTTGGATGCATTGGCCGTCGGCCGAAGGCCTTACTTCCAAAACTCTAGGCCCTGGCCACAAACACTGCAGCATGTCACACCCATGGATACACCCATAGTAATGTGTATCGATTGCCTGGTTGTGGGGAGTGTGTGCAGTCTTGGGTGCATGGCCGAGGGCCATGCACCCGACAACCAAGCTATAACCTCTTCACTTAGAAGCCCACATGGGTTTTATCTAGTGCGGGGGTATTGGCCAAGATGTTTAGTTTTGGGTGCATGGTTGCAGGTTATATGCCATACACCCAAAAGGAAACTTGTAAGCACTGGAGTTATAAGCCACTTCACAACCATATATTGAAATGTATGGACATACACCTAAGATTTTAGGCCCTGCCCACAAACAGTGCAGCATTGCAGAGCTATAGAGACACCCCTAGTATTCAACATCAGTCCGGTGGCTGAAGGGGAGGGTCTGCAGTCATGAGTATATGGCCGAAGGCCATTCCCCCAAAAGCACATTTGTATGTAGTGCACTAATATGCCGCAATGGATGTCATATGATGTGGTAGTAGTGGCCAGGATGCAGAGTATATGAACAAAGTAATAAGCACTGCAGTTGTAAGCAACTGTGCATTTTATATACTGTACACCCATACATTGATAATTCTATGGCCTCAAACTCACGTCTGTAGCCTGTGGCTACAAACTACTGCAACATATCACAGCTATTGGTACACTTGTACTATGCAACATCATTAAGATGGTTGTGGGGAGGGCGTAGCCTTTTGGGAGCATGGCCAGAGGCCATGCTCCCAAAACCAACTTTGTATATAGTGAAATGAGAAGGCACAATGGTTCCGATATGCTGTGGTGTTTCTGGCCAGGACCCAGAGTCTTGACTGCATGCCCAAAGGCTATGCAGCCAAGACTGAAGTCATAAGCAGTGGAGTTATAACTGAATATGGGTGTGGTGTAATGCGCTAGTTGTGTGCACGCCCTAATGTCTTGGCTGCATGGCTACAGAAGATGGTCCCAACAGTAAATTTATAAGTAGCTAATTTACAAGGACCATGGTTTCGATATGCAGCAATGGTTGTGGCTAGGAACTATACTCTTTGTACTTTGGTCGTAAGGCGTAGGTCGTAGGTTACACACTGAAGGTGCAAGGGCCAGCCTCCAGCCACTGCAGCATAGTACTACCATAGATTAGACTTGTAGATTCGCATTTGTAGAAAGTGACTGCCAATATACTTACTCCTTACTTTGTTCAGAATCCACATATATTTTTAAATGCCTTTCGTACTTGGCGGAAGTAACCCTTTTTTTATTTCTGTGATAAAAGAAAAAGGTATGTTAGTCTTTGCATTTTATGAAAACTTACTACATTGCATAATAAACAGTTTACCATTTTTTATTAACCCTCATATTTAGTTTACAAACCAGTGTACTGTGCATTGTGCTCAGTTTCTGTTTGATTTTCTAATCCTTGGGTCTGGGGAAAAAAAACCTTGTAGGATTAAAAAAAAAACTTTGTTTGCTATGGTGCTAACTACTTCCTTGTTTCCTTTGAATGTTTCCTTCATCTTTCTGATTAATGTTATCTTTGTTGCCTTTCTGCCGATTTTTAACAACAATTACATTCCTGTAGGCGTATTCTAACTGCATTTGTTCCTACAGATCTGTGATATTCATTTATTTGTGTCCTTGTTATATCCTCTTGGGCAGTTAGATACCTATTGGCGTATTCTAACTGTTTGTAGTCTTTCACATAATTTATTGGCAATCTTGAAGTACACATTATTTATTACATTTTGGCTTTAAGACGATTAAATACGCTTTTGTAAGATTAGCTGGCAATCTCTGCTTTAGAGTAATGGTGCTATCATTACATTCGAACCATCTACATTTATTTTTAATGTATGCAGTGTATTGATCTGCATTGGTTGTAGTTCCTGCATGGCAGATTATACCTATTGTTGTAAAGGTTTTCTTTCCAAGTGACACTTGACCGTGTGTGAATCCAGTCAATTTGCAGTTGTTTTTGGTACCATCTGCATTATAACGTAGAAGCATAAGTATTATGTAGGCACTATGTGATTGTATCAGTAAGGTGGAGCGATTGTCTGAATTGCAAATAGTACATAATCTGCCATGGTTTGCATTCTGTATAAGTTGCTGAAATGGAATGCTTTCACAATTTGGTATGGAAACATACAGGAAGAAATCCCAAATGAGAGATGTGTGTATCACATTGCTACAGAGAGTGCATGTATGTTTGCACATGTACGAAATCTGGAAGATTTCATTTACAGGTATGCTTTTGTTTTCCAATACTAATAGTAAGTACATTAGAAATTCTTGTGGATCTTCTTGTGAGTTCACAGTGAATCTCACCATTCCAGCACAGTCGTCCAATTCTTGCCGTATTCCATAAACACTGCATGTGTTGTCAGGATTGCTTGTTGCATTTCTATGAAGCACTAACATTTGCAAACACAGTTGGTCTGTACTGTGCAAGTAAATATTGTTAACAATTGTGGCAATTGAAATAGAATATTCATTGCTACATTTGCAAAGCAACTTACCCCACTTTCATTTGCAAATTTGAATGGACCAGCTAATTCTGTATCTGAGTGCATTTTACGGAATTTCTGTTCCTTCTTTGCCGACGTCCCTCGTTTACATTCCCTAATAGGTTCTTCTTTGTTTGTGGTAATTGCTGAAACTTTAGCTTCTTTTCTTTTCTTTTAGGAATTTGCTGTTGGATTCTGTTGCATTTCTGTTTCATTTAGTTTTCTTTTACCATGTTTTACTTGATCTGGAACAGGATATTGTTTCAGATGAGGGGTGTACAGTGAACGCAGTCGATTGTATTCTAGAATGCAAGGAATATCCGCTTTGACTTTACTTGCATCAAAGTTCATTAGCAATAGACCATCAAGTGTACATAAACGTGATAATGCTACGTAGCTCATGCCTTCCTTAAAGACTGTGTTTCCTATATCTATCAATGCTTTGTCTAGGGTAAGACCTTGGGATTTATGAATGGTAACTGTGTATGCAAGAGTTAAGAGAAAATTGCTCTCTACGTACATACATGTTGTAGGGGAGGACTGGTCCAGGAGACCCCTCTCGCCTGCGTTTCTTCCCCAGGTGAGGGCTATGGCCCATTGGGCGTTCCCTCATGCCACCCGGGCCCAGGTGGTGGAGGGCTCACCCACTGGAGACATTGCCCACACGTATCGAATGCCCACATGTATTGATTACAACACAAATTTAGCTAGGCCCAGAAACCATTCTTTGCCCGGTAAAGATGGTGTGAGCTCAGCGCACTGTAGCGCGGCCCCCACCCTTGGAGAACATTACTGTTGCCGCAGCACCCTGGCAGATCCGCTGCGAGCACGTTCCCACGAACAAGACGGACATGAGCTAGCGCAATACGCTAACATTGTAACAGTTCACCTCCCGCAGTGTACTATCACTATCAGCATGACCCGGCCAGCAGGCCTGAGCAATGAGAAGAACGGCAAAATGGTCATCTGATGGCAGACAGTCTTTATATATATGTATATATTAATGTCAAGACCTCTTGCGAAGTATGCTTTCTTCCACAAAATCTCCTATATTACAAACGCCTGTAGAATGTATTGAAATGAGAAAGCATGCTCCCATGATATAAGCAATGGCGAGTTCACACCCTTGCAGGTGGATACTAATAATAAAGGAACGCTCCAGGGATCTGTTTGTTGCGTATATCACTGGGCAGCCTACCTCCCATGGTTTTGCGCCATAACTAAAGCTAATGCTGCTAGAATACACGAGAAAGCGAATGCAACTATACTATGAACTCATGTAAAGGATGCGCGAGAATGCACTTATAATGTGTGTATGTCTAAGCCCCTTATGTGCCACCACCGTCACGTACAGTGGCGGGTCGTTTTCTATGTACTCCACTGATCTAACTACTACCTCATTTACTGCGAATGTATATGCATGTAACTAAAACACTGTAGCTGCTAGAATATAATGTACAAATATGGTGCTCGGACTGGGTATAATCGAGACGCATCCAGCAAAGGTTAAATGCATGTTTTGAAGTGATTTTAAATAAGTATTATAGAAAGTATTCAAATGTTTGCGATGTCTTTACCTATATTCGGCAACACACGAGGGAGATACCTTTGTGAATACGTACAAGGTCTCGATGTATCCCCCTCCCTCCCTGCGAAGGCTGCCAAGACATGAGAACAGAGCCCCGCTCTGCGTTATCACGCCTCCCCCGACCCGACTGGAGCCGCTTCAAAGACTTGTAGCCCCACTGCAGCACCCAAGGCCGCGGCCAGCCACCTGCATTATTTACAGCACAGCAGTAAACCTTTGTCTAAACTCAAGCGCCCCCTCGTAAACCCCACAACCCACCGGACTGTCTCAGACTTATGGCCCTGTGCAATCAGGACACCCAACACTTTGACAACACACAGCGAAACATCCATAACCACTTCTAACAAGACAGGAAGACCTGTACCACCCGCCCCAGTCCCCGAAGCTTAGCCCCTCGACCTATGGTCCCGGTCAACAGATCACGAGTAACCAGGCCTCGATATATTACCTCCAGACCCCTCACAAGGTGCATTCCTCCTGTGTTGCATTAACCTATAAAAATAACCTATTGGAAGATTTACTAAAGAGAATAGCACTGTAAATGACTGAATGACTGCGGTGTGCATGGCCGAGGGCAAGTAAGTCAGAAAAGGCATTCATCTCTGCCACAGGCAGCATTGGCACACCAACACGGCCCGGATGAACTCAAGCCGACCTGCCAGGCCCAGCCCAACCCACGAGGGTGACCAATGACGTCCTTCAGCCAAGACCAACCACGCCGCAGCAGCACCTATAGTTAGCCGTCGCCACCCAATCCCAATGAACTTGTGCCCCCTATAGTATGTAGGTTTTGATTACGTTTTTTGTAAATATATACGCCTGTCTTTGCTATTGTCAGACAGAGCGCTCTCGGAGTTTGCAGAGTTCTTTGCATGCCCAATTCTGATTGATAAACTCCCATTTACGCTCACCCGCACTCTGTCTTGGCCTTATTCCCATTTTGGGAGAGTCCTTCATTGTCTCTCATTGCGGGGAGGATCGTGCTGTTTGGGGACGCTTGCTTTCAGTGGTGACCCCGATAGCGTGATTTTTATTTCTTCCTAACTCCTTATAACCGTCTCCTTTTTGGCACGAGAATCTCTGGTCGAAAAGGGATACGCACGGTGAGCCGGCTCCGGGAGGCTGCCCGCCAACGGCGACCGGTACACTAAGAAGTGCGCACTCAATAGACAGGGGGTACGGGATCCCGGTTGAAAAATCCCCTTTGAGTACCGCTCGCCGGAGCCGGGGCTGACTGTTGAGCTGACGGCGACACTGCCTGGACGGACCCAGTTTCGGAGACTATCGGTTCAAGACGGGCACGTGAGTACTGAGTGCGAGCGATCTTAAAGGGAGCGGGGAGTGAAGTGTAGGACAGGAAACGAAGAGGGGGTACGCAGATCTACTAAGGATCATCTTAAATTTTCCTTGCTTTCTCTTTGCATATGGCCATTAGGATTAAGAGGTGAATAAGATATAAAAGTGACGGGAACCTAGCTCCGAAAGGGGGTGGAAGGCGGCGCCGCATAGTGCTATCTTGACTAGTACTGGGAATATATGAAGAAGTGGAGTATAAAATAAAAGTGTTCAGCAAAAGGGGACACTGAGAGTATATTAGTGACCGCTATTACTTTTTTCCTTTCTTAAGGGTAGGGGGGGGAGAATAAAGAACTGTGATTAGCACGAACTTAGGGAGACAGTAAGAGAAAAAGAGTCCTATTAGAAGGGGGAAAAACAGGTTAATATCTACATATATATATATATATACGCATCTAGATATTTAAATAAAACGAACAGGGACAGCCGGTTAGAGGGAGGAAAGGGAGGGCAGCTTGAATGGTGAATGGTGCCAAGAGGTGTGTGCACCTCGTATGTGATAGAAGAGATTTTGATGTTGTGAATGTGTGAGCGGTCATAAATGCATAATAGTTAAATGGTTATGATAAGTGTGGTCGGATAAAATGTTTTATAGTGAAGTGAGTGAGTACCTTTTTGATTTCCAGGTTGACATTGTCACAATAAAGGATGGGTTGCTCTTGTATGTGCCCCTCAAAGAGAACAGAATAGACATTGAGTACGGCCATTTTTGTATTGTGCAGACAGGGAGGGGAAGAACCCAAGGGGACCCAACATCGAGTGTGAAGTAAAATTTAAAGGATAATATTGATACTACATTTACATTGTAGTTGCAAACACACTGAGACACACCAGCATTAGGAGGGCACAGAGATGGGGGCTGAAACACCCTTATCACATATTTGTAAGAATCTCCCGGGATACGTGGAGCGGATTAAAAAATATCACGACCAATGGGTGACCGAGCTAAAGGGGGAGGGGTTACCTCAGATTTGGCCTGAGGGAGGGTCGTTTGATAAAAGTGTCCTGGATACGGTGGCCACATGCATTTTTCTAAAATACAAAGGAAAGCAGCTGCAAAATAGGAGGGAAATATTGGATCTCTGGAGGTTATTTGAAGAGATACCACCGCCTAAGACACCAGCACTAAACGCTGATCTCCCGTCCACCACAGACAATCCATTACTAATACAAAGAGATGTCAAAGAAGGCTCAAGTGTAACGCCACCAGTAGAGGTAATAAGTTTGTACCCGATAATAAAGAAGCCTGTGCCCGCAGAGGGGTACAGTGACCCCACTTACATACCTCCCCCTAAAGATGATACACCCCACCGCCCCACGGCACCTCCGCCATATGAAAGCACGAGGGAGCGAGCCCAGGCAGGCGCACAAAGGGTAGATATAGAGAAACTCACAGATGATTTAGAATCAAGACTGACGATAGCAAAGAATGAGCTCTCGAGGATAAAAGACATATGCGACCGAACAGCACTAGATGCAACTAGATCAGGGCGTACGTCCGGAGCGCCAGGTGAAAATAGAAAGCCCGAAGAGGGGTGGAAAAAGGGCGAGATTATGTTCAGAATTGAGGAAGAACCAACTCGAATAATAGAAGTAGGGCCCAGAGAGGGAGATGTTGTGAGCGAAGAAAGGCTTGGGGGAATTAGAGAGGAATTGCTGTGTGATATAAGGGATGAAGTAGAAGAAAGCGACAGGTTGAGTATGGCGATGGGAGGGGGAAGCGAAGGAGAGGAAGGTACGTGTTCACTGAGAACCCTGGATGATGAGTGGACGGGGCGACTAAGGAACAGAGTGGGAAAAATGGCATCACTGGGAACATCAGCAGCCAAAACGGGTCCGGACGGCACGACAAAGGGAAGGCTACAGCTCCCGTTGATACACAGGGGAGGAGGGAGGCCTAACTATATCCCATGGGCGCAGATGGATAAAGCCAATTTATTAAAGCTATTGCCCCCGTTGTCAGGGGGGGCAAGTAAGTGGATATATGCCTTTGAGAAACATACTGCCGGGGTACCCCTAGCCATAGGAGATGTAAAAAGTCTACTCGTATCAGCAGTGGGCGATCAGGCTGAAAGGGTATGGGTTAAGGCCGGTTTCCCGGGAGTAACGTTAGACTGTGACCGCCATGATGGGGCATCCTTTAACACAGTGCGTGCCAGGGTGTGGGATGCCTTACGCGAAACATTCCCAGACACACCGGACTTGCAGTCAGTGATGCAGTGTACAATGAATGACGGGGAGGAGGCTATGGATTACATTTTTCGGGTCCAAGAGATGTGGAGAGCAGAAACGGGCACGCCCTGGTATCAATCGACATCTTTGTTTTATTTTATTATAAAGAGAGGGCTCCCAAAGGAAGTGCAGGAGGCGCTTGACAAGATAGCAGGTATTGAAGCAAAGGGATGGCCAGAAATTCAGAGCATAATAGTACACCATTGTAAACGAATCAAGGAGAGGGAGAAGGAGGTGGCGCAGAAAAGATTGGCAGACGAGGCGAAGTTAGTACAGTCAAAGTTAGTGAAGGTTGCAGCAGCAGTAGCCGCGCTCCCACACAGTAGAGAGGGAGATGATGAGGAGGAGGGGCTGATAGCACTCCAAGGAAGGGTGGCGACTAATTGGGCAGGAACAGCACAGCGGCAGTGGACTGAGCACGAGCAAGGTGGAAGTCCGCAGTGGCAAGAGTGGACCCCTCGAGGGGGACGAGGTGGGTACAGGGGCCGGAGAGGAGGCGGACAGGGGTATGGGGGAATGGGAGGAAATGGATGGCAGGGTCCCAGGGGCCCCCAGGGGAGTTGCTGGAACTGTGGACGATGGGGACATTACTCCAGGGAGTGCAGAAGTAGACAAAACAATGGGTTCCAAGAGGAGGAGAATTATGGTCATCCACACCCGGGAAGCCCATATGGTCTCCCAATGGGACAGCAGCAACTAAGAAACCCCGGCCAGGGTACCACGGGCCAGCAACAGGGACACCAGTATAGGACACAGAACCACCCCCAAAACAATGACAGTATGCAATACACGCCAGGTAACCCTTTCGCGACAACAGCAAACGGGGCCCCCGCGCCAGCACCTTACAGCGGCATGTCAGTGGTTTCAGGGAATGTCTTTAGTGAGGGAGGGGCGACGAGATACCCCGCATAGGACAGCCCACAGAGAACACTTGCGTGTCCAGTTCTATCCACCACCTACAATGCAGCAGAGGAACCATTGGTAGGGGCGCAGATAGGAGACAAGCAGTTTATATTCATGGTTGATTCGGGAGCGGAGAAATCATGTATCAGGGAGGGCCGATTCCCGTTATCTAACAGGAAGTTAGAGACGCAGGGGTTCTCTGGGGCTGTAGTTGAAGTTCCTTACACAGAAGCTTTGGATGTAACAGTGGGGGGTAAGACTGTGAAGGCACCCTTATTGTATTACGAACATTCCCCAATTAACTTGCTAGGGAGGGATCTCCTGAGTAAACTCAACATGACCATATCATTTACCGAGAGAGGGATAGTGTGTTCCACACCCGGGATATGCCCCTTGCGTGCGATGTTGGTAGTGCAAGCCTACACAACCACGCAAGAAATACGAGGGCTGCCACAAAATGAGGAAATGTTTATCAAAGGGCTGAAGACTCTGGCCCTCATAATTCCCGAGCTAAGAAGCATGGACTGGAGGATTCCGGCGGAGTTCCTCTTCCGCCCCATAGTATGTCCCAACACAGCACCAGGATCAGTGGTATCGTTAGACTTGCACGCTGTGCAAGTGTCAGCCAAGAGAATCGCTGTGATTGGAGTGGACGAGGAAGGGTGTGAGTGGCGCACAGTGCTGTGCACAAACGCCAACATCGCCCTGCGAGAGGTAACAGATGAGGATCTCTTTTCAGACACGGAAGGGGATGGTGAGATAGTAATGGAAATAGCGATGCCCTGTGACATTTTAATACATGCAAGGGAGACCCCCGTCCAATTGATGACAGTGGTAGGAGCACCACCGTCCTTTTTTGATGATGACATGAGGCTCGTACCAAACAACTTATGGACAACAGGCCCCCATGATGTGGGACTGTTGCATGGAGTACAGCCTGTGGTAATAAAGGTAAAGCAAGGAGCAATTTTACCACGAGTTAAACAGTATCCTCTGTCTCGTGAAGCTGAAGAAGGGATAAAAGAGACAATAAATGCCCTACTAGCACAAGGGATAATAGTGCCTTCAAACTCCCCATGTAACACTTGTATTTATCCAATCAAAAAAGCAAAAGGGGGGTCTTGGAGGATGATACAGGACTTACGCCCCCTCAATGATGTAATTCAGAAGGAGTTCCCTCTAGTCCCGAACCCCGCATCAATACTATGCAGCATCCCGAAAGAGGCATCAGATTTCACAGTAGTGGATTTGAAAAACGCATTTTTCTCTATACCCCCTAGCTGAAGAGAGTAGATACCTTACTGCCTTCGCACTGGGGGGTAAAAGATATGAACATTGCAGATTACCACAAGGGTACTGCGAGAGCCCAAGCATCTTCAACCGCGTATTACATGAAGACCTAGGAAACCTATCAGTTGAGAGCACCATTATTCAGTACGTAGACGATTTACTAGTCTGCGCACGAAACGAAGAGACATGCAGAACAGATTCCATAACATTACTGGCTTTGCTGGCCAACAAGGGGTACAAAGTGGACAAGGGAAAGCTACAATACTGTCTGACAGAGGTCCTGTACCTAGGACAGCTGATTTCAAGAGATGGGAAAAGAATAATACCAGACAGGGTAGAAGCCATAAGATCAGTAAGAGAACCCACAACAGTAAAAGACATGCAGAAATTTTTGGGAATGTGCAATTACTGCCGAGCATGGATATTAGATTATGCGGCATACACCAGGCCCCTATTACAAGCATTAAAGGTGGCCCAACAGGAGAACAGGAAGATGGAATGGACGGAAGAGATGAGTTCCTCTTTCCAGACATTAAAAGATTTGATTTCAAGCGCCCCAGTACTCGCAAACCCTGATTATGGACGCGAGTTTTACCTATTCTCACACTGCAAAGAAACACTGATGACAGCAGTTCTGACACAAAAAACGTCCTTAGGACACAAGCCACTGGCTTACTATAGTGGCACTCTAGATGCCGTGATGCAGGGCCATTTCGCGTGCGAGCAATCACTCGCTGCAGCCGCGTTCGCGATTGAGAAAAGTGCCACCATAGTAATGGGTTGCCCGGTAACATTGTTTGTGGAACATTCATTATTTGCAATACTCGAGAGATCAAAAAGCACACTGACCACACAGCGGGCGACCGCCTACGAGATTATACTGTCCAGTGCCAACATCCATATAGTGAGATGCAAGACAGTGAACCCCGCCACATTCATTACAGAAGCATGCACGCTCGAAGACATACAGAACCACAATTGCGCAACCTACACAGGAGAAAGAGGGGAGGAGACAGTGGTGTGTGAGAACGCTCGAAGCGAGGGGGAAGTGTACTTTGTGGATGGGTCCGCATCAATTGACGTGGACACGGGAGAAAAACACGTTGGCATGGCAGTGGTGAGGTTAGAAGACGGTGAGTATGAAACACTGGTACAATACCGTCTCCCATCACATTACTCCGCACAGGCAGCAGAACTGATTGCGCTCATAGAAGCACTACATGCAGCAAAGGGTTGTGCAGTGACGATATACACAGACTCAGCTTACATGACAACGACAGTACATGGAGGACTGGCAAGATGGGGGCGTAGGGGATTTAGGCGGGCAGACGGAACACCAGTACAGCATGCAGAATTGTTGAATTAATTAAAGCCCTGCAAAACCCTACAGCAGTAGCAATAGTAAAGTGCCAAGCACATACATCCAACACATATGTTGTGTCTTTAGGGAACGCGGCAGCGGACGCTGCCGCCAAGGAGGCTTCCTATTTTCAGAAAAATGACACAGGTGAATACATGCTTAAGGACAAAACAAACGAAGAGCCCCCAGAGGGATATAATATGATGCCCATACCACAAATAATAGAATTGCAGGAAGGAGCCAGTGCAGAGGAAAAACTATTGTGGACAAAGCGAGGGTGCAGCAAGTCAGGAACAGACCTGCTGTGGCGGCAAAATAACTCGGGGAAAGTGGTAATGCCAATACAGCTATTAGAAATTGCATTTCAACAGCTACACTTCCCTGCACATAACACCAAACAACACATCGCAGCAGAAATACAGGAAGAATGGTTCGTGCCCTGTCTCCAGGAGCATGTGTCTCGATTGGCAATGGAATGTACAACATGCCAAATATACAATTCAGGGATGACATTACGCACTCTACGGGGAACAATTCCTAAACCCATTGGCCCATTCAAGGAACTGCATATAGATTACGCAGACATGGGGGAAAGGTGTAATGGCGCACGGTACATGATCGTGGTTGTGTGCCCATTCTCAAGGTGGGTGGAAGCAGGACCTTGCGCACGACCGGATGCCAAGAGCGCCGCCAAGTTCCTAGTAAGAGAAGTATTCCCACGCTGGGGAATTTGTGACGTGATTCGCTCAGACAACGGCACTCATTTTGTGAATGAGCTTTTTAAGGAAGTCACTACATTATTGGGAATAAAACACAAATTATGTTCGATTTATCATCCTCAAAGTAATGGCGTAGTGGAAAAGATGAACGGACTGTTGAAGGGCAGGCTATCAAAACTATGCTTCTCATTAAAGAAGAATTGGATTTACTGCCTACCGCTTGCGCTATTTGAGTTACGAAATCAGCCAAGCAAAGACCACCATTTGTCCCCGCACGAGATCGTGACTGGGAGACTGATGAACACAGCACACTCGCCACTGCGCGAACACTCAGACGCTCACAGAAGCGCCGCGATATTGGGAGATGAGTTCACAGATTATTTAAAGAAATTGACAAGGGCAGCCGCGTGATATCAAAGCAACTCTCCCCACCCTTCACTAGAGAAGAGGGAAATGTAACAGGCGCTGTTACGGAACCGGGGCAACAGCTACAGCTGATGCCAGGCGACTGGATTTATGTCAGAAGCTTTGTACGTCGGTGGAATGCACCACGATTCCATGGCCCATACGAAGTAATATTTTGTACGCCCACGGCAGTGAAGGTTAAGGGATTGAGGTACTGGGTGCACTTCACCGACGTACGGAAAGCATATAGCAACGTACAAGAGGAGGTAGATGGGGAGGCACAGACAACAGCAAACAATGCGACTGAGCAGAATGACTGAATATGAACTTATGTGTATGTGCTGGTGCTAAACTTGAATAAGTGCACAACTGATAAAGATATTAACTTTTACCTGGTTGCATGTATATACAAATATACATATATATGTGTGGTTAATGGAATGCCAAATTATAGCCTGTATACACCCTTATCTGTGAATACCCCTCCCTGTCTCCCCACCCCTTTCCGTCCCCCGTCACATGTATATTGGCACTGATGGTGCTAACAAAATGTTTACATGTATGCACTCAATGCACTTTTATATCTTAAAACAGGAGCTTCCATGGCATCTAACGGGCGGCCTGCAACGGATAGATTTACTAGAATTAGAGAATGGTTAACTGTGAAATGTATATATTCGTATGAATGTGGACTATCTGCGTGCATTATATTGTTTTTTACATTATTTGGTCTGGTTACATACTGGTTCATAGCGTTCATCTCTATCGAGATGAACGAGGGGGGAGGGAGCAACACAACTACTGGGACCAATACAACTACCAGTGTCAATGCAACTACACGGGAAGGTGATTTTTTGATATGGGACGGGACTAAACTTGTGTGGGGCTACTATACTACGTCATCCACTGTTGTCATCTCACAAGATGGAGGGCCAAAGGGTAAAAGGCAAAATAACACACTGTCCCCACCTGAGATGTCTAATTACAATGCTCACAGCTTAAACGACCGAAACCCCTCTGCCATATCCTGGTTGTATAATACCCCCACCAGCCAACCTGCCCCCACGGCCATAGAGAATCAAAGAATGAGAGAAACACATGAAATATTATATGATGACTGGGTGAAGGGGGGCGGGAATGAGAAAGGGGGGTCTAGTTTGTCCCTTGCCCAGGGAATCGGGAAGTATATGAGGAATAAGAACAATAGACGGAAGAGGGAAGCAGGGAGGAGGAAGTATGATGAGTACTATGGGCTAGGTCTAGATAAGATGGAAGACCCACGACACCCCCACCAAACAAATAAGTGGTATGCAGACATGAGTGCCACAGCTAAACAAACAACAAACGAGAGCTGTCATGTTTGCTCCCTCATCCCTCACGCATCAGGTACACCCAAAGTACTGTTACCCAAAGAGTTGCCGATTATAGATGCCCAATGCCTCCTTCATCTCACGTTGTGCAGAATTAAGAACACCTTCCAGGCACATGAAGTGACTTTTCAAATGCTGCAGAACGAGAAAACGTGCTACCCAAAACCATCAGGGGTTGTATGTCTGAAAGAACCATTTTTTGCAATCGAAGGGACACTTTTTTCTGATAACAAGTGGAAAAACGAAGAAGTAATGTGTAAAGCTGAAGCACTGAGGGGTGTGGCACCGGAGAAATTGCAATGGATAGAAGAAACGTGCGCACCCGTATGGAAGGAACACATTTCAAAACTAACCTGGGTTACGCCCATCGAAAAGCCTTTCAAGTTGCAGAATGAAATAGACTATGAACTATGTTTCAAAGGAGAGGGGAGAACGTCCATGGGGACGAACAAGAAGTGCAACAAAACCCTCACTATCCCAGACCTAAGAAAAGGGACAGCGGCCCTTATGGACACGTATTGGGTATGTGGTAACCAGGCATACCTACACCTCCCCCCGTCGTGGAGTGGCAGCTGCTCAATGGCCACACTGCACTCAGCTCTAATGGTAATACCAGAAAGCCACATCGAGGGGAGCCAAAGGACACAGGAGCGCATGCAGCAGAGTGTGGCCCAACCAACTTCAGAGTCACAAATCTATGTCCTGTCTTCTGGAAGCAAGGGAGAGGTGCTGACCCGTAACAGACGAGCATCAAACTATATATCAAAGGCATCATCAGAACTATTGGCTCAGATCCCAGACAAATATCGATTATTCAGCTCAGCAGAAACATTTTTTGCCTCACTCGTATCAAGTGTCCAAGCAAGGGCTAACGCAAAATGGCTCCAGATAACCCGTTGGGAATTAATTCAGCTGGCAAACGACACTGAAGAAGGTTTTAACATAATAAAGGTCGAACTAAGAGCCTTGCGACTGATGACCATGCAAAACAGGTATGTCCTGGACCTGTTGACGGCGATGGACGGCGGTGTTTGCCGAAAAATAGGAAGTGCCTGCTGCACTTTCGTACCTTCTGAAGACGCAGAGAACGGCTCCCTGTCCCATGTGATCGAAGCAGTCCACAACCTAGGAGAAAAAATGAAGATGGAAGGCGGAGCAGAAGATAGTACATGGTTCGATAACATCTTCTCCTGGGTCCCCTCATGGCTTGGAACAACGATGAAATTTTTGATGCCAGCTGTGGTGTTCCTCCTTTTGATTTTCTGCCTATGCCAGGTGGGTCTTCGAGTCTGTGCTAACGCAGTACCAAATGGTGCAATGATGGTGACAATGGGCAACTCACACGGTACAATAAAAACGATGCAAGAAGCACAAGTACAAACAGGGGTAGACAACACACCCAGGTACCAACTGGTGCCCATGTACCACGACAAGGATATTGTAGATAAGCTGTGGCACACCACCATCAAAGAGCCCCGCATACTAGAATGGTACGAGGAAGTATGGGTAGATTTGGAAGGAGATGGTGGGTGCATATATCTTACGTGTACTCCAGATGAATACGCCAGGAGAGGTGAGAGCTTAAGGGGGGTGTGCAGAGCATGGATGCCTATCAAAGGAACTCCTGCATGGGATGAGGCGGTGATGGACGAAGCAGAATGTAGGAGGATAGAGGATTTAAAGAATTCGTTACTTAAGTAACGAAAGGGGGGAAATGTAGGGGAGGACTGGTCCAGGAGACCCCTCTCGCCTGCGTTTCTTCCCCAGGTGAGGGCTATGGCCCATTGGGCGTTCCCTCATGCCACCCGGGCCCAGGTGGTGGAGGGCTCACCCACTGGAGACATTGCCCACACGTATCGAATGCCCACATGTATTGATTACAACACAAATTTAGCTAGGCCCAGAAACCATTCTTTGCCCGGTAAAGATGGTGCGAGCTCAGCGCACTGTAGCGCGGCCCCCACCCTTGGAGAACATCCCTGTTGCCGCAGCACCCTGGCAGATCCGCTGCGAGCACGTTCCCACGAACAAGACGGACATGAGCTAGCGCAATACGCTAACATTGTAACAGTTCACCTCCCGCAGTGTACTATCACTATCAGCATGACCCGGCCAGCAGGCCTGAGCAATGAGAAGAACGGCAATATGGTCATCTGATGGCAGACAGTCTTTATATATATGTATATATTAATGTCAAGACCTCTTGCGAAGTATGCTTTCTTCCACAAAATCTCCTATATTACAAACTCCTGTAGAATGTATTGAAATGAGAAAGCATGCTCCCATGATATAAGCAATGGCGAGTTCACACCCTTGCAGGTGGATACTAATAATAAAGGAACGCTCCAGGGATCTGTTTGTTGCGTATATCACTGGGCAGCCTACCTCCCATGGTTTTGCGCCATAACTAAAGCTAATGCTGCTAGAATACACGAGAAAGCGAATGCAACTATACTATGAACTCATGTAAAGGATGCGCGAGAATGCACTTATAATGTGTGTATGTCTAAGCCCCTTATGTGCCACCACCGTCACGTACAGTGGCGGGTCGTTTTCTATGTACTCCACTGATCTAACTACTACCTCATTTACTGCGAATGTATATGCATGTAACTAAAACACTGTAGCTGCTAGAATATAATGTACAAATATGGTGCTCGGACTGGGTATAATCGAGACGCATCCAGCAAAGGTTAAATGCATGTTTTGAAGTGATTTTAAATAAGTATTATAGAAAGTATTCAAATGTTTGCGATGTCTTTACCTATATTCGGCAACACACGAGGGAGATACCTTTGTGAATACGTACAAGGTCTCGATGTATCCCCCTCCCTCCCTGCGAAGGCCGCCAAGACATGAGAACAGAGCCCCGCTCTGCGTTATCACGCCTCCCCCGACCCGACTGGAGCCGCTTCAAAGACTTGTAGCCCCACTGCAGCACCCAAGGCCGCGGCCAGCCACCTGCATTATTTACAGCACAGCAGTAAACCTTTGTCTAAACTCAAGCGCCCCCTCGTAAACCCCACAACCCACCGGACTGTCTCAGACTTATGGCCCTGTGCAATCAGGACACCCAACACTTTGACAACACACAGCGAAACATCCATAACCACTTCTAACAAGACAGGAAGACCTGTACCACCCGCCCCAGTCCCCGAAGCTTAGCCCCTCGACCTATGGTCCCGGTCAACAGATCACGAGTAACCAGGCCTCGATATATTACCTCCAGACCCCTCACAAGGTGCATTCCTCCTGTGTTGCATTAACCTATAAAAATAACCTATTGGAAGATTTACTAAAGAGAATAGCACTGTAAATGACTGAATGACTGCGGTGTGCATGGCCGAGGGCAAGTAAGTCAGAAAAGGCATTCATCTCTGCCACAGGCAGCATTGGCACACCAACACCGCCCGGATGAACTCAAGCCGACCTGCCAGGCCCAGCCCAACCCACGAGGGTGACCAATGACGTCCTTCAGCCAAGACCAACCACGCCGCAGCAGCCCCTATAGTTAGCCGTCGCCACCCAATCCCAATGAACTTGTGCCCCCTATAGTATGTAGGTTTTGATGACGTTTTTTGTAAATATATACGCCTGTCTTTGCTATTGTCAGACAGAGCGCTCTCGGAGTTTGCAGAGTTCTTTGCATGCCCAATTCTGATTGATAAACTCCCATTTACGCTCACCCGCACTCTGTCTTGGCCTTATTCCCATTTTGGGAGAGTCCTTCATTGTCTCTCATTGCGGGGAGGATCGTGCTGTTTGGGGACGCTTGCTTTCAATGTCTTTGAAGAGAAGGAATCGAGCAATTGAGCGCCCTATCTTTTTCACTTCTGAAACTTTATCAAAGCGAATATTGACAAACTGTTGCTGTCACGTGGGTATGATTGAAAGCCAACAACTGTACCTAGTGCTCCATTAACTAGCCCTTGCTCGACGTCAAGGTTACGTTTAAGCATTACTCTACAATTTGGGGATAATTTTAATATTTATTCCAACCCAGCTGTGTTGGAGATTGAATTTTCGAAACTATTTAGTCTTGTGGCTTGCTCACACATGGGTACTGTCATACCATGTACGTCTAGTTTGTCTGTGGCGCTAATTTCCATTATTGGTTGCATTTCTTTATTTAACATTGTTTCATTGAATTTGAAACAGCTTGCAAGAGTTGGCATTAAGGCCATACAATTGACATTTTTGTGCGTTATTTGTTCCATAACATCAGTTGCACGTGCATTATCGCCATAAAGTGCATGAATGTGCCGGTTTTTCAATACAACTTGTGCTTCTTGCAATAGTACACCAACTCTAATACTTTTTAAGATGTTGGCATAAGTGAGACCTGCAGATTGCTGCATGTTCTCAGTTAATTCTCTGTATTGGAAATGTTGCCAAAGGTTGACATTACCTATGCTACCAACATTTTTCCGGCAGAGTTTGTGGCCTAAGGTTTTAAAAATAGGTTCACCTTTCACTGGTGTCAATTGTAGAAGATCTCAGAAAAACGATAATGTGTTTCCCTGCAAAGAGTTTGTCGTTGTTACTTTTAAGTACTTCTTGCAATCTGAGGTGAATCAAAGCCAACATTAGGTTGGAGACCATGCTCACTTCATCTATTAGTAGCATTTTCATTTGTTTTAATACTCTGCGTAATTCCATTGAAGCTTCTGCAGAGAGTTTGTAATAGTCTAATTTATTTTGATGCTCTACTGGAAGCTTTAGTAATCGGTGTAAAGCGACACTGCCTATGTTGTAGGCAGCTAAACCTGTGGGAGCCGTTACAACAGCTGACAGTTTATTTGTCAATTCTTGAAGGAACTTGCTGATGATTTTGATTAAGCTTTATCACTCACGTACAGCAGTATAGGTTTGTAATTTTGGCAGGTACATTCTTTATTTTTGTGTTTTACACCATATACAATTTGTTTCGTTACGTCTTCAAAAATGGTGCGCTGATCTTTTAAGTTTTGCTTTTTGTACATTTAAGTCTTCTGTATCCTCTTGATACTGATACATGGTGTTTTCTACTTCTGCCATAGCTACTTCAGCCTCATTTGCTATTAGTGGTTGTCCTAGTGGTTCTTGACTTCCTGTTACAGAAGGTTGACTACTGTCGGAAGAGTCATTATCTAGTTGGGCCTGAAGTTCTTCTTCCTGTTGCTGCTCATTGTGTAACATTGTTTTGTACTACGTAAAGTTCACATCGGTGATGGCGCTTTCATTTGCTTTGAAAGCATCTTCATAGCAGTCAGGTTTCTAGTATGTCTTCGTCTTTTCTCCGTGGTTTGAAAAGTTGTAACAGAGACATGTAATATAGCTATTTCTGTTGAGGAGTTTTTAATGACAATTTTACCTGATTAATTAAGCTTCGTTTGGTAAGTTTCACTAAGCTCCCTTCACAATCAGTAACTCTATATCTATGTTTGCTTTCATCGGGTTTTACCTTATTTTTGTCTGCAAGTTTTGAGCTATGTAGTATAGACACATGCTTTCCAAAGTGCTATTCTTGTTCGGATAGTAGTTGTCCAGTAAACTGTTTTTTAGAATGTCTTGGCTGTTGGGATAATTTCTGGCAATTGTTTCTGTGTCCTCATATGTTTTCAGCACTCATTTTGTAGATTTTGCAGGACCAAGACTTAGCCATACTATGTTGTCTGATTTTCCATACAAAGCCGTACCGGTTAAACGATCTGCTGTTTCATAGGTGCCACATTCTCTGAGAGTGCATTTTTATGCCTAGGCTGTACAATTTCTGTGATAATGTTTTGTCTGATGCTAGGTCATCCCAGAGGTCTTGAAGCTCTGTTTTTTCTGCTTTTGTTAAGTAGGCTGTAACGTATCGTGCAACAGCAGTTGAATTGTCTGCAATGTACTGCACATCTATGTTTGCATTCCATAAGAGGGCAATGATTGCATTGTAATCATTGATATATTTTGATTCTTCCCTTCTTTTTATGTAATACGTGTTCTTAGGCGATTTACCTTTAACACTGTCGAACTGAAGACATGATGTTGTTTACTTCACCTGTTTCTGTAACTGGTCTAGGGAAACCAAAGCGGCATTTGGTGTTGTATTTACCTTTGTTTTTGTATTTGCGGCGACAATATTTGCCACATTTGCATCTTTGAAATTGTAAAATCTGCCCATGCAGCTCACTATGTGTCTGTTGTGAAGGGATTTCACAAGTGACATATTTTTGGATAAACTGCAAAACAGTGCCATCACTGTCGTGACCAAATTTCGGTGCACCTTTGATCCATAACAGCATGTGAATATGTGGTGGTCCTCTCGCTTGATATTATTTTCTCCAAAAGAGGTGCTGCACCTCTCCAAGGGGAGGAACAGTTTTATTGCAAATAAAGTGTAGCATGGCAATGAAACAATTATGGAAATATCTTGACACATTAACTGGATCTAGAGAGCAAAGATCTCCAGGTATTAATATATCTGTTTTCTTTGTTGCTGTTTGCTATGCGTAGGAACTCATGTAAATCTTCCCATGCATATTCTGCACAACTTAGCGTAACAAACTAAGTCGGTGGTCCAAGGTTTCTGATCATACAACACACTTCTCTGTGACGTCGGAACCAGTATTCCTTTGTACCACGCATGTTTGGAAACAAATTTGTTATACTTGATTTTAAAACCTCATCTTTTTCCTCCACTTTTTGTATTAACTGCGTAGCTGACATATTTTGAAAGTGGGTTCCAGATTTCAAAATGTGTCCAACTCCGTAACATAGTGTTGCTAATTTACTTTCACAGAGTAGGTGGAATATGTATTCCACATTTTGTCTAAATCTGGGATCTTGCGAATACATTCGTAAAGAGTGGTATTGTGATGCCCCAATCTGAGTGGGTCTATCATCGTATCTTCCATCTTTGCCGGTAGGAAATAGCAGTGGAAAAGCATGTGCTCCTATACTGTTTTCCCATACACTCATTGGTGACACTTTGGTTTGTGGCATTTGGTAAGTTTCTAGTGCGTCATCTATGCTTTCATTGGAATGCAATGGATGAATTGTGTAATGGTCCAAAAGAGTGGATACTGGATCCAGAAGTTCGAATTGTCCAGTTTCTGATGGCTCTTGAATTATTTCAGTTGTTTCCCTTAAGCTTTCATCAATATTTATTTCCTTGTAGTACTCGTTATTGTCTTTTAGATATTGCAATGCTTGTCTAACTTTATGTAAGTCCACCAGTTGTTGCCAAATTGTTTTGTCCTTTGTTGGTACACCATTTACCAAGACTATTAAAGAATGCTCTATTGAACGTTGCACTCCTAGAGTGCGTACATTTTCCGTTAGATCTAATGGCAAATAAACTACTTTACCACAAATGCCTTTCACCAATTCAGAGGAAGGTAATTTTGCTGTTTTTGGATGAAGGCGTATAATTGCTTGAAATGGGTGAACTGTTTGAATTATTATGCTTTCATACAAATTGAGTTGTTGCAGGATTTTTGGTAGTGGGAACAATTCCAAATTATTTGTAATAGCACGTGAAGGAGTGTGGTTGTCTAATTTTGTAGTAAAGTAACTGCAACATATTAGGCATTCAGTTAGTTCATATTTGTTTCCTGCTAAAAGGTAGAGAGCTAATCCAAACCATTTAGAGTCTTCATTGTCTTCTATTTTGTATGCTATGTCTACATTTTTTGTGTTCCTTTTGTAAAATGTTCTGCGGCAACACACACAAACATGGTTTGGTTCTTCAGCTGATGACCTTTTTAAATTTTACTATTTCTTTTCTGTATGTGTGTAATAGAAGGTTGCTATGTGCAGAATTGTTGCTACTATGTTCTAAAACTATTGCATTTTGTAAGTGGCTTTCACTTCCAAAATACTTTCTCTGAATACGGTCAATTTCTTCTTGTAAGTATTTGGGTGTACCATGCAGAAGAGTGTTATTTAAATTACCCAATTCTGAAGCTGGACTTTTTGCATACTATATTTTATACACTAGATTTCTTACGTTTGAATGATGTATTGATATCCTTTTGATATCATGGAAGGTGGTTTTGCAAATAGGCCCAGAAATGCAGGCTAATGAATGTCCTTGTAGTTCTGTGTGTTTGTGCACTGGACAAATATCCATATTTTGCAGCACTTTCATTTTACTTTTGTCTTTACCTTTTACATACTGATTGAGGAACTGACGTAAAGATTTGAAAGCTTTGTTTGGAATGGCACACATTGATGTGCACGGCCATTTGTATACTGGACGGTATAGTTCTGCTGAATCAAGAGGTAATTCTGAGTTTTCAGAGGATACTTTTGTAAGCAGTGTTTCTTGTTCCATGATGGTAGTATTGATTTTCTCATACCCTCTTCCACTGCTATGGATGGCAATTGTGTGTGTTTGATTTTGTTTGTATGCTTCTTCATTAAAATATGGTTCTGTGGTTGTTGTGTGACTCCATTCACCACCACAAACATTCAAAAATTATTTTTGTTCAAATTCCGTTTATTGCAGTTTCTTTTGTAGATTGGTACTTAGTTTTGTTAGTGCTTTCATCCTATTTAACCTAATATAAACAACCTCCTTTTCAGAAGGATTGCACTGTCCACGAGAGCTTGTAGGATTAACTTTCTACGGTAGGTTTTAAGGGGTGAGGATGATTTTGGTCCTCTTCTTAGTAGATTCTGAAGGACTCTGACGAAACATTTTTGATAAAATACTTTTTTTACTATGGGTTCTTGTTATACTATCCGGATTAGTAGGAGCATTGTTAGCTGTACTGGTAGCCGATTTGTTTTTATTTTTTTTATTTTTTAGCCAACATATTTGTGTTTTGTGACACATTTTGATGGAGGAGGTAAAGTTTCTGTAGTTGAAGCTTCTTTTGTTTTGCTAACCGACTGCATTAGCTCCTTTCTTCCAACATTCTCTACAAACTCTACGACAGATGGGTGCTTCTGCGTGCCTTTCTACAGAGTTGCTTTTTGGTAGGCATTCTTTGGTGTCTGTTGAAAAAAAGAAGGCATACTTTGGTCTGTTGTACAATGTATGTATGCTGTGTGAATGAGTCTGATGGGGAAGCTCTTTGTGATGGTGTGTGAATGTGCATTGGACTCTTGCAATGATTTGGTAAGGTTATTTTACTGTTTACATACTACTACAATGTGCTTCAGATGAGAGTACAAAGTGGGCTAGTGGTGACGAGAAGCATTATTAATAAACAAAATGCCATAAACTTACAAAAGCAACTTCTTTTCTAAATCTAACCTTCTAAGGATTACGTATGTTATTTGAGTTCTAAACACACAGGGATTTGTGAGCCATTGTGCCTGTTGTTCTTTGTTCAATAAATTGATATTTGTAGGTAGAATGGTTCAGAAATTAATGTTTGCTTTGGTGCCCAAATTAAACAAATAACCCATGCAGCCTATTTGAGGAGTAGTTACAATATAAAGGTAGTACTGTACTTACTTTTATTTTGCAAAATGACCAGGTTTCTTCGGATATGTTGTCTGCAGTGTAGATGCTGTTGATTCTCAGCAGAGTAGTCTTCACTGCGATTCAAAAAAACAAAATGAATTACTTTGTGTGTTTACAGCAGTGCTGATACTGCACACATTAATTGTGCATGGGTCGTCGGAGCATTCTCCTTTCATATTTGAACCCAGTGCATGTGCGCATTTCACTTCACTCTGTGCAGGCTTTGCATGGTATTTGCAATATGTTATTTGTAAGTCCTTCAAAATTGTTAAAATTTTTAAGGTTATGAAAATGCCTTGTTTTTTTACAAGGTTTACTATCTATAGAAGAGAGGTTTGTAAGCGATAGGGTATAGTAGTAGATGGGGGGGGGGGGAAAGAAAATTCTACTTGCAATTTAAAAGCACAATGCCGAAAAATCGGGAGACACTCGGAGGGAGATGTCACCACAGCAATCGGGAGCGCTTACTTTTGTCATACGATTACATTGCAAGTAGCATTACTGTAGGCCGTACACAGTATACAACTCCGACATTTTATAATACAAAATAGAGTTTCGCCCTAAATTGGCATGCTTGCAACGTTTGTATAGGTTATGCGGAAGACAGTAAGAAGTCGTGTGGTTTGTCGATGATAAATCGGACATCTTGCACTTAAAAAGGGGGAGCGTTGGTATGTATTGCCTATGCACATTTAGCAGCATTAATTTGTTTTAAATTAAATCATAAAGGTTGCACATGTTCTCTGATTAAAATATACATACCTGTACTCTGTACTCATGCATTTGCGCATGCATGGAGCTGCACAGAGAAATTCGCAATACTTGCACAGTAGCTTCTGAAGTAGGTTCTTTGCAATGATATGCGACTTCCATTCAGAATTATCGACAGTAATTTTGAATTGCGCAATGTTGATGACAGAGTTACATTTAGCGATTTTCAATGTGATTGGTGGATGGTTGTGCGACTGCTTAGTTATGTCCAGTGAGGGACTCGATTTGCTACTGCTGTGGAAAGGGTGGAAGGACTGGGTAAGAGTTAAGTGCCGCACGTAAGCAACGCTTGTCCGCAGGTAGGGCGTGTCGCATACGGGTTTCTACAGCAAATCCTGCATGGAAAGGGGACTGTAGACATCAGCCAATCAGATGTTCACATTACTCTTTTTTGTGTCAAAAGACAGTGCATACACTGAAGACGGCAGAGGTGGAGAGGGTCAGGGTTTTGGTGCTTGGAGACATTTTTGTCCATGGCTTACAACATTATGCAGAGAGTAGGCATGTGGCACACCATTTCGATATGAGAGGAGTGGATGTGGTGTGGAACGCTGAGACAGATGCCAATGTTGCGGCAATTCTGCAAGTTTGCAGACACATACGTACGATGACCTCTCCTCATGTGGTAATTTTGCACTACGGTGCTTGCCATTTGGGCTACGTGACTGCACATAATTTGTTGACGGATTTGGGACAGTTGGTTGAAGCGCTCATGAACATCTTTCCAACTGCGAAAGTAATTTTTTCTGGTTCACTCCCTAAAGTAAAATGGGACAACAATTCTTTTTTCTGTCCAGATCAAAGTATTGGGAGCTGTATCAATAATCGCGGCATGCGTGCGTTTGTTACACGCTGGTATGTTTTTCTGCAGCCACGAAAACATTGTTCCAAGTATTGCAGATTATTTTAAAGCAGATGGTGTTGCGCTATCTTCTTTGGGAAATGCGATGTTCTTTTGGAATGTAAGGCTTGCTTTAGAGAATGTTCTGTAATGGTTGTAGGAGTAAAGTAAGGACAAAAAATACAAAAAAATAAACAAAATAACAGATCTCTGTAAGGTATCTGCCCAAAAACAAAAACAAACGGCTCTTTTCGGAGCCCACCTTAAAGGGGAATAATACTTTAATGTACCGTCGTCATGCTCTGTTCCTATACATGTCCGCGGACATGGCAGTAGTTTGCAGCCAGCGCATATCACCAACGGGGATTCTGGGGTGGAGACGCATGCAAATGAAAATGAGCGGACCTAGGGATTGGTCAATAAAGTTCATTGGGTGTGTTCTGAACGGCGAGATTTAGTAAGACCGTCTTCTTCCTGACAGGGGACCACACAGCCATGGCTTTGCGTGCTCGCAAACAGATTATCTGGATTTTGGGAGACTCATGGATACATTGGTTGAAGGTGCATGCAGAAAGCTGCAGTTTATCTGCAGATCTCGGATTTCCTCATGTGGAAGTGCACTGGCATGGCGTGCGTGGCTGGACTTGGTACCTCTTTGTGTTACTTTACAGACAGAGCGTCCTCCAGATATACTTCTCATTCATTGCAGAGGAAACAGTTTAGGCCATGTCTCTGGAATTTCTTTGCAATTTGCAATGAAGGAAGGACTTGCGAAGCTCATGGATATGTTTCCAAATTGTCAAAGACTTTTTTCCCGCATTGCACAAAGACAAATATGGCTGCGTTCTTCTGCTTTTGGTTCACAAATGGAGAAAGCGAGACGCAATGTGAATAAGGCTTTGTGCCTTTTTAAGAGATGTTGGCATGTCTTCATTCCACAATGAAAACATTTTGTTTTGCAGCTCTTTCATTTTCCGCAGAGATGGAGTCCATCTCACATATGCTTGCAATCACATTTTTCTTCGAATGTACAAAATGCATTGCAACCTCTTTTGGATTCACAATAACCTATGTGGCAATCCGTTTTCTCCACTCCAGTTTTTGACCCACACAACACACCACCGAAAGGCTCTTTTCAGAGCCACCACTTACTCCCAGCATACACTTCATTGTGTTTGCTCCGCTTGCACCCTCCTTTTTTGTTCCCTACGACTGTCCGCAAACTTTTCCACAACTTCGCAGGGGTCTACAACGGTCACTTCATAGTTCTATTGTTAAACTGAGAAAGGCGGCTCTGAAAAGAGCCTTTTGTGTAATTTTTGTTGTTTTCACGTTTATTGCTTCTCAGCACACGACACACTAGGAGAGGAGGCCAAAGGAGGGTAAGGAAGGGACACCAGCCACGGGGATAGGAAAGGGCAAGTGGACAGAGAAAGCTATAGGGTGAGCTTCACTTAGGTAAGGAGCAGATCTTCTGGCGCTCCGTGACGTAGCCTCAAAAGCACTTTGAAAACTCTCCCCTCTGCAGAGTACTACGTCACAATACATACACACTATTGTCACCTTTGAAATGTAAGGGTCAGCAGCATTGCGAATAGCTTGTGAGGCAGCTGGAGGGAGGCGCTCCCCCACAGGAGTGTCTCTTGTGGTGGGAGGATCAGACTCGGAGGATACTGTGGAGGAACTCAATCGACTACGCTGTTCACATGGCACCACCTTGCGAATGTCCGCACTGTGGAACGAAGTGAGGTGTCGCTTCATGGTTGTCGTACCAAAGCTGTACGCACCAAATCTCCCGCGACTCAGCACCACCTCGCACTGGTTACACCTCACCAGGTTCGCACATGCTTTTGGTACGTTCCCATAAACGGAAAACAACCGCCACACACTCGACTCCCGGCGAGTGCTCCTAGTGCAGAGTTCCTCCACTTCATTCTCTTCCTCCTCTTCTTCCTCGCTCTCTACATCCTCACCCGTATATACCTTGGGGAGGTGGTGGCGGGTTTGGGGGGTGGTGCAGAGGCTAATGAACCAACAGCAGCCTTGGAAACCATACCGATTACTTTCCTTTTTGTCACTACAGCAGTAAAGGCAATACACCGCAATCTGCTATAGCTAGAAAGACAATGAAAATGCGCTCGGGGGTGTGGCCATTTATAGGGATGGAGGGGTGTACCTCGTGACTGTCTTCATCCCTGCAAAGCGGTACGATAATTTTACACAACAAGTCCTCAGGTAAGCTATTGTCTGGGATATGTGAAATTATATTTTTACACTCTACAATATTTTGCCTTGTGTCTACAAGTTCTTTTGTACTGCTGCGGAAGCACACAAACTGCGCAAATTAGTCCACACGCTCAGCGTGGGTGCGGTCACATGATGACGTCCTGAACACATCCACGACAGAAATGGGAGTCCGCTGGACAGCAAATCCAGAGTAACAAATGTGTGCATGCGCGCAAGTGTCCAACGGACAGTGTTCGGGTTCTCAAACTAATTCAAAGTGCGACACCGTGAGACGGACAGTTAGGGACAGGCGCGATGTTCGCTATACTTACGGTTGTACTGCGCATGTGCATACATGATATGCTCACTGTACGGACAGGTCCAGTGTCCTTAGGACAACTCCATTTTGTTTGACTACGAACTTGCTGGCCACCGCGCCTGTTCTACGACACCACCATTTTGGCTGGGGACGATACAGACTGTCCTTAACACACTCCCATTTTTCTCATTTACAACCATCCCGGACATCTGGTGTGTTCTATGAACATGTTTCATCTCATTTGTAAGCGGCACAGCGAGATACAATGTCCTTAGGACGCCCCTTTCTGTTTGTGCGCACAACTTGAACAGATGTTGCGGTCAACAATGAACTCCATCTTACTCGACATTAGTAAGGGTAGGTGTACTGTCTTTACAACACCCACATTCCATTCCTTGTGGATAGGTCGAACAGGCGGAAGCAGATACTGACACAAATATAGGGGAATTAGGATTCAACACGGGCTGGTTATGAGGAGAAGATTTGTGAGGGGAAGAAGGGATGGATATTTTGTCAAAACGTCTATTTTATTCTTGAAGGTTTGGGGATGGTTCACTAGGGAATGGAGAAGCGGGGCAGGTACAGGTGGGACAATGGTAACGTACTTTTCCTCTCACACAGTCCTCAACTCCCTTAAACTTTTAAAATTGTCATTCAGTACATCCATTTTCTGCTCAATCCTTTTTATCCTGTCTTCTTCTGTCTCGTTTGTTGGCCTTTCTTCTTTTTTTTCCTGGTCTGTACAAAAAAAATATACATATGCTAAATGCCTATAAAATACTGATCAGTATTTTGCCTGCGCAGAGCAGGGTGTACCATTTATTGTTGCTGTCTTCAGACATTTCCCCATGCTGAAAATTCTCCTCCAGCCACTCCAAAGTACTAACCATTTCTGTGTCAAAACAATAGAAAGAAATTATTATTTCTGCACCACATACTAAAGAAATTACACACACATACAAAAAAATGCCCTTCACTCGCTATTTTGATGTAATTTCCCTTTATCCTACTGCGTCCGTCCACTGTCGGTCCAGGCTGCAGAGTTTCTGTGAAGTGCTTACGATGGAGGCATCCTTTTTTATTTATGGTACCATCCATTTAATTCTACATGGTTATTAAATGTGTTCATTTCACACCTTTAGGGTTCCATATTTACTTATTACTACTTATGTCTTTATGTCCTTCTTTTACGTTGCAGATTTTTTGTGTACGACAATAGTACATTTCCAGATACCCCCTGCATCTTTGGGTAATGTTGATCCCGCCCGCCCCCTGTCTGCAAACAGGCGCTCAGTCCGTCCCTTTCTAATATCAATAGGGAGGGGGGTTCTGTATGTTCTATGTTAAATGTATATCAAGTATTTACATTATACTACAAATCTCCCACAATCACATGACAGTATATATTCAGCGCAACAACTTCATTGACACAATGTTATGATTGAGTTCCCCTTCCAAATATCTGCAAAATTCACTACAAAAGAAACTTTGTTGAGGGGACGTTATGGTTAAGTTGCCCTACCAAAAACCTGTGTACTTCATTAAAAAAAACAAAAATTCTACCTCCCCATTATGGTTCAAATTAAAACCGAAAAACCCCTGAGATTTGCCAGTTAAGGTAAACTAAGCCCCCATACCTGCCATCGCCACTGTGCACTGCTAACACTAACACCCAGAACATGAAAGATGGCATCACAAATGTCATTGATGACATCACTGACATCACATATTTAGCCCTTTTGTTTTCGTTCCCTGCCACATATATATATGTACATTCAGTAAAAAAAACTTTGTTAAACGGATGTTATTCTTCACAGTGAAACCAAAAAATACTGCACATTCCCCAATTATGGTAAGCTAAGCAACCATAACTCGCACCATCTATGTGCATTGCTACATTGTAGGGCAACTTAACCATAACGTCCCCTCAACAAAGTTTTTTTTGTAGTGTGTGTATATGTGTATGTATGTGTGTGTGTGTATATATATATATACACATCTCCCTTCCCTCCCCCCCCCCGTTTGCTGCTTCCCTGGGATGCCGTCGGCATCGTTGGATGGTCAAACTACCACTGGTGTTTTGCACTCCAACCGTCTCGGTTTCTGGCATAAGCTGGGTCTCCAGCATTTGCTTTTTCTGTTCAGGGCAGTTCTGAACCTCGTGGGCATCGTGGCTCGCTTCAACATGCCTCCTTCAGCTGTTCTGATCCCAGGGGGCCTCCTGTGCCTGCGTGTGTCCCTCTCTTCCTGGCGTGTCCTCCCTCTTCAAACTCCTCGTAGCAGTTGATTGGAGATTTGTATTTAAAGAGACAGCTTCTTTCTTTCTGGTAATGGCATAAGTTAACTTTCTTTTCAGCCAAGTCTTGTAACTTGTAATTATCTTGTGTATTAGATAGTCCCATATATGGGAGTTCCTCACAGGAACGGGAGTCCGTGTCCCCTAAGGGGGCGGGGGTCCTCTCCTGGTGAGGTGTCACTTGTGTCTGCCCCTATCGAGGGTTGTTGCGCAGCATGCTCACCTCCCTAGCCTCACGAGGGCAGGGGGCTGCGGTGCGCTCCCTGTTGGGGAGAGGAAGAATTACCTCTATTCCTCACAATACCCACAAGTGAAACCTGATCAGAGTAGCATCCACGCAGGGCATAAACAAGGGAATAGTTTAAGATATGGAAGACTAGACTTAGCGCCACCAGAGCAGCAATGCAGGATGGTATAACGAGGTGTTTCATACCTGTGGATTGAGATCAGAAAGGTTTTGCGACATGCAGTGTGAAGCACAAATGTACAGTCGATGCCCATATACCTAGCATCATTTAATGGTTATGAGAATAGCTTAAGGCATCAAATTATAAGCCGGAGCCAGGATACAAACAAGTTGTAAAAGAGCCAGGACAGACATCAGTAAAACAGCTGAAAACCGAAGTAATGAAGGAAGAACATACAAGTCAAACCACCATTTAAAGAAAGTTGTTTTTTTGATGCGTCAAACACGAAGAGCGATAACATCATATTTGATCAGTTTGCTGTGATGGTGTGTTCCAGCATCTCTCTGGGAGATGAAACCTTGAGTGGTCTTTGTGTGAGATACCAGAAAGTGCCTACCCGCAGGCACACTTTGACAGAGATAGATTATGAACAGAAACTGATAAAAGTCAGAAGGTGATAGAAATGCATGAAAGAGTTCTGAGGAAAAGCTGGACTGGGTGTTGGAAACAATGCCTCAGAAAAAGCAAGGTGAATCAAGGCTTTGCAATACAGCACGGAGGTGTGCACACTAAGGGCATGAGAAGCATATGGCTGAAATGTTAAGAAACAATCTTGGACAGAAGAGCTATCTCACACCTGGAACTAAAGCTGTGAATCCTACACTGAAATTGGTACTAAAACGGATCCATGAAACAAAGTGTTGCGTGAGTGCTTTGCTTCTTGTGCTGGTATAGGGTGTGGAAAACATTCTTTCCACTATCCCCACTAGACGAGGAGGAGTCTGGGACGGCAACATTGAAAACGTTCTCCCTGGACACAGAGTGCTGCGTGAGTGTACCATGGGCTTCCTGGCTTCTTGGTTTCCTGGCTGCGGGCACTTTGGATATCAGGGGCAACAACGCAGCGACACGCAATGCCACCAAAACAAAAAGAAGGAACGCATAGTGAGAAGAATCATAAAAAAAATCATAACGCATAATCTTGCATTATTGTGCGTAACGAAGAAACTGAAAAGGGGATACTTCAGCAATTAGCACATAGTTCATACACTCACATGGAATCAAAGACTGCCAACCCTTGCACGAGGAGTCGAGCACATTTGATGGCAGATTAAATATATGAACCCTTTTCAGCGAAACCGTCATCACTTAACCCTCCTCCTCCTCCCCCCTACAAGAAAGCGAACCAACAGTAAAGGATGCAGCTAGTTGGCCGGGTGATTCTGGAAAAGGCATGGAATGTAAACATTCACAAACAATTCTTGAAACCAACAAAATAGACCCCACAAACACTTGTTACTACACCCTACCCACAGACTGCCAACTCCGATCTATATGATATTTTGGAGCAACGAAAGGGATCGGGCAGCCTACGGAGCACACCCCAATCACCAAGCTGCAAACACCTGGAAGACATAACAATGAATGTGCCTTATGCTCTGACGGACACAGAGATTATGGCATTCGA
The DNA here is from genome assembly GCF_040938575.1 of Ambystoma mexicanum. Lineage (NCBI taxonomy): Eukaryota > Metazoa > Chordata > Amphibia > Caudata > Ambystomatidae > Ambystoma > Ambystoma mexicanum. Next base: position 359,819,272 of record NC_090925.1, read on the forward strand.
AACTCTGGCGAGCAAAGATAAAATGAACAGAATGAACCTAGGCACCCCAATGAGAAGTCCTGTTGAATTCCCCTGGAGCGAGCTGCAGACCTCTAACCCATGAACTTTACACCTTATAATGGGGGGAAAAAAATACAACCAGGAAATAGTGCAATCTTTAAGACCGCTCCTTAGTATAGGCACATTCATGACAACCCAAGAACATAAAAACTGTATGATACAGCATTTATAACATGCCTATACACAAGTGTTTAAGACGTGACGAGGCAAGGAAGGTGGAACAGAGGGAGGACAGAGACCACGATCTTAGTAGGCCAGGTGACATTGAGATTGCGCAGGGGAGGGGGGAAAAGGGGAAAGTGCGGGGGGAGGCAGTGCAGTACATAGGATTAACAGCAAAAAATAGAATAAATAAAAGCAATAGGTAAAAAGTGCGACCAGCTTGTGGCAAGTGCAGGGGTGAGTGCAAACATTAAGTGACGGGAGCTGGTGAGGACTGTAGGGATACAGAAACAAGACTACAAGGGTGGAAAGGACCGAACAACTTTCTGCACAACAAGATAAAAATCGGGAGAAATCTACAAGCGTGAAAAGGATGGAAAAATTGCCAGCTGTACCAGAAAACGAGGTTCGAACCCCAGAAAAATCTTGTCACCAGCAATAACAGCAAACTCAAGTCAAATTCAAGCAAGAAATCTTTCGAAAGAACCACCAAATATGAAAACACTGCATGAGCATACGGAGAACCTAGAAGTGAGGAAACTATGAGCGTAGGCTCTACCGACCCCAAGAATGGAGGAGAAAAAAAAGAAAAACACACCCCTAGTCTGGTCAAGCAACGGGTTCAAGATCGATTAAATGAATGCTCCAAAATACGCATTAGAGATAAGAACAACAGAAACCCAGTGTTTGTTTCGTCAACAACCTCACTTAGTGACTCTTTTTTCCCCACGAAGTCCACGAAACTTAAATTACACTCGAAATCCACTGAATTGAACCACATTCCAAACTCACTGCAATATGATGGCATCCCTGAACATCTTGTTAGTTGTTCGAGCTGATAAACGACGATTGCCAAGAGCAGGCAACTCTTTTGGCAATGATTCATTCGAAGTTAATTTTCGTGGAAACATTCATAACATTGTTGCAATCAAGAGCGGATGAAGAAGCAGCAGCCAGTGTAGCCAAACTACAAAACAAGCTTCAGGATTCCCTCAATGCTGGTAAACAGAAAGAAAACTCCTATTAGGAAACTTGCTGGAAATATAAAAAACGCGAGAATATAAATTTGCAAAAGGGAAAGAAAACAATTATTAGACAAATGTAACATCTGCAGAAACCACAAGAACCCGTAAGATGTTGACAGACAATATACCACGATTAAAAGGACATAGCACAACTGTGAAACCCATTTCTATTACGTTCACAGACAACCTATGGAAACTGCGAAAACTACTTCCACTGGTGGAAATACAAACACAACAATTGTGTTGGAGCTGGATTGACCTCGGACAGAACTCAAATTCATAACCACCAACACTAACACATGGGGCAGTGATCACATAGGAATAAAAAAAGCAAACTCTTTACCCGGTCTTTCAATAGATTGAGACTAAGAAACTTAATGATCCAACAAAGGAGATCAAACGGATAAAGAAGTGTTAAGCCTCCACACACTGGGAATGTCAAATCAAACTGGGCACAAGCCTTCTTCAGAACATCTCATACCCACCAAAAGGATACAAAACCCGAATTAAGACTCTGAAACAAAGCAATCTTAAAGCAGAAATTCAGGAACCTTTTGAGGTGGGGTGCACTATTATTGAGAACCCAACGAGAAGGGAAACACAGGAGAACCAGAATGATGGTGTAGAAGCGGATCTGATAAACCTTTCAATTTATGCGATGGGGGACGGAGAGGAGGGACTGGATGACCATCAAAGCTTTGAGGAGAGGAGGCCCAGGGGATAGACAATGGAGACCAGTGGAAAATCATACAAAGTGGAGGGAAAGCCATTGGATGCACCTACACCTTTTCTGACTTTGGCATGAAAAGAGACTGTTCGAAAAAAGATATATAAACGGAAGTTGGAAGAACTAAGACAATATCCTCCAGATAACACCCAAAACAGAGGGAAAGGAGGTGGAGGATGGAAGGAGAAATGAAGGGTGCAAATTTGACTCAAAATTGAACAGACTCCCAAAAAGAAAAAGGGAAGATTAAGGTAGCCAGCAAACAAGACAAGTACTTATCGACAAAAGAAAGGGGAGCAAAAAATTGCCAAGACCTGGAAAAGCCATATTGCAAAAAACAGACCAAATTCTCTATCCCTGAGAGATGGCAAACCAAAACTGGGTGGCAGGAAAAAGGATGAAGCAAGAAGACATTGCCTCCACCTAAATCTGCTTCTCCCAGCAGATGACGGCTTGATCCTGAACCGCCACAATGTGCTTCGGTTGTTCAACCATATCCGATTTTTGAAAACTGGGGACATCAGAACGGTAGAGTTCTCAAATGGAGTGTGTTCAGATAATGTAATTTTACATCAACACTCAAACGGTGTTAAAAGCTCTGATGCTGGAAATGCATTGGAGGGACAGGGCCTCCATATCCTTGTCCTTTATTTCTTTATCATTAATTTTCTGTCTTGTTTTCCGTGCAGGAGTTCATGTGGGACTCCTGGCGGTGCAGCTCTTCCTCTTTTTTTTTTGTCGTGGTGAACAGACCGTTGGGATACCTTATGACACCCATGGGTAGGGGTACAACCCTGTACCCCACGTGTATGTTTTTGGGCACCTGTGTGTGGCCCACAGAGCAGGGTATGGGCTGGTGGCAGCTCTGTGCTGAATTTGACAGGTGCCATGAGTAGCCTTCATTTTGGGATGCCCAGGCCCTTTGTCTCGGGAGAATAGCCCAGGGGCAACGTGCTCGTCTTGGAAGCATGACGACACGAACCACCACAGGTTCGATTCCCGGGTCCGCGCTTAGAAACCACTGGGTATTAAGCACGTTATAAATAACCTATCATATCATATATCTGCCATTGGAATCAGTTGATTACTGATAGGAAACCAGATGGCCCCTGTGGCCTCTTGCTTTCTATCGCCTGTTACTGTGTTTTCCTGAAGTCCCAGTAAGCCCTGACTGTCCCTTCCCCCCCTGACTGGCTGTTGGGTGGAAGTTCCATATATGGTGCTTTGGGGAAGTGCAGACCAGACTGGCTGGAGCCTTCCCAATGACTGCATGTTTTGGGTACGCCCGTGGGTTGGGACCTGGGTTGAATGCAGTGTGTGACGAATACACATTTCATGTTGTGGGTGTCTAGTATCTGGCGCTTGACACAATGACTGAGACAGCCCTGCCCGAAACTTGTATGACTGCAGTGTGGAGTGCTGAATGGCAGAGTGCTTGTCCGAATCCACATTCCGTGTTGCGAGTATCTGGATGGAGAAGCCTGATTGGCTGCCTGACTTCCCTTCTGAATTAATGATTGGTTGCCTGAGTGTGACCCAGCAAAGTGAATGGGAGATAAACAGTATATCTGGGAGCCTCTCACTGATGGAAATTGTTCAGAAGCTGAAGTTGATACTTGATGCTTAACCTTGACGCCCACTGGAAGAAGAATTGATGCTGCTGTCCTTAGCTAATCTGAAAGCTGCGTGACTGTCAAGGAACTGATCCAAGAGAGGACCTGTCTAGGAGACCCTGTCTAGGAGACCTCTTCCTGAGCTAAGAGGGACTATTGTGCACCAGCTGATCTTTGCAAATGCTCCCTGGACGTCAGCCCCTCGAAAAGCTGCCGACCGGAGACCGGGACCGCTGCGTAATCACGAAGCGAAGCGCCCGGACATTCAAGTCCATCAGTTGACCGACCGGAGCCGCAGTGCTCCTTTGTCGAAGACCGACATTTGACTCAAAGACTCCCTTGCTCATCACCGTCCACCGATTTCGTCCCGCCGGAGAAAGTCGAGTCCAACGAGGAGAATCCACTGGTGGGTTTTCCACCACCCGAAGACCACAGACGCCGACGACCCGACGCCCTTGCTGGGCCTAGTTCTTCATCGACTGCAGCAACGACCACTCGCCAACGAGGTGCACCGCACGCCTCGGCTTGCAGGACGTTTTCTACCGATCGTCAATGAGCGCTGCAAGAACCGAAGCTGCTGCTGCAAGGACTGTGTTCACCCTTTTTCTTCACTGACTCTCTGAAGGGCCCGTCGACGACTCACCGAAGAACTCTACGAAACCAGGTACTTTGGGGTTGTAGAACCTTTATATGGGATCAATACTATATTAAGCTTAATTGGACTGGGCTTGTCAATGCATTTTATTTACAGGTTGCCCAGGTGGCAGGATCCGCACACAGAACTGTCTAGTTGTTAGGGACCCAGTATTTTTCCATTGCTTGATTTAACTTGCTTTCTTTCTGCGATCTATCGTTGATTCATCTTCTAGTCTGATTCGTATGCCATATGAACTGTTAGCAGTTGATGCATTTCAAAGCAATCGATAAGAGTAGTACCACGTAGATATTTGCCAGTATAGTATTGCCAGAGTACAAAGTGCGTTATTGTGATTTTGTATATAACCTTGAACCTTATTTATTTAAAGACTGTGTTTTTACTAACATAGTATGTGAACATTCCTTTGTGGGTGCTTGGGGACTACACTGCACTTAAGAACCAGCCCGCATCACCTCCTGAGAGCTAAGCCTTGGCTGCTCGACCACAATACCAATATAGAGAACCTTGGCTGGGGTGCTCCGTGCTTCGACTCTGCCATATAGAGAGCAGGAGTACAGATACCCCCCTCTGGTGCTTTACAAGCTCTCTATTGGAAATGGCTAATCTCCTCCTCACTCTGGGATTCAAGTTATTTGAGGAAATGCAAAAATGCTCATTAGCTCTGAGCCCTCGAACGGAAAGCACGCATACTATCACAAATGGAACCCGGAAGCAATATAATGTGACGCATTCCACCAAAAGAGAGCTGGGTATCCAGGACCTGAGTGAAACAAGTCACCTAGGAATAGTGAAGGAGAGGAGCACTGATATGAGATTTTACCAACCGCTAACAATAACTCAACTACACCAATGAGAGCAGACCAGATAAAGACCATGAAAGGAAACCAGGTGAGGCCTATAAAACCAACGGACGCTGACATTTAGTGAAACAATTTGAAGGAAATGACCAATAGCTTACCAGCCCAAACAAGAGCAACCAAGTAACTCTGATCTTGTAGAACACAAGAGGATGTAGACACGCATGCAATAACACCAACATGAACCTAAACATTTGTCAATTTCTTTGCTTTTGGGAAACCTGGATAACAACTCCCCCCCCCCCCCCCCTCTCAATGTGGATTGGTTATATTGTTAACCTAAATCCTGCATACAAGGGAGAAAAAGGGCGACCTTCATCAGGCCTCCTCGCCCTCATTAAATAATGAACAGGAATGGGGATTATTTCATCCTTGAACCCAAATCCGTTTATACAAGGGACCCTGTTATCGATCCCGAAAGGTTCTGAAACGTCATAGCGAAGCATCCTTATACTACATCTGTTCTGGAACCTAGATGTAATGCGAGTTTCATAGAAACTGTCATTCTGGATTAGCACATTTCCCTGCCAAATCCCCCACAAATATTAATTTGTGGAGATCTTAATATTGCTTGCCTGGACGAAATGGGTAATATTAAAACACACTTCGAAAGCACGTCCAACGAAGCTGAGGCTAGAGCCGCTACGTGGACAGTGGCCATGAAACCCAGGAACCTCGAAATACTAAATGGCCAAACAAAAGGGGATATCAAAGGGAGAGCCACCTGGTCAAAGGGGACGAACTTCAAGACCTTGGACTACATCCTTGCTTGTCAGGACACTGGGAAATCGAATAAGACGCCTGCAAGTGATAAAAACTACAAAAAGTGATAATTTCCCCTTGAGACTAATAATTCACACATACTTGTAGACCTAATGATATCGGAAGGCAGAAATCTGATCCTTATTAGACCTAAGGATGTTGATGGAATCCCTTCTGGTTACGTTCTACAGAGCCATCAGGAAGATGGAGTAAACTACCTCCCACTTCTGCTTGAATTTAAGGTACTATCCAATGCCTCTGGCAAAACCTCATACACAAACGTATACAGGATGTTGCCATAGCAGGAAAGAAAAGCCACTCTAAGATAGAATTTGCGGGAAATCAGATCCTCAAAAGTGGATCAAAATATGGAAGCATTGAAAAAAGAAAACAAACGCAAACAAATTGGCTAATTGCCCATAAAGCAGAACAAAACCAGTTCTGCAGAGACAATGTTAAAAGAAATTACATCAAGAAACCTCAGGGCCATCTGGTAACTAACAAAACATCAACACCCAAGGAATCCATCTTGACAAACGCTGTGATGGAAGAGAACTGGGTACTTTTTATCAGAACTTATTTGGATCTAAAGACCCAATGGAACAAGATTGCATCTGTCAGGAGGCCGGAGACTGGATTATCCCCTTTGATGAGCCCAATTTGGATGAATGAATTAAAAAAAGCAAACCAAGCAACTTCTCCAGGCCCAGATGGTCCCACCAACAGAACAATTAAATCTAATCCTGTAGCATGGACATGTTTATTCTTCGACTCTTTGAGGATGTCCTAAAGTGGTGAGAGATACAGAACCTTGGAAAAAAGCTTTCATAGTACCAATCTATAAGAAAGGAAACAGAATAGATCCAAACTACTATCAATTGATCGCTCTGCTGGATGTGCTAGGGAAACATTTTGCAGCCATATTACTGAAACATCTGCAGGCATGGATCACAAAGGTGGGAAAAGGAGATCCTCGACAAGCTGGCTTTACCATGGGAGTAGGAACAGATCGTTATCTGTTCCTGATCAATCTCCTAAAAATAAAGGCTATTAAAAATTGAACTGAAATAGGCATTCAACAGTGTTGAGAGTTAACTATTACGGGGAAAGATGGCAAACTGGAACTGCCCTCCACACTTGCTCTTTACACACACAGCAGGGTCCAGGTAAGATTAAATCCCGACGGATTGCTATCAAGAGAAATCGCTACCCAGAGAGGGCTAAAACAAGGCTGCCCATTATCTCCAACGCTGTTCACCCTTTTTCTCTCCAATCTATTTGAAGACCTAAACAAAGCCAGGGCATTTCCACCTAGAATCAATGGACTTCCTTTAGCATGGTGCCTCTACGTCGATGACTTGGACCTTATGGACTGGATACCGATAGGTTTACAAAGGAGACTGGCCAGTCTGCAGAAGTATGTTCTCAAAAACAGCCTGCAAAGTAATTAAGGAAAAACGAGTGTCATGGTTCTGAGAAAAATGAGCGGCAGAATTAGGAAGCCTTTTTAGATGGTCTTTGAACCAAGATGAACTCCCTTTGGTAAAATAACTGGCCTACTTGGGAGTATCCATAAGATGAGGATATGTGTCAAAGTCCTGGCATCTCATATAGCTCATAACGGCTATAAGGCATGAAATGGCCCTGATGTCCATTCATGGAATGGTAGTATGGAAAACACTGGCCTTGTATAGGAAATGTATCATGCCTGACACCCCACACCCTTAACTGATACTAAAGGATCATGCATCCTCTGAAGAGTTCCCATTAAAGGCCTGGAAAAGGGGATGCAGGGACATTATGGTGAATTCAGGAATTATGGAAGATACTTTGATTGCCACCCCTAATCTAGCAAAACGAAAGCTGTGGCAGGAAGATTGGATTCGAACTGAACAAGCAAGACGCAAACAAAGGTTGCAGTGCAACATGTGGTTTGAACAAAGACCATTCAACCATCCTCCAAAGTATTAATTTAATAAAATTCCTGAGTATGCAACATAAGATTGTCTTTTTGAAATTCTGCCTGAATATTCTACCCACGCAGTAATCATTTGAAATATGTGCCATGACAAAAGCAGATAACTCCTGCAGATTTTGTAAAGTTAAGGACCAACAAGAAACTCTGAAACATTTGGTTACAAATTGCACAGGACACAGGATCATAACAACCAAAAAGTTGTATTCCACAGAGGACTGGTAGAGAACCATCTGTATGGGCGAAGACTTCAGACTAACCTGCGCAATGTCGAACTTCAAATCCTCCTTGTTCTACCAAATTGATCGAACATGGACCTTGAACAAACCAGCAATATTGAATTGACTAAATGGGGAAACTTCTTTTTTACTCTTTTCTCTTTTTCCATCCTTTTATCTTCTTGTTTCAGGCTTCACCCCATCACCTGTCCTCCTTTACTACTATCTTCCATTCATGATCAACTGTTTACTGATGTGGGACAATTCTTATGCGCAACTAAGATGATTATCAAGGATGCATAAAGTTTTTTTTGTACAAACCATAATTCTTTTTTTTAAGAACATTTATAGACACTTGTAGCTGCTGATATCACTGTAATTTTCCATTGCTTCATTATAGATTGCTACCACAATAACCAGACACCGGAACTAGTGTGTTCGTACTAGCCACACAGAGAGCTATATCTGTTGTGACCGGTAAAAACCTAATCGTGGTGCTGTACGAAAGGCAAGGGGAATGCATGGGGATCAGCACCAGGCAAAGCAGTCTGCAAGTAAAGTCTTCAGGCTGGAAATGCCAATAAAGAAAGAAGGGATTCAGCCTGGAAAGGGGTATAAAGCAGCCAAATGTTAAGGAACTTTAAAAAGGTCTGGTTCAGAGGAATGATGATCTATGAGGAACCACAGTTGCTAGGACTTGAAGGTCCATAATCTGAGGATTTACGAAGGAAGGGGCCCCACAGGTTTAACAAGTAATCATTGAACCAGCTGTAGATACTTAGGATTTCAGCTCCTGGATGTTGTCTTATGGTTTGAGGGATCGAAAGGCTGCAAAGACCAAAATAATTGTTGATTGGTCATATAATCAGGCAGGTTCATGGACAAGTACGAAGAGTCTGGCGCACTGTTTGAAGAATAGGTTGATGCTGCAGCCATGAGTTCAGAGAGGGGAAGGCCTACAGCAACCATTATGCCCCATTCTTATTCCATGTGGAATTGGATTGCAGTACAGAATCTATTCCAGAACTAATTCAGCTTTTTTGTAGATCAATACCAGGAGTTCTCAAAATGTGCACTCGCCACTAGCCGTTGGCGAGTGATGAATGGCTCTTGGTGGGTAAGAAATGGTGTGTTTTGTGCATAAGTAGAACTGAAGTGTCAAGTGGCTTGTTACATCTGGCTAGTAGGTTACAACTTGACCTTTTTACCCCTGAATACCACGTTAACTGCACTTTTAGGGGGGCATAATGGGCTGATGTTTTATGCTACAGGAGCCTCAGCCATGCTGTTGTGGGAAGATGACCCCGCCATATTTGTACATGGAATTTCAACAGGCCTCCGATTTCGATTTGTCTCAATAACATTTAGGATTTGTCACAAAACGTACACAGCAGTGCTTGTTACCCACAGAAGTGTAACAATCATGCACCGATGGGAACTTGCAACACACAGCTCTCATTAGCCTTTCGACACATGATCTAAAACGTCTTTTAAGAGAAATGTATGTTTGAGCTTCTGAACTCTGTGTCCTTCCTGATGAAATTATTCACATCCGTATTGAGATTCTAATGGGAGGCCTTTTAGTGTTCAACAGCCAAGTTGGTATCAGTAATTACAGAACGTGAAACCTATTTTAACTGTTTATCAGTACAAATGTATTCCCCTGAGCAGTTCCGAGTGACATCTGATGGACAACATATGATGTTGCTCGGAACCCAAAGGTGAAATGCACCCCATAGTTAAAAGCTACCCAGCTATAATTTATTTATTTTGTATTCAATCTTTTTATTGCATTTAAACCGTTTACATCAGAGCGGATCAGTGCAGAGCATCACAAAGTTCGGGCGAGCATTCCTTGAGATCCATTGAACTTTTGCCAGGCTACAAAAAAGGATGTAATGATTTATCAGCTAAATATCAACTTATCTCCCTTTTGGATAGTGCTGGTGAACTCCTTGGGAAATTAATCCTTACTGACTTGCAGGAGTGGGTCGATCGTGAAACTATTATCAGCCATCTCCAAGCCGGATTTAGGGCTAACCGGGGCACAATTGATAAATGTTTTATTCTTTACCTGCATAGTCAGAAGTACACAGTGTTAAAGAAAATGCACATATATGATCTTTTTAGACCTAAAAACTGCTTTCGATTGTGTCTTTAGAGAAACCCTGTGGCAGATAATGTTAGCCCTCAATGTCCTTATGGAATTGATTTTCATAATACGCTTTTTATACATGGGTAGCAAAGCTAGAGTTCACTTTGGGCCAGGTGGTGAGGCGACTAAAGCTTTTGATGTGAATATTGCTGTTAGACTTGCTGTGTCCTGGCACCCCTCTTGGTCAATATAATTAATGCTCTATCGGGTGGGTTCCAGGAATGCCCGAGGTTGGCTGCAGTTAATTATCCTGCCTTATTTTATGCAGACGATGCCGCCCTACTAGCCACAAACTCCAGGGACTACGAAAGGCTGTTTCAGTTTTCACCACTAAATGCAACCATTTGGGTCTTAACTTGAATTTGGTAAAGTCTAAAGTTGGTATTCAAGCCTTTTTTGGGGGGATTGTGTCCTCTGATGTATTCCACATCTTGACCGGTAATGACCATAGCTGTGCTGCTTCGGAAACTTTCTCGGTGTAGGCGTCCTGCGTCAATGACGTCGACACGTTGTCCCTCGAGGGCCTCTGTCGAGGGTCGACGTCACTGGATGATATATATATATATATATATATTGCACGGCGATCGTAGCCTCAGTTCTCCGCAAACGTGTTTGCTCGGAATCTCGGCACGCTCGGTTCTTCTACTTCGACAATGTCTTTGCCTTCTTCTACCCCGAAGTCGGGCTTTAAAAAAATGTCAGGACTGCGGTTCCAAAATGTCCCTCACGGTGCCTCAGCGAAAGCCACGCCATCGATGACTGCCAGTCCCTGACATGGAAGGCCTTGCGGGAGCGGAAGAAGAAATTAACGGTAGGTAGGGTGTCTAAGCCCCATAAGTAAAAATCCGCTGGGCTTTCGACCGATCACTCGAGGGGCGACTCTCCGCGTCGGCGAAAGTTCAGGGGGTCTCGGAGTGGTTCCCGCCATTCCTTTGCCTCTTCTAGGCATTCTAGGAAGCGCCGTCACCGGTCGCCTTCCTCGTCGGAGGACTCCGCCAGAAGGCGGTTGACTTGTCCCACCAAGTCTTCGTCGCCGTCCGAATAGGAGGCATTCCGCCAGCAGATGGCTATTTTCGAATCGCAAGGCACTGTTCCGTCCGCGCCTTCGAGAAAAGCCGGCAAGGAACGGGTGGTCGGCGCGATCATCGGGAGCTGTCTAGGTCCCAATCGGACAAGGTTGATCGCCATAGCCGTGCCAGATCCAGGTCCCGGTCCTCGATGCCCTCGAGACCGTTGGAACCTGCGAAGCCTTCCAAGAAGGTGTCAGTGCCATGTCCGTTGAGGGACTCTCTCGAGGCTCTGGCTTCGAAGCAGTTGTCGAAGTCATCGGCGCCTCGGTCGACGCCGTTTGTGGAGGATTTGCCAGAGGTGTCCAGGAGGGCTGTGGAAACTCTGAGGAAGGCTCTCAGTAAGTCTGTGAGGCCTGTTTTTGAGCCCTTCTCTGTTCTTCCATCCAGATTGGATTTATCCCAACCTTTAAATTACATTTCGGAGGTGGAAGAAGGGTCTGATGAGGAGGTGGTTGTGCCTCCTGATGTCCCTGATGACCTGTTGTCTGGTCACAGTCAGATGGAAGAACTCCGTCATTCCTTGCATGACGCCAGTGGGCTTGACACCTCTCCGGAGGTGGAGTTTGGCAGGCCTGAGCCTGGTATGCATGCTGAATCCTCATATAGGCGTCTCATGTCAAGGGTGACTGAATACTTGGGGTGGTCTGCTCCACCTGTTGATTTTCTGCAGGATGATCTGACGGATATCCTGGACCAAGGTCCACCCACTGACCCGGTGTTGCCAATTCATATGGCTTTGCAAAGAAGGGTGGTGGTGGCTTGGACTGCTCCGGAGAGTCTCACGGCAGAGTCTCCCGGCAGTGAATAAGTCGCTTCTGAAAAAATACCGTCCAGCCTGCTACTTGTCGACGCACCCTACACCGGAGAGTTTGGTGGTGCAGGCGGCTATGGCCCCCGCAAAGCAGGCTGCGTACCCTACATCCCTCCTGCTAAGGAGGATAAGCGCTTTGATGGTTGGGCGAAGAAGGTATTTTCATCTGGGGGTATGGCTTTGAAGGCAGTCAACTCCGTTTGTACCTTGGCAAGATTCACTCACACTCTGTGGAATTGTACATCTTTGGTTGCTGAGCGTATTCCCGAAGGGGAGGAACAGGATGGTTTTCTAGCCCTCGTGCAGGACGGCAAGGATGCCATGTGTGACGCCGTTTCAGTCGGGTTTGGACACGGCAGACTGTGTCAGTCGGTCCATGGCTGCAAGCACCGTGATGCACAGATTTACGTGGTTGCGGTAGTCGGGGTTTGCTCCTGATGTGCAATCCCGGCTTCTCAACATGCCCTTTGATGGTGTCCATCTGTTTGGCAGCAAGGCTGACGAGAGCCTTGAGAGGTTGCAGACCTCCAAAGCTGCAGCGAAGTCTTTGGGCGTTGCAGTACGTCAACCTCTGCCTTTTTGTCCTAGGGGACAGCAATGGAGGGGAGGTTCCTTTCGGTACTACTCTTCCCTTGGTAGATCGAGAGGAGCTGCCAGTCAAAGGGGCCAACGTAGGAGTACCAGAGGTGGAAAGCAAAGTACTTGAGGTGCCAAAGCCACTCGGGCAGTTGCCTCTTTGCCCTCAGGCACTGCCGCAGCCGCTCAGTCATGAGGCCATGTCCCATGGTACGCCAGTTGGGGGCAAACTTGCGCAGCATCTTGGTGAATGGCGTGCCATTACTTCAGATGTGTGGGTCCTGGAGAACATAACCCACGGCTACTGTCTCCCCTTTCGGCAGAGGCCTCGCAACAATCCATTAGGGAAGCTCTTTGAAGAGTCCGGCTCCGCTCCTTGCGCAGGAAATCCTATCCCTGCTTGGGAAATGCGCCATAGAACTCGTGCCTGTAGCGGAGAGGAGAAAGGGATGGTATTCCACTTATTTTTTGATCCCGAAAAAAGACGGGGCATTGAGACCCATCATGGACTTGCGTTGGCTGAACAAACTCCTCAGGAAGGACAATTTCAAGATGGTCACTCTTTCTCAAATCCTCCAGGCCCTTCAACTTTAGGATTGGTTGGTGTCTCTCGACCTCAAGGATGCTTCCTTTCATATGCCGATTCATCCCAAGCACAAGAAGTACCTGAGGTTCGCGACTCGCATTTTCAGTTTTGGGTCCTGCCGTTCTGATTGACCTCCGCCCCGAGGGTATTCACCAAGCGGATGGTGGTGGTGGCAGCGTATCTCAGGAAAGGGGGAATTCAAGTCTACCCCTACCTGGACGATTGGTTGATCAGGGCGCGCTCTCCGGAGCAAGCCCTGGATCATCTGTCCGTCACCTGCCACTCCCGTCACAAGCTGGGCTTCTCCCTCAATTTAAAGAAGTCCCATTTGACACCTACCCAGCGGCTCCAATACATCGGAGCTGTGCTCGATGCATCCCTGGGGCTGTGTTTGCCTCCCCAGGTGAGGGCTCATCACATTCTGCAGATGGTAAACAAATGTCAACGTGCCCAGAGTCTCCCGGCGTTCGAGTTCTTGAGGTTGCTCGTCCTCATGGCATCCTGCATTTTCCTGGTGCCAGAGGCCAGGCTGCGGATGAGATCTCTGCAGTGGGCTCTCAAGATGCAGTGGTCGCAGTTCTCCGGCAGGATTTCGGATCCTGTTCAGATTCCACCCTCGGTCGCCCAGGACCTTCTGTGGTGGGCTGTCGAAGCAAATCTGTTGAAGGGAGCTCCGTTTTAGCAACCGTGTGCGGAGGCGACGATTGTGATGGACGCATCCCTCACGGGGTGGGGAGCTCATGCCAACGAGTTGACAGTCCAGACTCCACATCAATCTTTTAGAGCTGCGGGCTGTCAGGCTAGCCCTGAAGGCTTTTCTGCGGTCTGTGCGGGGGAAGAATGTCCTGATTATGACAATACAGTGGCCATGCACTACCTCAACAAAAAAGGGGGGGCAGGGTCACTCCCATTGTGCAGGGAGGCGATGCAGCTCTGGTTCTGTGCCATCCAGCATGAAATTTCGATCTTGGCAGTTTATCTGGCCGGAGACAAACGTGGTGGCGGACGCTCTGAGCAGGCAGAGCGCGGTCTCTCACGAGTGGGAGCTGGCTCAGGAAGTTCGGTTGGAGATCTTCCCCTTTGGAGAACCCCACAAGTGGATCTCTTCGCCACCCGTGTCAACCGGAAGTGCGAAAGATTCTGCTCGCGGGAATTTCTTCCAAGAGGAGCCTTGGGGGATGCGTTCGTAGTGGAGTGGTCCTTCCCACTGCTGTATGCATTTCCTCCAGTCCCCCTCATTCCGCAAGTGTTGAGGAGGTTACGGAGGTTCGGTTCCTGAATGAACCTCATTGCTCCGGCATGGGCCAGGAGAGCCTGGTACCTGGACCTTCTAGACATGTCCATCTGCCCTCCACGCCGTCTTCCCTACCAAGACTATCTGCTTTCACGGAAGGGGGGTGTTGGGTTCTCCATCCAGAGGTCAAGTCTCTCAACCTTCATGCTTGGTATCTGCAAGATTGAGGTATAAGGATTGGGGCCTCCCCGAAAACGTGATGGAGGTTTTGCTTTCGGCCAGACGGCCCGCAACGAAATCCATGTACCGTTGCCGTTGGAGAAACTTTTGCGACTAGTGCAGGGTACATAATGTGGATCCTTTCCAATGTTCCATTTCTTTGGTTTGGTCTTTTTTGCTTTCCTTAGCCCACAAGGGCCTGCAAGTGGGTACCATTAAGGGTTACCTGGCGGAGCTGTCTATATTTAAGCGCTCATCTGAGGAATGTTCTTATTTTAAGATTCCTTTGATTTCACAGTTTCTAAAAGGGCTAACTAATGTGTTTCCACCGTCGCCTTTCCAGGTGCCAGGATGGGATTTGAACTTGGTTTTAAAGTTCCTGATGCAAGCTCCGTTTGAGCCCTTACATTCTTGTCAGTTTATAGTCATTTGGTCGAAAACAAAAATGTCGAAAGTCATAATGTAGAAAAGTCATTTTATTTTTCAATACATTTTTTTTCCGAAATGGGGGGGTGCCCCCCAACCCTCCTTTTTTTTATTTTACCCATTTTTGTATACTTACCAAACCCAAAAAATACATCTAAATAAAAAAATAGATTCGACTTTTTTCTTTTTGACATTTATTTTTCAGCATTTTTGTCATTCGACTTTTTATTTTCGACATTGACTGCACACAATTCTTGTCCGTTGCGACTGTTACCCTTTAAAACTGTATTTTTAGTGGTGGTTACTTCCGCACGCAGAGTGAGTGAGTTGCAGGCACTTTCCGCCAAGCCACCCTTCACTGTATTCCATAAGGACAAGGTTGTCCTTAGGGTGTGGCCTTCTTTTCATCTGAAGGTTGTGTCGGAATTCCATTTGGGCCAGAAGGTAATTCTTCCGGCGTTTTATCCTCCTCCACATCCTGGTAAGGAAGAGGAGAGGCTCCATAGGTTGGATCCTAGGAGAGCTCAGAGTTTCTATCTCTCACGGATGTTCTGGGTCAGAATGAACAATCTGCTCTTTGTTGGTTATGCTGGCAGGCGGTTAGGTCGGGCTGTTTCCAAGCAGACCTTGTCCAGATGGATCATTTTGACGATCTCTGAGTGTTACTGTTTGGCGGGAAAGGACCCTCCAGTAGGATTACGGACTAACTTAACTAGTAGTGTGGCTGCCTCCACTGCTCTACAGAGGGGAGTTCTGATTCACAATATTTGCAAAGCAGCCACATGGGCCTCTGTCCATACTTTTGTGAGACACTATTCCTTGGACTCCATCCATGGGCAGGATTTGGCCTTTGGTAAGGCAGTCCTCTATTCAGCAATTTGATTTGGCATTCTAATATTCTAAATTTGTAAATTCTTTTCCCACCTCCATACGTTGGTACTGCTTTGGGAGTCTGTCATAGATGCGAAATATGTCGGAGGACACAATCCACTCGAAGAACAAGTTACTTACCTTATCTGGTAACGTTCTTTCGATGGGATGTTCCTCCGACATATTCCACATCGTACCCTCCCAGCCTGTCCCTCCACAGAATTTCTTATGTGATTGCAGCTTACGTTTCCGCAAGGCTTTCTGCAGTCATACTGGCAGGAGATTGGTGCTACACATTCTTGGAAAAAACTACAACTGAGGCTACGGGCGTCCTATATATAAAATCTGGTGACGTCAACCCTCGTCGGAGGCCCTTGAGGGACAACGTGTCAACATCGACTCAGGACGCCTAAGCCGAAGATGTTTCCAAAGCAGCACAGCTGTGGTCATTACCTGTCATAGATGTGAAATACGTCGAAGGAACATCCCATCGAAAGAACGTTACCAGATAAGGTAAGTAACTTGTTCTTCTTAAAGAAACTGTTGCTTCTTCTTGCAAGTACTCCAACTACCTTGCTTTAATTGGAGCTTGACTGTGTACCAGTAGAGATACAGCTATCTGTTAAACCGGTTTTCTACTGGACCACTGAAAAACATTGTGATGCACTAATCCATATTATGACCCTAGATGGAGGGAAGAGTTTAAGCTAGTTCACACATGTAAAGTCAATGCTTTCTCACTTGGATAGGATTGATTTATGGAATAATCAAGATTTCCCGGTTCAGGGAAAAAGTTTCTAAAATCAGTCTTAAAAATTGGTCTGAGACTTTGGCCGTTGATGCTGTCAAATTGAAGCAGGGTTTGAACTATTTGGAACTCAAGATGGAACATGGTTTTAAAGACTATTTGGACATAATTGTTCCTTCTTTTGAGAAGTCTTTATTTTTTGAAACCGTTATTAGTTTTTCAACATATCATACAGCACATTAAATCAATTTGCAACAGGAATTACACGTACAGTTTTGTGTCTCCTTTTTCTACCCCTCCCCCCACCAACAACCCATAACTCTCCCCTCCCCCAGCCTACATCTCTCCTCGCTCTTCCCCTTCTTACCCTTCCTAGCATTGTGTGCCGTTATTCTTCCCCCCAGGACTGTTGCTCCCCAGTCTGTCCCGGTCTGATATGGATAGTGTCGCTACTAATTGTCTCCAGGTGACCAATGTTTAAACTTCTGCTTCCCCCTCCCCCTTCGTCGTCTCTTGCCATACACTTGTTTCCACATTTGCTCATTTTTTTTTAGATCTTGCCACCAGACGTGAGCTGACAGTCTTACGCACGCTTTCCAACTCATTGCTATTCTACGTTTGGCTAATATATACACTAGGTCTTTGAGTTTTCTTTTATGTGTAGCTCTAGGCGGCCTAGGGAACTCCCCCAAAAGGTATGCCCAGGGGGTGATCACATCTAGGTTAATATCTGCTTCTGCCATGATTTGGGCCACCTCCCCCCAGAATCCACCAATTTCGGGGCATGACCAGAACATATGTACCATTCCTGCTTCTACTACCCCACATTTCGGACATGTCTGTATACCTGCTTGTTGGAACTTTGCTATTTTCTTAGTGGTCATGTATGCTCTGTGGGTTACATACAACTGGATCTGTTGCAATCGTGCATTTCTCGATACCTTTTTATCGTATCCTCGCACCCTGGTCCACAGCCCGTCTTCCATTAATTCGCCTGCATCCTCCTCCCAGTCTACTCTTGTTTGAACAATCTCTTTCCCTATCTTGGACATCAGCAACTCGTATATACAGGAGTTCACGTGGCCTCCCTCCAGCAAATCATAGAATGTTTCTGTCGCCGCATCTGGCTGTTGGGCTAGCACCGCTTCCGGCCACTTTCCCCTTATAATCCTCACTAGTCTAGAATATGTGATGTGCTGACCCCGATGTAATCCTGTATCTTCCACCAATCTATCAAACTCTTTGGGTTGCCCATCTAACCATACATCCCCCACCGACGCTATGCCTACCGGTTCCCACTTTCTTCTGATGTTCAACCTATTTTGTTCATCTCCCCCTTCCAGCGCCACCAGCTGTATCTGCAGGGAACACGGGCCGGATTATGTATCAATTGGCAAGCCCTCTGCCACGTATCCCTTCCCAGACCCAGCAATCTGCCCTCTCCCTCCCTCTGTTGTTTCGGTAACCACATTCTTTTGTTCAAGAAGTAAGGGGTACTTTCGGCGCTAAACAGTTTAGACTCCAGTGTTTGTTCTTCTGATAGCCACCATGCTACAAATTGGAGCTGGCTAGCCAGATAGTACACTTCAAAGTTTGGCAATCTAATGCATCATTGCTCATGAGTTTTGTAGCTTCCACAATGCTATTCTATTCCTTGAGTTACACCAGATGAACACCCTGCATTTGCTCTGTAGTTTCGAGAAGAATCGTTTGGGTATTGCCTGTGTAATGTTTGCATAATAGTGTGGAATGTTTGCAAAATAGCTGGGCAGCACCACCATCTTTAGTAAAGCCGCTCTCCCCATCATAGTCAATGTTAGTTTGACCCAAAATGTCATACTCTTTTCTATTTTAGTTACCGCCTTTTCGGTGTTATGTCTGTGTTCTTCTAAGGGATCGCGATATACATCTATTCCCAGATATCTAAACGTAACAGTTTTCCATGTTACCGGCAGTTCGTGTTTAGGCGTTCCTATATACCTCCACAGAGGGAATATACTTGACTTTTGTGGGTTAACAGCTATACCTGATAGCCTTGCGTTGCCATTACCTCTAAAATGTATTGTAGGTTCTCTTCTGGGTATCACAGGTACAATAGCATGTCATCCGCATACAGTGATACCAGATGTTGCCCACCTTTGGTGCGGATTCCGACTTCCCCATATTGCTGCCTCAGATACGCCACTAAGGGCTCCAACGATAGGATAAATATCATCGGGCACCATGGGCATCCGTGTCTGGTGCCTTTACTTAACTGCCATTGTTCTGAAATACTAGAGCCTGTTTTGACACGTGCTACCGGCTCACTATACAATAATCTCAACCATCTCGGATATATGGGCCCTACCCCGTATTCCTCCAGAACCGCCAGTAGCCATGGCCATTTAACAGAGTCGAATGCTTTCACTGCATCGAGTAAAATTATTGCTCTCTTCCACATAGAAATATAACTGACAACTCGCGGAGACTCCACCATGTCATAGATCAAACCCAGGGGGGGGCTCGCCAGAGGCAGCAGTAATTTCACTCTACGCAGTGAAAGCATTTGACTCTGTTAAATGGCCCTGGCTACTGGCGGTTCTGGAGGAATACGGGGTAGGGTCCATATACCCAAGATGGGTGAGATTATTGTATAGTGAGCCGGTAGCACGTGTCAAAACAGGCTCTAGTATTTCAGAACAATGGCAGTTAAGTAAGGGCACCAGACACGGATGCCCATGGTACCTGGTGCTATTTATCCTATCTTTGGAGCTCTTAGTGGCATATCTGAGGCAGCAATATGGGGAAGTCGTAATCCGCACCAAAGGTGGGGAACTTCTGGTATCACTGTATGCGGATGACATGCTATTGTACCTGTGATACCCAGAAGAGAACCTACAATACATTTTAGAGGTAATGGCACAATACGCAAAGGCTATCGGGTATAGCTGTTAACCCACAAAAGTCAAGTATATTCCCTCTGGGGAGATATGTACCTTAAATGCCTCCCATAATGTCCCAGCCGAGTCTACACTGCCTGTGTTGTGTTTTAAAGTACTCTTTGTTTAAAGTACTCTTATCTCCACCCTTGGGTCCTTTTGGAACACTATCTTTAAATGATCCCACCCTGAGTCTCCATGTAGGGATCCTGGCCCTGGGTGGCCAGATCCACCATGTCACCACCGGCGGGCCGTGATCCGATAGGACCATAGCTTTATATTTTGCTTGCGTCACTTCCTTTATTAAGTCTGTACCGATGAATATGTAATCCAGCCTTGTATAAAGGTTTTGTGGAGTGGAATAATGTGAATATACTCTATTGTGTGGGTGGCACTGTCTCCATACATGTACCAATCGAAAAGCTTGTAACAGGGTATTTAGGGATTTAGCTGCCGGGCCGGGTGCAACAACTTCTTGTCCGACTTGTCCATCAATGGGTCTAGAGTACAATTAGTTACCTCCCCACACCACCGCTCCATCAATGTATGGACTCATCTTTGTATACAGGGTTCTGAAGTAGGCTGTAGTGTCCTGATTTGGGGCATACACATTGATAATGCTCACTACTTTATTTTCCTCCAACCCTCTTATCAATACCATCCTTCCTTATTTATCTATGTCGGACTGTAGCAGCTTAAACGGGACATGAGGCGCTATCCATGTTATAACCCCTCTGGCGTACGCTGAGTAGGTTGCTCCTAGGGTTGTCCCTTTCCATTTCTGTATTATCACATCCTGCTTTTCTCTGGTCAGGTGGGTTTCTTGCAACAGTGCTATGTCAATTTTATTGTTGTTTCAAGTACATCATAACCCTATTATGTTTCATGTAATCATTTATCCCCCGTACATTCCCAGTTACTATCCTCATTTCATCCATCTTATCCATTGTCCAACCTTCCCATCCCAGCTCCCACCTTCCTCCTCTCACCTCCTGATGCGTGTCTGTAAGCCTGTCCCCTTATAACTTCCCTAACAATTGCCCAGCTCCAAAACGGAATCTCCGGCATCCCTGCTTCTCCCTCCTTTTCCAGCACATTGCCGGTACTTAGACCGCAACAGGTGGATACTGTGCTACCAGTATCACAACTAACTAAACTATTGGGGGTGAGAGCGATTCCTGCGTTCTGTTAATAGTCATAGGTCTCATTACATGATTATTTAATAGTCCAAGTGTCTCTATCGCCACCACTCTTGTTATCTCCCCCTCCCACTGGGTTATACATTAGGGTTCCCATCAGTGTATCATTTATCACTCTCCTCGCCGTTCCGGTTCTGCTGCTCTGATGGCATATTCTGAGAATCCAACCAACTGTTCACCTCTTCTGGGGTTTCAGAAAACAGGGCTCAGTCTTTGTACAGCACCTTCATCTTGGCAGGATACAGTAGCATAAACTTGAGTTGGGCCGCACACAGTTTTCTTTTCACCGTCCCGTAGTTCATCCGTTGCTTTTTTGTAGTACTCTGTGATGGATGCCGACGCTCTACTGATGGTGCCGCCTTTCTGAAAATGTTCCAGTATTCTATCCCTGTCCTTGTAATTCAGTATTTTGGCTATTATTGGCCTCGGCGGGTCCCGGGTTGCGATCTCCTAGTCTTTGCCCTTTTCACTGTGAATCCCTAGGTGAGCGTGCCCACTCCGATTTCTTGCAGGAACATGTCCTCTATGTAATTGGTCAGATTCTGACCTTCCTCGTCTTCCAGTAGCCCGATGATCCGAACGGTGTTGCACCTGGCACGGCCTTCTGCTTCTTCCACCCTGTTTTCCAGGTTCTGTACCTGCTGTTTCAAGGAGGAGACGTCCGAGGTGTTGTCCCTGCAACTGCTGGTATTGGCCTGCACCTCCTTTTCCCGCGCCTCTGTGCACTCGGATAATGCTCTGACATCTTGCCTCAAGAGATTCATGTCTATCTGCATTGCCTCTATTATGAGTTCCAGGGACGCCTTCAATTCTGCAATAGCAACCAGTATTTGCTTGTCCATTCGTCCTTGTGTATCTCCTTCGTTTAGCTCTTATGGCTGCGACTTTGTGCCCTCCATCGTTTGCGCGGGTCTGATAAACGTGTCCAGGGATGTCTGTTTTACTTTATCCTTGTTTGCTTTAGACTACATAGTTATTTCCTTCTCTCTGGTGTTCCTTTTTCTTCTTGGCATCCATGGCGGTGCTGGCTGCTGTCGCCGTGCACAGTAGGGATCGGGATGCCTCCTGACATTCTTTTGCAGGGCCTTGTTGCTTTACTCCCACACAGTATCTTGCCCTCTGTTCCTACGTCAGTCTTCCAGTTGCTGTCCTTCTCCTTAGGAGCTGCAGCTAGAGGCTTGTTTGTTATGTCCTTTGCTTGTCTGCATTACTTGCTATCTATCCTTGGCCTTCTCTCCTCGTGCCCTGCTACATAATACAACACCATCTCGTTGCCTGTCCTTTTGCTATGTTCTCACCATCCCCGCTTTTTCTTTTTTTATTCTCACACCGCCTTGGATTTTAGGTAACTTGAGCGGCCCCTCCTGGGTACGCATCCTCCTTTTACACTGTTGTGCACTGCAGGGTCTACTTTACACCCCCAAGCGTCTTTGTTTACTCAGATCTCTGTTGCTCTTTAAGCATGCATGCTATAAGCAGTACCTTGGCTTTATGCCCTTTATTGGGGTCACTGTTCATGCTCTTCCTCTCCCTTATATGTTCCGACTTGTTCGTTTGTATAAGAGGGGCCCTTTCGGTTTCACCATTCAGGCCGATCGGATCTGGCCTTCTTCCTGCCACTCCTCTCTGTTACCCCAGCCAGCTGCCAGTGCCCTCTGTACCTGCGTTTCGATTGTTTTAATGCAGCCGGGGCTTGTCATCTCACAGTGGTGTGCCGTCCCTTCTTACCGTCTGGTACTTGGAGGATCCCATACCTGCAGTTTACGGCCCGACTCTTTTGCAACTTCAGGTTTCCCTCCTATGTGACAGCCTTCTTTAGTTATTCGTTGGTCGCATTCCCACATGGGCTGCTAACTCCTGCACTGGGGGTGCTCCGCTTTCTGTCCACTTGCAGTATTAGTGCGGTGCGGCTGGAGAACCACTGCTTATACCTCATTAGCAGTTCAGCCGCTCCATATGTCGCGCTATTCTATGTTCCGCGGCTTGTGGCATTTCGTTTTTAATCTTCTGTGTGTCTCAATTGCTCCGTGCGTTTTCCTTGGACTCTGCCAGCCTCACTTGTGCACTTCTCCTTTTTCTGCCCCTGTGCAGCGGCTTTTGGTGTCTCCGCTTATCCGGCCGCACCGTTAACTGCTGAGAATGTAGTCTTCTGTGGCCATCTGCTCATGACCTGCCTTCGCAGGGTGCCACATTGTATCCCTCGTTCTGGCGTATTTTTGTTCTCCTGCTCAACTACCAGTTTCAAA
The DNA here is from genome assembly GCF_040938575.1 of Ambystoma mexicanum. Taxonomy (NCBI): domain Eukaryota; kingdom Metazoa; phylum Chordata; class Amphibia; order Caudata; family Ambystomatidae; genus Ambystoma; species Ambystoma mexicanum. The sequence goes on from NC_090925.1 coordinate 359,842,387, forward strand.
TGTATCTTCCTGGACGCTGCTTCCCAACAGCCTTGCGCAGTGCATCAGGTCAGTTTCCCATGAAGAACGGGGCTCTGATTCCTGCCGCCGGCACTTCTATGTGTAATTCCCAGGCGGACGCCATTTTATTTCCTTTGTCCTTGTTACTCCACAAACGTCTACGGCTTCAAATTCTGCTTTTCAATACCCTTTTCCCTCGCGCTTCGTACCAGAGCATTCCCATGCTCTTCACCCAGCAGTACCTTCGGATTCACTTCTTGCAGTCAACTTTGACCGCCTATTTTCATCCGGATCAGTGTCGGAGCTGCAGGAGCATATGCTTAACTCGCGGCCATTTAGCTACGCCCCCTTGAGGTCTTTATATTTGCGGTTTAGAGTTGGCATCTTGCCTGTAGCCTCCTTTACGTCACCCTGGAGGAATTCTGTCTCTATTTGCCCCTATGCAAGTCTACAAAGGAAACACTGATGCACTTTTTGTTAATTTGTGGTAAAACTTTCCGGTTGAGATGTGTGTATGTGGGGCCTATTTTACAGGAGGTTGGTATTCGTTATGTGGGGCGTGCTTAAACCGATGTCTGCGCCCCCATGTGATTTACGCAACCACCTGCAGTGTGGGGATGCAGCGTAACATGGCATTGAAACAAGGTTCTAATAGCACTGTGGTCACTGATTAATAGGGTGCGACTGCGATTTTCTCATTTTATAATTTTTTCTCCTTATTTATTAATGAAGTTATATTATGTTCTTGTTTTATGAATTATTCACATATTAGCCATAATGTTTGTATTTTTTTTTCATGTGCTTGAAGGTCGATACCGAATAAAAGCTGTTTGACATTGGGAAGTGCATTTGACTAAATTTTGGTGTAGCCTACGACACTCATTTGCATACAACAAACATCACAACTCCACCCTTCGCCCAAACCCCAAAGGAAACGTTTGTCGAGTTCACTAACGTGGTCCATGCGCCAATAAAGTACAGTCTTACCCATCTACAGGAGCAATCAGTGTAAATAAACATATCTCAAGTGCCCAAAACTTGACGGCCCTTGTGGGGCCCGTAGTTCTGCGAAAACCTGCATGCTCAGCTCTGCAGACTTTGGACAGCAATGTTGCCATTTCCGTTTGATGGTGGATTTGTACTCTTCCAGTCCTAACAGGCTAGCCTTACGTGCTGTAAAGAGGGTATCAGTCGGCGGGCCATAGCATCTAAATGCCAATCCTCCATACCATCCCAAACAACATGGATGTTGGGGTTACCTCCACATTTCACGCCTTGAAACACTTCTGTATAGGCGCGTTATGAATGCCATATTATATCATACCTTCTATGCCTCGAGGTTGCTGTGAAAGCCCCTCCCAGAACGCCAAAACATGTGATCCATGGTCCCCAAATTATAGCTTCCCGCCAGCACTCCGCATTCAGGGGGATACCCATGTTATACAACTTGGATGGGCTATAGTAGGTCCTATGGATGATTTTAAACTGCATTTCTCTATCACAAGTTGCAAGAAGTGTGTGCTATCGTGGAGAAGAAATCGTAAACATCTCCCACATGGAGCACAATGCCTAGGTCATCTCCCCACCTAGCAGCCAAGGTCATGTTCTTTTTATAGTTATTGGGCATGCTAAGGGCATAGAATGTCTTAATCCTAGGCTATTCCGTGGGATCTCTCACTAACTGTATTGTGCATGCTGAGGGTTCTCTCGCTCTCGACTCCAGGGTGGTGTGTACTAATAATTGAGTGTTTGGTCTTGTATCTCAAACAATCAGCGTTAGTAAGCCCCAGCATTGTTCTAGCCTCTGAGAATGGGATGGGATGATACCCCTCAGAGGCCCATTACCCTGACGTCTTGCCATTGGGTTTGCTGTCGTGGGTGAATCTGCTCCCCTGTGCCATAGGAAATCTAACCGCAGAGTGATATCCAAGTTGGGGTTGCCTGTACATCAGTCCCAGATATCCCTATTTTTTTACTTATTTTATTGTTACAACCGAAATTCGATTTTTCACAAATACAAACCAATAAAACCTATTTATAAAATTACATACACATTCAATAAGTGTTAATTTGTGTTGCATGGTCAAGTGGAATATCAGCATTTCCATCTATTGATTACTACAACATGTGGTTATCATTAACAATATTCTCTGGAAATAAGCCTGCAAAGCTGCAGGACCTGTGCTACATTTATGGTCAGTGATGTTTCATGGCCTGCTATAAGCCTGTCCCAGAACATTTCTGAGGTCTATCGATCTTCGGTCTCTACAAATTGCCAAAAGCACCTCAATCTTACGTCCCGGGTGCCCCCACTTTCCATCAAGATTTGTTTAATAGACTGCATTGCTCCTCACAAACTGGGCACAGTTTCTTTGCTTCTCTACTCTGCCCCTACCAAGAGAACCCCTCTCCTGTGTGTATCAAGTTCAAGCGGAATCTTAGGAAGTTTTGCCTTCCTTTCCAGTCAGGAAACTTTCTCGAATACTTTGAGAGATCCAATTTTTGTTGTCAAATGGGGAAAGTGAGCCTTCTAAAGCTAGCTTGCGCATGTGATCTATTGTGTGTATCCATTACATGCACATTAGCGCCTGTTTTGCCTTCATTGGATTGGCTCCCAGGGTTTCCATGTCACTATTGTAGTCGGTCACTGCTATAAATTCCAATTTCTGTAACTTGAACAAGAGTGTCGACAGCGAATGTTTCAAGTGAACTTGTAAATCCTCATAAAGAGAGTTGACCTGGGGGACCATAATCTATCGCTATAGGGATATCCACTTTCATTCTGCATGTGATGTTAGTGACCTTAGGCCTAGCTTGTATCTGAAACTAGCCAGGGAGAGACCCTGGGAAAGACCAAGAACATTCTTCCAAATACTACTCTCCAGCCTTTGCCAATTCAGTTCCCAGGCCAGGGATTTTGGTTCTAGTCCATAGAGTATTATCTGGATCACTTTTGCTGTATAATCACAGGCATTATGGAAAATGTACAGCGTTTTCCCAATATTCTTTTCTTTTGTGATGCTAATTGGAAGGCTTTTTCTTTGAAATATTGGTTATTTTGCCCCACCTTCGGAGCTGCATACAGTGTAAACCCTAAATAACTTCCTCTACCACCGGGATGGTTTGGGCTCCCAGCGTCAAAGTACATTTGTGTCCCTGTCTGCCTTGTCTTGAAGACGACTATTTTAGATTTCCCTGGATTGATTGATAAATCATTCTCCCTTATGTATGATTCCAGTGAGTTTAACAACCGCTGCAGACCCACTTCTGTTTTGTCTAGAGGACGATGTCATCCGCATATGCAAGCCATCTAATCGGATTGCTACCAATTTATGGGCTTGCCAATGCTGCAGATTCTATCTCCCTTCCCATGTCCGCTAAGTAGAGAGTGAATAAGAAGGGTGCCACCATGCATCACTGTCTAACTCCCCTCTACTTTGGCGTGTTCTGAAAGTGATCCTTCACTATCTAATCTTATCACTGTGTTGTCCTTATGGAGAGTGGCCAATATGGACAGCAGTGGTTTCAGTATTCCCCCAAATCCAACTTTGCCCACAAGCAGTCTTGGTTAACCAGCTCGAAGGCTTTCCATAAGTCTATCCATGCCCCGTAGAGTACCAGTCCCTATTTGAGGCTTTAGGGTTGCTAATATGGTTCTGTTTGATGATGTTGAAAGGCCTTTACATAAACCAGTTTGAAATTTTGGCAAGATGTTACTTTGTTTGGCCTAGTTCCATAGCTCCCTCAGCAGGAGTCTCGCAAATAGCTTGCTTTCTACGTCCAGAAGGGCGATCGGACGGTAGTTTGTCGGAACCGTTCAATCCCCCTTCTTAAAGATGGGAATAATAGTGGACGTCTTCCAGGACGGGGTAAAGAGTCTTCTCCAGGATTTCTTTGAATAATTGCGTTATCAGCCCTGACCAGAGATTTATAACTTTTAGTACCTGATAGGTTAATCCATTAGGACCCGCAGTCAAGAGGATGATGTCTTTTTTTATCAGTTCAGCAACATCACTCACTAGAAAATCTAAGGTGCAAGAAGTGTTGGGGATCTTGTTGGGGATATTGAAACTGTGCGCCTAATGGCTTTTGGTATTGGGAAGTCAGATGGTTCAGATGGTTCATCGATTCTGTTTGTTAGTAAATTTATTTGGAGTCTCGGCTGAATTCACAAAAGTTATCACACACAACTTTGAGCATCAACTCTTCTCTTTTTGCAGGCACAGGGTTTGGCATTGCTGGAACCAATTCTTGTGTGCTTTCTTGATGAAAATAAAAATATATATATATATATTTCTTTTAATTTAATTCCTCCTTATCAGCAATTATCCTCCTAATCCTTAAGGTTTTTTTTTTTTTTTTACCCAGGTCTCTTCGTTCAGTGTGTGCTGATGTAATGTCTGCTTGTAATTACTTGATTTTAACGGACGATCCAAAGACCATAAGAAATCCTGGAAAACAATGGACCACATTTTTCCTTCAAGTCCGTGTCTAGCATATCTTGGCAAGCGCTTTGCAGCTTATCCTTCAGGCGCGTGCCATCTCTCCTATATTTTATCAATCTATTTTTGCTGCTGTTCACGGTTAAGGATTGGTGAAGGTATTTCACTTTCCTAGTGAGTTGCCAGGGCATTGCCACGTCTGTGGTCTCTTGTTTCCCCTGTCTTTAATCTCAAAATTGGGAAGATGGGAATATGTAGTCTTTAATGGAGGTGTAGTTGCCCTGTCTCCATGTTACTGCAGGTGGGACACTCCCCACCCCCTATGGAACCATCCATTGATCATCTTTTTTAAAAAGAATTTAAAAAACATATTTTGTATTTCTTCATAGGCAAATATCAGAAACAATGCCACATGTTTGCAATATTTTCATTTAAACCCTTCTCTCCTTCAACGTTCCAACCCCAACTTATAGGGAGGAGAATAAAAGAGGGGGGAGGAAGGGAAGGAAGGCCAGTAGGAGAAGAAGGGAATGAAGAAAAGAGAGGTGGTATGGGGGAAGAGAAAAAAGGGGGGGACTATAAACTTGTCCACAGGCTACAAATGTCTCTAAACTGCATAGGTGTAGGCCTAAGCTTCAGTGTTCTGCACTCGGATCAGGCAACATTTATCCGATGATATCTACAAAGCTGGATTTAATAGTTCTGACTTCCTGCATCATTCAAGGAGGTTTGTCGTCGGAGAAGACGAATAGTTCCCGAGTTATAATTTTCCAGGCTGTCATATCGACTGAGCTTTCTCTTCTCCCTGTCATCAACGCTTCATGCCAGACTGCTGTCTCCGCAATGGTCCATCTTTTTAGGTCTTTCCACCGCATCTCCATCGTTGGTCCGTCCTTGGCCTTCCAGTGCATTGCTGTTCGTCTTTTTTCCAGGGCCCAGGACAAGTTCATCATTTTTTCTCTCGCTTTGTTTTTCTTTGAGGAACCATACAGACCAAGGAGGCAGGCTTATATGGTCCAGGGTCGTCCCGTGAACCCTTTTTCTTGTAGTTGCTGCTCCACGTCTTGCCAGTAACCACGTATTGTTGGGCAGTACCAGAACATGTGGCCCATATCAGCAGTTGTTCCGTTGCATTTCTGGCAAGACTGCAACAGCTCCCGGGAAGTGGGATATTTTTTCTGGAGTTGGGTATGCTGTATGTAATATATAGAACTATAATTGCTTTAATCTGGCATTCCTAGATATTTTCTTTGGGTATAACTTTGCCTTCGTCCATTCTTTGTCTGAGAGTGTCCTGCCTATTATCTAATCCTATGCTTGCTTCCCTTTGTTTTTATCATGAGGGATTTCTTCCATTAATGTCTGGTATATTCTAGACACCATGTGTCCTCCTTCCGTGACGTCATAGAGAAGGCCCGGAACTGGGTTTTCCTTTCGCCTCGTCTCTAGAGTTGGCCACCTGTTCTCCAGGCAGTTGGTGAGTCTTGCATAGGTTATGAAATGACCTTTGTGCAGTCCGTGGGATTCAACAGGATCTTGAAAGGCCAATGTCTCTCCTTCAGGGGCTATGTCGCTTATTGTGGCCATGCCTTTCGGTTCCCAGAAATGTCTGCATTGTCGGAGGGTCGTGTTGTTGTCTTTATCGAGTGCGGCCAGTGGTATTTTGGAGGTGAGGAGGGGGGGCAGTATGGCTCTATCTGTAGTTGTTTTTATTTACTCTGCTCCATATTTGTTTTCCTAAGTGTAGAAACGTGGGATACCGCTCGTGTTGGAGTTGGCCTGCAAGGTAGTAAAGTTGAAAATGCGGGAGTAGCAGTCCCCCTTCCGTGTAGTCTTTACAGAGTGTGGTCATGGCCACTCGTCTTCTACCTTTGCCCCACACAAAGCTTCCTAATATTGTGTTGAGTTCTGTGAATAACTGTCTTGGGATGAGAAATGGTACGTTTATGAAATGGTATAGTAGTCTTGGCAGAATTATCATTTTTACTAGCAATATTCTCCCTGTTACTGATAGAGGTAGCTTCTCCCATAATTTGATGGATGTCTTGAAACCGTCCCTTGCTTTGTGTGTTGGCCTTGTCTGTGTCCTCAACTGTGTGGTGTATGTTGATGCCAAGATAACGGAACGTTTGGGTATTCCATCGGAGTTGTAGACAAGGAAGTTGCTGTTCTGGTATTCCGGCGCAGCCTACTAGGGGGTATTGGCAAGATTTGGGCTTGCTGATAGTTATCCCGGAGAGTGGCGCAAAATTATCCAGTACTTCTAGGTAGGTACCCAGGTTGACCTCAGGATTATGTATATATAAAATTGTCTGTGTATATGGATATGGATATGACGTGCGTGACGCCATCTATTAGAAGCCCAATGTCTCGAAAGGATTCTCGCATACAAATCGCTAGAGGCTCCAGCGCCAGGATATATAATAGGGGCGATAGTGGGCAGCCTTGTTTGGTGCCTCTGTGTATTGGGAATGATTCTGATATGTCTGCCTGTACGCACTCTTGCCGTCGGTGTGGCGTAGAGCACGCGTATCCACCTCCATGAACCCTTGTCCTATACCGTAGCAGGCTGGTCAGGTGGGAATGGATGTTTGCCTCACTAAGTCAAACGTTTTGATGGCGTCTTGTGCTGCCACTGCGTAGGTGTCTGATGTGATGTTCTGTCTATTATTGCCTGTAGTCGCTGCAGGTTTGCTGTCTAAAGGTCTGTAAGATTTGCACTGCTTGCTATCTTTGCCCGGTTTCAAACTGGGTATTATGAGGGGCTGTTCCATTGACTCAGGGAGCTTGCCTGTTTCGTATGCTTCTTGGAACACTTGTAGTAAGTAAGGACTCTGTGTGTCTGTATACTCTTTATAAAATTCTGATGGTAGCCCATCGCTTCCAGGGGTCTTCCCCGTGGGTAGTGAGGTGATAACTCCCTGTATCTCCTCTAGGGTCAGGGGGGCATCCATTAGATCCTTTTGTTCCATTGACAGGGTGGGTGGACTTATGTCCTTGCGAGTCTCTATTTCGGCCATATTTGAGTGTTTTCTGTCGTAGGCCTGGTTGATCTCTGATTGGGATTGTTTTGTAAGCCCGTCTTCATCAATTATCTCCGTTATTTCCTCCTTCTTGTTTTGTCATTTGACCAGCCAGGCGAGTAAACTGCCAGGTTTGTCACCCTGACCATGTATTTTGTTCAGTGTATCGTTGAAAACTAAAGTCATCTAGCTTTTCCCAGTGTTCTAGGCATTGTAGTCTGAATCCCATAAGCGCTTTTTCTCTAGCTTCCCCCTGAGCCGTGTCTTTTTCCAATGCAGTGATTTTTGTTTCTATTTGGGTTATTTTGTTTTCTAGAGTTTTGCAAATTCCTCCTGTGGCAGCTACCGCGACTCCTCTCATGACAACTTTGTAGGCGTCCCATACAGTGTTACTGCTGTCTACACTGCCCAGGTTGCACTCACTGTTCCATTTGGGTTTGCAAGCTTTCTCTGACGTCTGTGTCTCGTAATGATTCAGCATGCAGTTTCCACGTAGGAATTGGTTTGGGGTTGTCCATGAGTGTCCACTGTACGATTTAAGGGGGAGTGATCTGACCAGGTTCTGCCCTCGCATACTGCGCTGGCTATGTTCTCCAGGTGCTCTTTCCCAGTGAAAGTAAAGTCTATTCTAGTGTATAGCTTGTGCACACTTGAATAAAACGATAATTCACGGTTTTTCTGATTCAGCCATCTCCATACTTCTTGCAGTTCTAGATCTTTGGTCAGTGTCTGCAGTGCTTTGGCTGAGGGGTAGATTGTCTTCATTATGTCATCCGACCTATCTAATGCAGGGTCCAGGACACAGTTGAAGTCCCCTCCCCATATCCAATAGGCCCCATGGAATGGGGATAGGATGGGGTATAGGGAGCTGCTGCGTTGTGATTGGGTGCGTATGTGTTTATCACGCAGAATTTTTTATCAATGTAGCCGTGTAGAAGTATTACCCTTCCTTCTTGATCAGAATATTTGTGCAGTATTCGGGGTGGTACTCCTGGTGCGATCCATATGAGGACTCCTCTGGCATAGTTGGAGAATGCGGAGCCATATCCTTTACCTCTTAGCTTGTCTATAATTCGCTTTTGCTTGCTTGGTGTCAGATGCGTTTCCTGTAACAGTACGATTTGGATTTGTTTCCTATGCAGATAGGCTAGTACCCTAATACTCTTTACATTACATAATTATTTAGGCCACGCACAGTCCATGTGAGTATCCGTAGGTTTTTCCGCCATTGGTGTTGTACTTCTCGACTCCTCTTATTGGGCCGCCTGCGCCATATCCCTTGATTGGTCCTCTCCGGAGTCTTTTCCGTCTGTATGTGAGGCTGCTTGGGATTGTATTTTGTCTCTTGTGCAGATTTGTCTTCTGGTTGTGGATTTGTCCTGTGGTACTAACAGTACCTTCAACTTTAAACTGTAACGGTAAACTTGTTGCTCATCGGCATTAATCCGTGGAGCCATTTCCACCATCTTCCTGCGAACTGCGGGACGCCGGTGGACGACTACCCTAGGCACTCTCAGTTCATGTGTGGTTGAAGAGAGAGCGATCCCATTGGGCTTGGTGCCTATGCCGATTGTCGAAGCGTAGGGATTCCCTCTCTTACAACTTTCCGTTGCCAGGTGTCTCTTGGTCGGTGTTTGTCATAAATGGGGGCTGAGATCCTTCTATTTAGAAGTATTCATGTCCGTTTTGGTTTCGTATGTACGCAGGGGGCTAAGGCTCATTCTGGTGTTTGTGTCGTCCGTTGTGTCGTTTCGCCTGGAGATGACCCAGATTGTTCTCGTCCATCCAGGAGTTCACATCTTCTGGTGTCTCAAAGAATAGGGATTTCCCATTGTGTATGATTTTCATTTTTGCCAGGTCTAAGAGCATGTATTTGAGACCTTGCGTTTGTAATCTCTCCTTAGTCGGGACATACTGTGCTCTTCGTCTTTGGACTTGTATGGTATAATCAGGGTATATCGCAAGGTTTGCGGAGTCTCTATGAATCACTCCCCGAGTCTTGAGAAGGAGAGTACCATTTCCTTATTGCTGTAATGTAGTATTTTCGCTATGACTGGTCGCGGTGGTTTCTTGATCTGAGCTCGATGGGCTCTTTCTACAGCGAATCCCTGGGATAGGTTTGGTCCTATTTCCTGGAGTAGCAGGTTCTCTATGTATTCAGTGGGATCTCTCCCCTCAGTCCCTTCCGGGAGGCCGAGTATCCTGATGTTACTGCGGCGCGCCCTCCCTTCTGCATCTTCTGCCCGGTCTTGCAGTATTTTTAGCCTAGTGGTGAGTTCCTGGACAGTGTTCTCTAGCTCTTCCGTGGTGGCAGTGGTTTGTTTAAGGGTTTGCTCCGTCTCACCTACTCTGCCAGCTAGGTTACATAGGTCTCGGCGCAAGAGTCCCATATCGCTTCTCATTTCACCCAGTTGTGCATCCATGGAGTTGTGCATGGCTGCGATCGCTTCAAGAATCCTGTTTTGTTCTATGTCCTGTTGGGGTTTTGCACTTGCTTCGCCACAGTGCTCATGTGACCGTTGAGGGTCAGTTAGGGGATCAGCTTTTTTTGCAAAATCATCCATTATTACTTGTTTGTGATGTGGTAATGTCAGTTTCTGGTTTGCCAGTACTTTTTTTTTTTCCTTTTCGGACATTTGGGGGTCTTTGCGTGGATTGCGCGGAAAGTACAGTTTGTACGGAAACAGTATTTTCTAGAGCTTTTGGTGTTTAGCGTGATGATGTTGTGTGGCTTCTATCTCCAAGTGGTTATGGCAGTGTTATGCTGGTATAAGTTAGATGACTCCCGCGACATCACTCCAGTGCCCTGGGGGTTGGCTAGGGTTATCAGGGTGTCTGTTGTAGTTACTCGTTGCTGCTACCCTTAATTCGTCCGGTGTTACCAAGAGGAGCCAGGCATATGACTTGTCCATTTTATAGTGCAGCCCTAGCTGCGCAGTAGTTTTATCCCCCTATTCGGTTTCTGCAGGGCGCTATTCTTTCAGTGCACCTCACATACCTTCTTCACCCCTTGGTCCCGCTCATGTGGAAAGATCAGGCATGGACTGATGCGTCTCGGATTATAAAGATCTCAAGAGTTTGGGGGCCTGAGGCAGCCCCCAGTGTTGTCTCTGCTCTGGCACAATACACGCAATGGATTGTAGATAGGACTCCAGCTAGGTTGTCTGTTTGAGCGGTGCCTGTGCCGTTCCTCTGATGGACCTTGCCGGGTGTGGTCTTCTCAGGCTCGGCGGGTCTCAGAGGTTGTTGGGCGTGTTGGTGGAACGCCAGCTCTGGCAATCGCGGTCGCTATTATTTTAGATCATCCGCTGTCTTGGAGGGCTTTTGGGAGCCTGCACAATGTTTCAGGCCGTGGGTGTCTCGATCTCCTTTGGTGTAATGTTTCTTGTGGGATTACCAGACCCCCGTTGCGACTGGCTTTGTCGGTTGTCCACGGCTCGGCGCTTACTCCACACTTCCCCTTTCTGTTCTCTAGGCACCTTGTGCGGGGCTAAAGGGTTCAGCACCGATCAGTGGTGCCCAGCTTCTCCTTGCGGTCTGTCGCCGCAATGCCTGTGCGCCCAGTGTCGCCAATACACTAGGATTCGCAGGTCCTTCTGGTGAGCACGTAGCGTCCTCTTTCATCGCTGCTTCTCAGTCAATTGGTGGCCAGCCTCTCGGGTTTGCTCATCTGCTGTTTGGATCTCTTGCCTCAGCAGTCTGGTCTGGTCTGGTGTGTCGATTTGCTCCTGAGCTGCATCATGAGGTATTCACGGTGCGGCAGGCTTGGCTTCACCGTGTGCCATTTTGTCCGCAGCTCCTCGATATTTCCGTGAGCTATAAGTCGTGATTGCCAGCTGTGGTTTCGATCGGGTTTGGAGGCACAACGGATGGGTCGCTCGGCGCACCCCTGGCAGGTGTTTTATATCAATTCGTCTTTTAATAATGTAGGTTATAGGATCAATGTGGCGTATCCAGCAGGAGGGCTCAGGGAAGCACGTCTTTCCTACATGCTTGCTGCCCACGCCCCCTCACCATTGATCATCTTCATGTTCCATTCGGCAAAAAAAGGCAAGCCACCTTTTGCCCGTTGTGACTCTTTTTACTCTAGGCCTGTCTTCCATGATAGTGGTGGCAATACATTGTGTATTAAGATCTGCTATAAGGGCCGGAGTCTCTGGGTGTTCTAAGTTCACCTTTAGTCAGGAGATCAGCCAGTGATTCCAGAAAGATTGTGAGGTTTGTGCAGACGGGGTTCCAATAAAGGTTTATAGCAATTATTTTTTTCAGGCCCTCATCAGATCTTGGACACAGCTTTGCCACCAGAATTCCCTTCTGCGGCGTAATAATTGGTTCTGACTCCACTATTATGACAGTCCTGCAAGCTATGGTAAAGCCTCCTGATGGCCTACCCCTCCCCTGGAATGATGCTTGCTGATGTAAGTAATTGGAAAGAGTTTATTAACCATGTCTCCTGAAAAAAGACAGTCATTTTTCCCGAAAATGTCCTTCTTGACTGTTGTTTTGAAGGAGTTAGAACCCTGCGTGTTCTAGCTCACAAATCGCCACTTCCTCCAACTAAAGGGATTCCTTTCCCACTGCTAGCTTCTGAAAGACCTGGGTTAAAATTTTGGGGAGCAGTAACCAGACTTTCTTTTTGGATACACCTTGCTCTATTGGGCATCCATTGATTATCTCTATTTCTGGCATTCCTAAGGTATTACCTTTCTTTAGATTGGGGTCCCCCCCAGATCGTGAACCCCCATTTTTTTTATCGGATCTAGTACAGGGAGGGCTGTGAAAACCTCCAGGCCATGCTGTTATGCTGTTGCAGCGATTTAGAGGCTGACAACATTGCTTTAGCCCCCCACCTTAGATTTCAAACCCACTAGGACAGTGTGTCCAAAGGGAAATTTAACAACTCTATCATCTGAAGAAAACAAGTACAAATCTTTAACTTTCTTCAGGTATGCCAGAATAGCACCTCAATTCAGAGATCTATAATTCAAAATTAGTTTTGTGCACTTTATCCAAAGTCTTGGGATGGTGTGTGGAGCAATTTCTTCAACGGGTAGTATTGGCTCCTGATTTATTGCAGTCTCCTCCTCCCGTCTAAGCCCCTTGTGCTCTTCACTAGTCTTTTTTTCCGTTCCTCAGCTTGTCTGCTGTAACAACTGCTGCTTTCTCTGGCCTGTTTTTTGTCACTCGCTTGGGGCTCCTGTTGGTATCTTGACTTTCCTCGAAGGAAAGTTGGGGCCAGTTTCAGCTCTTGAGAATGCTGCGTTTTAGGTGGCTCACCCCGTTTTCCTAATAGCATTTGTTTTTTCCTTGGGTTGAAAATGGGTACCCATTTAATTTGATTTCTCACCATCTTTGGTTCCAGGTTGGCGATATTCTTTTGTTCAGTTCCCTTGCAATTATGGAGATTGTTAGTGGTTCACTTCTTATAATCTGTTTCCTCTGTATGCCAATGGTCGCCCTGGTCTCTTGTATGTCAGGATTCCTTTGTGACTTGTCTTTCTTCAATGATTGCTTGTTTGGTTTTTTCCATTGCTCCTGTTATATTTTTCTCCTGCTTCCTTGAGTCATTCTGGCTGGACATACTCTGTTCATTCTCAGATGTATTTATATCAGCCTTGCTTGGTTCGCTTAGGGCTTTGAAGCTGGTTGTCCTTTATTTTATTTTTTGTTTCGTTTTCTTGTTAATTTTTTTCTTCCCGTTCTGCTGGGGGTATGGATTCCATCCGTCCCTTTTGTTGCCACTTTCTTTTATCTTTCCTTCTCTGTTGATAACTCTGTGTACTCTCAGTCCAGTTATTACCAGTGGTCTTTTCCCCCTTGTCCGGGTTTGGAAAGTTTATCGGGGAGAGTTCCTATAGATTCAATTGCATCACTCTCGGCTACCAGTGCCATTCTGCAAAATTCTTCCTGGACCGATTCTGAGAGGGGGGGTGTCATCAAACGATGGAACGATCCTGTCATCCAGTGGTATGGGCTCCTCTTCTAGTGCGGGCTCTTTTTTGTAAATTATTATTTTTTTTTTTTCCTGATTATGTGGTTCAGGTGTTCGATAGTTAGACTGTCTCCTTTTTCCCTGTTTTTAGTTCTTGTAGGGCCTGAGTAAGTTTGTTTTGCAACCTCTTCTGTCAAATTTGTTAAAGATGGTACTATTGTGTTTGACATTTTTTTTAGACCCACCATTGAGGAATCGCATTGTTCCACTTTTGTTATTTCTAGCAGCATCCCAGAGTGGGTCTAGACTTCAACCTTCAGCATTTCGAACACATTTACCAGTGAATTTAGCACAAAGTTATGGGCTGCTAGCATAGCTTTGTTGGATCTTGTGTCCTGGGTGGCCCATCCTGTAGTGGCTTGTTTTACTGGTTCACCAATTATTTGCCTTAAATTTGTTGCATCCGATTGAAGTTATGTAGAGTGCAATTCTGACAGTTTTGCATTTCATTTATTGTTATGGGTGATAGGTTGAGGTCCTGGGGGAAACCTCTTCCCAGAATGGCGGCACCCATTACCCTGTCCACGTCCAGTAGTCGTGAAGAATTCCTCTCTTCTGGTGTGCCTGTGTTTAGGTCTCCCATGCTGCAGTGCCTTCGTTTTGGGAAGCATTCCTTGATTTTCTTTTTTTTTTGTTCTTGATGTTTGCCGCTGTGAGGGTAAATTCTGTTTCTAATCCCAATAGTTGGTCAAGATTGGTGGTCTCATGCTGCTGTATTTGGGGAATATCTGTGGCGTGCACTTGAGCACTCACGATTACTTCTTGCCCCGCTGGTGTACATTTTGCCCTGTTTGTATGTTCAAAAGAGCAGAAGAGGGGTTATTTTTAGCCACAAATGAGCCATCCCACTCCGGAGCTTGAGGATCATCCGCAATTGCTCTGCTGCGCAAGAAATATTTGGTCGCCATAAATCCCCCCTGGTTTGCCTTTCCTTGGTCTTTTTGGCTATTTGTTCACTCTCACTAAACTATTTTGCCTATCAACGGTTGCTTTCCGTGTTGGATATAGTCAAAGGCCACTGCGACCTTTCGACAGCCAGTCGGAAAAATCTTTGAAATTCTTCCTGATATTTGGAAGCAGCCGCCAACAAAAGCGAATTATCAGTGAAATGGGAGTGAATTGCACACCAACCTTGTGATTCATCACATGTCTTGGGATGGTAGCAATATTGGTCCAGGGTATCACTTGGGTCTAGTTATCCAAACTGGCCGACCAGCCGTGGTGTGACCATGCCTCCCCGTTGAGCAGCGAGCACAAACACGCACTGCTCACTCGTCTCCTCGCCCACCAACCACTGCCAAAGACCAGAAAGACTCGGCAACTGACTCTGCGAATGAGTAAGTCTGCGTGATGAGCCCCGCCTCGTTTGGTGAAGCGTGTGGAACGACTGTTTACCTCTGTGCAGCCAAAATTAAATGGACCAGAAAGACTCAGCAACTGACTCTGCCGCATCCTGTGCTATTGTATGAGCATGGGGCAGAGTATAGGGTGTTGTGACAGTCTTTTTGGGAGGCGCCTCCCGGGGAGGAGTGTCTGTAGTGCTACAAAGCGCCAGGTCATGTTGTCTCCCGCATTTAGACAGCGTTTGACCCAACCAATCTGGGCCGACATGTAATGCATCCTCCATGATGTAGCGCAAGCACTCCATGCGCTTTGGCGGCTTGCAAGACAGCCCTATTCAAACTAGCTGTCTTACCCCTCCATATGAACTTGGTTATCTGTCTGTCGAAGTCAGCATATGTTGTTCTAGAGCGGGACTTCAGGAGCATAAAGGCCAGGTAAATTAGCTTGGGCAGCGAGTTAATCTTTAGGGCATTTAATTCTCCCTGTGCACGAGAGAGGTAGTGTATCCAAAGAGGCCACGTCTTGCTTGATTCTATGGAACGTGGATTTGTAGTTTGTCTGCCAGGGCACAGAGGTCAGGGCTGATCAAGACTCCCGGTTATCTATGTTACATCTGCAGTTTAAACGGGGCAACCCCACCCAGATCCCAGGGAATGTTTAGGCAAAGCGGCATGACCTCTGATTTTTCCCAGTTGACACGATAGCCGGCTATATGGCCATATTCATGCAGAACAGCAGAGATGTGGGGTAGGGGATCCAGCGCTTCAGCTGAAATATAATGTCATCGGCGTATAGTGATATTTTGTTATTCAGTTCTCTTGTAGATACCAGACCATCCCTCATCGCACCTCAGTTTGGTGGCTAAGGATTCAATTGCCAATGCATATAGGAGTGGCAAGAGGGGGCACCCCTGGCAATTTCCCATGTGTAGTAGAAGGGATAACAAGTGAGGCCATTTGTAATCACGGGGGTTCAAGGTGCACTATAAAGAAGCAGTACCTGTCCCAGCATTTGTTATGTTAGAATATTGCAAAATCATAAGGTTTATCCTCCAGGCTGGTGCCATGTGTGGTGTGTCTGGGAGGGAGAATTGCATGAGCACCGGGGTATGTGTCTCCACCATATGTATTACACAGCACAGGAGTAGCCAATAATCTAGCCGGCAGTAGCACTGATGGTGGTTAGAATAGTATGTGTAGTCCCTTCGCTCTTGTGTAACTGTCTCCATACCTCAACCAATTTAAGGTCTGACATGAGGGTGAGAGTGTGCATACCTTCTTCTGAGGGAGGGGGGGTCCACTGTGTGCTAGTGCAGTGTTGAACCTATCGACTTGAGGCACCAGAGCAACATTGAAGTCGCCATGCATTAATTTTATGTGGCCCATGTGTGGTGCTCAAGAAGAGAAGAGATGCATGAAGAAGCTGGGGTGTCAGTTGTGGAACCATATATGTTGAGAAGGGTGATGCACTGTTGAGAGAGAGAGAAGCCTGTTGAGGAGCACGGAACGTCTCTCTTTGTCAGACTTGGTGGTCATAATTGTGAGAGGAACACGATGGTGCACCAAAATAGACATGTGACGGGGAGTGGACTGCAATGCCCACCCACCCCGTGCATTGACCTCCCCACATCTAGATGCATTACTTGCAAGAAAATTATATCCCCCCGCAGATCTCGTAATAGGTTCAACAGCCGGCGCCTTTTGATGGGGTGACCAAGTCCTTGGATATTAAGAAATACACGTGAGGGAGGTTATTTGTATGCAGTTTGAGCCGCACACAAGCAGTTGTCCCACACTGGTAGAAAGTTGTATCTCCCATCTATTCCCCCAGAAAAAGGCCTGGGTTCATAGACGGGAGAAGTGTAATAACTGGAGTCATGGCACTGAAAGGTACAGTCATTTAAGTTAATGTGGTAACCTGTATGGCTGCAGCCATCTCCAAGTCAACCACACCAACTGACCAAACTACATTCCATCACCTAGCAACTATCATAACAAATCTAGAACGTTATGGAATTTCAAACATTTGACAACATAAAGGGAAAGGGAAGGGAAACCAGCTGTGAAGAAGGAAGCTGTGGGGACACTACAAAGGAGTAGAGGAAGTACCTTATAACAAGAAGTATGCCACTTGTCAAATTCAAACCAAACATCCCTAACCAAAAAAAAGACAGCAACATTGGGGCTCGGAACTAAGACCTCTGATGAGTAACTTAGCCCATACGAGGATACAGGCGGGTACAGCCTCAGTCCTTGCATGCCAGTATCTAGAGGGGAGCATCAGCAACATTGTTGAAGCACTGCAGTGTACATGTGCAATCTGAGGATGATTACAAGTCCCAGTTGACGAGCGCTGAAGTGCAATACATCCCTGTAGTCGCCCAACAAAGCGTCCGGCTGATCAAAGAACCGTGTCAACAAGGTAAGTCATGTGTGGTCCTAGTCACTGATCCGGGTGCACCAAGCCATTATCATATTCCTGGCACAGACTTCACTTCACCAGTCCCTCTCGTTTGTGTTATGGGCCCAGAGCCTTTTCCCCACCTTCTGCCACCCATCTCGAGCTCTGGTTTGGGGTTGAGGTGGCGGCAGTGAGTTGTCAGTCCATGCAGCTGTATCCTCGCTGGGGCGGCTTACTCTCTGGTGACCACTTCCTGTTGACATAGGAATCGCCATACCTCTTCATTGTCCTCGAAGGAGTGCCACTGTCGGTTAAGTTGTATGCACCACACTGCTGGGAATGTAAGATGGTGCCTGCAGTCCGTGCCGTTTAGTGCCTCAAATAGTAGATTGAAGGCACATCGGCGCTTGGAGACTTCTAGAGAGTAGTCATTGAATAGGCATAAGGTAGAGTTTTTGAGATGGATCATCCCAGCCGCCAGCAGGATAGCCACTCTGTTGAAAGTTCAGCAATAGCATAGTAGTAACCCACGGGCGGTGTCCAGGTGCGGGTTTAGGGATGGGAGCTCTATGTATTCTTTCATGGTGTAGGAGTGACTGTTGTCCATGTGCAGTTTCTCTTCCATAGATGAGCCCCTCCGGGTCGGCTCCCTCTGCATTTTCTGGTAGGCCTACAAGGCAGAGATTGCTGTCCGGGGACCTGTTCTCCTGATCCTTCAGCTTGGCCCCTTGAACCTCCCGGATGTCCCCATTGCGATCTGCAGCGACCGGGTCACGATTGTCCTCCAGGGTACTAATCCATTGCACATTGTCGGTTGATCCTGGGCATTGAGGCAGTTGTTCACATCTTGAATGTCTTTCTTGACGTCCTGCATGGTAGTGTTAGTTTATTGTGTTCGCTGGCCAATAAGTTTCATTTAGTTAAGAATTGCCTGCAGCTGGGTCTGGATATCTTTGGCAGGTGCCTGGCAGATTGGCTTAGTGGCATAGTGATGGGGTTGCTGTCGTCTCACTGTCCGAGTCAGGGGCCAGCAGCACCCGTTGCATGCCCCTTCCCAGCAACTGTGTATGGTTCGAGAGGGTTGGAGCCCTGCACTGCATGCACTAACCATGATGATTGTGATCCTTGTGTGTGTGGCTCGTAACAGAGTAATGCGCCAGATGAGCAGGAGGCTTGGCAAGTTATCTGTGGCCTTCTTTGATGGTTCGCTTGCGGTATGAGGTCCAGGAGGAGGTGAATGGTGTGCCTCCTGTGCTGCGGGGTGTAGCGTCTGCCATCCCCTACAGATCCGGTACCATTTATTAGTCAGAAGCCATCTTGCTGTGTTCTCCACCACGGTTAGGGGTAATGGAGCATGTGTGCTCTGCTGCAGCAGTGTTCCCCTAGTTGAGATCAGAGCATCCTAGATGTGGCTATCTCGCCACGCAGTTTGTTTCTTTCCCAGCGTTGGGTCCCACTGGAGCCTTTGTGCAGCTCCAAAATGCATCTTGGGGTGAGGGTGCACAATCCATGTGGTGTGGAGTGGTGACGTCTGGTTGAGCAATACTGATCTTAAAAGTGGCTCATTTGATAATGCTATAGCCCAGGTGTTGCAGTGTGCACTTCGTCTGCATTAGACTTGCGTGGTAAGGAATAGCCACACGACTTCAGATTTGCTTCAGACCATCGGGAGAGGTAGCAGAGACCACTAGGCAGAAATCTGGGCAGCGCTCGTTCATTCTAGCCTCTTGTTGCCCGCTGGGTTGTTAGTGTGGGCGTCAGGCCTCAGTACGGCGCAGAGGAGCACCGAAGTGAGGCAAATGCCGAAGGCTCGCACAGGCAGCAGGTTGCAGTGGGGTGTCAAGCGGGTCACTCGCGCTTTGTCTTCTCGTAGGTGTAGAAATGCAGTTCCATAGGCTAAGCACCGCCCGTGCAGGTCATCACCACAGCGACTTCCAAATGATTTGCAGGCGGCAGCCCACCGGCTGCCCGTAGCCACTTCCCACGTGGGGTATATGCCTCCGGGCGCAGGCATCCGGCCTCCTATAGCGCCTTAAGTCAACCTACTGCCTCCTTGAGCTGTCTGTTGCATGCAGTGGCCATCGGGTTCTCAGCCAGGCCCTGCGAAGCAGGGTGATTTGGAGCACCAAAGCTCGTCTGGCACGGGGCTCCTTCACCCGGCGGCCATCTTGCTCGGGCTCTCGATCGCCCCCCTACCGAGCTATAATTTTGTTGTGTGTAACTCTTTTAAAACTATGCGCAGTCTCCTAAGAACCAGTATTGCAGGGGCACAGACTGGAGGCCTGAGGCACTACATCAGGGATCGAAATAAAAAATAGATAAGCGGAGCTAAAAGCAGCACCGGGGTGTCCAGCATTAACCAGTGACCAGGAGCTACCACTGGGAAATGAGGAACTAGTACATAGCGTTCCACATAAGAAACAAACCTATAATGATGGCCATTATTTATGAATCCTTATGCTTTAAATGCTATATAGATGTGTCATAATGTTTGTTTATAATTGTCACAAATGCACAGAGTTAAACTCACATAGGTGTGTTCTTTCAGCATCATTTGGCCTGGGGAGCTTAAAGTAGCTCTTTGTAACTGTTGGTCTCAATCTAACCAGTCCCTTCAAGGCTACAAGCAGGAGTTCAATAGCTCCCAGCTGCCCTGAATTTCGAACCCTGCTATATGCAAGATGGAAACAAAAAAGACCAAAAGCCTTATTACAAGAATGGCGCTGCTGGAAAAAATTTTAGTATAGTTGCAGTAATTCCATTATCACTTTACCCCCAATTTTCCGGCCGCTAACAATTCGGAGTTTGGGGTGATGTGGAGGGAAAAACCTCCAGCACTTCCGGAACGATTTTCCTTGCCCAGCTCAACCACATGCGGAATAACCACCAACATTCCTCCAAACCCCCAATGTAGTTCTGTGGATTCCAGGAACGGGTATCAGCATTGCCATTTTCGACTTATGAGGAGTCCGATTTACAGTGATTGCGAGTGGCGGAAACGGTAAAAAAAAAGTTTGATTGTATTTCTACAGGAAATACTGCCAAATTTATGACAGAGCTCTCATCACATAGCACCCTAAAAAATTAAATTAAAATAATTAGCAGATTAAATGCTGTATCCCCCTACTGTGATATCATAGCAGTTAATTATGATTTCCATAATTCTTTTATGACATCACAGTAGGAGGATCCAGAATAATGAAATGTTGGCCCAACACGACAAATTGATATTTTTTGATCATTTGTTAAATATGATCTTCACTTTAGTCAGTCTTGCAAAAAAAAAACTATAATAAATGACTTCATATGCTCCTTGCATTTGGGGGAACAAATGCACACCATGAGAGATGATGTATGAGTAGACAGAATCAGTCAGTCATTGTCAAAGAGTAACCCCTAGTACCTGTATTTGTACACAATTGTGTATTTTATTTCCCTACCTTTCTGCCTGAGGTTTGGGCTGGTCCCTGGCTGTAATGTCAGAATGTGAATGAAAGGAGGGTTTTGTTCCACCAATTGCTGTAAGAAATAGTTTTTGTGAACACTGACCTGCCCCAAGGTCTTTATCGGTCTTGGACTATATCCCTTTACCCGTCTTGGCCACTGTCCCAGTCGCAATCTTGGGGTCATTCCCTTTCTAGGACTGGGACCGACATGGTGAGAGGGTCTAAGAAAGGAGACAGACTGAGATTGGGATAGGGCCTGAGAACAAGGCGGTGACAGGAAATGGGGAATACACTGTTGATGAGACTAGGGAAGGGAACAGGGACTTGGGAATAAACAGCTGATGAGACTGGAGAAGGGACAGAGGAAAGTAGGGGGGAGGGAGAAAAGGAGGGAGGGGCGAGGCAGGGCGGGCATGATACGAGAGGATGGCAGCCAGGCAACAACACTGGGACGCTGGAGGATTGTGAATGCGAGGGTGGATGGGGACAAGGCCCAATGGTGGTGGTGGGGGGTGCACAAGAGAAGGTGTGTGTATATGGGGGAGGGGACAAGTTGGTGGTGGGGCGTCCACATCGAGGGGTGTGCAGGAGGGGGCAGGGGACTTTATTGAAGGTTCCATTACAAACGCATTTGCAATACAGTTGCCGTGTGATGGGATGTTGGAGTTTTGGTCCACTTGTGGCTCCTGCGTGTGCGCTTCACATGGATTTCTTCTGTTCCGGAGCGGTCTGGGAATACTCTGATTATATGCATAAAGGGACGATCAATCAGGTTTGGGAGAGCAGTGCTAGTAAGAGTGGGGCCTCTCCATGTTAATGGAAGGGAGAGTCTGGGGAACCCACGGATAGCGTACTCTGCATAGGTCATGGTGGCTGGTAGTTCTTCATTTCAAGTTACTGTGGTTCTTTTCCAAGATCTTGGGCTAGGGTGGTGACAGTGATTTTGTCATGGGTAGCCATATACAATTACACATGCAGTTAACCCCAACATCTGACCTCAATCCACCATTGCCTCTGGGATGACCCCCTGCTATTGTTAACCAAAAACCTTGAGCGGGCTTCATAAGCCACGCTCAGTTTTCATGCCCTCTTTTGAGTCTGGGAATTGCCCATCCGACATAAAATTCTTTAAGACTGCAAAACAATCTTACTTTTGTAGGGAGGACTTTGAAAAAAATAGGCCGCAGGGGAAAAAAGTACTTTAATTCGCCCAATCGATGAGACGAGAAGTTTTGCCCAGTTAGTTGGCCAGGTGTTTGTTCTGGGTTTTCTAAACATACCAGATAGTTTTGAAAAGGCCTGAAGATTTGGACCCCCTTGCTCACCAAACTATTGAATGCATTTTTACATCAACTTGAAAGGGTCTAGTTGTCCAGCTCTTTTTTTTCTGTCTTGATTAAAGATATAGTTCAGACTTCCAGAGATCACTGAAAACTCCTATATGTCTGAGATAACCTCGGGTAGCCTTGTAAGGCAAAGAGTGCATCACCATCAAGTGTTTTACGTTTGTATTAGTTTGCCAAAGTGGATCCCATAAAGGTTTCTTCTTCGATCTGCTTTGCCTAGTAAAGGGCTACATAATTAAAGTGGATTCTGGTGAAAAACTCAATTTGAAAGGATATGCCTCCAAACCTTGGGGCCTATGCCAATGGCTTCCAAGGCTCTGGATCAGAAGGTCCCAGTCCACCCCATCAAGTGATTTGGGGGGAATAGGGTTCAAATGCTGTGGGGATAAGACTGTCTGAGTACACCCTGTCAAATGCTTGTTCGGCTCTTGTATTGTTAAGATAACTGAATCGCTTTCGAGTGAGTTTTGGCATATTGTAGCCATGCACCATCTAACAATAAACATTTACGACAGAACACTAGCAACAGATCTAGCCAAACGCAAACTAAAACGTAGCCCTCCACATTGGGCTACCTGTGTTGCTACTACACAGGTATGGCTGGACATGTAAAGCATGTTTGTCAAAGTATTACAAGCTCACTTGCATTCTGTCCATTTTTCTCTCTCATTTCAATATGATTGCATTCCACCACATTTAAATTTGAAAACGATATGTAATGTACACGATCATACCATGCAACGTCAGACTATGGTGTACCGTATACCAATAAAGATGCACTACTACACCAGAGGGCATCCTGCAGCACTAGCTGAATCAACAGTAGCACATTAGTTCATTACAATTGTCAAGTAATACTAACCACAGCACAATCCACTTGACAATATTACGTTGTCAATGTCCCACATTGGTAAAAGAAGGCTTATACTTGCCCCCACCCCCAGACACCCCACTTTCCAGTGCACCCCTCCGCCCCCTTTCAAAAAACACACTGCTGAACAAATTGACCTTTATTTTTTTATGATTTCTTTATTTTTTATTTATTTTTATTTTACATTTATAAAGCGCTCACACAGCCTGCAGGCATCGCAGCGCTGTTACAGGAATTGTTTGTTTTTCTTAGTTGCGTAATTGTGTTGTGTTTTTTTGTCTTAGTTACTTATTTATAACGCACTTAAACACCCAGAGGTTTGTAAGCGTGGACCCGGGGATCAAACCTGTTGTTGCTTCGTGTCGTCTTGCTTCCAAGACGCGCACGCTGCCGCTGAGCTATCCTCCCGGGACGTTTTCGGCATACACAGGACACCCATTATGAACTGGGACCTCTGTGACACTCCCTACTGCCCCCCCCACACACACACCCACACACACACGCACACGCACCCACACACGCACCCTACACACACCCCCCACACACACCCCACACACACCCCACTCCCCACACACACACTGCACAGTTCACCTGAAATACACCTACATAACCCACATCATTCTGTGACAGATGGCTCAAGAATCACTCCAACGCTCAAGGACAGTTCAATGGTTTTACTTTAACTTTCAATAGGCCCTATGACCACCACCCCCTCGTCTGCATAGCCCCTCCTCTCTAACACAGGGGTCCTTAGTCCTCCCTCCTTTGCTCCCTCCCATGGTTAGTAGATGGTGATTGTTTCACCCTCAGTACACTAATAAGCTATATAATGCACAAATAGGCTAGATAAGGCACTAATAAGCTTCAACGTCAACCTAAAAGCCCTTGGTCTTTTCTCACTAAACTTTTTCAGAGACTTTGTAACTTTCTCTACTAAGTTGTTGATGTTCTAAGGGGTACCAGAGTGTGCCATACAGACACCCTACTTGATTCTGTCTTTTCTTATCAGGCTCACTCTTTCCTCTCACTTACCTCTCTGTGTACACTTTTTCTCACGTCCACCCGTCTTTAATATCTCTTTGCCATAGAAGCCATTTCCTGGCACCACTTCAATGCTTGCTTCTGAGTTTGCTAGACAGAACAGTGTATTCAGAATCCAACTGTACAGAACATAGGCTTCAACCTCATACTCACAACAGTTTCTCTTTCATATTCTAGGTATTGTTGCTGGTTTGGCCCCTTGAATGAATCTGTGAAGAGTACGCACAACCAACAGCAACACCATGTCGAAGTTTAAGAGCTCAGAAACGGTCCGGGTGGTTGTCCGGTGCCGTCCTATGAACAGCAAGGAGGTGGCTGGCGGATATGAAAAGGTCGTGGAGGTGAACGTAAAGTTTGGCCAGGTTGCAGTAAAAAACTCAAGGGGCACCACCAATGAGCTACCCAAGACGTTCACCTTCGATGCTGTCTATGACTCCAACTCAAAGCAGGTTGAGCTCTACGATGAGACTTTCCGGCCGCTGGTGGACTCTGTACTGCAAGGTTTCAACGGGACTATCTTTGCATATGGGCAAACTGGAACAGGCAAAACATTCACCATGGAGGGTGTGCGCAATGACCCTGAGAAAAGAGGTGTCATACCCAACTCTTTTGAACATATATTCACCCACATCTCACGGTCACAGAACCAGCAGTATCTTGTCCGGGCCTCTTATCTTGAAATTTACCAGGAAGAAATTCGGGACCTGTTGTCAAAAGACCAGAGCAAGCGCCTAGAGCTGAAAGAGCGACCTGATACTGGGGTGTATGTAAAGGATCTTTCGTCTTTTGTTACCAAGAGTGTGAAAGAGATAGAACACGTTATGAATGTTGGAAACCAGAACCGCTCTGTTGGTTCGACTAACATGAACGAGCACAGCTCCCGCTCACATGCTATTTTTATGATCACAGTGGAATGCAGTGAGTTGGGGCTCGATGGGGAAAATCACATCCGTGTGGGAAAGCTAAACCTTGTGGACCTGGCAGGCAGTGAGCGACAGGCCAAGACGGGTGCTCAAGGAGAGCGGCTCAAGGAAGCCACCAAGATCAACCTCTCCCTTTCTGCCTTGGGGAATGTCATCTCCGCCTTGGTGGATGGCAAAAGTACCCATATTCCCTACCGTGACTCTAAACTGACTAGACTACTACAGGACTCCTTGGGTGGCAATGCTAAAACAGTGATGGTGGCCAATATCGGTCCAGCGTCCTACAATGTGGAAGAGACCCTGACCACCCTCCGCTATGCCAACCGTGCCAAAAACATAAAGAACAAGCCTAGAGTGAATGAAGATCCCAAGGATGCATTGCTGCGGGAATTCCAGGAAGAAATTGCCAGACTCAAGGCGCAGCTTGAGAAACGAACAGTAGGGAAACGCAGACGGAGAGGCCGGAGGAGAGCGGGAGAGGAGGGGGGCGATGGAGAGGATGAAGATGATGTCGGCGATGACGATGGGGACGATGATGTGGAAGATAAAGAGGATTACTGGCGAGAGCAGCAAGAACGCTTGGAGACTGAGAAGAAGGCAATAGTGGAGGATCACAGCTTGGTGGCAGAGGAGAAGATGAAGCTGCTGAAAGAGAAAGAGAAGAAGATGAACGATCTGAAGAGAGAGAAGGAAGCCACAGAAATGCTGGGCGCTAAAGTCAAGGTAAGTGAAGCTGAAGTGTGGGTTTTCATGAGTTAAGAGTTTGGGACTACAATATGTAATATTACAATCTGGGTGTGCACCGGAATGGTTGAGTTGGTGGTAATGCAGTGTGGTGTCACAATGCAAGAGGTATGGATGCAGTTTGGGTTACCAATGGTGATTAAAAGGGTGGCTGAGTTTGGGATTTCATTGGAGTTTTGGGAATGCAGTTTCTGGGTCGAATTTGTTGATTACTTTTAATATTCATGGATGGTGAGTTTTTGGAGTTGTATTTAAAACGGTTTTCACTGCAACTGTGGGGAAAGCTTGTATATAGTTGAGAACTGAATAGTAGCCATTATCTGAAACTTAACTCTTAGAATGTAACGAATACCTTTAGGGGCAAATACACGTCTTTCTGAAAGCACAGGCACAAACCTGCAGGGATGGGTGAGAAATAATTAAATAGACTAGCGCCTTGTCTTGGTTCTAGGTCCATCTACACTGTGAAGGAGGGGGATGGCACAGTCACTGATGACTAGCGCAAAGAAATCTCCCTTTTCCTGGTTCTCGGGCGACACTAGTATGAGTGATCCGTAAATGGGTACCAAACTATGACCCGGGGAAGGACTAGAGTGTGATGGAGATTTCTGTATACTTGCAGTAGAACCAGTGGGTGGAGAGTTTGACCATTGGGCTCCAAAATGAATGGTTGGGTTCTTTATTTTATTGAAGAAGCCGAGGGGTAGGATGGATGTAGCTGTACTAAGCAGTCCTATAAATCGGTGTTGGGAAATGGGTGTTGTAAGGCAGTGAAGGAGAGGAGGTGGTGGCCAAATGTTTCAGACACTTAACTATTTAAGTGTTAGTTTTACAGGCGATTGGCTCAGTCACTCAATCTACTCCAATGGCACTGTTGGAAATGAAACCACCTCGAACACTGATTGCAGCGCTGTATATGGTAAACTGCACGTGATCAGTAACCGCCACATGCAGGGGATAGTCCCTGTGCTGGACCAGGAAGAGGGGTCCGTGCAGTAAGGTTAAGTTACTTGATACAAGGTCAGGTTGCATTCCGCACATTTGTAATCCTTATTTTAAACTTTGGTAAACATACTTTATAATGTCAAGATCAGACTGGTTGTTCTGCAAAGCATACTGATGTGTTTCGTTCTGTTTTGATTCGTTATTGGTCTCTCGTCCTCATTTACACACACATTACACATTCAAATACAATATGAAGGATAGTGGAGTACAGAAGGATGTGTTGCCTGGTTCAGTAGGGTGCATCATTGTGTGAAATAGGATGGATTATTGGGTAACTGGGGAGAAGAGGATAGATCAGTGAATGCTAATAGAATCGCTTGCTAGGTGCGATCGGGCTTAGTTGCAAGTTGTGACCCTGTCACTTCATCATTCTGGGATGGCATCATACTATAGTGCAGGGTTCTGCAGCTCTGCAGATGTTTTGGGCGAAGACTCCCATGATCTTCATCTTCATCGTGTGTATTTGTGGAGCGCGAACAAAGACCAAAAGGCATCAAGGCGCCAGAGAAAGTGAGGTAACTACAGACCCATGGGGTTAGAACAGAGTTTTTAAATATTTCCGAAAGAGGAGGCAATCAGGAGTGTTGCAGAGTTCTGTTGGCGGGGCATTGCAGAGCATGGGGGCAAGTACTGTAAAAGACCTACCTCCTGCTCTGGCCCGCTGGAATCTGGGAATGCTCAGAAATGACTGATTGGCTGAGCGGTGGAGCCTACTGGGTTTGTAGGGTACAAGTGTGGATTGGAGAAGCTCGTCCCCAGAGTTGTGAGTGGCACGATGAACGAGGCATAGGACCTTAAATTTGACTCGGCTTCTGACAGGTAGCCAGTGAATGTGGCGAAGGTCGTCAGAAGAGGGAGCAAGTCTAGGGGCTCCCAAGGCAAGGCAAGGCAAGCTGCTGCATTTTGGAGGATCTGAAGTAGTCTTAGTAGGGCCTCAGTTTGGCCAAGGGAGATAACATTACAGTAGTCTAGGGAGCCAATAATGGATGCAGTCACAATCTTGTCATGGACTCGGGCGCAAGAAACGGAAGGACTTGTTTCAGTATTTTGAGATTGGTAAAGCCAGATTGGCAGACAGCCGAGATTTGGGCTTCTCTAGAGCCTGAGGACATAACTTTGATCCCTAGGCTCTTGACTTCTGGGGAAGGTTCAGGACATGGTCCAAGTGAGGTGGGCCAATAATCACAGGTCCAGGGTTGTCCTACGTAGTTGGATGCGACCAGTAAAACCTCAATTTTGTCTGCATTTAGTTAAAGCCAGATATTGGCCATCCAGTCCCCAACCGCAGAAGAGCAGTCTTTCCATTTCTGGGAGGGGGTTTGGGGGTGTCAGATGAGGGGACATTGGGTGCAAAAAGAATCGGTTTATCATCAGCATAGGAAAACAATTGAACCCCATGGCTGGTAATCAGATTGGCCAGGGCCCGCATATATAGATTACATGGATGGGGAAAGGGCAGATTCAGATCCCCGGGAACCCCACAGTTAAGAGCAGGAGGAGGCTGGGGGGAGGTAAAAGGGGGAGGGGAAACTGTTGGAAGCCGGTTGATAACAAAGGATGAAAACCACTTTAGGGGGATAACTGAGATTCCAGACCCCTGGAGAAAGTGAAGCAGCTTCTGATGGTAAACGGTATCAAAAACTGCAGAGAGATCAAGGAGAATTGGAGTACCCATCTCTCCGCTGTCCTGAAGCAGGGCAATGTCATCCAGAGAAGCCACCATAACAGATTCTGTTCCCATTCCAGGGCAAAAACCGGCTTGAAAGGGGTGGAGAAGGTGGTTGGCTTCCAAAAAGGCAGAGAACTGGGGGTTTACAATGGACTCGAGCAGTTTAATAATGACAGGAAGCAAAAATATAAGACGATAGTTCTCAATAGCCGGATCAAGATGTGCCTTTTTCAGTAGAGGAGCGATAACGGCGTGTTTGAGGGGCTCTGGAATGTCTCCAGTAGAAAATGAATGTTGAAGCGTTGCTGTGAGTAGAGGGATAACTTGATGATAGACAGTTTGAAGAGTACGGAGAGGGATAGGGTCAGTGGGGGAGGCAGATTTGAGTTTTAGCAAAGCACCTGAGACCATAGTGTCTGTCACTGTATTAAATGTAAAGGCACTGGAGGGGGCCCTTTCGGATCTAGATGAACTACATAGGTGTCTGCAAGAACAGACCTTTCTATGTGTATCAGATCGTGGATTTTACAGATTTTTTCCCCTAAGAAAGGATGTAATATGTTCGCAGTGAGTTGGCTTTTGTAGGGTCTTTGGGGGGCATACAAGAGTTGTCAATTCCTTAGCCACCCGAAACAGCTTTTTAATAGAACAGGATGTGGTGACAGGCTTTCGTCTTTTTTATGGCGGTCTGATAGTGCGCTCCTGTACATAGGCGAGTTTTGCATTAGATTCAGGGATTCAGTTCCATCTCCTTTGAGCTTGTCGACATTTTTTGTTGTTTCAACAACCTGAGTTCAGTAGAGAACCAGGAAGCAGAAGGTTTAGTACGTACGGCAGAGAGCCTGGAGGGAGCCAGGGTGTTGGCAGTTTCCTGCAGAGCATCAGTTAGGTCAAGACGGCAGATTTAATCCTCTGTGATGCCCTTTTGAGTAAAAGTTTCAATCGAGTTAGAAATAGATTCGAGAGAGAAACATTAGACCAGCGTTGATGGGTTTTTAGTTGGGGCTTAGGCCTAAATTTAGGCATTGAGAGGAGAATGGAGAAAGGGAGCAGGTAGTGATCAGACCAAAGCAGCGGCCAGGGGGGAAAAAAGTATGGCGTTAGAAAATAAGGTCAAGTTGGTTCCCACCTGTATGGGTGGGACTATTTCTCAGGATTGAGAGTACAGTCCGCCAGGGAGACCAGTTTATTGGCTTGCAGATCAAGAGGGTTGTTAGGATGTAGATTAAAATCACCAAGAATTACTATTTTGGAATAAGTCAAAGATAAGTCAACAGCTAGCTGTGCAAAGTCAACAAAAATTGGTTAGTTGCATATTCAGGGGGCCAGTAGGTGATTGGGAAGCGTGTCGAATTTTCAGGAGGGACCTGGATCCTGACTACAAGTAGTTCACAGGAAAGGTTGTGGGTAAGGGCAATAGTGAAGCAATTTAGGGACTTCTTAAACACAATAACCACTCTGCCTCCCATTTTGTTGGCAGGTTGATCCAATTGAAGATGCAGTAGTGAGAAAGGTAGCATTTGGATTATATCTGGTCCAGAAGTAGTGGTGAACCAGGTTTCTATCATTCTATTATACACAGAAGATAGGGCGTGGGGTCGTCCAAAATTGCAAAAATGTCGTCACAGTGGGCTACCGCAGACCTGGCATTAATGGAGGCCTTTCAAGTGGGGGGTGCGTAACTTATTATCCATAACTGTTTTAAGGGTGAGTTTCGTAATAAAACCCTGAGGCCTTGTGAGGAGCCAGGGCAGTAAGCGCCTATTGCTAGTAAGTTAAATGGGAGGGAGCACTACAGTCTTCCATTACAGCTTGTTGGGCCCATGGCCCTGAGAGGTCAGCGACGGGCACAGACGGGCTTGCCTTGAGCGCGCCTTTGTCGCTCTGTCAGCGTGCCCCCTGCATCTGTCCGATATGCGGGCCTTCTTTCCGGCACATTTATGCTGAGAGGGATAGAAAAGCTGATCTTAGCGAGTCCTCTTTCTTGCTCTAATATTTCACGCTCTTGCACGAAGTGTGAGGGGTTACAGCAGCAGAGGAGGGAACTCCATCAATGGGTGTAATCCTACAATGCCTCTTAATAGCTATGCTGGCTAGGGCTGATGGGAGTTGTAGCACAGACATCTGCAGAGTGAAGGGTTTCAGACCTGTGGTATAGTGGTTGGTGCTACCAGAGCCTGCTTTTGCTCTTGGTGCTTGTTGAGCAAAACAGCATGTACGCTTTGGTGGGCAGTCCATTTTCTTGCTTTGTTTTCTGTGTTCCTCTTTCATTTACAATAGTGGTTGTTCAAATCTATCAATGCACTTATTTAACTGGCTTCTGCTGGTCTCCCAGGCCATGGAGAGCAAGCTTCTCGTCGGGGGGAAGAATATTGTGGATCACACAAATGAGCAACAGAAAATCCTGGAGCAGAAAAGACACGAGATCGCAGAGCAAGTAAGAAGCCTTTCCTTTTGCGTTTGCCTGTTAATTTGGCTATTTGATGTGTGTGGGGAGGGGATGTTGAGAGGGGAGGGCTGCTCCTGCCATTACTAGTTCAGGATATTGGCTTCAATTGAGGCAATATTGAAGTTTTCCGGGTAGAGCCAAATTCTTAGGGCACTTAGAAAACAACTCTTGGAAATACTTTTTAAAATGCACTGTTTGGAGACTTGTGCTACATGGGCGGGCTCATACTGTCGCAAGGCCCAGCCCAACATGCTGGTGTGGGCCATTTGTTTGGACAACTTTGATGAAATGCTACACCATGGTAGTTGGGACCAACATTACTGAAAAAGAATTACCATTTGCAAACACTTCTTTTTCTTTTTTTAAACCAATAACACCCTGTAGGTAATACTCAAATTGTCTGGGACGTGAAGTAACAAATTACCATTTGCGATTTTGGCCCACTTTGTTGTTGGTGCCTGGGCTTTTTATAATGTTCCTTTCCGTCCCTGTTCACTGGCTCAATGCAAGAAATTTAAAACATGGTCTGTGCACAAAAATGAAATGTGCTGTCCAGTGTTTGATTCCTGCTGCAAAGGGGATTCATAGCTCCAGCATCGAAGTCATTGTAATGGTCCCACTTGTATCATATCAGACTTTTGTTCCATAGAAACGCCGTGAAAGAGAGATGCAGCAGCAGATGGAAAGTCGAGATGAGGAGACTCTGGAGCTAAAGGAGACCTATAGCTCACTGCAGCAGGAAGTGGACATTAAGACCAAAAAGCTAAAGAAGGTATGTGGCCTACACCTGGGAAAGGGGATTGCACTGTAATGGATTTGAAGCTGGGTAGGAGGTTTAGCTGGGTGGGATCAGCAGGAACTTGAAGGGTTGGACCTTGGGAATTTCCTGGGCTTCCCTTTTGTAACCTATTCAGTCGTACAACGTTTCAGTTAAAATCCATTTTCAAAAAGAAATGGACATGCTTAGTTGTCCTCCACTCTGGTCCTCAAACTATATCCTCTGAATGCCTAGTGGTACTTTTTGGTGACCAATTCTTACTCCCTCACCTTATACTTTACCTTTTTCTTATCTTTCCCATCCCCCTTTGTGTCTTCTTCTGTGTCCTCCACTCAGCTGTTTTCCAAGCTGCAAGCTGTTAAGGCAGAAATTCACGACCTGCAAGAGGAACACATTAAAGAACGCCAAGAACTGGAGCAGACGCAGAATGAGCTGACGCGTGAACTGAAACTCAAGTGAGTGTCTGCTCCACAGATGCTTTGGTCAGCTCATGGGATCTGGGGGAGTTTCTTTCAGGATGGTGTATTACTGTTCTGTATTTTGTTGTTGAAGAGCAGTGGCCTGGCAGACATGAAAAGCATTTCAGGGATGATCACAAATTAAAGGGAATTCTCTCCTGCCAGGTTCAGTGTAGGGGAGTGGGAGTTTGGCTTGGAGTGTATGGTTTGGTAGTCTATAATCGGTGTAGTGCTTCCTCGGTTATTCGCAAGCTGCAATAGACTGCTGAATGTTATGACCTGACTTGGCACTTTTCTGTTTTTTGCCTTCAGGCATCTGATTATTGAGAACTTCATTCCTTTGGAGGAGAAGAACAAGATTACAAACAGGTCTTTCTTTGATGAAGAAGGGGACCAGTGGAAACTGCACCCTATAACCCGGCTCGAGTAAGTAAACTGCCTTATCACAATACAATGTGGTCCCAATGCACAACCCTCAGTGAAATTCATGCATGGCTTCAGTTAACCTCCAGTTACTGAACAGTCCCTCTATCGCTCATGCTTCGTAACTCATCGAGCACTGGCCTACACTTGGCAAGGTAAAGCGTAAACCCTGTAAATTAATCTGTGGTGTTTTTGCTTCTGCCCACCCTAAACTTCATAACATGCCCAGTAAAAGATGCACACCCGTATGGTTATGATTCACATTGCTTGTTTTTAGTGAGTTAAATATTTCCCACATTGCCCCTAAAGCACATCACAATTGAGGGGGAAAGGAGCAATTAAGCAAGTCTGTGTTCCAGTGAAAAATGTTTTGAGTCTACTCACTTACATGCTGCCTGAACTGGAACACTTCAAATGCAGCTTCCTGTGCCTCAATTTCTTCTTTGCATATTAACTGATCCTAAATTGTTTATACGAGAGTCCAGATTACGTAAACCTTCACTGATACAAAAAGCAGAGCGCACACCCATTTGCAATGCTTTAGCTTGCGTTATGCAGAATGGAGCAAAAGGATTTTGATCCAATTAATGTTACAGATGGATTTGTGCACCAAGTTAAATATAAAGAAAATCGTTTTTTGTACTAGGTTTGCTGCTTGGCTTAAGAAAAGGTTAAAATGTTGTCCTAATACTGTGATATATTTCATGATTGAAGTGTTGCTCAAATAGAAATGTTTATGCAGCAGCGTAACTGAAAAAAGTAGTTTTTAGGCTTATGATCTTAGGAGGATGACTAATACTCTTATTTTAGATTTATACTGCATTGTGTGGTGGACGCACCCAGAGAATTCCTTATTTTAAGCTCCTCTGACTCTACAGACCTGTGAACAAACTCAATGTTACTGTTCTATATTTAATAGGCAAACTGTTTTCACATGAGGTCCGTTAGTGGGTGCCACCTCTTACACTGGCTGTTAGTCTACATCTATTTTTTTTTTTTTTAAATGTATTTATTGGTTTTAACGGAATAACAAAAACAAGTATACATCAATTAAGTATCAGGCAAATAATCGAAAAGTAACGTAACCCTCCCACCCCCCCAACTCAAGACCAAGTAAACAATATTGTCCCATTACGGTCGGCCAGATTGATGGCTAGGATGGTCCGATCCATCCGAGGCATCGTCAGAGTTATTAGGATGCAGAAGTGGCTCAGTCAAGGCCACCCAACGATGTAGTTCTCCGCTGGAGTCTAGCCTTTGTTCAAGGATTGCCGTTTCCCACGCTCCAGTCTCTGCCGTTATCCATTTAGTCAGGTCCCCCCACCACAATGCCTCATGCGGGGCCCTAGGGCTCTTCCATCCCATGGCTATGCGCCTCTTCGCAGTTATGTAGATCAAGTCTTTGAGCTTGTTCAGAGGTTTGTTTTTGTGGTTGCGTTTGTATCTGCCCAGGATGCATACAGCGGGGGAGTTCACCTCTAGCTCGATGTCTGCGTCCGCCACCCTCCCCTGAACCTGTGTCCAGAAGTGGCGTATCTCCGGGCAGCCCCAGAACATATGCGTCATACCCGCCTTCGGCTCCCTGCATTTGGGGCACAGCTGGACCTCGGCTCCCCTGAAATTAGATATAGCCTCTGGAGTTAGGTAGGATCTGTTAGTAATGTATAGTTGGATGAGCTGTAAACGGGCATTCCTGGAGACTTTTTTATGATAATGGGTTATTTTCTCCCATACGGCATCCGTGAAGTCTAAGCCTAGTTCGATTTCCCATTTTGCTCTACATTTAAGCTCGGTGTTGGTCGTGCCCAGGAGCAGGGTTTCGTACAATCGCGAGGTTTCATGTCCGCCCTCGGCTGTGTTCAATAATGCTTCTATGACCGTATTTTCCGTCATGGGGGTGGTGGCCTCCGGCCATCTAACCCTAATGGCGTGTGTCACTGCCCCGTGGAGCAAAAATTGGCCAGCGGGTAATCCCGTAGCTTCAGTAAGGTCAGGAAAGGGCATGATCTCTTCGTCCCGCATTAGATCTCCCAGGGTGGCCACTCCGTGAGGCTCCCACTGGGTGCGCGATTCGTGAAAGCCCCATGGCTGATGAGCCATAATTGCTGCTATAGGGATTTGAGGTGAGAAAGGATCGGCTGGCCCCACAGTTTTGCACGCTCTGTTCCAGAGTTTTATTCCAAGTCTAATTAAGTATGGAAGGGGCTGCGTGAATCTGCCCTGTGCCCACAATAGGTCCCTCAGGAGGAGGTCGGGTAATGCAGGTTGGAGGAGCCTAGTGTCCGAGGTGGTCTCATCGGCCATCCATCGCATCACATGCCTCAGCTGGCTCGCCAGATAGTACAATTCGAAATTAGGGACCTTAACTCCTCCCCTCTCGTAAGGTCTCTGGAGTGTGTCCAGCGCCACCCTGTGTCTGCCCTCCTGCCAAAGGAACCGTCTGCATAGTTTGTTTATGTTTTTAAAGAAGGAGGGGGGGATATTGTAGGGAACGTTTGTAAAGTTATACAGTAGGCGGGGGAGAGCAACCATTTTAAGTAGACCGGCCCTACCGGCCATCGAAAGCGGAAGCTTACCCCAGAATTCCATGGATTTTTCTAGAGCATCTTTGGCTCTCACCGTGTTAAGTGTATGTTCCGTGAATGGGTCCCGGTGTATGGTGATTCCCAGATATTTAAAGGAGGTCGCTTGCCACTCCAGATCCAGGGCGGGGAGGGAAGGACCATTCTTGTGTAGGGCGGCTAGAGGGTAAAGGCAGGACTTCTCTTTGTTAATACGAATACCCGTATATCTACTGAATCCGTCCAGTGTTTCTAGGATGTAGGGCAGGAGGTGTTCGGGGTTATGTAAGAACAATAGCGTATCGTCCGCATACATAGAGACGAGGTGGGTCTTTCCGTCAATTACAATACCCCCATCTCCGTATTCCTGCCTGAGGTACGTGGCTACGGGTTGTTAGTCTACATCTATATGCAGATTCTCAAATAGAATAGAACTTCTGCAGCATTGGAACTTTCATAGATTCACATGCTGTGAATAGTTCTTGTCATCAAGCTGGATATTCCCAGTTACTTTGAATTTTGTACTTTTCCTCTGGAATAACTTTTGACACCTTGAGTGTCCCACCCACATCGTTGTGGGTGCTTTTGGCCCCTACCAATGGGACGTAGAGTGTGTAACCTCACCTCAGAAAATACCATTTTCAATAAAAAAGTAAATCCGGAACAGACAACCCTTTGACTGCGTCAACAACCAATATGGACTGCATTGGATCCAAAAACTCCCTATTCAGAGCCTGTGGTACGTGCGGCCTAAAGGCATATAGACTGTATCTACTGCCTATACCCTAATCACTCCTCAGAAGCATGCAGAATCTGTCAGGGTTTCTCTCAGAAAACACTGAAGGACCGAAAACGTTGCCTAATTTTCTGGCTAGACTGGGTGTACCCGGCATTAGAGGCCAGCTCGTAAAGGAGTGTGAGAGCTGCCACTCCCTCTGGAAAGCAGTTGCCATCGAGCCATAAATCCAGGTCGGAGGAACAACCTATGAAAAAACACAAAACACAGCCAACACAAGGTGAGACGTAATCGACGAGCTATGAACAGGCAGCCAAGCAACCCCTTCTCAAAAGAAACCGTTAAGCCACAAAGGGTTGCGGTCCGTGAGTAAACAGTCATTGGAAAGTCCGTCAACGACGACCGAAACGGGACCATCATCGTCCAAGTCCCATACAAGCAAGGTGTCACACCCGGCAACAAAGTCAACCTCCCATTAGTCATCGAGAACAACCTCACCAAGGAAAAGCAAACGTAATGACAAATCGTCCACGAAGACTCCATCTTTGTCGGTGAAAAAGAAACACTGCTCATTGTCGCAGTCCCAATCTCCTAGAGAGGGGCATAGATCCTCTCCTGATGCCAACATATGCACTAATAAACCCAGTCTCTATTATCTCTGCAAGTACTTTCAACTTTGCAAAGTCTATTGGGGCAACTCAACGCTAGGCTGTTACCGCCTTAACCACAGGTGATCCCTCAACACAGGGGAGACCAAATAGCGCCAAGTCACCAGGCCCAAATGGTTCAAGGAAGAGATCCGGAGCATTTGTCCCAAGACCACGCCAGATGCCTGCGTTCAGCGCACAGGTCTCAAGCTCCACCTAGGCCTCCTTCACATAGAAGTCCACTATTAGGCGAACAAGAGGAAGGGGAGCTAGTGGACACATACCAGGACACTGATCCAAGCGACACAAGCTCCTCCACCACATCTGACTCCCCTCGCCAAGATGATACCTGGGATACAGATGATGCAGACCAAGAAACGCAAGGTAGTCCAGCGCAGCCTTCCCCACTAGACGACATTGGTGCTTTACACGCCATGCTCTCAAAGGGGTACCAAGAATTTTGTGGATATGGATAAAAGCTGAAAAGCTGTTTGCTATACCCATTTTGCATCATGTGTGGCAAGAGGAATTGCGAGCCCTGACGCACCTTTTTACTGAACCTGCAGTAAAAGGAAGACTGGACAAAAAGTTAAAGGCACCGGACAGCCCTCCCCTGGAGTCAGTGGTGTCAGCGGCAACTAGTCGCAAAGCACGTTCGCAGCACAAATGCACCATACCCCCGGAAAACAAAGGCAGACAAATTGATGCTTTCGACAAAAAGGTACTCGCCATCGGGGCAACAACAGTTGAAGCGGCCAACGTCCTGGCCATAGTGGCCTACTATGGCCACGAAATGTGGCACCGGCTAGCTCCCGTCATAGAGCATTTGCCCAAACAGCAACGAAAGGAGGCCATAACAATTGTATGTGAGAGCGAGGCGGCCTCGGACCATAGTATAAATATCTCAGTGGTTTAAGCAGATTGGTAATGGGGTGGTCCTGAGAAGGCACGGGTGGTTATGCTGCACCGACTGTAGGCAGGAGGTGCAACATAAGGTCGTGGACATGCAATTTGAGGGCAAAAAAGTTTTTTGTAACAAAATCGACCAGGCTCTTAAGGCCATGAAGGCGGACTCCGATACTGTGCGATCTCTGATGGCCTTGCAAGGCAGAAGGTCTTTTCGTGCCTTTCATGGAGGTTGTCTTCAACAGGAGACTCCAAACGCTACGCAAGATCCGGCTATTACACCCAGGGATATAAAAGGAACTACAGGTCATCCCAACGCACCAGGGACTACTGCCAACCGCAACGCAAACACTGCTCAGCCACCACACAACTGCCCCAAAGATGCACCAGTTGGAGGAAATGTGGTGCTTCACACAATCAATAACAAAGGACAGATGGGTGCCAGATGCAATCCAACACTGCCATCTGTTGGAATTCCAGCGCAAACGGACACCCTTGCCTCCCCTAACTGTGTCACATCCACACTGTCGAATCCTTCAGCAAGATGTGCATCAAATGTTAGCAAAAAGGATTCCCCCGCACTCGATGGGAAAAGGAGTTATACACAAGATACTTTGTAGTGAAAAAAGCCAGACAAAAGTGACGTCCGATCCTAGACTTAAGAAAAGTAAACAAACATCAAGAAGAAAATAATGCAAAATGGTCACGCTACAAGACGTCATAAAGGCGGTACAGCCTCAAGAACATCTAGCGGTGTTGGACTTAAGACGCCTACTTATACCTACCAGACACTAACAGTATCTCAGATTCAAAGTCAGGGAAAGGCTTTACCAATTCAGAGTCCTCACGTCCGGCCTAAAATCAGCCCCCAGGAATTTCACCAAATGCCTAGCTCCAGTGGTAGCTGTCCTCAGAAAGCAGGGCCACCACGTCTACCTATATATAGACGACTGGTTGGTCAGGGGCCCAATCACCAAGAAACAGCAGCTTCACTAACGCAGACGGAGACTACTCCAACAATTAGGTTTTACTATCATTTACACCAAATCCTGTCTAGTGCCATCCAAAAGTCTGATGTGCACATTTCTTCACTGCACAAAGCCTAGCCCAACCCTCAACCGACAGAGTGCACAGGTTGATGGCTTTGGCATGCTTATTCACCACAAACAACCAACTAACTCCTGGTGCGTGGATTCATGGCGCTGCTGGGAACCAATGTCGTCCTGCATTCCGCTAATACCCAATTGCAGACTGCACGTGCGACCGGTACAGCAGTTTCTGGCAACCAGATGGTAGCAAACCCAAGGTTCCTGAGGAAACAAAATAACCATCACTCCTGCACTCTAAAGATCACTGAAATGGTGGACAGTGCGCAACAACATCTCGAAAGGGATGCCACTGGTGGAACCGAACCTCCAACTCACGATCGTGAACAATGCCTCCTTGGCAGGGTGGGGCGCCCACTTGGGCCAACACCAGATCAAAGGCCTATGGACTCCGGAAGAATCCACCCTGCACAGAAATGTCCTGGAGCTACGAGTAGACCATTGGGCCCGAAAATATTTCCTTCTGCTGTTCCAAAACTCAGTAGTGCGGATCCTCAGAGACAATACCACCACAATGCTTTGTCTGCGTAAGCAGGGAGGAACAAGATCAATCACTCTGTCCCAGGAAGTTCAAACCATCTGGACTGGCCATTCGCAACATTGCTCTGCAAGCATTCCACCTGATGGGGATTCACAACCAGCAGGTAGATACCTTCAGCAGGTACACGGCACAATCCCACGAGTGGCATCTCCACAGCAACCAAATAAACCAGATCATCGCAAGGGTGGGGCCAACCTCTGCGGGTCCTCTTCGCCACAATGTCCAACAAACCATGCAAAAAATGTGCAAGCAAGTTTTCGCACCCAAGTTTGCAGGGAGACTCGTTCTCATTCCCTTGGACCAACGTCTTCGCATATGCGTTCCCGCCAATTCCTCTAATCAGGAAGACAATCCAGATGATCCGCAGATGCCCTTGCAAAATAATTCTGGTGGCACCATACTGGCCCAGACAAACCTGGTTCTCTGACCTCCTCCAGCTACCGGCAGACAGTCCAATCCTTCTGGGATCCCACGCCTATCTCCTGTTGCAGAACAACGGTGCAATCCTGCATCACGACCCACGCTCCCTCAAGCTGACAGCGTGGCTCCTGATCACGCTGAATTCGGCCACCTAGACATCCCGCAGGAATGCCAGCGCATACTGGCGGCAGCTAGGGCCCCTTCCACAAACAGCTTGTACAACCAAAAGTGGATAAGGTTCTGCACATGGTGTTTGCAGCAATCCCATCCTTCAACCACAAGTTTCTTCCTTATTTGCTGGAGCTGGCAAAGGAAGGTCTTGCTATCTCCTCCATAAAGTTACACCTGGCAGCAATCTCCAGGTTCATCAGAAGAAGAGGGAAACCTCCTCTCTACCGCGACAGACTGCTCAAGCATTTCATGAAGTGGCGTTTTTGTGCTTTTCCACCAAAGAAAAGAATACCACTGGTGTGGAGCCTAAATCTGGTCCTAGCCGGCCTCATGAAGCCCACCTTTTAACCACTCTTCGGTGCACATCAGGTTTGTGACCTGGAACTACCGGCATTGGTGGTAGACCCTCTATACCAGAGATTTGCAAAGGACAAAGTAATCCTTGCCACCAATCCCCACTTTATCATGAAAGTGCCATCTGAAGGACACAAGAATGCTACTATCACATTACCTACATTCTTCCAGAAGTCCAGCTCCCCAGCAGAGAGAGCATTGCACTCCCCGGACGTAAAAAGTTGTTAAAATACTACATGGACCAGACAAAATCCTCCAGAGCAGCAAGACGGCTCTTTATCGCTTTCAGACCCTCGAACAAAGGGAACGCCATCACAGAGCAGGATATCGCAAGGTGGATATCCTCGGCGATCCTTCTGCCACACAAAGGCCAATAGGCCACTGCAGACTATAGCCAAGGCACATTCTACAAGAGCCACAGCTGCTTTGGCAGCTCTCTGGTCGGGAGTGCTCATCAAAGAATATTTGCCTGTCAGCAACATGGGCAGTGCCCCACACATTCACTAGACACTAATGCCTGCAGCAACAGCACGTGAAAGACATGCAAATGGGACGGGCAGTCCTTCAACTGCTGTTCCAGTAAGGTAAGCCCTGCAGCTTCTGGGGCTTGTTTGTAGCTTTGTATGTATACTTCTGGCATGGGCATAGAATGCACAGGTTTTCAATTCTTTGTTTGCCTGGTTTTTCTCCTCCAGTCATGTATACTGCTATAAAATCTATTCACAGCATGTGAATCTATGGAAGATCCAATGCTGGAGAAGGGAGTGGTTGCTAACCTGTAACTCCATTTCTCCAGCGTTGGTATCTTTCATAGATTCACAATGGCCCTCCGGCCTTCTCCTCCAGGCAAACCTCAACAGGGGGGTTATCCTTCAGCTTGAGTAGTTAAAATCTAAGGGGAAGCTGCTGGGGCGGAGCTACACACTCGACGTCCTGTTAGTAGGGACCAAAAGCACCCACAACCATGTGGGAGGGACATGCAAAGTGTCCCAGGTTTCTCCATAGGTAAAGTACTAAATTGGAAGCACTGACTGGAAATATTCACAGCATGTGAATCTATGAAAGATACCAATGCTGGAGAAAATGTTACAGGTAAACTACTCCCATCTTTTCTATCCAATTATTTCACTCCAGCAGGAAAAAACTTGACAGCAATTAGGTTTCAAGACACAATTTGCAAGATAGAAAAATGTGTATTTTCCTCAAATGTGGCCAAAACATGAATTCCGCACCCATTATAAAAGGGATATTCTCTTCATGCAAGAAACCACGTTCCATCTTCACAAAAGTGGACAGTTAATTTAAGGCATTTCTGTATGGTGTGATTTGTTACTCCCTACCCGCCCAACCCACCCGTACCCCCACCTCAATGTTTGTATGCGGTCAGATTTATATTGGAAATATCTAGAACCCATTTGTAAGCTGCCCTACAAAAGTCGTTCGCATTTTTAGAAAACGTGGGATGTCTGTTCTGTGATGGAGCAGCCCTAACACTTTGTCAGTACATTATGCATATAGTTTTGGCACAATGGTCTATATAATTTTACAAAGGACTGATATCCGGTTCTCTGAGTCTTGATCCGTGGAAGCTGCTGAACCCCACAGTCCCTCAAGTGTCCGGTCAACTACTGATAGATAACAGCAGAAATCCCAACACCTCTGGGGGAAAGGGGAAGTGGAGAAATAACAAACAGATTTTAGTCTTCTTCTAACTGGAAGTTCGAGAATCTGCAGAGGATGAAAAAAGAATAACAAGGTGTTAATCTAATCACAAATATTGACCTCGTCCCAACCAAATCATTGATTAATACCCGTTTGCCTCTTAGAGCT
This sequence comes from Ambystoma mexicanum, assembly GCF_040938575.1. Classification (NCBI taxonomy): domain Eukaryota; kingdom Metazoa; phylum Chordata; class Amphibia; order Caudata; family Ambystomatidae; genus Ambystoma; species Ambystoma mexicanum. Next base: position 359,884,013 of record NC_090925.1, read on the forward strand.
GAGAGGCAATATCTTGACACCAATATTAAAGTCTCTGAAACGTTTGCTTTTTCTGAGAAGTCTTTGTAGAAGGGAGTTTTAACCTATAACTTTCTAATTTACCAGAAAATCTTCTGCCAGTCTGAAGTTATATAACTCCTTGCTTGGGAATTAATGCTGTTCACTTTCACTGGCTGACCACCATTTTTAGAACAGAAGTTAAAAAAGGAAATCTTTATCCTTGGCTCATTAGAGTCTGTAAAATTCCTTGCTGTTTTAAACATGGCTTGATAAACAAAATCTGTCTTGCACTGACTCTTTGTTTTCTGTTGTGCGCAAATGTAATCTTGAATTATCTAAATGTTGATGCGTGTTCTTAAACCACCTGCATTTGATCTACAGTTTCTAACTGGCACTAGTGGATAGTGTCCCAAGTTCGTTTTTGAACTGAAAGTGCAGGTGCAGAGCATGACTGCTGTGAGTAGTGCAGAAGCAGCAACTACTCTCCACCAGGCATTGCATGCGCAAAGTACGAAAACGAAACTCTGATCAACAGCCGTATGCGCACTTGGAAAAAGTTATGGCTGGTTTTCAAAGTGAGCGTGAATCCTGCGCAACAATCTCCTCAAGTGACAAGCTGAGACACACACGTTTACACACTTTGACACACACCCACACTTTGACACACACCCACACTTTGACACACACCCACACTTACTTTATGGAATTACGAAAAGCTATACATAAGTCATGCGCATTAGAAGCGCTGTAGACCAACACTACCCCGTTTTTTTTTTTGCAGGACTCCGGTGGAAAGATAATTGGACTCACGCCGAGGGAATGCAGTTTATAAGTTTAACCGTTTTTTAACATGACGCGCTGTTTCTTTCTTCTTTCCTTTAAGTGATCAGTTTGAAATGAACATGACTTCCTAGCAATACACTAAAATACCTAAACTGACCAACTTTATGAATATTTTCATGTGGTTCATTGAAGTCCAGTCTCATAACAGGTTGTTTTTCTCTGAGGATGAAACTTTTAAAATAAGTCAGCACAGCGCTCCCACCAGTCATACCGCTTGTCTTGTCCCACGAAGACAGCCACTCTTTTTTGATTTTACCGATTACCTGTCACAGCACCAACTTTAAAACCACCTGGCCTCCTTATAGCGAAACACAAAAGCATAGGACCTTCCTCCTTGAGGATGAAAGATGAAAGGCAGTTGGGAAAGTCAGTTTCCCACCAGTGTCTCAAAAACAAGCCAATCGGAGGAATTCTGATCTCCCGAACCAATCAGCAGCCTTGAGCATCTCCGTCATGATGGATTGGGGAACCCTCATTCTGAGATACATAGTTAAGGACCCATTCCAAAATGGATGAACCTCAAAACCAAAAGACCATTAATTCCCTTAACTATCATATGTACATGACCCCAGACCCGACAACTGAAACACTGCTGGGAATGTTGTTGCCACATGCAAGGGAGGATCTTGCACAAGACCCTGTGAATGTCTGAGACATTGCCTCTTGAAAATTTAGCCCAACCAGAGATTAGGCTGTGTAGTCCAGGAGTAACCAACTGTCAGGGTCAGGGTCAGTAGAAGGAGTGCAGGATATTCAGGTGTGTAAAGATGCATACGTTGGAAGATGCTTTAATTTGGTGGGCTGACAGGAAAGAAAGGACTGTATACGTTGTTCCTTCACTATGTATTCAGAGATCTGGGCTTTTTTGTTTCGCAAGATGGATGATTGGGATCCTACACAGATCAAGATGAAGGACCCTGCTGTCTCCCACTGTCTCCCACAGACCCCAAAGCCAAACTCTACACTCCCAGCCCTAAATGACAGCCCCTCTGCCCCAAACAGCCACAACACAACCCAATCATTTTTTTAGAAGGCACCGGTACTAAAGTATCAGAATGATGCTGCAACCCTGCAGGGGGTTCTTCGCGATGAAACAAGAAGCCAAGAAAAAAAAAGTCCTTGAAAGTGAGGCACCTTGGCTTAAAGTGGGTGCGGGGCTGTATGAAAGAGAAGAGCAGCTTGCTGGCAATGAAATCAAGGCTCTCTGGTAGATGTCTCTGCACTGTATCGCGCCACAGCTAAATGATGGACTCTAGGCAAAAACATCAATGCTTTATTTATCCAGTTAATAAAGGCTCTCCTTCCCAGGGTAGGAAACGGGCTGTCTGGGATTATATGCACAAGGCGTGCACTGCTCCCTACAAGGGGTCTCCTGCAACAGGAAGGTACCACCTCACCCATTCACTGCTGTTTACAATACAAAAGAGGAAGGATCAGTAAGGCAGCTTTTTTGCAGAAAGCAGGGCTGACTGAATTGTGCTAAGTTGGTAGGTCTGAGCAAGAACGTTGGACATATGTGCTTGTGTAGTATTGGTAAAGCAGGCTTTGCAGTAGACCACATGTCTGTGTTACAGTATTTGCAACGTAGGTCACATATGCATTTGTTATCAGCCTTGGCAAGGATGTGTGATACATGATTATCGTAATCTAGTTTCTCTTGTTTTTAAGTTACCTTTTACTGCCTTGCAGTATGACATTGATCTCTGCTCTTTTTATTGATGTAATTCTTCGTCAGGTATTGGTTGACTCTGCCTCTGGTCCCAAAACCCTCGCCTTTTAAGCAGATTTCTACCATTCATGCCCAGCCTAGGCTGTCAATCACACAGCAGGGTGACTGTCCTGAAAGGACAGCCAGCCAGCCAATCAGGACTAGTTGTATTCAGGCGTTCCAAGAGACAAAGGACAGGGGAGTTTCGGGACACTCCCTCACATCCTGTCCTTCCAGACACACTGGAGCCAGAGGCGGGCTTCAGGGCTGAAGCCCGCCAAAGTCAAGAAAAAGGGCTCAAACATGTCGGAGTTCACAGAGTAAAACCCAAGAAAGACCTCACAAACAGAACATGGTGAAAAAAGAAGACTGGGGCCATTTTGACAAAATGGTCACCCATGGGTGCTGTACTGCAGCTGAGGGTTTAGCACAATGGTAGGAAAAACTAAACCACTGCCACCAGCCATTTAAAGTAGTGAGGGTAACATAAAAATGTTACATGAGAGAGTAGGATAAGGGGCTACTAGGTAACCCCCCAGCACTCCACATAAGATGGTGTGTGCTGGACCTACAAATAGAAAAGTTAAATAAAGTTAATTTCACTTTACTATTCTTGTGAACTGTAGTTCACCTAAGAAAAGTTATTTAAACCTCATGAGAAATCTTAAGGATTTCTCTGTGACAATGCACTGAAGGTGCTGTGTCACCAACAAAAAGCAGATGCCTATGGAGTCTGTCAGGTTCCACAAATAGTGAAAACACAAAATCCAAATCAGGTAAAAAGACATGAGAGAATGAGAAAGGTCTCACTCACTCCATGGTTAAAATTAAACCGTCCTAAGTCCAGCAAAAGAGCTGGGGGTCTCTATGGGTGAAGGGAATTAGCACAAAACTGAGAATTCTCCCTAACACTCGCTCATCACAAAATATCTTTCAATTCAACCCACAGTTTGTTGTTCCCAGGTATTTTACTTGAGTTAACACTAGTAGTGGGGCACTGCCCAAATGCCAGCTCTTTCATGTTGTATTCTGTTCAAATGACATGGTGGAATGTATCTTCAAAACATCTGCCACTGAGTATTGCTGCACAGTGTCCTACCTTTGTGGTATCAAATATGATTTGGCTACCAACTTAAGCCAGGTTTTCTTTGCCAAGTCAAATTGCTTTATTCGACAAATTCATACAGCACAGATCACACAAAATAAATTATTCATAACTGATGTGATAAAAACAACTTAAGTTCAATAAATACATTGTATATAAAAAGACTTAAACAGTTAAAAAGATTATCCAAACAGCTTGATTCCTATTTACTATTGCTGCTTCCATATATATAGTTCAACAATATATTAAGATAATTTTTATTTTGCTAGCATCAGAGAGAACATTTTTCCCCAACTGTCCATGCCCTGTGAATGAATTTGGACACTAACAACGGTGGAGAGCACGGGGCGTGGCTTGGACAGCCATGGAATAGGCTGCAAGCCCTGTGTGCTCCGTGATCCGTCATTTAGATCCGCCTGATATTTAATTTGCCTCGAACAGCAGAACACATTAAAATGTGTCGGAAGGTGCCAGGCGGAGCGTGGGCGTGTGAGCGGCTCATGGAAGACTAGAAGAACTGCCAGCCAGACACATTGTATCCTCGAGGGCAGCCGCGAACGAAAACACCAAGATGGCGGCGACCCCGACGAACAAAGGGATCCTGCAGGACATGGCTCGGTAGGAACTCGCTGGCTCCCTGATACAGTTGCAGCTTCACGCGGCGGCCGCTGACGAATAAACAGACATTTGCAGTGGCTCCCGGCTGCTGATAGCGGGCCTCCTCTGCCGGTGCGGTCTTTGATAGCGCTGGAGCGGAGGTGCTCATCGGGTGCGTGTGCCGGAGCCCGAGACCCCGATCATAGGGGCTGCGCGCATCGAGCACGGGGCCTGAGGTGGACAGCAGCGGCTGTCCCAGTGCTGTAGGGGGCTGCCGCTGCACGAGGATACCTGAAGTGGGCACTGCGCCCCGGGGGCACCGGAGCGTGATCCCCATCAGGCCTCCCTCCGCAGTGTAGCGAAGCAGTTTGCACCATGCACAAAGCCAAGACACAGTGCTGGGTGCTGCGGGGAGCGTTGGCAGGCCCCATGCCACAGTGTACCCAGGCACTGCGAACCAGGGAGGTCCTGCATTGTAAAAGATCCACAGCAAAGCCCCACATGAGAGATCCTGCTGGCTATAAGGGATTGGAGGCAATTTGGGAGTGTGGAGCGCCGCGGTACCTCCGGGGGTGGAGATTGAAAGCAAAGGGTATCAACAGGTGGCTGAGACATGTGAGTGCCTGACACATTATTAACAGGACATACCCCAATCTTGCGAAAACCTACATGCAACTTGGCAGGCCTATGCAAATGAGGTGAGAAGCAATGTTGTGTTCTGTGTGACTCCTTGGAACACGCTGATGGCGCAAGGTTAATTGGATGCAGTAGCGGATCGTGGGAGAAGACAGCCCATTTGAACATATTGCTGAGTGCTATATCGTAGCGCCGTCCGCTGTAGCTAGCACCCTAGCGATCAGAAGACCCGAGCACGATACTACGGCATTGCAGTGTGGGAACCTGATACGAAAGTGGACTGAGCGATGTCTGTGAAGGGACTGAGAGACAAATCCAAACAAACTACAATGGAGGTCTTTGCGAAAACACAGCGGACCCCTACGACGGCGGCGCAGAGCACGGGTGGCGCTGCGGAAGGAGACAACCGTTAAGTCCTAGCGGCCATAACGGATTTGAGCACCAAATGGGGCACAGCAATGGCAGACTTACGGACAGCCCTGGAGAACAAAATCGACGCTGTGGGAATCGAAGTTACCCTGCTGCGCCAAGATGTCCGAGCGCTGGCGGAGAGGACAAGCGGCCTGGAAAGCGCAGTTAAAATTAACACGGATGTCAGCACTAACAATGCAAAGGAGGTCCACGTGCTAAAACAGCAGGTCGCCAACCTCGAAAATCGAGTGGAAGAAGCGGAGGGAAGGGCAAGAAGGAACAACATACGTGTGGTCGGCCTGCCGAGGGGGAGGAAGGCCAGGACCCCATGGACTATGTGGAGAAAATGATCCTCCAGGGGATAGGAGCAGAGAAACTCTCGCAGGGGTTTACAGTTGAGCGTGCACATCGTGCCTTGGCGAGAAAAACACGACCTGGGGCCCCGCCGAGGCCGATAATCACAAGGATCCTAAACTATTAAGACAGGGAGAAGATCCTGGAGTATTTTCGTAAGGGCGGAACAATTGAGAAAGCATCCACTAACATCACAGTGTACCCGGAATACACAATGCTGGTGCAGAGGCAAAGGTACAGCTACGTGGCCATCAAGAGGAGGCTGCGGGCAGCGGGCATCAAATATATGCTTCTCTACCTGGCGAAGCTAAAGGTGCTGCACAAGAGCAAGGCTTTTTTTTTCGACACTCCGGAGGAGGCGGCGGCGTCGTGGCTGGACCTGCAGGGTTGCCCAGAACAGGAGGCTGATCGAGATCGTCTCGAGCAAAATAAGTGAGGAGTCAGGGTCGTGGACATTAAAGTGAAAAGTGGGAAGGTGGACTTGTTATGTGAACACGGGATAGTAGATTGTTGTTTTTGTAGCCTTTGGACTTTGTGTTCTGGCTGGACTGAATATAGAGAATCAGCTGTATGCTGGAGTTGAATAACATTAATATCGTGCGTATTAGTAGGAGCAAAGGGATGGAAGCAACCTACCCCCCTAGAATTAGTAGTTAAGTAGCCATTAGGGCGACTTTACCCTGCTGAGCCCTGAGTATAGATTTGCTAGGCAGGGCTAGATGTGGGGGTGCCTGAGATGCAGAGATGGAGCTGGGCAATGGTTTGGGGGGGGGGTGTTGGGTGGGGAGGAGGGAGGGAGAGAGGAGGGGAATTTTGTGGTGTACATAGTTTTGGGGAGTTTTAGTTTGTACATGAGCCTACAGGGAAATGTCGAACAAACCGATGGCATCGGGTAATCTCAGAATTGTGACCTGGAACGTGCGGGGCCTCAATGGTTATCTAAAACGTAATAAGGTAATGATGTACCTAAAGAGAATGCGGATTGACATAGCTCTGCTATAGGAAACCCACCTCACTAAGGAGAAGTTGGAAGTGGCCAGGAGAAAATGGAGGGGTAACTTGATAGGGGCCCACATACTCAGCATATGCAGGACCCCTGGATAATAGAGGTTAACATCATTAATTTGTATGCCCCTAACCTTGATACAGCGGCATATTTCAGGTCCCTATATATTGGAATTGGCCCCCCTGGTGGGTGGCGCGATGGTATGGGGGGGGTGGACTTGAATTGCACTTTGAACCCCAGGATAGACAGGTCAGATGACAAATCAGAAAAGTCGGCGCCAGAAGCTAAAGCGCTTAGGACTCTGTTGATGGACCTTGTCCTAGAGGATGTTTGGAGAAGGCTACACCCAAAGGATAGGCAGTATTCGCATTATGCAGCACCACATGACCTGCATACGAGGCTGGATTATGTGTTTGCTGCCGCCGAGATAGTGGGAGAAATGGTGGGGGCAGAATTCAAGGCCCGGGTACTATCCAACCATTCGACTTTGGTCGTAGAACGGCGGCATCAAACCCCCAGGGCGCGGATCCTGACATGGAAGCTCTGAACTGAAGCTCTACAGGATGCGGAATTCCGAGAGGATTTGAGGGAGGCCATCGAGGAATATTAACACGGGCAGTGTACGCTCTGTGGGAACAGTGTGGGAGGCATTTAAGGTGGTGGTGGTGCGGGGAGTAGCTATATCAAAATCCAAAGGGCTCCAGGGGGTATTGAACGGGAACTGCAAGAAACAGAGAAAGAGCTGGAGGGCCTGACAAAAAGTGAGGGGAACAGCGGCAAGATAAAGGATTTACAGTTAGCTTGTAGTGAACTCTGGGATAGATTATGCAAATTAAACTATAAGAAATACACAGAGACGCTACATGCAGGGGGGATAACGCGGGTAGATTATTGGCTTGGTTATACAAAAATGAAAACCCCGCTCGGGGATCAGGGAGGTCGGGGAAGTGGATGGTTGAATCTGTAATACCCAGGAAGGGGTAAACGAGGAGTTCCTCAAGTATTACAGACGATTATATGAGGACACAGGAGAGGATATGAGTCATGAAATACAGGAAACAATTGAGGATATAGGGCTGCACACCTTAGATGATCCAGACCGCGCAGATCTTGATGCGCCCATCACCTCGGATGAACTGGAGGCGGTGATCCAGCACCTGCCTACATGTAAAGCGCCCGGGTCGGATGGGTTACGCAGTGAGTTTTATAAAACGTACAAGCAGGCACTACTTCAGCCGCTGATGGCCATGTTTAATGAAGCCTACGAGCAGGGGGAACTGCCGGCGTCCCTCCATGAGGCAGTGATCATCCCGCTCCTAAAACCGGGTAAGCTGGATGTGGAATGTGGATCCTATAGGCCCTTGTTCATGCTCAATCAGGACAGCAAAATACTCACGGCAGTGCTGGCCAACAGGCTAAAGAGGGTAATCGGCAAGTTGATACACCCAGACCAAACCGGTTATGTCCCCGGTAGAAATATCACAGACAACCACAGGAGGCTGCACCATATCATTGACCAGACCGAGGGACACTTGGGCGAGTTGGCTATCGTGTCGCTGGACGCGGTTAAAGCTTTTGATTCAGTGCGGTGGCCATGGTTGAAAGCGACCCTGAAAGGTTACGGAATGGGACCAGGATACACTAGATGGGCCCAGATGCTATACAGCTCCCCGATCGCAAGAGTTAAAACCGGAACCACAATTTCAAATAAATGGCAACTCAGCAGGGGGGACCAGACAGGGATGCCCCTGGTCACCCATGTTATACATCCTGGCATTGGAGCCGCTGGCAATATGCCTGCGGCAACAATAACGCTGAGGTGGGGATCCGTACGACAGGGGGCGCACACCTGATATCGCTGTATGCGGACGATATGCTCCTCTACTTGCTCTACCCGGAGGAGAACCTGCAATATGTGTTGGAGGTGATGGATCGTTATGCCACCCTCTCGGGCATATTGGTGAACCCCGGGAAGTCTAGTCTGTTCCCCTTGGGAAGGTATAAGCGTGCCCCATTGGAGAGGTTGCCCAACCTGCAGGTATCCTGGCAGACTGTGACATTCAAGTATCTGGGGCGTTAACGTTTCCCATAGGATAGAGAGAGAACACAAACAGAATACAGAGAAAGCGATTGAGGGAGTTAAAAATAGCATGGCGTTCTGGTCTAGATTACCCCTAGCCATGATGGGGAGAGCAGCTCTGCTGAAGATGGTGGTCTTGCCCAGACTGTACCTGATCCCTAGACACTTATTTGAGAGACTTCATGGCATGAGCAGGGACTTCATATGGGGCAACTCCAGGAACACGGTGGCCCTGTGGAAACTACAGAACACATGTGATAAGGGGGGCATAAACTTGCCGAATTTTGAACTGTATTACTGGGCGGGACAGTTGTTTTATGTGGCTCGGTGGTTGTCAGCAGAGGACTCAGCAGAAGCTAGGCTTTTGCAAGGTGAACCAACTCATATTTTTTAAGAGAGACGGTGTGGCTGCAGAAAACTAAAATGGCGAGGAGGGGAAGACTATTGAAGTTGGGCTGGGAGGTCTGGCGCAGGACATGGAGAACGGTGGTTGACCCAGACCCGCTTTCCCTGCAGGTCCCGTTGGCGGTGCTATGCGGGGATGACTCCCAATTATTTGAAGCGGTCCGTATATACTGGGAGCCGGTTGGCTTAGCCACCCTCGGAGATGTATGGCAGGAAGGGGAGGCACTGGGATTCCAGAGATTGCAGGAGGAAACGGGGGTGCACAGAGGCCAATACATTACTTACACCAGGCTCATGAAACGGGTGAGGGGGAGGTGGCCAGAGACGGTGCTAATGGAAGAACCTGATGCCACCCTAGAAATGATGTATGATGTCTCAGAGGGGGGCATGAAATATCTAGGATATATGAGCTCCTGAGAGCAGAGGCAGGGAAGGAGCTGCTCCAACTGAGGCATGACGGAGGAGGAGGAGGAGGAGGAGGAGGAGGAGGAAGAGGAAGAGGAGGAGGAGGAGGTGGGAGAACCCATGACAGAGGGACAGTGAGATAGAGCTCAAAGGTACCATTAAAAAGGTGTCCCAGAATGCGAGACTCCAGCAGATCCAGCTGTATGTCACCCATAGAGCTTATTTGACTCCCAGAAGAATAGCCAGGTTTGGAGGCTCGGCGATACAGAAATGCCCCAGGTGCGGGGAGGAGGAGGCGGGGTTGTTGCACATGTTTTGGGCCTGCCCTGAGGTGTACAGATTCTGGGAAGAAATAAAGGCAAAGATGGCTGGTGGGGGAGTGGGGCTTGACATAGGGTCCGTCTGGGCATGTATGCTTGGGATTTTCCCCAGGCCACGTCATTTAAAGCATGTCAGTAAGATGAAGGACCAGGCCTGTATTTTGGCTAAGCGCAGAATTTGGATGTGTTGGAAAGCGGTCCACAGGCCCAGAGTGGAGATATGGTGGGCAGACCTCCTGAGATGGGCGGAAGCAGAAACTGCGGTATGGTTCGAAGCTGTCACCAGGGGGGGAGAGGAGGAAGTGGGCCCCCTGTTAGCCTGGAGGCAACTGGTCACCTCAATGGCAAACCCCCACCAGGTCAATCATGAAACAGAAGACTCAGATGAGTCGGCAAATACTGAGATTCCTGAAAATGCTCATGCAGATGATGCGGATGAGACGGCTTGAGTTGGGGGGGAGTGAGAGGGGAGGACGGAGAATAACACTGTATAATGTGATGCTTTGTTTCTGACTACGAACGTCCTAAAACTTAATGTTTGGTGTGTTTGTTAAAAATAATAAATTGTTTTTTAAAAAAAGAAACGGTGGAGAGCATAGCTTTCACAATTTACACAGAGCCATAGTATTAACAATAGATTGTGTACAATATTCTCTGAACAGCTGTCTAAGGTAAAAGCTTCTGAGCTTGGTATACCCTACACAAAGGAACAAAAAATGTTCAATGGTTTCCCAGCCATTGTTATAGACCGGGCAGGGATGGGGTTCAAGCATATTACAGGCATAAAGTAATTTTGCTAACGGAAGCGTTTCCAAGCAGAATCTAATATATAAAGATTGTGTAAAGGGGGGGCTTAATTAAGTGCAAGTACTTCTTATCCAAATTCTGCTTTGCTTCCTGAATAAGTACAAGTAAGGGATGATTGGTTACAACATGCTGCAAGTCTTTCTTGTGTTGGTATGTTGCCCTTTTTAGTAAGGCTTTTGTGTTCATGGTCATATGCGGTGGGTTCGTCCGGATACCTGAGTCCCATAGTATTTAAAATTGATTTAATATGAATACGCCACAGTAGCTTTATACCGCCTTCTTGAGCTAATAAATACTGAGCTGCTTCTCTATATTTTCCCAGACATAGCAAGGACCACAACCTCAGCCAGTACAATGTAGATTTAATCGCAACTTCATCTGTAATACAGTTTAAATGTGTTTCTATATGTCGCATTATGTTTGAGGTACTTTTAGTTAAAGCCAATAGTCTTTCTTTAAAATGTTAGTTTATAGCTAGTTTAGAGGTATTCGCACTACCCCATAACTCAGCACTGTACGCTGCTGCAATCTTGTCCTGGAGATTATAGCCGAGCAGATGATAATGCTCCATTGTTCTCATTGGCAAAGTTTACGTTCGCAATTAGAAGTTCTATCTAAGGATAGGGATGACTTTACAATTTGATCAATCCATCTACTGTAGCCCATGAATCTAATCCCTAAATCATACCTGGAGACCTAGTCAATACTCAAGCTGCAAAAACAGCTTCACTGGTTTCTTAGGTTTAGAAAGATCCACTGGTGTTTTTGATATCAAAACTGTGTCGTCTGTGAATAATCTATTTTATTGAACTTTTGTATGTCTAATAACAAAGGAATCTTATCCGGATGTAATTGGTTGCATCAGCTTGGAGTAAAATGATCAGGCCAATCAGCCTATTCATAAATATGGAAAAATGTGTTTGGAAAGGACATGGCCTTGTCCCACGCCCATCTGAATCTCTATTCGTGCAGTACTAGCCCCCATCACATTCCAGTGAACTACAGCTGTATTCTTGCAGTAGAGACTCTGAATCACCTCCATGAGACAATTGGGCATACCCACATCATTACTCCCCACAGCTTTGCTCTTGGAACGGCATTGAAAGATCTCTTTAGGTCTGAGGTTATAACATTCTTAAAGCTGTATATTTTTGGACCAATAAAGTCTAAAAGACTGATCAATGGCGTTTAGACCTGGTTAGAAGCCAGCTTGAAAATGGTTTATCACATGCCTCTCCTCCATCCAATCAGTCAAATGTCACAGCACAACCATTTGCAAAGATCCTACCAGCTGCTTTTAACATTGAGATTGGCCTATAGTTGGCAGGATATTTGTATACATGGTTACCACATTGGTCCAGGAGGATGGCATCAAAAAGACAGAAGAGGACTAGAGTCCAAATATCTAGTTCAGCTTTAAATAGATCAACTGTACCATATTGGGGTCCAGGCACCTTTCCACGTCTTTGACTCAGTAATGCCCTTCTAACTTCTTCCATCGTAAAATTCAGTGCTGAATCGTCATTGCGTTGATTCATGATCGCAAGTTTATCCCTTGGTGAGAGTACTCCCAGATATGGCTGTCTATACTCCACATTTATCTGTGAAAAGTGACTGTACCAAATACTTATTCCCATCTTCACTTCTCATTAAAACTAAAACCCAAAATCCAGAGCTGTCCTTTTTTAAATTTTTTTTTATTTTAACAGGTTCTGTTATTTAATTTCTCTTCATCAAAGGCATTTTTTAGTCATCAGATTTGTATAGTCCTTCCATAACTTATATTGGTCCTATTCCGTCAGAACCCGTTAGCTCAGATAGCAGAGCATTTTTGTCAGCACGGCATTCCTTCTTTTACCACTTTGTCTTTTTAACAGTCCTAGATTGTACTCTTTTTCCTATTGCTAGCACCAGATGGTTAATGCTTTTTGCCATTATTTCATAGGTCTGGATTCCGACTGTCATCTTGACTGTCACTGCCTAGTATCAGCTCAAGGGATGTTTAAATAAATGGTGCTCGATATGTGGGGTAATCTAGAGCTCTCCTCGATTTCTGCCCATTTAAACGAACTTTTGGAATGACCAATGTTAGGTTTTACCAAAGTTGCTGTCTGTGACAGAACTTGGGAAAGCCCACCTTGAGTGACTAGGGTTACACTTATTGGATTTGGTCTGAACTACCTAAAAGTATGGTAGCAATAGACAAGCAGCCAGGCTTAGTCTAAGGAGCGAGGAGAGCTGTAGTAGGAGCACAGAACTCGGAGCACACGTTCATTCAAGAAAACACTATTAAACTGTAGAGCTATATAAAAAGTAGATATTTCTTTTATACACCAAGGCACACTATTGTAGTTCAGTTAAGTAGTACAACATATATTTACAGTATAAGAACACTTGCAATATTCTCAGGATAGATAAACCTTAAATTTCCACAGGTAAATATGTTTAGAATAGCTTTTAGGACTCAAAACCAACTTGCAACGATGGAATCCGTTACATATCTCATGGATGGGGCGTATGGCCTTCATCAAAATGGTGACTCTTCCACATTTTATTTACTATTTTCAGGCTCTGCCTGTGTCCCTTCCCGGGAAATTTCTTAAGCCACTTAATCATCTATTATCTACATTCATTGGGCGTAATAAGAGACCGTGGGTGGCCCTGCAAACTTTAATGGCTCAGAGGTATATGAGAGAATGGCGGTTCCCGTTTTTATTGGGCGACCCAAATGTGGGTGTTTTAAATTTTGGCTGTCGGTGGGGGGGGGGGGGCGGGGGTTGGGGTGGTAGGGGGTGGGGTGAGGAGGGGGAATGAAATTAAACTTTGGGTCTCCATGGATAGAACAGTGGTGGGGGCTACATTTGATGCGATTTTTATGGTTAGCTAAAGAGGACCAACCTCCAAGCATGAGGGCATGGAGGATCACCGCACTAGTGGGGGAAGTGTGCGATGAAGTTATAAAGTAGAGGCATATCTCAACAATTCCGGGCCCATTCACGCCATTGTTCGAGAATCCCCAGTTTACACCAGGGAGGGATGCACAAGCATTTAAGAAATGGAGGGAGGCAGGATGTTTAAGGTTGAGGGACACGATGGAGGGTAAAGTCAAAACCTTTGAGCAGTGTAAACAATCATTTTGGCCTTAAGGAAGAGGACCGGCCCAGCTATTAACTACGGCATTGGGTTGACCATCCCCATCGGCGGCGAGTAGGCAGCTTACTGCATTTGAAAAGTGTATAACAACTCAAGCAGGAGTTTCACATCTAATTTCTGCATTTTATGCGTCAAAGCTTACCCAATCCATCCAACTTGGGGATGTATAAAGCCCTCACTCAGTGACATTATACTCAGAGAGACTTCAATATATGTATCCGGAGACATCCCAGGATTGCTGGCGGCGATGTAAAGGGAAGGTGGATTGGCTTCATATTTGGTGGTCTTGTTCGGCCTTGAAAGCGTTTTGGGGTCAGGTATGCGCGACAATGCAGGAGCTGGTAATGAAACACATACCCTTGGGAAATTGAGGAATGTCTTTTGGGTCTTTGGTCAAAGGATCAGGCACCAAGAGGAAGGGCGTGTTTTCATGTATGGTTTTGAGTTTGGCAGCCTTATTGGTGTTAGCCCGGAACTGGAAGCAGGAGGCCGCTCCTACCCATCATGAATGGTTATTTAAAATTTGGCACATCTTGGCTATGGAATGGGTTACCAATACAATCCAAGGAGACATCTAACAATTTAAAACCATATTTGAGGGATGAATATCTGATTCAAATGTGCCTGCAGAACGTTCGAATTTTGGACATTGCGTGAATTACTTTTAATCAATCGATAACAACTCAAAACCTCTTTGTATCATTTACATTATAAGGCGGTGCAGCTCTGGGATAGGGGATTGTCAGGGATGGGGGGCAATGTTTTCTTGTTTAAATATTCAAAATGGCAATAAAAACAAGAATAGCTTTTAGGGTAATCACATAATCAACAAACTTGAAACCTGTGTGCCAACTTTTCAAACTTTTGTTAACTTTGACCCAAGCCTGTCTTAAGAGTTCAACCCTATCAAAGTTCAGATGGGTCTCTGGGCCACCAGTGACCAGGGGTTAGGCAGGGGAAAAGGTGGGAAGGCAAAGTACAGTGTCTAAAGAGATGGTATCCAGCAGGATTCACGAATGTTACGGGTAAGAAACAGTGTGGGTTAAAAAGAAGCTCAGGGAAGTTTTGGTGATCCCCTGAAGTATTGCCCCAAGCACCAGTGCCGTAAGACAGACAGTTTTTACTTCAAGAGCACAATTGGTTGTTTACCCCATGTACCTCTGTGGGGACCTGGGAGGGTGCAAGATATAAGCTATCTGATGCCCCCAGAGTCACAGGATCAAGCAAGCAAGCAGACTCCAGGTAAGTTGTACCAGGAGGGAGATGGTACCTTTAAAATGAAGACATGATTGCAGTAGGACGGTTCCAGTGGAGGGGCGACAGCAGACCGAGTCACAGGTTTCTCGATCTTTGTGACAGGAGAAGGGTCTTTGGTGGATCTGGCGACAGCTTTCGTGCAGACGCCCAGCAAAGGATCTTTGCGGTTCTGGTTTGTTTTTGTGCTTTTTTCAGGCTTGGAGTGGTGGCAAGAGGACTTTTGAGCCAATTCAAGTCGATGCAGGTCTAGGAGGATGCCCTTGAAGTTGCAGGCAAAACTGTGCTTCTGGAGATGAGGCACAAAGGGAGCAGCACAGGACCCCCGTACATTGGGAGCGTGCTGGCCGTGGAAGTCGCAGATCTTTCAGGCATGGCGCAAATTGTAGTTGGTCTTCTGACTGGTTAGGCCCACCAGTCTATGGGAGGAAGTCGTCCTCTTTGGATCATCCCTGCCACTTAGAAGTAGGAGGTCAGGACAGTAGCGGTTACTCTACGGGCTCTGGCAGTCGTTGGAAGTTGCTGGTGGCGTCTTGCTTCGTCCCTCTTTTGAATCTTCTGTTCCAGTGGTCGACTGAGTTTCAGCTTCAGGACCTCCGAATTTATACAGGAACACTGGCTAAGCACACCAGCATTTCTTTTATAGAAATCCTTTGCCGAGCAGCCCTCAATCCAACCAGGCTAGAGAAAATATGTGCATTCAGGAAGATGTATCGGATTGAGCCCTACTAGAGAGTACTATCTCCCTAGATCCTGCCATTGGTTCCTCGATGGGCCCAACCTCTGCAGAGGTCAATATTAGTGTCATCCTACTCCCAGAGGCACCAGAGCCAATACACCCCGATGACATGTTCGAGGTGGGAGAGAGCCAAGGAACAAATCCAGGACCAAGCGAATCATGGCAAGGAAATTCCAACCCGACAAAAGGATCTTTGAAAGCTTGGGCAGCAGACCTAGTGATCCTGAATCATCGAACCATAGCGGCGGCGAACTGCCTTGAGCCGCAACTCGGCAACCTAACATGGCAAGAAAATGATAATTTGCCGCAATTTCTAATACCAGCCACAAGTCAAATGGATCTGACAAAAGACTTCTTTGGTCCTTGATGAACCAAAAAAAGTGGAATTGTGGGTGGCTCCACCCTCAATGAGCACGTGATGCCAGTAGACCATAATCCAGTTCCACCAGCGGACGGATTGGCTCCTCCAAAGGATATTGACGCTAACATAATTGCGACTCCATCAGTCACCATGGCACCTTTTTATGAAGCTATATGAGAATATAGGCGACCAATTGAAAGATCAAACTACACTTGTCGCTGTAATGCATAACAAGATGCTATTCGTAGAAGGATTTATTACCGGCATCCAGAACAAACTGGACACCAGTTCAGCCCGGTTCTATAACTACAGAGCATACTAGTCCCCATCATCGAGAACAAAAACAAAAGGGCATCGATTGAGCAACCAGACTGACTGAACTCTTCAGTGGACAAGCTGGCAGACTAGGTTGATAGTAATAACACCACTAAGCGCGCCCCAACGCTACTGGGCAAAACAAGCAAGGAAGTTCAATCTGTTCCAAGTGGGACATCAACAAAGCAAAACATTATGACATCTTCAAACGAATCCAAGAAGGAACAATTTCACTAAACGCCTCTGTAAAGCTGGCAGTCTTCAAAGAAGCCCCCGAAGAAGAATTCAAAGACAGCCAAAAACAAAGAGTCGCTCTTTTACAACCTATCCCTTCCCAGGCCTGGCTCACAACAACCAGCGATTGGAGCAATACGAAGACCAGCAGAAAGCATTGACAAGGACTTATTGGTCCTCTCCACCTACACGGTTACTGAAGGTGAGGTGACCAGCGACTCCTTCAGCCAAGAGGACGAGCAAACTAATATTGTCCTGGATTCTTCTGTGGAGAATGATTTTTGCTCTGTTACAAACAAAGAAGCCTGCAACCACTCTTCGTCCCTTCCTCGAACAGCACAGAGGAATCCTGTCAACAGACGAGACCAGTGAGACCCCACCTACCCTCCATATCCGAGGGATTGATCATGATGGGACCTGGGAGGCACCGGAGGGGGACACCACCTGCAACCGTGACCTGTACTTGCTGCGTAAATTTAAACAAGACAAGAAGATCACAGTTCTCAGATGAGAGAACCATTAAATTTAATGAGGCAGAAAATCGATCTAGGCCAGCCTGCATGGAGGGAGAGAGCCCTGAAGAATGGGACGAGAAGGCCTCTAGGAGACCGGGCGATAACGCCCCAACAATCAGGGGGGAGCATCACAGAAAAGGAACTAAGAGCAGCCCAATGCAACAAAGGAGAGAATTGCTCCAGAGAAGAAATAATCCGACTTCTATAGCAAATGAATCGCAAAGCAACTGGAGCTCGACGCAAAATCCAAGAGGAAACTGCCGTGGAACGAGACCCCAAAGCTAATAACAGCTTGCTATTGTAGAGAATATTACATCTAAACAATGGCCTGATCTTGAACCGGGCTAACTTCCTACGTCTGTTTCAGCATGTGCCTACCCTCAGGCTGCTGACAACCAATGACCTGGACATCGAGTCCCCTGAAGAAAGGCTACATAAGGTGATCTACCTTACTTCATCGATAGTGAACTCTTTTGATAGATGAGGCCCATCACTTGCTACCAATGGGCTTTGACCTGACGAAATGCGAGGGTGCTTCCATATGGACCCAGGAAGCCCAGAAACAAAGCTGTTCAACACTGGAGAACAGAGTAAATCACCAAAAGGGGGAGACGGACCCCACAGCATCGACAAAGCCAACCTTCCAACAATGACAATCCAGGTCGGTGCAGAGCCACAGGATGGAGACGGAAAACTACCCTGACATAACCTGACATAACCACAGAGATTAAGGAGAAGAAGAAAACGAAGTGGTTGGCGGGGGATCCTGGCGGACAAAATCAAAAAATCATAACGCCATGAATACTCTCCTAAAAATGATTTTTCGCTTGGAAGCTGGAACAGCATAGGCTTTGCCCACTTGTTTTGTGAAATAAAAATAAATTCTGAAACCTTCGACATGATCTGCTTACAAGAAATCTGGTTGCAGCATACACCTATACTAGAAGGTTTCGCTATCTATTTAAACACAGCAACAAAAGGCCACAAAGTTAGGCCAATGTTGGGTTTGTTAATCACCCTAAAAAATGGAATTGACCTCAAGCCATTGTCGATCGAGAACCCTAACCCCTTTATCCAAGTGATAACGTTAGAAGTGGGACAGGGTGAGGTGGTAACCCAAAGATTTATGATTGTATACAATGTATACTGGAATCCTGAAGCTTCCTAAACTAACGGAAACCATAACTAATTTGCTTGACCATCAGTTAGAACAGTGGCATGACCCCTGGATCATCATTAGTGGTGATCCGAACATTTACTGCTTCGATCAAAAGCGTTCCCTTATCCAGAGTGCGGACGAATCGCTGGCCCCGCGGAAAGAAGAGGCCTTGAGAGGCATCAAATCCTCACTCTCTTGAACGGATACACTGGGGGATCGGGGGATATGCTAACCCAAATTGCAAGGCCGGGAAAAAGGATCTGGCAAATACTGGACTACATATTCATGTCCCAAAACATTAAGATCGTTGAGAGTGGAAGACATGACAACAAGTGACCACAACCTGTTGAGACTGACTTGTGCACCTCTGAGTAGATATCAGCAAGTTTCACCTGGGAATGCTGGGAGGAACTCCCGGAAGAAATAGGTTGACTATTTACCCGGAACGAATTGACCACTTGATTACCAAATTAAGATCCCAGACAGAGCTTGTAAGCAGGGGGGCCTGGGGAGCACCCCGTTGATTATACCGTCATGCTGACAGATTTTGTGCAAGTCAAAACCTATAATACTAAGAACATCGGCTACTGCCACAAATATGACGTGGAATTGGCCACGAGGAAACAGACCCTTAATTCCAAACTACGCAGCCTTAAAAAGACTGCACAGTGGAAGGCCATCTGCAAATAAAAAAACTCGAGCAACAATATCGGAACTGGGTTCTCGCACATAGGAAGAGGATGCTCCAACAAGACTTGGAGGCCGTGCTGAATAAAATTGCATCAAAAAAACACTGCAGAAATCTGGCAGATAATCAACACGATGTATGCCCCACAAGACGTCTTAATTATGAATGCTGTAGCAGCCAGCTCATGGGTAGAACATTTTGCCTTGCTTTTCGAGTGCAAAGAAGAGGACCAGACCCAAGCGACACCATTAAACACACCGTGGAGCTTTACCACAGGAAACAAAGACATCCTAGAACTTATCACGAAGGCAAGCAACACAAGGGTGCCTGGTCCAGATGGGATGACCAACGCAATGTTAAAAAAAAAAACAGACCCTGAGTGATATTCCTTCATGATTTCTTGACACATATTAAGAAGTCAAGACGGATCCTGTTATCATGGAAAACCTTTTGGTACTTCCAATCTACAAGAAAGAGGACAGATCGGACCCCAAAAACTACTGGCCTGTTGCCCTCCTGGATGTGGCAGGCAAAATATTTGCGTCTTTGATTCTAAAAGACCTGTCTGCCTCGAGTGTGTCCTCTAGACATCTGGACAAATGGCAATCGGGTTTTGTTAAAGGGATCGCCACCTCTCAACTTTTTCCTGATTAACATCTTCAAGGCGCAAATGGAGAGGGAGGAACGGGGAAAGATCTATGTGGGCTTCATAGACCTGGCACAAGCGTTTGACACCATAAGCCGGCAGAAACAATGGAGGAAACTGGCTGGATGGGGATGCCAATCTGACACCAGCGAAGCGCTGAAAGACCTTTATTTTGAGACAACTTTAATGGTCAGGCTGAATAGGAATGGTCTTCTCTCTGATTAAATTGCAAACGATAAAGGTCTAAAACAAGGTTGAACGCTAGCACCTGAACTATTCAATCTGTTTCTTGGATGTAAAGGAAGCCTTCACCACCACAAGATGCTCCCCCCCCGCCACCCCTCTAAACTAGCGAACAAACCCATTGGCAGATTGCTCTATGTGGACGATGTTGTATTATTGGACCAAACATTGATTGGTTTGTCGTCAGCTTGACACCCTGCAAGAATACGTGAGGAAAAATGGTCTGCAAATCATCCCTCAAAAATCCTGGCTCATGATCCTTAACAAAAATTGTGAAGGTTAACTGAGGAAAAAACATTTGTGGTCCATAAGTGGGGAAAAAGTAACTGAAGTACGATCTATCACCTGCAAGGGGATATGCCATTTGAACTTCTGCTACCTGAGCCTTCATGCTCGGTTGCTGAGTTATAAGGAGCAGCATTTGTCGGGTGATACCCTAGGTGTACTCCCATCACTAGGAGGCCGGCCACCAAATCCATTTTGATGATGTACATTTTTAGCTTGGTGTCTGGAGATGGGTCATCTGGAGTTTCTGCTGTGCCTGTAGATTGGCACTATGAAGGGGCTCTTATGCATCATCCTGTTTTTTGAAAAGGACCCTGAAGCGCAAGGCTTTTTTGTCAGAATCCCCACTATATACAATTTTTGTGGGTTTGCACAACCAGTTTTCCCCCTCGCTATTTTTTATTCCTACGTGAGATTTTAATTTAGTGCTGCCTTTCCTAATGGGAGTTCTGTTTTGAAGTGAACCACTGCATTCATGTACATTAAGGTTGGTCACCTTAATGTACATAAATGTAGGCTGCTGCTTGTGGCAGCCACCACTTTGTGAGATAGGTGAGTGAGCTTCCTAAGGTTGTCCTTTCTTCCTATGTTTTTGTTCATAGTTTCATCTCTCCCAGAAAGGCCTCTTCTGCCGAATCCTTCTAAAACAGAGGAGAGATTTTGTTGGTTAGACCTGGTGTAGATCCTCCGCTACTGCGTCTCTCAGGCCAAGAGACATGGGGAAAGACGGCCAGCTCTGTGTGGGTTATGCTGGTGCATGTGCTGGCAGGGTTGTGACTAAACCAACACTCTCATGGTGGATCATCCTCCACATCTCGAATTCTATAATCCAGATGGGAAGGACGTGCTTTAGAGTCTCGAACCTCCAAGATCATTCAGCCAGTAACCTGGCTGCTGCCTCTGTCATGCACAGGAAGGTTACCTGTCTTGGACTGATGTCAAGTGGCTACATGGGCTTCGCTGTACACGCTGGACAAACCTCCCTGCCTTGATTTCCTGTTTGAGCTGGATGCTCGCTTTGGTCGAGCAATCCTCCAGAGTTTTCTGGTGTAGGTGATGTCCTCTTGCTCTCCTCTCCATATTTATGCACTGCTATGAGATTCTATCAAAGATTAGGACTTTGGGGGGGGGAGGGGGCACAGAGGGAGAGGGTGGGGATTTTGAGTGGATCCATTAGAAGGTACCCTCAGTCTTGTGGAAAGGCCTTTTTTTACATTGTTCCACTGGTGGCTACTATTGTATCACTGTCTCCACTAGGAGTGCAAGGAGTCCATGTGACTAGTATTGTGAGCTTAACCTAGTCTTACCTTTTGGTTGCCTCTGTGTATGGTTCTACAGTTCTGATTTCTCCCTCTACTGGGTACAGAGTGATCCGGCGCCACGTGGGTGCTCATTCGAAGGTTTCTGTAAGGTATCCAACTGAACGGCAACTGCATTTTAAAAATGGAACTTTGTATCTAAGTGGTCCTGCGACGAGTAGAGCTAAACCCAGTGCACATTCAAGTCTTCGATAAGTATAAAGTGAACTGCAATTGGTCTGAGCCCTGCTGAGGGAGACTAATTGAATGTGAAAAAGGGATCTGAGCACGGCTGATTGGGTCCGGGGTGGACTATGAATCACCCGAGAAGGAATACTTTTGAAATCGCAAAATAAAGGGATCTGAGCTCGGCTGAGGGGGATCGAGGGAAAGACACCCACATCATATAATTATAAGAAGGAAAGAAAGTTTTATTTTTGTTAAGTACATCAAGCCCTCTGGTTCAAGAGACTTTGATAGAAAAGAGACTTGAGCACAGAAAGCCCTGATGGTGGAATTGGAACTGTATCCTCGTGTAAAGGAAGCCAGTGTGTGTGTGTGTGTGCTTGGTTCGAGTGAACCGTCTTGCCCCGTGCTGAAAACGTGGGGAAGGGAGGCCAATGGCCCAGACATCCTGACTTAACATTTTGTTAACACTTCATTCTTTTTCATGAACATTCCCCCACACTATTTGTTAATTAGCGGTAAGGATTGGCAATAGTTACACTGATGCAAAGTTCTGCGCTCTGCTGCCTAAGGGTTAAACCAAATAAAAATCCAAATATTATTTAGAAAATAAAGATTCCTTCAGTGAACCTCGCCGATCAGTGGGCCAATGGAAAAACACCTACATCTAGTGAAATTTCTGATTTAAAAAAACGTTAGGAGATACGTCTGGGAAGGAAAAAAGCCGCAAATACCAAGACACATCATGCTCCGAAGTACCGCGGCGGGCGGCCTAGGGGTCCCAGACATCAGCAGATACTGCCTCGCAGCCCAGCTCTCTCACGCCTTTGCATGGAAACTGCAGGACCCCCCTGACCCTGCTGGCTAACTAGAGGACAACTGGTGCCAGTCGCCGATAGAAGCCTACCACACAGGAGAAGCCCCGACCACTCCAACAACGTGGAACCGCTGACAGTGACCAAAAACAGTGACAAGCTGGAAGAAAGCAGCCCGCCAATGGAACCGCAGAACCACGACGGGCCCTCTCACCCCCATCTGGAACAACCTGTACTTCTCTCCCGGCGTCTCCCCGAACAGCTTCGACAAGTGGAAAGGAGGCAGATTGCGTGTCATTGCGTACTTCTTCGAAAATGGCGCTCCACTGAACTTTGAAGCCTGCAAGACTAAATTCCAGGTCCCGGAAACTGAAAGGTTCAGGTACGCCCAGCTCAGGCACTGGCTATCAAGCAATGCAAGGCGGAAGCAGAGAGCTATCAGCCCTGGAGAGCACTCTCACGACTACCCCTCCCAAAGGGAAAGTGGCCACCCTATACAAACTACTAGATAGAACGGACCTGAACAAGAAGGAGCCTTACATGATAAATTGGGAAAAGGACATGGGAAAGAGAGATTGATCCAGCAGAATGGGGCCATATCTGGTCCCGCATTCACAAAAGCTCCAAATGCGTAACCAACAAAGAAGGGGCCTCAAAGGTGTGTTACAGATGGTACCGAACCCCAGAAATCCTCAACAAATGCAACCCCTCCATCCCACCGAACTGCTGAAGAGGATGCTCGGACAAAGGCACACTATACCATCTATTATGGACCTGTCAAATTCATCACAAGCCTCTCGATCCCGTGGGACCCAGGAGTAGTCCTGTTCGGATCAACGGGCGAGTGTCGATTCCCTCTGTCAGGCTGTCTAGCCGACCTCTGCCTGCATCTGTTAACGGCGGCAAAAATATCAATCGCCAGACTATGGAAACACCCCGAGGGCCCATCAATCCCAATGTGGTGGACCAAATGTTGGGAGATAGCTGCAGCCGAAAAAATCACAGCCGTGCGCTTCGACAACAGAAGCAAATTCTACCAAACATGGGCCCCATTCCTGGACTACACGCAGCGATTCCCGGGAGTGGCAAGACAGCCCCCAACCCTGCGCTGGCTGGAGAAAATGGACTGAACACCCGACAGTGGCAAAACAGAGACATCTCCGTTGGCCTGGCCGGAGCCCAACACCAACATCCTCTCACCTCCCGAACAGCAGAGCGATCCTGGGTCTAGAGCATGGCCTTCCCCGCCTACCCCAAGGCAAAGCAGCAAGAAAGAGACTGGTTCCCAATACAGCTTATTGTGTAAACCTATGCTCCCTACGTCTCCACTCCCCCCTCCCTCCCATTGTTCCCTTTTCTGACCTCAGTTCGACTGTTCTGTCAGATTAGTTGAAACAAAGCTTTAATGTCATCCTAGACCAGATGTCTTGCCGAAAGCTATATGTTTCCTGTGTATATTTTGTTTCACTCATTACTACTATAAAATAATAAAGTGAAAGTTTGAAAAAACAAAAAAAAACACAAAAAAACATTAGGTCATAACTTACTTCAGTCATCCCATTCCACAGAATAATCGATAGCACCAGATTCTGTGGTGTACAGATAGTGTGCTTCTGAGTGATCCTATCATTGTGCTTGCATGATCTGGGCCCCACCCCCTCCTGAAATCTCCAGGCCCCATGCTCCAGTGATCCCAGCCCAGTTGGGCCTCTACAGCTGCGTGCAATCTGCTCCGTTGCACTCGGTGAGCCACCCTGCCCCCAAAATGGCCGCTACGAAGTCTGGTGTTTATGCGTTGCTTAGCAACACCGCATACTAATTGGAGCACATCCGAGAGGTGAGGCCCTGTTTGCCCCTGTTCGCCACAGGGCGCAAAGGGCACTATACATCATAACCTGTCCTGCAAAATGTTCCCGGGACTCCACCACAGCAACAGAATTCTTCGCGCCTACAACAAAGTTCTGTCAACCACACAGGTGGTCGTGAGTACTCGCCCCATGAACTACCGCCCTTGAACTCGCCTAACTGCCAAGCATTATATTGTATGCTCACTTGTATCATACAAAGCGGGTGCCACTCACCCCGCATGTCTGGTCACGTACCCACATGTTACTCTTTCCCATATGCAGCTAGCGGAATCCACGCCCAAACCACTGCTGTGTCCCATTACTAAGTTAAACCATCACTAATGCATACCTGTGACCTATACCATATCCCTAACATTCTGCCTAGCACGTATGGTTGCCAATTCTGCATCTATTAGTAAAATTTGTTTGCCACTGCATAACCCTACTCACTAGTAATGACACCGTAAAATGTTTTGTTATATTTTGTGCTTGTCCACATACTAACATATAGCCATAACGTACGACTGCCAGTTGTGCATGTAAAGCTATTCCCGGTTTCCCTGTTTGCCAGTTCGCCATTGTACTTGATTATTAATATTTACGTAATTCACCTGTTGCCTACTATGTTAGACTGCTATTTCTGTACTTAGCCATTACTCTATTACCACGCAATCCGACCTTGAGCTAAGCTCGCCTCCTGTCATCTCCTATTCAAATACTGTGCGCATATCCATTAGCCTTCTTAGAGTTTACATCAGATAACACATCATTACTCTATCGTGCTCACCAGCCCACTCTACCCTTAGCCTCACCTGCCCAATGGTAACAACCCACTATATTACCTGCACAACTCCTACACCAATTATGGCCAAACACCACCATCTCATGCTTCCTTGCTCAGACCTGATTCCACCAACTCCATTCCTGCCGGCCCTAAGGATAAATGAGTTTCAATCCACACCCCAAATCCACTCTACCCAAATCCCCAAATAATACCTGGCCCAAGCCCACGAGACGAGAATGGCCAGTCGGGGTGTGGTGCTGACGTGGGGTCGGCTTGGGCATGTATGCTTGGGGGTTTCCCTAGGCCACTTAATCTAAAACATATTAGCAAGATGAAAGACCTGGCCTATATCTTGGCCAAGCGTAGAATCGCGATGAGCTGGAAAGCGGCCCACCGCCCTAAAGTGGAGATGTGGTGGACAGACCTTAAGTGGGCTGAAGCAGAAACTGCAGTCTGGTATGAAGCAGTCATTAGAGGGGGGAGGAAGAGGTAGGCCCCCTGATAGCCTGGAGACCATTGGTGACCACGAAGGCAAACCCTCACCAGGTCAATCATGAAACGGAAGACTGGGAGGAGTTGGAAATAATTGAGACACCTGAAGATGTTCAGGTAGGAGGCACGGATTTGACGGCTGTTGGGGAGGCAGGGGGGAGGACGGAGGAGAGTATTGAATAATGTAATGTTACAACAGTGATTATATACGTCCTAAATGGTTGTAATGTTTTGAGTTTGTTTAAACAATAATAAAAATTGTTTAAAAAAAAACACCCGGGCCAAGCCCACATCTACAGCTCTAATCCCCTCACTCACGCCACCCGCACACTTAAACTTAAGACTTGGAGCTCGCACATCCAAAGAGCCCACTACCAATCACAAATACACTGCTAAAACCTACAACACTCCAGTGCACACAAATGCACACAGCACAAAGATCCAGGAACACACCACTATGCACCCCGTTAACATCTCCAAACCTAAACACAGCACAAACAATAATATGCAAATCCAACTTGCTCTCATTAATGTGAGATCAATGCAAGCCCGTGCCACAAATACACAATCTAATCTCCGACTTGGAGTTAGATGCATTAGCAATTACAGAAACATGGCTACACGAAGCCTCTGGACCAGCCATATGCCAGTCCCTACCCCGGGGTACATCATCCTCTGCCAGGACAGACCCGCACATAAAGGTGGAGGGATTGCCCTTATAGTCAAAGAAACACTTAAGGCTAGACAGATTAAATCTGCCACATCAAACAACTTTGACGCCCAACACCATGACAATGCACCTCATCTAACGTCCTCCAGGCCCTCTTCTAGACTTCAAGCCAACTTCCTACACCTCATAGGCAATGACCTCAAACCGAACACTAGAGCCATACTCTTAGGAGATCTCAATCTCGGCTACAAGGATGCAAAGGACAAACACAGTAAAGCCTTTGCTAAAGCTCTCCTAGACCTAGAATTCATTCAAAAAGTTGACTCCGCCACCCACACCAAAGGATGCATACTAGATTGGCTGGCTGACCACAACTGTTGGTGTAGACATCAACTCTATTACACCACAACCTTAGACAGACCACCATCTCATCCATTTCTATATCCCTACAAGTGCCACAACCCCACAAAACCTTCCTACGCCAGCTGCCCTCGCTAGATCAAAAAATGTGCTCATGAAAGAATCCTCCCCCCTCCTAAAAATCTTAGCTCTAGACTCGCCACTTTCTAACAACCCCACAGAATTGGTTGAATTGTACAACACTACCATCAAAGAGGTGATTGACACAATCGCCCGGTTAGAGAGAAAAAAGGCTAAAAGAATCTTTCACAACAATTCCTGGTACAACCAAGAGCTACTTGACTTTAAAGTACTCAAAAGACACACCCTCAACAATTGGCAATCCATCCACCTCCACTCGTGACTCATACCTGGCTATCGCTAAACAGAATAAAACTGCCATTGCCACAACCAAAGCGGCAGCTTACAATACTAGAATAGACAATGCCTAATCCCACTCAAAAGAATTATTCGCCATCTTCAATGAGCTTGTCACTCCTCCCACGTCCAAACATCAAACTGTTAAGGACGAGAAATGGTATAATGACGTCCAGAAGGCTATGCTGGATAAAATCGAGTTACTTAAAAACAAAATCACAACTAACTACGCCAACCTACCTCCGATCACCCGCACAATAAATGCTGCACCTAACTCTAAGCCCACTATCCCTCCTGACAGCGAACCACATCCGCCATTTACCTTTTAGAAATGTAAGCATTCCTGAAGTTTCACTTATAATGAAGAACATCAAACCTTCAATATGTAAAGGTGACGTTTGCCCAGCAAACCTAATCAAAGACTGTTCTGAAGCACTAGCACACTTCATTACAACTTTTATTAATGCCTCATTTGCCTCTGGCACAGTACCCTCTTCCCTCAAGGAAGCATGGGTTCGGCCACTACTAAAAAAGCCTAAACTGGACCCCGACTCTCCAAATAACTACAGGCCCATTACAACAGTGCCTTTTCTCCTGAAAATCTTGGACAAGGCTGCGTATCTCCAGATACAAGCCTACCTAGAACTATACAACATCCTAGGAAAGAGACAATCTGGCGTTTGTCCACGGCATGGCACTGAATCAGCCTTGGTTGATTTTAAAAAACCAACTCCTAAGCAATATGGACAAGGGTAAATCAGCTATCCTCCTACTTTGTGACCTGTCGGCAGTGTTTGACCTGGTTGACCACAAGGTCCTTAAGACACACCTCACAGACACGTCTCACTTCTCTGCTGAGGCCACCACTTGGATCAAATCCTCCCTATAGGGCAGAGCCATGAGGGTGTTCTCTGATCAAGCATCAGCCACCCCATCCCCGATCAGCTGCAGAGTACCAAAAGGCTCCTGCACCTCCCCCACGCTCTACAATCTATTTACCTTACCACTTTTCAACGATTTAGAAGAATTCGGCATAACTTTCCCCAATTATGCCGATGATACACACATTCTTATCCCACTATCTGGTGGCTACGAACAAGACCTCCAAAACCCTACACGACACCTATGCCATCAACCAGGCCTGGATTGCAGCTAATGGCCTCTGTCTAAATGGGGACAAAACCGAGATACTACTGGTTGGTCCAAAAGAATTCCGTAGGAAACTAGACAGCAAATATGGCAACTTCAAAGTAGAGAATTCAGTAATTGCAGTGTCCCCCTCTATAAAAACTTTGGGAGTGCACCTAGACGCAACCCTGTCCATGGATAGACACGTAAGCTACATCTCCTCAGCAGCAGCACTCGCAACAAAAATAATCGATGCGGTAAAACCTCACCTATCCTCTGAAAACTGCCTCAATATTGCTAGAGCCACTATAGGTGCTAAACTGGACTATTGCAATGTCTTCCTACGGGGCACTTCCGCAAAAAACATGAACAGACTCCAAGTTACACAAAATAACGCACTGAGAGCAGCACTCAGTATTCCCAGGAGAGAGCACATCTCTCATGCAAGACAAAAAGCCCACTGGCTCCCAGTCAAAGTGCGTATCTTATTTAAGATCCTCACCATCACCCATAGATGCCTATCCCAATCTGTTCCAAGCTACCTAGCTGAACGAATACGTCCAGTGCAGACACTCGGACCAAAACGTACATACACACACTCTAAATTCCCACCTTCAACAGAACCAAAGCCGTTGGGTCGAGCTTTGAAGTCCTAGCACCAAAATCTTGGAACTCACTACCACCTCAATTGAGGTCGGAAACTTTGCTCTTGGCCTTCAGAAAGTCACTGAAGACCACCTTATTCAAATGAGCTTTCTTTCCTGCTCCACTGTTCTCATGTAACCCTGGAACATGAGCAAGGCCTAGAACTAAGCCTGCTACTACGCACTGCTTCAATACTATACTTATGTCAATGCTAACACCGTTCCATGACAAGTGAGCTCTCTGTAACAGCACCACGATGCCCCAGGGCAGCTGCACGCTTTATAAATGCTAATAAAATAAAAATATCAAGGACAGAAAGGAGTTGGGCAGGGATGTTTTCTTCCCTCCTCCCCCACAGTTTAATCTATGTGAATTCTCGTTCTTCGACTTTGGAAGCCATCAGTGCAGATGTGCCGCATTGCCGGGGTAGGAAGATTCCGGTGCTAAGATATGCGGACGGTGCAGTGTTGCTCGCTAGGATCCCTAGATCCCTACAGATACTGGTGGATTCGTATGGTACTTAATTTGTGGGTTTACAAAAAATGCTCGTAAGTGCTACACCATGTGCTTTGCAAAGCACTTGTGTAGGATTCAGCATATAGCATTGAATGGCCATCATCACCTGCCTGATTGTACGCACTTTTATTAACTGTGGATTTGTTTTAAGTAGACTCGCTTGGAAGGTGAATGTGGATGCATAGAAGGCTAGGCTGATCCATGTTATTGGATGGCTTTTCAGATTTGCCAAATGCATGGGGCTGTTTTGCATTGAGCGCATGTTGATTGTGTATTGGGGGAAAAGCGCTTGCTGCTAGTGCTTACTGTAGTGATCTGTGGGCATGCAGGAATATAGAGCACCTCCAGAGTACAGGAAAACAGTTTTTCGCACGCGTCCGTATTTCTCCAACACCCTCGTACATTCTGAACTTCGTGACAGGTATGAACTAACTTAACTGATCTGCTTTCTTTGCAGCCAATCTTACTGTGGTGGGCTGGGTGGACAAGCAAAAAAGGGTAATTAACGAGAAGGCTCTTAAGGAATGTTTTATTGTTGGGGGAACTATCAGAAAATGCTCTGAGAGAAAATGTGAACTTGCAAAGTCCTCAGGCTGTAACTGCCACTTTCTCCTGTAGTGGGACCAGCGGACTAATTTTCCATGGTTCCTATTGTCTATCACCAGTTTCTCTTAACCTGGGCTCAGCTAAACGCTTTTCATCTTAAAGCAATTGCATGTCCGTGGTCTTGGGAGGTGAGAGGGGGTGGCTTCTGCCATTGCGGAAAGTGAGAATCACTCCAACATTTTGTTTTATACTGACCTCTTTTTGTAATAACCTTTGCAAGCGTCACCTTCTGAAACTCTTACGAGAATCTGTTTTTTGCCACTGGACACCTGAATTTGTGATGTTCCTGTTGATTCCTAATGCTCGATTGCCTTTGCAAGTTATTTGAAAGCTGCTTGGTACTGCGGATCGAAATTACTTTCCACGTAACCTAACCAAGCTTAAATCTGTTTGTATTGTAACATGTTCAGCATTTTTCATTTTATTTTGTAATCTGAGCTTTTTGTCTTTGTGGGAAATTCACTAATTTTAACCACATGTCCTTGCTATTTTATGACCGTTGATGGCACTTGTGTGCTCTGTGGAGACATTTCCTGTTTTTAATTGTATGCTCTTTTTTTTTAATCCTTACGTTTGATAATGGAATTATTATTGGAGTTCATCTTTCATCTCTGTATGTTCTTGTGCTATTGCGACCACATTTTTATGTGATGTTTAATATATTCCTTGATGATCCGAATAAACTGATTTGCTTACTTGCTTCAACATGTGCTAGTTCTGAATAATTTCCACCCTACAATCGAAGGGAAAAGTGTTAGAATGCACACAGACAGCAGCACGTCTTTCTGTTTGATCAACAAAAGTGGTGGGAATGATTGGTTTGCTAAGGACTACTTACTACACTCTTAGAGAAAGGAATTCACTTCACAGGAAAGGTTAGGTAGATTGCGCAGGATCCAGGCAAGCCTTGCAAGTCCCAAAGAGGGACAAGTTAATCATCCTGAAATATGAAATTCTCCCAAACCGATCATTTGGCATCCCAAATTGGAGAGAGCATAGTTGATTTTTCTCTGAGGATGTATACCTCCTAAGTTTTAGAGAGAAATGCATGTACTGTGACGATTCATGGGATCATATCACTTCTCTCCAAGGGGGAGCCCTTCCCTGTGAGGATAGGGAGGTTAGGCTGCTACCTTAGAGTGCCCCTAGGGGTGGTAAGATCTGGGAGGACCTCACAGAGAGAGACTCCCTCCATGGGGATAAGGATTCCCGTTCCACGATGGAACACCCTAATCCACTTTCCCTAAAAATGATGAAACCTTTAAGATCTGTCGAGGTCCAGGCCGACAGTACTACTGTGCACTATTGTGATGCTCCTCTTCTATCTGTACTTGTAGATCCCTTTAATATGAATACTCAGTCCTACCAGGATTTGCACTATGAAGGAACTGCGAAGAACTGTTGGGGAGAATTCTCAGAAATGTGCTAATTCCCTCTACCTTAGAAACCCCCATCAACTTTGCTGGATTTTGAGGACTTGATTTTGTTTAACCTGGAGAAAGTGAGACCCTTTTTCCCTCTCGCTCATGTATTTCAATTTGATTTTGTACTCCATTTGTTTTGGTTGTGGAGTCGGTCAAACTCCATAGGCATCATCTTTTACATTGTGTCACACAGCATCTTCAGTGCAGTGACACAGGGAAGTCTTTCAGATTTCCCAAAGGTTTAAATGCCTTCTCTGGGATAAACTAATGTTTCCCCGGCAGTAAAGTGAAATTGACTTTACTTACGTTTGTAACTTTCTAGACCCAGCACACACTATCTTACAATAGGGTGCTGGAGGGGTAACTTAGTATCCCCCTTTGTCTAGCTTCTCATGTAACAATTTAATGTTACCCTTTCCTCAC
The DNA here is from genome assembly GCF_040938575.1 of Ambystoma mexicanum. Taxonomy (NCBI): domain Eukaryota; kingdom Metazoa; phylum Chordata; class Amphibia; order Caudata; family Ambystomatidae; genus Ambystoma; species Ambystoma mexicanum. The sequence continues at coordinate 359,915,893 of NC_090925.1, forward strand.
TGAATGGCTGGTGGCAGTGGTTTAATTTTTACTGCCATTATGGGATTTTACTGCGGGCTGCGTTCGCAGCAACGGTAAAGCACCCATGGGTGCCATTTTTGTCAAAATGGCCCAGTCTTCTTTTGTCGCCATTTATTTGTGGAAAGGTCCTGCTTGCGATTTACTCTGCGCGCCAAACCAGGTTTGGTCCTTTTGTTAGTTTTGTCTTTGGCGGGCTTCACGTGAAACCCGCCTCTGGCTCCAGGGTGTCTGGTGGGGGCAGGAAGCGAGAGAGGTGCCCGAATCTCCCTGTGCTTAGTCTCCTAGGATACAGGAATGCACTCTCTGGGTGACTGACAGCTAGGCTGGAATGAATGGGAGCAAGCTGCGTAAAAGGCGAGGCTTTTTGGCATGGAAGGCCGAGTCGACCAGTGGACGAAGGAATCCAAAGAAGAACTTGAAGAAGACGCCTGCTGCAACTCCTGGACTATTGGTTTGCCCGGTGAAGCCCTGTTGCTGTGCTGAAACTCCAAGGATGACCCTTTGAGTTGGTGGGACCAATCAACTCCAAAGTAAGCCACCTGGCCATCCTCCCAAAGCTGATCGAGTATCCACTGCAGTCGCCGCTGGAACCGGATAGCCAGAGGGAGGAACACCAGTTAATGTGTGTTGCTTTTAAGTTGGCCAAGAGCTCCAGGAAGATGATCCAGACTCCTGGAAGCAGGACTGACCAAGCCTGAGCCCCCTCAACGGAGTGCAGGAAACAACAAAAGCCCATCTTGACAGCCAGGAACTGTGGTGCTGCTATTTGCGGTAGACGCGAGGAGCTGAAACACCGAACAGCCACTTGTTTGAAGTTTGCCGGTTGCAAGCGATGACCGTCCCATTGCAGTGCAGGATTCCCCAGATGTCCTCCCTCTTGTCCCAACGACTGAGGCCCAGGAACAGCGAGATCTGCAGAGCTGCACAGGAACAGAAGGCATCTGCTGCACTTTTTCTTCAACCTAAAGGTACTGTAAAGTCTAAGAATTTACCTCTTGTTGTGTAGCCACTTGTCCTTGTTGGAGACTTGCTTGGTTGCATGTGTAGAGTTGCTGTCAGCTTCTTTACTTCACACGCCTAATCAGCCTGTGGCCCTACTCTGATTTTCTTCTATTCTATCAAGACTTTTTAAACATGGGAAAATACTTTCTACTTACCTGCAAGAAGTGCTTCACTTCACCTTAACTTTTGCTAACTTAACATTGGCTGGCCTAGGCTCCCTGAATGACTCTTCTCTCTTCTGCTCATGTGTTTTGCCTTCCTTCCAGGAAAGGGTTAACTGACTTTGCATTGGGGGGGGGGGGTTGTATTGAAAGTACTTACCTACTTAATAACTGTATGAATACTTGTTTTATTCTGAATTCTCTTCTCTTTAACACTACTCCTAAGAATATTCTAAATGCAACCGTGATACATTAATGTCAACAGCACCCTAGCTATTGAAGTCACCTGAGGGTGTAGGTAGTGCCTGTGTGTCATCCCAAATGGGTATTCAGTGATTTAGATAACTAAGAGTGTGTATTTTTTAAGTGTATTTGTGTGGTGTTTTATATTGCTCCCTTCTGAAGAAGGCTTATTCTAACTGACAAATTGATAATTGTTTTATCAAGAAACCTTGTGTGTAAGAGTTTATTTGAATACTTGTCACTGTGAATCTCTGTAACTCCCCTACAGCTCACATTGACCCCTCTTGAGATAAACCTGGTTGCTCCACACGCTACCAACCTGTGTAGCGCAGACTTATACCAAAGGTTGAGTTTATGTTGCCAGGGGGTCAGGGTTGTTGTAGTGCACCCAAAGGGTACCGCATGCAATCTTGCCTAACAAGAACATTGAAGGAGTCCTGCAGAACACTTGTGTGAAACGTACAGGGACAAGATGGCCCCAAGGAGGCAAGAGGAATACGCAAGGAAGCTTGACGATGAACTATGGCACTCCACTGGGGATGTCCTTTAGGGAGAATTCTCAGAAATGTGCCAATTCCCTTTACCCTAGAGACCCCCAGCAACTTTGCTGGATTTTGAGGGCTTGATTTGTTTTACCTGGAGATAGTGAGACCCTTTTTCCCACTCTTTCATGTATTTTAATATGATTTCTGAGCTTTGTGTTTCTTTTGGTTATGGAGCCTGACAAACTCCATAGGCGGCATCTTTTTTTTTGTTTTTTGTTATAACAGTTTATTGATTTTTCCAAAGCTATATATTCATTACAACAATGCAATAATTATAAGTTAATTCACGATGAAGTGTCTCTCAGAATGTTTGTAGGTTGGGGTAGTTGCTGGTCTCCTGGCCATTGTCGGTGGCTCATCTTGGTCGCAGCTAGGTGTCCGTCTTGACTTTGGTGTGTTTTGGGGAGCTCCGGTGTTCAGTAAAGTGGGCTTGACTCTGCACTCACCTTCAAGAAGCAAATCGATTCCCTAGCATCCTCTACAGCGTATACCTGCAAACTAATCCGAGCTTGCAGATCTTTCCTCTCCGAGACCAGCTGCATCACACTGACTAATGCACTAATCTTATCCAGACTGGACTATTGCAACGCTCTGTATGCAGGATCCAACAAATACATCCTTGATAAATTACAAACTCTCCAAAATAACGCTCTAAGAGCAGCCCTAAACATCCCATCCAGAAATCACATATCCGCCGCCAGAAGAAACATCCACTGGCTAAAAATCAAGGACAGGATTACCCTAAAAACCCTCTCCCTCACATCTAAATGCCTCAATAATATAGCTCCTCCCTACCTGAAAGAAAGAATCACCAAGAGATCGTCAAACCGTCCCACTAGAAAGGCCAACGCAGACACCTGATCGGTACCCAGATACAAAAAAAGTACCGCCGGTGGCTCCAGCTTCCCGGTCATAGCAGCCCAAACCTGGAACAGACTCCCCCCCCCCCCCCCCCCCCCAATCTCAGAACTGACCAACTCTACCCGAGCTTCAGGCGCCAGGCCCTCACCTGGTTACGTACTAATGACATATAATCCGGACTGAACAACCTACCCCCCTCTTGACTATGCCATCTAGGCTCACCCTCAGGCCTCCTTCTTTTCGCACCTTGCCTTTAATGTTCACAACTTACCAACATTTGTAAATGTGTATCAACTGTTTCTATCTGTATCATTCCAGTAACCAAGTTCTCAAGTATTCATGTAATGTTTGCGCCCAGCTACCCTCGGGTTTGGTTTCGCGCTATACCAAATAAACAAAACAAACAAACATTGGAGCCATGTGGTGAGTGGGGATCTCCTAGTGAGAGCTGGGAATTTGGCCGCGTAGTCCAAAAATGGGTCCCATATATTCAGGGTTCTATTTAGGGAACCTGTTCGTATTGCCGTGATTTTTTCAGCTAATGCTATGGCCCAGCATTTGGCCCACCATAAGGCAATTGAGGGGCGACTTTCGTCTTTCCATAGTCTGGCCATTGCGATTTTTGTGGCCAGTAGTAGGTGGTTGCATAGGCGGGGTATTTGTCCTGAGATCGGGAATGCTCCGTCTCCAGTTTCCCCTATATGGACAATTCCTGGGTCCCAGGGTATGGAGAGACCGGAGATGTCTTTGATATGTTTTAGGACTTCCTTCCAGTATACCTGTGCCTTTGGGCAGGACCACAACAAGTGGAATAGTGATCCGGGGACTGGGCAACCGCGCCAGCATGCATCGGGGATATCTGGGTTGGCTTTATGAATTTGAGTAGGGGCGATATAGTATCTGTAGCAAAGTATGTAACCCCCTTCCCTGTTCGTGATGCATTGTGAGCTTTTGTGCAATCTGGCCCAAATTTCCCCCATTCCTCTACCGCAATTTCTCGCCCAAGATCCTTTTCCCACTCTCATGTATCTTTCTTTTTTTGCAGGGTCTGACCTGTCTAGGAGCTGGTAGATAGTCGAAGCCCCGCCTCTGCTGGTTGGCGTTGTTAACGTGAGCTCCAGCGCTGTTGGTTCTCTAGAGCATTTTTCTCAGGTTGTTCTGTGGGACATCCAGTGCCTGATTTGGGTATAGCGAAATCTTTCCCGCTCTCCCACTCCAAATTTTATTTTGCACTTCTCGAACATGATGGGTGAGCCCTCTTCTAAAAAGTCGCTAGTTTACGCCAGGCCCCCTACTGCCCAGGCTTGTAAGTCCCGCGGGGGGTTTCCTGGTGAGAAATCAGGATTGTTCCAGATGGGGGTCAGGGGTCCCAAGGCGCATCGAATGCCCCATTTCCGAGCTGCGGCTTTCCAGCAATGGGTTGTTACAGTCGTGGTTGATGGGGGGGCCCCGCTGTTTGCCTGTGGCTTTGTTTGGCAGGTGTGGCAGATCGGGTAATGGGACCGGACACCAGGACTCTTCGATTTGCCTCCATTTGGGGGGTCTGTTTCTTGCACCCAGTAGAATGCGTGTGATAATTGAGCGGCTAGGGTATATCTGGCCAAGTCGGGTACTCCCAGCCCCCCCCTGTGGTATCCCCTTCAGCATAACTCATTTGTTAATTCGAGGTCCCCCCCCAAATAAATTCTAGTATTTTCTTTTGTAGAGCTTTTATGGCAGGGCCTGGGATCTGTATTGGTAGTGCTGCACAGTGGTATAGCCATCTGGGGATCAGGTTCATTTTGACGGCGGTAATTCGCCCGAACCCGGGAGATTTCCTGCTGCTTCGACCTTTTGAGTTTGTTTTGCAGGTCGCTGATTAATTGCGGGATGTTGTTCGAGTACAGTCGCATTGATCTGGACCCCAAGGTATTCAATTGCACCCTTGGCCCATGGGATTGGTGAAAATGGGGTAAGGGAATCTCTTTCTTGGGTGTAAAGGTTAATGGGTAATGCTGAGGATTTGAATAGGTTAACCTTGAATCCTGATAGGGCCCGAACTCCCAGATTTCTTTTCATAGTGCCCCCAGGGATGTTGCTATGTGCGTGGCGGTGATTAATACATTATCAGCGTATAGCGCGATTTTGTATTCTTGGTCACCGACCAGAATCCCCTTTATACTCTCATTTTGTCTAATTGAAGCGGCGAAGGGTTCCATGGACAGGGCGAAAACTAGGGGTGATAGTGGGCAACCCTGGCTGGTGCCCCTGGAGATGTGTATGTGTCCTGACCTGGTGCCGTTAATTCGCAGTTGTGTGGTGGGAACTTGGTAGTTGGCCATAACCCATGTGGTGAAGTTGGGGCCGAAGCCAAAGTGCTCAAGGACCGCATGGATATAGCCCCAGTCCACCCGGTCAAAGGCTTTGTGGGCATCTAGTGAGATCACTGCCATGCCTATCTTCGTTTTGTGCGCAGTCTCAATTAAGTTTATCGTTCGCCTGATGTTGTCGTGGGTCCCTCTTCCAGGGATAAACCCCGTCTGATCTTAGTCTATTAAGAATGGGAGGACCGGCCCCAGTCTTCTAGCTAATACTTTGGCGAAGATCTTGCTGTCGTTGTTCAGGAGTGATATCGGGCGGTAAGAGTCAAGAAGCTCGGGATCCTTCCCGGGTTTGTGTAGTAGGACTGTGATCGATTCGGCCATTGATTTTGTGACTGATCTTGTGGATAGAAAGGAGTTAAATAAGGCGGCTAGCTGGGGTGCCAAGACTCTGGGTGCCATCATCAGCGTTGATGGGGGCCTCCAGGGGTTCTAGCTGGACTGAGCTTTGGGGGGGCAGCGCCCTCAGATATTCTGGTAGTTCGTCTAGGACCGTGGGATCTCCGGACATTGTGGATTTATGATACCTCATTAGTTCATTGGTTTTATCTGTCTCGGAGTAAAGCAGCTTTCCATTTTCCCCGCGTAGCTGGAGAATATTGGTTCGTCTTCGGATCGCCCTTAGCTTCTGCGCTAATATCCGATTTGCTTTGACCCCTTTATTGTAATAGAACTGTTTTGTATATGCTAGTGATTTGGCTGTCCGGTCGGCGCAATGCATTTACAGAGCTAACTTCGCCTTCCTCAGGGCTCTTTCTGATTTCCTGGAGTAGCGTGCTTTTAGCTGACCTTCTAGTTGGACCACCTCTTGGTGGTAGCTATGTTTGAGATTCTTCTCTGTTCCGCTCCTGTCCCGATCAGCACGCCTCTGACTACCGCCTTCATTGCGTCCCAGATTATGTTGGTGGGGGAGGACTCAGTGGTGTTCTCCTTAAAGTAGTTGGATATTGCGTCCTCCACTTCGGCTCTGATGCTAATGTCTAGTAAGAGGGAGTCATTTAGTTTCCAGTACCTCTGGATAGGGTTTCTTTGGCCTGATATGGCTAGATTCACGGAGACTGGAGCATGATCGGAGATCATGCAGGTATGGATTTCTGAGCTGTTAATACATGGGAACAGTATTCCGGAGATTAGAATGATTAGCTATTCTTGAATAGCCCTTGTGAACATTGGAGTAGTGCGTATAGTCTCCATACATCTACGGTGTCTGTCTCTCTGAATAGTTTGGCTAGGGATAGGGCCTGTGTAAAGTCTGCACTTGTGGGGGGAAGTGTTTGTCCAGCTGCAGGTTTGGCTTGGAATTGAAATCCCTGCCGATGATCAAGTGGCATTCGCGGAAGGTTGAGGTAGTCGGAAGAATGTCCGTGATGAAGCTGCCTTGGGCTATATTGGGACTGTAAATTGTAACGATCGTGATGGGGAGCTCTTCAAAGAAGCCTTTGAGTAGGAGATAGCGGCCGTCTGGATCTTACCTTATTGCGATCTAGGACAGCAGGATTTTGTCGCCGAGTAGTATTGCTACTCCCCTTTTCTTCTTCCCTGATGAGGCGAAGTAAGCTTTCTTGAATCTTTTGAATTTTATGCAGTGTTCGTCTTCCTTTAATAGATGGGTTTCTTGAAGCAGCACAATGTCTCCGGATAGTTGACTCAGTCGGTGTTCAACTGATCTGCGCTTTCTTGGTGAGTTCATCCCTTGGATGTTCCAGGAGAGGATTCTTATTTCGTTTGTATCAGCCATCGCCTGCTCTGTTATGTTGAGTGTGCCTCATGGTTCGTTCCCCCAACCAGTTCTGTGAGTCTAGAAGCGTCTTTTGCGGATGAATTGAAGTGGTAATTTGCTTTCTGTTGTTGTTGCATGTTGCGTTGAATTGAAAAAGGACAGAACTGGAGATGATTAATGTCCATAGCTTTGGGTTTGTCCGTTTAAGTCCCATTCTCCGCCTTCCCCCCACCCCCCCTGCACTCCCTTCCTAACTTTGAACTAGTAGGAGAAACGACATCCTATTGCCACTGGGGAACTAGTGGCACCAATATGCTCGGTGTTGGCCAACTGGGCCGCCAAGATGAACCATGGTGAAGTTCTGCTGCTGCCCGCGCTTTTGCGCAACTTATCTTTACTCAGGTAGATTCGTAGACGGAATTGGATGGTCTTTGTTTGAGGATTGAGGGCTAAAGGGCCACAGGGCCATTGCCGGGGTACTCATCCCATGTCGCCGTCTTTCTTCGGTGGGCCCCTGAGTCTGCGCTGTCTGTTGGTTTTAGACCATGCTCCCCTGGAGAGTTGTCCCCGAGAGGACGGTTTGTTTCTTTGGATTCAGAGCCCCCCTCTGCTCTTCTTTGGCCCATGAGTTTCTCTACTTCTTTCATAGACTGTTTTTGTCTCTGTGGTCCCTCCTATCTAAATTTTACTGAGGTGGGGAATCCCCAGTGATATGGAATTTTCTTTTCTTGCAGCCAGACTGTCAAGGGCTGCATGGTTTTCCGTTTCTGGAGAGTTGAGTTCGCTAGCTCCTGGTAAAGTGAGATAGTCGCTCCTCGGAAGGTGATCTGTCGCATCTGCCTTGCTTCCCGCATTATATCCTCTTTTATTAGGAAAAAGTGTATCCTAGCCAGCACATCTGGGGGAACGTGGATGTTTTCCTTGGGATCGTTCTGTGTACCCGGTCTAACTCCAGGGGGGAGTTGTCCGGCAGGGTGATTATGAATCTAAAGAGATCCGATATGTAGGATTTCAATTCTGCCTCTGGGATAGAGGCTGGGATTCCTCGGACCCTGATGTTGTTCCTCCGCGAACGGTTTTCCAAATCCTTCTGTTTTGCTTCTAGGGTGTTGCATCTCGACTCAAGGGCAGCAATTCTGTCCTTATCGTGTTCAATTTCAAATCTTTGGTCGCAGACCTCTGATTCTATTTCAGTGGTTCGATGCTCTACCTCCCCAAACCTTTTATACAAGGAGTTCAGTTTCTTGGTAACTTCTTCAGTGCTTTTTTTTGATTTCCTTGGTTAGGGCTGATAGTAGGTCTTGAAGGTCGGCTTTAGTTGCTACTTGTGGTGGATTGGGCTCCGGTACCGCTGGTGTGGGGATGCTATTCTTGCTGGAGTACTCAGGTGGGTCAGCTTTCTTAGCCCTTTCAGCGGCTGAGGTAGCCATGAGAGTGGCAATGTCCGTTTGTTTTGCTGACTTCCCGCTTTTAGACATTTTGTGGGTGATGGATTTAAGTGGATAAGCTTCTGTATGGGTGATCCCATGAATACTTCATGTAAGCAGATGTGGATCTGGTGTTCTCCGACCCCTCCGCGGCCCCTGCTGACCAAGGCGAGTTGAAATATGCTCCTTGGCGATACTCGGGCGGTGGAAGTGAGCTTGGGATTTGGGGAGGGGGGGTGTGTTGATTTGGGTTTTAGGTCCGGAGGGACCTGCTGTTGAGTGCTCCTGATGATTGGGCCGCTGTGTCTGCAGGTGCCAGATCCGGGGACCCACCTGAATCAGGCCAGGTTGCCCTCTTCCCCCACCCTCCGACTGCTCCCCTCGTATCCCAGGTGCTGTTCCGCTGCTGTGCGGGGCTGCCGTTCCGGGGTGATCCTGCTCCTCTGGGAGGTTGCGTCGGGGAGTATTTTCTCTCCCTGGGTGCTGCGGGTTGCTATTTGGGTCTCTGCTGCGATTACGGGAGCCGGATGGGTGGCAGGGTTCCAGGTTACTTACATTTGTAACTTTCTAGACCCAGCACACACTATCTTACAATATGATGCTGGAGGGGTTACCTAGTATCCCCTTTGTCTAGCTTCTCAAGTAACATTTGTATGTTACCCTTTCCTCACTGAATGGCTGGTAGCAGTGGTTTCGTTTTTACTACTGTGGTGTGCATTTACCTTGGGCTGCGTTCGCAGATGGAGTAAAGCACCCAAGGGTGCCATTTTTGTCAAAATAGCCCTGGTCTTCCTTTTTTCGCCATTTCTTTGTGGAAAGGTCCTTCTTGAGTTTAACTCTGCACGCCAAACCAGGTTTGGTTCCTTCGTTTGTTTTGCCTTTGGCGGGATTCACGAGTGAAGCCTGCCCCTGGCTCCAGGGTGTCTGGGGTTGGCAGAAAGTGAGGGAGTTGCCTGAAACTCCCTGTGCCTACTCTCCTAGGAGACCCAAATGCACTCTGATTGGCTGGCTGACTGTCCTGCAAGGACAGCCACCCTGCTGGGTGAGTGACAGGCTGGAATGAAAGGGAGAGAACTGTATAAAAGGCGGGTCTTTTGGCTTGGAAGGCAGAGTCGACCACTGGACGAAGGTATCGAAGAAGAACTTTAAGAGGACGCCTGCTGCAACTCCTGGACATTTGGTTTGCCCAGTGAATCTCTGCTGCAGTGCCAAAACGCCAAGTTTGCATCGACAGAGAAGCCTCTGCAAGGACGACTTCTCACCCTTGAGTTGGTGGGACCAATCAACTCCAAAGTAAGCCACCTGAACATCCATCTCAGAGCTGGTTGAATTTCCAGTTGCTGCTGGAAACGGTAGAGCCAGGGAGAGGAACACGAGTTTGTGTGTTGCTTTTAAGTTGGCTAAGAGCTCCAGGAAAATCCTCTGGTCTCCCAGGAAGCAGGACTGACCGAGCCCCCTCAACAGAGTGCGGCACCCCAGAAGCAAGGAAAGTCCATCTCGACAGCCAGGAATCGCGTGTTGATATTTGCAGTAGATGCGAGGAGCTGAAACACTGAACAGCCACTGAAAGTGAAGTTTGCCGGTTGCGAGTTTTGACTGTCCCAGTGCAGTGCCGCAGAGCCGCAGTCCCCTGATGTCCTCCCTCTTGTCCCCACGACTGAGGCCCAGGAACAGTGAGATCTGCAGAGCTGCACAGGAACAGGAGTCATCTGCTGTATCTTTCCTTCATTTTAAAGGTACTGTACAAAGTCTAAGAACTTACAACATCTTGCTGTAGAGTTGATTGCATCTTCTACTACTCCCAAGTCTAACAGCTTGTGGCCTACATTGATTCATCTTTTTCTTCAAAGACTTCTAAAACTGTAACGCTCACCTGATTCCTGCAGAGGCGCCGGTCTTGACTGGGTGAATGCCGTATCTTCAAAGGTGATGTGTAACACACGGTTGGCTCTTTGGGCTGGACCTCTGTGCACTGTATGTCTGACTCGAAGAGTAAGATGTCTGCAGATAGAAAATATGGGATTAATGAACTGGGGTTATTGGGTGCCTCTCTCCTCTTCCCTTTCTCTTCTCCTGTAGAACCCCAAAGGTTAACGCCCTCACCTTAGGTAAGTGAACGCCGAGCTCTCCATCTGCCTCGGGGCAGGGTGCCGTAACCAGTTTCTTCACTGGATAAGGGTGCAGGCCTCTTGACCTCAGAGGACTGCTGTCGGTCGTTAACTGCACAAACGGTAAGTTCTGGGCACTTCAAATGTCTTAAAAGTCTTTTGTAATGATATCTCTTGTTTTGCAGGGTTCCGGCGATGGCGGGCTGATGAGAGTTGAGGATCGAACCTGCGTGAGGAATAGAAGCGCCTGGAAGCACGTAAGTAAGCGCTTGTAGCCTGCTTCACGATGCGCACTAACTGTCCCTTTTATCTTGCAGGTACAAGTTCGGAGCTTTAGAGAAGCTGAAGGGTGCTGGAATACCCACTGGATTCGGCGTGGGAAGGAGTAATGGCACGTGAGTAATAAAGTTGCCCAATGTCTTTAAACGCACCTTCTTTTGTCTTTCAGATGCGGGATGCAGCGCCGAAGGCCTCCGGAGCGTGCGAAGAGCTGGTAAGCCTTTGTCTTTCAGATGCCGGAATGAAGTGCAAAGACCTCCGGAGCATGCGAAGAGTAGGTAAGCCTTTGTCTTTCAGATGCCGGAATGCAGCGCGAGGCGTTGGTGACAGCCGATGGACCAGGTAAGAGATGCGCTGCCACTGAAGACCGTAGTGCTAACCTGTTCTTTCTTTGTCTTTACAGGTGCTGCTGAAGATTGGATTCCAGGATGGTAAGCCTTTGTTCCCTTAGGCCCAGGATCAGAAGCAGAAGACACGATGAGCGTTCTGCTGCAGAGAATGCAGAATAACGCAAAGCAAGATTCATCCATCGGGTGTGGTTTAAATAGCCTCCTGTAGTGCTTAGGTGTCTCCTTCCACAGCCTCGCCTAGGTAAAAAAAGAGTTCCTGCTTTCCAGAAGAGTTCCAGTGTTCTGAACCTAGGGAGTGGCTCCTGCCCCACCCAACAGGAAAAGTAGTCCCAAACAGAAGAGGATCAGGGGCTCAACTGGCAGGTAAGTAAGCAGCATGGTCTGCTGAAGGTAAGTCCACCCAAGCATTATGAGCCCGGCGCTTCCAGCGCTGGGACTGGGCATCTTTATGAGCCTGGTGCCACTGGCGCCAGGACAGGGTCCAAAAGGTCCCAATTGGGACTGGCTGGCACTCGGAACTGGGGTTATGGGTCTGCTCCCAAGGGAGTTGGGCAAGTTCTGATCTTTTGGAAGCAGAGATCATGACAGTACCCCCCCTCAAGGCCCCTCCCAAACCGGGCTTCTCCGGGGGTTTTGGCTTGTTAGGAAATGTTCGATGAAATCTTTTGATTAGACGAGGCGCGTGGACATATTCTGCAGGTTCCCAGGATCTTTCTTGGGGACCGTAGCCTTTCCAGTCAATCAGGTAAAATAGTTTAGATTTGGAGATCTTGGAATCCAGGATGCTTTTGACTTCAAACTCGAGTTCTCCATCAACTAGAATAGGTTTTGGAGATTTAGTTAGTCGGGTTTGAGGTTGCACGGGTTTTAATAGAGAGACGTGGAAGACCGGATGTATCTTCATGTGAGGGGGCAAGTCCAACTTGACCGCTCCTGGATTTACTATGGTAGTGATGGAATAGGGACCAAGGTATCTTGGGTTGAATGTGCGTGGTCCTTTTAGAGGTAGATATTTGGTGGATAACCAGACTTGATCTCCTACTTGATACTGGGGGGCTTCCTTCCGATGTTGGTCTGCTCCTTTCTTGTATTGTTCTTTAGCCCTTTGAAGGTGAGAAACGGCTTCCTTAAAGGCTTGGGTGATTGTAGAATGCAGGTGGTCTACTGCTGGTGTTCCAAGATCTTGGAGTGGATCCAACTCCGAGGTTCGAGGGTGACTACCGTATAAAAGAAAAAATGGGGTCTTCCCAGTTCCCGAGTGGACAGAGTTATTGTAGGCATATTCGGCTATCCAAAGGATATCTTTCCAAGTTTTTTCAGTTTGTTGTAGCATGCAGCGCAAATACTGTTCCAGAGTTTGATTGGTCCTCTCGGTTTGTCCGTCGGTTTGAGGGTGGTGGCTGGTCGAAAGTCTCACATCAATTTGAGCCGACCGACAGCAACTTCGCCAAAAATCAGAAATAAATTGACTACCTCGATCCGAAATTAGAACTGAAGGAAAAACGTGCAGTCGGACGATGTTTTCGAGAAATTCTCGGGCCCGAGTTGCTGCTGTTGGTAAGCCTTTGAGTGGAATGAAATGCGCCATCTTGGAGAATAGGTCCACGATTACTAGGATCGTATTGTATCCAGAGCATGGAGGTAGATCGGTGATGAAGTCCATAGAAAGCGTATGCCAAGGGCGAGGTGGGATGTCAATAGGGCGTAAGAGGCCGGCTGGTTTTTCCTTTTGACTCTTGTTTTGGGCGCATACTCCACAGGACATTATAAAGTCTCTGATAACTTTTTTCCAAGACGGCCACCAGAAGTAGCGCTTGATCTTTTCCGAGGTTTTGGCCATACCGGGATGTCCTTCCATTAAAGAATCGTGATAACAAGAGATTACCTTTTTCTGTAAATCTGTGCTGGGCAGGTATAACCGTTCTTGGAAATATAATAGGTTGTCCTTCACCGTAAAGTCCTTTCCCTGCAGATGCCAATTCTGTATGTCTGCTGGAGTTACCAGTAGCCTGGCTTTATCCTTAACTTCCTCTATGGATTGTGTGGCGATTACACCCAGAATTCTTTGTTCGGGAATGATGGGTACAGGTTTAGGATTGATCAAATGTTCTTCCACTCCCATCCGAGAAAGGGCATCAGCTTTACCGTTTTTTGTACCAGGTCGATAGGTAATTATGAAGTCAAACTCGGCAAAGAATAGTGCCCAACGGAGTTGCCTAGAGGATTGAGCTTTTGCGGTTTTCAAATATTGCAGGTTTCGGTGATCTGTAATCACAGTAACGGTGTGTCGGGCCCCCAGAAGATAATGCCGCCAAGCCTTAAAGGTGGACTTGATAGCTAGAAGTTCCTTATCAGTAATAGTGTAATTGATTTCAGGAGGCGAGAATTTGCGGGACCAAAATGCCACGGGATGCAACTGATTGGTTACTGGGTCCTTTTGTGATAGAACTGCCCCCATGGCAAGGCTCGAAGCATCAGTTTCAACGATGTAGGGGAGTTCTGGGCGAGGATGTTTTAAGATCGGTGCAGAGATAAATCTAGTCTTCTAATTCTGGAAAGCTTGTTTCGCCTCGGTAGACCATTCAAAACGTTTGTTTTTCTTTAACAAGGCGGTGATGGGCTGGACTATTCGAGAGAATTCGGGGATAAACCTGCGGTAAAAGTTAGCGAAGCCTAACATGCTTTGAACACCTTTTACGGAGGATGGCGATGGCCATTTGAGAATTGCATCGACCTTCTTTGAATCCATACGCACTCCGCTAGGTGATAATATGAATCCCAAGAATTCAACTTCAGTCACGTTGAAAACACATTTTTCCAACTTAGCGAAAAGTTTGTGTTGACGCAATCTCTCGAGGACCATTTTCACGTGTTTCTGATGTTCAGTTTCCGATGAAGAATAAACGAGGATGTCGTCAATGTAAAGAACAACACACACATCTATGAGCTCTCTGAGGACATCGTTCATAAAATATTGAAAGGCGGCCGGGGCATTGCAAAGTCCGAAGGGCATGACCTGATATTCAAATAGCCCATACTTGGTGCGGAAGGCCGTCTTCCATTCATCGCCCTCTTTTACTCGTACCAAGTGGTAGGCTCCTCTAAGATCCAGCTTTGTATATATGCATGCTTTTCTGACTTGGTCCAGGAGTTCAGGGATCAAAGGTAACGGATATCTATTCTTAACGGTGATCTGGTTCAGGGCGCGATAATCTATACAAGTTCTAAGGTCCCCTTCTTTTTTTGGAACGAAGAACAAAGCTGAGGAAGCAGGGGACTTGGAAGGACGAATAAACCCATTCGCTAGGTATTGATCCAGGTATTGTCGGAGGTGAAGATTCTCAGGCTCGGTGAGGGCATAAATTCTACTACAAGGATGAGTAGATCCAGGTATCAGGTCTATCTGGCAGTCATAAGACCTATGAGGAGGTAGAGAGTTAGCCTGATCCTTCCGGAAAACATTTTGGAATTCTAGGTATTCGGGAGGTAACTGGGGAGCCTCCAAAGAAATTGCTGCCAGTGCAACACCAATTAGAGGATGACAAGTAGAGACACATTCTTGGAAACTGAACCGTTCTTGCTCGCCAATCGATCTGAGGATTGTACTTCTCTAACCAAGGGATTCCTAGAATAATCTGGAACTGAGGGGCCTTGATCACATCGAACATAATCTTCTCATGGTGTCCATCTTGACTTACTAGCGTCACTTCTTGGGTGGTATGCGTTACTGGTCCGGAGGCTATCCCCGTACCATCCACCGTAGTAATGACGTCCTTTACAGCCCTTGGACAAAGAGTCAGATTCATCCTCAAAACCATTTCATGATCCACATAATTGCCGATGGCACCGCTGTCGACGTTAAGCTTCAATCGCATGTAATCGATCCGGATGTTCAGGGCTAATGAGGACCATAGGTATCACGAAATGCGAGGTCACGGAACTGGTTTTAACGCTCGGCAAGAGGACCTCTATTCTTGTCGGGCGAGGTCGTTTCCCTGCTCAGAGTTTGTGACCCTGGTAGCTGCAGCTCCTACTGCCTTCTTGGCTGGTTTCACCGGACAGTCTCGAAGAAAGTGCCCCGAGTTTCCGCAATAGAGGCATAATTGCAGCTGTTTTCTCCTTTCCCGCTCCTTTTGTGTTAGTGGTCCTTTCAGGCCCCCTATCTGCATGGGTTCCCCGGAGTCTACTCCTTTGGTAGGAGTTGGTGGTTTGGAAAATACTCGAGCATCAAACTTGGAACGATTGGCCTTCCTGTTCTGCAGTCTGTGGTCTATTTGAACGACTAAGTCAATATAGTCCGAACAGTCTTGCGGGGGATTCACTACTTGGGCTAACACATCTTTGAGCTCTCCACGTAGACCTCTATGAAACAGCGTAATCCTTTTGTCCTCAGGCCATCGAGTTTCCACTATCAGTCTGTTGAAAGACGCAATATAAGCCAAAAGGTCTTGATTACCCTGTCGCAATGAATGGAGCTCATTGTCCAAGGCCTGCCCCTGTGAATGTCTTGCAAACAGTTTTTCCATACTGAGCTGAAAAGCTTGAAAATCATGGAGAACCGGATCATCTTGATTAACTAGAGGGATCGACCAGTCTGCCGCATTGCCACTAAGGTACGAAAGCACGAAAGCTACCTTAGCTTGATCAGTTGGAAAGGCTGCTGGCCGGCATAAGAAGTGCAACCGGCACTGATTAATAAATACTGCAAACCTCTTTGAGTCACCAGAAAATCGTTCGGGCGGAGCCAGAGGTACATTCCCAGGTAGGTTGATCTGCACTGGATTCATAGAGGATGTTGAAGGAAGATTTGCCCCTGATGCGGGTAACTGAGTTTGTCCGGCTTGTGACTGTAGCAATTGTCTAGCGAGATCGTCTGTTCGCTCCTTGGAAATAATCAGTTCCCTTCTTAGAACATTCGTTTCCTGACGGGCTGCATGCACTTCTGCTCTTAGTTCCCCAAGTAACTGGGCTAGCTGGTCGGTATCCGAGGTTTCCATAGCGCCTGGGTGGGAGTTTTGCGGTAGGCTTTGCGTTCTGTAACGCTCACCTGATTCCCGCAGAGGCGCCGGTCTTGACTGGGTGAATGCTGTATCTTCAAAGGTGATGTGTAACACACGGTTGGCTTTTTGGGCTGGACCTCTGTGCACTGTATGTCTGACTCGAAGAGTAAGATGTCTGCAGATAGAAAATATGGGATTAATGAACTGGGGTTATTGGGTGCCTCTCTCCTCTTCCCTTTCTCTTCTCCTGTAGAACCCCAAAGGTTAACGCCCTCACCTTAGGTAAGTGAACGCCAAGCTCTCCATCTGCCTCGGGGCAGGGTGCCGTAACCAGTTTCTTCACTGGATAAGGGTGCAGGCCTCTTGACCTCAGAGGACTGCTGTCCGTCGTTAACTGCACGAACGGTAAGTTCTGGGCACTTCAAATGTCTTAAAAGTCTTTTGTAATGATATCTCTTGTTTTGCAGGGTTCCGGCGATGGCGGATGGCGGGCTGATGAGAGTTGAGGATCGAACCCGCGTGAGGAATAGAAGCGCCTGGAAGCACGTAAGTAAGCGCTTGTAGCCTGCTTCACGATGCGCACTAACTGTCCCTTTTATCTTGCAGGAACAAGTTCGGAGCTTTAGAGAAGCTGAAGGG
The DNA here is from genome assembly GCF_040938575.1 of Ambystoma mexicanum. Lineage (NCBI taxonomy): Eukaryota > Metazoa > Chordata > Amphibia > Caudata > Ambystomatidae > Ambystoma > Ambystoma mexicanum. Next base: position 359,932,609 of record NC_090925.1, read on the forward strand.
TGCTGGAATACCCACTGGATTCGGCGTGGGAAGGAGTAATGGCACGTGAGTAATAAAGTTGCCCAATGTCTTTAAACGCACCTTCTTTTGTCTTTCAGATTCGGGATGCAGCGCCGAAGGCCTCCGGAGCGTGCGAAGAGCTGGTAAGCTTTTGTCTTTCAGATGCCGGAATGCAGTGCGAAGACCTCCGGAGCATGCGAAGAGTAGATAAGCCTTTGTCTTTCAGATGCCGGAATGCAGCGCGAGGCGTTGGTGACAGCCGATGGACCAGGTAAGAGATGCGCTGCCACTGAAGACCGTAGTGCTAACCTGTTCTTTCTTTGTCTTTACAGGTGCTGCTGAAGATTGGATTCCAGGATGGTAAGCCTTTGTTCCCTTAGGCCCAGGATCAGAAGCAGAAGACACGATGAGAGTTCTGCTGCAGAGAATGCAGAATAACGCAAAGCGAGATTCATCCATCGGGTGTGGTTTAAATAGCCTCCTGTAGTGCTTAGGTGTCTCCTTCCACAGCCTCGCCTAGGTAAAAAAAGAGTTCCTGCTTTCCAGAAGAGTTCCAGTGTTCTGAACCTAGGGAGTGGCTCCTGCCCCACCCAACAGGAAAAGTAGTCCCAAACAGAAGAGGATCAGGGGCTCAACTGGCAGGTAAGTAAGCAGCATGGTCTGCTGAAGGTAAGTCCACCCAAGCATTATGAGCCCGGCGCTTCCAGCGCTGGGACTGGGCATCTTTATGAGCCTGGTGCCACTGGCGCCAGGACAGGGTCCAAAAGGTCCCAATTGGGACTGGCTGGCACTCGGAACCGGGGCTATGGGTCTTCTTCCAAGGGAGTTGGGCAAGTTCTGATCTTTTGGAAGCAGAGATCATGACAAAAACATTGTGCAAAGACTTTTCCACTTACCTTCAAAGATGTGCTTCAGCCTATCTAGACTCTTGCCTATTGACTTTGGCTTAGTCTGTCTGAACTGAATTGACTCTTATTGGGGAATCAGAAAGTATTTGCCTGCTTAAAAAATATTTGTGGTATCTTGTTTGCTCTAATAATCTTTTTTTTCCTTTTTACTTGCTCTTAACTAATTCTGAATGCCAACAGTAATACATTAATGTCAACAGCACCCTAGCAATTGAAGTCACCTGAGGGTGTAGGTCTCTGCTATATGCCATCCCAAATGGGTATTTACTGATTATGAACTAAGATTGTGTAATTTTTAAGTATATTTGTGTAGTGTTTACAGTGCTCCCTTCTGAAGAAGGCTTACATTAACTGACTAGTAAATAAATTAATAATTGTTTTATCAAGAAACGCTGTGTGTAAGTGTTTGCTTGAATACTTGTCACTGTTAACCTCTGTAACTTCCCCTACAGCTCACATTGACCCTTCTTGAGATAAGCCTGGCTACTCGTCCACACTACCAACCTGTGTAGTACAGACTTATACTAAAGATTGGGTTACTACTGCCAGGAGGTCAGGGTTGTTGTAGTGCACCCTAAGGGTACTGCATACAATCTTGCCTAACAAGGTCCCAGCCAAATAAAATAAAACAAAACGCAAGGAAGGTCTCACTAAAGAGGGCAGAAGCAGGTGTGAAGCCTGGTCAGCCTGGGAGATTCAAGCCAGGAGAGAAGACATGTTGCAAGAGCATCTCAGACGCTGAGAGGACACTGACCGCAGACCAGAAGAGTCCTCCTATGGCCAAGCAAGAGCAAGCCAGCTGGAATCCGAGAGACAGTGGCGTGACCTCAAGGGGGTGCAACGAGTGGTCCCGCAACAACGCCGAAAACCACATTCCTGGAACGCCCAGAGATGCAGCGGGACTGTTAGATTCCCCTGTTAGTGTTTGCTCGCCCTCTGCTTCGTGGCATTCCCCTTAGTTGATTTGGATTTTTCTGTTTGGCATTGTCTCCCAAAATGCTTTCATAATTCCTCTTCAGGGATACATGCCTCTCTTCCATGAGGATGTTTGCAAGACCTCCTCTTTTTACTTCAACAGAGTAAATGATAGTTGCAAGTTAATCTTTTCAGGCGGTCTACTGCAGTTGGGGGCAACCAAGGTTTCTATGAGGCTTTGCAATGGGTCCATGAATGTAGAATCCCCGAAATATCAATCCCCCTACTTACTGTGGCAGCAGGTAGTCTAAACTGGAGTAGAGGAACCAGGTGATGATGCTGCGGACTGGGGGAGAAATAGCATGCAGCAGTATGGTGCAGCGGCAGTCCCCAGTCCACGGCGGGCACCTTGGAGGTTGACTACAGACCCAGTGATGTCGTCGGTCGATTCAGGATCATAGGGAGAGGATGGAGGGAACTCGAGCCAGTATGACGCAGCAGTGACTGATCCAGGCACGGCACGGACCATGAGACTGGCTGACATATGGGGGTAACGCTGCATTAAACAAGGAGAGACTGGGAAAGAGGGTGGGATGTTGCGGAAGGGACTCCCTGGCACGACTAGTCCAAATTGGATGCTAGCTTGAGCCCTCAAAGAAGGAGGGCTGCGGGGGGCTGGCCATGGGGAAGAAAGCAGAATTCATTGGGTTAAATGAGGACGAGGTGGGGATTGGTATGTCCTCCGAGCCCAGGGTCAGGAGAAGCCATCCTCTCCTCTCAGGAGTGGGCATATGGATTTACTGAAAATTAGGGCAAGAGTCTCCATGGAGGAGAGAGGTCCATTGCTGGTAGAGGATCTATTCCCAGAGTGAAAAGTGAAAAGAAGTGACTTCTACAGACTGAAAAAGCATTTATTTGTACAAGATGATAAATCTTATTGCAAAACTCATTGGCGTTTCTCTATCTCACAGGCTTTTAATTGCTTCTTTAATTCTACGAGTGTTAGGAGAAGGTGATTCCATCTTTCTTCATATCTCCTTCCTTCTCTTACGTTTATTCCTATGGCTCATTCCGAGCCCTGCCAATGCATTACATCGTGCATCAAGTTTTGTGGTTCTAGGAACTTTCCTGAGTAGTAGCTGTGGTTAGGTAAACATATGCTTTGTAGAGGTAGAATGTGAGGGCGCTGGGAAGCCCCAGGTTGGAGATTCAGCTGAGAAGATCCTCCCCAGGCTGGGGGTTGTTTTAAGTTGTATCTCTGAATAAACCCATCAAAGCTTTTCATTGTTGTGACTTTGTATCTGAACCTGCTTCACAACAACGAGGTTATGCACTTCAGGGACTAGCTTCTTCCAATATCCATACTCTTGCAGTTGGACCCAAATGAGCATGTATTGCATTTCAGAGATTCTTCATTGATGATATATGGCTATCAGACAGTTGCGCCATCCCTTTTCAGGTTTGCCCCAACTGCACTGATGTTTTTGGAATAGACCATGCAGCTAAAACCATTCCAAAGATGAAGTGAAAATGCATATACATATCAATCCGAATACAGCATTACTACAGCAATTCTAACCCTAGCTCAAAGAAATTATACCTTTTTTGGCTCAGAAATATCAGTGCAGCAGTGGCATCTCATACCCACTCATAACTCGATCCCAGAAATTCCCATCAAACTGTGACCACTCATCATGTATAAAACCCATACATAGCAGGGACCGTTTGTTAGTCGCAGCAGAGCAACAAAACATAAGCAAATAGTCTCTAGTTTGCAGCCTCTGAGTTCTTACAAAGCCTGTATAAGTTACCATCGCTACCCTCAGTCAAGCATATGGCCTTCATTTCAAGAGTTTTCAGCAGATTTAACCTAAAGCGCAAACATTGTTCTCTCCAAAAAAGATGTGGACATTTCTGCAGGTATGTGGGAATTACTCCCAAGGGTGTATCGCATCCGGAAAGACTGATATAGCCTAGAGCTTACCTCATTCCTGCATATGAAGTCAGTTTCTTATTCTTCAAAGAGTCTGATAAATTCATATTGAACATGGTGAACAAAGTGAGGCTATTGTTGACCTTTGAAGAAGATATTAAGAGCATCTCTTTATTCATACATTGGGATACATGTCTATGGTATAGACCTTCTTTCTTCTGGTTGAGCTAAGCCCTCCTTGGTGCACAGTATGCCAACCTCTGGGTAAGATCCCACTAACCACAATTTCCTCAGTTTGAGGCTGACAAACTAGATTGATGAAAGACTTAAGGTCCTGTCACTTTTGGTTCTCTAGAGGCAAGAGACGGTGAACAGGCCCATGCAGAAAAAAACCTATTAGTACCCCGGCCCGAAAGATCTGCGTAACTTGGGCACTAAAGCAACAACAAAAAAAGACTGAGAAAATGGCCGCCGGGAAAAGGAAAACTGAGTCTGTTTTCCCTTTCCATGGCAGACAACGGGAGCGGACGCGCTGGGAACAGAAATGTCCTCAGGGCGTCCGCTCCCAAAAGACGACAGAGAAGAAGGTAAGTGGGGTGGGGTGGGGTTGGGTTGGGTGGGGTGGAGGGGGAGGGAAAGGAAAAAAAAATGTACAAGAATCCCCGGCGGGGGACGATGGTAGCCTCCACCCGTGTGGAGGCGCGGAGCGGGGTTGGCCCGCTTCGAGCCTCCACATGGCGGGAGGCTGCCACGCCACCCGCCGTAGACAAAGGAGGCAGAAGGTAAGTGAGGTGGGGTGGGGAGGGCAAGGAGGTGGGAAGAAAGGGGGGGGGAATAGAAGGAAAAAAAACTTACCAGAGTCCCTGGCGGGGAGGGGGGGGGCGAAGGCAGCTTCTCAGCCATGGGGAGGCTCGGAGCGGGGATGGCCTTGCTTCGAGCCTCCTCATTGGCTGAGGGGCTGCCACGCCCCCCCCCCCCCTTGCCGTGAACAAGGCGACTAAAATCCTGGCCGAGAATCGAGGGATTCTCGGCCGGGCAACTACCCGGCGAGAGCCAATCAGAGTGCGTGTTGCATTCTGCTTGACTCTCGCCGGGTACTAATATGCCATAGCAAGAAGCTTTTAACTTCCTCTATTCACAAAGGTTGATGCATGTCAGACGCATGAAGTGAGAACGGGTTGCAGTCCGGAGGTATCCAGAGAACAATAGGTTGAGGTTCCCTGGGCCCCATCTCGACCAATCAGGTGATGTCCTCATGGAACAGTGAGGTCTGTTCAAGAAGCGGGATGGACAGGCCAGCCCTGAAGGAACAACATGATGATGGAGGCAGATAAGTACAGAGGGAAAGCGTAAAGAAAGATATCTAGAAGGGTGAACGAGCAGGAGAGGGCAGAATTCATGTATGCTTCATTATGGATGTATAGGCACATGAACAGCCTGTAAAAGGGAGTAAAGTGGGCACAGTACCCAATTCATGCTATAATCTAATCTAAAGCATGCTGGAGTGAGTGTGAGATGATATATATATTAGACGGCCCGTGGTAGTGGGCGTGTAGTTATGGTTAAGTTGCTAAACCCATAGGAAGACCACTTTTTGGGCAGCTTATAACTTCGCTCCCCATGGACGAATCCTCAGCAAACTGGAGAAAAACTTTGCTCACGCCTACAGCCCAAACCGCTGGATGGATTTTCACCAAATTTGCGGCAGGAGCGTCGGCTTCGTCCCGAAACATTATTTAATAGTTCAATCTTGATTAACTGAAGTATATTCAAGGTATTTGCATCTTGAGCACACCGCATGGATAGAACTGTAATCTGGACTAACAGAATGTGGAACAAGAGAATAGAAAGTTACTATAGCCCCCATTACCAACACCGGCTTCATCTCCAAAATGTTTCCATTGGAACACATTGTAGGAAAAGGGGCAGGCTTTTGGAATACTTTTGGAATACTGATGAAAATGCTAAACACATGCATAAGAGTCAATAAAAGTGGAAAACTCCTAGCTAACGAAGTAAACATGAAGAGTTTAAATCCAAAGTTTGACAGAAGCGCAAATGGAGCAACAAACGTCAGCTAAATCAGTACTCCTTAACGTACTCTTAGTTTGCCTCTTAAATCATACATGAAAAGTGATCAGGGTGTGGGGTGGGGGGGGAGTGGTCAAAGTTTAACAAGACCCACCCAACCCCTCTCCCCGACAAAAAACGATGTCAGCCACAAAGTAGAATAAAAAGTGTGTGGCCAAATGAAAACCAATGAAATCCCATACAGTAACAGGATTTGAAGAATTTCAAGATGGTTGCAACACATGGTTGCTCTGTGAAACACGAGGTCCTTGAGCAAAAGGGGTGGTGATGTACGAAATTGGATGATCAGGCATACAATTTCAAGACTGGGGAAGCCTGAAGAGTGCAGGTATTATGTCTGCCCATAGCACAAGCAAAGAGGTAGTGGTGATTCAGTGCCAAGGCTGCAGCGGGACTGTGGAGCATAAAGAATTCCCAGAGGGCAAAGATCTCTCATAAAGCAAAGGAGAGGTATTCGAAACAGACTGCGTCCCAAAGTGTCTGTACGAGGGGAGCAGCAGAGCCCTGTGAGAAACCTGAGGGATGACCTACTTCAGCAATATGCCCCGAGCGGCGGGGGCATTTCTGAGTCGGGTAATGCCCCGGGGCCCATAGTTATAGGCCAGAGCGAAGCCTTGACAATATTTTGGGACCCCCCTCTAATTTTGCCCCCTCTTGACAGAATCCCACCAAACTTTGCAAACTCATTCGGAATCAGGTCAGGGAATATAATTGCAGAAGTCCATGCAGTTTCATTAAGTGGCGCCAACGTTATAAGCCATCCAAGAACTGATCCAAGAACTGCTTTTCACCAACCCTGTAATGCAGAGGTATCTGCGAACTTCACAGGACTGTTCATGGACTTTTACTGTGAAAAATGCATGTTTTTTTTGCTTCTTGCAGCCATGTCCCATCCCATCCTCATCACACCTCGCCTCCTCAGATTATTAGCAAAATTTTACAATGTTGTGTGTTTTTATAGGTTTTTACTGCGATGTCCGCGGACAGCAGCTGAAGTCTACGAATCCAAGATTGCGGGCGTTTCCAAAAATCTGACACTTCATGCTTTTCACCATCAAATCAGTGGGCGCGTCTGATGTCCGCAGACAGCACGTTGCCTTCTAAGCCAATCGGAGTACAGTCCGAACAGGGAAATGAGTCGGCGGACCTCACCCAGATATCACTCATTTTGTTGGACCTACATTTTGGGTTTTTTTTAATTCAATTTTTATTGGTTTTTCAAGACAACAAAAGAGCTTATGCATATAATAAACATTGGGTGCATGCCCGTAACAACTTTAGAACATAAAGGAGTCATAAATCTCTGATGCTTCCACCCCCAGCTTCCCAAAACCCTTTTCTCGGGACACAGGGTCGGCTTTTTAAGATTCTCCTCTTTGGGCAGTGCCAAACGGGCTTGTGGCCGTCGATGTGTAATCGACTCTCCTGAGTCCTGTGCAATGGTTTCTGTGCGAAAGCTAATTTTGGGTCGAGTCGAGAGATCAAGTTACCCTCCGGTCATGTCCTCCATGTTGACGAACGCCTCCATGAATTGCAGCCAGTCGGTTTCTATGTGCGCACTTGAGCCCTGTATTGCGGACGTTAGTCTATCCATAAAGTAGATGTCCTTGGCCACTGCCACCCATTCTCTTTTTGTTGGAAGGGCTGCTCTTTTCCAGGTTCTGGCTCGCACTGCTCTAGCTGCCAAAAATAGGGAGTGTGTCAAATCCAGTAATTTCTCCCAGTACTCATCCCTTTGTTGCAGGCCAATATTGGCAAGCTAGGGTCTAGCGGGTAGTCTGCCCCCCCCCTCCCCCTGCCGCTCCGATCCATCTAAGCACCTCCGACTAGTAAGTTTGGACTTTTTGACATGTCCACCACATGCGCCAATAGTTGGCTTTTCCCCTGCATCCATGCCAACACACTGGGACAACATCTGGGAACATCCTAGAAAGGGTGATCAGGTCATACTGCCACCTGTGGAGAAGTTTGATGGCATGGGTCTTCTATTGGCATGAGATTGATGTCTTGAAATCCCTACTACAGAGTTTCCCCAGAGACCATCCCCAATGGTGCAGCCCAGGTCCCTTTCCAATTTCCTTCTGAGGCTCCTGGTCGGTCCCTCCCGGGGGGGGTCAGAAGAGCTTCATATAGGAGAGATGAGCACCTTCATTTCTGTGTGAGAATCCAGGATTTTTTCTACCGGGGTGTGCTTCCTTTGTATGCATTCCTTCAGCTTTGGCTTCATTAGGGTTCCCTTGAGTCTAAGGTATAGGAGTGGGGAGAGTCTACCAATTCCCAGTGCCGCCTCGAGTTCCTGGATAGGTATGAATGAGTCCTCCCTCACCAGCTGACCGACCCTACAAAGTCCTGCGTCAAACCAGGGCTGGTAATGTTCGTGGCCTGGAATCTCTTCTAGCACTTGCGTCGACCAGCTATGACTTGGTGGCGAAGGCCACATGGTCACTTTCTCCCGGTTTCCCTTCCCTGCTAAAGCTTTCCACATAGTTCCTAATATTGGGTGGTCCCTAATCCTTTTTTTGGGAGCTTTTTTAATGGAACCCATAACCATTTGCCTACAGTGACTGGGCTTAGGAAGGAGATCTCAATGTAGACCCATTGCTTATTGGGGTCCTCTCTAAGGTGACGGGCTAAAGCCCTGAGCTGGGCTGCCCTATGATAGGCATTCAGATCTGGGAGGGCAACCCCCCCCTCTTTCTTTGGGGAGGATGAGGGTCTCGTACCCTATCCTGGGTCTCTGGCCTTGCCATATGAACTTCACTATGCGCCTCTTGGCTTCTCCGAGGTATATTGCAGGAGCCTCCAAAGGAAGCATCTGGAAGAGATACAGCACTCTAGGGAGCAGATTAATTTTGATCGCTTTTATTCTGCCCATCCACGAGATATGCCCCTTCCCCCAGCCTTCCATGTCCCTGAACAATTTCTCGAACAGCGGGGGGTAGTTTGCCTGGCTCAGGTCCTCACTGGGTCTTACAATGTTGATCCCCAGGTATTTTATCCCATCCGTGCAGACTTGAAGACCTAGAGGGGACAATTCGGCTATGCATCTATCTGCATCAGAAGCAAATTGTAAGATCATTGACTTGCCTACGTTGACCTTGAAGCCTGAGAAATGGCCAAACAATTCAATTACCTGCAGGGTGGCCGGGACTGACCGTGTGGGTTCCCTCAGGTGGAGCAAGATGTCTGCATAAAGGCCTAGTTTGAAGGTGCGGTCTCCCACCTCAATGCCCCACACCGTAGGAGAACCTCTGAGGTATTCTGCAAGTATCTCCATGGTCATGGCAAAGAGGGGACAGCCCTGCCTCGTCCCTCTTTGGAGGCTGAAAATACGTGACAGGTGACCATTAACTGTCACTCTGGCTGATGGTGACTCGTACAAGGCTTTTTTTTCTTCAACTCTTTATTGACATTTTGGCAAAACAGTTCTCACAAACCCCCACTCCCCTACAGCAATCTCCCCATATCCATTAACAAACTTTAATCAAACTATTCAATTAATTCCCCTTTCACCCTTCTATACCTCCCCTCCCCCCTACCCCAATACCCCCCTGAGTCCTTCACTCCCCAATAATGACCGCACACAGTCTTCTGTAATTGTTGTTCGTTGAGATTTGAGTAGGCCCATCTCCAGATCATATCCCCCTATTCTCCCCTCCTCACAACTCCCTCATACTCTCTCTCTAATACCGGCAAGTTCATGGCGGGCGTAGGTGACTCGTACAAGGATTTGATGGCCTGCCTAATCCCAATTCCGAATCCCAGCTTCTTGAGTACCCCATGTAGGAACCCCCAGTCGACCCGATCGAACGCCTTTTCGGCATCAATGGAGACCAAGACCGGGTTCTCACCCTTCGGAGCTGCCACCCTCATGAGGTGCAAGGTTTTACGTAAAGTGTCCGCCCCCTGCCTCCCCTGTATGAAGCCCACCTGGTCTGAATGAATTAGGCTCGGCATATGGCCGTCCAGCCTCATCGCGATGATCCTCATGAACAGTTTAGCGTCCACATTGAGGAGGGAGATTGGTCTATAAGAGCGGCAGAGCGGCAGTCCGCTGGATCTTTCCCCTCCTTCGGGATCACCGTGATTAGCGCTTTGCCAAATGACGGGGGCGCCATCCCTGTCTTCATTATATTTGAGAATAGGCCTGCTAGAAATCCCACCAGTAGACCCCGAGAAGGCCTTGTAGAAGCCTGCGGTAAATCCATCCTCCCCAGCGGCCCTACCCAACTTCAGCCCCGATATTGCTTTCAGCACCTCCTCCTCTGTTATCGGGGCATCGAGGGCCAATGATGCAGGAGTTCCAAGAGTCGGGAGGGTGACCCCATCAAGGTAAATCTCACGTGCTTCCCTCTCCACTTCCCCCTCCCTCCCTCCCGTACAGTCTCATAGAAACTAGCAAATTTCTCTGCTATGCCTTCCGGGTATTATCTTTCCCCCAATTCTTGACACCCATCTGTCAGCCCCTTCCCCTCGAAGTTTGGCTGCCAGCATGGCATCGGCCTTGTTGCCTTTTTCATAGTACCTCTGACGCAGGTGTTGGAGTCCCGCTACAATTTTGCCCAACTCTATTTCCCTGAGTTCCTGTCTCTTTTCTCTCGCCAAGCCCAGATCCCTCTCTTTCTCGCCTTCCTCCTTCCCCTCTGACCTTTCCAGGGAGAGTATCTCTGACCTTAACCTGTGGGACAGGAGGGTCCTCACCCTCTTTTTGGAGGCTCCTTCACTTATCCGCCTACCCCTCCAGGTTGCCATTGCCGCCTCCCATACAATTTCCGGATTCACTTCTCCTGTGTCATTTAGCTCGAAGAATTCTCTGATTGCCGTTGACATTTCCTCCCTAAACACAGCGTCCCTCAGTAGGAAATCGTTCCATTTCGTTAAGGATTCCCTGGGTTTCAGACCTGATATGCTGACGTCTGACCAGACCATGTTGTGATCTGACCAACTCACCGGGCGAATCTCACATGCGTCTATTCTGCTCATGTACTGGTGTCCCGTAAACAGGTAATCTATTCTTGTCCTAGTTCCATGGACTGCAGAGTAAAAGGTATATCCCTTTCCCCTTGGATGTAGTTCCCTCCATATGTCCACCAGCCCCCACTCCCACATCAGGTCCCGAAGCCCCCATTCCGGTCGTCCTCCTCTGCTACCTGGCCAGGTAATCTTCCCACTATGGTCTAAGTCCCGGTCCGCCCACATGTTGAAGTCCCCACCCAGGAACAAGAGCCCTTCCACTTTGGGCATCACCTCTCCCATGATCTCTTGGATGAATTCCATCTGACCTACATTGGGGCAGTATATGGCTACTAGAGTGACCCTGGAATTATGCAGGTTACCGGACACTACCAAAGCTCTCCCATCCTCGCTCTCCCAATGGGTTACCTCTGTTAGTTTTTGGCGCCTATGAAGAAGAACCCTGGCTGGACGCCCAAAATGCTTCGCCCACATGTGATCCGTGGATTGCCCTCTCTTCGCCCCTCACAGTTCTGGTCTCCTGTATGAAGAGGACATCTACCCTTGCGTTCTTCATTTCTTGCCCTAGAAGGGAGCGCTCTGTTTGGGAGTTAAGCCCCTTCACGTTGAGTGAGACTATTCTGAGTGTCTCGACCCAGCCCTTTCCCTCATTGTCTGCCATTACTTCTATACATTGTGTTAATTGATTTCCAGGTCCTGTGGAAGCTGCCCTGTTCCCCTTTGGAGCTGGATTTGTGTTGAGCCCGAGAACCCCCACCCCCCCTCCCTGTCCACCCTCCCCTGTCACTCCCCTGTTTGTGACACCTGCCAACGGGCAAGCCACCAGAGTGAAAGCATGGTCGTGCACCGCAGTTCTCGAGCTAAAAAACAGCTGCTGTCCTTGCACTCCCTGCCAGATCATATTCATTCCTCTAATCTCCTCCTGCGTCCGACGTCGGGGTGTTTGGTTTTTTGAATTTTCTCCTGCCCTTTGTTTTCTTCTTTGTCGACCGTCTCCCTCCTCCTGAGTGTCTCCCTTAAGCACCTGCAGCACCTGCGTGGCCTCTTTACCACTGGTCACCCTGTAGTCTACCCAAGCTCGTTCGAAGGATAAGGCAAACGGGAAGGACCATCTATATCATATGTCCTGGCTTGTAAGCCACTGGGTGAGCGGGCAGCATTCTTTTCTGCGGATGAGCGTGAGGGTTGATAGATCTTGATAAATCTTTATTGTATCCCCTACAAAGGTGAAGCTCCGCAACCTTTTTGCCTTCTCCAGGGCCTCCATTTTCTCCCTATAGTAGAGGAGCCGCACCAGAATGGTTCTTGGGCCACCCCCTGCGCTTCCTCCACCTCGGTGCGCTCTTTCCAGCTGGACCTCCTTGCCCCCCTCAAGCGTGAAAAGTTGGTTTATCAGGCCTTGGACTTTTCTCCCCACGTCGGCCGCTGTCTCGCCTCTCTCCTGGGTCACGCCCATAATGCGCAAGTTATTTCGACGTTCTCTGTTTTCTAAAGCATCCATCTTTAGAATTATGTCCTCCTCTCTTATTTCTAGGTCTGTTAGTCTTGCCTCATATTTCATGTCCAGAAGGTCCGTCTGTAGATGGTTTTCCATCCCTTCCATTTTGTCCTCCAGAGTATCCACCCTCCCCTTGAGGTCTACGATGGAGGCCTGTATGTCTGTGCGAATTGCCTTGATCTCCTGGAGAATGTCCCTGAGGTCATCCTTAGTGAGTGCTGCAGAGGGTGGGTCCCCTACAGCGGAGCATGATGGCTCCGGGAACCTCGTTCTGGGCCGGGGGATGCCGGCGAAAGCGCTGCAGGGAGGGGGATCGCTCCGGATGGTGGGGTCTGCTCCAGGGTCTGGGTGTAGTGGGGCACCTGGGGGTGGTGCCGCTATGCAGGTTCTCCTTGTGGTGTCCTCAATGTTCAGGTCGGGGGACCAGCCCTTCTTCTTTGCCAGGGTACCAAATTTCTGTTTGCTTTACGTAATATTATCCCCAGGGCTCTATGTAAGTTTTGCGCCCAGAGCCAGGGCCTGCTCTCCAGCATGGGCCCCTGCTACCATGACCGGGGGAGGCCCCAAGGTTGTGTGGCGGCCGAGGCCTCCCAGGCCCCCTGCCCGACCGGGCTAGTCACCGGGCTCATCAACGAGGAGGGGTCGGGGGGGCGACCCCTACTGCTGGGTCTTCGGAGTTCCGCTCCCCCCCCCTGCCGCCTCCTCACCTTCTCAAGCCCACTGTCACAACGTTAGGCCCCGCTGTGTGAACGCCACAGCCTGGGTAGCCTCGGTGCTGCCTGCAGAGCCGGTGCCCTAGGTTGGGCTCCTCTGTGGGTGCTGCTACTGGTGAGGGGCCGGGTGGGCCTCCAGGCTCAAAATTCGGGCCAGCGGGACCCAACACCAACCGAGGGGGGGCACTCCTGGGATCCCTCCGGCAGTTCTCCTCCAATTCTGCTGCTGCAGCGTGATGTTCCGAGGGGGGGGCCTGGGGCGGCCCCCTCTCAGTCCTCGGGCCTGTGAAGCTCCTCGTCTTGGCGGGGAATGTGTCAGGCGGCCCTCTGCCCAAGGCCGCCTAAGGACCGTTGCCACCCCCGGCACATGTCCTCTGAGTGCACTCTGCTGGTGGAGAGTGGGCCCGGCCCCTCCGGTCTCCCCGCGGCTCTGCGGGACTGGCTGCCTTCGCAGTCCCCGGCGCTCACCCGGCTCCGCGGCCGGTGCATGCACGGACACCCTACCCCGGGGCCGCGGTTCGGGCCTGCGTCATGGGGGTGGCTGCAGTGAGCCGCAAGCACCTTCCCTCTGCGGGGTCAACTGCGCAGGGCGATGGTCCTTCTTCGGCTGGGCTCTGCACCCCCGGCCGGGGTCTGGGAAATCACGCTAGGCCATGTGGTGCAGTCAAGAGTGTGAGCCTTACGCGTCCGACATGCTACGCGCCCCCTGGTGGTCTCCCTATTGGTTGTTTTTAAAAAAAAAAAATACTGGACGGATTTCCACAAAATTTACAAAAGCACGCTTTTTGCCAAATTTGCAGCAGGAGCGTTTGCTTGGGCACTCGGACAACACCATTGTCTTTAACTCAGTATGACACAAGAAAGAACTTAACAAAACCAGAGTTGACGCACATACTCTGACAGGTCAATAAATATCACTGTTTCACTTCACAAAAAGGATATGGCTGAGTCTCCTATTGTTTTTTTGTTTTTTGTTTTTGGTGGTACTTTTTTTGTGTGGAGTGTGAACCTGTTTGTTTTTGCAGGCATGTCGCGTTTTAATTAGACAGATCAGCGACTAAAACAAGTTGCTGAAAAATAGGCGGTCTAAATTCTAATCTTGTAACGTATGGTATTAATTTTAGGAAGTGTATGTATATTCAGTGTGTTTGTGCAGGGAAAAGGAGAACTTTCAGTCACAACATCTAGATGGTTAATTTCTAGTTCTGTTTTATGCTTCTATAATTCCTTGTTGGACATTGTGTGAGGACCTGTAGTGCAGCAGGGTGGAACCTTTTGTTACGTGGAGTATTTGGTAAAAAAGTATTTTGTTCAATCTTACATAGTTTCATGTTTGTAGGCATATGGGCGGGTGGTGACTTATTTCATTCAATCGTGCTTAGGCTTGCTTTTGAGCATATATGTAGGATGAAGGCTTACTTTGCTTTGGTAATTCTCTCTCGCATTTCCTTGTGTGTAGGCAACGTGAAACGTTTTATCAGTGGTCTTGTTTGTGACTTCCTATTGCATACACTTGGTTTACTGTGTGTTGGTTTGCTATGGAGTATTAGGTCAGACTTTTATTTTGTTATTAATGTTCTTATGCATTTGAAGTCCCCATTTATTTTTTGGCTCTCTATAAATTAATATACCACATAGAAAGTGGTCTCTCTGGCCTCTGTAGCCTAATTCCATTTGCTTGATGAATGTATATAGGTGTGCCTTGATAAATGTGTCTGAGTTATGCAAATCTATTACTTAAGTGCAGCAAAGGTGTTGTGCTTGATCGAGAGTAGCACTGAGACTGGCCTATGGACCTACTCAAAGTGCAAGTTGCCTTTGTGCCTCTACACAAACCAAAGTAGACCAGTACTGCTTTTAAAGAAGTCTTCCAGCTCTCTTCTTGGACATAACTACATGATGGATTTGGGGCACATTACATCGATTTTAATGGCTTGCATGGGGGCAGACTATGAAACAGGAAGTTGGTAGCATACAGCGATTACACTGTTCCTGGTAGTTTAATCAGGTGATATGAAGCATGCAGCTGGTTGTGAGGAAACTGGTAGGAGTTGGGTCCACATATGCCTCTGGGAGTACGCTCATATGGTGCAGTAGTTCTTTTAGTCGGGGCATCTTTTTGAGAATGTGAGCATTTCCAACAGTATGTTGACCTACTTTTGTAGGCTATTATATAGTTTTGAAATGCCTGTGAGAGTTTTACTAAATTCCACCTAAGGTAGTACTAGAGAAGACCCACTCCTGGATGCACAGGGCTCCAACTCTTAGGTTTGGCCTGAACTACTCAAAATGTTTGGTAGCAATGGGCGAGCAGCCAGGCTTGGTCTAGGAGGCAGAAGGGCTGTATGTAAGTACAAAGACCTCAGGGCACATCTATAGTCAAGAATACCCTTGCAATAAAAATATTATTTATTATAAACACTAAGGCAGCTAACACAGTATTAGAATTACAGGTAAGTAAACATATTCACATGTATATACAGTAAGACTTGTTAAGTATTACTCAGTTCAGTAGTAAACTCTTAAATGATATACAGATAAATATTTAGCATAGCATTCAAGTTTACCAAATCATTTCCTATACCAACATTAAAGTAAGCAACACAAAAACTGGTAAGTACTTTTAGGCAACCTATACTTCAGAAAGCTCAGACCCATCTGGGAATGAGTGTCAGTTGGGACACTTGGTGAACAGGGACCCTGGGCGGAAGAACGAAGAAAGACAGACTCAGTCAAAGTTGTAGGTTGTTTCTATGTTGCAGGTAGGTAAAATGTATAGTTTAAAAGGTGGTTCAGGGAGGTCAGGCAGAACCCCTGGAGGATTGCAGACCAAAGGACCAGTTTCCTTAGGCCTGAGAGAACACGCTTGAGTTGCCCACTCCAATGTGTCTCTGAAAGCTCAGGAGTAGTCAAATTTACCAAAGCAAGTATCAGGTGAGTATCTAGGAGCGGGACAGTATCTTTTCATAAAGAAAGAAGACTGTGACACCAGCGGGTCCCCAGGTTAGGCGACAGCAGCTCCTATTTGGATTTTTGGCCTGGAGGCTGAAGAAGCAACTTTTGGCGGGAGTAGACGGACAGCTTTTTGTGATTTAGCACATCATCAGACTATCTTCACGTTACTGGCTAGTTGGGACTCGACACTGGCTTCAGTTCAGCGACAATTGTCGCACAGCAGACTGCTTTCCATTTCTTGGTCCCCGGCTTGGAAGGGTAGATGTCTCAGGGTGGGAATGAGTCACTGTAGGTCCAGCAGGATGCCCACAACGTTCCACCTAAACTGTGCTTCAGGAGACGCTGCACAGCTAATTGGTCCAGGTCCCAGGGTATTGGGGAAATTGCAGCTCAGGACAGTCGCAGCTCTTCGAGGGACTGCTCAAAATAGTTTATCTCGAGACTGGTTAGGCCCACGAGTCCAGGGACGGAAGTCTGCTGGTCTGGATCTTCCCTGTCAATCAGAAGAGGAAGTTGGAGCAGCAGCGGTCACTCAGCAGTCACTGGCGGTTGCTGGAGGTGGCTGCAGACGTCCTCCTTTCTCGGATTATTCGTTCCATGGGTCGAGTTTCTGGTTCTGCTCAGGACCCTTGCCTTAAATGCAGGGACCCGGCCAAATCGGCAGTCATGCGACATTCACACTTTGGGGTCCGCCTGCCAGGCAGAACTGGATTCGAGCAGACATACTATAGGACAAAGACCTGCAGAGTTTTGGTGGTACCCTTGTGCGGACTTCCCAATGGGAGCATGGAAAAAACAAGAGTGAGCGGGTTGTCCCGCACCCAGGACTGCAGAGGAAGGTTCAAGAAAGGACAAGTCATCAAGAGCTGGTGAAAAAAGAAGACTTGCACCATTTTAGTACAATGGTGGCCCATGTGTCCCTTACCAAATTTGCGTAAGCAGCCTGTGTAAGTTTCACTAAAAATCTATAGAAAATGCCCACTGCCACTCAGATTAACTTGTCACGGTAATGAGAAAAATACAGGAGAAGTGGAAAAGGGGATACATTGTCTCCCTCAGCACTCCACATAAGGTGGGGTGTGCGGATTCCACAAAATAACAGTAATGTAGGATAAAGAGTATCCCCCTATCCTTGGAAACTGTAGTTATCACAAGTAAAATAAAGGCAGCTGAAACAGCTCCCATCAAAACTCCACAGAAAGTGCTGTGCTACAATAATAAATTGCAGATGCCTTTTTAAAAGGTGGAGGAAAGCATTACTCCAAAAATATGCAACCAAAAGAGTTGAAAAAGGTTCCCTTGGGTAGAATAAAAGACTGAGCGAGTGGGGGAAAGGGTTCACACTCTCTCAGGAGAACTGATAAAAAAATCCAAGAGTCCAGCAAAAAGTGTTAGCGCACTCGCTTGGGCAGAATGTTGCACAAAAATGAAATTCCACCTAACAGTGCCCTTGTCTTATGTGTCCATACTTTTGTTGTACGCTACATACTTTGGTTGTATGCTCTAGATTTCATCCACACCCCGGAAAACGCCTTTCTGATAGAGGTTTTTGTCGGGGGATGCAAGGAGGAGATTTTCCAGAGCCTGTGGATGCTCAGAATCCGTTCGCAATATGCTTCAGCAAGGAGTCCCGAGCATAGGAACGCTCATTCTGTGTACTAAATGGTATGGTGGAAAGTTGGATTTGCCAAATGTGCTTGGTTTATTCACTGAGCCAGTGTACGTGGTTTAGAGATGCCCAGTCTGTAGTGACAAAGGCAGGTGTTGTAGACCTTCATTGCGTTTTTTGATATTTGCTTTTTTGTCAAGCCCTGGACTCACAGATGCCGAGTCTTTTTGATAAACCCGGTCCCACAGATGCAAAGTCTGTCTGTTATATGGTGTGATTCGGTTATATGGTGTGATAATGAACCACCGGCCTAAATGGGCTCATTGTATATGTATTTGCTGCAATGTAGAGCCTGGGGTTATGGAGATGCTCTCTTTGTTTACTTTTTGATGATGTGTGGAGCCAAGGCTGCAAGATATTTAATCAGTGCTGTGATGTAGTACCAGACTATTGATGCAGTGTCCTCTCATATTGACTGAATTTGGTTTTGAATTAACTGCTCATAAAAGCAAATACCAACCAATCACTTATAACATAAAAAGGATATTGTGCTTTGGAAGGGCTTAATGGGGTGTAAAGGACTTGAACACAAGAACTCCTTACAGAAAGCACAACATGTAAAAATACTCTGTTTCCTCTTCTCTGCAGTAACCAGCAGATGATGAAGCGACCAGTATCCGCTGTTGGCTACAAAAGGCCTCTGAGTCAGCATGCCAGGATGTCTATGATGATTCGACCGGAAGTGCGTTACAGGGTAAGAACAGGCACTGCAACACAGTCCTTTTTCTTCCTGTAAACCATCTTCAATGATAAAATATTTAAATATTTTTCAGAAAACATTGTTTTCTCTTGCTGAAGATTTTTTCTGGTGAGTGTTAGAGACTTTTTATTGTTCTGTTTGCAGAGTCCAAAGTTGAAGGTTATGATGAAGCGACCATAACCCCCAAAAATGAAACCACTTTACTAAGAATCCAGCTTTCACCTTAACAGTCTTGGCTCAAAATGTTGAACATCCACGTGGTGTCTTCCACAAACTAGTATAACCAGCAAAATCCAATATGGCCCACTTGCTTTATCAGCCGACACTCCCCTGTCATGTGACCAACATTAGACAGCAAAGCATGAAGGGGGAGAAAAAAGCAGTGCTAAAACTTCCAGAGCCAATATAATTTGAAAGAAAAGGGATGGAAACTCCCTAACGATCGCGACATAAGAGGAAGTGTATAAGAAGAGCTAGATTGCTGAAGGCCATGGAGGAGCATGGTTTGAATTTCTGTACAGAAACCAGATTGAATCATCTGCTCACTCCCAGTACCAGGCTTCCTTTTGGATAGGGCTATGCTGTAAAGGAGCTCCTGAGAACCACATTGAACCAGAGTAGCATTGAACATGCTGATTAAGCATGTAGAGCCTGAGAAAAGTTAAAAGCTAAAGTTATTGGAGCCAGAAATAAAGGTATGGATTCATCTGAAAGCCGCTTAGAATCTGAGCAAGGCCATTCGTCTTCAGAAAGCACATATAAACTAAGAGGGGGCACTAATAAGTAGGAACAATGTTTAGAACCTGAGAGGGGCATTAAGACATTTAGAAAGCACTTGGAGCCTGAAAGAACTGCTTATTAGCCTGAAAGTACCTAAATCTGAGAAGGACTGAAAATAGTGGAAGAGTTGCAAGCATTGGGAAACCAGTTAGAGACTGACCACCTTGGGAAAGATGCAAAGAGGTAGGCGAACATACTTTGAGAGACTAAGTAATCCTGAACGAGCAAGTAGAAACCCAACGAGGAGATAAAAATAACAAACCACATTCGAGATAACAAACAAGAACGAGAATGTGGGACTCTTTCTCTTCTGTGCAAAACACTAATTAATAGATTAGCTACTAAAACAGTGAAAGTGCTACTCGTTAGGTGGATGTGGTGTACCAGCATGGATCAAAAAACCCTAATGCTCCAAGTCCAGTATGAGCGCAGTAGAAACTAGAAGGATTTGAGGGTCTATCCAATGCGCCTACCACTCAATTTCTAAAACAAATAATGAATATAAGTCCTTAATTTAACCAACTTAGTGTTTAATGCAGTATAGTATGTTCATAATGTGCTTGGTCTTGCCAACATGTGTTTCGACCACTACAAACTCTGGTCTTCATCGGGGCTGGTACAAATAAAAAAAAATAATATACAATCATAAATGGTTCCAGCAAGCAATAAAACAAGATATTTGTACAAATTGTAAGTAAAGATATTACCGACCAACCACTGCATCAGCGATGTGTTACACAGTGGGGGGGACAATAATGGAGAAAGAAAAAAGACGGAAAAGATACAATCATGTTTTGAACAGTGGTATCATCAAAATTCTCTCAAACTCAATATCTAATACTCCAAACAGTGTGGTTAGATACACATTATATTGGGTGACAGTATGCATTGCCCAGATACAGTGACTCCCAGTGTCCACCACTAACCGATGATTAAGTTGAACCAACAACTAAAGAGACCATTAATAAACCATAGTGCATGTAGTGCAAGCCACCATTTTAATTTAATATAGTCAAAGAAGCCAGCCTCCTATTGCTTCAAAAGGGGAGACGTCTTTAAATCTCACCTTAGTACAATCTTAATCAAGTACATCATCCACTATATTAAAGTTCATCTGTGAACTATTAGTATTCTCTAATCAATACCAAAACCTAAAAAATCATCAAGCAAGTCCAATTAAACAAACGGAATCACTCTCAAACATGATTTCATATAATGTGGCTACATCCTGTATGCAATATGCGCTACACTCAGAATTTCCAATTGGTGTTCAAAGTACAGTAGTTCTGCGATATTCCTATTACTGCTATCAATCTTCCACTTCTTAGATTCCTGTAAATTAACAGTAGCCACAAACACGATCACCAATCTAATACGGCCTTCGACTCAACGGCTGCATCAGTATTACCATTACTCAAGTACATTAAGTATACCTCAAGCCGTACTTACTCTATTGCGCTCCTGATAGCGTATGTGTGAGAACCTCTGCCGTGTTCTGCTACCCGTAGCTGCGGTACCTCTAGATAAAGGAACAGTGACCTTGATTCAGTAATAACATTTGCCACAGGACATGTGGCAACCATTTTTTGTAGGGACCCTTTGGTCATAGTAAGTTGAGAGGTCAGGCAAACAGTGCAGAAGCAATCACCCCTTCACTTAGAGGACCAACGACCAGTGCAGGAGTGCCTCACATGCAGTTTGTAGTTGTGGGTGGGGGAGGGGCAGTAATCATCTTAAAAAAGATTGTAACTTTTAATAAGTAAACACATTTGGTTTTATGGGGGTTTATGCTGCAGTTATCATTTTTTAGAGGAAGCTACACATTTCCAATCCTAAAAATAAGTTGTTATATACAAATGAGGTATGGCTACTATTAAGCAGTACATTGATGCAATGTGCTTTATCAATTTCATTTTTATTTAGTTTTAACTTATTTTGTTGGGAAAATGACTTCACATTATCAAGCTCTTAGGAACGTAATGTCATACCTTAATCGTGCTAAGGGAGAACCTAGTTCTGTGATATGCAGGTTTAACAGATGTGTGCAGCAGGTGCTTAACCTACTGCCCTTATTTTACTGGGGTTGAACCTGTCCCCGTTTGGTTACAGAGGAGATCTCTACTCCAAGTGTTCAACCTGCTCACTAACCTTCAACCCCTTGTCAGTCTTTCACTCATCCATCAAACAGTCCCTTTAAACCATCTTCCCCCAAAAATGGCCTACCACTACAAACTACTTAGCTGCCCAACCTTTTGTCACGTAACAGACTCCACATACTCATCAGCTATGGTTTCTTACCTATGAACGGATCCTACATTCCTTATATAAAAGCTTCCAAAGTAGAGATGCAGAATTATCTTCAGCTTAGTGCAAGTTTCTCGTACAATTCAACAGTGCTGGAAAATATCCTTTCCTTCAACCTTTGATGCTACAGTCTTTTACAGCATGGGGTCTGGCATAGATTCACATGCTCATGAATATTCCCTGTCGTCAGGCTGGGAATCCTCGGTAAAGAAAATATCAGTTGCAGTTTCGTTTCTGAACTGTCTTTCTCCTAATAACCAATCACTGGTCTCTGGGTCATACTGCCCCCAGCCAATGACTGCCCTCTACTTAAGCCCCTCCTCTGGAAGCCATCTTCAGATGTTTACCGCATGTTCAAGTGTTGGGAGTCCTCGTGCTATAGCTCTCGAGCTTTTACTGTGTTTTGTGATTTTTCAAAGTGTTAAACCTCATTTTTTCAGTCATTCGAGCCTCAAGCTCCACCGTTTCTACTTCCGATCAACGGGGACCCGTTTTAGAATTTTCAACAACCCTCAAGGGTGAAGTTTTCATCGAGTCCCGCTTCTTGGAGGATTCCAGAAGATTCCCCCGCGTGGACATGGCCCAGGAAAAAGGGAGCACGACACCCGGATCCAAGCTGTTCAGGAGCTGCCCTGGATGCGGATTGCAGAATGTCTTCAAGGAGGATGAGCATTCTAGATGCCTCTACTGCCTTCACGAAGACAAAACGCACGTGGAGAAGGACTGTGCGTTTTGCAAGAACATGTCGGAACAGACCATGAAGGATCGGCGAATCCGCCTCACCAACTGGCTGGAGGGGGAAGAGCCCAGCAGCAGGTGAGAAGAGGTCAGAGCAGTCTTCTAAGACCTTTGAGGGCGCCCCGGCGACGGGGGCCCAACAAAAGGCAAAGCACCGCAAGTCCGTGGGCACCGGGAGCACCGAACGGTCGGGCTCCTCAGCTGCCAGGCAGGGCACACTTTCACCGACGCCATCTCTCGGAGGAAAGGAAGTCAGAACCCGGGTAAGCTTCGGGAGAAGCCCCGGTCGTTCCTGACGGAGACAGCTGAGGGGGAGCGAGGCAGCGACCCCCCCCCCCCAAGGTGAAGGCCTCAAGCATGCCCAAAGTCGTCAAGGCTTTGTTTCACCCGACTAAGGCCTCTATCGAGGGAGTCGTGGCGGCCCTGGCGAAGCCTATGGAGGCTACCCCAGTGGAGGTGACCTCAGGGCCCAGAGTTTCCCTGCCATCTGCAATGTTCTTTTCAGCCCATCGAGAAGACCCCCGTGAAAACCCTGGTGGAAAAAGAGGGGGGGGGTGGTGGCCATCACGGATACAGTCGTGAAGATCCTGGACAAGAGGTCTGAGGAAGTCCGGTCCCACGGGAGGGATCCCGACGAGGCGGACGAAGAAAGTGACGGTGATGCCGACGAGGTTCCTGTGGAGGCGGAGGATTCCACTCCCCAACCATCGTGCCCGTCGCAGCCTGTGCCCGGGCCACAGGACAGCTCAGGAGCAATCTTGATGGCTATCCAGGCCTTGTGCACAGAGATGAGGACAAGGTTGCCCTTACCCCCAATGGCCGACCCAACACAGCCTGGACCGTCGGGAAGGCCTGCAAGCAAGCAGAGGAGAACTCATCCCCCATCGCACTTCCAGCCTACGCGGCCCTCAATGCCTTCATCCCCTTCCCCGGATCTGAGGGATGACACAGGAACAGAGACGGCTATAATGGGGACAGATGACGGTGGTGACAACGGGATGAGCCTTCTATCACCGAACACCCCCGGCCTTCTCCGCCGGACGAAATTGGCTCATTCCACGCCATGATCGCTAGGGCATCCAAGCTCTTTCAGCTCTGCCCGGTAGAACAGAAGAAGGAATGTTTCCTCGATCAACGACGTGAGGCCAAGAGGAAGACGGTCCTCTCTGTCCCGTTGCTTGACGACATCTGGGACGAGGGGCTGGAGCTCCTGAAGAACCCGTCCACTACCCCTGCCAAGAGAGACTAGTACGAGAAGAAGTACCGGGTCCCGAATTCCACCCCCATGTACCCAGATTCGTTCGTCTCGGCGGCGGCCAAGAAGAAAGCGGCGGGGGCGACTGCGTCAACTTCGACCTCCCCGCCGGACGGCGTAGGGAAGAAATTGGATGCCATGGAACGGGTCATCTCGTTGGCGACGACTATTAAAGCGGCCAATGCCCTCGCGATTGTGGCCTGCTACGACAGGGAGCTGTGGTTTAAGATCGCTCCTCTGCTGGACTTCCTCCCGGACGACAAGAGGGCTGAGACCATGGAGATACTGCAGGAAGGCGAGGTGGTGTCGGACCACGCCATAACGGTGGCCATGGACATTGCTGACACCGGCTTTTGCCAGATGGGCAACAGTGTTTGCCTTCGCCGGCGTGGTTGGCTCAAGGCAACCGATTTCCGCCAGGACGTGCAAACCAGAGTTTTGGACATGCCTTTCGACGGAAACAACCTGTTTGGCAAGACAGTGGACTTCAGGCGATTAAGGCCGACACAGAAACGGCACGGGCCTTGGGAGTTTTGCAATGACGACAGCCGCCCTTTCGGAACTCCGTAGGGAAGCAAGGTGCCTCCAAAGGATTCGGCGGCGGCTCCTCGAGGCCTACAGAGGAGGCGGCAATTCAGGAGACTCTCGTCGCCATCAAAGAGGTCAAGGCGGCAGGGCCACTACCAAGCAGGACTGAACCAGCCGTAGCGTCGGGCCCCCACATGAGCACCCCGATGGGAGGCTGGCTGGCTAAGTTCGTCAGCGTGTGGGAGTCCATCTCCACCAACCGTTGGTGCTGGATACCCTGGCATGCGGGCACACTCTCGAGTTTCTAAAAAAGTGCCCCCGCATTCCTCCTGTGGCCAAGAAGAAAAACCACGTCCCACAACTGCTGCTGGAAGTAAGGGCGATGCTGAAGAAAGGAGCCATCAAGCTCGTCCCAAAGAGGCTCCGGGGCTCCGGAGTGTACTCGTGATACTTCCTCGTAAGGAAGAAGACCGGCGGCTGGCGACCCATCCTGGACCTTCGTCGCTTAAACAAGTACATAAAGTCCCAAAGGTTCCGGATGGTCACTCTCCAGCACGTGCTGGGACAGCTGGAGGAGGGCAACTTCCTATCGTCGGTGGACTTGGAGGATGCTTATTTCCACATCCCCATTCTAAAAGGACATCGAAAGTTCGTAGCGACGCAGCTGCGCCTGCAGGGGATCCACGTCTACCCCTACCTGGACGATTGGATCTTTCGAGCAAGGACAAGAGAACTCGCCGTCGGACACACAGCTAAGACCGTCCAGCTGCTGATGGATCTGGGATTTTCCGTCAACTACGTAAAATCCCACTTGGTCCCGTCACAAGTCGCACTGTTTCTGGGAGCCAGGCTCGACACACTGGCGCGATTGGCCTCTCCGTCGGAGGAAAGGATGAAGGCCATCCTGGCCAAGTTGCAACGACTGTCGGTCATGGACGTGGCCAGGGTGAGGTCCATCACTCGGCATGATGTCCTCGTGCATCTACCTCGTGCGCCTGTGCAGGCTGCGGATGCGTCCACTGCAAGAGTTCCTCGACGCCCTTTGGATGCAAGCAGCGGCAGCTTCGAAGACAGGATTTCGCTCAACAAGACCTTCTGCCAAGCTCCGAGCTGTGTTCTGGGCCCTCGGGTCATTCCTTCCATCCCTCAAGGGCAAGGAGGATCTTCACCACCAACAACACCACCACGATGTTCTAAATCCGGAAGCAGGTAGGCACCAGATCCCCAGCCCTATCCAAGGAGGCCCAGGATCTGTGGCATTGGGCCATCGCCCAAGGGATGTTTCTGGTACCCTTCCACCTGGCAGGAATAAAGAACACCATAGCCGACTCACTCAGCAGGGAGCTACGCTCATGCCACAAGTGGGAACTGCGACAGGATCAAGTGGATCTGCTATTCCAACGATGGGGCAATCCCCAGATCGACTTATTCGTGACGAACGCCAAGTGCTGGAGGTTCGCCAGCAGGTTTCCCCAGCCGGGGAGCATGGGCGATGCCTTCTCATTCCCCTGGGACGGCCTGTTCCTCAATGCGCTCCTGCCGTTGCTGCTGCGACTCATCAACCAACTCAGACGGTCCCGTGCAGGATGATCCTTGTCGCACCGGCGTGGCAGAGACAGATATGGTTCCCGGACCTTCGGGACATGCCAGTGTCACCTTCCCCCCACCCAGTCAAACTGCCGACGGACGCAGATCTCCTCTCCAGACAAGGAGGCGCCATCCTCCACCATGACCCGGGGTCGCTGAACTTGCAGGCCTGGCTCCTGCAGCACTAGAGTTTGGAGGGTACGATATCCCGGCGGGCTGCAAGGAGGTGCTTCCAAAGGCTAGGGCGTCCTCAACTCTCAAGTGCTACGGACACAAAGATTAACCTTCTGCGGATTACGGCCCCTCAAGTGCTGCAGTACTTGCTATCGCTGGCCCATGCCTCCATCAAGATCCATCTGGCGGCTATCTCCTGCTACACCAGAACTCCGGGGCGCTCATACCTATGGTCCCATCGCCTGGTGAAGGAGTTCATGAAGGGACTGTTCCGATGCTTCCTGCCGGTGAAGGCTCTGGCTCCGGCGTGGGAACTCAACGTGGTGCTGACCAGGCTCATGGGGGCCACCATTCGAGCCTCTGCATTCAGCACCGTTGAAGTTCCTGTTGCGGAAGACAGCGTTTATTGTGGCCATCGCCTCTGCACGACGAATGGGAGAGATCCAGGCCCTCTCTTGTAAGCCCCCGTACCTGACTCCACGAGACGAAGGTGGTGCTGAGGACACACCCCCTCCTTCATGCCCAAGGTGCCATCTGACTTCCACCTCAACGAGCCCTTGGTGTTGCCCATTTTCTTCCCGTCGCCTTCATCGCCGGCCGAGAGGACTTTGCACTCGCTGGATGTAGCTAGAGCGCTGAAGTTCTATGTGGACCGCACAAAGAGTTTTCGGAAGACATCACAGCTGTTTGTGAACTTTGGACCTGTGAACCAAGGGAAGGCCCTCTCGAAGGCTTCCATTTCCAGATGGCTCTCCGGCGGCGGCATGCACTGTCACCGGTTGGCAAACCGACCGTTGCCCGGCCGTCCGAGAGCCCATTCGACCAGAGCGATCGCTGCTACCACGGCGTTCCAATCTGGCGTGCCCCTGCTGGACATCTGCAGGGCTGCAACGTGGAGGTCGACCGATGCACACCTTCACGAGATTCTACTGCGTCGACCGGGATTCCAGGGAGGAGTCCAGAGTCGGCCAGGCAGTGCTGCGCAACTTGTTCGCCTGAAGGTGGGCCTTGTGAGGAGGTAAGAGATGCTTAATGTTGAGTGATGAAATGCTTAATGTTGAGCCTTGCCACCTCCCGTGGTTGTGCATGTGTGTACTGCTATGTATTCTTGTATTCATGAGCATGTGAATCCATGCCAGACCCCATGCTGGAGAAGGAACAAGTTACTTACCTGTAACTGTTCTCCAGCATGGGTCTGGCATGGATTCACATGCGAACCCTCCCTCCTACCCCTCTGCGGCTTTTCACTTGGTCCTACTGCCACTTTACGTGCTACCAAATCTGAAGATGGCTGCCAGAGGAGGGGGTTATGTAGAGGGCAATCATTGGCTGGGGGCAGTATGACCCAGAGACCAGTCATTGGTTATTAGGAGAAAGACAGTTCAGAAACTGAAACTGATTTTTTACTTTACCGAGGATTCCCAGCCTGACAACGGGGAATATTCATGAGCATGTGAATCCATGCCAGACCCATGCTGGAAACAGTTACAGGTAAGTAACTTGTTCCTTTTTCACAATCCCGTTCACCATCAGGTCCTGAACATATCTCTAGCCATGAATTTTCTTTTAGCAAGGCAAGTGATTTATTTAGGAAGGCCTCCCAGGATTCTGTTTCTGTAGTCTGTATGTTTGGGGATGCTTTCTTCTGATCTTAAACTAGAATTTGTTATTTAATCAATGATCAAAATTATCTCACTTTCAGTTTCTAAAGCATTTCTTTCAGTTGCCATTGTCTGTATCTTGAAATGTGCATTCAGCATATAGCCCATACCCATATGGTGCATGCTCAATTTGGGCAAGAAAAGGGGCGGTGGTGGGGTGGAGCAAATTGCAAGATTGATCCAAGTCCAAGTCGATCTCAAGTGCATGGTCTGTTTGAATTGCTCTGCACTGAGCCACTTTGCTGTAAATCCTTCTCAGTTTGTGGGAGTGATGCAAGGTTCTTCACTGCCTCCTATGGCATTTTGTCTTTTTTCCCTTGGTTTACTGATAACTGAGATGGTGAATCTTATAATGCCTTGTTAAATTGTGAGACGACATGCCTGAGTTAAAACTGTATTTGCTGCCACAAGTTCCTCTAGAAATTTGTATTTTTTTATATCAACGCTTTCTGTCAATCTTAACATGGATCATATTGCTTTTAAATGTAAACTGTCTTATCTCTCATCTTTTATTCAATTATCCAGTCAAACTGAAATTGTTTTTCATTGTCCTGGTATCTGCATGTATGTGGGTCCTAACTTGGTAGTCTTGTAGTTCGCAAATTTTCTGTCCTCTGCTGCTTTACCTTTGTCCTATTTGTCTGTTTTTCTTTTGTCAACAAATCTCCAGAAATGGCATTTTGATAACTGTTCTGGTTAATTCAAATGGAATGTGGAGAGTATATCTGTGTGAGTAGAAATGTCTAATGCTTTATTAGCTGAAGTAGGACTTTAATCTACATCGGACCTGGGAAGACACCTTTAGTCACCTTTAGTCAGGTAGGGTATCTCCATGCTCTCCAAGTTTTCCTTCTCTTGTGTACTGCCCCCCGTGCCTTACCTTCTTGGGAGCGGAAGCCCCCCTGCCTTCCCTTCCTGGGAGTGGCAGGTCCCCCCGCCGTGCCTTCACTGCCCCGGGAGTGGCAGGTCCCCCCGCCGTGCCTTCCCTTCTCGGGAGCACCAGGCCCCCGCCCCCATGCCTTGCCTTCTCGGGAGCGCCAGGCCCCCCTCCCCTCTGCCTTGCCTTCTTGGGAGTGCCAGACACGTTCCCATACCTTGCCTTCTCGGGAGCGCCAGGCACCCCGCGTGCGTTTCCTTCTCTTGAAGGCTAGGCTCCCCGTGCCTTCCCTTCTCGTGAAGGCCAGGCCATCGATTATCGATCGGTCTTGCTCGGTGCTCAATCGTCGGATCCAGACCCGACGTTGGCCGTCATACATATACCACGTTAATACGCCCCTGTGCCTCAGTTTTTCCACGCGCCCGACGTGCTGCTCTGAGGAACACGACAACCGGTGATTTTCGTCATACATTTTTCAATTCTGCAACTCCGGATGTGTGCCCCTCGGATTTCGGGATTCAAGTGATACATAAGCTGCAACCCCTCACCGACCAACACAACGTATGTGTGTATGGTCTTGGTGCGGATCATGACACGGAAGGGTGTGCGTTGTGCTCGGAAATGAAGTCAGTGCGAGATCGGACAGCTAAACTCACGTTCGACCGACCACCTTCAAAATCCCCAGCGCAGTTCACTGCCCGGTCCTGTTTAAATCTGCCAATGCTCTTGTTAGTGCGAGTAGGCCTGATGCTTGAGAGCAGTGGGGCACACATGTATGGGGAGGGTGATTGGGCAGCGACATGTACAGTGAGACAAACAGACTGACTGCTCAAGTGCAGGTGGCTTTTGTATTAACTATGGTGAGATGCTGCAGGGGTTGATGGTCTTTGCATTCATAGAGGATATTGGTGCACTTGACTAACCTTCTGCAAAAAGTATTAAGGGGATACTCCTTGTAAAACTCAAAGTAAGGGCAAGTCCTGCCCAGATCCAAATGTTGTTGAGTCTGCTAGTGTTTAACGCAGACTCTGTAATTGCAGGTTGTAAGATCATAATTGCATCTTATAAAGCCTGGAGAATTTGCCTAGACAACTTCAAATGGAGGTTTTAGTGCCTTTTTGCTCTAAAAATTGCAGATCATTTTAGGACAGTAATTGGTATCACTTCCGATGCTGAACAAAGGCGCACTCAACCAATCGGGTATGGGTGCATTTGGGAACAACCGCTTTTGTAATTTTGGGACATTGTGCCTGTTCAGAACTACAAGTTGCATAGCAAGATGGCCGCCACTCCCGGTCTACATGCGGAGCGTTGCCATTGCTACGGCAAGTATTTACACGGGGGTGGGGCAACTGATCGGTTCCCTGGTTGCCGGCCCCACTTCCTGTGTAGGAGAACACAAAGTAAGTGCCTTAACAAGGTTCAGGGATTGTCTAAAGTGACAAAAAGCCAATTTGTCCAGCTGATTGTGGCAGGTGGTAGCAAGCATATGGTCAATTAAACCAGACGCGTGCTTTTATACTCGCAATGGTCTTCAACAAATTACGACTTTTTAAATGGCCCCACCCGGTTTTTAATTTGTTGCAGAGAGGCAGAAGGCCCTGAACCAGAAGGACTACCCAGAGGGTGTCTAACCAGTTAAGGCTGTGAATTAACTTCTGTTTGGGTTATGTAGCCGACAACAATTTCCATATATTTAATCTCAGAGGTTGGATTTACTTCAAGGTTACTCTACACTATTTGAGGTTAGTGTTCGTTATACGTCATGGGGAAAGTTGGTGGATACACAACTGAAATGTTGATTGGAAAAAGAAACTACAAGGTGCTAACACTATGATTTGCTATCCACTTTAGGTACACAGATGAACATGTAAATGTAGATTTTTGTGATGAAAGACAACTGAAATCCCTGAGGATGGATTTTGTATATCCGAAGCATGTTGGCAAAATGTAACCTTTGAGTTGACTGACTGTACGAATACAGTAGTTTATGAAGAGAAGTGTTGTATACTTTCCTTTTGGATTTGTAAAGTTTTCCAGTATTAAATGTTTGGTGTAATTTTTACTTCACCACCAAATGAATTTGGTGTGATAACACCACGATAATTAAACAATGCGGATTGACTTCATGTGAGACTTTTGGCATTGACATTTATTTGTGAAATCATATGTTTAAGCTTTGTATTATCTAAGATGTATTTTCTTTAAATTTACCTGTATGAAAAACACAAACGGTCTTTGTCTGACAGGAGTGCAAATGAGTTACCTGTTGGTAACAGGCTGGTTTGTGCATGAGTTGCGTTAAGTCTCCATAGGCCCGGGGACTATACCCATATGCACCAGAAGTGTTTATTACTACTCATGTGAAACTTGATACACATTGAGTCTATGTATAAAAAAACTGAACACGTTCGCATGAGTACAATAAGTAGTGCCCCTCCTTTACAACCTCATGGTGGCATCAATCCCATATTTCAAAAGTCAGGAGGCGTCGATTATTTCAACAATCAAGCAGGTGCTTGCTGGCTCAAAGACTCCACGATGCCAGTGGATTAGACGCATCTCCAGATGTAGATTTCCGGCAGGGTCAGCCCTACACCCATACTCACGCTAAACGTAGGGCACTGGTGGATAGGGTGGTAGATACTCCAGGTCCAAGGGCCTCAGCAGTGCCGACCCTGGGCTATGAACTCAGTGACATCTTGGATGATGGCCTGGTTACAGAAAGAAATATGCCACTCAACTCGTCAATTACAGATCCCACAGCCTCCTTGTAGCAGCATACCCTGCTCCATTCCCCCGGTTAGCTCCACTATGACTGGGAAGTATAGTCCGGCAAGTGGAGATCCATCTTTTCTATTCTCTCACCCTTCTCCGCAAGGCCCTGTTGTGCAGGCAGCCACAATTGCCACCAGACCTGCAGCCTCTTCCTCGAATCTGCCTCTGGATAGAAAGGGTAAGAGGTTGGACGCAATGGACAAGAAAGTCTTTACTTCTAGCAGCATTGCTCTGAAGGCCACCAATATAGCATGTGGGTTCGCTAAATACTCATTCGGCCTGTGGAAAGCTGTGGAGCAGGTGGCCCAATACATTCCCAAGGGAGAAATGCGGGATGGATTCTCAAGGCTGGTGGAAGATGGGAAGGAGGTAGCCAGGCAGTCACTTCAAACTGACCTGGGTGTGGCCGACTGCATTGGTCACTCGATGGGCTTGGCAGTAACTGTAAGAAGACATGCCTATCTGAAAACGTCTGGCCTCTCACTGAACAGCCAGAACAGGCTGCTTGTCGTGCCTTTCTGAAGGTGAGCACCTTTTTGGCTAGAAAGCTGGTAACTCCCTGGAAAAATGGAAGGAGTCAGGATTACCCGCAAAATCCGGCCAAACCTGCCATCAACTTTGCCTCTAGGGAAGAGCCTCTTCCCATGTGCTTTATGGCAGGAAGGTGCAGCTCCCACAAGCCTGGAAGGGGGCAGAGATCCTGCCAGAGGCCAGCAAAAGCGGCAGCGGCTGGGGCGACTCCACCCTCAAAGCCGTTTAGATTTTACCCTCCCACAACCTAACGGTTAGTGGGCAGGCGGCTGAGCATTGGCCCCAATGGTGGGATGTTTTATCCGACGTCTGGGCCCTCTAGTTTGTGCGGTTGGGTTATTGTCTGACCTATTTAAAAAACACACACACACACTCACACTGACACACACACTGACACACACACACACACACACACTGACACACACACACACACACACACACACACTGACACACACACACTGACACACACACACTGACACACACACACTGACACACACACACTGACACACACACACTGACATCCTGTTGAAGGGGGCCGTAGAAGAGGTACCTCCGGAGCACAGAGGATCAGGCTGGTGTTAACAGTACTTCCTGGTACCCAAGAAGGGAGGTGGTCTCTGTCCCATTCTGGACCTCAGGGCCTTGAACAAGTTCCTTAGGAAAGACCAATTCAGGATGGTGACGTTGAGAGAGATTTTCCACGCTCTCCAATTGTAGGACCTGCTGATGTAAATAGACTTACAGGATGCTTATTTACGATGTGCCGATACATCCAAAGCACAGGAAGTTCCTGAGGTCCCTCATAGGGGATAAGTACTATCAGTTCAAGGTGCTTCCCTTTGGGTTGACCTCCGCTCCAGGGGTCATAACCAAGCTCATGACAGTGGTCGCTGCTCACCTCATGTCATGATCCCAGTAAATGAGCACAGTTCCCATTCAGGCATACATGAGAAGCAAGGACATCACATCCATCAGCAGGTCAACAGTGGGTACAAGCCTGGCACAAATGGCATTTGTATCATTCTTAGCATGTGCACCCGTAGGCTCTCGTAGTGCTTACAGTAGTTGTCATACACTAAATATGGCCGCTGCTAGGTCCATTGATAACTTACAGCACACTCCAGCTATTTCAGAGGGAGCTACTTAAGCCCTGCCTCCGCTGGATCGCTCGTTTCGCGCCTGCTCCGCTGACAGCGGGTAACGCTACCGGGGTCTCTCCTCACAGAACCTGTCCCAGGAGAAAAATAGACATTCGTTTTCACAGAAAAAACAGAATTCCATAGTTTTTTAATAGACTTACCGAACCAAAGTATTTCCGAAGCGTCTCTTCAGTCAGCTGTTTTTGTTCGTAACCGCAGCATCTTCTGTCAGAGGTTCCCTCCCAGCCGCAGCATCTTCTTTGCAGCAGTCTTCGTTCGCAGTCGTAGTACCTTCATTCAGAAGTTTCCTCTGCAGACTCTGCATCTTCCGAAGGTATTTCTTCTTCAGCTTCCCGAAAACCTGCAAACAAAAGGTATTTCATTAACTAACGAACTTAATAGAAATAAGAAAGAAGTTTAACTAAGTTACGTACCTGAAGTTTCATCAAGTTTTCACTGCTTTGTTTTTACCACGCTCTTCCCTGAAGGCTGCAATTACTCCGCATAGACCAACTTACGCTTGTGAAACATTTCTTCGTCCCAAGTAATTTCGCAGTCATTCCGCAGCCGCTAACCTTTCTGAAATCCAAGTGTACAGGAGAGCGAGAGAACCACTGACGGGCCCATAGGTCAGTGCTCACCCTCTAGTACCTATAAGACAAGATAGCTGCACCTTGGGGAGGTTGGGGTGCAGGATTCACATACTCCAACACAATTCAATAAGGACAACTCAAGGATTTGGCAAAGAGACTGTTAAGTTCATAAAGGTTTATTTCATGCCACTGCTGACACAGTGCAGCCCCAGTGCCCTGGATGAGCTCCCAGCCTCAACCACCCCCAGCATCACACAGAGCTCATTTTTAAAGCAAAATGTGAGGGAGCAATCTGCCCCAACCTTTCCTGCACAGTCTTAAGCAACTTAATCGTTAAACATTAGCTCATTGGGCAATTATTTTTAATTGAACAAAACCTTCAGAATGAAATACGCTCTAGCATGCATGTCTGACTTTTCCTCCGGTGTTCCATTCAATTTATAGTTGATGCAGCTGGACTCTTCAGATAAGGTTTCAGACAAGGCCTAATTAAAAGTCTAGGTTCTGCCCATTAGCCAAGTTTCTGAAAGCATGGTGTCCTCGAATGTCTCCACTTTAAAATGACCTCATCCTACACACTTTGAGCACTACTCAATTTCTTCTCATTTTAGCCACATTTTTGGTTACATGCATTTTCATTAAAGGCATTTAGCCAGAACGATTTTCTGTCTGTGTACAGAAAATCTTATTGTCCATTCTGTGCCTTGCCACCTTATTACATCATGGTAATGACATTTTTGACCTTATAAATACGATGCGTTTTCAAATACTAGTATATACTAACATTATGAATACCATTTACCCAGAATTACATCATCAAAATAGTCCATACGAATTTCTCTGCTTAGGTTTAAGTGGGGGCTGCCCTCCACTTCATTCAGTTGTTGATTTCCCCATCTTTAATTCGGGTCCTTCACTACACACCCCGTCTTAAAAGTTCTTTGTTTTAAAAACAACTTTGAACCATATTCGATGTCCATTCTCCTTAATATTTATCTAAACAAATTTTAACACGATCTTATATTTTGGCACATACTAACATATTGTTATTTAAAACAAACATGCGTGTGTCATCTCCTTCTATGTAAGCCCCACTTCCTGTAATCATTTGCTTTTAAACTAACTGTATGCCTTCGCCAATTCACAGCCATTGTGAGACTCGAGAGGGTTGGTCAAGCTTTGAGCTAACCCATCAGCCCATTGTCTCTTCGTATGTCACACCTTGTCTGCAACTCCCACCCCAACAAAGTACAATCTCTCCTTGATCATCTTCTCCTGCCCATGCATATCGTTTTCACTTTGTCCTTAACTCTTTGCCACACGCTTTCCCTTTCTGTATCTTCCGTTTTAGTTGTCATGAGTTTGGCGTTAGTAGACCGTCTGCATCCTGTCGCCTTTTCCTTTCCATTGTGCTGTTTTCACAGTCGGTTTCCCAGGTTCTTTTGATGCTTAGACCAGAAGTCCATTGTTTTTTCCTTTTCACAAGAAGTTCAGTTTTTTCCAGAGTGTCTCTTTCAAAAGGCTTCATTGTTCAATGAGTCCACAAGAGGGGTCGGTTCAGCATGGGGATGCAGGGTTTGGGGAGTCTTTTTGCAGACGTAATTCAGCGTCATGCTTTCACTGGGTTTCTCTACAACCTCCCTCTCTCCTCACGCAGTTCTACATTAATTTCCCAAGGCATACAGGTCCCTCGACGTATGCCTGTAATATGAAACGTAATGAGTTTCTTTTGTAAAATAAACGGGTCTATTTAACACATTTCCTACCAACCCATTTCCTTAAAACCTCTTCGCATTGGCTCTTATACCTTATTCCCTATAAATTGCAAGACATTCCCTCTTATTTGACACCCCTGCCTCCTAGACAAGCTACAAAACATTGGGCCTCGTTACGAGTTAGGAGGTAAGGGATAAACGATGCCGGTAAAGGATTACCGGCATCGCTTACCGCTCCGGTCCATTAAGACCCACCAACCCGCTATTAGCGGTACCGTAAATAATGGGGCCTCTATTAGCGCCATGGGCACGGGCACACGACCTCACATGTCGGCAATAGCGGCATGGCGTAAACAGGAGCTGAACACAAGTAATGCGAACATGCTAATAACGGCCTACAGAAGACAGAAAAGTACCTTACCGGCATTGAGCAAATACCTGCATCGCGGACCACCCGTAAACGGTCATGTGCAGTGTTCCCAACTGCCACAGGTGCACACAGTCATCACAGGTGGAGGCAATATAGACTGGGCCAGCACAAAAGGAGCACCCCCTACCCCTTCCCACACTCAGTCACACAAATAAATGATTCCAATACTAGTAGCAATGCTGGGGCTGGAGGACATGATTGCAGTGGAACTCCAGCAACAACAGGCAGCACAGAGAAGACGCAGGAGGAGAAGGAGGGTGAGGCAGGCACAGCCTGCACCACCATTGCAGGCAGTTGTACCACACAGGCAGCCCCCAACCCCTTGAATCAGAGCCAATCCATTCAGCCTAACCCCTGAGCAGATCCACACCCTGTACCGTCTGGACCGGGACACCATCACCACCATTGTAGACATGATACATAAAGACATTGCCAGCCTTATAGACATCCGTACCGCCATCCCCCCCCTTTACTGAAGGTGGTGTCTGTGGTCCACTTCCTGGCCACAGGCACCTACCAGCACACAGTAGGGCAGATGCATGGCATATCACAACCATTATTCTCACAGACGCTGAACCAAGTGCTTGATGCCCTCCTGAAGCACACAGGCAGCCACATTTTCCTACCACGGACAGCCCAGGAGATCTCCAACACCAAAGTTGGCTTCCATTCACTTGCCGGCATCCCTGGTTGCATTGGCACCATCGACTGCACCCATGTTGAATTGGTGGTCCCACATGCCATGGAGGCAGTGTACCGCAACCGTAAGTTGTACCACTCCATCAACATGCAAATGGTATGTGACTCAAACAAGATCACACATTGTTGTGCCCGATTTCCCGGATCAACCCATGATTCAATGGTCATGCGGAACTCCACGATATCACGCTACATGGAGTGACACGCAGGGCACAGATCCTGGCTACTCAGTGAGTTGCATGTCAGGCTCATGGCAGCACGATGTGGGTAGGTGATTGGGGGTGAGATGCATACTTCACCTGGCTGAGATGGGGGAGAGATGCATACTTCACCTAGCTGAGATGGGGGGGGGGGTGAGATGCATACTTCACCTGGCTGAGATGGGAGGGAGAGATGCATACTTCACCTAGCTGAGATGGGGGGGGGGGGGGTGAGATGCATACTTCACCTGGCTGAGATGGGAGGGAGAGATGCATACTTCACCTGGCTCAGATGGGGGGGGGGAGATGCATACTTCACCTGGCTGAGATGGGGGGGTGAGATGCATACTTCACCTGGCTGAGATGGGGGGGAGAGATGCATACGCCACCTGGCTCAGATGGGGGGGGGGGGGAGAGATGCATGCATCACCTGGCTGACATGGGGGGAGGAGGGGAGAGAGATGCATACTTCACGTAGCTGAGAGTACCTGAGCGGATGGACCATGCTCATACCCCAAAGCAGACCGGACCGGACACCTGACCCCAAAATGCAAGATGTAAGCTGCCCTACCATGAAAATGATGCAGTGCTACAACCATTCTATAGCCATCAACATGTACACTGCACATAATCAGACCGTAGCCCCCGCAACACAATGCAACGACAAGCAATTATGGCCAATGCACAGCACCAAATACCATCATCAAAAAGGACAGTTGTCCATTACTGCGTACAAAGGAGTCACATGAGAGCAAAATACATGAACACACCCCTACACCAACAAAGAGGTCCACCAAAACAGCATGTCACCATCTGTCGTGCAGAGTGAGATCATCATGAGTCTGCCATCAACGGTGACAGGATGAAAGCATACAATTGACTACACATCACCCAGATCATGGGAACAACCGACGTGGACTACCACAGTGCATGAGCACTCACAAGGAATAGGACACCCCTACGCCCACTAGACGATGCCATGCACACCTGTCGATCAGATGAATTCACACATTGCAGTCACATCATGTGGCTCTATTCATGCATGGATATGTGGGTGCAAAAAGGAAATAAATGCATGCTATGGTGTCATTGATACAGGTCCCATATGATGTGATCACTTGCACATAACCATTGTTGCACACATGCAGGTGATGCAGGCTATCCCTTGAAGAGGTGGCTCCTTACCCCAGTCCGGAACCCGCAGAACAGAACCGAGGACTACAATCGTGCGCATACATGTACCCGTGTGGTGATTGAGCAGACATTTGGCCTTTTGAAGGCGTGGTTTCGCTGCTTCAGCAGGTCTGGTGGGGCACTCCTGTATGGGCATGAGAAGGTGGGCAAGATCGTCATGGCATGTGTCATGCTACACAATATGTGCATCAGACGGAATGTGCCTCTGCCCCCTGACGCTGAACTGCAACCACCTGACAATGAGGATAAGGAGGGTGGAGATGGGGCTGCACTTCAGGGAGGCGGCGATGCACAGGAGGGACGTGCCGTGCGTCAGACTATGATTAACCAATGTTTCTAGCACACATGGATGCGGAGTGTGACATGGAGGTGGGACTCGGGGCACTGGGTGTGTCAGGGACATGGACACTGTAGACTGTTCACCAATAAAGCACACGTACACAATAAGCAATGTCTGCTAATGTGAATTCTAATTTCACAACAGGTGTATTGAAGAAATATAACATATTAAGTGCACAAGCCCTCCACCCCACACACCCTCTCCTCCCTCAACTCCCCCACACACCCTCTCCCCCTTCCCACTCCCCCCTCAACTTCCCCACACATGGTGTGCACTCGCATGCACCATAAGTCTACATGATTTCCGAATGGCTGGCTGCACCTACACCCCTTGTCCTCTTCCAGCATCAGGTGGACCCCTGTCCGACTTGCGCAGGTCCCGCTCAGACCTACGCAGGGGGGCTGGTCTGAGTGGAGCTGGCATTTGAGGATGTGCCAGGTTTTTCTACCACCTGTGCGGGACGCAGGGCCTCCAATGCTACCACCATTTGGGTGAGGACCTGCCTCACAGCCGCCAATTCACTACATATGTCTTTGGAAATGGACTCCATGGCAGATTTGAGGGATGCTGCGTATTCCCTGATTTCCTCCCTTGATTGGCGCTCCTCCTGGCGCTGTTGGATTGCCCTGATCCCCTCTTGGCTGTTCCGGACACTGGTGGATGTAGAAGGTGCAAGCAACATGGTTGGTGCTTCATGCATGCTCGGCGTGCGGCTGTAACTCCCTGGCCATGACTCCACAGCAGACCGCTCATGGCTGCTGTTATTGTGTATGCTGGGTGGGGAGAGGTGGGGTGACTGCAGGGGGCCTGTAGCGGTAGGTGTGCCAGGTGTCAGACTAGGTGCCTCATCGGACACAGCTGCTGTGGCAGCTGCCTCCCCGACAGTAATGCTGGCAGCGGATACAGTGCCTTCAGCCAGTGGCTCCTGTGTGGTGGTGGCTGGTGTGGGTGCTGTGGTGGTAGACCTAATGCACATTGGTGCTGTAGGTTCTTGGGTTGTGTTGGGCTTGTGCGGTAGTCCAGGTTGCCCTCTTCCCCTTGATGTTGAGGGCCGGTTTGCTCCCTCCATGCCCCTGGATGACTTGAGTGGTGTTGCAGCCTCCTCCCTGGCGTCCTGGTCATCACTGTCTGATTGTGTGCCTGTGGGGGACCAAGAGAGGGGGGGGGGGCATTAGTGATGGGTCTACATGTATCGGGCATGCATTGGGGTAGCTGCAAATCTATGGAATGGCAGGTATTTGGCGTTGGAGTAGTGACATATGGGTTGCTTGCCTTTTGGGTGGGGTGATGCAGGGATGCGTCTGGGCAGAAACATATTTGGGGTGCATCATGCATGTGGACGAGATGGTGCTGTGCACTGCCTGTAGGCAGTGTGCTGTACATGTGTCTGGTGGACCCTGCTTTGCATCATTACACTGTCAGTTCAGGGGGACAGCATCATCTTTTTCATTACAGTGGGTTATTTGGGACACCTACCTGCATCAGCCGATAACTGGGCTCCACGCTCCATATCCCCCCCACTCCCTCGATAGCCTCCATTCCAATGGTGCTCGCACAGGTCTCCTCCCAGCGGGTCATCTTTATGGGTGAGCCAGCTCCACCACCTGTTGCCATCCCCTAGTTATGGTTTGCAGAGATGATGTTGCGGATGCGTAACCGCAGGTCATCCCAGCGCTTCCGGAAATCTTTAACTGTGCGCGGGGTGGTGCCAACGGCACTCACTTTACGCGCCACCTCCGCCCAGATCTTTTTTTTTTTTTTGCATCAGTGCAGGTCGCTGCATATCATTGGAGAAGACAACATCCCCATTTTCTGCCAAGGTGTCTGCAAGCATGTTGAGCTCTTCTTCTGAGAAGCGCTCCTTGCGCAGGCGAGCAGTGCCTTTTTTAAGTGCCTTGGGCATTCTGATATGCTTCAGGTATATATTGGGACAGGTGTGGTGGTGATGTGGGTCCTGGGTACAGAGGATGGCAATGGATTGTGTTTTTAAAGATGGTCGCCGTGCTCTTTCCCATTCCTGTGCGGTGACGCTACTTTCGGTTCCGCCTATTAGCGGTACCGCTAATGCCGGAGCCATGGATGGCGGTGGAGCTATCTGCGCTTCACGCGATGCCGGTAAGGGCAATTTTTGGGTTTTTAGCGGCATGGCGGTAAGGTTGTTACTGGCATGGCGCAAAGCTCGTGCCTGCGTAGTCGTAATGGCTCTCTAATAGCGGCCTCGAAGCTACACGGACACAGTATTTGCTCCATGCCGGTAAGGTCTTGTACTTACCTCCAACCTCGTAATGAGGCCCCATTCTCTTTTAATCATTTCCCTTTTGTGGTTCATTTTCACACCATCACTAAAATACCCCCCATTCCTAGCTCTGTCTCAGCTGGCTTAGAAAATGATTTTCGAGGGGATTGGGTCCTCCGACGTATTCCATATGTATGACAGTAATCACCACAGCTGTGCCACTTTGGAAAATCTTTCTGCGTCCTGCGTCGATGACGTTGATACGCCGTCCTCAAGGGCCTCCGTCGAGCCGACGTCACCGGATGTTATAAGTAGGACGCACGATGCCCGTAGCCTCAGTTCTGTTTTTTCCGCGAGTTTTCCACGTGTTCGCTTCGGAGATCTCGGTGCACCTCGATTCTACTGAATCCTGTTCTTTCGGTTCTTCGAACTTGTTTCTTCATTGCTATCGAATATGATGTCTTCGGCTTCTTCCACCCCGCGGTCCCAGTTTAAGAAGTGTCAGGTGTGCGGGTCCAAGATGTCCCTGATGGATACGCACGACGCTTGCCTCTGGTGCCTCGGGGAGGACCATGATAGGGATGACTGTGTCGACTGCCAATCGCTCACTTCGAAGGCCTTGTGGGAGCGTAAGAAGAAGCGGTCGGTAAGGTGGCCAAGCCCCGGAAGTTGCGTTCCACTGGTCTTTCGACGGACAATTCGAGGGGCGACTCTCCGCTTCGTCACCATGAGTCCGGGGGTTCTCGGTCTGGGAGTCGGTCCCGCCATTCCTCTGCCTCTTCGAGGCACTCCAGGAAGCGCCGTCACAGGTCGCCTTCCCCGTCCTAGTCCGAGGACTCTGCCCGTCGGCAGGTAGATTTCACTCCTAAGGAATGGGATTCGTTCTGAAAGGAGGTGTTGGTGATTTTTCAATCGCAGGGCTCTGGTCCGGCCGCGCTGTCTGAGGACGCCGGTCGAGGCCGCACTAGAGACACCGCTCGTCTGCCTTCAGGCTCGAGCAGTCGTTGCGACCACCGGGCACCTGCGAGTTCCCGGTCGGACAAGGATGGTCGCTCTAGGCTTACCCGTTCCAGGTCCCGGTCCTCGACGCCATCGAGACTGCAAGACTCTGTGAAGTCTTCGAAGAAGACATCGACGCCGGCGGCGCCGAGTTCGTCGACGGACTTTCTCGAGGCCCCGCCTCCGAGGAAGTCGTCAACACCATCGACACCTAGGCTGTCGAGACACGCTCAGGGCTCCGCCCTCGAGACCTGTGTCGAAGCTGTCAGTGCCACGCTCTACGTCGACGCCCATTCCGTCAACGCCTTTCGAGGCAGCCTTGTCGGAGGTACCCCGTGGCGCCCCCAAGAAAGGCGATGGCTAAGGCTAAACATGTCTTTGTGCCTTTTTCTGTACCCTCTTTCCAGCCTTTAGATTATATTTGAGGTGGATGAGGGGTCTGAGGAAGGTGAGGCTCCTGCATTGGTTCCTGATGACATTGTTTCTGGTCACAGTGAACTTGAGGACCTGCGTCAGTCGCTGCACAACGCCAGTGGTCTAGGCACCTCTCCGGAGGTGGAGTTTGGTAGGCCGGAGCCTGGCACGCATGCCGAATCTTCATATCGGCGCCTCATGTCGAGGGCCACTGAATACCTGGGTTGGTCTGCTCCCCCCTGGGGATTTTCTGCAGGATGACCTGACTGATATCTTGGACCAAGGTCTCCAACTGACCCTGTGCTCCCATTCCATATGGCCTTGCAGAGAAGGGTGGTTGTGGCTTGGCCTTCTCTGGAGAGTCTCCCGGCAGTGAGCAAGTTCTTGCCGAAGAAATATCACCCAGCCAGTGGCGACCCCTGCTACTTGTCAACGCACCCTACTCCGGAGAGTTTGGTGGTGCAGGCGTCTACGGCCCCCGCAAAGCAGACTTCGTACCCTACCATCCCTCCTGATAGGGATGACAAACGTTTTGACGGCTGGGTGAAGAAGGTATTTTCTTCTGGGGGTATGGCGCTTCAGACTGCCAACTCGGTGTGTGCCTTGTCTCGTTTCACACACACTCTTTGGAACTGTATTTCCCTAGCGGTTGATCATATTCCCGAAGGGGAGGAACGGGATGGTTTCCTTGATGTCATGCAGGATGGCAAGGACGCCATGTGTGAATCCGTTCAGTCGGGTCTGGACATGGTTGATTGCGTCAGCCGGTCCATGGCGGCGAGCACCGCAATGCGCAGGTTTCCATGGTTGCGGAAGTCGGGTTTTGCTCCGGATGTGCAAGCCCGGCTCCTCAACATGCCCTTTGATGGTGAACATCTTTTTGGCAGCAAGGCTGACAAGAGTCTTGAGAGGTTGCAGACCTCGAAAGCTGCAGCAAAGTCGTTGAGCGCTGCAGTCCGCCAACCTCTGCCTTTTCGTCCTAGGGGACAGCAATGGAAGGGAGGTTCCTTTCGTTATTACTAATCCTTTAGTAAATCGAGAGGAGCTGCAAGTCAAAAGGGCAACTGTAGGAGTGCCAGAGGTGGAAAACAAGGTACTTGAGGTGCCAAGGCCGCGCGTGCAGTTGCCTCTTTGCCCTCAGGCACTGCAGCAGCCGCTTCGGCTCAGTCATGAGGCCCATGCTTCTCCGGTTGGGGGAAGGCTGGTGCAGCATGTTAGGCAGAAACCTGTGCAGTTCCCTTTGGGAAGACTGCAAAAGATTTAGGACTACAGGTGTTAGCAGTAAACCCACTTGGTAGCAGTCCGCACCACCCAGATTTACCTGGTAGCTGTGGCTGAGCAGTCAGACTTCCCTCAAGAAGAGTTAGGCAGTATGGAAAGTATACACAATAGGCACTCAGATACAATAATACAAGCAAACACTGACCAGAGCTTTGGTATCAAAGTATATAATTATTTATTTAAAAACACACTATTTGAAACACTCCAGCACTCTTATTGTAAACTACTGTAAACAGTTACTATTATAATATATACAACCCTTATTCCTTATCAGACAAGTCTTAGTTAACACCACTTATTTCCAAATAGAGGTGAGCGCTTAACTATAGATGGCACTCCAATAAGTTCATGAAGAAGGGAGGGAAAAAGACAGCATGTGGAAAGATACACCACTCTAAGATTTAGGAACACTTTTAGCAAGGCAGAAGAGCAAACGTCACTTGTGAGCCAAAGTCCATAGGCTGAGCCCACTCTTGGAGAGAGTAGAGCACCAATGCGTCCAAGATCACACAGTTACACTAGGCTTTGAAAGTCTTGCAGAGAGTTCGAAAAGAGTTTAGAGAGGCTCAGAAAAGTTTAGCCAGGGTGTCCCAGACTAACCCAGGTTCGAAAGCCGGGGGCTCAATCTACCCCGTACAGTCGGTGGCAAGGGAAGCCAGGCGGAACACGGTACCTTAAGTGGGAAGGATCCTCCAGCGGTGGCAGTTGTTCCTGGCAGCGGGTGCAAATCTCGGTGTCGTCCAGAGGAAGAGAAGATCTTGACTTGGAGGAAAGATGAAGGTCGTTGCACTGCCAGGGAAGAAACCAGCCGCAGAGTTTTCCGGTTAAAGGTATTACCCTTTATTTCGCGGTCATGGTAAAACGTGGTATTCCGGTTGCCGGGTCCTTGGCACAGGCAAGGCTGCCACGAGATGCGTCAGGAAGGCGAAAAGACGGTGAAACTGGTTATCCCCACCAGTCAAAGGAAGAAGACTCTCCGGCGGGAGATCTCCTCTGTCGTTGGGAAAAGTGGTGAGACGGTACAGCAGGGCTCCACCGGTGGTGTCGTCGTGGCAGGTCGGCTCAGCTTCTCCCTCGTCGGATTCTTGGGTCCTGTGGCAACTTCTGAAGTTCCAGTCCCCAAAGCCCTGCTTTTAAGCAGAAAACCCCCATTCACTCAGCCCAGCTGTCATTCAAACATGCTAAGTGGTGAGCCGGCCGACTCACCACTTGGGCCAATCAGGACGGAGTGCGACTTGAGTTGCCTAGGCAACTCAGTCCAGGGTGCCTAAACCCCCCTCCACCCCTCCTAAGTACCCCAGACAGAGTGGCACCACTTTGGAGGGCTTCTGTGGAGAAGCCCGCCAAAAAGTGGAACAAAGGGCTCAACTTGGGTTGGAGTCACAGAAGAGAACACAAACGCCATTTTAGAACCGAGTTTTGGCAAAAAATACCAACCAGAGATTTAATATTAATTAAATAAACCGGCGGTATGTTCGAGGCTATCGTAATTAAATAAATAAAGATAGTAGCCTCGAACAATGGGAAAATCCCATAGAGA
The DNA here is from genome assembly GCF_040938575.1 of Ambystoma mexicanum. Taxonomy (NCBI): domain Eukaryota; kingdom Metazoa; phylum Chordata; class Amphibia; order Caudata; family Ambystomatidae; genus Ambystoma; species Ambystoma mexicanum. The sequence continues at coordinate 359,976,958 of NC_090925.1, forward strand.
AATATTTGCGGTTGAATATAAAAAGTAGTATCCACTGCCACCAGCCAAAACTCGATCAGGGGGGACGGAGACGTGCCCCCTCGACTAACATACCCCGGGGCAATCGAATTGCCCCAGCCAGTACGTCCACAATATGATGGTTTGCACTGGTTCTGTTCAGAATTCAAGACTAGTAAAGTCAATGGTGACTTTACATGCCCTAGAAGACAGTAGTCAGTCCCAGGGTATGGAGTCTATACTGGGGGGGTCACTATGACACCCCTGTGTTACTGCACTGAGGGTGCTGTGTAACACACATCACAAAAACATATGAAGCCCTATGGAGTAAAAGACCCCATAGCCCATTAAACACATCTAGAGTCAAAGGAACACACTCAAATCATGTCCAAAAGTGAGGGTAAAAGAGTCTCACTCTTGGCAGGAGAAAAAATTAAACCCCAAAAATCCAGCAAAGCTGCTAGGGGACTCGCTAGGTTAGGAAATTCAGCCTAAACAGAGAATTCTCCCTAACACAGCATCTGGTAGAATGGCGTGCCATTACTTCAGATGTGTGGGATCTGGAGATCATTGCCCACGGCTACTGTCTTCCTTTCCAGCAGAGGCCTCACGACAATCCACCAGGGAACCTCTCTTTGAAGAGTCTGGATCCGCTCCTTGCGCAGGAAATTCAATCCCTGCTAGAGAAATGCTTCATAGAACTGGTGCCTGTAGCGGAGAGGAACAAGGGATGGTATTCCCCTTATTTTTTGATTTCGAAGAAAGACAGAGGATTGAGACCCATCATGGACTTGCGTGGTTTGAACAAGCTCCTCAGGAAGGACAAGTTCAAGATGGTTACTCTTTCTCAAGTCCTCCAGGCCCTTCAACTTCAGGACTGGTTGGTGTCGCTTGACCTCAAGGACGCTTATTTTCATGTGCCGATCCATCCAAAGCACAAGAAGTACCTGAGGTTTGTGGTTGGCGACTCGCACTTTGTTTCGGATCCTGCGGTTCGGATTGACCTCCGCCCCGAGGGTTTTCACCAAGCTCATGATGGTTGTGGCAGCGCATCTCAGGAAAGGGGGGGATTCACGTCTACCCCTACCTGGATGATTGGTTGATCAGGGCGCGCTCTCCCGAGCAAGTCCTGGATCATCTGTCCGTCACCTGCCACTCCCTTCACAAGCTTGGCTTCTCCCTCAACTTAAAGAAGTCACACTTGACGCCAACTCAGCGGCTCCAGTACATCGGAGCAGTGCTCGACACGTCCCTGGGGCAGTGTTTTCCTCCCCAGGTGAGGGCTCTTCACATTCAGCAGATGGTACACAAGTTTCGACATGCCCAGAGTCCCCCGGCGTTCGAGTTCTTGAGGCTGCTCGGCCTCATGGCATCCTGCATTCTTCTGGTGCCAGAGGCCCGACTGCGGATGCGATCTTTGCAGTGGGCTCTCAAGATGCAGTGGTCACAGTCCTCCGGCAGAATGTCGGACCCCGTTCAGGTGCCGCCCTCGGTCGCTCAGGACCTTCTGTGGTGGGCCAACGAAGGCAATCTGATGAGGGGGGCTCCATTTTGGCTGCCCTGGCCGGAGGTGACGATCGTGATGGACGCATCCCTCACGGAATGGGAAGCTCATGCCAACGAGCTGACAGTCAGCGGTATGTTGGAGCTGAGGGCTATCGGGCTTGCCCTGAAGGCTTTTCTGCCGACTGCGTGGAAAGAATGTCCTGATCCTGATGGACAACACAGTGGCCATGCACTACCTCAACAAAAAGGGGGGGGGGCAGGGTCACTTCCTCTGTGCAGGGAGGCAATGCGGCACTGGTTCTGGGCGATCCAGCAGGAAATTTCGATCTCGGCAGTTCATCTGGCCGGAGACCAAAACGAGACAGCGGACGCTCTGAACAGGCAGAGCGCGATCTCTCACGAGTGGGAGTTGGCTCAGGAGATTCTCCTGGAGATCTTCGCCCTTTGGGGCACCCCTCAAGTGGATCTCTTCGCCTCCAGTGTCAACCGGAAGTGCAAAAGGTTCTGCTCGCAGGAATTTCCTCCAAGAGGAGCCTTAGGAGACGCGTTTGTGGTGGAGTGGTCCTTCCCACTGCTGTATGTGTTTCCTCCAGTCCCCGTCATCCTGCAGGTGCTGCAGAGGGAGGTTCGGTTCCCGGATGATCCCCATTGCTCCGGCTTCGGCCAGGAGGGCGTGGTACCCAGACCTTCTCAACTTGTCCATCTGCCCTCCACGTCGTCTTCCCTAGCGAGACGATCAGCTCTCACGGGAGGGGGGGGGTCAAGTTCTCCATCCAGAGGTCAGCTCCCTCAAACTTCACGCTTGGCTTCTGAAAGGTTGAGGTATAAGGATTGGGACCTCCCTGAAGAAGTGATGGAGGTGTTGCTGCCGGCCAGACGGCCGGCAACAAAGTCCCTGTACCGTTGCCGTTGGAGAAAGTTCTGCGACTGGTGCAGGGTTAAGAATGTGGATCCTTTTTCATGTGACATTCCTCTAGTTCTGTCTTTTTTGCTTTCTTTAGCCCACAGGGGCTTGCAAGTGGGTACCATTAAAGGTTACCTGGCGGCGCTGTCCATATTTAAGCGCTCATCTCAGGAGTGTTCTTATTTTAAAATTCCTTTTGATTTCCCAGTTTCTGAAAGGGCTCACTAATGTGTTCCACCGTCTCCTTTCCAGGTGCCCGGTTGGAATTTGAACCTTGTTCTCAAGTTTCTAATGGGTGCTCTGTTTGAGCCTTTGCATTCTTGTCCTTTGAGACTGTTAACCCTTAAAACTGTATTTTTAGTTGCGGTCACTTCCGCTCGCTGAGTGAGTTACAGGCACTTTCAGTTAAGCCACCCTTCACTGTGTTTCATAAGGACAGGGTTGTCCTTAGAGTTTGTCCTTCCTTTCTTCCGAAGGTGGTGTCTGAATTTCATTTGAGCCAAAAGGTTGTTCTTCCAGCATTTTATCCTCCTCCGCATCCTGGTAAGGACGAGGAGAGGCTCCATAGGTTAGATCCTAGGAGAGCTTTAAGTTTCTACATTTCACGCATGTCCCGGGTCAGAGTGGACGATCAACTCTTTATTGGTTATGCTGGAAGGCGTTTGGGACAAGCTGCGACTAAGCAGACTTTGTCTAGATGGATTATCTTGGCAATTTCTGACTGTTACCGCCTGGCGGGTAAGGATCCTCCTGTAGGCTTACGAGCCCATTCGACTAGGGGTATGGCTGCCTCTACTGCCCTGCAGAGGGGTGTTCCTATTCGTAACATCTGTGATGCAGCCACTTGGGCTTCGACCCATACTTTTGAACGTCACTACTCCCTTGATTCTATCCATGGGTAGGATCTGGCCTTTGGCAAGGCAGTCCTTTACTCTGCAATTTGATTGGGCATTCTAAATTGGTATATTCTAAATTGTTTTCCCACCTCCTTACGTTGGTACTGCTTTGGGAGTCTGTCATAGATATGGAATACATCGGAGGACCCAATCCCCTCGAAGAACAAGTTACTCTTACCTGGTAACATTCTTTCGATGGGATGGTCCCACGACGTATTTCATATCGCTCCCTCCCTGCCTTCCCCGCTACAGAATTTCTTATGCGATTGCAGCTTACGTTTCCGCAGGGCTTTCTGTGGTCATATTGGCAGTAGATTGGTGCCACACGTTCTGGGGAAAAAACTACAACTGAGGCTACAGGCGTCGTGCGTCCTACTTATAACATCCGGTGATGTCGGCTAGATGGAGGCCCTCAAGGGCGGCATATCAACGTCATCGACGCAGGACGCAGACGCCGAAAGATTTTCCGAAGCAGCACAGCTGTGGTGATTACTGTCATAGATATGGAATACGTCGTCGGACCATCCCATCGAAAGAACGTTCCCAGGTAAGACAGAAACTTGTTCTTTGTTGCCAATAACACAAAATACACCTCGTCCTTCATGGGACACATTTTCCCCTTGCACGTGCCACATGCAACCCTAAGGAGACAAAACAAATTAAAGAAAGACGTCGTCTTCTTTCCTGGTCTTCTAGGCACGTCCGTAGTAGATGACAGAAACGTCCTTGGGGATCCCTGTTGTCGGTAAAGTCAAAATAAAGTCAGGTTTTCTTCCCGACTTTAACCCCTTTTCCTCCTTTTCTGCTAACCAAAATACTCTCATTCTCCCCTATTCATTGGTGCACATAAACAGCTATTTTCCAACCACCCTGCAGGGATACTTAGTTTTGCATTGGTTCTTTGGTCCGCTTAGCTGCATTCTTCCAGGTTAGCCATAAATACTTGCTGGTTAGCTGCACATACTTCCTCAGTTTAGCAGCCATTGTTCCTATTCTTTTCTTGTCGTTAGTTGGACCATGGTCTATGCTTGTGCTTTGTGTTCATCCTAGGGAGATGAAACTGAGGCGTTTCGCTGCACACCGTCCCTGTCTAACTTGATCTACCCTATCCCTGTCTTCCAAGACTATGGCACCACTTCTTACTATGTGCCTTCCATTTTTATTGTTCCCATCAATGTTTGCCTCTTCTAATGCTTGCATACCTCTATCATAACAATCCTTTTGACATTATGAACATGAAAATGATTACTCGCCTTCAATTTTACTTTGGTTTTCAGTGGTTGTCTGAAATGGCCATGTTATCTATTTTCTACTCTTTCCACACCTGTTTTACATGTCTTGGGAGAAACAACTAACTTTTGAAGACATTGTGTCTCTTAATACCTTTTTCCTGTTACTCAACTGGATCCTCTTACCTTTAGTGTTGATCAATTGTATGTTCACACCCTTTTGGCGTGAACTAGTACTTACCTTTTTCTTTTTCCTCCCTAATTTAAGGCCATGCAGACAATTTCTTGTGCTTCCATGCAAGAGGTCCATAGCTTGTCTGTAAAATAAATCAAAATTGTTACAGGCATTCACAAGTTGTTTTGCTTATTTCACCATATTTACTTAAAATGGCTTGTGCGAATTTCCTTTGTTTAATTGACCTAATTTTATCAGTCATACTCCTTTTCTTGGTCTTCATGGTCTCTTGATGTTTTTTATTGCCCAACGCGCCTTTTTTTCTGTTGGCCAGGAAACCTCATAAGTGCTATTTGTTTTCCCCGTTTTGCTTTTTTTTCCGCTTTATGCTTTTGAGTATATCCCTTATCCTTTTATTCATTTGCCCAATTGTTCCTATTTCTCAATTTTCCCTTTATTCATTTTTTATTCAAGATAACCACTCATGTTCAGTATTTCCTGATTTATTTATTTGCTTATTTATTCCTGTGACCAATCCTTTTGCACTTCCTCGCCTGTTCTCTGACCCTAACTTCTTCTTTCTCCCTTTATTTCTACGTTCATCTTTTCTTTGAACTTCCTCATCCCTTCTTTCACATACCTTTTGCTTTTCTTCTAACCTCTACTGTTTCTGTCTGTCTCGTTCATAGGCTACTCTCTGGTTTGCGATCGAGCTGCTTTTCTTGCTCTTCGTGATATAGCTGTTTCCGCCTTAGCCTGACTTTCCTTCTTATCCTTCCGTCTCTTAACTCCTTCTCTTTCTTCTCTCCTCTGTGCCTCATCGAACTCCTTTTTAGGTCTCCCATCATCACTTTCTTTCCCATCGAGTTTCAATGAGATTTGTCCTCCAATCCATTCATCCTTTGTAAATGCTATCTCATCAGTTCTGTCTTTACTTCCTTTCCTCTTTTTCCCCTCTCTCCCCTTATCGAGAGATGCACTCGTCTGTGCCTGATCCCCTCCTTTATTAACGCATCATTGCATCTCCCCGTTCCCCTTGGGGCTGGGATGTGAGATTCTTGTCCTTATCCTCCCTTGATTTTTTTTTACTATTGTAGGCGACTCATAAGCGGGGTTGCTATACCCTGTGGCTGCTTTTATCTTTCTTTAATGGGTAGCGTCCCTCAGGCTTACTTCCCTCAGTTCCTGTTTCAGGCGGGGCAGGCGTTGCTGCAGGTGTCTCATCCCCCCCCCCCCTCAGTGCTTAATTTTAGCATCCATGCTGCTGGAGGCTCTTCCTCCTGTCCTTGTTCTTATATTTTTCACAATTTGAAAACAGCATGGCGTTTTATAACTTTTTTGCTTCTTTACGCAGCATTCAAGTAAGTTGCCATGCGTTGTAAGATGGCTTTAGATTAAGACTCAATTTGTAGCCGCGGCAATAAACATCTTGTGGGCGGTACCTTTAACCCACTCCTCCAATTGGAGCAATGTTTTCCGGGCTTAACTCTGTTTCTAACAATATCCTTATGTGAGTCCAACACTCCCATTACTATGAGCGAGCACCAAATTCTGCAAGCTCCAATCCAGTCTCTTCCCGCCAAATTATTTATACTGCCAGTTTACTCAAGAACCTCAATCTGTGTGTGATTCCTCTCAACTGTAGAATCGCATTAAACCCTTACTTGAGTTCAACCAACAAGGAGACAAAATTCCTTACATGTGACATACAACAGAACATGTAGACACTTGACAAGAATAGACAAACACCAGCTGGACACATATATCTGCCTCAATACCCCGACATGAGGTTTAAACGAACCCCATTTGTGCCGTCTTTAATAGTCCCCGCAGCCCAGTCGTCTCCTATTATGTGGGCTCTAAGTTCATGTTTCTTCTGAACGCTGTATTAAAGCGCAGAAACAAGGTGAATCCTCTCTTCCCCCATCCCCCCACTCCCTCCTACCCGGAAACCTTGTTTTTCTCTCAGGTCCCCCCCCAAAACCTTTCACTTGAACCACTACTGTCCTTCATGATTCTTATTTCATTCTGCTTGCTCTTTATTTATTTGCCATATTTCCCTATTTTATGGCTGCCTTTATTTTCCTGGAGGTCATCTGTTTCTACCTCGTGTCTGCAAATGTTCATAATTCGCAGCCTGCGCCTGAATTTCGAAAATCCTTCCTCTCCTTTTTCGTTATTTCTTCACCAGGTCCTACAGCTAGCTGTTCTTTACCATGCTGCCATGATAATGAAATCTTTTAGTTTTCACCCAAACGTTCTCATTGACCTTTTGCCTCTTTCATGCCTTCAAAATTGCTTGTGCCTAACTAAGGCATGCCCTAAATAATCATGCTTTCCTTGGTAGCCTCAACACTGTCATCATGCTTTCACGCTTTGTCATTCAAGCCTTTCTTCATTCATCTAAATCCTACAATACCAGAATCTCAACTGCTCGTCTCAAACCAAAAGTTTTTCCCTATTTAATAAAAAATGCTCTCCACTCTGGCCGACAAGGCCTCAAAAATGTAAACTACCACCCCTGGTATGACTCCATGCAAACTGTCCTACCACTCACGGTGGAGCTCCAAAAAAAAAAAAAACCTTTAGGAGCTCCCCAAAAACCCACTTCTTCACTACATGTATGCTATCCCCAAAATTCCCCAAAAGCAGGTCGCAGATGACCCAGTAACCTCCTTCAGTTTCAGGGGGCAATCTAAGTCAAAATGATAGAACACATGAATGGCAATGGTTTTTTCAGCTGCAGGGCAATGCCTGCTCCTGCCCGCACGTTGATTTAAAAACCCCATGAAAACTCACTTGCTTCCCATCTCATGAAGTTTATCACTACCTCTTTTAACTCTTAACATTATTTCTGTAGCTGTAAAATATACCTTGCTCATGTCATGCCAGGTTACATGCTACACTCTATTTTGTTGCACTTTATCGTTAGAGTGCCATTGCAGGGACGTCATTTGGGGATCGGCAGGGGTCGTGGCTGAACCCCCTGAGGTATCCCTTGTTGCCACGCAGTCTCCTTTGCTACCCTAAAATAAAAAATGTTTAAAACATTTCCCACAGTGATATCATCAGAGGTCAAGGGTCATGAGGTGTCACTTCCGCTACCTCAATCATTTTGGTGGAATGACGTCCCTGTCTCATTACTTCCTTTTCACTACCACATATGCTAATGCCTTCGGCCCTTTCCTTTCCCCGCCATACTTGCAACACCTGCTCATTCATTTCTTTTGTCATTATCAGTGTTGAATTGTATTACTACACTGCCATTCTTGCAGGCATCTTATAAAATCTTCACAAGCTCTAAAAGTGCAGAGTGCTGCTGTGCGCAACTCTCAGCATTCATTGAAAGAATACACATGATTTCGCGTCAGACGAGCTGCGCACTGGCTACCCATGGAGGAAAGGCTAATTTCTTTTTATTTTTTAAATCACGAATGTAAGTCTTACACAGCGCTAGTTTATTTAACTGATGCTGCTACTAGGGTCAGTTCAGCCCAGTGTCGGCTGGTGACTTTGAAAGTTGGTGGGGCGTACATATTTTGGTGGGAATTTGGGAGCAAGCTAGGCCACCTCACACCAACCAGTGTGCCGGTGGCTTCTCCCTCTGCAAGACAATTTGGGAAACATGGCTTCCAAGATGTGCAATTTACTCCCCAAGCCCACAGAAATATGACATCACAAATCCTGGCCTAATTATGAGTCGAAAACAGCCTGGGATCCACTGAAATGTCGGCAATGTTTTTTTTCTTTTCTTCCAGCGCAAGGACATCTGGACTGGACTAAATGTGAAAGCATTAAGAAATAATGCCTACAAATACATTTTCCTAAAATGTGGCACCTATCAAAGGCAGTTCACAAAATGGGAACACTGCCTCTGCCACAACGCACATACACAATAGACTTAACTAAAAGTCCACATATCTCTTGGATAGATTCACAGAAAGATAATCCAGACCCTCCAGAAGCACATATGCCAATACCCTTATCATTCCGAGATATAAATTGTCCAAGGCCGGAGGTGCTAGCTTCCCCGTCCCGGCAGCCCACGTATGGAATTCACTGCCCCAAACTATACGTGCTGAGAAATCCTACCTTAAATTCAGAACCAACTACATCAATCACTTGAAGCATTCGTTCACCTAATAGATACAGATTGTATACTATAAATTGCCTTGTACTGTTCTGCCTGATGCTTCACCACCGGCAAGCACTATCCAATATCCTATCCTCTACATAACCTATTGTATAATACTGTATAATACTTGTATATAATGTACTGCATTACTGCCTTTCCTGTCTATAGTATTTTTCACCATGTAAAGTATATCTTGTAACCATTGTAAGCTTCGCACACCCTTTACTGCTGTGCCCTCTTACCTTCGGGTCTGGTGCGCATTACAAATAAATAAATCAAACAAATCTATCAGAAACGCAACGCAATATCTGAGCCAGGATGTCACCAAACAAAGGGTATGAAAGCCAAGTGTCCAAACAGCACACCATTGAGTAACATGTGTGAGGTTGGTGGCATTCACAGATAAGCACAGACACAGATTCTGCCCTTTGAAGGATCTCTGCCAGCCCAGAAAGGGGTCAAGAGCGAGGAGACAGCTAGATGAGACTATAACCTCCATTCTGTAGCTCTTTCTGAGCCACACATGCTATAGGGAGCAGCATTCACACTCTGACTGCCATATTCCATTTGTCTAAGTTGCTGGCAGTCCTGCATGTATGTGCCACTGGGGCTGCTGGCGCAATGACCCAGCCAATATCTTCTGCAATGCTCAGTCAGGGCCAGGTTGCCTACCTGCACAAGGCTGCTTGTCACCCCACAATATAAAGAAATAGAAATGAAGCTAATACATGTTTCATTGTCATCACTGGTTACCCTATTGGGTGCGCAGGATGGTCATACACAGTCTGGAATTCCCCCTCCTCATGCAAGGAATAAAATCCCAATTTAACAAGCCAATTAAGCGCGCTCACCCTGCAAACTCAGTGTTAAAATTCACCACTACTGCTAGCATTCTGTTTCCATACAGCACTTAACAATATACAAACACATACACACTCGTCGATGCAGTGCCTACCTAGATGAGAAGCTTTTTCGGCATGCAATGCGAGAGGCAAGCACTTCTTAAATCCTGAGCTACCCCCCAGTGTTCATGCTCATGGACCCCTTGTCACCAGCTGCTGTCCCCATTAACCAAAGGAGCTAATGCCACAGGGCTCCCCCGTCTTGTCCCCGAACCATGGAATGTTTTCTCTAGCGACCTTAGAGCAGAGCCATCCCTCCTAATTTCCTGCAAAACTCTCAACCCTACTTTGGTTACCTACCTCCATCAGTTCCCCCAGCGGTGTCTGTACTCATCCCCCTTTTGCTAAATTAACCACTATGCTGTGTTTTACTTAATATACTCTATCCATTGTGAGCTTAACATGCAGCTCATTCATATTAATTACAATATATATCTATTTGTCTTATAACTACAGGCGATGCTTCGTCACGCAGCATCTAGTGTATGCCTTTTTATTGCAATCTGCAAGCCCCTTCCTTGAAATAGCACCACAATGCCTACGGGCTTCTGTGTGCTCCATGCTACTAGGAATCGCTCATTCCTTGCCAGACGACAGTAGACCCCAGAGACGTTTTTATTGGAGGGCACATGGGGTGGCTGCCCAGGGCCCCTCACAATGCTGCCTGGTCTGAAGTAAGATTCCGGATTACATCAGGCTTAAATAGCACATGCCAGGAAAATTTGATTGCATGCTGCTGAGGCTCCAAACCCATTGCCTGTCGGTTTTGACAAGTACATTCTGCCTTGATCAATTAAAACATGCAATGCCTTTCATTTTCATTGTGGAATACATAGTTTGGGTAACACGACCTTTGTAGCGTTACTGCCCCTCTCTGGGAATGTTGCTGATCGTGTGTAATAGCCAAAGTTGAAATCCATATTCATCCACGGAAGTTCAGGAGTTGTCTCAGTGTGTTACGCACTTATTGCAGGGATACGTGTTCATGTGCAAGGTCAGAAGGGAACATCCCAGTAAGACTGGCTGAACCGTCTTTAAATCTGAAGTTTCACAAACATACCTGCACATTTACTTAGGTTTGCAGCATAAGCGGCGCGATTAACAGTGCTGTCTGGACCAGATGGGGGTTAAAATCAGTTTGCTCAGCTGGGGCATTCTTAAAACCTAAGCAATCCCTTAAAAATGTGCATAGTATATCTGTCCAAGTGGCACACAAGCATGCAAATTCGAGAACTGTGCAGCCAAAGTGTTCATGCTTGTATCCTGGCTATGCCAGCAGACGCCACAGTGATCCTGGTCAAATCATATAGGATCCCTTGCATTACTGTGCTATCTTCTGTGAGGTTTTACCTATTGCATTATGATACTCCCCTTAATAATGGAGAAACTGACGGTAAAATCATTCCCACGTTGTGTAACCCCCTTCTGTAATATTTTGGTTTAAGATTGTCAGGTTTGGAAATGCGGTTTGCGTAATTTGCAAGTCAGTTTTATAAAATTAGATTGGATTAGTACCTATTAAGAGCTGGAAGTGAAAGTGCTCAAATGCAGGAATTGCAATATTGGCACAAATCCTAGCTTCACCCCTTAAACACTGTGTGATCCTGGGCATCTCATTTAATCTTTGTTGAATTAACAGTCTTTGAACCTTTCAAACCCGTCAGCTCATCAGGGTAATTTTCTTCGCAGGGTATGTTCTTCATCGAGGCACCACTCAGTTTCACTGGCTATGGGGTTGTTTCCATTATGATAGTGAGCATTGACATATTGCTTACTACAGGCACTTGTCCCCTCGATCTCTAATGGCAACGCAATTCGAAAACCATGTCCCACTCCTGCTCTCAGTCTGCCTGGATAAAGACACCTTCCTGGCAGCTTCTAATCTGCCTATTCTGGGTTGCATGTATGTTTTCACATACAGTCCTACATTAATACTGCAGGCTGCATACTTTCCTGGATGCTCAGAGGTATCTTGTTTCTATACTAGAAGAGAAGTAACTTCTTTGCAGATTGCTAATGTTGGCCTTTAAATGCTACTTGTTTCTCAATCTGAATAGCACAGGAATGGAGAGGGTAGGGGACTTAAAAGGGCGTAAACATGCTTATCTTGAATGCTGCACAGCAGCATAAGTATGTCTCACAGAGTAAGGCCTCTAGGCAAAACTGAATATTCCCATACAGATGCCTCTCATAAGACATGAGAGAAGTGCACAGGTTATCAGTAAAATAATGCATTTCTTGTTAACCTCATTGGCAGCGCGCAAAAGATGTCTTTTCATCCGTGCTCATTCATCCTTATCGGAATTAATCACTCTTGTTAGTCCTCCAGACCCTCCAGGTCACCCCAATAATATACGCCTATTCTTGAAACTCCACAAACAGGGCCTAGCTTTAGTCATCTGGCTTCTAAAAGCTGGAATGTCCGCCCACCAGTACTAAAATGAAAGAATCTTGCAGTGCTTTCCACAACAGGCCGGACGCATCAATATGCGATCAAGCCCCTTTCCTACAGTTCCTGGGGCTGTCTTGCCGTGAGTCACATTCATTCTGCATGTAATGCACGCTTATTTTGAAAAATAAATGCAATGTATAAGACACATTCACTCAAGCATTCTCCAGATCACTGAAATAACCTCACAATTGCAACGGCTGCTAGCGTGTCCACCGCTAGTCATAATAAAAAAATGTAATGACCCAGCCAGATCTGAGCCCTGCATTTACCAGCCATCCCACGGAAATATTTAGCTGCTGTTTTCATTAATAAATATCCCCTTACCGCTTGGTTAGTACATGGGTAAGCCGTAACAGTATTTGTGCATTTCTCCTATCTTTAAATGTGGGCCTTTTATTCCATAATTTGCAACAATGCTTCAGGATGATTCTTTGCATTCTGCGATCTGCATTTCACCTTGTTTCCTCATGAAGTACAGCCTGTCTTTTTATAATACTCTGTGTGTGATTAAGTCAACCTTGCAAGGTGCGCATGGAGCGTTCGCAGAGCTTATCTCAAGGGCCGCTATTTGCACATCCCTTTCACATGGTTCATTTCCCTCATGATCCTCTGACAAGTTAGCTTTCAATTGTGCGTTTTTTCCAGCCAGTTGCTCTGATGTAAAACCATAAAAAAAACTACCTTTGATCACTACTTGTAACCTCATACAGACAGTCTACTTTAAGACACACTTCGCAGGCTCACAGTTCCTAGTTCTAACCGGACCTCCCCTGTACTTCAAATTTAAACCATAACCACATGGTGCATTCCTTTCTTCTCAGCGCGCGCTTAACGCACAAGAACAGTACTTCTATAAATCAATATAACTGCCATTTTAATGCGAAAAATCCATCGTTCTTAGCACAATTTATCAGTTATCTTGCCTGCTACGAGGACATCACAAATTTAACTCCATAGCTGCTGGTTTGAACCTTGGCTTGACGCCAATTTCTTTTTAATTTAGCTTAAAATATCATTTTTTTATACTAGTTCCAATGTTTTTACAGTGCACACAGGCAGTTATTCCATGAACAGCCATAGCATGCAAAATTAGACATGTACATAATGTGACATGTAACTAAGTCAAACACAACTCTGGCCGCCTGCATACATGTCTGCCTCTCATTAATATTTTACTCTTGTTATTGATTTTTAAATGCTGTTACGGTTTTGGTTTGTTCCCAGATCTTGACTGCCATTATTCTTTTTCCCAGTTTCCCTGTCTTTATCAGCTAGGGCACTCATCTTTTTGTTCTCCCGACCCTCGCGATCACCGTCTTCTTCAGGTTTTCATCTGGTCAACTGCCCGTAGGAATGGGAATAGAGATGTTTATAAGCACGAGCCCCTTCAAGTCTTGACTGCAGTCTCAATTACACTACCATTGTCTATGAGGAGCTTCACAGTCTACTCAGCCCGAAATGGCGAAGGACTCGTGATTTTGCCGAAGACCTAGAGTTACTTTGTGTAACGGCCATTAGGTGTCTTATTTTAATCAATAGTTGATGGTCAAGAACCATCCTCCTCGCTACCAAATGTACACGAGAGCGAGATATCCACTGACGGGCCCATAGGTCAGTGTTCACCCTCTAGTACCTATAAGACAAGATAGCTGCACCTCAGGGAGGTTGGGGTGCAGGATTCACATACTCCAACACAATTCAATAAGGACAACTCAAGGATTTGGCAAAGAGACTGTTAAGTTCATAAAGGTTTATTTCATGCCACTGCTGACACAGTGCAGCCCCAGTGCCGTGGTCGAGCTCCCAGCCTCAACCACCCCCTGCATCACTCAGAGCTCATTTTTATAGCAAAATGTGAGGGAGCAATCTGCCCCCACCTTTCCTGCACAGTCTTAAGCAACTTCATCGTTAAACATTAGCTCATTGGGCAATTATTTTTAATTGAACTAAACCTTCAGAATGAAATGCGCTCTAGCATGCATGTCTGACTTTTCCTCCGGTGTTCTGTTCAATTTATAGTTGATGCAGCTGGACTCTTCAGATAAGGTTTCAGACAAGGCCTAATTAAAAGTCTAGGTTCTGCCCATTTGTCAAGTTTCTGAAAGCATGGTGTCCTCGAATGTCTCAACTTTAAAATTACCTCATCCTACACACTTTGAGCACTACTCAATTTCTTCTCATTTTAGCCACATTTTTGGTTACATGCATTTTCATTAAAGGCATTTAGCCAGAACGATTTTCTGTCTGTGTACAGAAAATCTTATTGTCCATTCTGTGCCTTGACACCTTATTACATCCTGGTAATGACATTTTGACCTTTATAAATATGATGCTTTTTCCAATACTAGTATATACTAACATTATGAATATCATTTACACATAATTACAACATCAAATTAATCCATACAAATTTCTCTGCTTAGGTTTAAGTGGGGGGGAGGCTGCCCTCCACTTCGTTCAGTTGTTGATTTTCTATCTTTAATTCGGGTCCTCCACTACACAAGAATCTGCAAGATTAAGGGAAAAATATTAGAAAGCGATCTCTCCAACGTAGGGACGATTCAGAATCTAACGAACTATCATATTTTCACCAAATACCTACCCAAGACAACTCTAGAAAGCAAGGACATTATAAAGACAGAGTCCATTGAACTCTGCAGCCTTCCAAGTTCAAAGTGCATTATTCCAACGCGCCCCTGTAGAATACAGGATGGAGAGCACCACAAAACATAAACACAGGTGAGAAGGGAGGGATTACCAAAGGCACACTGCTATACAGTAATTTCCCAGAAAAGTAGATATGATAGTTGTTCTATTGTTATTGTCGTTTACACAGAAAAGGAATCCTAGAAGTGCCCAAGTAACAGATCCACTGGCTGAGAAGGCATTACGCTCCTGAGGAGTCCAGGTAAGCGTTACACCTCAGGAGATCTTGCATCCATGTATTCCCGTACCTGGACGACTGGTTGATCTGGGGGAAGCCGGTGGAGCAGGTCTTGTCTCATCTGGAGGACACATGCTCACTACTCCACAGGCTGGTGAGAAACCAGAAGGTGTCTCACCCACTAGTCCCAGGGTGATCTGTCATCCAGGTGGCCAGGACACGGCCATCGCTTTTGGATCCAGTTCCTGGGGGTGGACCAGTGCGGGAGAGTAACCTGGGTGAGGGGTCTTCTGGGAGTGGGACACCGGATGGTGAGACACGGTATCTCCTTCCCTGTAAAACCTTTACCCCGTCCTATTGGGTACGATACTTAGTAACTCAACCTCCTTACCCCCTTTCACAACACAAACCCTTTCTCACAGACCGCCTGCTATGAGAGAAAACCGACTAACACCCGAGGTGTACAGCTGATGTGTCCCAATACAATGGTCAGGCAATTACTGTCCATCATGCACCCCTGACTTCCATTATACTTCCCCACACAGATTAAAGGCGGAGCACGTGGGCACACTCTGAGCAAGGCAAAGCACACAAGGAAACAGCAGTTCCAAGATGGCAGTTTAACACGAGGAGAAAGATGGCGAAACCGAAGGGGAATCGCAAGGCGGGAAGTTCCCTTGACCTTTTCGACAAGAGACCGTTACTTTCATGAAACCTCCAGAATAGAAAGCGTAAGACCAGGAAACCCAGCTAAAGAATCCTCTATTGGGCTCTCCCGCGTCTAATCAAGGCAGGGAGAATCACCAGCTGCTGTGGTACTGTCCTTGGCTACAACAAGAAAGCAACGTCAGTGAAATTAACACAGCTGTTGAGTTGGGGAGCCCGATACAAGACCGATCTGTGCTGAAGCCAAAGTTGCAAGCGACAACATTGTATGGCGAGCGCTGGATCTGAGAACAGTGTATGAAACGCGTGTGATAACCTACGCGAGTAAAGTTGAACTGCAGATGAGTTGAATGATTGAACTTGGAAGTCAAAATATGATACCTTTAATAGAGTGGTACGGCACAGCGTGCATGCTCAATCGAAGGTCTCTGTAAGGTTTTGTTACGGAGAATTCTCAGAAATATGCTAATTCCCTTCTACCTTAGAGACCCCCAGCTCTTTTTGCTGGACTTTAGGACTTTTAATTTCTAACCTGGCGATACTGAGACCCTTTTCCCAATCTCATGTATTTTTATGTGATTTGGACTCTGTTTCTTTTGACTTTGAAGTCTGACAAACTCCATAGGCATCATCTTTACATTGTGACACACAGCACCTTCAATGCAGTGACACAGGGAAGTCTTTTTGATTTGCCAAAGGTTTAAATACTTTGTCTTGGTGAAACTCCTGCTTCCAAAAGGAGTGAAGTGAAATTGACTACTTACATTTTGTAACTTTCTAGACCCAGCACATGCTATCTTACAATAGGGTGCTGGAGGGGTTACTTAGTATACCCTTTGTCTAGTTTCTCATCTAACATTTTTATGTTACCCTTTTCTCCAATTAATGGCTGGCGACCGTGGTTTACTTTTTCCTAGCATTGTGTGTTTTACCGTGGGCTGCAATTGCAGCTGCAGTAAGACGCCCATGGGTGCCTATTTTGTCAAAATG
Organism: Ambystoma mexicanum; assembly: GCF_040938575.1. Lineage (NCBI taxonomy): Eukaryota > Metazoa > Chordata > Amphibia > Caudata > Ambystomatidae > Ambystoma > Ambystoma mexicanum. The sequence goes on from NC_090925.1 coordinate 359,993,694, forward strand.
GACCAGTCTTCTTTTTTTCCCATTTCTTGTTGAAGAGGTCCTTCTTGAGATTAACTATGTGTGCCAAACCAGGTTTGGTCCCTTTATCAGTTTTGTCTTTGGTGGCATTCGCTGGTGAAGCCCGCCTCTGGCTTCAGCATGTATGGCAGGGGAAGGAAGTGAGGGAGGTGCCCGAAACTCCCTGTGCTTAATACCCTTGGTTACAGAAATGCACCCAAAGGTGATTGGCCGCCTGGCTGTCTACGGACAGCCACCCTGCTGTGTGATTGACAGCTAGGCTGCAAATGAATGGGAGAAACCTGCATAAAAAGGTGAGGCTTTTTGCTTGGAAGGCAGTCGATCACTGGACGAAGGAATCTGAAGAACTTGGAAGAGCTGGCTGCTGCAACTCCTGGACTGTTGGTTTGCCCGGTGAAGCCCTGCTGTATTGCTGAAGCTCTGAATTCGCCTCGACTAGAGAAGTCCTGCAACAGACGACTTTTCCCGTTGGGTTGGTGGGACCAATCGTCCCCAAAGTGAACTTCTCTGGACATCCTTTTGGAGCTGTCTTTACTTCCATTGCTGCTGCAGGAACAGATTGTCAGGGAGAGGAACACCAGATCGAGTACACCGCTTTTAAGTCAGACCCGAGCTCCAGGAAGATCCTCCGGACTCCCATGAAGCAGGACTGACGAAGCCCGAGCCATCTCAAGAGTCCTGGACCCCAGATGCGAGGAAAGACCATTAAGGTATCGGAGAAATGCGATGGTGCTGTTTGCGAGGGCTACGAGGAGATGAAACCGCAAAGTGCCGCTGATCTGAAGTTTGCCCATTGCTGCTGCCGACCGCCCATTCGTAGTGCAGGAGTCACCAAACTTCCTCCCTCTTGTCCCCACGACTGAGGCCTAGGCACACATGATCTGCAGACCTACACAGGAACAGAAGTCAGCTGCAAGCAGTTTTTCTTCTAACCAAAGGTACTGTAAAACTAAGAGGACTTACCTCTTGGTGTATATCCTTGCTAGCTCTCAGTTGAGACTTGTCTTGGTTGCCCTTGCAAAGTTGCTTGCAACTCTGCCCCTCACAAGCCTCCCATCTTGTGGCCCTACAGTGATTTCATTTTTATACAGAAACTTTTAAAACATTGTGCAAGACTTTTATACCTACCTGCAAGAAGTGCCTCAGCTCGCCTAGACTTTTACTCAAATAACATTGGCTGTCCTGGCTCCCTGAAAAACTCTTCTTGCCTCTGACTTTGTTCTTTGCCTTTCCTCCAGGAAAGGGTTAATTTACTTTGCATTGGAGGGTTCTAAAAACTGCTTAAGAAAATGTTAACCATTGTTTTATTCCTTCAACTTCTTATTTTGACACTAACCTCAGTATTGCTTTGAATGTACCAGTGATATATTAATGTCCACAGTGTCCTATATATTTAAGTCACCTCAGGGTGTAGGAAGCATCTGTGTGCCATCCCAAATGGTATTTGCTAATTTAGAGAAACTGTGTATTTTGAAGTATGTTTGTGTTGCACATCATTGCTCCCTTCTAAAGAAGGCTTATTCAACTGACTGTTTAATAAATTAATAATTGTTTAATCAAGAAACCTTGAGTGTAAGTGTTTATTTGGATACTTGTCACTGTGAATCTGTGTGATAACCCTACAGCTCACATTGACCCCTCTAGAGATCAGCCTGGCTGCTCCGTTACTCTAGCAACTTGTGTAGTACATGATTATACCAGAGGTTGGGTTAACTATTGCCAAGAGGTCAAGGCTGGTGCAGTCTCCCACAGGGTACTGCATACAATCTTGCCTAATGGGTGTCCAGCTGAAAGTTGACAAAAGTGGCAAAGAATTGTGAATCAAAGTGGTCCTGCAACGGGTGAAGCAAAATCCTGTCTGCAATCGAAATTCTTTGATATTGATACAGTAAAGAAAATGTATGGTAAAGTATATAAAGTTGGTCCGAGCCAACGTTTCCTCTAGTCCCCGTCATTCCGCAAGTGCTGCAGAGGTTACGGATGTTCGGTTCCCGAATGATCCTCGTTGCTCCGGCATGGGCCAGGAGAACGTGGTACCTGGACCTTCTCGACATGTCCATCTGCCCTCCACGCGTCTTCCCTACCGAGACGATCTGCTCTCACGGGAGGGGTGGGGGGGGTCAGGTTCTCCAGCCAAAGGTCAAGTCCCTCAACCTTCATGCTTAGCTTCTGAAAGGTTGAGGTATAAGGATTGGGACCTCCCTGAAGACGTGATGGAGGTGTTGCTTTCGGCCAGAAGGCCTGCAACAAAGTCCCTGTACCGTTGACGTTGGAGAAAGTTCTGCGACTGGTGCAGGGTTAAGAATGTGGATCCTTTTTCATGTGCCATTCCTGTGGTTCTGTCTTTTTTGCGTTCGTTAGCCCACAAGGGCCTGCAAGTGGGGGTACCATTAAAGGTTACCTGGTGGCCCTGTCCGTATTTAAGCGCTCCTCTGAGGAGTGTTCTTATTTTAAAATTCCTTTGATTTCTCAGTTTCTGAAAGGGCTCACTAATGTGTTCCCACTGTCTCTTTTCCAGGTGCCCGGTTGGGATTAGAACATGGTTCTAAAAATCCTCATGGGAGCTCCGTTTGAGCCTTTACATTCTTGCCCTTTGAGACTGTTGACCTTGAAAACTGTATTTTTTAGTTGCGGTCACTTCCGCTCGCAGAGTGAGTGAGTTGCAGGCACTTTTCGTTAAGCCATCCTTCACAGTGTTCCATAAGGACAGGGTTGTCCTTAGGGTTCGTCCTTCTTTTCTTCCGAAGGTTGAGTCGGAATTTCATATAAGCCAGAAGGTCATTCTTCCGGCGTTCTATCCTCCTCCGCATCCTGGTAAGGAAGAGGAGAGGCTCCATAGGTTGGATCCTAGGAGAGCTTTAAGTTTCTACATCTCACGCATGTCCCGGGTCAGAGTGGACGGTCAGCTCTTTGTTGGATACGCTGGAAGGCGTTTTGCAACAAGCTGTTACTAAACAGACTTTGTCTAGGTGGATTATCTTGACAATTTCTGAATGTTACCGCTTGGCCGGTAAGGACCCTCTGGTAGGCTTACGGGCCCATTCTACTAGGGGTGTGGCTGCCTCTACTGCCCTGCAGAGGGGTGTTCCCATTTGGAACATTTGTGAAGCAGCCACATGGGCCTCTGTCCATACTTCTGTAAAAAACTACTCCCTGGATTCTATCCATGGGCAAGATTTGGCCTTTGGCAAGGCGGTCCTCTATTCTGCAATTTAATTGGGCATTCTAAATTCTTTTCCCACCTCCTCCTTTGGGAGTCTGTCATATATGTGGAATACGTCGGAGTAACCAATCCCTTCGAAGAACAAGTTACTTTCTTACCTGGTAGCGTTCTTTCGATGGGATGTTCGGGTGACGTATTCCATATCGCTCCCTCCCTACCTGCCCCTTTACAGAATTTTTAAGCGATTGCAGCTTTCGTTTCCGCAAGGCTTTCTGTAGTCATTCTGCCAGAAGATTGGTGCCACACGTTCTAGGGAAAAGACTACAACTGAGGCTACGGCGTCGTGTGTCCTACTTATAACATCTGGTGACATCGGCTCGACGGAGGCCCTCGAGGACAGTGTATCGACGCAGGCGCCGAACATTTTCCAAAGCAGCACAGCTGTGGTGATTACCTGTCATAGATGTGGAATTCGTCGTCGGAACATCCCATCGAAAGAACGTTACCAGGTAAAAAAATAGGATAGAGTATAACCAATTTAACGTTTTTTATTTGGAAAATGGTAATGAACAAGTTACTTGTTCATTACCATTTTCCAAATCTTATATACTCCTATTTTTTTCTGTGAGGCTCAACATTTGTTTATATTCCTCAGCCCAGTTCCAAAGGTTCTGACTTAACCATGTTGACCTTGAGACCTGCACCTTTCTCTACATCCACCAGTTCTTCCAACAATGCTGGTATCGATTGTTCAGGATTCCTCAGCGTCGACAGCGTGTCGTCGCAAAAGCCCATATCTTTTGGTCCTCACACCAAATGTAATTCCCCACATATCATTTTTTGCTCTAATTTTACATAGGAAAGTTTCCAAATAAATAGCATCTAAGATAGGTGAAATAGGACTTCCCTGTCTTGTACCCCTGGTCACTTTTATACTACGAGATAGTTGCTTGTTGATTGCCAACCATATTGTGGGACCTGGATAGTTGGCTCGTACCATCCGAATAAACTTAGCCCCCATTCCCATCTGTTCCATCCCATAAAATAGAAAGGGCCATTCTACGCTATCAAACGCTTTTTCAGCGTCTACAGATGTTAAATATAGCATGATCATGTTTTATATTGACCTTTTCAATTAAATGGAGACTAGTCTGATGTTATCTGATGTCTGTCTACCCAATAAGAACCCCGATTGATCCATATGTATCAAATCGGGCAGGAGCTGCGCTAACCTCCTTCCCAAAATATTTGTGTACAACTTGACATCAATATGTAACAAGACAATGGGTCCATAAGACGCACAATTCGTCGGATCTTTCCCAGGCTTACCAAACACCACCACCTTCGCCTCTGACATAGTTGGCGTAACTACCCCTTTAGCCCCTATCATATTAAATAATTCCTTCAATTTTGGGACCAATTCCCTAGCATATTTCTTATAAAAGATAGCTGGGAACCCATCTGGGCCCGCTGCTTTATTAGTTGGTAGTGCCTTAACTGCCTCCATCATCTGTTCCTTGCTAATTGCCCTATCTAAATTGTCCCATGCCTCTGTTGTGATTTTAGGCATATTTATCACCACAATATAACGTTTAATCCCAGATAATCCGGGCGACTAGACATGTATGTTTCGTATAATTGTGCAAAGGTTTCTGTTAATTCCTCCGTCGCAGTTAACATTGACCTGTCAGGCTGTACTAGTTGCTGTATCAACTTTGCTGCCTCAATCCCCTTCAGCTGACGGGCCAGCAATTTGTCTGCTTTATTAGAACAGACATAATATCTTTTAGTTAAAAGCAGCGATTGCTGTGCTCTCCAAGTCTGCGATATATTCAACTGGCTAATTGGCTCTTTTAATTTAATGGACAGGGTCCCCTTCCTATGTTGTGCTATTGCCATTTGAATATCTCGTATTTGGGACTCCAAATCCATTTCTATCTTCGCCCTCTGTCTTTCGTGCCGCACTTTTAGTTCTATAAATTCACCTTGTATCACTGCTTTAAAAGCATCCCACTTTCTTTCATTTGAGACTGACTGATTACCATGCGTAGAAAAATACATATCTATTTTAATTCTTATTTCCTCTGCCATTTTGTCGTCCTATAATACTTCTCTGGGAAAAGTCCAAGCCCATAGTCCCACACGAGGTCCCCGCTCTCTAAAGCGAACCATTAGAGGAGCATGGTCCGACAAGGCTATATATCCTACCTCTATTCCTTTCACTTCCCCCATCAATCTAGCCGATACTCATACATAGTCTATTCTTGACAAGGATTGATGTGTGAGAAACAGTAGTAACCCTTTTCGTCCCCTCTCTTCATACGCCACACATTCCTCAGTGCTAAATTCTCAAAACTTCTTTTTAACAGCCTTTAAGGTTGTTGTTTCTTTACCACCTCCACTCCTGTCCATTTTAGGATCCCAAGCCATATTGAAATCTCCATTGAATATAATTTCCCTACATGCAAAGTCTTTCAATTTATTAACAACTTCACACAAGAAAGTCCTCTGTCTTGTATTAGGCGCATACACGGTTGCAAGCATAATTAATTCATGTTCCATTTGCAACAGAACAAAGAGATCTTCCTTCCTTATCCATTACGTATTGCACCACCGAAGCCCTTGGTGTGTCTCTTATTCCTATCATTACCCCCACCGTCTTACCATCTGCATTGGATTGGAATATTATAGAGAACGATCAAAGCTTACCAACTAGCTTATCTATCTTCCTAATGTGTCTCCTGTAGCATAATATCTACATTTTCCTTTTAATATGGTCTCCACCTTTTCACATGTCACAGGGGTATTCAATCCTCCTGACATTAAGACCTTAAATGTGTAAAATACAGGACATTTTGCTATCCCAATCTAACAAATCCCTTACAAATATAGTTATCACATTCATTTGGGCTCTGCCCCCTCCCCTTTGCCTCCCTTTCCCGACCCATCCCACCCCCAACCCATCCCAGGCTCAGGCCTCTGATCCTATGATAACCTCAGGAGACCACCCCCAAGCAAAGGGCCCTATGTACACCTTGGGTCACCCTCACCGGGAAGTATCCTACCACCTCCCTCAGATTCCAAGCCATCCTCTGCCAGCCCCCACTCCGGCATTCCCTTGAGCTTGCAATAATGAAGATCCCTGCCCTTCATTTGTTTTCAAATGCATAACTTTTTATAAGGTTCCTCCACCTTGCCCCTTCCCTCTAGGGCACGTAAAATACACTCCTCGTCCTCCTTTCTTCCCCGTTATTAGTTCCATCGTCACACTCCCTGTTGAGCAGAGGGGCCGGTCTGTCGCTCATCATGACCTCCTTCTTCCTTGATATTCGCAAAGCCAACCCTTCAGCACTTGTAGTTACTCGGTGTTGCACCCCTTCCAAGGTAAATGGCAACCCGAATGGGAATGTCCATTTATACGAGATCTGTTTTGCTACCAAAGCACGTGTCACTTGACCCATATCTCGTCGCTTCTAAAGTGTCGCTACAGCCAAGTCTTCATACAGTTGAACTTGTGTCCTGTTTAAAGTAACATCACCTTCTGCTCTGGCTGCCCGTAGCATAGTCGCTTTCAAATCAAACGGTGTCATTGCAACCAGGACATCTCTAGGTCTAGCACCGGGGTCTCTTCTCCTTAGACCCACTCTGTGAATCCGATCAATCCTGATGTCATCTGGCTGCAGGTCTGTCACCAGGTTCCCAAAGCATTGCTGCACAGTAGTTTTTAAATCTGTGTCCACAATTGTAATGTAAACCTTTAATAAAAACATTAGACCACCTTGAATGGTTCTCCAAATATTCTGTCTGCATGTCTAAATTATGTGAGACTCTCACCACTTTGTCAAACCTCCTCTGATGTCGCCGCCACCCTTGTTCACTAACTTCTACTCTTTCACCCAGCTCCTTCAGTTCCCCCTTAATTTCAGTCAGATGATCTCGGATAACTTCCAGCAAGAATTCACATCGTTACGTGAAGAACTGTCAGTCTCCCTTCATTTCTCTCAAACAGTCTTTGAGGTCTTCTTTGCTAAGCACAATTGCAGACACTCCACAAGGTCCCTCTACTCCCCTTCCTCAGTGTCTTGCTTAGTATTTCCTCTTCCCGTATCCCCACTTTGCACCTTTCCAATTGCTTTCTTGCTCAACATGAGGTTGCCTCTTTTTAATCTGAGTTCCCTTCTCTTTAGATTTTGGCATTAGAATCAACATGTCTTCTAAGGCTCTCAGGAAGCGTGTTTGTTCCTCTCCATTGGTTTCTGTTTAGTTTCTTATAGAAAGTTTGGTGACCCAGCCTTGTTGCAGTACCACTCCTATATCTACTGACCAGCCATCTTCCCCTGTTAACTTGTTTAGAAGAGAAAGTTGCTTTCACCGGTCTAGGGCAATCTATTTCGTGCGATTGCCAATGCTACCAGTACAAGCCAGTCCAATGGTATCCATGGTATCTTGAATTGTAGAAAACCTCTGATGCCATGGGGTTTACTCCCCGGGACTAGTCTGCCTTGCCCTCTCTCCCCCAGCCAATTGACTTCTGTTCTGTGATCTGCACCATATAAAGAGGAGCACTCCTCACTCCGATATCCCCATTGACTGCGCCTCACGCACCACCAGCCTTTTCATCAAATGGTGCTACTCTGAAGTCTCAGAGCCTTGGTTGCTGCTCCTTACACCAGAACGTTGCTGCAGATCTCTTGGGAATCACCGTCCATCAGCCACTATGCACCAACACCTTTTCCTCCCTCCACAGCGCTGCTGCAATTCCATCGAGGGACAAAGTTCACATCACCCGCAAGATTGTCAGCCAGAGCCTACCCGCTAATATCCAGCCTTCCAAACAGCTGGGTAATGAGTCTTCTCATCTTGAGTGGCTGAATACGCTCCAAGCCTTTCCACTGTGTTCTGCCTGCTGCAATAAAAGTAAAACACGTCTCACACATGTTTCTGTCGGAGCAAAGAAAGGGTCTTGCTCCCAACCGGCCGACTTTGCTGGATGTTAACAGACAACCCTTTCTGGGTAACGTGCAATTCCTTGTCTTCCCCTTACTACATTTCCCAGGAGGTATCGTAGGCCTTCTCACGCCCCTCTCACTGACAGCTGCTCGCACAGTGAAGTCTGTTCTCCGGCGATCTCCTGTTGCCGGGCACCGTCCCTGATCGCATATATTATGCACTTTCAGGGAATCTGTCCGGCATCCACAGCAGCAGGGCTTCCTCCGTTGTTCCTCATCTGTGTGCTGTACCTTATTTTTCGTCTCACCTGCTATCACGTTGCTGAGTCCTCCACAAGCCGCGTTTATGGGCGACGCCCAGTTTCACTTTCAATGGCTACGATCTTCCTGTACTCAACTGGGAAAAGGCTAGGTGGTCTTCATCCGGTCACCGTTTGTCACAAGGAGGGTGCTTTTACTATCCATACTGATGCCTCGACGCCCTCGGAAACAAGGCGTCCCTACTCCTCGGTGGCCATCTTTTTAAAAAAAAAATTATTTCTTGATTTTTTATTTTGGGGAAGCAGGGCCAATCTCCCTTTCATTTTACCTTTTAACGCCACCCCATCCCAGCCCATTTTAACACCTTACCCCACTACCCTTTATTTAATTAATGTTTGCACTGTTTTTCTGTCTTTTTGTCCATTCTGAAATTTACCGTTCTGTTTGCAATAGAACAACTGGATGCTTTCAACAGCATAGCGCAGATGGTGAGCATATTCCAGAACTACGCTGCCTTACCGGCAGCTTCCTTCCTCCATTTCTTAGGTCTCAAGGCCTCCTGTATTTTTCTGGTGCCAGAGGCCAGGCTTTAGTATGAGATTTCCTCGGTGGCTCCTACGGGGTCAATGGTCCTAGTACCTCGAAACCCTATCAGATTCCTTCAGGGTGTCCAGGTCAGTGGTCGACCTTGGTTGGTGGGCCGACAGCAACAATCTTATGGCAGGGGCACCTTTGTGGCCTCTCTGGCCTCAGCCCCGAGTTGTCACTGATGCGTCTCTGAAGGGTTGGGGCGCTCACTGCGAGGGTTTGCCGATGAACAGCCTTTGGTCAGCAATGGACCCAGTTGGCACATCAACAGGCTGGAGTTGCGAGCGATCAGGTTAGCCCGGAGTGCTTTCACCCCGTCTTAGAAAGGGAAGCATGTCCTGATTCTGACTGACAATACTGTGGCCATGCATTACATGAACAAACAGGTGGGCGTGCGCTCCCTCCCTCTCTGCAAAGAGGCGATGCAACTGTGGTTCTGGCTGTTAGAGAACCACATCTCAATCTCAGCAGTTCTTCTGGCGGGGACAGAGAACAGTTTGGCGGATGCTCCCTCTCCACTACGCCTTCCCTCCGGTTTCCGTAATTCCTTGGGTTCTCAAGAGATTTCGAGCCACCATGATCTTTATCGCCATGGATGGGGCAAGGAGGACTTGGTACTCAGACGTTCTGGATTTGTCCATCTGCACACCACTCTGGTTGCCTCGCCGCCGGATCTCCTGACCCAGTCGAAGGTCGGGTGCTTTACCCAAACCCAGTATCCCTCAACCTAGATGCGTGGCTCTTGAGAGGATGAAGTATGATTACTGGGACCTCTCAGAGGAGGTAGTCGAGGTGTTGCTGGCTGCACGCAGACCTTCAACAAAATCCCTGTATGTGTGCAGGTGGAGAAGATTTGAGGGGTTGTGAAGGGAATGCAAGATTGACCCCATCTCTTGCCCTACCACTTGTGTGAAACCTGAAGGTGTCTCATCCGCTAGTCCCTGGGTATCTGTCATCCAGGTGGCCAGGACACGGCCATCGCTATTGGATCCAGTGCCTGGGGGTGGACCAGTGAGGGAGGATCGCCTGGTTGGTCGGGGTCTTCATAGTGGGAAACAGAAGGGTGATACGCCTTTTTTAGGATAGCTAGAAACTGAAACCCCCTTCCCCCTTTCCCGACACAAACACTTTCTCACGGACAGTTCATCGTGAGCGACAACAGACTAACACCATAGTGTATACCTGACATGTCCAAACACAAGGGTCTGACAGAGTCGGGCTATCACACACACACACACACACACACACACTCACCCTCACACTCACCCTCACACTCACCCTCACACTCACCCTCACACTCACCCTCACACTCACCCTCACACTCACCATCACACTTCATCACACTTCATCACACTTCATCACACTTCATCACACTTCATCACACTTCATCACACTTCATCACACGGATGAAAGGCGGAGTACGAAAGCACACTCTGAGCAAGGCAAAGCGTGCGAGGCAGCAGCAATTCCAAGATGGCAGTTTAAACCGAGGAGAAAGGTGGCGGCATCAGAGAGGACGACAAGGCGGGAATTACCCATGCCCTTTTCAACACAGAACTGCGACTGTCAAAAAGCCTTGAGGAAAAGAAAGATAAAGACAGGGAATTGCAGCTGACGAACAGGGAGGGGGAACAAAGGGAAGACTGAGACAACGATCTTACTAGGCCAGGTGAAATTGAGATCGCGCAAGTGCAGGGGTAGGGGAAAGTGGAAAAGTGCTGGGGTTGAGGGGGAGGGGTCAGTGCAATACATGAGATCAACAGTAAAATATAGAATAAATGGAAGCCAGAGGTGAAGGGTGCAGCCAGCTGGTGGCAACAGCAAGGGTAAGTGCAGACATCAGGTGTCAAGTGCAGGTAGTGGACTGTAGGGATACAGAAACAGTCCACAAGTGCGGGGGATGCCAGGGAGGCAGTGCAGGTGTGCAACTGGCAGGGGAGGGGCCCTGGGCTTGAGATCCGACGGGGCTAGGCGATCAGTGCAGATTCAGTTTCATTCAGGAGTTCAGCAGGGGAGAGGAGGGGTACCTAAGGTTCATGATAGAGGACAAGCACTATAATTTCAACGTTCTTCCCTTCGCCATGGGATTCGTACAGAACATGCCTAACAAATACCCAGAAGATGGTAGATCTCCTCTTCAGTCTAGGGTTCGAGATCAACGCAAAGTCGTCCAGTCTAGACCCCAGCCAAGTGAAGCAGTTTCTGGGGGGCTCCAATTCGGACCAAAGACGGCCTCATCTTTGCCTCCAAAGAGAGGGTTCAAAACATGCTGTTCCAGATCCCTCACTGTGTAGCCAGTCACGAGGTGACCGTACGCGAGGCCATGTGACTGTTAGGGATAATGGCCTCCTGCATCTACCTAGTTCCACACGCACGTCTGCGCATGCGCCCCATGCAAAAGTCGCTCTTGAGCCAATGGTGTCAGGCCAGCGGACAGTGGGATGATCTAGTGGTTGTCTCTGCAGCCCTCATTCAGTCTCTGCAGTGGTGGTCAAGGGAAAACCTTCTGTACGAGAGAACCTTCACCATCCCTGCAGTAGAAGCCACTCTTACCACGGACTCATCTATGAAACGGTGGGGCTCACCTCATTCATCAGATGGCACATGGCGTGTGGTCCCCAGCGGTAGCAACCAACCACATAAACCTATTGGAACTGCTAGCAGTATTCAAGGCCTTCAAGGTATTCAAAACACACCTCCAGGGGAAGACAATTCTAGTCCTCACGGACAGTATTACGGCCATGTATTACCTAAACAAACAAGGGGGCACTCATTGTTCTCAACGTCTTCACAGACTCGGGCTTCCCAGAGATTGACTTGTTCGCAACTCTGGAACACACAATGCCCAGATTACGCCTCCAGGTACCCTCAGAACTGCTGCAAGGCGAACGGTCTCAGGATAACATGGTCAGGGATATTTGTCTACACTTTTTCCCCTGCTCAACATGATAGTGCACAAGATGCACCAAGAGCCAGTCAGGATGGCAATGTCAGTCTGCCCTCCCAGGAAACTGCCATGCCCTTACAACATGCTGTCGCAAGACAAGGAGGGGACACTACTACATCCATGCCCTCAAACTTTGAATTTAGCAGCCTGGCTCCTGAGGTCATAGAGTGCGGGCACCTCCAACTCCCTCAAAGATGTATGGACATACTTGGGGAAGCTCAGAAACCTACACCAGACATTGCTACTGCAGCAAATGGAAACGCTTTGTCATCTGGTGTAATTGCAAAAGCATCAATCCTATTGAATGCACACCAACACACATTGTCCTGTACCTAACTCACCTGCTAGACTCAGGCCTGGTTTAAAATTGCCTCAAGGTCCACTTAGCTGTGCTTTCAGCATGCACAACGTCCCAGAAGGAGGTTTCGTGGTGGAAAATTCCAGTAATTATAGTGTTTATGGAAGGTGTAAAAATACTTCATCCTCCTATTTCCAACCTAGCTCCCGGGTGGGACCGGAACGTTGTACTTACCAGAGAACGGGGCCTCCCTTTGAACCAATGCACAAGGCTAGCCTTAAAGCACTACTTTCCTACAAGAACGCCTTATTGGAGGCAATCACATCAATAAGGCGAGTTAGGGAACTGCAAGCCCTTTCAGTTCAAGACTGTCAGGTACTGTCAGGTTGGAGCGACATATTCCTTTACATACAGTATCATATACTCATTTACATTGGGTCAGGGGAGACACATATTTAGTATAGAAAGGTTTTGGGAAGTTATTATGGGTTATATTTTTAAACAGCCAATTTTGCCCTTAACCTTCATTGCAGTCTATGGAAAATGCCCCAAGCCAAGATGGAGGTTCTCAGTCTAAATTCTAATTGGCTGGGGATTGTTTATAGGGAGGACAGTGAACATTCTAAACTGCCTTTCATCGTCTTTGCCCAGCTGAGAGGTCGTGTGCTATGCTGCTCCTGCTTAACTTGTTCAAGGGTGCCAAGTTTCAAGCAGTCGAGCGGCATCTTTGAAAATATAACAGGAGTCATGTATGGAGTTTGGTGGAGACACAGGACAGGAGTGAGAAATTTCCAATTGTCTGAGAAAAGAAGTTTTCAAGACTCAATCACAAGATAAGTGACTTTCCATGTTTTGATGAACTTTGTAAAAAGGTTATATTAATTTAAAAGGATTGAAATCTCAAACCTGTATCTAAAAACTGAAGCGCGTACGTTTGTTTTCTTTCCTACGTATCATTTCAAACTAGCGCGTGATTTTTTTCCCGTTACCTTGAGCCTGCGCGTGTGACTCTGCGCTTGAGAGTGAAGCGCGTGCGTGAACGTTGGACTCGCGTTTACTGTTTATTTACGCGAGGGTTTTTTCTACGTGAGTTCGTGTGTGTATTATATTACGCGTTTCGTATCTGCGCGTGCGCAAGAACAAATCCATGTGGAGCTTCCGCGCGAGCTCTCAGAAGTGTCACGTGATAAAATAAAAGCGCATGTGCTTTTTGCCCGCGACTTGGTTTTTGCGCGTATGCTTTCGTGGGTTCGACTTTAGCGCGAGTGAGTTTTACTCGCCTCTTGGACTTTAGCGCTTGTGCGTCTTACCCGCTATTTGGATTTTCAGCGCGTGTGCATATTTCCCGCGACTTGGAGAAAGCGCGTGTGTTTTTTCCCGCAGTTTGGATTTTCAGCGCGTGTGCATATTTCCCGCGACTTGGAGAAAGCGCGTGTGTGTTTTCCCGCGGTTTGGATTTTCAGCGCATGTGCGTATTTCCTGCGACTTGGATTAAAGCGCGTGTGTTTTATCCCGTGGTTTGGATTTTCAGCGCGTATGCGTTTTACCCGCGATTTGGATTTTAGCGCGTGTGCTGGATTTTTCCACGTGAAGATTTCATCGCAAGTTTGAAATTCGTTCCAGAGTAAAAGACACTCTTAAAAGAAAATATAAAAATAAATACAAGAACTTAAAAGAACTTCCTTAAACTTATTTGAAGAACTTTAGACCTTGTTCTAGAATCTTGAGGTTGAGAAGACGAACTACAAAGTTAAACATTACATTCATGGACCTGCTGAGAAGGCTGAATGATCTTTAAGATTCTGGTCAACAAGTAACAAAGTCTTGTCTGCTTATCACTTCTCTGGGCATACTGAAGAGAAGTACCAGGTATGGTTTTTTGACTATTTTGGTAAAGGATATAGCGTTTTAAGGTTAGTATAGTAACCCATTGAGTAATGAGGTGTATTACATGTTTATGTTTTAACTACAGGTGAAGAACCAGCGAGTTGATAGCTTCCAGCCTGGTGTTTGTTTATTTGTCCCTTCCCCCTTTCCCCTGGAAGTGAGGTAAACTGAGCGGTTATATATATTATCAGCTCAGAGTGCCACATTTTGGGTGGATTGTCGGGGGTTCAGCAGCTTCCGCAGACACCAGGATCTCAGCCTGACAAAGACCCATTTGTCACGATTCACAAGGATAAGGTGGTCCTGTGCACTCGCCCACGATTTGTGTCTTTATTCATTTCAAAGTTCCATGTGAACCAGTCCAGGATACTACCCACCTTTTTCCAGAACCCCACTGATGTGACAGAAAGAAGCCTCCACACACTAGATGTGAGGCGAGCAATGATCTATTATCTGGAAAAGACAAAACCACTAAGAAAGACAAACCAGTTTATCGTTTCAGTGGCAGCTGGTAGAGAAGGGGACCCTGTCTCTAAATCGGCTATTTCGGGGGCATGGCTTGGAGCCTCCATGGACGGCATGGCTTCTTAGAAGCTCCTGGCTGGCTCTATCGGAGAGCGTAATATCTCCGGTTTTCCGCTCTGCATTACAGGAAATCTGATGGTCTCGCAACTATGAAGGTGAGAGGACACTGTCGCTGGGCTGCCAGAATTATTCATGAGGTTATAACGGCGATGCAAGCTGCGGACCTGCCGCGTAGCACAGCAGGAAAATGGCAGACTACCAGTACGGGAGTTCCAAAAAAACCTGTACTAAAGGGGAGCCCAGATCTGTTATCAGCCCGCTGGCCCTAGCATGAATGTGACCTGTGTCCGGTTTACCGTTCAATGGACTCCCGGACAAGTGTCTCCATACCTCAACGAGCACCCTCTACCCTGGCTGCGTCGTGATTCAGGAGCTGAAGCTTGGGACCTGCTTGAACTAACCCTACCTCACTATCCTACGTGCTGCGGTGTCTGGCCCACCCAGCGCTTCCTTGGAGGGCCACCCCCGCCTGACGGCGCACCTCGGGGAGCGGCTGCTTGCCCACCGTCCGGACCCCGGGGCCCTGGTGACGGGCGCTGCACTGCTCCGGCTACACGACAGGAAGCCCCTCAGGGCATGTCGTGATCATCAAAACCTCCCCGGCCCGGGTGACTCCACCTGCAGTGGGCAACCCCATCATGTCCCACGCCGCACTCCACGCCGGGTGGGCTAATCTGGCCGCAACCCCACGCTGCAATAGGGCCCAGGTGGTCGCCTGTCGGAGGGAAAGTTCCACCATCCCGCTGGCCCTGCACGGCTCTGGACCTAGCAGGAGGACTTGTCTCCTAGGAGGTAAGACATAACTGCTCCGGAGCCCGCATAGAGGGCTGCCAATCCATCTTCAGTCCTTACACTTCGCACACTACAGCCGCTAACCCAGAAATAGTCTTGTTAACAGGTCCCCGCTGGCAAACTTTCTCAACGTGCCTGAATTCGCCGCTCTGACTCCTGCTCAGTCTCCCCAGGACTCCGGGTGCCGGGCATGCCAGCATCCTGCTTTGGTGCCTCTGCACTCCACAACAGAGGGCAGTTTGGTGAACGCTGCAGCCCCCCCCCAGTGCGAGGGGCCGCATATTAGCCCGCCTGCCCAACTCCAGGGCCACTGGCCTCGTGTTTCCCCAAGAAGACTCAGTGGAGTAGGACGGTGTCGGAACCTGCGGCATCTGGCACTCCCGAGGAGGGGGGGGGGGTCCTGCACCCGGTGGCTTTCAGGGGAGTGGCATGAGCTATGAATTTCCCAAGCAGGGGAGACCCGAGGAGTCACTCAAGAAGAATCCCAGCAGCACTTTCCTCCAAATACTGTGCTGCAATTGCTAAGACCAACAAGGCCACCACAAACGGACATTGCCGCACTTATGGGAAACACCCTAGAGAGGCCGCTGAAGGTGGACGCCCCTGGGGAGAAGGCGAGCAACTCTAATTCCATCCAAGAAGCCCCAGATTCAGAGAGCCTAGCCACAAAAACAGACTTGAGGGACCTACTGATGGCCCTGACGAAAGAAATTCAGAAGGGAACTGAAGACGTCACAAAGAAGATAAACTCCCTCGCCAAACGTATTGAAGCAGTAGAAACTGGCACGGGCGAGGTAGAAAATGCCCTGTGTGCGCAATCCTATGAATGGGAAAAAGGCCAAGAGACGATCATCCCTGGAGGCGCGCTGCGAGGCACTTGAGGTAAAGCAGGAGGAAGCAGTTAACAGATCAAGAAGGAACAACATCCGCCTTTGTGGAATTCCATCATCAGTCTCGAATGCAGAACTGTATGACTACGTATTGGACTTGTTCAGATTCATAATTACCCTCCCAGATGGCTCTCCGTTGGAGATGGATCGAGTTTACAGAACAGTCCTGAGACAGTCTGCTGCGGCTCCGCCTGACGTCCTCGCCAGAGTCCACTTCTTTAAATTAAAAGAGGAAACATTGCGCAAGGCCAGATCAATGCAGCGCACATTTTTCAGAGGCTCCAATATCCTATTATACCAAGACCTTGTGTCCTCCACCCTTCAGAAAAGGAAAGCCCTCAAGCCCCTCACTGAATGGCTTCGCGAAAGAAAAGTCCTGTACCACTGGGGCTTTCCAACGTCGCTGAAGTTCACCTGTGAAGGCGCCCAGCAGCAGATCCCCTCCATGAAGGAAGCCGAGAAGCTCATGGGCATCGCGGGAACGGATGTGGAATCCGATCCAGAGGTTCATTCTCGGGACCCATGCCAAGAAGCAAACTACAGCAACGTGGTCGCGGAACCTCTAGTACTTTGGGTGGTTCTGCGGGCGCTCCGGTGATTGATCTCTGTAGAGCCAACCCGGGCTCTGAGGGTAAGATGGTTGGATGTTTCCTCGGCGAGGGGCCCCCCGGCTCACTGTGGAAATAGAAGCGGGATGGTTTGGGATTATTGCTATTGCCTGAGCCCAGAACGGAACCATAGCAAAGTTACTCTACTTACTAAATACAGATCACATGGCGACTCGGGGCACTTGTCATGCCCGTTCGCTCCCACGCTAGGCCCAGTTGGCCACAGAGCTCACGGTTGGAGCCTTCCAGTTGCCCCGTTGGGAAAGTTGGAGCTCCTGATTGGTGAGGGGGAGGGAAAGGTGGAGGGCAGAGAGGGTGAGGGTCGGAGATGTCCTTAATTGGGGTAGAGATTCCCCACGCCTCCGCCCTCTAGTTGGGGGGAAAAACGCACCACACCGACATTTAGGGTTAATCCAGAAACGCATTGTCAGGGCATTTACTCTACAGCGTTACACGAAGGCGCCAGCAGGGCACATTCCAAAGTCAAACTCATTGCCTTACCTAATGATGCAGGATGATGGAAGCTCACTAAAGCGCCTCTCCTGGAAGGTCCAAGGGTTTAACTACCCGGGAAAGCGCAGATCCGTAGAGCACAGGCTCGGCCTGTTACTGGGGGATGTAGTACTCCTGCAGGAGACTCATCTGTTGCAAATAGACTAAAAGCGCATTAGATTTAAAAGATACAAAAAAGCTTTTTCTGCTACCTCTGGGTCGAAGAAGAGGGTAGTAGCCATCCTACTTAGTGAAAGGGTCCCTTTATCCAGAATCGCAGTCAGGAGGGACCCTAACGGGAGATTCCTTCTAGTGAAGGGACTACCGGTGGAACGTCCAATTACCATAGCAACAATCTATTGTTCTAACTCCGACCAGGACAAATTCATTACTGACCTGATCCTGACCATCCTCTCCTTCGCCGATGGGGGGGGTTCTCATCTTAGGAGGGGATTTTAACCTGGTTCCAGACTCTACTGGATAAAACTCTCCCCAACTAAATTAGATTACACCTTAGCTCAGTCTTTCGCGAGGCTCCTCGGCGAAACGGAAACAGTGGATGCCTGGAGGTTGCTTAACGCTGGGACAAGGGACTACACTCCTTATTCACACGCACACAGGGGGTTTCTCACGCATAGACCTACTTATCTCTAGCGATATCTTCCCATGTCTGGACAAGGCGGAGATCCTCAACCGAGCACTCTCAGATCACGCCCCAGTAGCTGCAACCCTTGGCATATCAGGACATGTCCATCCCCCCCAAAGGTTTTGGAAACTTTATGACCCCATCCTAATGGATGTCGGGGTCAGAAGAGAAATCGGCAAAACACTCACGAATTACTTCTCTGAGAACTCCACCCCTGAGATGGCAATAGCTACTATCTGGGATGCCATGAAGGCGGTTGTAAGAGGTGCTTTCATCAGCGTAGGGGCAGAACTGAACCGGTTGTCTTGATTAGAGGCGGGACGATTAGAGGAAGAATTGTCAGTCCTGGAAAAAAGAATTACAATCCCTTTTGGAACACGGAAAGCACACACAGAGGGCCTTAGTTAAAGCGAAGACCGCACTTGAAATGCACTAGGCTGACCGCTCCACCAGATCACTAGCTTTCACAAGGCAATTCTACTACAGAAAAGGCAACAAAGTTAACCGAATACTTGCATTCAAGCTTAAAAAGACACATAGCTGGAACATATCTCGCCTTATTGGGTCGGATGGCAAAGCTCGATATACTGAGGTGGATAAGTTGGCAGTGCTAGTGGAACACCATAAATCTGTAATGGCTGGACCAACTACATCCCCTAAGAATCTACCTTCATACTTAGTTTCGCGGCCCTCGTCCTGAGTCCCAACTATTAGCCCTCGAAAACCCAATCACAACAGAGGAAGTCATCGAGGCCATTAAATCCCTAAAAAAAATACAGGTCCGGGGCCCGACGGGCTCACGGCAAGGTTCTATAAAACATATGTGCAAATTCTGACCCCCCAACTCTCTATTCTGTTTAATTCTTTCCTCTCTACAGGCACGATCACCAAGTCAATGGCAAAATCGTTAACGATTCTGGTGCACAAGCCAGGGAAAGACCCCGAACAGGTCTTCCACAGACCTATTAACCTCATGAACAATGATGGGAAAGTATTTTCAAAAATCTTAGCGTCCCGACTGAAATCCTATCGCCCAAACATCATATCTAATGACCAAACAGGGTTTATCCCAGGGAGGGGGACTCGGGATAACATCGGACGGGCCATAGATATCATATAGAGTGCCTAAAGGGTGGGAGAGAGCATGGTGGTCCTTTCCTTAAATGCGCAAGAAGCTTTTGATCTGGTGGATTGGGGCTATATTAGGGCAGTGCTTTCGCACTTTGGGTTCAGGCCAAACTTCAGCAAATGGATCATGGTTAACTATAAGCAACCCACCACGCAATTGAGGGTTAATGGCGTCCGATCTGAAACAATCCGCATCACCAGTGGAACGAGGCAGGGTTGCCCACTGTTGCCAATGGTGTTTGCCCTATCAATGGTCCCTTTGCAAATATGATTCGATGTAACCCGAATCTAACGGGGCTGAAGGTGGGGGATCAGGAATATAAGATCACACTATACGCCGACGACGTGTTAACCCTGACCATACCAAACTCGTCCCTGCGTTTCCTGTGGGAGGAGATCAAGGAATTCGGGCAAATCTCTGGGTTTAGGGTCAATCTGGGCAAATCATCAGCATTGGCAATTAATCTCACGGAATTGCAAAAGACGGAGCTTGATCCCTGCCTATCAGTCCCCTGGGCTGTGTCGTAGTTTGAATACCTCTAGGTACAGATCCCCAGTGATATCTCCCGCTTGTACCTATGCAACTTCCCTCAGTTATGGGACGACTTCTGGAGGGATCTGAAATATTCGGTAAATCAGGAGATCTCCTGGTTCGGGCGCATTGCCTCTGTGAAAATTAACCTACTCCCCAGACTGCTATATCACTGCATGACACTCCCGGTGAACATCCCCGCGAATGAACTGCGTACCTTGCAGAGGAACATACTTAAATTCGTCTTTGGGAAGAAGCCCAGAATACCAAAGAAAATTATGCTCTGAGGGATTGTCAAGGGAGGGTTGAGGGTTCCTGATGTCTCTAGATACGCACTCGCAGCACAATTGTCACTTGCATATACCTGGACCCAATCCTCCAATCCACCATTATGGAAGCAGCTGGAAGAGGCCTGGTGTCCCTCCCTCCCTTCCTCCCTCGGGCCACCCCACCTACCCACTATCAAAGCCCAGACCAACCAGGGCCCCCTAACGGCTACAGCAGTCACTGTTAGTTGCTGGAAGACGGCAGCGCGAAAATGGGGCTGCAGAGTTCTGAGGGGTCCGCTGACCCCTATCTGGCATAACCCTAAGTTTTCCCCTGGGAATCCCCCTCTCAGCTTTCTGCAGTGGAAAGAGGGTGGTCTGGAAAATATATCAACTACTTGGAGGGGGGCTCACCCATCACATTTGAAAGGTGCAAGGAGAGGTTTGGAGTGGGGGAGGCGGAGCGATTCCACTATGTCCAACTCCGACACTGGGTCTCCCATAAAACGGTGAGTGAGGGCGGGGCCAGAGGCCTAACTGCACTGGAACTCTCCTTAACTTCTACTGCAACCAGGGGTAGGATCTTGACACTCTATCGTCTTCTAGATAGAACAGACCAGGAGAAAAAAGAAAAAAAATATGCTGGACTGGGAGAGGGACCTGGGAAGGGAGATTGAGATGGAGGATTGGGGTAAGATTTGGGAAAGTTTGCACAAGAGCACGCAATGTATGATGGACAGGGAAGGTGGATAGAAGCTCTGTTACAGGTGCTACATCACCCCAGCCCAACTGAATAAATCTAACCCTGAAATGTCCCCAAATTGCTGGAGGGGTTGCTCGTCTAGGGGCACCCTATTTCATTTGGTATGGACCTGCGCTAAAACAGAGCGGTACTGGCGGGAAGTAACACGCCACATTAAAGCAATTACAGGACTTGCGTTTCCATGGGACCCAGGAATCCTACTCTTGGGAGGTGTGGGGGGGTGGAGAGGAATTCCCACTATCAGGGCGAGCTTCCCAGCTCCGCACACATCTCTTGCTGGCAGCAAAGGTAACAATGGCCCGCCTTTGGAAACATGCTGATGGTCCCTCGGTCCCACTGTGGTGGTTCAAGTGTTGGGAAATCGCTGTGGCTGAAAAAGTGACCGCCATACGCAATGGAAATCTGAACTACTTCCTGAACACCTGGGCGCCCTTTATGGATTACTCAGAACAATTTCCGGGCGCTCACTATACAAACTCCACTAACCCGTTTGGCTAAGGGGCTAAACCACGGCGAGGGGGAGGGGAGGGTGAAGGGGACAATAACATATACCATATGCTGTTCCTCTGGTCCTGATTCTGTGATCGCTATTCTTCAAAAGGTTATGCTACTGTCACTGTGCATCTGTTTCTGATAGCTCTAATAAAATGTTATGTTAAAAAGAAAATCAGCTATTTCAAAGTGGATCGTAAACTGCATCACACTATGCTACACTCTTGCCAAGCGAGATCTGCCCTTCACGCCTAGAGCACGTTCTACTCTGGGCACAGGGACTACCATAGCATTCATTGCAAATGTTCCTCTTGAGTCCATTTGTAAGCCAGCAACCTGGAGTTCAGTTCACACCTTTACACAACACTGCTGCCTAGATACACACTCGGTCTGATTCTCAGGTGGGACAAACAGTGCTAAAACATCTCTTTGCTACTGTTCCTTCTCACATGCCACCACCATCTCTGGGTACTGCTCGCTAGTCTATGCACAGCATGTGATTCTAAGCAGATTAACAAGCATCAGAAGACCTGCATTACTCACCATAATGGCATTTCTGATGATTGTATCTGCTTAGATTCACATGCACACACCCTTGCTCCCGTCATGGAGTAGGAGGAACATAGACCTCTTACACCTTCTCTCTTCTGTTCTCACTCACGCTGACTATAAGGCTCCCTCACAGCAGAAAAAACAAATTCTGAGGCGTTAGGGAGAATTCTCATAAATGTGCTAATTCCCTTCACCTTAGAGACCCCCAGCAACTTTGCTGGATTTTGAGGACTTCATTTTTTTACCTAGAGAGAATGAGAGCCCTTTTTTCCCCACTCTCTCATGTATTTTGAATGTGTTTTACTCTTGTGCTCTTTGATTATGGAGTTTTAGACAACTCCATAGGCATCATCTTTTCATTTGTGTCACACAGCACCCTCAGTGCAGTGGCACAGGGAAGCCTTTTTAGGCTGTCCCAAGGTTTAAATACCTTCTCTGGGATAAACTACTGTTTCCTAGAGAAAGTAAAGTAAAGTGAAATTGACTTTACTAGTCTTTTCAAATTCCTAGACCCAGCACATTCTATCTTACAATAGAGTGCTGGAAGGGTTACTTAGTATCTCCTGTGTCTAGAAACTCATGTAGCAGTCAAATGCTACCCTTTTCTCTCGAAATGGCTGGTGGCAGTGGTTTTACAACGAACTACCATGATTTTTCCCGACTGCGAACACCGGTAGCATTAAATCGCGGGAGCCATGTTTTTCAAGATGGCGCCTGAGCCCCCTTTGTTTAAACGGGTCCCGGTCTTCTTTTTTCTCCATTTCATTTTTGAAAGGTCCTTCTAGAGTTTGGTCCCTTTGTTCCTATGCCTTTGACGGGCTTCAGGAATAAAGGCCGCCTTTGACGCCCAAGTGTCTGGGGTGGGCAGGAAGTGAGGGAGGTGCCCGAAACTCCCTGTGCTTAGTCTCCTAGGAGACCCACATGCACTCTTGCATGATTGGCTGGCTGACTGCTTGGCAAGAACAGCCACCCTGCTGTGTGAGTGGCAGCTAGGCTGGAATGAATGGGACGAAACTGGATAAAAGGAGAGTCTCTTGGCTTGGAAGGAAGAGTCGACCACTGGAACGAAAGAACCGTAGACAAGCTGGAAGAGGACGGCTGCTGCAACTCCTGGACCGTTGGTTTGCCCGGTGAAGCCCTGCTGCAGGTCTGAATCGCCACGTTCATCTCGACAGAGAAGCCCTGCAAGGACGACTTCGCCCTTTTGAGTTGGTGGGACCAATCAACTCGACACTAAGCCACCTGGATACCATTCTCAGAGCTGCTTGTATTTTCCTCAGAGTGCTGCAGGAAACCAAATAAACCAGGGAGACTGACACCAGTTTTGTGTGCTTGACTACAGCTACCGGAATCGAAAATTTGCCATTTGCCAGCTTTTGACCAGTCCCAGTTCAGGTGTCTGACGACCGCCCTCTTGTCTCCACGCCTGAGGCTCAGGAACAGCGAAATCTGCAGGAACTGCCAGGAACAGACGTCTTTAGCTGCATATTTTTCTTCATTGTAAGGTACTGTGAAAACCCGACCTAGAGAACTTACCTCTCACTGCGAAAGTGCTTGAAACTTTGGCAACTTGCAGGCCTAATCGGCTTGTGACCCAACATATGAATCTTTCTTTTACTAACTACTTCTGAGAACTTTGGCAAATACTTTTCCGTTTAGCTACCAGAACTGCCTTATCCTGCACAAGACTTTAGCCCATTGACTTTGGCCTAACCTATTGCATTGAATTGACTCCTCTGGTGAACTCCAACTATTTGCCCTGTTTAAAAGTAACTAATCCATGTGCAGTGGCCAAAAAGTGCATTCTGCAAAAGTGGAAGAGTGCACAGGCACCACAAGTGAAACATTTTCTTAAGGAGCTGATGTATGTTAATGAATGCGAGGAACCCTATGTAATGTCACTCCCGAACTCATGCAAACCAAATGACATCTGGGCCCCGTTCAGAGTATATCTATGCGAAATGGACTCGACCAGTGGTAGCCCGTCGGGGCCCAGCAATACGGCTACTCTGTAATACTGCATAATATATTATGTAATTGAATTGAACGTCCCTGATATGGATATGTATGGAATGTCGTGTTGCTGCAATGTTGTGTACCACAATCATTACATTAAGTTAAAAAAAAAGTAACTAATCTTTTTATTAACCTATGCCTTTTTGCTCCTCCTTCAAAGTAGTTTAAAATGCCTCAGAAACTGATAGTGTGAAGTATTGAAGTATATTTTAGTGTGATAGATTAGCTCCTTCTAATGAATGTTTTATAACTGACTGTGAAATAAATTAATAAGTGTTTTACCAAGAAACCTTTGTTTAACCTCCATTACAGCTCACATTCCCCTCTTGAGATAAGCCTGGCTGCTCAGCAACGCTCCAATTGTGTAGTACAGATTTATACCAAAGGTTGGTTTGCTTAAACCAGTAGCCCTAGTTGTGTGTAGTGGTCCCAAAGGGTACTGCATACAAACGTTGCCTAACAGGAGGGAGCTCGATGCGTGAAGGATTTTGGGTACACTACACGTCACGTTGGGGATAGCGTTACAGTCACGCCCATGTCGAAATCCCCTTTCGATCCTCGAAAGAATGATGCAATACTCTGTGATTACCACTAGATGTCGGACTATATGCACAACATGTGAATCTAAGCAGATACAATCATCAGAAATGCTATCACGGTAGTAATGCATGTCTTATTTGACTATACTCCACTAGGACTGTATTATTATTTGATGGTCGTATCTTGCTCCCATCTTAGATTTAGGTTTAGATAGGTGTTTTTCACACCACTGATAAAATTCATTAAACACCCTTGAACTGTGATCACTTCTGTCTTACTTTGATACCAAGCCTTCCTTGCACACCACTGTGATGGAGGTCCTTCTGTCACTGGCCTCAGCAGGCCTTCAGATTACCACAGTCAAAGGTTATTTGGCAGACTTGTCTGTGTTCAAGAGGACCCCGGATCAAGATTCCTTTTTTTACGAACCGGTCATGGCCTTATTCCTGAAGGGCCTTGTGAATAAGTTTCCGCCGACTCCCTTTGTTTTCCCGGATTGGGATTTAAATGTAGTGTTGACATTTTTGATGGTGGCTCTGTTTGAGCAATAGACCATAGAGGCTCCCATACCTAATAGGGGTTTGGACACTCAGTTGTCTGGCTGGTCAGGAATTATCACACTAGAACATGATTCGGAACAGTGACGCATAGAGGTTCATGGGGAATACAACCTGACTTCATTGCTAAATCTGTTAAAAACAATTTTAATACAAAGCATATAAAGTTAAAAAGCATATACATAAAATACAGTAGGTAAAAAAACTAACGGTGACCAGTGCTGTCAAATAAACTGCTGTGTGCTAGTCACCAAAATGCTAATAAAGTGCAAAATACATACTGGAACTGTATCTAACTTTCAGATACATGAGAATTCTAAGTTTACAAACACTTATTTACAATGTTTGTATAGAAACTTCAAGAAAAGGCAACCTTTGACTTGTTTTAGTAAACAAAAAGCCACACATAATACATCAATTGAGACCTATGCTTTTTGAATGTCTCAAAACATGGTGCTTTGGTTAGAATATACCTAAAATACACCTTGGCGGGTTTAATCCTTATTCAGGTACTTGATGTTAGTATCTGCAGTAACCCTACATGTTTCGTTCCTGTAGTCCTTAGGATTAGTTTTAGGAGCTTCTTCAGGGGGGGGGCAGGGGGTGGAAGCTGGGACAGGACACGTCCACAGCTTGAGTCAAGATGGTAGCTTGGTAGAACTGAACTTGTTCTGACTATTGCGGCAGCGTAGAGTCCTTAATCGTATTTCTAGTAGGTAAATCTAAATTGACATATGTCCACAAACTCTTGTTCTTAATGCAAGTTGAGAGTGCCAGGCCAAACCTAATCATAAAAACAGAAAACCACATTGTAATTATTGTGGTTTCTCAATCAAATGCATTAGTCATAATCGATTAATAAAGCCCTAAAGTAGGACGCTTACCGTCTCTTTAGTGTCAGTAAATAATTCCTAGGTATTGCATAGGTTCTTAGTGTTGCAGTCCCCAGAGTTGTCCCTGTAAACACACAAACATATAACTCAGTACTCTCTACTCTCTCTAATCCGTTGGTTGAGTAGTGCTTCCTTACACAAAATACATATACTAATTAGGCATATATATCGCCATCTTAGTTGTACGAAAAATAGGCTCTTAAAAGAGACTTACTTCAGACTTCGTATTGTGGTAAAATGGTATTTCCTGAGTCTTCTGGTATAGTAGTGTTATCAAAGTAGGTAAAAGGTAGCTTGAAGGGTAGTGTTACTCTGTAAAAATAAATAGTAAACTGGTGTTGGATTAATGAAAAAAATCCAGTTGGCTATATGTACATAAATGGCCCTGACTTGTGAGACAAGGGGGTACAGTCGTCCACTCTACCCTCCAAATTATGGGTCAAGGTAAAATAGAAAATGGGGAATATCTTCACTATTCACGTGGTTATTCAAAAGGTGGCTATGACATTCAGTAAAGTGCTGGTAGCCAATAATCACTTGTATGCTAATCTTAACAAGAAGAGTATGACTAAGACAGTATACAAAGTGGTGCCGATGGATATGCGGTACGGCGAAAGGACTAAGTGGGGCAAGGGAAGCACAACAAGTACCTGGAGTTCTGAAACTGAATGGTTCAGCGGCTGCAGTTCTGCTGCTTTGTTCAGCGCTACAGTGTACTGGTGACCGTTGCTAGGGCGGCTCGCTCGCCAGAGGTCATGTATGTAGCTGAACTGCGCATGCGCGTAGTATAGAATACTGAAAGGGAGTAACGCTGATAATTGGTCGTGTCATACTCGCTCGCGGCCGAAATCGACAGTATTCAGATTGGGTTAAAAAGGTAGTTATACAGCAGAACGGGGTGTCTGGTAAAGCCCCGTAAATAATGATAAAGGTGATCACGTTGATTAACACGAGCACAGTCCTATTGTTAACGGCTCCGTAGTCTGTTACCATAGGAACCGGCCACGCTTGCGCTTCCACTCTAGACTTACTGCACATGTATACAATACGGAACACTGATCTAGGATAGATCACTCGGGCCAGTTAATGTAGAAGATACCTGGCAGCTGAAAAATGTGGCTTTCCTTGGATTACAGACCTACGTTATGCCCTGAATAAGTAATGGTAATACAGTTCCACCGTTGTGTACGTTAATGCATCTAAGTGCCGCTAGCAAGATGGGTGTCACGGGCGTAGAAATTAAAGAAATAGTGTCCCAAGGCAAAAGTATGTTAGCCCTAATTAATAGTGGTGGTATATTAAGTATGTTGAGTACGCCAGATATAAGGCAATCAATACAATACTGTGTGTTATTAACTGGAAAGATAGAGGATAATGGGCAGGTGCGGGCATGAATCTGTAAAGCCCTACACAGATGGTATCCTAACATTAAATGAGGGAGGTATAATCCTCCAGTTTATCATATACTCCACTAAAGGTTGGATGAGTCATAATCCCGGTGGCATTCTTACTCCAAAAATGGAAGAATGTTTAAAATGCTAGGAGGTGCAAGCTAACTAGGTGAAGAATGTAGTCTAGCATAGTGAGTGGCTAGTTGGAACACATACGGTCTCAAGTGGTCCAATTCTGTGTCAGTACCGAGCATGAGTATAGTTTGGTATATTATTTGATAAATCTACTCCAATCTATGTTCTCATTCAATCCATCTGGGTAACTTGTAGTCAGGAAGATCATTTTTTGGTCTTGTACACTTAACATATGTTTGTCATTATTGGTGTCCTGGGTCTGATCTATTTTTAGACCTACTGTCCACCCGAGTTCTTCAGGTTTGTGCCCCTGGCTGTTGAAATGGCCCACTAGTGGTGCGTTCATGGTATTGTTCCTGATGCAACTTTTATGTTCGCCTATCCTGACCTTTACTTTCCTTTCGGTCTTGCCTATGTATAGTCTGTTACACGGACACCAGAAGCGTACACTACCATTGTAGAGTTACAATTTGTTAGGACACGTTGTTCCCATCTCTTGTTGAGACCCAAATCAATATCTTTAGATCTACAGGTTTGTGTGCAGCAGTTACAATGACCACACGGACTATGGCCTGTAGTTTTAGGCAAACCTCAACTTTAGGTTAGTGTGGATTGAGTACTTGGTTTAAGAGCCACATAATCTTTTGTGATCAATTCTTTCAGGTTTCTGCTGCTGCGAAAGGCACACTTAGGAGCAGACAATGGACAGTCACCCTTTTCTAATATATGCCAATTGTTTCTCACAATCTTGGATATACCATTAGAGAGTGGGTTATATGTACTAACAAACACAATGTTATCATTGATCGTTTTCTTTCTCTTTGTATTCTAGAATAGCGTCTGTTATTATTAGCCGCTCTTTTATATGCTGTCTTAACAATTATTTTGGGGTAATCCCTCAGGTTCAAATTATGTTTAAGATTGTCAGCTTCCATCACAAAATTTCTTTTGGTGCTGCTGTTGCTTTTCATACGCAGAAATTGTCTGAAAGGCAAATTTTGTCGAGTATGTTTCGGATGGAAACTCGAATACACCAACATCGATTTTTTTGTCAGTTTCCTTATGAAAAGGTTTGACTTGAAATATTGACAATTCTTTATTGGCGTAGATCGTTAAGTCCAGGAAGTTGACTGATTCAAGACTCACAGTTTTGGTAAACTGCAAAAAGGGATTTTGTGAGTTCAGCCACAGTACAAATGCGTTGAAATTCAATATATCACCAGACCAAATCATAAACACGTCATCAATATATCTTTTCCATAATTGAATATATTGTCTATATGGATTAAGATCAGTCATGATGGTGTGTACTTCAATAGTTTCTACATATAAGTTCGCAAGAGTTGGGGCCACTGCTAACCCCATGGCAGTTCCATGTATTTGGTTGTAAAATCGGTTGTTGAAAGAGAAATAGTTTTCACATAGTGCCATCTCTGTACAACAAAGGATAAATGAGTTTGGGGTTTTGCCTGTCGTTCTAGAGTATAACAATTTCTCTTCTACCATACTCGGGGTTGCTGCCTAGGGAATTTTGGTATACAGCGAGACAACATCTAAGATAAGAAGTAGGTCGTTTTTGTTTATCTTCAGGCCTTCCACCAGTCTAATAACTTCTGTTGTATCCTGGATGTAAGATGTCATCAATCTCACAATAGGTCTACCAGGAGGGTTCTCGAGGGTTTTATGGCTCTTCGGCAAAGTATAGAACTTTGGAACATTTGGGCGGTTAGGTGTCAAGTATTCGGCTTCCTGTTTGGATATCCACCCTCTTCAGCTTTAGGATTGTAGTCTCTTAGTAGGATCAGTAGTAAGCTGCTTGTAAAATGAGGTATCGCTAAGTTGGCGATCACATTCAGTGATGTAGTCCTGTCTGTTGAGTAGGACTATTGCTCCTCCTTTATCAGCTTTTCTGATTATTACATCTTGGTTGGATTTTAGAGTTTGGATTGCTTCTCTTTCCCTTCTACTAATGTTCTGAAAGATATGTCTATCAGTAGTTTTCTCAAGTTTAACGAGGTCACTCATCACTCTTTTTTTTAATACTAGAGATTCTGGAGTATTGCTTGTAGTAGGGGGGTTAAAATTAGAAGGCCGACGCAATCCTGTTTCATTGGTCTCACCCGTATAGGCGCTAGTTGCGAAGAATTGTTTCAGGTGTATTTTGCTGAATAACATTTCCAAATCAGTTCTACTACCGAATGCATCATAGTGGTTAGTAGGGACAAAGCTTAGGCCTTTTTCAAGTACATCTGTCTATTTTAGTAGGATGGTAACTGGATAGATTCACTAGTAGGGTCTCTTGCTCCTTGTGTGCCGTGGCTTGAAGTCCCAATTCGTTGGGTCCTGGTCTAAAAAACTGGAGTTGGGTCTTGAATTCCCTCTTCCTATGGCCAACTGGATTTTTTTATTAATCCGACACCAGTTTACTATTATTTTTACAGAGTAACACTACCCTTCAAGCTACCTTTTACCTACTTTGATAACACTACTATACCAGAAGACTCAGGAAATACCATTCTACCACAATACGAAGTCTGAAGTAAGTCTCTTTTGAGAGCCTATTTTTTTGTACAACTAAGATGGCGATATATGCCTAATTAGTATATGTATTTTGTATAAGGAAGCACTACTCAACCAACGGATCAGAGAGTATTGAGTTATGTTTGTGTGTTTACAGGGACAACTCTGGGGACTGCAACACTAAGAACCTATGCAGTACCTAGGAATTATTTACCGACACTAAAGAGACGGTAATCGATTATAATGACTAATGCATTTGATTGAGAAACCACAATAATTACAATGTGGTTTTCTGTTTTTATGATTAGGTTTGGCCTGGCATTCTCAACTTGCATGAAGAACAAGAGTTTGTGGACATATGTCAATTTAGATTTACCTTCTAGAAATACGATTAAGGACTCTACGCTGCCGCAACAGTCAGAACGGGTTCAGTTCTACCAAGCTACCATCTTGACTCAAGCTTTGTACGTGTTCTGTCCCAGCTTCCACACCCCCCTGAAGAAGTTCCTAAATCTAATCCTAAGGACTACAGGAATGAAACATGTAGGGTTACTGCAGATACTAACATCAAGTACCTGAATAAGGATTAAACCCGCCAAGGTGTATTTTAGGTATATTCTAACCAAAGCACCATGTTTTGAGACATTCAAAAAGGATAGGTCTCAATTGATGTATTATGTGTGGCTTTTTGTTTACTAAAACAAGTCAAAGGTTGCCTTTTCTTGAAGTTTCTATACAAACATTGTAAATAATTATTTGTAAACTTAGAATTCTTATGTATCTGAAAGTTAGATACAGTTCCAGTATGTATTTTGCACTTTATTAGCATTTTGGTGACTAGCACACAGCACTTTATTTGACAGCACTGGTCATTTTGTTTGTTTTTTTACCTACTAAATTTTATGTCTTTGTATTAAAATTGTTTTTAACAGATTTAGCAATGAAGTCAGATTGTATTCTCCATGAACTTCAATGCGTCACTGTTCTGAAACATGTTCTAGTGTGACCATTCCTGACCAGTCAGACAACTGAGTGTCCAAACCCCTAGGTACGGGAGCCTCTATAGTCTATTGCATTCTAATAAGATATGTCAGGTTTGCTCCCTGATAACCTTTAGTATACCTGATTTCCCTCTAGGTGTGTCCGGCTCTGTTTGAGCCCATGCATTCCTGTTCTCTGCGGCTACTCTCCCTGAAGACAGCTTTCTAGGTTGCGATTACGTCGGCCAGGAGGGTCCACGAGCTACAGGCTTTGTGTGGTAGACCCCCGTTTTTGCATTTCTTTCAGCAAAAGGTCTCACTTAATGGACTTTTACCGAAGGTCGTTTCTGAATTTCACCTCTCTCAAGCCATAGACTTGCTGGTCTTTTATACTCCGCCTCATTCTTCCAAGCAAGAGGAGTGGTTCCATCGGTCGGACCCGAAAAGAGCTTTGAGCTTTTACGTAGCTAGGACATCTGCATTTCGCAAATCTGACCAACTGTTTGTGGCCCATACTCTAGCCCGCAAGGTACTAGCAGTAAGCAAGCAGAGACTATACCGGTGGCTTATCGTTTGCATCGCTGAGTGCTATCAATCTGCAGGCAGGGAGCTTCCTCCCAGCATCAGGGCATACTTGATTAGAGGGGTCTTGGCATCTGCAGCCTTACAGAGGGGCGTCCCCATTAGGGATATCTGTTGTGCAGCCACATGGTCTTCGTTACACACATTTACAATGTATAGGTTGGACGTTGCTCGTGGGGGTGATGCATATTTTGGCAGGGCAGTGATGCAAAATCTACTAGCATAACGCTTTCTGCCCTGCTCAGTTTGTCTCACTGCTTGGGGAGTCCATCGGATGAGGATTCTGTGGGAGAAAGGCAATCCATTGAAGGAGAAATTACTTACTGTAATGTTCTTTCTATGGATTCTTCTCCTGCAGATTCCTTATCGTCCATCCCATCCATCCCTACTCAAAAAGCATTGGCGGTAGTTGTGCAGCTATCTAAAGTCAAGGGACACCTGGTGATGGCCCAAGGTTACCGTTTCTGTCTGGCTAGTCGCATGTCTTCCTATCAAAAAAAAGAAATTTAAATTTGTCTGTACTTGGGAGCTTTGTTCCAAGGTCATTTTCCATCCCATCGTATTTTGTCACTGTTAAGTAACGGCTGGTTAGCCTTGTTTTCCTCTGCAGCAATCGAGCACCAGGAATAACGGTGGAACTGAGGTATTGGGTGTAGTGACGTGGTATATGTATGATGCCTGAAGTCGCATTCGGAGCCGACGACCGAATACCGAGCAAGACGGATTGATGGACAGCTGAGTCGAGGTCACTACGCCCCCTGTCGAAAAGGTTTTCGAACAGCAGAGCTGGATGAGGATATCTATCAGATGAGGAATCTGCAGGAGAAGAATCCATAGAAAGAACATTACGATAAGTCATTTCTCCTTTTTCCACGCACTCAGCATGCTGTTTTTCAGATAGTCTCATGGGAGAGATTCCAAATTCTACAAACATTATTATATTCAATCGATTATGTTGATATGTCTGCTCCTCAGGCGTCAGTATTCAAGCATTGCCAAAACTGCAATTCCAAGATGTCAATCACTGACCAACATGCTATCTGTGTATGAGGTCTCAGTAAATGTCATTGAGGATTGTGGTTCTTGTCACCAGATGAATCCCAAATCGTTGAGAGCGATTGGCAAAACTAGCACTCGGGCATCCCCCAACAAAATCCCCAGCTCACTTGACTGCAGGTCGTCTGGTCAGGAGACCGATGGCCCAACACCCAAAAAAGAAAATGGGCATCAGAAGAAGACAAAGAAAAGGTTGCATTCTCATAGGCATTTATCGTCCTCTTCCCATAAGAAGAAACAACTCCACCAACGCATGCACGGCTCGGATTCATTAGAACGCAGTAAGACTTACCCAAATCCAGGCACATCAAAAACAGAATGGGAAGCTTTCAAGGAGCAGATGCTCCAAAATAGCTGCAGCCAGTATGAAACCGGCCTCGACACTGCAGACTCATATTGCACCAGTTGTGCCTTGTGTTTCCAGTGCCAAGGTGACCAACTCAGGCCTGATGCCCTTGTGCTTGACCACGACTACCACAAAACTGGCTATGGTGCCGAAGGGCCCTGAATTTCTGGCACCGTTGGGCCTGGGAATGATGGGATCAACATCTGCGCTGACTCTCGCTCAACTTTCTTCTTACACTGTGCTGTTGATTTTCGGTAAGGAGGGGGACCAGGTGCCTTCTTGCTCTGAACCACTAGGTGAAGGGGCTGGTGGGGATGATTTCTAATGGATTGTGCCCTCCCACGGATTCCTCATCTATGATATCCCTTATCAATTGCGACGTCAAAATCTTTGCCAAGGTACTGGCCCTCATTATCCACCTGGACCAATCAGGCATCATCCCAGGGCGCTCCACTTCCCTTAATCTGCTCCGCCTATCCAATATACTTGCTCGAATCGACCCAGACACACAGGCAGTCGCAGCCACTCAGATATGCTGAAAGCATTCGACTCTGTATCCTGGTGCTACCTGCAGTTGGTCCTGGAAAAATAACTTTGGTCCTCGCTTTCGTTGCCGAGGGAAACTCCTGCACTCCTCCCCAGTGGCCAGGGTCCATACCGGAGACCGGCGCTCTGCCCTATTCCAAGTAGCGAGAGGTACGAGGCAAGGGTGCCCTTTTTCACTGTTAATATTTGCTTTGGCTATTGAACCCTTGTCGGACAGGATTCACCAACGACATGCGCATAGGGGCATTAGATTGTTTGGGTCCCCCGAGATCATTTCCCTTTATGCAGATGACACTGTCCTTTTCATCCGCTCTCCTGAACACAACCTAGTCCTGTACGACGTCATACTCTTCAGTGAACTTTCTGGTCTCAAAGTAAACTGCTCTAAAACCGTATTATTCCCATTGACCGAAGCCACCCCTCCCTCCCCCAGACCTCTGAGGATTTGCATGGTCACAGGCTGAGATTGCCTACCCGGTGTGGTGATTACACGTCACTCGATCTCCTCATACAAAGCTAACTTTGGAAAATACCTGTCCACCCTTACTCGTAAATTCACAGGCTGGGCTAAACTGCTGAATATCGCTGGCTGGTAGGATTGCCATCCTTAAGATGATGGTGCTGCCTCAACTCTTACACAAATTCCTGAATGTCCCCGTATAGTCAGGCCACACGTTTTTTAAACCTCTGACCTGCACTGTCAACACCTTCTTATGGCACTCCAGAGCTGTCTGGTGGAAACTGGAAACACTAACTACCCCAATGCCGAGGGGCGGATTTGGCACCCCTGATTTTGAGAGGTACTGGATAGCTGCCCAAGCCCATTTTGCATCACACTGGCTCAAGTCTGCCAATCCCCCCTTCATCTTAAACTTGAACGATTGTCAGCTGACGACCAGGATATTCACTCTTTGGTTCTCCCCTCCTGTGGTGTCAAATTTGATCCCCTCAATCCCACTGGGGCCACAGCGTTAGCTCTGAGTAAATTGTGGAAACAGGCCGGCACCCTACATCCAATTCACGGTGACCTTCCTATATGAAACTTCATTCCTGAATCCCCTCAAGTAGACGCCACAGCCACACAACTTTAGTCTTGGACGTTCCTAGGCATTGTCCGAGATGTCTTCACCCAGGGCGCCTTCCTTGAGTGGCCTGACTTGCTGAAACCCCTGCGAGGTAGCCCTTTGCTCTGGCTCCAGTATGCTGGCTTGCGCCGGTCACTCAGGAATAGTACGCGGACTTCCTCTTGATTCCTCCAGATGACCCTATAATCTCCGAAATCCTGGATACCTTGACTTTCAAGGGGAAGGTCTCTAGATTGTATGCTTTCCTCCAGGGTGGGGCACCCTCCTCATTCGTCAAACTCCGGGACACTTGGGGTGAGGATTTGGGGGTCAGGATAACAGATCAACACTGGGATCACATGTGTGCCCGTATACGCGAAATTTCATTTAACTCTTGATTTAAACTGTGAAGGCAAGCGTCCCCAACCAGCACGATCCTCACCGCAATGAGAGGCTATAATAATCTCTATATATCTCAATATCTCAATATAAATGTATCACCATGTGAGCGCGCGTATTTGTCGTACTGAGCCGTAGGGAGCTATGTATTTTTCTCCCTTCACCTGCACACCATAAGAACGGCTGCGCACAGCCTCTATTTTATCCTCTTTGGGGGCACGTACAAGAGCAAAACCGTCAGTAATCTCGACAATATTATCCCACAAATCAAAAAAAGGTACACACTCACTTCACCACATTACTCTTGTCTTTATGATACTTCGTCTGGTCACACTTACCATGACCGCTCAATAGCTGTTCATTTCTGACCACTTTTACACGACCATTATACCAAATTATATCCTGACACATACGATGTTCACACACCCATACAGAACACTCTATTCTCAGTTCAGTTTGTCCTCCCTTTCCTCCCTAGCCGGCTGTCCCTGTCCTTTTTATTCTGATATATGTATATATATATGTGTTTGTCCCTCAATTTTAGAGTAAAACTCTTTCTCTTTTGTTTATCTCTTTGGTTTTGTACTAACCCTCTTTTATTTTTCCCGTAAATCTAAAGAAAAGAATAGAAAGAATAGCGGTCACTAATATATTCTCTGTGTCTTCC
Organism: Ambystoma mexicanum; assembly: GCF_040938575.1. Taxonomy (NCBI): domain Eukaryota; kingdom Metazoa; phylum Chordata; class Amphibia; order Caudata; family Ambystomatidae; genus Ambystoma; species Ambystoma mexicanum. The sequence goes on from NC_090925.1 coordinate 360,029,243, forward strand.
TTTACCAGACACCTTTATCTTATTTTCCAATTCTTCATATATTCCCAGTACTAGTCAAGATAGCACTATGCGGCGCCGCCTTCCACCCCCTCGCGGAGCTAGGTTCCCGTCACTTGATCTCTTATTCACCTCTTAATCCTAATGGCCATATGCAAAGAAAAAAGCAAAGAAAGATTAAGATGGTCCTTAGTAGACCCAAAGTGCCCCTTTTTACCCCGTCTTGTTCCCTGTCCTAAATTTCCTCCTCTACTCCCTTTATGATCGCTCGCACTCAGTACTCACGTGCCCGTCTTGAACCGAGAGTCTCCGAAACTGGGTCCGTCCAGGCAGTGTTGGCGAACGCTCAACAGTCAGCCCCGGCTCCGGCGAGCGGTACTCAAAGGGTATTTTTCAACCGGGATCCCGTACCCTCTCTCTGTTGAGTGCGCACTTCTGAGTGTACCGGTCGCCGTTGGTGGGCAGCCTCCCGGAGCCGGCGCACCGTGCGTATCCCTTTTCGACCGGAGATTTTCGTGCCAAAGGGGACGGTAGGGATATGTTGGGAGAAAATAATAATCACGCTTTCGGGGTCACCACTGAAGGCAAGCGTCCCCAACCAGCACGATCCTCCCTGCAATGAGAGGCAATAATGGACTCTCCCAGGATGGGAATAAGGCCAAGACAAAGTGCGGGTGAGCGTAAATGGGAGTTTATCAGTCAGAATAGGGCATGCAAAGAACTCTGCAAACTCCGAGAGCGCTCTGTCTGACAATAGCAAAGACAGGCATATATATTTACAAAAAACGTCATCAGAACCTACATACTGTAGGGGGCACAAGTTCAGTGGGATTGGGCGGCGACAACTAGCTATAGGTGCTGCTGCGATGTGGTTGGCCGCGGCTGGAGGACATCACTGGTTAGCCTCATGGGTTGGGCTGGGCCTGGCGGGTCAGCTGGATTCATCCGGGCGGTGTCGTTGTGCCACTGTGGCCAGTGTCGGAGATGAATGTCTTTTCCTGACTTCTTTGCCCTAGGCCATGCACACCGCAGTCATTCAGCCATTTGCAATATTATCTTCTTTAGTAAATCTTCCAATGGGTTATTCTACAGGTTAATGCAACACAGGAGGAATGCACATAGAGCGGGGTTTTGATGGCGATTCATCAGTACATGGTTACCAGCGTCCTGTTGACCGGGTACCATAGGTCGTGGGGTTGGGTCTCGGGGCATGGGACAGGCGGTACATGTCATCATGTCTTGTTAGAAGTCATTATGGATGTGTTGTAATGTTGCCATAATATTGGATGTCCTAATTTTACAGGGGCCATTAACCTAAGGTGAGCCGGTGGGTCGTGGGGTTTAAGAAAGGGCGCCTCTGGATTTGTGTTTTCAGGCTGAGGTTTACTGCTGGGTTGTAAATAATACCAGTGGCGGGCCGTGGCCTTGGGTGCTGCAGAGGGAACTACAAATCTTTGAAGCGGCTCCAGCCTAGTTGGGGAAGGTGGAGCCGCGCGGCACGGGTCTCTGCTTTCTTCATCTGGCAGGCTTCGCTGGGAGGGAGAGGGAATGGCCTTGCATGTGCTCACAAAGGTATCTTCCTCGTGTGTTGCCGATTTTAGTAGCATAAACATTCAAATAATATACAGTACTAATTGGGTCATTCCAAAGCTCACATTCTAACATTGCTAATGCCTCTCAAATATGACCAGTCCGAGCACATTACTTGAACACTGTTTTAACAACTGCAACATTTTGTTATATGCTTATACATTCGCAGTAAGTGAGGTAGTAGTGAGGTTGGTGGAGCGCATAGGAACGACCCGCCACTACAAGTGATGATAGTGGCACATAAGGGGCTTGGACATGTACACATGAAGGGTGCATTTCCGTGCACCCTTTACACGAGCCCTCAATATGGTTGCAGTTGTCTTTCTTTGCACTCTAGCAGCATTAGTTTGGTTATGGCGCGGGACCGTGGGGTGTAATCTGTTCAATGATCCGCATAACAAATAACCCCCCGGGACGCTTTTACTAGTTGTACATAACTGCAGTATGTGGGTGCTTCATTCCTAATGTCTCATGAGCACGCATTCTGCCATATCTATACATTTTACAGGTTTTTTAGTCAGAGGTTTTGGAGAGAACGCCTCCATCGCAGGTAGTTTTGTCATTAGTATTTGGGAACTTTTGCTTTTATTAAAGGACCATTTTACAGTTCTTTTTCCACCCAGGCTCTGCTAGCCGGGTCATGCTGGGAGCAGCGATACACTGCGGAAGGTGAAATGTTACAGTGTTGGTATCTTACACTAGCTCATGTCCGTCTTGTTCGTGGCAACGGGCTCGCAGCGGATCTGCCAGGGAGCTGCGGCCACAGGGATAATTGAAACCCTCCAAAGGTGGGGGCCGTGCTGCGGTGCGCCGGGCTCACACCATCTTTATTAGACAAAATGGTTTCTGAGGCCTAGCTAAATTCAACAGGTTTGGGCAATGTCTTCAGCAGGTGAGCCATCCACCACCTGGGCCCTGGTGGTAAGGAGGGGACACCTGACGAGCCATGGCCCTCACCGGGGGAGGGGATGTAGGCGAGGGGGGTCTTTTGGACCAATCCTCCCCTACATTTCCCCCCTTTCGTTACTAAAGTAACACATTCTTTAAATCCTCCAATCTCCTGCACTCTTCCTCGTCAATTACTGCCTCATCCCATGCAGGTGTCCCTTTTATGGGCATCCATGCTCTGCACACCCCCCTCAGGCTCTCACCTCTCCTAGCATATTCACCTGGGGTGCAAGTCAGGTATATACATCCGCTCCCCGCTTCCAAGTCTACCCATACCTCCTCGTACCATTCTAGTATGCGGGGCTCTTTAATGGTAGTATGCCACAATCTGTCTACTATATCCTTGTCGTGATACCTAGGCACTAGCTGATATCTTGGTGTGTCATCTGTTCCTGTTTGTACCTGTACTTCCTGCATAGCTTGTATTGTACCGCGGGTGTTGCCAATTGTCACCATCATCATTGCACCATTCGGTACTACGTTAGCACAACATCGAAGACCCACCTGGCACAGGCAAAAAATAAAGAGGAGGAATACTATAGCCGGCATCAAAAATTTCAGTCATTCCCAGCCACGATGGAACCAAGGAGAAGATATTGTCGAACCACGTGCTTTCTTCTGCTCCACCTTCCATTCTCATTCTTTCTCCCAGGTTATGTACTGCTTCGATCACATGGGACAGGGAGCCGTTGTCTGCGTCTTCGGAAGGTACGAAAGTGGAGCAGGCACTTCCGATTTTTCGGCAAACACCTCCGTCCATCGCTGTCAACCGGTCCAAGACATACCTGTTTTGCATGGTCATCAGCCGTAATGCTCTCAGTTCCACTTTTATTACGTTGAACCCCTCTTCAGTGTCATTTGCCAGTTGGATCAACTCCCAACGTGTGATTTTGAGCCACTTTTCATTCGCTCGCGCCTGGATACTTGGGATGAGTGAGGCGAAGAATGTTTCTGGAGAGCTGACAATCGATACCTGTCTGGGATCTGTGCCAGCAATTCTGACGATGCCTTTGATATGTAGTTCAATGATCGTCTGTTTTGGGACAGCACCCCTTCCTTGTTCCCTGAAGACAGGACATATACTTGTGGCTCTACAGTTGGCTGGGCCGCACTCTGTTGGGTGTTTTCTCGCGTCTTTTAGCTCCCATCAATGTGGCTTTCTGGGATTACCATTAGTGCTGAGTGCAGAGTGGCCATTGAGCAGCTGCCACTCCATGATTGTGGGAGGTGCAGGTATGCCTGGTTGCCACATACCCAATACGTGTCAATGAGGGCCGCTGTCCCTTTTCTTAGATCTGGGATGGTGAGGGTCTTGTTACAGTTCTTGTTTGCCCCCATGGAGGCTTTCCCCTCTCCTTTAAAACACAGTTCATAGTCTATTTCCTTCTGCAACTTGAAGGGTTTTTCAATGGCCGTTACCCAAGTTAGTTTTGAGATGTGTTCATTCCATACTGGTGTGCATGTTTCTTCTATCCATTGCAGTTTCTCTGGTGCCACACCCCTCAGTGCTTCAGCCTTACACATTACTTCTTCGTCCTTCCACTTGTTGTCTGAAAAAAGTGTCCCTTGTATTATAAAAAATGGCCCCTCCAGACATACCACTCCTACTGTCTTTGGATAGCACGTTTTCTCGTTCTGCAGCATTCTAAAAGTCACTTCATGTGCCTGGAAGGTGTTCTTAATTCTGCACAACGTGAGATGAAGGAGACATTTGGCATCTACAATAGGCAATTCTTTGGGTAGCAATACTTTGGGCGTGCCTGAAGCATGGGGAATGAGGGAGCAGACATAACAGCTCTCATTTGTTGTTTGCTTAGCTGTTGCATTCATATCCGCATACCATTTATTTGTCTGGTGGGGGTGTCGTGGGTCTTCCATTTTGTCTAGTCCTAACCCATAATACTCATCATACTTCCTCCTCCCCGCCTCCCTTTTTCGTCTATTATTTCTTTGTTTAATGAATTTCCCGGCTTCATGGGCGATGGACAAGGTGGGCCCCCCTTCCTCCTTCCCGCCCCCCTTTGCCCAATCATATAATATTTCATATGTCGCTGTCATTTTTTCATTTTCTGCCTATGTTATCTAACAGTGTGTTTTTGGTTACGGGGGCGGGCTGGCTGGTGGGGGTGTTATACAACCAGGATATGGCAGAGGGGTTTCGATCATTTAGACTGCGGGCATTGTAATTAGATATTTTTGGCGGGGACACTTTGTTGTTTTGCATTTTTCCCTGCAGACCTTGATTTTTCGAGATGACAGCATTGGATGGTGTCGTGTAATATCCCCATACAAGTTCAGTTCCATCCCATACCAAAAAATCACCTTCTTTAGTATTTACAATTGCTGTTGCATTAGTCACATTAGTCCTGTTAATCCCTCCCCCCTCGTTCATCTCGATAGAGATGAACGCTATGAACCAATACGTAACCAGGTAAAACATAATTGTAAAAAACAATGTAATGCACACAGATAATCCACACTCATACGAATATCTACATCTCTCAGCTAACAATTCTCTATATCTAATAAATCTATCCGTTGCAGGCTGCCCGTTAGATGCCATGGTAGCTCCTGTTTGAGATATAAAAGTGCATTAAGTGCATGCATGTAAACATTTTGTTGGCACTACCAGTGCCAAGTTATCACGGAAAGGAAATGGAAGTGGGTAGGGGAGTAGGGTTGGGGATGTACAGACAAGGGAGCAGACACTATACATTTTAATCACATTATTATTTACATATAAGTCCACATTTATTTATTTATTTTTATTTTTAGATACCCTTAAATGTAATTATTCTCGTCAACAATCTTTCTCAATCGGGTGTATTTCCGCCACACACATGTTCATATTCACTTATTATTTTCATTTGCATAGTTTGATGTTGTCTGTGCCCCCTCATCCACCCCTTCCTGCACACTATTCTATGCCCTTTGTACATCCGTCAAATGTATCCAGTATTTAAGGCCCTTCACTTTTACAGCCGTAGGGGTGCAAAATACCACTTCGTACGGGCCATGGAACCGTGGTGCATTCCACCGGCGCACAAAGCTCCGGACATAGATGAATTCACCCGGCATCAGTTGTACCTGTGTTTCAGGCTCCGTAGCGGATGCTGTTGTGTTCCCCTCTTCTCTCGTGAATGGTGGGGAGAGCTGCTTTGATATTGCGCGCGCTGCCCTTGTTAGCTTTTTCAGGTAGTTTGTGAACTCATCTCCCAATATCGCAGCGCTTCTATGCGCATCTGAGTATTCGCGCAGTGGGGAGTGTGCTGTGTGCATTCGTCTCCCGGTCACGATTTCGTGCGGGGACAAATGGTGGTCCTTGTTTGGCTGATTTCTCAGCTCAAACAGCGCAAGGGGCAAACAGTAAATCCAGTTATTTTTTAATGAGAAGCATAGTTTCGATAATCTTCCTTTTAACAGGCCATTCATCTTTTCTACCACGCCATTACTTTGAGGATGATAAATCGAGTACAATTTGTTTTATTCCCAACAGTGTCGTTACTTCCTTGAAGAGTTTGTTCACAAAGTGAGTGCCGTTGTCTGAGCGAATCACGTCACAAATTCCCCAGCGCGGAAATACTTCCCTCAGTAGGAACTTTGCGGCGCTTTTAGCATCAGGTCGTGCACATGGGCCTGCTTCCACCCATCTCGAAAATGGGCATACAACCACAATCATGTAACGTGCCCCATTACACCTTTCTCCCATGCCTGCATAGTCAATGTGTAGTTCTCTGAATGGCCCAATCGGTTTTGGAATTTTTCCCCTGAGTGTATGTAATGTCATTCCTGAGCTGTATATCTGGCATGTTGTGCACTCCATTGTCAATCTAGATATGTTCTCCTGAAGACAGGGTACGAACCATTCTTCTTGTATTTCTGCTGCAATGTGTTGTCTCGTGTTGTGTGCTGGGAAGTGTAGTTGTTGGAACGCTATTTCTAATAACTTTACTGGCATCACCACTTTTCCTGAGTTATTTTGTCACCAGAGTATGTCTGTTGCTGATTGGCTGCATCCTCGTTTCACCCACATCATCTTTTCATCTTCACTTGCTCCTTCCTGTAACTCTAATATTTGTGATATAGGCATTGTATTATACCCTTCTGGAAGTTCCTCGTTTGTCTTGTGTTGCAGCATGTACTCACCTGCTTCATATTTCTCAAAGTATGAGGCTTCCTTGGCGGCAGCGTCTGCTGCCGCGTTTCCCAAAGACACAACGTCTGTGTTGGACGTATGTGCTTGGCACTTCACTATTGCTACCACTGTGGGATCTCGTAGGGCTTCAATTAACTCATTCAGTAATTCTGCATGTTGCACTGGAGTCCCATCTGCTCGTCGAAACCCCCTCCGCCCCCATCTGGCCAGACCTCCATGTACTGTTGTCATGTAAGCTGAATCTGTGTAAATTGTCACTGCGCACCCTTTAGCTGTATGTAATGCTTCTATTAGGGCAATGAGTTCTGCTGCTTGTGCTGAGAAATGTGATGGAAGGTGGTACTGCACTAGTGTCTCATACTCACCGTCTTCTAATCTCACCACTGCCAAACCCACATGTTTCTCTCCCGTGTCCATGTCAATCGATGCTGACCCGTCTACAAAGTACACTTCCCCCTCGCTCAGGGCATTCTTGCACACTACTGTGTCTTCCCCTCTTTCCCCTGTGTAAATTGCACAATCGTGTTCTTGTATGTCCTCTAGTGTGCATGCTTCTGTAATGAATGTTGCTGGATTCACTGTCCTACACCGTACCACATGGATATTGGCGCTGGATAATATTATTTCATAAGCAGTTGCTCGCTGTGTGGTCAGTGTACTTTTCGATCTCTCGCGTATTGCAAATAATGAATGCTCCACAAACAATGTTACAGGGCATCCCATTACTATTGTGGCGCTTTTCTCAATTGCGAACGCGGCTGCAGCGAGTGATTGCTCACACGCGAAATGTCCTTGCATCACAGCATCCAAAGTGCCACTATAGTAAGCCAATGGTTTGTGTCCTAGGGACGTCTTTTGTGTTAGTACAGCCGTCATGAGTGTCCCCTTGCAATGTGAGAACAGGAAAAACTTGCGTTCATAATCAGGATTAGCGAGTACTGGAGCACTCGAAATCCACTCTTTTAATGTTTTGAATGAGGCGCTCATTTCTTCTGACCATTCTATTTTCTTGTTCTCTTGTTGGGCTTCCTTGAGCGCTTGCAGTACGGGTCTGGTGTATGCTGCATAATCTAATATCCATGCTCTACAATAGTTGCACATTCCCAGGAATTTCTGCATCTCCTTCACTGTCGTGGGTTCTCTTACTGATCTTATTGCTTCTACCTTGTCAGGGATTATTCTTTTTCTCCAGCATGGGGTCTGGCATGGATTCACATGCTCATGAATATTCCCCGTCGTCAGGCTGGGAATCCTCGGTAAAGAAAAAACCAGTATCAGTTTCGTTTCTGATCTGTCTTTCGTAGTAATAACCAATCACTGATCTCTGCGTCATACTGACCACAGCCAATAACTGCCCTCTACCTAAGCCCCGCCTCTGGCAGCCATCTTCAGATTTTTACCGCACGTTCATGTGTTGGGATCCTCGTGCTATTGCTCTCGAGCGTTAGTGCTATTTTTTTCACGTTTTTTCTCAAAAACTTCGTTTTTTCGGTCAAAAGAGCCTCAAGCTCCACCGACTCTCCATCCGATCAACGGGGACCCATGTCGGATTCGTCTGCGCCCCTCAAGGGTGAAGATTTCGTCGAGCTACGCTTTTGGAGGACTCCAGAAGTTTCTCAGGCCCGGTCATGGCCCAGGAGAAGGGAAGCTCGACGCCCTGAAAGCTGTTCAGGATCTGCGCTGGATGCCAGCTGCAGAACGTCTTCAAGGAGGACGAACACTCTTTTTGTCTTTACTGCCTACATGAGGACAAGACGCACGTGGAGAAGGACTGTGCGTTTTGCGGCAACATGTCGGAGCGGACCATGAAGGACCGCCATCAACGTCTGGCCAACTGGCTAGAAGGGAAGAGCCCGTCCGGCGAGAAGAAGAGGAAGAAATCCGAGCGGTCTTCTAAGACCTTTGAGGACGCCCCGGCGACAGGGGTCCAACATAAGGCCAAGCACCGCGAGTCTGCTGGCACCGGGAGCGCCGAACGGTCGGGCTCTACGGGCGCCAGGCAGGGCGCACCCTCCCCGGCACCATCAACCACGAGCCAACGCTCTGGGTCGGGTAAGAGGAAGGCTCCTGGAGAGGCCCTGGTCGAGCTCGAAGGCGGAGGGGGAGCGAGGCAGTGTCCCCCCCCCCTCAAGGATAAGGCGGTGAGCGCACCTAAGGTGGTGAAGGCCTTAATCCATCCGGCCAAGCCCTCTATCGAAACTGTCGCGGCGGCCCTGGCTCAGCCTGTGGAGGCTACACACGTGGTGGCGACCTCGGGGCTCAGAGTCTCCCTGCCACCTCGGAGGGAGTCCTCTTTTGTGCCCATCGATAGGACCCCCGTGAAATCCCCCGTGGGGAAGAAAAAGGGGGGGCAGGGCGTCGTCGTAGATTCGGCCTCAACCTCGGAGGAGGAGCTGGTCGAGGTCTTAAGCCACGGCCTCGGCCATCGCCCGTCGGATTCCCCTCTGCCAGCGCCGCGAGACAACTCGGCGGCCATTTTGTTGGCTATACAGTCCTTATGCTCAGAGATAAGGACGAGACTACCGTTGCCGACGGAACCTCTCCCGTCGGGGGACCCAGAACCGGGACGTTCTGGTGTTCCCCCTACCAAGAAAAGAAGGATCCACCCTCCACCTCCTTTTCAGCCGTCGCGCCCCTTCCAGCCCTCCTCCCCGTCCACCCGAGGGGATGATACGGGGACTGACACGGCAGCGACGGGTACGGACGACGAGGTATACGACGAGGATGTACCGTCGTCGCCTCCCACCAGGGAGGTTGGATCGTTCCACTCCATGATCACCAGGGCATCCGAGCTTTTCCAACTCTGCCCTGAGGAGAAGGAAGGTTTCCTTTATCAGCGGCGCGAGGCCAAGAGGAAGACGGTCCTCGCAGTGCCTCTATTGGACGACATTTGGGATGAGGGCCTCACCCTCCTCAAGAACCCTTCCACGACGCCAGCTAGAAGAGACCGGTACGAGAACAAGTACCGGGTCCCGGACACGGCCCCCCTGTGCCTCCGGGCGCAGCCTACCCCGGACTCCGTCGTCTCCGCGGCGGCCAGGAAGAAAGCGGGGGGGGGGTGCGGCCTCCACATCGACTTCCCCACCGGACGGCGAGGGAAAGAAATTGGACGCTATGGGACGCAGAGTCATCTCGTCTGCAGCGACGACGATTAAAGCGGCCAACGCCTTGGCTATCGTGGCCCGCTACGACAGGGAGCTCTGGTACAAACTGGCTCCCCTGCTGGACTTCTTGCCGGACGACAAGAGGGCAGAGGCCCTGGAGATCCTGCAGGAAGGTGAGGTGGCTTCGGACCACGCCATTACCGTTGCGACGGACATCGCCGACACTGGGTTCCGCCAGTTGGGCAACGGCGTTTGCCTTAGGCGGCGTGGATGGCTCAAGGCTACGGACTTCCGTCAAGACGTCCAGACCAGAGTCCTGGACATGCCCTTCGATGGGAACAACCTGTTTGGGAAAACAGTGGACGATTCCCTTCAGGCCATTAAAGCGGACACCGAGACGGCCCGGGCCCTTGGAGTTCTGCAACAACGACAGACGCCCTTTCGGAGCAGCGGAGGCAAGGGCGCCTCCAAAGGTTCCGGCGGCGGTTTCTCCACCTACCGTCAAGCGGCCCGCTCGTCGTCTCAGGAGGCCTACAGAGAACGAGGCAAGTCTGGCGGACCCCGCCGTCGTCGCCAAGGAGGTCAAGGCGGCAAAGCATCGTCGAAGCAGGATTGAACCGGCCGTGGGGTCGGGCCCCCACCGAGGCACCCCGGTGGGAGGCCGGCTGGCGAGCTTCGTCAGCGTGTGGGAGTCCATCTCCACCGACCGTTGGGTGCTGGACGCCTTGGTCCGGGGCCACGCGCTCGAGTTTCAAAGAAGGTGTCCGCGCGTCCCCCCCGTGGCCAGGAAAGAACTTCACGTCCCTCAACTTCTCCTGGAGGTAAAGGCGATGCTCAGGAAGGGCGCCATCGAACTCGTCCCAAAGAGGCTTCGGGGCTCCGGAGTTTACTCGAGATACTTCCTCGTGAAGAAGAAGACGGGGGGATGGCGCCCCATCCTGGACCTGCGACGTCTGAACAAGTTCATCAAGGCGCAGAAGTTCCGGATGGTCACCCTCCAGCACGTCCTGGGTCAGCTGGAGGAAGGAGACTTCCTGTCGTCGTTGGATTTGGAGGATGCCTACTTCCATATTCCCATCCTAAAGGGGCACCGAAAATTCCTCAGGTTTGTGGTCCAAGGGCGTCATTACCAGTTCAAAGCCCTCCCCTTCGGACTACGGTCGGCACCCAGGGTGTTCACCAAGTGCCTCGCACCGGTGGCGGCGCAGCTGCGCCGCGAGGGGATCCACGTCTACCCCTACCTGGACGACTGGCTCATCCGAGCCAAGACGAGGGAGCTCGCCGTGGTTCACACGGCAAGGACCGTCCAACTTCTCACGGACCTGGGATTCTCCGTGAACTACGCCAAATCCCACCTGGTACCCGCGCAAGACGCTCTGTTTCTGGGAGCGAGGCTCAACACAGTGTCCCTTCTGGCCTCCCCGTCGGAGGAGAGGACCAGGACCATTCTGGGCAAGGTGCAGCGGATGTTGGTGGCCGACGCGGCCAAGGTGAGGTCCATCAAGTCCCTCCTCAGAATGATGTCTTCCTGCATCTACCTCATTCCCATGTGCAGGCTCCGGATGCGCCCGTTGCAGGAGTTCCTGGACGCGCGCTGGATCCAAACGACGGGCAGCTTCGAGGAAAGGATCACACTCGACGAGAGTTTCCGACGAGCGATCCGGTGGTGGGGCACCCGCGCGCATCTGACGGCGGGCATGGACTTCCAGACCCCAGCCCACCAGGAGACAGTGACCACGGATGCCTCCCTGGAAGGGTGGGGGCGCACACCGAAAATCTGCACGCAAGATGCCTTTGGCTCCCGACGGAGAGATCCCTACATATCAACGTCCTGGAGCTCCGTGCAGTGTTTTGGGCCCTCAGGTCCTTCCTTCCGTCCCGCAAGGGCAAGGTGGTGAGGATCTTCACCGACAACACCACCACCATGTTTTACATCAAGAAACAGGGCGGAACCAGGTCCCCAGCACTGTCCAAGGAGGCGCAGGACCTGTGGCATTGGGGCGTCGCCCAAAGGATGTTTCTGGTGCCGTTTCATCTGGCAGGGATAAAAAACACCATCGCCGACTCACTCAGCAGGGAGCTGCGCTCGTGCCACGAGTGGGAGCTACGGCAGGATCTAGTGGATCGCCTCTTCCGACGGTGGGGCACACCCCAGATCGACCTGTTCGCGACGGCGACGAACTCCAAGGTTCGCCTGCAGGTTTCCCCAGGTGAGGAACATGGGCAATGCTTTCTCGTTCCCCTGGGAGGGCCTGTTCCTCTACGCGTTCCCTCCTTTGCCACTGCTAATCCGGCTCGTCAACCAGCTCAAGAGGTCACGGTGCAGGATGATCCTCGTCGCACCTGCGTGGCCGAGGCAGATATGGTTCCCGGACCTTCTGGACTTGTCAGCGTCCCCGCCAATCAAGCTGCCGGTGGACGCGGATCTACTCTCCAGGGAAGGAGGCGCCATCCTCCACCACGACCCGAAATCGCTGAACTTGCAGGCCTGGCTCCTGCAGCGCTAGAGTTTGGAGGATACGACATACCGGTCGACTGCAGAGAGGTTCTTGCAAAGGCCAGGGTGTCCTCGACTCTTAAATGCTATGGACACAAATGGAAGAGGTTCTCTGTCTGGTGCCACGCACAGAAGATTAACCCTCTACGGATTACGGCTCCCCAAGTACTGCCGTACCTGCTGACGCTGGCCAAAGCTGGACTGGCACACGCGTCCATCAAGATTCATCTTGCTGCGATCTCCCGATACACCAGAACCACGGGGCGGACGTCCTTGTGGTCTCATTGTCTGGTGAAAGAGTTCATGAAGGGACTGTTCAGATCGTTCCCGCCGGTGAAGGCTCCGGCCCCGGCGTGGGAGCTCAACGTGGTGCTGACCAAGCTCATGGGACCTCCGTTCGAGCCTCTGCACTCGGCTCCGTTGAAATTTCTGTCGTGGAAAACATCGTTTCTTGTGGCCATCACCTCCGCACGACGAATGGGAGAGATCCAGGCCCTTTCCTGCAATGCCCCGTACTTGACTTTTCACGACACGAGGGTAGTGCTCAGGACGCACCCCTCCTTCATGCCCAAGGTACCGTCGGACTTCCATCTCGACGAACCCTTGGTGTTGCCTGTGTTCTTCCCGTCGCCTTCGTCGCCGGCTGAGAGGACTTTGCACTCGCTGGATGTGGCTAGAGCGCTGAAGTTCTACGTAGACCGCACAAAGTGTTTTCGGAAGACGTCACAACTCTCTGTGAACTTTGGGCCTGTCAATCAGGGGAAGGCTCTCTCGAAGGCTTCCATTTCCAGATGGCTCTCCGGCTGTATCATGTACTGTCACCGGTTGGCAAACCGACCGCTGCCTGGCCATCCGAGAGCCCATTCCACCAGAGCGATCGCAGCTACCACGGCGTTCCTATCTGGTGTGCCCCTGCTGGACATATGCAGGGCTGCTACGTGGAGGTCGACGCACACCTTCACGAAATTCTACTGCGTCGACCGGGATTCCAGGGAGGAGTCCAGGGTCGGCCAAGCAGTGCTGCGCAACCTGTTCGCCTGAGGTGAGCCTGGTGAGGAGGTAAGATGCTTAATGTTGAGTTTGATGTAATGCTTAATGTTGAGCCTTTGCCACCTCCCGTGGTTGTGCATGTGTGTACTGCTATGTATTCTTTATTCATGAGCACGTGAATCCATGCCAGACCCCATGCTGGAGAAGGAACAAGTTACTTACCTGTAACTGTTGTTCTCCAGCATGGGTCTGGCATGGATTCACATGCGAACCCTCCCGCCTACCCCTCTGCGGCTCTTCACTTGGTCATACTGCCACTTCATGTGCTTCCAAATCTGAAGATGGCTGCCAGAGGCGGGGCTTAGGTAGAGGGCAGTCATTGGCTGTGGTCAGTATGACGCAGAGATCAGTGATTGGTTATTACTACGAAAGACAGATCAGAAACGAAACTGATACTGGTTTTTTCTTTACCGAGGATTCCCATCCTGACGACGGGGAATATTCATGAGCATGTGAATCCATGCCAGACCCATGCTGGAGAACAACAGTTACAGGTAAGTAACTTGTTCCTTCCGTCTTTTGATATTAGCTGTCCCAAGTATAGTACTTCTGTCTGACAATATTGTATCTTTTCCTTGTCTGCTTTATACCCCTTATTTGCCAATAGCGTCAGGAGCGTTACCGAATCTTTTCTGCATGTCTCTTCATTCTGTGCGCAGAAGAGTAAATCGTCTACGTACTGAATGATTGTGCTTTCAACTGATAAGTTTCCTAAGTCTTCATGTAGTATGCGGTTGAATATGCTTGGGCTCTCACAGTATCCCTGTGGTAATCTGCAATGTTCATATCTCTTTCCCCCTAGTGTAAATGCTGTCAGGTATCTGCTTTCTTCTGCCAAGGGGATGGAGAAGAATGCGTTTTTCAAATCGACCACTGTGAAATGTGATGCCGTTTTTGGGATACTGCATAATATTGATGCAGGGTTCAGGACCAAAGGGAACTCTTTCTGTATTACATCATTTAGGGGGCGTAAATCCTGGATCATTCTCCAAGCCCCTCCCTTTGCTTTTTTAATCGGGTAAATACATGTGTTACATGGGGAGTTTGAAGGCACTATTATCCCTTGTGCTAGTAGTGCATTTATTGTCTCTTTTATCCCTTCTTCAGCTTCGCAGGACAATGGATATTGTTTCACTCTGGTAGAATCGCCCCTTGTTTGAGCTTTATTATCACTGGTTGTACTCCATGCAACAACTCTACGTCCTGGGGGCCTGTTGTCCACAAATTGTTTGGTACTAGTCTCATGTCATCATTGAAAAATGACGATGGTGCTCCCACCACTGCCATCAACTGGACAGGAATCTCTCTAGTCTGAACCAAAATGTCAAAGGGCATTGCTATTTCCATTATTATTTCGCCCTTGCCTTCTAAATCTGAAAAGAGATCTTCATCAGTTAAGTCTCGCAGGGCAATATTGGCATTGGTACACAGTACTGTGCGCCACTCACATCCGTCTATGTCCATTCCAATCACAGAGATCCTTTTTGCAGACACCTGTACAGCATGCAAGTCTAATGATGCCACTGATCCTGGTGCTACGTCAGGGTGTACTATTGGGCGGAAGAGGAACTCCGCTGGTATTCTCCAGTCCATCCTTTCAGCTCGGGAACTATGAGGGCCAGTGTCTTTAACCCTTCAATAAACATTCTCTCGTCCACTGGCAAGCCACGTATTTCCGGTGCAGTTGTGTGAGCCTGTACTACCAGCATTACACGTAATGGGCATATTCCTGGTGTTGAACACACTATACCTCTCTCAGTGAATGATATCGTCATGTTGAGTTTGCTAAGAAGATCCCTCCCTAGTAAATTTATTGGCGAGTGTTCATAATACAGTAAGGGTGCTTTTACAGTTTTACCCCCTACTGTCACATCCAAAGCTTCTGTGTAAGGAACTTCAATTACAGCCCCAGAGAACCCCTGCGTCTCTAACTTCCAGTTAGATAACGGGAACCGGCCCTCCCTAATGCATGATTTCTCCGCTCCCGAATCCACCATGAATATGAACTGCTTGTCTCCTATCTGCGCCCCTATCAATGGTTCCTCTGCTGCATCGTAGGTGGTAGATAGAACTGGACACGCAAGTGTTCTCTGTGGGCTGTCCTATGCGGGGTGTCTCATTGCCCCCCCTTGGTTGAACACACTCCCTGAAACCAGTGACACGCCACTATAGGGGGCTGGTGCTGGGGCTCCGGTTGCTGTTGTCGCGAAAGGGTTGCCTGGCGTGTAGTGCATAGTGTCATTGTTTTGTGGGTGATTCTGTGTTCTGTATTGGTGTCCCTGCTGTTGCTCATTGTGCCCCTGCCCTGGGTTCCTTTGTTGTCCCATTGGGAGACCATATGGGCTCCCCGGATGGGGATGGCCATAGTGTTCTACCTCTGGAAATCCGCTGTTTGGTCTGCTTCTGCACTCCCTAGAGTAATATCCCCACCTCCCGCAGTTCCAACAACTCCCTTGCGCACCTCTGGGACCCTGCCATCCATTTCCTCCCATTCCCCCGTACCCTTGTCCACCTCCCCTTCGGCCCCTGTACCCACCTCGTCCCCCTCGAGGGGCCCACTCTTGCCACTGCGGACCTCCGCCCTGTTCCTGCTCGTTCCACTGCCGCTGTCCCGCTCCTGCCCAATTAGTTGCCATCCTTCCTTGTATTGCTACCAGCCCCTCCTCTTCCTCATCCCCCTCCCTGCTGTGTGGGAGCGCGGCTACTGCTGCTGCGACCTTCACCAACTTTGTTTGTACTAGCTTTGCTTCGTCTGCCAATCTTCTCTGCGCCACCTCCTTCTCCCTCTTTTATCCGCTTACAGTGGTGCACTATTATGCTCTGAATTTCAGGCCATCTTTTTGCTTCAATACCTGCTATTTTGTCGAGCGCCTTTTGCACCTCTTTTGGGAGCCCCCTCTTTATAATGAAGTAAAATAATGATGTCGATTGATACCAGGCCGTGCCCGTTTCTGCTCTCCACATCTCTTGGACCCGAAAAATGTAATCCATAGCCTCTTCCCCGTCATTCATTGTACATTGCATTACTGACTGCAAGTCTGGGGTATCTGGAAACGTTTCCCGCAAAGCATCCCACACCCTTGCACGCACTGTATTGAAAGAGGCACCATCATGGCGATCACAGTCTAACGTTACTCCCGGGAAACCGGCTTTGACCCATACTCTGTCAGCCTGATCCCCGACTGCTGATACTAGCAAGCTTTTCACGTCCCCTATCGCTAGTGGTACCCCGGCTGTGTGTTTCTCAAAAGCATATATCCACTTGCTCACCCCTCCTGATAGCGGGGGCAATAACTTTAGTAAATTGGCCTTATCCATCTGAGCCCAGGGTATGTAATTCGGCCTCCCTCCTCCCCTATGTATTAGCGGGAGCTGAAACTTTCCCTTCGTCATCGTATCTGTACTCACCTTCATTCCTGATTTTCCTAACAATGCCATTTTCCCCAACCGGTTCCTTAATCGCCCCGTCCACTCATCATCCAGTGTTCTCATTGAGCATGCACCATCCACCCCTTCGCTTCCCCCTCCCATTGCCATACTTAGCCTTTCACTTTCTTCCAGATCATCCCTTATGTCACATAGGAGCTCCTCCCTGCCTCCTATGGGCCTCTCTTCGTTATCAGTACATCCCTCTCTTTCCTCTAGTTCAATTATTCGCGTTGGTTCTTCCTGTATTCTAAACAGTATCTCGCCTTTTTTCCACCCTTCTTCAAATGTTCTACCCTCGCTCTGCGCTCTGGATGTATGCTCTGATATAGCTGCATTAAGTGCAGTCCGCTCACATATGCTTTTTATCCTCGAGAGCTCATCCTTGGCTATAGAGAGCCTTGATTCTAGATTGTCTGTTAATTTTTCTATGTCTACCCTTGGTGTGCTCACCTGTGCTCGCTCCCTATGACTCTCCTATGGCGGGGGTGCTGTTGGCCCTTGGGTGGTGGTAGTTGTCGGTGGGGGCACATAAGTAGGGTCACTGTATCCCTCTGCGGGCACTGGCTTGTTTAGTTTTGGGTACAACCTGGTTACCTCTATTGGTGGCTCTTCTTCTGGCAATACCTTAACTTTTTGTATCATTAGCGGATTGTCAGTGGTAGATGGTAGATCAGGATCTAATTCCCTTGTTTTAGGCGGGGGTACCTCTTCAAACAGCCTCCAAAGGTCTAATATTTCTCTCCTATTATGCAGCTGCTTCCCCTTGTATTTCAAACAAATGCATGTGGCTACCATATCTAGGACACTCTTGTCAAATGAACCCCCTTCGGGCCATATCTGAGGCAACCCCTCCCCCTTCAACTCTGTGATCCATTGGTCATGATATTTCTTAATCTGTTCCGCGTACCCAGGTAGGTTCTTGCAAATATGTGATAAGGGTGTTTCTGCCCCCATACTTTGTGCCCACCTGGTACTTATGTTTCTCTATATATCTCAATATCTCAATATAAATGTATCACCATGTGAGCACGCAGGGAGCTACGTATTTTTCTCCCTTCACCTCCGGGACACTTGGGGTGAGGATTTGGGGGTCAGGATAACAGATCAACACTGGGATCACATGTGTGCCCGTATACGCGAAATTTCATTTAACTCTTGATTTAAACTGTGAAGGCAAGCGTCCCCAACCAGCACGATCCTCACCGCAATGAGAGGCTATAATAATCTCTATATATCTCAATATCTCAATATAAATGTATCACCATGTGAGCGCGCGTATTTGTCGTACTGAGCCGTAGGGAGCTACGTATTTTTCTCCCTTCACCTGCACACCATAAGAACGGCTGCGCACAGCCTCTATTTTATCCTCTTTGGGGGCACGTACAAGAGCAAAACCGTCAGTAATCTCGACAATATTATCCCACAAATCAAAAAAAGGTACACACTCACTTCACCACATTACTCTTGTCTTTATGATACTTCGTCTGGTCACACTTACCATGACCGCTCAATAGCTGTTCATTTCTGACCACTTTTACACGACCATTATACCAAATTATATCCTGACACATACGATGTTCACACACCCATACATAACACTCTATTCTCAGTTCATTTTGTCCTCCCTTTCCTCCCTAGCCGGCTGTCCCTGTCCTTTTTATTCTGATATATGTATATATATATATATATATGTGTGTTTGTCCCTCAATTTTAGAGTAAAACTCTTTCTCTTTTGTTTATCTCTTTGGTTTTGTACTAACCCTCTTTTATTTTTCCCGTAAATCTAAAGAAAAGAATAGAAAGAATAGCGGTCACTAATATATTCTCTGTGTCTTCCTTTACCAGACACCTTTATCTTATTTTCCACTTCTTCATATATTCCCAGTACTAGTCAAGATAGCACTATGCGGCGCCGCCTTCCACCCCCTCGCAGAGCTAGGTTCCTGTCACTTGATCTCTTATTCACCTCTTAATCCTAATGGCCATATGCAAAGAAAAAAGCAAAGAAAGATTAAGATGGTCCTTAGTAGACCCAAAGTGCCCCTTATTAGCCCGTCTCGTTCCCTGTCCTAAATTTCCTCCTCTACTCCCTTTATGATCGCTCGCACTCAATACTCACATGCCCGTCTTGAACCGAGAGTCTCTGAAACTGGGTCCGTCCAGGCAGTGTTGCCGAACGCTCAACAGTCAGCCCCGGCTCTGGCGAGCGGTACTCAAAGGGGATTTTTCAACCGGGATCCCGTACCCTCTCTCTGTTGAGTGCGCACTTCTGAGTGTACCGGTCGCCGTTGGCGGGCAGCCTCCAGGAGCCGGCGCACCGTGCGTATCCCTTTTCGACCGGAGATTTTCGTGCCAAAGGGGACGGTAGGGATATGTTGGGAGAAAATAATAATCACGCTTTCGGGGTCACCACTGAAGGCAAGCGTCCCCAACCAGCACGATCCTCCCTGCAATGAGAGGCAATAATGGACTCTCCCAGGATGGGAATAAGGCCAAGACAAAGTGCGGGTGAGCGTAAATGGGAGTTTATCAGTCAGAATAGGGCATGCAAAGAACTCTGCAAACTCCGAGAGCGCTCTGTCTGACAATAGCAAAGACAGGCGTATATATTTACAAAAAACGTCATCAGAACCTACATACTGTAGGGGGCACAAGTTCAGTGGGATTGGGTGGTGACAACTAGCTATAGGTGCTGCTGCGATGTGGTTGGCCGCGGCTGGAGGACGTCACTGGTTAGCCTCGTGGGTTGGGCTGGGCCTGGCGGGTCAGCTGGGTTCATCCGGGCGGTGTCGTTGTGCCACTGTGGCCAGTGTCAGAGATGAATGTCTCTTCCTGACTTCTTTGCCCTAGGCCATGCACACCGCAGTCATTTAGCCATTTGCAATATTATCTTCTTTAGTAAATCTTGCAATGGGTTATTCTACAGGTTAATGCAACACAGGAGGAATGCACCTAGAGCAGGGTTTTGATGGCGATTCATCAGTACATGGTTACCAGCGTCCTGTTGACCGGGTACCATAGGTCGTGGGGTTGGGTCTCGGGGCATGGGACAGGCGGTACATGTCATCATGTCTTGTTAGAAGTCATTATGGATGTGTTGTAATGTTGCCATAATATTGGATGTCCTAATTTTACAGGGGCCATTAACCTAAGGTGAGCCGGTGGGTAATGGGGCTTAAGAAAGGGCGCCTCTGGATTTGTGTTTTCAGGCTGAGGTTTACTTCTGGGTTGTAAATAATACCGGTGGCGGGCCGTGGCCTTGGGTGCTGCAGAGGGAACTACAAATCTTTGAAGCGGCTCCAGCCTAGTTGGGGAGGTGGAGCCGCACGGCACGGGCCTCTGCTTTCTTCGTCTGGCAGGCTTCGCTGGGAGGGAGAGGGAATGGCCTTGCATGTGCTCACAAAGGTATCTTCCTCGTGTGTTGCCGATTTTAGTAGCATAAACATTCAAATAATATACAGTACTAATTGGGTCATTCCAAAGCTCAAATTTTAACATTGCTAATGCCTCTCAAATATGACCAGTCCGAGCACATTACTTGAACACTACGTTTTAACAACTACAACATTTTGTTATATGCTTATACATTCGCAGTAAGTGAGGTAGTAGTGAGGTTGGTGGAGCGCATAGGAACGACCCGCCACTACAAGTGACGATAGTGGCACATAAGGGGCTTGGACATGCACACATGAAGGGTGCATTTCCGTGCACCCTTTACACGAGCCCTCAATATGGTTACAGTTGTCTTTCTTTGCACTCTAGCAGCATTAGTTCAGTTATGGCGCGGGACCGTGGGGTGTAATCTTTTCAATGATACGCATAACAAATAACCCCCCGGGACGCTTTTACTAGTTGTACATAACTGCAGTGATGTGGGTGCTTCATTCCTAATGTCACATGAGCACGCATTCTGCCATATCTATACATTTTACAGGTTTTTTAGTCAAAGAGGTTGTGGAGAGAACGCTTCCATCGCAGGTAGTTTTGTCATTAGTATTTGGGAACTTTTGCTTTTATCAAAGGACAATTTTACAGTTCTTTTTCCACCCAGGCTCTGCTAGCCGGGTCATGCTGGGAGCAGCGATACACTGCGGAAGGTGAAATGTTACAGTGTTGGTATTTTACACTAGCTCATGTCCGTCTTGTTCGTGGGAACAGGCTCGCAGCGGATCTGCCAGGGAGCTGCGGCCACAGGGATGATTGAAACCCTCCAAAGGTGGGGGCCGCGCTGCGGTGCACCGGGCTCACACCATCTTTATTAGACAAAATGGTTTCTGAGGCCTAGCTAAATTCAACAGGTTTGGGCAATGTCTTCAGCAGGTGAGCCATCCACCACCTGGGTCCTGGTGGTAAGGAGGGGACACCTGACGAGCCATGACGCTCACCGGGGGAGGGGATGTAGGCGAGGGGGGTCTTTTGGACCAATCCTCCCCTACAACTGATACAATTTAAGGTACTCCATAGATTCCGCTACACTCCGATCAGACTTCACCACATGTCGAAAGACCACCCCCCCCCCCCCATGTGCCCAAGGTGTGGCTCAGACGGCGCAGACTATATACACATGATGTGGTCCTGCCCGCGCCTCTCCCTGTTTTGGGAGAAGGGCTATGCATGCTTCTAGCAACCTGCTGTATTCTCTTGCTCTGGCTTCGCCTTGGAGCCCCTGCACATGCTCAGTGGCTCTGGGCTGTTACTTGGGCTTCAGACATTGAGGCGTGCTGGGCTAGCATACAGCCTGCAGAGTCTAGACCAGAAACATCTAGGCTCCATTCCGTTCCTATATTTCATCTCTATCCAATGACAGTGAGGATGATGCCAGCAAACTGATGTCCCCAGCTCCCAACTCCGCTTAAACCTTCAGGCTTTGATTATTAACATGTTACCTGTCTCTTTGGTTACTGTGCTACAAAATGTGCCTTTCCTGTTCTCTAAAATCTTTCACCGGACTGTGAACATGTAATGTATTCTTACCGGCTGTATACTTCTCGTATTTCTCTGTTGTACTGTCAAGCTTAAATACATAAAGTTTTTTTAAAAAAGCCAGAGAAATCTTCGGACTCCATTGCGCTTAAGAAGGTCGACAGGAAGTCATCAAATGTTACTCTTCGTGCCTAAGGGCCCGGGTCGCATGCTGGAGGACTGTCCTCAAGAGGCGTTGACACCGTCTTTGTCTCGACAAAAGTCGAAGCATCTGGCTCCCTCTTCCTAATCCTCAAAGGTTTCGGCGCTGACTTCTTTGATTATCGAAGCCATTGATATCTTCTGCTGAACCTCAGTGGTTTTTAAGCCTTTGTCGTATAATTTTTTCAAGTATGTGAGATCTATATGGAGGAAGAGGATGACACTGATTCTCCTTTTTGCTTTTTTTCTCCAAATGTGCCAGAGGAGCTGATTTCAAAGCCAAGCTGGAAGATTTGGAAACATGCTCCAAGGAGGCTAGTGGACTTGACACTTCTCCTGAAGTGGAGTTTGCCACACCAGATCATTCTGTCCATTCTAGTGGGGCTTATAGATCTGTTATGAGTAAGGTTAGAGTACTTGGGGTGGGGTCATCCGGCCATGGACATAATGCAGGATGATCTAACTGACATGCTGGACAAGGAGCCTGCTTTACCCTTTAATTCTTCTCTAAAGAATGGAGTCCTTGATAACTGGCCGAAACCAAATACTAAGCCCACTGTGTTCAAGGATCTGGACGAAAAATATAGGCTGCCTTTAGTTGACCCAGAATTTCTCTCCATGCACCCTATGCTTGAGAGCTTGGTAGTGCAGGCTGCTACCTCTACATCAAAAACAGCGGCCTACCCTACAGTTCCGCCTGACGGAGAAGAGGCTTGACTTCTTTGGCAAAAGTGTATTTTCTGCCGGTAGCATGTCTCTGAAAGCCTTCAATGCTGCTTGCACTTTAGCAAGATATTCTCACACTATATGTGCACCGTATATCGTCGAAGGAGCAGGAGCTCCACTTTGCTGCTGGAGCAGAGTCCCGCTGTCCTCATCTATCTTCAACTGGTAGAGGTAAGTCATCGGGCTGTTCCGATCCTCTGCCAGATATTTTTCTTTCGTGATTACTCTTAGCGCTCTCTGCACAGTAATCATTCCACTTTTTTTGCATGAACAAAGGCTGCTTGCCTTATTCACTTGTTACCGGCATCCATTTTCCGCATTGCCGGTGGTTACCTTGCCACCACTGAGCTCGATGAGGCACTGTCCATTCCAAGATGGACGTCCCATTTCGCAGATGCTTCCTTATCGTTCCACGAAACCCGACTTCGAGCCATCGTCGCTCCTGATTGGAGAAGACATTCTACTTCCTCACCAATCAGCGACCGGAGGCAAGAGCTGGCCCACCGCTTGGAAGGCCCTTGTTTGAAAGGCTAATGCCTGTCCAAGCCTGCGCACCGTATATCGTCGAAGGAGCAGGAGCTCCACTACGCTGCTTTGACCCCCCATCACCATTCTTTCTGCCCAGAACATACGTGCAGCAATACATGCATTACTACTCCCCCTAACCCCCCTGCGCACTATGAGTGCCTGACACTGAACAGTGATTGTGCTAGTCATTACTAGCTAGCTAGGCCCTCGCATGACTTTGCCATGGCCTATAGCTATCTGCTCTTCACACTTGCTGCCATCATATTTTAGTCATTGTGTCGCTCCCCAATAACGGTCTTTGGCCTTCTTCGATGGAAAGTACCTGCTCATTGTACATAATTCGAGTAACAGACCTACTGTTTGCCCAAACTATGTTGTGCATGCTATAACATTTTGGTACTCTATAGGTGCATTGTGCATGCTATAACAAGTCCTGCCTCCCAATAACTGCTATTACGTATATTAACAGAGAAGCACCCGCGCACTGCGCCTAATAGCAGACCTGCTCGCTGCCTAATTGTGCACTATCTCACCTGCCTCTCAGTACTAGTCGCAAGGCCACCATCCTTAACTTGTTTGATTCCTGCAGATATTGCAGACAAAGCATCTACCCAGTGGGCCAGACTCTATCAGATAACCTAAGTGTTGTACACATTTCTTTCATCACTGCCCCTACTGTCTCAATTTATTATTCCTCACCCCATGCCGCTCAAGCAACTGTTTTGCTTTTGTGTGGGTGTAGCAATCCTACCCTTTGGCAAACCTTACTAGCCGGCCTACTGTGGCCCAAACTGCTTGTTGTGCGTTGCACTAACGGCCTCTAAGTATTAGCCTACATGTTGCTGCTCTTGAACCCTGCCTGACCTAGCATGCTTTTAAGGTAAAGCACTAATTAAATTAAACCAGACTACATTAGCTAGCGTGCATACGGTCTCAAAATGCATCTTCTGCTCTGCATGTTCCATCAACTACAGTGAAGTATTAGTCACTGTGTCGTTCCCCCATAGTTGAACCAACTCAGACCACCATGGCCACTTTCCACAGAGTTACACTTTCAATGGCCTCCTTCCTACCTCTATTCCACAGCATTACTCCTACCAACTTCCTACCACCTTTCCAATCTAACATAATCACCTTATCCGATTAATCCTCCACGAGGACTGCAACCAGCCCCTCGCTCAGCCCTCTCGAATGGATAGTGTTTTGCAACACCTCCCACGCCACTCATCCCATGGCCTGTCCACATCAGAAATAGAAGACTAGGCTCTTGCTTCCCTAACCACAAAAGTACTCTAAGGTTGAGCAGTCAACACTCAACCCACGCCTAACAAATGCACCTTCTCGGTGATAGCGCCCAAACCAACTCAATCACCCAACCCCTAGATCTCCTCTAAAACTTCTACACCAAACTCCACCCCACCACCCCTATCTAACACAAGCACAGGAGCATCTATCCACTCCTCCGCCAACCGAAAGGAGCGCTTAGCAATACTCGCTCATTAGTAGCCCACGCCACTGTGATTGCTGATCTTATCATAGCCAACCGTCTGGATTTTCTGGCCTTCACAGAAACTTGGCTCCAGCAGGCCCAGCACTCTCCTTAGCCCTACAAGAGGGATATACTATTATCAGGGCTGACAAAAACTTAGGCAAAGGAGATGTGGCCTTCATTACAAAAACCCACCTTGGCCTCAGAGCCACCTCCCTTACCAGCCTTTCTTCGGCAGAACTCCTGTCAGTTAAATTTGCACTCTCACCCACCCAAACTATACTTATGCATCTCATCTGTCGTCCCCCCTGGCCCGACCTCGTTTTTTGATGAAGACATTACTAACCCCCCTCTCCACCAACACCAAACTTGGTTCCCAAACAATCCTCTTGGGAGACCTCAACCTTGGCCTACAGGACGCCAACGATCCTCATGTCCTAGCTGTGAAGCACTCCATTGCCCAATTGGGCTTCAAACACAGAATCACAGAACCAACTCGCACCGAAGGTCGAATACTAGACTGGGTATCCGACCTCAACTGCCGCTCATCAACAACATCCTGGACATTTCCAAGTTCAAAAACCTTGACTCTAACAAACTGGTCGACCTATACAATACTATACTTACATCAGCTCTAGACACCTCACACCTCTTAAACTTAGAAAAGCTAAACCTCTCGCCCATCTCAAAAAGTGGTTCACACCTGAATTAAAAATTCTAAGGAACTCTAAAAGGTCGGCGGAAACTACATTGCGCAAATCACCCACCAGCCATAATAAAATCTTGTTCACCTCAGCAGCTGCAACCTACAAAGCGGCTATCCTCTACTAAAAATGAAACCTACAACTCCAGAATCCACAACACCAAATCAAACACAAAAGAGCTCTTAAGCATCCTAAAGGAGCTCAAATCCCCAGTGCCACCCTCCCAAGACAGTACTAAGGATGTGGCCGGGTGTACAGAAATCCAGCAAGCACTAGTGGATAAAATCACCTTAATAAAAAGTAAGATCGAAACCAAAAAGTCTAGCCTCTCAAGTTGCCATCACGCTAAACCTGCGCTCGAGGAAAGTAATCCGCAATGTACACCCTTCTCATTCTCCCAAGTAACACCGAAGGAAGTGGAAGACATCATTAAAAGTCTGAAACCTTCTCATTGCCAAGGTGACATCTGTCCAGCCTCTATCATTAAGGATGGAGCTAAAGATCTGGCACCTTTCATCGCCACATTGATGAACTCATCCTTCAAGACCAATCAAGTCACCAACAATCTCAAGGAAGCTTGGGTTATGCCTCTCCTTAAAAAAAAATAATAATAAAAAAAAAACCTAGACACGAACATCCAAACTAACTACAGGCCCATCACCACCAGTCCCCTTCCTTTTAAAAATATTGGACTGAATCGCATATCTGCAAATTCAGAAGCATCTTGAGGAGAATAACTTATTAGGCCTCAGACAATCCGGGTTTAGGCCCAGACATGGAACGGAGACAGCTCTCTTAGACTTGAAGATCCAAATGGACGAGGCTAAGGACAAAGGCAAGCTAGCGATCCTCTTGCTCCTAAACTTGATTGCGGCCTTCGACCTTGTCGACCATCAAATCCTAACTGGGCACCTCACCACAGCAGCAGTCTTCTCCACCAATGCATCTGATTGGGTCATAAGTGAGAAAAGGGTAACATTAAAAAATGTTACATGTGAAGCTAGACAAAGGGGATACTATGTAACCCCTCCAGCACTCTATTGTAAGATAGTGTGTGCTGGGTCTAGAAAATTAAAATAGTAAGTAAAGTTAATTTCACTTTACTGCTCTGGGAATCAGTAGTTTATCCCAGAGAAGGTAGTTAAACCTTTGGGAAATCTGGAAGACTTCCCTGTGTCACTGCACTGAAGGTGCTGTATGACCTAATGTAAAAGATGATGCCTATGGAGTTTGTCAGACTCCACAACCAAAAGAAAGTGTACAAAATCACATTGAAATACATGAGGGTGGCGGAAAAAGGGCCACACACTATCCAGGTTAAAAAAAATCAAGTCCTCAAAATCCAGCAAAGTTGTTGGGGATCTCCAAGGTGGAGGGAATTAGCAAATTTCTGAGAATTCTCCCTAACAAACTTCTATTCTCTGATTAATAGTAGACTGTAAGAAGTATTCAATTGTATTGGAACTATAATACTAGGAAAAGGATTAGCAAGTTTTATGTAAAAAGTTTGTTTATTTGATATAGCGCAGAACCAAACCCTCAGGTAACCGGGCGCAAACATTACAAGGATACTTGAGTACTTAGTTACAATGGAAAACAGAATATGCAGTGGGACAGTTCAACAAAGTTAGTCTGAATATGCTTATACAATTAATGCTAAGTGTCAGAAGCCTAGAGTACTAGGTAGCAAACGACCACAGTGTTGTAGTCCCAGAAAGATCCAGTGAGATTCCTAAATAATAGCAGTAGTAGAAAGGGAGTCCCTGTGGGGTGCCAGGTTTATCAGAGTGCATAGTCAGGGGGTAACACACATGACGAGTAGTTCAAATGGGAGAAGGTGGTTGCGTTAGATGTCATTCGAACATATCCATGAGAGAACCTTACCCCTGAATCTAAAATAAGGTTGGTCTTTTCTAAGCTCTAAGGGGAGTTTATTCCATGTTTGGGCTGCTATGACTGGAAAGCTAGTTACCTCCAGCTGTGCTCTTTTTGTATCTAGGCACCATCAGGCTATAAGCGTTGGTCATTCCAGTAGGGCGGTTTGAGATTCTCTTGTTAATTCTATTAGATAGGTAGGGAGGAGCTATATTGTTGAGGCCTTTGGATGTGACGAAAGGATTTTGAGGGTTATTCTGTCTTTAATTTTTAGCCAGTGGATGTTCCTTCTGGAGGTGGAGACATGGGCTCTATTGGGAATGTTTAAGGCTACTCTAAGAGCGTTGTTTTGGAGTGTTTGGAGTTTGAGGATATACTTGTTAGATCCTGCATATAGTGCGTTGCAGTAGTCCAATCTGGATACGATAAGAGCATTAGCTTAAGGTAATACAGCTAGCCTCTGTTAGGAATGGTCTACATGCTCGGATCAGTTTACAAGTATAGGGTTTGGAGGAGGCTAGGGAATTCATTTGTTTTTTAAAAGTGAGTGCGGAGTCCAGATAAACCCCCAGGGTTTTGACTGCAGGCATCACTTTGATGACATTGTTGTCAATGTTAAACGAGGCGTAGTTTGGGTCAAGTTTTTTTGATTGCTGTCTCTGTGCCGAGGATCAGCATCTCAGTTTTGTGGTCATTCAGGCAGAGGCCATGGGATGCCATCCAAGCCTGAATGAGGAGATGTATCTTGTTTACCAAAGCTGAGTCTTCCAGGAAGTTACCCGAAAGGGGGATAAGGATCTGAGTGTCATCTGCATAGTTAGTGTAGATGACGCCCAGTCTGTCCACCTTTTCAAACAAAGGTTTGGTAAAGATGTTGTACATAGTGGGAGACACACATAAACCCTGTGGGACACCGCAGGAGACTTGTATGGGATCTGCAACTGCTAGCGGGTGGGGGGGGAGAAGACTCTCATTGTCCGGTTAGCAAGGAAGGATTGTGCCCAGGTTATGGCATCACTTGAAAAGTGGGCAGCGGAGCCCAGGTGATTGCATAATACTGCGTGATCTACCAGGTCGAAGGCTGTCGAGAGGTCAAGGAGGAGCAGCATAGCTGATTTTCCATTATCCTTCAACTCGTCAATTTGAGTCTTATGGTCAATCAAGGCTGTTTCAGTGCCGTAAAGGGGGCGGAAGCCGGATTGTCGTGAGCGTAGAAGGTTGTTAGTTTCAAGGTAGTCCTGAGTTTGCAGGTAAGCTACCCTGTCGATAATTTTAAGTAGGAATGGGACAGTGGTGATGGGTCTGAAGTTAGTCGGGATGGAGGGGTCAAGTGTTTGTTTTTTTAGCAAAGGTAGGACCCACGACTGTTTGAGGTTGTTGGGCACTAAGTTAGTCTTAAAGGAGGCGTTAATCAGTTTGGAGATGAAGGGAGCTAGGTCTCTCGCAACATCTTTTATAATTTGGGCGGGGCAGTTATCTCCTTTACAGTTTGAGGGCTATAGAGAGAGTATATTTTTTTCTGTCTCTAGTATAGATATTTGTTTGAAGCTAAAAGGGTGAGGAGTGCTATTAGGCTGATTTATGGAGGGCTGTGCCAAGG
Organism: Ambystoma mexicanum; assembly: GCF_040938575.1. Taxonomy (NCBI): domain Eukaryota; kingdom Metazoa; phylum Chordata; class Amphibia; order Caudata; family Ambystomatidae; genus Ambystoma; species Ambystoma mexicanum. The sequence continues at coordinate 360,058,060 of NC_090925.1, forward strand.
GAGTAGGCTCCACTGGCAGTAGCAATGCAGCTTTTTTCGTTGCAATTTTGGTCTGAAGAGAGCTAATTTTTCCTCCAAGGGCATTTTGAATATTAGTGCACCAGAGCTTATTTTTAGGGGTATTATCAGTTTGCGGAATGGGTGATTCCTTTTCCCGCAGGATAGAGAATAGTTCCTTGGTGTCAGATTTGGCTTTGGCTATTCTGTGGTTATAGGTATTCTCCAGCATTGGATCTTTCATGGATTCACATGCTTAGAATATTCCCCGTCGTCAGACTGGGAACCCTCGGTACACATATATAGTCGTTTCCTATAGGAAAAAACTTCCAACACTTGTGTGTCCTATCCACATCTACGTCCTCCCCGGGGACGTCCACGCACGCCCCATAAGACGTAATGGTATATAAGCCCCGCCCCCGCGGGTCCCGTCAGATTTCAACCGTCTCCAAAGATAGTGGGATCTCCTCGCGTAGTCTCTACTTTCTAGGCTATCGTTGATATTACTCGCTGGGTTGACCGAACGAGCCTCTGAGGTTTTTTTGGTCTTACCAGAATGTCGGGCAAACCTTTGTTTCGCCCGTGTGCCACGTGCGGATTGAAAAAGGTTTACGAGGGGGACGGCCATCTAGATTGTATTTATTGCCTCCACCCTCACCATTCCGCAGACCAGTGTGAAATATGTAAGGGTTTTTCTCAGAAAACCCTGAAAGATCGGAATCGACGGCTGGTGTCGTGTTTAAATGACGGGGCGGGAGTATACCCTCAGTCGGAGGTGGGCTCTGTGCGCAGCGTCGCCTCGACGAAAACATCGGGAGCCACGCGCTGTTCAACCTCGGCGGAACCACCAGCGAAGAAGACTCGACCGGCGGAAAGAGATGTTCCCCGAAGTCACTCTTCCAAGGAGTCTTCAAAAGAATCTTCAAAAAAGATACCATCATCATCATCGTCGAAAAAGCAAGGAAAGGAAAGGCCAAAATCCTCCTCGGGCGATCCTCATAGATCTGCCACGAGTAGAGAATCGGATAAACACAGAGAGAGCTCCGTTAAGGCGGGACCGCCTAAGCCACCTGCAGGCCCACCGTCGACGACAACTAACCAGTCAGTACCCTCACTGCCTCTGACGCAGTTGGATTCTCCCGTCATCAACCCGATGACGACGGCGACGATGTCCTCGTCGACCGAAGTTCTGGCCTGGAGACCAGAAGTTTTTGATATGGGGTTGCCGGACACGTTACTGCAGGAACAAGCAGTGTCGATTTCTTCGAAGGAAGACGACGGTTTCAGGATTGCGGGCCCGGAAGACCTTGGGCTACGAGCCAAGTCGCCATCAGGAGCAACCTGCTCTCAGGTGTTTACCAATGTTCCTAACTCTCAATCGGCCCTGTCCATGGAGGTCCTGTCCTCCTTACACTCGCTGCTAAAATCGTTGGATGAGAGGCTTCCACCTGTGGCGTCGACCCCCCCGTCGACGAACCCGGCCCGTCACACCGTCCAACCAAGACAAGCGGAATTCCAGTGACTCCAGTAGTCCAGGAGGAGGGTGAGCTTTCGGACTCTTTATCTGACCGTGGGTCAGCATCGGATATCTCCCTGTCGCCATCTAGGGATCCATCCTGGGTTTCGGATGTGGAACTGGAAACACCAAAGAGCCCCGCTCATCCATCACCACCAGACGATATCGGCGCTTTTCATTCAATGATGGAAAAAGCATGTAAGGAGTTTGGCCTGACCCAGCAGGAGGAGAAAAAGGACTGCTTTCTATTCGATCATATGGGTAAGAATAGACGCTCAATATTCTCAATACCCATTTTAGATCATGTTTGGAAAGAGGGTGTTCAAACCATGCGTCACCCGTTCTCTGAACCGGCCGTTAAAGGCTGCATTGAAAAGAAATTTAAAGTGCCAGACTCTACCCCGAAGTGTCTTTCGTCCCAAACTACACCTGATTCGGTGGTGTCGGCCGCGGCGACGAGGAAAGCCAAGGCTCAACACAAGTGCTCCATCCCTCCGGATAATGAGGTAAGACGCCAAGACTTGTTTGGCAAGAAGGTTCTTTCCGTGGGTGCTACAACTGTGAAAGCAGCCAACTCTCTGGCTATTGTGGCCAGGTACGACAGGGAGATGTGGCACAGACTGGCCCCTATACTGGACCACCTTCCGGAAGAACATAGAAGAACGGCAATGTCTCTGGTACGAGAGGGCGAAGAAGCGTCGAATCATGCTATTAATATAGCGGTGGACCTGGCAGATGCGGGTTTTAAGCAGATAAACAACAGAGTTGTTCTACGACGCCAGGCTTGGCTTAAGTGCACCAACTTCAGACCCAAGGTGCAGTATAAGGTATTGGACATGCCCTTAGAAGGTGACCTTCTTTTCGGAGAAAAGGTGGACGAGGCCTTGAAGGGCATGAAGGAGGATTCGGATACGGCACATCGTTGGGTGCTCTTCAGAGTGGTAAACACTTTCGATCCTTTCGTCCCTTTAGAGGGGCATCTGGCAACTCAAGATTTTCTACACCCAGGGATAGATCCTTCGGCAGATCGGCGTACCCTTCCCAGGGATATAGACGCTCCTCTCAAAACTCAAGTCGGCGCAGAAACTTCCAGTCATCCAAGAGACGACCGACCTATTCGTCGTCAAAGAGCAAACAGAAAGACCAGCAATGACGGAAAGCGCACCGTTCTGGGAGGAAGAGTGTCGAGCTACGTCAAAGAATGGGAAAACATCACGACAGATCAGTGGGTGTTGGACACAGTGAGGTACGGACATTCTCTAGTATTCAAATGCAAACCTCCAAAGTGTCCACCTGTACCCATACCCCAACCACATCTGGACAATTTGCTGCAGGAAGTAGCACTTATGTTACAGAAAGGTGCCATAGTTAGTCCCTGCATCGCAGAAAGGCCAAGGGGTATACTCGCGGTGTTTCGTGGTAAAGAAGCCGAACGGAAAATGGCGTCCCATTCTCGACCTACGCGACCTCAACGAGACCTTACAGAGCCAGAAATTCAAAATGCTCACGCTGCAGGAAGTAATCAGGTCTGTTCAAGTGAGAGATTTTTTGGCAGCTCTAGATCTGCAAGACGCGTACTTCCACATCCCTATGTGTCAAAAACACAGGAAGTTTCTGAGGTTCATGGTAGGTCAGACACACTACCAATTCGCAGTGCTCCCGTTTGGTCTCAAATCCTCCCCAAGAACGTTCACAAAATGTTTGGCACCCGTAGCAGCCTGGCTAAGAAAGAAAGGGCATCATGTATACCCGTACCTCGACGACTGGCTGGTGAGGGGATCCTCCTCGGCGTCGACCAACGACAGCGTACAGGCTACCTTACAGCTTCTGCAACGACTGGGGTTCACAGTGAACTTCGAAAAGTCCTCTCTAAGGCCATCAAAGAACTTAAAGTTCTTGGGAGCTCAATTCGAAACCCAGTCGGGAATAGTGAAACCTTCCCTAGACAGAATGTCAAAGATCAATCGGCTGACGAGTCAACTACGTCTACATGGCACACTCTTAGTGAGAAAGTATGTGGCGATCCTAGGTTCCATGGCTTCCTGCATCCATCTAGTAGCCAACTGTCGATTGTTCATGAGGCCGCTTCAAGAATTCCTAGCGGACAGATGGAAGCAGTCCACGGGTCGGTGGTCGGACAGGCTAACCGTCGACGACGACAAAATCATCCGAGCCCTCCAATGGTGGAAAAGCTTTCACAATCTGGACAGAGGGGTTCCTCTACAAGAACCCGAATTTCAGAATACCATCATCACGGACGCATCCTTGACGGGATGGGGAGCACACATGAACAACCACCAAACCCAGGGCAGATGGTCTCCCACCGAATCACGCCTACATATCAATGTACTGGAACTGAGGGCAGTGAGGTGGGCCTTGAAATCATTCCTCCCACATATCAAGGGGTCGAGAGTGAGAGTGCTGACAGACAACACGACAGCCATGTTCTACTTGATAAAACAAGGAGGCACGAGATCCAGGACCCTTTCAGTGGAGGCTCAAAAGGTATGGCACTGGGCTTTGAAACACAACATATCTATAGTGGCTCACCATCTCCCAGGAGTGAAGAACGTACAAGCGGATTCGCTGAGCAGGAGCATGGCTCAGATACACGAGTGGGAGATGGACACCATTCAGCTGCAAAGAATCTTCAAAAGGTGGGGTCACCCCTCAATCGATCTCTTCGCAACGAAAGAAAACAAGAAATGCGAGCAGTTCGCGAGCAGATGGCCTCAGAAAGGGTCCCTAGGAGAAGCGTTCTCATTTCCGTGGACAGACAAGTTCCTGTAAGCCTTCCCTCCGTTTCCCCTTATACGGAGGACAATACAGTGGATTCGCAGATACAAATGCCGGGTCATTCTGGTGGCTCCGTATTGGCCGAGGCAACTGTGGTTTTCCGACCTACTACACCTATCGTTGGAACAACCGATAACATTCCAGAAAGTTCCGAATCTCCTATCCAGGGACAAAGGAACGGTGTGGCATCACAATCCGGACAGCCTCAACCTGAGGGCATGGCTCCTGACTTTGCAGAATTTGGCAATTTAAAAGTCTCGTCGGATTGCCGAAAAATTCTACAGGCGGCTAGAGCTCCTTCCACTAACAAGTCATACATATGCAAGTGGCGAAGGTTCTGTATGTGGTGGCAAACACAGCACGAAATACGGCCTGGGGAAGTAACTCCTGAACAAATTTTACCATATCTTCTGCACCTAGCAGAGAGTGGGCTATCCTCGTCATCCATCAAGGTGCACCTGGTGGCCATCTCAAGGTTCACGAGAAGGAGACATTCCGCACCGTTATTCAGCGACAGACTGGTGAAACATTTCATGAGGGGTCTCTTTAGAACTTTTCCCCCTACGAAGCGGTTCCCACCGTCGTGGAGTCTAAATGTGGTGTTGGCGGCTTTAATGAAACCTCCTTTCGAACCAATGTCCTCTTCATCCATGCAGTTCCTATCGTGGAAGCTGGCTTTCTTAATTGCCATTACGTCAGCTAGAAGAGTGTCGGAATTACAGGCATTAGTCATAGACCCTCCATATATGAGATTCTTTAAAGATAAAGTGATACTATCAACTAATCCTACTTTCATCCCGAAAGTACCGACAATCTATCACAAACACTCGACCATTGCTCTCCCTACTTTCTTTGCGACCCCGTCGTCGACGGCGGAAAAGGCTCTTCATACGCTCGATGTGAAAAGAGTGTTAAAGTTTTATCTGCAAAGAACGCAAGAACTCAGAACTACCAGACCGCTGTTCATTGCATATGGTCCGTCGACCAGAGGAAGGGCAATCTCCAAGCAAGGACTGGCCCGATGGGTCTCGTCGGCAATTACTTTTAGTCACTCCAAGGCTGGGAGACTCCTACAAGGGCACCCTAGAGCCCATTCGACGAGATCGACAGCCTCCTCCGCGGCGCTATGGGCAGGAATTCCTCTGACAGACATCTGCCAGGCGGCGGCGTGGTCTGTCCCACACACGTTCACACGCCATTACTGCCTGGAAAGGCAGCATGTGGATGAAGTACAGATGGGGAGGGCAGTGCTGCGCCATCTTTTCCAATGAGGTAAGCCAAATGGTGAAACTGTTGTCTTTACCTTGCCGATGTTTGGTTTTTTCCTTGATCTATCGCCTTAATATAAATATGTTACTGCTTACATATATATATATATATATATACATATATATATATATATATAATCTCCAGCGTTGGTATCTTTCATGGATTCACATGCTTAGAATATTCCCCGTCGTCACACTGGGAACCCTCGGTACACAAATAGTCGTTTCCTATAGGAAAAAACTTCCGACACTTGTGTGTCCTATCCACATCTACGTCCTCCCCGGGGACGTCCACGCACGCCCCATAGGACGTAATGGTATATAAGCCCCGCCCCCGCGGGTCCCGTCAGATTTCGACCCCTCCAAAGAAGAAAGGGGGAACCTGTTTATGCACATATCCTGCACATTGCATTCCAGGGAGGCTGGTGGGCGCATGTGAATCCATGAAAGATACCAACGCTGGAGAAATGGAGTTACAGGTAAGAAACTACTCCCTCCTCCAGCATTGGATCTTTCATGGATTCACATGCTTAGAATAGATTGTATAGCAGAAGGAGGTGAGAATGCAATGCAACATACATTATAAAATTAAAACACTCCCAGTCCAAATATATATATATATATATATATATATATATATATATATATGTTAGTTACAGGTAAGAAACTACTCCCTTCTTTTTAGTATTAATAATTTCCTTTTTGTACTGTTTAGCTAACTTAATTTTGTTCTCCTCAGTAGGCGAATGTCGCCAGATTGATAGCAATTTTCTTTTTGTCAAGAAAGAAGTTGCAGTAGATGCAGTTTTCTGCCACATGTTATTGAACTAACCAAAGCGTGCAGTATCGGACCATTTACTAATGCACTAACCAAACGCTGTAGCAGTAACAGCGTAATATTTATCAGATCACATCTGTGGTATTCCATTCCGTAGCAGCAAGCGCAAGTATTTCTCTGGGCATTGCGAAGAGGAAAGGACCTTGCTAGCGTAAGCACGCACGTATCACGTTGAGGGTCCGGAACACCATTGTGTTTTGGTCGTCAATTTCACTGAAGACAGCGCGGTTAGCGGTACGCGGCCTCAGCGGTTCAGTGAGCCTTCTACACAGCAGTGGTCCAGTCTGTAATCTCCATGGCAGCGGTTCAGTCAGTTATTCACGGAGCAGCAGTATTGATATTTTCTTATATTTTAAATATAGAAACAAACTTTAACGATAAGCAACACATTGTTAAAAAGAGCAGACTTCTTGGGAAGAAGAGGTTATAGTATTCTTGCCAAGCGAAAAGAAACTCGCTGCTTCTTGTAAAGAAAACGTGCCAGGAAAAGATTCAGGGCACGTTTGAATTGTAGTAATCTGAAGCACACAAGCAACTGAGCAAAGACTTCAGTAGTAAAGAGACATATTGCTTTAAAGGTTGGAAGAAGAGACTGCAAGCAATTGAAAAAATTAAGCCACAGTTATAGTAAAGACTCTAATTGAGATCAAGTTACAGAAGGCAAAAGCAGTTACGAGCAATATAAAAGTATTGATAGAACATTGAGAGCAGACATCCCTCTGTCTTCAGCATCTAAAGAGCCTATCAGCTAACTGAGAATAGGCTACATGTATGAGAGGGAGCAAGGGTAATTTAACATAGAGAAAAGGAAGGGAAGTGGCAGACAAGTTTGTAATGTGTTTATGATTACCTTTTAGGTAACTTCAGTGTAATCCAGTTGTGTGGAGGTCCAGGCCCAGAAGAAACCTGCGTTTGTTATTTTGTCCACTTCCCCTTTCCCCTTGGGTTTGCCAGCTTGATAGCTGTCACTCAGACTGTTGGCTTGGCAGACTTGTGGGGGATGGGGGTCTGGTGGGCTATTGTCACTCCTGCAAGAACTCAGAAGCTGGACCTGACATCTATCTTCCATGTGGTTGGACCATCCCCAAGCCCAGCAGCGGTTCCAGGGAACCTCAGCAGGGTCCCCGTCCTTTCCCAGAGGGAGAAGCTGTAACGCAACCCAGCCATAGATCCTGGCCGGTTGACTCCCATGTGGGCTGAACATCCCCAAGCCCAGCAGTGGTTACCGGGAGGCCCGGGACATTCACTGTCCTTTCCCGGAGAGAGAAGCTGTAACGCAGGCCAGCCAGAATACCAGGATGGTTGGGGATCACGTACCTGGCCTTGGGCACCCGTCTCATGTGGGTTGACCCTCCCCAAGTGCAGCGGCAGTGCCATGGAGCCCCGGCAGGATCCCCATTCCTCCCCGGAGGTGACATCTGTAACGCAGCACAGCCAGAGGTGCAGCCTGGGCTTGCGGATGGTCAACCCACATGGGAGACGGCCGCTCCTAGGGAAACGCCAATGTAACGCTGGCATGGGGGGGCAATTTGTGGCCTCACCCTGCAATTGTGTCCCAGCCCACCAAAATACCTCCCAGATGGCCCACTCCCAGCCACACTACCAACAATCCAGCCCCTGTCCCACTCACCCCACTGACAATGGGCCCTAACCGTAGAATAATAAAAATCAGTGCTCCCATAACGTTGCAGCTGCTCGTGTAGAAAAAGCTGTAAAGGAAACAAACATTTGTTACCTATGGTCAGCCCAGCAAAAACAATTCATAACTACTACTCTCCGATCACGGCCCCGCTCCAAGCCATCCCTTGTGGTCTACTGACCCTCACCCCCCAGTAAAAACACATGTGCCCCTTCCTAGGGGCAGATTGCAGTAGCAGTGTGCACCCACAGAGGACTACATGAGAGCCCCCCTCAATTTTGGGTGGGGGGGGCCATCCCCCTTTCCATTACAAACTTCCGTGGTGGATTAGTGTCCCCCCGCCCCGAACTAACTCAGGTATATGTTTATAATTTTCTTTCTATTTTACCCCTTTCGTTGGGACAGATAGGCACATTAGTGTGCCCAAATGCCCCCATGGTGGGCACAACGTACTGCCCCATGCTTTGGGGGGCCATTCCAAATTTTTCTGGCACCCCCACCCCAAATGGATGGGGGGGCATCTCATGTACCCCTTCCTAGGGGCAGAAATCTGCCCCCAGGGAGGGCTACATCAGGTGCCCCCCATCCACTTGGGGTGGGGGGGGAAGGGCCACCGACCTTTTCATTATATATGATCACTGGTAGTTTAGTGTCCCTCCCACCGCACCCCCACACAGTGTGCCCATCTGCCCCCAGGGGGGACAAAACGTACTGCCCCAGGCTTGCCAATATTTACAGTGGCCTCTCCCCCCCCCTCCCCAACCCACCACCCCAAATCGATGGGGGCATCTCATGTACCCCTTCCTAGGGGTAGCAATCTGCCCCCAGGGAGGGCTACATGAGGTTCCCCCATCCACTTAGGGTGGGGGGGAGAGGGCCACCCCCCTTTCAATGTTAAAAAATCCTGGTGGTCTAGTGGCCCCCACCCAAATCTCCTTTTTTATTTCTTATTTACTTTTGCCCCCTTCCCTGGATGATCACCCATCTGCCCCCACCAGGGCCAATAGGTGTAGCCCCATGCTTTGAGGCCACTTCACAAACAGATCCCTGGTGGTCTAGTGGCATTGCTGGACAAGGATCGAGGGATCTGCGCCCGATCCGCACCCAGCAATGCTTCACAAAAGGTGTTGTTAAAAAGGGAAGAGTCTCCCCTTTCCAACGATGCCTCCCTCGATTGGAACAATAGTGCTGCAGATCGAGGGGGAGAAAGGTGGAGACTCGCCTTTCATTTTCAATGCAGCAGCCGAAAATGGCTGCCGCAGTGAAAATTACTATGTTTCATGTCGGTGTAACTAAAAGAAATCCAACCCCCGGGCCGTCAGGAGGAACCTCCTCCTCACATAGCCCGGGGGTTGGATTTCCGTTTTGTGCGATCCCTGCTTTGTAGGAATCACACAAAATAAAGTGCCAAAAAGGACGCGCTATCTCCTCCTTGGCAACACAAACGTAATGTCAAGGACGAGATAGCTCGCCCTTGGCACTTAAGGGGTTAAAGAAGCAACCAGCAACTTATAGCTAAGCATAAACTTAATGTCACTTTGTAACTTCTTCTTTCACAGAGATAGTTCCCACGCTAACTTCTGTAGCAAGCAAGTACTTTCACACTTGTTATACTTTCAAGGCAGAGTCCTTTTCTTATCCAGTCCTTCCCTAGTTTATTGCATGAGTTCTCTGAGACAGCAAAGGGACCCTAGTGGCCAGGTGTTAGCTGTAGGCAGGCTGAGATAGGGTTCAGTTGCAGGAAAGCCAGAGTTCCTGAGGATATTTTCTTTAACAAATAAGTATTCACTTTGAGAGTTAGTTAAGTGTTTCAGGGACTTCTGACCAGGCTTCCTATATGTGTTCCAGCATTAGGCCTGGCCAAGTGGTATGGGCAAACTCCGAACCACACACATCACCCACTCAACCTCACAGGATGCACACCAGACTTAAGGCATTACCAAAAACCCACAGTACCTTGGGAGAAGAGCGCTTTGGAGTATATGCCTTCAGGATAAAGCAGCGCAGGACCTTGTCCATGGATTTTTCGTGTGGAGATGAAAAAACTGGACACTGAATGGGAACATGCAGCAGCAGTCATCAGGAAGGCTTCCAGGAAAGGTTTCTTCACAAATTTTTGTAGCTGTGTGTATTGGCATCTTTTTACAGCAACCAGATGAAGAACGAATATCGTCTTTCGGATTCTCTTCACACTCTCTCGGTCCTGCACTTTGGTAAGGGGACTTTAGGTATTCGAATCATGTATCTGGAGGTCCAGCAGGAGTCCACCAAAGTTTCCGCTGGATTCGGACTTAGAAACACCATGCACCCCATGCATCGCACTCAGGCTCGAGGTCCTAGGGTATTGACTGTTTGCAGCCCTGCAAGGTTGCAGCACGTCGTGGGACGGCTCAAAATGCAGGTCTCTTCGAGACTAGTGTATCTCACCAGCCTCTGGGTAGGAGGCTTCACGATCAAGACCCCCAGGTCGATTGGAAGGAAGGGTTGGATCAGGCTCTGGTTACACAGCAGGCTCTTGGTCGCTGGAAATTGCTACAGATGTCTTTTCTTTATCTTCGTCTTTGGTTTCAGCTCCAGTGGTCGACCTGTCAGCAGCTTCCAGGTTGAGTATTTATCAGGAACTACAGAACAACTTCTGTAATCTCTCCCTGCAGTTTACAGAACGAGGCCGTTTGGCTGTCCAGTCAGGACAGCCAGCCCCCTGCTGGGACTTGGTTCCTTTCAGGATAGGTGCAAGACAAAGGGCTGCAGAGTTTTGGACTCCTCCTTCGCTTCCTGCCTTCTCTGACACTGTGGAGCCTGGGCGGGGAATACAAAGGATTCGGGAGGATGGCTCTGGGGCAACGCAAGACGACGCAGATGAACACCGAGTCGATCCCCGGGTCCGCGCTTAGAAATCTCTGGGTATTAAGCACGTTATAAATAACCAATTACAATTACCGCCGAAGACAAAACTTCCAATTAGGTTGTTTCCACCTAGAATGGCAGGGGAATGCCTCAAACAACAAGGTTTCTTAAAAATAGCAAAAAAGAAGAAACCCACCGTTGTAGCAGAATGGTTGTCCTTCTGTGTATTACCAAGTGTGATTTAACAGCCTGCGAGTAATAAGACTAAAATTTCACAAAGGTAAAACCACTGCCACCAGCCATTCAAGCAAACTTGCAATTGTAACATAAATGCTACATGTCAGTAAGCAAGAGGATACATTGTATCTCCCCAGCACTCCACATAAGGTGCGATGTGCTGGCTCACTATATATAAAAGTCTAGGTGAGGTGTGGGGGGGGGGTGAGGATTCCCACTCACCTAGGGACTAGGAGAAATAACCCCCAAATCCAAGCAACATGTTCTGGGGCTGACACAGGTCAGGAAGATTTATCACAAACGAAAATCTTACCCAACAAGTGGAACACAGAAACCTGGGAAATGGACAAGGAAATGGGATGTAGCAATTTCATTTAACATATGGGTTGTGCCATGACCTATATTGTTCAAATTTACTATTGAGCATTAGAATGGGTGTATTGTGGTTTGGGTGGACTAAAGGCAGTTGGAGAGTGGAGGGAACCCCTCTGCAGGGCAGATCAATTGGAGTCTGATCTGGAAGCGTTCAAGAGATGGGATAGTTTTGATATCTGAGCATGATACCAAAGGGTTGCAGGGGGTGGGTGGGGAGGGGTGCATTCCAGTGGAATATGGTTGTTCCAGTGGAATATGGTATGTAATAAGGAGCTGAAGCAGGAGGAGTAGTGATGGTTAGGGACTTGGAGACTAAGGAAGGAGGAGGAATTTAGAGTGTAGGTGGTGCAGGGAGATGCAGTCAGCAAAGTACTGGGGTGGGGGGTTAGCCGTGGATGGATTTGAAGGTCTTTTGGAATTTAAAGAGCATGATTTTGCATTGAGAGCCTCCTGGCCTGGTGACAGTGGGCCAAGATGGGTGAGGATCGGGGAGATTATAGACCCAGCGAGTCGCAAATCTTGGATCTTGGAAAGAGGAGTAGAAGGGGAGACCAAGGGGTAGGCTGGAACAGTAATCTGGTGTACTGAGAGCAAGAATAGATGGTAGCACTTTGGCTGAGCGGTGAGTGAGGTGAGAACAAAGTTTTTAAATTTTGAGGAGATTGACTTTTGGAGCTAGGCAGTGGGCATAATAAACTATGGAGTCTAAGGTTGCTGTCTGAGAACTCAAAGATTGCGAGCCTTGGGTGAAGGAGTGAGGATGTCCGGTGGGAAGTAGATGGGCGAGTGGGATCCTCTTTGGAGGCAGGAAAAATAGAATGTTTGTTTTGGAACGGTGCAGCATTTAGCAGGGTAATGCCATCCATTGGCGGGTGGCTGTGAGGCAGTTTGTTTTGAGCATTGGCAGGGGTAAAGGATGGAAAGAGGGATGGTCTGGTTGTCAGCAAAAAGTTAGTGAAAGCCACAGGAGAAGGTGAGCTTAACTATATACATTTAAACACTGCCAAATTACCTGTTGTCTGGGATGGTTCCGATTCCGTGATGGGGGGGGGCGTCTCCTGCCGCATTTTAGCTCACTGTACCTTTCATAGAGGAGAAATATCTATTTGCCTATCAATCTGGTCCTGCCCACAAGTACAGTACAGCACATAAATGCCAGGCAATTGTTCTAGGAATACGAGTATCAACAGCAACCCCAGGCACGTGTTTCTTCCTTGTTGAGGGTGAGTTAGTGTGTTCAATATGTGTCTCTCTTTTAGGCACAGAGAGCAATGGGTTCACGTCTGGGTTACCCTTCTAACTGAGGGTGGGGCCCAAGCTTTCTAAATGTACCAGAATTGTGAAAGCCGCCTCTGCTTAGAATGAACATGGCCAAATAACAAGTTCTCTGGCAGAGGTCCCACTCAAGAGGGTCTACCCCCTACATTTTAGCTTGCTGTACCAGAAGAGAAATATCCATTTGCACATCAGTCTGTCTACTGCCCACAAGGAGAGTGCTAGAACCACTGAAAAACTGGAAAGGTAAATTTAAGTGCTATTAACTAAACTGAGGCAACAAGTGGGTTTGAGGAACTGTGGGATGATTTGGAATGCTGGAGGGAGGGGGGGATTATTTCTGATGATTAAGAGTATTTAGCTGTTTGAAACAGGAGAAAGATAGATTTGGATTCTCAAATCTAGGGTAAGACTGTTACAGAAAGTAGGGCCTTTAACCAGAAAAGAATGACTGCTCGCTCTATGTAGGTTATAGTTTGGTACTTCAAGGAGAGGTCTGACAGGACCGCCATGTTCTCTTGGGTAAATAAGAGCATACTCTGTATTTAAAGTAATGGAGGGCTTGCTGGTAAAAATTAAGGTGGCAACCTTGAATAGAATTCCTTCTCGGGACTCCGTTGAGCTGTTTCAAAATAGAGATGTCAGAGGCTATATGAAGATTGAATATTGCTTTGGCAGTGGTGTTCTGTAAAAACTACAGTTTGAGTTTCTGATTGGATCCTAAGAATCGGGCTATAGTCAATTGTATCACCCATAAAAGCACAGGATGTTTGAAATAAATGATTCTCAGCGATAATCTTCAGATTGGACAGGATCGGAAGGATGGTATAGCCCATATGAAACTTAAGGGGATGATCATTACATTTTTCCACCTCCTGGCAGAAGTCACTACAGTGGTGTTACATTAGTTTGCATTTTGTCCTTCTCTCGAAAGACGAGTTCTTGTTCTTTGTGCCTGGTCTTCTCTAGGAAGTTGAGAACTTGTGACTTTGCTCCTTTTTGCAGACTGCACTGTCTGTGCTTATTTTATCTTGGAGAATTAACAAAGCAAACTTGTTTTCGCTTGTAGGCAGAGAACATTGTGCTGCTAGAGCTGGATATGCCCAGTCGGACAACTCAAGACTATGAGGGCCCAGCTGTTGCCCCAAAGGTGCAGGCGGCACTGGAAGCAGCCCTACAGGAAGAAGATGACCTTCACGTGGACGCTTCGACATTTGAGAGCGCATCTAACAAAAAGTCAAAGTCCAGGTGGGATCATCTTCTGCAAGTTTAAATACTTTTCCTCTCTGAGTTACTTTTATTTACATATGTGGTCCACATTTCTGTCTCTTAACTGCTGTGTCATTTTCCTTTTTTTCCCTTCTCCCTCTTCATTTACGCTGACTGGTTGTTCACCTTTACCGGAACTGGAAAATGCATTTTACACAGGTATGTTAAGTGATTACCTAAATCCATGGCATATGTGGACACTTATAGGGTGTCTGGTATTTGTAAATAAATGTTACCCTTCCATACAAATGATGTGCTGCATTCTTGGTTTTAGGTACATAATGCATACATAAATGCCATAAGGGCCACCCCAGGAAACCAGTGTAACTGTTCAAATCAAGTACAACCCCACTGCTACTGTGGTGTGTACCAAGGTTTGTTCACTAGTAACACTTGTTGCCATGAGGATGTACTGTACGTGTTAAGAGGAGTTCAACATGTGCTGGGGCATGATCTACATGAACAAAGGAAGGCTCTTGTTTAAGAAATTGTGGTGAACTGTCCTCAACGTCTGTTCCTCCAGCTCAGTCCAGGGTCTGTTTTCCATCTCTGTGATCATGTCAGACGATCTTGGGCACAGCAGGTAAAACAAATGCTGAAAGAGACAGATCAAGGTGATCCAGTAGAGAGGGAGACGCTGAGGTGCGTTCTTGCACACAGTCTTGGACGCAGGGCATGAATACATCAAGTGACAAGCAGCATATACCTGGAGAGGGGACGTTGGCCCATAACAAATATTTAGCTAGTTACCAACAGAAAATGAAAGCAGGGAAATTGGAGAACAGAGGCAAACAGAAGACCGCTCTAAGAGAAACAGAGTGAAGGGCAGAGAAACGCTGCTCAGCCTTACCAGGCAGGTGGGTGAAGGTCAGAAGTCTCCGGCAAGGTGATGCAGAGAAGGAGCAGACCTATAGTAAGGCATTGGGGCTCGTGGACAACCAGCTGGGTGCAAAGCGGGACAGAGGGAGGGGTGAAGTGACTTCAAGGTTGAGTGCTTAAAGACACCAAATGTGAAAGACCACAAGTTCACAATGACATTCAACAGAAAGAAGGAACATTGTGGGAACCACAGTAGAAGAGACCAGAGTTTGAGACAACCTGTCTACTTTTAAGAATTTGCCACAGTGTTGTAAGCTTACACAGGGAAATGGGAATTAACCTTTGTTTACTATACTGCCACTAGCTCTGCCTACAAAAAGATTGTGATTAATAGGGAATGCAAGGATGGCTCACCAGGTAAATTCATTTTTATGACTTTAAATCACTGGCGATTATATTCAGTGTCCTTTGATCATCAACAGGAATCAATTCAGCTTAAGAACAGTCTTGACCAGATAATTCATCCTTATCCCTGTCAACGACTCATGGAGATCAGTCTTTCCATCACATACTGTGGAGAAAGAGTTTCCTTTTTTGTTGATTTTTAGCCTCATTTTCCGAGACCTCTGGTATACTTGCTGGCTGTGTTGCTTAACTCTCTTCTTTAAAGAGAGACCTTATCTTTTTTGGCCTAACTTAGCACTGCGACTCCTTTCTGTGTGCAGCACTGACCAGTCGCTATTGCTGCCAGTGCAGGTCGGTCACTCCCTCCCTTGCAGCCCCCCAAACTACCCCCCCCCCCCAAACCCGTCTTGACACTGGTTTTTCTCACCCAGGCAGTATGATCAAGTCGGGTTTGGAACCATTGCAACCTTTTCTATGGTGTTCTACTCTGCTTTTAACTGCAAGGTTGCCATCTGTGGCTTTATAGTAGCTACAATGGCTGGCCACTTGGTCATCTTCCTTACATCCTAACACAGTAAGGACTATATGTGGCCATCCCTGTTGACACCATCTGTGCAGTCACAAAAGGTTGACTGAATTAATGGGAACCGTTTTGAGGTGGGTTAGAGGTCTGCCTGGCACACTAAACTACTTCCGCTCTGCAGTGATGTCAGAAATTGCATTTAGAGGGCTGCCAAAACATTGCATGTTACTGACTTGGTGATGGGAGGTCTGGGCAGTGCCCAGCCCAGCTTTATGTATACTTGGTGAGGATCTGGGGCTATTCCTATATCAACCACAGGATCCTAATTCTGCAGACGCCAAGGGAACCAAGAAGTATGCCAGAAAATGTGCCTATAGCCTTAATTGCTGCTGGATATCTCGCAAGGTGAAGCTCTACTTCCTTTCCCAACCAGAGGAAGCCTAGTCCAGTCCTTACTTCCCTTGATTAGGTGAGAACAGCCCACCATCCTTCACTGCATAATAGGGCTCCCCTGTAAATCTTCACGCAGTGCTGCTAATCTTGAGCTGGATTTCATTGCTGCACTTCTTTTGGCAATCTCGTTGTGGGACATCACTGCTTATGGCATTGCTGCTTCTCTTAGTCGTTGGAGTTGACTGCTGGGGTTTAGTTCTGTGATCCTGCCTTTCATTGCCTGTGAGTCATTTGAAAGGTCCTCAGCAAGTCTGCGTTACTGCTGCTGCTGCATCATCTGTGCTCTCCTTAGTCATGGGTTGCGGGATAGAGGTTGTCCTTGGAGAGTTTTGATGACCTGGCCTGGGCATCTTCTGTATGAAAGCGCATGTTGATCACCAAAGACCAGAGCCAATCCTGACCCGACCCATCGCCCACATTAAAACCTACCTCTGTAACCACAACCCCTGGGCATCAATCGGTGTGTGGACTCCATCCTCCCCCTATCCGTGACCTATCTTAAGTCTCTGAGCCCCCTTCCTTTGGACTATTAGAACTAGGTTGCATATCACATTTGCTCCCTCTCCAATCCCACTGCCCCCCACTACCCACTCCCCCACCCTCCCTCTCATCACCACCTCCCGGCCTCTGACTTTCTTACCTTGAGAGGATGTCCTTTGACTGTGGCCACCTCTCCTCTTGCCTTTGTTGGTCAGACCTGAGCATAATCTGTGGGGTCCTCTTGATTCCCCTATGTAGTTTCTTGCCATAACCTACAAGTACATACGTTCCTTTGGTGACATGACCACGGCCTAACATTTATTTACCCCTTTGGAAGTTTCGGACTGCTTTAACACCCTTTATGTAACTTGAATCGGTACTTTACTGTTGAACATTTGTAGAGGGACTAGTTACTGTCGTCCTGCTCTCCCTCCTTCCCAACTGGCTGGGAAAGCCTGCATCCTCAGGTGGGTCGGAAAAAAGCTGGCTTTAAAATAGCTATATATAATAGATAGCTGCCCCTTTAAGAACTTCGTTAGAGTTATGGGACTCTTTTACACATGTGCATCCCTCCACATGCCAGTCCCACCCTTCACCCAACATCACCAAAAGCCACGCCCAGTTCCTGTTTTTTTCCACCTTCTGGGCGGGTCAGAATTGCTGTGCTCTATGACAACCCAGTTTTGGGGGCATTACATTGTTGCTGTCAACTGCCTTTTTCATTCGGATTGAGAATTTTTTCTTTATTTTCTTTCAGCGTGGTGCCTCCCTCTGACTCATACCACAGGATTCAAGCAATGCATTCGTTGTAGGAAGCAGTTCTAGGTGGCTGCGGTAATATGAGTAAGAGGCAGTGTTTTTTGGTTGTTCAGTATCTTCACTGGTAGGCAAACAGGTGCTCAGTTTGCCTCAAAGAAAATTAAAGAAAGTAAATGTTCATGTTCCTTGTTGCTTCAGAAGGGTTCAGCTGAAGTGATACTAATAAGGTTGCACTTGTTTCCTCACGGTGTTCTATGAGAAAGCTTTAATATGCCCAACAAAATTGTCTGCCGTTCGTCTCGCCGTCCGTGTCCTGCAAAATGCAGAAACAGAAAGACACGGAGTATCTGGTTTGTTCCGCTCTATATGGCGTGCTGGCAATAGTAGTCAATCCCTGTCAGTTAACAATTCACGGTTAGGTTTTCTTAAGTTGTTAGCCCCACCCCCCTGGTTTGGTCCCTCCATTCGTGACAGGCATAGCCCCCGCCTTTCAATGCTGCCACACTGTTCTGCAGGATGGATCTCCTTTTGCCAGGGTGCTCCTGTGTTCTTCCATGTAGGTAAGCGCCACGGTATCCGTAATGTATTGGACGGGCCTTTATCAGACTACGGTTTTGCTGGTGTGGTGTGCTCTCCTCCAACCACATTGCGGGGTGTTTGGCCAAAGCAGCGCCGGTGTCGGACAGTGCCCCTGCAGCTGTCAGGCAGGCCTGGGGCACAATCCTTGTTGGTTGGTGCAGTGTCAGTGACCCAGCAGCTGTCCGTGTGTTCAGAATGCCATCCCTGTCACATGGTCTAATGGCTGCAGGCCATTCTCCATGGCCAATCCGGCACCCCGGGACAGTAGTGACTGATCCTCATCATGCCTTTGTCTGATGCCTGGGGATCTATCACCAGATGAGTCCATACTTGTTTTGCTGTGCAATACATCCAAGGTCTTTGCGAAGTAGTATTCTTTCCATGTCGGAGCTAGGACCAGTACCAAAGGCGACCCAGGACCTCATAAGGACAAGGCTGGAGGCCAACCTTGGTAAGAGGGTAGAGCGTACCTGCAGGTGTGGGATGTGTTTTAGCACCTGCCTTCTGTACCAAGGTGAAGACCGTAAACCCAGTTCCAGTGTTTTAACTTGACTGTTTAGGTGGAAACCCTGGGCGAGTACAGAGTACCTCCAGGTGGTAAAGGATCCAACCGGTAGTGGAGGATTTATTAATTCCTGACGAAATCATTGATACTGGGGAAGAACTCATCTGCCTCAGATAACTGAACAGGCAAGATTAGCCTTACAGATGGAAAATCCTCTGGGGTTGATTCTGTACCGACTGGCTCCCCTGTAACTGTATGGGTCCTCCAACGGTTACTGCAGAAAAATCTTCGGTACCAAAGAGGAGCGATAAAGCCTCTCATAGGAGGCACAAAGAGCATTCTCCGTCGGTACCGACTTCTCCAGGCATTGGTACTTGAGGCTTCAAGATGAACACACACAGATCTAATTTCTGATTATGAGGAATTTGATCCATCTAAATTCTTTACTGTACCACAAGAGGAACTGACGATTTTGCCCCAGTTAGCTCAATCTATGCTACAATGGGTGTTAATAAATATTCGGGTACCGAAACCTGCTGTATTTAACATTTATAACCCCTCAGATGCTATACACCAGCGGATAAAGTAGATTCTTATACATCACGATTGACAACAGAGGAATATTAAGGGCAACCCTCTGAAATGGCAAAGGACATCACAGCTACGGTACTTGAAAACCATGCTGTCTGACCCTATCCTAGAGGTGTTGTTTCAACTAATTAAAAACAAGGTTGGGCCTTCCGAGGTTCCTCAAAAGGTGGGTTCTATAGAAACGCCACCACTACCTGCTCCAACACCTGTACATGCTGAGTAAGGAGTAGCTGCTCCTCTGAACAAGAAGCAAAAAGCGTCGAGAGACACAGATACTGATTCAGATGGCAAACAGCCTTCTATTTCTCCTTCAAAATTATTTCATGAGATTTTGGCAAAGGCCATGCAGGCACTCTGGAGATTATGCCAAAGGACAAACTGCAAACTTCTGGACTGTTCAGGAGATTGCCTTCTCAGCAGGCAAGGTAGTTCATACCGATGGAAACATCAGTGATTTGTTTGTTTATTTATAGTGCGCTCCTAACTCAAAGGGTAGCATGGTGCAAAAGTATCAAGAGGATTGTACAACTTAGTTACATAGCAGCAAGAGGTGGAACAAGCATCAAGTCATTGGGATAAACCAATGTTTCTAAAGCACTGGACATCAAATATAAGGTTCTGAAGGAAGAACAATTTGTACTAATGGAATACTTACCAATGCAGTCTTCAGTGGTGTCTGCAGCCTTGCGATGGAAAGGCAAAGGACCAGCACCATCATCTTCAATTTTGTTAGACAAGAATGCCGAAGCATGGGAGATGCAGGAAAAGGGATCGTATGCTAATGGGTAACTACAACTGAGGCAGATCAATGCAGCCACAGTACTTTCCGTTTTTTTTAACATTCTAAATTGGGAAAATGTAGATCAGTTTGCAGAATTCCTCCCACAGGAAGTGGCAGAGGAGTTCAACTTCTTGGTCTCAGAAGGGAGAGCGGCTGCTATACAACAGTTACAAGTCCTAAGGGACGTGACTGATAGGGCTGTGACCGGGGCAGTCTCTATGCATAGACATGCAAGTTTGTCCACTACTTCTTTACTCCAGGACATCAAGAGAAGATGTTACATTTACCCTTAGACAGAAAAACCTTGTTTGATCTGTCAACGGACGATGTTTTGCAAAAGTGCAAGGAAATTGTTGCAGCAGCTAAATCCTTGTTCTTTTTTTGGTGCAACAACCTTACCATCAAAATGTCACGTTGTTTAAAATGCGTACTTCAAGTAGTAGTAACATGCTTTCATCCATGACAAAGCCTTATTACTCGTCTTTGAAGAAAAGATACAAACCGAAGGTAAAGCATACATCTCCCCGTAGCAGGAAGGATTGCAAAATTCCTAGAGCAGTGGAAAAACATCTTGCAAGAGGATTGGGTACTAAATATCATTTGTCTGGGTTACTCCTTGGCCCTTTCTGCTACACCTGTGTTCACTGCCAAAGCTCCAAAAATATTTGGCGCTTCACAGGTATATTCAAAAACGTCTCTTTGGAGCAAAAGAATTGTTTCCAGAAAAGGAAATGGGTCGGGGATTCTACTACCGGTATTTTATAATTCCAAAAAAAAGAATGGCAGAATAAGGCCAATCTTGGATCAAAGGCTATTCAGTCTGATGGCATCTTGCTTCCATCTAGTCCTAAATGCAAGACTTTGAATGAGAACCATTGTATGGCACCTCGCCAGCAGTTGGAACTAACTACTTGATCCACAGAGCATGGAGATTTCAATACTGATTAACATTCAGGAATCCCTGGTTTGGTGTAACAAATCAGAACATCTATTGATATGATTATATTTTCAACCCCTTGCTCATCAAACTATAATAACATACTCTTCTGGGTGGGGTGCTCATTGTGAAGATTTTACAACAGTCTTTGGTCAAGACAAGAGAGAAAGGACCATATAAACGTTTTGGAGCTGAAAGCTATTTTTAATGCTCTAAAGTTATTTTTACCCTCATTTCGGGGAAAAGTGTCAAAATGTTTACGGACAATGCAAAGCTATATTTTATGTAAACACACTATGGGGCACTGGCTCTCATCCGCTTTGTATTCTGGAGGAACAAACATGGTATTGGGACATGGAATGCCATCTTTCTCTGACAGCGTCCCATCTAGAGGTGAAGAAAAACATCTTGGCAAAAACCTGAACAGAGTAGAGTCTGCAGCACATGAGCGGGAACAAAAAGGTAAGGATGCTATTCAAGAAGTTGGATTGCCCGCTGGTGGACCTGTTAGCAAACCAGTATGCTCTCTGCCCTCTTTGCATCAAGGGAGAGACATGGACGTCTTCTTTGGGAGATGCAACTGGACTGGTTGAACAAAACGTATGCGTTTACTCCCATTCTCCAGATACACAAGGCGTTAATGAAGTTCAAAATAAATCAGAATTGTACAATGATCCTTGTAGTCCCGTTTTGGCCGCGGCAGATTTCGGTTTGTGGATCTGCTGGATTTAGCGAGGAGAGTGAGTGCAGATCTGCCGGTGTCAGAAGATCTAACTCTGCAAAAGGCGCAGGTGCTTCACCCCTCCCCTCAATTACTGAACTTGAAGGCTTGGCTCCTGAAGAGCAGACCTTTGCTCATTTAAATTGATCTGAACAGAATCTAAAAATCATGATTGCATCTAGTAAGGCTTCCACAAGGAAGCAATATCGAAGCAAATGGTTGTGGTTTTCCACTGGGCACCGGATCAGTCTAAACCCATTCAAAGTGTCTGACGGTGTGGGGTCTTTTGTGATTCCTCACATCAGGAGTGGAAGTAGACACTTCTGAACACTTTATCAGCAATATGTGCCTATTTGAATAGAGAAGAGAAATCTTATTAGTTATCAAACGAGGCAATTTGAAGACATTTTAAAGGCCTCCTTCGATTGCATGCTCCTATTTGCGACCCTCCACTTGGGATCTAAATTTGATTCTGTCCGCATTAATGCACCAACCATTTGAACCTATGACTTGTGATATTGACCTAACATGGAAGATCGCATTTTTGGTAGCTATTACATCTGTGAGAAGAGTGGAAGAGCTTCAAGTTCTGTCATAAAAGGACCCTTATCTGATTTTGCATAGGGATAAGGTGGTCCTTCGTATAGTGCCCTCATTCTTACCGAAGGTGGTATCTGAATTTCATCTGAACCAAGAGATTTTCCTTCCAATTTTCCATCCCAGACCACACACTTCACTGGCCAAAGAGGCCTTAAACGCTTGTCAAGGACTCTAAAATAGTATTTAGAAAAGACCAAACCATTCAGAAATGCAGAACAACATTTTGTCACTTATGGTGATGAAGCTACAACAGCTTCAATTGGCAGCTGGGTTGTCTTGTGTTTTTCAAAGGCTTACACCGTGAGGGGCTTTTGGCTCAGCAGAGACTTCAGGCTCATTCCACAGTAGCCAAGGAAGCATCAGTAGCCTTTCTTAGGCATAGTTCTATTGTGGAAATGTGTAGGGCTGCTACTTGGGTTAGACCTCTTGCATTCTTCAAGCATTATGCTCTAGACGCATCTTCAAGGAAGGATGCTACTTTTGGCCAAGAGGTGCTTCACAATTTATTTGCTTGAAACTCATAGATCCAGTTTCCTCTACCCTTACAATGTTTAAGGCTTTTTAGTTTGGTCCCAACCAGTTGAGAAGGGGGGAGAGCGGAATGATGGAGAAATGAAAAATGACCTTCATGGTGATTCAGGCTCTCCTCGTCCTTGCTCTCCCTCCTTCACAGCACCCCCCCCACACCCAACCCATCCCCAGTAAAACCATATACTTGATCACAACCGCCAGTAGGCAAAGGGAGAAAAATGGAAGGGAATTGGGCATGGCAGTTGGGGTGCTGTGGGGGCTCAGGGGGGACTGGCACGTGGAAGGGTGCACGTGCATAAGAATCCCATTACTTTAATAAAATTCTTAAATGGACAGCTATCTTTTGAAGACCGCTGTTTTACGGACCTTTTGTGAAGGAGGTAGAGCAAGGACTAAAACTGAATCACAATTCATATTTTACGTAAGCAATTGTCTGGAATTTAACATTTTTGCTTTCTATTTTTAAAGCTTTCCATTTTTAAAGCAGTCTTGTGTGATAACCCACTTTGCTTCCCACCTTTAACTACAAATGTGTTAAATTCTGTATTGAAAATCAATACTTTGTTGCTGTAGATGTGGTTCCCTTTTGTGCCCCATTTAGTGTTTTTGACTGTACTTGAAGTGCCTACTTGTAGATAATGATTTTTAATGCACATTTTTGTTACATGTATATTTTTCTGTGTTCTTTGTGGGCGATCTTTGACTTGGTGTGTTTATGAACTGTTTTACACCAGTATCCCCTCTCTTTAGATTAAACCATTGCTGTTCAGTTATGTGCACCAGTGAGTCTTTGGCCTAACTTACTACAGTTGGTCTCACTGAATTCCAATCGATCAGTATTCAGAAAATTCCTCCCATCACTTAACAATCCAAATAAAGGGCTTCTATCACAAAAAGGGAAGATCTGAAATTGCTGTGTAAAACAGCCGGACCAACTTCAGAGATTTTGTAAAGGTTTATTCTATGGCACCTCTAACCCACCCCAAAGACAGCAATCTTGACCAAACCTTCTGTCCTTCAACCTGTGCTCCAGATAAGATTTTGAGGTGGGAATCTTTTACTTCCTGGTTTTCAACTTTGAGAGTAAAAGTGATTTCAAGGGAGTAAGAATAATTTTTCTCCTTTGCAACGGAGTAAAAAGTATGCAACATCCAGACATGTGCACAAAGTTAAAACTGAATGGAAATCATTATGTGGCAGTGGTCAACATCCTTTCAGAAAAGCAAGTTCCCCTCACAATTAACAGATAAAGAAAGCACATGGTATGGTATGGTAGCACAAGCACCCTCTCACAACTGGAACAACTGAGCACTAACACAGAGCTTTCCCTATGTGCAAAGGATAGGTACTGTTATAGTACCATTTACCACTTTGACTCCGGGGTATGGTTGAATGGATGTTTAAACTAGACCCCCAGATAAGATTTTGAGGTGAGAATATTTTACACACTGCTTTTATAATTGGAATGTTAAATCAATTGTACGAGTAAGAACAATTTCCCTCTGCAAGAGTGTACAAAGTATGCGACAGGCAACCAGAAGATGACTAAACCTGTAAATGAATAAACACGTAAGAAACCAAACAGAGTTGTGTAGCAGAGATGTCTGGCTTCAATCCATATTTTAACTTTTTCAAAAACATTTGTGTATTAAAGTGCAAGAACACCCCACATAGATGCATCTTGATAAATGCACACAACACATATATTTTGTGCTAGCATACATCCACTGAAAACAAATGATATTTTAGTTGTTACAAAGGATGCTTCCAAATTGTTAATGTTGCCATTACTGAAGATCCTAAAATGCTAGGAAAAAAACGTATGTTTGCAAAATGGTTCTCTACTTCAGTATTTATGGCTAGAAAATCACAACAGAATCTGAACATAAACCCTTCCTCATCTCACTGTGTGAGCTGTGTGCACCCGAGCCTTTCAGAAACAGAGAATAAAGTTTTCAGATGCTTATCCATGCGTTGCTATTTCATGCATGCAGATAATCAAAGGATCTGTTCTGGTTTCTGTCAAGTAACCTGCCCTCTGCTCTCAACTGGGGTGTAAATGATAACCATGTGAAGTTAAAAGGTGTCGTATTTACAAGCTTTTAATGCCGAAAAAGGCCTTATACAACACTTATCTGGAGGCCTGCCTCCATCGACAGAATCTGAATCCCAACTAAACACGTACAGGTCCTGTCCTTTAACGGACAGCTTTTCCCATGGGATCATTTTTATGCTACCAATTGGGGCCTACTTCTGCACACCTGCAAAGCGATTCATCACACCCATTTGGACTTTCCTTTCTCCCAAAAAAACAGGATTACTCTGCATGATTGCACTGTCCAAACTTACACATATGGTGCTGGGCTCCTCCCCAATCATGGAAGCACTCCAAGAATGTATCAGTTCTCTCCCGCCACCCTGCACACCACCACATCCCCACCTCCCAGTGGCGGTTTGTCAGTCCTTGTTCCAAAGTCTCAGAGAGAGATGCAGTAATCCTCTTTGCATCGTAATGCGTTATACCGCTGTGTTTTCCCTATAGGAGCAACTCCCATCATAGGGTTTTTTCAATTATTACTTATATAGTTCTAATGATAGTAATTCACCTTCTAATTCAACTACTTGTCTACTACATGCACCTGGTGAGAAATAGCCTAAATCATAGGACCTGCAAAATTGTGGTGCCCTTCTTCTATGTAACAAATGTTTTATTTTCCCTTTGCAGGCCTAAAACTGGGAGACGTACCGGGGCATCTTCATCTTCTGGCAGTTCTGGATCTTCACTCTACCCACAGTCACGGGGACTGGTTCCCAAGTAAATCCTAGAATGTTTTTCCTGGGAATGTAGTCTGCTCCTCTTTCAAGGCCAGAGACAAATAAACAGTTGTGCTTATAACAAGGAAATTCACCTGCAGTGCACCTTTTGAACTTTAAAAAAGTCAGGTGTCTTGCTGTTGTACTCTGGTGTCCCGACAGCTGCAGTTACGTATAGAGACTTGCTTTGCATCTGTTAATTCTACCTGGAAGTCCAATAGAAACTATGAAGAACTTATGAATTCTTGGGATCACAGCACAGCTTTCATGAATTAACTCCTTCCCTCATGGATGACTCCAGCTGGAAGCAGATACATGAGGCCTGTCTGGAAAGTCTACACCCCTGTGAAATATAGCGAGGAAGAAAATGGTATAGCTTTCTAGGGAAAGCAAGGATTGAGATCTCAAATATTAGAGACTTGTATATTGGGGAAGGGTGCAGACCATATATGAGTTATACTGAATAAACACAAGGGAAGAAGGATTGAGAGCCAGGGGACACAATGAAATGCTGAAGTTGGGGCACAATTGTAGGGGCAACATTGGGAGGCTGCATACATGTAAATCTCTTTTAATCACCACAAAGGTATAATATGCAGTAGGATTCCTTCATATGTACACAGATAGCCGAAAGGTATGTCAACGATAACTAGGAAAGGTTTGAAGGTTGGTATGTAATAGGTTGTACATGTCTGTTTGGTGGACGGGGAGAGGTAAGTGAAGAAGTTGCTCTCTTCCTCCTTACTTTCTATGACCTACCCTGTCCTGACCTCCAGTTGCTATCCATGCGCCAGCTTTGCAATTGATTTGCATTGTCCTTCATCAGAGATTCAAGACTTGAGTCCTCTGAAATGGCACTTTTCACATGACATCCAGGTAGTCTGGCACTGCAGTTGGACGTGCTTTGATAGAAGTGGCCATTGGGAAAATGGCCTATAAAAGGGCACATTGTCTGCAGCCAATAACATGGGGGTACAGCACAACTGACTGCAAAGGCTTGATTGAGCATCTCCTCGCAAATTTCTCTAGACCACATCAGTTCGATTTCTACTTTTCACCTTGTGAATTCTCCTCGTGGTTAAGATACAGAAAAGGTACTCCTTCCCTCCCAAATAAACTATGGTAATGACTTTACTTCCCATATGCCTTTCTTAGCCTAGACTGTTGGACCTTATAGGGTGTGGCCCAAATGAATTGAGTCTACAGCAGTCGTGTAAAGAATTGTGTGATTTGTATAGTGTGGCTCATACTTTGTGTGCTTGTCCGAAAAGGCTGATGACTTTGCTTTGTCAGATTAGGTGGTGTGGACAGTTTTCTAGATCTGGGTAGGCCAGGAGTGGATTGTGTTAATGAAGCAGACAGTATTAGTATTGTGCTGCAGTATTGAATAGGGTAACGTTTGGGTATGTTGGCTGCTATATCAGAGATGAGGTCAATGTTGTCTGTTTGGACTGCAACCTTCAAGAAGGAAGTCGAAAATGGGCTGTACCCGGCAACGCAGTCGAGATGTATTACTTTTATCTGTTTTTAACCACTTGTATGTTTAGCACCTTACTCCAATTTTTATTTATTGCAAAATATTTTTGTCATGTGGCAGTCTTATTGCCCATCCATAGTCTCAGGTATGTAAGACCACATGTTGTAATACCAGTGTGAATTGTTGATATTGTCTCTTTTTACAATATCCCATTATTGTACTGGAAATTCTTCATCTTTATTTGCATCATAGGGCTCGGGCCAAGGAATGGTCTTCGGATCCTGGGCTACTAAAACCTCTCCATTTCTACTGCTAAGCCATGGGGGGTGTTTTGGTTTTCCATGTTAGCATTAGTACTGCTTTGCTTCCCATGGTGAGGGTAAAACAGGGTTTCTTGATTTACGATACTGCTACAACTACTTTGAATTCATGCTGGAGGTTGATCGTGGTGTATGTGTGTATATAGCACCACTGACTCGATTTGGTAGGGAACATCCTGGTGTTCCAAGGTGTACCATGCTGCAGTCTTTATGCATCCATTGGCCGAAATAGGATGGTGTTGCATGGCTTACCTTGCTGACATAGCTATGCCTTTATTTCTGAGACTTAGAGCATTTTACATTGGTGTACCTTGCCGTCCTTACTCCTGTGTATTGATTTGCTAGATTGGGATGGGTTTCCTTCTAGTAGTTTGCTGATATTACTGTTATGCATCAATTGGTTGAACTGGGAAGTTGATCCTTCTTTTTTACTTTATTAATGTTACTGCTATTCCATTTGGAAAACTGGGATGGTATCGTCTTGTGCACTGTATTGGCAATAATGCTATGCATGGTCAACATGAGGTAGACCGAATCCTTCCAGAACAGTGGCACGTGCATACTGTAGCAAACATGAGTACCACAATGGGATTTTCTTGTGTTTGTAGGCATGGTGTATACATATAACTAAACCCCCTTTGCTTGACAATAAATGGACTGAACTATATTATGGTTTATGAATGGTCTGTTTCATGGCCATAATTCTTGCAGTCAAATAGTTGTTTAATCCTGCTATCGTATTACATTGCAGCACTAATGTGCGGATCTTCAGTGGGAACTATTGTGTTTAGCAAAGTGGATATGGTAAAAGGTGGAATGGATGGTTGCGACTTTCTTGGCTGCTAAATCTGTGGCTGTATTTTTATTTGTTATATTTTGTACAAATTGAGGAATAGTAGCTTCATGTTCATGATCTGCGGGGGTTGTTATGGTCTTTGTTTTCAACAGTTTGTCGTGAAGGCGGCCTACAAACACTAATGTCCTAATGCAAAGAAGTTGACAATGTATTCTACAATTCCAATAGTCTGGTGCATTCATGTACTGATTACATGCTGTATAACTAAACTGCTGAAAGAACACCGAACAAAACTGTGCCAAAATCTAACAGCCACAGTATGTCATACCAAATTGTCCTCTAGTGGCGAGCATCTGCTCAATTAGATGGCCGGGAATGCGTGTACAATTTAACCAAAACTGTGCATTCTCTCGGCTACATGATAGCGCTTGCCTTGGTGTCCACCATGTTGTTCCTGGCTCTGGCACCACAACCTACTTCATTCCCACCCCGTCCCTCGTGAACTGCCCCCTCCACCTGCCCCAGCTCTGCATCCCAGATTGCCTCCTCCATGTCTTCTTGTCAGTCACTGTGATGGCCACTACAGAAATAAAGAAGGGACTCTTTTCTGTTGCAGCCATCTTTGCTGATTAAGAGAAATTGCGCCGTCAATACATGCACAGCCTATTTCCATTAAAAAAAAATAAAGTAAACTATAGTTAGCACCCAAGTGAAGTGAGACCCCCGGGTACTAATAGCAATAAGCCCTGCATTTGGGGTAGACATGCTGCTAACTGCCCTGAGCCCTTCCCAAATGCCCTCACTTCTCATGGGCCTACTTAAGCTCTGGCCCGTCCCTGAATGCAGGGATTATCAGTATAAACCACGCTGTCTTTCTTCTTGTTCTTTGTCTCGCATAGGAACCATAAACATGACATTCTGCCTAATACATTTCAAAATGTTAGAGAATTACATTTGTTAAGGTAAGACCAATAGGTTCGCTCCTGTGTATCAAGAATAAATATTGTATGTACCCAAAGCTGTTACACATCTTTATGGACAGGAGCATCCCTGTTTTTGATCTATATTTAACCTAAATATTAAACGGACATAATTTTTAAACATTACTATGTATCCCCCCATTTATTGTGGAGATTATGGTTTAGCAAAATCAACGCAACACTGTAGCAAAAACTCAAAATCACATATTTGTGCAACAGTAATGCAGTCTTTAAACGTGTGCTGCTGGAATGGTGCTCTTTGGTTTTATGTTCTTGCTGCTATGTATCCAGTTTGGAATTTGGGATGGTGTTTTTTGGTTTACATACTGACACTGCTGCTTAGCCGCTATAGTTCAAGTAATGATGAGCCGTGTTTAACATCTAGAGTACCGACTATGCTTCAGGGTCCTTGGTTTAAGGCTAGGGTAATGTGGACTACTGTTGAGTGGAGTCCAGAGGCCTCTCCGGGCAAGGGATAATGCTTGTTTGCTTACCGCATAGTTTGGACATGCCTTCAGAGCTGGGGCAGATTTCCATTTGTAACTAGATTGTTTTGTTTTATAGACTAGGCCGTAGGTTTTCTGTTTGCACTGTGTACTATGCTCTGCGGCTGGTGGCAGGTTTGTTTGTACTAGTCTTGTCTAATGCTTGGGTAGGTCGTGCTCTCTATGTACAAGGGCAGTACTCTAGCCACTGACTGTTGCAAGTGGTCATCATCTTCTGACCTTTAATCTGGAGACTTGACTGGGGTGAGAGAGTGCCTGGTCTCTTTTGGACAGTGCCTCTGTGGACAGATCTGTCTTCCAACAGTCTCTTGCCGTTTGTGCTTCCCGAGGTATGACGCAAATGAAACTCCTTTAGGACTTTGTCTATGGCTTTGTAAGAGAGCTGCTGCTGCCTCCCATTTTCTACCAAGCCCCCAGAAAGGTAGTCTATCATGAGGACAGTACTCCTGCCACGGTGAATTGGGCAGGTTTCCCTCACGATGCAGTCTAATCCATCTTTTCTTTTTTTTTCTTTTTTCTTTACACTGGCATCAGTAGTTGGGAACAGTATTTTCCTCCTCTCGGCCTATGGTTTGGGTACGGTTGTGCTTGCTCCATCTGTCCATGGCTGGTATAGTTGTGCAGAAGTTTAACAATAGTTGCACTTAAAATCTACCTCAGAAATTACAGTGGCCTGTGGCCCGAGATGGCATGTAGTTTAAGCACTTAAAACAAAGAACAATGCAATGACAATGCCACATGGGACAGGTTTCCACCTTAGTCATATTGTCACACTGAGAGACCTTCTTTAAAATGTTTGTTGCTGATATCCTTCCGTGTAGCCCTCACTTTGTCATCTTCCACTATATGAGGTCACCTTTTCTCCTGCATTAAGGTTCCTTCGTCGGTCATATCGCTTTTCAATTTTCTCTTTTTACCACAGCCTAATAGAAGAAAGCACTGAGGGAATAGATTTTATGGGGCATTAAAATGAAATTGAAGTGTTCCATGCAGTGCACCCTGTTTGCAGTCCTAAGAAGGGAAACAGTGACGCTTGCGAAGGGCCCCAAATGATTTAATGACTTCACCTTGTGGTGGCTGCTGAAGGTTAAACTTCATGATGTATACCCTGCACCCTGGCACACGTGTCAGTGAAGATGTGTTAAAAGAAGCCATGCAAGTGCATATATGTCTTGTGGTCTGTCTGTTTCCCCATATTGTGTGACACCTCTCTGAAATAGTTCCATGATGGTCCGACTTCAGTTAAATCTTTCGGTTGGCCTCTCCAGAATCTGAGAACCATGTTCAGGAGATGCACAGCTGGCCTCTGTCACCAAGGTCAGAAAAAAGCGTGCATTGTTTGCCAATTGTGTTGCAAGCTTCAGCTACAATATTGAATGCCTGAAGATGGGGGCAATATTTGAGGAGGTGGTGCTCTCACTCGAAGTAGGATGGATGATGTAGTGCTGTTTAATTGAAAATGAAAAACACTCCTTCAGGGTTGCATTCATTCTTGCTCCTAGGAATAGTTTTGCCCTATTGTCTTGGCTTCTTCTGGTACAAGGGCATGCTACATGCCTCAATGTTTATTTATTAGCTTCCATTGTTTTGTCTAAGAATGTAAAGACAGTTCTTATAAAATGAAATGTATAACTAAATAAACCAGATTTATGACAACTATGCACACTGTTCGAAATCTTTGCATGTGTTTCAAGGCTCGTGATAAGTAAATAGCCTAATGCTAGCCAAATTAAATGATGGCTGCTTGAAATTGTTTCCATGCATCTAGTCCTAAAACTGTTTTATTAAGGTACCTTGATTGCACAAATAGACTCCCACTTCCCGTCCCCTTTCCGTCATGGGAACTGGACCGAAGGGCACTTGCGAAAGTGAAAAGGAATGCTTGGGTGCTGGCGCACGACAAGCCCATGCATGCACCTACCTCACATGTGCCCTGGTCAACAGCTGCCTGTCCTTTTTGCTGCCTTGACAGGCCTGAGAATCACTTCATGGTTAGCAGTGTTACTTTGAATTTTAAGATTTTGACATGTTACGTACTTCTCCTGCACTGTAAGCAGGAAAGCATGAGGTGACTTTGCTACGAGATGATTTCTTTCTATTGCAGTCCCACACGCGCCATCTACAGTGCTTCACCCAGGAACATGCTTGACCCCTTTGGTCTGTATGTGAGTTGCTTCCCCTCCAGGCACCACACATTTGCTTGGTGAGGTGAAAGGAAATCTACAGAGGCTGCCCTTTAGCAGTCAGACTACATGGAGAAGAGTTAGGTAAGTTATATTTTCACAAGATCTGCATCCCAGTGATTCCCGACAATTGGGCAAAAGTGAGGGGCTGTTTGAGTCCATGTGTGCACATATATCAAACCGGGGGCAACCCTGGGGGTGCCTTGGGGAACAAACATCTGTTTTCGGCATGAGTTGCTGCCCCTGTAGCTTAACTCTGGCCCTTCAGTTAGGATGCCGTTGGACTTAAACTACTAGGTGATCCTTCTGGGGCTTGACTTGATGATCTTTCAGGATCAAAACATCAGTCCTTGAAGACCAGTGCCAGAAGGTCTGAGGTGCGTAGGCCTAACTTGAACAAATCTGTCTAATGATGCAGTGACAAGTTCTGTCGTGTAAGCAAGCTCATCTCTTCACGGGTTCCCGCTCTAGACACTGCTCAAGACCACATTCTACAAACAGTTATTGAATGCTGGAGAAACACTAGATGAGATCCTAGGCTCAACACAGCTAGATCATTGAAGAAGTAAGGGGAAGAGTCATCAGCTGATGCATCAATAACCACTGGTTCGCACAATTTGGACCCGGATCCCACTTGGTTCTGCCCTAAATTGGCAGCTTTACGTCCTTACTAACAGGGAACTGATTTTATTCTGACAATTCCACTCGGAAAGTGCAACACAGGGGAGATTCCATTCATTTAAATCCATTCAAGGAATTTCCAAATAAGAGAGCAGTGGTCATCTTGTACTGGCCCAGGGTCAAACCTACCTGTACATAATGGTGCATTTTTTACCAGAATGAGACCTTGTTCCTGAGACTTTAATTATTCCCTTCTTTCTCTCCTTTTTTGTAATGAATTTTGTCCTCCCACGTATTCCCCTTATTTGAAGTCTACTTGCAGCTTGCTTCGTAAAACAAATTTCATAGACTCGGGCGCTGTGCGGTATCGCGTCATGACCCTCGACGTCCTATCCTCGGCTGTGACCTTGACGCTGGTATAAGAAGCACGCGTGGCGATCGTTGCCTCAGTTCAGTTTTTTCCAAATGCTTGCGTGCTTCGTAGCGACATTGCCTCAGTGAATTAGTCTACGTACTTCAGCTGTTGATATTTCATCTGTTCGACAATGTCCTCGACACCGAAGACCGGGTTTAAGTAGTATGCTAATTGTGGGCAAAATTCTCCATTACAGACCCGCACAGTCAGTTTGTGGTGCCTGGAGTTAGCCCACAAAGTCGATGACTGCGGCTCTTGCCAATCTATGATGGTCAAGGCCTTACATGAAAGGAAGGGGAAACTCGAAGCAGGTAAACCCTTTCCTAAATCCCCCTTCAATAAGAAAATCTTCTGACTCCAGTGATGTCCCCTGAGAGAAAGCTCTATAGGCATCAGAAGTGCTCACGGTCGAGGTCACAACGCTTGGTCCTCCCACAAAAAAGCAAGAAGATCTTTGTCATCTTCTTCCTCCTCTTCTGACAGTGTCCTTCCCTACTGAGCCATTGTCTCCTGCAAAATGGGAACATTTCTGCTTGAAAATGCAAGATATGTTCCAGAGCGCAGCTCCTCAAAGTGCCCCTCTGAAAGAATCAAAGAAATCTGCCAACCCATCACGTCTCAAGAACAGCAGGGCTTCTGATGTCTCCTTCTCGCGCGCCTAAGAGCCCGGTAAGAGATTCCTTGACCTAAGGCAAAGGAGCCTTCTTCGGGGCACAGAAATAAGTCGCTGTCGTCCTCTTCAAAGATCAAGGGTTCAGATTCCTCGACCCTGGTCTGGAGCCTTTCTCCTAAACCATTGAGGCATTTACCTAAGCCGTCAAGCCATTTGTCTAAGCCAGCGAGACATTTAGCCTAGGTTCTTTTGAAGCCTTTGGGGCCCCAATGCCATAGACGCCTTAAATACCCTCAAAGCCTTTAAAGCCTTTGTTCGACCCTACAAAGTAATCTAAACCCTTACCAAGACCGGATTCCTTAAAATCCCTGGGTTCAATCTTCAAGGAGCAAGAGGTGGTTCCCTTTGGGTTCGAGTATGGAACTACCAACGTACCAGAGGAGCTCATTTCAAAGGAGTCCAAGATGAAAAATATTGTTGACATTTTGAAATAGGCCAGCAGTTAATAAACCTTCCCGAGAGGTGTCTGGCTACTCTAACCCATCATATATGTCTGTAATTAATAAGGTGTCAGAGTATCTAGGTTGGGCTAAGCCAGCTGTTATAGTAGAGAGAGATGACCTTTCAGACATACTGGAGAGTGAACCAGTGAAGGAGGTGATGCTGCCTTTCCACACTGCATTGAGAGTCGGGGTCATGGAAAATTGGCTGAAGCTAGATTCCATGCTGCCAATGAACAAGACACTAACCAAAAAGTATAGAGTTGCCTCCATAGACCCATGTTTTCTAACAAAACATCAAACGTCAGAAAGTCTGTTATTTCAGGCAGCGCGTCTTCATCAAGGTCTACAGCATACCCTTCTGCTCCAGCAGACAAAGATGACAGAAAAATAGATGCCCTGTGAAAAAGAATGTTCAGTGCTGGCAGCATGGTGCTTAAATCTGCCAATGCCACTAGTGTTCTTGTCAAATAAACACACCAACCCTATGGGGAGCTGCTGCTTTGGCAGCAGAACACATGCCAGAAGGTGAAGAGCGAGAAGGATTTATTTGATTCCAGATGGTAAAGAGGCCATGAGGGAATCATTACAATCAAACCTTGCACGGTGGACTCAGTGAGCAGGGCAATGGCAGTCCGTACAGTGTTAAGATGCTTGATATTGCTCAGAAAATCGGGCTTTGCGCCAGATGTGCAAGCACGGTTGTTGGACATGCCCTTTATTTTTTTACATTTTTTTTTTTTTACTGACATACGAAAAACAAGTGCATTACACATGATGTAGAATAAACATTATTTTAAAGAAAGGGGGGGGGGGCTTTTCCAGTAAATGTCAGTATGGGTATTGGAGCTCAAGTGGGCCTTTTCTTTCTCGGGGTTGGTAGCATTACTTATCCCAGTTGTGTGAATCATTGTCGGATGAGTCCGGGACTGGCCTCAGGTAGTTCCGCGGGGGGCCCATATCTCCTTTGGTCAGCAGACCGCCGTGATATTTGACATATATCTCCTTAGTCTCCTGTACGTGTATGAGGTCCTTCAGCCACGCTCGTCGAGTGGGGGGGGCTCTGAGGATGTTTCTCTTGGCAACTATTCCAGCCACCGCAAAGAGCTTCTGTGTCTTTATTGAGCCCTTCCCTAGGTATTTCAGGGGTTTGGCTGGGATCTGTAGGCTAATGTTGGACATGCCTTTTGATGGTGCTCCGTTGTGGGGGGGGTGGGGGTCTGATAGCGGTTTGGAGAAGCTGCGGTCTTCGAGAGCAGCAGCAAAATCTCTGCACAGGGATGGCGAAGATGTCATTTTCGTTTCTACTCTTAGGTTTCAAGGGGAAGAGGACAATACTCTGAGAGGTCGGAGGACTCCACGTGGGCCCAGTGGTAGAGGGAGTTGGAATTCCCCGCACAGCTCCTTCCAATTTTCCCTCGGCTGCAGATGGGTCAGCAAAACCTCTTCGACTCCCTCGCCCACACGTCTGTGGTAGGAGGCAGACTGTTAAAGCATCTTCAGATTTGGCGGGGCATAACCTTTGATGCATGGGTGCTATAAACGGTAGCCCACGGTTACTGCCTTCCATTAATAAGCCTCTGGATTGATGCCCCCCCAAGAGGCCGATCTTTGTTGGAGCCAGATCTGCTGTTCCAACATCCTGTTGGAGAAAGGTGCAATAGAATTGGTACCTACAGCGGAGAGAAACCAGGGATGGTACTCTCCCCATTTCCTAATCCCCAAGAAGAAAGGAGTGTGACCCATCTTTGACTTGAGATGCTTGAACAAGTTCCTCAGGAAGGACAAGTTAAAGATGTTTAACTCTTGCAGATCCTTCAGGCCCTTCGACTCCAGGATTGGCTGATGTCATTGGACCTTCAGGATGCTTCCTTTCATTTGCCCTATTTATACGAACAATAGGGGTGTCCCT
The DNA here is from genome assembly GCF_040938575.1 of Ambystoma mexicanum. Taxonomy (NCBI): domain Eukaryota; kingdom Metazoa; phylum Chordata; class Amphibia; order Caudata; family Ambystomatidae; genus Ambystoma; species Ambystoma mexicanum. The sequence continues at coordinate 360,093,938 of NC_090925.1, forward strand.
TTGTGCAAGCGTGAGTGAGGGCTAAATATACTTTTGAGACAAAACCAAACAAGGTACCCACGCTGTAGACAGTCCTAATTTCTGTCAGTTATATCTCCAAAATAATACAAAAGGAATGTGCTTTGAAAAAAAGTCGCATAAAAGGAACCAAAGAGAGTACAAAAATAAATTTAATATGCAAAACTCACTTTATATTCAAATCACTTTTTACAGAAGTTAAATGAAAATATTGAGAAAGAAAGACATAAAACAAAGCATTCATAATATATTGTAAGTGATTTCAATCCAGCACTCCAACTAAGTCAATACCTAGTATGGGATGCCCAAGGGAAACCCTTATTTATATATTTTTATGTCAAAGTTCTCTTAATTCTGGATGATGTACCCTTATATAACGCCCCTCTCTTTGAATTCCCCCGGTCTCACTGAACCAAGAAATAGGTTTGTTTTGCAAAGTAAAAGATTTATTTGAAGAATTGAACAATATATAGGTTACACTTCTATGAATAATATCTGAATATCACACTTATGAATATGAACAATGATCAGCAATGGGTAATATTACAATATCAACAACCTCTAATCAATTAGGAGTAGGAATAGGAAGAATAATCTAGCAGAGAATACTCGGTGCGGTTCAAGGAAATGCACTGATATGAAAGAATGCAACACAGAAATAAACTTGATATGAGTTTAACCAAAGACCATGTAATCACTCTTTCCCCTGTGACTACTCACTCCTCCCCACTATGCAATATGAAGAGATGGAATGAGGGCACACGGGTATCAGGAATAGCAATCCACAATTGCAGTTTCAATCCCACTTCCCCCCCAGCAAGCTTAGAGGGAACAGGAATGCTTTAAAACAGGTCAAAATGCTTTTGAATGAGACTCCCAAGATGGCCGCCGGGGCAGAGAGACGTGCGTAAGTCTCACTCCTCCCGGGCCGCAACTAGAACTACAATAAAGGACAATTATTTCCATTTTCTGCCAAAAAATCGTACCTGTGTCAAGGGACCAGCACCAGACACACCCGGCAGGCGAGTCACGACCCAGCAGCCGCGGCGATCAGGAGACGCGGAGGATCGAGGGAAAAGAGACGTGGCCGCCCCTCCCCCTACGGAGCACATGGGCCTCCGCTCAGGAGAGAAACCCACTGGGGGCCGCCGGCAGCCGAGGCAACACCCGGGGCTGCACAGCTGGGCGGACCGGGGCCCTCGCTCAGAACGCCCAGAGCGCGGCGGCGCGCCTCCCCACAGAGCCGGCCCTCACTGAAGAAACAAGCGGCGGAGGGGCTGGGGAACCTAGGAGAGCGCCGCGGGGCTCGGCGCTGAGGAGAGCGGAGCGCCTGGGCCGGATTCCTTGCACGCCAGCAGTCGCCCGGAGGCGCGAAGGTGAGCGCCCCCCGCCCCCCCCCCCAGCAATAATCACCGGAGGCAATTAACCCCCGAGGGGCACGAAAAGGGGAAAAAAAAAAAACAATTATAAATCTCCCCTCGGGGGCCAGTGCTGACCAGCCCGACCGTGGGCGGGGGGAAGGGGCGGAAGGGGGGTAAAGAAGCACCCCCCACCATATACAGCGGAGCGGAGGGGGCAACCGGCGATAACCCCCCAGAACAGTTAAAGGAGACAGGTGGGGGGATCATAACAACCACCCCCCCGCCTCACCGCAAGACAGCTACCCCCCATCAGCCCACCCCAACCAGGTGGCGGCCCAAAGGGGCAATAAGCAGAGGGAGCGGCCCAGGAGGATTGCGCGGCGCCTCCACCCCGACCCCCCCCTCGCCTTGGAAGAGCAGCAGCCCCTGGGAGGCCATGTCAAAAACAAAGGGGAGGGGGAGCTCCACACTCCCAAACCCACAATCATCTAAACAAGATGCAAACTTGGTCCAGATGTGGTCGGCAGAACCCCAGGTTCATACTAGAGGAAGGGCACAGGAAGACCCCCCAGGAGACAGCAACCTCCCCAAATCATCCCATTCTCCTCCTACAAAAGAAGATATGCACACATGGTTCGTGGAGCTACAGGAGAAGTTCATGACCACGGTCCAGGACCAATTCACCACCATGAGAAACGAAATGAAGCAGGCGGTCCAAGAGGTAAGGCAGGACGTGGCCAAATTAGAAGAGAGAACAGATACGTTAGAGAGAATCGTCCAAAACCTAGAAGATGAAACACGCCAAGTTAGCGAGACCCAGGAACACCTGGTGCGGCTGACCCACAATCTAGAGATCCAATCCGAGGACCTAGAAAATCGATCCCGCAGATCAAACATCCGAATAAAGAACATGGCGGAATCGGTACTCGACAAAGACCTCAAAAGAGCGGTCCAAGAAGTGTTCAGAGACATTTTGGAGGAGCAAGAAACTGCCGACATAGGGATAGACAGGGTGCACAGAGTGGGCCCGAAAAGAACAGGGAGGCCAGGGGAAAGACCAAGAGATGTCTTAGCAGCCCTTACCTCATATCCACAGAAAGAACAGATCTTGAAAAGGGCCAGACAAATGGACCACATAAGGATGAACGGGGTGGAAATCCATCTATACCAAGATCTGGCCGCAGTGACCTTACAGAAACGAAGAGATATGGCACCACTTATCAAGGAACTAGTGGCGAAAGAAATTCGATACAAGTGGACATTCCCGTTTGGCCTCCTGTTCTCCTGGGAAGGTAAACAAAGAAGAGTGACCACATGCGACGAAGGCCTACACATAATGGATATACATACAGAGGGGGCAGAAAGCCAGGCCTACAAATCAAGCGGAGGATATCACAAAAGGCCGAGAGGCTGGGAAGTTGTGCGACAAAAAAAGAAGCAAAGCGGGTAGAGAAAGGCATATACAAAATTACATGCAGAATGTACAATTTGGCGGCCCGGAAAGGAGGCCGGGAATCTGACACTCAGAGAAGACTGAGGTAATGCGGGATTTAGGAACCCCCGCGACAGTTATACCGAGTGATTTGAGGGCCGGAAGCGATAGGCGCAACGCCCTAGCAACCCTAGGAATCCGGGCCCTCCTCGGTATGTTACTTGTTTTAAGGTTTAAAGTTGGGGGGGAGGTTGGAGGGACAGGGGGGGGGGGGGGAGAGGGGAAGGGTCACTCCGGAAGAAGAAAGGAGCTTATAAATCTGGGAATCAGATAAATCCTCTACAACACGCTGCAAAATGGGGAAACTAAGAATTCTAACATTCAACATAAGGGGCCTGAACTCCCCAGTGAAGCGGAAGAAGGTGGAGGCCTTGATGAGGAAGGAAAAGGCGAACATTCTCCTACTCCAAGAAACCCATATAAAAGCTCAGGACAAACAGAAGATACATCTCAGGGGGTACAAGATATGGGCGCAAGCAAATACCAATGATAAAAGGGCTGGAGTGTTGATAGCAATTAAAGAGGGCATGGATGTAGCCCTAATAGACAGGCTAACGGATAAGGACGGGAGGCTAGCATTTATTAACGTCAAACTCGAGGGTTACTGCCTAACCCTAGCTACAATATATGCGCCCAATACAGGTCAAGATGGCTCCCTTCGAGACGCATTGGAGAAACTCAAGGGCTTTGCGAAGGGCGAAGTGATTCTGGGAGGAGACCTAAACTTAGCATGGCATCCCCAAACAGATAGGAGCACGGGGGGTCCCCATAACCAGGGTGCCCCCTCCAAACACCTCAAACATAAAATGACCCTGCTGGCACTTTGTGATGTGTGGAGAGAACTAAAGGGCCAACAGAAGGGCTACACATACTTCTCGCATGTGTATTACACAATGTCAAGAATAGACTATTTCTGGGTATCAGTGGGCCTCATGGGCAAAATCCAAGGAATAGAAACTGGCGCAATTTCACTCTCAGACCATGCCCCTGTGTGGCTGGACTTGACGACCCCAAGGAAGGGGGGTGGGCTTTGGCGCTGGAAGCTCCCACAGGACATTCTTACAGACCCGATAATGGGGGAAGTGATAAGGGAGAAAATTACAGAATATTTTGAACAAAATGACACCGGAGAAACCCCATTGGGCACAGTTTGGGAAGCATTCAAAGCGGTCATTAGAGGACACCTCATAGCATTGAAGGCCACCAAAGAAACCCAGAGACGCTCCTGGGAAAAAGAACTGGAAAAAAAATAACAGACACACAAGAAAAGTTACTATCCCATCCCTCCAGAGGTCTCAAGAAAGCCCTTAGACACGTCCAAGGGCAACTGGATATGCTGCGCACCAAAGAAGCAGAGAAATCTCTCCAATATCTTAAACAACGCCTCTATATAAAAGCCAACAAAGCGGACAGATATCTAGCGAGACAGCTTCGAGAGAAACAAAAAGCAACAACCATCATGAGCATTCGAGACGCATAGGGTGAATCCCAAACACGAACCCAAGACATAGGAAAGGCCTTTAGAGAATTCTAACAAAAGCTATATACATCAGACCACCCAAACGAGAACGACCAAGAAACATATCTACAATCCCTCCCCATTCCAAAAATCCCAGAAGAAGATAAAAAAGCATTAGAAAACCCGATAAGCGAAGAAGTAGTAAAGAAAGCAATAGCGGGACTTCCAAACAACAAAGCACCCGGCCCTGACGGCTTCACAGCCCCATTCTACAAAAAATATGCAGACCTACTCACCCCTGTCATGACGAGACTCTTAAACTCCTTCAAAGAAAGCGGAAATGTGACCCAGTCAATGAACGAAGCAAAAGTGCTGGTATTCCATAAAGCAGCGAAAGATCCATCCCTCCCAAGCTCCTATCGCCCCATAGCTCTAATTAACCTGGACGCCAAGATTTATACTAAAATTCTAGCAACTAGGCTGTCCCCACTACTGCCCAACTTAATAAACACTGACCAATCAGGTTTTAAGCCCAGGGAGACAAACACACGATAATTTGAGAAGAATATTACACCTAGTAGAAAAAACAGGGATTACACACACCCCGGCAGCCCTCCTCTCAGTAGACGCCGAAAAGGCGTTTGACCGTGTAGAATGGTCACTACTCTTCAAAACACTCGAACTCGTGGGATTCGGGGAACGGTATATAAATATGGTAAAAGCCAACTACAACTCCCCAACAATCAGAATAGCCGTTAATGGCGAGGTCTCGGACACAGTGAAAATAACAAGGGGCACCAAGCAGGGATGCCCGCTCTCCCCCCTTCTTTATGCCATATTTCTAGAACCACTTCTAATCAGAATACGTGAGTCAGCCCGCATTACGGGGATAGATATGGCAGGCGTACAACACAAAGTAATTGCGTACGCAGACGATTTGTTACTGGCCCTAGCAGACCCTGGGAGGACACTGACCACAGCAATTAAAGAATTGGAGACATTCGGGGCAATATCGGGCCTCAAAATAAATAGGAATAAATCAGAGATTCTACTCTTAGCAGGAGAAAGAGCGGAAATAGAAAGAATAGCGGCTACACTAGATCTAAAAATGGCAGAAAAAGGAATTAAATATCTGGGCATAACCTTGACACAGAAGATAGAGTCGCTATACATAGTGAACTTTCCCCCACTCCTGGAGCGGGTAAAGAGGGATCTGGAACGTTGGAATCCCCTAATGGTCTCATGGTGGGGCAGAATCCAGGCAGTAAAAATGAACATCCTCCCAAGGATACTATTTTTCTTTCAGGCACTCCCAATTAGGGTCCTCCAAATCATTCTTCAAGGCACTATCTAAAGCGGTCACATCATATATCTGGAACAAGAAGTCTCCAAGGATTGCCAGAGCGACCCTCACAGCTCCGACCAGGGCGGGGGGTATGTCCTTGCCACATTTCCGCAACTACTATCAGGCAGCGCAATTATGGGTCCTTCGAGAATGGCTGGGAGACGACCAAAAAACAGTGTGGGTGACACAAGATCAGGCGCTAGCCAGATCCCCCCTGGAGGAAACCCTATGGAAAGCGAAACCGCATAGGCATCCGAATCTCCATATTAGTGAAATTATGAAAACCACCCTAGAGGCCTGGGACAAACAAACTCGGAAGGGCACCTTGAGCACGGCCCTAGGCCCATTCACACCTATCTGCTGGAACCCCCAATGGTCACGGCTCTTATGAGAAATGGGAAACCGCAGGATGCACAAAAATAGGGGAAATGTATCGAGGCGAAGTAGTGACCACTTTCAACGAATGCAAAACACTACTAAATCTAAAAGACTCAGACAGGTTCAAATACGAACAGCTCAGGCATTGGCTTACGACTCCAGACATCAAAGCGGCGGCCACTAGGGACCTCACCCCATTTGAAAATTTTTTAATTTCCAATCCAGGGACAAGAAAGCTAGTGTCCTCCCTTTATAGCTTCATCAACACTCGAAGAAGAAGTCAAATGGGCCTACATGGTCAAGTGGGCGAGGACACTGGGGGAAGAAATCCACAAGCAGCAATGGACGGACCTCTGGAACACCATCCCAAAAATGACCAGATCAGTCCAAAAAAGAGAAATGTGGCAAAAAATCATCACCCAATGGCACTATACCCCGGAGAGGCTACACTCCATGTACCCACAAACAACTAACACCTGCTGGAGATGCTGCAAAGAGGTGGGCACATGGAAACACATCTGGTGGGACTGCCGGGGGATCAAAGGCTTTTGGTCAGAAGTAAAGCTTGAATTGTCAAAGATCTTTCCGGATGTGGATCTATTAGGGGAAAAGGTATGGCTTTGTGGAATGAAAGATCAGACGGCCAAGAAATTCAAAAAAACACAATGGAGAAGCTTCATGGGCCTTCTCATAGCAGCATGGGCGACTATAGCCCAAAATTGGAAGAAACAAGAACCACCTCAGCTGTATGCATGGCTACATAAAGTATGGTCACAATTGACCATGGAAAAACTCACACACACCATACAGGGATCAAAAGAGGCCTTCACAAAAGAATGGGGAGAGGTTTTGGACTACCTGCAATCGGACTACATGGACCAATGGTGCCCGCACAACATAAGAATCTCGAACATTTTTAGTTCCTAGGCATACCCAGGAAAAAACAGACACTCAGGAGAACTTCCGGGGTGGGAGGGGGGAGGGCGAGGGAAGTGGGAATACGTTAACAGTTGTATTTTAGTATTTGAAAATAATAAAAATATATTTTAAAAGAAAAAATGCTTTTGAATGTGATTTGCAATAAATGGGAAAATGCTAAAATGATTTTAATTTGCTACAGGAGATTCAGCACTAGTGAGAGTGGCTTTGGATTGGTTCAGGTCAACACTAGCAATGATTTATGAATGATTATCAGATGGAAAACGAAATTCAGAAGTTGAAAGCAAGAAATAGCTGTTTTTCTATGGAGTGAAATTTAGCCAAATTGCAAATCACAGCAACTTTTCTGCATGCGGGAAACACGATTACGGCAATACTCTTAAGGAATTGGAATGTTGCTTTGGGTTTGTTTGAAAGCTGAGGATGTTAGCTTCAAAATGACATTTAAATTTAGTTTATAGGACGTGCGGTTCAAAGGTTAGAGGTTTCTGTGAAGGTCAGTTTTTCAGAAACCGAGTCAAGATTTCAAAATGAAAGATTGTGCTTTAAAGATTCTGAACCAATATGGACTTATACTAAGGGGCTATGAAAGTACAAGATACCCAACGGGACAACCACCAGAACACAGAGCGCCTTCCGCTCTGATTTTTGAGCGCCGGGACAATTGACTTTCTTCAGAAAATATCAGCGCACAGATGATTATCGCTACAATTATCACAGACTATATAACGAGAAGGATTCAGGATAGACACAAGATTCTATAATGCAGTTCTGGATAGGTTGAGATGGATGGATGGAATAGGGTTACTTTCAACTAAGAGATGACTACGGACAGTTCAGTACTAAATACTGACTCCTATGGCTTTGGAATGGAATGGGCCCGTCAAAGATCTGGTCAAAGGTTTGGACTTCACTCGCCACCGGACAGGATCAGGGCACCTGGACTCTGCTCTCAGCAAGGCACTCTGGTCTGCGCGGCCTCTCGGACTGGACCTGACCGGTTCTGGGTTACAGCTCTGCGGGTCTGGAACTTGGTTCTAGCACAGGGTTCTTAGCTATAATAGCAAAACAGCTCAGCCAGGATGTTGGATTTTGTGGTGCCCCTTGGAGGTTTAGGGGTTGAAATCAGGTTGCTTAAGATTCTGAAGGCCTGCTGAAATGGGTTCAGCTTCTTTGGTTAGGCCTCTCTGCTTCAAAGTTCTAGAGTTTGGTTCTAGAGTCTGGTCTCTGGATCTATGTCTGGAGCCTGGATCTTCCTGCAGGTTGCTTCGCCAAGAAATCTGTTGATGAGTGGAAAGTGTGTCTCTCTCTGGGTCCTCAACAGTCCCTATTTATCCATTTCCAAAGTGGGTGGGGAGGCTGATTATCTATGCCCAACCCTCTAAGGATCTGATAGGTCAGAGGATTTCCCCTCTCCTGATTTGAGAAAGGAGCAGTGTGTCATCATGTGTCAGAGTGGTGCTGCGTTTATGATCCAAAAAAATCCCTCCCCTTTGCTTTTACATAGAAACTCTATTTTTCCCAAAAACCATATTTCCAAGTGTTAATCAGCAGGCGGGAGGCGTATTTGAGGATGCACCAAATCCTTTTATTCAGAACAAAAAAAAAACCTTTAAATGCAGTTTTCAACACAAGCACGATTTTCGTTTTTTCAAGGAAGCACTCCTTTCACTTCCTGAAAAAGGCATTAAATCAGGGTTGGTGCTGTGACACGGGTTAAGGCCAAATTAATGTAAAGAAAGAAAAAAAAACAGAAGTCTTTTAAATGTCCTTGCCTTTTATTGTGGGCTTCTTTTTCCTCCTAAGGCACTCACTAAGCGTTGCTTCAGACTTCCTATCTGAAGTTCAATAAAAAAAAAAAGAGATGTCCATTCCGGTAACCTTTTCTTTCTATGGTTCCGTGGGTTAAAGTAAACAGTCCATAAATCAATGCCCGTGTCGTCTAACAGCCAGCATTTATCCCGGCCAAATGGTGCTTTTCAAGTAAGCCCCTGTCAGAGGGACTCTGCGTTTTTCTGCGGCGAGAGTTCGCGCATACGGACTTCTTGCATGCCTGTGGCTGTGGCAATCAGTATGCCCAGTTAAAACCTGCTGCCTCCTCCTTCCATTTCTCCTTGCACTCGCCTTCTCCCTGGATAAAGAAAGAACAGACCGCCTCTCTGAATCTACGCATGCGTTAAAAATGCTGTCCTCCCCTCCCCTCCCAAGTCCAGGTGTGTTCAATCTTTCCGTGCTCTCATGAATCAACCCCACCCTTTCCTCGCTTTTCTCGCTGGGCTCTCCCACCTGACCTTCCTGGTTATTATTGGATTCCACCCGCCCTCCTGATATTCTGTCCGTTCTGAATGCCTTTCTTCTGCTGAGGTAATAAGGTAGGTGAAGGTCACTATGCATTTTGGAACTAAGTGATTTAGCAGCTTTTCTTCGTGATTCAGCATAGTGCATTGTGGGAGAAGTAGTTTTCTGACATGTAGTCTCTGTAGATTTTATTTTGGAATCTCCTGGCAGAGTGGGTTTTTTCATTATGTGCGGCATGTTTTCACCGTCCATGACTGTAGGTACAGGGTGTTCTGTTAACTTTATGTTGGTGAGTGGGCTAGATGTCCCGCCACTGTTCAAATTAGGTGACTCCGGGGGTGTATCCTCACATACCTCCCTCAAGGAATCATGCCGATCGGGCTGATCTAGGGAACGAGACAGATAGTCCGCTACCAATTGATATTTTCCTGGTTTGTGCACGGTTACAAATCAGAATGGCTGTAATGTAAGAAACCATCGCAATACCCTGTGATTTGAATCTTTCTGTGTTGCTAGCCACCGTAAAGGAGCATGGTCCGTGAAAATGGTGAACTGTCTACCCAGCAGATAGTAACGTAAAGATTCCACTGCCCATTTTATGGCTAAGCACTCCTTTTCCAGGGTTGAATATGGAAGTTCGTGTGATAAGTTTTCTGCTTATAAAAACAACTGGGATGAGTTCATCTTCTGTTCCCTGTGATAGTACAGCCCCCAGGCCGCACCCTGAAGCATCAGCTTGCAAAAATAAAGGCTTAGAAAAATTGGGGCAGTGTAGAACCGGCCTGTTAGCGATCAGTTTGATCAGAGAATAAAAGGACCGGGTTACTTCTGGGGTGATTGTTAGCGTTTTGTTGGTTTTGAGGGCGTCTGTCAATGGGGCAGCTATAGAGGAAAAGTGAGGAATGAACCGTCTGTAGTATCCCACAAATCCTAGAAAAGCTTGTATCCCCTTCCGGGTGGTGGGCACTTGGAGCTGTTGTATGGCTTGTACTTTGTCTAACAGAGGTGTTATCACTCCTCCACCCACTGAGTATCCTAAGTATTTGGTAGTGGTTGCTGCCAGTTTGGTTTTTTTAGGGTTTATGTGCAAGCCGGCTTCTCCCAATGCCATGATTACTTTTTTAAGATGGGATAAGTGTTCCTCCCAGGTGGTACTGAAAATAACTATATCATCCAAGTAGGCGGCTGCATATGGTTCATGTGGTCTTAGGATTTGGTCCATCAGGGCTTGGAAAGTGGCCGGTGCCCCATGCAGACCGAAAGGAAGGACAGTAAACTGGAAGAGGCCTTGAGGGGTTGCAAACGCTGTCTTTTCTTGATCCTCCAGGTGCAGTGGTATTTGCCAATACCCTTTTGTGAGGTCCAGTGTGCTTAGGTATGTTGCTGCTCCTAACCTTTCTAATAACTCATCAATTCTAGGCATGGGATAGGCTTCATAGCGAGATATGGCATTCAATTGTCTAAAATCCATGCAAAATCTTGTGGACCCATCAGGCTTAGGTACGAGTACCACTGGTGAGCACCAGGCGCTTTTGGATGGTATGATGGTGCCCAGTCTCAGCATTTCCTTTATTTCCTTATTTATGTCTTCCCGTTTGGCCTCGGGTATCCGATAAGGTCTGAGGCGGACTATTTTGCCTGGTTCTGTTTTTATGTGGTGCGACACCAGGTTGGTTCGCCCCAGCAGTCCGGAAAATACTTTTGATACAGGATCAAGGTATCCAAACAACTCTGCTAGTTGATTCTTACTCAGTTGTTGCCCGACCATCACGTCATGTAAACCACTGGGTGCGTTGGACACCAACTGTTCCGCCACCGATAATTCTGAGAGGGCTGCACACAATATTTGTGGGGTATCCTCTCTTCACAATTTGAGCAGGTTTACATGATAATTTTTGTTTTTTTCTTTTCTGTCGGGCTGGGCTATTTCATAGTTCACCGGTCCTAAGACTTTTGTGACCTGATAAGGACCCTTCCACTGTGCCAGCATTTTATTGGTAGTTGTTGGTAATAGGACCAGGACTTTGTCTCCCACTTTAAAGGTACGTAATCGGGTTCCTTGGTCGTAATATTTTTCTTGTTGTAGTTGGGCTCGACCTAACCTCTCTTGTGCAAATTCCCGGAGGTGCCCCAAATGTTCTTGTAAGTCATTTACATACTCGGACAACGTTTTCTCTTCTTGATTCTCCCACGTGTTCTTTAACACTTTCAGAATGGATCTTGGTTGCCTTCCAAATAACAGTTCAAAAGGGGAAAATCCTGTGGAGGATTGGGGCGTGTCGTGCAGTATCCTCCGTACCCAGGGTAGTATTCTGTCCCACCCCAATCCTGTGGGACTTGTGGCCCTTCTTAACATTTGTTTTATGGTCTGATTGTATCTTTCCACGAGTCCATCAGTTTGTGGGTGGTACACAGAAGTTTTCAGATGCTTTATTCCTAATGTTTTACACACTTCTTTCATTACAAGGGACATGAAATTGCTTCCTTGGTCTGTCACTATTTCTTGGGGTATTCCCACTCGGGCGTAATATGGGAGCAAGACGTCGCAGACTTGTTTAGCTGAGATACCTCGTAGGGGAAACGCTTCCGGGTATCTTGTGGCATAGTCCACTATCACCAAGAGAAACTTATACCCTCGGCTGCTAGGTTCTATGGGGCCGACAATATCCATCCCGATTCGTTGGAAAGGCTCTTTAATAAGGGGCATCCTCTGCAACGGGGCTCGAGGCGGAATACGATTACTGGTCTTTTGGCAGATGGAACATTCCTGACACCAAGATACAGAAGTTGTTCATAATACATAATTACATGACAGATTGCTTAAGGTATATTTCTGTCCAACTCATTTTCCTACGAGCTATGGTTCATAAATGACAACTTTTTTGCGCTTTTGCTGGGTTTCTCAATGTTAGTTCTGCACCAATTTTTTATACATGCATGCACGTCCTGTCCGGGCACATTCCTGTAATTTTTCATGTTCCTAACATAAACACCATGGCTACAATATGAATAATTTCCGGGGTTCATTCTCAGAACATCGCACAGATTCCATCTTAGTCTTAAACTGTGTGTGAATTTTCCATTTTAACAATCTCTAAGTTTCATATTTTTGTCAGTTCAGTACACTTTGCTATAAGCATTTTTATAAAACATACATTTACTTCCACTCCAATCCACATTTTCAGTCTGGCTCGCCTCCAGAGCTGGGCTGAGTCAGAGGGTCACATGTCTTGCCTTCCTGCCAGAACAGTTGTGGTCATTCGCACCCGAATTAGCATTCCTATTCAGTCCAAGGAACCCATTGTTTCTTGGTCAGGGCAGCAGAGGAAATCTCCTCCCCTCCTGATTAACATGCCAATGCGAAATGCTCTCCTTTTGGTGGGAAGGAATCGGGTGTGAGTTTCTCAGGGGAAGAAGGCCTCTTGGAAGTTTTAACTGAATCAGGTTACCTTCTGGTCAATTGTAACATAGTTCCTTGTGAAAAAAAATACATTTATAAATTTAAAATAAGCAAACCCATCTTTACTTCCAGTCCTCTTTCAACATGAAAATCAATGTGTGGCACTCTTATATGGCATTTTGATGGAACTCTCTTCTTTGGCATAGTTTGAGTTCCATGTTCAACTTTACACATGATAGGTTTTAAATCGCTGGCTTCTGACAGAGGTGAGTAACGGTACTACACCCATTTTTGACAGATTTCTTTCAGCAAGCAATCTTCAATGTGGACTTTCCTCTAAGTGTACTTCTGTGGACATTGTATTTATGTGGATTCTTGGAGTAGAATGATGTTCAACACCCCACAAGGAGGTTGGGGTCTTTTGGGTGGTTTGTGAGCCATGACTTTTGCAAATTTGACAACCAATAAAAAACAGATTTTTAAAACCGCTCTGTGTTTCTCTTGCAGTGATTTTGCTCTGTGGGTAGCCAAGTGATGGGTTTTGGCAGTGGTCTCCTGTGCTACGACTGACACAGGCAAAAGTGGATGGCGGCCTATTTTTCAGATTTTTACTGCGCACTTTCTGGTGATTTTTTGCGAGCAGCATGCTTTCCGGCAGCCATTATGATGATTCTGCTGCAAACAATGCACAGTAATGTTGCAGGGCTTGGACTAGTGGGTTGAGACATCCCACAAGCCTGCCCTCTTGCGATTGGCGTTGATTGTCCATCAATGGAAACTCGCAAGACTGGGATGTCAGCCTCATCTCTTCTGATTCCACCAATGGCAAAGTTCCTCATCTTTTCCACCATCAGGGGTGGGTCGATCGGTTCTCCTCGCCAGTCCTGATGGGAGTATTGAGCGATACTCCGGGCCCCTCGGATCGTTGCTCCCGGTCCACGGGTAGTCCTCCTTGGTTAGTCTCCATGGTTTCCAATCAACTATAGGTTATCTCCTAGGCTGACAAAGCAAAAACATATTTGTAGACATTTCCCCACCACTATTAATGTAGTGGGGCGGACACGTACATTTTGATAATCAGGACACATTTTTATTATTATATTTTATAGACTGTGTGGAATATTTTATGGCGCTGGAGTGGCCTCCTCTGGGGTTCCAGAAGACTCCTCCAGTTACCGCAGAGTGTGCCTAGGATGGCAACACTTTTAGTTGATTAATATGGACCCACTTATCTTCCCCCCTCTGCCAAACTGCCTTTGGGAATGCGGATATTGTAGGCGACTGGTGAGATTTTGTCTACAATTTCAAAAGGTCCCCTCCAAGTAGGAAAAAATGTGCGTCGTTTGGCCTGGTTCCTTTGGAAATTGTGTAAGTAGACCTGGTCTCCTACATTGTATTCTTTTCTGGTAGTCTTTAAGTTATAGTGGGTCTTCATGCTGTCTGCAAATCTCTCTAGATTTCGCTGAGCATAGGCAAAAGCATGTTGAAAGTGTTTTCTTGGGTTTTTAACATACTCATGGGTTGTGGAGGCATTGATCAATGTCTACTCTTGAGCTCTATAGAGCAGATGCTGGGGAAGCACCATCCTGCGTCCAGTCATCAGCTCAAACGGTGCCATTTTAGTTGCAGATGAAGGGGTAGATCTGATGGCCATTAGGACAAGAGGTAATCGAATATCCCAACTTGGCCCAGAATCTGCCACAAACTTTTTTAATATAGTCACAACTGTTCTGTTGTATCTCCCGACTGCACCACTAGAGGCTGGCCGGTAAGCAATATATAGCTTCCTTTTCACCCCAAGTATCTCCCACATCTTTGTCATTACTTCGCTGGTGAAATGGCTACCTTGGTCTGACTCGATCCTTTGGGGTAGACCAAAACGCAAAAAGATGTGGTTGATCATCAGGGCAGCTCCTGTTTCTGCCTTGCAGTTTGGGGCCGGAAGACATTCCACCCATTTAGTAAAAAGCATGTCACGGTCAACATGTACTTGTTCCCCCTAGAGGAGCGAATCACGGGCCCGATAAAGTCGACTTGCAAATCTGACCATGGCAGTGTCATCCCCCTCTTTTGGAGAGGCGCACGGTTTGTGAGGGATGTTGGCTGAAATTGTACACACATAAGACACCCCTTCAAGTATTGGTCGAGGCCCTGCCCCATGTGTGACCAGTATGCAACCTCTTAAGATTTCAAATGTTGTATGAAACCCCTTGTGGCTGCATCATGTGTGTGACTTAACATCAGGCATCAGAATGAGTTAGGAACCACCCACTGATCATGGCCAGCTAGGGATTTCCTCACCAACAAACCGCCTTGAATTCGGAACATTTTTGGACATTTCATCAACACTCTAGGTCCTCTTTCCCTATGTAATCGGTATCCGTCAGGGGAAAGTTCTCAGGGTCCTCAATGTGTTGATAAAACTTACCAATTATTGGATCCCCTTTTTGAGCCGTAATCAAATCAGCATCTGGGGTCTCCTTACTCCATTGTGCAGTTGAAAGATCATTGTGAGCATTTGTCTGGGACCTCGTGATAGCAGTGACCTGGATTTCCCCCAACAGGGACTCGATCTCTATTAGATCCCCTTGATGGTCCCGGTTTTGGCCAGCTGATCAGCTAAGTCATTTCCAGTTTTGTCTGGTCCCTCTACTTTGGAATGACCCTTGATCTTTTTCCAGTAGATGGTCATCCCATTCGAGGTGACCAGATCATCAATATTTTGAATTAACTTCCCATGTTTCAAGGGTTTGTTATTATCACATAACATCCCTCTGGTTTTCAATTCACCAGGTGCTCCACGAACCCATTCCGTACATAATCTGAATCAGTGATTTATGACCAGTTTGTGGAGTTGATTTTGGACGGCAGTGAAGATGGCTTGATGCACAGCCATCAACTCTGCCACTTGACTACTTCGGGGACCAATCTTGTACCCAGCGGAGGGTTCTGGGGTCTCATTCACCCATGAATTCCCCACGCCGGCCACAAGTTCTTTTTCCCCGTTGTTGTCAACATGGTAAGAGCATCCATCCATATAGACAGTGGGCATTCCCTCACACTTGTCTTCTTCAAAGACTTTGTGTGGGGAATTGAGGTATGCCTCCATGTTGTCCTTGATTTTTAGACTTTCGTCCTCGAGACAGTTTTCTCTGGCACAATCATCCAAATCAGCCAGATCTTGCGCGGGGGGACTCTTCTTGTTTTGGCCATATCTGACCTCCACAGGAAAGCCTTGCATTGACAGAATCCAGGAAGTAATTAGGGAATTACTCACATTTCCGGCCCGGATTCTGTCACTTTGGAGATATTGCAGAGGCTGGTGTGCAGTCTCCATTATGATGTGTTCCCCCTGGATAAACGGGTGGTAATTTTTCAATGCCCACACCGTTGCCAGCAGTGACTTCACAGTCTTTCAGTTTTTCCTCCATAGAGGATAAAGTTTTGCTCGCATAGGAGATTACTTTATTGACCATGTCATGCTTTTGGTATAATACTGCAGTCAAGCATGTATTAGAGAACCCTGTCTCCAAGAAGAACTCCTTGTTTCTGACAGGGTAAGCTAGACAAGGCACTTTTGAGAGGCTTCTTTTGAGTTGTCTTACTGCCTCGGCTTGTTCTGGACCCCACTCCCACTTGACTCCCCACGCCCCCTTCAAAAGATGAATCGGGGGTCTGGTGATCTCTGCGTAGCCCTCAATGAACTTTCTGATGTAATTAGTCAGTCCAAGGAGGCTCCTTAGTTCCCGCAGAGTTGTGGGGTCTTTCAATTTCTGGAGGGCTTCCACTTTCTTCCCCTGGGGACAGAGACCCTGAGGAGTAATCTCATGCCCCAAGAAATGTACATGGGTTCTACACCACTGTGCCTTTTGGAAGGAAAGTTTTGCTCCGGCGGCCCTCAACTGTGTCAGAACATAACGGATCTCTGCTATGTGTTCCTCCACAGTCGAGCTTTTGATGAGGACATCATCTACATAAGCAGGTTACCCCTTTCACCCAGGTCGGGCATGGTCTTATGTAGGAAAATGTTGAATTCATTGCTGGAGTTGATGTATCCGAAGGGAGTCCGGGTCCATGTGTACTGCTGGCCCCCACAGGTAAAAGTCAGCTTGTATTGGTCCTCCCTACTGACGGGTACAGTACAGTATCCATTGGTCAGGTCTATTGCAGCGAATACCTGTGACCCCTGAATCTGGGCCAGCCCTTGGTCAATGTAGGGAAGAGGCAATCGGGAAGTATGGACCCATTTGTTGAGCTCCCTAAGGGCGGCGCAGTCTCTCCACTGGCTGTTTAGCTTCAATATCCCCAGCACCGGATTATTGAAGGTGCTGTGGACTGGACGGATTATCCCACGGGACTCCAGGTTCTTAATTATTTCAGTAAGGGACTCCATTGAAGCGGGGGGCAAGCGATATTGCTTCACGAACACTAGAGTCATGCCAGGGTCCGTGGGAATTGTTGTTGTGTGGATGTCGGTGCGACCACAGTCATGAGTCCACTGCAAGGAGATCCTGAAAATCCAAGAAAACTCGTTTCAGCTTTTGCTTCTGCTCCAGAGTCTCACAGGCATCAGCTAGGTTGACTCTCTTCAACCATCTGCCTGAAGCCTGGAAAGACTTCTAGTTTTGCTATCTCAGCGGCCTCCTCCAGCTGGGTGGAGAAGTCCCTGGTCAGAGTGCTGATTTGGACTGGTGGCTTCAGGTAGGAAAGGCAGCCCTCATGGACCTGGAAAATCACCTCATCCCTCCTGAAGTCACAAGTCACATCTTCCTTACCATAAGGGCAGGAAGTGTACACCAGGAAGTCCCCCCCCCCCCCAACCCCCATGCCGGGTAAAGATCCTGTCTGGTGTTGTGTTGTCATCACTGTCACCATCAAAACAGTCCTTGGGGATTGGTCCTAACAGTTCATTGCCTAAATCAATGGAAAAATGTCGGTCATCAAACGCCATTCCAATAATTGTGCCTGCGGCTAGCGTGATGCTCTTTAAGTCGCTGTTATCCACCTCTATTGGAATGGTGTCATGTTCTATATTGACTAGTGGGGTTGGGTTTGCCCCCAACCCTTGCTGTTGGAGAGAAGCATTTAGATGAATATAAGCATCAGGGTTTTTCAATTTCTGTCCTCTTTTAACTTTCACTTCCAAGGAGAATTGTCGGGTCCTTTCTGGGATGGTGACTTCCTCTCCAATCTGAATTTCAACTGCATAAGGCAGCAGCAGAGCTGGCCTAAATGCTTTCTCTGGATCATCAAAGCCCATGGGATTATCCGCTACTCGGCACCAAGCTTTGAAGTTTATTAGGTCCAAACTAATGGCAAAGCGATTGAGAATGTCACTGCCTAAGTAAAAGGCAGCAGTGACGTCTCGCACGACCCAACAATTATGGACTATGCTCTTGTTGCCTATGGAGATTTTGAGCATACACCTGCTTGGCAGGAGATGTTTGGAATTGGGTGTTTCCAGATCCATTTCCCATTTGTCTATCAGTCTAAATGTGGGAATGGCTGGATCTTTTGGGAGTTGGCGGAACATGGCTTCGCTGATGAAGCTCTTACCATTGTTCACACACACTCGGGCGAGAACCAAGTCCTTCCCTTCATTTAACTGAACAGGGATGAACAACTGCTCTCCAATTTGCTGAATATCAGCCAGGCTCTGAGCTGATTTCTCATCTTTCTGGACTATAGGAGTGGGAATGTCTGATTGTGGATTGGTAAATAATTTCAGAGTGTTTTCTTCCAGTATGGAATGCCACCTTAGACTGGAAGGAAGGTTGATTTTCAGAAATAGAGGGGACCCCCCATCACCAGTCTGTTTTCCTACTGCTATTACTGTCACGTCTGGAATTTGGTTGTTCTGGAAGTGAAATTGTACTTGGTCAGATTTTTGTTCAGCCATGTTCCGCTTAAACTAACATGGTTGACACTCTGTTTTAACTTTATTGGTCGGCTATTCTGGGTCCAGAGGACCTTGTTTACACAGTCTATTAGGGATGACAACCTTCTCAGGAGGTTCTTCCCTAGTAAACAAGGGGTGCCCTCTGGAGTCAAAACTATGACCGGGTGCTTCACCTTGTGTTGCCCAATTTGAATGTCCAAATCCGCAGTCCCCTCAACGGGAATTTCCTTCCTGAATTCAGTACATCAAAGGCCTTTTTGGACAAAAGGGTAGCTTGGGATCCAGTGTCCACCAGTGCCAAAATTGTACCCTGCCCCTGTATTTGTACCGGGGCATAGTATCTTCCCTCCTTCTCCGCAAGGGGGCACAGATTATGCACATTTTTGGACAACTGGTGGGCTGGTTTTTTAGTTTTGGACATTGAGAGAGAAGAGATTTGGGCAGAATTCGGTGGAGAGTCTTGGGAATCTGAAATGAAAAGGTGGCAACTAGAGATGGGAGAAGTTTTGAGTTCCCCTGGTTCCGGATCTGGGCCGCCCCCCCCCTTTTAAAGGCAGTCACCACGATGGGTTTGAACCAGGGGATTTTCATGTTGTTGGTTCTGGGATTGGATGATGGGTGGCGCTAGCTCAGTCCCCACATCTACCCAATCTGGATTTGAATCCTTTGGGACCCATTTTTCTTTGGGAGGAGTTCCCCCCATCTCTGAAGGAGAAGATCATTTTCCCAGGATCCTCTGAGGATCCCTTTCCTTCAAATTGGAAGATCTGTACCTCCTCCACAAAATGGGTCTGTTTGGGTCCTTTGTTTCTCCTACCCCCTCTCTGCTTCTTGAGTGGCAGACTTTCAGTGGCAGGAGATTGTTTCCGGTTCTTGGGTTTCCAGGGGCTGTTTACAAGTGGGGAAGGAAGCTTCCTCCAAGGCTTTACAGCCCCTTTCCCCTTGTGCCTCCTCCCTGGGAACCGGTGGGTTGTCGGGGTGCTGCCCCTGTCATTGTTCTGGAGCACAAGGTCCAGAGTTGGAGGCATTCTATGCCGGCATGCCCATCTGAGGGCTCTGTTGAGCATGCGACCCAGATCCTGTGCCATGTTTTGGACCTGGCGCCCAAGCTGTGAAACCCGCTCAGGCTGATACAGGGTTCTGTTTTCTCCCCTGGGCTGATCCCGAGAAAGGTAGCTATCTCTTCTCCGGGTTGGGAAGATTTGGGTACCCCTCCACACTTGACCTCCCCTCTCCCAGATTAGGTTGTCGGGGCACAGGAAAGTGGGGAAAGAAGGATGGATTATTTTGGGGTTAAAAGTTTTGTGGATACCTGGAGAAAAAGTTCTGTCCAGGATTTGGGGAGTTTCTGCCCTCCTGGGGGAAGTTAGGAGGGAGGTTCCGTGGGTTAGGTGCCTGGTTGGATCCCCCCCTTGGGCTGGAGGAGTCCACACATAACCCAGGATGGGTCTGTTCCCCTTGTAGCGGGGACTTACATAGTCAGGGGAGTGAGGGATCCCATTTGTGGGACTACCTCCTTGGCTCCCTGTCTGTGACTGGCCCAAGGGCCTTCTGGGCTTGGGATTATTCTGTTGTGCAGGCAATTTTTAGGCCCCCCCCATCTCTAAATCTAAAATGGAGGCAACCTTTACCTCTGCCACCTTAGCAGCAGAAGGGGGGGTTGGTTGTTTTGGGGCTTTTTTGAGTATTCTTGTTGTCTATGGGCGTTTGCACCTCATAGATCCGGGTGGCCTGTTCAATGACCCAGTCTAGTGATCTTTTCTCATGAAAATCTCTCACTAGCTGGGTCATGATGTACTTTGGTAGAGCGTGGAAAAAAGTATTAACAAATTCTCTGCTGTCCGTGCGCACCCTTCTGGTAGTCTGTGCAAAGGCACCCTTTAGTTCCTGCACAAATTCTTGTGGGGCCTGATCCTCCCCACATTGCAAATTGTAGGCTGCCGTGCGAGCCTCTTGGAGATTTCTGTGAACAGAAAAATGCTTCAGGATGGCCGCCCTATATGTGGACCATCTTGAATGATTTTGGTCCTCCAGCCCCGCAAAGAAACTGGAGTACTCTGGGGAGAAGGTCCATTTCACATACTGAATGCAGCTACTGCTATCTTTCAAATGGAAAGTTTCCATCTGCTCAAAGAGCTCTAAGTGCTCCCAAACAGAATATTTGGAGTTCTTATGATAAGGCGTTATGAAGCTCCTTATTGCCTTGCTTTGTTTTAAGGGGTCCTTTTTGCCTTATTGGCCGTCTTAGTTCGGGTAACCCTGGTCTATTCATCCTCTGTCTCAGAGGCACTGCTCCCCGAGGTACCCGTCTGATCTTCTAGGTTCTCCCGGATTCTGCGAGCCTGGGAATGGCTGGCAGAATGTGGGGACCTAGTCTCCTGTGTCCTGGGGCGCTCGGAGGAGTCTTCTGATTCCTCCTTGCTCCCAGGATTTGATGGGCACCCCCCCCCACTGTCCCACTGTCCTAGCTGGGCAGAGGTTTTTAGCATGCCCTTAGTGGGCCTACACTCCTGGAGTTCCCCACCAAACTTTACAGTAGGTGCCCGCCCATCCATTCCTGGGAGGTACTGGCCTATGAGCCCCATACTTCTGGCTGGATATTAATCTGCCATCCCCGTGGCCCTGGGCTCATGTGCGCCAGTGGACACGGGGTGGCAGAGTCCAGGGACTGGGAGAGATGAAGGCCTCTGGTACTAGGGTTCCTGAAGTTATGCTCAGGTGTTTCCCTTTCCCAGCAAACCTCATCTCTATCAGCCCCTGCTCCCTGATGCCATGCAAGAACCTGAGCTTTCTGTTCCTCAATCAAGGCCTTACTAGTCTCTATCGGGCTCTCTTGCATGGCTACCTGCCTGTGGAGCTTGTCATTATTCTCACAGAGAGCCTCATTTTCTCTCTGTGCTTCCTGGGTTGCTTTTGAGTACTGGTCCAGTCTTTGTTGCAGGAGGGTTACCTCCTGAGTCCCGTCCCTACTGGCCTGCTCCTTTCTTGCCAGAGCATCTTCCACCCTCCTGGTGTGCTCTAACAATCTATCATGCTCTTTTTGGCGGTCACCCAGTCCCTGGAGAGCCAGGTGATTTTCTTCCAGTTTCCCTTTTAAGTGACAGACTTCCTGGCCTAAGGTGTCCTTTTCCTGAGTAAGAGCCTGCCTCTGTGCCGCCAGGTCGTCCCTCTGCCTTTGAAGGGCACCAGCTTTCTGGCGCTCTTCATCAAACTCTGCCTGGGTATCCAGGTCTTTCAAAATCAATGTATTGCTCTCTGCCTTCTCTCAATCTAGGTGGCTTTGCTGGGTGACTACCTGCTCTGCACATGCCCTGTTGAAATCCAGTTGTTGCTCCAGCTTTGGTTCTTGGTACTCCTTCTGCAAGGCCAGAATTCTGGTTTCCTGGTCTGCCTTCTCCTGCTGCAGGATACCCATATCCTCTTTGATTTTAACTAGGTACTGCCTGCTTTCATTTTCTGACTCATGGCTCCTCTGCAGCAGAAGAGTCCAGATAAGATTGGGCCTTTTCTAATGCCACCAGTTGCCTACTTGCCAGATCTGGTCCTTCAGCATATTGATCCTGTATGGCTGCAATAGACAAATATAGATATGCCGCTATCCTGGCAATCTTGTTGTGCTCATCCTTGGCCTTAGGGGCCATATATAGTTCACTCAGGGCCACATGTAAGGGACCCTGGTCTCTCCATATGTCTGACCCTATTGTAGTGATCTGTTGTGTGATTGCCTGCAACCACACATTCTGGTCCTGCTCAGTCCACTCACCTCTCACAAATAACTTATGTAAAAGGTGCTCTCTAGCTATCTTGATGTCTACCAATGTCACCATTCTGGAAATTGATTTCCTTCCAGACTTATTGTTATTTTGCATTTATATAGCGCCTTAAATACCATTGGTATGGTCTGAAGGTGCTGGTAGGTTGAACGCCCTTGGGAACCGAAGTTCGGGTCAGTAGTGAGAGTAGCGAGAGTCCAAAGGTGCGTGTGCGCACCAGCTATGTGTGCAGCTGGTGCCGAATTCGTGTGGTAGCTGCTTCTTAGTGGTAGGTGTGGTGGTTGAGTGATCAGGAGTATGTGTTCGCACTGGCAGGATTTATCCAGGTCGAGTGTGGCTGCATTAAGCCTGAGGAGAATGCCTGGCTGGGGGGGTGTGAAACCAGCAGTGTTTACTTAGAGTGATGGGGAGTGAGCGGGATATGTTGAGAACAGTTATACCGAATGGTGTCATAGTATCTCTGTGTTCTAGTTGAGTGGTGGTGTAAAGATGAGAGTAAGCATGGGGTGTTGTATGATATATGTTCTTACAAATGTTCTCTGCATTCCAAAGCATATTATGTACGTCACGCAATTCTATGCGATCAGGTCCGTTCAATGCATTTTTTTCATTATAGGCAGTCAAGATTGCCCTACACACTCCTGTCTGCTCGACACACTCATGCACTCTAGCCGACCTTGCGTTCTCTAGTCTACCCTCAATCTCCAGTGTGCCCCACGCATGCATTCTATACGCATGTGCTCACACTCATCCGGTCTACACACTCATCGGCTCAACATACTACTCGTCCGCTTGACATACTACTCGTCCGGATGAGTACTACGTACTCTTCCGTTCCACACACTCATCCGCTCTACGTATTTATCCGCTCCACATACTAATCTACTCCACACACTCATCCGCACCACACACTCATCCACTCGGCAAACTCATCTGCTCCACACATTCATCCGTTCCACACATTCATCCGTTCTATGAATGTATCCGCTCCACATACCCACCCGCTCCACAGATGTATCCTTCCCATACATTCATCCGGTCCACCTATTCATCCGCTCTACGTACTCGTCCGCTCTACGTACTCGTCCGCTCTACGTACTCGTCCGCTCTACGTACTCGTCCGCTCTACGTAGAGCAGTCCGCTCTACGTAGAGCGGTCCGCTCTACGTAGAGCGGTCCGCTCTACGTAGAGCGGTCCGCTCTACGTACTGGTCCGCTCTACGTACTGGTCCGCTCTACGTACTGGTCCGCTCTACGTACTGGTCCGCTCTACGTACTGGTCCGCTCTACGTACTGGTCCGCTCTACGTACTGGTCCGCTCTACGTACTGGTCCGCTCTACGTACTGGTCCGCTCTACGTACTGGTCCGCTCTACGTACTGGTCCGCTCTACGTACTGGTCCGCTCTACGTACTGGTCCGCTCTACGTACTGGTCCGCTCTACGTACTGGTCCGCTCTACGTACTGGTCCGCTCTACGTACTGGTCCGCTCTACGTACTGGTCCGCTCTACGTACTGGTCCGCTCTACGTACTGGTCCGCTCTACGTACTGGTCCGCTCTACGTACTGGTCCGCTCTACGTACTCGTCTGCTCTACGTACTCGTCCGCTCTCCACAGTCGTTACACTATTGCAATTTTCATAGAGAGGCTATTGTGGTCGCATTCAAAATGTAACTTTCCACAGAAAGGCTATTGGGAACACTTTCTAAGTTCACGGAGAGGCTGATTGGCACATTTTAATGCAACTTTTCACAGACAGGCTATTGGGCGCATTTATAAATTCCACTTTCCAGACTGGCTATTGGTAACATTTCAAATTTCACAGAGAGGTCATTGGGCACATTTCTAAATGTGACTTTCACAGAGAGGTTGTTGGGCACACTTCTAAATTCAACTATCACCGATAGGCTGTTGGGCACACTTCTAATTCACCTCTGACAGGGAGGCTGTTGAGCGCACTTCTAAATGCAACTTTCTCAGAGAGGCTATTGGGCACACTTCTAAATTCAACTATCACCGAGAGGCTGTTGGGCACACTTCTAATTCAACTCTGACAGGGAGGCTGTTGAGCGCACTTCTAAATTCGCAGAGAGTCTATTGGGCACACTTCTAAATGCAATTTTCACAGAGAGGCTATAGAATAAACTTAACTTTCCACCGACACGTTATTGGGCACGCTTCTAAAGGCAACTTTCACAGAGAGGCTAATGGGCACACTTCTAAATGCAACTTTCCACAGAGAGGCTATTGGGCACACTTCTAAATGCAACTTTCACAGAGAGGCTATTGGGCACATTTCCACATGCAACTTTCAGAGAGAGGCTGTTGGGCACACAGGGAGGTTGTTAGGCACACTTCTAAATTCGGAGAGAGGCTATTGGGCACACTTCTAAATGCAACTTTCACAGAGAGGCTATTGGGCACACTTCTAAATGCATCTTTCCACAGACAGGCTATTGGGCACACTTCTAAATGCAACTTTCACAGAGAGGCTATTGGGCACACTTCCACATGCAACTTTCAGAGAGGCTATTGGGCACACTTCTAAATGCAACTTTCTCAGAGAGGCTATTGGTCACAACATCTAAATGCAGCTTACTCAGAGGCTATTGGTCACAGCTTCTAAATGCGATTGGGGACACTTCTAAATGCAGCTTTTCTCAGAGAGGCTATTAGACACAACTTCTAAATGCAGCTTTGGTCACAACTTCTAAATGCAATTGGGCACACTTTTGAATGCAGCTTTCTCAGAGAGGCTATTGGTCACAACTTCTAAATGCAGCTTACTCAGAGAGGCTATTGGTCACAGCTTCTAAATGCATTGGAGACACTTCAAATGCAACTTTTCTCAGAGAGGGTGTTGGTCACAGCTTCTAAATGCAATTGGGCACACTTCTAGATGCAGTTTTTCCTCAGAGAGGCTATTAGGCACAACTTCTAAATGCAACTTTTCTCAGAGAGGCTATTGGTCGCAACAGAAGTTTATTATTTTATTTTACAAAACAGACCGTTTCCTTAGAGTGTTCCCTTTTGAGGGGTGCTTTTACAGTGTAACACAGCGTAGTAGCCCAACAGAATTTATGTATCCTCTCAGTTAGCACACTGTATTAACCTGCACAAGTGGTAAATCTAATCCAGAAATCCTGGCCACGAGCCCCCAATCTGTAAGTGATTTCAATCCAGCACTCCAACTAAGTCAACGCCTAGTATGGAATGCCCAAGGGAAACCCTTATTTATATATTTTTATGTCAAAGTTCTTTTAATTCTGGATGATGTACCCTTATATAACGCCCCTCTCTTTGAATTTCCCCAGTCTCACTGAACCAAGAAATAGGTTTGTTTTGCAAATTAAAAGATTTATTTGAAGAATTGAACAACATATTGATTACACTTCGATGAATATGAATAATATCTGAATATCACATTTATGAATATTGAACAATGATCAGCAATGGGTAATATTACAATATCAACAACCTCTTTAATAAATTAGGAGTAGGAATAGGAAGAATAATCTAGCAGAGAATACTCTGTGCGGTTCAAGGAAATGCAGAGATATGAAAGAATGCCACACAGAAATAAACTTTGAGTTTAACCAAAGACCATGTAATCACTCTTTTCCCCTGTGACTACTCACTCCCCCCCCCCCCACTATGCAATATGAAGAGATGGAATGAGAGCACACAGGTATCAGGAATAACAATCCACAATTGCAGTTTCAATACCACTTCCCGTCAGCAAGCTTAGAGAGAACAGGAATGCTTTAAAAACAGGTCAAAATGCTTTTGAATGTGATTTGCAATAAATGGGAAAATGCTAAAATGATTTTAATTCGCTAAAGGAGATTCAGCACTAGTGAGAGTGGCTTTGGATTGGTTCAGGTCAACACTAGCAATAATTTATGAATGATTATCAGATGGAAAACTAAATTCAGAAGTTGAAAGCAAGAAATAGCTGTTTTTCTATGGAGTGTAATTGAGCCAAATTGCAAATCACAGCAACTTTTCCGCATGCGGGAAACGCGATTACGGCAAAAATCTTAAGGAATTGGAATGTCGTTTTGGGTTAGTTTGAAAGCTGAGGATGTTAGCTTCAAAATGACATTTAATATGTAGTTTCTAGGACGTACGGTTCAAAGGTTACAGAGGTTTTTGTGAAGGTCGATTTTTCAGAAACGGAGTCAAGATTTCAAAATGAAAGATTGCGCTTTAAAGATTCGGAACCAATATGGACTTATGCTAAGGGGCTATGAAAGTACAAGATGCCCAACGGACAACCACCAGAACGGGGCGCCTTCCGCTTTGATTGTTGTGCGCCAGGACAATTGACTTTCTTCAGAAAATATCAGCGCACAGATGATTATCACTACAATTATCACAGACTATATAATGAGAAGGATTCGGGATAGACACAAGATTTTATAATGCAGTTCTGGATAGGTTGAGATGGATTGAATAGGGTTACTTTCAACTAAGAGATGACTATGGACAGTTCTATACTAAATACTCACTCCTATGGCTTTTGAATGGAATGTGCCCGTCAAAGGTTTGGGCTTCACGCGCCACCGTACAGGATCAGGGCACCTGGACTCTGCTCTCAGCAAGGCACTCTGGTCTGCGAGGCCTCTCAGACTGGACCTGACCAGTTCTGGGTTACAGCTCTGCTCTGCGGGTCTGGATCTTGGTTTTAGCATGGGGTTCTTGGCTAGAATGGCAAAACAGCTCAGCCAGGCTGTTGGATTTTGTGATGCCCCTTGGAGCTTTAGGGGTTGAAATCAGGTTGCTTAAGATTCTGATGGCCAGCTGAAAAGGGTTCAGCTTCTTGGGTTAGGCCTCTCTGCTTCAAAGTTCTAGAGTTTGGTTCTAGTGTCTGGTCTCTGGATCTATGTCTGGAGCCTGGATCTTCCTGCAGGGTGCTTCGCCAAGAAATCAGTTGATGAGAGGAAAGTGTGTCTCTCTGGGTCTTCAACAGTCCCTATTTATCCATTTCCAAAGTGGGTGGGGAGGCTGATT
Source organism: Ambystoma mexicanum (assembly GCF_040938575.1). NCBI lineage: Eukaryota > Metazoa > Chordata > Amphibia > Caudata > Ambystomatidae > Ambystoma > Ambystoma mexicanum. The sequence continues at coordinate 360,121,313 of NC_090925.1, forward strand.
ATCTATGCCCAACCCTCTAAGGATCTGATAGGTCAGAGGATTTCCCCTCTCCTGATTTGAGAAAGGGGCAGTGTGTCATGTGTCAGTGGTGCTCCCATCCGGGCACATTCCTGTAATTTTTCATGTTCCTAACATAAACACCATGGCTACAATATGAATAATTTCTGGGGTTCAGTCTCAGAACATCGCACAGATTCCATCTTAGTCTTAAACTGTGTGTGAATTTTCCATTTTAACAATCTCTAAGTTTCATATTTTTGTCAGTTCAGTACACTTTGCTATAAGCATTTTTATAAAACCTACATTTACTTCCACTCCAATTCACATTTTCAGTCTGGCCCGCCTCCAGAGCTGGGCTGAGTCAGAGGGTCACATGGCTTGCCATCCTGCCAGAGCAGTTGTGGCCATTCACACCCGAATTAGCATTCCTATTCAGTCCAAGGAACCCATTGTTTCTTGGTCAGGGCAGCAGAGGAAATCTCCCCCCCCCTCCTGATTAACATGCCAATGCAAAATGGTCTCCTTTTGGTGGGAAGGAACCTGGTGTGAGTTTCTCAGGGGAAGAAGGCCTCTTGGAAGTTTTAACTGAATCAGGTTACCTTCTGGTCACTTGTAACATCATAGTTCGTTGTGAAAAAAAATACATTTATAAATTTAAAATAAGCAAACCCATCTTTACTTCCAGTCCCTTTTCAACGTGAAAATCAATGTGTGGCACTCTTATGGCATTTTGATGGAACCCTCTTCTTTGGCATAGTTTGAGTTCCATGTTCAACTTTACACATGATAGGTTTTAAATCGCCGGCCTCTGACAGAGGTGAGTAACGGTACTACACCGATTTTTGACAGATTTCTTTCAGCAAGCAATCTTCAATGTGGATTTTCCTCTAAGTGTACTTCTGTGGACATTGTATTTATGTGGATTATTGGAGTAGAATGATGTTCAACACCCCACAAGGAGGTTGGAGTCTTTTGGGTGGTTTGTGAGCCATGACATTTGCAAATTTGACAACCAATAAAAAACGGATTTTTAAAACAGCTCTGTGTTTCTCTTGCAGTGATTTTGCTCTGTGGGTAGCCAAGTGATGGGTTTTGGCAGTGGTCACCTGTGTTACCACTGACATAGGCAAAAGTGGATGGCGGCCTAATTTGCAGATTTTTACTGCGTACCTTCTGGTGATTTTTTAACAAGCAGCATGCTTTCCGGCGGCCATTATGTTTCTGATGCAAGCAATGCACAGTAATGTTGCAGTGCTTGGACTAGTGGGTTGAGACATCCCACAAGCTACATAGATTCACAAAAAGGAGAATATTCATCAAAAGCAACTTGGATAAAATTCAACAACTTAATTGAGAAACAATCCCGGTAGGAAGCAAATTGTTCCTACAGAATGGGGAATACAAGGGTGTATGAAAAATTACCCTGATATGTAAAGAGAAATATTAATCAATCAACTGAATTTGTATGGTTATCTGCCAACGTGTAGGAGAGATCATAAATTCGTTCCCAAAGTAAATAGGGAACAAAACACATGGATAACACGTTTCGGCGTGCCGAATGGGCATCATTAGTTGGAGCCTTCCTCAGGGCAGGAATGATGTAGTAGTATTAGTTTCTCCCTAAAGGGGGCAGAAAAGAATGGGACATAGATTGTACAAAAAGTACTCAATTGGACTTATTCTAAGGTATAACAAAGTTTTGTGCTGCTGGTTTGAGTCAGAAATGCACGGATCACTCACCCTGTGTACACATTAAGGACAGGGGGAATCAGAAATGTAAAAAATTGCCATATGGGTGTTCAAAGAACATAATGAGAAAAGCAACTGGCCGTGCCTAGTATGCGGGGGCCCTGGGTTGTTTAAAGAAAAGAGCGCGTGTAATGTAGTAGTGCGCTTACCTGTAGACGCTCAAGACGGTGACTGCTCATCTAGAGAGGATCCTGGAAAGCGGAGCGGTCAGCAGAGGAAAAGCTGCTGCGTCATTCTAGTAGAGACGTTCCGTGAAAGCCTTCATGGAAAGTGCAGCTGCGGGTGATCAGGCTGGCTGGCTGGCGAGTCATGAGAAGGTTGCCGTGGTAACCTGGCTCCAGGCAATGTAGGAGCAGAGTTGTGTCTGGTGACACGGTCAAGAACAAAGCTCTCAATCGAGCGAGTCATGGGGCTCGTGACCAATCGGAAAGGAGGTTGGTCACCTGCCTGAAGAGTAACCACAGCCTAACTAAAATAAGTAAAACGGAAGACTCGTAAGGAGGGCAATGTGTGGCTGATGTTGGAAAAGCAGCGTGTCAGCACAACAAATGCAAAAGTAAATACATTCAAAATATATGAAACCGAAGGTACACGTGAAGATGAATCGTGGGGAGGAAGGGAAAGGGGGGGGCGGAGTCCAGCCGAAGCTGCGAAAGGTTGAGGAAGTTAGTGGCTAAAGCCAGCGACTGCCAGACATGGCAAGTCACAGCAAGGGGTGAGAAACAACAGATGTACCAAACATGATGATGGCCAATGTCATAGTGGATGTATACAGGCCAGGTAAATCCCAGGGAAGGATGACCAGGAGCACGATAAGCGCTGTGGGCATGACTAAGTTGCTGGTCATTGTGTACACAGCTGCATGACAAAGCAGGGGAAAAGTCATATTGGATGTACACATTCCTCATTCGGGCCATTACGAAAAGAGTCAAGCCGATGGATCCATCGGGCTTCTTTTGATAGAAGACTCATGAGACCATTCGAGGAATTAACCACACTATGTCTACAATCCACCAGGTGATGTCATCAACTGAATGGTGGAATTCGACATAGTGGCTTACCAGGGGCGCGCTCAAGGTTTTGCAGCGAATTCTGGATCGATCTTCGCAGATTCTGATATGGGCTGCACGTATCCTCTGACCCACATATTTGAGGCCATAAGGGTGCTCTGACATACACCACTTGCTTGCTCGTGCAGTTGGTTAAGTTGCAGAGGGTCCATGGCCTTCCATTTACCACAAATTCTTTAGTCTTTCTCATGAATTTACAGGCCGTAAAGTTCCCACATGCAAAATGCCCCACAGTGCTTCTCAGGTTCCAAAGGCCTAGTGTAGGTGCTGGCTTAACAAATCTGGAGTGGACAAGATAATCTCTTAAATTCTTCCCACGTTTGTAAGCGAATCTGGGGACTGGCTCATCCTGGAGACATAATCGGGTCAGTGGCCAGTATTTAGAGATGAGTTTACGTATTTTTTGAGAATGGGTACCATGTGTGATAACACAGGTGGTTCTGGCACGGGAGCTAGGTGTTTTGATTTCAGGTGATAGTAAAGCCTCCCTGTTGTAGAATCTAGCGCGTTTTTGGATTTAGAAATTATGTGATGTGGGTATCCTCTCAGTCAGTCTGCTGTCTAGGTCCTGTGCATGTTCACAGAAATCTTCAATGTCAGTACAGTTGCGTCTAATTCTTAAAAACTGACCATACGGAAGGTTTTCTCTAAGATGTTTCGGGTGGTCGCTGGAAAAATGGAGGTAAGTGTTTGTCACTCGGTTTGCGAAAAAGGTTGCATTTTGGCTTTATTTCCAAATCCAGGAAGCTGACCATAGTGTCACTTGATTCCATTGTGAACTGAATATTGGTGTTCACATTATTGAGCCAATTTAGGAAGGTATCCATCCATCGTAAGCACAAAGTACCCGGCGTTCACAGTTGGCGGTTCTCATGATCAGTTTTGGGTCCTGCCATTCGGGCTCTCCTCCACCCCAAAGGTTTTCACCAAGCTTTTGGCAGTAGTGGCAGCAAGTCTATGGGGGCTGGGGGGAGATTCAAATCTACCCCTACCTGGACAACTGATTGATCAGAGCATGTTCTCCAGAATGGGCTCAGTCACCTCAGTCGCACGTGCCATTTTCTACACAAGCTGGGCTTCTCCCTAAACTTCAAGAAGTCTCAATTGACGCCATCTTGGAAGCTTCCCTTTATTGGAGCAGTCCTGGATTCATCCTCTGGGAAAAGGCTCACCATCCGAGCTGAGGGCTTAACATCTCTCAAAGATGGTCCAAAAATTCAAGAGTGCCCATTATCTTCTGGCCTTGACTTCCTAAGATTGCTCGGCCTCATGGCATCCTGCATTTTTCTGTTGCCAGAAGCCTGTCTGAGAATGCTATCCCTTCAGTGGGCTCTCAGATCCCAGTGGTCCCAATTTTCTGGCAGAATGACTGACCTTATTCAGATACAAAGAAAGGTCGCCCAGGATCTTCATTGGTGGGCCTGCCGAGAGAATATGAGGAGAACCCTTTTGGTAACCATGGTTGGAGATGACAGTTGTGGCAGGTGCCTCCCTCTCAAGATGGGGGGGCACATATATATAGGATCGTTCAGTCAGAGTCCAGACTTCATATCAACTTTTTAGAGCCGAGAGCAATCAGACTAGCGCTGATGGCCTTTCTGCCCTCGATACGGAGGATACTTGTCCTGATTCTTTTTTTAAACATTTAAAAAAAACCTTTATTTATGAAAAAGAAAGGAGAAAACAAACTGGTGGCTTTCACATCAAATGGCATCACTTGACAATTCAGTTCAGCCGAGATGAGCATTTAGCCACAATGGAAAATAAACCGCTTGCACTATTGACCGTAACCCGTTTCAGACTTGGATAACAAGTACTGTATAAAATCTTTCCAAGTGTCTCTTGCTCGATTTCCAGCTCGAAGCACTGAGATCTATAATTCTTCCGTATCATTGACCCAGGTAACATCATGTAGCCAATCATGACAATTTAGGGGGCTCCTTTCGTACCCAGTGGAGTAGAATAGCCCTTTTGGACAGCAGCAGGCCCACATTCAGAAAGTTGCACCTCTGCGGATTCTTTTTCCCTGTGTACCCTAGTATGCAGGCAACTGCAATTAATTCTGTTTGCCCCGGGATCCCGTCCAGTGTAGCACAAACCTCGTCCCAAAACGGTGAGAGCTGGGCAGTCTCAGAACATGTGCATTAAATGCGTGCTCTCACTGCTACGTGTAGGGCAATTATGTTTGGCATTTGGGTAAAGCGTTGTAAGGAATACTGGCATAAAGTGAGTTCTGTTGAGTATTTTGAAGTGGATCAGTCGGTATCTAGTATTCAATGATATTAGTTTTGTCGGTACGACATCCTTTCATCTGTGTTTTTTTTTTCGCTGCCTTTTTGCCGCAGATTTTTTACCGGGGGAAGAAAAAAAACATCAAAATATGGCGGTGGGTAGGGGGATATAAGGTTTCTTGGTGTTTTGGGGCTAGATTCTAAATAGGTGTGAAGGGGAGTTTGGGGGGGTAACAAAAAATGACACACAATAAAAATGGGTGATGGAACGACATGGAACAGTTTTGTCAATGCGCAGATATGCGACCAATGTGTATCTGAGAAGCTTGTTTCCAGGTCATCTTCCCATTTACTTCTAATAATTACTGAGTGTGTTACTGTTGGTTTTTGCGCTAGTTTGTATAGCATTGATATGGACTTCCTACCAATAGAGTGGATGACTATGTACTGCAGGCAGGGAGATGATACCGGCTTTATGGGCATGGTTGGCCAGCATGAGGACAGTGCAGCTCTGATACAATAATATTGAAACCTTTGTAGTGTTGTGTCCCCTACACATAATTTGTTCTTGTCCCATGAAATGAAATTGCCAGCTACAAACATGTCTCCCAGCCACTATATACCGGCGGTGCTCTAGTGCGTGGCCAACATTGTGTCTAATGTAGGTTGTATAGCCCCTATCCCCAATAATGGAAGGTTTCTATTGTACGGTGCTAAGCAGTCAGATCACTTAAATAGCTTCGCCCAAGCGTCCCGTGTGGCTAGTCCTTGCCATTCCACTTTAATCCGACCATTCCAAACAAATGAGCAGATCTCTGTTAGCTTGTTGAGGAAGAGCCTACCTGGCCACATTGGGATTTTGTGGAAATAGTAGAGGAGCTTAGGCAAGATTAGCGTTTTTATAGGTGCCAGTGAAACAGGAAGGCACGACCATCTATTTAGCTTGGTCTTCAGCCTCTTTATATAGCACCTGTAGTTTAATTCCATTGCCAACTTGTGTGATCAAGTGACACCTATCCCTAAGTATTTAACATTGTTGGGGTCCACCTCAGCCCGCACATATTACCGGGCTTCTGTGTTTAGTCAGTTAGGGGGAATATTTCTGATTTATTGAGGTTAAGCCTCAAGTCTGAGTGCTTACCAAATTCAATAACTGCGACCAGTACACGCCATAGGTTACTTATATATAATAGAATGTCATCAGCATACAGGGAGATTATCTCGGATTTGCTCCCGATCTTGATGCTTACTCTGCCAAACCTGTTTATTTTATTTGTTGCTAGCGCGCAGACCTGGAGGTGTTGCCGCACTAAAGGTACATAGTTAGAATTAGATGGAAACAGTATTTACATCATAGATCGCGAGTCATAAACACTATAGTAGTTGCATTACATCATAGATCATGAGTCCAGTTCAGAGTAGATAGGGCCGTCAGAAATTATTTACAGATATTAGTTGAACAGTGAAATTTTTACTTTCTTGCGGAAGAGTGCGTAGGCAGGTCTGTCTTGGATCTGCTGAGGGAGGGCGTTCCAGAGTGTGGGAGCGATGGTGGTGAAGCAGGAGCCCCCAGCTCTCTTTTTAGCAAATCTGGGTATGTTCTAGGCTGATGTGATGGAAGAGCAGAGATTGCGTATGTTGTGTTTCTTGGTGATACAGTTAGTGAGGTGGGGGGGGCATGTTGTGTAAGCAGTGGTAGGTGATGCTAAGGAGTTTGAATTTTGATGCAGGCTTTGATGGGAAGCCTGTCTGATGCGAGCAATGTGGTTGGAGCGCTTCTAGCCCCAGACTGCTCTGAGGGTGCTGTTTTGGAGCAGTTGGAGTTTGTTGATGCTAGGATGGCATTGCAATAATCTAGTTTGCTGCTTATGATCTGGCTAGGGTGAGACAGTTGTTGGAGGTAAGGAATTTCCTAGAAAGGTTTAGAAGTTTTGTAGACTAGGCTGCAGAGGAGGCGATTGAACTAAACATGCCCACAATAAGGAGCTCTGTTTTTTCATCATTCAGGAAGAGATGATGGGTGATCATCCTGGCCTGTATGATGCTGGAGACGTGATCGATGTTGGTAGAGTCTAGGTCGTGGTTACCAGTGATTTGAGGAGGACCTGCGCATCATTGGCAAAGTTGGTGTATAGAATGTTCAGGCTCTCTAGGTAGTAAAAGAGGGGTTTGTTATACATGTTATAGAGGGTGGGGGAGAGGCAGGAGCCCTGTGGGACACTGTAGGAAACTGGTATGGGGTCAGCTGTCTCGGAGCCCACAAAGACCCTGGTGGAACTGCCAGATAGGATTGGATCCATAAGGTAGCTTCAGAGGTGAGGTGGAAAATGGTAGTGAGGTGCAAAGGATTTCGTGATATACGTGGTCAAAAGCTGCACAGAGGTTTAACAGTAGGAGGATAGCGAGCTCACCATTATCCCTAATTGGTCGAGCTGGATGTTTAAGGTTAAGGAGGGCAGATTCAGTGCTGTCTGGATCTGAAGCCTGATTGCGGGTACCTAGTAGATTATGGCTTTCAAGGTGTGGTTGCAGTTGCGAGTAGGCAGTGCGGCCCAAGATTTTGAGGTATGGAACACTGGGCAGTAGTTGGTAGGGATGGTGGGGTCTGAAGTGGGTTTCTTCAGTTGAGGCGTGACCTATGCTTCTTTGATGGCAGTAGGAATTGAGTAGGACTTAAATGATGACCTAGTATGGATCACATCAGCCAGCGGTTCAATGATCAGGGTAAACAGTCAAGGCGAGAGGGGACATCCTTGTCTGGTACCCCCTGCACCAATTGCAGCACCTGAGATAACGTTCCATTAGTGTATACTCGTGCATATGGCATTGCATATAGAAATTGAGGCCGAACCCATAATTGTTCAGGACCTGAAATAAGATTGGCCAAGAGACTGTCGACTGCCTTCTGCATATCCAGGGCCGCAGCGGCTGCACCCTTATCTTGGGGGGGCTTGCGCAAGTAGATTATAGAATCTGCGTAAGTTCAGTGCCGTCGACCAGCCAGGTATGAAGTCCTCCTGATCCTCATGGATCATGTGTCGCATCACCCGGGACAAGCGTGTTGCCAGAACCTTGGCGAATATCTTTGCATCTGTTTATCAGCGACAGCGGCCTGTATGATTCGCACTTGTTGGCCGCCTGATCTGGTTTGAGCATTAATATAATTGCCTCGCATAGTATGACCAGCAAGTGGCCTTGTATCAGGGCCTCCAACCACATCTGCAGTAATAACGGAGCAAGTTCCGCTCGGAACCCCTTGTAAAACTCAGCACTAAGTCCATCAGAACACAGTGCTTTACCATTGGGTAGGTCCGTAATGGCAACATTCATTACTTCAACGTCTTCGGTTTTTCTAAAGACATCCGTGCCCCATCCGATAGTAATGTCGGTATCTTTGGTATTCATCTATTTCCGTTATTGTACTCACTCCTTTCGAGTTTATAGTTCAGACTAGAAATCATAAAATACCTTATTAATGTCTTCTGTGTGTGCAGTGAAACCATCGGTCCGAACCACACTTGGAATGTGTGAGGCCCCCTATCTGTTTTAACTTCTCGTGCCAGTAACCTGCCCGGCCTGTCTGCTTACCCGTATTTTCGAGCTGCAGCGGGCCTATTGAAAAATCTTAATTCCCTGCTAGTTACCCCACGAAAGGCATCTAACGCTGCCTTTATATCCAGCCGCACTGCAGGGGGGGGGGTCAATTGTGTACAGTTGTTGTAAACACGCCAGTTCGGAATCACATTTTTTCAATTCGCCCCTAATTACCTTCAACACGCCAAATTCTGTTGAGATGGCCACTCCTCCAATATAAGCCTTAAACCCCTGCTACAATATCCTTCTACTCGAGACTGAGCCCTCATTAAGGTAGGAATATTGTTTAATATTATCCCTTATGTTTGTTTTGAGCACAGTCTTCCAATGCAGTCGGTTTGAACCACCAATGCAGTCTCCCTTTGGTTTGCCCATTTATATGCATGGTTAGTGGGATCGGTGAGTGGTCTGAGAAAGTGCAAGGGAGTACTGTGCAGTCTGTGACATCATTCAATATAGTCCCCGTGACCAGCCACACATCTGTGAGTGGATGTCGTGTACCGACAAGTAGAAAGTGTAGCTTCTTTGAGTGGAGTTCAGGGCCCGCCATACATCCTGTAAGCCTAAGTTGTCCATGTGTAACAGAATGTGTGCTGCATTCGTTGGGGACCGCTTCTTTGACTATGTTCTGTCCAGTTGTGTGTCAAGTATGGTGCTGAAGTCGCGCCCCCACATATGGGGAATTGGGCATATTTGTGAAAGACTCCTAGAATGAAGGGTCATCCGTGTTGGGGCCGCAGATATTAATCAGTAACACCTCCCGTCCACCCAGTTGCCTGTGGACCATCACAAAGCGGCCCTGCTCATCTACCATGGAGGCCAGAAGTGTGAATGGGAGGGTGCAGTGTATCCGTATCATAACCCCCCCGTGCTCTAGGTGAAAAGGACGTGTAGCTCCTACAGACACTCCACCACGGAGCAAAGCTGGCTGCTTGATGACCAACATATGAGTTTCTTGTAGGAACAATATATATTGGCCCCCCATTCTATTTGCATATGCAGTGATTTTATGTGCCTTAATTAAACTTCTGAGGCCTCTGACATTCCAGCTGAACAACCTAACACTCTTACCTGTGCTGGCTGTCTGTGCCATTGTCTACCAAACGATGTCCTGAAATCGCTCCTATGCCTAATTGAGTGCCCTGAAGTCCCAATGTAGCCACCCTAAAAAGTATTTGAACATTTTCAACCAAACCCGCAACTCTCATGTCCCCCACCCCCTCATTGCCCTCCGAACTTTGGCCCCCGGGCTTGTCCCAATTAACCATCAACAACAGCAGTTACCGCTTCGAGTGGGGCTTACTTTGTGTAGCCATTCTGGGCACACATCCAGTCAACTTGTGCCTTGGAATAAAAAGAAAAAAGTAAATGATCTACCATTTGCTCAGTATCGCCAGATCTTTTCTTCTTAGGCTGACAGCTTCTCATAGGTTTCAAGTAGTGATTCCTTCCCGCCCAGACGTGACCTGAATCTGAGTCTCCACAAAGGACACTGCTTCCTCTGGTAGTGTGAAAATGTAATATTTACTGTTGTGTTGAATCCGGAGGTGCGCAGGGAACAGCATGGCGTATGCAATATTGCAGTCCCTGAGCAACGTTTTAACCTCTGCAAATGTTATCCTCTCTTGTTGTTTCACCACTGTCGAGTCTGGAAAGATATGTATAATATTACAGCAGAGTTTAATTTCCTTTTCCTCCCGAGCCACTCGCAATAATGGGTCCCTGTCGCGGTATTTCAGTATGTGGCCTATGATGGGCCGCGAGTAGTCTCCTGGTTTAGGCTTGCACATTAAGGCTCTGTGCACTCTCTCAACTGTGAACAGCAGGGACCAGCCAGGGTCCCCAAGCAGCTCTTTTAACATATCTTCAACAGCCTTCCCTGTATTGCCCCTCAGTGCATCCTCTGGGACACCAATGATCCAGATATTATTTCTTCTTGATCTGGACTTAAGTCCTCACAGTTGGCTTTCCCTTGTTTCATGTCTTTGGCAAGTCTGGATACCTTTTCCTGAAGGGCCAACACTGTGTCTTCTCTGCTGCTTATACAGTTCTCTGCCTCAGTAATTCGTTGGGTTTCTTTCTCCAACTGGGTGCTGATGTAGCATTTGCAGTGATGTCGTCAAGTTTATTATTAACTGATGCACATCCTTGTTGCATGGCATCAATCATGTTTTTAAGGTCTATGGTGTTTGCAGTCTGATGCTCATTTGCAGGGGCGGAATTATCCGATGTGTTCGTGGCCTCCATGTTGGGTCTTGAGATGGGTTTGGTGAAGTGATATATTGTTCCACCTTTCTTGCGGCCCGAGCCCTTTGTCATAATGTCACACAGGTAAGTGGACCCGGGGGGGCTGGGCAGTCAGCTGTTTGTCGTGTTGAGCCCAGATAGATCTCTGTTCCTAGAAGGGGTTATCTCTGACTCTAGGTCCTCAGTGGGGAAGCCATTCCCCCCTCTCACCTTCCACCAGCCGCCCCAGTGCCTCCTCACCCCCACCCCTCCGTGAGCCACACAGTATGTTGTGATGATGGCCCCCGGGTATTCCAGTAAGTGTAAAATCAATGGTGTTCTAAGTCACCTGCATATGCCTTCAAACTGCCCCAAGTGTCTGCAATAAGATGGCCGCTCCCTTAGTCATCCCCCGTTGTTTTGCCATGATGCTGGTGCCTTGTTATTCAGTGCTGGTGACAGGGCTTTGCCACGGAATATAGCACTATCTTGTAGGCTGAGCTGCATATCGTTCGGCAGCCCAGCTGTGTGCCGGGGCACCTGAGCGCAATTCGTTCAGTCCTCAGTGTTCTAGTCCCCCCCCCATGGGACTCCTTTGTGCCTGCGGTGCCCTGTCCAGGCCCTGCTGCGTGATGTTCGTATCGGCGGGCGCTTCTATCCTGTCCCTAGAGTCCAGGTGAAGAATTCTGTTATCCCCCGTGGCACCAGAAGGAAGACACTGTGCCACTCAGCATTCTCCCCTTCTGCGCCTATGCGGCCTCTGCTTTCTGCGACTTAATTCAATGGGACCCGGCGTCTGTACCATGCAGTGACTTTGCCGGTTGGTACCCAGGCTGCCAGCATGTAAATACTTTGAATTATTGCAGTGTTAGTTCCACTGCAGCCGGGCTATTTCAGCTCAATGTCCCCACCCGATGCAGAGCTTATTCACAGTCTGCCATCTTGGCTCGCGGCGCTACAGCACCTGTTAAATGTCCAGATAACGACGGACAACACAGTGGCCATGCAGTACCTCAACAAGAAAGGGGGTGGAGTCACTGACCCTGTGCAGAGACGCAATGCAGCTCTGGTTCTGGGCACTAAAAGAAGGAATCTCTCTCCTGGCAGTTCATCTAGCCAGAGAAGAAAACACTGCGGCGGACGCTCTGAGCAGGCAGAGCACAATCTCCCATGAGTGGGAATTAGTTAAAGTCCTTCTGGAGATTTTCGCCCTTTGGGGATACCCACAAGTGGATCTGTTCGCAACAAGTGTCAATCGGAAGTGCAAGCAGTTTTGCTCCAGGGAATTTCCTCAGAGCAGCTCTGGGGACACGTGTGGCATTTTCCACTCCTGTATGCGTTCCCACCAGTCCCTATCATTCCTCAGGAGGTTGCTCAGCAAATCCATGAACCTGATTGCTCCAGACTGGGCCAGAAGAAACTTGGTACCCGGACCTTCCCTCCAGTTAGTCTTCCCCCAAGAGAGGACTTGCTCTCGCAGGACACAGGACAGGGGGTCTCCCTCATCCAGAAATCATTACTCTGAACCTTCACGGTTGGTTTCTGATAGTGTGAGGTACAAAGATTGGGCCTTTCTGGACGATGTGATGGAGGTGTTGCTCTTGGCTAGAAGACCAGCAACAAAATCTGGTTCTGTGTTCTTACATTCTAGTTAATGGTTAAGGTGCACATCTAATTTTTAAATTAAATTCAAGATGATGTTATGAGGTATTTTTTATAAGAATTTAAGGGTGCTGGGGAGAAAACGATGGTCCTGACAAAAGTGAACTGTAACAATAACTAACACAAGAAACAGTGTACTTCGTTGACGGACACTCTCGTCCCCTACACAACTATAGTACTCTCAGAAAGGCAGTCAAAAATATGATCTTAATTTTATATCTGTGGTAGTAGTAACTCTTGTACAGTACATTCTTTAGCCATAGTGTTCATAAAACATTCTATATATTTAATGATGACAATGAATATTCATCACAATCACACTTAGATTTCAGCATTTATAGTCGGCCCGATAGCACGGCGAGTAGAGCGCTCGCTTTGCCATCTGTGCAGAGCCTGCTGATGCAGGTTCAAATCCTGATGGGGCCAAACTCAGCCTTTTATCCTTCTGAGGTCGATAAATGAGCACCACACACCATGGGTAATAATAAGCAGTGCTCAAATGCCTGGGGGTTCGTCGCACTGTATAAATGCTACATTATTATTATTAACCTAAAAATAGCTCAACGCATTTCGGGAGAATCCTTTGTTCAGGTGCTCGTTGGTCTGTCTTCTAAGAATTTTCAGAAATATCTAAAGAATACATTAGAATATATTCAAATAGTGTTCAAATGTTCACACTTTCATAATTTGTACATAAACGATCTGATCTTAAAACAATATATACGATCACCTGGTTAGACTGTGCCATGTGCCAACTTCAGGTACATTTTCACAAAATCTCGATCTGTGGGTACTCAAGGTCCACTCCCTATGGTAAAGGTATAGTAATCATTTAGATTATCCTGGAATTCACTATTTGTTTAGATATTTAAACTCACTTACCAAGACTGTGCTTTCTCCACAAGTCTTATTTTCAAGTATTTATTCCAAGAATGGTCATAATTTTCATCTCCGGCAATCCCTATTAACTGAGTATTTATCATTGTGCTTTCCACAAAATCATCAATAACTGAAAGTCACTAATTCAATGCGGGCTATTTAGCCGACTTACATGTGTGTGGGTTTCTCACAAGTAGTACTTCAGGGAAGTTGTATTTTCAGTGCCCTTCAAATTTTATAGGAATCTCATTTCCTATTAGTGTCTTCTAGGATTTTCCCTAGTTCATCTTGGGACAGTATGTTGCACAATTGTTCTTTTAAATCTGTTATTTCTGTGTCCATTTTGGTCAAGGATTTTGCTAGTTCTTCTATTGTTAATAGGAGGGGGAGTTCTAGAAAGCATTTATTTAGTATTTGTTCCCATCTTGTCACAAATGCTTGATTTTTCTTTACGTAGTATTGGTTTGAAATAAATTCTGATTCCTTTTGGTATACATTTTGCTTTAAACTATTGTGCTAGAGTAGGTGCATGTCATTTTTGGATAACTGACAAGACCAGAGAATTTCTCGCCAACAAATTCCCCACCATGCCAGTATTTTATGGCTTACCTAAAATTCATAAAACATGCTAAATCCTCTGCTATGACCCATAGAGCAGCAACAGATAGTATTTTGACAGATTGGCAAAATATGTTGATAAATTACTCAACCGGTGGTCCAAATAATGTCAACCTAATTGAGGGACACGAAGGTATGCGGGATCGATCTGGTGGTTGTGCGCTCGTCTCCACTTTTGACATATCAAACGTTATACAATTTTGTTGAAGGTGGCAGCCGGTTGCCCAAGTCCCAACAAACTTCCCACAAAGTTTGGATTAGTTTAACATAAGGTATCAAGTATTTGGGAGGGTGACCTGCACTCTACCAGTGGAATAATTACAAATCTAGTGAAGTAATGAGATATTATCAGTTTCAAAATGAGGTGTCCTCAAATCTTTTATTTATTGTCCTTAGATCAGCCGACACGTGTTTCGACCCAATTGGTCGTCCTCAAGGCTGGTAATCAAGAATGTACAATAGCATGCAGTTACATATCACAGACATGTTATTTGATACCACATAAAGCAAATCATATTTAAAGCATAGACCCATATAGAGCACACAACAAATAATGTAATGGGAAAATGTAGTATAAGAAAAATAAGGGAGATGAAGGAAGCAAAACATACCATACGTTGATATGCGACCGGTTGGATCAGAGGGGATGGGTTTGGAATGTAGAAAGATCCATTGCAAAAACCAGTGTAATTTTAGGGAAAAATCCATAGTAGCATAACAAAGGAACACAGAGAAAAATGGGCACAAAATAAGCCATGTGAATGTGGTATCCCATATTTGCATAAAAAAAATCAAATAGCCAGTTAAATTTGCGAGAGTTACTCAAAAAAACTTTATTACCATATACTGTTATATAATTTGTTTAGTACCATTATACCAGCACAAAGTGATCTATTTACTGAAAAATCATCCGAATAGCATAATAGTGAAATACCTACTCTCACATGCTCAGTGATTAAATCTCAAATTGGATAGGAGCCGTAGCCCGCTTACCGCTTGTAAAGATTTGATCATTCCAATCCTGAAGTTATGATATCCCGTACTGATTTGTTGTTGGTAGTTAGATGTCGGTAAGTTGTCTAGAAAATATATTAATCACAAATGGACCAAAATTACTGAAATGCAAATTATCGCTCCCAGAAAGAAAAAGAAAAACTATCTCAGATAAGGGGATTTTTTAAATGACAAAATCAGATAAAATTAAGTCTCACCTATAACCGAATACTTGAGCGTGAAGTCTGATATTATAATATCAGGTGGTTCTGAAGATTAATCCATTTTGATGTCTTCAAAGAGACTCATTCATAATTCAAAATGCCAAAAACTTCTGTGATGATGGTGTGATGCCTAAACAAAAGTCAGAAAAAACACAACCTATGTGATATAATTCAAATGAGCCGAATTGGTAAAGGTATATCGCTGCAGAGTAAGTGAAAAAATTGAATTCTATGTTACCTGAAGTATAGTAAATGGGATCAATCCCTGCTGCAGTTCATGGTGTTAGTACCATCACATGGAACGCCAAAAAAGAACTAATCTAAAATGAACCCAAGAAACATGATGATGTCACGCGCAACGTTGCGCATGACGTCAAATGTAAACAAAGCTATGTCATGGTGAAGTGGACGTCTAGCTACATGAACGTCCACGTACCATCAGAGGTAAACAGAATGAAAAGCCTTAATCGGTTAACCAGAGAAATACATAGCTATCGAGAAGACTGTGACATTAGAAATTTAGCAGTAAGTCCCAAAAACGAAAAAAGAGGGTGAACAAGTTATTCAATAAAAGTAGCAACAATCCAGTAGTGCTTAGGTATAGCTGCAGTATATAGCTGTGTTTATGGCGTAGTACCATCACACGGGACGCCATAAACAAACTAATCTAAGATGGTGCCCAAAAATCTGATTGATGTCACGCGCAATGTTGCGCGTGACGTCCGATGTAAACAAAGCTACATCACGGTGCGGCGGACGTCTAGCTACACAAACGTCCGCTGCCATCAGAGGTAAACAAAATGAAATGCCTTGGTCGATTAACTAGAGAAGTACATTGCTATTTGAGAAGATTGTGCCATTAAGAATTAGCAGTAAGTCCCAATAAAGAATCCTAGTCAAAAATGCGACCAAGTTATTCAATTAGAGTAGCAATAAACGGGTAGTGCTTGAATATAAGCAGTGGGAGATGGGCAATATACGGAAATATCAAATAGGATGTGCATTATTGCTCACTGATCAGAAGATAAGACTGTGAAAAATATATATGTATATATCTTTCTTTGAAAAATGATCATTTGTGCTGGTCAAATGGATACAATTTGAGAAATAACTAAAAATTGTTTGAAGTGTGTGAGTCCCTATGGTTATGAGTCAGAAATTAAAATCAGACTCATAGGAACACATGCATTTCGTGGTCACAATTGAGGCCAATTGTAGTACATCTAAGATGGCAGATAAGTTTGCTCTCTAATTGCCTTAACTTTAATTTCATATTTCCACCTCTTTTGCCCATAGTGATTTTGATGAGACCAATGAAGCGTATATCTTCTTTGTTGTCTAACTGATGCTGTTCCTGCCAATGTATGGCAAGTGGTGTTTTCGAATCAGGGTTTCTTAGACTTGATAGATGTTCTCTAATCCGGATTCTCAGCTGTCGTATGGTGCTGCCCACATATAGCCTTCCACATACACATATAATAGCATACACTACATAGCAAGATTTACAATTTATGAAAGCATTGATGTGAATGGTTCTACCAGTCATGTCGCTGAAAGTATCACAATTAGTTTGAACATATCTACAGTGGTTACAAGATCCACATTTGAAAAAACCTGTTTTTGTGCATAACCAATTTTTGTCGCTCTGGTCATTATTGATGTTCAGAAAGGAAGGACTAACTTTTTGTTTGATAGTTGGTGCTCTAGTAAACGTTAGTTTGGGCTTTGCTGACAAAAAGGGCTCCAGATCCTTTTCTAATCTTAAAATGTTCCAATGCTTAGCAACCAATTTGTAGAGTTTAGGGGAATCCTGTGAATACTGTGTGATGATGGCAAAATGGCGTTGTTCAATTCTTGTTTTGGTCTGATTGACAAATAAATCAGATTGTTTAGAAAATGCATATTTATCCCAGGCTTTAGATATAGAATTTGGGTGATACCCTCTTTCTAAAAACCTCCTCCTGGTTAGTACATTCACTTCTTCCAGATAGTCTTGGTCACGGCTACAGTTTCGTCTAGACCTATAAAATTCCCCAGCGGTGATGTTGTTGATCATAGATTTCTGATGGCTACTTGGCACATATAGTACTGAATTCACTTCCCTTGGTTTATGGAATATTTTGGTCTGTAATGAACATTTATCTACGAAAATATGGAGATCAAGAAAGTCAACATTAAATGCACTAGCGAAACCCGTGAAACGGATTCCAAAATTATTAGTATTGATGCTAAGCACAAATTGGTCAAATGAATCAGATGTACCTTTCCAAACAATCAAAATATCGTCAATATACCTCCTCCAAGCAATATGATTAGTTCCAAAAACCACTCGATTATAGATGTGCATCTCTCCAAAGAAAGCCATGAAGAGGTTAGCCAGAGATGGGGTGAATTTGGCGCCCATTGCTACTCCCTTTGCTTGTACGTAGTATTGATCATTAAAAATGAAAACATTGTTGTCTAGTGTACATTTAAGAACTTTTTATCTTATTGATGTGTTTGATATAGGAAGCGGAACAGTTTCTGAAAATATAGTCAATAGTTTGCAGTGCTAAATCCTGATCTATGCCGGCATACAGGGCCAAGATATCTAGGGTGGATAGTAGATAGTCTGGTTCCCATGTAACCGTCTTTACAAATTTCAAAATATGCATACTGTCACGAATATAAGATTTCATCCGTAGAACATGAGCATTCAAAGCTTCGATATATTGGGACAGCCTCTCTGTTGCCCACCCTATACCACTCATTATTGGTCTAACTTCAGGTAAATTGTCAAATGGTTTGTGTATTTTCGGTAAGAAGTATAGGGTGGGCATGGTCGGTTCAGAAATGATCAAAAAAGCTTTTTCCACCTCTTTTAGCATTCCCTTGGTATACTAAGTCTGAATCGGATCCAACAGTTCTGATACTACCCTCTTAGTAGGATTAGATTGAAGCTGAATATAGCATTGGGGAGTATTAAGGTGTAATTTACCCATGGACACATAGCCGACAGTATTCATGACAACAATTTTTCCCCCTTTGTCTGCTTCTTTCACTGTGATTGATTTATCTTTTGCTAAGTCATCCAGGGCTTTCACTTCCTCTTTATTTAGGTTGGGTCTGGTTGTCTTTTTTCCATGTAAATGCCTATCTAGGTTATTGTGTATATCCCTAGTAACTGCTTTGTGAAAGGTTTCTATGACGTTGTCTGTCCCTAATTGAGGGATGAATTTCGATTTAGGTTTGAAATCTGCCATAGTCAAAAGTCTGTCCTTGACCACTAAGTCTTGACAGATAGTCTCAGTATTAGTGTTCTGATTCAAAGATGTTATAGTTTCAATGTTTGCTATGTCTGAGACAGTATATGTGCTGAGAGGTCCTAAGATGGTCTTAGGTGTAAATGTTTGCACTTGTGTAGCAAAGAATTTCTTTAATTTAAGTTTCCGCAAAAATTTGTAAAGATCAATTTGAAAGTTGACAAAATCTGTACCCATACTTGGTGCGAAAGAAAGACCTTTATTCAAAACAGAGACCTCGGACGTCGTAAGATGTCTATTAGATAAGTTTGTAACTAGGTTGCCTTGGACTATTTAATCGTCCTTTTCTTGGAGGTAGATCTGGTTAGGATCCCTGGACGTGTTTGATCTTCGTCGGAGCTTCCACTTCCGTTTCCCCCCTTTCCTTCCCCTGTTGTGGTGTTCTGTGTTGGTGTAGGAGCTGTGTTTGGGATTGAGAATCTGACTTATTTTGTATTTGCAAATCTCTGATTTCCCTTTTTGTGCCTGCGAATTTGCTCTAAAAAACTCATACCCCCTACTCATACTTGAGGGACACAACACATTTCCTAAACATATTAAGGTATCTGACTGACCTTCCACCTAATCGGATTATATTCACATTAGATTTACAAAGCTTATATACATCGATTCCACATGGACGGATTGGAAGCTCTGGAATGGGCTAGAGGAAGTCCAGGGGAAAACTATTTTCAAGCAGACAAACTTTTCACTTAAGAGCAAAGTTTATTTTATACAATAACTACTTAAGGTTTGGAAGATAACATTATTTACAAATCTCTAACCTCAATGGGCTCAGCAATGGGCCCCAGTGTATGCCAATTTATTCATGCACGTATTTGAACGTAAATGTGTGCTACAACACAGTTCGGTCTACAAAATGACTAATTTGGAGGAGATTTATAGACCTCTTTGGAATTTGGATTGGGAGAAGAATAGAACTTGACCAATTTTAAAATATTTGAACAAGTCACACATGAATTAAATTCACGTTGGAAACAGGCAACCCAGTCATCCACTTCGTAGATGTTGTCATCAAGTTTGAAAATGAGCTAGAAACACGTATATTGTAACACCACAGATGTAAACAAATTGCATTACAAACGTTTCCATCCTCAACACCTAAAGGATAACCTTCCTTTGAGTCAATACTTGAGGATTAAGATAATTATATCTAATGAGAACAGACAGATTTAAAAAGAGAGGCTACCCAGAAAAGATATTAACCAAGGCAACCAACAGATGTTTGATTCAAAATAGAGAAAACTTACTAGCACCAAGAGAACACACAAATGCTCTGGAGTTAATGAAGTTAATTCACATCATTAGGTTTTCAAGACAGAGTAATCATTAAATCGATTGATAAAAAAGAACTGTAAAATAACACAACTTGACCCGCACCTTAACAAACTTTTCCCAAAACCTCCAATGGTAGTCTATACTAGAGGGAAGAAGTTAGATCAACTATTCCTGTCAAAACCCAAACCAAAGACTTTCCCATGTCTGCATTGTGTACATTGCAATAATATTCAGAAAGGAGATCACATTAGACACCCAAACACTGGTAAAAAGATAAGACTAGGATTCTGCGACATGTGACTCCAAAAATTTGATATATGGATTAATTTACCCATATGGCAAAATCTACATTGGCCAGACATCATGCAAAGTGAAGGAATGAATTACGGAACACAAATCAAACCTCTGTACAAAGATTGAGAAATCCCCAGTGGCAGGGAACTTTACAGCATTGAGAAATTCGATATCACAACTGATTTGTAATTTTGGAAACCATCAAAGCACCCTATGGGGGTGGGCGGAGCAATATCACAAACTTGATGTTTTCAAAAAAGAGATGTTTTGGATACACAAACTGGACACACTAGACCCTAAGGGAATTAACGAAGAGTTTTCACTAACACCATTTTTATAATATTGCACCTATACCATAATGAAGTGAGGAAGAAACCAATGTTGGAAATATATTCTACCAAACTGTAACATTAAAAATTATGAATTGTGAGAATATACACCTGTTTGGATCCTGTAAATGCGAATGCCATGCTGCCAGATGTAGATATTGGGCATAGGAACTAGTCAGTTGAGACAGTCATAAAGTGCTAGTTAAAGCAACATTTCAAGTGACTTTGACAGTTATGAAAAATGTTCCACCTACATGGTTTGAGTGTTAGATACACCCTCCACTTAATGTTAACTATTGTTCATCGATTTGAGACCTTCATGAAGCACTAGTTACAGCAACACGTCGGAGATATCATTAAATGTATGAAAAATGTTACACCTATATTGTTTGGCACACACACTAATTAAAATGAACTTTTGTTAATTATTTTCACAACACAGGAGTTATTTTCTGTGTCACTAAAGATTATTGTCACTACGTATGACGTCATCCGCTTACCATCTATGTGATGACATCACGTTAAAATGTGACGTTCCAGACGTCACATACAAATAGCGGCCATTTTAGACCGCAAATGAGTGCCAGCTCTGCAATTTTAGGATACCCGCTTGATTTTGGATCCAGTGGTAAGTACAATCTACTTCTTTTGAAACCGAGACATCCATTGAACTTATGAGATGACCAAGAGGAAGGAAATCTTACCTTCTGATTTTCCAAATAAGATCTACTATCTGCTAACTATTAGGAAGATTGAAGGGCACTGAAAATAAAACTTCCATGAAGTATTACTTGTGAGAAACCCACACATGTGAGTCGGCTAAATAGCCTGCATTGAATTAATGACTTTGTCAGTTATTGATGATTTTGTGGAAAACGCTATGATAAATGCTCTTGTTAATAGGGATTGCCTGAGATGAAAATGATGACCTTTCCTGGAATACATTCTTGAAAATAAGACTAGTGGAGAAAGCAGTCTTTGTAAGCGAGTTTAAATATCTAGATAAATATAGTGAATTACAGTATAATTTGTCTAAATGATTACTATACCTTTATCATACGGAGTGGACAGTGAGGACCCACAGATCACTATTTTGTGAAAATGTACCTGAAATTGGCCCATGGCACCGTCTAGCCAGTTAAGTTATCTGATCTTAAAACAATATATAATATGTAGAATTTATGAAGTGTGAAACTTTTAACACTATTTGAATATATTGTAATGTATTCTTTAGATATTTCCGAAAATTCTTAGAAGAAAGACTAACGAGCTCCTGAAGAAGGGATTCCCCCGAAACACATTGAGCTATTTTTATGTTAGAAATGCTGAAATCTAAATGTGATTGGATGACTATTCATTGTCATCATTAAACGTATTGTTAAATTCTTTTATGAACACTATGGCTAAAAAATGTACTTTACAAGAGTTACTACAACCACAGATGTAAAATTACAATCATAATTTTAACTGCCTTTCTGCCATTGCTATAGGTATGCAGGTGACGGGTGTCGGGTCTTCCATCCTCTTGACTGGCGCAGAGGCAGCACAAACGCCTACCTCCCTGTTGGATCTTGGCACCTGGGATGTTACTACCACAGGCCACCGCAACCCTCCGGGGAAAGAGGGTTAGGGTCCGTAGAGTGGATAGGTAGAGGTAGTTCAGGGGTAACCGGAAAGAGGTTCAGGGAAAAGGTAATGGATGCGTAGGGGAACTTAGGGAAACATGCTCCTCAGCTCCTGCTCTGGCTCCAGTGTACATTGACTCCGCCCTTGCACACTCACTCCGCAATCATTCTATGTGCTCTCTATAATTGGGGACCTTTGTACTAGAGCCCCTAACCAGTAAATGCTAGAACAGCTGTTCACACCTGTATTTTAGTCATACACTGCCCACCCTCGCAGAATGTCTAGCACTAGCACCCATCCCACATTGCATCATGTAGGCAAGGTCCCTGCATTTTCTCCATGCAGAGCAAACCGATTCCCCACATTACCCCATGCAAGGATAGAAAACAATATGCACACAATATGCAAGTACACTTAGCTTTGTTTTCTGTGTGAGTTCAAGGTTCTCCTGGCCTTTTCGTGTTGCTGGGCCAATGCGCCGTCACTCGGGTTCATTAGACGCTGAAATGAGCAAAGGTAAGTCAGTACATGTGCGCGGAGGTTCCGTTCCTATGAACGCTCCCTAAAGAGTTAAGACAAGTTACTGGTGCGGTTACTTTCACTGCTTGTTAACCAGAACTCTACGAGGAGTTAGGCATGGTTATCATGCAGGGATTAACATGCGTTGTTCGATCACGTCTCCCCGTGGTGTTCGAAGCTCTGGGCTGTTCGTAGTTAACGTTCCCCCAAGGCGCGCCTCCCTTCCAAGTGGAGAAATCAGCTGTACGTAATGAGAATAAGGCTGCTACTTATCTGTAGTTTGTACGCAGGGCCTGGAGTGTGGATGCAGGCGGGTTGATGCCCCGCATAGGCGTGCCTCCAGGAGCTCGTGAATACACATCTTCACTCTCCGGCAGTCAGGATTGCGAGCAGCGCTCACTGGACGCGGCTCGCGCATGCGCATTCGTGCGGCCGTGGCATTCTCCTCTCCAGCAGGCTCGTGCAGCACACAGCCTGCTGGGAAACCTAGTTTCCGGGCGGTTCTCCATCCCTGAGCCTTGGTCCTGCAAAAGGGGTGGAGACACGCCTGGAAAACCTGGTTGGATGCTTTAAGGCTTCACCCACTCCCCCAATGTCCATTACAGGGGCTACTACTCGCCCCACTGCCCCTTCAAATGCCCCAGCCCTGACAACGTGAGTGTCCGTCAACGAAGGGCACTCATGTATTAGTGTAACGGTTCACTTGTGTCAGGACTGTGGCTTTCTCCCCAGCACCCTTAAATTCTTTAAAAAAGACCTAATAACATCTTGACTTTAATTTAACAAATAGGTGTGCAGCTTAACCGGTAACTGGAATGTAAGAACAAAGAACCAGATTTTGTTGTTGTTTTATAGCTGAAAGCAACACCTCTCCTCACTTCTGAAGGGCCCAATCTTATCCTACATTGCCACTTTTGCAGAATATTTTCATCCAAAAAATAATTCTTTTTCTCGTTTTTTTAAAAAAAACAAATATTTGGGGGATGCCCCTCTTCCCTATTATCTAGTCCCTATTCCCCCAACCCTTAAATTCCCTTACCTCTGCCCCCCCCCCCTGATTTTTTGATGTTTTCTCGGCCGAAACTCAGTGAGGCTGGCGTAAGGTCGTCGTACCACATAATTCCTGTACCGCTGTAACAAATTTTGCAGCTGGTGCAGGGAGAAGAAATGTGATCCTTTTGCGTGTAAAGTTTCTACTGTTTGTTCTTTTTTACTTTATTTATCTCATTCAGGGCTACAAGTAACTACAATCAAAGGCTAATTAGCGGCACTCTCCATCTTTGAGATCACGAGACGAGGGATCTTACTTTAAGGTCCTGATTGTGATACACTTCCTAAAAGGTTTGACAAACCTGGTTCCGTTCATCGTCCCAACATGGGAATTGAACCTAGTGTACTAACGGCTCATGGGAGTTCCTTTCGAGCCCTTTCTTTTGATTGGATGTTCCTCCCACATATTCCTCATCGCCCTCCCATCCTTCCCCTCTTGCTTGCCAACAATTTCTGTATTAACCCTTCCTTTCTTGCAAAGTCTGATTCATCTCCACTTATGCCAAAGCATGCAAAGAGGGGAGAAAAACTAGAACGGAGCCAACAGTCGCCACACGTGCTTCTTATACCAGTGTGGACATTGCGGTCGAGGGCCATGACTTGACAGCGCATGAGGCCCGAGTCTATGAAAAAGAAATTCCGAAGCAAGCTCCAAGAAGACTTGTAGTATCCACAGCCTCCATTGTCTCTACACAAGTCTGTAACCCTGCCTACCGCAAGCTTGCTGGTAACTTCTAACCCCATCCCTGTTGCCTATGGCTTTACCAGTGCCTCGCAAACCACATACACTGTCTACTGATGTTTCATCTTCAGGTGACACTCCAACTTCACAATTGGGTCCATCGCTCTCTAGGATTGGATGCTGAGGTAGAGTAAGAATTGCCTTCTTCAGTAAAGACTTACTATGATCGCATGATGGGTCATGCAGTTGTTACATCTGGTTTCCAACCCATGATTGAGATGAGTGCTGGTTGCATCCCAAATCTGTCAGAACAGAAATACCAACCATGTAATAAAATAGGGAAGAAACAAATGGCAGACTACTGATTCTGTTAGACCATGAAATAGAAACTTGATGGACCATAGATGCAAATTCAAGACCAGATATGCCATGCTTCTCCTCCAAAGGCTCCATCTTTGGTGGTGGTCCTGGCCTCCTTTCATCAATCCAAGACTCTAGCAGCTTATGCTACGGTATAGCCAAGTAAGGAATAACTGTTTTCTTCCCAATAAGACCAAGAAACTTGACAGATTAGCACCATAAACCTAAGGCACATGCTATACTGGCTGCATGCAACCAAATTGCTTCTATTATTAAACAACCTCTTCCTGCTGCTACTGGGGTAGAGAAGAAGAGAGGACTTGAAGATGAGGCAGAGCTTTAAACCCACAACTATGTTGAACAAAGTGTGAGAGTGCAGGTTGAATGTGTGTGTTTGTACATTGTGTGTGTGCAGGCGAGGAAGATTGTGGGGTCAGTTGTCTGTGTTGGTACATGGAGTGCAGAGGGGGGTTCGTTTTCACGTGCGAAGATAGGACATGGAGGAATGAATGTGCAGAGGCAGTGTATAGTGCGTCTCTTTATTATATTCACACCAGCAACTGCCGTGCAGGCACCAATTCTCACGAAAGTATTTGTGCAAAAAGTCCAACACCAACTCAAAATTTCTTTTGCTCGCCTTGTAGTACATATGTAACGCATTCCAAAGAAATGTAATGCCAAATTTTCATTAACCGCTCTTGTTCTGTAGGGAATATAGGTTGTTTAAATCTTTGTGCAATGAGTGACACAGTGGCAACACTTAATCATATAAGCTTTCCTTTGATTCTTTGCCATTAAAACCTCCAATATGTCACCCAAACCCAGCATTGCCTCGTCCATATCTCTCCGTATTTGGGGACCAAATATCTTACATTCTATTAATAGTCCCCCAAAAAACCTTCACTTTAGGACACTCCCACCATATATGGGGCCACGTTACTATTTCTTTACATCCCACCAACATTCCTCTGAAGCAGTCTTGTAAAACGTATGTATTTTCTCCGGTGTGAGGTGACATTATCTTAACCCACATTTCCCGTATCTGAAGTACCTGCATCTATTTGGGATCCCCTTCCAAACCGCCAACCATTGACTCTGCGTTATGGGAATACCTATATATTTCTCCCATAGCTTCATGTATCCCCATTCCACTTGACCTAAATTCTCTCCAATTATCTTGTACAATGCCCCAACAACATGTCTGGGCCCTGGATTTGTAGTGATATATTTCTCAAAGGGGGTAAGATCCCTTATTAAATGCGTGCTTCCCATTAGCCAATGTCGGAGTTGAGAAAACCTCAATCTTTCATTTTCATTTTAAACAAGAATGCCTGTATGCTTTGTTGAAAGGTTCTAATCTCCTGACCCGCCACCATATCACCCATCTTCAAGCATCCCGCTTCCTCCCATGTCTTAAATGCATTCTGTTCTAGTCCCGGAATAAACTGGGGATTGCGAAAAAGGGGTGTAAAGAGAGAGGGTAACTTAGTGATGCCTGACTGCTTCACCACAGCTTCCCAAACATGTGCCATCAACGCTGTAATGTTACTTTTGTACATATTGATAGGATGATCTTGTTTTTTATACCAAAGTACTTCCTGAAGGGGCTTCCCAACCACTGCTCTGTTCATTTGCACCCAAATGTTCTCCATGTCCCCTTTAAACCGTTACCAGATAATTTTGAAATCTGCGGCCCGCATCCCTCCCTTTAGTATGGATGCCGTTAATATCTTCCATGCAACCCTAGGTTTTTTACCTCCCCAAATATCCTGCATAATTCTTTTGAGTGTCTTGAAACATTTCTGGGGACCATTATTGGTAGCGCCTGAAAAGAATAAACCACCTTTGGGATAACCATCATTTTGATTACATTTATTATTCCCGTCCACAATGTCGAGAGGTTGCGTATCCCAAGCCATTGTTTAATTAACGCCAAAAGAGGGAGATAATTTACTCGATACATCGACTCCAAGGAATCGGTTTATTGTATACCCACGTATCTTATTCCCTGTTCCGTTAGTACAAACTGGCTGTCATTGCCATCCCCCTTCCTGATCTTTTCCCTTCTTGAAATGTCATCATTACAGATTTTTGTATGTTGATTGTTAGGCCTGATCACATCGGTCACTGTCAGTAATAGGTCGTCCGCAAATGCCATTACTTTGTGTTTTTCTCCCCCAAATTGAATACCCTTGATTTTCTCCTTGTCCCTGATTCTGGGCAATAGTGGCTTAAGATGTAATGTGTATAATACCAGAGACAACGAGCACCCTTGTTTGGTCCCCCTAGTTACCCGAATTATGTCTTGTCCTTACCTGACTTTGGAAAAAGCACCACCTTTGCCTCTTCCATTGAAGATGTAATAGTACGCCCCACCTCCCCCCCTGAAGGAATTAAAGTGAGGTCAACACTGGGGTCAAGACCTCTATATAGGTCTTATAGAATAATGCTGAGAAACCATCCGGTCCCAGGGCTTTGTTAAGAGGTAGATACTTTATCGCTTCCCAAACCTCCTCTGAGGTAATCTCCCCCTCTAACTCTTCCCTGTCGCCTTCATTTAGTTTGATTAACCAGCATTGTTTCAAGTATGTCTTTTGCACTTGGGAGTCTGAGGTATATAAAGCTGTATAATACTTTGTACATGCTTCTATTATTTCTTTGGAGGAAGAGCACATTTTTCCTTGCTCAGTTTTAATAGTAGGAATGGTCCTTGCTTCTTCCTTTAGTCATACTTGTCGTGCCAACAGGCGATCAGCCTTATTAGCTTTGATGTAGTAACTCTGTCTTAAATCCAACAGGGCTTTCTCAGCATGCCTCGTCTGCTGCAAGTCTAATTGTCCTCTGAGGTATCTATATTTTTTCGGTATTACTACCCACTTGTTCATTTCCATCTCCTTCATAACTACCTTTAATTGCGTTTCTAGTTCTACTTGTGCTGCTGTTAATTGCTTCTCCCTTTGGGCTTTTTTCGCTATAAGTTCTGCTCTCATAATCGCTTTAAAAGCATCCCATATCCACCTTTCTGGTGTTCTCTAAGTCCCATTTAACTCCAAATATTCCATAATTCTGCTACAAATTTATTTACCCAGTACCTGATCTTTTATTATATATTGTGGACATTTCCACCGTGATAACCCTGTCCCTTCATTTTCCTGAAGAATTGCTAGCGTTAATGGTGCATGGTCGGATAAGATTATAGGGCCTATATCCATCTTCTGTATCCGTCCTAACAATGAAGCTGAGACCCGCATATAATTGATCCTCAAGAATGTCAAATGGACAGATGAATAGAATGTATACCCTTTATTGTCCTGAGTTTTTTTTCCAAGCATCTATTCATGATAAATTGACCATACTCATTTTTAGTTTTTGAGTGGGAGGTCGTTGTAATATCTGTCCAACCCTGCTCCTACCGACTTGTGGATCCCAGGCCATATTAAAATCCCCTGTCAGGATAATTTGGCCTTCTGCAAACTGTTCTAACTTGCTCAAAACCCCTTGTAGATGCCCATCTTCACCCAGAATTTGGAGTGTAGACTGGAGCAATCGTATTTTGCATTCTCCCTATTTGAATTTTCATGAAGATATCTTCCCTTATCGATTTCTTTGGCCAATATGTTCTGACCAACCTGACCTTTCAAGGCTATTAAGACTCCTCCCTTCTTTTCCTTGTCATTTGACTGTATAATATGTGGGTAACCACATAGCTTAAATTTATTTGCATCTTTTCTTGAAACATGCGTCTCTTGAAATGTTGCCACATCAGGCTTCTCGCGACTTGGGAACGATTGCACTTTACATCTTTTGACTAGGGAGTTTAAGCCCCTTATGTTCAAGGTTATGACAGAGATTTCTTTCCTGTCTCCAATCTATTTATATATGTATATATATATATGTGCACTGGTTATTCCTTTGGTAGCTGGCTCCCCCTAACCCCAAACAATTGTACCCCAACACCCCCCTGATTACCGCCCTCCACCTACCCTGCCTCTTCTCCCCAGTCCAGCCCAACCTATTCCCCTTCCTCCCATGTGTTACGTCATGGAGGTTGAGCGCTACTGCACACCCGGAGATTAATTGTGCGGGTTTACCCATACCATCACACCCCGATTCAAGCGATGAGCATCCCCCCCCCCCCCACGTCTCCAGCCGCCTTATTCACTCAGATTCCCTCCCGGCCCCAGAGAATAATATCAATCACAACCATCTCTACAGTCCCAAACTTGCTAAACTTAACGATAGGGCACATTTTATCCTTTCTTTTGGACATGGATGTCCGTGTGTCTATTGGCACCTCCTTGGAATCATTCTTTTGATGCTTTATCTCGATGATTTGGTCCATTCCCATCTTTTGTATCTCCCAATTTCAAGGAGATTGCGAACTTCCTTTTGGTGAATCCCTTCTTCTTCAGTCTTTAATATCTGTAGTCCTTCTTCACAAGTGGTGATTCGGTGGTGTTGTCCTTCCCATGAAAATAGCAGTCCAAAAGGAAATGTCCATCTGTAGCGAACTTGGGCTTTAATCAAAACTTTTACTACTGCAGCCATGAGTCTTAGCTTCAACAAGGTTACCTGTGCCAAATCCTGGTGCAATTGAATTTCAGATCTGTTAACCTTGGTTGGATTAGCTTTACTTGCTACCTGTAAAATTGCCTCTTTTTGTCCATACCTTTGTATTGCCACATCATCATCTCTGGGCCTCGCTCCTAGATCCTTACGTTTTCAGGCCCACGTCTGTATTCGGTCTAATGGAACTTCGTTCCCCGTTTCTAAATCTCGAAGATCGGAGAACACTTGTTGCATAGCTCAATCGTTTCTGGGAGGGATATGACCCGAATATTGGATCTCCTTGTCTATTTTCAAGATCTTCCATTTGTATTTATATATTGTGGGTCGCTGTTGCCAACTGGTCGGTCAATATATCTATTTTGTAAGCATCTTCTGCAATAACTTATATTGCTGCTTCGTTTTGTTTCTGCCATTAAGTAATTACTGTCACTTTTTACCTCCTGTAAAGATTGTGCAAGTTCTGTTCTTATAAGTGCGAGTTGTGCCTGAAGCGTTTCGGTCATTTGGTCCTTAAAATCGTTAAAGCATTGCTTTATTACTTCAGCGGTGGAATCCTGCTCTGTCATCTTTGGCGATGAAACTGCTCCAGAATCTTAATTGGTGGGTCAGGGAGGGGGGGGGGGGGGGGGGGAGTGTTTGCCTTTCTTCCATGGCCATCTCTTCCTTGCACCATAGTTTCAGGAGCGCACCTTCTTGTTTTTTCTTTTGCAATTTGGGAGCGGGCACCCCCCCCCCGTAGGTTCTTTTGATCTGATCTATTCCTAGACATTGTGGAACAGATCTACAGCCACGATATTGCCAGCTTCCACTTCACCCCTTCATGTTGGTGACAAGGTCTTAATTGCTTCTGCCCCAACTAACAGCTTCAAGTGCCCACACCTTTTTCACCTCAGAGCTTATCATGGGCTGCGAGTAGCGACTTATATTTCTCATGACCAATGATAATTAATATGCCCTGCAGTGTCCACCTTCCAAAGTATCACTGGGTTACCTGTAGCTGCCCTTAGAGATCCACTCTGCCTCCACGCGACTGCAATCCGTGTGGTATTGGCACACTCTCCGATCCACAGGAGCGCAGCCGCACTCCCTTTCGCCAATGGGGCTGTCCTCAACTCTACTGCTCGACTTACCGTCCCTGGGCGACCCGCAAGCAATGTTAATGGAGTGCTAAGGTTCTCTTGGGCACCTTTCCCGTCCCAACTCCCTCACTTACGTTGGCCCCTGTGAAGAGTGCCACGCCCCAGACAATGGCTCAACCGGATTGCGGTCCATTTCTTGTGTTTCTCCATCGATGTCCACAATGTAGATACTTCCTTCCCCTCCCGGGGGTCCTGGTAGAGTCTCCCAGGTGGTTGTTGTGTAGATGGCAGATCTAATTAATCCTCATTTAGACGTGGCAGGGAGGAGCCCTCTCCTCATGATGCAACTATCTCAGCAGCCATCTTGAAATCTCCATGTATTTTTTGAAGTAGGAAATGTTGAGGGTGATCCACCGACTGGGAGATTGTGCCATAAACATTGTCCCTTTTATATGAGAGACTATTAGCGGGCCAGGATCAAATTGGGAGTCGGACCTCCTTGCCTGCTTGCAATATACAAGAACTTGGCATGTTTCAGTTAATCGGCATACCTTTTCTTGTCTTGGTTTCTAGTGCAGTCCCTGGTGAGCACCTCTTGAACATCCTTGTCAGGTGGTCTTGAAGCCTAGTCTTCACCTTTCTCCTGAACATTGGCTCTGAGGTGGTTTTTCATTTCTATAGTCTCGCTAAATGTTACATAATGCTTGGTTAAGTGACATGGAGCGCAGTTCATTCCAATGATGGATCCCTATGTATTGCATGAATCTGGTGAAATCTAGACCACTGAGTGGCGGTCCATTGACAGATTTGAGTACATGAGGAATGCCCCATGCCAAGAAAATTTTATCCAGCTCCGGAGCGACGGTTCTGGCTCCTGTGGAAGAGACCATCTGTACAATGGGGAATCTGGAATATTTGTCCATGATGACTAGCCAGTATTTGCTGTCTCTAAAGGGTCTGAAGAAAGCAACCGAGATATAGCTCCATGCTGAATCTGGCATCTCTGACATGTGGAAGGGTTTTGGATTGTTTTGTATTTGTATTTGTATTTATTTATTTATATTGCGCAGCCTGCCCAGGGGCATCAGGGCGCATGTTTGTGAAGATTACAGAAGGCACTTACAATTTGCATAATAAATAAGCATACAAGAACGGTATATCTATACAAAGAAAGAAAAACAGGATTTTACAGGTTGTCACAGTACATACAAAGGGGATCGAGGTCGCAGATCATACGATGTATGTTTACCAGGGGGTGGCCAAATCTTCATCTTGCT
Source organism: Ambystoma mexicanum (assembly GCF_040938575.1). Classification (NCBI taxonomy): domain Eukaryota; kingdom Metazoa; phylum Chordata; class Amphibia; order Caudata; family Ambystomatidae; genus Ambystoma; species Ambystoma mexicanum. The sequence goes on from NC_090925.1 coordinate 360,152,924, forward strand.
CATAAAGCCATTGTTTAGTTCTCTGTTTGAAGGAATGGAGGGAGGGGACATTCCTGAGACCATTAGGTAGAGAGTTCCAGAGCTTTGCTGCCAGGACCGGGAAGCTCGTGCCTCTGGCTGTCTGAAGCTTAAAGCTAGGAATAATGAGCGTGTGTGCATGTGCAGATCTTAGAGGTCTGTGGGCTGTGTGTTGTGTAAAGCGCTCTGACAAGTAGGCTGGTGCTGTGTTGTTCTGTGCTTTGTAGCTTAAAATAAGGGTCTTGGCGGCAATAGGCTGTGGGATAGAGAGCCATCGTAAGTTACGTCTAGTGGATGAGATGTGGGCGCGCCTAGGTATGTTAAGAGCAGCCCTAATGGCGTTATTCTGGGTAACTTGAAGATTGTCGATGTTTCTTTGACTCGTTCCAAGGTAGAGGGCATTGCAGTAGTCCATTTTAGATAAAATGAGGGTTCTGGCAAGGATCAGACAGTTTCCATAGTTAGGAATGGACGGCAAGCAGTGATTAGTTTGCATGTGTAAGCAGATGCTGAAACTACTGAATTGGTTTATCTGGTGAGCGAGAGGGTGGAATCTAAATAGATTCCGAGTGTTTTAGTGACGTTGGTGACTTTAATGATGTTGCCATCAATATTGAATGTGTCATATTTGTTGTCAAGTTTAGCAAGTTTGGAGTGGGAGCCTAGGATGAGTAGCTCAGTTTTCTCATCGTTTAGGCAGAGACCGTGGTGGGCCATCCACGCCTGGATGACGGTGTAAACTTCATTAAGAGCTTTGGCGTCAGTTACGTAGTCACCAGTGATAGGGATGAGTATCTGGGTGTCATCTGCATAATTTGTGTAGGTGACACCCAGATGGTCAAGAATATCAAAGAGTGGTTTTGTAAAGACGTTATAGAGCGTGGGAGATACGCACGAGCCTTGTGGTACACCGCAAGGAACATGTGCTGGATCAGCTGCAGCAAGAGATGAGAACACTCCCATAGATCTGTTGGCAAGGAATGAGCTGATCCAGGAGGTAGCCGCATCGGAAAAGTGGGCAGCCGTTTTGAGATGCTGGCAGAGGATTTGGTGGTCCACCAGATCAAAAGCGGCGGATAAATCTAGGAGGAGTAGGAGCGCTTGTTTGCCCTTGTCTTTCAAATCCTCAATTTGTGTTTTTAGATCTAATAGAGCTGTCTCTGTGCCGTGTCTCGGCCGGAAACCAGGTTGCCTAAGTCCTAGTAAGTTGTTTTTATCAAGATAATCTTGAATTTGGAGGTATGCAGCCCGGTCCAAGATTTTTAGAAGGTATGGTACCGTGGTGATGGGCCTATAGTTGGTAGGGATACTCGGGTCTAAATTAGGTTTTTTGATTAAGGGGATTACCCAAGCATCCTTAAGGTTATCTGGTACTACGCCAGATTTAAAGGAGGAGTTGATAAGTGAGGTGATAAAAGGGGCAAGCTCAGGCGCTGCTTCCTTTACAATTGGTGCTGGGCACACATCGCCTTGACGATTGGATGGTTTTAGCTTCTTGATAATATTTTCCACTTCCCTAATGGTTAGAGGTGTGAAGCTGAAGGGTTTGAAGGAATGATTGTGGGATGAGACATTGGTGGGTTGGGAATTATCTGCTGAGTCAAGGAGATAGTTTTTTTTGTGTTGATTTTGGCTTGGAGAATGGTGATTTTGCTAACTAGTGCTTTTTGAATGTTGGCGCACCATTCAGTGTCAGGGGTGTGTGTGTGTGTCAGGAGGGGCAGCTGGGGACTCTAATTCCTTGAGGATTTTAAAGAGTTCCTTAGTATTGGATTGAGCTTGTAGGATCCTGTTATTATAGACTTATTTTTTAGCCGCTAATATGGCTTCTTTGTATGAAAGGGTGATGGTTAGAAGGTTGATTTTATTTGCAGGTGTAGGTGAGTTTCTCCAGAGGGACTCGGCTTTACGTTTATCTTTCCGGAGTTGTAAGTGTGGGGTGAACCAGGAATTAAGGTGGTTGTGTGGTTTTTCTTTGCGATGTTTAAGAGGGGCAATGGTGTCCAATGCTTTTAGCATAGCTCGATTGTAGGTGTCCACCAAGGCAGTGGGGTCTGCACAAGTTATGGAGATCGAGTTTAGTAGTGGGAGGATGAGTGGAAGTAGTTTATCAGTTGTGATATCCTTCTTGTTGCGCGTAAGTGTGGGTGGCGCAGTACAAGGTTTGTGCGTAGGTGGGCAGGTATCGATGGAGAATGTTATTTTGTAATGGTCAGACCAAGCACAAGGTAGCACTGAAATTAGGTTTAGTGCGCAATTCATGTCTGAAACCCAGTCCAATGTGCGACCCTTGATATGGGTGGGTACATTGACATGCTGGGTTAGGCCAAAGTCGGATAGAACGTTGGCAAGGTCACATGCTTTAGTGTCGTTCGTGTCCAGATATCCTAGGTTAAGGTCTCCAAGTAGGATAATTTGGGATTTCGGCTTAGTGCTGGAAGCTAGGATGGAAGAGATGTCATCTATGAAAGTGGAAGTGGGGCCAGGTGGCCGATAGATGAGGTGCCATGCTGTGGCACGGATGACATGCTCTGATTGTACGCTCCACAAGTGCATCAATCTCGGGAAACCACATGCTAGCTCTAATTTATCTTTTTGTGGGCACTATTCCTCTGACCTTCATGCGCCAGGTCTATACCTGTTGTAGTTCTGAGGGGATGACAAGCCTGTTGCCTCTCATGATGAGTCCCTCTGCTGATACAGCTCGTCCTTCACATATCTGGATGCGTATAATTCCGATGTGGAAACACCTGTTTTGAGATCCTTCAGAGAACAGATCTCCACCTACAGGATGTGATCAGTTCTTGAACTTTCTTCATTGTGTCATCACATAGACCATACTCCATGATGAGAGTTGGTGCTATGGAACTAGACGGATCACTGTGAGTGAGGAAATCGACATAGTCTTCTGCCATGGAGGTGCTAGTATCCAGATCCTGGAGCAGGTGTCGAGACATGAAATCCGCTGGGTTGTATTCTTTCCCAGGTTTGTGTACGATTGTGAAGTGGAAGTTTTGCAGCCATAGATCCCATATCACTATCCTTAGTGGCATTTAGCATTGAGGGTTGCCATATATAGTCGATGGAGCTTGGTCTGTAACTATTGTCAAAGGTTTAGCCAGCAGGAACATTTGAAAATGCTTGCACGCCCACCTGACAGCAAGTCCTTCCTACTCGCGTTGAGAGTATCATCTCTCTACGTATGAAAGACCTTTGCTGGCATATGCTATTACAGTCCTTGTGGCTTTCCAACCATGATGATGAGCTAAAATCGTGCCTAAATCTACAGGGCTGGCATCTGTTAGTTCTGTGGAAATCAACAGGTTGAAATATGCCATGTGTTCAGTCAACGCAATGTCCTTCTTGATCTGGGTGAATGCCTTCTCCCATTCTTGGAACCACCAAAACACAATTCTGTGTTTTGTGAGTTCTCGAAGTAGAGCATTAGGGGTGGCACATTTTCTATGTACCTGTTACACTAGCTACCCATTCCTAGGAACGATCGAACGTCGTCAACATCTTCAGCGGATGAGATCTCTGAGCTGGCTGCTTACTTGGTTGAATCAGGACTCATCCCTTTTTGAGAGAAAATCTGATTGAAGAATGATGTGACTTGTGGAAGATGCCTTTTTCATGATTAAGAGCCAGCCCTGCATTCGTCAGTGCAGTGCACACCTCAGTGCCTGATCATGTTGTTCAATGGTGACACCAAAGAAAAGAATATCGTCGCTGTAGTTGAAGCAATTCTGTATGTGACGTATGACCTTTCGGATGCTTTCTTGAAATATTTCTGCTGCTGATCTGCCATATCTGTCTTTTATAATGAAACAGTCCAATGTGCGCGGTGAGAGTGTACATCCAACTCAATTTGATTGTATCCCTTATTTGTCAAGTTTTGAAAAAAACTTTGCTCCTTTGATGGGGGTGATCATGTAGTCTAGGTGCATTCCAGGGTGTCTCTCTTACAATCGCCTTATTGGCATGCCCCATGTCGACGCATATGCGTATTATTATTGACCACATCCTTCTCTGGCACTGCTACAATGTGTGAGACCCACAGCGTAGGGCCACTTGCTGGTTCAACTATGTCATCAGCTAACTGCATTGTATGTCCTTTTCAACCTGTGATCATCAGCGAATAAGAATTCTGAGGATGTTGTGCTATTGGCGTTATTAATTCATCCATGTGAAGTGCTACTGGTTCTCCTTTGAGACATCCAATACCTTTGAATAGAAATGGCAATTTCTGCACCACTTACAGGGCATGTTGCATGGCGAACGTCAACGTCACAGCTGCGACATTCATCTCAAAGTCAGTGGGACGGCCCAGTACATTGCTTCTTGGTACTTCTCCTTGGAGGACATTAATTTTGTAGCAGAGTGTCGTGGAAAATCTTCCATGATTTAGTCCTGGGCCTTTCACAGCCCACTGAAACACCTTCAGTTCTGACGGCACCAGTCGTGGCAGCTGACCCGTCTTGCGAAATTTGGATACACACATGATGTTTAGGGCTGCTCCTGTATCTGTGACAAACCTTGCTGGGTTTTACCCCCACGATTATGTCGAAGTCACTTGCAGGTGGTGGCACCAGATGAGTCATCATGTATGCGTAATCACCCTCCGTACCTCTGAAAGGCAGGGGTGAAGGGGATCTCCCCGTCTGTTATTGAACATGACTTATAAGATCTCTTCTTGCATTTGCATCTCTTCTCATTGGTGTGGAAACCATGTGCACGAGGATCGTGCCTCCCCAGTGTGAAGTTGTATCCATGTGATCGTACGGGTGTTGAGTTGCAGACCGAGGCCATATGATTTTCTCTCCCACGGTTACTGCCTTTCTGTCCCAGGGTAAGGCATCCCACTTCTTCATGAGGAAATGTCAGGCTGCAGCAATAACATCGTCTTGTTGATGAATAAGGTTGCTGGTGTACCTCCTTTTTCTTGTGTGGGCGACCTGGTATACCTGCTCCTTTGTGGATCCCTTACTGGTTTCTATTTGGGATGCTTGAGCATCTGCTCTAGCTTCTGTTCTGTCCATCAGTGATATTGTAGCAAGACGAAGAGGTTCTCTGAGCAGTTTCTTTCTAAATGACAAGGACAGGCATCCTCTAGTAATTCGGAGTTGAATTGCCTCTTCTTCAAGTCACAGTGAGCCACCAGCTTGTGGAGACGGTTTGCAAAAGTGTCCATGGATTCACCCTTTATGTGGCATGCAGTGTAAAACGTGTGGCACTCATGATCAATATTTCTCTGAGGGTCGAAGTATGCAATCAACGCCTCTTTGAGCCCCGTGTTACAGTCACCTTCATTTGGCAGGAAACTGGGGATGAGATCTTCCACTTAATCGCCTACTACGTAGACAAGCAGTCTCTTGGCGAACTTGTCAGATGCTCTTTCATCACAGTCTGTGAGGTCGTTTTCAAATCTCCTGAGCCATCGCTCCCACTGTGGGCCCAGTGCCTGCTGGTCATTCATGTCAAAGGGTGTAGGAAGGCGAAAGGTGGCTGCACTGGACATCTCTTCCCCGGTGTGCTCACTGTCTGACATTTTGAGTGTGGTCTGTAAAACAGGTCTAATTGAGTGTAATGGGCATTTCATTATTGTACAGCCTTACTGTTAATCCAGGCGTGTGCCAATCCTGGAGAAAATCCCTGCAGCATGAACGGATGGCGTTTCTGAGCTCATCCCATCCTCATCGCCATTATTGTGTTCCCGTGCCTATGAGGGGACACAGAGAAATGAATGGAGCAATTCGCGCCGGCAACTACTGAACATGGCAAGCTCACACTGCACATGCTTGAAGGTCTCGTGCTCCTAAGCGCTTGTCCGTTGTTATCTGTGTCCTTGTCAGGACACGATGGGGCGGGTGGAGGTGAAGTGTGTGTAGTGGGAGTTTAATGTCACATGGGCTACAGATGGTAATAATGCGCAGATTGTACAGTCAGTGATGCCTCCTGCTGTCAGCACGGGCAGAAGTGCTCTGTAATGGCCTTTTGCGTATCGCCCCCTGGCACCTTACAAGGCTCATTGGGATTTTTCCTGTGACAACACATTTTTTTTTTTAAATGATGGTGCCTGCGTCTTTTTTTCATGCTTCTCTGGTACACTTGTGCGCAGTGCAGAAGCGGTATGTGGACTCCCATGTCTACCCCATCACAGCTCACCCCTCCTGTGAGCACCCGATTTCCCCGGCGGATGTGCTTGGGGTGTGATTGTCGAGCTAGTGGACAAAATACCAGGATCCCTCGCTTGCCGGTGCTCTGAGGCACATGCGCTGGGTATCATGTAGGAGTTGCCTCCCTCCCTTTACGTACTGGTGACCTGAGGGTGTACCAGTACAGGATATCAGGCAAGCCCCTAGTGGGACCTCTGACCCGTGTGCGGTATAACCGGTAGTGCCTGGTCGAGAGGGTAGGGTCTTTACGACCCCTCTGGTGGAGTAAAGCCCCAAAGAGCATCGTCCATGTGAGGTGCCCTTGAATAAAGAAATTAACTTACCTTTTTTTTATCTGTGCTCAACAAAGTATACTACCTCCTGTGTGGTGGCTTCCTGAAGACCTCACACCAACATTTGTTGTTGGAGTGAGCGTCCTGATAATGCTCAACATGCATCAGAGAAGCGCCACGTGTACGACTGGCCCAAACAAGCAAGGCAGAAGCTGTGCCATTTGGGGGAAGAGAAACTCCCTGGACAACACACACGGTGCCTGAAACTGTTGGGCATGCAAGGCAGTTACTGAATTTAGGTACAAATAGACATAGTTGCAGCTGTCTGTCCTAGGCATAGAAAGGGACTGGTAGTTGGGTGGGGTGTGCATGAGAGGTGCTGCAACAAGAGGGTGTGGTGGTTGTGTGCCCACTGGTGCTACCAGAAAAATCTGTCTTGCTGCTTGGCAACAGGCTCTGTGCCCTTTCTGTGTGATGACCCAAGTAAGGCAAAGCCTTGAATTCACAGCTAAGTAAAAAGAAGACAATTGCTGGCTGAAGGTGTGCGTTTGTATGTGGTGTGTGTGAAAGGGAATGGAGGTGGTCAATTGTCTTTTTGTGTGTACACAAGGTGTTCGGGGTAGTGGGGGGTGAGTGTGTGCATGTATGTAGTGGGTGTATAATGTCAAATAGGCTGCAGATGGCAATCATTTGCAGATTGTGCAGGGGCGTGGTTGGGGCAAATGAAAATATAAAGAGACTTTTAGGGAAAAGTAAGATACGACTAACAGGATGAGAATATACGAACTTTAAAACTGAGACTATAGAGGGTGAGATGCTATGATATTGTGCAGTGGATGATGGAATATAGGGTGAGAATGATTATTTATATAGAGGGCGGTACTACATGTGAGATACGTTTTTGCTGATATCCATTGGGTGGATAATACGGGGTACTCCCAGGATGTGCCGCATTACTACTGGGGTATTTTTTGAGTGCAGACATAGCTTTGGGAAGCAACGGATCGCTGTACTATCACCACAGTACATCCTGGACGTTCTTTCCCCAGCCTTAAGGCAGTCGACACGCTCTCCTCAGCAATTACACAGCTGCTGCCAACTGTTGCTGTAGTAATGCAGTTGGTGTTTGGTGCTTCCTCCTCAGTAGTAATGCAGCAATGTGCCGGGAAGCAGCAGAGCTATCTGAACATCAACACCGGTTCGGCAGAGCTCCCTGCAACTAAGCATTCTTCACCAGTCCTTTTGTATCCCCCTCCAAAGAGGGCCTGCTGGCTGACTTTTGCTCCTCTGTGCAGACAAAGTGTTTCTGCAACTGACTTATGTGATATGTTATGTTAAAGGTTCTTGCACCGTGCACTGTTTCCACCTCTGTGGTTTCTTGGTGAATCTGTAAAGCAATGGGGACGGGATAAGTTAGTAGGACCGGGCGGGAGAAAAGAGCAAGAGAGTTGTGATGTGCTGTTTGTGAAGCAAGTGAAGCTGTCTTTTGATGAGGTTGATTTAGTGGCATCATATAGATGTTGAAGAGGAGCGGGGATAGTGAAGATCCTTGTGGTACTCCACAGGTGGTGTCCTCCAGTGCGGATTTGAATGGTTTTATCCATACTGTTTCTGTTCTTTCAGACAAAGATTTGATCGAGAGCGGTGCCGTGTCAGTGATCCCTATTTCTTCCTGTCGCTTGATGCTGATGTTATGTCTGACTGTCAAATGCTGCGGGGAGGTCAAGGGGTATCATTGCCGAGTTAGTGTTGGAGTCTGCGTTGGTCTTAAGGTCATGCCATATAGAGAGAAGTGCTGTCTTCGTCCCTCACATGGGTCGGAAGCCGACTTGTGGCTAGTCCAACAGTTGGTGATGTTCTACGTGTTCCAATGTTTGTTCGTAGACCTACAGGTCTCTAATAGTTTTGCTGAATAGAGAATGGTTGAGATCGGTCTGTAGTTTGAGGGGGCTTCCACATCACGTGTTGTCCTTGAGGAGTGGTTTGATGTATGCATAATCAAATGCTCCCGGTATTCTCCCTATTGAGTGATAGGTTGAAGAGGTTTCGGTAGCATTCTGATTGTGTGCTTTGTAAGGATTGATTTGTAGATGTTGGGTGGGCAGAGGGCCATTGGGGAGCCTGCCTTGTTGCTTTTTTCACCAGGCTAAGAAGTTTTACTCTTGACATTTGGGCAAAGCTTTTCAGCCTGTTCTGTGGTCCTGGCATAGGCAGGGGATAGTGCACGGTCTGGTTGAATGGTCTACTTTGTATGATCCAGTGTATGTCAGTAGTTTTATTCTTAAAATGATCTGCAAGATCATCACATTTTTTGTGAAGGATCAGTGGTATTGCATCCTTGATTTTCCATCTCATTTACGATGTTGAATAGTTCTTTGAGTGTTGGTGGCTTTTGTGATCCGGCTGTTGCATTTCTTTTTGGTTTTAAGAGTTTCCTTTTGGTATGGTTGGATTTGTTTGGGTTACATTATTCTTTTGGCTTGGTCGTAGTTATTCCCCCATTCTTGTTCTAGTTTCTGTTTTTTTTTTCATTGTTTTGAGGTGGGGCACAAACCATCTTGCCACTGCTTTCTTTTGTGATGGGATGAGAGGGTTTTTCCAGGGAGATGTTGTCCATTGTTTCGGCGATCCATTTCTGCATTAGATCTGATTTTTCATTTGTCAGTTGCGTCCACGGTTGCGATCAATGGTTTTGAGGATTCTAGTTCTTCTAAGTTACTGCTGTTGACGGTATTCAAGTTTCTTTTACAGATCGGGGGGAACTTTTGGGGCTTTTTGGATGTTTTTGATGGTAATTGGATCACAAATGGTATATTAAGGTGGTCGCTCCATAGTATTTGTATTGGTGGCGCAGTTGAGATCAGTTTTCTGTTGGCAAAGATTGCGTCAAGAGTATGCCCTGCCGTGTGTCGCTCCTTTCACCATATGATGTCTCATTGTCTTGAGCTGCTTAGTTAGTGATTTCTGTGCGTAAGTCCCCAAGGATGATCAGGTGATCATGTTTGATGGCCAGGTTTGTGATGGCTTATATGAAGATATCTACAAAGGTAGCTTCGAAGGTCGAGGGGTCAATAGAAGAGTGCAACTGTGAGGTTCGTTTGTGGGTCCAATGTCTGGTAAAGGACGAGATTCGCAATTCGGAATGTTCAGTGGGTCCGCTGTTTTTATTTTCAGGTGTTCTTTGTAGGCCACTGCAAGTCCTCCTCCTTTTTTTTCTTTTCTGTTCAACTGTGTGCATTTGAAGTTCGGTTAAACAGCTGTGTATTGTGACTTTGAGTTGTCATCTAGCCAAGGCCATATAACTCAAATGGCGAAACACAGAAACATACATGATACTTGGTGGCCATTTTGTAATGGGACATCTCCCACAACAATAATTGATGGGGACAATGGAGTATAAGTTACTATCAACTGCTTTGCAAATCAAATAGGTTTTTGCAAGTTTAAGTCTAGGCTAAATCGGGCAGACTAATGACAATATGAAACAAAAATATGAATTCATGGAAATACTGGTTGCCTTGGCAAGAATGCATGGATATTTTCATTGTTAAGATTGAGGTACCAGCTGCCTTGCACTCCATCTTCTCTTACTGCTTCTCTTGCTCAACCTTTGTCCTCCAGCTTGAAGGAGTACAGCCAGTTGTCTTGAGTGGCCATTGAGCCCATTTGAAAAGCAGATATAAACCTAGGGTTTTATTGTGGGTTGTTTGAAGCCGAGAAAAACAATTGTGTAGGTCTCCCTATAACCCTGGGTATGTCTGTTTTTAAACCTTTCTATTCAAGAAGGGGGATCAGCTCTGTGTGATGGATTTACAGGATGCATATTCTCATATTCTGATATGCTCCAGCATCGTAAATATCTATTTTCAGTGGCCACCCAGCACCTCCAATTAATGGTGTTCACAAATATTGCAGCTGCTGTCCGAGCCCACTTTAGGCTGGGAGGAGTACACCCATGCTCTACTCAATGGCCTCTAATCTGCAAGAAGCATGGTCGTCCCCACAAAATTTATTGTGATCTCATTGAGCATGCTGGTCAGTCAATTTGGGGGGTGAGGGTGTCAGGCTCCTGTTGTCTGGCGCAGAGGCAGCACAAACACCTGCCTCCCCGTTGGGTCTTAGCACCTGGGATGTAAAAACCACAGGCCACCTTGACCCGCCGGGGAAAGAGGGTTAGGGTCCGTTGGTTTGGATGGGTAGAGGGAGTTCAGGATAACCGGAAAGAGGGTTAGGAGGCTGTTATGGATAGGTGGGGGTTTTTAGGGAAACATGCTCCTCGGCTCCTGTGCGTTGCTCCGATGGACGTACTCCGCCCATGCACTCATGCACCTCACTCACACTGTGTGCCCTTCAGAGAGGAGCCTTTGTACTGGAGCTCCTGAACCAGGACACTATGACATAAAAGTGCTGACTATTGTAGCTGCTCCGCTACTAACTATAGTGTCGCCACAGAAATTACACCGGCATTTACTCATGCAGCACATATTCCCAAATCATGTGCGTGATCACCAACCCCCTTGCATTATACTCATACAGGGTACAAACATGTAACAGCACTTAGCTCTGATTGCTGGCTGGTGCCTCCGATCCTTCTGACTTGTTTGTGTGGCTCAGCCAAAGGACATTCATCTTTCACTGCAAAATTCCAAAACACATTGTCAGTGCAGGCGAAAACAACTCGTAGTTGACTTCACTCCAAGTTGCCTCAGTAATGTTTTCCACGCATTACGTGCGTGGGCAGTTAGTCACAGTATTGACCAAATCATGCGGGGTCTATGTACTGATTCCCAGATTACAGGGGACTCGTGCGCAATGCTTCTCGTGCCTCTGCCCCAGTTTGCAGTCCGGTGTCCAAACCGTAATCCCAACCGAAAGTACAGCCGAAATCGTTGTGGCCTCCTAACAGCGTTTGGGTTCCCAACAAGTACTTCTAAAGAGAAAGTTATCTTTTAGTTGTGCGCGGGGCCTGGGGTGTTCAGGCGGGGGCTTGTGCCCCGCGTAGGCGTGCCTGCCGGAGCTCGGGTGAAACAAGTCTTCTCTCCTCTGCATCCGGAATTGCGAGCGTCGTTCCGATGGCGCGGCTCGCGCATGCGCATTAGCGCGGGCGTGGCATTTCCTGACAGCAGGCTCGTGCAAGGCATGGCCTGCTGGGAGATGTAGTTCCAAGGCGGTTCTCCATCCCAGGGTCTTCTTTCTGCAAAAGGGATGGCGAACCCGCCTTGAATACTGGGTAGGGCATTTCGAGGGGGTTCTCACCCCTTCTGCAGCCCCCACAGTGGCTGCATCCTGTCTTTTGGCCCCAAAACGTGGCTCAGCCCTGACAGAGGGGGAACAAACTCGGAGATCCACAATGTATACTTCATCTGTGAGAACAGCCAGTTGGGTCTTTGTGACCCCCAGAGTGCATTCTAGATCTTAGTGACAACTGTGGCATGTTTTTCCAATTACCAGAGAATCCTAGGGGCCATATCTTTCCATAATCATGTTGGGCTTTTTAAGATTATGATTGCCTAGAACCCTGCTTCACTTGGTGGTTTGCTGAGGCCAAGATGCCCAGCCTTAAAACCAGGTTGATCGTGGTCACCGAGGGAATGTTTCAGGATCTAACATGGGGGGGTCCCAGAATTCCAATTTGAGATAGGGGTCCCCTTTGGTGAGCCAAATCCTTCTGCTATGCAATATGACCAGCTGTATGGTTAGGGAGCAACCATGAGGGACCTCCTGCTACTCACTAATGCGAGCATCCTTCGGTTGTACACCAAACATTCCAATAATGGGGAGTTCTCTTTTTTTCTCTCTGGAGTACCTTTTTTACAACCAGGAGCATAGGGAGATATCCACTTTGAACCTAGCAAGAGGACCAGGAAAGGGATGTGATGGGTGATGCATTCCTCCTTCCTTTGGAGGGTCAGTTTATTTACTCCTTCCCTCACTTCCATTACTTGCAACTGCTCTGTTTCATGGTCCCAATTGCTCTACAGTGGCCAATCCGGTGTAACTGTTAAACCCGACAGTATTTTATTTCTGATGAGCCATGTATGTAGAGTATACAGGTCTAGAATGGTCCTGTGAAGCCATGCCCTTGAAGAACAGTGGATGGTCCCATTAGGAAGTTTATTGTTAATGTAGTGAATTAGCAGTATTCTATTGATGCTACTGTTTCAGGCTCATTGTGTAAAGCCCTATAAAAAAGAACTTTGGTTCCGGGGGTGCCTCAATTTTGGGAGGGGAATCTGTCAGCTTCTCTGTTCATTTCTGCATGGCTAAATGGAAATAAATCCGTAGTCTACCTTTGCTGCCTGAGGTTGCTTATTGGATTATTTGCTGATGGATTTGGGCTCCACCATTTGGTGCAGTGACCTGGATTCGCCATGCACAACTGAGAAGGCAATGGAAGTAGCAGCCTGCTTCCCCTCAGACCCCTCTGTGCACACAAAATGATCATTAATGGGTGTAATTGAAACCTACAAGGGGTTTCGAAGGAGGGCAGTCTGTGAAGGTTGTTTCTTCTTGGGCTGCATGAAAACCTGGATTCTTGTACTAAAAGAGTAGCATACGTCCATACTACATGGATAGTGTAAATTGGGTTAAAATCAATTAATAGGATTAATGGATAAATTGGGGAAGAGAAAAAACGGTGCAGAAATAATGTTTGGGATTATAGGTAGGTAGAGAAATAAAAAGGATCGGAGGCAAAGTCACTAGAGCATACAGGTTATTGCCTTTAGAGAGAATGTAAATGTTCTTGATTTGAGTCTGCCCTACAATAACAGAATAAAAGTAAAACCGAGTGTCCAATATTACGAACTAGAACCTGGTGAAAGGGATACATAATCTTAGATATACAAATCAGTGAAGAGCTCAGCCCTCCAGATATGGTTGCCACTGCGCAGTTAATGAACCAGACTTGTAGATACTTAGAAAAATTGAGCTCCATGAGAAATGGGGGACTGATGGGGCCAAATCCCAGTAGATGAGACATTTTACCTGATGAAACTTTCACTTAATGATGCACTACAGAGAACAAAGGAAGGAAACTAAAAATACAAAAGAACCCAGAAGAATGTGGAAGAATCAGAGAATCAGGAAATTGAGGGGTATGGATGATAGAAACATAAATCTAGACATAAGATGGAGATACTACAGAAATCGAGTAAGAGAAGTCGGGAAATTGACACCTAACTGCCCTCCTCCCTAAAGTCAGATTACATTGCTGTACCCCCTATTAATGAAGAAAGATAAAGGTGGGAAGAAGGATAACGAAGATGAAAATATTGAGATATTTGGCACCTCAATTCTAACTCACAATCCCAATGATGCACTGCTTGTACACCACCCAGGAGCAAGCTAGCGATCACAGCCGCAAGGTCCATCAAATACTATCATTCAGCCCCAATCCCTGGCCAGGCAAGAAACTAGTGCTTATGCCACTTCTGCGCAGGTGCAATATTGCAATGTATGGTGCCACAAATAGGCAGCTTCAAGCGCCAGTAAGACAGTTACCAGTAGTGAGTGTTGATGGTAGTGGTAGCCTGAGAATGTTACATGCCCCATGGACGTACAGGGTTTTGGGTAATTTGCTGACATTCAGACATTCTATAGACAAAGAACCAGAAATGTTTACTCTGGAAATGAGGATAGTGATTCAGTATTGTAATACTTCTAGTGCTGACATGAGCTGGCTCAGAAGAATGGTATAGCTAGCAGAGGTACACTGTAATTCAAGTTTAGATTCCTGCATTGGCTAATATGAATCAGCTTTGAGGGGTAGACATGCCTCCAGAGGTAGAGCAGAGACTGGTACAGCGCGCACCAACTGTCTGGCAGCTGATCCAGGTACGGAGGATATATTCGAACACGCCCAGAATCTGTTGGTAGCGTCCGTTCCATAGTTTTGCCCATGGAGAACTGGGGTAAAATTGGAAACTACAAGGAAAACAAAGTTGAATCCTTTGAAAATGATTTGTATCGATCCAAGATAATGTGTACTCCACATTCTGGACTGTAGCCAAAGATACAAGCAGAGTTGAAGACAATCTTCATAAGATGGCAGAATAAGTGATTATGAAAACTATTTGTGGTAGCAGATCATTGTCATGTGACATTGTGACATGATCAAAATAAATAAAATATTGAGAATAAGCTTGATGCTTTAATTGCAGAGTTTATAAGGACAGGGAAATACAGTTGTAAGGGTGGGTTTAGGGGAGGGATTGGCAGCAGGAGGAGGAGTAGGGGAAGAGGTGGCCCAAATGGGAATCAGCAGGAAGAGTATATAGATCCTATGATATGCAACTATTGTAAGCAAGTCAGACAGAGGAAGAATGAATGTCCAATGGACCACAGAGAAATAAATCACCTCCCCAGCGTAGGGTCCTTTCCCAAGCCACAGTGCTCCAGGTCCCTTAACAATAAACCACCTCAGCACCACAATGAAGTTCTGACACAGCCTGAGAGATGACCTCACTGTTTATCCCCTTATACCTGTAGACCCTGAAGGTTCCTATGTTCAGAGTGAAGTAGAGGGACAGCATGACCCATGTTTAGTAGATACTGGTACCAGTAGATCGGCTATTCGTGTTGCACTGGCTTCTGAAAGCTGTAGGGTTATCCAATGTTCCCATGATACATCAGGTTACTGAGCCCATTATCGTAACTTTGGATCCTATTACTAACAAGCATGCATTTCTTCTAAGCCCTTTGTTCTGTAAATTGAATTGCACCATTTATTGCACTGTGGTGGTGCATTTTTAAGTGTACCCTGTAAACAATGAATCTGTCTTAGCTACACTTCAAGCCTTACCAGAAATGTCAGGGCTGCTTACAGCAGGCGATTGATCTCATTTGCAAGGTTGAAACTTTCCCAGAATTCCTTTGACCTTTACACCAAAACAAGGTGGGTTACATTACAAATGCTGCGGCAATCAAAATTAAGATTGATCTATGCCTTGAATTTTCAGAGTATCCTCTGAAACCTGAGGCAGAGGAAGGAATAGTCCATGTTATAGAGTTCCTCTTAAAGCAAGGTATTATTCACACTTGCAATACTGAGATTTTGCAGGTTTAGAAGCCTGGTAAAAAAACAAATAGGTTCATGCAGGATTTAAGGGCAGTAAAATCTGTTGTCCCATAATTTCCAGTGGTATCGAACTGGGCTATGAATTTGTTCTGAATTTTCTTAGGAATTCAGTAGACAGGGATTAGGCTGCCTAAATGTATATTTAGTCACCCGCTTTGTTCTCCTACAATGTAAGGATTTGGACATAGCTCTCAACTCACCCGCTTTTGGCGGGTGTCACCCGCCTTGCAAAGGGCTGACTCACCCGCCAAGCCTCCTGCACACCCATTCATTCCAATGGGCGTCTCACCCGCCAAAACAAAATCGGGTGATTTCACCCGCCTTTGCGAGACAAATGGTTGAGAGCTATGGATTTGGATGATGATATTGTCATCAAAGTAACTTTATTCAGGATTCCAAGATGGCCGCCATTGCCTGAAGACCTTCTCTACATGACTGTCCTCCACTTTGGCTACTGAGAGTGGCTGCAAATGTATATAAAGCAGGAAATCTGAATATACATTAGGGCTCCGGAATGCTGCAGCAAACCAAAATAACATCAGGTCACGAGGCGGAGGTCGGCATCACGACGGATTGGAAGTTGTTTGCATTTCTTTGTACACTGGCTTAAAGAGCGCCTCGCTTGTAAAGGGCGGGGCTCCGGACACTGGTGTGGGCATAATGCCCCAGGCCCCGTGGTGTGCAAAGCACGACGCGATGGAGGGCCTGGGGGGTTAGGCGCGGGGTGGGGGACAAACGGCGCGAAAATAAGGGGAGGGGCAGCCGAATGGCGTCCCCACCCTTGGAGTCAGCCAGGGAAGGACAATAGCAGGGGAGGATAGGTGTGAGGTGTTAGCAGCAGGGGGGGCGGCAGGAAATCCGGCCACCACAAGGCACAACAAAGAGGCTGGGGGGTATAAGAGACCCCAACGCTAGGCAGGTAAGCACAACCAGGCCAAGGAGCTCACCTCACTCGGGTAGGCTCCAAAGACCTGGCGAAGAAGGATAAGGAAACGTTTTTGCCTCTACGGGCTTTTTCGTTTATCCTGTTACTTTTGCTGAGACGATTTTGCCTCTGCGGGCTTCTTCGTACTCTAGTAAGGTAGTAGCAACGGAGCGGCTCGTCGGAAGAACAAGGACTCACCTCTGCTTCGGACGGCGGCCACGGACGAAAAACCCGACCCAGGGAAGCGAGGAGACGGCCATCGGGCAAAGAATCAGGAGTTTCGGCGAGCAACAGCTGGAGGTGTGGAGGCGGTCGGGGGACTTCAGGGAAGTAGCTGCAGGACCGCCAAGAGCCGGGATCGCAGAAGTGGGCGTTCGGCGTCGTGGAAGCCCGCGAAAAGAACAGGAGGGACGCGACGGAGAAGGGGCGTGGCTGGCAACGATAGGAGCGTCACGCAGAGTTAAAGGGACAGACCACCCAGTAAAAGAAGGGCGGATTAGCTCAAGTGGGTAGAGCGTGGAGCTAACAACACCAAGGGCGCCGGTTCAATCCTCGTATTGACCACTTTTGCAGCTATTAACCCAAAAGGCAGAGAAAGACAGTATAAAGCCCAAAGGAGCACTGCGAAGCAGCAATATTTTTTCTTTTTCAAGGAAGCAGGATGGCTGAAGAAAGGGCAAAAAGGGCGGAAGAATTTGCGCTTTGGGTGAAGAAAGCAGCAAGCGAATATGGAGCAGAATGGGTACAGGAGGTGATGCAGAAGGAGGGCAAGGCAAGGGCAATGTCGCCTCTGCTACTCGAGGACTCCAGCAGTGGCGAAGAGGAAGCAGGATTACCATCAGGCCAGAAAAGGGCGAGAGAGGTGGCAGGAGGATCGCAACAACAAACAGAGGAGCCAAAGAAAAAACAAAAGAAAAGCAAGGATGAAGGTACTGTAAAAATCAATAATGCAATGGGTAACAAAATTTTAAAAATGTTGAAAAAATGCGTCACGGCTCAGGGTAAGTCACCCAGAACCCGTGGAGCGAAGAGAAACAAGCACAGGAAACGGGAAGAGGAAGGGGAGACAACCGAGTCAGGAAGTAGTGGGGACGAGGAGAGGGAGCATTTGAGAGCATGGGTAAAAGGGAAAGGGATAATAAAGAAGAAACAACAAAGTGGTGGAGGGGCAAGGGGCAGGGGGGCCAGGGGCAGCAAACAATGTGGTCCCCCTAGCGCAAGGAACACCACAAGGCACTAAGGTTGGGCAGGACAATCCTACAGGAACACAGGGGACAGACACAGAGATGACGAAATATGGCAGGCCCACAATCGGCAAAGACACGGCAGGCAGGGCTATGAAGGCACAAACATGGTATATTAGCGAAAAGATAAAGGAGAAAATATGGAGGAAGGAATTTATTGATGTATATACTTTGCTAGATTGCCAAAAGAGAGGACAGGATGTACCCATAGAAGACATAAAGGAAGATGAGAAAAGCTTATTGAAGAGGCCAGCAGTAGCAAGGAACTTTGACAACTGGTTGGCCGCTTTTAAAATAATGTCCAATATCATTCTGCAGAAATTCCCAGAGGACGGGGTAGCATTAGTGACATACCAGCAGAGGGTGTTGAAAGTGTACAAAGCATTTGGGGGCGATGCATGGAAAGAATATGATCATGAATTTAGGAAAGAGATGGACTGCTTTCCCGATACAGGATGGGATGAAGAGAATTACAACCTGTATATATTTAATGTTTTGAAGGAGAAATGGGACACCAAGGAACAGAATGTGGGAGGGTATCAGAGGAGGCAATACTGGCAAAATGAGTACAGAAGGGATTACAAATACAACAACAGGAGATATGATAACAGCTATGATAGACCAAGGGAGCACAATTTTCGGAGCAAGCAACATGAGTCACAGAGAAGTTGGCAGAGCAGCATACCTCCAACAGCCCAAGGGGGGGTAGGGGTACGCAGGGGTCAACAAAAACAGAGGCAGGGCAATGCCGCAACTTTGAGAGCGGGACACCATGCAGTTGGGGAAAAAAATGTAAATTCAGCCACAGGTGTGAGAATTGTAAGGGAGAGCACAGTACCGCAAAATGCACCAGGGCAAGAGCAAGCACACCTAGAGGACCAGAGAAAAGAAATTAAGGGAAGTGAAGAGAAAGGGGCCACACCGGTGAGGATTGGGAATATGGAGAAGTGGCCGCGGTTTTTTCCAGACCAGGAAGGGGCAGAGACAATCAGGAGAGGCTTCCAGGAAGGCTTCACCATCCCGTTCAAGGGCCAGGGATCTAAAAACACCCCTAAAAATCTGAAATCCGCATTAGAAAACAAAACGCTAGTCAGCATGAAAATCAGGAAGGAAATAGAGCTGGGGAGAATGGGGGGCCCCTACAAAACACCCCCGTTTAACGAGTACATGTGCTCACCACTGGGGCTGGTCCCAAAGAAAGAAGTAGGTGAATTCAGATTGATTCACCACTTATCATACCCACCAGGGGCATCAGTGAACGATGGCATACCACAAGATGTGGTGTCAGTGACCTATTCAGATTTTCAGGTGGCAGTGGACATGGTCAGGAAAGCAGGGAAGGGGGCATGGATGGCGAAGGCCGACATAAAATCTGCATTTCGCCTACTACCAGTTAACAGAGAGTCACAGAAATGGTTGTGCATGCATTGGGAGGGAGAATATTTTGTGGACAAATGTCTCCCGATGGGATGCGCAATATCATGCGCTTACTTTGAGAAAGTAAGCTCTTTTTTACAATGGGCAATCACAAAAAAGATGGAGGGGGCCCAAGTAGTCCACTACCTGGACGATTTCCTATTCGTGGGACCACAGGGATCCAACCTATGCAAGGCCACACTAGACGAATTCATAGCAGTAACGGAAAAACATGAAAGGAAGAAACAAAGCTACTGTGAAAGAGTTGCAGTCCCTAGCGGGGAAACTTACCTTTGTAGGTAGAGTCATCCCCCAAGGCAGGATATTCCAAAGGAGCATTGAGCTAAAAACCAACCAGGGGGGTCAGAGAAGGACACCACAGAATAAGATTAGGTGGTGGGATCAAGAAAGACTTGGAAGTGTGGGAAGATTTTCTGATGTCATTCAATGGGGCGGTGATATGGCGCTCACCGTTAAATGAAGAGTGCAAGAGGGTGTTGTTCACGGATGCAGCCGGGGGTTTTGGCTTCGGGGCTATCATGGGGAGAGAATGGTGTGCAGAAAAATGGCCAACAAGATGGCGGGAAGCAGCATGGACAAAAAACATTATATTGTTAGAACTGTTCCCCATATGGGTAGCGCTATGCGCATGGGAGGCAGACCTGAAAGATAAGGAGTTGA
This sequence comes from Ambystoma mexicanum, assembly GCF_040938575.1. Classification (NCBI taxonomy): domain Eukaryota; kingdom Metazoa; phylum Chordata; class Amphibia; order Caudata; family Ambystomatidae; genus Ambystoma; species Ambystoma mexicanum. Next base: position 360,172,735 of record NC_090925.1, read on the forward strand.
ACATATGGTCAGACAACATGGCGGTAGTGCAGGTCATAAATAAGGGAGGCGCATCATGCCCGCTGGTGCTGGAGTTCATGAGGGCAATAACGCTGGGTTGTCTGAGGAATAATGTATGTCTAAGGGCGAGACACATCGCAGGGGAAACAAACTTGGTTGCTGACGCCTTGTCTCGTTTCCAGTGGGACAAATTCAGAAAACTGAGACCAGAGGCAAGCAGGATAGGAACGCCTACGCCAGAAAAGGCATGGGTCCCATTAAGAAAACTGGAGAAAAAACGGTCAACTACAAGGTTGAATCAAAAGAAGAGGAAAAGCAAGGCCAGGTGATTGAACGGTTGGCAGCAAACGCCATACCATATAAGACTGGTAAGCAATACAAGAAACATGTCATGGAGGTGTGTCTTGATATGGGCCAAATCGTCCTCGGGACCAGCCCTCGGGAGCAATAATTACCCAATTCAGCCCAAAATACAGGTTCTATTGTGCTGAGCAGTGATCTCATGCTAGTGACAAATGACACCTTCAATAAGTTTTAGTATTTATTCTAAACAGTGAATTTCATATACATTTGGGATTCAAGTTAGAGAAGATTACAAAGCATAAAACTTAGAGAAATGCAAAATATAGAGAAACATGGAACTTAGATAAACATAGAGAAATATAGAGAAACAGTCTTACGCCCCTTCAATCAGCACTGGGAGACCCTGGCCCTCATAAGCTAGCTGTAACAAGCCCCGCTCAGAGGACAGCGCTGAAGGAGTGCCGTCAGAGCTTGAAATTCTGGGCACTTGATCTTGCTCGAACCAAGTCCACAGGACGATCTCCCACCCGAGTCATGTGAGCATGTGTATTTTATAATCTCGTGCTGCCCGTCCGTGACGCACAGTTCCAGAACTTTCCCTGTGCAAAATATAGGCTGGCTCATGGAAAAAACCCAACTCTGTTAATTTCCACTGCTCCTTCTTCTGAGCCCCTCCCTGGCTCCCTGGAGCCCATCTGCCAAAGCTCAGGAATGTCTTATCAGTGCCTTCCCAGAGAAAAGGAGATTAGCGTGGGGCCATGCAGGGCTACCGTTAGTGAGGCAGAATATTCTAAGGGAAGCAGGGATGTATTAACCCCATCTGCAAGCTCTAAAAGGCATGCACTCATAGCTTAGTGTTTATAGCGCTTAAGACTGGCTATCTAAGCGCTATATAGGTGCCATAATGTTCCAAACACTCCCAAAATACCTATTAGCTACAGAGCTAGGGCCCTCTCCCTGCCTGTCTATCAACAATGCATAATGTGACCTATCACTCATACTAGGCCTGCATATTCCTTGTAGCTCACTACTGCATAATGGAAGTGCTACAACAGACTACTGTCAGCATTTTTAGCACATACTTTGAATACACTATTGGCTTTCAGCGGCTAATGATGTCATCTAAAGCCCTGATTGGCAAGGTTGCAATCTTGTGTATCACTACAAGGTGTTAAAAGAAGTGGGGGTACAAATGATTGGTGATATTACAACGGCTAACATGTGTGAATTTTTGGAAAAAGCATTTGCACAAGGTAGAAGGAAGAGCTGGGCTGCTGCACATTTGTCTGCAGTGGCATACACAACAAAGGTAGCCGGGCTGCCAGATCCCACAGATAGCTCACGGTTAAAATACGCTATGAAAGGTTGGGGGAAATTGGAAGGAAAGAAAGCAGACAGCAGAAGGCCACTAAATTTCAGGAAAGTGATAAGGCTGTTACAGTTGTTGCAGGCCACATGCAGCGACGGGTATGAGACACGATTGTTCAGGGCAGCTTTTGCACTAGCTTACTATGGGGCATTCAGGATTGGGGAGCTAGTAGCCAGGAACACGGTATCAGGGGATGGGCTGGCAAAAGATGACATAAGCATCGGGTCAAAAGGTATGTCAATACGGCTTAGGAAGTCAAAAACGGACCAGGAAGGGAAAGGGAGGCTAATAGAGCTAAATTGCATCAAAGAACAGGATCATTGTCCCAGATGCATAACACAGGAGTTCCTGGAGGTAAGACCGGTAGTTGGGGGGCAGCTATTGATTCATAAAGACGGAAGGGCACTCAGCAGATATCAATTCCAAGCAGTGCTAAAGAAAACTATCACAAGGGCAGGGTGGGACGCAGCAGAATTTGGCACCCACTCTTTCAGAATAGGGGCAGCCACATCAGCATGGGTAGGAGGCCTAGGTACAGAACGGGTGAAAAAAATTGGAGGGTGGAGATCGCAATGCTTCAAAAGATACGTGAGGGAAAGCTTAATATGATTCCTCTCCCACCCCCCACAGATACAGGCCCTTACAAGTCGGTGTGGATAGTCGGCCATTCCTTCGTGACGAGGGCAGGCAGGTGGATTGAAGACTACAAGGAGGGGCTGCAATTCAAAAAGACAATCACATCATGGTGGGGCCTCCCAGGAATGCTCTGGGAGGACTTCCACGACAGGCTATCCGACCTGATCGGGTTCAGGGACCCGCCGGAATATCTGGTAATACATTTGGGGGGCAATGACTTAGTCAGGACCAACAGAGGGGCATTGATGCGTAGCATGTGCGAATCTTTAAAGGCCATTGCGCACTGCTGGTGGAAAACTGAGATTTTTATGTCAGAGATCTTACCCCGAAGGGTATGGTACGGTGCACATAGGAGGCACGCCATCGAGACGTCAAGGAAAAAGCTGAACAAGACAATAGAAAAGTATTGTAGAGGTACCGGCCTCCAGTTTATAAAACACAGTATGTCACAGAACAATCCAGAATGGTTCCACCAAGACGGAATACACCTGTCCAACAAAGGGATGGCAGTATTTACAGCTAACATTTTTAGGGCCCTAGCAGACCGGGGTTGTAGATAGATTTCGTTTTGGGGGGGACCTGAGCGGCCTAGGTAACACCCACTCAGGTGTGGCGGCACGTGTCCAGGAACGGATGCCCCGGGATAACGAAGAACAGCCTAGGACCAGGCTGGGCATCCACAAATCCTGGACACGAGGTGCCCAAAAGCGAATTACGTCATTTTGGTTTGTTATGATGAGTGAGTGGTTGTTATTTTCGGTAGAAAATAAAAACAAGCCTACGGCCAATAATTTTCCACGTACAGAATTGTGTCTCATTTTTGCCTACTAGCAGGTACCAGGGAATGTTGGGGGGACAGGTGCAAAGGGGGGCCCACACTACTCAGCCTATAGTCTTCGCAGCTACAGGGGCCCTGGCTGAACTTTGGACCCGTTTGCCTCTTTGGGTGGAGGTGTTATAAGCAGCGTTGGCAGCGGGGACGTGGATGGGCTTTACTCCGTGCCACATAGGAGGTTGCCAGTCCATGCGACTGCAGCAACGGAGTGGGCTAAGATACAGAGGGCCATCGCCGGCCGGGAGTGAGAGACTTGTGCTTATGCAGACAAACAGTGCTGCGCCTCAGTAAATACAGCTATTTGCAGCGCGGGACCATACTCACCGTAGGTGTGGGAGGAGAACTGCAATGCTGAATGCTGTGAGAGAGACAGACTAGAGATAGCCCAGCACGGAAGGGGGGGGGGATCTATCAACGAGGCTAGCGGCAGGATACTTTGCCTTTTTGTTTTGACTTTCCCTCACTCGGATCAGAAAAGCAAGGACCATTAAACGGACAAAGCAGAATTGATTTTCTCTGGAAAGCAGAGGTGATGGGCTGCATTTTTCATATCTGCAAAGGCAGGAAGCGCTGGTAAGATTGTGAATTGGAACTGTACCTTCAGCGCTTGCCCACATAGAAGATCTGGGCCACTAGACTTAGTTGCAAAGTGTATAACTGTGCAGGCAGGGCCAATTGAGAGTTAGTCAGGCCGGGACTGAGGCAACCTACGGATTAGGGTTTGGTGTGTGCCTGGGCGCTCTCCCTAAATAACATATCTAGGAGGGGATTTCAGTGACATTAAGGATAACACTGCCTACAGGCCTCAGTATGGCTCTTTGTATTCAGCGGCATATAATATTGTGCAATAAGCTCCTTAATTTGATATAGGCGGTAGCACTGTCTATTTGCCACACGCTCCGGCAGCAGAAAGAATGCTATGGACCGTGTAAGAATCCAGTGGTACAGCAGTGATGTATTTGCTGGCACTTTAGCAATAACAGACTATCACTGCTGGGGGAACGTTATCAGATCATCAATAAATAATAAACCTGGTGGAATCTAATATTAGAGACCAACTCACAGGGCGTGGTGGCACGTATTATCACACTCTCAGTCCAATACACATAAGAGTTGCAGCATGGTTTGAACTATGTACGTGGTGGAACCATTAGCACAGTGCCTCCGTGCACAGATGTAGCAGTATTCCCAATCCCTGCAGGTTCACTCTGATTGGTATAATCTGTCATATGCCGAGGGGAAAGAAAAAAAGCCCATCATTCACCGCCCCCCTAGGACTTGCAAGGCAAACGCAATCCATTGCAAACACTCTGGGTAGGAACGAGCTTGGAGACGGCCCCCACATGCCCAGTGGCACAACCCACTCAGCTCCATAGTATTGATTCCCCAGAAGAAGAAATGGCAGCGGCTAAAGTGGATTTTGCTGCAAGCTTTCAAGCATTTCAAGATAAATTCTCAGCCACCTTCCAAGCACAGATTGAGGCCAACGAACAGGCAATACAAGCTCTGTCACAAGAAAGCAAACTTACGGACATAGCAGTAGAGGAACTGGCCAGGGCAACGCGAAACCTGGAACTGCAATATGAAGATCTGGAGAATAGGTGCCGTCGCTCAAACAGGGTGTGAAATGTACCGGAAACGGTTTTAGACTTGCAGCTCAAAGATGGAATAACCCAGATTTTTGCAGACTTGCTCCTGGGTGATAAGAATATTCAGTTTCTATTGACCGTCTACATGGGGCGGGCCCGAAGAGGAATGATCCAGGGGCTCACCCACGCGATGTATTGGCTGCCCGTACCTCATATCAACAAAAGAAACCGATTCTAAGAACTGCCCGCGAACAGACCACCATTACATACAATGGGATGGAAATGCAGCTTTTTCAGGATTTGCCTCAAATCACTCTCCAGAAAAGGCACAAAATGCAACCGGTTGTTAGAGAACTACAGGAGATGGGAATAAAGTATAGATGGGCATTCCCACTTCAAATCCTCTTTTCTTTTGAGGGCCATGCAACTCAGTGTCACGTGAGGCAGGAATGGCTTTGCTGCAAATTGAAGACACAGGAGTAACGGTTTTGGCTGTGGGTCGCACATCCCAGCAACCGAAATCATGGGAAAGGTCGGTAGTGTCGCGCCGTAAGAGGAAGCAGAAAAAGCAGCAAAAGGAAGATAAAGTCCCGCTTTAGAGGGCCCAACCCCCCAAAAAAAGATTAAGCGGAAACAGGTGTTTGACTAGAAAGCTTATCGATTTGATGAGACCCTAATATCTGAAAAAGGCAGAGGATGAGACGAGTTCTTCGTGCAGCGGGTCATTTTGGAATTATCATAGTACAGATGGGGGTTTTAGGATACCCTGCACATTGTCCTGGGGGATCGGTGGGTTCATGGCTGAGGCCGTAACTGTGGCTCACACCAGAAGACTATGGGAGGAGGTAGTTTGTGACAAGTTGGAGTTAGGATGGGTGTAACAGGAGGAGGGGGGGGGGAAGCTGGAGCGGGGTGGGGGTCTGGTGGGCCTGCATGGTATGTTGAGGCTAGATATGAGAATATGTTTGAAATCGCGATTTATAAGGCAAATTAAACTAATGGCAGTCAAGTGGGTCAATTTAAGTGTTTTACAATGAACATTAGGGGCTTGAACACGCCGGCGGAGCGTAGGAAGTTGGATGCTCTTTTGGGGCGTCACCAACCGGATTTGGTGGTGTTCCAAGAGACGCATATATGTTTGTCCGATAGACACAAATTGCGTCTTCGTCGGTACCCACCGGTGATACAGGCAAGCGCTAAGACAAAAGTAGCGGGTGCGGTGTTGTCTTTGCAAACTGACCCCCAGCTTAAAATATTAAAACCCAAGTTCATAAAGAGGGACGGTATGTATTTGTTATTCTGGAAATAGGCCTTAAAAAAGTAACTGGCGTCAATATATGCTCCAAATATGTGCCAAGAGTGCTTTCTGAAGTCAGTACTTCTCCAACTAGAAAGGTTTTGTGAGGGGGACATTTTATTATTAGGAGATCTCAATATAGCTTGGGACCCCTTGTGGGATCGAAATGCAGTCACCTCATCGGCACACTCTGCACCCTCGAATCTTTTAAAACAAATGTTTGCTGATTTGGCCTTGGTAGATGCGTGGCCAGCCCTATGTGCATGTTCATCGTTCATTTTCCTGCATTGATAATGTGTGGCTATCTAACACGCTCATGGGCGGGGTCACGTCCCTGACCTGCCATCCAATTGTGCTTTCTGATCATGCTCCTCAACAATTCAGATACAATTAGGTTTTGACCCAGCGAGTGTGGACATGGCGATTTCCGACAGAGATGGTTCAAGACCCAGTAGTTAGGGGGGGAACATTGAGGTGAACATAGTAGAAAACTTTGATATTAATGCAACATCTGATGTTTCGGCTAATGTGGTGTGGGACGCCTTTAAGGCTTCTATTCGTGGCTCTCTTATTGCAGAGGCAGCAATCAAAGGGCGACAGCAAACTGCTTTGGTGGAAACATTGGAGGAAACATTTGGTGGAAACATTGGAGGCCGAATTGCAAAAAGTAATGGGGAGATGGAAACTTGCAAAGATCAAGCAATTGTAAACGCATATAGAACTGCTAGAGCCAAGTTACATTTACTCCTAATTACACCAGTCTTACTATGTGAAAGCCAACAAGGCGGATAGATTGCTGGCGCAACAATTACGTCAGAAGGTTGCCTCACAGACTATCCTGTCAATAAAATTGCTGGATGGGGGGGGGTACAGTCACTGAAGCGTTGCAAATAATTTTGCAATTCCACTCATTTTATTCACATCTTTATCATGCTGAGGAACAAGATGAAAGATCACAGATATTGCACTTACAGACAGTGAAGCTCCCTCTGATCTCGCAGTTAGAGCGGGAAGTCCTGGAAAAAGAGTTTTCTACTGAAGAAGTTATGACTGTCATTAAATCGCTTCCCACTGATAAATCACCTGGACCTGATGGAATCTCTACTCCTTTCTTTACGATATTTAGTAGGGTTTTGGTTCCTAGGTTAACATATCTCTATAATTTGTTCCTGAGCTCAAGGAGCATTTCCTCCTCTATGGAGAAAGCAAAGATTATATTTTTCCCGAAACCTGACTACGACCCTGGGGGTTGGGGGTCATATCGACCTATAGCTTTAATTAACCTCAATGCCAATATTTATTCAAAAGTCTTAGCAAATAGAATGGATGGTCTGCTTCCATCTATCATTTGCCCGGACCAGTCTGGGTTTATAAAAAATCGACAGACACATGACAATGTATGGCGTGCGTGTCATGTGCTAGAAAAAGTGGCACTTAAACAGATCCCTGCGCTTCTTCTATCATTGGACGCCAAAAAGGCTTTTGACTGGGTAGAGTGGTCATTCCTTTTCCAGGTTTTGGCTAAAATGGGATTTGGGCTGTGATTTATAGCAAGAATTAAAGTCAATTACAATCTCCCGGTGGCCCGTTTACTAATAAATGCACAACTTTCTTCCCCCATCTCTCTGCAGCGAGGCACAAAACAGAGCTGCCCTATGTCACCATTGTTGTATGCCATAGCGCTTGAGCCTTTTCTTGCAAAGATCTGACAAATGCAGGATATACACTGTATATTTTTTGGGGGGGGATGGAACACAAAATCATGGCATATGCCGATGATATGTTATTGGCAGTCTCGGAACCGGCTACATCCTTAGTGGGACTAGGAAGGGAATTGAAGCAAGTACGGCTTGGTTTTGGGCTGAAAGTCAACTTGGAAAAATTAGAAATGTGGAGCTTATCTTTGCCCCCCTCTACTGTATCTGCCTTGCATACAAAAACAAAATTTGGATGGGTACAGGGGTGCTTTAAACCTTTGGGGGTTGTAATAACTACTGATTTGGACGGACTTTACAAGGCAAATTTCATGCCTTTGCTAGAAGCGATTGCGAACCAATTCGAAAACTGGGATCCTTTAATGATTCCATGTTTGGAACGGATGAACATCATAAAGATGGCTATTCTTCCTAAAATCCTATATTTCTTTCAGGCGCCCCCAATTCGAATCCCTATGGTATTTTTTAAAACATTGCACAGGAGGATTTCAGAATATGTGTGGAATAATAAACCACCGCAAGTGGCTTATGAAGTCTTAACGGCTTCCACTGCAAGAGGAGGACTGGGGCTCCCTGATTTTTATAAATTTTACCAGGAAGCTCAACTCAGAATTATTAAGGATTGGTGAGGATCAGAAGAGGAGAAATGTTTGCTGCAGATGGATTGGGCATTGGGGGGGATCAAAAGCTAGGGGAAGTTCCGTGGCATTAAGAAAGGAAGAAGGCATACTATGGCAAAAGGGAAAATGCACACAGTTGCACTGTGAACAACTCTGAATCTAACAACGTGTATATAATACCCAAGTCTTGTGTATATATGTAAAACCCAGGAACGTCAATAAGGTAAAACAGTATTACCAATATAGGAAAAGGGATGTGGGGTAAACACTTAGGACCTCCTTATGACTGAAAGGAAAGTCGGCAAACTCTTTACCCACTACGCTCTTACAGATACTGACAGCGCTAAACCCACGTAGCGGGCAAGCAAGGACAGATTCTGTGAACTGACAATCTGTAGAATACTGAATAAGGCAATTATAAACAGTACTCACGAGGACCGGAAAGACCACTTGAATGACAGTAATTTCACGAACCCTGTAGATCAAACAGGGACCCAAAAGGCTGTAAAAGCAAAGGGTTAAAGATAACAAAATACATAAACCCTAGTAAAAGGCAAGTCTGAATTGTGATAATAAATCGTGAGGAAAACTAAAAGGGGAACACTCTGGAACTTGTAACAACAAACCCACACCTAATAATCAATGGAAAATGAATGCAGAAGTGCAATGGAAAACATGGAGTGGAATCTCAATAAAGTTGGATCAGGAGCAGGGAAAATGATATCGCAAAAGGAAACCTTTCCCACCCAATCCAAGGAGAAAAGGCAGTAACTAATTCTACGAAAGTAAATAGTAATACATCATGCTTTTCAGTAACCAGGACAGCATAAAGGGACAGAAAACACCGGCAAACTGGGCTGCATCAAATAGTAAAGTACAGAGAAAGGCTGTCTGCAGACAGAGGAAGACAGAAAGGGAAATTCAGAAAGCATAAATCAAATAAGCGCATAAATCCGAAATCCAGGACAGAGGAACAAGACACAGGAACTAGTAACTGGGCACAAAGCTAGGAACAGGAACTAGGTACAAGGCATGGAACTAGGAACAAGGAACTGGAACTAGATACTTGGCACAATATCTATGAACAAGGAACTGGAACTAGGTACAAAGCACAGAAACTAGGAACAAGGAACTGGAAATAGATACTTGGCTCAATATCTATGAACAGGGAACTGGAACTAGGTACAAGGCACAGAAACTAAGTACAGGAAACGGGGACTAGTCACAACAGGAACACTGCTACAATGACCAGCGCCGGACTGAAGCAAACTGAGGCTTTTAAAGCTGCTTAACGAGCACACCCCTCAGGCGTGCCGCCTGCTGCACCTGCAGCCACAGGTGTTGCCTATCCTCCTCCCAGCGTTGTGCTGCAAGGGAGGAGATGATGCAGTGAGCCAGGCATTCTGGGAAGCAGGAGGTGAAGCAGTGAGCCAAGGCATTCTGGGAAGCATAGTCATTTGATTTAAGTAGCATGCCGGATGCCAGGGAGGAGATGAAGCAGAGAGCCAGGCATTCTGGGAAGCAGGAGGTGAAACAGTGAGCCAAGGCATTCTGGGGAAACATAGTCATTTGATTTAAATAGCATGCTGGCTGCCAAAAACCAGGAATGGATCCGGAAGGGAAGTAACTGGGAAAATAAGGTTTTAACGCTCCCAATTCATCAGAACACTGTAGCATAGGGTTCGAAGGAAATGTCCAGTAAGGAATAAACCCCAGAACATGCCCCCAAGTGGCGAGGACGGGGACGAAGGGAGCGAGAACGGGAGCGAAGAGAGCGAGCCGTGACACTATACCCCCTTCCACGGCCGACTCCAGGCGGCCGTTACTCGCACAAAACATCTTCCTTCCATGACTGGAGCGCTTTGTCTTCGGAGGTGGCACTGACGAAAACAATGATCCACGGGCAGAAGCAGAAGGACTGGAATGAATAGAATCAGGCTGCAGTCTATAAGAGTCATAGGCAGGTTTTCGGTGAGGAAAGGACTCATGGGTTGAAGAAAGGCATGAAGGACTTGCAGGACCCGAAGCAGAGTTGGAAAGTCCAGGAAGCTCAGTCTCTGGGAGCGAACACTCATACATCATTGAGGAGGGAGACTGGCTGGTGCATGCTTTGGACAATGATAGATGCTCTGGTAGCCCCCCTGCTGAGAGCGAACACACAGGAGGTGAGAAAACAGGGGATTTTAGACAATGTTCATTGACAGACAAAGAAGGTGGTGACTGGTTCAAGGCCTGTGGTTGAGGGTGACCAAGGTTTGATTGCATTTGTTCCACACCTTGGGGGCCTGGAAGTCCAATGGGTTGTACAAGGCTGGCATTCCTGATGTCAGTCAAATGGCCACCTTGTTGCACGTGGGATACAACCGCAGGGACGTTTGGCATACCGATGGGAGTGATAGACGCAGTACTTGGTACATCAGGCACACTCGAAGCTGGAGCAATAACAGACACATCTTGAACTGCAGCAGTCATATCCTCCCTTTGGCTACTAGCACCCGAATGGTGCAGCAGTTGGGGAACCGTGCCCGTCCCTTCCTTCAGGCTCATGTGAGATCCGGCAACAAAAGGGCTGTCAAGCGGTTTATCCAAACCGGCCCCCAAATGTGAACCGTCCGGCCCGTTATCCTGGTTGGCTGCTTGTTCGATGTATAGGCCATGGCTGATGGTATCCGTCACCCTCTTGTAACACTCCAGGCAAGTCCAACGGCCTTGCATGTAAGGCTCTCCCAAGTCATGAACCAGCTTGATGTTTTTGGCAGAAGTCTCAGACTCAGATGTAGCATATGCGGGAGGTGCTAATTCTACAGACAAGCAGTTGGGGGAATTAGCTTGTGTAAAAGGCAGGCCTTCTGGTGATCCTCCTGAAGCATAGGATGGGCAGATTGGATGTTCATCCGTAATAAATGGCTGGGACTTAGGAGGTAGCTCTGAAGTAGATGAATCTGCAACATGATCAAACAGAGCAGACAGGTTCACCTCCGATATTGGCAGCGAGGCTGAGCAGGATACAGGTCTTTCATGAACTGAAGCCAAACTAGCAGTAGGCTCTGGGACCGGAGACAGGCACTCGGGATGTGCTACCGGAGGCTTCATGGCTGAAGGATAAACTGCTGGATGAGTCACTGTATCTGAAAACAGGCATGCCAGAGGAAATTCAGAGGCTGAGGGCATGCAAGCTGGAGCCGTCTCGTTAGCTGAAGACAAACTTGTCAAGGTCTTTGGCTCTGACCACGTACATGGTGAAGGCTCTTGAGTGACTGGCAGATATAGCAATTGTTCATTGATTGAAGACACGTTTGACAATGATGACTGCAGAGCCGTGGACTGGGTAGTCGAAGAGTCAATAGTTGTAGAAGGACAGACTGAAGTCCCAGAAGTCGACAGACATATTTGTGGCTCAGGAATGGAAAGCACCTTTAGGGCGGTTGACTCCATGACACCATTAACCAAAGACTGAGCTGGACCCATGCCGCACCTTTCCTTAGTGGATGACACAGAGTCATTTCCAAAGTCTCTGTTAATCAGGATTTCGTCAAGTGTCCATTCCTTTGTCTTAACTTCTGAAGGTGGCAGATTATCAATCAACAGTTCAGGAAGCGCTTGCCTGGTCCTTGTTTTAGTATACTGTGGAATGAGTCCATCAAAACAAGAATTATGTACTGTCTTTGATTGTTCATTGTGACAAAATTTGGCAGAAGGAGGAGTGAACACAGAGGTAGCATCGTTTTCCACATCAGCTTGAATGTTTACTTCAGTCTCAGCAGCTGGATCAAGGGCTGAACCTAAGCCTACAGTAATGACTGATTCTGTGTACGCAACCATTGTGGATTGTGTTTGTAATACAGAAGCATGTATGTGTTCAAACTCTGAATTATGACTGACTGCTACAGAGGAATTCTTAGGCAAAGGAGTGACTTGTAAATCTTCTACTAACAGCAATTCCTGACAAACGGTAGAACAATTGTCAGAATCTGTGCTCTGAATAAGTGCTATGCAAGAAAGAGGACTTTCACTCCCAATAGGTTTTTCATATTGACAAGTATCATGACCTACTAAAACCTCCTCACTCAGAGATTGAACAGTATTCACTTCATCAACGGATAAAGTTTGAGGTGTAGTCAGAAAAAATCGTAAAGTTTTATTCTCCTCTAGTAAACTGATGTATTCTCGTCTTAATTCCTCAAATTCAACTCTTAACATGCCCAGGCTTAACTGTACATCCCTATCAGTAGTCACAAGGGAAGGTATGGTGGCATCGGGGCTGGAACCTGCCCTAGTCATCTGAACGTGTACTGATTGTACATCGTCATTTACTGCTTGCAGGTCTTGTGATCTATACTCTCGCTTACCGACTTGGTCTGTGTTACCCTTAAGTAAACTACTGACATCAGACCTCTTGACATTAGGGACTACAGTAAGTACTTGTGCAGAGGAGTAAGCAGTTGGCTGAGGGCTGAAAACAGAAGTTATGTAATGAACCCCTTCATTCTTTGTTTGAATCATGAAACTGTTCAATCTGAGGTAAAGCACAACCGGAATCATGGGGTTCAACAACAGATGTACTCATATTTAGTAAATCTAACAGTGTTTTATTTTCCGCTGCTAAGGCTTGTGCGGACATATCTGGATCAAAATTAAAAACAGAATTAGGATCAGGCAATGTATGATGGGCCAGGCGATGGGTATAATATTTTGCACGTAAATACCCATTCGTGTCAAGGAGTTCATTTAAGTCTGGATCAGTGTTTTGATTATCACAGGCAAACGTAGTCAAAACTTTCTGTACACATTTTTTAGTAGCCTTGCTACCCTTCTTTCTTGATCTGGCTGTATACAAACGGGAAGAAGGGCTGGTCATTCTGTTAAGAAAGGAAGAAGGCATACTATGGCAAAAGGGAAAATGCACACAGTTGCACTGTGAACAACTCTGAATCTAACAACGTGTATATAATACCCAAGTCTTGTGTATATATGTAAAACCCAGGAACGTCAATAAGGTAAAACAGTATTACCAATATAGGAAAAGGGATGTGGGGTAAACACTTAGGACCTCCTTATGACTGAAAGGAAAGTCGGCAAACTCTTTACCCACTACGCTCTTACAGATACTGACAGCGCTAAACCCACGTAGCGGGCAAGCAAGGACAGATTCTGTGAACTGACAATCTGTAGAATACTGAATAAGGCAATTATAAACAGTACTCACGAGGACCGGAAAGACCACTTGAATTACAGTAATTTCACGAACCCTGTAGATCAAACAGGGACCCAAAAGGCTGTAAAAGCAAAGGGTTAAAGATAACAAAATACATAAACCCTAGTAAAAGGCAAGTCTGAACTGTGATAATAAATCGTGAGGAAAACTAAAAGGGGAACACTCTGGAACTTGTAACAACAAACCCACACCTAATAATCAATGGAAAATGAATGCAGAAGTGCAATGGAAAACATGGAGTGGAATCGCAATAAAGTTGGATCAGGAGCAGGGAAAATGATATCACAAAAGGAAACCTTTCCCACCCAATCCAAGGAGAAAAGGCAGTAACTAATTCTACGAAAGTAAATAGTAATACATCATGCTTTTCAGTAACCAGGACAGCATAAAGGGACAGAAAACACCGGCAAACTGGGCTGCATCAAATAGTAAAGTACAGAGAAAGGCTGTCTGCAGACAGAGGAAGACAGAAAGGGAAATTCAGAAAGCATAAATCAAATAAGCGCATAAATCCGAAATCCAGGACAGAGGAACAAGACACAGGAACTAGTAACTGGGCACAAAGCTAGGAACAGGAACTAGGTACAAGGCATGGAACTAGGAACAAGGAACTGGAACTAGATACTTGGCTCAATATCTATGAACAGGGAACTGGAACTAGGTACAAGGCACAGAAACTAAGTACAGGAAACAGGGACTAGTCACAACAGGAACACTGCTACAATGACCAGCGCCGGACTGAAGCAAACTGAGGCTTTTAAAGCTGCTTAACGAGCACACCCCTCAGGCGTGCCGCCTGCTGCACCTGCAGCCACGGGTGTTGCCTATCCTCCTCCCAGCGTTGTGCTGCAAGGGAGGAGATGATGCAGTGAGCCAGGCATTCTGGGAAGCAGGAGGTGAAGCAGTGAGCCAAGGCATTCTGGGAAGCATAGTCATTTGATTTAAGTAGCATGCCGGATGCCAGGGAGGAGATGAAGCAGTGAGCCAGGCATTCTGGGAAGCAGGAGGTGAAACAGTGAGCCAAGGCATTCTGGGAAACATAGTCATTTGATTTAAATAGCATGCTGGCTGCCAAAAACCAGGAATGGATCCGGAAGGGAAGTAACTGGGAAAATAAGGTTTTAACGCTCCCAATTCATCAGAACACTGTAGCATAGGGTTCGAAGGAAATGTCCAGTAAGGAATAAACCCCAGAACATGCCCCCAAGTGGCGAGGACGGGAACGAAGGGAGCGAGAACGGGAGCGAAGAGAGCGAGCCGTGACAGGCATACAAAAAAAAAACACCCCCCACCTTACATTCATAGGAGTAAAATTATGCATTTAGTAGAAGAGATCTGGGGTGGGCGGTTAGAAAGCAAAGTCTGGCTATATTCCCCTCCCCTTTTACCCCGATATTCTTAAATCCTGACTATGCTCCGGGTTGTGATTTTCTGGCATTCTTAAAGTGGAAGCAGGCAGAATGTAAAGTTCGGGATTTGTTCGTTGGCTGGGATCTCAAAACATTTAACCAGTGTAAGCTCGATTTTTGAATTGGCCGATAGAGAGTTCTATCAATATTATCCGGTACGCCACTGGATACTGCCCCCCCCCCCTGCTCTTAGGCTGGCGGCAGTGAGGGAACTGACTCTCGTTGAGAAATGTGTTACTACCAATCCAGGCAATAAGGCTTTAATATCGAATCTGTACAAAATTTTGAACGGGCCATCTCCCAACCTCCTATTGCATTACAAATCTAGATGGCAGCGAACGCCTGGGGCATCGGTTACAGAGAAAGAGTGGGAAGGGTTATGGAAGGACATGCCTAAGTATACCCATTCTATTCAATTGCGGGAAATTTGGCTTAAACTGTTAACGCAGTGGCATTATACGCCTGCCCGTGGGGAATGGGGTAATCTTTAGTGGTATTGTCCAGTATTAGCGGGCTATTGGGCAGAGATTGATAAGCATATGCAACAATTGTTTGGCATCTCGAAACCAAACTCCATGAAGGCAAACCTGTTGTTAATATTTGACTCCGCTATGCAAAAATGTACAACGTTTGTGGTGCTGGAATTGGCCGCTTTACTGGGGATTGCTCAAAAGTGGAAATACAAGGATACCCCAATGGTGACTGAATGGGTTTTATAGGATCTGAAACTTTGTATCACTGGAATGGACTACTTCTGCAATCCAGGGTGAACAGTCTAAATGTTCTATTGACTGGGCAGAGGTGCTAGAGTTTTTACATTCAGACTTTAATTTACAACATTGCCCCCAACGTTTGCGTATTCTCTATCTGTTGATTATGTATATGTGAAATGTATACCATGCAAGGTCTCTGGGGAGGGTATTCAGCTGTGGGGGGAGGGGAGTTAGGGTTTTTAGTTGTACAGCTTTTCTTTGTCTGAAATTGGAAATAACTTAATCAAAATAAAATATAAAAAAGTAACTTTATTCGGCCATGGGCTATTAAAATACATCCTAAAAACATTTCTTAAATTGCCAATACATCATTTCAGTCAAAGTAAGAAGATGGGAATACAGGAAGAATAACGAACACCATTCACAGATGGTATTACCCAAATTGTTCGAACACAATTGTTCGAATTACCTAATTGACCCAAAGTCAAGGGTCCGAAGTGACTTTTGCACAATTGACCATATATATATATATATTACACAGCCAACTTTGCAAAAAGAGTATATGGGCTACTCTGAATATTTTTGCAAAGTTTGGTGAGGATTCGTCCGGGGGGGGGGGGGGGGGGGGAGTTATAAGGGGGGTCCCAAAACGTCTTTTTTCCATAGACTGAATGGGGGAAAAACTTTGCGCACGGCTACATGCCAAACCGCTGGACGGATGTTCACCAAATTTGCGGCAGGGGCAGGGGCTTGGTCCCAAAAGCGTGCGTTTGTAATTTTGGTGACAATCCGTGCAGTACTTTTCTTTAAAATGACCAAAAAGTAGGTCTTAAAAAATTTGTGATATCTATGTCCACTCCGTGGTCACATTTCCCTGTTCGCTCCACAGACAAGAAACTGATTGGCTAAGCGGCTGGCGTCATGACCGCGGACACGCAATGTCTCTGCCGATTGGCTGCAGCGAGCCGTGTTCTGCGTCAGATTGTTTGGATGCGCCTGACATCTTGGATCCGCCGATAGCGGAGCGACAACCAGCACAAACATGCTATATTTATAAAACTCTTTTGCTGTGTCATGGAGCATTGGGAAAGGTTCAGACAGTAAGACATGGGTGATCAATGCATTTGTTCTGGCGGTCGGTCTTCATGATATATTTTCTATGGCCACTTTGTACGCACAGAAAATGAGGGGTCCAATAACGGTAGTATTTCAGTCCATGCAGTGCAAAGGCAACTTGTAACTGTTGTAAGGACACGCGTGGTGTTAGCGACCGTTGAAATTGACAACATGCATTACTTTTCTTATGGGTATTGTATTCATTAGTACGCCGCCATGGGTGTGACATGCTACAGTGGTTGTGGCTAGGGCCTAGAGTCTTGGATGCATGGCTGTCGGCCGAAGGCCTTACTTCCAAGACTGTAGGCCCTGGCCACAACCACTGCAGCATGTCACACCCATGAATACACTTGTAGTATTGCGTGTCGATTGCCTGGTTGTGGGGAGTGTGTACACTCTTCGGCCATGCACCCAAGAACAAAGTTATAAGCACTGGACGTCGAAGCCACTGCACATCTATCTCTTGTAATATCTATGGACATACAGCTAGGAGTGCAGCCTCTGGCCAGAAGCACTGAAGGATACCACACCTACAGAAAAACCACAACTACCACACATCACTGAGGTGGTTGTGGGGAGACACTGCATTCTTGGGTGCATGGCTGAAGGCCATGCACCCAACACCAAAGTTATAACCTCTTAACTTACAAGCCAACATGGGTTTTATCTAGTGCGGTGGTTGTGGCCAAGATGTATACTTTTGGGTGCATGGTTGCAGGGTGTATGCCATACACCCAAGAATGTAGACACTGCGTACAACCACTGCAGCTTATCAAATTTATACTTCACACCCACACAATCGATTATGTATCTGGCAGGTGTGGCCAGCTCCCAGAGTTTTGGATATAAATTCAGTACATGCTACATTTACAATGTTTCCTTCTATGGGTGTGCTACTGATTTTTACGCAACCATGGGTGTAATATGCTGCGGTGATTGTGGCCAGGGCCTACAGTCTTGGGTGCATGGCCGTTAGGCCAGACGCCATACTTACAAGACTGTAGGCCCTGGCCACAGCCACTGCAACATGTCACAGCAATGGGTATACCTGTAGTATTCATTATTGATCAGATGGTTGTGGGGTGTGTGTACAGTCTAGGCTGCATGGCCAAAGGCCATGCACCCATGAAGAAACTTCTAAGCACTGGAGTTATAAGCCACTTCACATCCATATATTGGCCCTCATTACAAGTCCGGCGCTGGACCATGGTGCTATTAGCACCATGGTCCATGCCGGAGTCCGGCATGGTGGATGGCGGAATTACCGCCCCATTCCAAGGTGAGTGGGGCGGTAATTCCCCATTCACCATTTGCCCTTCCCCATTCCCATTTTTGCCCCATAGGGCATAATGGGGATGGGGAAGGCGCTAATTACGGCGCCGTAAATTACGGTGCCGTAATAAGCACCAAGGTCGCTTAGCGCCTTGGACTTTAATGCCTGCAAAAAGCAGACGTTAAAGTGTGAATCAGGTGTTAGGGTTAACGCCTGACTTGTAATGAGGGCCATTGAAATGTATGGACATACACCTAAGATTTTAGGCCCACAATCACTGCAGCATTTCACAGCTACAGAGACACCCCTAGTATTGAACATCACTCAGGTGGCTGTGGGGAGGTTCTGCAGTCATGCGTGCATGGCCATAGGCCATGCACCCAACAGAAGTTATATGTAGTGTACTTACAAGGCACAATGGGTGTGATATGGTGTGGTAGTGCATCACTCCGGCGGCTGTGGGGAGGGGCTGCAGTTATGGGTGCATGTCCAAAGGCCATGCCCCCAAAAGCACATTTGTACGTAGTGTTGTTATATGCCCCAATGGATGTCATATGGTGTGGCAGTAGTGGCCAGGATGTATTTGCACAAGGTAATACGCAGTGCAGTTGTAAGCACCTATGGATTTTATATACTGTATACCCATTCATTGATAAATCTATGGCCTCACGTCTGTAGCCTGTGGCTACAAACTACTGCAGCATGTCACAGCTATAGGTACACTTGTACTATACAACATCATTAAGATGGTTGTGGGGAGGGCATAGCGTTTTGGGAGCATGGCCGAAGGCTATGCTCCCAAAACCAACTTTGTACGTAGTGAAATTACAAGGCACAATGGTTCCAATATCCTGTGGTGTTTCTGCCCTGGACCCAGAGTGTTGCCTGCATGTCCAAAGGCCATGCATCGTAGACTGAAGTCATAAGCAGTGGGGTTATAAGTGAATATGGGTGTGGTGTAATGCGGTAGTTGTGTACACGTTCTAGCGCCTTGGCTGCATGGCTGCAGACGATGGTCCCAAAAGTTAACTTAAAAGTAGTTAATTTACAAGAAACATGGTTTTGATATGCAGCAATGGTTGTGGGTAGGAACTATACTCTTTGTACCTTGGTCGTAAGGCGTAGTTAGTAGGTTACACAACCAAGATGCAAGGGCCAGTCTACAGCCACAGCAGCATATTGCTACCATAGATTTGACGTGTAGGTTCGTTTGTGTACAAAATGACTGCTGATATACTTACGCCTTACTTTATTCAGAATCCATATATGTTTAAAATACCTTTGGGGGGGGCGCTGTTGCGCCGAAGCAAGATGGCTGTCTGAGGTTGGAGCTCCGGACTGCGAGAGCTTTTATCCTTTAATTTAACCTCTCAAATACAGCGGAGCCTTCCCAAACTGCAGTGACCACCGCGTGAAGGTTTACACTACGCCTGCACCGACTCCTGAACCTGGGGAACCCCCGGGGGCTCCGTTTGGACTGCGAACGTGATGTGGCTGCCAACACCTGATTCCCCCCTGGACGCGGCTCCAGCGAGTGCGGCTATGCATTGGCACTCGACTGCCTCCGTGGGGGAGGGACGTCCTGGCCCGACGAGCGTGCTAAACAACTGGAATACTGGCGTGACCACCTGGCGCTCCTCATCACACCATCCCCTCCCGGGCCTGTTGGACCCCTGCCGGCGGATCGGCCAGCACGACCACGGCCTGGAGAGACTTTCTGCGGCACCTGATGCTCCTTTGCCCTGAGCTGGGCGCCGCGGATGATCGGAGCCCCCGCAGCTGACTCCTTTGTTGGGCCGCTCGCCTGCCTTCTCACACCCCCCCCCCCCAGGAGCACCTGTAGCGGCACTCGTGGAGGTAAGGAACTGGGGGGCTGAGAGCGGGCTGTTTATCCGGTGCTGTGGCGCCGTCTCCTGCGGCTGCGGGCCTGCTTGGGGCCCCCTGCCTGTCAGGCTGAGAGTTATCCTGTGTCCGCGGAAGCTGCTGAACCACCGACAATCCCCCTGAAGTGTAATCCTCAGAACCCGATAATTCTCGGCTCTGTTAACTACACCCCAAAGGGAAAGGGGGAAGTGGATAACATAAGAAACACCAGGCTGCCGACGTTCTGCCTAGCTGATGCGGAACCTGCAGTGAATACATAAGAACATAGAGAATCCTCAAATTACTTTACTACCTTTAAATTATGAAAATTTTATATCCTTAACTAAAATGTAAAGAATCATACCTGGTTCTTCTCTTTTAAGATCTTAGAGAAGATTGGAGTAATAGCTGATAACATCTTTCTACCTTTCTTGTGGCATTGAAAGTCTTGAAAATAACAGCAGCTCCTTTGATTATTGAACTCTTAAGAACCTTGACTCTTGCCTTATTAACTGTTAAATGTTCCAGTTAAGAAGACTTAGATGAATCCTGTTCTTTCTTCTTAATAGAGTTCATAGTCTCTTGAAGAACTTGCAAACTTTTCCAAGTCCGTTGAAACCTTTTCGTGCACATGCACAAAAATGTACCCGCGCAAAACACGCATTGAAGAAAACACGCACCAGAGTAAAAACACACGCTGAGGAACACACGTGCTGAGAAAACACGCGCTGAAAAAAAATCACGTAGCATTCTTTTCTTACTCTCGTGTACATGCTCTTTAAACACCCGCCCTATGAACACACGCGCTGTAGAAATTACGTAGCAGTCTTTTCTCACGTACTTGCGCTATGAACACCCGCGCTATGAACACTCTCGCTGGAACACACGCGCTATAGAAATCACATAGCAGTCTTTTCTCGCGCACGCGCGCTATGACTACACACGCAATGAACACACGCGCTTTGAACACACGCGCTTTGAACACGCGCTATAGAAATCGCGTAGCTGTCTTTTCTCGTGCACGCGTACATGCGCAATGAATTCACGCGCTTCCGCACTCGCGCTACGATCACACGTAACAGTTTAACATTGCTCACGCACGTTTACAAATTAAACGTTGAACTATAAACAGAGTATCATCAGTTCTTCTTGTGAATTTTCATTTACAATCTCCTAAAGTTTCTAATGAATCTGAGCAAAGATTTACATATCCAAATAAAGTCACTTAGCTTAAGAATTTTTTCTTCTCCAAAAGAACTTCCAGAAACTCTCCTGCGAACCTGAATTCTTCTCCTGAACAACCTTGCATAAGTAGCCACTCGACTGCCAGGATTTGAAAGTTCAAATCCACTAGGCCCAAGACTTCAGCAGGAGCAACCACAGACACGTCCTCTCAGCTGGGGTTACGACGATGAAAGGCCGAGAGTGACAATTTAGAACATTCATTGTTGTCCAGCAGTTCTCTCTAGCCAATCAAGGCTTCTATTGTAAAACTCCATCTTGCCTTGGGCCAGAGCCAGGAATCTGTATAGAAAGGTCAAGGCCAAACCCACACAGAAATAAAGGGAAATAATTAAAGGGAACCTAACAGTAATTAAGGAAACCTGACACTGCCCCCACCACTTGCCGAGGATAGGCTTCAACGGCCTTTGAACACGGTGTACACGCCACCGGAATCAGGGGGGCTCCCCCCCAATACTAGTGTTATTTTCATCGCGATCCTCCTGGGGTGCCACCGCGTGAGCCCTCTGTCATGTGTGGTCCATCCCCCCAGGAGATCGAGACTCTGGGGCGCCTCCTGGAGACACCACCGCCTGAACTGGGGGTTGCTGCCCCCACCACTATTACTGGCTAACTGCTTTGTGTGGCTGAGTGCCCTGAGGCACTGGGCCAGGGACACTCTGAGGCCATACTGTCCTGGGATCCGGACCTGGCTGGCCCAGCCGTGTGACCTTGAACGGGGCTACACTCCTTAACTGCGGATCTCCATCATTGGCGTCGCACAGTACCGGCCTTGTGGTCCTACCTACTGGGAATCGCACTCATGCCAGTTCAGCTCCGAGGGATCCCCCACGGCGGCTGCATCGGATGTTGGCCTATTTAATTGTGACACTTTTGCCCGCGCCAAATTCGAGGTGGACTGACGCAAGAGTCTACTACAGCGACACAGACATACAGTCCTAACTGGACCTTTGAGTGTAGCTTTGGCCGTGGACGGTGTGGGAGCCCAGCAGCCCGGGGGTCCACATAACTACCACCTCTGATACTCCTGGTTCTGCAGCTGCCGCTGAGGTGCTCCACCACCTCTGTTCACCCACCCTCTTCCAGACCCCTGGTCCCCAGCCCTAATCACCATGACCAAAGGGGCCGGTGCAAGGAAAAAGCAAAGCTCGCTCAACATGTTTACTAAAACACCCTCCAAGCCGGCGTCCGATGCCCCTGAGGAGCCGCCCACTACCTCAGCCCCCTCGAGCTCAGAGGACTCACAGAAGTTGCTAGAGTACATTCGAGATGGATTCACCACACTGCATACTAAACTGGACGATATGAATGGGACCATCTCCTCCATTAAAGCCCATATTGAAAAAACAGACGACCGAGTTGCTGAGATTGAAACCCGGGTGGGAGCCGCTGAGGATGACCTGGGTTCTCTCCAAGCTGCGGTCTCCACTCTTACTAATCGGGTGTCTGCATTTACTTTTCACGCTGCACCTCCACTAGTGATTGTCATTAGAATATTGGCCAAAAAATGTAACACATCATTGCAGAACTATCATATGCCAAATAGTTCATTAAGCAATGCATTGCAAAATAATTCCTTTGAATACATGAACGCCATCAAAAAGAAACATAGCCATTGTCTGCAACATGTGCTCCTAAGGTGCCATATTATAAATCATCCCTTTGTCCGCTACTACATTGATATATGCTTCCATTGCAGATTTTTGTACACTGTGCTACTTAAACTACGAATGCTTCCCTTACTGCATAATTGTACTATTACTCACAAAACACAAAGAGCCCACAATGTATACCAATAGAAGCATATACAGGGACCGTAACATAAGCAAAAAAACCTGTTGTATTACCAGAAACTATTCATAACCGTCCTCATTACCGTCCTGCACAGAATATTTGCTGTGTTTCAGGATTCCTTCTTATCCTATGTATATGTATGATATGATGTCATTGTACCCTAAGGAAAGCATTTTAGGAACATATGAGAAGGGTTACAAGGACAACTATAGCACTTTTTACCTTTTCACTTCCTGACTGATAGTGAAGAAAGGCACCTGGCTTTCGATATGTCAGTAAATAAAAAATGAGGGAGGTACACGTGTGATGTCATCAGTGATGTCATCAATTACATTTGTGATGTCATCTTTGATGTCCTGGGTGTTAGGCTTAGCAGTGCACGTAGGTGGTGTGAGTTATGCGGAATGTGCAGTGTTTTTTGGTTTCAATGTGAAGTGTAACATCCCTTTTACAAAGTTTTTTTTACTGAATGGACATATATATGTATGGCAGAGAACGAAAACAAAGGGGCTAAACATGTGATATCAGTGATGTCATCAATGACATTTGTGATGCCATTGTTCATGTTCTGGGCGTTAGTGTTAGCAGTGCACAGTGGTGATGGCAGGTATGGTGCTTAGTTTACCATAACTGGCGAATTTCAGTTTTTTTTTGGTTTTAATTTGAACTGTAATGGGGAGGTGGAAAAGTTTTTTTTAGTGAAGTGCACAGGTTTTTGGTAGGGCAACTTAACCATAACGTCCCCTTAACAAAGTTCTTTTGTAGTGATATATATATATATATTACACGCCCAAAAAATGTAGTTATGGTTAAGTTGCTGTTTCCCTAGGAAGAGCACTTTTTGGGCCGCTTATAACTTTGCTCTCCCTGGACGAATCCTCACCAAACTTTGCAAAAAAAGGATATGGCTCACTCTGAATTTGTTTGCAATGTTTGGTGAGGCTTGGTCCAGGGGGGGCAAAGTTATAGGGAGGGGTCCCAAAACGTCTTTTTCCCCCATATACTGAATGGGGAAAAAACGTTGCGCACACCTACAGCCCAAACGGCTGGATGGATTTTCACCAAATTTGCAGCAGGAGCAGTGGCTTGGTCTCGAAAGCGTGCTTTTGTAAATTTGGTGAAAATCCGCCCAGTACTTTCCTTTAAAACGATGAAAAAGTAGGTCTGGAAAAATTAGCGGTATCTATGTCCGCTCCGCGGTCGCACTTCCCTGTTCAGTCCGCAAACAAGAAATCGATTGGCTAATCCGTAGCGTCATGTCCGCGGACATGTGGCGCTTTCACTGATTGGTTGTGGAACAGCGTGAAGTGCGTCAGATTTCTTTGCGGCCTCCGCCATATTTTGTTCATGTTTTGGTGTACACGGACATCGCCGGTAACACATACAAAACAAGACACTAATGCACTTGTTACAATTATGAAATACTGTTTCCGAGGGTGAACTTTACTTAGGTTGGAATGGAATGTGGCCACGGAAAATTGAAAAAGTGGGGTTTTCTTGACACCAAATTCATACAGTAAAGTGGAAGTTGGTGCTCAATGCACGGCGACCAATGCCTGCCTCTGTGTTACAATGTTTTCAGATTAATATTGAAGTCAGACTGGCGTCCTATGTTTTGAAATCTGAGGCGGCCACCTGGAGTGTTTGATGGAAACAGTAGTTTACGCAGCGTATGGGAGTAGCGGTTCTCATGATAGGATGCTCATATGTTGTTGCAAAGTGAGAATGTATTTGCCTTCTGAGTGAAGGTAAGTTGATTTGTTTTTTTGGTTGCGAGCTCAGTAGGCCCACGCATCCAAGTCAATTAATAAGGGGCAATTGATTTTTGACCTTGAGCGAAAGGGAAACTTTAAAAGCTACACAAGGAATGAAAGCTTGGGAAAAAAATACTATTTGATAAGGTTATATTTTAAAAACGTTTGGAAGGAACATGAAATATCAGTTCACAAAGATTCTTTGATGTGAACAGTTTGCTGTCTGACTTTGGCAAAAATAATGGAGGCTGTCAAGATGATGTAAGTTTAATTTTGACGACTGTACACAAATTGTGACAATGTAACTGAAGTATTATATTTTTGCGCAGTTAATAACAGAGTGTACATTGTTCACGTTTGCAGGCTATGACTAAAGTCACCGTTGGTGACCATTATTTATTTTTCTTTGAAATGTTATGCTTGCCCACATAGCTTTGTGTATCAGTTTGCACGTTCTTTTGGTCTTG
This sequence comes from Ambystoma mexicanum, assembly GCF_040938575.1. Classification (NCBI taxonomy): domain Eukaryota; kingdom Metazoa; phylum Chordata; class Amphibia; order Caudata; family Ambystomatidae; genus Ambystoma; species Ambystoma mexicanum. The sequence goes on from NC_090925.1 coordinate 360,197,945, forward strand.
TGTAACATTATGACATGTAATTTTTTCTTGCTTGTCCTTTCATGTTGCCTCCATAACTGAATTACCATCTCACTGTGTAGTTGTCCTTTTTTATTAACCCTTACGGCGAGTGCTGTTTATCTGCGTTTGTAGGGTGTCATTATATGTACCCATGGTCAACTCTAATAGTTCTTTAAAATGTCATGTTTGGCCACTTACATTTGTGTAGAATTTTCCACAATCTTTGTGTCTGTTTTGGAAATTTTTCCTAAAGGTTGGGTATTGACACAGATTTTCTCTTACGTTTTCCGCCTAGCTACATTTTGCCGTACTGTGCGTGCCATGGTTTCCAGATGCTGACGGCTTCTTTCCACGCCAGATGCAACTGCTGGTGACCGGGTGCCTGTCCATTATAATGTTATGGGATGACAGGCCAGGGCCGCTCTGCCCCTACGCTGAACTAGCGACAAGGAGCGACTTATTATCATTTATGGTGGTGTAAGGCAACGGTGATGCCGCCGTGTTCGAAATACCTGTGCAAACAAATCGAGTGCTTTAACAGAAACGCATACTTTGTGTATGCGAAATTAACTGCATGTGTCTCTCCATGAACATTTTCAATGTTGGCCTTAGTTATTGCTACAAATTATTTGGAAATGGAATTAGTCTGTTCATCTCTGACAGTTGTTTGTTAAATAAAAGTATTTTCCAAATTCTAAAATGTTAGTTTTCTTTTAAAATCACGTGTATCATTTTGAAATGTAAAGTACCACGTTATATGTCGCTGCATGTTTATTTACAGGTTCTGCGTCATGGTACATACTGTTGCTTTTTCCTTGCTGTCATGGAAAGCGAAGAGGGGCTATGTATGGAACAACCACCTTTCCTTTCGATGGTGGCCATCTTGAAAAAGGATTTTGTTTTGTAATCCGGCCCGCGGCGGGCCGTATTATAACCAGAAATCCTTTTTTTCCATAGCATACGTTAATGCTTTGCACATGTATACTATTATTGCATCTATGTCCTTTACTGTGAAAGGTACTTCTTAACGCAACATTTACTTTGTTAATGGATGTTTTTTTTTTTTTGGTAGGATAGCTAATAAGGCCATTTGCGAACAGAAATGAGGAAAGACGTATCAAACAGTGATATGGGGGAGTGGGTGTCCGGTGCAAAAATATTGTGCGTTTGTTATTTCTAAGGTTGGGGCAGTGTTTGTCATGCTCCTTCATTACAGTAGTGCTGCTGTTTCTTGGGGAGGAGGGATGGCCTTAGCTGATGTCATTTTCAGATAACTAAAACTTTTTCTGAAAGTATGCAATGTGTAGTACATTGTTAATGGCTAACTACCAATACGTGTTGGCACTGTGCAAGGCAAATGTTGAAGGTGGACATTCCTACATCAATATAAAATCTGTTTCCACATTGTCCACGACACAAACATCTTACTGTTTAGTGTTTACGGATTCGGGGACACGTTACCGTGCTGTACACCAGCATATTGTCAAGTGGTATTCTCCGCAAGGTGTTTAAATAAGTCAGAAGTTGCTTTACATTATGGTTACGTGGCACTACTGTAAACCGATCATCTTTAGCAAAAAAACTTTGCAAAAGGGACGGTATGGTTAAGTTGCTCTACTGGAAACCTGTAAAATTGAGTAAAAAACTTTGCAAAAGGGACGGTATGGTTAAGTTGCTCTACTGGAAACCTGTAAAATTGAGTAAAATAAACTTTGTTAAAGGGACGTTATGGTTAAGTTGGCCGACTAAAAACCTGTACAATTCACTAAAAAAACATTATAAACGTGACATTATGGTTCAAAGTACAATCGAAAAACCCTTGAAATTCGACAGCTATGGTAGGCTAAGCAACCATAACTGCCCACACCACTGTGCACTGCTAACACTAACACCCAGGACATCAAAGATGACATCACTGATGACATCACATGTGCATTTACTTTTCAGACGAGGGGTTGTGAATGTAAGTTTAGAAAAACAATATCAGGGAATATCGGGACATGTTTAATAAAGTACATACTTCCTCACGCAATGTAGTGTTGTAAAGAAAATTCCATTGCAGTGTTCTATCTAGTACAGGAACCTACTCGTACAGAAATGTAGGTATTGGCTGCAGCATACACCACAGAGGTGCTAAGTTTGTACTTTCCAAAATTGTATAATAAAAAGGTGAATGTTTCCGGATCACACTTTTCTGTTCTGTGAAACATGTACTAAGTTGCTAATAATGCATCACTTACTACATATATTTAGTACTACATACAAAACATAAATAGACTACAATGCATACAAAGATGGGGCTTATATGTGCAGAGTAAAGTAAGCATACAAGAGGCAGTATCATTAGCAACTGTGTATAATCTAGATGATTGGATTCACGCACAAAAATGATTGCTGTGTTTCAGGCCTGCTTCTTCTGCTGTATATGTACATCAAACGCTGCGATTAAATTCTAAAGAAAGTAGTGTAAGAACATGTGAGAATAGCAACATTAATAAATGTAATACCTTTTGAAAGTGAAGTTTCTGACTGCCAGTAAATAAACCCACCTGGCCTAGATATGGCAGTGAAGAAAAACGAAGGGGCTACTGTCACCCGCAGGCGTTCCGCTTGGCGGCTTCTCCCGCGTTGGAAATTAGGACACAGGTATGCAGGGCACTAGTCCCTCCTTTGTGTCCATCACGCTTCTTCCTCACGACGCGGGGCCGCTGGGAGTATAATTACCTTCCCGGCCCAGCGGTCCCTGCGTTGCAACTGTCCAGTGGAAGCCCTCGTTGCTTCCTGGTTCTTCGCTCCTACCCCGTTCAGCTTCCGTCTACTCTGCTCTGCTCTGCTCTGCTCTCGCGCCCCTTCACGGCGTACGTTTTTTCTCTTACCTCTCTCTCCTCCAGTTTTCCCTGTAGTCACCGTGCCTCGGCGACTTTTGTTTCAGTTCTCTGCGGTTCCGTCCTCGCGGATAGGCTCCGCCCCTTTTTTCCTTCGTTCCTCTGCTTTCTCTCTGGACTGCCTTGCCGGTGCCTTGCCGGTGCTTTTTTCCTGACCTCCTCCCATTCCTGGTCCTCGCCCCGCTAGTTGCTTGGCTGGCAGGGGTTTCGGGGATTCTTCCACTCAGTAGGACCCCCCTGCTGCTTTGCTGTTCCTGCAACCAACGCGGATCCTGCTTATTACTTTCTCCTGCTCACCTGCACGGCCACGTACAATACTACCTTGCTGACAACCTGAGGAGTCCCAGGGTTTTTTCCCCATCTGGGGTTTTTTCCCCTATTTTCGGCTTAGTCCCGGAAGGGAGGTCCCCGGCCAGCTGTTCCCAGCAGCAGTCAAGGTGGCCTCCCTCCGTGACAAGCAGGCACATCGAAAAAAGGAGAAGGACTATCTTACTCGACGGCGGCTACAGGATCCCAGCAGTAATTCCGGCAGTTCAGGTGAGGAGAGCTGGACAGAAGGGGGAGAAAAGGGAAATCAGGCACCTAAACCATCACAGATTGCAACGCCAGTAAAGACACGATGTCCGCTGAGGGACAAGTGCAAGAGCTTTGGAAGGCGATCCAAGCTATGTCTCAAGAACTCCAGGGAGTCAAGGCGGAGAACGCCCTCCTTAGACAAATGGTTTCCGCCAGGGAACCCCCTCCTCCAGAACTACCACCTACGATACTATCCTCGGGAAAGTTTGACGGTGCCCCCAAGAAGGTGAAGGAATTCCTAGAGGCATGTACTGTCTACTTTACTTTCCGACCCCGCACTTTCTCTACAGATCAAGCTAAAGTCGGCTTCCTAATCTCGAATATGACCGGCAATGCTTTGACTTGGGCTACTCCCCTAGTCATAAGCAACAATGCCATACTACAAGACTACTCAGCATTTCAGAATTCTCTGAGACAGACATTCGAACGCCCAGAATTATCATTCACTGCTTCTGAAGAATTGTTGGATGTCAAGCAGGGTTCCTTGGATGTCCTGTCATATATTTCGGCCTTTAAGACAGTAGCTTCTGGCGCTGGCTGGCCAGAACCTGCACAGTATGCCATTTTCAGGAGGGGTCTCAAAGAGGAAATTAAGGACGAGTTAGCCAGGTCTACTCGCTCGCCTACTTTTTCGGACCTACTAACGGCTGCACTGCATATCGAGTATCGTCTACAAGAAAGGAAGACAGAAAGACGCAGACAACGTGGCTCAGGATTCCCCCTGGATGTTCGGGCATGCTCTCCCCCTCGTCGCTCTTCCACTGCCGCGTCAGAAGAACCCATGCAGATAGGCGCCACAAGAGCACCTTTGACTGCTGCCGAAAGACGGCGAAGAAGGGAAAAGGGACTTTGTGCCTATTGTGGGTCAGACCAACACCTTCTTAAGGATTGTTCTGAATTGCCTAGCAAGAGGCAGGGAAACGAGCACCCTCGGCATCAATAGGGACTAGTGTCCGGGGGTTTCCAGTTCTCTCTACTCGTCCCTATGTTTCGCTTACAGTTTCTTCTTCTGAACCCAAGGAAGATACCAGACTCATGGTAGTTACTGCCACTCTTACGGTAAAAGGCGAGAAGGTGGAGACTCTCGCGTTACTGGACTGCGGAGCAGCCGGCAACTTTGTTGATACCCTGTGGGCAGACCAGGTCGGTCTACGCAGGATACCCCGGAAGGAAGGACAGAAGATAGAAGGAGTCGACGGCTCTCCCTTATCATCCGGACTCATCACCCATACCACTGAAGATCTGTCCTTAACAGTTTTTCATCATTCAGAAGTGGTAAGATTCGACATTATCCGGGCTGCACATTTCCCAATCATACTGGGAATCACATGGCTTCGCAAACACAATCCCCAGATCGATTGGACTAAGAACCAGCTGAGCTTTGGTTCTTCATACTGCACCGAACATTGTCTTCCTCCGAAGAGCCAGAAGGGCCCTGAATCCGTTACGGCCTATACCTCGGACTGTGTGAGAGTGTTTGCATTGCCCAACTATTGTTCAAAATACTCTGAGGTGTTCCGGGAGAACCTTCACTCCATACTGCCACCTCACCGGCCCGAAGACTGTACCATAGATCTGGTACCCAATGCCCTAGTTCCCTTTGGCAGAATGTTCTCCCTTACTCTGGCCGAGAAACTTGTGTTACGACACTATCTGGACACTAATATGAAGAACGGGTTGATTCAGCCTTCAAAATCCCCAGCAGGGGCTCCTCTGTTTTTCATAAAAAAAAGAGACTCTACTGATCTGAGACCCTGTATCGATTACAGAGGTCTCAACAAGGTGACGATCCGTGATTGTTATCCTATGCCACTTATCTCCGACATCATCGAGGCGGTACAAGGGGCCAGAATATTTACAAAACTTGACCTCAGAAACGCTTATCATCTCTCAGAATCTCCCAGGGTGACGAATGGAAGACGGCATTCCGCACTCCATTCGGCCTATATGAGTATAAGGTGATGCCATTCGGGCTAGTTAACGCCCCGGCTGTGTTCCAAAGATTTATGGACAGAATGTTTTCTGACATGCTCTCTACTTCCGTCATCATCTATTTGGATGATATCCTTATCTACTCCCCCAACCTACAAGAACATATCGGGCATGTCACTCAAGTCCTGGAACGTCTACAAAAGAACGAGCTGTTAGTGAAGGCTGAGAAGTGTAAATTCGCGGTCCCTTCCGTGCAGTATCTGGGCTATCAGCTGTCCGAAGAGGGTATAGATATGGATCAGAGGAAGGTTCAGGCCATCCTCGAATGGCCCGCACCCACATCTGTCCGGGAGGTGCAAAGGTTTCTGGGACTTTCCAATTATTACAGAAGATTCATCCCCAACTTCTCTGAAGTAGTATATCCCATCACTCGCCTACTCAAGAAAGAGGCCTCTCCGTTCTACTGGTCGCCCGATACCGAAAACAGTTTCAGACTACTCAAACATCTTTTCTGCTCGGCTCCGATCCTCCACCACCCAGATCAGACTTTGCCCTTCATCCTGGAGACTGACGCTTCTGCAATCGCGATTGGAGCGGTTCTACTTCAGACTGTCAACGGTGTGGAGCATCCAGTAGCCTACTTATCCAAGACTCTCTCACCTAGCCAATTGAATTATTCGGTCCTAGAAAAGGAGTTGTTGGCTATGAAATTGGCTTGTGACGAATGGCGCCATTTACTCATGGGGGCCAGGCATCCATTCCTCATCAGGACTGACCACAAAAACCTGAAAGCCCTCCAAGAAATGGAGTGCTCAAATTCCAGGCAAGCTCGTTGGGCCTATCTTTTCTCACAATATGATTTTCAGATCTCTTACATTCCCGGTTCGCTTAACCGTCTGGCAGACGCTCTATCTCGCAAGGACTCCAGCAAGGAAAGGGCTTCACTAGACACTGAACCCATGTTTCATCACAATCGGATATTGGCCCAGGTCAGTACTTTCCTACAAGGGGTTAAGACCGCCGTGAGTCAAGAGCTTCCTCGAATTGCGTTGCACCCCACTTCTCCTTATCAAGAGAAAGACGGCTGGCTGTTCTTCAAGAAACGTCTATACATTCCGGAAGGCCCGCTGCGGAAGAAGATTCTGGATTGGTGTCACACATCCCGCCTTGCGGGTCATCGCGGGGGAATCAACACTCTGGAGCTCATCTCGAGAACCTTTTCCTGGCCCACCGTGAGGAGAGACACCCTAGACTTTGTGAAGACCTGTCCTATTTGTGCCCGATCAAAATATCCGACGGGGAAACCGTTGGGATTACTTACCCAAGTTGAAATGCCTACTCGCCCTTGGGGGTTGGTTTCTACGGATTTCATTGTAGACCTCCCGGAATCTGGATCATGTACCTGCATCATGGTCACGGTAGATGCATTCTCCAAGATGGCACACTTCTCCCCTCTTTCTGGGGTTCCCACAGCCACCAAGATGGCTGAAGTGTTTGCACGAGACATTTTCAGGCTACACGGTCTACCCGACAAGATCATCTCGGACCGGGGAAGCCAGTACACTTCGAGATTCTGGACAGCCCTGTGTACCCGTTTAGGAATTGAGAGAGCACTCTCTTCGGGTTTTCATCCCCAGTCCAACGGGATGACGGAACGACTTAATGCCACTCTCGAACTATATCTGAGATGTTACGTCACTCAACACCAGGAGAATTGGGTTTCCCTACTCCCTACTGCAGAATTCTCGTATAACAATGCCAAACACTCTGCCATAGGTCTTTCACCTTTCTTTTGTACCCAAGTTGAAATGCCTACTCGCCCTTGGGGGTTGGTTTCTACGGATTTCATTGTAGACCTCCCGGAATCTGGATCATGTACCTGCATCATGGTCACGGTAGATGCATTCTCCAAGATGGCACACTTCTCCCCTCTTTCTGGGGTTCCCACAGCCACCAAGATGGCTGAAGTGTTTGCACGAGACATTTTCAGGCTACACGGTCTACCCGACAAGATCATCTCGGACCGGGGAAGCCAGTACACTTCGAGATTCTGGACAGCCCTGTGTACCCGTGCCAAACACTCTGCCATAGGTCTTTCACCTTTCTTTTGTACCTATGGGGTTCACCCTAAGTCCTTTCTCCCTGAAATTCCCAGTTTCACCAATTCCCCGACGGCCGAAGAGGTGTTAGATCAGATCAAGGATGCCCATGACACAGCATTACAGAGTTTGGAGAACAGCAGGAGACGATCTAAGATGGGAGTGGATAAACATCGCAAAGAATGTCCGGACTGGAAGCCAGGCGACAAGGTGTGGCTGTCCACCCGGTTTCTACCCAAATGGACAAGACCCTCTAAACTGTCCCCTCGTTATCTGGGTCCTTTTCCCATTCTTCTCAAAATCAATCCTGTGGCTTACCGTCTTCGGCTGCCGCCTTCTCTAAGTCGCATTCACCCAGTCTTTCATTCCTCTCTCCTTAAAGACTTCTATTTCGATTCCCATCACAGACCAGTGCCCAGACTTGCTCCATCACAGACCCCCACTCAAGCAGAATATGAAGTCTCCAACATTAGGGACTCTAGGTTCTATCGAGGCAGGTTGGAATACCTTTTGTCCTGGAAGGGTTATCCGGAGTCGGAGGACTCTTGGGAACCTGCTTCTCAGGTGCATGCGCCTCGCTTGCTCGCTAGATATCACCGCCTGCACCCAGGGAAGCCGGGGGTGATACGGTCTGGAAGGGGGCATACTGTCACCCGCAGGCGTTCCGCTTGGCGGCTTCTCCCGCGTTGGAAATTAGGACACAGGTATGCAGGGCACTAGTCCCTCCTTTGTGTCCATCACGCTTCTTCCTCACGACGCGGGGCCGCTGGGAGTATAATTACCTTCCCGGCCCAGCGGTCCCTGCGTTGCAACTGTCCAGTGGAAGCCCTCGTTGCTTCCTGGTTCTTCGCTCCTACCCCGTTCAGCTTCCGTCTACTCTGCTCTGCTCTGCTCTCGCGCCCCTTCACGGCGTACGTTTTTTCTCTTACCTCTCTCTCCTCCAGTTTTCCCTGTAGTCACCGTGCCTCGGCGACTTTTGTTTCAGTTCTCTGCGGTTCCGTCCTCGCGGATAGGCTCCGCCCCTTTTTTCCTTCGTTCCTCTGCTTTCTCTCTGGACTGCCTTGCCGGTGCCTTGCCGGTGCTTTTTTCCTGACCTCCTCCCATTCCTGGTCCTCGCCCCGCTAGTTGCTTGGCTGGCAGGGGTTTCGGGGATTCTTCCACTCAGTAGGACCCCCCTGCTGCTTTGCTGTTCCTGCAACCAACGCGGATCCTGCTTATTACTTTCTCCTGCTCACCTGCACGGCCACGTACAATACTACCTTGCTGACAACCTGAGGAGTCCCAGGGTTTTTTCCCCATCTGGGGTTTTTTCCCCTATTTTCGGCTTAGTCCCGGAAGGGAGGTCCCCGGCCAGCTGTTCCCAGCAGCAGTCAAGGTGGCCTCCCTCCGTGACAAGCAGGCACATCGAAAAAAGGAGAAGGACTATCTTACTCGACGGCGGCTACAGGATCCCAGCAGTAATTCCGGCAGTTCAGGTGAGGAGAGCTGGACAGAAGGGGGAGAAAAGGGAAATCAGGCACCTAAACCATCACAGCTACACATGTGATGTCATCAATGACATTTGTGATGTCATCTTTGATGTCCTGGGTGTTGGTGTTAGCAGTGCACAGTGGTGCGGGCAAGTTATGGTTGCTTAGCCTACCATAAGTGTCGAATTTCAGGGGTTTTTCGATTGTACTTTGAAGCATAATGTCACGTTTATAATGTTTTTTTTAGTGAATTTCACAGGTTTTTAGTAGTGCAACTTAACCATAACATCCCTCTAACAAAGTTTTTTCTAGTGAATATATATATATATTTATATATATATATAATGGGGGGGTTGCAGGGGGTTCCCCCCGCATATATGTAACAATTGACATTCACAATTCAGTCAATTGTGCAAAGGTCAATTGTAATTCGAACAATTGTAGTTCGAACAATTCGTATACAACCTCACAGATACGTGTTCATGAGGCTACTTTAGCCCAGATGGCCTTTTCCCCAGGGGTACAGTTTTCTCCAGACAGAACATTGTTGTTTGTAACACTTCCAAGGGGGAAACAGCTCCCAGATAGGGGTATGAGCGAATTACAATCCCACTATTCGGGAGAAGCCCATGACCTCCAGAAATGTCCAAGGATATTTCTGGCCATTTGGCAATTCCTGAAAACCAGTTTGACAGAATCTAAGGGGTTTGAGCCCTCACTAGCCCTTCTAAGGCACTCCATGATTGGTTCTTTGGCCACAAATGGACAATTCCCAACTGTACAGAGCCAGTGCAGACATTTATTTGAAAGGGCATCTCTTGGTTCTCACCTGCCAAGGGGCAACTTGGGTACGCCGTGTAGAAAGACAGTAGCCGTTCTTTTCCACCCATATACATGGCACTTGGATGATGGCTATATGCGCTAATCCCTCTCTCCAAGGGGAATTGGTTCTCAGGGATCTTGGGGAGCGTTCCACCAGCATAATTGGCTTAGTGGACTGGCTGAAAGGTTCCCTATCTGCATTGGGAAGCAGCTGCTCAGCCCGAGGATGGCTCATCGGTGCTGGAGCAATCCTTTCACAGGATGCAGTGTTGAAAGGTTGACATGGGGGTAAGACCCCTTGGTAACAGGAGGCATGCTGGTAGACTCCCTCAAGAGACCCTCTCCTCCCCCGCCCCACCCCTCCCCTGGGCATCGATCAGCACCAGGAACAGTTTTTATGATCTCCCATCCAGAGAGCACCTGTGCACAGGAGCAACATCTGACGGTATGAGCCTTCTTGTGTGGTAAGGTGGAAGAGGGGTGACTGCCATTGCTAGAGGGCTTAAGGGCCCTAGAGAGGGTTAGGCGAAGAAAAGAACTAGTCCACGAGATCGTTGCCAGCATATTCTTGCTCCAGGAACTACAAATGGGACTGGCCAAGAGCTTGTCTTCGATTGCTCCATCAGTCTCCGGGCCAATTAAGTCCAAAGTAGCAGATGCTGTAACTGGCAAAGGGCTGTCGAGAGTGGGTCCCAGAGTGGGCAGGAGAACAGGGGCCAAGCATTGGTTCACAGAAGGCGAACTGAGTAAGGGGCAAACGGGCACAACTGGTGCCAGGGGTACCAATGGGAGGGCTGATGCATCACAAACCTGCTCAGATCCAATGCCAGATATAGTGGCTGAAATTGAGGTGGCTGGGTTCCCTATGTTGGCAGGCTGGATTTCATTAGTGGCTGTTTCTCCTTGGTTCAAGTTTGGGGGACTTCCTTCGAGACTCCGAACAGGAGAACTGACCAAGTTCCTGGATTCTATCCCCCATAATGGGCTCCTGGGGCGGTTGTTTTCTCACCCACCACAACAGGGATGGACCCCCGGAATTGATGGACCTCATTTATTAGGGGTAGGCCACCCCCTTGAGATTAAAATAATAACTTGGTTTCTCATAGGGTGACACCCTGGATCTCCTAGAGGCAAGGTTAGTATCAAGGGCAAGTGGGCCCCTAACCGATCCTGGGGCAATGTCACTAGCACAACTGCTGCTAAGGCTCAGTAGATGCTCCGGTCCTTTCCATCTCACTACCAAGATCTTACGTTGGGATTTGGACTCTGGCTCTGGGTGGGTTTGCAGGTTAGATAACAGAGCAGACTTGCAGGGCTACAAAGGGGGAAAAGGAGGGAGGTGGGGGCTCTGCCACTTCCAGTTCCATTATAGATCCTACTAGGAACAAAGTCCAGGGTCTTTCAGACATCAAGCACCCTCCCCAATGGAACGATGGGCCACAATTCCCCCCCCCCTCCAACCACCAAATACCTGCTTCTCCTTGCTCGCTCTCACCTCAAGGTTAGATGAACCTTGCAGAGCAGAGGTCCACATAGTTGGAGGGGCATGGCCTGTGGTGGCCATGCGAGAGAGTCCCTCCTGGGCCAAAATCAGGTGCTGCGGGTCGCCAGCACCCCGTGCCCTAGTCCCCGCAGGCATCACCCTTGCGGGGCAGGGCAGAGGTCCATATAGTTGGAGGGGGCATGGCCTGTGGCGGCAATGCAACGGGGGCCCTCCTGGGCCAAAATCAGGTGCTGCGGGTCGCCAACACCACGCCCCCTTGTCCCCGGGGGTCTGTGTTAGTGTAGCATGTCAATGATCTGCTGTTGGCTCCCAGTTCATATGAGGCATGTAAATTGGACACTCATGTGCTCCTTACTGCTCTAGCTAAAAAGGGGCACAACGCACCTAAACAGAAATTGCAATTATGCAGGAAAGGGCACACTGCTTGGGAGATTACGTCATAATTGGACATAGGACCATAGCTCCTTTTAGAAAAGAGACATATTCAACATTTCTAACTCTCAAATGAGAGCCTTTTTGGGCATGGTGGGTTATTGCAGACAATGCATTTTAGGAAACCGAGATAATAAAACCCAAATCACCATATGAAGGTCAATACTGTAGAGCTCCTTCAATGGTCAGCGGTGTAGTTGAAGAATCATTTGAGCTAATATAAAGAAATTAGTTGTGTCATGATGCCTACCTCCAAGGTATATATTCTTCAAAAAAGAAGGTATGCTGATATGTGTCTGAAACCCACGAATTCCTATGACAAAAGGCATATCTGTTACCCCAAAATTCTCTTATAAACCGTAAAAATATCTTTTTATTAAACACATAGATGATAGTACTCATAAAATGATCACATTACATAAAACTCCATAAAAACATGAAAAACAGATTTTACACAAACAAAAACACACGAATATACACATGCTGTGGGTAAATCTCTTAATCACTAGATCAACACCATGTGAAACTTCACATTGGAGTTGTTTTTCTTTTTTTACACACTGATATTCCGATAGTTTCCTAGACCCAACTTGCACAAATTTCTGTCCCTAAACACACGTATAAATGTAGGACATTCATCAGGGGTATTTCGTTACTTGTGTTCTATAGCGATGATAGAGTCTTCTTTCCTATCACTTTTTTTTCTTTTGTCAGGTATGTTCAGTGATTTGCGAACCCTGTGGGTTAAAGACAACCTATTAGGGTTTTTATTTTTATTTGCACATATCTGCTATCGTTTAGATCTTATAAATAGACTCCGATAGTGACATCCCCGATCCACCCAATGGGGATAAGAAATGCTTAACTCTTACATACCTTCCAAACTGTGGTGACGACGTTCCACAGGCGGCGAATTACCACCAAATGGTAAACAAGGGGGGAAAAAAAGGGATTTCCTGTTCTTTGGGAATATCTCTCCAAATGTCTTCTATTCTGAAAATTGGGTACACACAAAGGATACTGTTTTAGAAGGGGAGACTATGTATTGAGTACAGGGAATTCTTTTATCACCACCAACAAGGTCCTCTTACCTGCGTTGGATAGAGGTAAAGAATTGAGTTTCCTTCAATGTTTCCACTGTACCCTTAAAACGGGAAAAATTGCTCAAAGATAAATCAGAAGGCAACTAAAAGAAAAAAATAAGAAAAACCACAAACCCCAGTCAGTGTGTGATTCAAAACCCACTCTATATCGCATATCCTACACATGAAAGATGTAATAAGATGTAATAAGAACCCCTTTACTTACTATTAGGCTGCTTATTTAGACTGTACTCTGTAACTGACCTTTTACAGTTTCTGCAAGACTTGCATTGAAAAGGCATATATTTGTCCCAATGTGAGTAAAAAGGAACAAGTCATCCTGAAATCTCTGGGCACTAACCAAAACATTATCATCCGTCAGGCTGATAAGGGAGGAGCCATAGTAGTGTTAAACAGAACTGATTATGTAGCAGAATGTCTCAAACTCCTCTCAGATACCAACCACTATCTAAAAATTGATAGGGATGGTAGTGAGGAATTATCGGTTATCATCAAAGACAAAGTCATTAAAGCTATAGATATGAAATTTATCAGCAAACAAGAAGGGGAATTCCTTATGAGGAACAATGGCAGAGTACCTATCTTTTATACTTTGCCTAAGATTCATAAAAGCTTGGAAAGCCCCCCGGGAAGACCCATTGTCTCGGGTATTAACTCCCTTTTAGAACCCCTATCCAAATATGTTGACTTATATCTTAGACCTTTTATACCAATTATGAGGAGCTACGTTAAAGACACTACGGATGCCATTAACAGGATAGAGGGAAATGTGTTTGATCCCGACGTTAACCTATTAATATGTTTGGATATACAAGCCCTATACACTAACATACCACAACGTGCCACCTTAGAGGTGGTTGAGGAAACACTTCTCCAAAGGGAGGACGGTCACCCTGTTCCCAACTCACTCATCAAATGGTGCACAGAGATGGCACTCACTAATAATTTTTTCCAGTTCATGGGCCAATTCTACATGCAAGTGGAAGGTACAGCCATGGGAGCCGCTATGGCTCCCAATTTAGCAAACCTCTATGTCAACATGTTTGAGGAGACTGTCATCTATCGTAGCTTAAACCCATACCAAAATAACATTCTGTGTTGGTTAAGATACATAGACGATATTTTCATCATTTGGAAGGGAAGTAGGGATGAAGCCAATCAATTTCTCTCTTGGTTGAATGAACAAAACAGATATCTGAAATTCACTATGAACATGAGTAATAGTCTAGTTAATTTTTTGGATATATCTATATACCATCATCGAGGCCTCCTGCTGGTTAAACCCTACACCAAAGACACAGATAAAAATGCTCTCCTCCATTTCAATAGTCACCATGCCCAACATGTTAAGACTAACTTACCGTTTGGACAATTTTTGCGTATGAAAAAAAACAGCAGCACAAATGAATCCTATGAAGATGGGGCTAACAAACTAATTGAAAAATTAACCAAGCGAGGCTATCCTAAACGTCTTGTGAAGGATGCAGCAAAAAGGGCATTTAACAACAATATGGAGGCCCTCTTAGACCAACAACTTCACAGAAATCGAGACAACAAGGAAACTCCGCTGGTATTTGTGAACACCTTCAGTAACCTATCATATAAGATTAAAGGCATTATAAACAAGAACTGGAAGAAAGTGATGACTAAAGAATGTGCAAAACCCCTCATAGCGTTCAAAAAAAGTACCACAATACGCAACCTAGTGATGAGAAACGATATAGGCAGCACTAAAAGAAGGGAATCCCAACAGACAAGATTATGGGATCTCCCACCAGTAACAGGGCACCATCCGTGTGGAAATTGCACTATGTGCGTACAGACCAGAAAAACAACAACAGTAGATTTAGGTCTTGAAAGGGAATGGAAGATTACTGAACATACCAATTGTAACACAGAAAATGTGGTATATGTTATCAGATGCCCATGTCGACTTATTTACATTGGCCAAACAATGAGAAAATGTAAAACGAGAATGATTGAGCAGAAAAGCTGTATTAAAAATAAGGTGGATCAAGCACCACTAGTCAAACACTTTGTGGAACACAATCACAAATATAGTGATTTTAATTGGACCATCTTAAAGCACATAAGAGGCAAAACACAAGAACAAGTAAATAAAAAATTACTAAGCCTTGAACAGAAACGTATTTTTTTGACCCAGAGCCATATTCATGGACTCAATGATAATATCGAATGGCATAATGCCTAGATGGGATGCATGTTTTTGTTGCTCAGTCTACCCGTTAATGTCACCCCATATAATAGGCAAGAGAAAAACATTTTTTTCGAGATAATGTAGGCAATACATGATAAAAGGACGAGACAGGTTTTAGAAAGATCTGAACTTCTACTGGGGCGATGTAAGGTAGCATTCAAATTGGTATATGATAAAGATGTTTCTCTAAAGAAAGACATATGGAAGCTGCGTACCTGTAGCTGTCCATTAACGATCTGAATAAGGGGACAGAGTTGTAATGTGTGTTGTGATATTTCAAAGATGCCATATGAAATCTGTTACAGCCTTCTTTAACGGCTGTATGTGTGACCTATATCAGATTCAGTAACAATTGTTAATGGTAATCATATTGAGACAGTGGTAACTGGAGAACACATTTATATTTCCGTTTCTGAATGATTCTGCGATATGTCATTAAGTGTCCCATGACGATGAAACATATTGACGCGAGTGGGCTTTTATGTAACTGCCCTGAATTTCGCCTAAGTCTGGGGGATAATGACAGCACACAACACTATAAGTGCTCTCCTTCTTATACATGGCCCAATGGTGGGTGTTGGAATTGTACACAGGCCCAATGGCAACATACTACACCATAAGGGTTTGTCTCATTTACATGGCCCTTTGGTGGGTATGGTTTATTTTCACCAACTAGAGATAGTGGTAAAGAGGATTCTTTCTTTCCTTTTTTTTATCTTTTTTTATTTATTTTCTTACTTTTTCTAATTTGTTTCACTCTTATAATTTTTTTCCCTGTGTTGGAAAATGACGTGGGTGCACTTGTTTGACTTTTCTACTCTTTTCTGCCCCGATATGTATGGTCGTATCCATGGATTTTCCCTTCCCCTGTTTGCACTTACGGGAGGGATATGACATGGTTTACGGGCATTTTACGGCTCCAATGCGAACAGTGAGGTCACGACGACACGCGCCGCGACGTGATGACGTCATCGCGCACATAACGTGATGACGTCATCGCGCACGCACATACGGCCATATTCAAAAGAGAGCGGCCACCCTGCCGTCGCTGTCGGCGAGCAGGGAAACTCATGATTCATGGAGGTGGTTAAAACTTGAGGTAAGCTATAGAAATGAGACTCAATACTACTTAATGGCGTTCAAAAGGCCTTTTTTTGGCCTTAGTTAGACTATGAAGCAATGTAGCCCCAATACTAAAATGGAATCCATTTTTGATGTTTTTAGATCTACATTGGGACAAATATATGCCTTTTCAATGCAAGTCTTGCAGAAACTGTAAAAGGTCAGTTACAGAGTACAGTCTAAATAAGCAGCCTAATAGTAAGTAAAGGGGTTCTTATTACATCTTATTACATCTTTCATGTGTAGGATATGCGATATAGAGTGGGTTTTGAATCACACACTGACTGGGGTTTGTGGTTTTTCTTATTTTTTTCTTTTAGTTGCCTTCTGATTTATCTTTGAGCCATTTTTCCCGTTTTAAGGGTACAGTGGAAACATTGAAGGAAACTCAATTCTTTACCTCTATCCAACGCAGGTAAGAGGACCTTGTTGGTGGTGATAAAAGAATTCCCTGTACTCAATACATAGTCTCCCCTTCTAAAACAGTATCCTTTGTGTGTACCCAATTTTCAGAATAGAAGACATTTGGAGAGATATTCCCAAAGAACAGGAAATCCCTTTTTTTCCCCCCTTGTTTACCATTTGGTGGTAATTCGCCGCCTGTGGAACGTCGTCACCACAGTTTGGAAGGTATGTAAGAGTTAAGCATTTCTTATCCCATTGGGTGGATCGGGGATGTCACTATCGGAGTCTATTTATAAGATCTCAACGATAGCAGATATGTGCAAATAAAAATAAAAACCCTAATAGGTTGTCTTTAACCCACAGGGTTCGCAAATCACTGAACATACCTGACAAAAGAAAAAAAAGTGATAGGAAAGAAGACTCTATCATCGCTATAGAACACAAGTAACGAAATACCCCTGATGAATGTCCTACATTTATACGTGTGTTTAGGGACAGAAACCTGTGCAAGTTGGGTCTAGGAAACTATCGGAATATCGGTGTGTAAAAAAAAGAAAAACAACTCCAATGTGAAGTTTCACATGGTGTTGATCTAGTGATTAAGAGATTTACCCACAGCATGTGTATATTCTTGTGTTTTTGTTTGTGTAAAATCTGTTTTTCATGTTTTTATGGAGTTTTATGTAATGTGATCATTTTATGAGTACTATAATCTATGTGTTTAATAAAAAGATATTTTAAGGTTTATAAGAGACTTTTGGGGTAACAGATATACCTTTTGTCATAGGAATTTGTGGGTTTCAGACACATATCAGCATACCTTCTTTTTTGAAGAATATATAGCTTAACCGTGTGGTAAGAAGCGTATGATCCCCCATTACACGGTCCAGGCCGTTTGAGAATAGTGCCTACCTCCAAGGTGCCAGACAAGACCCAGCTACCCCAGAGGCAGACATCATGTCTTCAAGGAAAGTCACAACAGCCTCAAGTAGGGGCTCTTTGGACTCAGTCCTGGCGCCTTTGGCGCCAGGCTCATATCGGGCCACAGTCCTGGCGCCATAGGCGCCAGGCTCATAAAAGGGAACTTTGTGTTAAAGGTGCTTAGTGTTAACTTACCTGATGCAGACCATGCTGCAACATCCGGGCCTTCTGAGGCCTGAATGGGACTACTTTATCTTTGGAACTACTTAACCACACGGGTGTGGTCAGGGGAGGAATACATACCTGAGAGGAAGGATACATACCTGGAACTACTTTGAAGGCTATTTAAGCCACGCCCAAGCAGCAACTCACGCTTTGCGTTGTTCTGCATCTAGCAGCTGGACGCTCACCGTGTTTGCTCCTGCATTCTGTGTTCTGCCACTCCTGCCAGCATACTGGAACACCTGCAAAGAGAGAAGAGAATAGAAAAGGGTAAAGAAGAGTCCTTACCTGCTAAAACCCGCATCCCGGAGACATCTCGCCGACGGTCCTGAAAAGGAAGACATCCATTTAAAAGCACATCGCATCGATCGCTGCAGCGCCGCATCTCACTCACCTGTACAAGGTACCACCACGTTCTACGGCGACATCTGGACTCGCAGCCACATCACCGCGCCTAGGGAGAAAAAGACAAGAATAAAGGTGAGAGGGGAAAGAAAACAAGGAAACCTTAATTTCCATTACAAAGCTTACCTGTTGGGTTATTCCAACTTCATTTCAGGTCGGTGCCGCATCCTGGCATTTCCGGACCCCGGCCCCTAAGGGGAAAAAGAGACATCAGCGTTAGTGGGCGCGTGAAAAGACATTACCCAACGCCCATTAAAGACTTACCTGATTTCTTCTGGATTGATCTTTGTTTCGGGTCGGTGCCGCATCCAGGCATTTCCGGACCCCGGCCCCTATGGGGAAAAAAGACATCAGCGTTAGTGGGCGCATGAAAAGACATTGCCCAAACGCCCATTAAAGACTTACCTGATTTCTTCTGGATTGAGCTTCGTTTCGGGTCGGTGCCGCATCCAGGCATTTCCGGACCCCGGCCCCTATGGGGATAAAAGACATCAGCGTTAGTGAGCGCATTGATACAAGGACACTGAGAGAACTCTCATCAAGCTCACCAGAGTCTCATTCTTCGGTTCCACAGCTCTTCTCGGAATAGTTTCTGCACCTGAAAAAGAGACAACGGACAATTATTATTGCGGAATCATACTCATTAACAGAATCCTTACGGTACTATACCGGGAAAACAAAACTTGAACCCTCTACAATCAAAATCCCAGTGAAGTAACTGGATACAACGCGCCCCTGCATGAGAAGCAGGATGGAGAGCTCAACCTTTCAAACCCTAAGGTGAGACTTCAGGTGGGGGTCGCAGGAGGGTTTCGTAGAGGGGTGAGAAGGGAGCGGGAGGCTTATACTTTCTCCCGCAGATTAATACTCCCTTTTCACATACAGAAAGATATTCCTGCGAGCCAGATAAGCCAGATTCGAAGGTCCGGTCCAGTCCATCTTCTGGGTCCTGCGCTTCACCATAGAAAAAGCAACAACACTCCAAACCAGACCTGCGCCTCCGTGGGAGTCAGGTGAGCGTAACAAAACGCGAAGCCTACCTACAATTTCCCACCCGGGCGCTATGGAAACTTCCGAGACAGACCAGCTGGCTCAGCTTTTGGGGGAATTAAGGGCAGAAGTACACTCCGCCCGCCAGGAAACTAATGCTCTCAAAAGAGAATTAATCTTATCCAAGGAAAGAACTGATGACCTGGCCAAACGATTGTTGCAGGGTCAAGCAGGACAAACTCCTTTACCTAGTTCTGGGGGTAATGCCTCGTCAATGGTTTAGAATAACCCGGTACAAATCAATCTACCTGGAAACATGCCTTTGGCCCCGCCTGAACGTTTTGCGGAGGACCCCAAGAAATATGCTGTTTTTATGAACCAATGTCGCCTACACTTTCTATGCAGACCTGGGGCCTTCCCTAATGATCAAACCAAGGTAGCCTTTGTATTATCTTATCTCAGTGGCTGTGCTGCCGATTGGTCTGTTCCGTTGGTAAGTCGGGATGACCTAATTCTCCAGGATTTTCAAAGCCTCCAGGCGAGCATGGAAAGATTATTCGCTCGACACTCTCAGAGACAGGCCCTTGACAACAAACTACTATCCTTACGACAAGGTAACCAAGATCTCTTATCTTATATTGCCACCTTTAATAGGCTGGTTGTAGAAACGGGGTGGCCCGAAAATAAAAGGATCACACTATTTCATCGAGGCCTGCGCGGAGAACTTAAGGATGTTCTAGCTCAAATAGTAAATCCACCTCTAGCCTGCGCAGAATACATAGACTTAGTGGTCCAACTTGACCACAGACTGCAAACTAGAAAAGCAGATCGGTCCAAGTTCGAAACTCGAGTGCTGATCAAAACTCACGCTAACCCTAAGAGTACCGACGTTTCAGAACCTATGCAGATCGGCGGTGTTAAAGGACCATTGACGCAGAAGGAACGAGAGAGAAGACGGCAAAAGCAACTATGTCTCTATTGCGGGGCTTCTGGTCACTTTATATGAGACTGCCCGGTAAAGCCACCTAAGAAGGTCGTTGGAGCCACGGACAACAATTTAATAGAACCTGATTCGGGAAATGGTCAAGCCCGACAAGCGTAGAGGTCCGCTTGCCGAGCTTGAAAACAGACTCTTTGACCTCGCATTTTGTCTTGCCAATGGTGCTCGTGGACCCGAAACAGCCTCAGCGGTTGCATGCTATAAAAGCATACATCGACAGTGGAGCTATTGGAAACTACGTAGATCGTGAATTGGCCTCCAGGATTAATCTTCCTCTCCATCCGAAAGTTAACAAGGATGTCATTACTACAGTAGATGGAACCGAAATAGCCTCAGGGCCTGTAACACATTCCACTACAGAAATGACACTAGTGGGACAGGATGGACATCGGGAAGCAATTGTGTTCAATGTAATCAAGGCCCCACAATTTCAAGTAATTCTAGGAATCCCTTGGTTAGAAACACATAATCCTCAAATTGACTGGCGAGCAAAGAGAATAACCTTTCCTGATTGTGAACTGACTTGTTATCCAAGAAATCCAGATATGGGTCTGGCCACAGTAACTTCCACCACGATACAACTACCGGTTGAATACCAAGAATTCCAAGACGTTTTTCAAAAAGAACAGACGAACACGTTACCTCCCCACCGGTCGTACGATTGTCAAATCAACCTGGTACCCAATGCTCAACCGCC
This sequence comes from Ambystoma mexicanum, assembly GCF_040938575.1. NCBI lineage: Eukaryota > Metazoa > Chordata > Amphibia > Caudata > Ambystomatidae > Ambystoma > Ambystoma mexicanum. The sequence goes on from NC_090925.1 coordinate 360,218,747, forward strand.
CTGTAGTAGGATTTATGCTCTTACTGAACCTGAGAACGTTCATTTGCGTCAGTATTTATATCAGTATCTTGCCAACGGTTTTATTCGCCCGTCAAAGTCTCCTGTTTCCTCAGCTCTGTTCTTCGTGCCGAAAAAAGAAGGCAACCTTAGAACATGTATTGACTACCGCGCCCTAAATCAAATAACGATTAAGAATAGTTATCCTCTGCCTCTGATCCCTGAACTTCTTGACCAGGTAAAAGATGCTTGTATATACACCAAGTTAGATCTCCGAGGAGCTTATCACCGGGTACGTATAAAAGAAGGTGACGAATGGAAGACTGCATTCCGCACCAAATATGGGCTCTTTGAATATCAGGTGATGCCCTTCGGATTATGCAACGCACCTGCCGCCTTTCAATACTTTATGAATGAAGTTCTTCGGGAACTTATCGATGTTTGTGTCATCGTATATATCGATGACATCCTGGTATACTCCTCCTCGGAATCCAAACACAGAAAACATGTCAGGGCAGTTCTTGACAAATTGCGCCAGCACAACCTGTTTGCGAAACTCGAAAAATGCGTTTTTCATACCACAGAGGTCGAGTTTCTCGGATTCATCCTGACATCTAAAGGAGTCCGAATGGACTCGCGAAAGGTGGACGCCATCCTCAAATGGCAATCTCCTAACTCTGTTAAGGGGGTTCAGAGTATGCTTGGCTTTGCCAATTTCTATCGAAGATTCATCCCGGAATTTTCTCGAGTGGTTCAACCCATAACATCCCTCTTACGGAAGAATAAACGTTTCGAATGGACTCCTGAGGGAGAACAGGCCTTTCAAGACCTAAAGACCAAATTCACCTCCGCCCCTGTATTGAAGCATCCGCGCCCAGATCTCCCTTACATTGTTGAAACCGACGCTTCCAGTTTGGCCATGGGTGCTGTCTTGTCTCAAAGGGATCCAGAAACTAACCAGATGCACCCTGTAGCCTTTTGGTCCAGGAAATTCACGGCTCCTGAAATCAATTACGCAATCACCGACAAAGAATTACTAGCTATTAAGTCCGCCTTCAAGGCTTGGCGTCATTACCTCCTCTGCGCAAGACACACCATTACGGTGATTACAGATCACAGGAATTTGCAATATCTAAAAACGGCCAAAGCCCAATCATCCCGCCAGCTTCGATGGGCTTTATTCTTTGCAGAATTTGACTTCATAATCACCTACCGCCCTGGTTGCAAGAATGGCAAAGCGGACGTTTTATCCCGGATTGGAATGGATGAAACAAATTCAAACTTAGAACCCGTACCAATTATACCTGAACAAAGAATTTTAGGCTTGACCTCTTTACAAACTATAGAGGACGTTCAAACTCGAGCTAAACAACTTTTAAATTCCACAGCCTTGCAAGAATGGACTCAAAAGGGGTCACACTTTTCCGTTAATAACGATTTACCGTACGTCCAGGGGCGGTTATTTCTGCCCAACAAAGAACTGCAAGAATTGGTCATTGCTCACTATCATGATACATTAATGGAAGGATATCCTGGTATCGCAAAAACTGAGGAAAAGATCAAACGACAATTCTGGTGGCCATCCTGGAGAAAAGACATAAAATCTTTTGTGATGTCTTGCGGAGTTTGCGCTCAAAATAAAGGTCAAAAGAAGAGACCAGCCGGTCTCCTACAACCCTTGGATACTCCACCGGCCCCTTGGCACACCTTGTCAATGGACTTTATTACCGACCTGCCTCCTTGCTATGGATATAACACTATCTTGGTAATCGTGGATCTGTTCTCCAAGATGGCCCACTTTATCCCTTTAAAAGGGGTACCTTCAGCCTCCATCTTGGCCAAGGAATTTCTGGAAAACATAGTTTGTATGCATGGTTTTCCATCCATATTAATCTGAGACCGAGGAAGCCAATTTATTTCCCATTTTTGGAGGAAATGTTGCCAACTGGCACAAATTGATGTACGCTTATCCACTAGTCACCACCCCCAGACCGATGGTCAAACCGAGAGGACTAACCAAACCCTTGAACAATATCTTCGGTGCATGTTGCATCAATCTGAAAACAGCTGGAAAGATATTCTATGGATCGCAGAGTATGCATATAACAATTTTGTACATTCTGGAACAGGACAAACCCCTTTTTACACCTTGTATGGTCATCATCCTAGAACCTCAGACCTAGACCCTCCTCAAAACCTGGAAATGCCTGCAGTTGATCATTTGCATTCTACTATAACCCGAGCCTTCAAGGAAGCTACAACTCATTTGCAACAAGCCAAGAAAAAATACAAAGAAAATGCTGATCTACATCGGAGTGAAGCACCTTCGTACCAGAATGGAGACCAGGTGTGGCTGGCAACCAAGCATTTGCCTCTCAAAGGACCGCGGACTTTTAATCCCAGATACATTGGACCCTATCCCATCAAAGCTATAATTAACCCGGTGGCCTTTAAACTCGATCTACCAGCCAACATGCAAATTCATCCCGTTTTTCATGCATCACTGTTAAAACCGGTGCAGCCTGGAACCAGACTAAGCAAACCACCTGAACCGATACAAATCGATGGGGAATTAGAATTTGAAGTTAAGGACATATTGGATTCCAAAATGTTAAAAATCAAAACTCTTCTATCTAGTTGATTGGAAGGGGTAGAGACCTCAGGAAAGATCTTGGGAACCAAGTGACCATGTACACGCCCCGCGATTAGTGCAAAGATTCCACCGAAAATTCCCAAGCAAGCCGAAACCCCCGCAAATGACGACCTTGGGAGGGGCTTTGGGAGGGGGTACTGTCATGATGCCTACCTCCAAGGTGCCAGACAAGACCCAGCTACCCCAGAGGCAGACATCATGTCTTCAAGGGAAGTCACAACAGCCTCAAGTAGGGGCTCTTTGGACTCAGTCCTGGCGCCTTTGGCGCCAGGCTCATATCGAGCCACAGTCCTGGCGCCATAGGCGCCAGGCTCATAAAAGGGGACTTTGTGTTAAAGGTGCTTAGTGTTAACTTACCTGATGCAGACCATACTGCAACATCCAGGCCTTCTGAGGCCTGAATGGGACTACTTTATCTTTGGAACTACTTAACCACACGGATGTGGTCAGGGGAGGAATACATACCTGAGAGGAAGGATACATACCTGGAACTACTTTGAAGGCTATTTAAGCCACGCCCAAGCAGCAACTCACGCTTCACGTTGTTCTGCATCTAGCAGCTGGACGCTCACCGTGTTTGCTCCTGCATTCTGTGTTCTGCCACTCCTGCCAGCATCCTGGAACACCTGCAAAGAGAGAAGAGAAGAGAAAAGGGTAAAGAAGAGTCCTTACCTGCTAAATCTGCATCCCGGAGACATCTCGCCAACGGTCCTGAAAAGGAAGACATCCATTTAAAAGCACATCGCATCGATCGCTGCAGCGCCACATCTCACTCACCTGTACAAGGTACCACCACGTTCTACGGCGACATCTGGACTCGCAGCCACATCACCGCGCCTAGGGAGAAAAAGACAAGAATAAAGGTGAGAGGGGAAAGAAAACAAGGAAACCTTAATTTCCATTACAAAGCTTACCTGTTGGGTTATTCCAACTTCATTTTGGGTCGGTGCCGCATCCTGGCATTTCCGGACCCCGGCCCCTAAGGGGAAAAAGAGACATCAGCGTTAATGGGCGCATGAAAAGACGTTACCCAACGCCCATTAAAGACTTACCTGATTTCTTCTGGATTGATCTTTGTTTTGGGTCGGTGCCGCATCCAGGCATTTCCGGACCCCGGCCCCTATGGGGAAAAAAGACATCAGCATTAGTGGGCGCATGAAAAGACATTGCCCAAACGCCCATTAAAGACTTACCTGATTTCTTCTGGATTGAGCTTCGTTTCGGGTCGGTGCCACATCCAGGCATTTCCGGACCCCGGCCCCTATGGGGAAAAAAGACATCAGCGTTAGTGAGCGCATTGATCCAAGGACACTGAGAGAACTCTCATCAAGCTCACCAGAGTCTCATTCTTCGGTTCCACAGCTCTTCTCGGAATAGTTTCCGCACCTGCAAAAGAGACAACGGACAATTATTATTTCGGAATCATACTCATTAACAGAATCCTTACGGTACTATACTGGGAAAACAAAACTTGAACCCTCTACAATCAAAATCCCAGTGAAGTAACTGGATACAACGCGCCCCTGCATGAGAAGCAGGATGGAGAGCTCAACCTTTCAAACCCTAAGGTGAGACTTCATGTGGGGGTCGCAGGAGGGTTTCGTAGAGGGGTGAGAAGGGAGCGGGAGGCTTATACTTTCTCCCGCAGATTGTTAAGCCAGATAAGCCAGATTCGAAGGTCCGGTCCAATCCATCTTCCGGGTCCTGCGCTCCACCATAGAAGAAGCAACAACACTCCAAACCAGACCTGCGCCTCTGTGGGAGTCAGGTGAGCGTAACAAGTTGAAGCACCCGCTTTGGGTTTACCAGATTAGAAGAAGATATGTATGCTGTATTATAATGTAAGAAATAGGTTAGCATTAGAACTACTGACACAAGCACACTGCCCTTACCATTAGATCAGGTGGCTGCAGGCATGCCATCTTGTCTGTTTAGTGGCAGCTGCAGCCATAGCAGTGTGAATGTATTGTATTGGGCTCACCCCTGGAAGTTGCAGTTCCCAATTCAATAGCCCTTTTGCTCAAAACTAAAACACAATGCGCCCGTTTCCCAGGCAAACAAATATGAAATCCTATTGCTGAATTCTTCTATTACCCTAACTCTGTCTAATCCTGCATCCTTAATTCCCACTCCAGATGATGGTGAACCTCATGACTGTGTAGCCAACAATGATTTTCTTCAGTGCCTATAGTTTATGGATGGGTCTTGTTTTAGGGACCAGAATGGTTAATTGGCGGTGGGATATGCTGTATGAATGCCAGGAGAGGTAGCCAAGCTGGTTGCATTAACCAGTGCCTGTCAATTGGCAAACAATTAAGTGATTTAACAAACACCCACAACCCCCCCCCCCCTTCCCCTTAGGGATTGACCATAATCTTGGACAGTTGTGGAAGCAATGCAGCTTTCTGACTTCCACTGGTTGCCCTATACGCAATCAAATCTGCATAGCTGCCATATTAGATGCAACCATGCTTTTCAAACAGATATTAAATATGCAGAACATCAACCATTAGTGAGGTAAAACGTGGCAAAACCTTTTCAGACACGGCTGCAAAGGTGGCGATGGTTGCTGACTCTCAGGTGGAGTACATTCTGCACACCAAAAAGGTGTATTTTTTAAAAAGATTGGTTTTATTCGTTTTCATATACACACAATGGAAAAGAAAAAAAACATCGCCAAGCAAGTCTGATACAACGTCTCATAAAGTATCTTGAATATTCAAATCACATGACTACATTTCTCTACTCTCCACCCTCCTCCCTCTCTACGCCCACCCCACACACTTGTCCAAAACACCCTATTTAGCGCCAAGATCATCCTAGTGATGCTGGATTCCTTCAGGCCCTCCCAAGGCTCTGCACTCATCTCCGTCTCTCTGCCTCAAACAGGCCGTGTAACATCACTTCCGAGGCCAAGATCCCCTCCGCATTATCCCCTCTAATAGCTTGTACCACCTCCCCCTCCACACCATTGTCTCGGCCACGGCCCACCTTTTCATATCATGCCACCATTCATCCACATCCGGTCTCCTAGGGGACTTCCATGCCATAGCGATTCTGTGTTTGGCCAATATGTACACCAGGGCTTTCAATTTGGTGGTGTTTTGCTCCCTTTGGATGTGGGATCCGGCCCAACAGTCCTGCTGCTTGGGACTCCACATTCAGCGTCAGGCCTCCAATACCCTTTCTGCTCGCTATCCCTCGCCAGTATTGTTCCACTATTGGGCACGTCCAGAACATGTGAAACATACCCCGCCTCATCTACCTTACACCTATGGCGCCTGGGAACCTTGAAATTTGTTGCGGTGTCTTATATGCTCTGTGTAACCTGTAGCTGTATCAATTGCAATCTTGCATTCCGCGACACTTTCTTGTGGTATACTAATACCCCTGGCCACTTCATCTGTAAAAGGGGCTCCCAGGTCATCCTCCCATTTACCCCGTGTTGCCAGGGGAGTGGAAGTCCTATTACTTAACAAACTCATACATCCTCATGACAGGCCCCCCCTTCCGATATGTCGTACAGGATATCTAGCATGACCTGTTTCTCTTTCAATTTACCATATGCCGGCCATCTCTGCGTTATTGTCCCTTTTTAATAGTGTTGAACAAGTACTGTCCTATGTGCAAGCCTACATGGTCAGCCAATTCTTCAAAGTGAATACATTGAGTATCTCACAACAGATCACCTATCGTGGCCAACCCATAAGGTTCCTAGTGCCTTCGTATCTTTTGCCTCGCTTGTGACGAGGCAGCACCTACTGCGACCAGAGGTATCTGAACCAAAAACTGGTCTCTGACCCCTATCACTACTAATGCTCTATCCCACATCCTCCCTCCCAAGGACACCAAGTGCGAGCCATACTCCACTGGGCTTTTTTACACACCAACTCTGTTGGGTAATACCTCGACTCCGCGGGTTGCAGCATCACTGTGTCTGGTTATCTGCCAGCCAGTCCACCACAAATTGAAGTTGTCCCGCTATACAGTATAGATTGAAACACGGGACCCTAATGCCGCCCTCTTCATATGGCCTGTTTAAGATAGAAAGTGCTATTCTATTCCTCACTGCATTCCACAGAAAGCTTCTATTGACACTATCTAATATTTTGAAAAAGAACTGTGGTCTGTAATATGGTATGTTCACAAAGAAATGCAATAATCTGGGCAGCATTACCATTTTCAGCAATGCCGTCCTCCCCATCATGGAGAGAGGCAACTTAGTCCAAAACTTCTTGGAGCCTCGGATGTCCTATAGGGCCTTTCGCGTGCTGTTTACATGCTCCATAGCCGGCTCGTGGTAAATATTGACCACTAGGTATTTAAACGTGGATGCTGTCCACTGTAGTGCCAAAACTGGAAGTGCCCCCTGCTTCGTCTTTTGCAGACCTGCCAATGGGAACAGCGCAGACTTATCGGTGCTGATCATAATCCCTGATAGTCCCACAAATAATTCTAGTGCCTCCAGCAGCAACTCAAGGTTATCTTCGGGGTTCTGTATATACAACATGTCATCCGCGTACAATGAAATCAGATGCGTTGCCCCATCTATCAGTATCCCCGCTCCCACATATTTCTTTCTAAGGTATTGTGCAATGGGTTCCATCGCCAGAATATAGACAAGCGGGGACAACTCTGTCTAGTACCTTTACCTAACTCCCATTCTTCTGAGATACATCTTCCATTTTTGACTCGCCATCGGTCTGGTATACACCAACCACACCCACTGAATGTATGCCTGCCCAAATCCGAATCTGCGCAATGTTGGATACAGTCAGTCCCATCAGTGGTGCAGCTTCCTCAGATTCCAGGTCATGTTGCGCACTGGCACGGTCCCCCTTCTGGTCCGGCAACGCCAACGTGTGTACTACCTTCTTCATTCTGTCTGCCAATATAGCGGTCTGAATTTTGATATCCTGATTCAGCATTGACAGTGGCCTGTAAGAACTACATTCCGTCGCTGGCTTATGGGGTTTGAGAGGTATAATAATAGATTCCCTTAAGCTGAGGGGGAGAACACCTGCTGCATAAGTGTCTGTAAAGGTATTAAGTAGATGCAGGGCCAGCTCCTGGGCGTATTCCTTTATAGAATTCTCTGGGCAATCCATCTGTGGCCAGAGTCTTCCCTGTCGGCAGGTACCTGATCGTCCCTAGTATTTCCTCTAACGTGATAGGTCCCTCCATACCATACCTGGCCTCCTGATCTAAGGTAGGAGGGTCTATTGCACGCAGCACCTCCTCTAAATACTCTGGCGGTATCAAAGGTCCCTCCTTATACAGGCCCTAATAGAATCCCTGAAAGACCTCATTAACGCCTGCCTGGGTATTGCAGAGGTCTCCTTCCCCCGTATGCATCAAATTAATCGGGCTACGCTTCTCCTCTCTTTTACATAGCCATGCTAATAGTCTACTGGTTTTATCTCCTTCTCTGTGCTGCCTTTCCATATATTTCGAGCAGTTATGCTTGCCCAACCTCTCCCAGCATTCAATGCATTTCTGTTTGAGTAGCAGCCTCTGCTGCATCCCCAATATGCCCTGACTGGGACTGTTCTCATTTTCTTAATTCTCTTCAGCCAAGTGTTAAGGATTTCAATCAGGCGACACACACCGGACCAGGACCCTTGCCATTAGCCTTGGATGTAGCGTGCAGTTTGAATGCTTTCTCTTTATTTTCTATGAATTCAATTTGAGATGCCACACAACCCGTCTCACACTACCCTTTTACAAATACCCTGGGTCACAATGGACCATGAACCAGGCCAGTTGGTGGGAATGCAATATTTATTTATTTTAAAATTCAAAGAAATCACACCATTTTTATATGGGCAGAAATCACCAATGGGGTGATAATTACAATGGAAACCACTGAAATACGCTGGGGTAACCTTCTACAAGAACATATCCAAAGCACAATTGAATAGGAGCACTTTTTTAATTAGGATAGATAGCACCCAAGTTAAGGTTACCCCCTGCAATGTTGCCTCAACCCACAATTACTTGAATTCTGAGTGGATAGAAAGAAGCAGCAGGTAGTCAGGGATATGAGGCAGCAAACACAATCAAAATCCAATTAATGCACGGTTAAATCAATGAAGCAAATATGACTTCTCACAATAGCAGGAAGGTATAAGCACTAGCAACCACAAGACCAGGGATCAACAAAAGGCATACCATTAAAAAAGCAAGTGGAAAGTAAAAACACAATGCAGCCAAATCACACGTTGGAAAGTTGCATTTTACTCATTTGCAGTTTTAAATGTCAAAAATGGTTTCTATGAAAAACGGGTGAAATACTCAAACGGAAAGCGCTTTTTGGGCTGGAGACATCACAGGGACAATATAGAAGTGAAATGATGTCTCTATCTGAAGGATTGGATGAGATTTGCAAGATAAAAGGAGGCTTGGTTTTGGAAAAATAAAGCCGTTCAAGAGAGAAAATCGGTTTGGAAAGAAAGACAAAGTTTACTTATACTAGATATCAAGAAGATAGCGCTGGCCATGAAACGGGTTAAGCGGCTTGATTAACCCTCTCCACGTCGCGATTCTCTTTATGTGGAAATTACTTAAATTATTCAAAATATTACTGAGGATTTGGGGTGGATGAAAGAATGGCGCTAGCACTAGAAGGACAGGATGCACAAAGAATTCTGACAGTTGAACAAATTACCAAGGCATGGATAGGATTACTTGGAGAGTAGAACAATCCGTGATGCCAAATCAGATGAATGGAAAAACAACCAAAAATTACCACATCGAGAGTCTCGACTTCAATCACTCTCTTATGAATCGTCAAGATCAAATAAAGAAAAAGCAGTTGCTGCATTGGGCAGACGGATCACAACGCCTAAAGATCAAGTAATAGTCGCGACAACCAGACCAACAACTATCATCAAGGTCTCCACAAGGCCCTCCAACGTTCTTTCCAAATGCACACCTAAATTGAGCATGAAAACCCATGTTGAAGGAAAAGTAAATAGACCTGATCAACGCCAGGAGTCATTGAGTCAGACAACCTCCAAAATCTCAAGACAAGTCCAAATGACACCCACTTGACTACAAGTGTTGAGACGGGTCTTTCACTGCAGGGTATGTGGTCATGGCTACCTAAAGCCCTGACTCTCCATCGAAAAAGATAGCCACCCGTGATCCAAGAGCACAGTCCTAAAGATAACCTTCAATCAGTAATTCACCAACAACAAATTAGGTTGTGCTCTTGGAACACTCGAGGATTTTCGCATCTAATGGTCCCGGGTGACATACAGTTGGGCGACTATGACATCATATGTCTCCAGGAGACTTGGCTCATGGAATTCCCTACCCTGCATGGTTATGAAATCAGCTTGGTCCCGGCGAAAAAAGGAATTGCAGGACCCCCTACCTCTGGTCTGCTGATGGCTATTCGAAATGGTAGTGGCATCACCCTCTTACAGAAGCTCAGAGAAAATCAATCTATTCTAGTAGTGAAAGTAAACTGGGCTACTGAAACTAAGAAAGAAAAGAAGAGCACAATGAAGACAATAATAATCATAAACACCTACTGGAATCCAGCTACAATGACTTGCCATGGTAGAAGCTGAAATTGACGCAGGGCAAGTAGACCATCAGGTCGCCCACCTACTAATCTGTGGTGACATTAATGCTAATTACCGAAAAAGAGGAGACGACCCAAAGGACAACACCAGGAAAACCCCCTCTGAACAGCGGGCCATGCAGTGGATGAAACTAATGAAATCGAGAGATCTGCTCCACCTCAACCTAGTTTTCCCTAACCCAAATCGTATACCCTCCCGGGAACGAGAAGAAGTGAAATCCATGATTGACCAAATCTTTGAGTTGCGGCCACTACTTCAATTAATAACAGCATTGAAGTGGTAAGGACGTCTGCCAGTGATCATAATCTCCTGTTAACAACCTGGTCCTCAAACACAGCACCTTACAAGAGGATGACGAGCCAACTTGATAGGAACAACCAAGGCACAAGGATAAGGATGACTGATGGTGCCATCAGAGCCGTGACGGCTACCTACAAAACCTAGCTAACGGAGACGACCTACAGCATTTTCTGTCCCCACTCTTAATTAAATCCAAAGTCCAGTCTCGGAAGAAGACGACACTCAACGTACAGACTAAACATGTCTATGACAAATTGGTGGCAGATAAAAGGCGTGAGCTAAGGAAGACCAAAAGAAATGCTAGAAAATTAAATCCTCTAGTGGCATCCACCACTACTGCAGCAGCAATAAGATCATATAAAGCTTAGCTACGAACCCGTCGTGCCAAATTATATCAACAAGACACAGAAGCCATTCTAAAGGCCATCAGTGGCAAACACGCAAAGGACTTTTGGTCTCTACTTCGCTCAACATCGGGTGGTGCGCCACCTTCTCTCTACAATGTAATGGGTGAAACAACATGGGTAAACTACTTTTGAGAGTCTTTCAATTACCCAATAACAGCAGCGAAGACAACTGGAGACCTGACTCGCCTTGGGTACAATTAGACACACAGTTGGACATCTTTGACTTAATAAAGAAATTAATAATCTTCTCGTGCACCGGTCCCGGATGGTATAACTAACTTGGACTTGAAAATCCATCCCGAAGCCTGGAAATCCCTGTTTATCAAGATCTACGGCCAATGTGCGGATTTAAAATGAATTCCTCCTTCATGGAATTCAGCAAATGTGGTGCCGATTTACAAAAAAGGCAACAATGCAGACCTGGTGAACTATCACCTAATTGCGCTTTTAGATCCAATAGGTAAAGTCTTCAGATCTCTCCTTTTACGTCATTTCACCTCATGGGCAACCAACGCCCCCTGCCGAGACCACCTTCAAACAAGCTTTAAGGAGAACCTGTGCACTAAGGCAAGCATCTTCATCCTCAGCACTTTAAAAGGTAAGATCCTGGAAAGCAGTCCCAGAATATTTGTTGCCTTCATTGACCTCACCCAAGCGTTCGACCGAGTGGATAGATCTAGACTCTGGTTGAAACTGACATCTTGGAAGTGCCCGAATGAAATATTAGTGCCAATAAGAGCACTGTATACCAACGCTACTATGCGAGTCTGCTTAAACCAAGAAGGGACTCTCTCAACAGAGATTACTACACCGAGGGGCTGAAAGAGGGCTGCCCACTGGCCCCAGAGCTGTCCTGGGCTTATCTAGGTGACTTCCAGGAATCTGAAAAGTCCATACGCTCCTTCCCTCCAAAAATGGGTGGAGAAAAGATAAGTCGTTTATTATATGCAGACGACTTGATCCTTCTGGATTATACACCCATAGGCCTACAGCGCCAAATGAACAATTTACAACAATACATGGCAGAAAACAATTTAGACATCAATGAAGGCAAAACAAAAACGATGATAATAGAAAAAACAATCAAAAATAAAGAAACAATCCATCTCTGCCTCAGCGCTGCAAAAATAGAAAGAGTAAGTGACTTTAAGTACCTGGGAGTCACCTTAGACAGTTCCGGGAAGGAAAAAACGATGCAAGCAGTATTGTATGATAAAACGAAAAAAGCTTGCAGCCTAAAACAAAGCAATTGACATCAAATTCGGATGATTTTCGACAATTCCAGTCTGAGAAATCTATAAAAAAGAAAGTGATACCATCGCTAACATATAGCGCGGACGCCATGCCTAATCTCCCTTCTGATTTATGGCCTAAGCTTGAAGCTATATTTTGGAGATTGGTGCTGGGCCTTCCCAACTCAACGCCAGTAGCATCGATCAGATGCAAACTCAGCCTTTCTTCTCTGCAGATGACGATAAGCTGTAATAGCCTAATGCTACACCGGAAATGCAGAGCAAAAGACTCTCTGTTTGTCTACAGCATGATAAATCGAGAACTACTGTCTTCCACCTACAAAATTGTTGACCAGATGGAGTGCAGTGAACGTTCCCCTCTTGGCTTCAGTGGAGAGTGGGGAAGTGGAACTAATAACCAATCCTGTGAAAGTTCTAAAAAAAGATCAGAGAACTTGATTGGATAACTACATTGGAAACCGCTAACAAAAACAAATTGACTCCTCATCATCCACAGAGGCCCAAAAAATTGGAAGATCTTCAAAGCTACATCAATCTATTCCCGAATAGAACAGCGCGTAATTACTTAATGAGAATCTGCCTAAATCTGCTAGAAACTAAAGAAATCCTGGCTATTAGAGGCTTAACATAAATAAATAGCTGCTGCCTCTGGAAGTCTTCTATGGCTATAGAAACTATTCACCACCTGCTTCTTGTATGCCCAGCAACTCGAGACACTTGCTTCAAATACTTACAAAGCACTATGTCTAATTTTTCTCTCACAGATGAAGAATCTTGTTGGAAGAAATTGATAGGAGGTTACAGAACTTCATGGCAGTTGGTGACGGTAAACATCATGCAACACATGGTAAAAGTGATGTTTCCTTCAGCACCTCTGATGCCATAGTTCGTCAACTTGCCATAGTGAACTGTCAATTTTTCAACACCATAATTGAACTCCACTACTTAGTTTTAAATGTAGGGCACAAGAAGTGGTCCTTTTTATTAAGATGCTTCATCTGTTTCTCATTTGTAAAAATCTTATGATTATATACAATTCTTTTTTTAAAAAAAGTATCCAGATGGGGTAGGCTATGTGTTGCTATGGGATGGAGAAATACTCACGGTCCACGCTTGAGTTTTGGATTTTGGGACAGTCAACTGGGTTCTGGTCACTGCACAGCGGGCGCCCCTCACAGCAAACAGCTGGGCAATTCTGATCACTGGATGGCAAAGGTACAGCTGGATGGCAGGGGTACGGCAGGCATGTGGTTAGTGGGCAAAAAGCCGGTCTGGTCTCAAGATGCTCGCCAAAAGGGTACCACAGCTTTTTTCCTTTGTTTTGGGGGTTTTAGTGGAATTTCTGGATCAAGGCCTTGCTGAGTTAGGGTCTACTATGCTTTGGTCTGGCAGTAGAAATATGGAATCTGGCAAGATGAATGTAGAATATCAGGATACGCAGACACTGGAAATTCAGGAGAGAGTGTGTCCAGAGTTCTGTTAGCCTCCCTTATTTATAAGGCATGATGACATCATAGGATTATATGGTGCGGCAGGCTTAGCCGGGCATGCCTCTAAACAACTGGATTGGTCAGGGGTGATTGTTACCGCCTTGCTGTCAGCTAGTTGGATTCTTAGGGACATGACATCAGCTTTATCATGTGGCTTTACAATGCATAGGATCATCCCACAGTTACTTAAGCTAAAATAATTCTTCACATAACTCACACATTTACGCAATTGTGGCCTTTTTACAAATTATCTAGGCAGATTACATATTTCACGCAGAGCATGACAGTCCAACTCTCTAGTTTGTAAGACTTTGTTTTGTCCATCTAATAATTTTTCATCCTTTTCGGTGATAAATATTCGACCTAAAATTCTACATTTTTATACATGGGTATAGATTATCATAAGGCAGTAGTGACTTTCACAGTGGCATCATGTACACTTTTCTCAAAATATCCAATTCTCTGCCATTTCTGTTCCCAATATGGCAGTGAAGGCTACCACATCTCGTTTAAAAGCCATAAACATTACATTTAAACTGTTAATTTTTACATTCCTGAAAAGTCCTGTTGCAGAGATAAGTCTTAAAAGTTTATTAATAAAATAGTCTTTTGAAAGAAATGGTCAGTATTGTCTCCCAAATAACGGCATAGCTTACAAGGATGCTCTTGAGTTGGCTTTGAAGCTCCCAGTAAAAGTTGCGAGGACGTTCGATTTCCTATTTCACATGCATGTGTCCCAGAATCTCTATTGTAAGAGGCCTCTGCCCAGACAAAAGTCTGATGGGCATGGGATGTTTTGCCTCCTGGTCCATTCAAAGTTTCCAAGGGCATAATTATCACAGAAGTGTCCCAGAATGTGCTGTAGCTTCTCTTGGGGGTTGGGAACTCCTGTTGTCAGCAACCCCCCCGCCCTCCAAGCAGAAAACCTGCTTGGCTAGTTCCACAATGCAGCCAATTCCTTTACTTAGTTATTTATTTAGTTTTCCTGAGTCAGAAAGCCAGGCTGCTGAAATCAAATGTTATGTTATAGTTCTACCCAACCCCCTTACGTTTTTAGGCAAGGGCATGTTTTTATTCAACATTGTACTTTTAAAGCAGACATTTTTCTTATTTGTTAAAGCACATTTGACACGTGGTGAATGCTGCTGGATGTCCCTTTTCAAATTTGTTTTTTTCTCCCATCTGAATTCCAAACACTGTTTGTAGCCCCAGTCAGTTTCTCTTACACCGCAGCCTGTATAAGGCAAAAGGTCCCTTGAAATTGACATATGCACAGAGCTATGATTTCTTTTGCAGGGTTTATTTTAGACACTTTATAGCAAAAAGTCAAGCGCTTTTCCGTACAGCTGAAAGTAAAGTTTCTGGTGACTCCCAGATCAGGCCTGACACAGCCTGTCATTCAAGGATAATGCTTTCTTTTGCTGGCTCAATCTGGATATGGATGGGCATGGCATGGCCTCATTGATAAAAGCAATGTGGTGTTGAACAGATGAAAATAGCAGCAGAGCAGCAACCTCTTCAAGGTAAAATATTCCCTTTTCAATGGGAACTTTTTGCAAGCAGCAGAGCAGCGCTGCTTTTGAATTTGCTTCTTTTGGTGCACACAAGAACACATACTGGTGGTCTCTCGGTGTGTTCTCTGTTCCCACTTGCCCAATAGTTGTTTCGCAAGATGGTGCAGCCATCATTTTGTAGCTGCAAAACACAGTTTTGATGCGGGGCTATGGTGCTCCAAGGAGCCAGGGCAGCCATTTTGCTGTTAACTGCTGAAGTGCAGCTTGATCATGGATGGGAATTCTGCTGAGTGGGTCAATGTACCCCACAAATTTCCCCCAACTCTTCTGAAACATTTTGTCGAGAGAGAGTAGGGCAAAGCGGGGTTCATCAGTTGGAGTCCTTCCATCAGGGAGCAGTACACCACGATCCTCCTGTTGTCTCTCGAGGGAATGTGAAGCAACACCCCCAGATTTTCTTCAATATCTCCTTTCCAGGCTCCCTGGGAGGTCCTCCTTGGTCTATAAAGGGCGCAGCCAGTATAAATCTATTGAATAAATAAGAACCAGTTACTACATTTCCCACTGACTGCCTTCCAGGAAGGTTGACAGCAGTGGGACACACATGCATTCAATTATCACAGTGCTTTGATAATAAAGACAAATGATCACTCACAAGACACAGATAATTATTGATTTGACAAATTTTGTTTTGGAATCCCTTTCGTCCTGACAATGAAGAAAATACTCCCTGTTAAATAATTATACCTCTAACCGTACCTGTTCCCTTCTGGTTCTTTTTCTGGTCCTCTTTCTCCATTGTCTCCTCTATTTGATTTTCTCTGGGCTCCTCAATTAGCTGCAACATGTGCCTAGCGTGACAACTCTTTAGATGATTAATATGGACCCATTTCCCTTCTGTCAGCTCTCCTTTGGGGATGTGGAATCTATAGGCGACAGGCGACATTTTATCTACAATTTCAAAAGGACCGCGCCAGCTCGATAAATGTTTCCGTTCCTTGGTCTGGTTCCTTTGGAAATTGTACAAGTAGACCCTGTCTCCTACTTGGTATTCTTTTTTGGTTGTTTTTAAGTCATATTGAGTCTTCATCCCCTCTGCAGATTTTTCCAGATTCTGCTGAGCGTACGCAAAAGCTTGTTGAAGGGGTTTTCTTAGATTCTCAACATACTCCTGAGTTGTGGAGGCGTTTATCAGTGTCTGCTCTTGTGTTCTATAGAGCAGATGCTGAGGTAGCACCATCCTTCATCCAGTCATTAGCTCAAATTGAGACATTTTGGTCGCAGAAGAAGGTGTAGATCTGATGGCCATCAAGACAAGCAGTAATGGGATGTCCCAATTTGGCCCAGAGTCTGCCGCAACCTTTTTTAGAATGCTCACAATGGTCTTAGTGGCTACCTCTGTCTGACTCAATCCTTTGGGGTAGGCCAAAACGCAAGAAGATGTGGTTGATCATCAGGGCAGCTGCTGTTTCTGCCTTGCAATTTGGGTCCGGGAGACATTCCACCCATTTGGTAAACAAGCATGTTACTGTTAACATGTACTTGTTCCCCCTAAAGGAGCGAATCACGGGCCCGATGAAATCTACTTGTAAATCTGACCAAGGCAGTGTCATCCCCTTCTTCTAGACGGGAGCTCGGGGTGTGAGTGAAGTTGGCTGAAATTGTGCACACACAAGACACCCCTTCAAATATGGGTTGAGGTCCTGCCCCATGTGTGGCCAGTATGCAACCTCCTACAAGATTTCTAAAGTAGTGTGAAACCCCTGATGACCGGCTGTGGCTGCGTCATGGGTGTGACTAAGCATCAGGCTTCAGAGGTACCACCCCCTGGTCACAGCCAGAGATGGATCTCCTTACCAACAAACCGTCTTGGATTCGGAAAATTTTGGACACTTCATCAACACACCAAGGTCCTCTTTCCCAATGTAATCGGTATCCGTCATGGGAAACTTCTCAGGGTCCTCAATGTGTTGATAACATTTTCCAATAATCGGATCCCCTTTTTGTGCCATGATTAAATCAGCATATGGGGTCTCCTTACTCCACTGGGCAGTTGAGAGTTCATTGTGAGCATTTGTCTGGGACCTAGTGATAGCAGTGACCTGGATTTCCCCCAACAGGGACTCGATCTCAAGGAGATCCCCCAGGATGGCTCCGGTTTTGGGCAGCTGATCAGCTAGGTTGTTTCCAGCTTTGTCTGGTTCCTCTATCCTGGAATGACCCTTGATCTTCGTCCAATAGATGGTCATCCCACTAGAGGTGACCAGATCATCAATATTTTGGATTAGCTTGCCATGTTTAAGCTGTTGTTTGTTAGCACATAGCATGCCTCTGGTTTTCCAATAAACCAAGTGCTCCATAAACCCGTTCTGGACATAATCTGAATCAGTGATTATGACCAGTTTGTGGAGTCGGTGTCAGACGGCAGTGAGAATGGCCTGATGAACTGCGTCCACTTCGCCACCTGACTACTGCAGGGACCGATTTTGTACCCAGCGGAGGGTTCCGGGGCATCATTCACCAGGCATTCCCAATGCCGACCACCAGTTCCTTTTCCCCGTTGTCAACATGGTAGTAGAACCCGTTCACAAACTGTCGGCATTCTCTTGCACTTGTCTCCTTCATAGACTTTGTGCGGGAAATTCAGGTATGCCTCCATGTTGTCCTGGGTTTTAAGACTTTCGTCCTCGGGGCAGTTTTCTCTGGTACAATCATATAAGTTAGCCAGACCTTGCACGAGCGGACTCTTCTTGTTTTGCCCATATCTGACCTCCACAGGAAAGCCTTGCATTGACAGGATCCAGGAAGTAATTCTGGAATTACTCACATTTCCGGCCCGGATTCCGTCACTTTGTAGTATTACAGAGGCTGGTGTGGACTGTGGAGTCTCCACTATGATGTGTCCCCCTGGATGAATGGCCAGTGATTTTTCAATGCCCACACCGTTGCCAGGAGTGCCTTCTCACAATCGTTGAATTTTTCCTCCACAGAGGATAAAGTCTTGCTTGCATAGGAGATTACTTTATTGACCTTGTCATGCTTTTGATATAATACTGCTGTCAAGCATGTATTTGAGAACCCTGTCTCCAAGAAGAACTCCTTGTTTTTGACAGGGTAAGTTAGACAAGGCGCTTGGGAGATGCTTCTTTTGAGATGATTTACTGCTTCTGCTTGTTCTGGACCCCACTCGACCCCCCTCAACAGATGGATCAGGGGTCTTGTGACCTCTGCGTAATCCTCAATGAACTTTCTACTGTAATTAGTCAGTCCAAGGAGGCTTCTTAGCTCACGCAGATTTGTGGGGTCTTTTAGTTTTAGGAGTGCTTCCACTTTCTTTTCCTGGGGACAGAGACCCTCAGGAGTTATCTCCTGCCCCAAGAAGTTGACACGGGTCCTGCACCACTGTGCCTATTGGAAGTTTGGATTTCCGCTATATGTTCCTTCACAGTTGAGCTTTTTATCAAGACATCATCCACATAGGCCAGGTTACCCCTTTCACCCAAGTCTGACATGGCCTTATGTAGGAAGATGTTGAATTTGTTGCCAAAGTTTATGTATCCGAAGGGAGTCCGGGTCCACGTGTACTGCTGCCCCCCAAAGGTAAAGGCCAGCTTGGGGCACGGTCCAGTACCCATTTGTCAGGTCAATGGCAGTGTATACTTTTGACCCCTAGATCTGGGTGAGCCCATGGTCAATGTAGGTGAGAGGCCATCGGGATATGTGGACCTGTTTATTTATCTCCCTAAGGTCTGCGCAGAGTCTTCATTGGCCATTTGGTATTAAAATCCCCAGCACCGGATTATTAAAGGTGCTATGGACTGAACAAATAATCCCACGGGACTCGAGGTTTTTGATGATTTCTTTCAGGAACTCCATGGATGCGGGAGGCAAGCGATATTGCTTCACAAACACTGGAGTCATTCCAGGGTCTGTGAGAATCGGTGTTGTATGGATTTCGGTGCGACCACAGTCTTACGAGTCCACAGCAAAGATATCTTGAAAATCTAAGAACACCAGTTTCAGCTTTTGATTTTGCTCCGGAGTCTCACAGGCATCGGCTAGGTTGACCTGCTCTTCAACCATTTGCCTGAAGCCTGGAAAGACTTTGGATTTTGTTATCTCAGCAGCCTCCTCCAATTGGGTGGAGAGGTCTCTGGAGTATTGACCTGGACAGAGGTTTTCAGGTAGGAGAGGCAATCATTGTGGACCTGGAATTTCACCTCATCCTGCCTGATGTCACAAGTCACCTCTTCCTCCCCGTAAGGGCAGGAGGAGTACACCAGGAAATTCCCCCCTTGCCGGGTAAAGATCTTGTCTGGTGGTATGTCATTGGGGAATTGGTCTGATCAGTTAATTTCCTAGATCCATAGAAAAATGTCAGTCATCACCCGCCATTCCAATAATGGTGCCTGCGCCCAGAGTGATACTCCTAGGGTCGCTGTTATCCATCAATATTGGAATGGTCTTGTGTTCTACATTGATTAATGCTGTTGGGTTTAACCCCAACCCCTGCTGTTGGAGATGGGCATTGAGGTGTACATATGCATCAGGATTTTGCAGTTTGTTCTCTTTTAATTTTTAATTCAAGTGGGAATAGTCGGGATGGTGACCTCCTCTCCAATTTGAACTTCAACCGCATACGGCAACAATTGGGCTGACCAAAACGCTTTTTTCTGAATCATCAAAGCCCATGGGATTGCCGCCTAGTCGGGACCAGGCTTTGTAATTTATCAGGTCCAAATTAATTGCAAACCGATTGAGAATGTCACTGCCTAAATAGAATGCAGCAGGGAAATCTCGCACAACCCAACCATTATGTTCTATGCTTTTGTTACCTATAGAAATTTTGAGCATACACCTACTAGGCAGGAAATGTTTGGAATTGGGAGTTTCCAGGCCCATTTCCCACTTATCAATCAATTTAAATGTGGGAATGGCTGGATCTTTTGGGGGCTGTCTGAATGTGGCTTTGCTGATGAAGATCTTCCGTTATTCACACACTCGGGTGAGAACAGACTCCTTCCTCTCTTTTAACTGAATAGGGAGGAACAACTGTTCTCTAATTTTCTGAATGTCAGCTAAACTTTGAGCAGGTTTCTCATCACCTTTTGAATATAGGATTGGGATTTTCAGATTGTGAATCAGTATAACATTTCAAAGTATTTCCTTTCAGTGTGGACTGCCACTTAAAACTGGATGGAATGTTGATTTTCAGGAATGGAGAGGAGTTCCCATCACCAGTTTGTTGTCCTATGGCAATTACTTTCACGTCAGGTATTTGTTCTGGAAATGAAACTCAATATGATCAGATTTTTTTGTTCAACCACGTGGCATGTGCCGTTTAAACTAACATGGTTGACACTCTGTTTGAATTTTATTGGCCTGTTAGTCTGAGTCCAGAGGACCTTGTTCACACAGTCTATTAGGGGGGACAACCTGCGCAAGATGTCATTCCCTAGTAGACGGGGTGTTCCCTATGGAGTCGCAACTATGGCCGGGTGTTTCACTTTGTGTCGCCCAATTTTTATTTCCAAAATCCGCAGTCCCCCCTCAACGGGAATTTCATTCCCATCGAAGTTCTGGAGTTGTCCAGGAAGAAGGGTGAGAGGGATCTGGTATCTCTCCCCCCTTCCTGAATGTAGCTGCTCAAATGCCTTTTTTGACAGAAGAGTGGCTTGGGATCCAGTGTCCACCAGTGCTGAAATTGGACATTGCCCTTGCACTGGAATGGGGGCATAGAATCTCCCATCTTTCTCTTCAAGTGGGCAAAGGTAATGTGTGTTTTGGGCAAGCTGGGTTGTCACTTTCTTTATTTTGGTGGAGTTTTGGACAATTTTCTGTGCCGGAGTCTGGGAATCTGTAATGAAATTTTGGCATCCTGAAATAGTGGAGATTTTGGAACCCCTGTTTCCCTTAGCTCTGTGCTGCCCCCGCTTACCAGGTGAAAGTCACTACAACCAATTTGTGGGGAGGATCCCTCCATTACTATTTATTTCTCATGATGACAATTCTGGGGTTCAGGGATGGGTGACTCTGAATCAGTCCCCACACCCACCTAGTCTTCATTTAGATCTCTTGGGATCCATTTTTCTTTGGGAGGAGTTCCCCCCTGCCCTCATCCCTGAAGGAGAAGACTTATTTCCCAAAATCCTCTAAGGATTCTTCCCCCTTCAACCTTCAAACTGGACGACACTAACTTCTTCCACAAAATGGGCCTTTTTACTGTTTTTATTTCTCCTACCCACCCTCTGTTACCTGGGTTGCAGATTTTCGGGGGCAAGAGATTGTTGTTTTTCCGGTTCCTGGGTGTCCAGGGGCTTTTCACGGGTGAGGAAGGAGGTTTCCTCTAGGGCTTTGCACCCTCCGTCCCCTCTGTGCCTCCTCTTCTGGAACCAGTAAATTGTTGGGGTTCTCTTCCAGTCATTTTTCTGGGGTGCCAGACCTTTGGTTTGAGGGGTTCTGAGCCGCCATGTTCATCCGAGGGTTCTGCTGAGCCCTCAGCATGCAACCCAAATCCTGTGTGAGGTTCTGGACCTGGCGCTCCAGTTGGCACACCCGTTCAGGCTGGTACAGGGGTCTCTGTTCTTATCTAGGCGGTTCTCGGGAAGGTTAACTATCCCTTCTGCCGGAGTACCCTAGGAATTGTGGATTTTGGTAACCATCCACCCTTGGCCTCCCGTCTCCCGGATTGGGTTGTCTGGGCTCCTGAAAGCGGGGAAAGAAATGAGTGTTGTCCTGCAGGTTGGGCTTTTGTGGATAACAGGGAAAGAAACTTAATCCCAGTATTTGGATTACTGCCCTCCTGGGGGAAGTTAGGAGGGAAGTTTCCTGAGGCAGTACTTTCCTGATTGGATCCCCCCCCCCCCCTTGGGGTGGGGGGAGTCCATACATTCCCCAAGATCGGTCGGTTGCCCTTGTATCTGGGACGTATATAATCAGGAGAATTAGGGGTCCCATTGGTGGGATTACCTCCCTGATTGCCACCTGTTTGTGATTTGCCTGAAGGCCTTCTTGGCCTTTGGTTTTTCTGGTTTGGGATTGGTGCATTTTTAGGCTCCCCCATTTCTAGGTCTAAAATGGGGGCAACCTTCACCTCTGCCACCTTAGCAGGGGTGTTGGTTGGCTTGGAGTTTTTAACCTGATTTTTATTTTCTGCAGGTTTTTGGACTTTATGTATCTGGGTAGCCTGCTCTATTACCTAGTCCAGAGATCTTTTATCATGGAAATCCCTCACCAGCTGGGTCATAATGTATTTTGGGAGCACATGAAAGTAGGTAGTGATAAACTATGTACTAGCTGTGCGCACCATCCTGGTGGTTTGGGCAAAGGCGAGTTTTAATTCCTGCATCAACTTTTGGCTTTGACAATGGTGGCCACAATGTTCCTCCGCTCGATCCGTCTTGGCCACAATGTTCCTCAGCTCAATCCATCTTATTTTAAGAGTTATGCCCAATTTTCTTCAATTCAATAGTTTGGTTTTCAAAAGCTTTGTCTGGAGCCAGTGATCTGTTTCGCAGCACGCAGAGTTACCTGGCAAAGGCCAACTCACTGATCTTTCCGTGTGGCTCTATTGAAACCGCTGCCCTTGTTTCTTCTTTGGTCAGAGGTGTTTGACAGCTCTGGTAATATTTCTGTTGCTCGCATCTCCTGTAGTTGGAGCTTTCTCTGCTCCTCTCGCGCTCTGGTGAACGTCACACATCGGAGCTGCTCACAGGACCAGGAGATCGCCTCTCTCCCTCGGGACAGCTAGTCTTCGTACCACTTCACGTCCCATGCATTCTAAAGGGCTTCCAACCTGTGCAACTTCCTTGACTCGGCGTCCCGCTTCCACTACAGCGGCAGTTCCATCTCCTACTTCTTCCTTACACCTCTCCCACTGATTCTCCTTCTTAATGGCCCGCACCTGAAGGGGTTTTAAATGCTTAAAGGTCCCGCTCAGGTGCGGGTCATTATAACCACTAGACCGCACACTACAGTGCTGAAATTCGGAGTCCCTCTTCCTTGTCTCAGTACTAAGAGCATCATGGGACTTGAAAGTCCCTAATGTTCATATTAATTTTGTCATTATTTAATTCACTCTGATTTAATGATTTATAGAATGTACCTTTTAGGGGAAGTTTTCAAAGGAATTAATGGTTGGCTCTTGGTTTTATCATTCAAACCTAAGGTGGAATTCTAACTATCAGAAATAGTGGTATTGATTCTCTGATCCTTATATGCATCATTCCCAGGTTTACCATAAGGGCTTTCAGAACTGACAATTTGGGTAATTATGGGATGGGAAGCCTTACTATGACAAGAAGCCATTAGGTATTCTGGTATTAGAGAAACCTCACCCTCAGAAGATGAATATTGCATCTCTCCTAACGAAGTAATCATATTCCCTTGGGGTCTCCCAGGGATCCACCAGGCTAATACCACCCCCAGGGTTTGGATCAGGTAGTGGCTGCCCTCCCCTGGCCATCTGGGAGGAGACTTTAGGCTGAGATTCTGTGAGGATTCTGTAGGATTCATCACAGTAGCCACCGATTGTGTTCAAACTCTACATGCAATACAAGCAATGGGGTTCACACAGTATGTCACCGGACCTGCTCGCTCACAAGGCCATATTTTAGACTGGGTACTTGCTAATGATAATATTCTTATACCTGTTGTACGAATTCAACCTTGTTTTTGGTCTTTATCATTCCTTACTTACATTTGATATTCAAGTGGGCTCTGTGACTAAAACCAAGCCGAACCCCAAGTTGATACACATTCGTAATTTAAGAAAAATCACTTGCTCCACCATGGTGCTTTTTCTTGCTGATCTTAATGTTGGTTCTAAAGGAGAAGCAAAGCCTGATTTTATTCTCAATGCTATACATAAGCAGTTGTCTACTGCAATTGACTCTTTAGCCCCTTTGGTCACAAGGAAAGTTCATCCACGTACACTGCAAAAAGCTTGACTCACTAAACATTTGAGACTTCTCAGGACAATTTAGCGCAAAGCTGAACATAAATGGGTAAAAACAAAGGAGGGCTCTGATCATTGCCTGCTTAAAGAAGCTGCAGCTAATAATAAAGCATTTAAAATGCCAAAATAATGTACTTTGATACGTGTATTGTGCAGGCAAAGAACAGTGGTCATGAACTGTTCGCTGTCCTGTGTGAACTTGAGCCACCCATTTCCAATAATCACTTGCTTGAGCCTAGTACTGAGTGGTGTTCTTCCATTCAAGATAAACTTCATGACAAAATCAATGCACTTTGGAATAAATGCAATGTTGACACTTCTTTTCTAGGGGCATCTTCTATTTTTGTTGAAAGTGCAGATGCTGCTCCTGTTGAGCCTCTTGAACTTTATTTTATAGAAGTTAGTGAACATGAGGTTGTAGAAGCCCTGAACATTCTTAAACCTACCACCTGCTCTACAGATTTTTGTCCAGCTTCCAAAATTGAGAATGTGCTACTCTTCTTACTCCAATGCTGTGTGCTTTTGTCAACTCTTATTTTAGGAACAATTTTGACCCCACTTTGCTTAAAGTTACTTGCGTAACGCCACTTCTGAAAAAGCCTTCTTTGGATGCAACTGATCTGGTCAATTATAGGCTGATCAGTAATACAAAACAGTTATTTAAGCTTCTTGATTATTTGGCATATAAGCAAATGCAGGGTTATATTGATGGACACCGCATTCTGGGGTTATACTAGTCTGGTTACCGGAAGTCACACAGAACTGAAATGGCTATGCTTGATCTTCAGTCTGCCATTTTTCAGGTGTTAGATCGTGGCAAGGCAGGTCTTCTTGTTTTGCTTGACCCGTCAGCTGCCTTTGATCTTGTAGACTTTGAGATCAGGAGTGACAGATTATTCAAGGTAGCCAGATTTAGTCCTGAAGCTACTAGAAGGGTAATTGCCTTTCTTAAAGATAGAACATCTAGGGTAGTGCTTGGACAGTTTTCTTCTCCCGATCTTCCTCTTGATTGTGGTGCGCAAGACTTGTAATATCTTCATGAAACCACTTCATGATCTTCTTTTGGATCATGATTTAGCTTTTGGGAACTATGCGGATGACACAAAGATTTTATTGGAATTGTCAGGCAACTATCAAACTGACTGCAGCACTAAACTAGATCTTTTTGAAGGTACAGATGTGGATGAATGCTAATGGCATGTGTCACAATAGTGGAAAAACTGAATTACATTTACCTGCATCTGCCACTAGGGCGAGATCTTTTGGGGGAAAAGTATGTTTCTTTCACTATTGATAATTGTTCTATCAAAACCTTGCGCAAAGCTAAATCACTTGGAGTCACTCTTGACACCACAATGTCTATGGTGGGACATATAAACGCAACCATTAGTTCTTGTAGTTATCTCTGACTTTTAAGACCATTCAGTCCTTTTTGCCTTGTCACCATAGAGCTACTATTGGAGGGACTGCATTCCTTGCTGGCATTAATATGACAGATTATAAATGTCTGCAAGTGGTTCAGAAATCTGCTGCCAGGCTGATCGCTGATGTGTCACGTCACCAGCATATCTCACCTACTGTGAAACAATGACACTGGCTCCCGGTTGCAGTCAGAATAAAACGTAAAGTGCTTACCAATACCCATAGATGTGTATATGGCAATGCTTCCCAATATCTCAAGGATCGCATAACTTTTTATAAGCCATGACTGATTGTTAAAATAATAAAGTGGCCAAAAATCCACATCAATATTGCCTACATAAGGACATGTATTGTAATCCAAGGATCAAATCTCTGATCCTATGAAGTTGGGTGACTATACAAAAGATTTGTAATGTTTCTTCAAGGCAAGATATTATTTTTGAAAGTTTTGGTTCATGATACTGATTGGTAAAATATGTGTTTACTTAAACCATTTTGGGCTGTTGCCCACTATTTAAGGTGACCCCTCACCTCTTTCTCCCTTGTTCTATTTGTGCCCGGCTATACCACTATTAATTTCTAGAGATGCTACTTGTTGTGCCTTTGTTCCTGTCTCAGGGGTTCCTTTGCAGGATTCTGCTGCCAAGAGCTTTGCATCCATGGGATAGGTTGCCCAAAGGAGGCTTGATAATGGTGCAGCACAATGTGTATGCTGACCTCTTGCACAGACAAGGGATCACTGAGGTGTGTGAAGGCTTTATGGCACCAGAGAGACACCCGGGAACATGTCAAACTAGCCAACTCTGGCACCTGATGAGGGAGCGATTAAATCGGGGACGCGGGGGTACAAATTGCCATTGTTCTCCTGACATCACACTCATCAGAGCTCTCCTGCATGCTGCTATGGCATTCACTGAAGGACAATAAGATATCCGGTGGCAGCATGGCTTAACAACAGCGTGTTACCGCCTTCAGTTGGCTTGGGTGAACCTCATTGAATGCTCATCTCCTGATAGATTAAAATAGAGTAGGGCAGCGTTACCAACTGTGGCATGATCAGAGACTGAACAACTCCTTATGAAAACCATGCAGTTTTGGCAATACTTGTGAATGTACAAGTCCTGTCAATTAAGCATTATTCCATTGGACTGAATAAGACAACAGCCCTCATGAGCATCAGAAAAAGAACTAAAAGCAGTGGGCTCACGCTCCAAAGAACTGGATTGCCACTAAGATGGGGCAAACAGCAACAGAGTGGACCAAGCAAAAGCTGAGAGAGCTTAGAGGTTGGGGGAATTGCTATGAATGTATGTTCTCTGTGTGGAACATTCGGATTACATAAAAACATAATCCAGCAGGGTGTATCATTATGCAGGGAAAATAAATCAGGCGCATGATTCCCAGAAGCCTACAGAATCCAGCGTGTCCTTGTGCTTTTATTCCTGGGCCTTCTCTGTGGCATTGTAGGTTATCAAGGGGCTGTCAAGACCAAAGCCCATCAGCAGGAGAATGTGGGACTACAAAACAAGGTGGGTGATAAAATATGGCAATGGCCCTGGTGTCAAGACATGGCTAACGAAAATAGGCAACCGCCCATTGAATCTCCACTAAGAAGTGCAGTACCCTGGCAGGCAGTCAGCATGGACTTTAACACAGTTCTGGACTTTAACACAGTTCACAATGTCCGGCATTTAATAGTAGTTATTGATGAGTTCTCAGGACACCCTGAAGTGGCGTTTCTGGTATCAACAATGGCACAAATAGTAATTCCTGTGCTGGAAGACGTTTGCAGTCCATGGACTGCCTGAATCTCTCTGGTCAGACAATGGACCACTGTTACAAAGTGGAGAGTTCAGAGAATTCCCGGAGTAGAAGGGCATCAAAAACAAGCGCATCATACCTAGCTGGCACACGGCCAATGGAGATGTTCAACGATTCATTAGGACAATGAATAAAGTGCTTTGGATTGCCCATGCAAAGGGAGAACCTTTGCAAAAGGTGCTATCTGGTGATTAGTTTGCCATCGTCACATCTAGACAGAATTGTGAGTATTAGCTTTCGTCACATTTAGACAGAACTGTGAATATTAGCCCGCACCACATCTTGACAGAATTGTGAATATTAGCTTTTGTCACATCTAGACAAAATTGTGAATATTAGATTTTGCGTCACATTTAGACACAAATGTGCATATTTGCTTTTGTCACAACTAGACATAACTATGGAGATATTCAGCTGCCATATCTAGATAGAATGTTGGAGATTAGCATGGCACCAGATCTGGAAAGAATAGTGAAGATTAGCATGCAGCACATCTAGACAGTGATGCCAATAACCAACCCACTAATAAATCTCACCCCTCTGCATACACTTCTCAAACTCTAAACAAACACAACCACACCTTTAAAGCACACCTAACGGCACGCACTTTAATACACTGCAACAACAATACAAATCGCACATAGCCTTGCACAACAGGACACAGCAGCGAGCAAACGGATAAAGCACACCTGAGCTCAGCGAAAGGTGTCAACCGAACTGAAGCTGCCAACAGGACATCACAGCTCTCCTGCACTTTTTCCCCCGCTCAATTCTACTAACCCACTCCACCCACTTTCCTTTTCAGATCCACCAGAGCGCCAGCGGACCACTCCGGTGGTGATAGTGTCCGGTACAAATGCCCTTAACATTAACATTGCTGAACCCCAGCACTTATTTCAGAGCCCTGGCACTTAGTCTCTCAGTTTGATTATGATGGGGATTTTTGACAACTTTATTATTTTACCAGCCAGTCATAGTCGCACAACCATGAACAAAAGTTTGCACTGGCCTTGGTCCCCGTATCTGGGGCCAGCTCATTGTAATTCAAGAAGCTGATGAATTGGGTGGGCAGGGCATTGCTAGATTTCCATTTTCAAGGGTTAACATGAGCTGGAAGGTGGCAATCAATCTGGGTGCTCCATGACATAGGTGCAGCTCTGCAACCATAACAAACAGCAGCACCACCACCACAGCACTATGGGTTCAGAACAGCGTGACTGCCACCCGCCAGCAGCACCGACACTGGGGCAAGGCCATGGAAAAGACCACTGCCAAAGAGGAGTGTCTATCATGAGTGGCAACCTATACAAGAAGCTCTAGCTATAGTGTTTGACAGGCAAGTTCATTAGTTCAGTAATAATTTTTCCAGAAGGTGTTCATCAATTTCCTATAGGAGGAAAGCTCATTTTCACTTTTTTCTTTGGATAGATGGTCATAATGTTGCACTTGCCATTTATAGAATCAGAGCCAAAGGTTAACGATGATGTCTTTAAAGAGGGACTTAAATATTTCTCTTATTTTAAGACACAATATTATTTGTTCATGTTTTTGACAAAGCCCAGAGCCAGGGGTATCACAACATTAGTACATCATAGCGGTAAGAGAGCACGGTACATATTGGATAAATCAGGAAAATACACTATGCATAGTGGACAAATGAGAATACATAGGTCATACTGTTACTTGTATTTGTCAAACAGTCAGGTCTTGGCTAGTTTTTTAAAAGTGGGGAACAATTGTTCATTGCGAATGTGAGCAGGTAGTGCATTCCACAGCGTGGGAGCAGTGACTGAGAAGCTGACTCCACTGGCTCTTTTTCTCTTAAAACATGGAGTGATCAGTGAGATACTGGAGCTGAAGCTGAGCGTGTGTGCAGTGGCAGTTTGGGAAAAGCAGTTGTTGAGGTACTGGGGGGTATCCTTGTGCACACAGTGGTGAGTGATGGATAGTGTTTCAAATTCTACACAAGCGTTAATGGGGAGCCCGTCGGCTTCACGTCTAGTGGCAGAGATGTGGTCACATGGTTTGAGGCTGAGGACAGAACGAAGAGCTTTGTTTTGGAGTAATTAAAGTTTTGACAGGTTGGCATTAAAGGTGCCCATAAGAAGGAAATTGCAGTAGTCGAGTTTCGAAAGGATCAGAGCTTAAGCAAATGTGATGCAGTTACTAGGTGAGTGGAACTGCCTGCATCAATTAGTGCACTAGGTTATTTTGTGTTGTGTTGATTGGTAACCATAAAACACCCATATGGCTTGGATAGTGCATCCATCACCCCAGGGGGAGGGAAGGCTTTGCAGGATTCCGGGGAGGAAGAGGTGGTGTTGGGGGGGGGGGTGTACCTGAGGGGGGAAATATGGGGCAATGTTGGACCTGTGGAAGAATGAGTCACTTCTCACAGGAATGTAGGAGCAGACAAGCGGCTGCATACAACCCACAAACGTCCCGGCACGCGCAAGGCTTCCCCGCCCCGTACCCACAGCCCTATGCCCCAGTACCCTCAAACACTTCATATGGCGCGCCACCACCCATGGCCTCTCGTGCGCCTCCACCACACAGTTCCCGCAGCTGTCAACCCTGGCCTCCAACGGCACAACAGCTTATGCAATACACCTAGCGCAGCCACATGCCCCTCAAGTCCCGAACAACAATGCAGTACTTCACGGCACAGTAACCAACTTCCAGGGGACCAGTGTGGTAGGGTGGAATCCCTTCATCTTTTTGGGGACAAACACTTATTCAGACTAGGACAGCCCACAGAGAACTTTAGCGTGCCCAGTACTGTCTGTCACTGCCAACCCAGAAGAGGAACAATTGGTTGTCGTGGAGATAGGAAGCAAACCATTAGTTTTCATAATAAATACAGGTGCAACAAAATGTTCTATTAAGGAGGAGCATTTCTCCTTGTCAGGTGAGGTAATGGACACGCAAGTGTTCTTTGGGGAAATTAAAACAGATATCTTCACAAAAGAACTGCCCATCAAAGTAGGTTACAGGAAGGTATGAGCACCGCTGTTGTTCTCAACGGCATCCCCTGTAAACGGGATGGGATGTGTTAAGCAAACTGAACAGGACTATCTCGTTCACTGAAGAGGGAATAGTGTGTCCAATCCCAGGTACATGTTATGTAAGGGCAATGCTTATTGCACATGCTTCGGGGAACAAGGGAGCAACTAGTGTAGTACCCATGCCTCTGACTTGTTTACGTATGGGGCCATAGTATTGCTCAACGCAGTACTAGCTGTAGCCAAACAATCATTGAGAGTACCATCAGAATTCTTGTTCAGGCCAGCTCAGCCGCAAGAGCATGTGGTGGAGACTATTACCACACTTGACTTAGAGGGTTTTTTGGCTGCACTACCATTGTTTTTGATCCTTTTTATTTATTTACTTATTATTTATCTTTTCTCTCCTATGCTCTGCACTTTCCAATTTCCCCCCTAACATGCACTTTTCCCCCTTTTCCCTTCCCCATGCACTTGCGCGTTCTCAATGTCACTGGGCCTAGTAAGGTTGTTGTTTTTGTATCCTCCCCTGTTCCCCTCCCTTTGCCTGGTCATGCTCTGAAACACCTGTGTACGAGCGTGATATAAATAAAATATCATATAATATCATATTGAAGGATAAGATTGTGCTGATAACGAAAGACGCAGAGGGAGGTGAATGGCACACTGTCTTGTGCATTGATCCAGCTCAGCCATTAGGGGGATGGGACAGTCAACTGTTTGAAGACATGGACAATGACGGAGAAATAATATTGGCAGTGTGTATTCCTGTGAAGTGGTGATTCAATATCGAAATGTTTCATGTCCCATGAGATTAACAGCGAAAGTCCCACATTATTCCCAACATGATTTAGCACAGGTGCCTGACAGTTTCTGAACAAGTAATTCCCAGGACATAGGACTGTTACGGAGTGTAGCACCAGTACACATCACCTTTAAAGCATGCGCAGCCTTGCCCAGAATACATCAGTGCCTATTTTCCAAAGAGGCAGATGAGGGAATACATGACACCATCACAGCTTTGTTACATCAGGGCATTATAGCACCATCAACCTCCCCAGCGATATACACTGTCAAGAAAGCAAAGGGATCAAGTTGGAGGATGATTCGGGATTTGCATCCCCTAAATGGCATAGTGCAAGATGAGTTCCCTGTTGTCTCGAACCCACCAACATACCCATCGTAGGGACTCATTTCACAGTTATTGATTTAAAAAATGTGTTCTCCATTCCATTACATCCCGATTCTCAATACCTCACTGCGTTTACATTTTGCGGGATACAATTCAAACACACAAGGCTCCCACAGGGGTACTGTGAGTCCCCCAGTATCTTTAACAGGGTACTCCACAAAGATTTAGGTAACCTACATGCGCCCAGTACCATCATTCAATATATTGGCAATCTCTTGGTGTGTAGCGTGTTATGAATCCTACGGATCCCTCACTAAACCCCTTCCTAAAGTCTCCTCCTAGGTGGCCAGGGAAAGGCAGACGCTTTCTGATCCTGAACTTTTTGGGGTAGTGTTCTGCGGGAGGATCACCTGGGAGGAGAAACGGCCCAGGGAAGTGAAAGGAATCTGTGGGATGAGAAACAGTATTTATATTCCTCTGGGGAGGATGGCTCCACAATGCCAAAGTATATAATGGTTTGTTGTAATAAACATCTTGCTGTTTCACAAGATACACATGCAAATAGGGGTGAACCCAATCATACACTCCTAGGCCTTGGAAGAAATCAAAACCCTTCTAGAATTCGAGAGAGTTATAAAACTGAGTAACTCCCTAATACCCCAAAGTACAGTGAAAGGAAATTTGGCAAGAACACCAGCCTGAAATAATTGGCTTTCCCTTCACAAACCAGACAAGTAACTTATTCTTATAATGTGTAATGTCCTACCTTTATTGCTAGCATGCATCCAGAGGAACAGTCCTCTGTCTACTGCAGTTGATAGTGGGCTGCGCCCCACGTGATGCTAGAGGCGGGGTTGCCGCCCGGCGGGAGGGCAGTATCGATTGGAATAAAGACCTGTTACCACCGCCGTGTCGTAGCTCCTGATTTATTATGCGCGCTCCTTTGATATTTATATTGCGCCACGCCACGCCTGGGAAGAGAGTACCCATAGGAATAACAATGGCGACGAGGTCTTCATAAACGGTGCCGGAGCCACAAGGTCCGGCCAGCCGTCAGTCACGGACCCCAGGACTCCAGCCGCCTGATCTGCAGCACCGGAGCCGGTCGCGACGCAAGCGGCGCAAGCATACGCCCAAGTAAGAAGCCCCGGTTCACCACCAGCGTTCACTCGAACAGATTGCAAATAACAACCCACGTGTTACGCGCGCCGCGTAATACACGTGGAGACCTGCTGCAATATCATGTGCTTCCCGACGCGCATTTAAAGAACTGCCTTCAGGCCCAGCATGCGCTCCACAGGAATTCTGGCCCAACGCTAGCACAAAGGGCCTACGCGACCCGCCCAAAATTGACACGGCAAGAAGAACAGGCCCAACCACGTGCGTGTGCTCATGTTAAACGCACGGTGCTTTACCAAGACACTCTCCTAACACAATTAATCTCACTCCCATTAGTCCCCAGTGTGAAACTGCATGCCAACAGCAGTCAATCAAGGCGTCATTTGGCAGTGATTAGGAAGCAAACATGTCTGATGATAACCCAGACAGTGGAACCCTGAGCCCCTCCTCCAGTTCCACACCCCGCCAAGCCACGCACAAAGATGATCATGGATCAGAATCACTCCAACTACTAACTGTGCCACCATTTGACATGTCAGACACAAGCAGCCTCGCCCCCAGATGGGCCAGATGGCTCAAAGAGCTCCATGTCTACATAGACGCATCAGGGGTAAGGGAGGAACGCCGACTCAGAGGAATCCTACTCCACTCTCTAGGACCAGTTGTACGGGACATCGTTTTTGAAATGCCCGAATCGAACACAGACACTTTTCAAGGTATCATT
Source organism: Ambystoma mexicanum (assembly GCF_040938575.1). Classification (NCBI taxonomy): domain Eukaryota; kingdom Metazoa; phylum Chordata; class Amphibia; order Caudata; family Ambystomatidae; genus Ambystoma; species Ambystoma mexicanum. Next base: position 360,252,129 of record NC_090925.1, read on the forward strand.
GATGCTCTAAATGCATACTTCGCACCATTGCGAAACGTCGACTATGAACGACATATTTTTCACACCTCCACACAGGACAGCAGTGAAAATATGGACAGTTTTGTGATGCGTCTAAGAAAAAGAGCCAAATATTGTGATTTTGACAGATATTCAACGGAAGAAGCAATAAAGTCCCAAACCATTGCCGGCTGCGCATCTCAGGAATTCAGAAAGAAACTATTGCAAAAAAGCAGAACACTAGAAGAGATACTACAACTGGCACGAGCTGACGCTGCCCTCATGCAACAGACAGAATCACTTGACAACATCAGAATCACACAGTCCGCTTCCACCGCATCAATATGCCCCATCAGAACGTCAAGAGAATCACAATCTACTGAACAAAAGAAGTGCTACAGGTGCGGTTTCAAATTTCCACATGTCGGTCCATGTCCTGCCATCGGACACAACTGTGACAAGTGCGGAGGTGAAAACCACTTTCAATCTGTGTGCCGAAACATAAACTTCTTCCAGCCGACCGAAATGCACAGGAACACCAGGAGGCTAGACCGACCCTCAACAAGGGACAGCCCGAGATCTCGCAGGAGACTGTCACCCACAGTATCCAGACACCAAATTCAAAGCTCATCCCGCGACACGCCACGAGAGGGGAGAAGGCGAGAAGAAAGAAGAGAACACGCGAGTCATACGAGCACCAGGCATGACTCACAAAGAAGATCCTCCAGACAGAAAATCAGACATCTAGAAAATTCGCCTCTCAGAAGACGAAACTCATACTCATCCTCATCCAGTGGGGACAGAAAAAGGGGATACGTGCATGCCATTGGAAACAGCATTGCCGCGGAATACAGTCCCACCTTGCTACTACAAATAAATGGGCAAAACAAAGAATTCCTGATCGACACGGGGGCAACAGTTAACGTCATAAATGACGAGACTTATGAACGTCTCAACCACAAGAAGTCATTGAAGGAAGCAGACACACTAATATATTCATATGGGTCCAACAAGCCTCTCAACTGCCAAGGGATGTTCGTGGCACACTGTCAGTACAAAGACAAGAATCAAAAGATCAAAATATATGTTATAAAAGGGGACGTGCCAGGCGGCAGCATCCTGAGTTTCAAGTCTGCAATTCAAATGGGACTCATTCAAATCATGTATCAGATAATGTCGGCATACACGACCAGCCCCAAGGACATGATAAAGCAAATGTTTCCCTCCCTGTTCAAGGGGTTGGGAAAACTAAAGGACAAACAAATAAAGCTACACATCAATCCTCAAATAACCCCGACAGCGCAGCACTACAGAGGCATACCCCTAAACATCCAAAGACACGTAGAGGACGAGAGTCAGTCATTATTGCAGCAGGACATCATAGAGCCAGCATCAGGACCAACCCCCTGGGTGTCTCCCATCGTACCCGTGCCGAAAAAAGACAACAAAGACAGCATTCGCATTTGCGTAGACATGAGGGCCCCAAATGTAGCCATAGAGCGGGAACGACATCTGGCTCCAAGAATGACCGACATGATGCACCTACTGCATGGATCCAAGGTGTTCTCCAAGTTAGACTTAAATAAAGGATACCACCAGCTAGAGTTGCACCCTACTTCAAGGTATATCACCACCTTCTCAACGCATTTAGGCCTCTTCAGATACAAACGACTCAGTTTTGGGGTATCGTCGGCTGCCGAAATTTTCCAAAACGAAATCCATCAAGTAATAAAACACATCCCCAACTGCCTAAACTACTCCGACGACATTTTAATTTTCGGCACCACGCAAGAGAGCCATGATGACACACTGAGGAGAGTTTGCATGGCGTTAGAAAATGCCCACCTCACACTCAACCCGGACAAATGCGAAATCAGCAAATCCACCCTAAAATTTTTTGGACACATTTTCTCAAAAGATGGCCTAAAACCAGATCCAGAAAAAGTTCAAGCACTAGTTGAGACACCCACACCCACATCAGCTTCGGCGGTACGCTCGTTCCTGGGAATGGCGAGCTACTGCACCCGATACATACAAGACTTCGCCTCAGTGAGCACGCCACTTCGACTACTGACAGGGAAGCATCAAGAATTCAAGTGGTCGGACACATGCGAAGAAGCATTCCAAGAAATTAAGAAAAGAATCGCAACGGCCTCATGCATGGCATACTACGACCCTGACTTTGACACGGAACTCACAGTAGACGCTAGCCCAGTGGGGCTAGGAGCAATCCTAGCACAATCCAGGCGCGGAGCATCACCTGACTCGCCAAAGAGAATTGTAGCCTATGCTAGCCGCAGCCTTTCCAAGACAGAATGCGCCTACTCCCAACCTGAAAAGGAGAGCCTAGCGGTAGTGTGGGCATGCGAACATTATCATCTATTTTTATATGGACGACCATTCACCATAGTTACGGATCACCAAGCCCTCACCACCATCTATGGAAAACCAACAGCAAGAATGCCACCACGAATTGCCAGATGGGGTCTGAGGCTACAAGAGTACTCGTTCAAGATAATACATCAACCGGGCAAGGACAACAATCCCGCAGACTTCTTATCACGCTACCCACTTCCAGCTCACGACGAGCGCCAATCACACAAAGCAAACCAATATCTAAGATACCTGATCAACAGCGCGCTACCCAAATGTATCACCACGGCACAACTGCTGGAAGCAACCAAAAAGGACGTACTGCTCCAGACAGTACAATCTTGCTTAAAATCGAACCAATGGCAGATCAGAACAAAAGGGGCATCTTCACTATCCACGGAAGAGGAACAACACTTTCGCACATTCAAACTTATCCGCCATACTCTATCCACGTCACCCGAAGGACTACTATTAAAAGAAAACAGAATAGTCATTCCAGAAACCCTGCAAGATCAGGTACTAGACATTGCCCATGCAGGACACAGAGGAATAGTGTCGACCAAGAGGCAACTGAGAACAAAGGTGTGGTTCCCATCCATAGACGAACGGGTAGAACTACTACTACGGAAATGCCTAGCATGTCAGGCAGTGGCACCGCGCACGTTCCCTGAGCCACTCAAAACATCGGAGATGCCGCTGCAAGTGTGGGATGAGGTAGCAGTGGACATGTTTGGGCCGCTGGCAAATGGCAAATACGTGCTGGTGATCATTGATGAAATGTCGCGATTCCCAGAAGTACATCTGATTCACTCAACCAGTGCACAATCCGTCATACCCGCGCTGGACAAAACGTTTGCTGATTATGGCATCCCATCCAGAGTCAAATCTGATAATGGACCTCCTTTCACGAGCCATGACTTTGCCATGTTCGCAGAACATCTAGGTTTCCAACACCACAAAGTCACACCACTGTGGCCACAGGCAAATGGAATGGTGGAACGTTTCATGGGAAACCTTAAACGCACCCTACAGATCTGCTCCATCACCAATGGATCGTTCATGCAAGCCATCTGTACCTTACTACGAGAGTATCGGAACACCCCGCATAGCTCAACCGGTGAATGCCCATCAATGCTAATGTTCGGGCGCGTCATCAAAACGAGACTTCCACACCATGTGCAAGCAAAGGAGGAGTCCACGCACACAAAGAAGGCCAGAAGCAAAGATCAAGAAAGTAAGGACAGAATGAAGAAATACACAGATGCGAGAAGACACGCCAAACCCAGCACCCTTTGCATTGGCGACCAAGTACTAGTACGGCAAAAGCAAGTCACGAAGGACATGCCTGCTTTCAAGCCAGACCCCATGACAGTGACTCACATCCAAGGGTCGATGATAACAGCCGTTAGCCCAAGTGGCACAATCACCCGAAACTCATCTTTCTTCAAGGCTTTTAACCGCACTGACACCACCATCAACACCTCAACAACAGCGACAGGTGACTCGTCAAATACGGACTCTGAATATCATGAAGAGGAAAGAGACGCTGATGACAGTGGCAGCGAAAGTGACAACACACCGGCAAAATCAGCCCAGGTACGCAGCCCATCCAAGAGGGTCATCCGCAGACCCATCAGATGGATTGAAGAATCCAATTGAGTACAGTGGAAGTGTTTGTTTAAGGAGGGGGGAGATGTAATGTCCTACCTTTATTGCTAGCATGCATCCAGAGGAACAGTCCTCTGTCTACTGCAGTTGATAGTGGGCTGCGCCCCACGTGATGCTAGAGGCGGGGTTGCCGCCCGGCGGGAGGGCAGTATCGATTGGAATAAAGACCTGTTACCACCGCCGTGTCGTAGCTCCTGATTTATTACGCGCGCTCCTTTGATATTTATATTGCGCCACGCCACGCCTGGGAAGAGAGTACCCATAGGAATAACATAATGTTCCTTCAAAGAATGTTATAAGCAACACATTAGAGTTTGATTGTAGAACAACAGAAATAAGAAAACCGTATTTTCCCATTATGGACCAGAATTCCCCAAGTACTGGGACGAAGAAGAGGGCTAAAGAGGCACAATGTTGCAGGAGTGGTCAGTTCATTAATGCATATGTCCCACACCTGAGGGAGACTGAGAAGCGTAAAAGGCCCCCTCAGATGCAGGCCATGGAGAAGGAGTTGGCTTTGCTGGTGGAGAGCAGAGGAAGTCAGAAGCAGAAGGCACGTAGTTCGAGTTGGCAGCCCAGACAGAAGCTGGAGGAAACGACGCCAAGACCACTGCATTGCAGATAACAGCTGCCGCTACTGAGAGGGTCTGTTTCGGCTGGCTGGTGTGCACCTGTGAGCCTCAAGGCCATCCGTGGTGGCTGGCGTGCACCAGAGGGCCTCCGGAGGGCCTTATCGAAGAGGTTTGCTGAGTCATGAAGAGTCAAAGCAGCAGACATCCTGTGAGACATGGGAGGAACAGAAGCACACATCTAGACCGGTGAGTTCACAGATTGTCAGTGGCCTTGGAACGCTCTTTCCCTGCTCGCAGGTCGGTAGCAGACATGCGAGTGAGAGACGCCCGTGTAGAAGTAGACCAAATGCAAAGCAGCACTTGCGTGTGAATGAAAGTAATCCACAAGTTTGTTTTGAATACCGAACAGTTGTAAAACAACAGCAGCAGCAGCAGCACTCGCATAAGAGTGAAAGTGGTTCCCAAGTTATTTCTCAATATCTAGATAGGGAAAAGAAGCGCAGACCTAATATAACAAAGCCAAACGACCGTTATCTTGAAAGTGGGGATTTGTGGAAACCCAACCGTGTGGAGACCTTATTAAGAGTTGATGTCAATAAGCATTGCCCAAGCCAAGAGAAACTGAAAATAAGGCAAACACAATCTAGCCAATATTGCAAACAGGAGAAGGCGGCTAATGCAAGGTATATTAACTCTGGAACTAAGTGCCCATGTTATATGCAGCATCTGGTAAAGGTTGGGACACCCACACCTTGTCAAAACCCATGTAGAAGTAGGAAGAGACCCTATGCCTGTCAGTCTTTGGTTGCTTGTGAAGTGGGGAAAAAAGAAACAAGGGGGGCGTCCTGTCGTCAAAAGTAGATAGTTTACATTTCATTCATATAAACATTGTAATGTTTTGTCATGTTTGACACAATTGAAATTACTCTGTGTGCACTTTAGGCTTTAGTGAATAAAGGGCAAAACACATGTCCTAATTCAAGCTCAACCAGTATTTATTATTTTGCTGTCGCTATTTTTTTTTCTGTTTTTTGTAATCATTTTGCATTACATTCTTTTCATAAATGTTTCAATAAAATCTTTAAATAAAGATCAAACAATTTTTCAAACACAAACAAATAGTGCAGTGATATTTGTGTGTCACCTTCACCTCCAGTGACTCGTGAGTGTGTATGTCCTAGTTACACACTATTAATAGTTATCACAATCGAGCAATTTGTAACAAATAATGAAATTGCGATGCCAGGTATAAGGGTGACCTAATGGTAGGTCTATGTCTAGATATCAATTAATAGGTTGTATTATGTTGGGGACAGCATGGGCACTGGTAGTGTGTCCCAAGACGTTTCGGCATATAGGTTGAATGGCCTTCATCCGGGGACTGGAATAGGTCTCCCTATAGGAGGGGACATATAAAGGGGCTCAATTAGTATTGATTAGTGTGTATTTGCTAAAATACAGTACATAACATACAAAAATCTAATCTATTCCACCATAAAATGAACAAGTCCATTGGAAACTGACCTTCAATGTTTTTCTCTGGACACTCTCTCTGTGTTGGAGGCGGGGTAGTCCTCCAGAAACTGTTTTCTTCTTTCTTCAGGGCATGGTCATGGAATTATTGCTCCAGTGCACGTCAGCTGTAGACTAAGTAATAGGGAAAGCTCTGTTGGTGAGCAGAAAGGAGGGGGAAGAGGTGAATACCTTGTAGAGTATAAGTGCCAGGGGCACTGTAGAAATGTTCGGGCTGGTCTCTACTTGTTAGGTGAAAGGCATCTAAGGCGGTACCCTGTGAAAGAGACCAGGATTTAGTTAAGTTGAGGTCGGGCGTAGAGTCAATGTTAAGCTCTGAAAGGTTATGGCCCAAGAGCTCTTACTGTGTGAGGGCGATCAATAAAGCCTGTTGTTTCAGCGGTGTTGAATCTGCTGGGTGAGATGGCACTGTGGCGCTGGCTATTGAACGCCGAGCTGTGCCGTGTATATGAAATGAGCATGTGTAGGCGCGGGCAGGCTTCTCGCGTCGCGCATGCGCAGAACCGAAGTGTCCCATTGTTATGACAATAGTTATACAGGTAATGGGGCAAGTACCGAAGTAACGGAGCAAGTGGCGCTGTAAGAGGATAAAATAAAGTAAACGTCGGCTTTGGATGTCTGGAATTGTGAAGGGTCCATAATGATGCAGAATGCTATTAAAGCGAACATGTGTCTGCGTGGGCTAAGTCCTTACTGGGCGCATGTGCTGCATTGTTAGGCAATGGACCCCGCCGATTGCGTGCTATGCTGAAAGTACAGCTTAGGTGGGCCCTGAGTTAATGAGGCTCGGTATCTTATACTTATGCTGTAAGGTGCCAAGTAAATATATGTCTGGGGTGCATGGTCAGTGGGCGCCTTAATGGGTACCAAGTGATAGGGAACCTTAAAAGTGCCTCGCGACGTGTTAAGGCATAAAATTGAGGGACATGCATAAATATCCCTGCAGGCTGGAGGGACTATGGCTGGTGGGATGGTTGGTGTGTGTGGATGACCAGGGATATGCTGGTAAGAGTTAGGAAATGAACTGGTTACTAGGTTGGTGGGCTGCCTAAATGTGCTTTAGCCATAGGGCCATTGGTTCTGCCTCATTCAGTCCATTAGTTATGGAATTTAGCTTAAAGATCCACCAGGACTCCTTGCGGTTCAATGTACCAGTGGCATTTGAAGTGTTGGGAACTGTATCCACCACCCACCACAGTATAGTGTCCAGGCCATGTTGGAACTCAACAAAGTGCAACACTAGGGGGGCTGTGTGGGTTCTACACCTAATCTGTAATCTATGCGCCCCTATTCTTTTGTGGATTTGCCTTTTAGTTTAGCCCACGTATCTTAAGCCACTTAAAATGTGAAGTCGGGAAACAAGAGTGGCAAAAAGACTGCCTTTATGGGAAAAGATATCCAGAAGGAGCGAAGTATCATTCGCAGAAAAGTATTAAAGAGCATCAGTGTGAATCTTGTCTTCCCTGAAAAGTTGTTGAGTCTTGAAGCTGTTATTTGTTGAATGATGTGAAGCTGTTGTAACCTCTTGTCAGTTGACATTGACCACAGATATCACTTATTGTGAAACGCTGCTCGGGCAGGGGAGTAGACCCAATGGCAAACCTTTGGAGATTGTCGGCCTGACAAGGAAGCAGACCAGGTGGAAGTTGGAGACGTGCTACAAAGTGGTCCTGACAGAAACATTGGGCTTCATTACGAGCATGGTGGTAGCCGTGCCTGTATGGCAGGCACGGCTACCGCCGTGCTCGCAACCGGCACCGCCTCCCGCGGTGGGGCAATAACTGGGCCATTACGATATGAGTGGGCCGGTAATTGCCCATTCGCGGGTGTCGGTAATGCCAGGCTCCCGATCCCCATTCTGCCCCATAGGGGGTGGGGAGCATGGTTGCACCGGCACCATTGATAATGGTGCTGGTGCAATCACGAGTTTTGATCGCGGGTGCCGCACAGCCCGCCAGGTAAGACCTAGCGGGCTGTCAGGAACCCGCGAGCAGAACCTGTAATGCGGCAGCCCGGTATGAACGGTGCCGGTGCCTTACTGGCAGCCTTCATACCGTGGCTGCCAGTGCTATAATGAGGCCCATTGTATATTAGTAGTACTGGAGGAAGAGCCAAGCCAGGTTGTTGTAGAAAGGTTATAGTACCTGGAGTTGTTAAAGTGGCAAATCATTCTGACCAATATAAACATTGTGCTATTGAGGAACCTAAGAAGAAGAAGAATCTTAAAAGCTATGTGTTGGAACTTTCTGTTGACAAGCTGAAGTTACATCAGACTATATTGGAACTTCGTTGCGAACCAGGTTTTCCTTGCGTTCTTTTCTTGAACTGTGCAGCAGAATCGCATTTAAAACCAGGGGAGGGGAGATCACCCAGGTTCTGAAGAGAGTTTAGTTACTTTATGAACTCAATCATTATTATTTTGAACTGTCATGTATTTATTTCCTTGTTTATTTGTTGTATGTTTAAGTGTGAGGGACCGATATTCTTTGTTAGAGTGTTTCCTTTAGTTTATTTTAGTCAGGGAAATCTTCATCAGGGTAGGGATAGTGAGGCGTTCATCCAACCGTATATTATAATAAAATGGCATTTGTTGAGAAAACTTCACAACGTGGTCCGCTTCACATTTCTGACCCCTCACAAGCACCAACAAGCTGCAGTGCAGGGGGACTCCATCCCACTGTTGACATTGCTTGCAGACAAGGGGTACAAAGTAGACAGAGCAAAGATGCAGTACTGTCAACAGGAAGTGTTATATTTAGGCCTTCTGATTTCAGTTGATGGCAAGAACGTAACGCCTAAACGAACAGCTGCAGTGTGCAGCACCTCCCAACCATTAACAGTAAAAGAACTGCAGAACTTCCTAGGGTTGTCTAATTACTGTAGGGCTTGGATCTTCTAGTACACAACATGCACAAGACCATTATAAGATGTACTCAGACACCCAAAAGACAAAAAGCCCCATCAAATGGACTGAAGAGATGCTCACTAGTTTCCAGGAGCTCAAACATGTTATCAGTACAGCCCCAGTTTTAACAACTCCCGACTATGCACAGGAATATTATTTGTTCTCACATTCAGAAGTACAGACGGCAGTGCAGACACAAAAAAGCACTAGGGCAACAAACCTTTAGCATACTACAGTGGCATGCTGGACTCATTAATGCAGGATCAGTTCCCATGTGAACAGGCTCTAGCAACAGCAGCCTTTGCTATTGAAAAATCTGCTGCTATTTGTGAGGAGTCAGGGATGAAACTCGGACACAAGTTAGCCATGTTTTTGGTTAAAGACTTTTATTGAAAATAAAAGGGGTTGGGAAAAGACCTCTGGCCCTGCTCTAAGAGGAAATCCCCGACCTAAACCAAAACTACGGATCTGTCTTTGTCAGGATGTCGAAATCAATACTGTCCTAAGTTCTATTCTGACCCTCAAACAAAAAATAAACTCTAAGGTGAAGCGGGAACTGTCTTTAACCTTGGGAAGTTTAGAAAAGTGTTCACAAAAGAAGGATACATGGCTCCAACACAAACGTTCTTCCAGGATAGAGATCCTTGTTTCAGAGTGTGGTTCCCTTCCCCTGGCTTTCTATTTGCTCTCCAAAGTCTCAAATATAATGGTTCTCTATACCTTTCTAGGCCCACAACAATTGACGACGTTGCAATTGTATTGCTTTCAGAGCACCTGGTATGCTTTCGTGCCAGGACGGTGCTTCTTCTCTTCGGGACAAAACAATTCTCATTCTAGTCCTGAAGTTTCTTCTCAGACCTATGATGGGGCACAAAGAGGCAATAGTTTCAACATGAGACATAAAACATGTTTATTAAAGAAAAGAGGTTGTATAAAGGTCTCTTTGTCCCTATCCTAACCAGAGTTTCCCTCCCTAGGAAACTAAAACGAAGGATCATTCTGTGTCTCGTCGTCAAATCTAATAAACAGTCCTTGTGTCCAAACTATATCTGACCCTCACACAGATAATCAAAAGGTGCAAGGTAAATGTTCTGAAATGTACTTAATGAAAACAGTATAGAAGCCAAAATAAAGGTTCAACAAATAATCCTTGAATCCAGGAGGGGTTCTCTTCCCGTGGATTATTTCAGGTGGGTCAAATACAGTATCTTTCTTAAGGTCTGGATTTGAAGGATGGCTGAGATATTTCTTTCACAAAAGAAGACTTTTAAGAATGGCACAAAGGTTCTTTTCTCAAACAACGATTCCCCAGAAATAGCAGAAAATGCCTTTTACTACGACACTGTTTGGAAGGTGGCAAAATAAGTCAGCTTTAAATGACGTAAGAATGTCTGTTTCTCACAACTACTTAACAAATGGCAGGATGGCAAAATGTCTTTCACATTACTGTTCCAGAAATGGTTTCCTGGTGTACTCCCCTTCCAGGAATCCTTCAATTAACTCTTTAGATCTTCTGGTATACTCTCCTGCCAGATATCTTTCACTGTATCTCTTTGTTGTAGGTTCTAGGAATTACCTGGTATGCTCCCTTACCAGGTATCCCCCCCTTCTGGTTCTTGCAGTTCCCATGGTGTACTTCTCTTGCCAGGAATCTTCCTCCAGAAGGGTTTCTTGCCTGATGTATTTTGTTCACCAGGTCTTTCTACAATGTTCACTTTCATTATCTTCCAGTATAGAACAGTAACACTGTGATACTTTCTTGACTATGGATTTCACTTGCCTCAAGCTCCCCCATATGGACCTCTCACATATGAAGACCTGTTCAAGTTCCACTTCTTAACTTCTTCAGCAACACTTATTTGCTTAGGACAAGGCTTGCTCTAACTTTCCCCATATAATCAACTTGGTCGTATTCAAATGGCACTTTTAACTGTCTGTGTGCTTGTTGGTATGCCCTGGGGTTCCCACTATCTTCGGGACAACTCACTAGTGTTTCCTTGCATCCCTGACCTGCAGAGAAGTTCCAAGGTGAGCATGGTGTCTCCCGCTTGGCAGACCCATTTACAATGTTGTTCTTTCTCTCGCGTTCACTTGCAGGTTATGTGGCTGCTTCCTGCCTTCATTGCGTCCAGTACAGCTTCCCTGCTACTGCTGTTTTCCCCATGGCTTCTTTATGTAGCCTGTCTCGCTCCTCTTGGGCTCTCGCCTCAACGGTACCACAGGCTGAAGAATGGTAGCTAGGAGCACCTGCCTGCTCCCATGTGGTCTGCTCCAGCATTTCTGTCAGTATGCACACAATAATGGAGGAGAGGAATCGACACTCTCCCCCGAACCACAGAAGCCGAATGAATTCGACCCTCCACCCGTGGTTGGCACAGGCGCCTGATTATAGACACAGGACACCACGTGGCAGCCAATGGGGGGAAGAGGAGTTAGGAAGAGGTTGTGGATAGGGTAGGGATGTAGGAACACCGGATAGAGGGTTAGGGAACTCCTAAGGTGGATAGGAAAGGGGAAGCACAGGGAAAAAAACCTCCTTATCTAGTTCTCTTACTAAACCAAACACATAGGTTATGCGCTAATAATCTTGCCTCCAGCCTACCTCTAAATCGTATAAACACACCTTAATACGTGTGGACATGTAACAAGATAAACATATAGCAAGCATAGATGAACACCAACAATGGAATTAGATTCCATACATGAAATACATGACACATGGCCCGTTGGGCAAGCTGAAGCAACACTGAACACATATAGCCATAATGTACATGCCCAGACAGGGACACAGATCACTGTTGTGCCTAAACAGCCCCTAACCCTGAATGTCCTGTACTGTATGTTGCTGATTTAGCAACCCTAAACATGGTCCGCACTCTGCCGTGTGCCTTTAAACACAGGAGTATTAAGCATCGAAGTCCTTAACAAGGATTTACTGAAAACACACACTTTGCTGTAAACTCGTAATGTGCCCAGTACTTATCTGAGCTCCGAGCGGCCCCACGGGACCACTCGGAGTCTGAAGAAAATGCTGTAACCAATGTCAGCCAGCCCGCCCGCATTCCTCCTGCTCCCAGTATTTACCAGCGTAATGTACCCTTTACTTATCTGAGCTCCGAGCGGCCCCACGGGACCCACTCGGAGTCTGAAGAAAACGCTGTAACAACTGCCAGCCAGTCCGCCAGCTTCGTCTTGCTCCAAAGTCTTACGGGCTGTAAGGAAAGCTTCGCTCACGTCTCGCTCCGACCGCACCCATCCAGGAACACAAAATAAGCCACACCTGCGGTTGCGAGCGTGTTGGCTTTATGCTGCCCTTCATTACTTGCAGCTGGCAACGCGCGGCAACGTGCGCTGAACTACAGGTCCTCCCCGGAATGCTGGGAAATATAGTTCTCTTTACCAATGCTTTAATAAGCAAACTTAGTTACTCCCCGGCGGCACCAGCCCTTATTCCTGACATTACCTCCTCTCCCAGGCCTCTTTCCAGGACCGGGTTTTTCTGGATGTCTCAAAGGAAATAATTTCACCAATCTGGGGGCATGTACGGCCTCTGCTGGTTCCCATGAACAGTCTTCTGATCCGTAACCTACCCATTGAATGAGGTACCATAGATGCTTCTTCTTCCTTTTCACGTCCAAAATCCTTTTAACCTCGTATTCCTCTTGTCCATCTTGTACAATGGGTGGAGGCCGTTTGGTCTTCATTCCGAGAGCTGCAGGTTTAAGTAAAGATACATGAAATACCGGATGTACCGGCACAGTCTTTGGCAAACGCAATTTCATAGCACTATTTGATACACACTTACATATTTCATAAGGACCAATAAAGCGAAGCATAAATTTACGTGATCCTACCAATGAAAGATTGCGTGTTGATAACCAAACTCGATCCCCCACTTGATACTGCGGACTCTTTTGTCAATGTTTATCCGCCTGTCTTTTATATGCTTCTTTGGCTCTCTCCAAATTTGTGCGTGCCCTCTGTCTGACTTGAAGAAGCAACTGTTTTCGCTCTTGCAACGCTGGCATATTTTCCATGTTTGGTAGTTCTGGTATCATGTTTTGTTCATGCCCATACAAACATTCATTAGGTGCCATTCCCAAAGAACTGTGAAAAGTGTTATTATATGTAAACTCCGCCAACCACAGTGCCTGCACCCACGATTCTCTGCCATCCCCCAGGTAACCTCTCAGGTATTGCTCCAATGTCTGGTTCACTCTTTCAGTCTGCCCATCGGTTTGGGGATGATAGCTAGTGGACAGAGCACAATTGATTCCCAACATCTGACAGAAAGCACGCCAAAACCTGGATGTAAACTGCGAGCCCCTATCCGACACAATGCTCTTTGGCAGGCCATGCAATCTGACTACATGTTGCAAAAACAACTCTGCCAACTTGCCTGCTCCCGGAATTCCCACACATGGAACAAAATGGGCTTGTTTGGACAGAAAATCTACCACCCCCCAAATGGTATTGAACTGATTATCGGGTGGTAGGTCAGTAATGAAATCCATTGACAGGTGAGTCCATGCTCTTTCAGGAGTGGCCAATGGCTGTAAGGGCCCTCTCTTTTTTACATGCTGAGACTTATTACGCGCACAATTTTCACAATGTAATAAATATTTCTCCACATCCTTTCTTAATGTAGGCCACCAAAAGTACTTCTCTAACATAATTTGCATTTTCCTTTGCCCAGCATGTCCTGCTAAAGGGGAATTATGGCACCAATACAACGCCTTTTCTTGTAATTCTTTGGTGGGTAAGTACAAATGCCCATTATGGTAAGGCAACCCCTCCCGCACCATTCGTGTTGCATCCATATTTTTCCACTTCTGCATTTGACTTGGTGACAACACCTTCTTTATTTGGTCAGTTATGTGTTTAGTGACTGCTCCAATAACTGTTTCTGGGGCAATAATTGTTTTGACTTCCTCTACTAGATTGTCGGTATTTTGTTGTCGGGATAAGGCATCCGCCTTCCCATTTTTACTGCCTGGTCTGAATGTTACCACAAAATCAAACTCATTAAAATACTGGGACCTTCTCAGTTGTCTCTGGCTCAGGGTTTGTGCAGTTTTAAAATACTGCAAGTTCTTGTGATCTGTTACCACCACCACCTGATGCCGTGCCCCTAGTAAATAATGTCTCCATTCTAGAAAGGCTGCCCGAATGGCCAACAATTCCTTATCAGTAATGGAGTACTTCTGCTCACAACCGGTCAATTTTCTAGAGAAAAATGCCACTGGATGCCATATTCCATCCTCCTCTTTCTGTGACAGTATAGCTCCTATGGCCACATTGCTAGTATCTGTCTCCACCTGAAAAGCTTTCTCAATGTTTGGATGTCTTAACACGGGTGCTGTAGTAAAGGCTTTCTTTAATTCTTTAAAAGCATTTTCTGCCTCAGAATTCTAAACAAATCTTACTGCCTTCCGAAGTAATTGTGTGATAGGAGAAACTATCTTGGAGAAATTAGTAATGAAACGCCGATAAAAATTGGCGAACCCTAAGAATGATTGGATATCTTTAATGCACTGCGGGGAAGGCCACTCAGTTACTGCCTGCACTTTCTTGGGATCCATAACCACTCCTGCTGGAGTCAAAATAAATCCTAAAAATTCAACCTGTCTTACATGGAATACACATTTCTCCAATTTTACACTCAGTTGGTATTCCTGCAGACGCTTCAACACGGCCTGTACATGTCCAACATGTTGTTCTGGGGAATCTGAGTATATCAAAATGTCGTCGATGTAAACAATAACAAAAATGTCAATGAAATCTCGCAATACTTCTTGCATAAAAAACTGAAAGGCCGCTGGAGCGTTACATAAGCCAAATGGCATTACAAGGTACTCAAACAACCCAAACTTAGTTCTGAAGGCCGTCTTCCACTCATCGCCCTCCTTAACTCTTATCAAGTGATAGGCACCTCTCAAATCAAACTTAGTGTAAATCTTTGCGGACAGTACTTGATCCAACAAGACAGAAATCAAAGGTAAAGGAAACCTATTCTTAATTGTGACCTTATTTAGTGCACGATAATCAATGCATGTTCGTAACGTGCCTTCCTTTTTGAGAACAAAAATTAGGGGGGAAGAAACAGGGGAAGTTGAATGTCGGATAAACCCTTTAGCCAACATCTCATCAAGATATTCTCTGAGATGTTTGTTTTCAGTTTCAGTAAGAGCATATATCCGACTGCAAGGCAACTTGGCCCCCTCCTCTAATTCGATAACACAATCATATGGTCGATGCGGTGGTAGTTGTTCCGCTCCTCTTTTGTCAAAAACTTTAGCAAATTCCATATACTGGGCAGGGATCTCTGTTTCCACCGCTCCTACTACTGGCATATCCAGTTTCCTTTCCTCCAACAATGCTGCCGGTCCCAATTCTGATAGCATATGTTCCTTACACTCCTGTTCCTCGAACCACAACCTCTGCTTTACCCAGTCAATTCTTGGATTATGTTCTTTCAACCAAGGCATTCCCAGGATCACACCAAACTGAGGTGCTGCTATCAAATCAAATGTGATTTCCTCTCTATGACCTGCCGCACATATCATTTCCAATTTCGCAGTCTGCTTCCGAATTGGTCCGGATATCAACGGGGACCCATCCACTGACTGCACACCTTCCACCCTCTCCTTGTCTTGCACAGGTAATCCTAACTGTTCAGCCAAAGTAATGTCTACAAAATTTCCCGTAGCCCCCAAATCCACCATTGCCCATACCTCTTTTTTGGACAACGCAAAACATAATGTCACCAAAATATAAAAATTAGAGGTTTTGCTTCCAACCGTGTTTGCTACCCATCTGGGGAACCTTACTTCACTCGGGCCAGACACCTGTGTTCCCCCTAAGGCCGGCCCATCTCTTTTACTGTTTCCTTCTTGCTCTTGTCTCCCCCGCCCCCTTTCTGAGGAGTATTAGGGAAATTGCGGATAAAATGCCCTGCTTGTCTACAATAGAGACATAGATTGTTACTTTAACGCTGCTGTTTTTCCGCTGTTGATAAAGGTCCTCTGATACTACCAATCTGCATGGGTTCCACCTCTCTCAACCTTCCTCCTCTACTTCCATCTAGTCTCCCAAACGAAATGGCCTCCGGTCTTTTTCTTTCACCTCTTCTCTCGTTCAATCTGTGATCTAGTCTCAATGCCAAATCTATCATAGCTGTACATGGTCTAGGTTGCGGCTCCACTTAAGCAATGGCAACCTTTAGTTCATCCTTCAATCCTTGATAAAATAACACTGTTTGTTTAGCCTCTGGCCATTCGGTTTCAATCACCAATCTATTAAATTGGGTCACACACGTTACCAAATCTTTTAGTACCCTGCTTCAACCCTAATAATTCTTTATCTTGGGCCAAAGACACTTCCCGCCGATCAAACAACCTTCCAAATTCTGCCAAAAACCCATCCCAACTATACAGCAAAGGATCATCCTTTTGAACCAAGGGCATTGCCCAGGCCGACGCATCCCCTGTCACGTATGATATTACAAATGCCGTTCTGGCCTGAATGGTCTCAAACGCCATGTGTTTACACAGAAAATGCAATCTACATTGTGTAAGAAACATCATATACTTCCGAGGATCACCGGAAAACCGTTCAGGTGCTGCTAACGGTACATTACTAGGAGATTGAACAATAACGGTAGCATTTTGACTAGTAGATGGTTCTCTAACATTAGACCCACTATCCCCCTCCAAGGGGGTGCGCTGAGCCATCAAACCTTGTACTTGTACTTTTAAGTTGTCTGACTCTTGGCGTGCCTGTGCTAATTCTAACTGAATATCTTGAAGAGCCTTTAGCATATCGGCTAAAGGTGGAGGAGTAGTATCCATTTGGCTTGGGTGGTTTTAGTATCCCAATATGGTGGTGGCTTATTATGTCAGTATGCACACAATAATGGAGGAGAGGAATCAACACTCTCCCCCGAACCGCAGAAGCCGAATGAATTCGACCCTCCACTCGTGGTTGGCACAGGCGCCTGATTATAGACACAGGACACCACGTGGCAGCCAATGGGGGGAAGAGGAGTTAGGAAGAGGTTGTGGATAGGGTAGGAATGTAGGAACACTGGATAGAGGGTTAGGGAACTCCTAAGGTGGATAGGAAAGGGAAAGCACAGGGAAAAAACCTCCTTATCTAGTTCTCTTACTAAACCAAACACATAGGGTATGTGCTAATACTCTTGCCTCCAGCCTACCTCTAAATCGTATAAACACACCTTAATACGTGTGAACATGTAACAAGATAAACATATAGCAAGCATAGATGAACACCAACAATGGAATTAGATTCCATACATGAAATACATGACACATGGCCCATTGGGCAAGCTGAAGCAACACTGAACACATATAGCCATAATGTACATGCCCAGACAGGGACACAGATCACTGTTGTGCCTAAACAGCCCCTAACCCTGAATGTCCTGTACTGTATGTTGCTGATTTAGCAACCCTAAACATGGTCCGCACTCTGCCGTGTGCCTTTAAACACACGAGTATTGAGCATCGAAGTCCTTAACAAGGACTTACTGAAAACACACACTTTGCTGTAAACTCGTAATGTGCCCAGTACTTATCTGAGCTCCGAGAGGCCCCACGGGACCACTCGGAGTCTGAAGAAAATGCCGTAACCAATGTCAGCCAGCCCGCCCGCATTTCTCCTGCTCCCAGTATTTACCAGCGTAATGTACCCATTACCTATCTGAGCTCCGAGCGGCCCCACGGGACCCACTTGGAGTCTGAAGAAAACGCTGTAACAACTGCCAGCCAGTCCGCCAGCTTCGTCTTGCTCCAAAGTCTTACGGGTTGTAAGGAAAGCTTCGCTCACGTCTCGCTCCGACTGCACCCATCCAGGAACACAAAATAAGCCACACCTGCGGTTGCGAGCGTGTTGGCTTTATGCTGCCCTTCATTACTTGCAGCTGGCAACGCGCGGCAACTTGCGCTGAACTACAGGTCCTCCCCGGAATGCTGGGAAATGTTGTTCTCTTTACCAATGCTTTAATAAGCAAACTTAGTTACTCCCCGGCGGCACCAGCCCTTATTCCTGACAATGTCTGCCTTTTCCTGATGCTTTGCCCTTTGCTTCTCCTGCACTGCACCATCTCCATCCGACTCCACACACAACTTCAGATTGTCAGTGAAAGCCATCTTTAAATGTCCCACGCAGCTGGTTCATCCTGCAACAACTAGACCACACGTTGTGCTTAGGGCTTCTCTCAGTCCACATTAACACCTTGTTGGTCTTCTTCGTCTCAGTACCTGAGGCACTATGGAAGTTGTAGTCCAGGTTTTAAGGAGATTCTGTCTGGGATTCTTGCCTATTATATCTTCATGAATAGGAGATGTAAGTTGTATTTTGGGAATTTGTAAGGTATGAATAATATCCTGTTGAGGGTATTTGACAAAAAGGGGTTTGGGGATTTTACAATTAGCGGGATGGGTACAATAACACTAGGCCATCAGGGATTTTTACATTTTAGGGTTTTCCTCACATTGTGGAGAAGAATACTGCGTCCCTCCTGAGGAAATCATCACATCTCCCCGACAGCCATCTCCTACCATGTGATCCTCTGTCATAATACCCCCAGGATCAGTTAGCAGTTGCCGAACCCTGGCCACATGGGAGGAGATTTTAACCTAGTGATTAGTGATGACTCCATAGGATTCACCCCAGAACCACTTTCTTTTAATCAACATAATCCTTTCTTCCGTTCTGATGTTTTTCTCAGGACCTCTTTGTTTTATTCAGGCTTGTTGGTCTGGCCTATTCTTCTACCAGGCTTTCTTACTTTCACTCACTTGGGATTTCACAGTTGCGACTGTCTGGCACACACTCCTGCCTGGGCTTCTTGTTCACACACTTGAGATGCCTGGTATAATCTTCTGCTGTTCACACACTTGTGATTTCTTGGTGTACTCTCCTGCCAGGACTTCTGCTGTTCACACACACTGGTAATGTCCTGGTATACTCTCCTGCCAGGACTTCTACTGTTCATAGACACTGGTGATTGCCTGGTATACTTTCCTGCCAAGACCACTTATATTCCCGTGGGCTTCTGGCCTGGTCCACAGTTGCATATGCACTTTGCCAAACTGTCCTCTGGATATATTATCAGGTTTGGCTTTTCCCCATATGTGCAGAAAATGTACCCTTTTACTTTAAAGGGAGTTTATTTGTTGCCTAATCCCCCTTATCACATCAAGTTCATTCATTCTTTCTTGCTTACTTATGTTTTGTTTACTTTACTTTCACTCAGTGTTATCGCCGACACACGCTGGGGACCCCACTGCCTCTATGTGGACTCACAAGCTCTTGTTGGAGTCTTCTGCCTCTCCCGTGGTCAAACAGAGAATCGCCTCTGCCTGTTCCTTTCTCGTGGGAGCTTCTCCTTGATTCCTTCGTTCCTCACCGCTTCCACTTCACGCATCTGCTTCTCTCCGGGCGCTGGTAAGTAAAGCGCTGCTCTCTGTCTCCTGCAAATGCCCAGGAGTCTCTCACCGGCTCTTGCCGTTCCTGCAGCGTGTCCTTCTCGCACAGCTTCTTCTTCCTGATGAGTGGAATTGGAGAGGGTGATTTTCCTATTCTTCATGGGAGAAGAAATGGCTGTATTACAATAGGCCATGATGGTCTTAGATATTTGAGGGTTATTCTCAAGAAAAAATGGGTGATACCATGTTTCAACTGATGAAGCCATAACTTCTCCCCGGAGCTTATCTCCTCCTGTGTGATCCCTCGTATAGCCACCCCCAGTGTCAGATCCGGTAGTGGCTGCCATCCCCCGGCCACATGAGAGGAGGTCACGGCTGGGAAATCAGTGATTACTCCCTCAGATTCCTCACATATTGTTAGTCTGGAAAATATAGCCCTAACCATCGTCTTGCCCCCCCTCTCCCGGGCAAGCATGCTCCGGTCTCAGACAATCTTTGACAATCACCTAGGGGGTGTGTGGCCTATACCCCCCTCACCTTTGTCTCTCAGGCCCTATGTGCACTGTGTTACTCCTAAATTACGCCTAACAACATTCCAACATACTCCTCTCTTACTACTGTGGACACAAATCACAAGACACAAAGAAAACACATGAATCGATTAAATTATAACAATGGAACACATTTATTTATGCTAATACCAAAGCATTATTCAAACAATGCTAAAACTGTATAAGCTTATATTGAATTTGCACCTTTTATGGTTCTGGTGCAAATCTACCATGCAATAACTATAAGCCTTTCAGGTTCCTAATGAAAGCCTGTGATGCAAGTCTGTGATTCTAATGCAGTCTGATGCAAGCGTCAAGCTTCCAGCAATCCTCTCCTCTATGCAGAGTCAAACCTCTCCAATCCAATCCACGCTTCACACTTGCTCTCTTAAAACAATACCTGTCTGATCGCCCCTTTCCCAAATCAAAGCTCTTGTGCGAGTGTCTGTTCTAGTCATGGGCATAATTCTAGGGGCAGGTGGACAGGGATGCATCCGTGGCCGTCCCCCAAACCTCCATGGCACACCATTCTGTCCCCACTCTTTTGGCTTGGGCACCTCCCCTTCAGATGCCATGTCTTTCCCAAACCCATCAGCAAAGTTACCCCACCAAATGTAATCAATCAGTTTGTCTAGCCATGAACCATACTTCCCATTTGCATTTGCATCTGCATCTCTCTGTCTCGAGCTCTGTATTTGTCAAGCCAGGTCTCTGCTCTTACCGCTGCTCTCTTCAAATCAGTCAGTCAGCAGTGGCAGGCCCCTTAAGATCTGGTCACACGACTGCTTCTGCTAAGCTCTGTGCCCCAAAGCCATCGGATTCTGCTGCACCAAGACATCTCTCCCTCATTCTCAGGATTGCATTCTCCATCCATCAGCAATTAACTTGAACAAACTCCATCTGGATCTAACTGCATTCTCCAACAGACTCTCAGCAACCAGCAGGGACTACAGCAACTCCTTCACAGCAACTCCCTCGAACTAGCCACTCTCCTTTCTCTCCAGCTCTGGTTATAGTTTCCAATGATGCACCCATTTCTATGGTTACATACATTCTTTACTAAGAATGTCTATTCCCTTCGTGTCAGCATTAACAATGCCTGCCAGTCTGTGCTTGCGTGTACTTTCACTGCGTGTTCTGTGTCAAAGAGACATTGGACATCATATCTCCCTGCCTTGGCCTTCCGTGTCTGGTGCGAAAAACACCATTTAATTCCATCTATTTCACCATTCACTTCCACTGTTGGCATCACAAAATGCTCTCTCTTAGTGCCCGTTTTCAAAGCAACTCTTTTTGTGAAAAGGCTTCACTCCTCTCTCCCCATGTCGCTCATGCCCCCACCTTCGTTGTCTCTGCGGCACACCAGCAATGCTGATTAGCCAGGCCGTCTCCACTCGGTCAAAGGTTCGTGTTATCTGTGTCTCTCTGACAATGTTTACGAATACTTTCTATCGCAGTGTACCATAACATTTTGCAGTGCCGCGGCACTCCGCACTGTCTTCATCAGAATGGATTCAAATGCCAGTCTAATGCTTTCTAACGTTTACGCTATTCTTCTCGCAATGCAAGCGCTAACCACATACAAACTCATTCTAAATACACACTCAACATGCATACATGTGTGTCTGTTACGCTCACCTGACTCCCACGGAGGCGCTGGCCTGGTTCGTGCTGCTGTGACCTCTTCTACGGTGATGCGCAGGGTTCGGAAGACGGACTGGACCGGGCCCCCAAATCTGGCTTGTCTGGCGAAAATAGGGGATTAACTGTCTGCGGGGTAATGCAATCGGCCTCCCACTTTCCCCTCTCACCCTCCACGAAACCCTTCTGTGATTTCTCGTAGAGTCTCACCTTGGGGTCTGGAAGGACGAGCTCTCCATCCTGCTTCTGATGCAGGGGCGCGTTGGTATCCAGTTACTTCACTGGATTTTCGGATTGGTGAGAACCAAACTTGCTTGGCTTCCAGGTAAGTTTTTTGATAAGAGGTTCCCCTTGTGTCCATGCATTAATGTACTAATGCTAGTGTCTTTTTCCCCATAGGGGCTGGGGTACGGAATGCCGGGGAACAGGCACCGACCCGAGATGAGAGGTGAAATCCTTGTAGAAATCAGGTAAGTCTTTAATGAGCGTTTTTTGGTAATGTCTTTTCATTCGCTCATTAACGCTGATGTCTCTTTTTCCCCTTAGGGGCCGGGGTCCGTAAATGCCAGGATGCGGCGCGGACCCGAAATGAAGAGGGAATGAATCAACAGGTAAGTCTTAACATGGAGATTTAGCTTTCCTTATTCCCTTCTCTCTCTCACCTTTTGTTCTGGTCTTTTTTTCCCTAGGCGCTGGGGCGTGACTGCGAATCCGGATGATCGCTGCTGAACATGGAGGCGCCCTGTAAAGGTGAGTGGAATGCGGCGCTGCAGCGATCGACACGATGAGCTTTTACATTAAAGTCTTCCTTTTCAGGATTGTCGGCGAGATGTCTCCGGGATGCGGATTTAGCAGGTAAGGACTTTTCCTTCTTCTGTTCTCTTCTTCTCTTCCTTTGCAGGTGATCCAGGATGCTGGCAGGCGTGGCAGAAGTCAGGATGCAGGAGCAGACACGGTGAGCGTCCAGCTGCTAGATGCAGAACAACGCGAAGCACGTGTGGCTGTTCGGGTGGGGTTTAAATAGCCTTGGAAGAAGTTCCAGGTATGTATCCTTCCTCCAATCAGGAATTATCCTTCCCCGACCACGCCCAGTTGGTAAATTAGTCCCACAGGTAAAGTAGTTCCTTTAAGGCCTCAAGGAGGCCGGGATCCTGCAGCATGGTCTGCATCAGGTAAGTGCACCCAAGCACTCCCATAATGAGCCTGGCGCCTATGGCGCCAGGACTGATGTCTTTTATGAGCCGGGCGCCTATGTCGCCAGGACACTGTCCAAAGGGCCCCTATATGGGGTTGCTGGGTCCTTCCTTGGGGACTGGATGTCCGCTTTCGGGGACGCAGGGCTTGAACAGGCTCCCCGGGAGCGGGCATCATGACAGTGTCAAACATATCTCTAAATGTGTAACTACAAAGCATAACAATGTCATTCTAAATGGCTCTACACAGCATTTTCAAATATGACAGTGTGTCATTTCCAGGCCTACTTCGTTCTCTCTCATAGCAAACAATACTTCTCTCTCAGCCTAAGCACTATATTCTAATGCATAATGCAATAACATTTTAAGCAAACCCTTCATTCAACAGGGCCTATTTCTCTCTTCAAATGCATAAGTGCAAAATGGCTAATGCAAAATAAGTGGCAGTCTAATATGTGGAAAATGTAATGATGCTACTTCAGCAATGTGCTACTCAGACTGGATGCAATAATGGATAACTAACCATGATGCAATCATGCCTAAAGGAATAATACTGGGTAACAATAAGTAATGATTCTCTATCAATGGGTACTAATGGGTAGTGGTTCTGTAACAAAGAATACTGATTCTCTCTTATGATTCTCTATTGATTATAATGATGAGTCTAACGATAACAATCCAGGCATCTCCTTTTATCAGATTCCACAATTCTCTCCTCTTATCGTTAGATGAATCATAACATCTGTCTAACATAACATAGCAATGTGATATGCTAATACTAAGCAAATTGCGAAAAAAGGAAAAAGCATATATCATGATGCATATAAAATTATTTTTTTTCTAAAAAATGCAAGCATTTCACTCTATCAGTGGCAAGCTAAAATATTCAAATGCATAACTACAAATGTGTCAGAAATCAGAACAGCATAGCCAAATGTCAAAGGTCAAAAGTCAAGCCAAAAGTCACAGGTCAAAGGTGTCTACAAGCCAAAGGTGTGAAAGTGTCTCTACAAGCAGAATACGAAAATGCAATGCATAGAATCAAAGCATAAGTGCTGCGGATACAGGTGTTTCCAGTTCAATGTGTCAAGCACAAAATATGACAATCACTTTCACAGGTGTCAAAGGTCAGTACAGAGGTCAGTAGCCAAACAGGCCAAACATTCATTACAGATCAATGCATACATATCAGTGTATACATCCAGTGTATTGGTCGTATATGCCAATTTATTTACTATATTCCAGTCCAAGGTATTTCCAGGTCACTCATGAGGTATGTGTGTCCTCATATATGCGCACAGATTCCAGGTCAGCACAAATATAGTTCTAATGCAAAAGGTTCAGCCAAGGAATGTCAACAAAGATGCAGTGTCAACGAAGCAAGTGTTCACAAATCGAGTTATGTGTTCACTAAGAGCATATCAGTGTTCAGCAAAGGTTCAGGTAGCAAAGTTCTCCACAGCAACAAAGTGTGAAGCAGCAAAGTGTTTCAAGCCAATTCAGGCTGGCCTGCTTGATAAATGGCAGCAAGCTAAATGAGATTTTGCACAGAGCTCCAAAAAGACAGGAGCAAGCATCAAGTGTCGGTACCATGTGTGCCCCATTTCGTCCCCATGGAGTGATCACACATGCCCTTCACTTTTCAAAGGTAGCACCGGGAAAACCGCATGTCAGAACTTTCAATTGATGCAGATTGATCCATACGCTCCCTTTTCCCTCGGCCTTCATTCCCAACATTCAAATTCGGGGAACAAAGGCAAGTGCAAACAAAAGCACAGGTGCACTCATTCAGAGTGTTTACATGCCAATGCAGATGGTAACTCTCCTCTGGCACAGAGGCCCTTCTCCATAGGCCCAAACTCCAGCTTCAAATTCTCTCCTTCCTCACCAGGTCATGCTGTTGCCAGTATTCCAGCTCATGCCATGCCAGTTCCTGCCATGCCAGTCCCATGCTCTTCAAATGAGGGACCAGCCAGCGTTGAATGAGAGTGCAAATTTCAAAGCACCATCGATCAATCTCTTTCACTCAAGAGACAAAGCTTCACTGCTTCCAAACGTGGCATCGGGCAAGAAATGCTTTCAGAGCGTGTCTTCCTGCTCGTTCCTGCATTTCTCTGTTTCTTGTCAGGCACAAACTTTTCTGGTTCACAAGGTAAGGCTTTCCAAATGGATTCTCTTTGCGTTGCATATTACAAAAGCTGCTCACAAAGCAATTTGAATTTCTCTTCTGCTGCTGAACAATCTTTCACTGCTCTTTCTCTGTCACTTCTCTTGGCACAGAATGCTGCAAGGTGTCTTCTCTCTGCACAGTCAGTCAAATGTTTTCACTTCCCATGGCAATAGGTGTTATGCCACAAAGTCCGTTTAGCAAGCAGATTTTCTGGGTACATTCTCAGAGCACAGCCATTGGACAAGGCCACAACCTAAGGCCTCAAATCAGTCAATCGGCATTCCCCAAAAGTGCTGCTGCAAAGCCAATGTCTCATCATTGCTGCAAACAACAGCCATGGTGCAAAGTCACATTACAAGGTGGCAAAAGCCAGTCTCTTTCTTGGTACTGCTTCAAAACAACCATGCAAAGTCACAAGGTGTCAGCCATCATGGATCTCAAACAGTCGGTCATCAAAGTCTGGTCAATCTGGTCTGGTCAGTCTGGTCTGGTCATGCCGGTTTCAGGTGTCATGCTGCTCAATCATGGTCTGGTCAATTCATGCGGCAATGCCATCTGGTCTGCCATCAATGGGATCTTGTCAATCAAGGTCTCATGGTCTGCAAGTCTCGGTCTGGTCAAGGTGTCTCCAAATTTCATGCAAAGAAAACAAAAGTGCAAGCATCAGTCTAAATCAGTTTCAGGTGGTTTCAAAGCCAAAAGACAAAACAGCATTTCCCATTGTGCGTTGTAGTGCACATCTAGTTCTATACTTTCACATGTCTCTCCAAAGACATCAATGCTATCTCCCTCTGTGTCTGCAGTCAGTTCTAGCAATGTGTGTCACGACTCGCTCCCTTCGCTCCCGTTCCCACCATTTGGGGGCATGATTTGGGGTTTATTCCCTACTGGACTTTTCCTCCGAACTTTATGCTACAGTGCTGTGATGATTTGGGAGCGCTAAATCCCTATTTTCCCAGCTACTTCCCTTCCGGATCCATTCCAGGTTTTTGGCAGCCAGCATGCTTCTTTAACCAAATGACTATGCTTCCCAGAATGCCTGGCCCACTGCTCCACCTCCACCCTTGCAACACAAGGTTGGGTGGAGGATAGGTAACAGCTGTGGCGGCAGGTGCAGCAATCAGCACACCCGAGGCGTGTGCTCGTTAAGCAGCTTTAAAAGCCTCAGTCTTACTTCAGTCCAGCGCTGGTCATCGTTTGCAGTGTTCCGGTTTTTGACTAGTCCCTGGTTCCTGGTTCCTTGCCTTTGTACCTACTTCCTTGTTCCTGTTTTCTTGTTTCCTCCGCCCTGAATTTCGGATTCATGCGCTAATTGATTTCTGCTCCCTTGATTTCCCTTTTTGTCTTCCTCTGTTTGCAGGCAGCAATTCTCAGTGCTTTCCCCTTTTAGATGCAGCCCAGTTTGTCTGTGTTCTATATTTCTTTGACTCTGTCCTTTGCTGCTGTTACCCATTTGCCTTAGCCTTCCTCTTAGTTTAGTTTCCTGTCTTTTCCTTGGAGGGGTAGGGAGAAGTTTGCATAGGTTATTTCGTTTTTCCCTGCTCCTGATCCTTACTTTCTAGAGGATCCATTCCATGTTTTCCACTGCACTTCTGCATTTATTTTCCCTTTGATTATTAGGTGTGGTGTGCGGTAGTAGCTAGCTCCTGTGTGAATGCTTATGTTTTCCTCACTATTTTGTAAACACTATTCCCACTTAGGTATTTAGTTTTCCTTCCATTGCTGTTCTAGCCTTTCGGGGTCCCAGTTTCTTCAACAGGATTCGTGGGCTAGCTGACATTCAAGAGGTTTATCTCGTCCTCGTGAGTACAGTTCTTAAGTTCCCTTATGTAATACCATCAAGAGTGTTAGTACACAGATCCTGTCATTGCTTGCCCTCCACGTGGGTTTAGCGCTGTCAGTACCTGTAACAGCAATTGGGGGTAAGGCGCTTGCCGACTTTCCTCGCGGTCAGGTGCTTACCCCACATCCCTTTTCATATATTGGTTTTGATGTCACACTCTATTTGCACTCCTGGGTTCTAGCATACCTGAGTCGTAGTTCCTGGGTGCACATTTCCCTTGCCATATTCGCTGCCTTTGTACTCGCCTGACTAATCTTGACAGTATGACCAGCCCAAAATTCCCATTGAATATGGCAAGTTTAAGAAAGAAAGGCAGCAAGGCCTCTAACAAGTTTGTACAGAAAGCTTCCCCTACATTTACCTGTGACAATCAAATCACTAGTCCTGACTCCAATGAACTCCTTGTCACGAATGGGCATTTACGTGCAAAGTATTTTTCCCATAGGATGGCACATCCTACATGGCCTGATCCTAGTTCTATCTTTGGTTTTGATCCCGATTCTATGTCAGCACAAGCCTTAGCCGCAGAAAACAACACACTGTTAGACTTATTATACGAGAGTACCTCTGTTGTTGAACCCCATGATTCCAGTTGTGCTTCACCTCAGATAGAACAGTTTCATGATACCAACATAAAGAAGGGAGGGGTTTCTTACATAACTTCTGTTTTCTACCCTCAGTCTAACGCATACTCCGTTGCACAGGTACATACTGTAGTCCCTAATGCCAAGAGGTCTAATGTCAATAGTTTGTTTAAGGGAAACACAGACCAAGTTGGAAAGATAAACTATAAATCACAGAACCTGCAAGCAGTAGAGGACAATGTACAATCGATGCACATCCAGATTGCTAGTGCAGGATCCAGCCCTGATGCCACTATGCTTCCCCCTGTGCCTACTGATAGTGATGTACAGTTAATGCAGGGCATGCTAAGAGCTAAACTTGAGGAGTTAAGACAAGAACTCATTTCTGCACAAGAGGAAAATAAAACCTTACACTCTTTACTGAATACACCTCTCACTGTTCAGCCCCTGAGTGCAGAGACTTTGGTAAACCATGATATTTGTCGATATGTTAGATCTATTGGGAGTGAAGGTCTTTCGTCTAGCACAGCGCTTAATCTAGGCACAGGTTCTAACAATTGTTCTGCTGTTTATCAGGGATTGCAGTTAGCTGAAGAGTTACAAGCCACTCCTTTACCAAAAATACC
The DNA here is from genome assembly GCF_040938575.1 of Ambystoma mexicanum. Classification (NCBI taxonomy): domain Eukaryota; kingdom Metazoa; phylum Chordata; class Amphibia; order Caudata; family Ambystomatidae; genus Ambystoma; species Ambystoma mexicanum. The sequence goes on from NC_090925.1 coordinate 360,280,236, forward strand.
CTGTGTAGCAGTTTGTCATAATTCTGAGCTAGCACACATACAAGCTTCTGATTTCCAAACACAATCCACAATGGTGGCATACACAGATTCAGTCACTACCGTAGGCTTAGGCCCTGCTCTTGATACAGCTGCTGAGACTGAAGTAGATGTTAAAGCTGATGTGGAAAACAATGTTACCTCTGGGTTCACTCTTCCTTCTGCCACTTCTGATCAATACGAACAGTCAGAGACAGTACAGATTTCATGTTCTGATGGACTCATTCCACAGTATACTGAACCAAAGAACCGTCAGGCGGTTCCTGAACTGTTGATTGATAATCTGCCTCTTTCAGAAGCTAAAACAGAGGAATGGACAATAGACGAAATCCTGATTAACAGAGACTTTACTATGGTGATTCCACTGATTGATTTTGACTTCTACAAAGAAAAAGACTGTGTCACCCACTAAAGAAAGGGACTGCAAGGGTACAGCTCAGTCTTTGGTTACTGGTGCCAAGGAGTCTACTGCCCTAAAGGTGCCCTTCATTCCTGAGCCACCGATAGGTCTGTCAACTTCTGAGACTTCTGTCTGTCCTCCTACAACCATTGACTCTTCTATGATTCAATCCACAGCCCTGCAGTCATCTTTGGCACACCTGTCTTCAACCAATGAACCGCTGCCATGTCTGCCATTTACTCAAGAGCCAGTCCCAAAGACCTGGACATGTTTGTATCCAACAACCGAGATTGCTCCAGCTTGCATGCCTTCAGCCTCAAGGTTTCCCCTGACCTGCCTGTCTTCAGCTACAGTGACTCATCCTGCAGATCATCCTTCAGCTTTAGAGCCTCCGGTAGTCCATCAAAAGAGCATGTCTTCAGTCCCGGAGTATACTGAGTATTTGCCTTCAGTTCATGAGACGCCTGTATCCTGCATAGCCTCGCTGCCAATATCAGAGGTATACCTGTCTACACCATCAGATTCTGCTGTATTTTCTTCTGCTCCAGCGATTCCTCCTGAATCCCAACCATTTACAGTCGATGAACGTCTAGCCTGCCTTTCTTTTGCTTCAGGAGGAGCACCAGAATGCCTGCCTTTTCCACAAGACGATTCTCCCAACTGCTTCACTTTAGCATCAGAGCCTCCTAAAGATGCAGCATCAGAGTTTGAGACTTTTGCCAGCTCCCGCTTCAGTCATCAAGCTGGACCAAGTGGTGAGTCAGAACCACTCACTTGGGTGTGCACAAGGGGTGGTGCAGACCGGCGTATTACCTACAGGACTTGTGCAACAGAATTCCGCCAAGAAGCACCAGTCGGGTGCTAGTAGCCAAAGGAAGGGAATGACTGCTGCAGTTCAAGATGTGTCTGTTATTGCTCCTTCTGCGAGTCTGCCTGAAATACCAAGTACTGCGTCTATCACTCCTATCAGTATGCCAAACATCCCTGCTGTTGTATCCCACGTGAAACAAAGTGGCTACACGACTGTCACCAGGAGTACTAGCCTTGTACAACCCATTGGACTTTCAGGTCTCCAAGGCGTAGAACATGTGCAGTCAAACCTTAGTCACTTTCAACCACAAGCCTTTTCCCAGATGGATGACAGAAGGAAATCTGAACCTCTACCTCAGCCACCACCTTCTCTAATGGCTGAGCATAAACCTTTCCTGAAGCCAGCATTTTCCTCACCTCCCGCATGTCCACTCTCGGCAGAAAGGCTAACAGAGCTTCTACCATTGCCTAAGGCATGTTGCACCAGCCTGCCTCCCTCCTCAAAAACTTATAAGGGTCCACTCCCAGTGACTGAGCTTCCTGGACCTTCCAACTCTGCTTCTGGTCCTGCAAGTCCTTCATGCCTTTCTTCGAACCATGAGTCTCTTCCTCACCAGAAGCCACCGTTTCCATCAGTACCACCTCCAAAGACAAAGCACTCCTATCATGAAGTCCATCTGCCTTTGCCCACAGGCCACCATTTCCATCAGTGCCACCTCCAAAGAAAAAGCACTCCCATCATGGAAAGAAGATTTCTCGTGCGGGTGGCGGGCACCCGAAGCCGGCCGTAGGAGGGGGTATACTGTCACGACTCGCTCCCTTCGCTCCCGTTCCCACCATTTGGGGGCATGATTTGGGGTTTATTCCCTACTGGACTTTTCCTCCGAACTTTATGCTACAGTGCTGTGATGATTTGGGAGCGCTAAATCCCTATTTTCCCAGCTACTTCCCTTCCGGATCCATTCCAGGTTTTTGGCAGCCAGCATGCTTCTTTAACCAAATGACTATGCTTCCCAGAATGCCTGGCCCACTGCTCCACCTCCACCCTTGCAACACAAGGTTGGGTGGAGGATAGGTAACAGCTGTGGCGGCAGGTGCAGCAATCAGCACACCCGAGGCGTGTGCTCGTTAAGCAGCTTTAAAAGCCTCAGTCTTACTTCAGTCCAGCGCTGGTCATCGTTTGCAGTGTTCCTGTTTTTGACTAGTCCCTGGTTCCTTGCCTTTGTACCTACTTCCTTGTTCCTGTTTTCTTGTTTCCTCTGCCCTGAATTTCGGATTCATGCGCTAATTGATTTCTGCTCCCTTGATTTCCCTTTTTGTCTTCCTCTGTTTGCAGGCAGCAATTATCAGTGCTTTCCCCTTTTAGATGCTAGCCCAGTTTGTCTGTGTTCTATATTTCTTTGACTCTGTCCTTTGCTGCTGTTACCCATTTGCCTTACCCTTCCTCTTAGTTTAGTTTCCTGTCTTTTCCTTGGAGGGGTAGGGAGAAGTTTGCATAGGTTATTTCGTTTTTCCCTGCTCCTGATCCTTACTTTCTAGAGGATCCATTCCATGTTTTCCACTGCACTTCTGAATTTATTTTCCCTTTGATTATTAGGTGTGGTGTGCGGTAGTAGCTAGCTCCTGTGTGAATGCTTATGTTTTCCTCACTATTTTGTAAACACTATTCCCACTTAGGTATTTAGTTTTCCTTCCATTGCTGTTCTAGCCTTTCGGGGTCCCAGTTTCTTCAACAGGATTCGTGGGCTAGCTGACATTCAAGAGGTTTATCTCGTCCTCGTGAGTACAGTTCTTAAGTTCCCTTATGTAATACCATCAAGAGTGTTAGTACACAGATCCTGTCATTGCTTGCCCTCCACGTGGGTTTAGCGCTGTCAGTACCTGTAACAGCAATTGGGGGTAAGGCGCTTGCCGACTTTCCTCGCGGTCAGGTGCTTATCCCACATCCCTTTTCATATATTGGTTTTGATGTCACACTCTATTTGCAATCCTGGGTTCTAGCATACCTGAGTCGTAGTTCCTGGGTGCACATTTCCCTTGCCATATTCGCTGCCTTTGTACTCGCCTGACTAATCTTGACAATGTGTCAATGCATATGTCTAACTATGTCTCTGCATGCTGCTCAATGCATGCATGCTTAATGCATTTCTCCTACATTTCCATCTTTGTACTTCCCAAAACAAAACAAATAATTTCACATGCTTCAAAAAATAATGCACCTTCAAAAATTACACATTCAAAAAATGCTACACATTCAAAAATGTCACAACTGCATCTTCTCATTCAATTGCATTACACATACTACTGCATTTCCATCTGTGTCACTTCCATGTCAAAGCTCAATATCCATATAGGCCTAGCATTTATTCTAGCCACACGCTCCCCTATTTTTCATCATTAGTTATTCACAACGTTGACTAATTCCATGCTGAAAAAAACAAACCGGTCGGTTCATTCAAACAAATACTGCCATTTATAATGTGATTCACATTCAAACAATATTCCAGCATTATACTGCTAACTCCTACTTCAAATAAACAGTCTTCCAGTTCCACGCAATCTCTAGTGTCAACAAAAATCCTTCTCCCATGCACAATCTTCAAACTAAAAAAATAATGGAATGCAAAGTCTCAAAACACCCAAAAATAGCGCGAACAGCGTGATTCACGTTCTGCATCAATGCTATCAAAATATTTGTCATTGGACAATATTTTTTTTCACTCAAACGTAGGCAAAAACACTGCTACTGCCAACAATGTCATTTGAAAAGTCCTTTCTAATCAAATCAAAGATCTTCACATAAGTGCCTTCATGCACGTAACTCTTTTCAATGCAAGGGATACAGTTTCACAATGCCTCAAATTATATAGGCAACCCTCTATGCACTCTCTCTTTGTCTATCTATTTCTTGCCAAACCCCTCGTTCAATCTGTTGCTCTGCTGTGGCTGCAATCTCATGTATTGCTGCCCTATCAGTGGAACAAACTGCTTTCTGGTTCACACTTTCAGTCATTATTCTGAGGTAACTCTTTCTCCTCACAAACAACATACATTTCCCTAGGAACTCTGTTCCTGCCCATTTTCAATACATTTTCAATGGGTCATATTTCTGCAGCTGCTGCTGGGACATTTTCCCAGTTACTACATATTACAGAATTAGTGATTTGCATTCAGAGTGTCTCATCTCTATGGTCTCTTTGGGCTCATCTCTGTCATTTCTGTTTCACTATTCATTTTCTCGTGTGGTTGGCGCCGGTGAAATTTCTCCCCAGGCCTCAGGCATACTTCTAAGCCTATTTCTCATTGCGTTCAGGTCACTAAGAAATGTGCTCATACTGCAGTTTCAAAAATCTTCACCCTCGGGATTTCTCTTCAACCAATCCCACGACACCTCAGTGGGTTACAAAAAAAACAAGTTCCCAAGACTTTCCCCTAAAACTAACCGATCTCGTCAATGGAAACCTTGCCAAAAATGTGTCAAATTTTCAACCAACTGGAAATGAGAACCTAGTTAAGATCTCACCAAAAAGTGTCAGTCTCTGCGGATTTCCAAATAACGTACCACAAGCGTCTTCAAGAAAAAAAATACTGTTTCTCTCGCTCGGCGAATCAATGTACATTTATTCATAAAACATTGCCAGGCATGAAATACTACTATCGGTCAATGTCAACCAAATGTCAACTAATGTCAACCAATTCCGGCAAATCAAAGAACAGTCAGACAATTACGTTCCCCTACCTACATTGAACAAAATTGTGGACAGCATGCTCTAACTTCATAACATCCCCAAGACAGATAAGAAACATAAAAAATCTATTCCCACGACGAACTAACAGAAAAAACAAAACACGGTTGCACATGATGTTCAAACTTCGACTGCTGCAAAACCGATAAACGTACCAACAATATACGGAATTATATTATAGCAAATATAGCCCTAACCATTGTCTTGCCCCCCCCCCGGGCAAGCATGCTCCGGTCTCAGACAATCTTTGACAATCCTCTAGGGGGGGTGTGGCCTATACCCCCCCTCACCCTTGTCTCTCAGGCCCTATGTGCACTTTGTTACTCCTAGATTACGCCTAACAACATTCCAACATACTCCTATCTTACTACTGTGGACACAAATCACAAGACACAAAGAAAACACATGAATCAATTCAATTATAACAATGGAATACATTTATTTATGCTAATACCAAAGCATAATTCAAACAATGCTAAAACTCTATAAACCTATATCGAATTTGCACCTTTTATGCTTCTGGTGCAAATCTACCATGCAATAACTATAAGCCTTTCAGGTTCCTAATGCAAGCCTGTAATGCAAACCTGTGATATAAGTCTGTGATTCTAATGCAGTCTAATGCAAGCGTCAAACATCCAGCAATCCTCTCCTCTATGCAGAATCAAACCTCTCCAATCCAATCCACACAATGCTTCACACTCACTCTCTTAAAACAATCCCTGTCTGATCTCCCCTTTCCCAAACTCAAAGCTCTTGTGTGAGTGTCTGTTCTAGTCATGGGCATAATTCTAGGGGGGGTGGACAGGGATGCATCCGTGGCAGTCCCCCCAACTTCCATGGCACACCATTCTGTCCCCACTCTTTTGGCTCGGGCACCTCCCCTTCAGATGCCATGTCTTTCCCAAACCCATCAGCAAAGTTACCCCACTAAATGTAATCAATCAGTTTGTCTAGCCATGAACCATACTTCCCATTTGCATCTGCATCTCTCTGTCTCCAGCTCTGTATTTGTCAAGACAGGTCTCTACTCTTCACGCAACTCTCTTCAAATCAGTCAGTCAGCAGTGGCAGGCGCCTTAAGATCTGGTCACAAGACTGCTTCAGCCAAGCTCTGACAAGCTCTCTGCCCCAAAGCCATCGGATTCTGCTGCACCAAGACATCTCTCCCTCATTCTCAGGATTGCACTCTCCATCCATCAGCAACTCGAACAAACTCCATCTGTATCTAACTGCATTCTCCAACAGACTCTCAGCAACCAGCAAGGGCTACAGCAACTCCTTCACAGCAACTCCCTCGAACTAGCCACTCTCCTTTCTCTCCAGCTCTGGTTATAGTTTCCAATGACGTACCCATTTCTATGGTTACTTACATTCTTTACTAAGAATGTCTATTCCCTTCGTGTCAGCATTAACAATGCCTGCCAGTCTGTGTTTGCGTGTACTTTCACTGTGTGTTCTGTGTCAAAGAGTGTCAAAGGGACATTGGACATCATATCTCTCTGCCTTGGCCTTCTGTGTCTGGTGCGAAAAACACCATCTATTTCACCATTCACTTCCACTGTTGGCATCACGAAATGCTCTCTTTTAGTGCCCGTTTTCAAAGCAACTCCTTGTGTGAAAAGGCTTCACTCCTCTCTCCCCATGTCGCTCATGCGCCCACCTTCTTTGTCTCTGCGGCACACCAGCAATGCTGATTAACCAGGCCGTCTCCACTCGGACAAAGGTTTGCGTTATCTGTGTCTCTCTTCCAGTGTTTACGAATACTTTCTATCACAGTGTACCATAACATTTTGCAGTTCCGTGGCACTCCGCACTGTGATCATCAGAATGGATTCAAATGCCAGCGTAATGCTTTGTAACGTTTACGCTATTCTCATAATGCAAGCGCTAACCACATATAAACTCATTCTAAATACACACTCAACATGCATATATGTGTGTCAAACATATCTCTAAATATGTAACTACAAAGCATAACAATGTCATTCTAAATGGCTCATGACAGTGTGTCATTTCCAGGCCTACTTCGTTCTCTCTCATAGCAATCAATACTTCTCTCTCAGCCTAAGCGCTATATTCTAATGCACAATGCAATAACATTTTAAGCAAACCCTTCATACAACAGGGCCTATTTCTCTCTTCAAATGCATAAGTGCAAAATGGCTAATGCAAACTAAGTGGCAGTCTAATATGTGGAAAATGTAATGATGCTACTTCTGCAATGTACTATTCAGCACTGGATGCAATAATGGATAACTAACCATGATGCAATCATGCCTAAAGGAATAATACTGGGTAACAATAAGTAATGATTCTCTATCTACTAATGGGTAGTGGTTCTGTAACAAAGAGTACTGATTCTCTCTTATGATTCTCTATTGATTCTAATGATGAGTCTAACGATAACAATTCAGGCATCTCATTTTATCAGATTCCACAATATCACAATGCGGTGTTCAGTGATGTATGTAGAACATGCAGCATTTGCAATCCTGGAAAGGTCTAAATCCACACTGACAACACAAAAGGCCTCAGCATAAGAGGTAATACTATCCAGCCCATCCATTCACATTGTCAGATGTAAGACGGTAAACCCAGCCACGTTCATCACTGAACCAATAATTTAAGACGATGACGTACACGACTGTGTCACATACGAGGTCCCAGAAGATAACATGCCCAAAGCAAGGGACTGTGCTCTTGACGATGGGGAAATATTTTTTGTTGATGGGTCAGCACTTATTGACCAGGAGACTGATGAGAGGCATATAGGGGCACGAAGAATATGAAATACTAGTGCAAAAGATACTACGCATGCATTACTCTGCCTAGTCAGCCAAGCTCATTGCTCTGACTGAGGCACTGGAGGCATCCCAAGGGTGCTGTGTTACAATCTACTATGACTCAGCATATGTTACCACTACAGTACATTCAGAATTACCAAGATGGAAAAGGAAGGGGTTTTGAAGGGCAGATGGGTCACCTATGCAACATGCCGCCCTATTAGACAGATTGATTTATGTTCTCTCATGTCCTACACATGTCGCTGTCGTGAAGGGCGCGATGCATACTAACAATACTGACCCTATTTCTCTTGGTAATGAAGCTGCAGATCAAGTGGCCAAAGTAGCTGCCTATCTCCCAGAGCCAGAAGTGACAAGTGTCCAAGTACAAATAGAAGTTCCATACACAGCATGCAATCTCCCACTGACTTAATATGGAGACCCGAGAACAAAAACAAGAGACCCAGAGTAATAAGGACACAAACGTCCCCTGCACATCACTGTACTGCTATGAAGTCAAAATTTGATTACATCTATGAATATTCTGATTATAAAAGAAATCAAAACAACACTTCTTTTTTTTCAAATAAATCTACATATCAAGTTCTTTTAATCAAACAATATGTCGAACAGTGCTCTATGCGTTTCGGAATTCACCCTTTGTCAGGAGCAAAATAATTTCATGATTCCAGTACATTTCAATGTTCATGTTCTACAAGGTAAGTACAATAAATTAAGATTGACAAAATGTCATTATACCAATCTCTCAAAACAAATATCAGATAGATTTTGAGGTATCTAATCTATACAATCTCCTATGTTCAATAGACATTATTCACCTGGATTCTGGAGCGAGACAAAACTTGTTGTGGGTAAAACTCCTCCCAGGAGAAAACCTCATCCAAGAGGGATGTCCACTGTGTTATCTAACAATCTGGGGAAAAGAATGTGTGTGGTACAACTTGATTAGATCTGAAGAAGATGTGTTATACGTGTAGCCTTGCTATAGGGCCCAGATCATAATCAAGTTGTACCACACACATTCCTTTTTCCCAGATCATTATCTAATTGTTGTTGTCTGCCCATTCTCCCGTTGGATTGAGGCTGGGCCATGCACACATCCAGATGCTAAATCAGCAGCCACATTTTTAGTTTTTTAGTTTGAGAATTGTTTCCCTGCTGGGAGTGTGTTTAAATCAGATAATGGTACACACTTCTTTAATGAGCTGTTCAAGGAAATAGCTGCTCTGTTAGGGATTAGGCATACGATGTGCTCCATGTATCATCTTAAAGCCAACAGCATTGTCGAGAGACTAAACGTCCTCTTAAAGGTCAAGTTGTTGAAATTGAGTGTTACTCTCAAAAATAATTTGGTCCACCTTTTGCCCCTGGCTTTATTCAGTTCGAGGACACAGCCCTGCAAAGACCATCACCTCTTGCCTCACGAGATAGTGACGGTGTGGAGAATGCACACACCACTTTCACCTATGCGTAGTGCATCTGATGCACACAGAAATGCAGCTATCTTAGGTGAAGAATTTACAGTATATTTGAGTCTGTTAACAAAATGCATTAAGATTCTCTATCACCAGATAGCGCCAAGAAGAACAGAAGAACACAACAATGCTGCATCCAACAATGCAAGCTTGTCACTATTACAACTACTGACTGGGGACACCATATATGTTAGGAATTTTGTTCGGAGATGGAGTGAGCTATGTTTCAAAAGCTCCTATTAGGTAGTAAATGCCACTCCTTTTGTAGTAAAGGTCTAGGAGTTGGAGTATTGGGTGCACCTCTCTGATGTTCGAAGGTCTCCCCATACAGCTCCTCCTTTGCCAGATTCTCAGTGTCAGTTTGAATACAATTACTATCTCTTACTGTTGCTACCTCTTGCCATTTTGTGTAAATAAAACCAGAGCTGAATTATGAAATTCCCTTTCAGCAACATAATAGTTCAGTGGTACAAAGCGATCCTTCTAATATTGTGCAGCATGAGAAATAATATTAATATTGCATAGCTGTCTCATTCTTCTTGCCCCTGCAGGTTTCTCATACCAAGCATTGCATAATAATGTCTATATTGTATATATATGTGTGGGATTTCTTTCAGGTTTGTGTATTTACTTGCTCAGCCAGTTTATAAGGGTGGGACATATTAAGGGGGGGGGTGTAGTTTAAGGTGTACAAAACACAAAATCTTTGAGTATTCTACTGTCTGCAATGAAATTCGTCTAAATGACATAATCAATATCAAAAGAAACCGGATAATTGATACAGTTACGTGTCAATGGAAGCCTCGACTTAAAACAGTAGTAGAAGAAGAAAAGGAGTATCGCTTAGGGGTAATATGCACGACTTGGAAGCAAGACAATGAGAAGCAACACACGTTCGATCCCTGAGTCTGCGCTTAGAAACCTCTGGGTATTAAGCACGTTATAAATAACCAATTACAATTACCATTATAAAGGGGTTGTATTTGACACAATGACTGATGTGCACCATCCAGAATTCAGTAACTTGTGGTACAGTCGCATGTGTTCAGTGGGGAAGCAGATGTCAAATGGAAGCGGCTACATTTGCTCTCTCTTTCTGCATGCATTACAGGCAACCACAATGTTAGTACCACAGGAAATGCCACCTCTAGAAGCTCAGTGTTTAGTCAATTTGGCACTGTGTTTTCGAATGCACTGAATGCAAGTTGTACTGATGGAAAAAAAGATGGAGAATAATATGCAAAGGATGAAAAAAAACTTGGATGCAAGGCACACCTATTGCTGAAGATGGATGGTGGGGTGGTGTTCATATAGAACAGATGGGAGAAGGCAGGGAGGTTGGCCGTATTCAATGAAGCAGTTATATGGAATGTGAACAAGAACTGTCTTACTATAGGGGTCACCTATGTGTCAAAACTCACATCGATTGAAAAAGAAACTCCAGTCAAGGTGCTTGCTGCAGATGAATACGAGTTCTGTTTCTGAGGGAATGGAAATATTTCTGTGGGAACTCACAGCAAGTGTGACAAATCATTATTCATTCCTGATCTCAGTAAAGGCACAGCAGCCCTCATGGAAACTGTGTGGATGTGCGGCCATTGGGCTTACATGCATCTCAAACCATCATGGAAAGGAACATGCTCATTAGCAATGTTGCACTCAGCAATATTAGTGGTTCCTAATGCCTACATGGCACTAGCATACACACCTGCCACAGTGCAGGCACAGCCATCCCAACCCCCACAAGCACACAGAAAGAAGTGTTCACTTAGAAGAAGGTGATAAAGGTGATCACATTACCTATCTGAAGATTCCCCTAAATTACTGAAGGCAATTCCAGATAAATTCTGCTTGTATACCAAAACTGAAGTATTCTTTGCCTCTCGCCTACTGCCAGTGGTCCAGGCTCCAGCCAATGCAGCCGATATACACCCATTTCGCCGACCTATTTTTGGTCGTGGTACTTTTCATGGCCGACCCTTTCATCGCCAACATTTTTATTTTAAAACGGCGTCAAATTGTGCAGTGGGAAATTATCAACTTTGCGAATGATACAGAACAAGGGTTGAATTCGATCAAAAGTGAGAAGTGTGCGAGTCGGTTGATGACGATCCAAAACCAATCCATACTGGATTTAATGACGGGTATGGAGGGGAAAGGGTACAAGAAAATTGGATTATCATGTTGCACATACAACCCCTCAAATGATGCTGAAAATGCTTCCCTGGCACACATCATAGGGGGCCTAGACAAGCTAAAGACAGTCATGGAGACTGAAGCAGGAGTGGAGGCAGAAGATTGGCTCGATACAATGTTCTTGTGGGCACCAACATGGCTAGGTGCAGCAGTGAAAGTACTGATTCCTATTGTGGTACTCCTGCTGGTGATGTCCTGCACGTCCCAAATGATACTCCGGTGCTGCACAAAAAGTCTTCTGAACAGTGCCATGATGATGGTCTCGACAAGGACAGGTAGAGCTCCTGCTACCACCAAAGACAGTCACGCCCAAACAAACAATCCTAACAAATTCTGTATGGTGCCGATTGATTGGCCCCTGGCTCTGAAATTTCACCCGCAGCAGACCCTGACAATTATATAACATACTAGATTGACCTAGTGGGAGATGGGTACTGCATTTTCTTTCATGTACCCCGGAAAAGTATGCCCAGGGTGGGGGAAGCCTCAGGCACGTGTCTCAGGTATGGGTACTGTGATAAATCCTGCAGAGTCATCACTAGATCCAAGCCTGAGATCTCCTCCCATGTGGCCAGGGGAAGGCAGCCGCTACCTGACCCTAAACCTGGGGATGGTAACATGAGGGAGGATCACATGGGAGGAAATGGCTGTCAGGGAGAAGTGGTGACTCCTTTGAGAGGGACGCAGTATTCATCTTCTTATGAGGATGAGATCCCCAAATATTTAATAGCATGCTGTCATTGTACAAGTCCCTCCTATGAAAATATCCAAAGAACCTGTTGTGAAAAGTTATTTAATCAGGGATTAAATTTAACATTCTCTACTTGTCATGATTATGTCTTAAATAGAGGTTTCAAATCCCATGTTAAAACACCAACCTCTTATATATAATTCCCTAACTCTGACAATGTTAATTTCACAAGAATTGAACATAAAAACCCCAATTCCATTATGGACTACAGAATCCATAATGCCCTTGGTACTGGACGAAGAAGAGTGGGCCAGAGTTAGTAAGATCAACAATGTCATTAACCATGATGTGCAGTCTAGTTGTTGTAGACCACAACACCTGGGTGGGACATTTAAACTCAGGAATGAGATGCAGGTGTCAGAGGATGCTGAAGCAGAGGCAGACAAGAATGCTGGATCAAATGCAGAAGAAGAACGCCAGCTGATGCTGATGCGAGATATGAAGGTCGGTGGTGTGGCAGAGTAAGAGCAGCAGGACGCAGTGTCTGGAAAAAAAGCCAGACAAAGAGGGAGACGTGCTCCCAGCCCGACAAGCAGCGCTTCAGAGTGCTGGAGAACCGCTGCAGGTGATGGAGCTCCGGGGAGAAGCTGTGTAAACCGTGGGTGCTACGCGGGAGCTGACAGGAAGGCAGAAAGTAGATAAAAGGCCCAGCACAGCACCAGCAAGGGAACGGGAGATGCCAAAGCAGATCAGTGAGTTGGCCTAAAGCTAAAACATAACCCTGGGGCGCTCTGAATAGAACATTTATCAACAAGCAATACTTTTGAATGCCGAACAGATTAAGCAATACAAGGGCATAATTCCTCTTACCTGGAACACCAATTGGGGGAACTCTATAACCTGCATTGCCACCAGATAAAAGGCTGTTAAGGAGCAGAAGGAAGTCATTAAAGGCGCCACTCCACTTATCTGGGACACCAACTGGGGGAGATTTGTAACCTGCATTGCTAAATGTCAAGAAATCATAACAAAGAGGCAGACACTGTTCAAACCTCCTCACAAAGGATACTGGTGTGGAGAATCTTGCAACAACTGTTGCCACAAAGCATAATTGTTGTTGTAGAAGTTTATATACTGGCAGGCGAATAAACCAGGAAAGGGACCAATATCAGTTAGTCCTGGCAGTGGAGTTGGCCTGGAAAGATGTTGTTTTGGTGGCAAAAAAGTGTAATGAGAAGAACTTGTTAAAGATATTTCATTCGAAGAACAAGGTGGCATTATCAGAAACTGTTGTGCTATGCTGACAAAAGTCATTCATTTGAAGGAGAAAAATGATATGCGGACAATTGCTTTAATTTATGAATTTTGTTTTTGAGAGAAAGACAGTTCTGCTTTTCCCAGGGGTATATTGGGAATGACCAATTGTTTTGAAGTGCTGATGAAAGAGACACTGGGCCTCATTACAATAGTGGCAGTCTGGACACAGGGTGTCCGTAAGCCTACCGGCACCCTTGTTTACGATGCGTCACATTCCGGGTCTGCCTGCTAGAGCCGCTGTGCCTGACAGGTCTGACCCTGCTAGACACAGCGGCCACGGTAGGCAGACCGGCCATGGAAGCACCGGCACTGTTAACAAAGGTACCAGTGTTCTGTGTCCCCAAACCCATTTAGTCCTATGGGAATGGAGACTTACATTTTACCGGCGCCTGACTTTGTGGGCTGCCGGGATTATAATCTCCCGGTGGCACCGCAAAGTCAGATGCCGGTAAATATTTACGGGTCTTGCGGCAACCTGCCGGTAACACTAGCAGGGTTACCGCCGGACCTGTAATGAGGCCCATTGACTTTAATAAGCAGAAGGTGGCCTTGGAAGGAAACCTTCTCCAAAGGTATTCCTGGATTGATTGAGGGGAAGGGAATCCAACCCTGTCACAAGAACTACTTTTCAAAGTTTGCAAGTTTGAACTTTTTGAACTGAAGACAGCCAAATGTTCATTTTGTTATTTTGTTGTATGTATTGGAGTGAGTGCCAGAGGCTTTTGGACACTAGGGGCATCATTACAAGTTTGGCGGTAGCCTTGCTGGTAAAACCGGCAGGCTGCCGCCGAACTTGCACATTTTTCCGGCACCTGCAATGGGGAAATACAGGGCCATTACAACCTTGGTGGACCCTGTATTTTCCCATTGCCAGGGGCTGGAAACTTTTACTCCCCATTCCCGTTTGAGCCCAATAGGGCTCAATGGGAATGGGGAGGCCAGTAGCACTGGCACAATTCAGAATGGTGACGGTGCTATCGGCAGTGTCTGCTCGTGGGTGCCGGTACGTCCGCCAAGTCCGACCTGGCAGAACTCGTAGTTTTCCAGTCCGGTAACTACGATACCGGCAAGCTTACCGGTAACTACGATACCGGCAAGCTTACCGGTATCGTAGTTACCGGACCGGCAAACCTGTAATGAGGCCCATGGTCATCTTAGTTAGTTCGCTAGGTAGGGGGTTCCTTGTTAGGATAGAGAAAGACAGGCATTTATCCCACTCTTTTCATTTAATAAAACGGTAGACTCTGAGAAAATGTTAACTTTGTGTCCATCCCGCATTCCTGACCCCTCAGTACCTAAAGATGATCATTATAGAAAACGAGAAGCAACTGAGTTAGTTAATGAAGGATTAACTAAAAGGAGGGAATGTTGGGATGCACATCCAGCTCCCATGCCCACCAAAACAATTTAGGCTGCGGAAATATATTAATGCACAAGAAAGTAACTGTGCACCGATGCAGGAGGGGTGGAACGTGTGAAGTGGCAATAACAAAGTAGTAGTAGAATAGAATAGTGCAGTAATGAGTTTTGAATCACCTTCCCATCCCAAGCCCCAGCAGTGAAACCGAACACAGAGGCCTTCACAAATGTAATTGTATCGAGCTATAAACCTGCGAAACCCGAAAGGAATGTGAATGGCTGAGCAAGGGCAGGGCTGCGCCCGTCCCGAAGGACAAACTCATGTGAACCTTGGTAATGGTCTTGAACTGCCAAAAGGCCTGGCCTAGATTTAGAGCATTAGTGCCCCCCTGAATAATGGCCATCCCGTTTGAACTGTCAGACGCCCATAAAAGAGAACACCTAAATCCATCAGAATTCAGCTGATTAGTATGGTGCTGGAGAGGCCCAGGAGAAGCCCCAGGGAGGGGCAGCTGATAAGGGGGAGCCAAGATTGAAATATCCTGTGATTTGTTGTATGAAAAGCAGGAGGTGATGCCAACAAATGTAGTCCCGCGATGGGGAGGTATGGTGGGGGTGCCCGCATGCCTGGTATCAAGAGAAGCGCTCCTTTATACTAAAAGGCACATTTTAACTTGGGTGTATCCGGTGGGTTCATGTTAGCGACCAGGTGCACCCCATGTGAATAGGCCCATGGGTAGAGTAACATTCTAAAAGGCCCACCAATCAGGTAGCAGGAACCCAAGGCGACAGATTAGTGGACCACATGTTAGAGGGTTGGGGTAGATTAGGATGTGGCCAATCGGCTGATTGAGCATAGGGGACTGGTAGTATGTATATAGGTGGTAGCCAATGAGGGTGGGGGATGAACACTGTATACCGTGTGCATCATCAATGACGATGCTTCTCTTTATAATGCCATGTTTGCTTTGAACTAGCACAGAGCTCTGTGGCAGTTGGGTTCTATGGGACCCTCTGTCATCTTTTTCCTTTTTGTATGCAAAATAAACTTGTTTTCCTTGCAAAGAGGTGAACCAAGCTTTTTTGCTTAGAGGATTGTTTTTTCTCGGTCTGGTTGTCTGGAGATCTGCTTTATAAAGGTAATGGTAGAATAAATTAAGTACTTATCTGCTCTTTGATCAGCAATGAAAGAGGAGTAAAGGCAAACATGAGAGGTTAAGGGGCAGACAGGATCAGTTGGAAGACGGTCATGTGTTCTGTGACCAGGAGTATTAAAGTTCAAACTACGAAAATACTACTTTCCATTGAATTTATAGTTTTTCATATTTTTTCACGTCACGTTTGGGTTTGTTAAACTAACACTTGAGAAGTAAGGAGATCAGTAAAGCATAACCCGAGCCTTCAGTCTCGACATAGAATCTCTTTAAAACAGAGTATTCTTATATAGACCTAGGATATCATGGGGACATTTTGCAGACTAGTCTCATATCCAGACTTCAGCAATTAGGTTTGGGATCCTGAGCAAATGAATTTATACTGAGCCCCAAGAGCTATCTGTTGCCACAACTACTATGCCAACACAGCCTCAGTCCACTATGGGACCCCAAGAGGCCCTGTGCTGGATGAAGCTGTTCGCTTCCACAAAGAAGCAGTCTGTACTAAAATGTCCGCCACTGTGTGCACTAGCAACCTGCCTGGTGTTGCTACTACGAATTTGCTGCATCTCGATTGGATGAAAGATCAAATGAGGAAGGACACACCAAGCAGACAGGCGATGCCGGCTGCTCCCAAAGCCTGATCCACAAGGCCCGAGGAGCTCTCTGCTGCTCACCGCCTTGAGCCGTGTTTTCTGCAAGGACTCATTGAGCCTTAGGAGCCTCACGCTACCAATGGTAAGCCCTGATGCATTAGTGCTATCCACTCCCTAAAGTGATGATTTCCATAACCATACTGTCATCCGACTCTACGGTGCTACTACCGTCCCATCCCATCTGCAACCCTCCTTAGTACAAGCCGACCTTTCCATGCTACATAAAAGTTACTGAGAGGCTGTCATATGTGTATACCACCCTTTGGTGCGCGCATAGCCCATGTAGATCTCCACCGTGCTTACCAGGCCTCCTACAAACGATCAGGATAAGCTTGCGTCTACAGATGCACAATCCGACCCCCAGTGATGCAAACACCGGATCGCTGCCTTCCCCAGGCCCAGCCTCACATCTACGATCCCAGGCGATCTCCAACCCGCCTAGACTCTATAAAGGCACCTTTACTCTGCAGTCAAATAAAATGCCCATGATGGGCACTCTCATGCAGAGCTGCTCGCTGCACCAGCAGGGCACTCCTCCCTACCTTGTGCCACCCAGCACAGTAGCAGGTCCCCCCCCTCCCCACCACCCACTGCTATGCACCCTGCTCCCTGGCCAGCCTGCCCTTCAGAAAGTGTACTCTGTATCATGGTACCAGCACCCACCCATATCAGAAATACTAGGCTCAGCCTCAGAACAACTATTGTGATACCGCACTGCCTACTTGAGACTTTCCTTGCCAGGAACTCAAAGTTAGGGACATGGACGTGTCGCACTACCGTTGCACAACACACTATAAGCAAGCCCACACTAAGAGACAGGCCCCCCCTACGCCCATCATACCACAATGCAGCCTGTCCGCAACCTAAGGAGTGCTCACTCCAAGGTGCACCTGTGAGAAACGTGAAGGTGTCTCCCTACTAGCCCCCGGGGATCTGTCATCCAGGTGGCCAGGACATGGCCATCGCTATTGGATCGAGTTCCTGGGGGTGGACCAGTACCTGGATGGGGGATCCTCGGGAGTGGGACACCGACAGGTGAGATGCGGTATTCCCCTTCCCTTTGCATCTTTTCCTCCTCCTCTCATGTCGGACATTCTGAACCACTGCCCCCCTTTTTCCAACACGAACACTTTCGCACAACACAAAGGACAATGGACTAACACCAGAGCCATTTACCGGACATGTCCCAATACAAGGGTCAGGCAAAGTCGGGCAATTGATCAGAATCGTACACACCTGACAGCCCTTTTCCTTCCCCACAGGGATAAAAGGTGGAGCCAGAGAGCATAGAACAAGCACGGCAGAGAGCATGACGAGGCGGCTAATTAGGTGCAGCAGTTCAAATGAAGGAGAAAGGCTGCAGGAAACGAGAGGGTGGTGAGGAGAGAAGTGACCTTGCCCTTTTCATCCCAGACCTGTGAAACCTTTGTGGAAGAGAGCCTAAGACCACAAACAATAGCGCACGTGTCTTGTAGCAGATGTAAACGGCACATGGGGCAAGCCTATGCCGATAAGCAGGAGCGAGGGAAGCTCCCACGCCCGTGGTACCGGCCTTGGCTCCAGAGATAAAAGCCAAGCGGTTCATCACAGCAAGTGAGTCGAGGGGAGGACCAATACGAACTGGGCTGCGTTGAGGGAGAATTGCAAAGTGGCAAGTATTGAACTAAGTTCAATAAACTATGACGGAACTGTAAAGAGTGTTAAGGGGAGGCCAACTGCAGAAGAAAAACCGGCACAACGTGGGTGCTAATTAAGTGACTCTGGTCGATCCCCATTTGAGCGAAACTACAGATACCAGAAGGCCGTAGGAGAGTCACTGAAAGAGGTCAAAGCAGTCATACAGGGGTCTAGTAGAATCCCTGTACAATCGAAAGACTTTGATCTACAAACTTGGTCAAGAAAGGGAAGTGAATCGCGCAGTGAGAAGAAACGAGGGAAGCGAATCCCAAGAGGGGCAAAGTCTAAAGTCCCAAGAAACAGTGTGTTGGGAACTGTTTAAAAAGACATTAAGATTTATGGAATACGATATAAGAATGGTCAGCACCCAGAAGAGGGGGGTGAAGCCATCATCCTACGGGAAACTGTGATAAACAACTGAGAAGTGTCAGCGCCCAGAAGAGGGGGACACAGGGGTGAACCCATCACCCAGCGAACATTGGAAACTAACTTTTCATTTGTTAAAGGAACTTTCGTTTCGGTATTTGAACATGTCAGGTCCTCGAAGGCAAGAGACTTTCAAGTGAAACGCGACTTGGCCCTCGACAGCCCTGATATATGAAAGCTCGAGAGTGTGTCAGGAGAGCTGCCATTGGAACTGTCATCTTGTGCTGGAGAAGCCTGAGACTGTACTATGCTCCACGCTCCCATCTTACCCCATGTCCAAAACGATGGGAAGGGAGACCCAGGATACCGCATCCCGACATATTATTTGAGAACACTTCTTTCTTTTCTTGAGAAATATCCCACGCCCCTTTTTGTATTCGTTTTGAGGTTTGGCAATAGGTTTCTTAGTATAGGCCCTTTTTTATGTTGGCACAAAGCCACTAGGACTGCCTTATTTTTCATTTGATTGTCAACGCTTGCTCCCATCTTAGATATAGGTTTAGATTGGGCGTTTTTCCAACCTGCATACAGCATTCATTGTTCAATAAACGCCCTTGAACTGTGATCACTTGTGTCTGTCTTACTTGTTCACACCATGAGTTCGTCACACACCCCAGGAAAGACACTCCTAGCAACACTCTACCTAGGAATCCCAATGGGAAACAGAAGCCCACTACTGATGAAAACCATGTCTTCCCAGACAACAGCAGCAGGCTTGCTGCTAGCCCAACTCCCTCAGAGCAACAGGCCAGCTGCTAGCCCAACTCCCTCAAAGCAACAAGCCAGCTCGGCAGAAATGAACGCTCCACTAGACCCAAAACTGCCCTCATACATGCCAGGTACATTCCAGCCCATGCTCTGGATGTAAATGACCTCATCACCTCCGAGGACCTGGACATGCTTGCCATTACAGAAACTTGGCTACATCAAGCCTCAGGGCCCACCCTGTTTCTTGCACTTCCAGAGGCCTTCAGAATCCTCAGAAGCAAACGGCCTGGCACCAGAGGAGGCGGCAATGCACTCATCTTCAAGGAAGCACTGCAGATAAGACATACTAACTGCAAGCTACTTTCTGAAACATATTCCTCAAGCCCCAACTACTTGCTAGCGATCCATGTAATTTACCGCCCGCCCAGTCCTCTTGCCACCTTGAAGAGAACCTCATCCACATTGTTGGAAGTAACATCAAAATCACGAGCAGAACTATCCAACTAGGAGACTTTTACCTAGGCCTTAATGATCCATAAGACCTCCACGCTGCCTCAGTGGCCAACACACTCTATGCCATTGGCTTTAGTCAGTGCATAAGGGCCCCCACCCATATCAAAGGCTGAACACTGTACTGGGTAGCAGATCTCAACAGCCAGATCACTATATCCTCCAACTCATCATGCCCATGGTCAGATCACTACATACTTTCCTTTACCTTTCCCCCACTAAAATGCCAAGCCTTGCACACCCTGCCCTGCCACCAACCTGGACCTGCAACGCACAGAAGATGACCAAACTCTCAATATCTCCTTACCTCAACCCTCCCAAACCAGAACACCTCCTCTCAGATGATCCCAGGGTCATAGCTGACCTATACATGAACATGTTGGAAAGAGCGGTCAATACTGTAGCCCCATTAGCTCCACACAAGGCAAAACCAGTAGGGCATATCAACTCCTGGTTTAACCCGGACCTTCAAGCCTTAGGCACCAAAAGGCGCCTAGTGGAAGCCACCTGGAAAAAGGCTCCAACTATCACTTCTAAAGCCCCATTCAACAAAATTGCAAGAGAATATAAGAGATACCACCCTCATCCTAAAAAGTCTAAAGCCCTCAAGATGCAAGGGGGACATCCATCCAGCTACTATCATCAAAGACTGCCCTGAAGCACTAGTACCTTTTATCACAAGGACACTCTCTATGCTGGACACGACAGGCAAACTGTTTGCCGCTCTGTTGCTCAAGGACCTTCAGACATGGGTAGATGAGGCCCACATATTATCCAAATTCCAATGTGGTTTCAGAAAAGGCTACTCCACCGGGTATAATTTGATGGTAATGAACCTACTAAGAGCAAGAGCCCGTAAAAGAGATGAGCTGCCGTTGTATGCACTATACATCGACTTTAAAGCAGCTTTTGATCTGGTACCTAGAGAACGCCTATGGTCTAAACTGGCTGCCCTAGGCTGCCCTGCTGGCGTACTATATTTTCTCAGATTGTTACATCAGAATACCTCAGTCAGGTTAAAATTGGACCAGGAGGGACATCTGACCGGCAAGGTATATCAAAATAGGGGGGTCAAACAGGGCTGTGTGACTGCCCCCCTAGTGTACAATCTTTATGTGCATGATATCCCGCTTGCTCTAACTTCTACTCGTAATTGCCCCCCCAAAATCGGGGACTCCGCCTGTACCGTCATGGCATATGCTGATGATTTGGTCATCTTTGACCACACTATTAGTGGCTTACGTAGATCAGCCACTGCATTATGGGAGTACGCCGAATCTAATGGTCTCATTATTAACCTAGACAAAACTAAGGTATTGAGATTCACGAGCAAAAAAGTGTCCCGTGTGAACCTCATGGTGAATAACAACTTGATTTCATACGCCCCACTCTACCGTTATTTAGGTATTGATTTTGAGCCCAATGGGGACTATGTGGCTCTTAAGCTCTCACGTACAATGCGAGCAGCACAAGTAACATCTTTAATAGCCAACTTTACCAATCAGCAAGGAGGATTTTCGCTTTGGGGTACGCGCCAATTATACATGCAGGTATTTATCCCTATGATGACTTATGGTCTAGATTCACTTCTAGACTTAGATCTTAGCTGGCTTCAAATCATCGAGGGGAAGTTCTGGCGTCGCATACTTGGCCTGGGCCCGGGAGTCCCGATGGCAATTATCCGATTAGAACTAGGGCTACCCTCTATGAAGGCTATCGTCATGAAAAGGAGATTGGGGCACTTTTTGAAAATGCGCAGTACAACAGCTAACCCTCTCCTGCTTACCATCTTCCAAGAATTGTGCAAGAAACAAAATCCTCAGTCTCCATCTGCGACGATGATAACATTTCTTGCTACCATTGGATGGACCTGGCGAGATGGCCCATATACCAAGCAAGTTCAAAATGCACTTGATAAGAGGGTAGAAATGTGGGATTGGCTAGAGAATTTCGCTCACCTTAGCGCGTTGAAAAGCTACGCATTTGTACAATATAGGTTGTACTCATTCTTGCAACCCCAAGGGTATCTCAATCTATGCCCCTCAAAAAAAACTGCGACGATTTATCCTTTTATTAAGGATGGACCAACTGCCTATTCTGTTGGTCACGGGCAGAAGACAGCAGTTGCCATTGGAACAACGCACCTGTCGGTTGTGTGAAGGAAACAAAGTATTAGAGTCAGCAAGACATGTTTTGACAGAATGTGGCACTATGATTGACGTAATCCATTGTCATCTGGGGAAGTTTTCCCATAATCCAGCATCAATCGGAACGTCATTATTCTGGCATCACTGCATGAATTCTGAGAGCATGCGAGAAATGATAGCTCTCTTCAATATCTGGATTAAGATAGAAGAAATATTGAATATTCAGATCTGAAATTAGTACTCGTAACCTATAACTGTCACTGCCCCGGCCCCTTTTTTCTTCTTCTTCTTCGCACCTTTTTTTATTTCACATGCTATCTGAGCTTTGAGCTTTGAGATTGATTTTATATGTGTAAATAGTTTATTATTATCATATTGTTATATTATTGTTATATTGTTATTATTCTGCTCACGGAAGTTTAATCTATATATGGTGCTTACTTATTAATATGTGTAAAGTTTATTAAATAGACTGTATCACATTAAATAAATAAATAAACAAGGTTCATATATACCTCCTTCACCTCTAGCATGGTTCCTGCTAGCCTTAATGAATCCTGGGTCCTCCCACTACTGAAGAAACCATCACTAGATCCAGCATTACCAAACAACTACTGCCCAATCACCAGAGTCCCATTCCTGCTAAAGATATTGGATAGGGCAGTCTACATCCAAATACAAGAATTCCTGGAGACCAACCACATCCTAGGCTCACGACAATCAGATTTCAGGCCAGGATATGGTAATGAATCAGCGTTACTAGACCTGAAAACCCAACTTAAGAATCTTAGAGATGAGGGAAGACCTGCACTACTTCTCCTCCTCCTCGACATATCGGCTGCTATTGACTTAGTGGACCACAGCATACTCTGTCACCATTACAGCAGCTGCCAACTTCTCCCAAGAAACCACCACCTGGGTGGCCTCCTTTCTTGAAGAAAGATCGATGAGAGTCTTCTCAGATATAGCCCGCGCCCTTCCCGCTCCAGTTCCCTGTGGGGTCCCCAAGACTACTGCGTCCCCCCCACCCTATACAACATTTTCACCAAACCCCATCTTCAACCTCCTGGACTCATCTACATCTCGTACACCTATTATGCCGATGACACCCAGATCCTCCTTCACATGACTGGCATCTATGACAATGACTATCGACAAAATGTACTCAACAATCCAGATGGATGGCCACAAACCACGTATGCCTCAATGACGACAAGACGGAGATCCTACTGGCAACTCTGATGAAGCTCAACTCTCAATTCATTTCCCTCACTATCGACAGAAATCTGATCTCGGTTTCTACTTCAGTGAAAAAGCTTGGATTCCATCTGGACACCACTCTCTCCCTCACGCGGCAAGTGAACTTGATCATCTCATCATATGCCTTCACAACAGTTGATCAATGCTGGCAGGCACCCTCCAGCTGCCTTACCATTGCTTGGGCAGTTCTAGGGGCCAGACTAGACTATTGTAATGCCCTCTTTGCAGGTACCTCCCAATGAAACCTCAACAAAATGCAGATAATCCAAAACAATGCTCTACGCTCTGCACTCAAAATCTCCAAAAGAGGGCAGTCGAGCCACTCGCAATACAACTCAGAGAGAGCACAGAATGGGTGGGATTCAGATGGCCCTGTGGGGGTTAAGGGCGTTTCACTATAAACGGACATTCTCCTAATCTATATGGGTAACCCAGGAGTCTCATGCCCAGTAGTAACCCGCATATTCATGGCATACCAAGGCTTCAGCGGGCTCAATGTTAATTGGCAAACATTAGTTCTGTTTCCGTTGCAAGTAGGGTATTTTGCTCTCTCAAGTCTCATTGCTTATATATATATAGATCACTAACAAAAACATTGTTAAAGGGATGTTATGGTTAAGTTGGACAAGGAAAAACCTACGAAATTCAATGGGAAAACGTTACAGGGACGTTATGGTTACAAGTAAAACTGGGAAAAAAAACAAATTCAACAGTTAAGGTAAGCTAAGCAACCATAACTCGTGCCACCAGTGTGCACTGCAAGGACTAACACCCATGACATCAAAGATGCCATCACAAGTCTCAACCATGACATCACTGATGACATCACTGATAACTTCACATGTGTGGATCCCTCTGTTTTGTTCACTACCATAAGTAGGCCAGGTGCTTTTCTTCGCTAACAGTCAGGAGAAAACAATTCAAAAGGTTCTACATTTGTGTACGGCACCCTTCTCATATGTTCTTACACTACTTTCCGTACGGTTCACTCACATCATATGATACATACACATATACGGGAAGAGAAAAACGTAAAACACAGCACTGGTTTCTGTGCATGAAGATAATCAGTTATGTTATGAACAATTTCTGGAATACTGTTCCTTTTAAGCTTACTTTAATTCCCATATATATATATATATATAATCATGCTTGTATGCATTGTGGTGTTTTTATGGTTTCTGTGCAGTAGTGCAATTATCTAGTTATAAAGGCAATGGTAGATACTTCTTAAATGTTTCACAGTACCTGACACTCTAAAACAAATGCATTCATGATTTCACTATGTAACATGGAAAGATTTTGAAGGTTACACTTCCATGAGGCATTGTGCAGACAATGGCTACGTGCGCACATAAGTTTCTTCATGTACAGTGAAGAAGTGTGTAATACAATGGTGTCTATAGCAATACATTCCCATTACCTACTTAGCTCATGATAGTTCTTCCAATAATCTTTCATAGTTTTCTGCCACAATTACAATCCCTTGTGGAGGCTTCCTATTAAAACGACATGTGATGTCATCAGTGATGTCATGAATGAGATTTGTGATGGCATCTTTAATGTCATGGGTGTTAGTCCTTGCAGTGCACACTGGTGGCACAAGTTATGGTTGCTTAGCTTACCATAACTGTCAAATTTCGGGGGGGGGGGTTCGGTTTTACCTGTAACCATAACGTCCCTGTAACAACATTTTCCCATTGAATTTCATAGGTTTTTGCTAATGCAACTTAACCATAACGTCCCTTTAACAACGTTTTTGTTAGTGAATTTCATAGGTTTTTAGTAGGGCACTGTAAGCAGAGCATTGCTTTAGCATAATATATTTAGAAATGATGCTATGTTTGTAGTACTGCAGCTGCATTATAACATTCCTTTAGCAATATTTTGTGTGGCTGATTATGATATAAAGCTCCTTGTAGAGTGTCACAATGTAAGTGGCAAGGAAGGGAGGCAGTGCGACGCGCATCGTATACCCTCGACACAATTGTGTGCTAAATGGAAGGAACCGTGGTACTGTGGAATACACTGCAGTGCAAACAGGTAGAAATGGGTGGCTGGTGAAACGGATGGTTGTGCGTGTTGCAGTGCGTTTTCAAGAGCGCAAGTGCGCAACAGCAAGCACAAACATTATTGCTGTACTTCCAAAAAGGGCAGCAAGGCAATGTGTATATAGTGTGCAGAATACGGAAATGCAGTAATATCAACAAGAACTCTATTTTTGGGGGAAACTGCTCGTGCTGTGAAACGATAGATTCCCATTTCTACAGTACAACAATAGCACAAGTTGTAAAATGACACAAATACAATTCTTCACAATGTACTGCGCTTTCTCCATTTCCGGACCAAATAAAAGATAATGCACTTACATGGGTGTCTGCATATTGGGATACAAAATTATGCAGATCGGAATAAGGCATTACCTGGCCTACTACCTCGCTCAGCACAAACGCCATTGAAAATCGTCTTACATGATGTGCATTTGTCCCACCACAATCAACAATAATATTGTTGGGATCGAGCGTCACCAAAGTCTCACACACACAAACGAAAAGCAATCACTGCCGTGTAGGGGCTCCATACGTGTACAAACCCGCATGATACACTCCACACAACTCCCACCGGACTCTGTTTTCCATTCACTGTCAAGTAATGTACCTACAATTCACCCACAATGCATACGCTGTGGCGCGTACCACACACAGCCATAAGCTTACCCTCTGCATGTAGGTTGACAAATATACTGTATATCACAGTCTGCGTACACTCCACACCCAGAATGCTCATTGCGCAATCCTGTGTCCTCCACAATCCCAAATATAAGATGGCCATATGCAAAAGGGGCGATTGTTAAACATACAACCCTCCAACTGTCGTGATGTCCACAGACTTTTGCAGGTGTGCGTGCGCGGGAGTAGGGGACTAAATGTCAACCAGGGTAGGCAATGTCTTTTGTAGTTGTGGCTCTTAAAAAAGCTGTTTTAAAAAAAATATTAAAACAGCTTCCACAGTAACAACTCTTTTTTTCTGGCTTTTATAATTGTTTTTATTTGTTGCACGGCACCTTACATTCTTACAATAGCATCTTCAGTGCAGCCTGTAGAATGGAAAACCAAATGTCATTGCCACTGGGCGACAATGAAATGCCATTTCCATTGAGAAGGTTCACATGCTGATAACCAATGTTGTCATTCTCACAGGAGTACATTCCAGTAGCACACAAAAAGTTACACATGCTTCTGTTGATAACACACCTTCCCACCTCTGGCTGCCGACAACATTCATTGGAATAGTTATATACTGGACTTGGTGGTATACATGAGAAAAGCACCTTCGCAATGGTAAAAATGCGCTGCACTTCTTTCATCATCGTTTTTATTTTATTTTTTATATTTTTATTTTTGTTGGCAGAGGTGTACAGCAAACACACATTTCAAGGCATACCATACAGTCAGCACATATATACGACATAATGCATACATAAAAAGATTGTACATCAACAAGAGAAGGAAACAGTCAAGTGTAAAATATTGTGACATTCAAGATCATTACAGCAAAACCGCGGGTGAGTCACTACCAGAAGTGCTCTCAGCCTGATTGATAAGGTAACTGTTAAAGGCGGACCATATGTTCTTGGGACAAGAGCGCACTGGGAGCATATTGTGGTATTCTTCCTTACAGTTCCGGGACCAGGTAAGTGCATTGAGCCACTTCTGAAATGTTGGGGGGAGGGGCTCTTCCAACACTGAAGTACACATTTCTTTGCCACCTTGCAGCTTATATTTAGGAATTTGGCAATTAGTTTAGTATAATCAGTGTCCCATACACCAAACAACACCCCCAGCGGACTAGGGTCAATTACTGCACCAGTAATATCAACAAGAGCCTTCAAGACCACCTCCCAGAAATCCCCCAGCATGTGACATGTCCAGAACATATGTAGATGGTCTGTGCCCTCTGCCTTGTAGCGAGCACAGGAATGTGTACTAGTACGAGCAAACCTGGAGATCCTGAGAGGAGTGTAGTACAGCCTGTTCAGTAATTTAAACTGCATGACTCGAGACCGGAAATTGAGGGATACCCTATTAGTACGGGAGCACATCTTTATCCATAGATGATCAGAGACCCCCAGGCCCAGTTCATTCGCCCATTCAGTACACGCTTTAGAGGGCCGGGGAGGGGTCCCTGTCAATAGCATTTTATATAAGGAGGAGACGACTCCACAGGCGCCACTTGCGTTAGCAATGTAGGTAACCTCCTGGGTATTGGGGGCTCATCAGGGAAAGTGGGCCACTTGGCATGGAAGGCAGCCTATAATATTGTAGCATCTCATGTGCAGACCCAGAGTGGCCCTGCTTCCATGTCTGTGGGTCAAAGAACCTCCCATCGGGAAAGAGATCAGTCAATGCCTGATAACCCAGGGCACCCCAGCGTCGGGCCAAGGCTGTGTCGTGTGTGGCTTCCAGCCCAGGGAAGCCCCAAATGGGGATCCATTTATAATAGGGGTAGGCTTCAACGGTCGTGTTAAGGAGACAACCCCAGGCACACAGGGTGGTCGCTCTGGGATCAAGAGGGGAATCCGGCACATTGTCTCGAAGAAATATCAGGCTCATAATATTCACCTCAGCCGCCGCCAGAGTCTCCAGCTTGACATGCGGGCGAAGCAGAGAGCTAGGGTACTAATGAGTGGCATGTTGAGCCTGTGCAGCTATCCAGTATAGTGTTAAGTCCAGAGCTGTGAATCCCCACCTCTCGTATGGGAGCGTTATGTCCGACAATTTCTTGTGAACCGCACCCGAGTGCCATAGGAACTGTGCACATGATGTATGTAATCTAGCGAAGTATTGTTTCCCGGGCCAGATGGGCACGTTACTAAAAATGTAAAGCAATTTGGGGACCACAACCATCTTGATGAGGGAGAGTTTCCCGGCGAGTGACAGCGGAAGAGAGCGCCATCGCAACATTTTCGTCTCGGCTAGTTGTCTGTCAGTAAGGTGGACTTGGACAGTGATACCGGACACCCAGGTATCTTATTGTGCCGGGAGACCAGCGAAGCAGATATTCCGAAGCAGGTTGTTGGGTAGCTTGCGTGAGTGGAAGAATCTCCAATTTGTAGTTAATTGTAAAACCCGAGAAGGTGCCCGCGCGTGTGATGTCCCACAGGACGGGGTCAAGGTGGGTAGCGGGGTCTCTTATGTAAAATAACACACCATCGGCATATAAAGATATTATCTCGGGTGTGGCCTTCAATCGCACTCCTCTGAGTATGGCGCGCTCTAATATGGTCTGCCATTGGCTCTATCACCAGTGCAAAGAGAATCGGGGAGAATGGACAACCTGTCGGGTACCTCTGAAGAGTATAAATAATGTAGATGTTAGAGAGTTGACCCAGACCCTCGCCAACAGAGTGGAATATAGAAGCTTAATGTATCCTATCATGTTGGGGCCAATGCCCATGGTCTCTAGAACCAGCCACATGTATTTCCATGAGACCATGTTGAATGCCTTTTGAGCATTGAGTGTAACCACAATGGCGCTCGAGTCCTGGTCAAGCCTGGCAATCACATTGAAAAGCAGCGGATGTTGTGAGTAGTGGATCTCCCGGGTACGAATCCTCATGAACCAGGTGTGTCATGATTGGGAGAAAGCAGTTCGCTTTTACTTTAGCAAAAATCTTGGTGTCAATGTTCATGAGGGAAAGGGGCCTGTACGAGCCGCATTCATCACTTGGTTTGTCAGGTTTAAGTAAGACCGTGATAACAGCCTCATGCATGGAGGGAGGGAGGATAGACATATGGAGCGATTCATCCCAGACCTCAAGCAGTTTGGGAGCCAGGATGGCGACATGTTCCTAGTCAAATTCAGGGGTGAGCCCATCAGGACCCATCGTCCTACCCTTCGGAAGGTCAGAAATGGCCTTGACTAACTCTTCCAGCAGGATCAGGGAATCTAGTTGGTCCCTAGTTGAAGGGGAGATGCACGTTGTGGGAATCTGATCAAGGAACTCTCTCATGTGTTGCTCACTATGTTCCGCGGTAAAGCGTAGAGGTTTGTGTAAAACTCAGTGAAAATCCCTATTATTTTCTGGTCCGACCATTGTAGAACACCTTGTGCGTCCTTGAAAGACACAATCTGGGCCTGGCCCCATTCCCCGCTTGTTAGATTAGCCAGTGCCTTACCCGGTCTTTCCCCCTCCCCATATTTACGAGCAACTTGAGGGCGACTAAAGTATCAAACCTCCCTCATGGCATGTGTTCCAAAGACCTTGAGTTCCTAGCTAATCTGCGCGAGTCTGGCCGGGTAGGCTGATGTCGAGCAATCCCTCTTCAACTCACGCAGCTTGGATTCAGAGCGATTGAGGTTGTTTCTAATAGTTTTCAGTACCCCCGCCTCCCTTGAGATGGACATACCCCTGATATATACCTTAACGGCGTCCCAGCGGACCACAGCAGCAGTGGCCTGTAGGGAATTACATTAAAAAAATGTCTCAATGTCCGCCAGTATATCCGCCTTAAATACTATATCTAGAAGAACCGCAGACTTGAACCGCCACGTGCTACAGGTGGGACGTTCCAAGTTCCACCAACAGGGTGGTCGGGGCATGGTCGGACAGCATGCAGGTAAGTATTTGCGCCTCGCTGACCCTACCCATCAAGTCACTGGACACCAGGAAAAGATCAATTCTGGATGAGCAATTATGTACAGACGAATAGTATGTATATTCCCAAAGCTGGGAGTGTAGAGCCCTCCAAGCATCCATGATGTCAAGTGTTGCACAATGATTATGTAGTCTGCGTGCCATACGTGACACGGTTCTGGGCGTGGCTCCCGTCCTATCTAAGTTGGCATCAAGTATTAGGTTCATATCACCTCCCCAGATGATCTGTACTCCCACATAGCCCAGCAGTATAGAGGCGATAGCATCAACGAAGTCTGGGGTGTCTAGGTTGGGGCCATAGGTGTTCACTAGGAGGTATTCCCTGTTTACCATTGTGCAGTGTAAGACAACATACCTGCCCTTGAGATCTATGTAGCTCTTGTGGAGAGTGAATTTAATAGATTTATGAATCAGTGTCCCCTGGCTTGCGTGGAGTAGGCCCTGTAGAATCTATTGGGCCCCCAGGAGGGTGCAATACTCAGCGTCAGGTGACCACGGGAGTGTGTTTCCTGTAACATAAGTATCTTGACATTATGGGGCCGATTCATGGAACAAACGTGCGCCGAAAAAAGTGGCGCAAGCTGGCGCAAGCGTGGAAAAAGAAGCGCACGTGCACGCGTGTGATTCATGGAAGTCCCTGCGTGTGTTTTTCTCGGGATGTGCGCCAAACAAGTGCGTGGCGCACACGGGCATACACGTCATTGCAGCATTCCAAATGCTGTGCGCGACACGCACAGGGAAAGCGCACAACGTCCGCGCACAATGTCCGCACACACACCAAAAAGGGGGCGGGACACTGGGTGTAACACGCGGAATGGGGGAACAACGCGTGAAAAAGAAGGCGCAACTGGGGAAGTACTGCAGGGAAATGCACTGAACGCCCACACGCACGCGAACAACCCGTATTCATGGATTCAAAGGCAGCCGGAAGCGTCCCCCCGCACAGTATAAAAGTGCACGCAAACAACAAACACGTATATACAGCTACGATGAATGCCCCATTTGTCGCAGCACTGATCGTGGGACACCGTAGGAGGAGGAGAATAGCCAGGGCCCGCATTTTTTTACCCCGGACCAGCCTTTTTGGGATGCCTGACGACCACGTCTATGGCAGGTATAGGTTTCCACCTCATATCATCCTAGACCTCGTCAGGGAGTGGGAAGATGACCTTACTTCCCCCACCCTGTGTTCCCAAGCATTGAGCCCCTTGGAGAAGGTGCTCAATGTCCTGCATTTTTTGGCCACTGGGTCATTTCAGCGGACCACTGCCATAGTGAGGGGGGGTCTCACAGGTCACGCAGTCACGCTGCCTACACCAGGTGTTGGCAATCATCACTGCACGCCCCTCAGTCCACAGGCACATATATATGCCCAGAACACCCGCAGAAAGGCAGGCCGTGGTCCAGGGCTTTTACAGGGTGGCACACTTCCCCAAAGTGCTTAGTGCCATAGATTGCACCCATGTGGCCCGACGTCCACCCAGGGCCACTGAGCACATCTATCGAAACCGCAAGCACTGGCATTCCATCAACGTGCAGGTTGTATGTGATGCTAAAGGAATCATCACCTCTGTCTACGCAAACTACCCTGGCTCCACCCATGACAGTTTCATATACAGAATGTCCGCCCTGAGCCGGGCCCTGGAAGCTGGGCAGCATGGCGACACATGGCTCCGGATGCCAAGGGATGCCGGGTCCACCTGACCGACAACCAGATGAAGGTCCTGGAACGCATACGCCCAGCGCTCCACGTCCAGGTCCTTGAGGGGCAGACCCGTCTGGATCGGGCGGTAAGTTTACATGCATACTGATCGGACGCTGTGCGTGTTGTGGTGTGCCAGGAGTGTGCAGGTTGCACATTTGTCTTTGTAGGGACATGTATGGCTGTGTATGTACAGGGATGTGAACCTGCCACATGTGATTCCTATCAAGTGTGAGACACATCGATGGTGTATGTGTTGGTAAGCATGCTGTGCAAATGTATGTGTGGGTGCACACATGTAATGAATTATGAGTATGTACTGTGGCATGGTTGTGGTGTCACACATGGATGCCGGTTCATGCTGCATGTATCTGCACTATGCACATGTGCATGTGGGTGTATTTGACAAGTGTGCAACTGTGATGCAACATGGATGCATGTGACACTGACATGTAGAAGGCTGAATGCGAGATGTGACATGGATAGCGATCTCATCACTGTGACAGTTGGTGGAGATGTACACATGCATGTAAGTCTGGTGGCGTGTGTGCATGTGTTGTGCACTCCCTGTGTTTCATGTGACGTCAGGCTCACCTTTGGCTGCTCGTGGTGTTTGTGTATGGACGGTGCTGCCTGGTGCAATATTCCTGTTGATTTGCTCATATGTGTGAGTTGAAATGAGATGTGTGTTGTGGAGTGTGATGACATGTCTGTAGTTTTACACTGCCACTCTTGTGCAACTGTCATGTGTGTATCAGTCCATTGTACAGTGCCCTGATGCCTGTGTTCTATCTCTCCCTGTCTGCAGAGTCAATTGATGAAGAGGGCGGAGAGGGTGCTGTGGAGCAAAGCGGCAGGGATCGCACCACCAGCCGGAGATGCAAGGCCCGGCTCCCCTCCCACGTTGTCATCTCGTCGGGGAGTGAGGAGTAGGGTGCCGCATCACAGGCCGCAGCTGCTGAGGGTATGTCCAAGAGGCAAAGGTCGGAGGTGGACTCCTCGACAGCAGAAGGGGCAGCTGAGAACCCACAGGGTTCGACGGAGGAAGATGGCATGGAGTCATCCAGGTTGGTGGGGGGTTTGGTGGAAGCCGTGGAAGGGACCCACACGGGGTCTGGAGGTGGGGATTCCACTGATGCTAGTGGTGCAGCGCAGGGGCAGGGACAGGAGGCAGCACAGGCCGCCGCGGCGGTGCCTGTGTGTAATCCTGTCCCCGATCCTGTGACTGCATCATCCTGCACCAGCAGGAATGCCTACGCCCAGACCCGTTTTCAGGGAGGGCATGAGCGCACAACAACTGGCCTTCCTCTCCCTGCGGACGTGGCAATCCGGGACCGGGTTGAGCCTGTCCTGGCTGGGATGGCGTTGCGTCAATGGGGCATGCAAGGTGACCTGCAGTGTTTTCGTGAAGACACTGCACGTCATCTCGGATGCCTCTTTGACCGCGTTGACTACTGGGACGGGTCACCAGGGCTGGATTCCTCCGTATGCTGGACGTTATTCCGACCCCCTCCTCACCTGAACCCCCTATGCGCCAGTCGTGCTCCATGCCATCTTCCCACCCATGTATCACCTGGGTACCCTGTGGAGCTGCCTCTGACCCAGCGGCCAGGCTGGTGGAGGACACATCCCTGCCACAGTCGGGAGTCGGACGTCCAGCAGGGGTGGCCAACACGACAACTGCACCCCAGCCGGAGGAGGACATACAGGCAGCAAGAGCCAGGGCACAGGCACAGCAGCAGCAACAAGGTGGGAGCGATGATGGCTCGGGACCATCAACATCGGAGGGGCAGGCATCGGCCACAGGACAGGAGGACCCAGGATTGGAAGTGTCTTCCGTATGGCAGCGGTTGGGCCAGGCCATAGGTGCGGAGCGGCGGCGGGAAGAGGCACGGCGCACAATGGTCAGGGCGGAGAACTCCATGCGGAGGACACTAAGGCGGGCCGAGTGCCTCGAGGATATTCGTAGGGAGTTGGAGTCCAACATGGCATCGTCCCTGCGAACCCTCGGGGCCATGGAAGAGGACCGCCTCCAGGACATTGAGCAGGAGTTCGATGATGCCCTGGGCCGGTACATCGGAAAGTGAGCCGTTCGGACTACCCCGCCGCCATTGTAAATAGTTTTTAGTGTTAGGTTTCATTTTCATTTTGCTTTATTTTGGGGTGATTGGACTATACCCCACACTTTTGTATATAGTTATTTCTTAGCCAGTTTCTTTGATAGGTTTCAGTTCTTTTGTTGGGCTCATGGACCCTTTGAAAATTGCTTGTACATAGTTGGACATTGGATTTATGTGTACATTTTCTTTGGATTTCACCATGGAGTAATGGAATTTGATTTTTACCTTTCCTTTGGATTTGTTTTGGTGGACAGAGAGTTTGGACCATTTTTCTTTAGGATTTCTTTTGATTGGATGTACATTTCCTTTTTCATATTTTTGGACATGCATTTCATTTCATGTTTGTATTATTTTTTTGGCTTTCATTTCATTACATTGATTTTGTTCATAATAAATTTTGATATTTTAATTCTATGTGTGGGATTCGCTCATTGGGTTCATGCATGTCAAAATGTGGGTATACACGATCTATGGCAAACAGTGTGTGTGTCTGACGGACATCTGTTGATGTACATGGTTGACTTTTGATTTGTGTCCTGACATAGGCATGCTGGTGTGGGGTAGATTGGTGAAATCATTGCATGTCAAGACGGGTGGCGTGCTGTGGTATTTTGGCGCACATGAGGCCCATGATTGTGCAGCTTCCTGTCGTGTTGCAGGGGGACATGAGTCAGGCCTGACCCTCAATGCTGAGTGGATGGGGGTGGTGGGGGACATGAGTCGGGCCTGCTGACAGGGACCCCTCACTGCTGGGTGGATGGGGGTGCTGGGGGACATGAGTTGGGGCCTGCTGGCAGGTGCCCCTCACTGCTGGGTGGATGGGGGTGCTGGGGGACATGAGTCGGGGCCTGCTGGCAGGTGCCCCTCACTGCTGGGTGGATGTGGGTTTTGGGGGACATGAGTCGGGGCCTGACCCTCAATGCTGAGTGGATGGGGGTGCTGGGGGACATGAGTCGGGGCCTGCTGGCAGGTGATCCTCAATGCTGGGTGGATGGGGGTGCTGGGGGACATGAGTCGGGGCCTGCTGGCAGGTGCCCCTCACTGCTGGGTGGATGGGGGATGCTGGGGAACATGATTCGGGGCCTGACCCTCAATGCTGGGCGGATGGGGGTACTGGGGGACATGGGTTGGGGCCTGCTGGCAGGTGACCCTCAATGCTGGGTGGATGGGGGTGCTGGTGGACATGAGTCGGGGCCTGCTGGCAGGTGCCCGTCAATGCTGGGGGGTGGGGGTCCTGGGGGACATGAGTCAGTGAGGGGCTTCGCCAGGGTGGATGGGCTGCCTGTGGGGCATGGCCAGGGGTGCAGTGTGTACCCCTGTGTTGGGGTCTGCCTGTAGGCCCTGGGGAGGGGGGAAGAGGGCACACCTGGGAGGACACACACTGCCAATTCGTTGGGGCACACCCGTAATACACGTACCACCCGCTCGCACAAGGCCAATCGCGTGTAAAACTTCCCATGCACCCCAGAAATACACGTACCCCGCTCACACAGGGCCAATCGTGTGTGAAACTTCCCGCGTACCCCCGAAATACACGTACCCCGCTCGCACAGGGCCAATCGCGTGTGAAACTTCCCGCGCACCCCCAAAATACACGTACCCCGCTCGCACAGGGCCAATCGCGTGTGAAACTTCCCATGCACCCCAGAAATACACGTACCCCGCTCACACAGGGCCAATCGCGTGTAAAACTTCCCGCGCACCCCCGAAATACATGTACCCCGCTCGCACAGGGCCAATCGCGTGTGAAACTTCCC
The DNA here is from genome assembly GCF_040938575.1 of Ambystoma mexicanum. Lineage (NCBI taxonomy): Eukaryota > Metazoa > Chordata > Amphibia > Caudata > Ambystomatidae > Ambystoma > Ambystoma mexicanum. The sequence continues at coordinate 360,315,848 of NC_090925.1, forward strand.
GTGCACCCCAAAATACACGTACCCCGCTCGCACAGGGCCAATCGCGTGTGAAACTTCCAGCGCACCCCCGAAATACACGTACCCCGCTCGCACAGGGCTAATCGCACGTGAAACTTCCCGCGTACCCCAGAAATACACGTACCCCGCTCGCACAAGGCCAATCACGGGTGAAAGTTCCCGCGCACCCCAGAAATACACGTACCCCACTCGCACAGGGCCAATCACGGGTGAAAGTTCCCGCGCACCCCAGAAATACACGTACCCCGCTCGCACAAGGCCAATCGTGTGTGAAAGTTCCCGCGCACCCCAGAAATACACGTACCCCGCTCGCACAGGGCCAATCGCGTGTGAAACTTCCCGCGCACCCCCAAAATACACGTACCCCGCTCGCACAGGGCCAATCGCGTGTGAAACTTCCCACGCACCCCAGAAATACACATACTCCGCTCGCACAAGGCCAATCGCGTGTAAAACTTCCCGCGCAGCGGGGTACGTGTATTCAGAGGGGTGCGCGGGGAGTTTTACAGATGTTTTTGTGGTTGGGGGGCTGTATGCTGGTCCACTGGCCTGTGCGCCATGTACGGGATTTGTGCGCTGTTCATGGCGCACGGGGAGGTGTTGGGGGCGTAACTGGCACTGCTGCAGGGTCGCTGCGCTACTCTGCGCCACGGCTGGTTATGGATGTTGAAATCCATGAATACGCTGTGCACGGAAATGGATTTTGGCGCAGGCGGCTGGCGCAGACTGCCGCACGCGCATACTGTGCGCCAGCCGTGTGCGCCACTTATGCGCTGAAGTCTATGAATTACCCCCTATGTCTCTGAGTGTAAGCCATGATTTTGCGAGCCTTGGTGTATTTACTCAATCCCCAGACATTCCAGGACATTATTTTTATGGCCTTATCATTGTCCTGGGGTACATCCCAATTGATTTGACCCAGCATGTATCTGCTGCTGTGATTATTTCCACTGTGACGCCTTACCATAGTGTGAAATGCCGGTCTGCCTCTGCCATTTTCAATATTAATTCCCCAAACAACACCTCCCTCCTCCTTCACCACCCCATCATAGCTGGCAGTGTCCCCATCCTCCCACCTCCCAAAAATGCCAACAAAACCCCTTAAACAGGAGTCAGCGGGCCAATCCCAACATGGACCAACCACACTACTGGCCCAACAGGGGCCTACACCTAACAACTCTTCTAATGTAGCCATTGCAACCCCAGTGGGGTGCCCTGTTGCTGTGTAATCAACTTAACAGGAGCAATGAAGTCCTGAAATTGGTACTTAGGACCGGCAGTATATTGGAATAAAACACGATACCATCACACTAATCCGTGTCATAGCACAGAACAGTATTCGCTGTAAATGTGGTTTATCAAGTCTAAACATTATAGGTGAAGCAAAGCACTTCAATAAGTAGGAGTATGAACTGGTTCCACATTACCACCGGGATAGCATTCACTGGGTTATTCCCCACGGTAACCCAGACAACAAGATGTACACAATTCGTAAAACAGTTTACACATGTGGCGAGAGGCCAGCAGATTAAATGGTGCTATCAGCTTGAGGGCCAAAGGATACTGGTTATAAAAACCCCCAGGGGGGTCGAGAACGACCAAGCTACAGCCTAGTCATTATCCATGAGGTCTTCAGCCGGATTGTTTAGGGGTATCTGGATTCGATAAACTTCACCGCTTCATTAGGGACCGTAAAAAAGTAGAGTTTCTCCCTGAAGGTGAACTTCAATCTAGCCGGGAACACTATTGCATAGGGGACGTTTCGTTCCTTCAACATCTTCTTCACTAAAAGAAATTGACGTCTCTCCTGCTCCACTCAAACAGAAAAGTCGGGGAAGATCTGTATTATTTGGGAGCCAAGGCGTAGTTCCCCCACGCGACAGGCGGATGATGAGATCTCTATCCCTGTAGCTCAGGATTTTAGCAATGATAGGCCTGGGGAAATCTCTGGCCTTTGGTCGCAGAGATAGGGCACGGTGAGCACGCTCAACAGTGAAAAAGGGGGACAGGTCAGGATTGTCAAGCAGTTCTTTGAGCAGGTTCTCAACCGCTAGCTCCATACCGCCCTTAAGAGCATTTTCGGGAACACCTATAATACGTATGTTGTTCCTGCGTGACCGGGACTCTAAATCATCGCATTATGCCTTGACGAACTTCATGTCACGAGTAAGGGAAGAAACTGTGTCCTGAAGGGTGTGCAGACCTGTGCAGACCATCTTCGTTAGCCCCAATCCTAGATTCCGCTTCAGTGATCCTCGTACCAGCGTGATCTATTTGAGACTTAAGTGATGCAAGATTAGCGTTTATATCGTCCACCTTTTCATGGAAAGAGGCAAAGTTCTTAGCCATAGATTCCATCATTGCTGAGAGGTCGGGGGTTGGAGTGCCCAGGGTTGAAATAAGCTTCTCCTGACTGATTGACGCGTGGCCCGGCTCCGATCTGGGCGCTACCTTAGCAAACTTGTCCATAGCCCCGGTTTTGTTGGCTCCCTGGGATCTGTTTGACATCTTACTTCAATCAAGGGCGTGGTTGAGCCCTGGTGGGCAATTTTCAGCTGTTGCAATCGTACAGGTAATACAGGTAGGAGCCCGACAGCGATCAGTGGTGAACAGTAAGGGTTGATAAGTGATCGGATAAATGGGGCGGCTGACAAGAGGTGGCCCATTACACATGTAGCTCCAGAGGCTGGGCCAGTAGCGTATTGAGGAGAGCCAAGATACAACGGCCCGGTCACGGCAGAGATCAGCCGTACTGTTATACAACAGTGTGGATGAGGCAGCGTGAGTGGCAATAGCGGCAACGGCAGGAGTACCAAGTGCGTGAATGCCGCCCCCCAAGATGATCAGTGGCTCAGCGGGCAAACGGTCCAGCAAATGCCAGTGTGAGCGAGCGATATAGCACTCAAAGGGGCCTCGAGGGATCAGGCGGCAATGCACACAATGCACAGGGGCCCACAAGGCACCAGGGTATTTATTTGTGCTGTCCTCAACGCAGAGAATGCTGCAGACTAGAGTGTAGTAGGTAAACATGCAGGAAAATGTCCATCTGCGCGTAGGGCATGGTGTGCAATGGGCTTGTATTATGGTCAGCTTGGTGATGAAGGATATGTGGGCACAATTCCATCTGGTGCAGCACAATGACGCTGCGTATGCTGCACAGGGTGCCCAGAGGGACGCTCTGTGCAGTCCACGGCTTCAGCCCAAAAGCGGATAACAATGGCAGCAGGCCCAGTGGCAAACAGGCCAGTGACGGCCCAGGACTCCGCCAGCCGAGGAGGCGGTCCGACGTCCGCGCCACCCCAGTCACAGGGACGGCCACCACTGGGGCACCCACCTGTACCGGTAGTCTGGCTCTGCTACGGAAGGAGTTCGGGCCTGCCAGAGATCTGGCAGCTGTTAGTAGAAGTGCCGGCCTATGCCGCAGATGTCTTGCGGCTCCTAGCAGGAGCGGTCACCAGATCCGATCGTCCGCCACAGTTGAACTTGCACCGAGGGCAATCCAGCGCGACCCCACCTCAGGCACAGGGCTCATTGGCAAAGAGAGATCAGGGGGAGTGGACCAGGCCACAATGGATACCATCCCGGCCCCAAGCGGCCACTGGGATGAAGCGCCACTCGGTTCCCAGACCACTCTGCACAGGGGGACGGTTCCACCCACACAGTCCTCTGTGGCAGAAAAGAGCAGCAGATGGCCTCGCTGCCTTAGCTGGTTCAGGCTTCAGATGGTAGACACAGGATTCTGCAGCGTCCGCAGGTGTAGGGAGACCGCGGATGCCGGTCCCCGTCAGACCGCTGCATCAAGGAGGCCGCCCAGAAAGCCCATGATGCGTGGGCCGTTCGAGCCGTTAGCAAGGCCGCCTCCACAGCAAGGTTCAGACAGCCGCAAGGGACCGATTCTCTCCAGGATTCGAAACAAACATGCCTTGGTCCTCCAGCTTCACCCAGCAGCAATTGTGGCCGGAGAAGTAATATGATCTCTGCAATGGAGTCAGATTCGCGTTGATCTTACACAGAGCTCCCAAGCTAAGCAGCCATTTTCCAGGCTGCTCAACAGTGCCCTCTTTCATCGTCTTTTTGAGTTGACGGTACACGCTTGCACAAGTTATGGAACCCAAAACCAATGCTCCATAGTGCACTACCACAACGTGTACAGTACCTAAAGTGGCCATTTCCACGTTCTGCAAGCAAATGGTCGAAAGTATGGACAGAGACACCGCACCACAAAGCGTCCACTGCGTCCAAATTCAAATTGCCATTAAGGCCTCTTTGCACGGCATACTGGGGCAGATCTAGCACAAAGCGATCAGCCACTATGAAAACTGTGCGTCTCGCCATCTCTGCCAGCCTCACTACACACAGTAATGAAACCAAATATGGCCGCCCTTTCCTGGGACGCACACTCTAATCACCTGATTGGACAATTGCAACTATAGAATTTCCATTGGCCAGCATGTTCAAAAGCGCAGAATGTAGCACGTGCGCCTTGCAAAGTATCGTGGGAGCCGCGCCCCAGTAAATCATGAACAGTCCTTCTTCCCTTTCCACTATCCTCTTCCCACCACGCAATCTGCCTCTAAGCATCCACTACGTGTCTAAAACGCATATTGATGTTCCTCCCATCTCCTACCATGAAGTGGCAATTTGTTGGTATGCGCTTGCAACGTTTTCATTTACCCATATCATACACTATATTTGCGAAACAGGAACTCTGTTCTTTCCTGCCCGCAATGGTACGCAAATTGTTCCTCACTAACATACCTACTACAAACCTCGTCAGGTCAGTGTCTGTATGGGTGTGATGCTTTGTACGTTGCACTGTTGCCACAGGCTCTTTTTAAATCTGCCAACTTCCACTCTGTGCCCTCAGCAACTCATCCATAAGAGCAGAGCACAACTTGTCATTCACCTGAACGGCAGGGATCGTATCTCTGCTCGACTAAAATGGCTGCATTAGCTCCCAGTGGCTGCAAACAATAAAATAAAAGCCCTTTGCATTATGCAGAAGGGTGTCTAGTCCGTGGGACCTCAATACCTTGAACTCTCACTTCCTAAATATCTCCTTGCTCCTGCTCTTCCCTCATCCGCCTCCTACTCCCTGCGGGTTAGTTGCTTCTACACGCAAACAGATGGTGGTAGATGTTTTTCCTCTGCTGGGGCCTCCCTGTGCAACACGCTTTCTGTCTCCCTGGACCTTGAGGATAAGCATTGGCGGCTCTGAAAGCACCTGAAAACCTTTCCATTTGCTTCTTCTTTTTCCACTCCTCTCCCCTGCTCACTTCCTGGCTAAACGGTATTCTGCACTGGTTTCCTACCCACCCTATAATCTGTGCCCCAGGCCACCTCCCTCCCTAAAGTTCCACCCCTGCACTAGCATTCTGCCAACCCATGCACTTGGAGACTGTTTTCTAGAACCCTAACAGTCCAGCCACCACTTATGTCTACACTTAGCCTTGCACTTGCCAACACCGGGCGTAGTTGAATGTATTTCTATTTTTTTATTGTTCCCATCTACTGCACTTTGCCCTCTCCCTTTCCATTCACTTGCGCACTCTGTGTCAGCTGGCTTAGAGGAATCAATGGGCCTCATTACGAGTCCGGCGGTAACCACAGCGGTAAAACCGCCTGGTTACCGCCGGACTCGTATTACCATTCCACCTCCATGATTCCCGGAATTACCGGGGCATTACAACCCCGGTTTCCCGGGAATCACGGAGGCGGAATGGTGTTAATCCCCATTACCGAATGGGGATCATGGAAACACCGGCAGCATCTCGTAATGCTGCCGGTGTTTCCTCGTCCGCCTGCAGGCAGGCGGTGTTAAACCCGCCAGGTCAAACCTGGCGGGAGAATCACCTCCTGCCTGCAGGAGTTGTGATCGCCGGGCATGGAAACAACGGTGGCGGCGGGTTTACCGCCACTGTTGTTTCCATACAGGGCGATTTGTAATGAGGCTCAATGTCTCTGTGTGGCCTCTGTTCTGCCTCCCTTTCCTCGGCGCGTCTTCACACACTTATATGGTGGCACAGTACAAATGGCGCAAAATACCATATCATGCACACAATGCACTCATAGCAACATGATGCCTGCCATGTACCTTGTACACTTCACAATACGGTCTTCCCATTGTAATGCATGTACTACAAATGTCGGAAAAGGGATCACACAAAAGCAGCAGGGAATGTATATTAGCAACGTTAAGCAAGTGCGTGCAGTGCATGCATACAAACAGGATGCATGCCCCTTACCTTGCACACTTTCACCGTAGCCTCCTACATTTATCTGTACAAATAGACCTTCTGTCACAGTGTTTGTGTACACACCACAACCAGCAACCACATTGCCCAATAGCTTAGACTCCACAGTACCAATGCTATAGGGAAGCTGACTTTCAAAAAGGGATTCTCGGGCGATCTCCCAGAATGGAAGAGAGATTTGTCCAATTTTACTATGTGCCAATAACGTTGTAAGATTTGGTGCATTTCTGTGGATTGCATGCCCAATGTCAAAATTAATTTAATCTCGTCTGATTTGTCTGGAAGCATTTCTACAGTAGATGTAGTCATGAAATGCTCTCCATTTCGTGAGTGAGCCTTAATATAGGCCTGTTCAATAAATCTCTTAAGATAAGCTTTTTGTTTAAAACTGTTGACTGTAATGTTGATTTCACGATTGACTACCTCTAAGTCAGAGCAATGCATTTGCAATCTAATGAACTCTGTGTATGAAATGCTCCATTTACGGTTTTAGGATAACTACTACTGGCATGGAGTGGTGTGTGTTGTCCTAAAAGGTTCAGCTGGAACCTCCTCTTCTTTCTGTTTTACCAACACAGCCAGAAAAACAATAGAGTCCTGACTATGGAATGCTGTGAATTGGAGGATCAACATATTCACATTATATGATAGATTGTTTATAACGCGCTTAATACCCAGAGGTTTCTAAGCGTGGACCCAGGGATTGAACCTGTGTTGCTCCATGTCGTCTTACTTCCAAGTTGAGCACGTTGCCGCTGAGCTGTCCTTCTGAGACCGAGATTGAGGATACTTAAAAAATTAACCCAATCAGATTCACTTCTGTGATGATTTCTACCATCCGTAATGTGGCTGTGCGCTCTTCTGGGCTTTTTGATGTGTGTAATTAAATGTTAAAGGTATTTATCTAGTGCACTGTCACCAACTCAGGCGGATCTGTGTTAGTCAGGTGGAGGCGGCTTCAGTTCGGTATACACCGTGTGCTGAGCTTTGCTGTGAGTATCGGACCGGGCGAGACCTCGTATGTTGTTGGTGCTGTTTATGTGTTGTGTGTTTGTTGTTGATGCAGTGTGGTAAAGTGCATGCAGTTTGCTGGGCGATAGATGGTTGTGTGAATTTTCTGGTGGGTTGGGTATATAGAGATTTGAAGGTTGGGTTAGTGGGGTGTGTATCCTGGTTTTAGTACGCCTTGTTCCATTTAGATTGTACTCCTATTGGTGGGGTTATTGCTGATTACTTTTACTGGCTGTCTGACTGTTGTGTGTGATGGTGCGGCGCGCCCAACAGCTGTATTCTAATAACTTTGTATAATGTGATTGGGTATGTCTATTTCTCTTCCTCAGATTTAGGAGCGGAGGATTGGGTGCTCCTTGTTCCCTTGCTACCTGTTGTGTCATAAGCCTGTTGGAGCTTGGGTGTGGTTCAGGTCAGGGTGCTATTGGTGAATCATCCAACTCCTTCCATCTATGTCTGCCTATGTATCGTTTGTAGGAAATGTCTGTTGTCATTAAGCGAGATTTTGAAGTGTCTATGGTGTGTAAGAGGCACTCCTTACTTTCTAGTTATCATCAATAGCCTTCGGTCTTTAGTGTCCTATCATGGCTATCTCTCAGTTAGTCGTTCGGTATGTCATGGTGTGTCTTCCATAGATTCTATTTTTAGTTGATTGCTTGGTGGGAATCGGGATCTGAGTCTTCATTCATCATTGTTTTTTTTTTACATTTTTATAGACTTTTAGTTTTGTAAAAGAAAACAAACTTTTTGTCATTCCCATTCCCAGTCCCCTGTCCCACATCATTATGCATTTCACGTCTGGAGTTATGCGGACGTGGGATAATCTACAGTTCTGTAGTTGTGATTAGTTGTATTATCTGAGAGTTCCAGTATTTTCAACGTTTGTGGTAATATCATGTCCATAAAGTTAATTACACCACAGGTTAGCTGCACATTTGTTCCCATAATGAAATGGGTCCACCATTCAACCATGTTACCGTTTTTGGGGGCATAACGTTCTAGATGCAAGGAACGTTGGCCGGTGATCTGCAGACACTCAATTATTAGATGTTTAGTGGATTCAAGCTCCTTCTGGCAGAAGCGACATTTGTCGTTCATAGTCGTTGAGTCTTTATTCTCATCAGCCGCTCCTTTGTATTATAAAGATTAAGGCGTAGGCGCAAGAACTGATTCCGGTGGTAAATGGATGGAAATCTAGCCAAATACTTTGGCAGTACACCCATTTTTTGCGCGCTCAGGCCTAAATCTATTGCTGAAGTTAATGCGACACGCTTTTCGGCATTTTTTATCCACTTCCATTGTTTGAATTTATCTTTTGCCAGTTGCGGTATCTTTGACCAAAGACATTTTTATGTTCGCTTCTTCTAAGATGTCTAATAATTTCTCTTCCCAGGTGTTTATTAATACGGCAGATGTGTCCTGGTTCTTATTGGCCAGAATAGAGTATGCCTTTGATGCTGGCGATATTCTCATTTTCCTTAGAAGTGCTATAGATTTCCACAATACTATGGTATGTAGGGAATCCAGACCCAATTCGTGCCTCAATGCCACCATTGAGACGCATTGCGGCAGATGGAGAACTTTGCGCCAGAAGCAGCCCTCTAGTTGTGTCCAAAAATTTGCGCTGATGTTCCACCCTGTTTCGCTGCCAAAACATACTGCTGGTGTCACTTTTTGCAAGTAAAAGGTCACTACAGGTTGAAGTGAGAATGTTCCATAGTTTATGTGCAGTTTTCATCCTTGCAAGGCAAACATTTGCATATGAGAGTGGATTTCATTGGTCCAACTCCATTCTCTGATCGAGATGCTAAAGGAGACACCCAGGTATCGAATGGCATCTGTTCTGGATAGTATCTCATTGTCTATTTTCCACTTGAAACTCACTTTTTTTTAATTTAGTTTTCTGTCCAAAAGCCATCACTTGAGATTTTTTCACGTTTAACATTAGGTGATTAGCCGTTAAGTAGGTCTGCAGAGCTGACAGTGATCTTTGTAGGCCTATTTCAGTGCTATCGAGCAACACTACGTCATCTGCATAGATTATGTGGCTTACGTGAGATCCGTTTACTTTGGGTGGAAAGCACCGTGTTTGTGAAAGTGCCTCAGGCAAGTCGGCAATAAAAAGTTTAAACAACAGGGCTGCAAGAGGGCAACCCTGTTTTACACCCTTTGTAGTTTTTATTTCATCTAATTCGCCTTCTGCATTTAGGCGCACGCGAATTCTAGTATTAGCTTGTAGTGCCATCAGCGGTGATAATAACTCATTTGGGCAACCCCACGTCTTTAGTTTTTGCCACAGGAGGTTGCGATTGATGCTATCAAAGGCTTGTTTTAGGTCAATAAAAGCTAAAAACAATCTTTTTTGTGTTTTAAAGCATCTAGTTTAGCCAGATTTAATAGCAGCAGATTGAGTTCTACGCCAACTCCTTTAGTAAACCCAGTTTGTCTCACGTCATAGATCATATTATATTCTGCCCATTTCGAGATTTTTCTTTGCAGGAATGTGGCAAATATCTTCCCCATAGTATCCAACAGCGCTATGGGCCGATAGTTAGCTGGGTCTTCTCGATTTCCTCTTTTAAACACCGGGACAATGATCGCTTTAGTCCAAGAATCAGGGATTTTTGATGTTTGGGCAATTTGGTCAAATAAGACTTTGATGAATTGTGCCCAATTTTCTTTATTTGTTTTTAGCATGACATTGGAGATCCCGTCGGGGCCTGCAGCTCGTGATGATTTCAGATTTTGAATTGCTTTTTTAATTTCCCCAACTGATTCAATGACATCCCAGTTGCACTCTTCCAGTGTGGACTTTGGAAGGTTATCGGCATAGTCAGTGTTGAATACCGCGTTATAATGTTTTACCCAAGTGGCAGCGTTCACGCCATTTTCTAGGTAGTTTATTTGTTTTAGATGGCCACTGTTTATGATTGTCCATATATTTGAGCTGTCTTTTTTAATTAATAGGCGCAACATTAATTCCGCTTGTCCTGATCTCGTATGATGTTAAAGGACTTTATCCAATTTCGGTACTGTTGACGCCTTGTGGCTATTTGCTGCAACAAATGAATGCCGCGAATATCCTTCAATTTTTTCAAATCTTTCGCTAATGATTCTTTTGCGCTTCACATAATTCAGGACTAAATGGATGGGTGTAATCTCTAATCGTCCTGTTGTTTGAACTAGTAAACTGTTTTAATAGAGATGCATATTCTACATGTCGCTTGATGGAACATGTATGAATGAAATCCATTGTCAATATATCGATCTGCTTGCTGTTTATTCGCAGTCAGTTTTGGGTATTATTGATGTCCAATTGTGCGGTATAACTTAACTGGTTTCCTGTGTTATGTGTATGCCAAGATAGAATGAGTACATTGTGGTCACTTATTGAGGATTTTTTCACGTGTAAATCTGAGATTAAAGCATGTTAGTTCTCAGACACCCAGATGTAGTCGGGTTTTATTTATATCGCCTCGATGCCACGTTGCGGCTGCAGGAATATCACCTCTGGTGCATCCATTCAGCAGTACGCAATTGCGTGTTGTTAGTTCGTAAACCCATTTCGTGCCACAATCAGACGTTTTGGTTGGGATCTCTTGTATGTCATTTGAGTTACGTTGTTTTATTTTGTCGAACCACGTGTAGTTTAAATCACCACAGACTAGTATAAATGGCTCGTCGAATGTTGCATAACAGCTATCTATTTGCGCAGTTACAGACGCCAAGTATTCTGCATCTGAAATCGTTGCTGGGTTCCAGTAGGTGTTTAATAACAAAAGATGTTGCTTTTGTGTATTTCCCAGTTGGTGGTACGTTGAAGATCGAAGCGTGATCGCTTGTACGAATAGGTTAGGATTTTGGATTCCAATCACTTCCCAGCCTGAGGAATTTTTTATCATTGCGAGTAAGCCAGAGAAAGGACGCCCAGTTTGATTTTTACCGGCCTCATTTAAGTAGATTGTGTAGCCGTAACAGGATGGCGTCTTTCTGAGCCAAGTTTCTTGCAGACAGATGAACAGACTTTTAATGTCTTGAGATTTTCCTTCTTGAACTAAATGGACAAAACCTCTGGTATTCCATGATGTTAACAGTTGGGTCGTGCATCTTGACCCTGCGTCATCCTATACGTTGCTTCTTTGTCTATTTGTGTCAGTTGCATGCCCCGACTGTTGTTTGAGTTGCTTCCTCAAGACTTCCCTTTTAGCAATGTTAGACGTGTGATGCAGGCTTTTTTCGTTGGTCAAATTGGGAGAAGATTGTTTCTCTTCTGCAATTGCTAGATTAAAGCCAAAAAACAATAGGTCATCCTTTGCATCGAGTAATGGTCTCGCTACAGTTTTTGACCTCATGTGCAAGATTACCCAATCCGATCTTGACTCGTTTTTGTATTCCACGATTCCGATGTCATCTGATCGGATATTTCGCAGTGCAGGTACATTGTGCAGCAGTTTCATCACATTGGCTCTATTTAGGTTTATTTCATTTTTATCCTCCAGGATGTTTTCAAGCTCCAATTTGCACCGACTTCCATTTGTTGACACCTTTTGCTCAGATCTACTTAGATTGCTTTGCTGTTTCAAGTTTCTCATTTGCGCATTACTATATTTGGGGTTGAGTTTCAGTACTGTCTTTTCAGGCGCTCTAGAACGTTTGCTTTGTGTATCAGACCTGTCATTAGAAAAGGCAGGTTGTTCATTTTCGAGTTCCAAGGACCGTACACCAGCTGGGCCCAATGGATAACGTTCGTGTAGCGCGTTATTGTCTTTAAAGGTTAATTGTGTTGTTCCATCACCTTTCCTTGTCGAGTCAGCCCTTGCGTTTGAATCACCTAATTCGTTGTCGTCTTCTACAGTATACGTAGATAGATCACACAGGTTTATTGAATCGTCTGTAGATTGGTCAACAGATGAACTGATGTCATCACGTCCACGTTTTATGGTCTTTCCAAGGGTGCCTGCTTTATCTTCTGATTGATTGTTGTCAATAATTTGTTCATCAGATTTTTTTGGCGCCAATGTAGTTTTTACTACTTCAGGGCGTGGAGGCGTGGTCAAATTTCTTATACATTTTTTGGCATCATTTGTGCGTGGGCGTTTTGGTGCTGGACCTTTTCTTGATGTTTTCAAGGTTTTGGATTGTTTTGCCTTCAGCATAGCTAGAGTCTTTGTTGATTTTATTGATTTTGCTGTTCCAGTAAATATATGAAAAGAGATGTTTTTCTCTGCTGCTGTTGTGTTATTTGAAAAACCAGTCTGCGAGATTGACTTTTCATTATTCGCTGCTGTACTGGATTGTACAGAGGGTGCCTCATTGTTTACGGTTGTATTAATTTGGACATCAGTTGGTATGGAAGAGCTCTCTATAGTTCGTGTTTCATTGTTTTCCAATACAACGGGAATTGGAGCAATAGCATGTTCCTTGGTTATATTGATCGTGCTAGTGATTTTTGAACCACTGATCTCTTCTTCTGCTGCTTTTAGCTCAGTTGCACTGAATGGCAACAGGAGATGGTCAAGTCGCCGCACATTGGACGATGGATTCGTGACCTGATCAAAGTTATATTGGTTACAACTGCAAGACTCTCTCATTGTGTTGCCTCGGGGTTGTACAGCAACATTGTGCCTTATCCACTTAGTATATTCCACTAGAGTCTCGGCAAGATCTACTTTTTCATGGGCCTCCCTTTTTGTTATTTCGTTTAAACGAGAGTGCCATTGGTGTGTGGAAGCAGCTTATAAGTCTAGGTGACTGCTTAGCTGCTCATTACATTTTTCCATTGTCGTAAATTTGTTGTTTAGCAGTACCAAAATTGAATTTTGATCACGTACAATTTCATGAATGGCATTAGTGCTATAGATGTTGCTGCTAGGACATTATTGTGAATCTGAATACCAGCTGCGATGGAAATGTTTCCTTTCGTATTTGTGGAATTATCTACTGAGTTGCTTACACTAGTTTCAAGATGTCTTTTTCCTGACAAATTGTGTTCTTTTTGCTCTGTTTCAGATTCATCACAATTTTCCTTTTCCGTTCTCGATTTGCATCGACTTTTTTGCTGGAAGTCTTCTAACACGTCCAAGTTGAGAAGATCCACTGTAGCAGTCGAGTCATGCGAGGCCACAGCTTTGTGGAATGAATGATTTATTTCTTTCGGCTGGGTGCTCACTTTGCGGGCTGGTGTTCGGGCTGGTTTTCGTCCCTTATCATGATTGTTGGTGAAACTGTCGTTTAAGCGTTCACGCATAAGGTGAAAGTCTGCTTTTAAGCGGGCGGTCAGCCGTGCTTCGTGAGCGACAACATCATGGGACATTAAAGTACTCATTTTAGGTGTCAGCAGAGGTTGCGGCGAGGGCGCCGCATGCTCCTTTAATTCTAATACATCAGACGTCTGTGGATTCTTCTTATTGACTCCTACTTTTCCGCCAACATTATCGATTGAAATGCACCCTCGTGTGTGTCAAGCCTCGTATCAATCTGTGTAATGATTTTTCGGTTTTCCTGTGTGTTAATGTGGCCATGCTGCTCAACACTTTGTTTTGTCAGTGCATCGGACTGCTTGGAACTTGTTTGCAGTAGAGGTGATTTCAGTCTTCCAATTGATGGGGACCGCATTTCCACCAGATCTGCGTCAGTTATATCAAACGTGAAGGTTTGCGATGCATCTAAGAATGCTGTGGGTGGGGGCCCTATCGGGTCTTCTGCAACGAGTTGGAGTTGATTTGGAAGTTTGCACATTGTGTGTTCGCTTTCACTCATTAGTAGACATTCTGTGATTGCATTTAGATCAGGAGTCAACTTCGGCTTCGGCGCTGACTGAAACAAAGTTTTTACAATCGGCTGGTGAGCGGCATCAATGTCAATATCGATATCGTTAATGGCTGCCGCTACTATGCCTGCAGACGCCGAAGAGTCAGTGGTGAATTCGACAACCTCGACAACCTCAGCTAACTCAGCCAGCTTGTCAGGCTTATCTGCCGGAGCGATACACAATCTCTCGTCGTGTCTTTTTGGCAGCGAGGTAGCTTTCTCCAAAGTTACAGAAACAATTGCACGTGAATCGACTCCCAATGGCAGCATATCGGCAATAATGCATTGTTCGCTTACCTAGGATTTTCCCGATTTGGAATGCTGCCTCCGCAGCTGTTGTAGACGATTTCGCGTCTGTGCTCCGACGCCCAGTTGTGATGTCTCCAAGTCGCCAGGAGGCATTTCCATCGTCTTGAGCACTGAAGACCTGGGGGCGGACTGAGGACGGTCTGAGGCGGACTGGGCAGACTGGACTCACTGCCGGACTCCGCGCGGTTAAATGCAATAGATAGTTGCAGTAGAAAGGGGACTGGATCACAGTAGCTGCAGCTCTTCAGGGACAGTCAAACGAAACAACCAGAGTTCTGGGCAGACTGGACTCACTGCAGGTGTGTGTGTGTGTGTGTGTCTCCTGTGGGCGGTCTTCTGGTTAGGAAGTTTGGCAATTGTTTTGGCAATTGAATGAGAGACGCGTTTATGAAGGTGATACTGCCAGACCGATCAGCGAATCGCCGGTGGAGGCTCTGTCCCAATTACGCTGGGGTATAGACTACATGTGGGTCTGTGAGCAACAACATAGTGGACTGCATCTGGGATGCTGATGGCATCAACATTGAGGACTCCATTGGAGGTGTGCGACTTCACTGGAATTGTCGACAGTGACTGATATCTCTATTGTGATAGAGTTCTGTTGTGGATTTATTCCATTGGCTAACTTGCCCTACTGTGAATAGATCATTGGGGAATGAACATTGGCTTTTATGGTTCCAAGAAGGGCTGAATTACTATCGGGAGCCCTACGTCCTGAAGAAGGTCTTTGTGACCGAAACACGTGTCGACGACCTACAGTGTACCTCTGGAATAATTGGAACACTAGAGTTTTTTCCTTGTTTTGACACCTGAAATTATAGGCTGGGTCATAAATATAGGAAAACAAGAGCAATAAGTATAGTTTATATTGCCGTGATATGCTAATAGGTTTTATCGTTGAAAGTATGGGGTAATGAATGAATGTGTGAGTTACGAATGTTGAATTTATAATATGCATTTGGTGGTTTTATGATTTTATATCATACATACATCATTGAAGTGAAAAATTTATATTAATGAAATAATAAACAATCTGTGTGAAAGTTAATAATTTGTTGCGTCTTCCCATTCCACTGGTCCATTTCCTTTTGACTATTATGTATTTCACCTGAAGGACCAGGGATCACAATTGCAGGTGTACCCCTTTCATTATTTCTAGGAAGTGAAGAGCCAGGATTTGTGCAGTTTCCTGAATAGTAGGTGGTTTCTTGTGTGGCATATTTCCTTTGTTAAGTTCTTTGGTAAGTCGTTCCAAGTTCGATCCACCCTGCTCTTTTGTTCGGCCCTGCAGGTGGTGGAAGTGTTGTGCATACCAATTAGAGGGTAATTCAAACAGGCCCACATGGGGCCTGGCTGCGGAGGAAAGGAGACAGGAAACCTGAACAACATTTCATATGCAACTGTGTCAACCAGAAGCCAGCTTCCGCCGTCAGTATCTATCAGAGTGAGCTGTCATGTCTGGGACTGCATCTTTAAAGTAGTTCACCCCCCAGGGGGACCCCATTCATAAGGTAGGAGGATGTGATTTGCAGGATTTGATTAGCATATGGAATCCATTGAGCCGCGCTTAGCCTCCCGCCCCTTCTTGGCATCCACTCATGAATTAAGTGTGCGTAAAAGATGAAATGTGCGGAATGGACGAAGTGTACGGAAAGGATGTAGTGTGTAGAAAGGATGTAGTGTGTAGAAAGGATGAAGCGTGTGGAAAGGATGAAGCGTGTGGAAAGGATGAAGCGTGTGGAAAGGATGGATGAAGCATGTGGAAAGGATGGATGAAGCGTGTGGAAAGGATGAAATGTGTGGAAAGGATGAAGTGTGTGGAAAGGATGAAATGGGTGGAAGAGATGAAGTAAGTGGAACGGATGGAATGCATGGATCGGACGAAGTGCGTGGATCAGAAGGAATGCAACGTTTGTAGTGCAGGAATTGGTTGGAGCGCAAGGAACGGTTGCAGTGCATGGAACAGTTGGGGTGCATGGAACGGTTGGAGTGCATGGAACGGCTGGTGGGAGTGCATCGAACGGTTGGTGTGAGTGCATCGAACGGTTGGTTGGAAAATGCATGAAATGGTTAGAGTGCATGGAATGCATGGAGCATGAAGGCGCTCGACATCAAGCACCTACTGAAAACCACCATATCACATCACCATGCTTACTCTCGTCTATACACCGCCACTCAACTAGAACACAGCGATACTATGACACATTCGGTATAGCTGTTCTCATACCAACACCTACTACTTACTCCCCATCATCCTAACTAAACACAGTTGGCTGCACACCCGCCAACCTAGGTGTTCTCCTCAGGCCTAACACAGCCAGAATCAGTCTGGTATCACCCTTCCAGAACAAACACATACTCCAGATCTCCCTACCACCACACCTACCGCTAAGAAGCAGCTATCATATGAGTGCCACACCTGCTGCACACATATCCGGTGCACACACGCATCTTATGACTCTCTACTGACGAACTACGGTTCCCGAGGGCGTTTAACCTATCAGCGCCTTGAGATCATACCAATGGTACATAAGGCGCTATATAAATGCAAAGTAACATAACATAGGTGCCATCCTAAAAACACCCGGATCTGCCACGTCTAGACCTCAAAGTCCTGTGGAATCCATGGCATTACCGTAGTTGAACCTGGAGGGGATGAAGGGGCTTTTGGGGGGTCAAGGGGAATGTAAGACAGGGTGGGGATTGTGTCTTTAGGATTGTCTCTAAAAACACATTTTTGTTTTATTTTGTTGTGTGTTTTTTATGTACATGCATTCAAACATTTTTCTTGTTTTTCTCTCTATTGCTCACTGTGTTTGCTTCTCCTCCTGACATTATTCTCGACTGAAGATGAACGGTTATCTTACATTGCTACATAATTCTCTGCAAAGCTTCTTGCAGAGTGGCAAATACAACAGCATTGCTAAAAGAAGTTAAAAAAAATGTCATTTCCCTGGAACCACTGCAATCGTACTGGTTTTTAATGCTTTCATAGTCGGTGCAGAAAATCCCAGCACTGTACATAAAGTCGCACATGCTTCTCTTTATCCAACATCTCCTAACCTCTGGCTGTGGACAAATTACACCAGCATGCTCCCAATGTCCTCATGGTGTCCTTGATGAGAAAATCACCTTTGCAGTAGGAAATATCTACATCACAGCTGTCATCAACATTTTTAAGTAAGCGACCAAATGTGAACAAGACAAGCGCCCCAAATATAGTCCTCCAAAATAAACGACCACCACATCTACAGTACCAACAGAGGCCACACATTTGCAAAGGAGATCCATGCACCCGAAACCCCACTCATAAACTGTTCCCCAAAAAGCCTGCACTCCTTCCAACTGAAAGTCAGTATCGAAGCCTCTTTCCACGGCATACCTGTGCAGATCGTGCACAAAGGTATCATCGACTACAAGCACTCGCCGTCTGTCCATTTGTGGCAACTTCACTGCATCGAACTTTGGGTAAATATGTCACCGCCCCTTCCGGTGAACCATACCCTCGAATCCTCATTGGAGAATCCCCACAGTTCCATTTGCAAAGGCTCCGTGCTCAGAAGGCCATGATGTGGCACGTGCTCTTTCCCAAATACAGCTAGGGCCAAGCCCCAGTAAAGCAGACACAATACTTCATCCCTTTACACTCAAATTTTCCAACTCTCCCTTACTGGCAGCTATTGGCGGCTATGACATTTTCAAAAATGCCTGCACCAATCACTTACTGAACCTCGGCATTGCAGACTATCATTTCTCTACACAACTCCATATTTCCTGTTAAACACTCTGAGAACATGTTCCCTTTGTTTCCAAAGCCCCTCCACCAGAAACTTTTCCTACAGGATGCCCTATTTCAGCATCCACAATGATCCTGCAGCGCACCCAGCACACCTTTTGCCATGCACACAACAGTCCAACCTTGCCCACACGCAGCACAACACTGTGAATGCATGCATGCGACCATGTGGGCAGCTAACATTGTGCACAAATGTAACATACATAGCGGCACTTCAACCCAACTCCATCACACCACAAAGCGCCCATTCAGGAAAACAGGTTGCAATTAGCAGCATCCACAAACATGCCACAGCCTCCATCAACCCTACCCACTGCCAGTCACAAAGTATTGTGTCACTACCAACCTACCCACAACCTTTTCACAACATTGGCCATACTTCAACAAATCAGCACACAGCATAGTAACCAAGCCCATTTAAGGTGCACTTCTACCATATCCTCTTCCATACTGACAGTATGCAAACCCAGCGCCCAGTGCCCACACTGCATGACTTTTCATACAATCATTGCCAAGTACACATCAAAAACTTTACTATGTTGTGACAGTGTCCTCACCTGCAAAACCAAACATGCATGCATGGAACATCACTTCCCCTGCTCTATTACGTCTGAAATGTGCTCCACACCCATTCTTTACAGCTCACCACCCTTACACACACTCACTGCTACATAGTGGCACCATCCATTTCACCATATGACCAACTACGACAATCCACTTACACAGCACTGCCACCAGCACTACTGCCCAACCTTCACACTGCCATACAGGAAAAATTGCTACACTTACTACAATATAGAAACACAACACTGTCTCCTGCACCCCTGTACACTTTCATTCACATACTACGGACGTACCCACTTCCATTCACAAAGTATGGCATCACTGCCAACCTACCCACATAGTGTTCGCTACAGTAGCCCTACTCCAACCAATCTGCACACACCACACTATGCAAGCACCCCCCTCTACCGGATACAGAGTAACACATGCATAGTAGCGATGTGGGGGAAAAACTTTGCGCACGGCTACAGGCCAAACCGCTGGACGGATTTTAACCAAATTTGCAGCAGGGGCAGGAGCTTGGTCTCGAAAGCGTGCTTTTGTAAATTTGACAATTCATGCAGTACTTTTCTTTAAAATGATGAAAAAGTAGGTCTAAAAAAAATTGGCGATATCTATGTCCGCTCCGCGGTCACACTTCCCGGTTCGCTCCATGGACAAGATACCGATTGGCTAAGGGGCTGGCTTTATAACCGCGGACACGCAACGTCTCTGTGGATTGGCTGCAGTGAAACGTGTTCTGCGTCAGATTGTTTGGCTGCGCCCGACATCTTGGATCTGCCGACAGCGCAATGGCAACATGCTATTTCGAAACCTAGTTTGCTGTGTCATAGTGCTTAGGGTGGTTCACACTGAGAGAAGGATGAAAAATGTATTTGTTCAGGCGGTAGGTGTTAATATTGTATTCTCTATGCACGCCTTGTTCGGAAAGTTTGTGTGTACACAAAATGAGGGTTTTAATAGGGGTATTATTTCCATCCGTCCTGCGCACAGGCACCTTGAAACTGTTCTAAGGACACGCGTGGTGTTAGCGAACATTGCAATTGAGTACATATTGTTATTATATTATTTGTTCCTATGGGTGTGCTATTGATTAATACACCGCCAAGGGTGTGACATGCTGTAGTGGTTGTGGCCAGGCCTGGAGTCTTGGATGCACGGCCGTAGGCCGCAGGCCATACTTCCAAGACTCTAGGCCCTAGCCACAACCACCGCAGCATATTCTAGAAATTCATACAATTGTAGTATTGCTTATGGGTCAAATGGTTGTGGAGAGTGTGTACAGACTTGGCTGCATGGCTGAAGTTTTGTTACAAGCCACAATGGCCGTGGTGTGGTAGTTGTGGCGAGGACTTCGAGTGTTTGGTGCATGCCCAAAGGCGATGCACCCAAAAACAAAGTTATAAGGACTGCAGTTGTAAGCCACTATGGATTTCATACACTGCATAGCCATACATTGAAAAATCTATGGCCTTATACCCAAGTCTGTAGCTTGTGACCCCAACTACTGCAGTATATAACAGGCACAGGTACACCCGTACTATGAAACATAAGTCGGGTGGTTGTGGGGAGGGCATAGCGTGTTGGGAGCATGGCCAAAGGCCATGCTCCCAAAACCAACTTTATAAGTAGTGAAATTAGAAGGCACAATGGTTGCGATATGCTTTGCTGTTTCTGCCTAGGACCCAGAGTCTTGGGTGCATGGCCAAAAGCCATGCACCCAAGTCTGCAGTGATAGGGAGTGAGATAATTTTAATATTTTTTCCAACCCAGCTGTGTTGGATATTGAATTTTGTAAACTACTTAGTCTTGTTGTGGCTTGCTCACACATGGGTAGTGTCATACCATGTACGTCTAGTTTGTCTGTGGCGCAAATTTCAATTATTGGTTGCATTTCTTTATTTAACATTGTTTCATTGAATTTGACACAGCTTGCAAGAGTTGGCATTAAGGCCATACAATTGACATTTTTGTGCGCTAATTGTTCCATAACATCAGTAGCACATGCATTATCGCTGTAAAGTGCATGATGTGCTGGTTTTTCAATATTGCTTGTGCTTCCTGAGATAGTACACCAACTCTTTCAGGATGTTGGCATAAGTGAGATCTGCAGATTGCCACATATTTTCTGTTAATTCTCTGTATTGGAAATGTTGCCAAAGGTTGACATTTCCTATGCTGCCAACAGTTTTACGGCATAGTTTGTGTCCTACGGTTTTAAAAATAGGTTCCCCTTTCACTGGTGTCAATTGTAGAAGATCTCCGAAAACGATAATATGTTTCCCTGCAAAGAGTTGTTCGTAGTTTGTTTTAAGTACTTTTTGCAATCAGAGGTGAATTAAAGCCAACATTAGGTTGGAGACCATGCGCACTTCATCTATTAGTAGCATTTTCATTTGTTTTGATACTCTGCATAGTTCCATTGCAGCTTCTGCAGAAAGTTTGTAGTAGTCTAATTTGTTTTTGTGTTCTACTGGAAGAAGTAGTAATCGGTGTAAAGCAACACCGCCTATGTTGTAGGCAGCTAAACCTGTGGGGACAGTTACAACAGCTGATAGTTTGTTGTTTGTCAATTGCTGAAGGAACTCGCTGATTAAGAATGTTTTTCCTGATCCAGCTTCACCACTGACGTACAGTAGTATTGGTTTGTAATTTTGGCAGGTACATTCTTTATTTTCGTGTTCTACACCATGTGCAATCTGTTTTGTTACGTCTTCAAAAAAGGTGCGCTGCTCTTTGTTAAGTTTTGTTTGTTGTACAGTTAAGTCTTCTATATTTTCTTGATAGTGACACATGGTGTTTTCCACTTCTGTCATAGCTAATTCTGCCTCATTTGATATTAGTGGCTGTTCTAGTGGTTCTTGACTTCCTGTTACAGAAGGTTGACTACTGTCAGAAGAGTCCTTATCGAGTTGGGCCTGAAGTTCTTCTTCGTTTTGCTGTTCATTGTGCAACATTGCTTTGTACTGCGTGAAGTTCACATCAGTGATAGTACTTTCATTTGCTTTGAAAGCATCTTCATAGCAGTTTTAGTTATCTAGTGTCTCTTCCTCTTTTCTCCATGGTTTAAAAAGTTGTAGTAGAGACATGTAATACAGTTCTTTCTGTTGAGGAGTTTTTAATGACAATTTAACATGATTAATCAAGGTGTGTTTTGTAAGTTTCACTAAGCTGCCTTCACAATCTGTGACTGTATATCTGCCTTTGCTTTCATCAGGTTTTACATTATTTTTGTATCCAAAGTTTTGAGCTATGTGGTATAGACACATGCTTTCCAAAGTGCTACTCCTGTTCGGATAGTATGTGTCCAGTAAATTGTTTTTTAAAATGTCTTGGGTGTTGGGATCATTTCTGGTAATTGGTTCTATGTCCTCATATGATTTCAGAACTCTTTTTCTAGATTTAGCAGGACCAAGACTTAACCATACTATGTTGTCTGATTTTCCATACAAAGCAGTACCAGTTAAACGAGATGCCGCTTCATAGGCACCATATTCTCTATGAGAGAGCATTTTTATGCCTAGGCTGTTGTAACAATTCAACACTAACCTGTCTCGTGCAGCAATTAACGAGGCAAATGGGGAGTCCCCTGAAGCCCCTAACACCTCCCCTCCCCTTCAAAAGGAAAGAAGGGGTTGTGCAAGGGATCCCATGGAAACCCTCCTGGGGAATAAAACCCTGCTGGAATGGATGTGGAGCCAGATGGATCAAGTCGTCCTCAGGATGCAGCTCCTCAAGATGAAAGGACTCACAGGTTCTTGCCATGGAATCCCGACGAAGTTTGGATTCTGAATAAACAAACAGGGAATGAGCAAAGGAACAGAAATACTAAAGGAATCAAATGTAGATGGTTCGGAATGTACCTAGCATGTCATGAAGGGGAGCCTAACAAAGCTTCTTGAAGGATCGTGAACAACGGATGTAGATGGCTGGACAGAAACGCAAGGCTGATGGGAAGAACAGGAGGAAAAGGGTAAGTACAGGAAAGGATTTAGGTAAACATGCACCCTAGCTGCAAAATCATGTAGCGTCTGGAGAGAGAAGTGATGCACAGAGCTTTGGATCTGCTGTGCCATATCCGGAATCCCTGGAACAATGTGATGATGTCAGAGGACGTCTGACATTCAAGCGCGAAAACACTGCACCGCGTCTCAGGGGATGAGGAGCCATGTTGGAAGAAGGGAAAATAGAAAGCGCTCGCAACCTCCAGCGTTGCCAAAGAGAATGGCGGCGCAAGCGAGTCGCGACAGCTGTAAAATTTCTGAGATAGTGTTTTGTCTGATGATAAGTCATCCCAGAGGTCTTGAAGCTCAGTTTTTTCAGCTTTTGTTAAGTACGCTGTAACATATCGTGCCACAGCAGTGGAATTGTCTGCAATGTACTGCACATCTATGTTTGCATTCCATAAGAGGGCAATCATTGCATTGTAATCATTGATATATTTACATTCTTTGGTTCTTTTTATGTAGTATGTGTTTTTAGGTGATTTACCTTTCACACTATGTCGAACTGAAGACATGAAGTTGTTCACTTCACCTGTTTCTGTAACTGATCTAGGGAAACCAAACTGGCATTTGGTGTAGTATTTCCCTTTGTTTTTGTATTTGCGACGACACACTTGTGTCTTTGAAATTGTAAAATATGCCCGTGCAGGTCACTATGTGTTATGTGTCCGTTGTGAAGGGATTTCACAAGTGACATATTTTTGGATAAACTGCAAAACAGTGGCATCAGTGTCCTGACCAAATTTAGGTGCACATTTGATCCATAAAAGCATGTGAATATGTGGTGCTCCTCTCGCTTGGTATTCTTTTCTCCAAAAAAAGTGCTGCATTTCTCCGAGTGGAGGAACAGTTTTATTGCAAATAAAGTGTAGCAGAGCAATGAAACTATGATGGAAATATCTTGACACATTAACTGGATCTAGAGAGCAAAGTTCTCCAGGTGTTAATAAATGTATGTTGGTTTTGTTGTTGTTTAATATGCGTAGGAACTCATGTAAATCTTCCCATGCATATTCTGCACAACTTAGTGTAACAACCCAAGTCGGTGGTCCAAGGTTTCTGATCATACAACGTATATCTCGGTGTCGTCGGAACCAGTATTCTTTTGTACCACGCACGTTTGCAAACAAATTTGTTATACTTGACTGTAAACCTTCATCTTTATCTTGTATTTCTTGTATTAATTGTGTAGCTGACATATTTTGAAAGTGGGTTCCACATTTCAAAATGTGTGCAACTCTGTAACATAGGGTTGCTAGTTCACTTTCAAAGAGTAGGTGGAATATGTATTCCACATTTTGTCTAAACCTGGGATCTTGGGAATACATTCGTAATGAGCGGTATCTTGATGCTGTAATCTAGTGGGTCTATCATCGTACCTTCCACCTTTGCCAGTAGGAAATAGCAGTAGAAAAGCATGTGCTTCTATACTTTCCCATATGCTCATTGGTGAACCTTTGGTTTGTCGCATTTAGTAAGTTTCTAGTGCATCATCTATGCTTTCATTGGAATGCAATGCATGAATTGTGTACTGGTCCAAAAGAGTGGATACTGCAGCAGGATCCAGAAGTTCAAATTGTCCAGTTTCTGCTGACTGTTCAATTATTTCAGTTGTTTCCCTTAAGCTTTCTTCAATATTTATTTCCTTGTAGTATTTGTTATTGTCTTTTAGATATTGCAAGGCTTGTCTAACTTTATGTAAGTCCACCAGTTGTTGCCAAATTGTTTTGTCTTTGGTTGGTACACCATTTACCAACACAATTAAAGAATGTTCTATTGAACGTTGCAGTCCTAGAGTGTGTACATTTTCTGTAAGATCTAATGGCAAATAAACTACTTTGCCACGAATGCCTTTCACCAATTGTGGGAGGCAATTTGGATAATTGCTTGAAATGGATGAACTGTTTAAATTATGATGCTCTCGTACAAATTGAGTTGTTGCAAGGTTTTTGGTAGTGGGAACAATTCCAATTTATTTGTGATAGCACGTGAAGGACTTTGATTGTTGTCTAGTTGTGTAGTGCAGTAACTACAACATATTAGGGGTTCACTTATTTCATATTTGTTTTCAGCTAAAAGGTAGAGAGCTAATTCAAACCATTTGGAATCTTCATTGTTTTCTATTTTGTATGCTATGTCTACATTTTTTGTGTTCCTTTTGTAAAACGTTCTGCGGCAACACACACATGGTTTGGTACTTCAGCCGATGCACATTTAAATTTTAGTATTTCTTTTTTGTATGTGTGTAATAGAAGGTTGCTATGTGCAGAAATGTTGGTAGTCTGTTCTAAAACTATTACATTTTGTAAGTGACTTTCACTTCCAAAATATTTTTTCTGGATACGGTCAATTTCTTCTTGTAGATACTTGGGTGTACAATGCAAAATAGTCTTATTTAAATTGGCTAATTCTGAAGCTGGACTTTTAGCATAGTATATTTTATACAGTAGGTTTCTTACATTTGAATGATGTATTGATATCCTTTTGATATCATGGAAGGTGCTTTTGCAAATAGGTCCAGAAATGCAGGCTAATGAATGTCCTTGTAGTCCTGTGTATTTGCACACTGGACAGATATACATATTTTGCAGCACTTTCATTTTAATTTTCTCTTTACCTTTCACATACTGATTGAGGAACTGACGTAAAAATTTGAAAGATTTATTAGGAATGGCACACATTGATGTGCACGGCCATTTGTATACTGGATGGTCTGATTCAGTTGAATCGAGAGGTAATTCAGAGTTTTGAGGGGATACTTTTCTAATCAGTGTTTCTTGTTCCATGATGGTATTATTGATTTTTTCATATCCTCGTCCACTACTATGGATGGCAATTGTGTTTGTTTGATTTTGTTTCTATGCTTCTTCATTAAAATATGTTTCTGTGGTAGTTGTGTGACTCTATTCACCTCCACAAATATGTAAGAAGTTGTTTTTGTTCACATTTCTTTTATTGATAAGTTTCTTTTGCAGTTTGGTACTTAGTTTTGTTAGTGGTTTCATTCTATTTAACACCAATATAAACAACGTCCTTTTGAGAATGATTGCACTGTCCACAAGAGCTTGTAGGATTATTTTTCTACGGTAGGTTTTAAGGGGTGTGGACGATTTATTTATTTTCATTTTTGTAACGCGCCAACATGCCCGTGGGCCTCAGGGCGCACATAGAAGAAGAACAAGACGAGGACCAACAGGAAAATAGGAAGAAGGAGAAATGGGTCAGGAAATTATTCCAAGTTGAATAAGTGAGTCTTGACGGCACGTTTGAACGCGGTATAGCTCTGGATCTGCTGTATACCTGCTGGAAGTGTGTTCCACAAAAGGGGACCCTGAGCATCCAGTGTAGTGCCTCCAAATTTGGCTGTCCTGAATTTGGGATAATTGAGAGTGACCGCCAAAGAAGAGCGAAGGTTCCTCACGTTGGGTTTGATGCCTATACGGGATGACAGATAGGTTGGGCTGCTAAGATTGAGGCATTTATGGGTCGTAGTAAGCATCTTATGCGTTCTGCAGTGTTTAACGGGTAGCCACTGGAGTCTTTTCCTAAAAGTAGAGATGTGTGTGCGACGTGACTGATTGAAAATGTTACGCACAGCATTGTCCTGTGCCACTTGTAAGGATTGAATATTAGAGGCCGTGGTGCCCGCCAGGAGGCTGTTACAATAATCCAATCTTGAATTTATCAATGCAGTGGACAATAGAGCACAGTTCTCTTCCGATATGAATGGTCGAATATATCTGATTCTCTTGTTTATAACACCACAGCTAGATTTTATGCTAGAAATATGGGATTTCATGGAGAGTTCCTCATCAAGAACTACTCCCAAGGTCTTGACTTTCTTTTGAACTGTGATGGTGTTGTTGGCAATATGAAAAGAGGCATAGTTAGGATCCAGTTTTGCCCGGGTGTTTTTAGATGCCACAATAAGGAGTTCAGTCTTTTTATCATTAAGGGCCAGGGAATTACAAGCCATCCAATCTTGTATGGCTTTATATATTCGGTTAATGGTTTCCAAATCACTGCTGTATGAGCCACTCAACTGAATAACAACCCGAGTGTCATCAGCGTAATTTGTATATTGCACTCCCAGTTTGTTCAAGAGATCGAGAAGAGGCCGGATGTAAAGGTTGAAGAGCAGCGGTGACAGACAGGAGCCCTGAGTGACACCGCATGTCTGAGAGATAGGGGAAGATTGTTCATCACCCACGCAAACCCTTACCATTCTGGGACCCAAAAAGGAAGCAATCCATTTGGATGCGATTGCAGAGCAATTGGCGACCTCTCCGAGCCTTGACACTAGTAAGCTGTGATCAACTAGGTCAAAGGCCGCAGAGAGGTCCAATAGCATGAGCAGAGCAGCTTGGTTTGTGTCAGCTATGCTAGCAAGTGTAGATTTGAGATCAAGCATAGCTGTCTCAGTTCCATGACGAGCCCTATATCCCGACTGACGGGTGCCCAAGATATCGTATTTTTCAACATGGGCCTGTAGCTGTAAGTAGGCCAGTTTATCAAGTATCTTGAGAACATAGGGCACGTTAGTTATGAGTCTGTAATTTTTGGCTGGGTCAAGGCCTTCTTTTTTCATGCCGACCTAAGCAGGTCCGGCACCAAACCCTCATCAAAAGAGAGGTTACGGTCCTCTTCTTATTAGATTCTGAATGACTCTGTGACGAAACATTTTTGCTAAAATATTTTTTTTACTATAGTTTCTTGTTACTATATCAGGATTAATGGGAGCATTATTAGCGGTACTGGTAGCCGTTTTTTTGTGAAGAGTTTTGTGCTTTGTGCCACATTTTGTTGGAGGAGGTAAAGTTCCGGTAGTTGAGGCTTGCTTTGTTTTGGTAAACGAATGTATTAGCTGTTTTGTTCCAACGTTCTCTAGAAACTCTGCTACAGATGGATGCTTAGGTTGGAAACTTTTATTTTTATTTGCTCTACTTCTGCGTTCCTTTCTACGAACTTGCTTTTTGGTAGGCATTTTTTGGGGTCTGTTGAAGAAAAAAATGGCGTGGTTTTGTCTGTTGTACAATGTATGTGTGCTGTGTGGTTGTGTGCATGTGTTTGCTGGGTAAGCACTTTGTGGTGGTGTGTGAATGTGTATTGGCCTCTTAAAATAATTTGGGAGGTCTAGTTTTCTGTTTACATACTACTACAATGTGCTTCAGATGAGAGCAGAAAGTGGGCTAGTGGTGAGGAGAAGCAGTAATAGTGAACATAGTGGCATAAAATTGAAACAGGTATTTGTTTTCTAGTACTAACATTCTAAGGGATCTATATGTTATTTGAGTTCCAAACATACAGGGATTTATGAGTCATTCTGCCTGTTAACCTTTGTTTAGTAAATGGCGATTTGTGGGTAGAATGGTTCAGAAATCACTGTTTGCTTTGGTGCACAAACTAAATACATAACCAACACAGTCTGTTTGAGGAATAGCTAGATTATAAAGGTCGTACTGTACTTACTTTTTTTTGAAGAATTACCAGGTTTCTTCGGATATGTCATTTGCAGTGTAGATGCTGTTGATTTTCAGGACAGTAGTCTTGACTGCAATTGTAAAAAGAAGAAGTTAATAACTTTGTGTGTTGAAAGCTGTGATGTTAGAGTACACGTTAATGTTGTATTTTTCGTCGCAGTATTCTTCTTTGACATTTGAACACAGTGGATGTGTGCTTTTCACTGCACTATGTGCTGACTTTCTATGTTACTTGCAGTATGGCAGTTGTACGTGCTTCAGAACTGCGTACGCTTTTTAGGTTACACAAATGTCTTGTTTCTTTTAAGCTGTGTTATCTATGGGAGAGAGGTTTGTAAGCGATAGGTTAGTATAGTAAATGGGGAACAAATCTGTACTTTCAGATTGTAAGTACGAT
Source organism: Ambystoma mexicanum (assembly GCF_040938575.1). Classification (NCBI taxonomy): domain Eukaryota; kingdom Metazoa; phylum Chordata; class Amphibia; order Caudata; family Ambystomatidae; genus Ambystoma; species Ambystoma mexicanum. Next base: position 360,344,491 of record NC_090925.1, read on the forward strand.
TTCGAAAAAATTGGGAGACCCTTGAAGGGAGATGTCACCACAGTAATCGGGAGTGTTTACTTTTTCTCATACAATCGCATTGGAAGTAGCATTTATGTAGACGGCACACAGTAAAAATATTGCCATTTTCTAATGGAAAATCGAGTTTCCCACTAAAAAAGGAGGGTTCTAATGTATGTATAAGTTATGCGGAAGACAGTAAGAAGTAGTGCAGTTTGTTAATGAAAAATCAGACATCTTGTATTTGAAGGACGAGCGTTGGTATGTATTGCTTATGCAGATTTAGTTGGAATAATTTGTTTAAATGAAATCATAAGGGTTGCACATGTTCTCTGAGTAAAATATGCATACATGTAGTTTATACGCGTGCATATGCGCATGGATGGAGCTGTATGTAGAAATCCGCTACACTTGCACAGTAGTTTTTGAAGTAGGTGCTTTGCAATGAAATGCGACTTGCATTCACAGTGATCAGTAGTACATTTGAAGTGCAAAATTTTGATAACAGAGTTAGATGTGGGGCTAGTTAATGTGATTGGTGGATGGTTGTGTGACTGCTTAGCGGTGTCCAATGAGGAAATGGAATCACAAGTGATGTGGAAAGGGTAGAAGGACTGGCTAAGAGATACGTGCCACTCATAGACACTGCTTGTCCGTGGGTAGGGCGTGTCACATATGGGTATCTACAGCAAATGGAACATGGAAAAGGGACTGTGGCCATCAGCCAATCAGATGTTTACATTGTTCCTTTGTGGCGAAAGACGGTGCGTATACTGAAGATGGCAGAGGGTCAGGGTTTTGGTCCTTGGAGACATTTTTGTCCAAGGTTTACAGCTGTATGCCGAAAGTAGGCATGTGGCACATCATTTTGATGTGAGAGGAGTGGAGGTGGTTTGGAGTACTGAGACTGATCACAATTTTGCGGCACTTCTCCAAGTTTGCACCGAGATGCGAACGATGACCAGCCCTCATGTGGTACTTTTGCACTACGGTGCTTGCCATTTGGGCTACGTGAGTTCACGTACTTTGTTGAAAGATTTGGAACAGTTGGTTGAAGGAGTCATGAACATCTTTCCAACTGCGAAAATCATTTTTTCTGGGTTACTACCTAGAGGAAAATGGGACAATAGTTCTGTTTTCTGTTCTGATCAACGTATTGGGAGATGTAACATTAATCGCGGCATGTGTGCTTTTATGTTTCGTGCTGGTATGTTTTTCTGCAGCCATGAGAACATTGTACCCAGTAATGCGGCTTATTTCGAAGCAGATGGTGTTGCGTTATCTTCTTTGGGTAATGCCATGTTCTTTTGGAATGTGAGGCTTGCTTTGGAGAAGGTTCTGTAATGTTTGTAGGAGTAAAGTAAGAACAAAAAAATAGCACAAAAAAAAGAAAAATAACAGGTGTCTGTAAGGCATCTACCCAAAAAAAAGAAAAAAAACAACAGCTCTTTTCAGAGTCCACCTTCTGATTTTTGGGAGTCCCGGGCTCCAGAGGTGGCGGCACCGGGGTTGCACATGCCCCTACTAAGGAGAGCCACACTGTTGGTTTTTCCCCCCTACCCCTAACTGGGGTTTTACACTTTGTAATTGGAGGGTGAGTTGGTTCCTGGTTACTTGAATGACTACAGCAACCAGAATTCCCTGAGGCCATCACTGGTAGTCACCCCCTTTTCTGTTATATATATATATATATATATATATACTAAAAAAAACAGGACGGCAGTGTGCTTTTGGAACACAAGAACTCACTCTGTCAATTAGATTATAAAACTGGTGCTTATCTGGCTGTTTATTAACTCGGATAACTGTTACAGAATAAAAATACAGAATAAAAGAAAGGATTACATCACTGTTAGCCTTTGCTTGCACCAATTCATCTTTTGCCAAGAACTGCACTGGACAGCTTTCAAAACCTTAGGTTGCCAAAGAGACACCCGCCATGGGAATGGACTGGATAAAAAGATATAACTACCTTCTTTCAATCCAACAGAAGCAAAAGTGACTCTTTCCAGCCTTGTCTGATATTTCCCACTTTAATGTGCACAATTACAACTCAGTACTTTTCCAGAGAGGTGGACTGCCAATGCAATTCTTAAACTACCCGGCCGGTTTAGGCTGCAGAATTCCACTGCCACGTGAACACCCTCTGTTTCGAATGGGAGCAGAGAACTTGCAGAATGCAAAACCAACCTTGTCTGAACAGAAAAACAAGCTGTTGTTCTCTTGCTTCAGCAAATGTAAACAGTGTTCAGAAATTAGCTTTGAGTCAAATATTCACTTGTGCACCCACAATGCATTTCAATAGACTATATCTTTGAGTCAAAGATATTACATTTTTTAAATGCATCACACGGGGGCAGATGCGATTCCGCAGGACTGCCCATACGTAGTCGCACCTTGGGTTTCAAATACCTAGGCATCCACTTTAGCCCGAATTTGTCAGACTTCTCCCGGCTTAATCTCTCACCCATGGTGCATAGGTTTGCACTAGAGTTAACGCACTGGCATACACTCCCATCGACTGTGTTGAGCAAGGTGGCTCTTTTAAAATACTGAGACTCCCCAAATTCCTTTATTTCTTGCAGAATGTCCTGCTTCCAATCCTCACATTTGTATAGAAATCCGACCCTTGACCAGCCCATTTGGCATAATGCACACCTGACTGAATTGCTAAAAGTGGGACATTTTAGAAGATGGGAGGCAAAAGGGATAATCACCCTGGCAGACGTGGTGCAGGAGGGCCGACTCTGCTCATTTGAGATGCTGCAAGGGAAATACGGTCTTCCAGAGGGGGAACAGTTTCGGTATGAGCGAATTTCTCCTGCTATGACGGCTCAGTTTCCCTCTCTGGAAAACATCCCAAGGAGCTCAACCCTGGAGGCTAATTTGTTCTCGGTAAGTATCCCCTCCAAGGTTACATCCACGTTATATACCAGGTGATTATGGCTTTTGGGGCCAAGAAACTGACCTGCCACAAGGATAGTTGGGAAGGGGATTTGGGGCGGTTGGAACCAGAGTGGTTGGAGGCCTTAATGTTTCCAAGAGGTGGGAATCGCGGTCAGACTACCGCTAATACAATTCAAGATAATACCCCGGGTACATTATTCCTGCACCGCTTTGGCCAAGTGGGGTGTCGTGAGAAGCGATGCTCGTCTTAGATGTGGACAGGGGGTGGCACCTTTAATCATACAATGTGGGACTGTGCACAGATCCAGGTTTTCTGGGGGAAGTGTTTGTGTAATTGCCTGCTATAGTGGGTACTCAGGTGCCTCTGGAACTGAAACTGGCTTTGCTGGGGATCTTGGAGGACACTGGGTTCACGAAACACGAAAAAGCCTTTCTGGGAGTGACAATGGGGCTGGTTAAAAGGTTGATAGAAGCATTATGGGGCTCTGCAGAGCGTCCGCGACTGAGCCAATGGATTGCAGAAGTGGACCGCTGTTCTTCATCCCTTGAGAGGAGAGTGTACAGGGCGAAGGGCTGTCCCCAAAAGTTTTTGAAACTATGGGGCAAATGGGTGGGGAAGGGTTGACGGAATATCGTAGTCTGTTTTGTTTTAATCCTGAACCTCTGGGATAGGCATCTCTTGTTTTATTATTTCACTGCATTCATACCACCCTGTCGAGACTGTTGTATCATGCTTCGACGTACCTATGTTTGCTGGTTTTCTTTTTTGTTAGGTAAAATTAATACAACTATGTGATTAGAAAAAAACATCTCCAAAAGAGAACATATCTCAGCTGCCAGAAGGGAAGCCCACTGGCTCCCCATTCGTGAAAGGATTATATTCGAAACGCTCTCCATCACACAAAAATGCCTAACGGATACCGCACCAGTATACCTGGCACAAAATAGTGTAAGAGCAAAATCAATCAGACCAGCCAGGTCAATGAATACATATCGCCTCACAATTCGTAAAAGTAATAGAGTCAAAGGAGGAGGCTCTAGCTCCCCTGTGCTAGCGGGCAAGCATTGGAATGCCCACCCACATGCCCTACGAGCGCCGGAATCATATTGGGCCTTTCGAAAAGTCCTAAAAACGTTGCTGTTCTCCTAACCTATGGACATGATAAGGCATTTTCCTTGCATGCCTCAGTGAGCAACACTGTGAAACCTTTCAATATGTCTGTAATGCTTTTTTTCCTCTTATCCTGTGAAGCCAATTTTGTGAGTAACTGGTCCTGAAACAGCACCTTGATGCCTCCGAGTGTAGGCGCTTTACAAATGTAAAGATCAATAAATACTTCTGTGTCTGAACTGTGGGAGTCCTTATGTGTATGACATAAACCTTGTTTTGCACCAAATTGAAGATCTAATAATTAAAACAGACCGATGTGTAGTTGTTTTGAATTCTATGTCAAGACTGCAGACTGTAAACTTAAGCAAAAAAACAACATTTCCCAGAAATGTCAGTCTTTTGTAGTTTGATATAGGATGCACACTTTCTCACGTGACATTCCTGACCAATCATCTTTTTCATAGTATAACATTCACTGCTTCCTTCACTTCCTTCTCTTTCTTTGCTGCCCGGGCAGCAAATTGGTGATCTTTATTACTTGGTTATCACTAGTGTGTTGAGGAATACTGATTATTGACATTGCGCTTGTGTTGGGGACCCGCGTATGCTAGATCATTCCACACAGCTTTAGGGAATGGCAGAGCGCGATACCCGTCAGTCATGCGCCTGCAAGTACTTGTGAGGAGCTGAGGGGGCACTGTTACGGACGGGGCGAGGAGTTCCGGTGTTGCAGTGTACACTTCTGTGTGTAGTTTTCATGGTTCAGGGAGGTTGGAGGGTTTGGAATCGTTGGAGAACTAGACTCCATTCATTGTGCCATTACGTTTTTCACCGCGTTTTGGTGCGCGGTCTAGTCTTTTTTGTAACATGGCTGCCGCCGGGAACCTGTAAAACAGTTTGATTCCCGCAGCCGGCATGTTGCAACTCGTTAGGATTCCTGATCTACTTTGTTGCATTCGCTTCCTGTTTTTTCTCATTGGCGGTGCTCTGCCCCTACTTTCCCTGTTCTGTCTTACTGTTGGTCCTTTTCTGTTTCCTCGGTCCTTCCTGATCTAATTTTGGCTTTCTATCCGGTGATTTCTCTCTTGTTTCCAGTGTTTACCTTTTGCCTTTCACGGCTCGCCGTAGATACTCCCCTTTGTTTTTCTTTCATCGCGCTCCTCTGCAGTTTACTTTTCCCTTCTTACCTTTCTTCTTCTGCCTTTGGCGGCCTTCTGCCTGCTTCCATTTTGCTTCCGTGGCTCTGGTCACAGCTCCCTTTCTTTTCTAGCTTTTTCTTACCTTTCGGACGCACGCTGTGTTTCTTGCAGTTGCGACTGCAGAGGGTTGGCTCCATACGGGTACCGCTGGGGTTCAGTCTTAGTCCCTACCATTTAAAAACCTTGTTCAGAATGGAGTATTCTTATTTTCCGCATTTGATACTCCTTGACAACTTGATACCGTCTACTCTACCTGGACCATCTCTTGAGTATCAGGCTTTCCTCTGGACACCACAAACTACTCTCTATTCAGGTTTTTTATGCCTTGCAGCTTTTTCCCCTTTTCAACCTGCTGTCCTGGAAACAAAGTCCCTAATTCTGTGTTTTAGGCAGCCAAGGTGGCTTCCTTTCGTGGCAGACCCTATCTGCTAAAAAAAAAGAAAAGAGAGATTCCTCTCCGAAGACAGAAGAAGGAGCCTACGCCAGAGATCAGCACCTCAGGTGAGGAGGAGGAGGGGGACTTTTTGACAGAATCTAGCACTTCTGAAGAAGGAGAATTTGATAATAGTGATAGTTTGCAATGCCCAAATCCTGTCATGGCAACTGCCGAGCAAGTTCAGGAGCTGGTGGTGGCAGTTCAGAGTCTCAATCTTGAGGTACAAACCATAAAGACCGAACAATGCGGTATTACGACAGTTAGTGGCAGTCCCTGCACTAGTTTCCAGCAAGTTTGATGGTTCACAAAAGCAGGTGAAGGAATTCATTGACGCCTGTGGGGTAGACTTTACCTTCAGATCGGGGACTTTCTCTACCGATCAAGCCAAAGTAGGGTTCATGATAACCCACATGATGATAAATGCCTTAGAATGGGCAACCCCTTTGGTTACGCAGGCTTATCCGATTCTTGAAGATTACAGAGCCTTTGTGAATCTCCTGTGCCAAACCTTTCAGAGACCGGAAACCTCCTTTGTAGCATGTGAAGATCTGCTGGACATCAGTCAAGGATCAATGGATCTGTTAACTTGCATAACAACCTTCAAACAGCTAGCCGCCAAGGCTGTCTGACCAGAACAAGCACAGTACTCAATTTTTTGCAGGGGTCTCAAGGAAGAACTAAAGGATGAATTAGCCCGCACACCACGGCCTCCTACCTTGACAGATCTTCTTTCCGTTGTTCTTTAGATAGAATTCTGTTTGTCGGAAAGAAGAACTGAAAGAAGAAAGAACGTACCCTCCCCTTGTACCCAGAACCACGCGCTGCTCCCTCCTCACCTGCTGTTCGTCCATCGAAAGGCAAAGACAAACCTATTCAGATAGGTACAACCTGTGCCCTCCTCACTCCGGAGGAACGACAAAGGAGAAGAGAAAGTAACCTCTGTATGTACTGCGGCTCTGTAGCCCACTTGTTGAGAGATTGTCCTGAAGTACCACCTAGACGTTCGAGAAACAAGCGTCCTCAGTATTAACAGGGACTAACTACCGAGGTGCTACTTCAAGTCCCTACACCACTTTATCCGTCTCCACCCCCACCTACTCATAGGATACCAGACTCATGGTAATATCCATTCAGATACTGGTGCGGGATAAGAAGATTGAAACACTGGCTTTACTGGATTGCGGGGCTGCTGGAAACTTTGTGGATACTCTTTGGGCCAAAAAGGAGGGCTTAATGTGCATCGAAAAGAAAGAGGACTAGAAGGTGGAAGGGGTCGATGGTGAACCTCTAGGTTCCAGCCTTATCACTCACTCCACAGAAGAACTGACTGTAACAGTAATGCAACATACTGAGAAGCTATCTTTGTATATTATCAGAGCAGCTCATTTACCAGTCATTTTCAGGATCTCCTGGCTGAGAAGACACAAGCCCACTATAGACTGGTCAAAGAACCTTCTTAGTTTTTAGTTGTCTTTCTGTAAGAGAAATTGCCTTAAGGGAGTTGGTATCGAAATGGTTAAGACCTTGGTCAGTGCTGAACTGTGTTCTATCCATTGTCTCTGCGGGTATCTCAAAGAATTTCAGGGTGTATTCACAGAAACCATTCCCACTCAACTACCAGTGCACAGCCCAGAGGACTGTGCCATAGACCTGGTCCCCAGAGCTTTGTTTCCCTTTGGGAGAATGCATTCTCAGTCTACCACAGAAAAGCAAGCATTACAAGAGTACCTTGTTACCAATCTCACTAATGCTCATCCGACCATCAAGATCCCCTGCGGGGTCTTCTCTTTTCTTTATCCTTAAGAGGGATACCAAGGAACTCAGACCCTATATGGACTTCAGAGGCCTTAAAGTCACCATAAGAGATCGGTATCCCATGCCATTGATTTCGGACATAATGGAAGCCGTACAAGGAGCTACTATTTTCACGAAACTCGATTTACGAAGCGCCTATAATCTCCTCTGTATAAAGACTGGAGATGAATGGAAGACGGCTTTTCGCACCCCATTTGACCACTTCAAATACCAGGTGATGTGTAACGCCCCATCGGTCTTCCAAAGATTTATGGATAGACTTTTTTCAGATTTGCTTTGTCATTCCACCATAGTCTACCTGGACGACATTCTGGTCTTTTCACAGAAAAAAAAGAGGATCATCCATATCATGTCCAAGAAGTTTTACACAGACTCCAAGTAAATCATCTTCTAGTGAAGCCTGAAAAGTATGTTTTCTCTACCCCTACCATGTCAAATTTGGGGTTCATTTTATCGAATCAGGGCATCACTATGGATGCACGTAATGTCTCGACCATTATGGACTGGCCTTCACCCACTACAGTGAAAGAAGTACAACAATTTCTAGGACTGGCAAATTTTTATCGGCAATTCATTCCAGAGTTTTCCCGCATAGTTCTGCCCATCACTGTCCTTCTCAAGAAGTCAACTGTCCAGTTTAGGTGGAACCAAACTGCAGAAGAAAGTTTCTCTCAGCTCAAACATCGGTTCTGTTCTACACCTATATTACGTCAACCAGATCAACAGAAACGATTTATCCTAGAGACTGATGCATCCCCTGGGGCCATAGGAGCCGCACCCCTTCAACTTCATGAAGAAAAGGAACATCCTGTGTCTTATTTTTCCAAGACCCTAACCACCAGCCAAATAAACTACTCAGTTATTGAGAAAGAACTACTGGCAATCAAGAGTGCATGTGAAGAATGGAGACATCTGTTAGAAGGCAGCGAACAGCCTTTTTTGATCCGAACAGATCACACGAACCTCCAGATTCTCCAACAAATGGAGTGTACTAACACTTGTCAAGCAAGATGGCTGCATTTCATCGCCCAATATAATTTCTCCAGCACATACCTTCCAGCACTCAGAATATGATGGCCGATGCTCTTTCCCGTAAAACGGGTCAAGACCTCAAAAACACTAAATAAACCATGTTTCCTAACCTTAAGATCGTGTACGCAGTTAGCTCCTTTTTGCAGCAGGTTAAGGAGGCATACACCCCTATGTTATCTACAGACATGGAGCAAAAGAAAGGACTTTGGTTTTACAAGAACAGATTGCATTTACCGTCGGAACAAGTCAGCAGATTGGCCTTAAGTTGGTGCCATGATTCCCTAACTGCAGCCCACAGAGGCCGATTGGGTACCACAGAACTGCTTAAGCGGTCCTTCTACTAGCCGAAAATGGCTAAAGACACAGATGAATACATCCGGACATGCCCGGTGTGCATATGCAGCAAGAGTCAGACACAAAGACCCATAGGTTACTGGAATAGACTCCTCCGGGTCCCTGGACCCACATTTCAACCGACTTCATAGTGGAACTCCCGATCTCTCAAGGATGCTCCTGTATCATGGTAACTGTTGACTCCTTCTCTAAATTGGCACACTTTTTGCCCCTACCAGGGCTTCCTTCAGCGGCCAAAGTCCTTCCTTTTGCTCCATGTCTGTAGAGGTATTTCTAAGGGACGTTTTCCGGCTTCACAGTCTTCCTCAAAAGATTGTGTCTGATTGGGGCAGTCAGTACACCTCTCGTTTTTGGAAAGCCCCATGTGGTCGCTTAGGCATTGAACAGGCTTCATCCTCAGGGTTTCACCCCCAAACCAATGGACGAACGAAACCCTAGAGCAATACCTCCGCTGCTACATAAACCAACAGCAAGACAATTGGGTATATTTACTACCAATGGCTGAATATGCTTACAACAATACCGTCCACACTGCTCTGGGTATGAGCCCCTTTCTTGCCACCTACGGGTTTCATCCCAGGTCTACAGTTCCCTTACTACCGCCTATCACCAATATTCCATCTCTAGCAGGCATCCTCTCTCAAATCATGAATGCTCACTCCTTAGCCACTCAAAGTCTACAAGAAGCTCAGGAATGTTATAAGACACAGGCAGACAAACACAGACGCAAGAACCCGGATTGGACGGTGGGTTCTAAAGTTTGGTTGTCCACTAGGTTCCTTCCACGGTGGGTGCATCCGACCAAGCTATCACCTAGGTTCATCGAACCCTTTGAGATATTGTCACCAGTCAACCCTGTGGCCTTTCGCTTGAGACTACCTAGCTGACTCAGTCGTATCCATCCTGTTTTTTTACTTCTCTCTGCTTCGGTCTTACGAAACCGATCCCAAGAATCGACCAACATCTGCCTTCAGAACTCCGATTGATGTTCCCCAAGAAGAATACGAAGTGTCCCAAATTTGTGACTCCCATTTTCGCAAGGGGAGACTAGAGTACTTGGTAAAGTGGAAAGGGTATCCAGATTCCGAGAATTCCTGGGAACCAGTTTCTTTTGTACATGCTCCCCTGTTGGTGCGTAGATTCCATCGGGCCCATCCTGGGAAGCCACGAGGGTTGCGCCATAGGAGGGGGCACACTTTCATGGTTCTGGGAGGTTGGAGGGTTTGGAATCGTTGGAGAATTAGACTCCATTAATTGTGCCATTACGTTTTTCGCCACGTTTTGGTGCACTGTCTAGTCTTTTTTCTAACAGGGCCACCGCCGGGAACCTGTAAAACAGTTTGATTCCCGGCAGCTGGCGCGTTGCAACTCGTTAGGATTCCTGATCTACTTTGTTGCATCCGCCTCCTGTTTTTTCTCATTGGTGGTGCTCCGTCCCTACTTTCCCTGTTCTGTCTTACTCTTGGTCCTTTTCTGTTTCCTCGGTCCTTCCTGATCTAATTTTGTCTTTCTATCCGGTGATTTCTCTCTTGTTTCCAGTGTTTACCTTTTGCCTTTCACGGTTCCCCGCAGATACTCCTCCTTTTTTTTTTCTTTGCCGCGCTCTTCCACGGTTTACTTTCCCCTTCTTACATTTCTTCTTCTGCCTTGGGTGGCCTGCCGCCTGCTTCTATTTTGCTTCCGTGGCTCCGGTCACAGCTCCCTTTTTTTTCTAGCTTTTGCTTACCTTTCAGACGCACACTGTTTCTTGCAGTTGCGGCCGCGGAGGTTTGGTTCCATACAGGTACTGCTGGGGTTCAGTCTTAGTACTTACCATTTAAAAACCTTGACAACTTGATAAAGTCTACTCTACCTGGGCCATCTCCTGAGTATCGGGCTTTCCTCTGGACACCACAAACTACTCTCTATTCAGGGTTTTTTTTATGCCTTGCAGCTTTTTCCCCCTTTTCAACCGGCTGTCCCGGAAAAAAAGTCCTTAATTCTGCCTTTTAGGCAGACAAGGTGGCTTCCTTTCGTGGCAGACCCTACCTGCTAAAAAAAAGAGAGAATCCTCTCCAAAGACGTAAGAAGGAGCCTTCACCAGAGATCAGCACCTCAGGTGAGGAGGGGGAGGGGGACTTTTTGACAGAATCTACCACTTCCGAAGTAGGAGAATTTGATAATAGTGACAGTAGTTGTGATTCGATGGAGCCAAGAGAATCTCGTAGAAATTGGGGTAAACATGGATGTCGAAAACCACACATATGGGTGGGCAACGCCATCTACTGGTGATATATCAAAATCACAAATCTTTCAACACAGAGTTGAACATCATAATGAACGCCGGCCAGAGGTGGATATTTAAACGGCACAGTCCAAAGAAAACCTGTGTTGTTTGTACAAGAGCACTCCCTAACCCACTTCACAGAGCTGCAATCAATTGGAAAGAGGGGGGAAGGTCCAAGATTTCTGCAGATACCCACCAATACTAGCACAAGAATGTACAGCTCTGGCGGGGAGTCCAGTGAGCCCCACACAAGCCGCAGGAGGGTAGAATCCAGAATGAGTCAAACAGTGCAAAAAGCCATATGTGTAGGCCTGGGGCCGATCCCAGAGGGTTTGAGCTTAGTGGATGACTGGCTTGCATTCTCACAAGGAACACAGGCACTGAGGGGCAAAGCCCTAGATTTTTAAAACAAGATTAAAGGGGGAAGAAAGAAAGCCTGCAGGGCTCGCAGCACCCAGACCTGCCCTGGGCTCGCCATGTAATAAATGGGGTGGCAATAGAAAAGTGAGGTCTTGGGAGAGAAGGGGACGAATTTGTGATAATGAAACTTCCAGTTCAGACGAAGAGAATGCACGAATATGGGATGACTCGTCAGAGGACAGTTCAGAGGAGAGACAGAGGAGTCATCTCCGAGCCTGGTGTCAAAAACCAAGGCTTCCAAGAAGAAGAGAAGGAACAGGGCGATGTATTCGATCCAGACTCCCCAGTACATCCTAGGTCTTCCCGAATGGGAACTTCCCAGTAAGACCGCAGCATATATAAAGAAAAGGCTGCGGAATCCAATATCTAAAGAAACCAGAAATAAGCTAAGAGCTGAATGCCTCAGACCCCATGTCCCAGGTGGAGTGACAGACATGCCAGAAATTGATGAAAAAATGCTCTAATTCTGGAAAGATATGGGAAAGACATGAAAAAGGGCATTGACAGATCATGGAGGTCTTGTCAGGATAAAGTATTAGACACACTGGGGCCGCTAACAACAATTTGGCAGCTGGCAGAGGAGGCAAGACAATTGGATCAAAAAATAGAGCCAGACATAATAGCCGAATGGGCACAGAGTGATTTGCCCTTTAGAAAATGCGAACAGCGCAATAACCACTGAATGGAGAAGATCCATATTGATCTAAATAGACCCCTAGATTGGACAGTTGGCAATATAAAGGGCAGCGGCAGCTGCAAAAGGAAAACTCTTATTAAGGAAATGGGAAAATATGCTAATACATATGCAGCGTTGGACAAGGCCCAGGCATCTTCAAAGAGATTGTTCGCAGCAAGATTGTTGGGAGGTTTACCAAAGGCAGGGGAAGCTCAGCCAGCCGTTCCCCAAATTACAAATCCGCCTTCAACAACAGGAATAACTGGAGAGAGCATGAAGAGTGTAAGCTACCCCTTCTTCCGTTCACAGGGAAAGGGCAGGGGAAGAGGTTGGAGATCCAACGGATTAGCGATCCAATAGCAGACCACAACAGGCGAACACAGGTGGGAGTGACGCAGGGCACACAAGCTATGCACACAGGGTCAGTAATCTCTGAGTTTGGGGGAGAACAGCGCAGCGAATAGAAAGATGGAAAGAATTATCTGGGGACTCCTGGGTGATAGAGACAGTTCAGGGTTTCCGCCTGGATTTCTTCCAGGAACCAGAGCAGGCAAAATGGCCAATTTTTCAACAAGAAAGACGAGAATTTACTCGACATGGAGATTACAGAATTAAGACGAAAGAAGGCCATTGCACAGGCGTTGGTCACCAAAGCAGGGTTTATTAGCGATAATGTTCATAGTGAAAGGCAGATGCAAAACCAGACCAGTGATAAACCTAAGGAATTTGAAAGCATTCCTATCATACAGACACTTCAAGATTGAGGGAATCCATCTTATGAGAGATGTGCTGCAGAATGGAGACTGGTTGGCAGAAATAGACCTCAGGGATGCATACCTGATGATACCAATCGCACAGGAGTATTGTTAGTTTCTAAAAAATTTCTGGCATGGACAGAGATAGGAATTCACAAGCCTCCCATTCAGGCTGGGATCGGCACTGTGGTGTTTCACCAAATTTATGAGGCCAATAGTCAACTACCTAAGTGAGCAGGGTATCAGATTGATTGTTTACCAAGACGATTTCTGTCTAATGTTTCAGAGCAGGGAATTATTGCAACAGGTGACAATCACGACTAAAATGTTACAGGAACTGGGGTTCCTTATCAATTGGGAGAAGTCAGAGCTAACACTGGCGCAATTGATATAATTTCTGGGTTTCGGGTACAAACTAGGGTACACTCAGTTTACCGCCAACAATGCTAAACATGATCAAGAAGGATATCCAAACAATTTTAGCGAGAGAGGGCATATCACCAAGGGAATTGGATCTACGTGATCTGACCGCGGCGGATTTTCCCACGGCCGAAATGTTTGCATGTGAAATGTACGAACCACAAAAGGTTTGTACATTTCCCATGCGAACGCACATACAAAACCCCTACATACCCACACCCACGACACACCCCTCCACCCACACCCTCAACATACACCACCACCCACAACCCCAACATAAACAAACCTTACTTACCTTCTCTTCACGCTGTCTCCCTGCAGCGCCAGTTCCCTTTCACTTCCGTGATCGGGAACCGGCGCTGCAGGGTCCTTTTTTTTTTTTTTAACGGGGTCTGCAGGGATTTCCCCCGCAACCTTTGCTCACTATACTGTAAAGTATAGTGAGTGGGGTGTTCTGGGCGACATCTCGAAAGCCCCCATTTTTTTTTTCGGGTGTGCTGTGGGGGTGTACCCCGCAACTCCCCGCTCACTATACCACACAGTACAGTGAGCGGGGTGTTGCGGGGGACACCCCCACAGCCCCTGTTTTTTTTCTCAGGTGTGATGCGTGGGTGTCCCCCCGCAACACCCCGCTCACTGTACCACACAGTATAGTGAGCGGGGTGTTGCGGGGGACACCCCTGAAGCCCCCCACAGTCTTTTTTTTATATACTTACCTACAATGCTACCACCAAAGGTTCGAACCTTTGGTGTTCAAACCTTTGGTGGAAGCATTTTTTTGGTTGTTTGTACATGCAAGCTTTTAAATACGATAAAATCGTATAATACCAAGGGAAATTAGCCAGATTAATAGGGCGCCTGGCCTCCTCAATTTAGGCAATTTTTCCAGGAGCCCTCCATTACACAGCGCTCCAATGCCTGAAGATTCAACATCTCAGGAAGGGGCTGACATACGAACAGAGAGTGCTGATATCTCCAGAAGCGAGAACCGAACTGTGGTGGTAGTTTCACCACATGGAGGCATGGAAAGGGAGGCCGATATTCGGATCCTACCCAGACCTGATAATAGAATCAGACGGCAGACGGTGAGGCTGGGTAGCCTGCTGCAGTGAGATGACAACAGGAGGTAGATTTTTTTTTTTAAAAAATTTTATTCAAATTTGTAGAGCGCGCGTCAGCCCGGAGGCATCGCGGCGCTTGTTACAGGCAAAAATCTTAGTTACATAGGGTACAGTAATTACATATAATACAAAAATTACAGTGGACATGTATACAATAGAGATGCAGTATATTTACATGGATTCCTGAGCGTTTTAGTTATTTTGCAAGGTATGAAGTTTTCAACTTCTTGCGAAAAATGGGAAGAGAGTTTTCCGCTCTAATGTCTGCAGGGAGGGCGTTCCAGGTCTTGGCTGCAATGTAGGGGAAACTTAGTCCTCCGGCTTTGGCTTTTTTGATGAGTGGGATGCAGATTACGTTAGAGTATTGCGTCCTAGTAGGACGGGAGGAGGAAGGTTTGAGGATGGTTTCTGATAGATAGGACGGGGCGGGGAGAGAGAGGCATTTGTGAGTGAGGGTGAGGATTTTGATAGTGATCTGTTCTTTGACCGGGAGCCATTGGGCTGAGTGCCTGGCCTGTGTGATATGCTCTCTTCTTGGGATACTAAGAGCGGCCCGAAGAGCATTGTTCTGCGTGACTTGTAGTCTGTTTATGTTTTTGGCAGATGTGCCGGCTAGGAGTGCATTGCAGTAGTCCAATTTGGCTCCAATGGTTGCTCTAGCTACAGAGAGGCAATTAGGTTTGGAGAGGTAGGGCTTGATGGCATTTATGAGCTTGATGGTGTGTGCGGAAGCAGAAGTGATTGCGCTGACTTGTCTGGTCATGGATAGAGAGGAGTCAAGGTATACTCCCAAGGTCTTTACGGCTGTGGATACGGGGATGATGGAGTTGTCAATGGAGAAGTTGGCGTATAGTTTGTCAAGTTTGTCTAGGGTGTTCTGTTGACCTAGTATCATGATTTCAGTCTTGTCACCATTGAGGCAGAGGCCATTGATTGCCATCCATGCCTTTATAACGGAGTAGATTGTGTGGAGTGCCTTTGCGTCTTCGTTGTATGATCCTGAGAGGGGTAGAAGTACTTGTGTGTCGTCCGCGTAGTTCGTGTATGTAATGCCGTATGAGTCAAGTTTGTCAAAGAGGGGCTTGGTGAACAAGTTATAGAGTGTGGGTGCAGTGCAGGATCCTTGAGGGACCCCACAGTGTATTGTCGTGGGAGTGGCGTTGGCGATGCCTGAGAAGACTTTCATGGCTCTTCCTTCTAGGAAGGAAGAGATCCAGAGGGCTGCTTCTTTGGAGAAGTTGGCTGAGTGTGTGAGGTGTGAGGTGAGGGTCTTGTGATCAACCGGATCGAAAGCGGCTGAGAGATCTAAAAGGAGCAGAAGAGCAGGCTTGCCTTTGTCCATGATTTGGGTGATCTGATTCTTCAGATCTACCACGGCTGTTTCTGTGCCATGTCCTTTCCGGAAGCCTGATTGCCTAGTCCCGAGGATGGAGTGGGTTTCCAGAAAGTGTTGGATTTGGCAGTGTGCCGCTTTGTCCAGTAATTGAAGCAAAAAAGGCACTGTGATTATTGGTCTGTAGTTGTTAGGTTGTAGGGGGTCGAGAGTAGGTTTTTTTAGGAGAGGCCGGACCCATGCCTCTTTGAGGTTAGCTGGGATGATGCCTGTTTTAAAGGACGCATTGATGAATGCCGTGAAGAGCGGCGCAAAGCAGCCTGCGCAGTCCTTGACTAGTTTGGGTGGGCAGATGTCACCTTTACAGGGGGAGGGTTTGAGGTTTTTTAGTAGGTTAATAACTTCTGATTCAGTGATGTCTCTGAAGGAGAAATCAGGTATGGTGCGCTTGGAAGAGGTGGGTGGGGTGTTGCTAGGTTTAGATCCTGTCTGTTGAGGAAGTGCTTTGCAGTGGTCTTTGATTTTTTTTTGGAGAAGGTCAATTTTGTGTAGCATGGCAGCTTGAATGCTGGTACACCAAGCTTCATTTTTGATTATTTCGTCCGGTGTATTAGGGGGGGAGATGAGCTCATTAAAAATGGCAAAGATCTCTTTGGAGTGTGATTTGGCATTGGAGATTCGTGTGTTGAAAGCTTTGGCTTTTGCATCAGTGATAGCTGTCTTGTATTGGCGGGAGATTAAATTGAATTTGTTTTTGGTATTGGTGCAGGGGTCAGATTGCCAGTTTTTTAGTGCTGCTCTTTTGTGGGACCGCATAAAATGCAGCTCTTCTGTAAACCATGAGTTGGTGTGTAGGGATTTCTTCTCTTTTTTCCATTCAAGTGGTGCTATTTCATTGATAGCTTTGGTGAGGACATCTTTGTAGATGTCTGCTAGGATGTTGGGGTCATTAGCGAAAGGAGGAGCTAACTCAGGGGTATTGAGGTATGGGCGCAGGTTCTCCTCTATGAATTTTTTAGAGCTTCTGACTTGTGCAACATTAGCAGGGGTCACAGTTTTGTGGTTTTTGGTGATAGGAATAGAGAACTCGATGCAGTTGTGGTCCGTCCAAGGCAGTGAGAAGTTGGAGGTGATAGTGGAGAGGCAGTTAAGGTCTGCAATCCAGTCAAGGATGCGGCCTTTGATGTGAGTAGGACTTTCTATTTTTTGGGTGAAACCCAGGTCAATGAGTTCCTTGGTGAGGGAGGCTGCCGATTTGTCCTTGGAGTCGTTGAGACCGAGATTGAAGTCACCTAGTAGAAGGGTTTTGGTGGAGCTTTTGATATTGTTGCTGATGATGTGAATGATGTTGTCCTGGGAGTCTAGGATGTTGCCTGGGGGGTGGTATAGTAGGTGAATGTTGATGGTGCTGTTGGGTGACAGTGTGAGTTTGGCCGATAAGAGGTCAGAGTTATTGGTCGGGGGGTGACTGACAGGTCGGAGCTGGAGGTTCTCTTTGTAGATGAGTGCTACTCCGCCTCCTGTTCGATCTGGCCTATCCTGTCTGAGTATGGAGAAGCCAGGTGGTAGTGCAAGTGTAACGGCTGGGCCTGATGCTTCATGTAACCATGTTTCAGTGATGGCTAATAGTTCAATGTTATTGTTGGTTATGAGGTCATGAATATCAGATGCATGAGCTGGGAGTGATCGGACATTGAGGAGTGCACATTTGATGTGGGGTGTGTGTGGCTTGTTTGTGGAAGTGCGAGTGGTGGTCGTATCTGATATGTTATGTGAGGTGGAATTGCGGGGTGTGGCAAGGTTAGTGGGTGGTGGACTGTGAGAGAGTGGGTATCCTGTGTGGGGGCGACGTGTTGAGGTGGTGCGGTAGCTCAGTCTGTAGTTTCTGAGTTCTGTGGGAAGGGGTAGTGTGCTACGTTCTGTGGTCCGTGTGCGGGCTCTAAGTCTTTCTAGTCTATGCATACTTACGACACAAGGTGTACGATTTGGCATGGTTAGTGTGGAGTCCGTGGTAGCGAGATGCTTGTGGTAGGGGAGTGGGCTAGGTGATGTGGGGAAGAGAGGATGGATAGGAATAAAGAGTTTGAGAGCAGTGAGAGTAGCGATGAGAGTGAGCAGCGTGGTGGTGGCAGCGGTGAGCTTGCAGGACGCTATGGGCATGATTGTATGGAGGGCGGGGCTGTGTGTTGGGGAGGATACAGTCAGATAGGGTGGATCTAGCCTAAGGTAGGCAGGAGTGGATAGGTTCAGAGTGGGCTGAAAAGCATCCTAGGTACTAGGAGGTATCAATGTGGCCTGGTCGGATCGCTGGTGTGTTTGGGCGACCATAAGGCACAACACAATTGAGAAGGGGTCTGTAGGCGACCATAAGGCACAACACAATTAAAAAGGGTCTGTAGGTGACCATAAGGCACAACACAATTTAAATGGGGTCTGCAGGCGACCATAAGGCACAACACAATTTAAATGGGGTCTGTAGGCGACCATAAGGCACAACACAATTTAAATGGGGTCTGTAGGCGACCATAAGGCACAACACAATTAAAAAGGGGTCTGTAGGCGACCATAAGGCACAACACAATTTAAATGGGGTCTGTAGGCGACCATAAGGCACAACACAATTTAAATGGGGTCTGTAGGCGACCATAAGGCAGAACACAATTTAAATGGGGTCTATGGGCGACCATGAGGCACTAGATTCAATATAGCACCGGCTTGCAGAATAGCACCTGGCTCAAGATATGGACAATGTGGTAACTGGCTGATGGGCGGCATGCGTGGAGTGCATGTATAGTACTAGGACGTGCAAGCCAAGTGGCAGTATAGTAAGGCAGTGTGTGGGCAGTACAGGTAATGCAGTAGGCAGTTTCAGACGTCGGTAATCACTGGCTGTTGGATGGGGCTGGGTATAATGCAGAAAAGCTGCAGACACTAACCGAGCAGAGAATGAGTAGGGGCTAAGATGTTACAGGGTATCAAATACTGTGCGCACTTGGGTCATGACGGTGAAATGTAGCGAAGGGTACTACCGATGCACTTGGTGGCAGCACGCTTACCTAGGCAATGATGGTGGAGCGGATGTTGGTGTAGAGGGAGAAAGGGGCTCCTGCTCATCTACACACGACTGTAGACGTAGAATGTTAAGGTGAAGGTATGCGGAGCAAAGTCCAGCGCCGTGCCGCAGGTGCGGACAGGTGCAGACAGGCATGTGCCTTGGAGTAGGTGTGCCTTAGAGGAGGTGGGCCGGCTTCCGCCTCCGGCTTGCCTCCGGGCCTATGGGCACACGTGTAATCAGGTTGCCTAGCAACCAAAGTAAACAAAAAGGTGCGCTTACAGTGCGGCGGCCATTTTAGAGGCACATAACGTTGCGCCTTCGGCAGCGGTCGCTCGTGGGTCTGTGGGGCAACTGCCCTGGGGAAGAAGCCACGAGGCAGTGCGGCAAAAGTATGCCAAATGCAGGATGCTTACTTGATGAGGTGCGCAGGCACGGTAGCTGGTGCAGCGGGGCTCCAGCCCAGCTGGTGGTTGGGAGTAGGCTGAGGGGCAGACAGGCAGGTGCCTTGGAGATGGTCGGAGAGGGAGCTAGACCTTCACATTAATTGGCTGGAATTGTTGGCGCGTGTGAAAGACCAGTGGGGGGGTCTGTACTTGAGCTCTCTATTTGGTAGAGGAGAGGCACAGAGGACCCCTGCCAAGATTCTCAATAAGGTAGCAATGGACAAGCAATCAAGGCCTAGCTTCTCAGGAGGTGATGCGGGCTGGTTCTTACGTGCAGTGTAGTCCCCAAGCACCTACAAAGGAATGTCTGCACACTGTATCGGTTAAAACACAGTCTTTATATAATGAATAGTCACGGTTATATACAATATCACGATAACACACTTTGTACTCGGTTATCTATAATGGCAAATATACAGTTCTACGTGGTACCACAATTACTATTAGATCTCTTTAAAGTGCATCAACTGTACGGTTAAACGGCACACAAATCAGTTCGTAAAGGAAACCAGCAATAGAGGTAAGAGGAAAGCAGTTGGTAAGGACAATTGGCAGAAATACTGGTCACTACCGTTAAACACAGTTCTGTGTGGAGATCCCCCCACCTGGGCAACCTGAAGATACAAGCCCTGTCCATATATTGTTCACAAGAGACTTCCCAATAGTTCTGCAACCCCAAAGTACCTGGCGTTGTAGCGGTCCTCGTCGGGGAATCGACGGCCCTTCTTGAGTGCCCTCCCTTTAAGGCAGGAGTCACAGGTCATTGAACATCCGACAGAGAACAGGGTGAGCTACGACAGTGAAGTGGCAGCTTTGTTCCTAGCGGTGCTCGTTGATGGGGAAGCGTAAACGTCCTGCAAGGAAGAGGCATGCGGGGCACCTCGATGTCGATGGTTCTGGACCGCAAAGATTTTGAAGAACTGTGGCCCAGCAAGGGCGTCGAGTTGTCGGCATCTTTGTGGTCTTTGGGTGGCGGGAAACCCACCGGTGGATACACCTCAGCGCATCGACGGTCAGGCCTTCTCCAGCGGGATAAAGCGGTGACAATGCAGACGAGAGCGTCCTTGGATTCGAAAGTTCTTAGGCAAACGCGAGCACGGCGGCTCCAGTCGGCGACGGCCATCATCAACAGTGGTGGACAACAGTCCGGGCGCTTATCCTTGGGATTCCACGGCAGTCCCCATTTCGGGTCGGCAGCCTGGCGAAGGTCTATCTACCAGGGAGCTTTGGCAAATATCAGCTGGTGCACGATGGTCCCTCGTAGCTCGGTAAGAGGGCACCTTACCAGGTCCTCTCTGGGTCAGTCCTTGGTGACACGGCAGCTTTCAGATTGTGAAGGAGAGCAACAGCAATTCTTCTCGTCCAGCAGGGCTTCAAGGTTAAGCTTCAGGTTTACTCCAGTTACTCGTCGTAGTGGACTTCAGCTTCTGAACACAATTCCGAGCAGTGAGAGGTCCCCAGATATACTGTTGATCTCCCATTCATTCCACTGGGTCATACTCAAGCATCCAATCACGGCGAAGGGCATTCATGCAGGCAGGCAGCCAATCAGGCACGCGGTGCATTCAGGCCATTCACTTCTCTCCAGACACTCACAACAAGTTATGTGTATTGGGACAAGTACCCAGCCATTCAACACTCCACACTGCATTCATAACAGTTTTGGGCAGGGCTGTCTCAGTCATTGTGTCAAACACCAGATACTAGACACCCTCGACACAGAATGCGTATTCGTCACACACTCCTTTCACCCAGGTCCCACCCACAGGCGTACCCACAACATACGGTCATTGGGAAGGCTCCAGCCAGTCTGGCCAGCACTTCCCCACACTACCATATATGGAACTTCCACCCAACAACCAGTCAGGGAGAAGGTACAGAGTCAGGGCTTCCCGGGACTTGGGGAAGATCAAGGTAACAGGCGATGGAAGGCAAGAGGCCACGGGGCCATCTTGTCTCCGCCAGGAATCTACCGATTCCAATGACAGGGCCTGGGCATCCCAAAAGGGAGGACGTTCAGGGCACCAGTCAATTCATCACAGAGCTGCCACCAGCCCGTACCCTGCTCTGTGGGCCACACACAGGTGCCCAAAAAAACATACACTAGGGGCAAGGGTTGTACCCCTACCCATGGGTGCCATAAGGGTATCCCATGGGTCTGTTCACCAAAACCAAAAGAGAGCTGCACCGCCAGGAGTCCCACATGAACTCCTGTGCGGAAAACACGTCAGAACACATGATAAAAGGCAGTAAAGGACAAGGATACGGTGGCCCTGTCCCTCCAATGCATTTCCAGCATCACAGCGGGGTACTTTGCAGTGAAATGCTGGACTCAGGAGAGAGCACAATGCTGCGTGTTGCTAAAGATGGACAACGTATCTGCAGTAAGATATATCAATCAACTGGGTGGGACGAAGTCCTGGATGCTAGCAGAGCTAGCAAAAGCGTGTTGGCACTTATGTCTACAGAACAATGTCAGTGGAACAGCAGAACACCTCCCAGCACTGCAGAATCAGATAGACTGTAATTTGAGGTATCCGAGAGACGTGAGCGACTCGCAATTAGATAAGACAATGTTTCACACATTGATGACGCATCAGGGTCCATGCAGGACAGACTTGTTTGCATCGAGACTGAACAGGCAGCTGTCATGCTTCTTCAGCTAGAGACTGGATGCAGAAGCGGCAGCAACTGACATTTTCCTGCAGATATGAGGTCTAGAAAGCAAATATGCATTCCCACAATTGGCCATGATCCTGAGGACTCTAGCACAGGTGCTGGGACAGAGGTTGGCGCTAGTACTGGTGATGTCAGACTGGAAGAGCCAAGCCTGGCTCCCAGACTTACTGGAGATGTCATACGAAAAGCCGATACTACTCCTTCAGCACCAGGCGATACTGTCATGTTGTACAGACCCTGGTCACTCTGGCCGTCATGGAAACTCC
Organism: Ambystoma mexicanum; assembly: GCF_040938575.1. Taxonomy (NCBI): domain Eukaryota; kingdom Metazoa; phylum Chordata; class Amphibia; order Caudata; family Ambystomatidae; genus Ambystoma; species Ambystoma mexicanum. Next base: position 360,366,779 of record NC_090925.1, read on the forward strand.
ACCTGTGTCTTGCGTGCACCATTTTTCCTCCAAATATGGCAGAGCGCTCTACTGTGTAGCTGCTTTCAGACCACTCTAGTATTTTTTTTCAGGTCCGAGCTTTGCTTCCGCTTGCCACACAATAACACAGGACGCTAGATTTTTTCACGTCTCAACGCTCAGTATGTGGTTTTGCCCTATCTTGCTCAGCGCTTTGAATTCTCTGTGTTCATCCTTCTTTGTGTCCTTGCCCTTCCGTGTTTCTACCCGACCCTTTTTCCCCAGCATTCTGTCATTCCTGGCATGTCCTTTCGCGTTGTTCTCCTGATCTTTTCTTTCCTGGCTCTTTGCTGAACCTATTCCTTAATTGGACCGGTTTTCCTTTTGGGGTTTGTTACCAGCTCTGGTCCGCTTCTTCTGGAATTGTTATTTTGCCAGTCGGTCTCCTGGTCAACAGCAGATCAAAAACAGCAGATCAAAAACCCTACAGAAAACCTTGCTGCACTGTTTTTTTCTTCTTATTGGAAGGTTTTTTCTCCTGCTTTGGCTTTCTGCTCCGAACCCTACCTCTCCTGGTTATACCACCATCGGGCAATGTGGCGTCTGAAGAGGCTCGTTCCCATAGACACGACACCCGCACCAGACAGAAGATACATCAGGGATCGCCTGCACTCAAGACAACACACATGCCGAATGGGGGAGTTTAACCCATTGGTGCGAGAGGTGTACTTGAGGTTAATGGCATGGGCGATTACCAGAGAGCCTGGTGCATGCAAGAGCTTTTGGGAGAGGCTGAATGAATCGTGGAGGAAAAATGGGCCCCAGGAACCAGGAAAGCATACAAGGACGCTTGGACAAAGTGGCATAGCTGGTGTCTGGTGAGGGACGTTCATCCCACGGGAGCAGATGCAACCCACGTGATAAATTTCCCAGCGGCTTTAGCAGCTCAAGGGAAAGCATACAGAACGATTAATACTTGTCGGTCTGCAATATCAGCAGGCCATCCTAATGTGGAAGCCCGCCCGATAGGCGAACATCTTTTAGTTTGTAGACTCCTCAGAGGAATATGAATTCAACATCCACCAGCGCCCAAATATAATCGCATGTAGGATGTGAACTAGGTTTTGAGATTATTTCAAAGTTGGCCAGATAATGAGTAGAGGAAAGCAAAATCAACCAAGCTAACATTGCTGCTCCGTTTCATCTCTTGCAAAAGAGTATCAGACGTCTTGGTGTTGGAGGTTGATCAGAAATCTTTTTCCCCCGTCAGGGGTCACGGTTTACATCAGTAGGACGATCAAGACAGGAATCAAATCAGTAACTTATAGAGCGTTTCCAGAACAACCAAAATTGGGTCCAGTGAGATGTCTGGCAGCATATGAAGCCATGACAGACCAAATTAGACAAGCGGGGGTATCCCAACTACTTTTAGCGCTGCAGAGACCCTTTGGAGCAGTAGCGCCATCAACCTTAGCCAGGTGGGTAAGATGAGGCATGCAGGCATTAATATCGGAGCATACGGAGCTCATTCTGTCAGGAGTGCGATGGCATCTAAAGCATATATCGTCGGGGCTCGACTGGAGGATATCCTGAAGGCAGCAGACTGGTCAAATGAGTCAACGTTTTAAATGTTTATATTAGACCACGTATCTTCGTTGGTGGAAAGCTTTAAACAAGCATAATCCGAGCATACGGTCTTGACATAGAATACTAGCATTCTAGAAAGTCATGATTCTATTATCGGCATTGAGGCGAAGGATTATCCTACCCTTAAAATCGCTATTTTAAGAGAGGGTGCACTTGGAGACTGAAGTTATATGAATTATATAATATGTTTAAAGTTAAAAATGCGATTCCCCTCACTATCAATGGTTAGTCTCAGTGTTGGTCTTTCCGTGTTCCAGTAGGTACAGAAACCAAACCAGCAAGATATTGGGAAGATCTGAGAAGGGGATATTCAAGTTTCAGTGTTGACCGGTTGGGGCGCATAAGATACAGTTAAACAAGCACAGCAAAAGAAAAGGAGGAAATGAAGAAAGCAAAGGATGTTAGACTGTCAAGGGAATGCTTGTTCTGGATGTCACGTGAGAAAGTGTGCATCTTGTCAAACTACAAAAGACTGAAATTTCCAGGAAATGTTTTTTGCTTAAGTTTGTATCATTATAAATGTTGAAGATTCTGCTTGAGAAGTAAAGGAAAGAGTAAAGAATAATCCTTCGCCTGTATCTTTAATGGAATCATGACTTTCTATAAAGCTTCTATGGAAAATCTGTATTATAAACAAAATTAGCAATATTTAGTTAAATTGCTGTTTTTTTCCCGTTTTCTCTGACGTTAAAAATGTGTTGTCTAATTCAGATTTTCAATACTAAAGTTACAGAAATTATAATTCTATTAAAGACACGGAGGCAAAGGATTATGCATTTCTCTTCTTTACTTTCTCGAGCAGAAAAATATTTCAACAATAATCAATATAACAAAACAAACTACAATCCCCAACTTAGTTTGAGTCTTCGGTAGTATATAATATTATTGGTCCTTTTAAATACAAGTGACTTTTCTGACCAATCAGTCCCATAAACACCATCTTGACCCATCCTCTTTCTTTCGATGGTCTTCTCTAGAACTTTTTTATGTCCCAATGGGTAAACGCGACTGGAATTTAAACCTTCTAGCCAAGCGACTTTTCATGACCCTGTCGGCTTGCTATCTGCATTGGAGCCTACAAGATAGTCATATTTCATAAATCTGGTCTATACGGGTGGGAAATCATCACACAGCATCATTTACATACCACTAAATCATAAACATCATCAGTACATCTGAACATTATCATTCACGATTGTTAGGGTGGGATAATCCTTTGCATCTTTAATAGAACTTTCTGTAATTTTTTTTTAAACATTTTGTTGGTTTTTACAACAAACAAAGCATAACCAACACACCCGACATTCCAGGTTTCAAGCTCCTTGGCTTACTTTTACACAACATTCGTTGTTGTCTCCCCCCCCCCCACTTTTAACTCGAGCTTCCCCTTCAACACTTAGGACTTCTTGTCTCATGGGGTTATACCCTTCTATCTGCCTCTGGCGTGTCGTCTTCGCTGGAATCGTCACGGGAGGTTCCCGACAATGTGGTTACCATTTGTCTCCATTCTATCAGGGGCCCCACCTCGTTGTCCTCCCCTCTGTTGGCTGCCTCATACAATACTACCCTCTCGGCATTCGCCTATTTCAGGAGGTCGTTCCACCATGCCTCTAATCTGGTTCTACGGGCTGCTTTCCAGCTCATGGCGATTCTCCTTTTGGCCAGGATATAGGCCAGGTCCTTAGGTTTGCATATGTGTTTAGCTTTGCGTGGTCTGGCAAATCCCCCCAGCATTCATGCCCACATGGATTCCACATCTAGCTTAGTTCCCTTATCGGCTAGTCGTAACTTGACTTCCTCCCAGAATTTTGCCACTTCCGGGCACGCCCAAAACATGTGGGTCATCCCTGCATCCACCTCCCTGCACTTGGGGCATTTTGTTACTGCTGTGTTCCCAAATCTGGCTATCGTTCGGGGGGTCAAGTACGCCCTATGGGTGACATACAACTGGATCTGCTGCAGTCTCACGTTCCTGGACATCTTTTATGGTATCTCAGGGCTCTTTCCCACTGCCCATCTTGCATGGGTGTTCCCGCTTCTTCCTCCCAATCCCATCTCAGTTGGGGCGGCTCCTTACTTACTCCAGAAATCAGCAGTACGTAAATCCGAGATATTTCGTGCCCTCCCTCAGAGATGTCATACATTGATTCTATGGCCGTATCAGGTTGTTCTGCTATTGCTATTTCAGACCATATTTCCTTCACCCGTTTAGTTATCCTATTGTATGTAATATATTGTCCTGTATGTATCCCAGTTTCATCCACTATCGTTTGAAATTCCAATGCCTCCCCATCTTGCCATATATCCCCCAAGGTTGCTAGGCCTACCGGCTCCCAGTGTTTACGGATCCCTTTTCTTAATTGCTCATCCACCCCGTTCAGCGCTACAAGAGGCGCCTGCGGGGAGTATGGGGCCTGGTTTCTCAATGCGAGGCACGCCTTGCGCCATATCTTCCAGCCCAGTTCCAGCATTTTTGGTCGCCCTAGCATCTCCGATTTGGGTAGCCATATCAATTCTTTTAGGAAGTAGGGGTCGCATTCGCTCCTCAGCAATCTAGATCCGCTGTCTCGTCTTCCGACAACCACCTAGCCACATATTGCAGCTGCCCTGCCAAGTAGTACATCTCGAAGTTTGGTAGGTTTATGCCCCCTTTGTCATACATGTTTTTTAACTTCCATAGGGCCACTCTGTTTCTGGAGTTATGCCACAGGATGCCTCTGCATATACTCTGGAGACTAATAAAAAGTGCTTGGGCAACATGTGCGGGATGTTTACAAACAAATATAGTAACCTAGGCAGGACCACCATCTTGAGCATGGCTGCCCTCCCTACCATTGCCAGGGGGAGCTTCGCCCAAAACCCCATGCTGTTCTTAATTCCTTCTACCGCCCTTTCTGTGTTATGTTTGTGCTCGTCTATGGTCGTGTGGCAAATGTTAATTCCCAGGTATCTGAATGTTTTAGTCTGCCAGGCTATCTGCAGGATAGGTAAGTTCTCCCATGGGATTCCTCTATACCTTCCCAGGAGGAACATGCACAATTTTCTGGGGTTCACTGCTATACCTGAAAGAATTGCATAGCGCTCCATCACCTCCAAAATATACTGCAAATTCTCCTCTGGGTACCGTAAATATAGCAACATATCGTCCGAATTGTAAGGGAGAATTCTCTGTTTAGGCTGAATTTCCTAACCTAGTGAGTCCCCCAGCAGCTTTGCTGGATTTCTGGAGTTTGTTTTTTTCTCCTGTCAAGAGTGAGACTCTTTTTCTCCCACTCTTGGACATGATGTGTGGTGTTCCTTTGAATGTTAATGTGTTTCATGGGCTATGGGGTCTTTTACTCCATAGGGTGTCATATGTTTTTTTCTATGTGTGTTACACCGCACCCTCCGTGCAGTAACACCGGGGTGTCATAGTGACCCCCCACCATAGACTCCATACCCTGGGACTGACTACTGTCTCCTAGGGCATGTAAAGTCACCATTGGCTTTACTAGTCCCAAATTACTAACAGAACCAGTACAAACGATCATATTGTGGACGTACTGGTAGGGGCAATTCGATTGCCCCTGGGTCTGTTGTTTGTGGGGGTACTGTCCCGTCCCCCCTCGTCGAGTTTTGGCTGGTGGCAGTGGATACTACTTTTTATATTCAACCGCAAATATATCTCTATGGGATTTTCCCATTGTTCGAGGCTAATACTTTTTTAACATAGCCTCTAACATACCGCCGGTTTATTTATTTAATATTAATTCACCGGTTGGTATTTTCTGCCAGAACTTGGTTTTAAAATGGCGTTTGTGTTCGCCTCTGTAACTCCAAACCAAAGGTCGAGCCCTTTGTTCCACGTTTGGCAGGCTTCTACACAGAAGCCCTCCAAAGTGGTGCCACTCTGTCTGGGTACCACAGGGGGTGTGGGAGGGGGTTTAGGCACCCTGGACTGAGTTGCCTTGGCAACTCAAGTCACACTCTTGTGTGATTGGCCCAAGTGGTGAGCCGGCTGGCTCACCACTTTGCATGTTTGATTGACAGCTAGGCTGAATGAATGGGGGTTTCTTGCATAAAAGCAGGGCTTTTGGGACTGGAACTTCAGAAGTCGCCACAGGACCTGAAAATCCGACGAGGGAAAGCTGAGCCGACCTGCTACGATGACACCACTGGTGGAGCTCTGCTGAACCGACTCACCACTTCCCGACGACAGAGGAGATCTCCCGGCTGGAGAGTCTTCTTCCCTTGACTGGTGGGCACAACCAGTTTACCTTCTTTGCTCACATCCCAGGACGTCTTGTGGTCGAATTGCCCGTGCCAAGCACCTCGGCAACCGGATAGCCACTTACCACTGGACCGCGAATAAAAGGACCGCTCCTTTTAATTGAGAACTCCGCGGCTGGTTTCTTCCCTGGCAGTGCAACGGACTCCTGTTTTCCTCCACGACGAGATCCTCTCTTCCCGCGGACGAAGCACCGACTTGCACCCGCTGCCAGGAACAACTGCCCCGCTGGAGCGTTCTCACCATTTTTAAGGTACCGTGTCCGCCAGGCCTCCCTTTCTAAAGATTGCTACAAGGTAACAATAATCCCTTAACCTTCTGGACTGGGCTGGCCGCCTTGACATCTAACTGGTCCCTTTCTATTGGTCCAACTCTTTCTGAAACCCTTGCGAGACGTTTGGGCACTTTCAACTGTGTGACCTTGGACACATTTCGTCCGGAGCCTCTTAAAGTGGGTCCGGCCTTGTTAACTTTGACTTTATGGTTTTAATCTGCCTTCTTCTCCTACTGTGTTCTTCTGAAAGTGTTGGGATCTGTTTCTATCTTTGCTCTGCCTTTCTCTCCCTTTTTAACCGATTGATTAGAGTGCCATCTTCGTTAAGCGCTCACCGTTGTCTGAAAATAAGTGATGCTTTACTTAAGACTTGTCTATAATCGTTGAAGGGGGTGTATATCTTTTAGTGACCGTGTTTTTGAACTGCATAAAATTGATGCCAGTGTGTTTAACTAGATGTGTTTTTTAAATAAATAATTATATTTCTTTTACACCAAGCTCTGGTCAGTGTTTGCTTGTTCTACGGTGTTCTTTTGACCTATTGTGAATACTCTGTATACTGCCTAACTCTTCTTGAGAGATGTCTGACTGTTCAGCCACAGCTACCAGGTAAATATGGGTGGTACAGACTGCTACCAATTGGGTTTACTGCCGACCACCTGTAGTCTTAAATCTTTTGCAGTGGTCCCAGAGGGAACTGCACATGTTTCTGCCCAACACTGGTGTACAGCAGTGGGATTTGTACTGAGTATACACTTTAGTGTGCTTTTTGAATATTTTAGGACAACTTACCACAAAACTTAGCACTAAAAAAGCTGATTTTCTAACTATGTCTGCTATGGAGAGTTATACCCTAGAATCATTGTCTGCCAACACTGCTGATTGCTTAAAAGTGTTGTGTAGACATAAGAATCTCTCTGAGAAGGGCAGGAAAATGGAACTTGTAGAAAGATTGTTAGAAAACCAAAGTCTGGGTGGTACAGAGGAATCTACCCCCCCCAGCAAATGTAGAAAAAAGTGATGGTATTGATCTGAATCAAAGCCTTGATAATGAGTCAGAAGAGTAAAGTGAACCTAATGAAGTTAGCCACTCTGAGCCTCTGTCTGCCTTACCTACTGTACCTACTGGGCCTATACCAGGTCCTACATGTAATCCTGCTTATTTTGAACTTGAAAAAATGAAGCTTGAATTAGAGTAAAAACTTTTATTGCTCAATCTGAATGAAACCAAGAGGTAGAGTTCAGAAGAATGAATGCCCAGGCTGAGCAGAAGCAAGCTGAGTTGCGACTCAGATAAATAGAGCTTAATCATGAACTAGAAATGAAAAAGTTGTCTGTGGAAAATGCTTCTCTCCCCTCTGGTTCCTCTAGGAGTTCCACTCCCAAAAGACCCCGGATGCCTAAGAAATTAGTGGGTATGTATGAACCTAAGTTGGATGTGTTGGATTGGTTAAAAATGTTTGAGTATAATGATGGGCTCCAGGACATCACAGGGAATGAGTTACTTCCCTGGTTGTTCTCTAGGCTTCCCCCTGTTGCAACTGATGTGGTAATGGAGTTGGGGGAGGTGGATAACAAGGATTATGAATGTGTGAAACTAGCTTTAATAGCTAGATTTGGGAAGACCCCTTCCCAGTACCTTAAGAGGTTTAGGACCCTCAAAAAGCATGATGGTACCCCTTGGGCTACCTGGGTGAGTGAACGTTTGAAAAACTTAGAGGGATGGATTAAGGGTTACAGGGTTAACACTTATGAAGGAATGAAGAATCTTGTAATGTTGGAGTCAATTTATGATGCCTGCTCTCCTGAGCTCAGGCAGCACTTGGCTGATTCAAAGGAATTGGATTCCAGGAAGTTAGCTAAGGCTGCTGACTTGTGGGTTGCCAACAGGGCCACTCACAAGGATTCCGGGGCTACTCAGAAAAAGGATGAGGGAAAACAGCCAAAAAAGGACTCCAAAGAGAATTCTAATAATTCCAATTCCAAAGAGGGCCCCAAACAAAACCATAAGGGTAAGCCACAAGGGAAACCGAATCAGGCTAGTGTACCTTCTGGTGCCAAACCAGAAGGAGGTCAGAACAAGCCACCATTCCAGAAAGCATTTGGTAAATGCTTTGTTTGTGGCTCTACTGACCATGTGAAAGGAGATCCCAGATGTAAGGGTAAACCTTCAGGGGTCTTTAGACCTTAGCCTTTGCTCCAGAGAAGGGAGTACAAATGGCAAGTGGAAACGTTCTATTACTGGCTGATGAACCCATTGGAGTCTCAGCCAGTGTTTCTTTAGTGTCTCTGGGTTTGTGGGAACAACAGAACTTAGATGTCTATAATTCTAGCCCAGATAATACTAAAGAGTATTATAAGGACAGTGTCCAGGTGAATGGTCAGGAGACTCCTGCCATTAGGGACACTGGGGCCAGCATAACTGTGGTGGACAAATCATTTTTTCAGGCTGAGGATGTTGCTAAGGCACCCAAACGCCTCACCAGGTTAGCTGGAGGGCCTGTGCAGATGCTTCCCCAACTACCAGTTCTCATCCAGTGTAATGACATGACTGTGAAAATACCTGTCGGCATACAAAGTGAGGTGCCAGGAAGGGTTCTGCTGGGTAATGACTTGACAACTCTTGGAGTAGTGTCACATACCCCCAGACCTCCTAGTAAAAGGTTACAGGAGCTCACCAGACCTGCAAGGGAGAGAACCATGAGAGGTGCTCCCAAGGAGATGATGAAGAAAGAGATCACTCCTGCTCCACTGGAGATGTCAGCTGCTGTATCTAAGAAACTAGAAGAAAAAGGGAAACCTAAAACTTCTAAAAAGAACCCCACAGCCAGCACTCCAGTGCAGCCAACAAGGACTTCCCCTCGGTTGTCCAAAGTTACACCAGTAACTCCCCCTCAAGCTGAGGCTGAGAGGGAGGTACAACCCTGTGTGGTTGAACTAGACTCTGAGGAAGAGCTAGTGGAAGGCCAGGAACTCATTGGAGACCTGGATCCTGTTGACCATCCTGAGCTTCAGTCTTTACTGGCAGAAGGTGGACCCAACAGGGCAGACTTCAGTGAGGGACAGAGAGAATGTCCAACTCTGGAAGGTCTTCGCCACCAGGCAGATGCTCAGGCTGAAGGGCAAGAGCCTGGGAAATATAGCTTACACTGGGAAGATGGCCTCTTCTACAGTGAACCAAAGGAGTCTGCACCTGGGGACAACAAACGACTTGTAGTACCCCAAGAGAACAGACCACAGTTCTTGCAGTTAGCCCATGAGATTCCTTTGGCTGGTCACCTGAGTTTCAAGAAGACTAAGGAAAGGCTCTCACTCTACTTTAATTGGCCAAAGATGGGGGCTGAAGTAGATAAGTACTGCAGGAGCTGCCACACCTGCCAGACTTATGGTAAGGTTGGCTCCAAGAATGTGGCACCTTTAGTGCCTCTCCCAGTTGTGGGAGTCCCATTTGAGAGAGTAGGGATTGACATAGTTGGTCCCCTTGATCCTCCAACCTCCTCAGGCAACAGGTTTATACTTGTTGTAGTAGACCATGCTACTAGGTACCCTGAGGCAATTCCTATGAGGACTGTTACAGCACCGGCTGTGGCTAAGGCCCTCCTTGGTATTTTTACCAGGGTTGGGTTTCCTAAGGAAGTAATCTCTGACATGGGGTCGAATTTTATGTCCCACTACATGAAAGCCATGTGGAAAACCTGCAGAGTTACTTACAAGTTCTCAACAGCATACCACCCTCAGACAAATGGATTGGTTGAAAGGTTCAACAGAACCATGAAGAGCATGATAGGTGCTTTAGAAGACCCCCTTAAAAGAAAGTGGGACCTTCTACTGCCATGCCTTCTCTTTGCTTATAGAGAAGTCCCTCAGGAGGGAGTAGGTTATTCTCCCTTTGAACTTCTGTATGGTCATCCGGTCAGAGGCCCCTTGGCCCTGATCAAGGAGGGGTTGGAGAGTGCTCCTTCCCCCAAGCCAGTCAGAGTGACTGACTATGTGATAGGTCTCCGAAGGAGAATGTCGCACATGATGGCAGAAGCAAGTGACAACTTGAAAGCTGGACAAGCATTGGTCAAGCACTGGCATGATCAAAAGGCTAACATGGTTGAGTTTACTCAAGACCAGCTAGTTCTCGTTATGATTCCAACAAGGCAGAGGGCCTTGCAAGACAAATGGATGGGACCCTTCAAAGTTGTGGGTAAACTTGGAGAGGTCAACTATCTGGTGGACTTGGGCAATCCCAAGGAGGCTCCAACAGTTTTCCACACCAACAGACTAAAAGCGTATGTCTCCAGACCTGATGTAGGAGCTTTGCTTCTAGCATCATCAGAGGAAGAAGAAGAAGAGTGAAGCTCTTCCGATCTCCTCAGAGGCTTACCTTTAGACGAAAAGATTGAAGGAGTAAATCTCTCTTCAAATCTGACACCTGAGCAACAGGAAGAGTGCAAATCTATGTTAAATCAGTTTGCCTCTCTGTTCTCACTTTCACCAGGCTTGGCCCCTTGGGGACAGCATGACATACTCACTGGTGACTGTCTGCCAGTCAAAAGTAGAGGATATCGAATGTCAGAGAATGTAAGAACCCACATCAAAGGTGAGGTCAGCAAGATGCTTGATCTCGGGGTAATAGATCCCTCTACTAGTCCATGGTCTAGCCCAGTTGTGTTAGTACCAAAAGGCAGGATCGAAAGAACTTGGATTCTGTGTGGATTACAGAGCTCTTAATGCAGTCACGAAGACTGATGCCCACCCTTTGCCAAGGACAGATGAGTTGGTGGATAGACTTGGTGCAGCCAAGTTCCTCAGCACATTTGACTTGACGTCAGGCTATTGGCAAATAGCCCTGACAGACCATGCCAAGGAGAAAACTGCATTTTCTACCCCAGTTGGCTTATACCAGTTTAAGGTTATGCCTTTTGGATTGAAAAACGCACCTGCTACATTTCAAAGGATGGTAAACCAGGTTCTGAATTGGATGGAGGACTTCTGCATGGCATACTTGGATGACATAGCAGTGTTCAGCAATTCCTGGGAAGAACATGTGGACCACTTGAGATATGTTTTGCAGGCTCTTGCAAAGGCCAATCTGACCATAAAGGCGAGTAAATGCCAGATTGGGCAGAGTAAAGTGGTCTACCTTGGACATGAGGTAGGAGGTGGAGAAATAAGGCCTTTGCCCAGTAAGATTGAAGCTGTGCACAATTGGACAACACCTACTACTCAGACCCAGGTGAGAGCCTTCTTAGGCCTCACTGGGTACTACAGGAATTTCATAGAGAACTATGGAACCATAGCTTCTCCACTGAATGTCATCTCCTCTCCTAAATTCCCAAAAGAGGTTAGAGGGAATGAGGAATGCAATCAGGCCTTTGAAACCCTGAAAAAGGCTCTTTGCCAAGCCCCAGTACTCAGAGCTCCTGACTACCACCAAACTTTCATTGTGCAGACAGATACTTAAAATGTAGGAATAGGTGCAGTCCTCAGTCAACTGGATGGGAAAGGTAGGGAGCACCCCATTTGTTTCATCAGTAGAAAACTGAAGGATCCTGAAACAAGGTGGGCAACCATTGAACGAGAGTGTTTTGCTATTGTGTGGGCTCTGAAGAAGTGTAGGCCATACTTGTATGGTTCTACTTTTGTCATTCAGACTGACCACCAACCCTTGAGATGGTTAATGCAAATGAAAGGGGAAAACCCAAAACTATTGAGATGGTCAATCTGCCTGCAAGGGTTTGATTTCACCATTGAGCACAGGTCAGTGTGTCGCCACCAAAATGCTGATGGTCTCTCTAGGATGTATGTCATCGACTAGAGGTATGAGATTCATCCAGGAGTGGATTAAATCCTCGTGTCCCTTAGTCTGGGGTGGGGGGGCGAGTGTTAGGGAGAATTCTCTGTTTAGGCTGAATTTCCTAACCTAGTGAGTCCCCCAGCAGCTTTGCTGGATTTCTGGAGTTTGTTTTTGTCTCCTGCCAAGAGTGAGACTCTTTTTCTCCCACTCTTGGACATGATGTGTGGTGTTCCTTTGAATGTTAATGTGTTTCATGGGCTATGGGGTCTTTTACTCCATAGGGTCTCATATGTTTTTTTCTATGGGCCTCATCACGACTTGGGTGGTAACGGTAACGCTATTAGCGCGGGCGGTATTAGCCCTACCGCCAAACTCCCCGGCGCTAATAGCGCCGGATCACGAGTTTGGCGGTAATGCAAGTCCCCATTCCCTACTGAGCCCATTCGGGAATGCCCCATTCCCCATTGGGCTCAATGGGGAATCTTCGCGCTAATACCGCCGGCGGATTTACCGCTGGCGGTAATAGCGCAAATTTCCCCCGAGCTCAGAGCTGGGGCAAAATCCGCCGAAGCCCTGATCCGGCGGACCCTTCAATCCGGCGGTAATAGCGCTACCACCGGATTTAAGGGTTACCGCCGAAGTCGTGATGAGGTCCTATGTGTGTTACACCGCACCCTCCGTGCAGTAACACTGGGGTGTCATAGTGACCGGCCACCATAGACTCCATACCCTGGGACTGACTACTGTCTCCCAGGACATGTAAAGTCACCATTGGCTTAACTAGTCCCAAATTACTAGCAGAACCAGTACAAACCACAATATTGTGGACGTACTGGCAGGGGCAATTCGATTGCGCCTGGGTCTGTTGTTCGAGGGGGTACTGTCCCGTCCCCCCCGTCGAGTTTTGGCTGGTGGCAGTGGATACTACTTTTTATATTCAACCGCAAATATATCTATGGGATTTTCCCATTGTTCGAGGCTAATACTTTTTTAACATAGCCTCTAACATACCGCCGGTTTATTTATTTAATATTAATTCACCTGTTGGTATTTTCTGCCAGAACTTGGTTTTAAAATGGCGTTTGTGTTCGCCTCTGTAACTCCAAACCAAAGGCCGAGCCCTTTGTTCCACTTTTGACAGGCTTCTACACAGAAGCCCTCCAAAGTGGTGCCACTCTGTCTGGGTACCACAGGGGGTGTGGGGGGGGGGGGGGTTAGGCACCCTGGACTTAGTTGCCTTGGCAACTCAAGTCACACTCTTGTGTGATTGGCCCAAGTGGTGAGCCAGCCGGCTCACCACTTAGCATGTTTGATTGACAGCTAGGCTGAATGAATGGGGGTTTCTTGCAGAAAAGCAGGGCTTTTGGGACTGGAACTTCCGAAGTCGCCACAGGACCTGAAAATCCGACGAGGGAGAAGTTGAGCCGACCTGCTACGACGACACCACCGGTGGAGCCCTGCTGGACCGACTCACCACTTCCCGACGACAATTGGGTTTACTGCCGACCACCTGTAGTCTTAAATCTTTTGCAGTGGTCCCAGAGGGAACTGCACAGGTTTATGCCTAACACGCATACAATGATATTAAGTGAGGACCTTCCCTGGTGTAGACCCCTATTTCTTCATGCTGCTGTCTCAGGCAGATCGCTAGTGGTTTGAGTGCTAGGATGTACAGTATCGGGGACCAGGGGCAACCCTTCCTTGTTCCCCTGCTGAGATGCCATTTGTCTGAAATTATTGCTCCCGTTTTAACCCCGTCTATTGGGGAGCTATACACCCTTCTCACCCACCTCAGGTACCCCGGCCCCATTCCGTATTCCTTCAAGGCCGCCATCATCCAAGGCCACTTCACAGAATCGAAGGCTTTAACTGCGTCTAGCGAGACTATTGCTATTTCACTTAGGTCAACCTCTGCCTGTTCTATGGCGTGGTGGAGTCTCCTATGATTATCGGATATGCTTCTGCCAGGGACATATTCGGTTTGGTCGGGATGTACGAGTTTATTTATTACCTGTTTGAGTCCATTTGCCAGCACAGACGCGAGGATCTTTCTGTCTTGGTTTAGCATGGATAGAGGTCTATATGACGCGCAGTCTGTGCTTGGCTTGTCAGGTTTGAGGAGTGGGACAATAATTGCCTCTCTCAAGGATTCCGGCAGCCTCCCTTTCTCATAGGCCTCGTTTAGCATTGCCAGGAGCGGGGGGGAGCACTTCTTGCCTGTACGTTTTATAAAATTTGCTGGGGAGCCCGTCTGGCCCGGGGGCTTTGTTTGTAGGCAAGTGTATAACCACTATCTCCAATTCCTCTATTGTGATTGGGGCGTCCAGGCTTTCCCTGTCTTCCTCGCTCAGTTTAGGTAATCCTATGTCTTGCAGTGTCTCATGCTCAGCTATCTCTCCATCATCTTCATAGAGGTGTTTGTAGAATCTAAGGAAACCCTCATTCACTCCCTCCTGAGTATTCCAAACTTGGCCCGCTTCTCGTACTAACTCTCTGATTGCCGATCTGGGTGTTTCATTTTTGTATAGCCATGCGAGCAGCCTTCCTGGTTTGTCTCCCCCAGCATGTTGTCTTTCAATGTATTTTTATAATTCAGATTGCATAGCCTCTCCCATAGCCCATCGCATGCCAGTTGTAATTGGCTCGCCCGTTCAGCGCCCTCCTGTGAGGTGCCCCCCTTGTTCATAAGAGCCTCCAGTTTCTTTTCAGTCTCCTGTAACTATAGCTCTATTCCCCGTTGGAGCCCTCTGGATTTAGATATGGCCGCCCCCCTCACTACCACCTTAAAGGCCTCCCAGATGGTGCCCTCTGACCCCACACTTCCAGTGTTGTTTTCGAAGTACCCATTTATCTCCTCGCTTATATCTTCCCGGAATGCTGTGTACTTCAGTGCCTCAGCTCTAAGCCTCCATGTCCGTATCCTGGCCCTGGGGAGCTGATGTCGCCATGTCAGGACCTGGGGGGAGTGGTCCGATAATATTCTTGCCTTATATAGTATAAGGATGGAACCGGTGAACTGATGTAGAACGGGTGAAGTGGGTGGAACAGGTGAAATGGTAGCACGGATGAAGTAGGTGAATGAACAGGTGATGTGCTTGGAACCGGCGAAGTGGGCGGAACTAGTGAAGTGGATGAAACGAGTGAAATGGGTGGAATCAGTTAAGTGAATGGAACGTGTGAAGATGACCTATGTGGATGGATGATGCATGGAGTAAGGATAACGTGGGTAGAACGAATGAAAGGAACAGTGTGAAGATGACGTATGTGTATGGATGATGCACGGAGTAAGGATAACGTGGCTAGTACGAATGAAAGGAGTAGTGCATAAAATGGTGGAGTGCATAAAATGGTTGAAGTACATGGAACGGATGGTAGCGCATGGAAGGGATGGGAGCGCATGGAACGGATGGGAGCGCACAGAATGGCGCGATGTACATGGAATGGTTTGGAGGGCAAGGAACGTCTGAAAGAGCATTGAAAGGAACGGTCTGAGTGCTTGAAACGGTCGTAATGCACAGAACAGTCAGAGTACATGGAACGGATGAAGTTCATGGAACTATTGGAGTGGACGCGATCTCAAGCACCTAAAGTAAACCACCATATTCACATCTGCACGCTTACTCTCTTCTTTACACCACCACTCAAATAGAACACAGCAATACTATGACACCATTCAGTATCGCTGTTTTCAATCCAACATCTGCCTCATACTCCCCATCACTAACTAAACACTGCTGGTTACACACTCCCCAGCCAGGCGTTCTCCTCAGGCCTAACACAGCCACAATCGATCTGGATAAATCCTGCCAGAACGAACACATGCTCTTGACCTCTCATCCACCACACCTACCGCTAAGAAGCAGCTATTACACGAATGCCACACCAGCTGCACACATATCCAGTGCTCACACGCACCTTTGACTCTCTCTACTGACTTGAACTTCGGTTCCCAAGGGCGTTCAACCTACCAGCGCCTTCAGACCATACCAATGGTACATAAGGCGCTATATAAATGCAAAGTAACATAACATAACATAACATATAATCTGAGCCCGTTATCTCTCCTGCAAGTTCTGGGGTGACGAACATGTAGTCCAGTCTTGTGAATAGGTTATGTGGGGTGCCATAATGCGAGTAGTTCCTATCATTCGGATGTTGCTGTCTCCATATGTCTACGAGCCCAAAGTCTCTCAGCAGGGCTTGTAGCGCTTTTGCAGCAGGGGTGGGCTCATCTAGTTTCACGTCTGATCTGTCCAGTTTGGGGTCCAGCGTGCAGTTGAAGTCCCCTCCCCAGATGGCCGCACCCCCCCATGTGGGGACTTATTTTGCTATATAATGTCTTGAAGTAGGCAACCATGTCTTGGTTAGGGGGCATATGTGTTTATGATGCTCAATTCTCTATTCTCTAGCAGCCCCCAGATCATTGCCATCCTCCCGTCCGACTCCACCGCAACCTGCAGCATCTGGAAGGGTACATGTGGTGCCACCCAGATAATTACTCCCCTGGCGTATGCAGAGTACGTAGCTGCTATAGTGGTCCCTTTCCACTTTTTTTAAAACTAGCTCTTGCTTCTCTTTAGTGAGGTGGGTTTCTTGTAGTAAAGCTATATCTACTTTCTGCCTTCTCAGGTACATCAATACCTTATTCCTTTTCAGGTAGCTATTGAGTCCCCTGACGTTCCAGGTTATTATTTTAAGGTCTCCCATTGTCTTCCATTACCCGTCTCTTCTCCATCTTTCTTCGTCCATTACCCCAGGTGTATTTAACTCGGATCAAGCACAAAGACGCTTGGGTGCAAGCTCGTTCCCTAACAACTATCACAACAATATGTCCTGTCTCAGGAGGTTTACGTCTGTTTGTACTGCATCTATTTTGAAATCCAGCGTCTCTTTGAGTGCAGTCAAAGCGGCCTCCAATTCGTTTCCCACGCCACTTTGAGGTCGGCGATGGCTTCCAGCATCTGCCGGTCACCCCGCCCTGGGGAGGCATCGCTTTGGGCATTTCTTCCTTTCCTCCTGGCTCCCTCCGATGGTTGCAGAGTTTTCGTGAAATCCTCCATCGTAGACGGTTTCCCCTTCGTCTTGGTCTGTTTGGAGGCCATTCCGGTGTGTTCCAGGGTAGCAGTAATGGTAGAATGTGGCCACGCGTCTAGTTATGACTGTGCGCTTCTGATCGGCGCCGGGTCAGTGCGGGGGAGCTGTCCCCTGTGTTGCGTCCGTGGGGGGAGTAAGGTTCACGGGGGGCCTTTTTAAGTCTGTTGGATCTCACTTGGGTGTTGCCTTGGCTTCTCTGTCCCTCTTCAACAGTGTTAGGCGCGTCTCAGGCTCTTCCTTTTGAGGATGGTGTTCAATTCTGCTTCCTATGGGTCGTGCGGGCTTCCGTCTCGGTTACTGGTCCTCCGCATTTTGGTACCCATCAACTTCCAGCCCTTCAGTTTGGGCACCCTCCATGCCGTTTCCAGGTGTTTTGGCTGCTTTGTTCTCCCCCTTGGGTGGTGGGCCCCTTTGATCGCTGTCTGAGTAGCGCTGCCGGGGTCCGGCTGACCTGTCTGTGGCTTGCACTATGGGTGGCCTTGGCCAGTATCGCGCGTACCTGCGCCTCCTCTTTGGCCAGTTTCTTCTCAGGCGCAGCTCTGATGGGGGTGCCTCACTGTGGGACAGTAGTGTGTGTCCCTCCTGAGTGGGTGGCAATGCGCTCGCTAGGGTGTGCTGCGTCTTGGCTGGCCATCCTCCTTACGTGCCCTCCAGGGTGTGTTTATGACCAATGGTCCCCCTTGTCTGACTGTTGGAGCTGCGGCCCCGCTGTCGCCCGGCGTAGCTTCACTCACGGCCCAGCGCATATGTCGTTTGTATTCCTGGGATCTGACTGGCCCCGGCGATGAATGGCCCTTATGTGTCACTGCCCAGTGCCCCCTTGTTTCTGTGCCCTGTAGGTAGTGTGCCCTTATTCACGGGTCTTTGTCCTCTGTGGTAGCATACATTTATGAGTTGTCAGCTTGCTGTAGTAGAGTGTTGGGGTTTGCCTTCTCAGGGTGCCTCTGCAAGCTTTGTAAATGCACCCGGTTCATGTATCAAGGGACGTCAACATTGCAGTCCATGCTTCCATTCCGGCTGCCTTCTGGTTACAATGTGGCCGTGTGCCTCGTGCCTCGTGCCGGCGGACCACACTGGGTCGAGTATGGGCCATCGGGGGGGGGGGGCTTTATGATTCAGGATGTGCTGTACAGCCCGGGGCTGTACTGTGGAGGCGTCCTGTTACACAGTGCCTCCGTGCAAGCGGCCCTCAGCGGTCCGCCCGGCCCCTCCTTGCCAAGGAGTGCCTTCCGTTTTCTGCCCCCTCCGGAGCCTCCTATCTCCGTGCCGTCCGTCCAGATGATGCTGGCCGCACGCCTCAGGCGCCCCCCCACCTCTCGGTTCTGGCCACTACCCGCGCCAAAACCCGGGGGCCCCGCTCAGCCCTCTGGTGTCGTCCAGCCCCCAGATGCGTGTCAGCCCTAATGTGTCGCTCCTACGGCAGCACCACGCCGATCCTCATACATGTGCACGGCTGTGTCGCACTGACCCGCAAGGTGTGCTTTTTCCTCCTGTGCGCTTCCAGTCCCGCCAACGAGCTCTCCCTAGAGCCTGTTCTGCTGGCTTACGCTGCAGGACCCCTCTTCCTCACTATCGCAGCATACTGTCCCCAAGTCCTTTGTTCTGTGGGAAGGCGGCCATTTTGGTGAAAGTCCTCCGGGGCGCCACTTTCCTTTCGTTCCGTGTAACTTCTTCAAAGTAGATCGGATTCTGCTCCGGTTTGCAGGTTACCCGCCGTGTGTGTTCCCATGCCGATGCTTGTGTTTTTGGGTTAGGATGGTGCAGTTTATGGAGCTGATTTCCTCCAGATCGTTGTCGGATTTCCGGGAGCTCCAGATCAACCCGGCCTTCTACATGGCTGGTTAGCCACACACCCCCCCCCAGGAACTTTCTGTAACATTAGTATTGAAAATCTGAATTCTATGTCAAGACACAGAGGCTCGGAGTATGCTTGTTCAAATCTTACCCATCACCAACGTTGCAAACCTCTCAAATAATTTCAAATAAAATGGGCCTCATTACGAGTCCAGTGGTAACTGAGCTGGAAAAACCGGCAGGTTACCGCCGGACTGTTATTATCATTCCGCCTCCGTGATTCCCGGAATTACCGGGGCATTACAACCCCGGTGACCCGGGAATTCCGGAGGCAGAATTCTGTAAGTCCCCATTCCCATGGAGTCCCATAGGACTCCATGGTGATGGGGACAATGGAAAAACTGTCTATGACAGAGCCGGTGTTTCCATGTCCACCTGCAGGCGGGTGGTGTTAAACCCACCAGGTCAGACCTGGCGGGAGTGGCACCTCCCACCTGCAGGACTCTTAATCAGCCGGTCCGGAAAGAATGGTGGTGGCGGTTTTACCACCACCATTCTTTCCGGGCCGGCTGACTTGTAATGAGGCCCAATGTCTTAAAAGTAAACTAATTTCACTAATCCGTCACCTTCATAATATCCTTCAATCGAGCCCCTACGTTGTATGCTTTGGAGGCCATTGCCCCTCTTACTGAATGTGTGCAATAGCTTTCAATATCGATGCATGCCTGCCTGCTGTAGCAATCATCTCACCATGGGTTACCATCCTATAGGGTTTTCGTAACACTATGAGCAATTGTGGAACTACTGTGGGTCGCAGCTCTTTTGTCACGTTTTCGTACGTTGTTAAGCATCAAACTGGACATAGTTTAGGTTGATTCGGAATGAGTCTTGAGATACTGTCCTCAAACCCATCTTTGTTCTCTTTATGATAAAGAACATCACTCCTGTTGGAGATACAGATTTCCTGGTAACTTCCAATTCTCTCACATCAGATACTCTCTTGCACGATATGAGACGTAGAAACATTGTCACTTTGTCAGTGCCTTTCTGGATAAATCCATGTTGTCAGGCCACTCTGAAAATAACCTTAACACCCTATTGACGTCTCCCATTTGTGGGTACTTTGCCATAGGTGGCTTGGGCATTTTTATGCCACTCAACAATCGGCCGCTGCAATCTCAGCGGGTGGGCCGCTGAGATTGCAGAGCACGCTGTATTAATGGTCCTGTACGCCCTCCCTTACACCGCCATTTGTGCTAGGTAATTTGTTACATGCACCACATCTGTTACAGAGAAATGTATGTTCGTCTCCATACACCAACTATGCCACTTTACCCAAGCTGATCCATAGGCTTTCCTAGTCCCTGGAGCCCAGGATTCTTCGATATTGTGTTCAGCCTCGCCTGATAATCCGGCCTAGCCCAGGATCCCCTGAGATGCCGAATCTTCCACCTCTGCAGAGCCTGCACAGCCCTTTAATGGAGTGGCCCAAGGAATATCACCTGAATAGATGATGCCAAGTGCCCCACCAGTCTGGCTATTTCCCGTAATTACATACTCTCTCGCGTTAGCGTTCCTGATCTCTTTTTTGATGCTCAAAAGATAAGCTTTGGGTGCCATGGTTCATGTCTACTACGAATCCCAGAAACTCCATGTCTGCTCCTGCTGCAGTTGGGATCTCTCCCAATTCACTTAACAGCCTAGTTATTGCAGTAGATCTATCGTGACTTTCACCTGATCTCTGATCAAATTCCTGTCCTCACACATTATGCATATGTCGTCCAGGTATATGATCAAGCGGATAACTTGTTCTCTCAGATGGCTCACCACAGGCTTCATCAACTTGGTAAAGCACCATGGGTCTGATGTTAGCTTGAACTGTACAAATGTGAACTCCCATATCCGGTCCCTCCATCGGAACCATAGAACTCTCTGGTGTCCTGACGCAAGGGCAACCATTAGGTAGGCGTCCCCGAGATCTATTCTGGTCAACCAGTCCCCTTGCTATAAAATGTCTCTCAGGAGGTGAATACCCTCCATTTTGAAGTGTCTGTATACTATGAAGCTGTTCAAACATCTTAGATTGATAACTGGCATTGGCTTGTGTTTCACTTTTACCAGAAACATATTGCTTATAAAGCAGTCTGCTTCGTCTGCTACTTGAACAATGGCTGCTTTCTGCTCCCATATCTCTGTGTCTAGTAACTGGTGGTCTTCTTCGCTTGGTTCTAAAGGTCTCAGTAACCTTGCTTGCACTGGTAGGGTATAAAAATCTAGGTGAAACCCTTGGACCGTGTATAGCACCCACGTATCTCTGGATATGAGACTCCAGTTTGTGCTAGCCTACTGCCTGCTGTGGGTATGCCTTCACTCATTTTTCGCGCTTGCTGCTTTCAGTTTGCGCTATGCTGTTGTCACTCTGCGTGCCGCCAGCCCCTTCCTTTGCCTCTTCCCCTCAAGGGGAAGAACGCGCTCAGCTTACAGTGATCCTGTTCCTTCAAGTGGCTCCTGTCGCTGTTGGACCTGCCATATGCATACCGGCTGGCAGAGCGACCCCTGCCAGCCTGCCTGAAAACCTGCTTGCCAAAGACTCTCTTCAGCAAGCAAGTGCCTTATCTAATGCAGCATAAGTATTAGCAAACTTATTTAGTCCCTCAATGAACGAGGTCCCGAAAGGTTTGCCTTTGGCTGCAGCCTCTGAAGTGGCCGGTTCGCTTAGCTTCAGGTCAATCTTAACTAGGAGTGAACTCTGCCTTTCAGCAGTGAACGCACTGTTGGCATTCGCCAACAGGTAGATGGTGCTCTGAGACCACCCCGTCAACAGCACAGGATCAATGTTTTCATTCTTCTCCTTCGCTTCTTTTGCCATCAGCAGGATTTTCGTAATCTGACCCACAACATCCAGCATTTTATCCTGGCATGAGCGTCACACATTCTGTCACGCACTCTCACCCCACACATACCCCCGTTAGTGTACCCACAGCACAATTATCTTTGTTGCACTTTAGTCAGATGGGATAAGACTCACTTGTACAGGTTGGCCCTCAGGGTCGAGCGCAGCATGCCACGTATAACATGCATACCCGTTACATCCTTTTCTGCATTGGCAGTTGCCTTGGCGCCTGCGTGCCAGAGTGATCAGACCGACACTTCCGTGTCGCGTGACCGCTCTCCTCCACTCATGTGACTTGTTACCTCACTCACGTGATGTGGATGCGCGTCCCGTGATCCGGAAGAGGCCGGTACTAAAAGGCTGATTTGCGGAGTACTCGTCGCTTCACAGCTGTTTTCCGGACACTGTTTGGCGGTTTGTACCTGCTATCGACATCGGAATTCTTATCTCGGATATTGCTTCCTGGACTCCCTTGGATTACCCTATTGAATTGTTGCTTGGAACCGTTTATTCATTAACAATCTCAGACTGCTTCTCGGACTGCATTGGACATCCCATTCTGGTACTTTGTTGTCGGTTCTTGTTAAGCAACTCAAGCCTTCCTGAAACAACTCTACGTGACCCGGACTTCAGCACAGGTGGTCTTCCTTGCCTGCAAATGCTCGCAGAGCGGGTACTTGCAAACGTGGGACTGCACGTGAGTCTCGGAACCCTTCCCCCACCTTCTAGGTTACCCGTTGTACATCAATAGGTAAGACTCTCCAGATTCTCTGTATATCAAGTTACTGTCATTGCCTGGTACTTAATATTGTTTCCTTTTCAGCGGCTTCGGGTCTCCAGCGTTCCGTGGGTCCAGGCTTCAACACCTTCCACCTGTGGCCTCAAGGGTTGCACAGAGAGTGGCTTTTGGGTTCCCTCTGTGCGGCAATTGGGGACGGAGGTATCTCCGGTCTACACGACACTCAAGTCACAACACTATCTAGACCTTTCTTTACGTCTTTAACCTCTCTGCCCATATAGATGACCATTCGCTCATCGATCTCTGGGTTTTCAGCAATCCCATATGGCAGATGTGGTCTGGGACACACTGCCCTAAGCTTATTTCTAGCCTCCTTTGATAGACGTGTCCTGTGCTGCTTCTTCAGATATGCTGCAATTTTTTCGGGCGGCTCCCACTCAGATGACCGTGGATGAATAAGGGAATCCGGATAAAAGTCATCACTGTACCCTTCTCATTATCTGTGTTTTTTCTTTTCTTGGGAGCTTTCCTGTGACCTCCCTCACTGGAAGATGATATTGTCTCCACCTCATCCTCGATGGATTGGTACTGGCAGTCCTCGTCCTCCTGCTCATCCTGGCTGCTCAAGGATAAATCGTGCCACATGCTTTCCTTAACCCTCGGCCTCACTGCCTTTCTTTTGCCACCTTTCACCTTCCATGATGTGCCTGGGGGGTCTGGGCCTCTTGCCCTACCGACTTTTTTTCCTTCCCCTTTCACTATCCCAGGCTCACCTGCTCCCTGGAGCTCCTCCATACCTCGAGAGAATTTCAGCCAGTCCTCCATAAGGGATAATGGACGAGACCCCTGTCCCAGACTGGCCCCCATTGCCTTAATAATAAAGTATTAGATGTAGGCAGTAATTTATGAGATTGGGTCAGGCTATTGCTGAACTCTCAGCAGTCAGGTTTTACTGGGGACTGAGCCTGTCACAGTGCTTGAGGCACTGTGCACTTACTGCCAGCAGGAGCCGCGCAATGCTTCTGGTAGTCTTTTTCAGTTGAATTAATGATCCTCTCACGAAGCGCGTGTGATCACTGGTGCAAACCGATATTATCTTTTGCCCACATTCGCCGTAACTCTCCTCTGGATTCTGGCCATGCACAGCAATGGTAACGGATGTGTGATCACAAGTGCCAGAACTGCGAAGCCTTGTCACGCTGTGATCACCTTCCGTGATCGTTGTGCCCCCTGTCCGCCAGCCTGTGATAGTGTGGTTGATTGCGTGATAGCCCCGTCGCGACCGCACTAACTACCTGCCGATATGCTCTGTCTTACTCTAACAGCCCACAGCGCTGGCACTGCTAATGACTGCCTAAAGTGAGCGCGGCACATTTAAATCATAAAAAACAATGCGATGTATGTTTTGTTTGTTTTTGTTTTGTTTATTTGATAATGTGCACCAAACCCACAGGTAGCCGGGCGCAACGGTACAAGAATATTTAAGCTTAGTTGCAGTACATGATTATTACAGAGGACACAAATGGCAGTAAAACATCTCTGATAAAAGCATATGTACAAGGTAGAGAGGATGCAGAACATATATACATGGGTGCAAGGGTACATAAAAAATAGTGGAGGGTGGTCATCTAAAATACAGTTTCCTGAAGATCAGGCTAATTAGAACAGAAGTCAGGGATTCATTGGGGATGCAGTTACTCTGAATCTTTAGTTCGGAGCCAAGATATCACGTTACCTCTGAATCTAGCGTAAGGCTGGTCCTCTCTTTAGGCAGTAGGTAGGGCGTTCCAAGCGTGTGCAGCTCTGACTGGGAAACTGGCACTACCTGCTGTAGATAATCTAAATCTGGGGATTTCTAGTGCGAGATGGTTAGAGGCTTTGGTGTGGTGAATGGTGGTTCTTCTAGTCAGTCTGGCAGAGATATATGGGGGTGCGGTATTGTCGAGTCCTTTGTATGTAAGGGATACCGTTTTGAGGAGTATTCTGGCGCTGATTTTTAACCAGTGGTGGGCTCTCCTGATATTAGATATATGCTCTCTGCGGGGGATGTTCAGGGCAGCTCGGAGGGCGTTATTTTGCAATATTTGCATTTTGTTTATGATGTTTTTGTTGGCGCCTGCATAAAGGGCATTATAATAGTCAAGCTTAGACATTATTAGTGCATTGGCTAGTGTGGTACAGTTGGTTTTGGAAAGGTAAGGTCTGCAGGCCCTGATCAGTTTACAAATGTAGGCTGTAGAGCAAACCATGGAGTGGACTTGTTTTTTGAGGGATAGTGTAGAATCAAGGTAGAAACCAAGTGTTTTGACCTCAGTAAATACTTTAATTATATTGCCATCTATTTTGAAGCCAGAATAGCTGGGACTAAGTTTTTTGAGGTTGGAGTCGTACCCCGAATCAGGATCTCTGTTTTTTCGTCATTCAGGTAGAGGCCGCGAGAGGCCATCCATGCCTGAATGATGAGGTACATCTTATTTACCATGGCCGTGTATTCGACAAAGTTGCCAGAAAGGGGCATAAGGATTTGGGTGTCGTCCGCATAGTTTGTATACGTGACCCCCAGTCTGTCAAGTTTGTCAAATAGAGGCTTCGTAAAGATATTGTACATTGTGGGGGAGACACATGAGCCTTGTTGGACGCCACAAGTAATTTGAATTGAATCCGCTGAAGCTAAGGGGGAGAACACTCTCATCGTACAGTTTGCTAGGAAGGATTGTACCCAGGCTATAGCTTTGCTTGAGAAATGGGCGGCTGACGCTAGATGTTTGCATAACACTGCATGGACCACCAGGTCAAAGGCTGCCGATAGGTCAAGGAGGAGGAGCATAGCTGTTTTACCTTTATCCTTCAACTCGTCGATTTGTGTCTTGAGGTCAATTAGAGCCGTTTCAGTACCATGTTGTGGTCTGAATCCAGATTGGCGTGATCCTAATAGTTGGTTCTCTTCGGATAGTGTTGGATCTGGAGGTAGGCTACTCTTTCGATGATTTTGAGGAGGAAAGGGACCGTAGTACTGGGCCTGTAATTAGTGGGTATAGTTGGGTCGAGAGTCTGTTTCTTGAGGAGTGGTAGTACCCAGGACTCTTCAAGGTTAGTCGGGACGATGTGTCAGGTTTCAGGAGCTGTGGTTGACTGTGGGGAAGTACATGTGTGTTTAATATGCTAAATGGTTTGGGCCTTAACCTTGAAGTACAGAATGTGGAGAAATTCCCAAGCCAAGATGGTGATTTCAAGCAACATTCCCGATTGGTCAGCAGTTCAGAAAAGGCATTGTCAGAACATTCTAAACTGCCTTTCATTGTCAGCAGCCCAGCAGGAAGGACCTATGTATGAAGAGCTGGTACATTTTGAGACTAATTATTGGGCCTTACTAAGAAAAAGAATCATCTGGACTTTGGAGTTTGGTTGGAGAGTATTGGAATCAATCCCAAGATCATCTTAAGAAAACAGAAGCAAGCTAAGTGACTTTATTTTTTACATCAGTTCATTTCTCTGAAAAGCTTATAAACTCCTGTATTTCAGTTTATGGTTATTATTCAATATCTATTTTTAGAGGAGTACAAGTGTTTTTGAGAGCGTTCACCTTTTAGATAATCTTTCCTTTATTAATTGCATTGCATGAAGTACTTGTGCCGTTAATACGTGCTAGCGTTCATTTCTTTTACTGCTTATGGGGTTTTCGTTAACGTCACGCGAGCGCTTGTGTTAGTTTAACATATTTTGGATAGTTTTGAGCGCAGTGTTTATTAGTGCTCCTTCCTGTTCGGTTTAGTAGTGTTACGCTGTCTGCGCAAGTGACAGTGTGTTAGGTATCATTGGAGTCTCATCCGGAAAACATTTTGTTCGTTACGTTTTACTAACATCTAACTTACGCGTGTGTTCTTCTCTAAAGAGGAAGCCTCTGCTGCAGTCGGAGTTCAGTATTTTTATACACGCCCGTGTGATTTATCTAAAAACACTTCCCTCAAGGGTACGGACTCACGCACGTTCAATCACTAAAGGAAAGGTTTATTTGCTGAAGAAAACAATATTCTATCGCGCATGCGCATTAATCCACTACGTTTTCTCAGCAAGACTATTTTTACGCAGGCGCAATACAAAAGTAAACATCTTAATACTTGAAACAGTGTTCTGTCGCGCATGCTCATTAATTCCACGACGTTTCCTGGCAAGACTATTATACACGCTCCGCTAAGACTAAAGGAAACCTAGTAATACAGAAAAACAGTATTCAGCCACGCATGCGCATTAAATTAAAGAGGTTTCCCGGCAAAGTCTATTGATTCCACATGTGCATACTTCTTATAAGGAAGAAACTAGTAATTGTACATGCGCTGAAGAGAGTTTTTTGTCGGATATAATTTTTGAGTAAAAGAAAAGCATTTAGCTTTCTTTTTTTATTTATAACAAGTTTGAAGAACATTTTTAAAGTATTTTAAGAAAGTATCAATCTGAACTTTTCTTCTTTTGGAATTGAACTGCATATAATTGTTTACTCAGAAGGAGTTTATATTTGATTTGACTACTTCAGGAATATTGTTCAGCAGTCTTCCAGTAACAAGATTTAAAACAGGAGACACACTTTTGTGACATTCTGAAAATTCCACAGTAAGAAATATAATCCTCTAGTATTGAGAAGAGGATATCAGGTATGGTGGAGTGTTTCTTCTTTTAATCTGAGATATAATTTTGGAGGGGAAGTAGAGTTTGGGACAACTAAAGGTTAGTAAACAAAATGTTATGTTATTTTGTTTTTCCCTAAATAGGTTGAGTGGCTACCAGAAGCAGAACGAGACCTGGAGTTTGTTATTTTGTCCCATTTCCCCCCTTTCCCTCGGGAATGCTAACAGCTAAACTGTTTATAATCAGTAGAGAGGTCAGCATTCATAGGGGACTGTGGGGGTTCAGCAGCTTCCGTGGACAAAAAATAAGTATTTGAAAAAAGCCTGACACGATGCTAGAGTTAAAGAAGGCGTTGATTAGCTTAGAGGGTGCTAGGTCTCTAGCTGTGTCCTTGATGACTTGAGGCGGGCAACTATCACTCTGGCAATTAGAAGGTTTCAGGGATAATAGAACCTTTTCTGTTTCCAGTATGGAGATATTAGTGAACCTGAAGGGTTTGTCAATGCTCGGCGGGTCTTCCAAAGGGGAGGAGTGAGTTCCTGAAGAATGCAGGGATGCTTTTTTGTTTGCTATTTTAGTTTGCAAGGTTATTATTTTGTTTGCTAAGGCGTTTTGGATGCTGGTGCACCACTGTTTATCTTTCGGGGCGTTATCGGTGGGAGCAATAGGATTTTCCATTTCCCGGAGAATAGTGAAGAGCTCTTTGGAATTGGAGTTGGCCTTGCTGATTCTATCGTTAAATGTGTTCTTTTTAGTTTGGAATATTTCTTTCTTGTATTTATTAGCAAAATTGGCGAGTAGTGTTTTGTTCTCAGCCGTTGGTGAGTGTCTCCAGAGAGCTTGGAGTTTTCTTTTTTTTTGATCCGTAGTTCTTTGACATGGGGAGTGAACCATGAATTGAGGTGGAACTTTTGTTTGCCTTTATGTAATTTGATTGGGGCAATGGCGTCCAGAGCCTTGGACATGGTGTTATTGAAAATCTCAACTAGTGTATTAGGGTCAGAATTATTAGAGCTAACAGAGAGAGCTGGTAGGAGGAGTGGGAGTAGTTTTTCCGCAGTCATTTCTTTTTTACTTATGGTTAGGAATGGTGGTGCTTTTTCACAGATAACCGCCTCTAGGGGTTCTATAGAGGATGAGAAGCCAATAAGGTGGTGGTCAGACCAGGCTTGTGGAGTAATATTGGTAATGGTGATGGAGCAGTTCAGGTTAGCTATCCAGTCTAGAGTACGTCCTTTTATGTGCGTGGGAGCTCGGACTGTTTGGGACAGGCCATGTTCAGCTAATATGGTTTCAATAGATTGGGCCGGTTTGTTTTTGGGATCATTAAAGCCCAGGTTGAAGTCACCTAATAGTAAGAGCTGAGTAGAGTTCTTTATGTTGTTAGTGAGGAGACAAGATAGGTCTTCCTCGAAGGTACCTAGCGGTCCCGGTGGTCTGTACACTAGAAGAATGGTTAGTGTACTATTATTGGAGATGGGAAGTTTAGCTGAAAGTAGTTCACACAATGTGATTTCAGGGGGTGAGGTAAGTCTGAGTGCTAATTTGTAAAACCACAATGAATAAACATATTAAATGGCTGTACTTAACTGGCTGGCTGAGCGGCAAAAACGAGGATGGGTCAGGATGGTGTTCAGTGCTTATGGGACCGATTGGTCAGAAAGGTCACGTTTTTTTAAAAGGAACAATAATACAAACTACCAAAGACTCAAACTAAGTTGGAGATTGTACTTTATGCTTTTTTGTTATTTTAATTATTGTTGAAATATTTTGCTGCTCGAGAAAGGTGTGAGGAACCCGAGGGCATCCTCCCAGCTACTCCCATCGAGTCTTCCTCTCAGGGGGCAGGGAAGGGACATCACTCTTGGATCCCGACCCTGGAGGTGGAGATGCGAGGGAGGGTCACCTGGGTGGAAGGTCCTTGGGGAGTGGAGGAAAGGTGCCTTTAGGTGAGTCATGGTATACCCTTTTCCCCTTATCAGACTACATCCTACCCTCCCTCTACCTGTGTAGGTTTTCATCAGTCTTCCCCATTGTCATACACTTCAAATGCCTCATATGCATATCCATTTAAGACTGGGACGAAGAAGAGGCCACTAGGAGTGATGCACACTACCCTCTGTGCACACCATTTTGGTACTGGGACAAAGAATAGTACCGTAGAACACCACTATGATAGTCAGGCATGTCCCAAACACAGAAGTACAGGACTTGCACCTGCAGCAAATTAGTGGTTCACAGTTGCATATAAAGAGAGGCCAGAGAGAAGCATAGCGATAAAGCAGGGCATGAGAGTGCAGCAATCTGAGGTGGAGCCGGCAGAAGATGGGTCAGTGAAAAGGGTGCCGAGTACTGCAGGGAGGGAAGCAAGAAAGACGCAGAGGCCAGAGCGGGCCGCAAGAGGGTCAAGAGATCTGTGTAGCTCTGTGCTCCCCATTGCGAGTGGGGAACATAGAAGTCTCCCATGCGCGACTGATAGCTGCAGGAAGCGAACGCTGCTCGCTGGAGCTCCCAGAGAAAAGTGGAGCGAGCCAGAACCAGAGAGGAAAACCAAAGCACCCAGAGGTGCGGCCGCACACGAAAACTCAGAAAGATCACTCAGGTCAGGGCGTTCCAGGGGCATGGGGTGTGTAACGGAAGATGCCAGTGAAGTAAAAGTATGTGCAAGGTGGTTCTGGAGACCAAATGTGAAATATTGAAACATGAACGACAATGTTTTTACTGAGCTATTGAATCCTGAACTAATGAAAGAAATGTACAATGTATATGAAATACTGCATGAGTGAAAGGAAAGTTATGAAAAGTTCCGAACACATTGAAAAGAAAAAAAGCAGTTTTAAATTGAGTGAAAGTGCAAATCAACTTTAAGCTATTAATGAAAGCCTGAGAGGTGACTGTACAGCATTTGAGAAATACTTTTTAACATCTATCTTGCTCCACTTGCACACCTAATTTCCAGTTTCTCCCTTTACTTCGAGTGTTTTGCAGGTAACACACAACTCTTCTTCAAACTTTCTTCTGATCCTCTCCTTACTTGCTCTATCATTCCTGACTGTCCACCTGCCATGCAGTCCTGGTGTGCTTCCAATGATCTCTGCCTCAACGCCAGCAAGACCGAGATCCTTCCTGTTGGGACTCCTGCTCCCTCTTTCTTCCCTTCACTCTGGCCACCCTCTGTGGGCTCTCCCCCTGCTCCTTCATCTGAAGCCAGAAACCTTGGACTCATCTTCGACTCCTCTCTTTCCTTCCTCCCTCACATCCAGGGCCTTGCTGAGAAGGCCTCTTTTCAACTCCACCTTCCCAAAGAAATCCTTCCTTTCCTCACTCCCCCTCCCCAGAAGCTCAATGTCTCTAGATCTCTGGTACTCTCTAGGCTGGACTATTGCAATAGC
The DNA here is from genome assembly GCF_040938575.1 of Ambystoma mexicanum. Classification (NCBI taxonomy): domain Eukaryota; kingdom Metazoa; phylum Chordata; class Amphibia; order Caudata; family Ambystomatidae; genus Ambystoma; species Ambystoma mexicanum. The sequence continues at coordinate 360,397,266 of NC_090925.1, forward strand.
CTCTCCCTTAATCTACCCTCTTTCTCTACATCCCCTCCAGCTTATCCAGAATAGGACTGCAAGATTAATCCTTGGCCTCAAGCCCAGGGACCGCATCTCTCCAGCTATAAATCTCTCCACTGGCTCCTAGTTGCTGCAAGGATTAAATTCAAATCCCTCTGCATCATCCTTAAGGCTGTCTGGGGCCGGAGACCACGCTATCTACAGCTGGCTCTCACCAAATACTTTCCCTCCAGATCTTTATGCTCCTCCGGTGCCAACTCTCTGTGTGTCAACGTGTCAAGTGCTTCACTAAACAGCGAGCTGGTGGCCGAGCTCTTTCCTTTGATGGCTCCCTCCTCTAGAACAGCCTCCCCCTTCCTCTCCGTCTTGAGCTTGATCTTCTCAAATTCCAGAAGCTCCTCAAGACTGTCCTTCCCCCTCTGCCTCCCTTGCTACACCCCACAGTCACTGAGATTGGTGATCAGGGCCCTTATGGGTTCTGCCCCCCTCCCCCGCTCCAACCGCCTTCAGCATCCACCCACTCTCAGAACTTGCCTTTGGGTGCCTACTGGCCTGTGCCGTCTCACAGGCCTGCACTTATTGTATTGGCAGTTGACCAATCTTACCAAGTGACCTTTGCCACGTACTTAACAGCTGCTGGCCACTTACTCCCTGGCACTTCCCTCAGTGGAGCTCTGAGCACTTACTCCCTCCCTCATCCCTTCTCTACCTCTGCACTTGCACGTTCTGAATGCTCACAGGGCCTAGTAGGACTGCCTCTTTCTTTCTCTCCATTGTTATTATATCTGCCTTTTGTTCCCATGTTCCCTCCCTGTTGCCCTGTGGACACTGAAACACAATTTACTTAATGTATAATTGCCTTACAAATGCACAAAGAAATAAAATAAATATGGAATAGTGGGAAAGGAAGGTGGTGACGGGGAGAAACAAGTCACATGTTGGCAGAGTCAAACTGTAATACAAAGGTGTATATGGACTAATGACACAGGTCTAAAGAAGGGCTACTGGAGGATCAACCCTATTCTGCCCAGGAGGGCTCAGTTTATAAAATACAAATGAATGGGTCGAGAAAAACAATGGAGAGCTTCACCCCTTACTGTTCATTCAACCTTTCGCACATTCGAGTGCAAAAAAACTACACCTTAATTTCGAAAAAACGTATTTTTATATAGTTTTTAGGTATCTACTTTCTTCGTGGTTTAGGTATGGTACTGAACATCATTAATTACAAAATACAAGCAATCACAGTTTGCACAATAAAAACGAAAGCAAGTGTCATGCGCACGGGCGCATGGAAGAAGTGGCAGCGGTTTCGATGGAGCGGCCATTAGAATTCCAGCACGCTTCTTTACTATTGCACGGGTGACGGTCTAGTCTTTTTACGTTTTCTACTTTGCGGCCGTGGATAGCGGGGATGTATTTACTTCCGGTCTTCCCAGCTACCTGCGCGTTGCAAGGTCTAAGCTATCGCTTTCGCTTACCTGGTTGTCACAACGCTGTTATTCTCTTTCTTCCTGTGCTGTTTCTTTCTTCTCTCTCCTCCGCTCCGAGTTCCTGCTTCTTCTTCCCTTCCGCCCGCAACGTGGTTTTCGGTCCACCTTCCCGGCTCCCGTTGGTCTCTCTCCGCTCTGTTGCCGATTCCTCCAGTCTTTCCCTGAGTTTTCCAGTTGAATCATTCTTCCCTTCCCTTTTTCCTTTTACCCATCTCCTTCTGTTTCTCTGCCTACCGGATCAGCCATTTCCATCGCTGCAGCTTCCAGCTCCTCCTGGAATTCGTAGGGAGGCTACCTTGTGACTGACTCCACGAATGTTCCATCAATCAGATCTCAATCTGAAAAGAGGTTTTTTTTACGCCAGCAGCTTTTTCCCCTCTTTGCCTGTCTTTGGTGACGGGGCCGCAGTGGCCACAGCTTACAGGTGGTCGCTGTGGCTTCACACCGAGGAGGGACTACTGCATCTACCACTTGCCAATACCGGGAGACCCCAAGATACGCCACAGATTCCAGTTCTACAGGTGAGGAGTCGGAGGAGGGAAGTGGGTCGGACGGAACAGACACGTATTGTGACAGTTTGCAACGCGCTCCATCCATGGCTACACCGGAACAAATACAAGAGTTAGTAAGGGCAATACAGAAACTTAAGAAGTTCAAACATTGAAGGTTGAAAATCAGACTCTCCAACAGATTTCCCAAGAAGTCCAGACCCTGAAGGCAGAAAACGTTGTTCTCAAACAACTCATGACCACGAGGGAAAATCCACCTAATCCGGAGTTGCCACCTATGCTTTTATCTTCCGGTAAGTTTGATGGATCCTCCAGGAAGGTGAAGGAATTACAGGATGCTTGTAAACTATACTTCATGTATAGACCAATCCTATTTGCCACCAGCAAGGCAAGGGCAGGTTTCATGGTCTCTAATATGATGGGCAATGCTTTGCCATGGCTCTCTCCTCTAGTGACAGGAGAAGATCCAACTCTTCAAGTCTATGACAGGTTCTGTACTCTAATCAAACAGACCATTGAACGTCCGGAACCACTTTTTCGGCATGCGAAGATCTATTGGATGCCCATCGGGCTCCAAGCTTCAAGGCATTAGCGGTTCAGGCAGGCTGGCCTGAGCAAGCGCAATACGCAATCTTTCGAAGAGGTCTGAAAGAAGATATCAAGGATGAGCTTGTCCGGATGCCAAGGCCTCCCTCTTTTTCGGATCTACTCTGCTCAGTTCTTCAAATTGAACACCGTCTGACTGAAAGAAAGAATGAGCGTCGTAGGTTCAGAAACCGATAATTTTTTGGTGGTTCTTCCCAGGCGGCCCCTACCTCTCCCTCCTCCCTCCAAAAAGAAGAACCTATGCAGATAGGAATAACGTGTGGCCCACTCACAATGGAAGAGCGACGACGACACAGAGAAAAGGGATTGTGTGCCTATTGTGCATCAGAAAAACATTCCATCAACAATTGTGAAGAGCTTTCATCACGTCGTCCGGAAAGGGTCTTCCTCTGAGTTAAAAGGGATGAACTGCCGAGGAACCCTATTCCCTTCCAGTCCCTATGTTTCTTTATCGGTCTCTTCTTCTTCACAAGCTAACACTGAAGATTCCCGACTAATGGTGATCATTGTCCTGCTTAAAATCAAAGGCGAATGGATTGAGTCCTTGGCTTTACTAGACTGCGGTGCAGCAGGAAATTTTGTTGATACTCACTGGGCAGCCAAGATGGGTATCAACCGGATCGAGAAACTTGAAGATCAGAAGGTGGAAGGCGTAGATGGTACACCTTTGTCTTCGGGGCCGATCACGCATTTGACTGAAAAACACCAACTCAAGATTTTCAAACACTCAGAGACGATATCCTTCGACATCATAAGAGCTGCTCATTTCCCTATCATCCTTGGGATTTTTTGGCTCCGTCGGCATAATCCCTGCGTAAACTGGACTCAAAATCAGTTGGCCTTCGAATCTGAATACTGCAAAAAACACTAATCTGCTGACGTGCTCAGTGCAGATCCAGGCTATCAACCCTACATCAAGTCTTTCCATCAGTATCCATTCATTACTGGCAGAGTATGTCCAATTCAAACAGGTCTTCACCGACCAGGCTACATTGGAACTACCCCCTCACAGACCTGAGGATTGTGCCATAGAGCTGACTCCAGGGGCTTTGGTGCCGTTCGGGCGCATGTTCTCCCTATCACAGGCCGAGAAGCGAGCTCTCCGGTGCTATTTGGATAGTAACTTACAAAACGGCCTGGTGCAACCTTCTAAGTCCCCCGCAGGGGCTCCCTCTTCTTTATTCCTAAGAGGGATTCGACTGAGCTGAGACCTTGTATTGATTTCTGGGGGTTAAACAAGGTCACCATCAGAGACAGGTATCCGATGCCACTCGTATCGGACATCTTGGAAGCAGTGCAAGGGGCCAGAATATTCACGAAGCTAGACCTGCGTAGTGCTTATCATCTCCTTCGCATTTGAAAAGGGGATGAATGGAAGATGGCTTTTCTTACCCCTTTTGGTCTCTGTGAATACAGGGTTATGCCCTTTGGATTGGTGAATGCTCCAGCAGTATTCCAAAGATGTATGGACCGCCTGTTTTCCGATCTGATGTTTATCACCGTCATCATATATTTAGATGACATACTGATTTTTTCCAAAGATCCAAGGCAACATATTCACCATGTCTCTGAAGTACTAAACCGTCTCCAAGAAAATCATCTCCTCGTCAAACTTGAAAAATGTATTTTTGGGGTAACCTCAATATCCTATTTAGGGTTCATTCTATCCCAAGTAGGCGTATCTATGGATGAACGGAAGTTCGCTGCTATTTTGGACTGGCCTTCTCCCAAATCACTGAAGGAGGTCCAAAGATTCCTGGGTCTAGCGAATTACTATCGTAGGGTCATTCACAATTTTTCGAATGAGGTTCCTCCCATCACTTCACTCTTAAAGAAGAGTTTGCTTCCATTTCAATGGACCAGCGAGGCCGAAAGGAGCTTTCAGCACCTAAAGTCTCTTTTGCTCTGCCCAGATACTCTGGCATCCTGATCAATCTCTGCCCTTTACCATCGAGACTGATGCCCCTGCAGCAGCTGTTGGGGCAGTACTGCTCCAGACGTTTGATGGGATAGAACATCCCATTGCTTATCTCTCTAAGACTTTATCATCCAGTCAAAAGAATTATTCAGTTTTGGAGAAAGAATTATTGGCAATGAAACAGGCATGCGAGACCTGGAGACATTTACTCCAAGGAGGGGCTCAACCTTTTACGATTTGCACAGATCACCTTTGCCCAGTATGACTTTCACATTACTTACCACCCTGGAAATCAAAATGTACTGGCAGATGCTCTGTCCAGGAAGAGTTTCAGAGATGATACTTCCTCCTGCCCAGAACGAATGTTCCCAATAACCTCCACATTGCAGTGGTAATTACATTCCTACAGCAAGTCAAACAAGCTACGGAACAAATACAACCACTCACGTCTACTGGTCTCACCGAAAGGGACGGACTCTGGTTTAGGGATCAGCAGCTCTACCTTCCCACAGAAGAACTCAGAATGAAGGTGATCTGATTATGTCGCGACAATCTCACTGCCGGCCATCGGGGAGTAACTGGAACTATGGATCTCGTCCAGCGTTCATATTTTTGGTCCCAGATGCGCAAGGATGTGACCAAATACGTTCGGAATTGTTCGGTATGTGCTAAAGCCAAATATCATTCTGGCAAACCCATAGGTCTACTAGAGCAGTCTGCCCTTCCCACTCGTCCATGGGGTACCGCTACCACGGATTTCATTGTTAATTTGCCACCTTCAGGCACTTGCACTTGTATTATGGTAACGATAGACACTTTCACCAAGATGGCTCACTTCTTCCCGTTACCGAAGATACCATCAGCCGAGGAAATGTCCCAGGTCTTTCTTCGCAACATCTTCCGCCTGCATGGGATGCCTGATATGATCATCTCTGATCAAGGGACAATACACGTCGACATTCAGGAAGGCAATGTGTCGGCATATAGGCATTGAAAGGGCATTCTCTTCCGGATTTCATCCCCAGACCAATGGTCAGACAGAGAGTGAATGCCACCTTAGAACAATACCTCTGCTGCTACTGTAATCAGCAACAGGACAATTGGGTGGCACTTCTTCCCACAGCAAAATTTGCTTATAATAATGTCAGGCACTCTGCCATCAACATGTCCCCGTTCTACTGCACTTACGGACTACACCCAAAGAGTATCCATCCAGTGTCAGTGGGTCAATCCCAAATACCAGCCATTGAAACCAGTCTTAATGCAATTAAAGAGGCTCAATTGAACGCTTCTTCCAGTCTCAAGGATACAGCCGGTACAACAAAAGGCAGGCGGATTCACACCGTCAGCAAGGACATGATTGGAATATAGGGTCGAAGGTATGGTTATCCACCAAATACCTTCCCCGGTGGGCTCATCCGTCCAAACTATCTCCCCGTTACCTAGGCCCTTTTTCTATCCTTGCTAAGATCAACCCTGTATCTTGTAAACTTCGTCTTCCTCCGAATCTTAAACGCATTTATCCGGTGTTTCATGCTTCTTTACTCAAACCATTTTCTCGGTCTCATGGTTGCTGCAATTCGAACTATGCACATCTTAGGGCTGACACTGAGGAAGAAGAGTACGAGGTGTCCCACATTTACGATTCCAGATACCACAAGGGCCGACAAGAGTATCTGATTGGATGGAAGGGGTATCCCAGATCGGAGGACTCATGGGAACCCCTGGCTCACATCCATGGCCCTAGGTTACTCAGAAGGTTCCATAAATTCCATCCTGGTAAACCAGGGGGGGGGGGCCTCAGACGGGGGCATACTGTCATGCGCACGGGCGCATGGAAGAAGTGGTAGCAGTTTTGATGGAGCGCCATTAGAGTTCCAGCACGCTTCTTTACTATTGCACAAGTGACGGTCTAGTCTTTTTACATTTTGTACGTTGCGGCCGCGGATAACGGGGAAGTATTTACTTCCGGTCTTAGCCACAACGCTGTTATTTCCTTTCTTCCGGTGCTGTTTCTTTCCTCTCTCTCCTCCGCTCCGAGTTCTCGCTTCTTCTTCCCTTCCGCCCGCAACGTGGGTTTTGGTCTACCTTCCCGGCTCCTGTTGGTCTCTCTCTCCGCTCTGTTGCTGATTCCTCCGGTCTTTTCCTGAGTTTTCCGGTTGAATCATACTTCCCTTCCCTTTTTCCTTTTACCCTTCTCCTTCCGTTTCTCTGCCTACCGGATCAGCCATTCCCATTGCTGTGGCTTCCAGCGCCTCCTGGAATTCGTACGGAGGCTACCTTGTGTCTCTGACTCCACGGACGTTCCACCATTCAGATCTCAATCTGAAAAGAGGGGTTTTTTATGCCAGCGGCTTTTTCCCGTTTGCCTGTCTTCGGTGACGGGGCCGCAGTGGCCATAGTTTACAGGTGGCCGCTGTGGCTTCACACCGAGGAGGGACTATTGCATCTGCCACTTGCCAATACCGGGAGACCCCAAGATACGCCACAGATTCCAGTTCTACAGGTGAGGAGTCGGAGGAGGGAAGTGGGTCGGACGGAACAGACACGTATTGTGACAGCAAGTTAGTTTTCTTGCACATAGCTCTATACAATGGACACGATACCTCAAAGGAACGACCGGGGTCAAAATCCGATAAACAAGTGAAAAAACAAGTATACAATACATATAAGTGTACATGCACTCAGTTGTCATAAAATCAGAGAGATGAGACTATTCAAGAGCATAATTCTCCTGGGTAGGACAATACTCATTTTGATCCAGTGTTTATCCTGAAATACTTCAATCATCATTCATGTACTGTGACTGAGACCAAAAATTTGGGAAAAAAGTTTTTAATCATTTTGTACTCATTTATGTTTAGCTAAACCGAATGTGTAAGAGACAACCGATGGGCTAACCCTTTCTTGGACACACACCACGACCTGCCCCAATGATGTCACATGGTATACAATTCAGGCAACAGGGGTACATATGCCCCGACATCATCTAAGCACCATATCTGAGTTCTGGACACATCAAAGTGTTTTCACACACGAGATGTGGTCTTTTATGCCGTTTTGCTCCCATGGCAAACGTTCCTAGTACATGTGCACCAGTACTCAAAACATTAAACTAGCCTCTATACTAACATATCTCTAACGTTCATTGACCCATCCAAAATGGCTGCTGCCACTTGCAACAGCTACACATGGCTACGGTGTCCCGATTGCTGTACAACTGTATGTGCCAGTATTCCACCGCAGATTATGACCATTTAAAGTATATTTAGAGAGGCGTTTTGCCCCCCCCCCCCCATTTTGCTCTGTTACCATGGCAACCGGTGTAAACATGTGGCCCAAATTGCACTACAATTAAATAACCCATAGTAGTTCTCCCAACAATTCTTTAACATCTGTATAATCAAACTGCAGACTCTGTTTTTGACAAAAGGATCCAACCAGAAGCCGCCGACACCATTCTAAAATGGCTGCTGCTATATGTAACAGTGGTGCCTAGCAACGGCGTCCTCATTGCTGGGTTACTGTGCTAGTTAGCGGAGCTGTCGACAATTCGCCTCCCGTGTCCGCACCAGATCGCTGTGGCACACTCTCGTCGATCTGCTCAGCTGTAGGGGCGCACATATGATTGCCACAATAAGGTATGTGACCAGTGCCCACACTTTCACATACAAGCTTTTTTCGCTTATACGAGCCGATGCCCACGCACTTAACAACATGGAGCCTGACTTGTGCCTTTGTGTGCTTTTTTACCCAGGGCATGTCTTCGAATTATTGCTGAAGCCCATGATTAATTTCTGCTGAAGCTTATGATTAATTCCATCTCACGGCTACCACAGTATAGGTAAGCCCACACTTTTTAAGTTGTGTAATGGTATTTTTTCCCGATCCGGACAAAGTGATAGATTCAGTACTCCTAGTTGATCAGTGCATACACCGACATTAGCTTTTCTTTCACACAAACTAATGCCCGAAACATAACAGCATACATCCTGACGCCGTTTTGTTTTTTATGCTCTTTACCTAGGGTACATCTATGAAAATTACGGTGAAGCATACGATTAAGTCTACTTCGCAGCTACCTTAGTATAGGTAAGTCTGCACCTTTTGTGTTGCACAATATGTACCAATTGCTATGCTCCACCCTGGACTAAGTTGACTAATACACTTAGCATCCCTCCCCTTTTTTTGAATTAGGTGTCCACTGTGACAACTACCCAAGAGCACTACCGGCCTCAGGACCACTGTCTATCTTTGCGCCTTTGGTTTTACTCACTTTTCCACCGGTAAGTGATGTCCACCAACTACATGAAAGACATAAAGTGATTTAATCTTTGTTCTCGCTACTATGCCTGGAGCTTCCCCTCACTATGCTTCATTCATTTTACAGCACCATCTGAACATCCAGGCCACATAGTCCTCCTCTGTCCTGACGAAGGCCCTAGGAAGAAACTGGCTCACACAGCCCTGACATAGGGCCGAAACACCGGGTGTAGACTAATTTTCACTCCAAACACAGTGTCATCAATGTTTACTGTCTCACATCAATATATGTATTGTGTACTTGTTTATTGGATTTTGAACCCTTTTATTCCTTTGAGGTATCGACAGTAGAAACTGTATCATGTCCACTGTATAGAGCTATGTGCAAGAGAACTAACTTGCTTTTGTTTTATTGTGCAAACTGCGGTTGCTTGTCTTTTGTAATTAATGATGTTCAGTACTATACCTAAACCACGAAGAAAGTAGATACCTAAAAACTATATAAAAATACATTTTTGGGAAATGTAGGTGTGGTTTTTTTGCACTCCAATGCGCGAATGGTTGAATGAACAGTAAGGGGTGAAGCTCTCCACAGTTGCAGAAGGGAAATCTGTGTTGGCAAGGAAAGTCGTTGAACATTACAAAGTGCGTGGTTGCGTGACCTTTGATGGGTGGACAGTGTGGTCTGACAACTGCGCCTACAACAAATAACCCCTACTTGGAGTGAACCAAGGAAAGCCAAGAGGTTGAAGCGGTTATGCCTAATAAATGATCTAGAGACTAAAAGGAAGGTGAATAAAGAGAACTGATGAAAAGCCTGAAAGGTTATCAAGTACATTTGCTAAGAAAGTTGAATTGAAAAATCAAGAGAACTGTGTAATCCTTGACAAAAGGGAACCCCAAGGATATTTTGCGGAATTGTGCTGAACTTGGGGAAGGGGATCCCGAGGACATTTTGTGGAACTGTTTTGAACCCGAGAAAGGGGAAGCTGAAAGCAAGCTGGAAGAAGCGCAGAACACTATTTTGAACACAGTTTCTTTGGTTGCTGGCATTCCTATACGTTGTTTATCTTTAGTTGTGAGGGCAAGTATAGAACTTACTAACACAGACTATCCTTAGTCCTTACAACATCCTGACATTTAAGAAATAAACCTATGCTTTTAGAAAAAGTGAATCTGTTCTGTTGTCTGTGTCCTTCTTCATGATGCCTTCACAAAGTAAAGAGAACAGCATAATCAGAGCCTCTGGGTCTTGACATATAATTAATATACATGCACACAAATAAACACACCGTTTTTTTACCCTCGGATGAAGCAATGGTAGAATTTAAAATAGTTCTGAGAGGTGATACGTGCCCACTTCGAACACCAGACATCTCAGGGTTTGGGATTTTCAAACGTAGGCATGTCTTTGCGGGTGGGTGGAGGCACTGTGAAAAGTTGTCACTAATGACCAAATGGAGTGGGCCATTTCAGCACGGTAGCGACTAGTTCCCATCCGAGAAAAGGACCATAGCAACGGCCCGCCCACTCTTCCTCACGTGGTCTCTGATGTCATCACTGTGATTTCCGCCGGAGCAATGAAGCGGTTCCAGCTTCCGGTGCACTGTCAGTGCTCGACATGCAGCGGGATTCGGAAGCGGGAAGGCTGCGGCTGCCGGTGCAAGTGCGCTGAATGCCTTTGGCTTGTAGTGGTTGGGGTGGGCATTTTATTTTTAATACCGGGAACGTTTCTTCGAGATCCTGAAGGTCAAACTTCGTCTTGTTTGGGAGAGGCTCTGGCTGCCAGGCTGCAGGAGCAGCTGCAATCAGTGTGCTCTTGGCTGGCTGCAAATACAATTAGCATTTTCTTCCGAGATACCTTGAACGTTCCTGCAAACCACCAGATTTCCATAGGGAAGCGGGAAATTACATTTATTTTAAAAATCACGTACAGCTATTCGTCATGAAAGGTATGGAGGGCTAAGAAAAGGAACAGGCAGACTGTGGATGGTGGTGTTTAACTGATCAAAGGGGGCTAATAGAGTAATTTCATCTTTCATGAGGGTGTGTTTAGGATGGGTGGTTTTATAGGGGGTTGGCTGGGGCTATCTGCGTGTGTTTCAGGATCGGCACATGGGCATCTGTTGCAAGGGAAAGGGGCACCTTGCTATGTGTGGGGAGGATGGGGCATTATGGTATTGGTATAGAGCAGGGGTGCACAACTGATTTTGACAGAGGGCCGAAAGTACCCTACATGATGGCTATAGTGGGCCGAAAAGTAAATGTGGGTGGGGCGGTTGCTGTGGCGGGAGGCTTTTTCAACCCCTAATTTTTATTAAACACTATGCCCCATGGCCCCCACCCCTCATGCAAACACTATGCGCCAAGACACCCACCCCTCAAGCCATCACTGTGCCCCATAGCCTCCACTCCCCAACCAAACACTATACCCCATGACACCCACCCCTCATGCAAACACTATGCCCCAAGACACCCACCCCTCATGCAAACACTATGCCCCAAGACACCCACCCCTCATGAAAACACTATGCCCCAAGACACCCACCCCTCATGCAAACACTATGCCCCAAGACACCCACCTCTCATGCAAACACTATGCCCCAAGACACCCACCCCTCGTGCAAACACTATGCCCCAAGACACCCATCCCTCAAGCAAACACTATGCCCCAAAGCCCCCACTCCCCGACCAAACACTATGCCCCAAGACACCCACCCCTCATGCAAACACTATGCCCCAAGACACCCACCCCTCATGCAAACACTATGCCCCAAGACACCCACCCCTCATGCAAACACTATGCCCCAAGACACCCACCCCTCATGCAAACACTATGCCCCATGACACCCACCCCTCATGCAAACACTATGCCCCAAGACACCCACCCCTCATGCAAACACTATGCCCCAAGACACTCACTCCCCTACCAAACACTATGCCCCAAGACACCCACCCCTCAAGCAAACACTATGCCCCATAGCCCCCACTCCCTGACCAAACACTATGCCCCATGACACCCACCCCTCATGCAAACACTATGCCCCATAGCCCCCACTCCCCGACCAAACACTATGCCCCAAGACACCCACCCCTCATGCAAACACTATGCCCCAAGACACCCACCCCTCATGCAAACACTATGCCCCAAGACACCCACCCCTCATGCAAACACTATGCCCCAAGACACCCACCCCTCATGCAAACACTATGCCCCATGACACCCACCCCTCATGCAAACACTATGCCCCAAGACACCCACCCCTCATGCAAACACTATGCCCCAAGGCACCCACTGCCCGACCAAACACTATGCCCCATGACACCCACCCCTCATGCAAACACTATGCCCAAGACACCCACCCCTCATGCAAACACTATGCCCCAAGACACCCACTCCCCGACCAAACACTATGCCCCATGACACCCACCCCTCATGCAAACACTATGCCCAAGACACCCACCCCTCATGCAAACACTATGCCCCAAGACACTCACTCCCCGACCAAACACTATGCCCCAAGACACCCACCCCTCGTGCAAACACTATGCCCCATAGCCCCCACTCCCTGACCAAACACTATGCCCCAAGACACCCACCCCTCAAGCAAACACTATGCCCCATAGCCCCCACTCCCTGACCAAACACTATACCCCATGGCCCCCACCCCTCATGCAAACACTATGTCCCATGGCCCCCACTCCCCAACCAAACACTATGCCCCATGACACCCACCCCTCATGCAAACACTATGCGCCAAGACACCCACCCCTCAAGCAAACACTGTGCCCCATAGCCTCCACTCCCCAACCAAACACTATACCCCATGACACCCACCCCTCATGCAAACACTATGCCCCATAGCCCCCACTCCCTGACCAAACACTATGCCCAATGACACCCACCCCTCATGCAAACACTATGCCCCAAGACACCCACCCCTCATGCAAACACTATGCCCCAAGACACCCACCCCTCATGCAAACACTATGCCCCAAGACACCCACCCCTCATGCAACCACTGCCCCAAGACACCCACCTCTCATGCAAACACTATGCCCCAAGACACCCACCCCTCGTGCAAACACTATGCCCCAAGACACCCATCCCTCAAGCAAACACTATGCCCCATAGCCCCCACTCCCCGACCAAACACTATGCCCCAAGACACCCACCCCTCATGCAAACACTATGCCCCAAGACACCCACCCCTCATGCAAACACTATGCCCCAAGACACCCACCCCTCATGCAAACACTATGCCCCAAGACACCCACCCCTCATGCAAACACTATGCCCCATGACACCCACCCCTCATGCAAACACTGTGCCCCAAGACACCCACCCCTCATGCAAACACTATGCCCCAAGACACTCACTCCCCGACCAAACACTATGCCCCAAGACACCCACCCCTCGTGCAAACACTATGCCCCATAGCCCCCACTCCCTGACCAAACACTATGCCCCAAGACACCCACCCCTCAAGCAAACACTATGCCCCATAGCCCCCACTCCCTGACCAAACACTATGCCCCATGACACCCACCCCTCATGCAAACACTATGCCCCATAGCCCCCACTCCCTGACCAAACACTATGCCCAATGACACCCACCCCTCATGCAAACACTATGCCCCAAGACACCCACCCCTCATGCAAGCACTATGCCCCAAGACACCCACCGCTCATGCAAACACTATGCCCCAAGACACCCACCCCTCATGCAAATACTATGCCCCATGACACCCACCCCTCATGCAAAAACTATGCCCCAAGACACCCACCCCTCATGCAAACACTATGCCCCAAGACACTCACTCCCCGACCAAACACTATGCCCCAAGACACCCACCCCTCGTGCAAACACTATGCCCCATAGCCCCCACTCCCTGACCAAACACTATGCCCCAAGACACCCACCCCTCAAGCAAACACTATGCCCCATAGCCCCCACTCCCTGACCAAACACTGCCCCATGACACCCACCCCTCATGCAAACACTATGCCCCATAGCCCCCACTCCCCGACCAAACACTATGCCCCAAGACACCCACCCCTCATGCAAACACTATGCCCCAAGACACCCACCCCTCATGCAAACACTATGCCCCATGACACCCACCCCTCATGCAAACACTATGCCCCAAGACACCCACCCCTCATGCAAACACTATGCCCCAAGACACCCACCCCTCATGCAAACACTATGCCCCAAGACACCCACTCCCCGACCAAACACTATGCCCCATGACACCCACCCCTCATGCAAACACTATGCCCCAAGACACCCACCCCTCATGCAAACACTATGCCCCAAGACACTCACTCCCCGACCAAACACTATGCCCCAAGACACCCACCCCTCGTGCAAACACTATGCCCCATAGCCCCCACTCCCTGACCAAACACTATGCCCCAAGACACCCACCCCTCAAGCAAACACTATGCCCCATGCCACCAAGCATGCACCATGCATACATACTCCTAAATAACCCAACCCCCCACCCCTGCATACAAACTAACAAGCATACACCATGCACCCATACAGACCCCAACCCCCAACTCATCACACAAACCCACAAGCGTACACCATGCACCCATACAGACCCGAACCCCCCACCCCCAACTTAGCACACAAACCCACAAGCATACACCATGCACCCATACAGACCCGAACCCCCCACCCCCAACTCGGCACACAAACCCACAAGCATACACCATGCACCCATAAAGACCCGAACCCCCCACCCCCAACTCAGCACACAAACCCACAAGCCTACACCATGCACCCATACAGACTCGAACCCCCCACCCCCAACTGACCAAACAAACTCACAAGCATGCACGCATACAGACCCGGACCCCCCACCCCGACATTTCAACATACACTGAACGTGCACACAACAACAACAAACATTCAGGCAGACCCGACCCCTCCAACCTCCCCTTCCCCCCAGCATCTCAACATACACTTCACTTGCACACAAACACATTCAGGCAGACCCGACACACCCCCCACCCCCGCATCTCAACACACACTGCACTTGCACACCAACACATTCAAGCAGACCCGACACACCCCTCCACGCCCGCATCTCAACATACATACAGAAACAAAAAACACAGGACGGACCCGAGACAGACACACACACACAAACATACAGCCCCCCCCCCCAACCATGTACTTACCCAGACGTCTTGGAATGCTGGCGAGGTCTCTGTTACTACGGCTGGCGTGGCAAGCAAGGGTGAAATGCCTTCCGGCATCAAGCCTAACTCGCCACGCCAGCCGTAGTGCTGGGACTCCATTGGTGCAGCACACACGCACTACGTGGCTCGTAGGAGCTGCGTGTTTCGTGTGCACTGAACCAATGAGGGCCAGTGTTTTGTCCGGCCCGTAAGACAACAAAGACTTTCCTAATGGAGGGCGGCCGATGCTGCTTGCGGGCCGCCCTCCATTAGGAAAGTCTTTGTGCCTTGTGGGCCGGACAAGACGGCATGGCGGGCCGCAACTGGCCCGCGGGCCATATGTTGTGCACCCATGGTATAGAGGGAGGGATGGGGCATCTTGGGGTCTGAATGGATGGATAGGGGCACGCTGGTGTGGGTCTGGCGGAAGTGGCACATTGGTGTCGGTCTGGAGGGAGGGATGGGAACATGGTGTGGGTCTGAGCGGAGGGATAGGGACAGTAGTGGGTTTGGGGTTCGTTGGTGTGGGTCTGTGGGAGGGATGGGGACATGGGTGTGGGTCTGGAGGGAGAAATGGGGCTCAGTGTGTCTGGAGGATGTCATGGGTCATATAGGTTTGGGTTGGGGGGTGGGATGGGGCATCCTGGTGTGGCTCTGGAGGGAGTTGGTGGGGGCACATTCGTGTGGGTTTGATGGGAGGGCTGGGACACATGGGCGTGTTTCCGGAGGGAGAGATGGGCACAGTGGGTCTGGAGGGTGGAATGGGTCATCTAGGTGTGGGTTGGGAGGGTAGGATGGGGCATATTGATGTGGCTCTGGAGGGAGTTGGTGGGGGCACATTCGTGTGGGTTTGATGGGAGGGCTGGGACACATGGGCGTGTTTCCGGAGGGAGAGATGGGCACAGTGGGTCTGGAGGGTGGAATGGGTCATCTAGGTGAGGGTTGGGAGGGTGGGATGGGGCATCTTGGTGTGGCTCTGGAGAGAGGGGGTGAGGGCACATTGGTGTGGGTTTAGGGGGCGGGATGGGGCATGTGGGCGTGTTTCCGGAGGGAGAGATGGGGCACAGTGATTCTGGAGGGTGGCATGGGTCATCTAGGTGTGGGTTGGGAGGGTTGGTTGGGGCATCTTGTTGTGGCTCTGGAGGGAGGGGGTGGGACCACATTGGTGTGGGTTTAGGGGGAGGGATGTGCCACACGGGTGTGTTTCCGGAGGGAGATATGGGGCACAGTGAGTCTGGAGGGTGGCATGGGTCACCTTGGGGTGGGACGGGGCATCTTGGTGTGGCTTTGGAGGGAGGTGATGGGGGCACATTGTGGGACTGGGGGAGGGATGGTTCATCTAGGTGTGGGTCTGGAGGGCGGAATGGGGGCATCTTGAGGGATGGTGGCATCTTGGTGGGGTCTGCAATGCATAGAGGCACGTTGGTGTTGGTCTGGGGGCACATTGGTGTGGTTTGATATGGGGTGGGGCACATTGGTGTGGGTTTGATGGGAGGGATGAGGCACATTGGTGTGGGTCTGGGGGAGGGATGTGGCACATGGGTGTATTTCCTGAGGGAGAGATGGGGCACAGTGGGTCTGGAGGGTGGCCATGTGTAATCTAGGTGTGGATTGGGAGGGTGGGATGGGGCATCTTGATGTGGCTCTGGAAGGAGGAGATGGAGCACATTGATGTGTCTGGGGGAGGGAATGGGGCACATTGTGGGACTGCGGGAGGGGTGGTTCATCTAGGTGTGGGCCTGTAGGGCAGGATGGAGGCATCTTTCTGTGTGGATGAAGGGATGGTGGCATCTTGGGGTCTGCAATGGATAGGGGCACATTGGTGTCGGTCTGGGGGCACTTTGGTGTGAGTTTGATGTGGGGGTGGGGCACATTGGTGTGGGTTAGGGAGGGACAGGGACATTGGTCTTGGGAGGGATGGCTGCATATTGGTGTGGGTCTGGAAGGAGGGGATGTGGCACATTGATGTCTGTCTGGGGGGATGGGGCATACTAGGATGTGTGGTTTTAGAGGGGGTTGGCTGGCTATCTGCGTGTGATTCAGGATCAGCACATGGGTATCTGTTGCAAGGGGAAGGGGCATCTTGCTATGTGAAAGGAGGATGGGGCATTGTATTGGTCTAGGGAGAGGGATGGGGCATCTTGGTGGGGTCTGAATGGATGGATAGGGGCACGCTGGTGTGGGTATGGCGGGATGGGGCACATTGGTGTGGGTGGGGGAGGGATGGGGACACAGTGGTGCGGGTCTGGTGGGAGGGATAGGGACATGGTGTGTATCTGGAGGGAGGGATGGGGCATATGGGTGTGGGTCGTGAGGAATGAGGACCTTGTTGTGGGTGTGACGGGCGGCATAGGACACATTGGTGTGGGTCTAGAGGGAGGGATGGGTGCTCATTGATCAGGGGAGGGATGGGGCATCTTGCTGTTAGGAGGGAGGTTGAGGCATCATTGTATGGGTCTTGAAGGGATTCAGTATCTTGGAGTCTGGATCGGAAGGGGGCATTGTTGATCTGGAATGGCGGGACAGGGCATAGGATGGGGGCATGTCAGGGAATGATGGAGCATTTGGGTCTGAGTGAGGTCTGGAGCACTCTGTTGGGAAGGAAGGGGGCATCTGGGTTTGAATGGAGGGATGTGGTATGTATGTCTAGATTGAAGGTTGTTGGCTTATGGGAGGGGTGGCAGCATGTATATGTTGAAGGGATGGGGTAATCGGGTGTGGGTATAGAGAGAGGGTGGATGGTGCCATCTGAGTGTGAGTCTGGAGGTAGAGGGTGAAGCATATGGGTGTGGCTCTGAGAGGTGGAGCTTCTTGGTGTAGGTATGGAGGGACGGATGTTGGTGTCTTTGTGTGGGTTCGTAGGGAGGGATGGTGGCATGTGGGTAAGGAGAGAGGTGGCATTTAAATCTTAAAAATTGTTTGGAAGGGGAAATGGGGCATTTGAGTGTGAATTGGGACATGTAGGGCTGGGGTATCTGCTTGTGAGTGGGGGCATGAAGGAACATGAACAGCGGAGCAGCCGGAGCGAGAGCCGCGTCCCCACCTCGGTTGCATCCCAGACGTGCACTCACACAGCCCGGGGCACCTCTCGCAGAGAGGTCCGGGGTGCGTGGGCCTACCAGGCGCCGGCGAGCGGGGATTCCGTTCCACCATTGGGGGGACCGCAACCCAGCAGATGGATGGGGACACCTGGCAGGGTTGGGTTAACCTGCTGGGGATGTCCCCAACCATGCACCGGAAAGGAAGCTGTGTGCGGCCCCCTCTCGTCACCAAGCAGGCCGCTGCGCTGGCCGGGGCCATGTGCTCCACTTTCTGACCCGCCAGTGGGTGGGCATTGGTGGGTGCACCCCGGTCAGCAGGGAAGCCCCGAATGGGGGCAGCCGGGAGCCGAGGGAAACCTGACTTCTCTCGAAGGGCGCTTCCCCAGGCAGACAGGGGCCCAGCATGCCAGGCGTGAGCCCTGGGCCATGGCGCAGCAGGTTTACACAACAGGCATCGAGGTTAAACCACAATGGTCTCGGCTGAGCTGGACAGGGCGTTGGGCTGTCTTGCCACAGACTGCCTCTCCTGCACCAGTCCATGCTGTGTGTGGCTGTCTTTGGTGTCCAGCGACTACCGGCGCAGGATGGCCATGGAGCACGGGCCTTGCGACCATGTGGGCTTCGGCCGCAGTTCGGGACAGCGCACACTCTCCTGCGCCAGAGGCACAGGGCTGGGGAACACCCCCCCCCCCCCGTACAGGCCTGAGGCCAGCTGCCCTGAGCTTTGTGCTCCCCGAGACTATGGCCTCAGATCAGATGTGGTGACCCGCTGAATTTATTACTAAGTGGAGGAAAAGAAACTAACCAGGATTCCCTCAGTAATGGCCAGTGAAAAGGGAAGACCCCAGCGCCGAATCCCCGTTCAACGGCAGTTGTGGGAAATGTGGCGTACAGAAGATCGACTCCCCGGCATCGCTCAGGGGACTCGAGTCCTTCTGATCGAGTCTCACCCCGCGGACGGTGTTAGGCCGGTAGCTGACTTTGGCACGCCGGGATCAGGTCTTTTTGGAGTCAGGTTGCTTGGAAATGCATCGCAAAGCCTGTGGTAAACTCCATCTAAGGCTAAACGCATGCGCGAGACAGATGGTTAACAAGTACCGCAAGGGAAAATTGATAAGAACTTTGAAGAGAGAGTTCAAGAGGGCGTGAAACCGTAGAGGGGTAAACTGGTGGGGTCTGTGCAGTCCACCCACAGGATTCAACATGGCAGGCAGGTCGGTCGCCTGAAACGGCGGATGCCATTGCGGGACTGTGGCCCGGGCAGACCCGGCCCCTGCAGAGCGCATTTCCTCTGTGGCAGTGCACTGCGGCGGGCTGGGAAGGCCCCAGGGGGCAGGTGGCTCTCTGCTCCGGCAGAGAGTGTTACAGCCCCCTGACAGCAGTTTTGCTGTGTCTGCTGGGCCGAGGGAGATTGACTGCTGCCATGCCCTTCTCTGGCAACCGTCCTGGCCCCTCTTGGGGGTCGCTGGTGCGGCGACGGGAAACAGGGCTCCCGATGTGACTGTGGTGGTCTGTCCTCAGTGCGCCCCGACCACGTTGTGCCGCTGAGTCAGTAGCGCCACAAAGGGTGCCAGGGGTCTGAGGAGTCTTAACATGTGCACAAGTTGGAGGGCCGAATGAAACCCTGCAGTGCAAATAAGGTGATGGCCAGCACGTGCCGATTGCAGTGGGATCCTGTCGCGGTGGGCGCACCACTGACCCGTCTCGCCTGCTCTCAGGGAGTTGGAACATGACTGTCTGTGATAGGACCCGAAAGATGGTGATCTAGGCCTGGTGGAGGTCCGTGGCGGTCCTGATGTGTAAGTCGGTCATCTGAACTGGGTATAGGGGCAAAAGACTAATCGAACTATCTAGTAGCTGGTTCCCTCTGGAGTTTCCCATTAGGATAGCTGGCACACGGAAACCACCGTTTTATCTGGTAAAGGGAATGATTAGAGCTCTTGGGGCAAAAATAATTTCAACCTAATGTGTATGAAGCCCGTATCGCTGGCGTGGAGCCAGGCATTGAATGCAAGTGCCCAGTAGGCAACTTTGTTAAGCAGAACTGGTGCTGCAGGTTGAACCGAATGCCGAGTTAAGGCGCCCAATGCCGATGCTCATCAGACCCCAGTAAAGGTGTTGTTTGATATATGGAAGTCGGAATCCGTTAAGGAGGTGTGATAAAAATGGGATACATTGTACAAAAAGGATACCAGCTGGCTCAGGCTCTGTCAATACCAGGAAGAAAGACCATATGAAGGGTTAATTATTCTGTCAGACGGAAAAGAGTAATTGACAAGTCATTGAACTGATCAGAGAATAGCTTTTATGGAAATGAACGTCTGTGTCAACAAATGATGGTCTTGTTTGTTTTTACTGTGTTGCCAGGAGACAGAAGAGGATTTGAAGTGTGACAGTTATGAGTGGGCTTATTGAACGTACTCCAGGGGAAAAAAGCCTTTCCGGACTTTGAAAGAAGTAATGTTATGCCGTTGCACTAAGTTAAGTGCTAGCTTATAAGTTATTACGAGCGATCGTTTTAAATCGTTACACAGTTCGTTGTTTGATGTTGAGAAGCCTGAAGGGAGCGAGTCCTATTACGAAATGAAGTCAAGACTCGAGTAACGGTATCCGAGGGAGAAGTCTTTGAGCGCTCCGACCGTGAAGAAAGGGTCGTATCAGAGTATACAGACGCCCAAATCGTCTTTGGAAGGTAACGCAATGCAGGCGTAGGAGTTCAACGCTCAGAAGCCGCGTTGAAGCGAGCAGCTGATCGTGGCAGGAGAGCGTCGAGGGGCGGAGTTTGTGCCGATCAGAGCTGCGACGCGTCGCTGTGAAATAAATGTGAGGAGCCACGTTGGGGCGAACAGCTGATCAGAGCTGCGGAGCGCCGAAGCCGTTCAAAGCCGAGCGCTGATTAGAATAACGCCTGAAAAGAAAACAAAGGTACGTGTTTGTGAGAGAAAGTGAAGAGAAAGTGAAAGAAGGGACATAAGAGACCGCATAAGGGCTAACCTACGAATACTATAAAACAGAGAGAAGATTAATTGAGGAAGTTTTGTGGGCACTGTTTGTGTGAATGAGAAAGAAAGAAAGGCTGTAAAGACATGTCCTAAGGAGAAGTGAGGAGAGATATGTTAAAATAGCCTACAAAGAAAGAGACTCACTTAGAGAAAGAATGGGCAACATAAAAAAACCCTAAATACTATCTGAAACCGTTTAAGAGAGACAAAGACTTCCTATTCTATTGTTAAGAGGAAACAAGAACAAAGTATAAAGAGTGTTAGGTTGCGGTTTCAAGAAGAGAAGAATTTAATAACAATAAAAGTATAGAACTTGAATGGAACAGTTTCCATCAGTAAAGACTAAACAGAAATAAAAGCTATAAAGAAAGGAAGAACCGGAGTTGAATAAAGACTTACCTGAAGAGATCTTCTCAGACTCACTCGAAGATTTCCCTCACACCAAGAATCTTTTTCAAGAGTCTCCACGTATCCTTTTTTTTCTGAAAGAAACCGAAAGAAAAGAAAGTTAGAATGTTAATAAAAGTTGCTTCGGAAGCAAGTTAACACCAACTTACAGTCTCACTGTGTTTATTTACGATCCCAGCGAGAGAATATCACAGGCGGGTTCTCTTTTCTTTGTGAAGGGCAGGGCACCCTGGAATGGGTACGCCCTGAGAGGGGGGCCCTGAGCCTTGGAAAGCATTGCGGTTCCGGCGGCATGCGGTGGGCTCTCGCTGGTCCTTGAAAATCCGGGGGAGATGTTGTAAATCTTGTGCTGGGCCGTACCCATATCCGCAGCAGGTCTCCATGGTGAACAGCCCCTGGCATGTTGGAGCAATGTAGGTAAGGGAATTCGGCAAGTCAGATCTGTAACTTCGGGATAAGGATTGGCTCTGAGGGCTGGGTCGGTCGGGCTGGGTCAGTCGGGCTGGGTAGCGGGGCAGGCCGTACGCCACGGCTGGAGGAGGCGTCTCATTCCCCTCTGCCCTGCTGGCGGTGCCGACTCTGGTTGCGAGCCAGGCCCTGCCTGTGCATCGCCACAGCTGCAGTGGTCGCCTCTCCGTACCCCTCCCAGGGTCTGGGCCTGACGTTCTGCCTAGGCTGATGCCTAGCAGCTGACTTAGAACTGGTGTGGAGCAGGAGAATCCGACTGTTTATTTAAAATGAAGCATTGCGAAGGCCTGAGGTGGGTTTTGATGCAATGTGATGTCTGCCCAGTGCTCTGAATGTCAAAGTGAAGAAATTCAATGAAGCGCAGGTAAAGGCGAGAGTAACTATGACTCTCTTAAGGTAGCCAAATGCCTTGTCATCTAATAAGTGACGCGCATGAATGGATGAACTAGATTCCCACTGTCCCTACCTAGAAACCACAGCCATGGGTCAAGTCCCAAGACGGGGTGCCTTTAGCAGGTCCCTTTCCTCCATGTTGGGGTAAATGCACTCACAATTGCTGGCCTTGAGTTCCAAAGTGTGTGTGGGATAGTCCCAGAGGGAAAGGCTCTAATGGGGTGGGAGAAGCTCCAAGGGGGGGCCTGGCCAGAGCTCCGGGAGAGTGCTGCCCCCCCGGACTTGGGCGCCTGTTCCACGTGTGGGTCACCGGAGGGATAAACTCCAAGGCGGGCGAGAAACCTCTTATGTGGGGGGCTCTAAGGTGTCCTGGCCAGGCCTCGAGGATGACCATTGGTGCTGGCCCATGCCCTTGGGGACCTGCCGATCCTTTGTCAGGCGGGGGGCCAAAGGCCCTTCCCATCCAGGCCCATTGGAATACATTGCCCTACCAGATGGCTGCTCTCCTAGCCCGGCCATCTGGTCATTGGCAATAGAAATGACTGCAAGGATAAGATGGCGGGCTGCTCTGGAAGTCCTGATGGAGGTCAATTTAAAAATGTTCTCCAGTTGGGTCTATAAAGAGCCCGGATGCTTTTGCCGAGAGGTCCCACTCTGTGACTCTGGGTACACAGATTACAAGAAAGCGTAGTCACCTTACTCCGGATTACGAATAGACTGGGTCAGGGGGACCTGTCTGTGCTCCTCTTCGTTCTCGCTGCCCGACCCAGGGTCTGTGGCAAAACTACTGCACCTCCAGCAGAATCTGTCCTACTGGGGACACTCTTCTGAGCACTCCATTGGATCGATTTTGTGCACTTGGTCCGTCTAGGGTTGGACTGCTTGGCCAGCCTCGGCTGTTTCAAGCAATTCGCTTCCACCTGCCTTAGAACCATGGCAATGGTATGCCCCCCTCGGGGAGGGCCCCATCGTGTGGGCAGCTCTCCCCACTGAGCAAAGCAGCTCAGCAGCTCAGCAGCTCCCCAGTGGTCAGAGCAGCCTGGCATCTCCCAAGTGGTCAAATCAGAGTGGATGGGGTCCCCCTGCAAGCCACGACGCGGCCCCTCCTCCAAGCATGTTTCTCCAGCAGTTCGGAATGCACCTTCTGTGGGGTGCTGACCCCTCGCTGAGCCCCCTACCGCTTCAAGTTGTGCCTGAGCCTGGCCTCGCCGTCCCACCTACCACGTCGCAGAGCAGGCCGTGCCGCCGGCACCCATGTGACTGACCTGTCCACCCGACCCGCACGTGTTGTGGGTCGCTCTTTGACGCTCTGGTCCTGCATATAGACCCAGAGGGTGCAAAGGTCGGCTCTGAGGCGGGCGTGCGCGCCCCCCCCCCCATTGCCACTCTCCAGCAGGTGCAGCTACCTGGTTGATCCTGCCAGTAGCATATGCTTGTCTCAAAGATTAAGCCATGCACGTGTAAGTACGCACGGCCGGTACAGTGAAACTGCGAATGGCTCATTAAATCAGTTATGGTTCCTTTGATCGCCCCATCTGTTACTTGGATAACTGTGGTAATTCTAAAGCTAATAAATGCAGACGAGCGCAGACCTTCCAGGATGCGTGCATTTATCAGACCGGCTTGCCAGCCCCTTTGGTGACGGTAGATAACCTTGGGCTGATCGCACGTCCCCATGACGACGACGATGCATTTGGATGTGTGCCCTGTCAACTTTCGATGGTAATTCTGTGCCTACCATGGTGACCACGGGTAATGGAGAATCAGTGTTCGATACTGGAGAGGGAGCCTGAGAAACGGAAGGCAGCAGGCGCGCAAATTACCCACACTCGACTCCGGGAGGTAGTGACGAAAAATAACAATACAGGACTCTTTCAAGGCACTGTAATTGGAATGAGTACACTTTAAATCCTTTAACGAGTACCCATTGGAGGGCAAGTCTGATGCCAGTGCCACGATAATTCCAGCTCCAATAGCGTATATTAAAGTTGCTGCAGTTAAAAAACTCATAGTTGAATCTTGGGATCCAGCTGGCGGTCCGCTGCGAAGTGAGCTACCGCCTGTCCCAGCCCCTGCCCCTTGGTGCCCCCATGAAGCTCTTGCCTGAGTGTCCTGGGGATTCCGAAGCATTTACTTAGAAATAATGTGAGTGTTCAAAGCAGGCTGGCCGCCTGAATACTTGAGACGGCCAGGGGCACTCGTATTGTGCCACTACAGGTGAAATTCTTGGACCGGCGCAAGACGAACCAAAGCGAAATCATTAGCCAAGAATATTTTAATTAATCAAGAACGAAAGTCTGAGGTTCGAAGATCCATTGTAGCTCCGACCATAAACTATGCAGACTAGCAATCTGGCTGCATTTTTCCTATGACCTGCTGAGCAGCTTCTTTGGGTTCCGGGAGAGTATGGTTGCAAAGCTGAAATTTAAAGGAATTGATGAAAGGGCACCACCAGGAAACCTCACCCGGACCGGACACGGAAAGGATTGACAGATTGATAGTTCTTTCTCGATTCTGTGGGTGGTGGTGCATGGCCGTTCTAAGCTGGTGGAGCGATTTGTCTGGTTAATTCTGATAACGAACGAGACTCCTCCATGCTAACTAGTTATGCGATCCCCCACCTCTCCCCCCCAGCAGTCAGCGTTCAACTTCTTAGAGGGAGTAGTGGCATTTCACACTAGATTGATCAATAACAGGTCTGTGATGCCCTTAGATGTCCGGGGCTGCACGCGCGCTACACTGAACAGATCATCGTTGGGATTGGGATTGAAATGATTTCCCATGAACAAGGAATTTCCAGTAAGTGCGGGTCATAAACTTGCGTTAAGTCCCTGCCCTTTGTACACACTGCCCGTCGCTACTACCGATTGGATGGTTTAGTGAGGTCCTTGGATCGGCACGCCGGGGTTGGCAACAGCCCTGGTGCAGTGGCGAGAAGACTATCAAATTAGACTATCTAGAGGAAGTAAAAGCCGTATGGGTTGGGTTAGCCTCCCGGGGACGTCCCCCCACCGGAGAGAGGCAGTCCTTAGCGGCTCCTCACCGAGCTGGACCCTGAGCCGCAGTGCCAGGCAGGGGCACACTCCTCCATCTGCGCGTTGGTGAGCGCATCCCGGTCGGCAGCGAAGTCACAATTGGGAGCAGCCGGGAGCAGAGGGATGCCCGGCCGCCCTCACGGGACGCCACCCCAGGTGGACAGGGGCCCGGCACGCCCGGCGAGCCCTGAGCCATGGTGCATGTGGGCTTTGAGGTTCCGGCCCCCCCATGTCCGTGGGCGAGCAATGGCCAGGCCTGCCGGCACAG
Source organism: Ambystoma mexicanum (assembly GCF_040938575.1). Classification (NCBI taxonomy): domain Eukaryota; kingdom Metazoa; phylum Chordata; class Amphibia; order Caudata; family Ambystomatidae; genus Ambystoma; species Ambystoma mexicanum. Next base: position 360,422,866 of record NC_090925.1, read on the forward strand.
CGGGTGACCTTCCCTGTTGCCCAGGTACCTGGAGATCAGCCCCATGCGGCCGGGCTGGGGTTTGAAGACTATAGCGATTACCCCACTCCCCTGCATGTGATGTCTCTGGCCCGCCTCTCCGTCCGGCCCCTGAAAGGGGAGCAGAGGAGGGGGGCGGGGAAGGATGAGCGGGATCGGGCCGGGTGGGCCGGCGGCCTGCTTCTGTCCCCATGGGAAGCCGTGCTGCTGCAGGCGGCGGGCAGGCTTCCTAGGCTGAGATCTTGGATTTTTATTTTTTTTTTAAAAACCCTGATGGTCTCGGCTGACTCCCAAGTGGAAAAGCTAGACGGGGCGCTGAGCTGTCTCGCCGCGGACAGGACAGGTGGCACTGCCTCCTCCCTGGCCTCTTGTCCTAGCAAATTTTCATCCCATTTTGCTTCTTCAATTTCATATGAAGTTTTTTTTTACATTATTTGTATTGCCATTTCAAAGTTTTTAACATTAACAATCCCCTTCCCGACGACCTCCCCTGTCCCCATCCCCCCTTTCCCTCTAGATCACTGTGCTGCATATCTTCTGAGGTGAATGTACAGGGAATAACGGGCCGTAGTCTATAGTATATCTAATAGTCTTACTCTCTGAGGACACCATTGTTCACGGTAGTCTTTGTGCAGGAAGTTCAGGACAGTGTCCCACTCGTTCTTGAATTTACCGTAATCCCCCTTTCTAGTGTACGTTACCCATTCCAGTGAAGTGGAATGTCACATTTTTGTTATCGATTCCTGTTCGCTGGGGATCGTGGTTTGTTTCCACTTTTGCACAATTAGGGAGAGGGCTACCAGCTAGGACCATATGCTTTCCTCTGTGGTTTAGTCAGGAGTGTGTTCAGCACGTCACTCGGGCTCAGCATAGCTTCTCCATGTTCTCTCCATATTTGGGGACCAAAATGTCTTTGTTGACCACTTCCCAGAACAGTTTAAGGATGGGGCAGGACCACCAGACATGGAGCCACATGCCTACTTCTTTGCAGCCATGCCAACACATCTGTGATACTGAGGGGTATATTTTATGTAGCTTCTTCGGTATTAGGTGCCACTGCACCAGTATCCTGGTCTACATTTCACTGATCTGCATCCCTCTCATCAATTTGGGAATTCGCTGCCACACTTCCCACCACTGTTCTTCATAGGGGCAGCGTGTCTGCCCATTGTTTCATATAGGGCAACTGGACCTGTGCCTCTGGCATTGTGAATAATTTATACATTTTACTAATTATTTGTCTATCACCAAAATGTGTTAGCATGTACCTTTCTAGGAGAGTGAATTCTCTGGTAGTGGATTGTTTCCTATCTCGAGAAGAGAGCCAGTGCCGCAGTTGAGCATAGCAGTCCCTATTCTCCCGCAAACACATGGTTTGTTTACAGAGCTGGAATGACTTAACCTCCTGTCCCTCCATTATGTCCCTTGCACGAATGCTGCCTGCTTTTTCCCACCTGGCTTATGCTCCTTTTTCTAGCCCTGCTGTAAACTGTGGGTTGCGGAATAGGAGAGTGAACGTAGATGGGTAGGACATGATCTTTGCTTTTTTAACCATCACATCCTATGTATCCCAACCAGGGCTGTAATTCGGCTTCTGTACATGTTGGGGGGGCCTGTCCGCTCTTGGGCACCATAGGACCTCATCTATGGGCCTTTCCCACCAGTGCCCTATCATCCGTCGCCAGATGCTGTCGGGATTCCCATTGAACCAGTTTCGGATGACCCTCAATTGAGCAGCTCGTTGGTAGTCCATTTGAAATTTCGGAACTCCCATTTCCCATGCCCCCGTGGGAGTGACCATGACCCTCAAGGCCACCCTCTGTCTTTTCTCTTGCCAGATGTAGTTGCGTACTAGTTTATTCAGGGTTTTGAAGATTTTTTTGGGGGGGACCGCCAGGGTGGAGAGCCTGAAAGTAATATAGCGCTCTAGGGAAAATTATCATTTTAATGACATGCGGCCCATACATGATATGTTAAGGAGCCTCCTCTCTCCCAGCCAGGTCTTGATAGTTTGCTTGCTACATATCCTCTAGGGTACTGGTTATTGTCACCCCCAGGTATCGAAGGGATCCCTCTGCTTGTGCAAATTGCCCTGTATCTGATGTTTCTGATGGCATGTCCCTTCTTGTAGCACCATTAGTTCAGATTTTTGGTTGTTGGTCTTCAGGTCTGCCACTCTGCCAAATACCCCTAGGAGTGCCGTTAACCTCCAGAGGGAAGTGTCCATGTCTGTTAGCACGACCAGGAGGTTGTCGGCAAAGGCCATTGCCTTATGTTCTTCCCACCGAACGTAATCCCTTTTATTCCCTCTCCTGTCTAATTCTAGCTAGGAAGGGTTTGAGAATGTTTGCGTACAGGAATGGTGACATGGGCAGCCCTGCTTAGTACCCCTAAGATTCTTGAATTTCTTCCTGGGGTGCCCCCGGGCTCCCACCGCTCCTGAGCCTCTAAGTACGCTCTTGCCCCCTTGGAGGTTCCTTCTTGGTTAATATTGCATGGCAGGGCTAGTTTTCATAAGGCTGGGCGGTGGAGTGAAGCAGCGCTCTGCTGCAGTCAAATGCTGGGGGTTGGGAGCATGCGCCTCCCACCCCTCCCCCGGGTTGCTTCCCTGCCCGTTAGCGGGGGGTGCTGCAGGAGACTTAGTGCTGTCACCCTTCTATTACTGCAGTTTGCCTCTGATGTTGCTGAATGGTATGGGCTTGGGCCTTTGCCTCGATCCGGGTATGCTGAGGGTCTCATGCCGTAGTGGGTCCCCTTCCAAGTGTAGGTTATGGTACGCTGGGGCAGATGCTTACATAAACCTCCATGTCCGTTGTTTGGGAGGGGGTTGTCTTGCGTGTGCCTGCTTCATGGCTGCCAACTCCCTCAATTATGCCTGCTTACCCTCCGACAGCTGGGGCGCATCACAGCTCATGGGGGCCCTGTGCCGCGTGGCTTGTGGAGGCCCTGTGCCGCGTGGAGCCGGGCTTGCTGTATGGGGCAGAGGCAGGCACAGGATTTCAGGGGAATACTAACCACTCCCTCGCATTTGTAGCTGGGTGTCCATGCCACGCTGTCTCTGCTGGATTTCCGCACTGCAGTGCTTGCGCCATTGCGTCCCGGCGGGCGTGCTGGTCCGGCAGCTTTGTCTCCCCCAGGTCGGCCGCTGGGGATCCGCGGTGGTCCGCTCACACTCCCAGACTCACCTATGTTGCTGTGACTGAATGGGCACCCTGCGTCTTCTGCACCACCCACGTGGGTTCTCTCTGATCTCCTCTGGCTCGACTGCCAGTCCCCACACAGGCATCGCTGCTGGCGGCCTCAGGTCTGCCCACTCTGCCACCAAACGCTCCAGTTGGAGTTTTCTTGGGGACCACTCGGTTCGCGGGTCGTCCCTTTTGCTTTTGCTGCCCTGGGGTCTTGTTTTTAACGCTGATTATTGCTCCTTTTTCGGGTGGCCGGGGAGGAGCGCGCTCCTCATGGTGAAGTGGTCACGGGGGGCCATCTTGGAATCTTATGAAGCTTTTTGAAGCCTTCGTCTGCCCTTTCTTGAGTAATCTTTCTTCTTCCTCACTTCTCAATCAATTTTTCATCCTGGACATGGCACAGAGGGGGTGCTGGTCTCCAACGTTGACAATGTGGCTTGGTTGCACAACGTGGGCAGCGTCAGTGCTTATTACTTGACTTATCTGCCGTCTTTGATACTGTTGACCATGGTCATCTGGGCAAGCCTTTCTGGTGCTGTTATTTCCTGGTTTTCTTTGTTTCTCTATAACCGAATGGTCGATTTCCATCCCCCCTTTTCACTCTGTGCAGTCTGCCTTGAGATGTGGAGTCCCTCAGGTTTCCTCCTTCTTCCAGGTTTTGTTTAACATGTACATGAAACCTCTTACCAAGCTTATCTGCTCTCACGGCTTCCAATGTTAGTCTTAACAGATGACACAGATCCTGGTCCATTTAGATCTCTCTTGTCGAGACATCAACCAGGTCTAGGGCATGTCTCGAGGCTGTGGGTGCATGGATGTGTAATAGCTGGTTCAGGGGAAACAGTTGAGGTGTTGATGTTGGGCCCTCCTTCCTATGCCTTTTGGACATCCTCTTTTTGGCCATCTTTAGGGGTAAATATATTGTCTTTTCTGTCTGTGGTATCTCTGATAAGTCCAGTATGTCAAAGGGGATATCTTCAACTGAAAACCCCATAGTAAGGTTCTTTGTTTACTCCTTTCTCAGTTATGTGCCCTCTGTGGTGTCCTTATTTGTTATGTCCTCCATGGACCAATGCAACACCCTATTTCTGGCACAAACCCTCTACTTCTTATGGCACCTTCCGGTCCTGCAGAACTCTGCAGCCAGAGTAGCCACTTGCACACCTAGTTGTGCTCACATTACTCCATTTATGCACCATCTTCATTGGCTACCAATGGCTAAGCCCATTTCGGGCAAGGCCTAATGTCTAGTTCATCATGCCTTTTATGGAACGGGGGCAGAATATCTACAGGCCAAATTCTGTTTGTACATTCCTGCTCGGCCACACCGCTTGGTAAATGCCTGATGTTAAATACTGACAAAACTGCCTTGTACATATAAATCCATTATACATCCATATAAAAGTGTTGTGTGCAAAATGCATCATAAAGTCAAAGCAGAACCATATTACTTCAAGGCAAATCGTAACTATTGGAAATGCCAGACTAAAGTGCAAAGAGTATAACATTCAAAAATTGCCAGGTGTGCTTGAGAAAAGTGTCAAGTGTTTCTGAGTTCATTCCAGTCTAATCTCATTTTTAATTTTAGGCAGTTGCTTTTCATGTTATTTTAACTCACTGTCCTAAAATCCATATTTTTTGTGACATTGTTAGCTTGGAAATGTTCTTTCTGAGATCTTTAGTTATCTAGAGTTTGCCTGTACTTGTTCACGCTACAGCACCATTATGAAAAGCAAATAATGTTATAGATCGATAATTGCGTCACAAACCTCCGGCACTGGCATGCCCCTGCTGAAGGTGTGAAGTCGTGATATCTGTTGAGCCCTTACAGGAAATATTGTGACAAAAGATTGTGAACATTTACAATAATAAAGTTTACTTTTTCTGTTGTCCAATTCTTGCATGTGCAGTTATGAGAACTGTTTTTCCAAAAATGTTTCACTGTTCGGCTTCTTTTTCTTCCAATCCCCCCGGTAAAGCAGGTTCACTCCATATGGCTCCACCAATTTGATCTTTGGTTTACACGTGTATATGTATTATTTGTTGCTTTAACAGTGTAAGCACTTGGAATAATAAAAACACTCCAATTACCCAATTGTCTATTTATTTCTTTAAGCTAATGTGTTTTGTTTTTAACCCCTTAACTGCCAATGCCCCTCCCCATGCCAAGCCCTTTTTTGGTGGTTTCAGTATGTCGCCATTCAATTCCTTGTAAATTTTTATTTTATGTGATATCTCACCCACATTTGGCCCCCTTTCTTCCCACATGTAGGTGGTCGTAACGCCACCTAGGAATCCTAGTTTGCTGTAATGGGGTGAGAGAAAATAACCAAAAAGGGAGCAAATTTTGTGTTTTTTCAGAAAATCCCAATAAAATGATGTACAAAGAAGCCTGTGGTTGTTCCCTTGTAAGAGCTAGGAAGAAATGGTTTGCCGTGCTGAATTTGCCATTTTCCAGGCTTTCAGTAGCAGATTGAGTGGAAACCAAAGAAAAACAAACAATTTTTATAAAGTTACCATCTGAGAGCTATGCAAGTTTACCCCATTTTTCCCCCCAATAGTCCATGTGTGGATGGAATGGAAGAGGAGGGTAGGAAAGCTGAAAGGGAAGACCAAGGCATACATTTCTGAAAAGAAGACCAAATTCCAAGTTTAGGAAAGGGTGATTTGTGCAGGTCAGGCTACATCTATGTAGGGAAAATGCCCATAGTTTGGGGAAAGATTTAAAAACTAACAGTTAAAAAAAGGTATGTGCTGGACATTGTTGGACCTGTAAGGTAATGGCTTCTGTGAATATTGAGGAAAGCAATGCCCTGCTACATTCCCCTGACTTTTCCAGTTAGGAAATTGCATGTTTTTTGTATTGTTTCACAAAACATCAATACTACAAGCCACAAACTGAGCCATAGTACACTGGACGTTTATGCTGACGGCCTAAACAGACATACCTAGCATGTGTAAATACGGAAAATAAATGTGAGGAAAGTCAAGCATACAATTTTTGATAGAGCACAGGCAGACCTTATGAAGGGTAGGTGACTTGAGCAGGTTACAAAAGCATACAGTGCCTAAATCAGCAAATACATGTCGTTAACATTTGGGAAATGAAAGGGTTGTTTAACAAAGTGCATTAACAAATGTATGAAAATGTTATGAAAACCAAGAGAAAACAACAAATGTTCTAGATCCCCACATGTGTCCCGGTGAAAACTGTACCTAATGTGTGGGTGCACCTACCTGGGTGCAAATGGAAAAGGCTAAACCACTGGTAACCCAAGTGTTTCTGGAGAGCAGACTCCCGTAGGAACTCACAGAGGTCTGAATTGCGCAAATTACCCTAGAGTTTATTACCCAAAAGCCTGGCAAAGTCTGAAATTCAGGGGGGAAAAAACACAATTTTCAGAGTTTCCAACCTGGAAACTACTGAAACATACCGCCAACAACACATGTCCTACCTTCCCACAGGTGTCTGGATGAAAACAGTACCTCATGTGTGGGTGTACTTACCTGGGTGAAAAAGAAAGTGTTGACCGTACCCAAGTCCAACGGCAGTATCAAGGAGCACCAGCAGGGTCTCCATCTGTTCCCTGAGGGGGAATTATGTAATGCTGCCTAGCCAGAGCTCCAGGATGGTCGGGGGTGATTGGCCTTGGACGACTCTACCAGGTGGGTCCACCATCTCCAAGCGCAGCTGCACTCCCAGGGAGCCGCGGTAGGGTCTCCGACCTTTCCTGGAGGGAGAAGCTGTAACAGGCCAGCCAGAGCTCCTGGATAGTTGGGGGGTAATGTTCTTGGCCTTGGGCAGCTGTCTCCCATATGGAGTGACCATCTCCAAAGTGCAGCGGCTGTCCCAGGGAACCCTGACAGGGTCCCCTTCCCTAAGGGAGTGGGACTCTTCCTGGAACCGCTGCTGAACTGCGGGTCGTTCAACCCACATGGGAGACAGCTGCCCAAGGCCGGTTACATCACCTCCAACAATCTTGGAGCTCTGGCTGACCTCTGTTACGGCTTTCCCCCACCAGAGAGCCCTGGCAGTGTGCGAATATCTCCATGAAAGGAAAAGCTGTAATGCAGCTCAGTCAAAACTTCAGGACGGCTGGAGGTGATGTCCCCGGCCTTCGGCATCTGTCTCGCATGTGAGTCCACCATCCCCAAGTGCAGTGGCAGCCGAAGGGGGCCCGGCAGGGTGCCCTTCACAGAGAGAAATTGTATAATGCAGGTCATACCATAGCTCCAGGATGGTCAGGGGTGCTGTCCCGGGCTTTGGGTGGCTGTCCCTCGTGTGGTTTGACTGTCCACTAACTCAGCAGGGGTTCCAGGGAGCCTCGGCAGGGTCCATGTCCTTCCCAGAGGGTGAAGCTGTAACGAAACCCAGCCAGAGCTCCAGCACGGTTGGGGGTGCTGTCCCTGGCCTTAGGCATTCGTTTCCCATGTGGGTCTACCGTACTCGAGCACAGCGGCTGTCCCAGGGATCCCTGGCAGGGTCCCTTTCCTTTCCCGGAGGGAGAAGTTGTAATGCAGGTCAGCTAGAGCTCCAGGAAGGTGGGGGTGATGCCCCTGGCCTTGGGTGGCTGTCTCCCATGTGGGTTGACTGTCCCCAATTCCAGCTGTAGTTCTGGGGAGCCCTGGCAGGGTCTCCATTCCTCCCCGGAGGCGAAATCTGTAACGCAGCACAGCCAGAGGTGCAGCCTGGGCTTGCAGACAGTTAACCCACATGGGAGACAGCCGCTCCCAGGGAAACACCAATGTTTTGCTGGCATGGGGGGAATTTGTGGCCTGACCCTGCATTTGTGTCCCAGCCCACCGAAATACCTCCCAGACTGCCCAATCACGTAGAATAAAAAAAACTACTCGCATAACGTTGGAGCTCCTTACGTAAAGAAACCTGCAAACAAAACAAAAAACATTAATTACCTATGTTCAGCCCAGCAAAAACAAATCATAACTATCACGCTCTGATCACCGCCCCCTTTCAAGCCATCCCTGGTGGTCTAGTGACCCTCACACCCCAGTAAAAACACATTTGCCCCTTCCTAGGGGCCGATTTTTATTAAGACTATTAGTGACCATAACACAATTTAACTGTATAATTATAGGTTTATGGATTTTGGTCGACTGTCCCCCACGCCGCCTCCCAACTGGTTGAAAATCCCCTGCCCTTTCCCCTCATTTTCTTTACATTTTTTAAACCACCGAAGGTAGATGGTGGGTTGGGGTCAGGCCATATTGGATTGTGTAAAATGGTGGCGGGGCGACCTACCCCAAAATCTGACATTAAAAAAACTTTGGTACAAAACATTTGGAAAAAATTCAACTATTTCAGGTTCAATTTGAACACATAGATCCATAATTATGCCAACGGCTATGATCACTTTGGTCCAATTAAATGGCTATAATGGTATTAATTCGTTAATAATGGTATCAGTTCATGGTATTAAACCATGAACTGATAGCTCTAGTAATATAATAAATGAAAATAAGGCCTACTTTAACAATATAAATACTTTCATGGAATATACATGAAAATATGAAACTGTCAAAATAATTACATATTGAGTACAACAATGAGCTGAGTGACGGCATAAAAAAAAGGAGAGAACTTTGACCATGTTTCTAGGTGGACACATAGGAATGGAGCTACGAGACCGTGGGGGGAGCTGTACCTTCAGAAAGATAATAGCCAGCATATAAGGTATTCCCAAGGCGTCTACCCTATCCACTTTATCCTTTGCCAGGTACCAGTCTGTAATTCAAGACCTGGTAGAGTTTTGAAGAATGAACAACTCTGCATTAGAAGGCCAAAAGATCTGAGGGTATTGTCTTTGATACCAATAAAAGTACATTTGAATACACAGTCTGCACGATGGACTGTGGAAAAGACCTACTTGAGCTTGGGTGTGCAATGAAGTTGGCAGATGAGGTTCAAGGTTGGCACAGTTATTGTGCAGCTGCCTGCAGGAGGCACCATGGTGGGGGTCATGCAGCTACCATGGCAGCGCTGCTTGACTTCAAGTTGGCAGCTGACAATTTATAACTGATACAAATCGCTAGATCTGAACATGGTGAGTTACTCATAAGAGCCAATCACTTTGTCACGTACAAACAAGGACTTGGGCACATTCATTAACACCCTTCCTTTTCCAGTATCAAAAGGGGCAGGACTATACAGGAAGGCTTTGGTAGAAGGCCTAGTATGGGAGTTTGCAAACAAGTGTTGCAGTAAAGAGAGGAGTAAAAGAGGAAGAAGGAAGGCGAAGGGGGTGGAAGGAGAGTAAGACTTGGGGTGGATGGGAGAGGATGGTGAAGATGTGTCAAAAGAAGGGAAAGGGGAGAGCAGTGTGAAGAGGGGAAAACTAGCAAGGGGGAAAAGGAGAGATGGAAGGTGAGACACAAGAGAAAGGAGGAAACTACTTGGAGAACAGTTTAAAAGGTACAGACAAAATCGGTGTAGTAAGATGAGGGCCACTGATGGCAGGGTCGGACTTGGACATGAAATAGGCCCGGACACCCCAAAAAAACTGGCCCACCCCTCGCTTCAAAAAAGTGGCCCTCAAACCATCATCTGTGATTCATGTCAATTCACGACTTTACAGAAAATGCTACGTATGGAGGGTTCATGTGTCTGTTGCAAATTATGTTTTGTGTAAACGCTTGAGAAAGTGATAACGTTCCTTTTTGTTTTTATTGAAAAACAACAGCATCACATAGCTGAATATTTATTTTGCAGAACCAGACTCAAGGGATGTCTACTCGTTGCTACCAGTAATGAAAATAGAGTTGCATTTAATAAGCAGTACAGCCAAATGATGACCCCGGAAAGTAACTTGCCAGTTGTATTTATGCTCAAATATTACATTGCAACACAACTCATAAAATAACATAACTTTGCATACTATAGTTCTGTGACAGGGTCCACAGCTCCGAGGCGCAGGAGTGGCATGAACCAACCTCCCCCACCGTAGTTATGGGACCTGCTGCAAGTCGATGCTTATACAGGGCTCCGCAACCCCGGCAGGGAAAGAGGGTTAGGGTGACGATGGGTGGATAGGAAGGGGGGGGAAGTAGGGAAACCGGAATGAGGTACAGGGAGAGGTTATGGATAGGTTGGGGATGTTAGGGTAAGTTCCTGACCACTGCACACGCTTCCAGCGAGCTGTTACACTCATAGAGCCCATGCATAACCAATACAGGCTATTACTTCTATGTATGCAAGTATGTTTGTAGGTAGTAACAAAATGACATGCTATTCCCATCTGTGTATGTTCCAATTTAACTGTAAAGTATGTATCCTTCTACGTGGCTTCTGGCTTGAATGATGATGCTCTTTCACCCAATCATGTAACAGTAAGCATGCAACACCCTTCCCACACAGCTCAGTACTCACTGCCCCTGTGCAGTGTCCTCCATGGCAGAACCAAAAACACAAAATGCTGGTGTGGGCCAGTTTATTTGGTCAAAGTGGGACACTTCTTGGCCAGTGTGGGTCAGTTTGCTAAGCTACTTCACTATGGGGTTAGTAGTTTTCACCGGTGTTGCTGAATAAATATTCTTTAAAATGCGCAATTTGCATGACACTTTATCAACCCCCCCTTGGTTACTATTCAAACAGTGTCACAAAAGGAATGAATATCCATTTGCAACTGTGAGCCACTTTTGTATGGTGTGTGTCATGGCGCTTTCACCAGATTAACCTCATCACCGCCAGACGAGAGGACCATTTTGCCTTTCAAGGTCGGAGGGCCGTTTCTCTAATGGGAAATAGCTGATTCAGTGCGAGTGGGCTAGTTCCCATTAGACGAGAGAACCTTTCTGCCTTTCCAGGTCAGAGGGCCGTTTCTCTAATGGGAAATAGCTGCTTCAGTGTGTATGGGCTAGTTCCCATTAGACGAGAAGACCTTTCTGCCTCTGCAAGTCGGAGGGCCGCTTCTCTAATGGGAAATAGCTGCTTCAGTGTGAATGGGCTAGTTCCCATTAGACGAGAGGACCTTTTTGCCTTTCCAGGTCGGAGGGCCATTTCTCTAATGGGAAATAGCTGCTTCAGTGTGAATGGGCTAGTTCCCATTAGACGAGAGGACCTTTCTGTCTCTGCAGGTCGGGGGCTGCTTCTCTAATGGGAAAGAGCTGCTTCAGTGTGAATGGGCTAGTTCCCATTAGATGAGAGGACCTTTTTGCCTTTGCAGGTCGGAGGGCCATTTCTCTAATGGGAAATAGCTGTTTCAGTGTGAGTGGGCTAGTTCCCATTAGACGAGAGGACCTTTCTGCCTTTCCAGGTCAGAGGGCCATTTCTCTAATGGGAAATAGCTGCTTCAGTGTGAATGGGCTAGATCCCATTAGAAGAGAGGACTATTTTGCCTTTCCAGGTCGGAGGGTCGTTTCTCTAATGGAAAATAGCTTCTTCAGTGTGAATGGGCTAGTTCCCATTAGTCGAGAGGACCTTTCTGCCTCTGCATGTTGGAGGGCCGCTTCTCTAATGGGAAATAGCTGCTTCAGTGTGAATGAGCTAGTTCCAATTAGACGAGAGGACCTTTTTGCCTTTCCAGGTCGGAGGGCCGTTTCTCTAATGGGAAATAGCTGTTTCAGTGTGAGTGGGCTAGTTCCCATTAGACGAGAGGACCTTTCTGCCTTTCCAGATCAGAGGGCCGTTTCTCTAATGGGAAATAGCTGCTTCAGTGTGAATGGGCTAGATCCCATTAGAAGAGAGGACCATTTTGCCTTTCCAGGTCGGAGGGTCGTTTCTCTAATGGAAAATAGCTTCTTCAGTGTGAATGGGCTAGTTCCCATTAGTCGAGAGGACCTTTCTGCCTCTGCATGTTGGAGGGTCGCTTCTCTAATGGGAAATAGCTGCTTCAGTGTGAATGAGCTAGTTCCAATTAGACGAGAGGACCTTTTTGCCTTTCCAGGTCGGAGGGCCGTTTCTCTAATGGGAAATAGCTGCTTCAGTGTGAGTGGGCTAGTTCCCATTAGACGAGAGGACCTTTCTGCCTTTCCAGGTCAGAGGGCCATTTCTCTAATGGGAAATAGCTGCTTGGGCTAGTTCCCATTAGACAAGAGGACCTTTTTGCCTTTCCAGGTCGGAGGGCCGTTTCTCTAATGGGAAATAGCTGCTTCAGTGTGAATGGGCTCGTTCCCATTAGACGAGAGGACCTTTCTGCCTCTGCAGGTCGGAGGGCCGCTTCTCTAATGGGAAATAGCTGCTTCAGTGTGAGTGGGCTCGTTCTCATTAGACGAGAGGACCTTTCTGCCTTTCCAGGTCAGAGGGCCGTTTCTCTAATGGGAAATAGCTGCTTCACTGTGAATGGACTAGTTCTCATTAGACGAGAGGACCTTTTTGCCTTTCCAGGTCGGAGGGCCGTTTCTCTAATGGGAAATAGCTGCTTCAGTGTGAGTGGGCTAGTTCCCATTAGACGAGAGGACCTTTCTGCCTTTCCAGGTCAGAGGGCCGTTTCTCTAATGGGAAATAGCTGCTTGGGCTAGTTCCCATTAGACAAGAGGACCTTTTTGCCTTTCCAGGTCGGAGGGCCCTTTCTCTAATGGGAAATAGCTGCTTCAGTGTGAATGAGCTAGTTCCCATTAGACGAGAGGAACTTTTTGTCTTTCCAGGTCGGAGGGCCGCTTCTCTAATGGGAAATAGCTGCTTCAGTGTGAATGGGCTCGTTCCCATTAGACGAGAGGACCTTTCTGCCTCTGCAGGTCGGAGGGCCGCTTCTCTAATGGGAAATAGCTGCTTCAGTGTGAGTGGGCTAGTTCTCATTAGACGAGAGGACCTTTCTGCCTTTCCAGGTCGGAGGGCCGTTTCTCTAATGGGAAGTAGCTGCTTCAGTGTGAATGGACTAGTTCTCATTAGACGAGAGGACCTTTTTGCCTTTCCTGGTCGGAGGGCCGTTTCTCTAATGGGAAATAGCTGCTTCAGTGTGAGTGGGCTAGTTCCCATTAGACGAGAGGACCTTTCTGCCTTTCCAGGTCGGAGGGCCGTTTCTCTAATGGGAAATAGCTGCTTCAGTGTGAATGAGCTAGTTCCCATTAGACGAGAGGAACTTTTTGTCTTTCCAGGTCGGAGGGCCGCTTCTCTAATGGGAAATAGCTGCTTCAGTGTGAATGGGCTCGTTCCCATTAGACGAGAGGACCTTTCTGCCTCTGCAGGTCGGAGGGCCGCTTCTCTAATGGGAAATAGCTGCTTCAGTGTGAATGGGCTAGTTCCCATTAGACGAGAAGACCTTTTTGCCTTTCCAGGTCGGAGGGCCGTTTCTCTAATGGGAAATAGCTGCTTCAGTGTGAATGGGCTAGTTCCCATTAGATGAGAGGACCGTTCTGCCTTTCCAGGTCGGAGGGCCGTTTCTCTAATGGGAAATAGCTGCTTCAGTGTGAATGAGCTAGTTCCCATTAGACGAGAGGAACTTTTTGTCTTTCCAGGTCGGAGGGCCGCTTCTCTAATGGGAAATAGCTGCTTCAGTGTGAATGGGCTTGTTCACATTAGACGAGAGGACCTTTCTGCCTCTGCAGGTCGGAGGGCCGCTTCTCTAATGGGAAATAGCTGCTTCAGTGTGAGTGGGCTAGTTCCCATTTGACAAGAGGACCTTTCTGCCTCTGCAGGTCGGGGGGCGCTTCTCTAATAGGAAATAGCTGCTTCAGTGTGAATGGGCTAGTTCCCATTTGACAAGAGGACCTTTCTGCCTCTGCAGGTCGGGGGGCGCTTCTCTAATAGGAAATAGCTGCTTCAGTGTGAATGGGCTAGTTCCCATTAGACGAGAGGACCTTCTTGCCTTTCCAGGCCGGAGGGCCGTTTCTCTAATGGGAAATAGCTGCTTCAGTGTAAATGGGCTAGTTCCCATTAGACGAGAGGACCTTTTTGCCTTTCCAGGTCGCAGGGTCGTTTGTCTAATGGGAAATAGCTGCTTCAGTGTGAATGGGCTAGTTCCCATTAGACAAGAGGACCTTTTTGCCTTTCCAGGTCGGAGGGCCGTTTCTCTAATGGGAAATAGCTGCTTCAGTGTGAATGAGCTAGTTCCCATTAGACGAGAGGAACTTTTTGTCTTTCCAGGTCGGAGGGCCGCTTCTCTAATGGGAAATAGCTGCTTCAGTGTGAATGGGCTCGTTCCCATTAGACGAGAGGACCTTTCTGCCTCTGCAGGTCGGAGGGCCGCTTCTCTAATGGGAAATAGCTGCTTCAGTGTGAGTGGGCTAGTTCTCATTAGACGAGAGGACCTTTCTGCCTTTCCAGGTCAGAGGGCCGTTTCTCTAATGGGAAATAGCTGCTTCAGTGTGAATGGACTAGTTCTCATTAGACGAGAGGACCTTTTTGCCTTTCCAGGTCGGAGGGCCGTTTCTCTAATGGGAAATAGCTGCTTCAGTGTGAGTGGGCTAGTTCCCATTAGACGAGAGGACCTTTCTGCCTTTCCAGGTCAGAGGGCCGTTTCTCTAATGGGAAATAGCTGCTTGGGCTAGTTCCCATTAGACAAGAGGACCTTTTTGCCTTTCCAGGTCGGAGGGCCCTTTCTCTAATGGGAAATAGCTGCTTTAGTGTGAATGAGCTAGTTCCCATTAGACGAGAGGAACTTTTTGTCTTTCCAGGTCGGAGGGCCGCTTCTCTAATGGGAAATAGCTGCTTCAGTGTGAATGGGCTCGTTCCCATTAGACGAGAGGACCTTTCTGCCTCTGCAGGTCGGAGGGCCGCTTCTCTAATGGGAAATAGCTGCTTCAGTGTGAGTGGGCTAGTTCTCATTAGACGAGAGGACCTTTCTGCCTTTCCAGGTCGGAGGGCCGTTTCTCTAATGGGAAGTAGCTGCTTCAGTGTGAATGGACTAGTTCTCATTAGACGAGAGGACCTTTTTGCCTTTCCTGGTCGGAGGGCCGTTTCTCTAATGGGAAATAGCTGCTTCAGTGTGAGTGGGCTAGTTCCCATTAGACGAGAGGACCTTTCTGCCTTTCCAGGTCGGAGGGCCGTTTCTCTAATGGGAAATAGCTGCTTCAGTGTGAATGAGCTAGTTCCCATTAGACGAGAGGACCTTTTTGCCTTTCCAGGTCGGAGGGCCGTTTCTCTAATGGGAAATAGCTGCTTCAGTGTGAATGGGCTAGTTCCCATTAGACGAGAGGACCGTTCTGCCTTTCCAGGTCGGAGGGCCGTTTCTCTAATGGGAAATAGCTGCTTCAGTGTGAATGAGCTAGTTCCCATTAGACGAGAGGAACTTTTTGTCTTTCCAGGTCGGAGGGCCGCTTCTCTAATGGGAAATAGCTGCTTCAGTGTGAATGGGCTTGTTCACATTAGACGAGAGGACCTTTCTGCCTCTGCAGGTCGGAGGGCCGCTTCTCTAATGGGAAATAGCTGCTTCAGTGTGAGTGGGCTAGTTCCCATTTGACAAGAGGACCTTTCTGCCTCTGCAGGTCGGGGGGCGCTTCTCTAATAGGAAATAGCTGCTTCAGTGTGAATGGGCTAGTTCCCATTTGACAAGAGGACCTTTCTGCCTCTGCAGGTCGGGGGGGCGCTTCTCTAATAGGAAATAGCTGCTTCAGTGTGAATGGGCTAGTTCCCATTAGACGAGAGGACCTTCTTGCCTTTCCAGGCCGGAGGGCCGTTTCTCTAATGGGAAATAGCTGCTTCAGTGTGAATGGGCTAGTTCCCATTAAACGAGAGGACCTTTTTGCCTTTCCAGGTCGCAGGGTCGTTTCTCTAATGGGAAATAGCTGCTTCAGTGTGAATGGGCTAGTTCCCATTAGACAAGAGGACCTTTTTGCCTTTCCAGGTCGGAGGGCCGTTTCTCTAATGGGAAATAGCTGCTTCAGTGTGAATGGGCTAGTTCCCATTAGACGAGAGGACCTTTCTGCCTCTGCATGTTGGAGGGCCGCTTCTCTAATGGGAAATAGCTGCTTCAGTGTGAATGGGCTAGTTCCCATTAGACGAGAGGACCTTCTTGCCTTTCCAGGCCGGAGGGCCGTTTCTCTAATGGGAAATAGCTGCTTCAGTGTGAATGGGCTAGTGCCCATTAGACGAGAGGACCTTTTTGCCTTTCCAGGTCGGAGGGCCGTTTCTCTAATGGGAAATAGCTGCTTCAGTGTGAATGGGCTAGTTCCCATTAGACAAGAGGACCTTTTTGCCTTTCCAGGTCGGAGGGCCGTTTCTCTAATGGGAAATAGCTGCTTCAGTGTGAATGGGCTAGTTCCCATTAGACGAGAGGACCTTTCTGCCTCTGCATGTTGGAGGGCCGCTTCTCTAATGGGAAATAGCTGCTTCAGTGTGAATGGGCTAGTTCCCATTAGACGAGAAGACCTTTTTTCCTTTCCAGGTCGGAGGGCCGTTTCTCTAATGGGAAATAGCTGTTTCAGTGTGAGTGGGCTAGTTCCCATTAGACGAGAGGACCTTTCTGCCTTTCCAGATCAGAGGGCCGTTTCTCTAATGGGAAATAGCTGCTTCAGTGTGAATGGGCTAGATCCCATTAGAAGAGAGGACTATTTTGCCTTTCCAGGTCGGAGGGTCGTTTCTCTAATGGAAAATAGCTTCTTCAGTGTGAATGGGCTAGTTCCCATTAGTCGAGAGGACCTTTCTGCCTCTGCATGTTGGAGGGCCGCTTCTCTAATGGGAAATAGCTGCTTCAGTGTGAATGAGCTAGTTCCAATTAGACGAGAGGACCTTTTTGCCTTTCCAGGTCGGAGGGCCGTTTCTCTAATGGGAAATAGCTGCTTCAGTGTGAGTGGGCTAGTTCCCATTAGACGAGAGGACCTTTCTGCCTTTCCAGGTCAGAGGGCCATTTCTCTAATGGGAAATAGCTGCTTGGGCTAGTTCCCATTAGACAAGAGGACCTTTTTGCCTTTCCAGGTCGGAGGGCCGTTTCTCTAATGGGAAATAGCTGCTTCAGTGTGAATGGGCTAGTTCTCATTAGACGAGAGGACCTTTCTGCCTTTCCAGGTCAGAGGGCCGTTTCTCTAATGGGAAATAGCTGCTTCAGTGTGAATGAACTAGTTCTCATTAGACGAGAGGACCTTTTTGCCTTTCCAAGTCGGAGGGCCGTTTCTCTAATGGGAAATAGCTCCTTCAGTGTGAATGGACTAGTTCCCATTAGACGAGAGGACCTTTTTGCCTTTCCAGGTCGGAGGGCCGTTTCTCTAATGGGAAATAGCTGCTTCAGTGTGAGTGGGCTAGTTCCCATTAGCCGAGAGGACCTTTCTGCCTTTCCAGGTCGGAGGGCCGCTTCTCTAATGGGAAATAGCTGCTTCAGTCTGAGTGGGCTAGTTCCCATTAGCCGAGAGGACCTTTCTGCCTCTGCAGGTCGGAGGGCCGCTTCTCTAATGGGAAATAGCTGCTTCAGTGTGAGTGGCCTAGTTCCCATTAGACGAGAGGACCTTTCTGCCTCTGCAGGTCGGAGGGCCGCTTCTCTAATGGGAAATAGCTGCTTCAGTGTGAGTGGGCTAGTTCCCATTAGCCGAGAGGACCTTTTTGCCTTTCCAGGTCGGAGGGCCCTTTCTCTAATGGGAAATAGCTGCTTCAGTGTGAGTGGGCTAGTTCCCATTAGCCGAGAGGACCTTTCTGCCTTTCCAGGTCGGAGGGCCGTTTCTCTAATGGGAAATAGCTGCTTCAGTGTGAGTGGGCTAGTTCCCATTAGCCGAGAGGACCTTTCTGCCTTTCCAGGTCGGAGGGCCGTTTCTCTAATGGGAAATAGCTGCTTCAGTGTGAGTGGGCTAGTTCCCATTAGCCGAGAGGCCCTTTCTGCCTTTCCAGGTCGGAGGGCCGTTTCTCTAATGGGAAATAGCTGCTTCAGTGTGAGTGGGCTAGTTCCCATTAGCCGAGAGGACCTTTCTGCCTTTCCAGGTCGGAGGGCCGTTTCTCTAATGGGAAATAGCTGCTTCAGTGTGAGTGGGCTAGTTCCCATTAGACGAGAGGACCTTTCTGCCTTTCCAGGTCGGAGGGCCGTTTCTCTAATGGGAAATAGCTGCTTCAGTCTGAGTGGGCTAGTTCCCATTAGCCGAGAGGACCTTTCTGCCTTTCCAGGTCGGAGGGCCGTTTCTCTAATGGGAAATAGCTGCTTCAGTCTGAGTGGGCTAGTTCCCATTAGCCGAGAGGACCTTTCTGCCTTTCCAGGTCGGAGGGCCCTTTCTCTAATGGGAAATAGCTGCTTCAGTCTGAGTGGGCTAGTTCCCATTAGACGAGAGGACCTTTCTGCCTCTGCAGGTCGGAGGGACGCTTCTCTAATGGGAAATAGCTGCTTCAGTGTGCGTGGCCTAGTTCCCATTAGACGAGAGGACCTTTCTGCCTCTGCAGGTCGGAGGGCCGCTTCTCTAATGGGAAATAGCTGCTTCAGTGTGAGTGGGCTAGTTCCCATTAGCCGAGAGGACCTTTTTGCCTTTCCAGGTCGGAGGGCCCTTTCTCTAATGGGAAATAGCTGCTTCAGTGTGAGTGGGCTAGTTCCCATTAGCCGAGAGGACCTTTCTGCCTTTCCAGGTCGGAGGGCCGTTTCTCTAATGGGAAATAGCTGCTTCAGTGTGAGTGGGCTAGTTCCCATTAGCCGAGAGGACCTTTCTGCCTTTCCAGGTCGGAGGGCCGTTTCTCTAATGGGAAATAGCTGCTTCAGTGTGAGTGGGCTAGTTCCCATTAGACGAGAGGACCTTTCTGCCTTTCCAGGTCGGAGGGCCGTTTCTCTAATGGGAAATAGCTGCTTCAGTCTGAGTGGGCTAGTTCCCATTAGCCGAGAGGACCTTTCTGCCTTTCCAGGTCGGAGGGCCGTTTCTCTAATGGGAAATAGCTGCTTCAGTCTGAGTGGGCTAGTTCCCATTAGCCGAGAGGACCTTTCTGCCTTTCCAGGTCGGAGGGCCCTTTCTCTAATGGGAAATAGCTGCTTCAGTCTGAGTGGGCTAGTTCCCATTAGACGAGAGGACCTTTCTGCCTCTGCAGGTCGGAGGGCCGCTTCTCTAATGGGAAATAGCTGCTTCAGTGTGAGTGGGCTAGTTCCCATTAGCCGAGAGGACCTTTCTGCCTTTCCAGGTCGGAGGGCCGTTTCTCTAATGGGAAATAGCTGCTTCAGTGTGAGTGGGCTAGTTCCCATTAGACGAGAGGACCTTTTTGCCTTTCCAGGTCGGAGGGCCGTTTCTCTAATGGGAAATAGCTGCTTCAGTGTGAGTGGGCTAGTTCCCATTAGACGAGAGGACCTTTTTGCCTTTCCAGGTCGGAGGGCCGTTTCTCTAATGGGAAATAGCTGCTTCAGTGTGAATGGGCTAGTTCCCATTAGACGAGAGGACCTTTTTGCCTTTCCAGGTCGGAGGGCCCTTTCTCTAATGGGAAATAGCTGCTTCAGTCTGAGTGGGCTAGTTCCCATTAGACGAGAGGACCTTTCTGCCTCTGCAGGTCGGAGGGCCGCTTCTCTAATGGGAAATAGCTGCTTCAGTGTGAGTGGGCTAGTTCCCATTAGACGAGAGGACCTTTTTGCCTTTCCAGGTCGGAGGGCCCTTTCTCTAATGGGAAATAGCTGCTTCAGTCTGAGTGGGCTAGTTCCCATTAGACGAGAGGACCTTTCTGCCTCTGCAGGTCGGAGGGCCGCTTCTGTAATGGGGAAATAGCTGCTTCAGTGTGAATGGGCTAGTTCCCATTAGACGAGAGGACCTTTTTGCCTTTCCAGGTCGGAGGGCCCTTTCTCTAATGGGAAATAGCTGCTTCAGTCTGAGTGGGCTAGTTCCCATTAGACGAGAGGACCTTTCTGCCTCTGCAGGTCGGAGGGCCGCTTCTCTAATGGGAAATAGCTGCTTCAGTGTGAGTGGGCTAGTTCCCATTAGCCGAGAGGACCTTTCTGCCTTTCCAGGTCGGAGGGCCCTTTCTCTAATGGGAAATAGCTGCTTCAGTCTGAGTGGGCTAGTTACCATTAGCCGAGAGGACCTTTCTGCCTCTGCAGGTCGGAGGGCCGCTTCTCTAATGGGAAATAGCTGCTTCAGTGTGAGTGGCCTAGTTCCCATTAGACGAGAGGACCTTTCTGCCTCTGCAGGTCGGAGGGCCGCTTCTCTAATGGGAAATAGCTGCTTCAGTGTGAGTGGGCTAGTTCCCATTAGCCGAGAGGACCTTTTTGCCTTTCCAGGTCGGAGGGCCCTTTCTCTAATGGGAAATAGCTGCTTCAGTGTGAGTGGGCTTGTTCCCATTAGACGAGAGGACCTTTCTGCCTTTCCAGGTCGGAGGGCCGTTTCTCTAATGGGAAATAGCTGCTTCAGTGTGAGTGGGCTAGTTCCCATTAGCCGAGAGGACCTTTCTGCCTTTCCAGGTCAGAGGGCCGTTTCTCTAATGGGAAATAGCTGCTTCAGTCTGAGTGGGCTAGTTCCCATTAGACGAGAGGACCTTTCTGCCTCTGCAGGTCGGAGGGCCGCTTCTCTAATGGGAAATAGCTGCTTCAGTGTGAATGGGCTAGTTCCCATTAGCCAAGAGGACCTTTCTGCCTTTCCAGGTCGGAGGGCCGTTTCTCTAATGGGAAATAGCTGCTTCAGTGTGAGTGGGCTAGTTCCCATTAGCCGAGAGGACCTTTCTGCCTTTCCAGGTCGGAGGGCCCTTTCTCTAATGGGAAATAGCTGCTTCAGTGTGAGTGGGCTAGTTCCCATTAGACGAGAGGACCTTTCTGCCTTTCCAGGTCGGAGGGCACTTTCTCTAATGGGAAATAGCTGCTTCAGTGTGAGTGGGCTAGTTCCCACTATTATGCAGGACTTGGCCAATAGGGGCAAAAAGGGCCATTTTTCTAATGGGAACTAGCCTTCTCAGTGTGAGTAGGCTAGTTCCCATTATTATGCAGGACTTGGCCACTAGGGCCAAAAAAGGGCCACTTCTCTAATGGGAAATAGCAGGACTTGGCCACTAGGGGCAAAAAGGGCCATTTCTCTAATGGGAACTAGCCTTCTCTGTGTGAGTGGGCTAGTTCCCATTATTATGCAGGACTTGGCCACTAGGGGAGCAAAAAGGGCCATTTGTCTAATGGGAACTAGCCTTCTCTGTGTGAGTGGGCTAGTTCCCATTATTATGCAGAACTTGGCCACTAGGGGCAAAAAGGGCCATTTCTCTAATGGGAACTAGCCTTCTCAGTGTGAGTAGGCTAGTTCGCATTAGTATGCAGGACTTGGCCACTAGGGGAGCAAAAAGGGCCATTTGTCTAATGGGAACTAGCCTTCTCTGTGTGAGTGGGCTAGTTCCCATTATTATGCAGGACTTAGCCACTAGGGGGCAAAAAAGGGCCATTTCTCTAATGGGAACTAGCTCACTCACACTGAAGCAGCTATTTCCCATCTGAGAAATGGCCCTAACAACCGATGGTCCGTTTCTCGGATGGGAACTAGTATCAACCATTTCAGCACATTGGTAACCATCACGAGACTGATATTATCAATGAAGAAAAATTGGGTCCATATTTTGTTCCCCTCGTTCCATTTTACTGGTCAAGTGCAAAATGGCCACCGAAATTACACGTCTCCATAGCGGTCGAAGACTACACTGGTCAGTATTTTCCCCAGTTAGGACTTGCTTTTTAATATATTGTACTACCCTGAATCAAGAGTCGTACCACAGCCTGAAGACATCTGAAACACAGTCACAACAGTCAGAGTTCATAACAAGCAAACGTCACACGTTTGAACGTTCTCGCCTACCCAATGCCTGCACCGTAAAAAGTAGCATAGATTGCCTGATACTAACATGGCAGCCAAAGTGACGATGCGGATTTATCCGCAAGTAATGAGACACCAGGAGCTGTTTATGGTCTTTTCTTTCTTGGAATGGTGAAGCGCGCCTTCGCTGCTGACACGAGCTTGGATGGCTCCAATACTTTCTGCTCTGAACTGGGTGGGCGTGGATTTTATGCCCGACTTAAAAATGGCCGAAATGGAGGCACGGACCCGCCCACGTTTGCAGCATGTTTATTGACAGTCTAGAGCGACGAACTACAATACCCACAAACCTTGCATTTTGTTTTCGTTCAAAAAAAAAAAATCCCGGTTGGAAAGTAGCAACGGCGGCGGAAGGAAAGCAGCAATACAACAGAGACCCGTCGTCATTAACGCAGATATTGTAACGAGCGGAGCGTTTGTGGCTGACCTTTGAACCCGCCGTGGTCCTCGAGTGCGCGGTGCTGCTGGTGGTTCACGGTCTTGCGCCCTCTACCGAGATTTTCTCGTGCTGACTCCACCACCATTTACCACGGCCGTTGCGTCTCACGCTACCCCGTCACCGTCCCCAGTGGCGGGCGAAGAGATCTTTTCGACCTCCCAGCCCCTCACCCGCCTACGCTCTCAGAACATGAAGGACAAGAGGAAACGGCGGGAGCGCACGTGGAGCGAAGTGACCAAGATGGTAAGGACCCCCCCCCGTGTCAAGGCAAGGAGAGCGCGGGGTGGTTTATAGGATATAAATGGAATGCGGGGTCTGTGACGAGTTCGAGGGGAGGGGCGTTATCGGACACAGCTGTGGGTTGTCTGACAGCTCACCGTGGCACCTAACGTTTTCAAGTTGTAATGATGATTTCTTCTAACGAAACGCGTAAACATTTCGTTGATCTGCATTGGCGTCGATCTTTCATTTTTTTTAGTAATCTCTGCAGGGGGGAGTTGCAATAGATGGAGGGGATACCTAGAGGGAAGTGTGCGGGCTGTGTGTTGAATGAGGATGTGTTATACACAAGTGGATATTAAAAGGTAGGCGGGCCATGTAGGAAGGGGAATTGTGGCTCTGGTGTGACGGTGTACTGTGATATGTTAGGTGTTGTTTAAGAAGTTGTCACCAAAGCCAGGCTTAGTGGCCGCGGCGCCCTGGCCGGCACAACAAAAACACCCCCCCCCCCCCTCATGTAGATGACTGGGGAGGAGGCGTCAAAGTTTTCAATAGGTGCTGATCAGATACGTATTATTAAAGGCGCTCCGCTATCTGAGAGCGCATTTAATTTCAACAGGGCGCCTGCCACACCTTCTCCAACCATGCCAGCTCAGGGGAGACTATGGAAGCCGCGGGGGGGGGGGGGGGGGGGAGTGTGGAAGGGGGCTAATGGCAGGTTGCCCCGGGCAGCCCGCCCCTAAGGCCTGCTCTGGTTGTCACGTACGTGCGACGAGAAATTGTGCCTACAGAATGGTGAGAGTATGGATTATACACGTGTGCACACGCAAATGAATAGTGTATCTGGGGTCTACGCGCATGTTTTAGTCTGTCCACCTCCTTTTAGAAAACCATTTGATTTGTTTTCAGTGCAGCATCCGACTTGTTTCACTGATCAGGATCAGAATCTTGTTCTTGAGATTTTTCAACATGACGCACATTTTATCTCAGTTCTAGGCTCACCTCTTCTGTCCTAAGACTGGACACCTTATCAGCAGCAGAATCAATTGCCAGGCAGAACCTGAAATGATCTCTTCAAGTAGATGTACCAGCAACTCGTTAAATGTCAACAACACAACCCTCTGGTTTTCATACGAATACCAAATAGTACGTTTAGAAAGCTTGTGAGCTCAACGTTTTGCCAACAAATGTCTGCGTGTGCTGAAACCGTTTCCCGGTAGCAGTACATATCACAGGACTAAAGCTATGAACCAGATTTTCTTGAGTTGCTTTCCAAAACATTGGTGTTCAGGTTGACGGGGGTCACTTCGTTAAATTCATTTTTGCATTTCATTCTATTCCAATAAAGAACCATGACGCTTAATTTTCATGGGAAAACATTTTTTGCCTGCAGCTCGATTTTAAATAGTACGCTAACAGTCGGTCAGTACTTTATTCATATATACTTATCCATAAAAGTAACAATTACAAAATATTAAACACAAATGGCTTCAAATCAGACATGTGAAAACATGTCCGAACCCCCTCAAAGTGGGGCCATAAAATAGAACTAACTCCCGGCAACACATTAGTTCATTACTAACAGGCATCTTTTTCCTATAATATCCTCTGATGCATTTTCAAAGCCCTACCTCAGTTGACAGGGCCCTTCCGCCTTCAACCGAAAGAGAAGCGAGGCATCTTTTTCCTATAATATCCTCTGATGCATTTTCAAAGCCCTACCTCAGCTGACAGTGCCCAGGCTGTCTGGGGCGCTTCTGCCTTCAACCGAAAGAGAAGCGTTGGGCCATGCTGAGTGAAACTTTGCTCTAAAAACAGGGACCACCTCCTTAGCATAACTTGGGTAAAACAGCAGAAAGTGTGCCAGGTCCTCAAAAACTTGCCCCACAAACGGGACAACCAGCTTGTATATTCAGCCTGTTTTGCTATTCTTTACCCCACTGTTAAGCAATTAAAACATGCTTTTGTAATATGACATCTATGGGGTGTTTTATGGGACCAGTCCAAATCCTCCTTAATTTCATTTGTTGCCAATAACATGAGTCATCTATTTGAAGGTTTTGCAATCTCTAGGGTTTCCCTTTCATCAAAATTTCAAGCTGTCGCTCTTTCCGAACACGGCTCATCGCCCTGCCCAATAAGCTTGGCTCATCAAATGCTTACCCAGATGTATGTTCTGTAACATTTTGTTTTATATAAGAAAGCCATTGATGTGCTTCCCGTCATACCTTTTTTATAATGTTTCTTATTAAATGCTGAGATAAGGAAGCATTAGGATTTGCCCAAACCCTGATCCATATTAAAATCAGTTCTCTCGCTATCTCATCTGCAAAATAAGTCAGACTAACCTCGTTATGGGCAGCAAAGTTCAAGGCCGATGATGGTAGTGCCACCAGCTTTTTCAATATTGAATAACCTTTTGGTTCTCATAGCCCCAAATAGAGCACCATATTTTACTATTCCTCTAGTGCTAGCCAGATAGATCGTTATTATCTTTAATGGCTGCTGCCCCATGAAGTGAAAAATCCTCCCTACATTCTGCTTTACAACATAGAGGGTTCAAAAACGATTAGCTGACTGGGATTATTTAACTAACCCTGTGAGGCTATGTTATTGGCATATGCTGTCCTTACTTGTTTTGCTGCCTAAGCAGCAAGGCGATGTTTACCACCAGTCACTTTTGACAGAACAAATGTGACCTAATGTTGGACAGGTGGTCCTTGTGTGCAGCACGTTAGCCTTGTACCTTCAACAGGAACGACCCCATGGCATTCAGTTTCAAAATCTACCACGCTCTTCTATAGAATCCCACAATTGATCAATTCATTTTCCCCCGAATTTGGCTACTTTCTTGTTGTAAAGGGCCATCAGTCAGTGAAACCTGGGGATTACTTTGGGAAGGCCAATCTGTCTTTATATCGTCAATCATGATTCTGACCACAGATGACCCCCCTGCTCCATGTCTTAATCTCTAATCCTATGGTGAACTAAAGTTTTATGGCGCTGTCAAGCCAAATTTACCAAGTAATCTGATATATTTTGTATGACTGCCCTTGCGTGGTATCAGTGCGCATTATAAATCAACATAGCATAGCCTAGGCTTTTCATACAATCTTTATTAATACGTGTCAAATTATCCCAAATATATCCATAATTTATTTGCTGTGAGCGCATAATGGGCTAGTGGCATGCAGTTGGTACATTGGTTAAATGCCACTAGTCCATTATGCCTTCAAGTTTCTTGTAGCTGTTGGTATCCCATCTCTCATTACCTGCTACAATTGCGGCGACCCCTTAAGAAACAAGCTGCCAAATGATGATGGGCTGAGGCCACCACTTGCCAATGTTAACTTCGTTACTGCATAGAATTAACACCTGCTGATAGGGAACATCCTTGCTGAACCAGTATTGGTAGATTCCATTTTAGGAGATTTCATCAAATTCGATTCCATTGTTTTTTGACGCAGATGTTTGGGGGGGATATGGGAGGGTGGCGGGGTGGGGGGGGGGGGTTTCCCCCGCAAATATTTGCAGCAAAATCTATAAAAAAAAATCTTTCGTTGGGATCAAAGGAAATGGATATCCTGGGACTTTGCACACGTCTTCAATGTACCCCAGTCAAACCCAACATCCTTAGCCTGTCTGGTGAGTTGTGGAACTTCTAATCTCACTCAGTCCTTTTTTGTCGTGTTCTGCACCAGGCATACATCTACACCATCGCTTTTAGTATTTACAAATAATTACATGGCCAACCAAGCAGTCTCACAATGCAGAGACAGATGTTTTTAAACAATAGGAGTTCACTCTTTAGTTTACTTCTTTTGGAGTATGCTGTCTCTAAGCTTAGTAGAAAAAATATAAGACTGACACCGAAGTCGAGTTGAAAGATACTTGTTTTATTAGGCAAGGATGGACAAAAGGCAATACGCTGAACCAGCAGCTCACTCTTGTGTTTTTTTTTTTTTTTATTTGGGTTTTTTATATAGCATGAACCTAGCTAGGAAGTGAAGGAGCGCTATGTGTATTTTGTAGAGGGTAACCTATGAGGTAAAGATATTTGGGGGATTAGATGTGCCATGGGATGTTCCAGCTGTGGGATGGGATGTGGAAATGTAAGGAATCTAGGTGGCACCTACGCATTAACTGAACTGTACTCTCTTGCTGTCCTTCCTGAACTGCAAGAGCATTGGCGCAGTCTGGACTGCTGCTGCTGTTTTGCCCTAAGCCATGGCCTGACTCCTGGAGGAGTGCTTCCAACCCAAGCCACAAAACATTGCAGGCAGGTAAGCAGGTGTACGAGCAGCGATTGTTGCAAAGACTTGCAAGAGTGGGAGGCAAGGAGGACTGAGTTAATCACATCCGATACTTTCCTTAAGATGCATGTTGGCTGTGTAGCCCAGCCCCTGTGCTTTTATCTGTATTTTGGTAGCACAACTGAGCTATGTTACTTTGCCGAGCTGTTGGCTGCTGTTTGGCGGTTGAAGTTGCTGACTTTCCAACACTGTTCCAGGACTAATTGAGGCCTGTTTGACGGCACATTCAAGCTTAATCGCTCAGATTCTGCAGAGAAATGAAGCCCAGTGTGGGTGGCAGCAGAAATATGCATAGTAGTTTGCGGAACAGGATGGTTCCCTCTCATAAGAAAGAGCATGTTTTAAAGGGAGAAGCATAACTTGAACAGCGATTGTGGAGAGAAAAGGGTGTAAAAGGACCTGGTGAGGAGACTTAAAGGGGAAGTTCGCTCAAAAACGGTTTTGTCCCGATTGGGCATGTATTTTTGAGTATACTGTAATCTATCTTTAAAAAATTTCCTGTGCATCTTACCTTCGTTTTTACTCACTTTCACACATGTGAAAACAATGGGTTGGTCACCGCCCTCTTGTGCTAATCTTGTCTGTTGATGCATCGTCCCTTGTTCAAGTGCACTCACAGCAAGAATACAGAAAGCCCACCCCTCAAACTGACATGGCTAGTCCAAACAATATGCTCCATCTATTTTCATGACGTTCGTGGCCACCGTAGCAAAATGTGCCCGGTCATCACCCACGCTATAGCTTTACTGAACGCAGAACCAGGAAGATAAACGCACACATCCTCTCACAGCGTGTAACTTCTTTCTGGTCCCAAAAAGGAGATCAAAACATTTATTTTTAAGAAAACATCAATAGTCTGCAATGGAACAATTGCTTTTATTTTGCAAAGAACGCTCACAATAGAAGTCCACAGAATGAACAATATCTTTTTGCAGTACAAGTTACAGCTAGCAAACATCTCAATGCTTTGAATGTTGTTTATAACTTCCTCATAGTAACCCGATTGCGATCAATGATCGATCAATCCCTGTACTCCAATTCATCATAAATGCTGACCGGTTGCTCCTTATTGCTGGTACCCCCAAAGGGCAGATTGGTCCCCGTCGGCCGTCCCACATAAGTTATCAAATAAGCACCGTTGATGATTATCCGCCAATGTTGATTGAAGAATCCATCCGACGGTAGCTGGAAAATATGGCATGCACAGAACGGTACAATATAGCTGTGTAGATAAGAGAATAAAAGAATACATTTTAGTAGCTGTTCTATAATCGAATATAACCAGTTACCATATAATTCAGAAC
The DNA here is from genome assembly GCF_040938575.1 of Ambystoma mexicanum. Classification (NCBI taxonomy): domain Eukaryota; kingdom Metazoa; phylum Chordata; class Amphibia; order Caudata; family Ambystomatidae; genus Ambystoma; species Ambystoma mexicanum. Next base: position 360,450,956 of record NC_090925.1, read on the forward strand.
CAGATGAAACCTAATCATGAACACAAATCACACAGTGAACATAGAAATGACAACATGGGGGAGTAGTTTAGACCACGACGTACATGATAGGATATGATGATTTATTTATATCGCACTCGTACACAGGTGTTTCAGAGCGCGACCAGGCAAAGGGAGGGGAACAGGGGAGAAAACAAAAACGACGATCTTACTAGACCCAGTGAAATTGAGAATGCACAGGTGCATGGGGTGGGAAAGGGAGCAAAGTGCATGGGAGGTGGAGAAGGAAAGCGCAGAGCATAAGAGAGGACAAGATGAATAATAAGTAAATAAATACAGTGATTCAAAACAGTGGAAGTGCAGCCTGTGGGTGGCCAAGTGCAAGGTTAGTCATATAGGGAGTATCTGATAAGTCGAGAAAAAGAGTGGGGGGGGCTGTATGGGGATAGATACAGGACCCAGTGCGAGGGGTGGCCAGGAATCGGTGCAGGAGGGTGGCTGGGTGAACAGGTACCTGGGCCCGAAGGGCAGAAGGTGGCCAGATGCAGCATTGCTGAGCGAGAAAGCAGATCAGCAGGGGAGAAGAGGGGCAAAGGCAGAGGCGAAGAGGAAGGTCTTGAGGAGTTTAGGGAACCGTAGATGGTTCTCCTCAAGTTTCAAGGTGGCAGGTAGGCAGTTCCAGTGGGAGGCCCCCGCAGAAGATAAGGATCTACCACAAGCTTGTTTCTTTGAAAAAAGGCTGACCCTGAGAGAGTTTGAGGTCGAGGAACGAAGGGCTCTCGAGTGGAGGTATTTACGGAGGGATAGTTGAAGGTAGCTAGGACCCAGGCCCCAGAAAGCCTTGTGGACAATGCAAAGGGTTTTAAATGTAATCCTTGCAACCACAGGGAGCCAATGAAGGGATTCCAGAGCTGGGGAGATACGATCCCAGGGCTTGAGGCCCAGGACAAGTCTCGCAGTCCTGTTCTGGATTAGTTGTAAAGGGCGTAGTGTGAAGGAAGGTAGATTTAGAAAGAGACTGTTGCAGTAGTCCAACCTAGAGAGAATCGGAGCTTGGGAGACCAGGAGCTTCTGTGGGAAGGAGAGGAAAGGAAGCGGGCCTTTAAGGAGGTGCAGTAAGAAGTTTGACTTTTTGGAGACACCAGAGATGTGTGCAGAGAAGGTAAGTGTGGAGTCAAATATGACCCTGAGGTCCTTAGCTTCGCCGGTAGCAACCGGAGGAGAGCCAAGGGAGGCCGGCCAGAGAGTGAGGGGAAAGGATTGAGTGGGTGTACCAATGAGGATCTCAGTCGTGTTGGCGTTTAAACAAAGATCATTTGCGGCACACCAAATTTGAATGGTGATTAGGCAGTCGGAGATGAGGGAAGGAGAGGAGGTGGCTGAGGGAAGCCTGAAAATGAGTTGGGTGTCGTCAGCATAGCACTGGAAATTTGAGCAAAAAATGGAAATTCAGTAGGCGAGATTTGCCAGGTATTGATTGAATAGCCATGAAAGGTTAGTGCTGTGACGTAGGTGTAGCTCCTAATGGGGTGCAGAATCGAATACTCCCGCATAAGGACAGAGCTAGTAAGGTTTTCTGTTGAGCCATAGACAGATGGCATTATAATGCGAGTGGTAAGATTAGTGATCGAAAAGAGAACCACGTGCCCATGGAAAAGGTTCAGCCCTGCCCCCCAAGCCCTACTTTATGATGCAACAGTGACAGCACACCAGGATATCCCACAGGACAAAGCAGTGTAGATATCATTAGCCTGCATACAGGTTGTAGTTGCGCATCTTTGAGGAATAATCCTCACAATATGGTCCATCTATCGACCCATAACTCTGCACGGAATATATTGGTGTGCAAGGCCAGTAAGCAATACGTCCAAAAAAGTAATACACAAATCACAATCCTTACTAGACAAATACAAACCGTGAGTTACACACTATTTTTTTTTTTTTTATAGTGCACAGTATAAATATCATTCAACATAACGTACTGTCAATTCTTTTGGTCAAATCGCACTCACATTAGTCATTATGTATACAGCACACATGCCGTTGTTAATCACACAAATATTATGTAGGGTTGAGTTTACATAATTTCAGGAAGTTCATTCTCTCGCTGTCACAGTGAGTAACCTCTCCAAACAGATCACAGAAATGGAAACATTTTTGTATGTCCACTTTCAATATAGTAAATGTTATAATTTATTTTGTGGGTATTCAACACATTGTGTCCTTCGAACAGTTGCTGACTTTCACTCAAGGCCAAATAACAATAGCCTGTTTTCAGTGATTGAAGCCAGAGACGGGTAGGTTTCGATTTTGGAAAAGAATGCCACAAAAATAAACTACACAAGACGCTGCTTCGGGCAAGTGGTTCAGGAAACCAAGGACGGGTACAAACAACTATGCAAAATGTTTCGCGACAGGAACGCAAGAACAATCCCGAAAATGATGTGATGCTGTTACCTCCGGATATATCATCTCTGTAAGAAAATTAAATCGAACCCCCCCCCCCCACCTCTCCCAGCACTGCTTCCTTGCACAAAGCATTCCCCTGCTCCTGGTGTGCTATATACCAACCGCCCATCATTACTATGACCCTGTTACTATGACACGGCTCTTAATATAATTCATGCATGTCTGTTCATGCTCCTTTGCGCACATGAAGCAGCCCTCTCGACTATCGTGCGAGATAGGGCGTCATTGCATGCTCATACTAAATACGTCTCCAATGTGTTCATTACCATGTCAAGTTGCCACATGATGCACAAGGTGAATATTTGTACAGCGCATTCTACAACAAAATTCTATTTCGAAGCGCCACAAGCCGAAATGGGAACGCAGGTTGGTGAAAAATCATTCTGAAACGGTAAGTTACATTCATGCGCCGACTAGGCCTTGTGCCAGTCGCCCATGCTAGTGCATAGGGGATGGAAGAAGGAGATTATGGGTGTAGAAGTGCTGGAGGAGGGTGATGAGATGGATTTCTAAATTCTGACCTGATGGGCAGAAGTTTAGGAGGCCCCCCCCCCCCCTCGGTTTAGTGAAACAGGAACTTTCTGGACAAACCAGACAAATCTAGGTAGCTTGGCAGGTGGTCAAAATTAACTGTCAGGAGGGGTCGGAGTGATTGCAAGCCCACAATGAGCACACAAAGCAATGAACCACAAATTACTCTTAGAAAAGTGTATATGAAAGCTATCTATACATTTATTGTCGACCGGACAAATGGACACAAGTAAACTTTAGTTATGTGAAAACAGTTACCACACACAGTACTATACTACACAGCATCTATACAATATCTTTCCTAATATCGCAAATGAGGAAAACACAGCCACAATCTGTGAAGAGAAGCGTTGCTTAACACACTAGGAGTATTATTCTTCAGAGTTGTTCCCTAACTTTCTAGTCAAGCCCTAAGAAGTGGGGAGCCTTGCGCTTCAACAGTAGTTGTGCGTAAAAGCGCACAATCGTGCAGGTGAAGCAAAAAGTGGGTCTTCTTGGGAACGCTGTAGCAAGTCGGGAAGGGGCTTGAGGTGATGAAGAATTGGTTCCCACTATTCGAGTAGGATCTGCCCTCGGCAGCAGAACAGTTTTTTTCATAAGGTGAGAATAGCTAGGTAGCGCAGGGTAACCCAGTCAAGATTGAATACCTTTAGGGGATATTTGTGCGTAAAAAGGGATTGGTTGTGTCCGGTGGAAACCAGTAAGTGATGCAAGTATTCACTGACCCTCGGCACAGTGACTCAGCGGATGGGCCAGGGAATCTGTAGTAATCCTGAGGATCAGACCAGCGGTAACTGCAGCAGTTGGGTCATTTCCAGTGAAGGGGAAAGCGGTGTAGACGGGTACCATTTTTACCAGTTTGCGGAACTGTAAAGGGACCTGCAGAAGTCTAACCGGGGCATGGATCCTGTTGGGAAGACAAGCACCTGCGAAAGAGAGACCTGCCACCCACTCTCAGATTGGAGAAGTATTTGACTTTTATGGGGTTGGAATTAGAGGAGCGTACGGCTGTATGGTGATACTATTTAGGAAAGGAAAGTAGGAGCTTGCGTGGTCTCGGGCCCCAGACCGGTTTGTGATTGTTGCTGATGTTCTTGAATTTGATCCATGTAGCCAGCAGGTGCCATAGGATAGATTTCATGTCTGCAATGACATCCTTTTTACCCCTTTGCATTGCCCTTTCAGCAAACTTGTGTCAACAGGACACACCTCCGCTTCGTCCATATTACAATTGTTTATTTGTGAAGCGCTTTTACACAAGTGAAGTGCTTCAAAGCGGTGAGGGAATAAGGGATTACAGTTGTCCTTCTTAGGCCTTGAAGATTCAGAATGATGTAACAACAATAACTAGCGTACTATGCTAGAGGCATATCTACTAGTGTAGTGCGTGGCAAAGAGTGAGGGGAGAAGAGGGAAATGGGGTGGAGAGGGAAATGAACATGCAGTACAATGAACTAGGCTTGGTGGTTGGTAATGCAATGCGCCTATGCATGAGTATTTCAAGCGTAACCAAGCTAGGGAGAGGAGACAAAGGGAGGACCGGATAGGTAGACTTGCTAGCCCTAGTACATACAAGGTCGTGCTAGAGCGCAAAGACAGGACGTGCGAGGGAGGAGGAGGGGCCAGGGTTAAGTGTTGAGTGGTTACCCCTCTCATGCTGCATATTGCAGTAGTGCCAAGCGGTGCTTTAAGTGGGCCGGGGCCTGCCGGGACTGGGCCCCAGCAGTCTCCAGAAAGTGGTGCTGAGCCGGAGCCCCCGTCCTACACATTGGTGGGACGCATCATCCCGTCGCGGACGTAGCCGCGACGGGAGATGCGCCCGCCATTATGTCAGGCAAGCTGAGAGAAGTGCCAGCCAGCCACAGCGACACTGAGGCTGGAGGCACTTCTGTCAGTCAGTGTAACTTCCTTTGATGACCCCTCATCAGGGTCATCAGAGGAATTTGCTGTCCCTTTGTTTGCCCTCCCCAGGTCACTGACCCTCGCGAACCCACGGGCTCTGTGATCTAATATGCAGATTAGATCAGGGATCCCACGGGTTCGTAGAGGGTGAAGGACGCCTCGGGCTCAGTGATCTCTGCTCAGAGCCGATAGATTACAGAGCCCTGAGGCATCTATCTCCGTCGACAAAGCTTTATAAAAGATGCTTTGAATTGTGTACATTTCAAGCCATCTTTTATAAACGTAGAAATATTTCTATGTTTATAAAAGACGGCTTGAAACGTGCACAATTCAAGGCATCTTTTATAAAGCTTTGTCGACGGACAAAGCCACCTTGGGTTTTGTCTGTCATCAACGCTTTATAAAAGATGCCTTGAATTGTTTGCGTGTCAAGCCATCTTTTAGAAACATGTTGCAAATGTCTGTTTTATAAAAGGTGGCTTGAAAAGTACACAAACCATAGTAAGGTAAGCACACAAGTGTGCGTAACTTACTATGGTTTGTGCACTTTTCAAGCCACCTTTTATAAACATAGAAATATGTAACATTGCTACGTTTATAAAAGATGGCTTGAAAAGTATACAAACATATAAATGATCACATACATTTATATATTTGCGCACCTTACTATAATTTGTGCACTTTTAGGCCACGCCCACAATGGAAGCCACACCACCAAATGAGGGCCCTCCTCAACTTCTTACCCCACTTAAAGCACTGGTGCCAAACAAAGTGCAGAAGCCCGGAGGCAAGTGCAGGACTGGCGAAGGAGCCTGAGACCTGTAGGGCTCTGGATGTGCACCAGTCGGTGAGCTGAGCGGGTTGGGGAAGAGAAAGGAGAGAGGAGGTTAGCCGGGGAGAGAGGAAATGAAAATAAAGGCCTTAAGGAGTTTCCAGAACTTAAGAAGGTCCGGCTCAAGACGGAGATATAAATAAAATCCCTTATTGGAATGATCTATTGTGTCTGCTAAGGGGAGGCCATCAGCGGAAGTGCCATGGATTGCATGGGGTTTGGGTCTAGCAAAGGGTTTGACAGACACCAAGCTTCAGTGTGCCTGTCACAGAGGGGAAATATCCATTTGCATATCGGTCTTGCAGTCCAGCACCAAAATGCTGGACGAAAGACGCATGTCTTCTAGACAGAGGCTAAGCAATATAAATGAAGGAAAGGTAAAGGAAATACATTGATGCATCAGAAACCCGATATAAAATCGGTGTAAATACATTCTTTTGAATACATTAACATTGAAATTGCAAACGTAATACCATTAAATTGTACTGAAACAATGTCCAAATATTGGGGAACATATCGAAAATGTTATTGTGAGCAGATTTTGAAGACCGCTACAAATCATTTAAATCTGGAAGTCAACCTTTCAACAAGTTCCCATTTTGGAGGACAAGGCTCGTTTGCAGTGTTCTGTGGCATTGTATGTGACAATCGGGAGCCATTCCACGAGTATGCATGTCCAACACAGTCAATGTCGGTTCTTTCACAAATTCAAAATCCATTTCCTGGTATATTGGCTTGGACACCATGAGGTAACGAAGCATCCCGAAAGGTCCTGCAGTTTTCCCACTCAACGTTCTTGTGCGCAAGTACAGCCAGTCTTGTTCTGGCCTCCATACCGTCTATACCGAAATGCAACCTTTTTTGGCCTGTTCTTTAGGCCCATATTATGGAACACCTCCAAATCTCCAGTATGGCAGAATTCAGTGAGTCCCTTTTAAGTCTCTTGAATGTATTTTATCGTACATGATCTTCTCAAGTGCTGTGTGTGGAGGAGAACATGGCACCAACCGCTTCTTGCGTTTCTGCTCCTTTGATAAAAGTCCATGTGCACATTCGTGGAAGTTTTTGTACATGAGTGTTTGTTGGAACAATGATGCATCAATGAATGCTGTTTTTTTAAGTAGAATGTCTACAGACCCATCACAAGTTTTGGAGCTCCACTAAAGTTGGTTGCTGATACACTGAGACCACTTTAAAAGTTTTCTCGAACCCTTTTTGTTTTTTAACCAGCATCTGAAATGTTTTTATTGATTGAGTTTGGCAATGTGCCATAGATCCAATTGATGCTGAATGTGTGGAAACTTCTCTCGCATGACCTCAGCCACTAACCGGCACGTAGGAATGGCAATCGGGTCTATTTTCATTCCCCTGGATTCCAGCTGTTCGATGAATTTAATGAAACCATGTTTCTCCATGGCCACAGACGATGCACGATGAACAACTGAAATATTTTTTTTACTTTCTATGTCTTGAAAGTGGTAAGTACAGTACTTTGTGGAAAACCCTGGACTGTCGCACTGTACGTCGCCAGCTAGCCTAACACTTTTGTCAGAGAATGTACTGTCCATTGACATCTGTTCGAGTTTTCTGGCCTGACTAATAGCGAGGAATAAGAATTCCCTCTGATATTTGTAGTACTGTGTTTTAGCAAATAAATCGTCCCACAAATTGACAGAACCTGGAAATCTTACTGAAAGTCAATCCACTGAACAGTAAAGCTGCTGAACAAAGTACATTTCCAGCAGGCACTTTGCTGAGCATCGTTTGAGCAGACCATGCAAATTTGTTTTGGAGGTGGACACAGCTGGCCTGGATTTTCAGGTTGGTGCCTTGTAAAACACAAGAGAAATTCACCAATGGCTCCCCGCATATACTCCCACTTAATTTAATCATTTGTACAATCTCTAGCAGGCAGCAGTCGAATGCAATGTTTTTTTTGCTCTTTTAATAGCCAATCGTTCTGCAGTACTGTGTTTTGCGACTTGACGATTCCCCCAGAAGTCGCGATCTTGAGCAAATTCGTCAATCAATTGCGTTGATGCCTCAGCCTCTGTTAGTTCAGGCTGTGATATTTCTGTATGAATTGGAGAAACGGGTGACATTGAATGTTGGGTGGATCATTTTTAGAGGGTGTAGACTGTGCCAAAGGGTCTGCAAGCAATTGTAATGCATTTTCATTGTCTTTGGTTTCATCTGGCCGATGTAGTAATTTTTTTTTTCTTTCTACGAGGTAGCAATGGTCCATGGTAACTTTGTATGGTTCGCAGGTGAGATTCCATTAGTTTTCCGACCACTGGACATGTGCATCACTAGTCTGAATATTGACTGGACCACGCTGTGCCTCAAATAGTAGTTGCTCCATTGTGAAATCCGTTTGGCAAACAATATCTTTGGTTTCATTTGTTGTCTGATTCTTTATACTCCTCTTCCTTCCTGGCCTCTAACAGATTTATAGAAAAACATGCTCATATGTAGCAGGATTTTTCCAACGCGGGAAGAGGTGTGTTTGTGCTTCCTATTAGACCTCTGAGGCCCTTATTAGTTGTTTCACCAGCATTTTCCAGCCCCTGGGCCCGCAGCACTCCACAGCTGCTCCCTCTCCTTATTCCGTGTTTCCTCCCGCTAGCCTGGATTGGCTGCCTGCCCCACAACACGGGCTCTGATTGAGGGGCCCCCCCATAAACACAGCTGGGCCTACTGATCCGCTGAGTTCGCTCTCCGCATTTCCAACGCAGGAAGAGTTTCATGTGTTTCCTATTGGCCCTCTGAGGTCCTGATTAGTTGTTTTTCACTGGCATTTTGCAGCCCCTGGGCCTGCAGCACTCCACAGCTGCTCCTTCCGTGCTCCCTCCCGCCTCCGGCTAGCCCGGATTGGGTGCCTGCCCCACAACACAGGCTATGATCAACACAGCTGGGCCTACTGACCCCACCTACCATCCCTGGTTGGACCGCCAGACGGCCATTGGTGGGCCTTCGGGGCAGCCCTCTGACCGGCAGCCCCTACGGCTGGGGGCCCCGAGGCAAGGGGCAGCTCTAGCAGAGGCGGCTCAGGAGTGTTGTTGTGTCTGCAGGGGGAGGGTGGGTGGTGGTGGCGGCCAGCTGTCAACCAGCAGCGACAAGGACCAGTAAGGTGGGAGTGGCCTAGATGGGGAGTGTAGCAGTAGCTCTACCCTCGAAGCCTAACCACTTATCAAATCTATCTAAAATACTGTTTACTGTTTTCTGTATCCCTTCAGTCCCCCTACCAGCACTTACGTCTGCACTTCCTTGCACTGGCCACTAGCTGGCTGTTTTTTGTGTCTTCTTATTCTACTTCCCATGTACTGCACTTTTCTTCCTTTCTCCCCCTTCCCTTGCACTTGCGCGATCTGAATGACACCTGGCCTAGTAGGATCATTGCCTGTCCTCCCTTCGTCTACCCCCCCTTGCCTCGTCGCGCCTTGAAACACTTGTGTATAGGTGCGTTATACCATATCATTTGATATATCATCCTTAATAATCATTCCCTCGGCTGCCTTCCTCAACTTCACACTAAAACATAATTGTGTTTATGTTGGGCGTGGGCCTCTCTCCCACTGTGCAGGTCTCTCGGGTCTAGCTGTGTTTGGGATTGTGATCTTTTGATCTGTTAGGCATAGGCCTCTCTCCCACTATACAGGACTCTCAAATCTAGCTGTGTTTATTTATAGTAATTCTGTGGTCAATTGTGTCTCAAACCTAACTGTATTTCGCACTGCACCCATTTGACCTGTCGGACGTGGGCCTCTCTCCCACGGTGCAGGACTCTTGGGTCTGGCTGTGTTTAGGATTGTAATCTTTTGGTCACCTGTGTCTCAAACATAGCTGTGTTTAGTACTGTAATCCCTAGTTCACTTGTTTCTCAAACCTAACTGTGTTTAGCACTGCACCCATTTGATCTGTCAGGCATAGGCATCTCTCCCAATATATGGGACGCCCAAATCTAGCGTGCCCTATTTCAAATTGCATTGCTGATTTCAGGCATCTCTCCCACTATACAGGGCGCTCATATGTGACTGACCAACTTGCATCTAGAGAGCGTCGCTGTGGAGGGAGACAGATCATTGGCTGATTTATTGTGGAGTGATACTGTGATTAGGGCTCAAGCCTCATAAGATGACGCAGTCATTGTTTGTTACGCCCATTAGGACAATTCTGTAGTTACTAACTATCCTTCCTAACCCCACATAGTTGACTCACTGCAGTGAACCTCATCCAGAGACACACATATTAAGGACAGCCAACGTTAATCCAACAATATAACTCTAGCAAACCGCTGACCAAACCACTTACAGACAGTGCCCAATCTTGTAGCGGACAATTCCCTACACCCAGTACTACACCACAAGACATCTGGACCAAAGCAAAAAAAAAAAAAAAAAATCAACTCGCCATCAACAAACAAAATAAAGACCAAAAAGGCTCGCAACCTCAAAATGCCGCGCTAACAACCTATACCGAGGGAAAGAAAAAGAGCAGAAACCACAAACAAATCGGAACAGCAACAAAGACTCACAACTGCAGAACACACTCCCACAGACAGGAATGACAACCTTACTAACGCTGACAGAAGAGACAAATAACTCTACTTAACTCCATACCTTGCAAACAACCGGTCACCAGAACTAACCAACCCAACGCTAGAATCGGCAACAGCAGACAACCAAACACAACCACGCAGAAGAATGGACAGCGCTAGAAATAACACAAACATAATGGACGCAATAACACTTGCATCACCAAAACAAGAGTAACTTCCACTCGACAAAACCCAAGACTGAACCGAGAAGAACTTTTTGACGGCACAGGCGCACCTGTATCAACACCTCAACTAGAGATCGACCTGAAAGGAAACCTCAACATCGATCAGAAGATGACCCTAACAATAAAGCCCAAACCAAACAATGCCTCTAAACTCCACTGCAATCTAATAAATGCCAGATCCATGTCAAAACAATCAACGGAGATCTTTGATCTTCTCTATGACAACAGCATTGACATCCTATAAACATGGCTGGACGACAACTACAAAATCAAACTCCAAAGCTGCCTCCCAACCAACTTCAAATGCCTTCAAGTAAACGGGAAAAATAAAAAAAGGAGGCCTCGCTATAGCATTCAAAGGAACACCTGAAAATAAAAACCGACAAATCTCTCAACATTATCAATTGCGAAACCATGGTCGTACACTTATCAGTGAACCCAAAAACCAACATCACGGTCATCCTGGTATACAGACCACGCACATACGATGCAACCTTCTTCAATAACTTCATAGAAGCCATCACCAACATGGCCATCAAGCATGAACATCTAATTATCCTGGGGGACTTAAACATCTGGTTTGAAGCAAGTCACGCCTACTCCCAAAACTCACTGATTGGACAGCTTGCAACCATGAAACTATGACAGCTGGTCAAAGGGGCAACCCACTCGGCAGGACACACCCTTGACGCAATCTTCGCCAAGGAAAAACATATCACCATAGCACCACCGATACAAATACTGTCGAGCGACCATCTCCTCATCCCATCCGTGATCGGACAACCAACTCAACTCATCCAAATCCCCAAACTCGCAACCACCACAGAAAAACCTGGATATCCGTCAAAGCAAGCAAACAGTTCGAAAAACTGGAGAGGACCAAACCCTCAATTACAGAACTAGAGCTGGCGGGCCTAGACGGGAAAGCGGAGCTACTTATGGATCGCTGATACAATTTGAAAAGAAGGACAATGGCAAAATGGTTCACCCCACTAAGCCAATTTACCAACATCAGGGTAAGTTCAAAGACAAAAGGAAAGATGAGTACTTTCCCTAACCGTTAAAATAAGTAAAGTTTTAACACAAAAGCAGCGGTTCATCAGGAGAAACATTATACAGTCACAGTACGCGTACCAATCGTAAATAGACACTAGGGTGAACAAACGGTGCACTTGCTGCCCCTAACGGAAGAACAACCTGTCCCTGACAAGCGTGCCTGGCCCTAGGTGGCGTGTGTTGGACCACCTCTCTATTAGGGATAGTTTAAGGAATCTGTCCCTCAACGCTACCAATTGGGACATACAAGTATGTTTCGAGGAACACACATAACACTAAAAAGTGGACACCCCATAGACTTTGTTTTAGTTCACACTCGCATGGAGCTCTTTAGCAGATGGACTTTACAAGCCCATTTTTTTTAAATTTAAAGATCGATTGAGTGGACCACAGTGATCGTACCTAGGGATCATAAAACCTATGGGTGGATTAAAATATACAATCTACTAGGTGACAAGTAGCTGTTACAGCATTAGATCTACTGTCGTCTGGCAGATTCTAATATCCACTTCTGCGAGAACATTAACAGTTGATCATTAGTGGCCCTGTCCTGTTTGAATGTTGTGTGTTCCTTGAAACATACTTGTATGTCACAATTGGTAGCGTTGAGGGACAGATTCCTTAAACTATCCCTGTTAGATAGGCGGTCCAACACACGCCACATAGGGCCAGACACGCTCACCCAACTAAGCACCATGAAAAAGGACAACAAGAAGATGGAGCCGGAATGGGGGAAAGAATATAATCCAGAAACAAATGCGCGCATACAAGAAGAAATGCAAAAGGCAACGAGAAGGCGTTGCGATGACAGAATTACAAATGTGACCAACACGCAAAAGGAAATGTTCAACATCATTAAAGAAATGAGAAACCCACCAGGCTGCGATTAACTCCCCAACCCCCTCAGAGAAACTTGCAACGACCTGGTAGACCATTTCAAGAACAAAATCAACGACATCTGAAAAATCATACAAAATAGACCAACCAGAACATTCAACCAACCGGACCTAACGAGCCACAGCACAAACGCCAAAACTTTCCCGAAATTTCAGCAGAGGCTTTCGTCTTGCTGGTAAAACGCAGCAAGAAAGCAGGGTCACCCATGGACCCCTGCCCTCCGGACATCTACAAATCAATCCACGCACAAGGAACGCCTTCAAAATATTACAGAAACCTCGTAAATGTCTCACTAGCAACAGGAACTGTACCAAGAACCTTCAAATCTGCATATATCAAACCACTTTTAAAAAACACAAGTGGCTCCCTAGAAGCCCTTACCAACTACAGGCCAATCTCTCTCAAACATTCCCTACCCAGCAAAACTCCTGGAAACCTACGTATACAAATTAACCCAAGAACACGTAGAAAAACACCACCTGCTAGACCAAGCACAAATCGGTTTCAGGCCCACAAGAGGAACAGAAACCACACTACTATCCATCTGGGACGACCTAAAAATGAACGCGGACTCCGACACAACCTCGTACCAGATCTTGCTCGACCTCTCTGGAGCCTTCGAAACAGGCATGACACCCTAACCAAAAGACATAGTCATAACGGACATGGCACTATTCTGGATTAAATCATTCCTAGCAGACAGAACAGAAACCGTATGGATAAAACCCTTCAAATCCACCCCACAAGTTTAAGACTGTGGAGTACCATATGGATCCTCACTTAAATCAAATCTACAAAATCGGAGACATTCAAGCCGATCACTGAACCCTATTCGAGTGTCTAAAAAGTCTTTAACTGGATAAACGCCAACAACTTGAAAATCAACGCAGGAAAGACAAATCATGATTATATCCAAAAATCAAGGGAACACCTATATTCCATGGCCAACAGAAATGGGAAACGCACCAACACCATCTAAGGTAGTAAAAAAAATCTGGGAGTCTTGATGTAAAAACACCCTAACCTTAGAACCACAAATAAATGCAATAATCAAGAAATGCTTCTTCCTACTTCACACAGCAAGAAGAATCTTACTTTTCCTCTCTTTCACCCCCAAAACACTCTCAATCGAATTTACTATGCAAACAGACTCTATCTCGGGATACCAGAATACCTCCTGAAGAAACTACAATGGATTCAAAATACAGCAGCAAGACTGCTCCTCAAACTATCCAGAAGAGATCACATCACACCAGCCCTAAACACTGCATTGGCTCCCAGTCAAACATCGCACCACCTTCCAAACAATGTGCATAACACACAGGGCAATCAGCAGACAAGGAGCTGACTTTCTACAAAAGAAAATAACAATCTACAAGCCAACGAAACTCCTCAGATCAAGCAATGAAATCCGCCTGGAAAAAAACCATACCTTAGGAAAAAAGGGGGGGGGGGGCTCCTCCTTCTCCCACTTAGCCGCAAAAACCTGGAACAACATTCCGAAAGAAATAAGAAACACAGAAGATCACCTACAATTCAGAAAATTACTAAAAACCTGGCTCTTCAACATCACAGATTAAAACTGGAAAAAGCGAACACCGAACGGGAAACACGAAGAACATGATGACAAATTTGGGATGACCCTGACAACATCTGGAACTGACGAGAGACGATGCTAAGTCGAGTATGACACAAGCGACACCCATGAGGACAGAATTCGGCATCCCTAGCCAATTGCTTAAAGGGGTAGTCCAGCTAAAAATTTGATTTAAAAAAATAGATGGGCAACATTAAAAAAAAAAAAAAAAAAAAAACTAGCACTTTTTTTTTCTTTTTTTTTGTTAAACTTCCTAATGTAAAATTTTGAGCTATTGAAGCTTGAAATTCGCAAAAGCAAGCACATGGGCGCATCCATTTTGTGAAATGGATGCCCGCTTTTGCGGCACTAATGAAGGAAAAGCCAGCCAGCTGTAGTAAACAAAAGCTACCGCTGGGTGGCTTTTCCTTCATTGGTGCTGTACGCGGAAGACGGGGACCGGAGACCAGAGCTGGAAAGCTGCAGCTGAATCTCGGTAAGTGCTATTTATTTTTTTTTTTTAAATGAGCACTAGCTGTGGGTTTTTTTTCTACGTTTTCCGGGCTGGAGGAGCCCGGAAAACTTAGAAATAAAACCGCAGCTTTAAAAACGTTGTATTTATGTTTGTGGTCGCTTTTGAAGCTACCGCACACATAAATACAACGTTATTGTGTTTGAAACCGCTGCGGTTTTTCTTTCCAAGTTTCTCAGGCTCCTCCAATTCGGACCTGCCGAGCCGAGCACATCACTACTCTATTGCACTTTTCCAGCTTATTCCCACTAATGCACCCCCCCCCCCCACACCCCTTATTTTCCCTTTTTCAGAGCCGCCAGGGACCACTCCAGTGGTGATAGTGCACAGTACACATATCCTGTAACATAACACATACAGAAGATATGATTTTCCCAACAAAAAACATAATGACTAAAATATCTGCTTAAAAAACGTCTCGAACAGTTTGTTCTTTACCCTTGCTTTAATTTGCTTCAAAACCGTGACTTTGCTTTTGCGACCGCAATATCAAACTGAAAAAATTGCATTTTGTATATGGTTTAAATCAAGCAAATTTATTTTCGACATATGTACATATCTACCAACTTGACGGACTTCAAAACATTACAACATTATAAAAATGTAATCCCAATCCAATGTGATGCTAAATTATATTTCATATTAGGTTATGTATACCTCTGGTCCATGTCCCTCTTCCAATTCAACATTTTCAGTACATTTCTTGGAGAGAAGAACCATTAATAAAAGTTAAAACTTAAATGTAAAATCTTTCATTGCACAGAGGACTTCCTCACAAAGTAGTTTAAAATTATTGCAAACCTAATACTATAAGGTTTGCTGTTGCAACACAAATGGGAACATTCGCATGAACATACCCTCAAACTGGTTTGGTCATAATATACATTTCAGATTTCACCTGATAACCTTCCGAGATGACACATGGACTTGATCTGAGATCAGTCTGCAAAACCGTGATTATAATGTTGCCTTCAAAAGTAGTTTGCTTTGTTATGTTTCCTTTTGGATCTATTTTGCATTAGGGAGGAAGTGTAATGTTAGAACCAAAATCAGAAAAGGTTGATGCGGTGCAAGGTTACATCCATTTCCGTCTCAAAGTATATACTTTGTAGGATTTACTTTCATTGAAGCAAGGAAACTGTAAGTATGCATACCTTCTAGACTGGACCTGTTGCAAACGAGGAAGTGATTGTAGCATCCCCCTATAACATAGTACTTGTTTTTAACATAGTACCTGTTTTTAATATGGATGTAAAAGCAAAATTAAACTGAAAACATGAGATGCAGACGATGGTACATATCGAGAGACACCCATGCATGCCACTTTGTATAAATCACCAATACTATACATAATAATTTTCAATATGTTTAAATTCCAAGCATAACGGTGCATGTATTGTTCATTCGCATATAAAGTACTATTGCAATATAATTACTTGATAAGCAATTGAGGTTGCTGTTGACGCTGGAAAAGTAATTGATGAAGAATCTTGCTCCTACATTTTCAGTACCTTGTCAGAAAAGAGTGCAATGGAAAAGGTACATTAGTATTAGAAATGTGGCCACATCCAACGCTCTAAAATATCACTTTGTGCATGTTGGTTGGGCTCACCTTTGGGATACTAGAGGTGTCAGTGGTTTTGTCACTGGTGAGGGTCTGTGTTTCGGGTCTGTGCTTCCATCAGTGAGCGCTACGTAAAGGACAGGTCAACTACATATTTCGAAAACATTAGGCGACTTTTAAAGGGCACTAAGTAAAAACTTCCAAAGGGTCACCTTTCACTGATTTATTGGTGACCTGAAAGCGCGGATGGAGGAAGTAGTCTAAAGTGAAAGTTGGGTAATTCTGGTAACTAGGGAAACCTTGAGTAATACAACATTGATGGAAATAAACACCAAAAACTATAAACCTTTCATGAAGTTACCTTTTCAATACACTATTTTAAATTAATCGAGAGATCATTGAGAAGACATATTTATACAGACCACTGTCCTACATATCAACAAACACAACAAATTCATCGTCCGCTACTTACCTGAGCCAGCGTGTGCAGAAATTGAGCCAGAATTGAAGCAATTTACGAAGAATTCTGGTTCAATGCTTTTTTGTGTACTTTGATTGTTGATACATCTCGTCGGTGAAGTGCAGATGCGGAATCGATTGGGCCTCACGTCTCCCAACTTTTAACCTCATCCACTAGAAATCGCAATTTGTAATCCATCTTCTTATTAAATCGATATCCTTTAGAAATATATGCAGGTCTGTGCCCAGAGTTTTGACATGGCTCACAGGCCAACCGAAAACGATACATGAAGGCATTCTTGAAAAGTCTATAAGATCTGTAGAATAAATATGATGAACTGTTACAATTTATGAATGTGTATAAAGCCACTTTTACACAGCTTTATTTTTTTTGTTTTTTTAAATAAAGAAAACCTAGTTTTAACACAGCAATCACTTTTGCCAGAACCGATTGTTATACTGGAAATTGTAAGGTATTACTGGTCCATTGAATGAACTTTCAAGCACCAAAATGGACCAGGAAACATTCCATTCTGTTACAATGCACAGTGATGCAATGTGCTATTCACCGAGAACAAAATACATCAGACCATCGATAATGGTAAAGTCTTTGAGATGAATAAAATTTAGAATACTGTGTACATTAGGTGGGAATCAATTGAAACTTTCAGAGCAGCTATCGATGAACATAGGGAACTAAATGGGCAACCTACCCTTACTTGGACAAACAAATGAGCTGATTCAGCAAGCTTGGGATTAAGTAGCTGTGGAACGGAACAGGTAGCCCTATGACAATATACCTTGTCAATTTCAGGGATGTTCTCCTGGTAAATGTCAAGGTTTTTAAAAAGCCTCAGTGAGTGTGAATGTGTGTGTTCATTGACGCCCACGCATCCTTGATGCCAATGTTTCACATCTGCCATACCCACCCACCTAGCCCCCTTTGTCAGCACACAGGCATAGGCCTGCTCGTACTGCCTTTAGCGCAATAGAGCCACGGCTGAACCACAAAGCCAAAATGCTTGGGTGGGCCATTTTTAAAAATGTTTTTTTTTAATCAAAGTGGCCCACTATTTCGGCCAATGTGTGGCAGTTTGGCATTGCTTCAATATGCAGCTAGTAGTAAACACTTGCTGAATAAATATTTTTTTAAATGCACAATTTGCATCACCATTTATTCAAACAGTGTTTGAAAAGGACTGAAGAGCGACTTCCAACTGTGGGCTGTGTTTTCTTTGGTTTCCCATGACAATCCTGTGGCCCAGTTCAACCCTGTTCATATGTGCCAACTGCCATTGTACTGGAGGGGGGGATGGACGGGCATGAGGCAAGCACAAATGGCCGGAACAATGTTCAAGGGACACCAACCTATGTTGATTGCAGGGACGGGGTCTTGGAGAGGGGAGTCTGGAGACACTGGGTCTGGGGTGGACAATGGTCACCGTGCAGAAGATCCCTTTGAAGTGTACATGGTGTTTTGGCACCTTGAGCGTTTCCATCCTCCCAGCCCCCTTGTGAGCGCACGGCCACAGGTGCGAACTGCCATTGATAATGGAGGGGCAAGGCGCGAATGGAAATGAAGCGAGTGCAAAAGGGCACCAACCATTCTTTCATGTCCTTCATGTAGTATTGGGCGTGTTCTTGAATCACTGAAAAATTAACTATTCGTTTTTGCTCATTTGTATTTTTTTAGTTTGGTGATGTTGATGGCACAAACAAGTTAAAATTGTACACATGATTTTGCGGCACAGTGTTTAGAAATCACCTGTACTGTTTGCTGTCACTGGGAAATTGGGCGCAAATGGCTCAAACGTCACAGGCGGGTATTACTCGTCGAACGTGGAATTGAAGCCTTTCATGCATCCACCATTTAAACGAAACCATAGGCCACCAGCCTGTACCACCTGTGAAAGAGAAACAGAAATATTTTAATTGAATGAACCAGTTAAGTGTACCACTTTACTTGAAAATGCATCCTACATTTTATGGCATAGTTGCCCCTAGAAAAGCAGCTTTCTGAAAAATGTACACCCACTCAAGCCCGAATGGCTTGGGCCATAGAGGAACAATATTTTTTTAGTCTAAAGTGAAAGACATGTAAACTGATTTGTAATAAGGGTGAGAAATGTATTCAATGTACAGACTAAATTAATTCGTCAGTGATCAAAGTTACGAAAACGTAGAAGACCAACATGAAATATTAGTCTTCTAAGTGGTCAAAATCACATCACATCTAGAGTATACTTACTCGGATTTCGAGGGCGAACTGTTAGACGAAGTTTGTGCATAAGCACCATCATAATCCGGACCTTGTGAGGCAGGCTGCCCTGAAGTCATACAGCTCAGTAACTCATTGCGGGTGTGTGTGTGTGCCTGCCTCCTTCGGCAATGTAGGCCAAGCATCCAGAGTTTTCTTGGCAGCAGCAGTGCTCCACCTCGGTTGGCATGACCTCGCAATGATTGCAGGTACACCAGTTTGAAACGTCTTCCATGCAACTATGCTCAGGCTCCGGTGATTCATCTTCCCAACTATCTTCCGATTCCCCAGAGTTTCCGCTTTTTTTTTTCTTCTTCAATCAGTTCCTCTTCAGAATATTCAGGCTCATACTAGTAGGGCTGTATTCTTGCCATAGTTCCTGAAAATTGAATACGTACAAAAGCCAGTTTTTGTTTTTTTTGTTTTTTTTTTTGTATTTAGCAACTCCTGGTAAAGGAGAAGAAAATGCATTGCAATGTTAAAAATACCCATAGAGCAAATAAAAGCACAATCGAAACAAACTATGACAGTATCTGAATTAAATAAGGTTTGGTGAACACATTGGTACATTATATGACAAATATTTAAATAAAACACAAGTACTGAGTTAAATCAGTTCTGCTAGTGTAAGTACCTGGGCATAGAATGGGGCTCTGGGTAGAACACTATGGCTGGAGTTCTGGTTTGTTGGAGGAAGGAAGGAAGCTAGCTTGCTGTGGGCTGATGTAGATGGTGTACCTCCTGTGTAGAGTGTTCTAGCCAGGTTATGCTGGGGTGCAGAACTATGAATGCATCTATTTTTCTGACATGCATGTGTCTGGGCTTATGTATGTTAAAGGTTTGGGAGATTTGTTTCATGGCACATTAGTTTATAACCCTGCCTCTGGTTGTAGAAGCCTACTGTGTATCTGTGTGCTGGCTCTATAATGTCGTTCAGCATTCTATTGTGGATAATTACTCTTGATCCTCTCATGGCATTTGTATCTGTACCTCTACTTGTGCAATAGGTGCCGCTTCTTCTATTTTCTTTTTTTTCCCATTAAAAATGGTTGTCAATTATGATCCATTTTCGCATCTGTCATTCCATGGTTTATATGTTAATATCAACTAAATACATTTTTAAGTCAGTTATAAGCAATATTGTGTTTAAGAAATTATCATAGGTTAGCATTAGCCAATTTCTTAAACTTTTTTGTTCTCCATAATGCTTAGTCCACTCTACCAGATCTATCACAGACATCCATGGTGAATGGGCTCTCCTGCAGTTGTGTGTTTGTTAAATTGCGTGACGTGTTGCATATAGGAGTAAGCGCTCAATAGTGACGTGGGGAATACTGTTACAGGCAATTTTTTTTTTTTTTTTTTTTTTTACTACGATCTAATTAGAGGAGTTGAAACTTGAAAGAAGCCTAAAAACTATATACTAATTTGCTGCATTTGCCAAAATATTTATTCACCAAAGATACCTATGATTCTAAAACATTTGGGCATGTGAGGAGAGTGTAGCCCAAGAGGTATTGGGCCCATGCTACTAAGAAAAGTAACCTGTGAGGGAAGTCACTAGATATGTAATTGATTCCCATGTCCTCCGATCTCATAGTTGCTAAATCAGAGCGGTAGGATGGCGGGCCAGTCGATTTCCATCTGGAAGCAATGATCTTGAGGTGCTACCGATTCAAGAATCTCTATTCTCCAGTCATGAAAGGCCATGACCTGTAACTTGTCTCTTCTGGGGCCCAATACGAGGATTACTGGGTCATTTGGGATTGGACATCCCAGTATATTCTTAATGATGCCTAGCACCTCTTTCCAATACCCGTTTAACTTGGGGCATGACAGATGTGTAAGGAAACTCCCTTCGGGCCACAGCCCTTCCAACAGTTATCCAACATTACAGGATACATTTTGTGGAACTTAGTACAACAGAAGCCGGATATTTGTAAATGGCCTCCGGGTTCGAAATTGCTGGGAGCGATTTGTCTCCTGATTCTACCCAAGTTTAGCTTAAAACCATTTGTTACCAGGAGCTACGCTTGGCTCGCCAGGCAACCCAGTGCTGCACAAACATGCATGTGTGACATTAACTTTTTAAGGATTTAAGAATATATATATTAAGACCGATCTAGGGCGCACTTAAATATAATGGATCATGCATCGTGGACAAAATGTTAGATTTGCAGTGTGCTGTGTACTTGCCCTTAGTTCCTCCGCAGTAGCTCATGCCTACTGGGTGGTGCCTGAAGCTGGTTTTGGCTCCTGCACATCTTTTTGAACCCTGCGTCCCTGTGATGGGTAGAGCAACAAAAACATTGTTGATCTTTCCAAAGTTCTGTCCAAGTCTCAATTGGAATGGCCACCTTTAATCTCGTCTTCCTCCCTATAGATCTTATTTTAGATTGGATATCTTTAAGTATTTTGAGGGGTCAGTAATGCAAGGCGCACAACTACTTTTGTTTTTATCCAAATTAAACATTGTCAAAAGTGCAAATTAATCTTCAGTAAACCTATTGAACCTGTAGGCCCTTTAAGACGAGCTAACAATATTCGAGATAGATGGGGATACAGATCTTACTCGTACATCAATAATCAGACCAACTCAGGAAGTTGGCAAAACGTAATTGTTTTAATTGCAATTGTCTAAAACTGGGAGTACAATGGACATCTATGGAAGCCGCACAGTGGTCTCAATCAAGAGTCTCCAAACATTTCATAAACCTTTATACAGTGCAAATTTGTCATCACTGACGTCATACTATGTGGCAAAATAATAAAACCTACTTGGGGATGTGCTAGGCTTAAAAGGAACATCTAAGTATACTTTCTATGGGGGACTGGACTGGGATTGGGTCTCTAGGGTCAGGTGGACAACTATGCCCACCCCTAGTGCAAGTCATCTTCCGCGTCATAAAAATACATGTCTTATTGACTCTCAAACTATAGGGCTCTCTGCTACGTGGCCCTCTACAATTGGTTGGCACGCTTTTACCCTTCTGGAATATTCCACTCGCTAGCGGCACGCAAGCTGGTACCCCAGGTGCTGGAGGTGTTGGCTTGACCAAGCCTCCCCACCCAGTTAGCCCAACGTTCATTATCATTCCTGCTGTCTGCCATTCAATTAGTCCTTTGAACTCGGCCTTGCAAGTATCACTGCGCCTGAGAATAAAAGGGAGTGCAAGCATGGCCTTATCTTCTGGTCTTGGTGCTGCTGGCCCCAAGTCTCATATTGACCGTGTGACAGGAGACTTGTGTTTTTGAGCTCCTTTGTTGTATTTTATGCTATGCTATAAAGCCCGGTCCTTCTAGGCTTTTTCCATTGCACCTCAACAGGGGCACGTCTTGCTTCTCACGTTCTTGTATCTTCTCGAACATTGGGCCAGACAAGCCTTCTCAAATGTTCCTTCGCCGTCAGCCATTTATTCAACTGCGCCACACTTTCAGCCTTTCTGTTCACAGGGTCCAAGTTTGCTGAAATGCGTCGTGGAGCATCCAGATTCTATACACTCATTGGCGGCACCGCCTACAGTCTGTTCACTACATATAGCCATCCTTATGATAACTTCATCTACTTTCGTCACTGCATCTTTACAATTATAAAACGACTTTGCATTTTCTTCAGTGCTTCCCGCACATGCAATCTTAATTCTGCTCACAAATGTTGCTCAATTCTTTACTTTGCCATCAGGTTCTATACAGTCTATGCACCTTCTTTATTGGCATCTCTTCTAGGTGCATCATTTTTGCTTCATGTGACTTCAGTCTCTTTCATACATCTTCACACTTCTTCTGGAACTTCCTTCAGAAGACTGTGATTTCTAAGCGGATACATCATATAGGGTTTTCTCAATGGATACCTTGTTTCAAGGACTTTTCGCTGTTTAGGTAAACTCACTGGTATTGTGCATGTCGCAATCTCCGGTTCCCATCATATATGCAACATGGGACGGGACTTCCAGTAGAGGCACTTGGCTCCTCTAATACCGATCCCCCAACCCCCCCCCCCCCCCCCCCCACCACCCCCTGGTTGATTCATCGACCACTC
Organism: Ambystoma mexicanum; assembly: GCF_040938575.1. Taxonomy (NCBI): domain Eukaryota; kingdom Metazoa; phylum Chordata; class Amphibia; order Caudata; family Ambystomatidae; genus Ambystoma; species Ambystoma mexicanum. The sequence continues at coordinate 360,473,831 of NC_090925.1, forward strand.
TCCCATCAATCTTCACATTTAGACATCCTCATCTGAAAGTGCTTCTTTGGAGTCCATATGTTTATTATTCCTTTCAGGGATCCTGCCGATTTCACATGTTCATCAACACTCCAGGACATAAGACTGCATTGTCTATTCGGGCTGCAGTAGATCCATCCTCCTCCATATCTCTTTTGGTTTCTTGGATGCAGGAACTTCGTTCCCTCAGGTGCATGAATACTGGCCTTTATATTTCTTCATCTGTCAGCTCTTTGGGTCAAACCCAGACTCGACATCAATCATGATCTTCATCCCTGTTGCTTTCTTTGCTGTCTTCTTGCACTGTGTGATTATTATTTTGACCACACAGAATCCAAACATGATCCTCTCCAACAAGGCTCCAAGGAACTTGAAGATATTCGCCATCCATTGTGGAACCCATGAGAAGATCGGCGCAAACCAGGTGTCATCTGCAATATCGTCCACTTCATCTTCTGTCTATACATGCAAGTTCGTCTCCAATTTTGGCACAAACGCCTCCATATGTGACTGTAATCCTATCCAAGACATATCTGTTCTGGAGAGTCATCAATCTTCTGGCTGTCAGCTCTTCTTTGATAGCATTCAATCACTTTATGGTAGTGTTGATCTTCAGCAAGGAACTCCCATCTGGTTATCTGTAACCATTTGGAATTTGCCATCGTCTGGATGCTTGGTATGAAGATTGTCGCGAATACTGCTGAAGTCTGACTGAACAACCAGTGTTCATACGGAATAGAGTTAAAGGCTTCTATCGATTTTAGCTGAGAAATAGTTCTCCCTCTTTGTTCGATTGAGGAACACAACTGATCTCTTTTTCAAGTGAACATCTGCTTTTGGAAACTCAACAATGTTCAGGTCACTCTTCGGAATCACCATTGCTGGAGCATGAACAAGTACTATAGAACCGAGTCCTCGCCAATCTTTTGTCTGCTTCATGTATGCTCTGGATCCCATCCTTTATTCCTGGAACATCAAGGATTCGACCGATTTGCTGATTTTCGCCCACATTTCTTGTGCCATTGTTTCTGAAGCACAGCTCTGCACTAGGGGTGTCGCGGTATTGGTTTTATGTCGGTATGATAACCTTCTTGCCAAATGACTGTATATCATGGTTCATCGCGGTATAGCAGGTGGAGTTAACTAATCTTAACAAATATATTTTCTTAAAGGTCATAAATGTCAGCATTTTGAAACTTGTCTCTGCACATTTTTAGCTGATCCTCCAGGAATCTAAGGCAGCTGCAGATTTGGTCTTTCATGGCGCTCATTCGTTGATCGCCTTGAATGAAAGAGTGACTAGTGGAAGTGTTACAATGCACATTTTGAGCAGTGAGTTTGCTGCTCAGTCACAGGTCATCGCTTTGAAAATCGGCCTCGATCTGCATTATTTTGGAACTGCATGGGCATCATGACCCCTTGCTGTGATCAGTCAAATGTTTGTTTTGATAACGCTATATCCCATTAAAGGGAGAAAAGTCACTCATGTGAGGTCTGAAAGCCCATGTCATTGTGTTTTTGTCAAAATCTCATAGCCAACACACACTCACCGAAAGGTTGCATGTTGATCAAATCACTATAGCTTGTTTACCATCTGCCTGGTGTATTATAAAGGTCTGATGTTGGAGTCACCACTGACCATGTCATCCTAACAGGACAGTGTTCAGTGTTGATTTCCTTCTTGATTCTTGCAATACATGTTCATTTACCTTTAAAGATAGTGGCACAAAAAAGTTTTGAAAATGACAAAGTTAAAATACATATCAGCACAAATATGGCCTAGACCACCACATCACCACAGCCCATCATTACCATTTTCCCCAGTTCTGTACGCATTAGGACTCTTGTCATGTGAGTTGAAACGGAGGAATGCTTTCATGGATGGTGTCACAAATCGAGGATAAACCTAAATATCTCACCCCCATTGCTGGATACTTCAAATTGAATGTATAATCTGTCCTGCCTGCTTGAGTCCAGTGCCATATGCAGAAGGTAGGTGAAGGATAAAGTGAAGCAACAACTCTAGTGCCAATGTGTAAATCTACATGGAGAAAAGTGTGGGGGGGGTAGTTTTATATACTAGCACTGATAGGCCCAGTGTTCACACAGTCTACAGAGCTAACATTTTTTGTGGACGTGCATCAGAAGGGCATCCATTTCATCCCCCCCCCTTTTTAGAATTCTGGAATGTGTAGTTCCCCCATCTTTCAAATTGGTGGGAAAACTACAAATCTGCTGATCTTTAACCCAACTCTACTGATTACAGAGAAAGAGCGGTCACAGCATCAAAGCTGCATTTACTAATGTGGCCTCACTTTCCCTGTGCTCTTGTCTGCCAAACGCCACATCCCCCATTGCAAGATCAAGAATGCACAGTGCTTGTTTACTGCAGCCTTTCCAAATCAGATTGAAAAGATCACTTAATAGCTGCGGGCCCTAAAAAAGATATACCGGTATAAACAACGTGATGGTTATTCTAGTTCAATTAAGCTGTTCACAGTAGCTCTAACGTTATACCGTTAGTGCCCCTGGCTAGTGCAGAGTAGGGTGTATCTGCAACAGGCCGCCTTTGTCTTCAACCCATGTCAGCAATTTTGCAAGCTTCGGCCAGTGAGGTTTGCATCTTTTTTCCACACAATCTATAACTGGTTTGTGATGTCCTGTTACTGCCACTGCTCTGCATACAACTATGCCTTCTTTCCATTCATCCGGAGAAAGTACTGTGCCCCAGATTTGCATCTGGCCTCTCTCCTCTTCATAGTTCCTCATCAGTGTTTCCTTGGCAGTCGCGCTTCTTGTTTATTTCCCCATCTGATTCCTGCTCCCTTCATTCCAGGCTGTTCGTATCTTATCACATGATCTCTGGTATGTGGTCTCTCTCTTGTCTTTAAATCTTGGACGTAATCATCGTCATCATCTTCTGGAGCTGACCATTCTGTCTCCCATACCAAGGATGCTGTTTGACCCTGGCACTGACCTCTTGTATGACAGGGTGCAAGATGAGTCAAGCAATGAGCTGTCTGAACTGCTATTCATAGCTTGGATTTCCCCAAAGCCTAAGGTAGGGGAGCACAAACAAAGCAACTCTCCTCAGAGGTTCTTTTTCCCACCTCTTTTATGTGCTGATACCACATGTCCACCCAAATGTGCTGTACTGTCTAGATATTATTCAATTCATAATCCTTTCCTTGAGTTTCTCTTGGGTCTCTTTCTTGCTAAATGAGTTTGTACATAATGATCATGAAGTATATCAAAATCGGTCGTTCCTACAGGGGGAATCAAAGGAACACTTGTCAGAGAAATGGGTGACCGTACTTGCGTTACGGGTGTAGGGATAATCACATATGGCCTTGGTCTCTTTGCAAGAGAGAATTCTGTATTAAGTCACTGGATTAGGAAGTATCAAAGGGACCCCTACCTTTTTGGGACCAATGAAGTAGGCAGTATGGATTAGCAAAATCAGAAAAACAATAGTAAATGCTGAGCACTGATATATTATGCACCAATACATAAGACCCAACCATTGGCGTTTCTCCACACTTCGAGTTTGCTCCTTTTCTGAAACTGCATTATTCTCAACTGTCCACATTGTGCCTGTGTTCTACTTTAAGGAAGGAAACTACCTTTTAAATCGGGCAGCCTCGTTAAATGCTCAAGTAGCAGCCGGATCTGCTCAATTATCTCCATAAGTAACCTTCTAATTGCAGGACGATTCTTAGGATCTTGCAGAAACCCACAAATATTAGTGTTAGGCCAAACAAGATAAAGATGATAAAGATGAACTTGAAGTAGGTATACAAAGATAGCGATAAGTAGCTGATGGGTATCGACATTTGATAGAGCCATGAGTCTAAACCAAAGAGAAATTCAGTGAGGAACGATCAGGGAACTGCTCCCTTTTCCAATTGTTAAATTCACAATCGAGATCTGGTATTTCTAGTACATTGACACTTTCTAAAGTTCAGTTCAAAGATTCCTGCGGCTCAAGAACTTTTTCTGAAGCACTCCTGCTAAAATATCTATAAAGAGTGTCCGGGGTGAGCCACAGTCCAAATGCACACCTGCATTTATTTAATCGGCAATCTTAGTATCCTCCTTCCTTGTCTATCGAGTCTGCACGTGCTGTACTACTTGTCTTGCTTATAAATCTGTGGGGGGGTGCATCGGTCTCATCAGCATATGGTTTCATGTCGCCCAGGTGGATCCAGGCACGCCTTTCTTGGACTTTTACTGCTGAGGGGATAATGTTCTCAACAATAAACGATCCGCTAAAACGGGGCTCATGCCACTTCCTTGTGAAGTTGCGCACTAGGACGTCATCTCCCCAAACAATTTTGGTACTGATAAAGGATCTCGGTCTTGGGTTGCTGAATGGTCTTCATCTGTGTCCTGAGACAGACAACCCTTGCGCTTCAGTTGATCTGAAATGAGATACTAGCAGTCATATACATGTCAAATATGCATGTAACTAATTTCCTAACAATTCTGCAATCGTCTGGGCATCACTTTTACTCCTTAATGGAGGAGACCAGGGCAATTTTAACTTGTTGAGTCTCTTACATATCCCATTCGCTTGAGGGTGATGAGCAGAAGAATATGTATGTTTTATACTAAGCAATAGACTAATCTGTTCAATACTTCATTAACAAAATGGGGCCCATTGTCGGATCTCAGCACCTCACGTACTTCCCATCTGGGAAATACTTCCCGGACTAAAAACTTTGCAGCGCAAGTGGCATCAGGGTGTGTACATGGACCTGCTTCCATCCATCTTGAAAAGGGGCACACCACCACTATCGTAGACCTGTATATCGTTCCATTTCTTTTCTATCTTGTTCGTCTTGCTGTTCCTTTTGCCTGACTTCCTCAATACTTTTCCCATCGAGTTTAACCAACATCTGGCCACCCATCCATTCGTTCTGTATGAGCGTTACCTTGTCAGCTTTATCCTTTTCTCCATTCCATCTCTTAATCTCTCGTCTACTGATAGTCGGTTGTTCACTTCTTTCCTCTCTCCTGTAAGAACTTAAAGATCATGTCCTTTCCTTTAGACTTTTCTGGGCTATCGTCGCTACTATAAGCAGGCGGTTCATTTATCGGATAACTATATCCTGTCGCGCTTTTAGTTCCCTTAACTGGGACAATGCTTTATCTTTTGTACTATCGCCATTTACTTCGGGCAAGCTAAGGGAAGCGGAAAGCTCCTCACCTTCCTCACTGCACTGATTAAGCATTCAGTCCTCGGGAGGCGTGTCTTCCCGTACCTCCTGCTACATCTTCCAGAACTCTAAAATAGCTAACCTCTTTTCCAATTTTTTCCCTGTGTATGCAGCGTGCAAGTATGTAGTCATGTGTTGCAAAACCGCTTTTGACAGTGATTTCTAATCCCCTCCCACCGCCCATGTGGCCATGGCATGAACATCTTGACTGCTGTGCTCGTGACCCATTCCACACTATACTGTTTAACCTTGGGTGCGTGTTCTGGCAGTGTCTTGCACAGGTGTATCAGTGGAGTAACATCTCTCAGCAAGTCTCAATTGACTGCCAATACTCTACCCATTGGTCACACACATACATTTCAGAAAAATAACAAATATGACCGCAATCCAACACTCGCCGCTCAACACCTCTACTTCTCTATTTCAATCTACCTATTCAGTCGCGCCGACAATGACTAAAAAATTGATAACTTTGATCTCTTCTTTAACCTCCGTTTTCTCTTGTCGCTTTTCGACACCTCCTTTCAACTTCAAAATACACGAACCGACAAACTAGTCGACTTTACATATCTCATCATGATACTCACTTTCTCTTAGCCCCTACAATACTCTGATTGGAGTTTTCCCCATCATAAACCTTGTTTATGTGCCGCCCAATTACCCACTTGTGTTTTGAAATGACTCCTTCTAAAGCTCCTTGAACTAGCAAACCGGGTTCTGCAGAATGCTCCTCGTTCAAACACTTATATATTAAACACCCCCCCCTTACTTTCCTACATTACCACAATCCCCATTCCCTTATTTTGCCAGTCCCCTCAATCTACTCGCCATTCGCTTTTCATCTCAAGATCCTTGCTGTCGACCCCTCCATCGGACACTGTCCCCTTCAGTCTGCTCAGCACCTGTGGAAACCAGGAGGGATTTTCTGAAAGAGGGACCTGTCCCACCTGTATCGTTTTTCTTGCAAGAATTCTCATCGGCCGCTCTCCACAGGAAACCTTGCGATCCTCCTGCTGGATGGCAGAGGGTGTCCGATTGTCTGAAAATAAAGTCCCACTAACCGACGGGTCTGAACCATCCTCTTTCTGCTACCAAGTGAACCCTTAGGCCCTTTAAGACGAGGTAACAGTATTCAAGATGGATGGGGATGCAGATCTTACGCATACATCAATCAGACCAACTCAGGAAGTTGACAAAACGTATTTGTTTTAATTGCAATTGTGAAACGGGTAGTACAATTGGCATTTACGGAGGCCGCGCAGTAGTCTCAATGAAGAGTCTCCAATCATTTCATAAACATTTATATAGCAACAATTCGTCATCACTGACTTACGTGGCAAAACCTACTTGGGGATGTGATGGGCTTAAAAAAGGAACATCCAAGTAAACTTTCTATGGGGGACTGAATTGTCATTAGGTCTCTACGTCGGGTGGACAACTATGCCCACCCCTAGTGCAGGTCATCTTCTGTGTCCTCAAAATACACAATGTCTTATTGGCTTTCAAACTATAGGGCTCTCTGCTAAGTGGCCCTCTACAATTGGTTATACCAAACGGATGGGTGTCCCCTTCATAATGGACTGGGGGGGGGGGGGGGGGGGAAGCAAATTGAACAATAAACCAGGGTGTCTCGCGGAACAACTAGAAATACAATTTATAAACAGACTCCCACTAGTAAAGAGAGTAAGCTTGGTCAGGAAGTATCATAATCAATACATACTCAAATTGTATTCATATAATTCACACAACCATAAAACTTGACCAAATATTCATTCTATTACTTATACAAACATCTGGTATTTCTAAAAACATTCCTGTTTGACATAAAACCGGTAAAAACTATCGTCTCTAAAAATAATATTTTGTTATTTTTGTGCAAAAAGCTATCTCTATAATAGATACTATATGTCGGAGGCAAATGCTTTCCCATGTTTGTCTTGTTTTTCATATGGGGCATGGATGTAGTCCTCTAACTCTAATGTATCTTATAAAGTGCTAGAAGTTAAAGTGCTGAGGGTCAACTACAGGTATCTTAGACAAATGGATATTGATCATACCACCAAAAATCCTGTTATCGTAGTTTCGACAATTATTACATCTAGTTATGCAATCATAAACTGATATTCGTTTTCCTCAGGACAAAACACAAAGGGCATATATCACCAGTATACATTCAAAAACGTATGTTATGCTGAGAAGGTATCCAGACTTGTTCTTGTTCATCAATATTATTGTAACACTGCCCTCAGATGAATTTAACCAATATTTTCTGCAAAAATAATTTAAAAAACTAAATTAAAACCTGACTACTCAATTTTACCAGAAAGAGTTCCATGTTTTTAAATAAGAACAATAGGTACCCTTTTTTTCCAATATAAGGGCAAAGGGCAATTACTTCATACTTCAGCCCAATAAAATATTAGGTGACAAATAATTTATCTGTGGCGACACAAACAACAAAACAGAACTGGGATTAGAACAATCCCTAGTTCAAATACCTACAATATTCTACAATTGGTTGGCACGCTTGTACCCTTGTAGAATATTCCACTCGTTAGCAGCATGCAAGCTGCTACCCCAGGTGCTCGAGGGGTTGGCTTGACCAAGCCTCTCCACCCAATTAGCCCAACATCCATCATCACTCCTGCTGTCTGCCAATCAATTAGTCCTCTGAACTCAGCCTTGCAAGTATCACTACGACTACGCCTGAGAATAAAAGGGGGTATGAGCACGGCCTTATCTTATGGTCTCTATGCTGCTCACCCCAAGTCTATTCTCATCTTGAGCATGTGACAGGAGACCGTGTTTTGAGGTCCTTCGTTGTATTTTATACTGAATAAAACCTGGCACTTCTAAGGTTTTTCCATTACACCTCAACCAGAGCACGTCTTGCTTCTCACGTTCATTTTATTTTCTCGAGTAGAGGTTCTAGTTGGGCCCAACTCTTGACACTGGGCCAGACAAGCCTTCTCGAATCTTCCTTCACCGTCAGCCGTTTATTCAACTGCTCCACACTTTCAGCCTTTCTGTTCACGAGGACAAGTTTTCTGAAATGCGTCATGGAATATCCAGATTCTATACACACTTATTGGCGCCACCGCCTGCAGTCTCTTCACTACGTATAGCCAGCCTTATGATTATTTCATCTACTTGTGTTACTGCATCTGTACAATTATAAAACACATTTTCTTCAGTGCTTTCCGCACATGCAATCTTCACGAATGTTGCTCAATTCTTCACTTTGCCATCAGATTCTATACGGTCTATTCACCTTCTTTATTGGCATCTCTTCTGGGTTCGTCATTTCTGTTTCATGTGACGTCACCAGTCTTCTTTTTCATTCGTCTTTACACTTCTTCCGGAACTTCCTTTAGAAGACCGTCATTTCTTTTCAGGTACATCATATAGGGTTTTCTCAATGGATACCTTGTTTCAAGGACTTTTCGCGGTATAGGTACCTTCACTGGTATTGCGCATGTCACAATTTCCGGTTACCAACTAATAGGCAACATGGGCGCAGGACTTCCGGTAGAGGCAGTTGGCTACTCCTCTACACTACTCTAATGAGGAGTTCTCTACCTAGTCTAAGGGGGGTTACAACTAGCATCCACAAAACTGGCCCTTAAGCTAAACAACAAAACAGTCGAAGTAAAACATAAACCATATAAATAAGAAAATAACCAACAACCAGTTATTTGGATGACCTTCACCTGTCCCGGGTAGCTTCCTTCCCCCCGGGATTGCTCAAAGTCAATTTCTCCCAAATGTTCAAAAAGTAAAGACTTGAATTAGTTTTTGTAAGTTCCAAATGTGGTCACAATTCTTTAGCTTTCTGTTGAAAAGTTCCCCTTCCAACTCCAGGCAAGAAAACGGCACCAATGGTAATTCTGGATAATTTCCTACCAGGATTGTTTTGCCACAACATTAGCGTCAACAACTCCCTTTGTATTTCTGACCTCTTCAGTGTCTTTAGCATAATTGTCAGGATGCCTTTTTCTTAGTGTTGCTTTCCTCTTGACAACCCCCTTCTACTGTTACTGTGTGCCACTTCTTCAACCAGCTTTGGGGTGAGCTGCATTTACCGTATTATATACAACCACAGTTCTGGTAGTTCTACTTTAACTTGAATTGTTAGCGATTTAAAGACAAGGTAGGCAAGGCACAGTTCTTTTCTAGGCTATAAGGGGCAGCATCTTTGCCTCTTCTGTCTCTTATTGCCACCAATATAACCTGCCTCTGCCTCCACGCTGCTCCTCTTTAAATGTCAAAAATCTCAGTATTACAGATTGACTTCATCCTCTTAAAAGCACCCAGCTCCCTTCCCCAGCTTTATTCGCACCTTCGTGGTTACAGTAGCGACCCTGCAGCTGTATTGCCACACTTACAACTTTTGTCACTTGTATCAGAGGACACTGGACCTCAACAACTTTAACAACCTCAGAATGTGGGTGAATAGATCCCAACATGGCTGGTTTAACCATAGAAAGGATTCACCCACTGGCTTGGGCATTGCTTGTTCTCATCAGTTCAACTTCCTCACTTATAGAAGACTAGTTCTGGATGTTGGAAGGAACAATCTTAAAAATAGAAACCGTTTTAGGTACACGCGACCACTCTTTTAGGAGGAGCCTTTAACTTTAAGGACCCATTAAGAATTGTATCCACCCTTTATATCACTTCAGGAGTTGGCATGGGTGAAACACGTCTCTACCCTTTATGGACCATTGGATAACACAACGGCTCCCAGTGTAGACAAAGGTAGATGGGTCCTAAATATTACTCTCGACTTGGTAAAGGAAGCTATAAAGAACTCCTCGTGATCTAGGGCTTCTGGGCCAAATGGGCTCACAAATCAGATCTTTAAATCGGATATCATCTTCTGGTCCAATATCTTATATAATCTCTTCCAGGAGATAATCGGCTCATGGATCTTGCCAGAATCGTGAAGGGAAGCTGTTGTGATACCCTAACTCTAAGAAGGGGGACCGGCCAAATCCGATGAATGACCGCCCGATCTCCCTTCTTGATGCCGACAGCAAAATATTTGCAGGGTTGGTTCTGAAAGACCTGGAATGCTGGGTAAAAAAAGTATGGAATCCTCCTGAAGAATCAAATGGGGTTCCGTAAGGAGGACCATGTCTGTTTGGCTGAGGTCGAGGCCTTCGACACAGCTAATAGAGCAAGACTCTGGCAGAAACTGAGTCAGTAGGGATTCCCTGAACCACATCTAGCTATAATAATTGAACTCCACAGGCGGTCCTTTCTGAGGATAATGCTGGATGGAAGAGGCAATCTATCACGTTTGGACACAAGTGGGTGAGAAAGGGGTACATAGTTGCCCCCTGTCCCCTAAATCTGAATATGGCTGATCTTGCCAAAAGTGTGCGGGTGTGTGGCCTCTTGAGCCCTATAGTGGGCTTGGAGAGGCTGAGTTGGTTAGCATACACAGATGACATTGTGATGCAATACTATACCGCCGTAGGGCTGCATCGTTTATTGGAAGCTTTGGGTGAGTATGCTTTGATTAACAACCTCAGTATAAATTCTGTAAAATCCAATAGTTGCCTTTTTAACGCCCCTTGAAAAAAGAACCCAGTTTTACCTGGATGCTGTCCAACCAAGTTGTACCAATTGGCAAGGAGTTCCTATACTTGGGATTTAATGTTCGTCCCTTTCCTTCAAAGGGTACCTAGAGGGTATCAAACCCTTTATTGCAACCCAGATGGATCTTTAAAGTCACAAAAATTACAACATGACATAACAGATCGTTTTTCTGTTCAAAAGGAACAGTACCATTTAAAATGTGTTAAAACGTTAAAATGTAAAAAGGCCCTATTAAGGGTCCAATACCAAAGGATCTTTCACTGGTAAAGCTAAAAATGCAGATTTCTTTTTCCAAGCTCGCAACAAGAAGGTCCCAGTACAATAATGTGATAGTTCACTTTCTCCCACCAGGCAAAGACACAAAGCCACTTTAACCGTTCTCACATACAATTGTTTAAAAACTGGTATCAACCAGTTTCTCCTGATGTTGGCATAGGCTGAACAGAACAGGCCAAAGTGAACAGTGCTCTCTTTTTCCTTGGGACAGAAGGAACAAACTGCTGGATTACTTGTGTTCCAGATTTACTCTAGACTAGCCAAGGATAGATAATATACCAATACGCAATGTCTATGTATTGGGCCTTCATCAACTTCCCCTGCATACTATCCTGATAATTTTCAAAGCCAGGGGCAATTTTCCTGGATAGATGGGGGGGGGGGGTCACACTTGCTGAGTATATCAGTTTCGCGCAGGACTCGCCCTCTCCCATCTAACTACATTTACCTTTTTGAATAACACTTTGAAATTAGTTGGAATCAGTTGGGGCTGCATCCAGTAGCCCTCCATCGCCATTGCAACCAGCTCCTTTCTCATGGCTCGAACCCAGGGTACTTCACGCCCTCCCGGCTGAGTCAAAACCTCGCTAATAGCCCTTCTGTACGGATCCAGATTACCATTTCACCATACTCTGGCCCATAGGTATACTGGCCTGATTGACGGACAAAGACAATGCCTTGTAAGCCCAATTACCACAAAACCGGGATAGTGGGTGCATTGGCCGACTGCCCTAATATGGACTTAAAAAATGTCAATCCCGCCACTCGGAGCATGCCTAGATTGCACATGTCCCAGACCTCGGCCTGATCAAGGGCTGCCTGCCATACCTGTCTCATATAAATGTGTAAAATGACACTAACTGGACCTGCCCAATTGGCCTGGGTAAATCTGAGTACAGCTGCACCACACTTAGTCAATGTTAGCCCTGCCCACCATACCTGGTTACTCCAGGCACAGTTGGCCATTACTCTGACCCCCAGATAGTCATAGCTCATTACCTGCTCGATAATGCCACCTTACAGGCAGACTTTTAGCCCAGGATTTTCCTGGTTCTCTATTTGCTGAACACTATTGACACTGTTTTCTGCATGTTTATTGCAAGCCCATTTTCCTCGCAAAAACTTTCAAAGGTTGCCAGTTGTCTTTGACGACCCTTAGGAGTCGCTGAGACGAGAACCGCATCCTGCTCAAATGGGAGGATGGGTATTTGCTTGCTTGCATGCATGCAATGGGGCATCATTCTGCTCGCCCACCAGTTGATCGATAACCGTTAATAAAGAGGCAAAACAGGATGGGTGCAGGGCACAGCCCCCTGCCTGACGCCCACCTATTTTTTGATTTTTAAAAACATTTTTTATAACGCTATTCATTAACAAATGCATATTGACTTTAAACAACCAACAGGGTCACATGTCATGGGTCCTAAATACAGCATTTCAAACCATGAAGCATTTCCGAACTAGCCTGAGGGCATCACGGGGAGGTCCTGGGGGACTTGAGTCGGAGTCTGGGTCGGTTAGTACATCAAGGAACCTCATAGGCCACCGGGGCTTTCAGTTGCAAGGAATCCCTAAGTGCCCTCCCACTTCCCCCAGACCTTCTGAAACTTCCTGGGGCACGATCTAGCTTTGTAGATACGTCTTTCGAGGGATGCGCATCTGTCTACTTTGTTGGACCTTCTGTACATACTCCAGTTTGTCAGCCGAGCCCCAGGTTGCAGCAGTTTGCCTCTTCCCCGCTCCCAATGCAACCGGCAAGAATGTCTTCTCATATTTAGTGAAGTCCGTCTCACCCCCATATACCCAGCAGTATCAGTTTCGGGTCTTGTGGAAACGGGGACCCCCAAAATGACAGATCTTGCTAACACATTTCCTCCAGATGTTTTGCAGTATCAGAGCCCCGCGACATATGGAAGAAGGTGCCCTCCGCTTTTTTGCATCTCAGACACTCCCCACTATCTGCCACCCCCATCGTGCCATCGCAGTTCAGGAATAATATGATTGGTATAGTATTTTCAGTTGAATCCGTCTGAGTTTAGCATCAATACCAATATCCCTTGGAAACGCCAGTGCCTCCACCCATTCCTCTGCTTCCAGTGGGCCCAGGTCCCTTTCCCACTTTCCATTTGTCCTTCAGCCTAGCCAGTTCTTGTGTTCCGAAGGAGTTGAGGACCTGATATAGCGTGGTGGTGACCTTGGTCGGAATTCATTCTGAGAAGACTTTAGTCTTGAGGGGAGGGGGGGGCATTTGGGGATCTCTCCCAGGTTGGGGAATTGGGTGTTAATAGCATGCGTTAGTTTCATGTGCCTATAGTAATTGCTGGGTTGGGTCCTGAATTTCCTTTGCAGAGCCTCGAAGACTATGAGGTGTCCCTCTTGCACTACGTCTGCGAGTATGCGTATCCCTGCCCCTCTCAGGTCATAAATTGCCCCATTTTCTGGATTTTGGGGAGGTGTTTCTTATGCCACAAGGGTTGCTTGAGTGATGGTCTCACCTTCCACCTAATATGTTGGTGAGCCTCTCCCAAAATCTGGCGAATGTGTAGTGTAATCCTTGACATTCCCACCACTCTTATCTTCAGCGTACAATATCTGAAGGAGGTGATTGTGCCTGTTTTTCCTATCTCAGCCCCGATGTGTGGAAGCTCATTAGTGTTTGGGGGGGGGCTGCCAGTAGGACACATGTACAGATTCACAGCCGATCACAGGCTGTAAGTTGGAGAAAGTCCTCCAAAGCTGGACCAATGTGCATGCAAAGATAGGTGAAGCCTAGGATCGAGACCGCGTATGGGCAGTGTTCGGGGATTGCAGCGTCTCACCGAATTACCCCCCCACCCCCCTCGACCCCCCGGAGTGGGAAAAAGATTTGTGTTTTGCTTGTTCACTTGAAGCCCCCCGAATATTTGATATTCCGAAAGACACCACCAGACCAGAGATCACTTGGTTGCTAAGATGTATGAGGAGGTCGTCTGCTCTTAGAGTATTATTGCTAGCGGTTCAATATCAAGGAGAAACAATAAAGGGGGTGGGGGGAGGAGGACAGCCCTGTCTGGTCCCACGGCCCAGTGCCAATGCTCTAGAGGACCTGCCATTCACCCTCAGGAACGCTTACGGGGAGTCATAGAGCAATTTCACTAAGGACATGAAACCTTGTCCGAATCCCACCTGTCGCATAATATCCCACCCCTCAGAATCCAAAGCTTTCTCGTCCACAGCCAAGATTGCTAGCGGGTCAGAGATTGCTGTGCCTGTTAAGTAGCAAGTTGTACCCTGCGCAGGGCCATCCGGGTAGAACTACCGGGCATGAACCCACACTAGTCCGGGTGGACTAGGATCCTAGCAGCCAGGATCTGTGCAAGAATCCTGGCTTCTCCATTTATCAATGATATGGGCCTGTAGGACGCACAAGATCCTGGGGGCTTTCAGGATTTGGGAATCACTACTATGCATGTGCTCCTGAGGTCTAACGGAAGTGGCCTCTTTTCCCTACTTTGTATGAACATGCGATGCATGTGTCCTATCACTACGCCCCCGAGTCGCTTCCAGGTTTCTACCGGGAAGCCATTTTGGAGTTGCGACAGTGCAGTCTCGACTTCTTCCTCAGTGATCTCGGAATCAAGTTCTCCAGCCTGTTGCTCCGAGAGACGGGGGAGTTCAATCGAGTCTAGGAAGTTTGGGCAGTCTGTCTCAACCGCCCTCTCTGGATGGGGGCTGGGGCGTTTCATAGAAAGTGGCGAATGCCTCACCTATGTCGGGGTCTGCAGTTAATAGTTCCCCCTCCTTCCGCTAATATAACCGGTACCTGCCTTTTGCTGCTTGTCTCTGGAGAAATTTAGATCAAGATCAGAGACGGGTCTCTGTGTGAGCATGCCCAGCCCCCCAATACAGAAACCTCTTTAGGGAAAGATATCTGCAGACAGTAAAGCATACCGTACAAGAGATGCCCAATAAACCATGCACAAAAGGGATACACAGACAACTGGATTGTACTTCTTACAAAATTTAGCCTGACAAGTAATAAGATGATGAAGCTTTTTAAACAAAACCGGCTTCTAATGCATGGTAAAGGGTCCACATTTCTTCAGCCACTAGGGTGATTTCTGAAAAGAAGAGCAGGCCCATGCTTTAACAGAGCTGACATCGGCATCTTATTAGTGCTGGCCTGTGGCTAATGAAAATCCTGGTGTGGTAGTTGTGATGAATCCAATGGAGCCATCGTGGATTCCCTGGCTGTGAACTCCTCCCATCCCATCACCCTGGTACTGAGACGAGGAGGATGAAGGAGTTTGTACAAGATATCAAGAGCTCAAAGTACAACATGCAACCTAGTTGTTTTTCCGAATTACCTGTGCGCGGGATATTTAAAGATGGCAAACGCATTATAAAGTGCAAGAGAAGAAGTCTGATCCAATGAGAAGGCTTTAGAGTGCTGGAGACCCGTACCAGTGTGGTGAAGCTGAAGCATCCGCAGAAGGAGAAATGCAGCGCGAGAGAAGGAAGTGCCATGGAGACTCTGCAAGAGTTGCTGGGCGCTAGGCAGCTAGAAGAAGCAGTGTTCTCTAGACCAGGATCTGAAGGGAAGCCGGTGTGTGACTGGAGCCGCAAGGGCTGCCAGAAGGGCGTCTTCAGCACTCTATAAATAAAACAGCAAAATGTGCAAGGAAATGTCTTGATATTGTCAAGTGTTCGCAACTAAACAAATGGCTCCAAATGGTCTCCAAGGTGGAAGACCTTGGATCCAGAGCGTGTTTCCTTTCCCCTAGATTCTTATTTGTATTTATTTGTTTATATAGCGCTTTACGCCAAAGCACTGCACAATTGAACGACTTGGTACAAAAAACAAACAATATAACGGTAGAAGCAAATTACAGTATTAATCAATCGACAAACAGTAAGAAGAGCAATTAAACTGGAGGGAATAGGGAGAGAAAAGCAGTGGGATTGTGAGGGAGAGGAGAGGAGGTGAGAAGGAGGATAGAGGGGGGGAAGGTGAGAGTGAGGTAGTAGGGAGTGGAGGTAATCAAGGGAAGGAGAAAGAAAGGAGGGGAAGCAAGAAGGGGAGGGAGTTTCAAGGCGGGGGGTGGAGAAGGAGAGATTTAAGGGACGTACGAAATGAGGAGAAAGTAGGAATAGAACGAATTGAGAGAGGTAGGGAGTTCCAATGCAGGGGAGCTAGGAGCGGGAAGGAGCAGAAACGGGAGGGGGCACAAGGGGACGGAGGCACAGTCAGAAGGAAGTGATCAGCTGAGCAAAGGGAGTGTAGAAAGAGAGGAGGGAGGAGAGGTGGGGGGGGAGCGAGTCCATGGAGAGATTTGAAGAAAAGGCAGAGAAAGTGTAATTTAAGTTGAGAGTGAAATGGAAGCCATCCAAGGGAGGAGAGGGAAGCGGAGACAGTCGCGGGAGTTAAGGAGACAGAGGGTACGCATAGCAGAGTGGTAGATAGACTTTAGGGGATCGAGATGAGAAGTAGGTAGGCCAAAGAGTAAGGAGGAGCAGTAGAAGAGGCGAGAGAAGATAAGAGGAGATTAGAAGTTTAGTGGCATGAAAGGTGAGAGAAAGGCGGATTTTGCAAATATTGAAGAGGCGGTAGTGACGGGCACAAGAAGTGAGAGAGATGTGGTGGGAGAAAGAGAGGAGTCGAAGTGAACGCGTAAGTTACGAGCATGCAGAGAGATAGGCAGATTAGTGGGAGGGAAGTGAATTAAAGGTGGAGGGGAATAAGAGTTGGAGGGGAAAAAGACAACTTCAGTCTTGTCGGTGTTGAGGGAGAGAAAGCGGGAAGACATCCAGTTCTTTATGGCAGTAAGGCAGGAAGAGAGTTTCAGGTGGAGGTCGGATGAGAAGGAAGAGAAAGAAAGGAAGAGTTGAGTGTCGTCGGCATAGAAATGGTGGGAAATGCCAAACGATCAGATAACTGGGGCAAGGAGGGAGGTGTAGAGTGAGAAAAGGAAAGGACCAAGCACTGAACCCTGAGGTACACTGTACTCAAGAGGTTGGGATGTAGAGGACCGCCCCCCCCCAGGAAACAGTGAAAGAGCGGGAGGAGAGGTACGAGGATAGCCAGTTAAGGACAGAGCCTGTGAATCCAAAGGAGGAGGCAACTTTCTCTTTTACTAACCGGTCCTTTTTGTCTCCTTGATTCACAAGGTGCCTGTTTAGGCAACAAGTTCTGTAATAGTCTATCTTTAACACAAGTTTCTTTTGTGACTGACTTTCTTGCTTAAATGCAAGTTTCTCCTCTGTTTAGAAAAAAATGTTCTTTACTATTTCTGGCTTTGCAAATCACCTGGTATACTCCCCTGCCAGGAATCTTTATTAAATTCCAACTGCCTGGTATACTCCCCTGCGCTGACTTCTTATGTGTTTCAGGTGCCTGGTATCCCTCTGTTGCCGGGACTACTTGTACAAGGCCTGAGGATAGCTATCATTCCCACCTATAGTGTCTCTTCTCTATAATAATGGTTTCCACTGGTGTGGGTCTTGTGGGCTATAATTCAAGGTCGTGTAAATTACAATAGGACCCCATATGCTCCTATACTTGATTAACGAGTCAGTGTGGTGGTAACCTTCTCCATGGCACAAATATACCAGATTCTGACCCACCAAATATTAAGGGAGGGAGCCCCTATCTTTCTCCAATATTGGTCCATAGTTGGCTTAGCTGCTGTGAGTGTATATTACTGAATGAATGGGGGGAGGCAATGGTGAAGACTTCTTGATCATCCACGTCTTCTGACGGGACCATAGAGGACGCTGAACACCCACAATTTGTTGGATTACGGTGATGACCGCTGCCCAGGAGGGTTTGATAATGGGGCAATGCCAACAGACATGAGCCATGGATCCAGCCTCCACACACCCTCTAAAGCAATGAGGGGGGAAACAAGTGGCTACATAACATGTAAGCTATCGGGTGTGAGATAACAATGATGGAGAACCTTACAAGTATTTTCTAATATGGTGGTACACCTAGATGCCCTCCTCCAAATAGTTTCCCATGATGTAGAAATCGTGCGACCCAAATATTTCTCCCAGCTTATCATAGATGCCTCTGTCTCCTCCCCTGCATTCTCGACCAGAAGCTTGTGTGTATATATAGGAGACCTTATGTTAGGTTACTTTGCACTTATATAGCGTCTTCTATACCATTGGTATGGTCTGAAGGCACTGGAAGTTTGAACACCCTCGGGAGCTGAAGTTCAGGTCAACAGAGAGTAGAGAGATTCATGGTGCATGTGAGCACCGGATATGTGTGCAGCTGGTGTGGTATTAGGGTAATAGCTGCTTCTTAGCGGTAGGTGTGGTGGTTGAGAGGTCAGGAGTATGTGTTCATTCTGGCAGGATTTATCCAGATCGAATGTGGCTGCGTTAGGCCTGAAGAGAACGCCTGGCTGGGGGTGGGTAACCAGCAGTGTTTATTTAGAGTGATGGGCAGTATGAGGTAGAATGTTGGTATGAGAAGTTATACCGAATGGTGTCATAGTATCTCTGTGTTCTAATTGAGTGATGGTGTAAGGAGAGAGTAAGCGTGGTGGTGTGTTATGATGTGATATAAGCTTTTTGAACATTCTCTGCATTTCAGACCATACTATATATGTCACGCATTTCTATCACCTTCATGCACCCCAGATGGTTCCATACACTCTGCTCGCTCGAGCAACGTTTAACATTTGTTCTATCCATATAGACTCCATCTATATTCTTCTTTCATTCTGTCTGCGTTATTTATTCAGCATCTCTACGCACTCAACCCCTCCTCTCCCATGCACCCCTACTCTCCCCGCACTCATCTGCTTTATGCACGCTTGATTTCACTCATTCAACAGCAATAAGGTGATTCGCTGATATGCAGTAATCCTGTTCTATATATTCATCTGCTCTCTACCCTCACCTGCCCCATACCCTCACCCGCCCATGACAGGAGAGATTAAGAGACCAACTTCTCAAAAGGCATTTGGTCCCTACCTCCCCATTCCCTAGTCTCAGGATGGGACACAGAATGTCTGAGCTGAGCATAATGGAATCGCTCAGAATCTGGTAAAGTAAAAGCCGCCTTAGACAGCTCGAAGGTGGGGGTGGGGGAATCCACCCTCGTATAGTTGACCCAGGTCCTGTAATACACCCTTCCTGCCGTTTAAGGAAATCTCTGCTGATCAAATTCTGGGTGAACAGAGGATTATGAAAGACCGGTGTCAGTGAAGGATGGGTGGTGAATCGATATTTATGATTTGCCGTGTCCAATTAGGTTAACGTGGTCCGTGTGGAGGATGGAAAGTAGTGTCGAGGGGGTGGGGGTGGCACTTGGATGAGAGCCAGGGCAGAGAGGCTAAAGGAACGCCAGGAAATGCCTGCTCACATTCCACCCTGCGCTTAGTTAGCTGAGCATCGCAAAAGCCAAGTATAACGGATATTTGGGCCACCAATAGTTACTGATGTATGCATCTCGGGGAAACTTCCACCGCACCAGGTCTTGGTACAGCTCACAGATGTGAAAAACCTGAGGGTGTTTCACAACCTAGTCCCCAAGGATTCCGTACTCTGGTGGCCAGGGAAAGGCCATTGCTTTTGGATCCCGCCCCTGGGGGTGAACAAGCGAAGGAAGGATCACCTGGCTAGGGGGTCCTCTGGGAGAGGGGAAGAAGCACCTGATGGTGAGACATGGTATTCCCCTTTTTCCACAACCCATCTAACCCTTATCCCTGCTTATTTTATGGGAAACTACAGCTCTCATAATGCCTCCCCACTTCACATTGACGGCACTACTGAGCCGAGGAAGATGAGGAATGAGGCCAGGAAGAATAGCTCTACTGACTTCAATGGCTCTGTCCCTTTCATGAGACCCGGCAGAGGCAGGCAAGTAATCCTAACTATAAACACCTGCCGCTTGTTAACATTCCCTGTCAGGGTGGCGCGCACAGGCACACTCTTGAGTGAGCCTGGGTATGAGAAGAAGCAGCTCTTTTGGGGCTGATTCGAACCAGGCTATGGAAGTTGGAAGGCCAAGGGGCTGATCAGCAGAGGCGAAGAACGAGAGAAAGCCAGGTCAGAATGCCACACTTTTGGTAAAACGTAAGCATTCAAAGACTGAAATCGAGTGAGCGGAAAGGAGAAACCTTCAAGATGCTTCAAAGGGGCCCGCTACTCTCCCTGGTCAACGACCGAGTTGGGGGCGGTGAGAGGAGGCATTGGTAACAACCTTGACTGTTACATGAAAGGCGGTGAAGAAAGGAGCCCAATTAAAACAACCAGTGAGTTATCGAAGGCAACAAAAGTTTGGTTTGTGTTAAAAGCAAGAGTAACTGTAACCAAAAGTTGCGGGTGTGCCGGTGAAACGCGTAATGGGAACAATTGTTGGATTGTGAAGAAAGTATACAAAGTAACAGTCGTCCTGCGAGGCGGAATCGCACATTCGAAAGTCTCTGTGAAATGTTCTGAGTTGAAGTGTATTCAAACAGGAACCAATGGCAAGAAAGTAACCATGATCCCGAACGAAAGTTGAATAAGTAAAGCAACGTATGTGAACTCTGGATCTGCTAAGAGGGCAAAGTTAAGAGAATAGGAAATTACAAGTACCAAGAGGCATTGCTGTTGGAGATGAGGAAGATTGATTGTTGAATTGTTTAGAGGTCGAAGTGGTCATGGAGAGGGCTACCTAAAATTCTAGCAGTTTCAAAAGCCTTCGACAGTAAAAATATTTTGTTAATCTGCTTAGAATCACATGCTGTGCATAGGTCCGACATCCAGTGGTCACTGCAGAGTATTGCATTTTGTTTTTCGTAGTGGAAAAGAGACGTCGACAAGGCGTGTCTGAAATACTATCCCTATAGTGACGTGCGTTGTACCCACAATCCCTCACGCGTCGAGGTCCCTCAGATTGTTTTTTTTCCGCCCAGCTACTGGTCGCCTTTACCCGGAGCTCCTCGAGACATTGCAGTTTCCATCTCCTCGACCTTTGGTCGTTTTCATATTTAATATATAACATATCGATCCCTCCCTCGACGCAGTTGTGAAGCTGTCTCCGCCGAGCAAGATCTTCGACGGAGGGGACGAGCGGAGGAGATCCTTCGGCGTTGCCGAACATGTGGCCTGGCCTCGCAGGCCAAATACAGTAGGGAGAGTGGGGTCGTGGGACATCTCTGGTTCTTTTCTAAGAATGCCTTTCCTTTTCCCCTTCCTTTCCCTTGGGGTCGTTATCACGATTTATTGCCTCGGCTATGGAGAGGACACCCTTTAGGTTTTGCCCACTTTGCAAGGGCAAGATTACTTGGAAGGACAAGCATTCACGGTGTAACCGCTGCTTGCCCCTCGATCACAAAGAGGAGGGTTGCACGGCTTGTCGGCTTCTTAAGCCAAAGACTCTAAAAGACCGTAGGGTCAAGAGGTGGGCGGCCTACGCTATGTCGAAGGCCGATTCTTCACCCGCCGCTGCTACCATCGACAGTGACGAGGAACGTGATAACACTACCTCCGCTACGAAAGTCGTACACCTCTCTAAAGAGCGCTCGCGCTCTTTGTCGTCTGTCCCCGGCCCCGACGGGCTCGGCTCACGCCCTGCTTATGGGGATGAACACCCCGGCGCCACTGACGCACACGATACCACACATAAGCACACAACACCACACATAAGCACACAACACCACACATAAGCACACAACCCATGGCTCTTCTTCGTCGAAGACGAAGAAAGCATCAGCGACCAAGGAGACACAGATTTCACCGGCGGCCTCCTCGGACCGTTCAGGTTCGAAGCCGCGACCAGCGACTGGGCTTTCGGCAAATAAGGGCGCCGCCCCCAAACCATTGGCCGGCGCGCACCAACAGAGAGCGCACGCCGCCGTAGAACGATCGACACCCGTAACGTCGAAACCACAGCCCTCCGCTGACAAACGAGTCGCAGAGAGCTTGTCGAGGATCGTTGTAGCCGACGCCTAGAAGCATACGCCGAAAGATACGTCGAGCGCTACGCAGAGGTCGAAAGACACGCCGAAAAAGCCCGAAGAAAGACAGGGACTACCCCCTTCAGTCGGAGGGACCCCCAGCACACCGGAAGGCTTTTCGGAAGGCGACGGGACACTTTCCTCGACGTTATGGGAGAGGTCGAGCCGTTTTCACCTACATGACACTAATTTACCCCCGCTAGACCACACAGGGGTACCCCATGAAACCATGGAAAGGCTCCATCTCTGCATGGAGAGGTTTATGAAGACCCAGAACACTCCCACTCCCAAGAGAACAAGAGAAGGGCCTCAGGAGGACCCCAGGGCCAAATATCCGAGACTAGTCAATCCACAGCAGGACACAGCCTAGACGTCCATAATGTGTATGACCTCACTGGTGAGGAACAATACTTGGAGGAGGAGGATGATTTTGTGGACGATGAAGAGGGACAGAACCAGGAGGAAGGTCTGGAAGACAGCCCAGACATGGTAGGAGAAGGCTTCGGAGAAAATCCAGAAGAAGGACCTTCTCATCCCTGGCAATCCCCATCAGTATATTCGGACACTGATGTCCTGAACCTAAATCCTCCTGACAATTCACCTGTTAGAAACACGTCTCCCATTGACGATCAGCCCACATTCAATGCCCTGTTGCGCAGAGCAGCAGCACATTTCGAACTGGACACTGGGGAGATCTCTCCTGAAATAGACTTTGTGGAAAGAGTAATTAAGGAGAAACCCCCAGTCAGCCAGACCATTCCCCTCCTCGCTTCAGTGAAGAGAAGAATCATCCCTTCGCTGTCCACACCCGCACTAATCAGAGGAGTTAATCCAAGAATTGAAAAACTTTTCACTCCTTCACCCTCAGACCCGCTGTACATCAGGGGAAATTCCATTCCGGATTCCCTTGTAGTAACTAATACAAGGAAGAGGGCAGGGGTGCCGCTGTCCACCAGCGAGGCACCACCTGACAAGGAGGGCAAGAGGTTATATGCCCTTGCAAAGAGAGTCACATCCTCGGCTGCCTTTTCGGCAAGAATTGCGAACAACAATTCTTTGCTAGCTAGCTACGCGGACGCGCAGTGGGCCAAACTGCGCAAAGACGCCAAAGAGCGCCGGAACCACTACGTACACGCCTGCTATCAACTATTGGCGAAGGAACCCAGGTCAACCAGAGTATTGTAAAGAACTCTCTGGATGCTGCAGAGACAGCGGGACGTTCCCTGGTTCAGGGAATACTCCTAAAACGCCATGTATGGCTGCGCAACTCGGGGTTCAAACCGGAGACACAGGCGTCTTTAATAAATAAACCTGTTGAAGACTCAAACCTCTTCGGGAAAGCGCTGGATGAGGCTCTGGAGATGGCTAAAAAAGAGTTCGATACTATCAAAACTCTTGACCAGATCTCTAAGCCCACTACCAGACACGGCTATGGCAACAAACGCTTTTTTCGTGGCCAACGCCAACAGCAGAATCAGCAGCAACAGTACCCTGCCACCAATTACCAGACCAATAGTGGGCAGTACAGCCAAAGAGGCCAGCGCCGGGGCAAAGGGAGAGGTCGAGGGTCCACCCCCAGAGGCTCCCAAGCCCCCAACAACACCAAGTGACGCGAAGATTCGCGTCCCCTCCCATGCAACACCGGTCGGGGGCCGGGTAACATCCTTTCTTCCAGCATGGGAGGGAATAACGTCAGACCGATGGGTACTTTCCACCGTAGCCCACGGATACTGCATCAAATTCAACAGTTCCCCAACATACAGACCCCCGAGGGGACGACGCATGACACCGGAACACCTTGCCATCCTTCTCCAAGAAGTACAACAACTGTTGGAAAAAGGAGCCATAGAGGTCGTGCCTCTATCTCAGGTAACGGAAGGTATTTATTCAGTGTACTTCCTTGTACCCAAAAAGGATCTAACCATGCGCCCTGTATTAGATCTGCGCCCAGTGAACAAGTTTATCAAACCCCAGAAGTTTCGTATGGTGACCTTACAGCAAGTGATCCCACTGCTATTACAGGGAGATTACATGACAACATTGGACATGAAAGATGCATACTTTCATATTTTAATGTTGCCAGCGCACAGAAGATACCTCAGGTTCATGATAGAGGGCAAACACTACCAGTTCAGAGTGCTACCCTTCGGCAGAGCATCAGCACCAAGGGTATTCACGAAGGCAGTGGCAGCGGCCCACCTGCGCAGGTTGTCCATCCCAGTTTACCCTTACCTCGACGACTGGCTCATAACAGGGGATTCTTACGAAACATGCTTCCCCAATACCCAAAAGACTGTGGACCTTTTGTTCCAGTTGGGCTTCTCCATCAACGAAAAGAAGTCCAGCCTAGACGCCAGCCAAATCAAACAATTCCTAGGGGCTCTAATTCAAACAAAGGACGGCCTCGTCTTCCCCTCCAACGAGAGGGTCCAAAACATGCTGTTTCAGATCCCTCAATATGTGACCGGTCGAGAGGTGACGGTACGCAAAGCAATGCGTGATGGCGTTGTGTATTTATTTGGTACCTCACGCGCGCCTGCGCATGCGCCCTATGCAAGAGTGGCTCAACAGCCAGTGGTGTCAGGCCAGCGGACTATGGGACGATCTAGTGGTGGTCTTGCAGGCCTTGGTTCTCTCGCTACGGTGGTGGACAAAGGAAAACCTGGAAAGAGGGAAACCCTTTGCCACACCCGCGGCGGAAGCCAATCTAACCACAGACGCATCCCTCACAGGATGGGGGGGCTCACCTATCCCATCAGACTGCTCACGGAGTGTGGACTCCGAACGTAGCATCCAAACACATAAATCTACTGGAGCTACTAGCTGTATTCAAGGCGCTAAAAGCCTTCCAGGAACACCTACAAGGCAAGACTGTGTTGGTCCTTACAGACAGCACCACAGCCAGGTACTACATCAACAAGCAGGGGGGCACCCACTCTCCAGGACTGTCCAAACTGGCCCAAAATATATGGAAGTGGGCTCTCAAACAAAACATGTTCCTACTGTCACAACATGTACCAGGGGAACTCAATCTGCTGGCAGACAAACTCAGCAGAGATTTCCCCCTGCCCGAAGAGTGCGAATGGCGACTGCACGAAGACATAGTCTTCGACGTCTTTACACAATGGGGATTCCCAGAAATAGACCTATTCGCAACCCTGGAGAACTCACAATGCCTAAGTTACGCCTCCAGGTACCCCCAGAACCAATCCAAGGGGAACGGAAATGGTCAGGAAAATTTGTTTACGCTTTTCCCCCCCGACTGCCCTTCTCAACAAGGTGGTGCACAAGATGCACCAGGAACAAGTGACCATGATACTGGTGGCCCCAATGTGGGCCCGACAGCCATTGTTCGCTCACTTAATGGAGATGTCTCTATCTCCCCCAGTGAAACTCCCCTGCCCGTAAAACATGCTGTCACAAGACAAGGGCAGGACTCTGCATCCATGCCCCCAGAACATGAATTTAGCAGCTTGGCTCCTGAGATCATAAAATTCGGACATCTACAGCTCCCGCAGAGATGCATGGACATCCTCAGGGAAGCCAGAAAACCTAACACTCGCCACTGCTATTCTAGCAAGTGGAAGAGATTTGTCATCTGGTGCAGAGGGAAAAGCATCAACCCGATTGACTGCTCTCCCACACATATTGTTCTATACCTGACCCACTTATTGGATTCAGGTCTAGTGTTCAATTCCATTAAAGTCCACCTAGCGGCACTTTCTGCATACACCACTTCCCAACTCAAGGTGTCGTGGTGGAAGATCCCTGTTATAAAGGCCTTCATGGAGGGAGTAAAGAGAATACACCCCCCCGATAACTGACCCAGCTCCCGGATGGGACCTTAACGTGGTACTTACCAGACTCATGGGCTCACCATTCGAACCCATGCACAAAGCATCTCTTAAAGACCTCACTCTTGAGACTGCTTTTTTAATAGCTATCACCTCCATCAGGAGAGTAAGTGAACTACAGGCTCTTTCTGTTCTAGACCCCTTCGTTACAGTTCAGAGATAAGGTGGTTCTACGCATGCACCCAAGGTTTGCTCCGAAATTCATCTCGAAATTCCACGTAAACCAGTCTATAGAACTGCCAACGTTCTTTCAAAATCCTTCCAACTTGGGAGAAAAAACTCTGCACACACTAGATGTGCGCAGAGCGGTCATGTTCTACATGGAAAGAACCAGACAACTGAGGAAGACTAATCAGTTCTTCGTCTTGGTGGCAGCAGGAAGAGAAGGGGATGCAGTTTCAAAGTCCACTATTTCTAGATGGATTGTTCAATGCATCACTCTCTGCTATACTCTTGCTAAGAGAGAACTGCCCTTTAAGCCAAGAGCACACACTACTCGAGGCACGGGGGCGTCCATAGCATTCATTGCAAATGTTCCCCTTGAGTCCATCTGCAAAGCGGCTACCTGGAGTTCTGTGCACACCTTTACAAAACACTACTGTCTAGATGCACACTCTAGATCCGACTCCCAGGTGGGACAGGCAGTATTAAGACATCTTTTCTCTACTGTTCCTTCTCATAACCCACCGCCAACTCCGGGTACTGCTCGCTAGTCTATGCACAGCATGTGATTCTAAGCAGATTAACACACATCAGAAGACAATGCATTACTTACCGTAAAAGCATTTCTGATGGTTGTATCTGCTTAGATTCACATGCGCCCACCCTTCCTCCCCGCTCGGATGGAAGGAACATAGACTTCCTTTTATATCTCTCTTTTCTGTACTCACTCACGTCTAGAAGGCTCCCTCAGGGCAGAAAAATACAAACAGAGGGACCTCGACGCGTGAGGGATTGTGGGTACAACGCACGTCACTATAGGGATAGTATTTCAGACACACCTTGTCGACGTCCCTTTTCGACTACGAAAAACAAAATGCAATACTCTGCAGTGACCACTGGATGTCGGACCTATGCACAGCATGTGAATCTAAGCAGATACAACCATCAGAAATGCTTTTACGGTAAGGAATGCATTGTCATAAAGACAAAACATGGGGAAGGGAACCCTTACAAGGAGAAAGATAGGCTGGAGCCCGCACGCAGGGAAGCCTGTGCTGAACAGTGATAAAGTGAAAAGGTGAATGTGGAAAGAGGGACATGCTGGATCCCAACGAAGGAAAGCCTGTGTTGAATTGTGGCAAAGTAATAGTCTAGAGTAGAACTGTGTATTTGTGACAAGTCGGACGAAGCCTAAGGAATTGATTACTTTATCTTCCTGCCTCTACTCTCCGTCCTCTACAACTTATCCAGAATAGGACTGCAAGACTTCTCCTTGGCTTCAAGCGCAGGGATCGTATTTCTCCAGCACTGTAATCTTTTCATTGGCTCCCAGTGGCGGCAAGGATAAAGTTCTAGAACCTCTTGATCGTCCAGAAGGCTTTCTGGTGCCTGAGACCGCACTAACTCAACTCACTTCCTAAACAACCCCCTTCACGAGCCCTGCACTCATCCACCTCCAACTCTGAGGGTCAGTCCCTTTTCCAAGCAGAGAGTTGGGGGCAGATCTCGATTTTGGCTGGGGCCTCCCTCTGGATCAGCCTCCCTGCCTCTCTCAAACTTGAGTAGATCCACCTCCGGTTCCGGAAGCAACTCGAGACCTTCCTCTTCGCTTCCACTTTCTCTATCCCTCTCCCCTGCTGATGTCCCGTATACCCCACACACTGGTCACCTGGCCACCCTCTCAACCTGCACCCAGGTCCCTGCATGTCCAGCTGCAACCTGCACTGTCTTTTTGCTCCCCCAGCAATTGTGGGCTGTATCTGTAACCCTACAGTACCTCTCCGCACTTATGAGCCACCCGTTGGCTGCACCTTCTGATTTACCTGCACTGAGCCACCCTCTGGCTGTACTTTTGAGTTACCTGCACATCTTATTCAACCCCCCCCTCCCCACCCCCTGGCCCCCACTGCCACTCAGCACTTCTCCCCTTTCACTTCCCTGCACTTGCACAATCTGGATGACGCAAGGCCTCGTAAGATCGTTGTGGTGGTTTGTCCTCGCTCTGTTCACCCCTCCTTACCTTGTCGCGCCTAGAAACTCTGTGTACAGGCGCGTTATAAATGCCTTATCGTATATCATTGATACTGCTAAAAGCTTGAAGCCTGAACTGTTGAATTGTACCAGTAAGCCGAAGTGTGAAAAACTGATACAAACTCTCGACACCCTGTGCTGCTGAAAGTAGAGAAGGGAGTTGTTACATAAGCCATTCTGACATTTCTTTTGGGACCCTGTTTTTTTTGTTTTCTTTTGTGTTCCCTTAACACGTTTGTCATTTGAGAAGGAGGGCAATGTTAGGTTTTATTAGTATGGGCCTTTTTATTTTGATTAGACTGACTTGGACTTGTTTTGTTAATTGTTTAATGGTCAAGACTTCTCCCCATTATATAGTTGGGGCCAGTTAGGAATTCTACCAACCCAACCAAAATAGCAAAATAAAGGTTTTCGAAAATTGCATTTATTGTGTTTGTGTCTATTGATACCATGCCTTCCTTACACGGATGAGAGCCAGACAATTGTGATTTTAAAAAAAAAGGGTATCATGAGAACGGGTAAGGTAAACTCCCAAGTAGTTAAGTTCATCTTCCTTCCATCTGAACGGATAGGCACTTTGTAAGGGAAGGAGATCTGCTCGGGGCATGGAAATATTAAGAGCGTACGATTTTTGTATAGTATGGCATATCCGGAGACCACTCGAAAAATCATCCAGTTCTGCGGTACACTGGGTTAGTCCTCATGAAGATGATATCTGCGTAAAGAACTCATTTATGTGTTGTCCCCTCAGTATCTAACCAGCAATTAACAGATTACTTTGCAAATTTTTAGCCAAGGGTTTGAGCGCCAAGGCAAAAAGAAGTGGAGACGGTGGGCAACCCTGGCATGTTGCTCAATGAATCGGGACAGGGAGTCTATAATTCATTTTTGATTGACACAGATGGACAAGCACAATTTGCCAGGATCAATTTAACGAAATTGGAGTCAAAACAAAAAGCCTTTAAACCTATGGCTAGGTTGGACCAGCTAATGCTATTGAAAGCCTTAATCGCGTCCAGCGACAGGACAGCCATTGGAATCTTCTTCTTAGTACACCAATCCACGGCATTAATTAGTTGGCGGTCCAGGACAAAGCCTTATTGGTTCTGGCCCACCAGCTTGGGTTCCCAAGGGGCAAGGCGGCAAGGTAAAAATTTAGAATAAATGCGTGCATCGTAGTTCGGAACAGCTATGAGGCGGTACGCCAAATAGTCTTGCGGATCCTTTCCAGGCTTAAGCAACAGTGAGATGAGATCCCGCCATAGGAGAGGACACAGATACAGGCACCAGCAATTGTTGAATAGCCATGTGAGCGGTGGCACCAACTGAGCTGCAAATTACTTATAAAAAGCTATAGAGAACCCATCCGTACCCAATGATTTATCCAAAGGGAGGGCCCGGATAGCCAGCCCTCAATCGTGCACCCAACCTGTTGCTTGTTTTCCTCTGTAAGAACTGGGAGACACAAACATTGTAAATATTGCTGTTGTTGTTTGGCAATTAGCAATTAGTCCCGACTTGAAAAAGGGTAGTATAATAGTTGGTTAGGATATTCAACTTGGTACCCTCCTCGGAGCGCGCCTTGATCTGATATGTCTAGTTTGGAGACAGCGCAGTTTCCACGCTAACACTCTATTGGCCTTATTACTCGTTGAGTAATCAAATTGTTTAGTGTGCAAAATGGACTTGGTTGCTTTCCCCTGTAAACCAAGTGTGCAACTCACCTCTAGTGTTCCTCAGCTGAGTTTGTGCACCTGTCTGCTTATGTTGTTGCTCCAAAGCCTGAACCCGTGTCTCAAGAGCAGAAATCTGTGTGTAATGACTTAAGATGTGCTGCAGATAAACCGATAAATTCGCCCCTAATTACGGTTTTGCATGCTTCCCACACCAATCCCAGGGAAACCTCCCATATATAATTCAGCTGAAAATACTGAATAATATGGTCTCACCTTCTCAATAAGAGGATCTCGCAACAGAACATTGTATTCGTTTATTTGCAGAGCGCATTAACAATGTGCCAGAACGGGGATGGGAGGGGGGGGGCTGTTGAACCTGTTCCACCAAGACTGTAAGTGTAAGTAAAGCATGGTCTGAGTGACTTTTGCTCCCAATGGGAGCCTCGAGGACAGTGTCTAGTATGGAGATGGGCGGTAGGGGGGGGAGAAACATGCCAATCCTTGAATGGCAATTATGTATGTGGGAATACATGTATAGCCACTGTTGCCTTGATGTAAATGGAATCCTCCAAACTCCAATCTTGAACCGCCTGGGAAAGAGAAGCCACCAAATGGATGCACTCAGAGGATGCTGGTGAGATGCGAGTCCCTCACCGGGTCCATTGCAGCATTGAAATCTCCCCCAAGAAATGATGCACCATCCGCAAACTGGGCTATGGTGTGAAAAAGGCCGTTAAAAAAAAAAAAGGAACACTGGGGCCATAGAATGAAAAAAGGGTGAATGGGGTTCCTGACCACCCCACATATCGCCCTTCCTTATCAGCAAGCACCCACCTCGTAGAAATTATGTTTTTGCATTAAGCAATATTGCAACGCCCCTCTGTTTAGTGCCCCAGTAGCAAAGCATTGGCTGGGAAACCTGCGGTAGGCTAAACGCTTCATCCACCTTCTTCAAATGGGTCTCCTTTAAGATGACCACCATTGGGATCACAGTGAGCAAGGTGATGAAGGAGCGCTTTCCTCTTAAAAGGAGAATTAAGCCCCTGCGTACTCAAGGGAACAGTTGTCACATGGTGCCAGGGGGATTTGTAAGTAATTACCTCTAAACAACATATTGAACAGCATAGCTACCCCATACAATAAGCATTCCCCAGCCCCAATGTTGCATGTTAACATCTTTTCCTCTTCCAAACGGAACATGAACTGTTGAAATAGTAGGACTGAAAAAGAGAAAAACCATGGTGAACCCATGGAAAAAGCCAACCCGGCTAATGCGGCCCCAGAAGGGACCAAAACACTTTGGTGAACAAAAACCAAAGTGAAAAATTTAGCTTATGTGGGTCAAGGGGGTGCGGGGGGTGTAGCTCCTGGAGTAAAAAAGGGGGAGGACCTGGCATTCAGCAAATGGCAGATCATTTGCAAATGGGAGGGTATTACCCATCAAAGATAAAATGGCAAACCATACCGGGGCCCCTCCAATGTCCTAGCACAGATAATGAAAGCCACAATTGAGGCACAGCTACAGCTGGATGTGCCAACAAAAGGGAGGCGCCGCAGGGCATCTAGGATGAACTCTCTGCCCAGCGTCGCTTAAGGGATTTGTTGCCTTTTGTCTTTCTGGGCCTGTAGGCTTGCATGTCCATAGAGGGTGATCTGTTGAAAATACCCCCCCCCCCCCCGGCCCCCCGCTTGGTCCGGGCCATTCTCCTAAGTTGAGGCGGTACCAAGTAGAGTTGAAGCATCTTCCAGGGACAAGACTTGACATGGAGCATTTTGGTAGTCCAAGAGGAGTTTAAAGGGAAACCTGCATCTTTATGTGATAATGATCACGCAACCAAGCGTTGATGGGTTGCAACTCTCGCCTCTTCTGCAAAGTGAGTTAAGCGAAGTCCTGGAAAATGTGAATCTTGACGCCCCAAAAGAGGTATTCCGGGGAAACTCTAGCTTTCTTAATATCTTCCTTCACGTTAAAGTGAACTCTGGTGAGGACATCTGGAAGGTATCCCTTGCTTTTCTGGAATGAGAAGACCCGGTGAGTACTATCAAGGATCACGTCTGTGTCAGCTGAAGGACCCAAAATCTCCTGGGGATATATTGCTGAATCCACTGCAGCTGTATGTTATTTCACCTTGACCTGTTCTCCCCATCCTCCGCAACATGAACACTTGTTGCTCCTCAAGGAGGATAAGATGCTGCTCCATGCCCGATTGGTCTTTTAAAGTGGTCCATGACCGAGCTTTCCATGTCTGTCAGCCTAGCCCCCATCGACTCCACGCTTTTGCAGACATCCGATATGGCTTGAATCAAATCTGCGTTGCATTCTAAGATGTCCTGTGTCTAACATATCGCTCTTCAGAGCCTAAAGTAGGGAAGCAATATCTGCCTTTGTGGCCGGAGCTAGGGTTCCCTCCTCGTCTGCCACATCCTGGGAGCCCCTCGAAGAGACCCGTTGTGTCTGCTTGTGTTGGCACAGAGTGGTCAGGAAATCTTTAATGGCAGGGGACTTGGGCTTCTTGGACTTACTAGAGAACATGATGAAGCCGGGAGAAGGGGCGGGGCAGGGAGAAGAGGGGAGGAGACCAGCCCCCCAACCCTGGGTAGTATTGGGCCAATTGATCAGGCAGCTCTGCATTTAGATGATGCTGGAGGGGATTATCCGCCACATAAAGAATGCCTCCACAGAGAGCAGCACCCCAGAGGCATAGGGAGACACAATTCCAGCAAGTCGAAGATGTAAAAGCGGGGACCACCATTATAGAATGGGTGCAGAATGATTGCTCCAATTAATGTCAAAGAAGACCACCAGCGCACTCGGCAGGGTCACGTGTAGTCCACTGAGGAGGCACAAAACATCCAATAGGTGGGGCAATGCTAACTGCCTATTTGATACTCGTGTTTTTAAACGAGAAGCCGCAGGGGTTTCAACTAAGCAGCAACACTGGGGTGAGGGCAAACCCTGCTATAGAGATTCATGACTGTAGAGGCAGTTGCTATTGAAATCTTAAATGTTTAGGCCAGCAGCTCCTGCCACATCATGGGCAATCATCGCCCAGCTTCACCCAAACTGGTGCTCCAGAATGTGCAGATGAGTTGCAGCAAAAAAACCAACAATGGGGGCCCGCTCCTCCAGCGAAACGAGCTTCAATAAAACATGAGCGGGTGCTCCCCCGTGGTGCGTTGCAGCGGTAGCAGTCTCGGCGCTCTGGTTCCCCCGCTCACTACTGACTGTGCTCCCAAGCCATGGAAAAGGAGCGGACTGTGGGCGGGGTGGGAACCGCTGAGCTGCTCCTCCCTCCTGCGTTCACTACCGCTCTGATGGCTTTGGCCCGTCAGCGGCACCCTGGTCAGCTCTGGGGCAGTGAGGCATCCATCACAAGCCTTAACAGCCCCGCCACCTTACTACTCTGCCCGGCACAACAATCCGCTGTGTGCTCCAGGTGGCGCCATCTTCCAGCAGGCAACAAAAGCGGAATCCATGTCGGTGGGGGAACAACACGCCCTCGAAAGCGCCATCCAGCACCAGATTCACACACATGGCACAATGGGGTCCCCCATCCAGCAGCATAAACCCCCTTGTACTTTCTGTATCAGTACTTTCAAATTGTCGTTGGCACGGTCACCTGAACGCCCCAGGGTACCCATTTCCTCGGGCTAACTCACTGGTTCTCATCAGCGTCTCCAATCCTGCTCATGTTTCTGTGGTGTGGCTCTGACGCTAGTTTCCCACTATTCAGTGCTGCAGACGTTCTTGCTGCTTTTCTCGATTCCGCTGTCACACGCCTGCTTCCCTTCAGTTCCCGGTCTGGAGAATGCTGCTTCTTCGAGCTGCAAGCGCTGAGGAACTCTCTCGTGGCTCCTGGCTTTGCCACAGCACTTTATGCTCTCACTGAGTTTTTTCCTTCTGCTTCTGGGGATGCCTCTGCTCCGCCACACCGGTACATGTCTCCCGCACTCGAAAGCCTTCTCATTGGAGCCAAAATCTTCTCCTGCACTGTCACACTCAATAATGCGGTTGCTATCTTTAAATATCCTGCGCACAGGTAATTTGGATAAAACTAGACTGCATGTTGTACTACAAGCTCTTTATACCTTGTACAAACTCCTTCATCCTCCTCGTCTTATTCCCCGGGTGATTCTGGGAGTGGAGTCCATGGGTGCTATTGTACACATGGCGTTTCTTCTTAGTGATTTTAGATACGGTTACCTAGAAGCAAAAACTGTTTTGATCTTTGTGTGTAGGTCATAGATGGGGGCTTGACCATAAAAGGATGAAGTAGTTTCTTTACCTCTTCTAAATGGGGGAGCCAATACCCGGAAATATGCCATTAAGGCTTTGGGCATTAGAGGGTCATCCTTGTGGGAAAGGGTAGATACTTTGTCGCGTCCAATTAAGGCATGACATCTCCAGTTGTCTCCTCCCCAAGTGATCCTCCCTCATATACGCACCCTCTGAGTCAGGATCAGGTAGTGGCTGCCGTCCCCTGGCCACATGGGAGTAGGCCACTATTGAGGAATCCGTAATGACTCCACTGGATTCATCACAGTCTGGATAGGAAGTTTTGAACACAAGGACGGCTTTTCAGTTATTGACCTCCTGGCACAAAGATGCTTCGTTTTGTTTAGGTAGGGAAACCCATCTTTGGGGTGGGTCAGAGGCATTTTCTCAACCCATTTTCATTTAATCAAACTCTCATTGCAGACTCATCACACAGTGTAGGAGCAGCGTTTTGCCTAGTGGATGTACACTTTGTGGCATCTTCTTTGATTGCTTTGTGTTTAAGTGTAGGCACAGTATGACACACTAGTCAGAGCCACATACACAAAACATTCCAGTGTGCGATTATGTGTCCATTGGACACATCTGACAAAAGCAGGCATGTGTCATGTTACATAGAGCATCAAATAGACGCCCTTAACCAACAGGGTGAAGACTTGTGCAGCGCACAAATCATTGCTGTACACCCATCACTGCATTGATTTGCCATGGACTACTCTGCATGGTGACACGCAGCCCTACAGATAAGGGCTGTATCGGCTACTTTTACTCCTTTAAAAATAGGCAAATACTCCCCAAAAATAAAAATGGTGAGTAACAATACTCCCGAACAGAAACGGGAAAAAGACACGTAGAACCTTGTGCCCTGCTCTCATCCACACAGCTCCAAGAATATGTTTGGACCAGTAGTGCACATAGTACCACAGAAAGTAATTGCTATTATGAATGCCTTATTGTAAGAAGTAAACCTGCATCTTTTAATGTGCATGGTTAACTAGGTACAATGAAATCAATATTACAAAAAAATCTGTTTTCCACTTGCAACATAATTTTACTTGCTTATAAAATACTCCCGTTGGGAATTGGACTTACTTTTTAACTCACTAAAAATAATTTTACTCAAAACTTGAAAACATAGGGAGTACAATACTCCCACTTCCAAATCTTATCTGGAACACTGGTGACACACAATGAATCCGGGTGCCAAGTCACATTGAGGTGCCATCTAGTGTGCGCTAGGCAGTGGTTGGCTTGTTAAGAAAATGAAGACCTTTGATGCTCAGCAGATGCATTTAGTCCATGTCCCAAAGCAGCTACTAGAATACGTAAGCAAGAAAACAACAATTAACCTTCCCAGACATGTCACATATATAACCAAAAATATACCAAAAACATTTGGGTGTGTAAAATAAAGGCATGAAAATAAAGAACATAACTTAAAACTTTTCCTGTGTGGCACGTTCATTCTCTTGGAAGCATGGATAGATTTGGTCAGCTAACTGCTGCTTTGTGCTGGCCTTAAGAATAGAAATGCCCCATGTTCCGTTCTTAACACTGAAATGTTAAGCACATACTGTTTAAAAACCATGGCTTGTTAAATGAGCCATCACATATAAATTGCCCCCACTTGAAAGGCTGTCAACAGAGTGAGGGGCACAGGGTGGGTCTCTCCAGAGCATCGCAGAGGCTGGTTCGGAATATGCATTCCTATGTTTTTAACAAAAAAATGCTTAACATTTTCTCCTGCGAGCTCCGACGGCTGTCTGGGTAGGCTGCTTCTTGCGCCCCCACCCAGAGCTATTTGGCTCTACTACCTGGGTAGTCAACTGGTTTGCATGCCCCAAGAAACTGGTCTGTTGTGCGTTTTGTGATCTGCAGACTGCACGTGTGAATCCAAGCAAGGCTAGCACAACCCTTCATCCTTCTGAGAGCTTTATAAATGAATACCAACTTTTGTTAGTGTTGTATGTAAAAATGTTCTATGTACTGCTCTTTGGCAAAAGTGCTAAATAACAGATCATACGAATTCCCCCGGGCTGTGACGATTGTTGTTTTTACAAATGCTGTCGTTTTCTTCCTGTCCACCTTGCAACCCCAACCCGTTACTGATAAATTGGTGCCATTGTGTTCCTTGGTCTATTATTTGGGCACATGTATTAATTTTCTGGCTGATTTGCCTGTACCATGTAACTGTGCATTGGATGGAGGAGGGCTTTGTGCTGGCAGGCAAATGGACCAGT
The DNA here is from genome assembly GCF_040938575.1 of Ambystoma mexicanum. NCBI lineage: Eukaryota > Metazoa > Chordata > Amphibia > Caudata > Ambystomatidae > Ambystoma > Ambystoma mexicanum. The sequence goes on from NC_090925.1 coordinate 360,510,124, forward strand.
GGTTTCTAGTCTTTTCCCGTGTTATGTTGGCTCTGAAATTGCGGGCTGCTTGTATTTATTTTTGGTAACATTTCAGAATCGTTTGAGAGTTCAGACGTACTCTGGAGTCGGGGTTACTTATATTCTGTATGAGTTTTATTTATTTTACTTTTTCTTTAGGCTCTGTATTGCCCATCCCTGTGTCACCTGCAGTGCCTTATAGTGTAGAGTTGGGAAGTTTGCTCATTCACAAAGGCTTAGTAACACATGCATGTTTTGGCTGTTGAAATAGCCATGTATCCCAACTTTTTCCCTCCAATCCTGGAATGTTGGGAGCTTTTCTAAGGAGTACAGATCTCCAATTGTTACTATACCTTTGTCCTCACAGTTCATTCTACTTTGTGCTAAATGTTCTCCAGTATCTCTGTATGTGGCTGCCAGACGGATCTGGGGGCAGTAGGGTTCTTTGAGTTTTAGTACCGCCTTGGTTCTGGACCATAGCCGCTTACCCAACTGCAGGAGACCTAGGGGGTCCTTAATCCTCATGTTTCTGAGCCACAACACCTCTTTTAGGAAGAGCGGGTCTATACCTGGGCTCATCAAGGTGTGATCGCCTGTTTCTGAGTCTGCTAGCCATCCTGCTACATGGCTGTCCTGCTAGGTAGTAGAGTTCAAAGTGCGGGTGACACAGCCCTCCCTCTACATATTCCCTACGCAAGACGTTCAGAGCTACCCTTATGTCACATCCCCATATGAAGCTGCCTATCATCGAGGTTGGGTCCTTAAGAGGTATGGAATATTAACAAAGTTGTACAGCAGGCGGGGGGGCGGGAGGGCACCATCTTTAAGAGTGCTATTCTGCCGATCACTGAGTGGGTCAGCCTTCCCCAATATTTGATAGTGGCTTCTAACCCAGACTTCACCTTCAGTGTATTATGTTGATGTGTGTGTCTTGTGTCATGGTAAATATCAATTCCTAGGTACCTGAAGGTCTGCACCTTCCATTGTAGCACCAGGCATGGGAGTCATTCCTCATCCATCCCACTAGTGGAAATAGGCATGATTTTGTCTTGCTAATCGAGATCTCGAGCACCTCTAGATAAGACCACAGGTTGTCCTCTGGGTGTTTTATGTATAGTAACAGATCTGTATATAGGGATATCACATGATAATTGACTGTTTTCCTCATGAATATTGCTAGGGGTTCAAGCGCCAGAATATACAGCAAGGTGGATAAGGGACAACCCTATCTCGTCCCTCTTAGGCACTGTTCTGATGTGTATCTGCCAGTGCGTACTTTCGCAGTCTGGCTTGAGTAGAGCATTTGGACCCACTTCAAGAAGTTGTCTCCCAATGCAGAAGTTTCCTAGGGATGCGAACAGCCATTCCCATCTGACTGAGTCAAACGCTTTGATGGCATCTAGTGCCACTACTAAGCAGCCCTCTGGCCATTTCCGTGTTCTTTCTATTACAGCATCGAACCTTCTTAGATTTTCTGTTGTTGCTCTGCCCGGGACATAACCCGTTTTGTCCGGGTGTATTGGTGTTGTAATCACTCTTTTCAATCGCTCGGCTAACACTGCTGTGAGGATTTTGGTGTCTTGATTAGTGATGACAGACGGTAGGCTTCACAAAATTTGCCATCCTTGCCAGGCTTCAAAATCGGGAGTATTGCGTATTCTTCCCTACTATTGGGTAGTTTCCTTGTCTCATGTGCCCCTTGAAGGTTCAGGAGTAATTTTGGGGCCACTACGTCTCCAAATTCCCTTCCCCCCTCCCCCCCTCTCACCCAACCCCCAGAGTTTTGCCTGTTGGGAGCATGGCTATCACCTCCTTTAGCTTTTCTGCTGTGAGTGGTGCGTTCAGCATTTACCTCTGCTCTGCATTCAGTGTGGGCAGGCCAATATCTGTCATGGTCTCTGCTATTTCCCTTGCTTTGGTGTCTCACGAATCCTCAGGTAAAAGGTCAAAGTTCACATTTGTTTCTTTTTGTGACCTCCAACTTTCCCCGTATTAATCTGTTAACATGACAATCCCTTCTTGAGCTCCTGTGTCTCTAGTTGACCAAGCCAGCAACCAACATTGCATATCCCCTTGCTTGTGCAATTTTCAGAATACTTGGCGTAGCTGTATCTCCCCAACCTTTTCCAGTACTCAAGGCATTCCTGTCTTGAGTTCAATAAGTCCTCCTTTTGATTCCACCGTCTTGAGCTTGGATCCCTGCATCCTCTTAATCTTAGCCTGTGTCTGCCAGTTGTTTGAGTTTTTTCTGCTTATCCTCGCCCTCCCCTCTGTGTCCTCAGGACTCTTGCCTTCAAATCGTTAACTGTTTCTTGCAATTCCTTTGTGGAGACTGAGACGTCCTCCAGTTTCTTTTCCATTTGATCCACTCTGCCGGCTAGGTTGCCGACGTCTTGACGCAGGAGGTTCACATCGCTTTTCACTTCTCCTATGTGGGTCTCCGTGGACTCTTGTAGAGCCTCAATCGCCTCAAGGATTCTGTTGTCCGTGTTGAGGTTCCTGGTCTTTTCCCTGCAAACGTTCACCCGAGGCTTTGGAGTCCAGTGTCTGGTCGTTTTTTTTTTTGTTTGCAAATAATTCCATCGTGGTTTGTTTCGGCTATGCAGCCATCTTCCTTTTTTTTTTTTTTTTTTTCCTCTCCTTCCTTCTGGCATCGGACTCACTTGTGTTTTTTCAGTGCGTCTGTGATCAATTCGGATGGAGGTATTTCTCCCCTAAGTACCTGGGCAATCTTGCCACTTAGACCAGCTTCCTCCTGGCTCTGCTGTCTGCTCTGTACATGGTGTGCTGATACAATGGTTCCAGGTGGAATCTTCATTGAGTCCGTGCCCTTATTAAATGTTGTAATAGGCCCCCCTCGGTTGTGGTGTTGAGGCAGCTTCTGTGTGTCTTGGAACAGCTCACTGTTACACTCAATGGTGCCTGCATGAATTTAGCTGTGCTCTTGCTGTCCCGCTGCTTTTCCTTTTTCTCTGACGTGTCTGACCCCATCTACTGATTATTGGGGCTTTATTTGAAAATGTTTCTCTAAGGGGTGTCTTGCACTGGAGGACCGTAACATGCATTACAGCTCTTGCTGGTTCACTGTTCTCCCTGTTCCCAGGGTGCTCTGGGGAGGCAGCTCTAAACCGCTGCTGCTCTCTGTGGTCCGGTCCCTGGAGTGCTGCTGGTGTCTGAGAAGAGCAAGTCTCTGGCGGCTCATCCTGCTCTGGGCTGCTCTCTGCAAGCAGATCACTCGATAGATGTTAGTGCCTGGGCACGGGGTGTTCGCTGTTTGTGGTCTCTCACCTCCACTGCACTCTCGTTCTCACTTTTCGCCTCGCAGTCCAGGGCCTGGGCTTCCCTTTCGCATCGGTGTCACTGGCGATTTCTGTTGTCCCCGATCCGTCCTGCTTCGCTCTGGGAGGCTTCCTGCGGGGTGCAGTTCTCTTTTGAAGGGCTTTTTTACAGCTCTCTCCTCCTACAGGGTCACTCCTGCCATTTTGGTGGTGGCCTTCCACGACCTGACTGCTGATTTCTTCTCTCCTGGGCGGCTATTTCCTCCAGACATTGATGCAGAGTGCTGCTGCAGTTGCGCAATCTAGCTGTACAATTTAGGGGTTCTGCATTCTATTTGGAGCACAGAAGTATCTGGATTAGCAGAATCAGGTGGGGTGCTCACACAGAAGAAGTCTCGATCACATTGCGGCTAGCCACGCCCCATTGGCTGTTTCTGAGATTGACGTTGTGGAGACGGATCACTGGTCACCATTGCTTGCTTTCATTGTAAAGGAACAGATGCATCTTTGGTGTTGATTTCGGTTATGGGCTTTCTCTCGCATTACAGCTGTGCTCCACAACTAGTTTTCCACTAGTACGACGCCCCAATGTTTGGTGCTCCACCACCACCACCGCTGTGCTTCGAATCCAGGGGTTTCTATGGAGAATCTACTAAAAACTCACCCTTCCGCATACACCTCTCAAACTCTGAACTAAAGAAACTGCACACACTACACTAACGAAACAAACCATATATAGCCTCCTCGCCCAACAGCACATGGTGGCTACCAACTGAAAAACACACCTCGCCCGGTGAACACTGTCAGTTGAACTGAAGCTGCAAACAGCACATCATAGCTCTTACTCTTTTCTCCCAGTCAGTCCTCCTAACTTGCATCCCCCCACCCTCCTGGCTTTATAGAGCCACCAGAGAGCCAAGCAACCATGCAGGTGGCAACAGTGTGCGGTATAAGAACCATTAACATATCGCCATACAGCCATTCCGGGTAAATCTGTCAAGATTTGTTTCGGCTCTCCATGCTCCATGGGTCCAAAATAACTTCAGCTATCCCTCTGCAAATACCTCCCCTCTCGAGCTCTTTGCTCCTCTACCTCTAACTCCCTCAGGGTGTCATGATCTCTGCTTCCAAAAGGTCAGGGTTTTCCCAACTCCCTTGGAAGCAGATCCATAACCCAGGTTCTGAGTGCCAACCAGTCCCAATTGGGACCTTTTGGACCCAGTCCTGGCGCCAGTGGCACCAGGCTCATAAATATGCCCAGTCCCAGCGCTGGAAGCGCCGGGCTCATAATGCTTGGGTGGACTTACCTGCAGCAAACCATGCTGCTTACTTGCCTGCCAGTTGAGCCTCTGATCCTCTTCTGTTTGGAACTACTTTTCCTATTGGGTGGGGCAGGAGCCACTCCCTAGATTCAGAACACTGGAACTCTTCTGGAAAGCAGGAACTCTTTTCTTACCTAGGCGTGGCTGTGGAAGGAGACACCTAAGCACTACAGGAGGCTATTTAAACCACACCCGATGGATGAATCTTGCTTTGCGTTATTCTGCATCCTCTGCAGCAGGAACGCTCATCGTGTCTTCTGCATCTGATCCTGGGCCTAAGGAAAAAGGCTTACCATCCTGAATCCAGTCTTCAGCAACACCTATAAAGACAAGAAAGAACAGGTTAGCATTACGGTCTTCAGTGACAGCTCTTCACTTACCTGGTCCATCGGCTGTCACCAACGCCTCGCGCTGCATTCCGGCATCTGAAAGACAAAGGCTTACCTACTCTTCGTGCGCTCCGGAGGCCTTCGGCGCTGCATCCCGCATCTGAAAGACAAAACAAGGTGCGTTTAAAGACATTGGGGAACTTTAATACTCACGTGCCATTACTCCTTTCCACATCTAACCCAGTGGGTATTCCGGCACCCTGCAGCCGCTCCGAACTTGTACCTGCAAAATAAAAAGACAGTTAGAGCGCATCGTGAAGCAGGCAACAAGCGCTTACTTACGTGCTTCCAGGCGCTTCTATTCATCACACGGGCTCCATCTTCAACTCACTTCAGCCCGTCATCCGCCATCGCCGGAACCCTGCAAAACAAACCTCATTACTAAAGACTTTAAAGACATTAGAATTACTCGAAACTTACTGTTCGTGCAGTAAACGACGGACAGCAGTCCTCTGAAGTCAAGAGGCCTGCTCCCCTTATCCAGTGAAGAAACTGGTTACAGCACCCTGCCCCGAGGCAGATGGAGAGCACAGCGTTCACTTACCTAAGGTGAGAGCGTTAACCTTTGGGGTTCTACAGGAGAAGAGAAAGGGAAGAAGAGAGAGACATTCAATAACCCAGTTCCTTAATCCCATATTTTCTATCTGCAGACATCTTACCCTTCGAGTCAGACATACAGTGCACAGAGGTCCAGCCCAAAGAGCCAGCCGTGTGTTACACATCACCTTTGAAGATACGGTATACGCCCAGTCAAGACCGGCGCCTCTACGGGAATCAGGTGAGCGTTACACAGGGTCAGTCTTTTTAAAAAAGAAACGAGCTGGGGCTAGATCTGTCTTCGTCTGGGGCCTCCCTCTGGAACAGCCTCCCTGCCACTCTAAAATGTGACGAGAACCATTCTGGTTCCGGAACCACCTCAAGACCTTCCTCTTTGCTTCTGCCGTCGCTCCCCCCCCCCCCCCCCAGACCTGTTCTCTTGGCACCGTGCACCTGGCCACCCTCTGTCCTCCGGGCCCATGTACCTGCTCACCCTGCCACCTTCCCGCACTGTCTTCGGGCCACCTATTGCACTGGGGGTCTGTATCTGTAACCATACAGCCCTCCCACCCCCGTTTTTCTTCCTGCTCTTATCAGACCTACCCTGTCTGCTGCCTTAAACCCAGCACTAGCTAATTGCTGGCTGCACTACCACTGTTTGTTGCCTTTATTATTTATCTGTTTCTCTTTTGCTCCACACTTTCCACTTCTCCAGCCTTCCATGCACCCCCACCCCCCCCCCCCCACCCTCCCATGCACTTGCGCATTCTCATTGTCACTGGGCCTAGTAAGATCGTTGTTTTTGTTCTTCCCTGTTCCCCTCCCTTGCATTGTCGCGCTCTGAAACACTTGTCTACGAGCGCGATAGAAATAAAATATCAATATCAATGCTGCAAGTCTGCAAAGCAGTTTACCAGATGAGATCAACATTATGGACACCAAAGGAAGAGATCTCCCCCACCGCCCCCTTTTCTGTAAAAGAAATACAGAATGGCAGCATTGTTTTACTTTTCTTTTTATATGTAGTATGTATAATCTGAAAACGCGGAGCCTTACATAGAATACGCTAACTATTTGCGGTTTTGCCATTTCTAAAACAATGTATAGAGGAGTCCTGTCACTACTGAAGCTGGCAGCACCATAACTGCAGAGCTTCCATTACCTCTGCACCAATTACTAAAGATCAAAATACCTGAGATTTACATTTTCCACCATCGCCGCCGAGCTGCAGACACTATCAGGGTCTCCGGGTACTTCCCAATGGACCAAGAGGAGAAAAGGGTATTCTATTCCAAGGTGGAAGACTGGAGGATAAGATTTACTCTTTTATGCCCAAGGTGTCTGACTAAATTAAGTGCGTTGAAGATGACACCAGCAGTGGGGGTTTGCGTTGATTAATTATTTTGCTGAATTGGATGAGTCTTCATTACCCTCCTCTTGAACAAGTTAAAAGAATTTTCTAGGAGAGGTAGTGTACTCCAGTGGCCTAAGAAAGGTAACCTGGTGGAATTTTTCCAGAGGATCCTTCCAATAATAATTTGTGGGTTCCTCATAGAGGAGAGAGCGTCATGTGGATCCTGATCCTTAATCTGGAACATGGCGTTTTCGACCTACAAACCCCCACTGAGGGACCATGCCAATCGGGCAGGTGCACCAATCTGTAAAGCTAGTTGGCAACCACCAGAAACCTACCAGGTTTGTGCACAGTGGAAAAATCACACCGCTGCAGGGTGAGGAACCATCGCAGGACCGGATGGTTCGAGTCCTGAAGTGCTAGCTACTGAAGAGGAGCATGGTCAGTAAACCTTGTAAAATGTTGGCCCAACAGGTAATACCGCAGTCTGTATTGCCAAAATTCCTTCTCTATAGTCTAATATGGCAACTCGTGTGGTGACCTTTTTTCAACTGATAAAGGCCATGGGTCTAAGGTCATCCTCCACACCCTGGGATAAGACCGCCCCCAAGCCGCAACCTGAAGCCTCTGTCTGCATAAAGAAAGACCTGGAAAAGTTGGCGCTGTGTAGGACAGGGTGGCAAGAGATGGCATCGACCAGTTTTCTGAAGGCCGGCACAGTCCTTCCCTAGAGTCCCATGGTGGCTGTTTCAGAGAGCATCTGTTTGCTGAGGTAATTGTAGAGAAATCTGGAATAAATCGGCGATGGTAACCCATGAAGCAAAGGAATGCTCTTATTTCCTTTTTCGTTCTAGGAACCTGCAATTCCTGGATGGCCTGAATCTCATCGGATTGAGGTGATATTGCCATGACCCACTGTATAACCTATATATTAAGTCCTGTCGGCGGCCAGTTTCGACTTCAGATTTGTGTAGGCCATCGTCTTTCAGGGCTGTGACCACCTGCAGAAGATGACTGAGGTGGTCTTCCCAGGATTTTCTGTAGACTACAATGTCATCAATGTGGGCAGCTGCATAGGCCCGATGTGGGGGGTGGGGTTTAGGATCTTGCCCATTAGCAATTGAAATGTAACGGGTGCCCTGTGTAATCAGAAAGAGAGGACAGTGAATTGGAATGGCCCATTAGGGGTGGCAAATGCCATCTTTTCTTGGTTTTCGGGTTTTGGGGGAAATCTGCCAATATTCCTCTGTTAGTGCTATTGTACTAAGGAATAGGGCAGAACCTTGTTTTTTTTTTTCTCCAAGATTTCGACACTTGGCATGGGGAAGGCTTTGTAGCTGCATATGACATTCAGCTGGCTAAAGTCCACAAAGAACCTAGTCGTGCCATCAGGTTAAGGAACCAATACGACTAGGGAACACCAGGCACTTTTACAAGGTACTGTAATGCCCAATTCAAGCATCTCGTCGATTTCCTTGGACATCTCGGCCCTCTTAGCCTCAGGAATATGCTATGGTCTGATGATCTTACTAGGTTCTGTTTTTAATGGCATGTTCCACTTGATTGGTTCTGCTGGGCAAGTTGGAAAATGTGGACGATGCCTGTTCCAGGACCCGTAACACTGCGTCCTGGTCTGTAGTGGACAGTTGTTGCACCCATTGTACGTCCTTGATGCCAGTGGTTCTCTTAGAAATTAACTGCTCGGGCAGAGATGGGTCTGAATCGGTGATAATCGCCACAGGGTCTCTTCCTTCTAGTACTCCTACTTCAGCAAGTTAACGAGATGGCTTTGTGGTCTCTTTTTCCGATCCGGTTGTTCGACCTCATAATACACTGGCCCTAACAACTTGGTTACTACGTATGCCCTCTCCATTAGGCTAACATCTTGTTCTCACTTGTCAGGAGAAGGATTAACACCTTGTCAACACTGAAGGTACGCATATGGGTGCCCTTGTTATATTGTTCCTCTTGTTATAGTTGTGCCCGACCCAGGTTCTCTCAGGCAAATTCCCCCAGGTGACCCAGATGGTCCCAGAGATTGCATACATAGTCCGTCAAATTGGTTTCTTTTTGTGCTTCCCAGGCTTCTTTTACAGTGTCCTGGATCGTTCTGGGGTGTCTCCCAAACAGTATCTCAAAGGGTGAGAACCCTGTTGACGTTTGAGGGTGATCTCCAAGAACCATCAGAACCCAGGTTCGATCTGCAACATCCGGTGGGTCCGTCGCCCTTTCAAGCATTTGTTTTATAGTCTGAGGGTGGTAAATGGCAGTCTTTAGATGATGTATCTTCAGGGTGCTGCTTACCTGTTTCATTGTGGTCGACATGAAATTACTACCCTGGTCTGTGACTTCCCTTGGTATGCCTACTCTTGCAAAATGGGGCATTGGTACATCAGAGACTTGTCTAGCAGATGTGCCCTTAAGGGGAAATGCCTCGATGTATCTAGTGGCGTTGTTGATCACGACTAGGAGGTATCGATATTCGTGGCTGCTGGGCTCAAGAGGCTTTACGATATCCATACCGATTCTCTGAAAGGGCTCCCTTAGGGGCATCTTTTGTAAGGGTACTTTCGAGGGTAGATGCTGGCTGGTCTTTTGACATGTCGGGCAGTTCTGGCAATACCAGGTCACTTCAGCGTAGATGCCCAGCTAGAAGAATCCTTGCAACAGTCTTTTCGAATGGATTGTGTCCTCCAACGTATTCCTCATCTTAGATGTATTCTTCCAGCCTTAGCTGCTTCAGACATTTTTCTCAGCAGAGGGCGCCGTGCATCGATGGTGATGTCATTGGGTATATAAGTAGCCTGCATGGCGCCCGTTGGCCTCAGTTCTGTTTTTCCCCAGTACGTGTTGCTTCGGAGACTCGGCGCGCCTCGATAGTTCTTTGACCGTTATTGTGAAGAAGATATTCGAGATGTCCTCATCGTTGACCCAGACTACCCTGCTTTCAGGGTTAAAAAAAATGTAAAACCTGCGGTTCCAAAATGTCGATCACAGATCCGCACCGAGAATGTCTGGTGCCTCAGTGAAAACTACGACATGGAGGCCAGTACGAAGTGTCAGGCAATGCCGGGCAAGGCCATGCGAGAGAGGAAGGGAAAGCTACAGGTAGGTCGAAAAACCCAAAAAGCATCAAGTGTCGAATCGAGATCCCATGAGGAGAAATCTCCTCGATGCGAAAGGCGAAAACATAGGTCTAGGTCCCGTGGTTCCCACCACTTCATCTTTGACGAAAGTCTAAAAAGAGACGTCACCGGACCCCTTCCACCTCGTTTTCTGACGAATCCCCCACGAAAATGAAATGCCCCACAAAACATTCTTCCTCCGAAGAATGGGAAGCATTTCGAGGTAAAATGATAGAGGTTTTTGAAAAGGCTAAGCCTTGGTCCGCACCTTCCTAGGAAGCCGGCCGAGAGCGTTAACGTTCCGACACTTGCGCGCCCTCGAAGGAGGAAAGATCTGGAACCTTCCAGGACCCCGAGTGATATGTTCACCAGTGTCATGGTCATGAGCCAGCTGTATGAGCCCCTTTATGTAGGAGCTGGGTATCAAAAGATGTTCCCTTTTGATGTTGTTGGACACCTTGGTTATTCTATAATATAACTCCTTCCGCTCCTTGAAACATGGAAGGTTATGATTGCCTGTCGTTGTGGTACTTGCTTGTTCCCTAGCTCTTTTAAGGGTTTCGTCTGTCAAGCTTTGTCTTGATGGAGAGTAGGTGCTCATCAAGTTTCAAATCGGTTGGAATGACAGTCCGATAAGTTGTCTTCCAATACTCTTTTGAGCGGTCTCCTGGCACAGCAGGTTTTTCGGGCCTTGGTCTTGGGGATACTAATTTTGATCTCATAGAAGGGGGGCGGTCATAAACCAGTCCTGAATCGTCAGGAGGTCTGAGAACTGAGGTACGTCTGTAACCATCAAAACCAGAGCAGGAGTCTAGGTATAGTAGCAGCCCTTACTAGGGATTTAGGGAGTCCCAAAAACGGGAAGGATAGGTTTTAATATCCATGTGAACACATTTAATAGGTATGGTAACATAGGGGTTTTCCTTTCACTTACTTGTGGGGGACGAGGGGGAACGGTACAGCGGTTTGTCGGCTGCCACTATCCACCATGTCTTGTGTAGGTCTTCCATCCACTGTAACTTCGATTGCGTAGGGAAGTCGCTTTCGTCGGTATTTGAGTATATAGGGCACCGACTTCCATTGGTTCAGGCTTGTTTCTCTTTGTACACAAAAAACTGGCGATGTGCCCCCGTTCGTTGCATTCAAAACATTGCGGTTGTCTCCTAGTGATACCGCTCGGAACTCCTGGGGTCCAACTTAGGTCTAAGTTCCGGCTGTGTCCAGTGAGGGGGCGGGGGTCCTGTCTTAACTGGATGAGGTTCATGGAGGGTTTTGCCCTGTATCCTAGAGATGGGGTGTGGATAGGCTGTCCTTCTGGTATGCTGTGGCAAAGTCCATCGCTTCCTGTATCTAATGCAGATGGTGTTGTCGGACCCATCGTTGTATTGGTGCAGGGAGATCTTCTACAAATTGTCCAAGTAGGATCTTGGCTCTTATTTGTGGGATGGTGGCGGTATAGGCCTAAAGATTTTCTGCCAAGGTTTCACCTGGTTTTAGCCAAGTCTCGTGATACTGTAGCCGATGGGACTCATCTGTGCCCAGTCTTTCAGTATGGTTTTATTAAAATCCGCGTATGGGGCATCTCCTGCTGGGTTGACGGCCTGGTACTCTCCCTGCATTGCCCCAGTAAGATGGGGTGCAAGGTAAAAACCCCAACGGTATGCCGGCCATTGAGCAGCCCTAGCGATCCGTTCAAAATTGCCAAAGAAACTTGGGTCGTTGCCTGCTTGGACCTTCCGTAAAATCGCTGGCAGTAAAACCAGGTGGGTTTCGGTCCCAGCTACTGCTTCCTCCAACTGCCGTAGGGCTTCCCTGTTCTGGTCTTGTGCTGCTCCTTGCACCTGAAGGGTGTGTTGCAGTGCTTGCCAGACTGGTTGTGCTTGATGTCCTTGCACTTGCAACAGTTGCTGGAGCTCAGCCAGCGTCTTGAGATTCTCCATACCAGGCATTCCTCGATAATCTCACTGCTGCCACCACTGTAAGAACCTAGAGTCGGACACTTGTATGCTTAAAGTAAACAGTCCTTTATTCAGGAGAAGGCAAAAAAGAAATAACAAAAGTTTGCAAGGGATCACTCTTCCCTCCTGGTCGTGCTTTTTCGGTAAGGGTGTCTCCTTACGCTTTGGCTGTCGAGGCGTCTAACGGGCCCAATAGTAACTGCTACTTTCTTGCTCAGCACCGTCACGTTCCTTGTAAAACGAGAACACAACAATGTATAGGCCCTGTTGCTTAAAAAAACGCTTCCTTTCCTTGAGAGCCAATTGGGTACAATGCTACATGCTGTTGAACGTGGAGTCGACCATCTGACCAGGTCACCACCCCCAGGGGTGTGTCCTCCCGTGAGCCGAAAGGACCTGCATGGATAGTGCTCTGGTTCTGAGTGGTGCCTGTCAGTGTCGTTGAAAGAAATGAATCTGTGTTAATGTAGGGTGAGTGCATGTTATCCCGTATTTGTCTTGAACCAGGAGGGGTATGCAGTCCTTTTTGTCCACCTCGATCGGACAACTTCTGCCCCCTGTCTTTTATGAGGCATCTTGTATCCAGGTGCATCGGGAGGGTGGTTCACAATAGAGGAGAGGGTGTCACGTGGATCCTGATCCTTCATAAGTAACATGGCTTTGTTGATCTCCCTACAGTCATTCTGAAGCTACTATGCCAAGAGGTTTACGAGGCAAGTTTCTAGCTCTTTATCAGTGGTGTAGATCAAAATGAAAATTAGTAGTTTGCCTTGCAACTGTGAACCAATGTGATTTTGCCACCATATTTAATATTTTGAAAGCATTGCACCAGGATGACAAAGCGGAAAGATACTTTGGCAATAGAAATTAAAATTACAGACGTGCAATATCACTTCGTCTGGTTGTGGAGGGTTGGGAGTATCCCCCGTTGCAGTGATGTTGCATTAAAGCCAAATGAGTGACTAAAGCACCCTTTCCAGTTGCATTATAATCAAAGAAAATAATTGCATCTGAGTACGTGCAAGGGCAATGACTAAAGTAGCATTTCGGTTTTCTCCTGTGCTTGTTTGGACCAAAGCTTCAGATACGATTTGGAAGCTATTTTACGCTATAATTTGAAGATGCGAGAACAAATCTAATTCAGATTCCCTTTGGGTATATTTTCAGGCAAGTAAGAAATATAACATTTTTTTAAAATCAATACTTTCATTTGGTAATTACTACAAATGAAAATAGCACTTTTTAACCTTTTTAGTTCCTCTTGAAATCGGGCAGTAATGTTGAAGATCCTACCTGTTGCACTGTTCTGCTAGCACCACTGAGGAACATATTCGTGCAGCTGTGTAGAAGCATAGTGCATGAGCCTATATTACAATTTATCCTTGTTTTGTTGGAATTATTTTGGGGTTTTAAAGTGGCTGGTAGACTGCCTATCTGTATGGCTGGTTTGGACCCTTGAGGGGTCGAAAATTAAGATTCCATAAGCAGGAGCTATAACTAGCTTCTGGGTGTCGGGCGCATCACCCAGTGGGCAGGAGCTACTGCTGGGGAACCAGGAGCGAATACACAGCTCACTGCAAAACACCCTTCCACGTGAGATGTACACGTTTTGCCCGTTATGTATGTTCCATTAATTTTAAATGTGTACTAGTTGTGTCCGAATTATTCTTTATCTTCTCAAGCATTCTAAGTTAATGTCACATATGCATGTTTGTAAGGCACCAGTTGGCCTGTGAATCCAAAAGTAGCCCCTGGTAGCTGTTCTTTTCAACCTAACCAGGCTCTTGTAGAGTACAAGCAAGAGCTAAATAGCTTACAGCAATTTCGAACCCTGCCCTTAATATATTTGATCTGCGCAATACGTTATTGTAATGCTGGCTCGATAATTGTTTGAAAGTGACCAGCTGACTCGGCGACCTTACAGAAAAAGCATATCGTAGTGGGGCATTTGTATACATTTAGCATTAAGGAAAAGGCGCTATGATGCAGGAGCAAGTTGAATTTGAGCAGGGACTGAAGGGGAAAGCTGCAGGAGAGACGTGTCCCCCTTTGTATGCAAAGCTTTGTATGAAAAAAGATTTAAATCGAAATGGTGTGCTTTAAAGGCAGCATGATTTTGGGTTAAGGGGCTCGTCGCAAGCAGACTGGACTATTGGACTATTGTCATGTTAATGTGATCGATTTTGAAGATTGACAAGGCGGTCTGCTGTTTTTTGTTTATTACTAAGATTATGGTTTAGAAAAAGGGAATAGATTTGCACACTATCACTTTTATGTGAGGAACACTTTACGATCTTGCATACAGGCCCATACTGTTACGAGCTTATTAGGCGCTACTTGGAGAAGTTCTTTTAGCAAGAGTTAAAAGCATAACTTAAGTGTGTTTTAATAGTAGGTTAAGAAATGTTTGAAGTGCAGAGGTTATGATAACTGAGGGCCAAACCATTATAATTACTATTGTTTATAGGCAGATGGATGCCATTGAAGATGTCCATTTTACAGATTGATGTTTATTTTGTGAAGCATGTTTATAGGAATTGTTTTTCTATTTATGAAAACAATATAAAACCAACCTGTTCTATGCTTCATAACTTTTAATACCATTATGTGCTAGATGTTAGGCAAGATCTTCTTTTTGCTGCTTTCCTCCCATAAACCTCTATGGGACACCTTTTTCATTTTGCTTGTTTTGAACCTTGACCTGACTTTTTGAAGGCAAGTAAAGCTTTCTGCTTTACTTCCCTTGCCCACTTGCTTATGTTATGGGGAAAACTGATAGTAATGTTACAATTGACACATCACCTTAGAGTGAAGTGCAATTGGGATACTTATTCTTTTCTTTGTATGTAATGGCTTTTTGGTTACTTTTACACTGTGCCTAAGACTAGCTGGTGGCAGCAGTGATCTTTTTGCGCGTTTTGAACCCTTTTACTCATGCACTATGGCCTTTACCGCAAATTGGTACTAACGGTGGCTGTGCCTTGAGAATTTTTGTTCTTTGGCCTCCTTCCTGCCTTTTCGGGTCAGTAAATGTCTTATTCGGAATGCCATTTGGCCACGAAAGCCAATGCTTTCCCCAGTTAAGTGTGAGTGTGTCTGTGTGTCCATGTCCAGAGGAGGGGGCTTGGACTCTTGTCCCAATACATACCCCTCGTGCCTAGCTGTCTTTTGCTGGGAAGATGTTGGGGCCAGTGGCTATCCAGTATTGGATAACCACTGCCTGTACATATCCTTACCATTGGTGGAGTTGGGCTTGCTCCCAGCCAAATCTTGGATACAAGTAGTTCTCCTGCAACTATTCAACAGATCGTTTGAGCCAAGACCTCTACGCAGCAGTCCAATCTGCTGACACCCCAAGGATGACTTCTGAAGCTGACCACCATTGACGGCAGTGCTGTCCCAGTGAAGACCTGACACTCTGTCCTGACCTCAAGAACGTTCTTGCCGGTTCTTTGACCCATGGATCGGTGGGCACTACCAGTCTCGACCCCTGCTCAAGGATCTTGAACATTCAGAAGTGTCCCTGGACCAAACGGTGGACTGACCAGCTCTCTCCTGGGCTATTTTGTAGCAGTAGATGCAGTTAAGAGTACATTCATGGAACTTGAAGGATCTTCAACATGTGTAGCAAGATGCAAGCTCCAGCTTTTTCGGTGGCCTTACCTGAATGGAACCCATGTTGGGCCTGCTCCTTTGTTAGTCTATTGAAAATTGCCTGTTGCCGCTTGACTGTAGTGGCTCCCATTGCAACACTCCTTCAATCCCTGGAGGTGGTATTCATCTTTCCCCTGTTTGTGGCTGACTAAAATCTTATCCCACTTTCCGAGTGACCTCTGCACCTGCAGTGGTCTCTGGGGGAAATTGAGTCGTGGGGGTTTGTAAGTTACCTATCTGCTGCTCTGCCCCAATCTCTCCCACCCCCAGCCCGTCCTCCATAGGTTTACATAGGCATAAAGTCATGTCCCAAAACTGGTCAACGGCCCCTTCCTTGGACTACCCTAAGGACCGGGATTGAGTAATTTCTTTTATTTTTTTAAAACCTAATGTGATGAATCCTGTGGAGTCTTCACTGATTACGCCCCCAGCCAAAGACCTCCCATGTGGCCAGGGGATGGCGGCCACTACCGGATCCTGGGGGGGGGCTGGTATTATGTGGGACGATCACATGGGAGGAGACTGCTGTCTGGTAACGGTAGTGGCCTCATCAGGAGAGATGCCATATACTTCTTCATAATGAAGAAGACTTCATCATTCCTGAATTCAAGATGGCTTGTCACTTTACCAATTCCTCTAATTATAAAACCCCCTTCCTGCAAAACAATCTGAGCAGAAAAGCATTCATACCTCGTATACACATTTAACATCAACTGTCTCTCCTTTTTGTTAACAAAAATCCAAAACAATACAAATTTAAAGGGTCTAAAAATCATATGGACTCAACTCCCATAAAGCCTCAAGTACTGAGAAGGAAGGAGGAGTTAATGTGGATTAAAGGAAACCCCAAGCTAAACGTGCAAACTAGTTGTAATGTAGATCAGCTGCGTGGGACACTTAAACATGGTGGACACCTTCAATTGGAGAGTGAAGTAGGAGAAGAGGGATGCAGAGTGGTCGAAGCGGGAAGCAGAACCCAAGGAAGAAGCAGATGCACAGGAGTGGACCGTGCTTATCGTAGAGGTGCGAGACTGAGAGAAGTACAGTGGATGCCGTAGGAGGACCTCCGAGAGGCCGACAAGCAGCAGCGAAGCTGTCGGAGACGTTCTCACAGCAGCAGTTCTACCGGCAAGTGAACGCAGAGCCATCGGGAGAACTGAAAGGTCTGCAGAGCGAGGGGACGCCTTACCAACATGCCACGGGTCATAAACATTATCAAACACTGGTGAGTTTGCACAAAGATATTTGGGACCCCGGGGGCATGCCTACAGGCATATGAACAATTGAAAACCTATTTTGAATACCAACCAAGTAAGAGACAGAACTTACACAAACCCTTGTATAAAGGGAGATCAATATGGGGAAGGTTTAGTAAATGTTATCACAAGCAGATAACCTTAATGAAGAAGATGAAAGGGCACGATCTCTACAAGTCTCCATATGAGATATATGGGGGACAATTGAAACTACTATTGCCACAAGTAAATCAATAATAATGAAGTTACCAGACAGAACCTGAACAAGAGTAATTAATCAAGAGGACTAAAATAGACTTGCCTTGCTGACTGTAATCCAGAATCATCCTGCAAGGAAACCACTTTGCAATCCGTTTTTGGCGTACAACGGCTTTTCATCAATGTAAAACTACTCACTGAGAACCAACTAGCCCCTGTTTCAGGTGCTTTTGTGGAGGGATTTGTGTGGTTTTGCAACTGTTTGCTGCCTCATTTGTTTTCTGTGGGGTTTATCTTGTGGTTTTTTTTTATTTTTTATTCTAATTTATTTTGTGGACTCCTACCCCGTTTTCTGGTCTGCATCTAGGTTGTGCAGTCTGTGGTCTGGCGCTTTGTTTCTGGCTTTCTTACTGCCCCCAGCCCCACTCCTTTGCACTAGGCTGAAACCAGTGTGGTGTCTCTCTGCCTGTTTGAATCTCATTGGTCCGTGCCACAGCTGTATTTCAAAGCCCTGCCAGGGCAGCCCTTGGCTAAGGGACACAAGTCAAAGGGCAGCTCCTACAGAAGCACCTCCAAATAGTGTCGGCCCGGGAAGCCTGCAGCCGTCAACCTGCTTTGACTGACAGTGTGGTGTGGACAGGGGGGCAGCAATCACTGCACTCCACCAAACTGACCCACCTCTATTGGTACTCTCATCTCTTACTTCACTACCCACAAGCCTACAATAAAATGCATGCACCCACAACAATCATGACAACCACAATCATGACAACCACAATCATGACAACCACACTTCTCATACAGACCATATGTGTTCGTTTCGCACACCTAGGCGATTTTTACGGTTTATTAATTTCTCACACCATAGTTAAGTCTGTTGCTTAGAATACTCTCAAATCTACGTGAATTGTATTGCTTAGCAACTTCTCACATCTAGGTGAATGGCCTCACCTAGACTATTCTCACATCTAGATGAACTGTGTTGCTTGAACTGCTCTCACATCTAGTCAAATTGTTTGGTAAACCATTTTACAAATCATGGTGAACGGTCGGGGGCCGGATTTGGGATTTGTTGATTAGTAGCAAAATGCAGCTCCTGTTTTTCAGGCATAACCCATGAAGCAGGAGATACGCCGGGGGCACCAGGAGCTAGTACTTGGTGCACAGAAAATGTAACTTTTGTATAAGATGCTAACTACTATCCAACATGCTTAAAATATCCCTTCAGTGTTCTCTTATACACACAACCTACATAGTGGATATAGCTATGTTTGTATGGCATCAATTGCCTGCACAGTCGGAGTAGCTCCGGGTAGCTCTTGGTCCCAAGGTAACCATGCTCTCCTTAGCTATAACCAGGAACTAAATCGCTCCCAGCAATTTCGAACTATGTTGCTTAAACCCGTCCCACTCGACCTACGCTCACAGCTAGGCATATTGTTTGCTCAGCAGTTTCTCCCCAATCCACCCCAAAAACCAAGAAGACAGAGCCCTCCATATAAAGGCTAGCAGACAACTACTCCAACAAAAGAATCGGCCCTCCTCGCCCCATCCAGCCTAACTACCCATCTGCCCTCCCCCCGCCCCTGCCAGTAAACCATCGGGCCCGGCTTACCTAAACCCCAACAAACAATCAGACTACAACCAACCAACCACCGGACTAAGACTCCTGATACACCACAGCTCGACCACTAAAAGAAACCATGCAAGGAAACAACCACTCAAAGGAACCTAACTCCAAGCCATAGAGTAGAACAATCGCAGAGCAGACAAACACAAAACAACAACTCAGGAGGGCAATCACTCCTGCAACCCTTGCAAACACCAACCATGGGAAGCGATTTGCTACCGTGAGGCAAACCACCACTACCCGCTGAAAGCCATTTGCAGCTGTGAGGCAAACCAACATTGAATCGCAAGAAGCCATTCACAACCATGAGACAATCTGATAACCTGAAGAGCAGACAATGCCACGTCAAAGAACCAGCAGACTCCAGAGAAAGAAAAACAACCGCAAGGGAACCACGCCACAGACCTCCACGCCGCTGAACTACAGAACACCAACAGAACGCACACACTGCACTAGAATAAGAACAGCCCCCTAAAAAAAGACAAGAATCACTCTACCTTACACCCTACCTCGCAACAGATGGTCTACCAGAACAAACAACCATACACGACTAGAAGATTGGTGATGTACGGGGTGAGGGTGTACTCCCCCCCCCCCCCCCCCCCCCCAAACATCAAAGGGACCGACGCCAACACCGTCCTGAATCGGAGGAAGAACCAGAGCAGGCCATAACCCAATAAGAACACTAACCAATCTGTTGAACGACGAAACTAGAACAATTGAGCTCGCTCAAAAACCCACACACGGCAGGGAGAACCATCAACAAAACCACCCCAAGACACAAGCCATAACAAAACAACCTTAAAGAGGAAACTACACTGCAACCACATTGATGTCCAAACACGCAACCGAGATCTACAACCTACTCTGCACTGGGGCAATTGACATCCTATTCATCACAGAAACCTGGCTAGTGTGGTTCTTCACAGCTGCCTACCCAACAACTTCAAATGCAAACAAGCAAACAGGAAAGGGAAAAGAGAAAAAGGAAAACAGAGGAGGACTTGCAGTAGCCTACAAAGAACACCTAATTATAAAAGTCAACTCTTTTTTTTAAAAAAAATCCCTAACTGCGAGTCCCTCCGTCAACTTACCACAGACCCATAATCAAACCTCACATTCATTCTAATATACAGGCCTCCAACCTACAAGTTGACCAACGCAGACCACTTCATAGAAGCAGTTACAAATCTAGCCATACAGCATGAACATCTGGTTATTCACAGAGATTTAAACATATACAATGTATATGGCTGGAACTTCCCCTTGGGTTTTTGGGGCCCTTCATAGCAAGAGGGTGCAGGCCTTTGTCCTTACTTTCTTAGGATTTACTCTTTTCAACCCCCTTTTCTTATTTGAATGCGGTAACCGCAGCCTTTTTCTGGACACGAGTAGACTCAAACCAATTCGCCGCCTTTGCAAGCTCCCTGGGTCTGTGATACTTTTGTCCACTAAATGCTTTTGCAACTACATCTCACTTTGTTTTAGGATGCTCTCACGTGAGATCAGATTAAATCCTGCTGGCGATTTCATGCTCCAATTCAGCCAGGATAGGATGGTCCGCCTACTCTACCGTGGCGCCAACACTGTGGAACTCACGGTCTCCCTACATTTGACGCAACCAAGACTACGTGGCCTTCCATAAAGCACTGAAAACCTGGCTTTTTCCCTAAACCATGTAAGGGACTGCCTATACTCTGTCTCTGGCGGGAAACTACAAACGCACTTAGCGCTTGCAAGGGACAATGATGCAGTGTGAGTTCACTATTTAAGCCATTAACTAGGACAGGAATATCCTAACCCCCGCTGTACACAACACCCAGGACCCAGAAAATGGGCCAGTTGACACCTAGCGTTAGAGCTACAGACATGCTCAGAAAACAGTACTGAGCTGGCACTTGACTGAGAGACTCTAGGAGCACCAAGCACACATCTGCTATAATGAGGAGCAAAGTTAATTCGGCGGGGACAGGAAGGTAATCGTGGACAGGGACCTCTTTCAACGGCACAGATACTTGCACATGCCTACCAATATGCAAACTCTCATTTCATCAACAGCAGTACAATGCGGCTATACTCCACAATCAAATTGGCCTAGCTGCACACATTTGCACACCACGACGCACAACTCAAATGTTTAGGACTCAGCCATCAACCACAAAATAATCAGCATAGCTACACACATAATTGCAAGCACAACCTACGCTAGAATGCAGCTACCCACACTTCGGTCTAGCTGCACACACACTATTTACCTTCTTACACTATCTACTGACCTGGACTATGGTCCCAGAGGGCGTTCAACCCACATTTGTTTGTGATGATACCAATGGTAAAAGGTGCTATACACATGCCCAGTTAAATTACATGAAATAACTTCTGGAGCTTGTGGATCTGCTTTGATCACATGCTCTGCATAGTCCGACATATACTGGTAGTCGCGCAGTATTACAAGATCCGTTTTTGAAACTCAAACAGACTTTGACGGTGCGTGTTAGTAATACTATCCCTAGTGTGACGTGCACTGTACCCATGGTCCTTCACGTGTCAAGGTCCCCCGTGGTTTTTTTTTTTTTTCCCCCATCCAATTTGGTCGCAAATGTGAACTTCACTTCCAGGCTGAAACCTTTTTAATTAGTTGAAAGTCTTATTGTTCGCTTTTGCCGCACGGCCAACAGACTGCTCGACAGCTTTCGATGGACTACCTCATCGTTGACTGCTTGGCTGATCGACTAGACGCGGCCTACACAAGCCTCTACGGGCTCCAGCCCTTACACTAGGAAGAGACCTCTTTAGAGAATGCATATTCTGCCATCCCCTTTCCCTTTTTCTCGCCAGTCTTCCTTTGTAATAAATAATAATCCTTTTTAAATTTTGCTCTACCTGCCACTGAAAATTCCTGCTCGAAGGATACGCACTGAGTGTGCAATTACTGTCTCCCGAGGGATCACCCCGAAAAAGTTTGAAAACCTTTTCGACCGAAAAATCAAAAGGATTGGTGCAACAAACGCTGGGCCGCTCACGCAATTCAGGCCTCGGCCTCCATCGACGTGACAGAAGACTCCAGTGAGGGCAGTGTCTGGGTCCTTAGTGACGGCAAAGGCGAGCAGGGCTAGTCAGAACCCCATGTGCGGGCCCCCGACTCCAATAAGCAGGCCGTCTGCTCTGTGATGTAGAAGACACCCGGCTGCCAGAGCGCACAAGCCCAAGAACACTAGACCCATACTGAACAGCTGACTTTCGACAACACAGTTGAGCGTCTAAGCCCACGCTGTATCCTCAGAGAAAGACTGGTTCTTCCCTGTCCTCTGGTCCATCTCGTACGTTTTCGCCTCCCGAAACCGTACCCCAAGGTCTGTTTGGACATTGCACACAAAGGCCCCCCTTTCGCGTGCTGAAATATAGCGAAAGGCGCTTCGGCATTCCCCCCCAAGCAAACACTGAAGATACAAGAGCTAATAATTCGCTGCTACCGTACTTAAAGCTAGGTCACCGAAAAAAATTTGCCTTTTGACCGCCAAAAGCAAACCGTCTGTATATTCTCACTCTCCTCACCCCCTTTCCCCATAGACGCTCTCTCAGGGACTATGCACCCAAAAAAACAAACTCCTCCCAGGCCACCCCTATCATGTCTGGTTTCCCAACTTCATGTGATTATACTCCTGAAGAGCTTAACATTTTAAGGAGGATTCCAAGTTTTGTGGACTTTATGGACGGACACCCAGATCAACTATCCTCCCTTAGAGATGCTTCACAGCCAGGGGCCTCAGCACACCAGCCCCCTGCCAAAAAGCATAGTCTTGAGCCACAGCCTAGCACCCAGGCCTTGACCCAAGGTGACCTTTGTAATCTAGACCAATTCTATGACGATATCTACGTAATCCAGTTGCCATACCACCAGGACCAGCCGGTATAGCAGATAAACCTGTTGATAACCCACTACACTACACTACAATGAACTGCTACTAAAGGCTGCACAACACTTTAACATGGACACTCAGGACGCACATGTCAACAAAGACTTTGTGGAAGACATTCTGGGAGACAAAAGGTCTGCCACCCAGTTGATTCTGCTCTTGCCGTCTGTACAAAGACTCATCCAGCCCTCCCTACTTGCGCCTAGTCTCACAAGGGCAGTCAACTCAGAATAGAAAAATTATTCAGACCAGCGCCCACTGAGACTCTGTATATTTTATTTTTCAACATGAACTTTTTATTGTGCTTTATAACAGTTATAACATAAGAGCATTTCAGAGCAAAGCCTAGGGAGGCAAACAAATGTGCAGAAATGAGGACACACATGACACAGTACACTTTAGACCAAGGGGAAGCATGTGCCAATAGTTTGACTGGCAGGCTTTGTCAACAAAGCGATAGTTAGCGTGCCTCCTAGTGACCCGAAAACCACCTGAGTGTTGGTGGCTTGCCTACCATTCCTGGGAATCGGCTGGTGCAATCAAAGAAGGGAGACCAGGTACGCTGAATTTCCCCCACGTTCCCAGCCGGGAAGCAGTAAACTCCCAGCCCTTCGTCCACCATAGTGAGATCGCCGGGCCGCCCAGAGATTTCCAAAGGCGGGCCAGAGATATCTTGGCTGCCGTGAGGAGATTTTGTGTTTTATGTTATGTTACTTTGCATTTATATAGCGGCGTATGTACCATTGGTATGATCTCAAGGCTCTGATAGGTTGAACGCCCTCGGGATCCGTAGTTCAAGTCAGTAGAGGGAGAGAGTCAAAAGGTGCGTGTGAGCACTGGATATGTGTGCAGCAGGTGTGGTATTCGTATGATAACTGCTTCTTAGCGGTAGGTGTGGTGGTTTTGCGATCATGAGTATGTTTGTTCTGGCACAGTGTTATCCAGACCGATTCTGGCTGCGTTAGGCCTGAGGAGAAAGCCTAGGCTGGCCGGTGTGTAGTCAGCTGTGTTTAATTGGGATGATGGAGAGTATGAGGCAGGTTTTGGTATGGGAACAGCTATACCAAATGTGTCATAGTATCGCTGTGTTCTATTTGAGTGGTGGTGTATAGAAGAGTAAGCGTGGAGATGTGATATGGTGGTTTACATTAGGTGCTTGTGATCGAGTGCACTCCAACCGTTCCATGCGCTCCAGCCGTTCATGCACTCCAATAATTTTTGTACAGTGTCCATTCCATGCTCTCAATCTGCTCTATGCTTTCTATCCGTTGCACGTACTCCATCAGTTCTATGCATTCTTATCTGTTCAATCAGTTCCATGTATTCCTTTTCATGTACTTCATCCGATCTGTGCATGTCACGCCCTCATCATCCGGTCCACCCACTTAGTCCGTTTGACCCATTTCATCCATTCTAACCACCTTATTTGGTCTATAAGCATCATCTGTTTCGCCCACTTTGTCCGCACCCTCTTCGTTCGCGCCCACGCACCTATCCGCCCCATTCAATTCATCCTTTCAACCCACATCATTCGTCGCACGCTCCGTTCCATACACTGTCATCCTTAACATGTATTCATCTTTTCCATCCTTTCGTCCACTTTGTTCCATTTTTTCTACTTTACTCGTTCTATTCAGTTTCTGTTTTAATTTACATTAGTAGTTATTAGTTTTCGATTTCTTGTTCGGATCTTGATGCTAGATTGTTATTTAGGATATAGCAGTTTTGGGTTAAGGTCATTGAATTGCTGTTATCCGATTTGAGTTAAGAGTCGATTTTAGGGGAAGAGCCATGTTTTGAGTAATTTGCGGAAAGACATGAGGTCCTCTGTGAGTCGGTTGTGGGTGGGAGTGCATTCCACAGAGTGGGGGCCAGGGCCGGGAAAGATGATCCACCTAACCTGACTGAGTTTGTTTTTGGTATGACTAGGAGGCCAGCAGAGCTTGATCTTAGAGTATCTGCAGGATGATGGGCGTTTGAGGTCCGTTTTTTTGCTCTGTGAGATGCATAAGGTTTTGAAGGTCACCCTTTGGGCAACCAGAAGCCAGTGTAGAGTTTTGAGGGCTGGGGAGATATGATCTCTTGGGCCAAGCGCTAGTAGCAGTTGGGTTCGCAGCGTTTTGTGCTCTTTGTATTTTAGTCAGTTGGTACGCGTGGACTCCGAGGTAGAGGGGGTTAGCATAGTCCAGTCTTGACATAACAATTTATTGGACCGCGGAGAGTCTGTTGGGAAAGGAGAGGTATGGAAAAATGTGCCTCAGTTTTAAGGTGATAGTGGCAGGACTTTGAGACGTTGTTGACTTGCCGTGAGAGGGTTAGGTCTGATTCTAAGGTGCATCCAAGGTTTTTTTACTGAATTAGAGGGCGTTGGTGAGTTGCCCATTGCAGATGGCCAGGGTAGTGGGTGAGGAAGAAGTTCGGTGTTGCCGCATACCATGATTTCAGTTTTGGAGGGGTTTAGCAAAAGGTGGTTTGTAGTCATCCATCGATATGTCGAGGAGGTCGGGTTGGCAGTTGGGATTTGGATTCGGGAGTTTTAGAATTAGTTGAGTGTCAACAGCGTAATTGTAGCACAGGATAGTGTGTGAACGGATTATTTGTGGGACGGTAGCCATATAAAGGTTAAATGGGAGGGCTTACTGGCATGCTCCTTGTGGAACTCGTGTTGACTGGTCGGGCTTATGATATGATGGGTTATTTATAACGCGCTTAATACCCAGAGGTTTCTAAGCGCGGACCCGGGGATCGAACCTGTGTTGCTCCGTGACGTCTTGCTTCCAAGGCGAGCACGTTGCCCCTAAGCTATCCTCCCGGGCTTGGGAATAATAGGCAGAAAGTATGGTTATTTGGTTCCTATTATTGAGGAAGGATGCTATCCATTTGAGAGCGTTTCCAGGGATTCCCAGGGAATAGAGGCTGTCAAGGAGGATTGAGTGGTTGATGGTGTCAAAGGTGGCTAATAGGTCAAGAAGGATTAGTGCGGCGCATCCCGCAGAGTCTGCAGTGTTTATGGTCATCCCAAATTGAGGTTAGGGTGGCTTTGGTTCTGTGTCGGGCTCTGAAGCTTGATTGAGCGGGGTCCAGGAGGTTGTTGGCTTCAACAAAGGCATTTAGTTGGGAGTAGGCAGTGCGGTCAATGAGTTTGGCAAGGAACCTGGTGTTTGAGATGGGGCGGTAGTTTTTGGGCTCGAGAGGATTGAGTGAAGGTTTTTTTTAGAAGAGGTTTGACATGAACCGTTTTGAATGCGTCGGGTTAAATTCCTGAGGCAAGGGAGTAGTTTATTATGGTTCTTGCATGTTCTCCTGTGCAGGTAGATGTGAACATTTCTTTGAGAGTTGTGGAAGGGCAAGGGTCCAGCAGGGAGCCGGATGGTTTGCGGGCAGAGAGAAGCTTGAGAAATTGGTCGGTTGGACTGAAGGAGTCGAACGTCTGTTGGGTAGTGGTCGCAGGCGGTGGGATGGCCTGTATGGTGGGTGGGTTGCCAGGTGGGTGTAGGAGAGCTAGTTTGTTGGTTAGAGCATTTGTTCTTTCGAGAGCTGTGGTATAAAAATGGAGAGTGAGTCAGTCGCACAGTGATTGTGAGGGGGGTCGGAAGGGTGGTGGTACAGGATGGTTTGGTGAATTCAGCGATGATTTTGTGAAGTTCTTTGCTGGGATCTTTACAGTTTAGGATTCAAGATTTGTAATAGGCTTTTTTTGCTTTCTGGATTTCAGCCTTGTACAGGTGATGGTGCCGGGCCAAGGTGGATCTGCTCATGGGTGTTTTGTGCAAGGTCAGTTGTATGTCCGGTTAGGGGGGAATGTCCCCTTGCCATTGTCCCCCAATAGAACTATTCCTGGGTCCCAAGGGATTGTCAAGCCTGTGATCTGTTTAAGTTGAAGCAAAATCTCCCACCAAAACCTAGCTGATGGAGCACATGACCACTACGTATGGAAAAATGATCCCAGAGCACATGACCACCACATATGGAAGAATGATCTCAGACTCGCAGCCCCGACAGCAGTGTGGTGAGCTGGTTGGATCACTTTCGTTTCACTCTTCTGGGGTGAGGTACCATCGGTAGCAAACCTTGATTGCTCCCTTCCTATTCGTAATGCATCTATAGCTACTGTGTGTGGATCCAGATGCGGTACCAATCCTCTACGTCTATCTCTGCCGAGGTCTCTTTCCCACTTGAGCATGTATTTCTCCTTCCCTGAGGGGTCCGACCTGTGAAGGAGCTAGTAGAGGAGCACCACCCTGCCTTTGAGAACTGCTGAGGTTAGCCTCCATTCTAATGCATGGAGTTCTCTGCCCCCTCGCGCTTTGGTTGCAGGTTGGGGCATCCAGTGCCTCAGCTGCGCATACATAAACCTCTCCCCTTCATCAATGTGGAATTTTGCTTTGCATTCTTGGACGGTTAGGGGGATACTGTTGTTGAAGTGTTTTATCCAACCTCTTACTCTTACGTCCCGTCCCCTTTCCTCCATACTGTATGGGCGTCCCTTCCTAGGGACGTGAGAGAGAACCTTTATCACCAGAAACCTTCCCCTTTAATTTTAGAGGGGTGTGGCCCTGGGAGCATGCACTACCCTGACTCCGCCCACCAGCGCCACTCCTAGGCCCCTTTTCCGCGTTGAAGGGAACGGGCCGGTTTCACCAGCGCTCCTGGGTTTGGCCTTGCCATGTAATTCCACGCACTCTTCCCCAGCTTTTTTGTTTGTCATCTAGGTATTGCGCGCTCCTCCTCGACACAGGTTGACTTCAGTGGGTTTCAGCAGGTGTCCAGCCTGCGAGGGACTCTTTCCCACATCTGACCCCCACGCTCTTTGCCTCTGCTGCCTTGGCCCTGACCACGGCTGGGAGGGTTGCACCGCGTGTGACTCGGACTCCACGCGCACTGAAGAACCGGCCAGCCAGGTGGAGAGAACTCTACGAAGCGTCGCCTCCAGAGGACTTGAAGATGTTTGTCCAGCATAGATCGAGGCCCAAGGGAGGGCCGTTATTTTCCATCGCACCCTGCAAGGGAGACTCCTTACCAAGGAAACGCCCGAACAGGAGGAACCGCTCGGGTTTTTACCAGCACACGCACCAAGGCTAACCCAGCTACCGGCCTTTCGGCCGAGGGGTCTCCAGACCCTACTGGTATCAGTGCTGAGGGACCGCAAGGTTCTTCTACTGTGGCTACACCCTAGAACCGGCTCCATGTCAGAGGGGGCATCTGCATGCAGCACTACCGGTGACAATGCTGAGGGTGATACGCCTTTCAGGCCTAGACCTGCGGTACGGGACAGGCCTGATGCTCCAAAACCAAGAGTCTTGGGCGAGGCTATGTCCGGAGGGCCATGCACCCACGCCTCTGGCACACAGCCCGACAAAATGGCCGCCGCCCCAGACAACATGACCGCTCCTCCGATGCCACTCCTAGGAACAGAGCAAGCGGGTGAACGATTGTCAAGGGTGGGACTGGTGTCAACCAGGTATGTGGCCTACAGTCTATCCATCTGTAGCGCAGCGCAGGGCAGGGCAGGTTCCCCCTGCAGCCCAGAGTGGGTGTGCTCCGGCCCCAGCAGCCCCCAGCCACTCCGTCAGTATCCCCTGCCTCCTCTTCTGCTTCTGAGGACAGGTTTTTGGGGCTGATGTGAACCCTCCCAGATGGGGGCCATCGTAAGGGATGCAGTCGGGGACTTGTTCCTCCGGTCACTCCACCGGTGCCCATAGTCATTCCTCCCATGGCTCTGGCACCACAGGCCCCAGCGCAGCCCCCGCTGCCGGCTCCTTCAAATCCGCCCCCAATGCAGCCTGTTCCGAACCAACCTCCGGCTCCGGTCCCCACACTGCAACCCACGGCACCCAACACCCCTCCTCCCGCGGCGGACCAGTCTGACACCTAGGTAGATACAGTGGAGGACCCTGACACGCCGTCTTCAGCGAAGGCCTTTCACGACAGACTTGCAGGTTTGGCAGAATATCTGGGCCTTCCTCATCCGGAGGTAGAGCAATCCGAGGAGGGGGTCTTGGCAGAGGTCCTCTCCGAGACCACCTACCCAAACGGGTGTCCCGATGCAGAAGGACATTAGTGCTGTGGCCAAGAAGGGTTGGCTCAAGCCACACTCAGCCCAACCTGTCAATCGGCACATCGATGCCAAGTTTAGACAGATGGAGGGCGGATACACTCTTGCTCTCAACGCGCTCCCAGCTGCACTCATTGGTGATCGCTGCAGCGTCACTCTACTTTAATCCTCAGTCTTCCTCGGCTACCTCATCCTCTGCACTGCTAGGCAAGGAGAAGATCTGGAGGTGTACGGAAAAAAGCTGTACTCCAACACCTCTCTGCACCTGCGTCAAGCCAACACTGATGCCATGCAGTGGCTAACCGGAGGTTGTAGCAGGAAATATTGGACTTCCTTCTGGAACTCCCGGTGCAGAGCTAGGCACGCTTTAAGGCAGGTCTAAGAGAAGCCGAGCTGGTAGCGCAGGACATCCTGGAGTCCGCAGTGGCCCGCTGTCACGATGCCCGCTCCCGGGGAGCCGGCACAGGCCCTGCGTCCCCGAAAGCGGACAGCAAGTCCCCGGGTAAGGTCCCAGCAACCCCTTATAGGGGGCCCTTTGGACAGCGTCCTGGCGCCTATGGCGCCAGGCTCATAGAAAAGGTCAGTCCTGGTGGCATAGGCGCCAGGCTCATTATGAAAGTGTTTGGGTGCACTTACCTGATGCAGACCATGCTGCAGAACCCCGACCTCCTTGAGGCCTGAAAGGAACTACTTTACCTGTGGGACTCATTTACCACCCGGGCGTGGTTGGGGAAGGATACATACCTGATTGGAGGAAGGACACATTCTAGGAACTTCTTCCAAGGCTATTTAAACCACACCCGATCAGCCACACGTGCTTTGCGTTGTTCTGCATCTAGCAGCTGGACGCTCACCGTGTCTGCTCCTGCATCTTGACGTCTGCCACTCCTGCCAGCATCCTGAATCACCTGCAAAGGAAGGGAACAAGAGAACAGAAGGAGGAAAAGGCCTCACCTGCTAAATCTGCATCCCAGAGACATTTCGCCGACAATCCTGAAAAGGAAGAAATTTATTTTTAAAAGCACATTGCATCGATCGCTGCAGCGCCGCATTCTACTCACCTTTACAGGGCGCCTCCATGTTCAGCAGCGACCATCCGGATTCGCAGTCGCGCCCCCGCGCCTAGGGAGAAAAAGACCAGAACAAAGGTGAGAGAAAGAAGGGAAAAGGGAAGCTAAAACTCCATGTCAAGACTTACCTGTTGGGTCATTCCCTTTTCATTTCGGGTCCGCGCCGCATCCAGGCATTTTCGGACCCCGGCCCCCTAAGGGGAAAAAGACATCAGCGTTAATGAGTGAATGAAAAGACATTACCAAAACACTCATTAAAGACTTACCTGATTTCCACAAGGATTTCACTGCTCACCTCGGGTCGGTGCCTGTTCCCTGGCATTCCGTACCCCGGCCCCTATGGGGAAAAAGACACTAGCATTAGAACATTAATGCATGGACACAAGGGGAACCACTTATAGAAAAACTTATCTGGAAGCCAAGCAAGTTTGGTTCTCACCCATCCGAAAATCCAGTGACGTAACTGGATACCAACGCGCCCCTCCATCAGAAGCAGGATGGAGAGTTCGTCCTTCCAGACCCTAAGGTGAGACGCTACGGGGAAGCACAGAAGGGTTTTGAGGAGGGTGAGAGGGGTAAGTGGGAGGCCGATTGCATTACCCCGCAGACAGTTAACCCCCTATTCTCACCTACAGAAGGATACTTCTGCGAGTCAGACCAGCCAGATCTGGGGCCCGGTCCAGTCCGTCTTCCGAACCCTGCGCATCACCTTAGATGAGGTCACAGCAGCGCGAACCAGGCCAGCGCCCCCGTGGGAGTCAGGTGAGCGTTACACCTACATAGACACCTTGCCGTGCTATCTGCATCGCCGCGGACATGAGAAGGACGGCCTGGCTCCAGGCTTCAAAGTTCAACCCGACGTCAAGGATAGCATATTGAACCTTCCTTTCCAGGGAAGGGACCGCTTCTGCTTTACCACACAAGGAATTTGATAAGAACAGCCCGCAAACCGCAACGTCTTTATTTATTCTTATGACAGCCACGGCCAAGGAGTACACCCAGTTGCATCAACCCTCCCAAAAGGGGCAGTCAATTGGCAGGTTCCAGGGATTCCAGAAACGAAGGTCGAGACAACCTGCCGCTCGCCAAGTCCGCACCGGCGCAAGCAACAAAAAAAAGGGTGGTGGGAGCAAGGGCTTCTTCCAGTCCCCCCTCAGCAGCAGCCTCGGAGAACAAAAAGGCATGACGCTTCCCTCCGGGCCCACGTGTCTCCAGTGGAGGGCAGGCTAGCCTCTCGCGTGCATTTTTTCCTCTCCGTAGTATCCACGGGTTACCACCTACCTATACCTCGCTCTCCTCCTTCCTCCCCTCCTACAGATTGTGACAGCAGCTCTGTTGGCAGAGATCCAGTCGCTCGTCGAGAGCCAGCCAGTCGAAGAGGTACCAGCCTCCTAGAGAGGATTAGGCTTCTATTCCAGGATTTTCACCATACAAAAAAGAACCAGGCTGGCCTGAGAGTTATTGGACCTCTCCATCCTCAACCTCTCCCTCCGGCTTCAAAAATGCAAGATGGTTATGCCATCACTCATTGCAGAGACATTAGAGAAGGGAGATTGGATGTGCTCCCTGGATCTGAAGGACGCTTACCTACACGTCCCGATTTGGCAGCCGTATCGCTCCTTCCTGCGCTTCAGGATCATGGGTTGTCATTTCCAGTACAAGGTGCTAGCCTTTGGCCTCAATTCAGCCCCCAGGGTATTTACCAGACTCATGAATGCAGTGGCAGCCCTCCTCAGGGCCCAGGGACACCATGTCTACCCATACCTGGACGACTGGCTCGTCAGGGCGAGATCCCCGGAGTGGGTGGTCAACATCTCCTCCGCGCTTATGAGTACATGCCACGACCTGGGGTTTACCATCAACGTCAAGAAGTCTCAGCTGCAGCCCACGCAGAGCCTCATCTGTGATACGAGCTCCGAGAAGGTATTTCCCTCGGAGGACAAGATTACGGCCATCAAGAGGGCCACTACGTACTTCCTTACCAGCCCAGTGACTTCGGCTTAGTGGTACCAGCACCTACTGGGTATCATGGCAGCGGTCCTCCTGGCCGTGCCACACACGAGGCTCCGTATGAGGAGAGTGCAGCTGCACTTCGTAGCCTCATGGAATCAGAAGGGCTCCCAAGCGGAGCTGGTCAGCATACCGCCTTCTCTCCACGCGGACCTCACGTGGTGGTCCAAGGACTGCAATCTGCAGACTTGAAGGCCCTTCCGGCAGCCGACTCTCAGGTCACCATGACTACGACTCCTCCGTACAGGGCTGGGAAGTGACTCTGGACAGCCACAGCGTCCATGGAGTCTGGACCCGACAGGAGCAGGAGTCTCATATCAATTGGCTAGAGCTCAGGGCCATTTGGCTAGCCCTCAGGGCCTTCCTTCTGCTCATCATGGGCAGGACCATCCTGATCCAGACCGACAACTCCACCAGCATGTACTATGTCAACAAGCGGGGGGGATGTGGGTACCGGGTCCCCTCCATTGTGCAACCTAGCGGTCCGCATGTGGGAAGGGGCCTTGGAAAATATCTACCTCAGGGCTGTCCACCTCCCGGGGCCAACTTGGAAGCGGACAGACTCGGCAGGCTGGGAGTGGACAATTAAACAAGCGGCAATTGAACGACCAGGTGCTCTTCAACACATGGGCCATCCTCAGGTGGATCTATTTGCCTCTTCGAGGAACTGCAAGTGCCATCAGTTTACGTCTTTGGTGGGACTAGGCCCTGGCTCCCTTGGCGACGCCATGCAGATTTGATGGGAGGGCATGACCGCCTATGCGCTTCCGCCTACTCCCCTGATCCCCAGGGTACTCTGCAAGATAAATGATGCTGAGGTGACGAGCCTCCTAGTGATGGTGCCTTGGTAGCTGGCGAGACTGTGGTTCTCTGCCCCAGCCAAGCAAAAAGCCAGATGCTGGCTTACAGAACAGTATTCGTAAATCCTCCACCCGCCAATCCTCACTGCCTGTACTTATCTTCCCACTCTACTTCCCTCACCTGGCCTCGCCAGGCCAAGCTGTTTTCGGCTCTACACATTTAATTTCTCCTGTAATTTTTCTAATTATGTAAATATTGAAATGTATACTGATCTATGGCTGCATGTCGCCATGTTTCTGTAACCTTGTTTCTGAGGCTTGTGGAATCTGCTTAGATTACATACTGTGCATAGGCCGACATCTAGTGGAAGCTGCGGAGTATTAGTTTGTTTTTCGAAACTTGAAAAGGGGTGTCGAACTAAGGCGTGCCAGTAATACTATCCCTAGTGTGACGTCCGCTGTACCCATGATCCCTCACGCGTGTAGAACCCTCAGATTGTTTTTTTCCGCCATACCAGTCTGACACATATTGTGGAGTTCCCTTGGCGTTAGCCAATTATACTAATGTTGTTAAAATTCCCCGTTCTTTCCACCCTAGGCCGAAGATCGTAGCCGGTGAAGATCGAGGACACCAGCCGTCGAAACTCCACGACGGACTTTGGGCCTCGGAAGGCCTCTGGCCTCGGCCCTGTACAAGTAGGGAGAGTGGGTGGTGGTCATACAGGCTCCCACATTTATTCCTACATATACTCTCCTGCTGCCAAATTAATACATCATGAGAGTACTCCGGGCAGAATTTGAAAGAAGTGTAACAGGAAGTTCCCCTGGGTAGATGAGCACAATACGTGCAATTTGTGTCTTCCACAAGACCATCCCGAGGCTACCTGTCGTGCTTGTAAGCTCTTCAAGCCGAAAACACTGCTCCACTAAATGCTGGGCCCACTACACCAGGCAACGAGAGGCCATGGATGCCGAGGGGGCCTTTAGCGATGGCAGCAACGCTGACGTATCAGACGGCGAGGCAAGAAGGGTGACTTCAGACACCCACGCTCAAGCCCCTGACCTCGGAGGGCTGGCCAGCGGTCCAGTTATGGGGACAACACCCGGCGGCAAAAGCGCAACCCACACCACTCCCACTAAGCACATCAGCCCCAGCCGTGCCTCTACACACGTGTCGAGCGATCAGCAACAGATGGCATCAAGAGCGGTCTAACGATTGTGTCCTCTGGGTGTTCCCCGTTCACGATTTCCACATGGCAAAGACCAACCGTCCGCGGTTGGAAAAGGTGCTGCACTACCAATAGTTGTAGAGGCTCTGTCATCAGACGATTCCAACCTCTATGCTCTCAAGTCTAAGCGTCTACTCCCGAGATTCGACACCCCCTCTATCACCTCCGAATCTCGACGCAAAGCGTCGAAACTCTCGGATACCCCTAAAACCTCCGGAAAACTTTCCTCTACTCACGGGAAGGGGGATAAACCGCACAAGAGACCTTCAGAACACTGTAAAGATAAACCGAAGGCCCCTAAAGTGATAGAAAAGTCCAAGGTCCCTGACACTACTCCTAAGGGGTAAAATTGTCCCTCCCCACTCCTAATGATATGGGCATGGATGAGGTACCAGAGTAGGAAAGGTTTATTCCCAGTTCCAGGGAATGGAACTCGGCCGATATTGATAGGGTAATGAGAAGGATGTCTTTTTTTTTTTTTTTTTTTTGTAGACTTCTATGAGAAAGACCCGAATTATTTCCAGAGTTATGCCAACACACCAGCTACCTCTGCCCCTTCGCAATCCAAGGACTCTCAACCCCTTACTAAGAGGCTCCGGCGCAGGGATTGGTTTCAGACCCTTTGCTAATTTAACCTTACCATCCAGAATCATATGCTGAAGACAAGACAGGGGTTGCTTATTATGGGGATGATGAGGACCAGGAAGAGGAAGATGAGGCAGAAGCCTACAATCTTGACTCCCCTAGTCCTAAGGACCCCCCGGTGCATGACTCACTGATAATCAGCCACTCTTCAATGAGGTACTGGCTAAAGCAGCAGCTCATTTTCAAATAGATACACAGGGTGTCCAAGAAGATAGGGATTTCGCGGAAGAAATAGGGGACAAGAGAGCCATTACCCAAGCCATCCCAATATTAAAATCAATCCAGCGTAGAATTGATCCCTCGTTGGTAACCACAAATCTTACTCGTTCAGTTAATCCACGAGTGGAAAAATTATCCCGGGCTGCACTCTCCGATCCCATGTACATAAGGGGTCAATTAAAACCCGACTGACTGGTAGTAACAACCACCAGAAAGAGGACAGGAACACCACTAGCTTCTTCAGAAGCACCTACCGATAAGGAGTGCAAGAGGAGATATGCTCTGGGTAGGAAAGTTGCATCCACGTCAGCCTATCGGGCACGTCTTGCTAACAGTGACACTCTTTTAGCAAGCTATAATTGCCACCAGTGGAAACAAGTAGCTGCTCTAGTAGCCTCTGCAACTAAACCACTAAAAGGCCAGTTGGCCCAAATTGCAGCAGACGGAAGGTCTGTGTTTGGATGCATCCTTGAATGCAGGACGATTAATAGCCGAAGGCACAATAATAAAGCACCACGCTTGGCTAAGGCAGTCAGGGTTTAAACCCGAGACCCAAGCCACGCTTATAATGGACATTCCGGTAGAGCCGAACCTTCTATTCAGCAAGGCAGTGGAAGCGGCACTAAAGACAGCTAAAGATGAGTACGAGGCCCTAAAATCTCTCGGCCAACTCCCAAATTGACCCCAGGTCAAAGGGGAAATAAGTTTTTGTCGCTTTCGCAGCCAAAGCTCCCAGAGGGGTTCCAACTACTACCAAAATCAAGGAACCTCATGGGGCAACAATCGGTTCCAAACATCACAGGGATTCACCAGAGGCCAGTGCAGGGGCCGCACTAGGGGTAGAGGCAGTCCCGCCAGAGGTGGCACGCCATCTAGTAAACAGTGACTTTCCGCATAGGGCCCCCTCCCATGCATCCCCAGTAGGGGGGCGCATTTCCACCTTCACCCACGCATGGGAGGGGATCACTTCGGACAGATGGGTGCTGTCCAGTGTCCACAGGATACTGTATAGAACTATTAGCGCGCCCCCACGACCATCCTCCAAGACAGAAGGTACACTCGTTGGAGCAGCAGAATTTCCTTCTCAAGGAAATCGCCACTCTACTTGCAAAGGACGCCATAGAACTCGTCCCGGGCAAACAGGTAAACGGGTATGTATTCAACCTGCTTCCTTGTGCCAAAGAAAGATCTAACCATGCGCCCAGTATTAGATTTGCTCCCTGCAAACAAGTATGTCAAGCCACAAAAATTCTGCATGACTACACTGCAAGACGTAATCCCCCTACTAAAAAAGGGTATTACATGGCAACATTGGGTATGAAAGATGCCTATTTTCATATTTCAATGTTCCCAGCGCACAGAATATTCTTGCGTTTCAAAATAGACAACCAGCACTACCAGTTCAAGGTGCTGCCCTTTGGTATAGCCTCGGCTCCAAGGGTATTCACCAAGGTACTGGCGGTGGTGGCGGCCCACGTACGCAGGGAGGCAATCCCAGTGTACCCTTACCTGGACGATTGGCTCATCCCAGGGGAAAAACCCCTATAATTTGCAGATTAAACATTCAAAGAACAATCGACCTCTTCAAATTTGGGCTTCTCAATCAACGAGAAAAAAAATCAAGCCTAGTGCCAAGCACCTCAAAACAGTTCCTAGGAGCTGTCCTAAACACCCAAGAGGGGCTGGCCTTTTCATCAGAGGAAAGAATTCGAAATCTGTTGCTGCAAATACCTCAATATCAGTCCGGTCGCCAAATAAAGGTGCGCAAAGCGATGTTTGCTAAGCATGGTGGCATCTTGCATTTTGCCACGCGCGCTTGCGACCCATGCAGCAATGGTTGGCGAAACAGTGGCCTCAAGCAAGTGGTCAGTGGGACAATCTAGTGGTAGTTTCGCCAATACTAGTGCAAAGTCTTCGCTGGTGGACAAGAGAGAATCGTACGAAGGGGAAACCCTGCTATGATCCAGAGATACAGGCCGTCGTCGCAACAGACGCCTCCCTGGCAGGGTGGGGAGCTCACTACCTTCACCACACAGTTCAGGGTCTCTGTTCTCATGCAGTGGCTCAGACCCACCTCATTCTGCTAGAACTTCTGGCAGTCTTCAGAGCGCTTTGGGCATTCAAACCCCTCCTATCCAACCTGTCATTGCAGATCCTAACAGACAGTCCGTCAGCGATGTTTTACTTAAACAAACAAGGGGGCACTCGTTCGCCAAATCTGTCCAAGCTTGCCCAGAGAATTCGGAAATGGGCACTCAAAACGGAATATTTACCTGTCATCCCAACATGTTCCAGGGGATCTCAACTCGCTAGCAGATGCTTTGAGCAGGGAGCCCCTTCCAGAAGAACACAAGTGCACACTGCACGAAGATGTCGTAGGAGACCTCTTTTCTCAGTGGGGTTTCCCCACTATAGACCTATTCACCACAAGCGAAAAGAGGCAATGCCCAGACTTCAAATCCAGGTTGCCCCAGCCAGGCTCCAAGGGGAACGCCCTATGGATGAAATGGTCAGGGATGTTTGCCTATGCTTTTCCACCAACCCCTCTGAGAAAGGTGGTGACCAAGATCCACAGGGAACCGATGACGCTCATCCTAGTTGCTCCTTTGTGGGCCAGACAACCATGGTATCCACACCTACGCAAACTGGCGGTGTGTGACCCCATCAAACTCCCGAGCTGGTACAACCTACTCTCCCAGCACGAGGGGCTAACCGTGCATCCTCTGCCCAACTCGAACTTGGCAGCATGGCTCCGGAAGTCATAGTTCAGACATCTCAATTTACCCCAGAGATGTATGGATATCTTGAAGGAGTCAAGAAATCCTAACACAAGGCACTGTTACTATGATAAATGGAAACAGTTTGTTATTTGGTGCCAGATTAAACAGATCAACCCAGTTGATTGTACTCCTTCTAATGTTCTCACCAAATGCTCCACCTATTGGCTGCAGGGTTAGTGTTTAACTCCCTTAAAGTGCACCTGGCAGCTTTATCAGCCTACACCACTTCCTATAACAAGGTGTCGTGGTGGAAAGTGCAGGTTGTCGAAGCATTTATGGAAGGGTTAAAGAGACTCCACCCTCCAATGTCTAACCCACTACCAGGTTGGGACCTTAATGTGGTACTTGCTAAGCTCATGGGGACCCCCCTTTTGAGCCCATGCTCAAATCTAGTCTCAAACACTTGACTTATAAAACTGCCTTCTTAGTAGTCATCACATCCATAAGAACGGTCAGTGAAATTCAAGCTCTTTCAGTGCAATCACATCCATAAGAAGGGTCACTGAAATTCAAGCTTTCAGTGCAGGATCCTTTCTTACTGTTCATAAGGATAAACTGGTTTTACGCGCTCACCCTAGGTTCTCACCGAAGTTCATTTCCAAATTCCATGTTAACCAGTCTATTGAGCTACCGTCCTTCTTCCAGGAACCCAAAAGCTCTGCTGAGGTGAAACTCTACAGTAGATGTGAGGAGGGCGGTCCTCTACTATGTAGACAAAACCAAGCCGCTTAGAAAGACAGATCAACTGTTTGTCTCCATAGCTCCTGGCAGAGAGGGAGATTGCGTCTTTAAGAATGACATCTCTAGGTGGATGGTCTGATGTATCATACTGTGCTATTCCTTTTCAGATAACACTGCCTTTTACGTAGAGGGCCCCACTCTACAAGAGGTACTGGAGCCACTCTGGCTTTCATTGCAAATGTACCCCTTGATACCATTTGCAAAGCGGCTTCATGGAGCTCTAATCACACCTTTA
This sequence comes from Ambystoma mexicanum, assembly GCF_040938575.1. Taxonomy (NCBI): domain Eukaryota; kingdom Metazoa; phylum Chordata; class Amphibia; order Caudata; family Ambystomatidae; genus Ambystoma; species Ambystoma mexicanum. Next base: position 360,548,526 of record NC_090925.1, read on the forward strand.
CTCAGCACTAGTGCATTGACCGCCCATTCCAAGACAGATACTCAAGTGGGACAAGCGGTTCTAAGACTTTAATTTGCTCATGACCCATCTCAGGTCCCTCCTCCTCTTCCTCCTCCTCCTGCTCCTCCTCCTCCTCCTAACACTGCTCTCTAATCTATGCACAGCATGTGATCTAAGCAGATTCCACAAGCCTCAGAAGAGATACATTACTCACCGTAATTGTATTTCTGATGCTTGTATCTGCTTAGATTCCCATGCGCCGCCCTTCCTCCCCTCTGAGAGAAGGCGCATGGATGCTTGTAGTCTTATCTATCTTATCTGCTTGGATACTCTGTACTTGCGCTGCTCCTCATGTCAGAAAAAATACAATCTGAGGGCCCTACATGCGTGAGGGATCATGGGTTCAGTGGACGTCACAATAGGGGTTGTATTACTGGCACGCCCTAGTTCGAAGCCCCTTTTTCGAGTTTCGAAAATTGAATACTCTGTAGCTTCCACTGGATGTCGGCCTATGTACAGCATGTGAATCTAAGCAGATACAAGTATCAGAAATACGATTATGGTGAGTAATGTATCCAATATTTTTCCTTGTTCTCTGTAGGTATATATAGATAACCCTGTATATTACTCCTGGTTTCCTGTACAATATGTTTCTGTACATATATAAATATTTAAACAAAATCCAAATACCCATTCACCTTCCGCTGGGCCCAGCACCTTTTCTGTCCCAGCAGGGTTCTCCATCCCGCTCCTCGTAAGCTAGCCCTCGCAGCGTGGTTCCTGAGCAGATCACGCTCAAGCACCTGAACCTATTGGGCTAACCTGGAGATAATACAGGGTGCTAGGAGCAAGGCCAATAGGATCCAATACAGGAGTAAATGGAGCAGGTTCTGTTACTTGGTAGATTCTAAGGAAATAACTCCCTGACGTGCACACCTGACGATGTGCTCTTTCTCGACACACCTTGCCCACTCTGGCTTACAGGTGGACACATGTCGCACTTATCTCGCAGCCATAGGGGCTTACAGAAATTCAGAGGAGGAGGAGGTATTTTCTTCTTCCAACCCAATAGTCTGGAAACATCTGGCGGGCTTGTCCAGGCTTTACCTACCCATCAAAATGTGGTGTTGGGCGCCTTGGTGCACAAACCCTTTGAGCCAATGGCGTCCGCGGACATCAGGCTGTTCCCCATCAAGACAGTTCAGTAAGCTCTGCTCAGTCAGCGAGATCCAGGCTCTGGTGGCTTCAGAACCCTATACCACTTTCCACAGGTAATAAGGTGGTCCTGCGGACTCGCCTGGAGTTACTACCTAAGGTACCCTGCATGTTCCTTCTAAACCAGGAAATTGTCCTACCTACATTCTTCGCTGGCCCCACGAGGCTGAGTCTTGCACTGTCTGGATGTCGGATGCACTCTGAAATTCTATCTGGATAGGACCAAGGACTTCTGCAAGTCGGACGCACTTTGTCACCTTTGGGGGCTCCAAACCTGGCTATGAGGCACCCAAGGCCTCCATAGCAAGGTGGATGGCTGCGGCCATCAGAGGCCTAGGAGTGGGCAGCGCAAGCGGCTGCCAGCCAACATGCACTCCCATGCCGTCAGGGCAATGGCCACGGCCATCGCATTCCAGCGGCAGGTTCCATGGCAGGTCATAAGCAGGGCCACCCTTTCAGCTTTCTGTAAGCATTAGTGTTTAGTCGCCAGCTCTAAGTCAGACGCAGGCTTCAGACAGGCGGTTCTAAGTAAATTGTTTGCTTAAAGAGGGTCTCCTCTACACCCTGGGGCTACATTTTTTGTAATCCCCAATACAGTATGGAGGAAAGGGGACAGGACATAAGAGTAATTTAGTTAGTCACCGTAGTGACTAATGTACTCTTAGTGCTTAGTCCCCTTTCCTCCATACGTCCCCCACCATCCTTCCCTGCCTAATACTGGTGTCATTAGGCAATAATTGTTGACGCGTCGATGGGGACTGAGGAGCGGCGCCGGTGGGTGGAGTCAGGGTAGCACATGCTCCCAGGGCCGCACCCCTGCGCGCCTCTAAATTTAAAGGGAAAGGTTTTTCTGGTGAAAAATGTTCCGTCCCTAGGAAGGGACACCTATACAGCATGGAGGAAAGGGTACTAAGGCCTAACTTTGGTGAGTAACTTGTAATTTCCAACTAGCAAACCTCAGTGGGTTCAGGCCTGGAGAGAAGTCCGGGTTAGTCCATACTGGGGGGAGGGGGCCCAGTGGTCCACTGACCACCCCCACCCACGCAGCGATGAAGTGACCTTCTACAGCTGTAAATGGTGTTCTTGGTGGAAAATAGTTGGCCCCCAGCCCCACCCCCGAAAGTCCTACTCTAAGTGTGGTAGGGTGGCAAGAGGGACCAGGCACCACACCTCCTCAGTCTGTTTTCAACGTGTGGCTCCACCCCCCTCCTGCAATGTGAATGCATGAGATAGCGGTGCTGCCAAGTAGTATATAAAGATATCTGTGACACGGAGGCCCCCTGTTTGTGTGCTTCTCAGCATGACCCTCCTGGCGACCCGGGGCTTTTTCCTCCCCCAGGCGAATTTTAGCATACCCCTTTGTGGATTCTCTAGGTCCCTGCCGGGAATCTCTACCGGTAACGATAGGCCGAAGTTAAGGAACCTGCTGATTAAGTTCATTTTAAGGGCTGTAGCCCTCCCCAATCGGGATATTTCCTGCTTATGCCAACTGGCCATGTCTTCCTCTAGCTCCCTCAATAACTGGGGAAAGTTGTCTGTATATATTTTATTGATGGGAGGGGATGCAAACTCCTCCCACGGAACCGGCCCTTCCTTGGTGAGGGAAATTCTGTGCCTGTCCGAGATGTTCATCTCCATGGCTGTGGATTTAGAGTTATTGACTGTGAACCCAGAGAACTTGCTGAATTTTGCAACTGCCACCCATAGCTCCTTCAAGGATGTGCTCGGTCGGGTAAGGGAGAGAAGGACATTGTCCACATACAAGGAGTTTGTAGCTTTCCGCCCCCACTCACAGCCCCCTTTAAAGCTGGGTTGGAGCGCAGCTTGATGGCGTAGGGTTCCATGCCAGGGCGAATATTAGCAGTGAAAGATGCCAGTCTTGGCGGGTGCCCCTCGATATCATTAGCTTCTGGGAGCGATGCCCATTAATCCATAGAAAAGTGTGTGGGCATTGGTAGTTGACTAGAACCCATTTAACATAGTGGGGGCCATAGCCGAAGGCCATTGGCATTTTGGGAATATAATTTTTCAGGTGGTCAAACGCTTTGTGAGCACCTAAAGAAACAATCGCTGGCACAACCCCTGTTCTCGAGGCGCATTCGACTAGGTTAAGGATACGCCGCACGTTGTCATGAACCCAGTTTGGTCCAGCTTTGGTATTACTTTTGCCAGTCTGGGTGCCAATAGTTTTAAGATTTTCCCATCATTATTTATTAGGGCACTAGGTCTGTAGGAGCAGCAGAGCTTGGGTCTTTTTCTGGTTTCGGAATCAGTTCCTCCTCCATTGAGGGGGTGACCCGGCATGTGGTTAAGAATGAGTTGTATAGTGGGGCTAGGATGTGGGTATGTGGGTATGGGCTTTATAGAAATGAGCTGGGAAGCCGCTTCAGCCCAGCGCTGAGTCTATAGTCTCTGCGATCTCCTCTGTGGAGATGGGGGGAGGGCCCTCTAGGGGAGCCAACCGGTCCTGAGCCACGTCAGTTGAGAGGATTGAGGACAGGTAATCATCCTGCAGTGCCTCCGCAATATAGGTCCTGGTAACGACCTCTTTATGGTGGGCTGACATTGCCTGAATTTTATCGCTCTCTGAGAGAAATAGCACCCCGTTATCATCTCTTAATCGGATATTATTGCGTGTGTGCACTTTCCTCAACTTGAAGATCAGGAGCTTATTTGCTTTGTTGCTGTTCGTGTAATAGAATTGTTTGGTGAACGTAAGAGCTTTGGCCGAGTTGTCGACCAGGTGCTTCTAGAGTTGTGGTTTCGCTTTTTTTTTTGGTTATTTTTTTTTTTTTAGGTTATCCAAGCCTTTCCCGGGTGGGAGGACTTGTGTATGTTCTCTAGGTCCCCACATATTCCCCCAGCTTTATTTGTTGTGAGGAGCTCAGCATTCGGCGCTTTCACCATTCGCTCCCCTCTTAACCGCCTTCGAGTCCCAGATGGGGGGGGGGGGTCTCTTTTTAAAGGCGTTTTCTCTGAAATTGGCTTGCCGGGTCTGTGCAATGTCGCCTCCAATTACTGCGTCCAGTAGAAGAGTTGTAGCTTTCAGGTCCCAGGGGATCAAGCCGGGAAGCCGGAAGTCCGGATACGAGCGAGGTCTGAGATGACCCTAGGCAATATCGTGACCACTTGCAGGCATGAGTAGAGCTCACCTGAGGGGGGTGGGAGGGGAGTAGGTCCATTCCCAGTAGACCCTTATGAGCATGTGAATAAAATTAATAGTCCTTGGTGCCTGGGTTATGTAGCCATCAGGAGTCCACTACACCAAATTCCATGAGAAACCATGCGAAATCCACTGCCTTTTGCATCGTCTTCCCTGGTTGGCTGTAGGGATTTGTTGTTGTCTGGGTCCGGCACTAGGTTAAAGTCATCCCCAACTATGAGCTTCCCCTCTGCAAAGGATGTGATCTTTGGGTCAGTAGAGTGGAGAAATTGAACTTGTGAGGAGTTTGGGGCATAGATGGAAATAAGGGTGAGCGCCCTTTTACTATAATATAGCGGCCCAGTGGGTCGCGAAGCGCCTTGATCTCAGTGAGCAGTATCTCCTTGCTAAGCAAGATTGCCACCCCCTTTTCTTTTCCCCTGCCGTGGCGAAGAAACCTTTTTTTGAATCGGGGGCATCTTACCCTACGTTAGTCAGCAGGTAATAGATGTCTCTGCTTCCAGTTCCGACAGCCTTCGAGCCACGGATTTGCGTTTGCCTGGGAAATTAAGGCCCTGTAAGTTCCAGGTGACTAACGCTAGTTCCCCTTCAGCCTCGTGTGTCATGTATAATTTTTGGGGTAGTGGGGGCAGGGGAGAAAAGGCTTGATCCCATGCCCTCTCACCTTTTATTTGGCCAGTGCTCATATCTAGCGTCACCCTCCTCCTCTTGGGGCCATTTTGTGTGTTGATGGTGCCCTGTATGGTCTGGGAACTGCTCCCTCCATACTGAACCCTCTGCCTCTCCACCTTGGCCGAGTTAAAATGCTCTTGAGCCTTTGTTCCCCTTCCCAGCCTCCCTCCCCACCGCCCCCCATTCAACTGAAACAAACTTGTGAGCAAACCTCATGGCAAATGGCGCTTCCACACCCTTCGCCCTGCGACAGACCTCTGCTATCCTATGTCCACCTATACCCCAAGTCAAGAGTCAGTGTCACCTGTTCCGTTCTCGTGGGTTGAGATCTCTTGTGCTGCTGGGCCAGGCTTCTTCGAAGAAACGTGTTGATTTTCTGTGTCAGGCCAAGCTGATCTAGATCGTCTTTTAGGCATATAGTCTCCGAATCCCTGGAGGGGAAGCAGTCCGAACAAGACGGTGAAGGCATACGTTTCGGGTGGCTTCCTCTCAGTTGCTCTTCTGTGCTGGAGCATTGGGTCTTCTCTTCCTGCTAACTGTGTGCTATGTTCCCCAGGGTCTTTTGGACATCTGGTGGTCAGCGGGGTGTCGTCCTCTTGATTGGCGCCCGCTGGGCTGAAGAGCTTCTCTGCTTTCATTTTTCGGATCCTCCACTGCTTCCCTTCTACTGTGAATTGTAGTGCTGTTGGGAAATTCCATTGGTATGCTATATTCATTTCCTGAAGCCACTTCGTCATTTCCGGAGACTGAGCGGAAGAGGTCCCTTGCGAACTCAGGACCGAGGATGGGACTCCCTGTATGCGGATGTTGCGGCGAGATCGGTTTTCACTATCTTTTGTTTTATGTTCAGGGCTTTGCATCTTGCCTCAAGTGCCGTTAGCCTGTCGGACCGCTCGCCCACCTCGAAGTTTTGCTTTCCAAGGGTTGCCTGCATATTCGCTATTCTGTTTGTGTGTGTGTGTGTGTGTGTGTGTCTGAGTCTCATCAGTGATTTAGTGCCCCTCTGACATTCCCTGGTCATGGCAGCGAGCAGCTCCTTTAAGTCGGACTTGATCACTGATTGTGTTTGGGAGTCTCCCCTTGAATTCAGATCCGCCGCATGGATCATGACTTCAATATGGTCGCCTCTTAGCTTTGTCTGCTGTCCCCACGGCCAGCAGGGTGGAGATAATTTTACTGGATTTGGCCATACTGTGTTCTTCCCGCTGCTTCATGCCCTTTAGATGCAAAGGTATGACCGCTGCCCATCCACAGGGGTGGCACTGGTGGTTATTGGTGTTGGATTGCGCCTTTGCGGGGCTGTAGGCTATGCAGGTTGCATGAGGGGGAAGAGGAGGGGGCTTGGCTGCGATTGCTTGTGTGCTGAAATGCTGGGTGGGACGATCCTCACTGAGTGCTGTGCCTGGGTAATTGGCGTGTCCCCAGGCCCCCCCCCTCCCAAAAAAGGTGGTCTAGCGACCTTGTAGCAATCAGATGGGTAGAGGTGCGGGAGTTGCAGTAACTCCTCACCTCTTAGCAGCTGTCGTCCCTGCGAGGCGTCCCGTTCTCTCATGGACCCTCTCCAGCTTGCTGAACTGTCCTGGCGTCGTCCCCTTGTAGGACTAGCAGCCCCTTTTTCACAATGATCCGGGACGCTCCAGCAAGCACCCGGGCTGACAGGCTATGAAGGCTGACTGTCATGACTTCAAGGGGAGCTCTGGTCCCCAGCCAAGCCTCCCAACTCCTTCGCTAAGGCGGGGCAGGCGCGCAGAGCCTCAGGACTAGGTAGATCGGTTCATCAGCCCCCTCAACTTCAGGTCTCGCAAGGGGCATGCAGTCGGGCGGTCTCCTTCTACCGCCCTCACGAGCGGCCGGATCCGGCCCGCGCCACCATTTTGAGCCCACGGCTCACTGCCATGGTCCTGCCAGCTATCTCAGCGTGCGATGAACCGGGCGCTCCCCATTGCTCCCGTCAGTGCACGGAGCGTTCCGGCATACGCTCCCCAAGAATGGGACAGAAATGGCATGTGTAGGCACCCTGTATGTGTCTGCCACCGGGCTAGGGCCGGGAGCCTTCAATGAGCCATGTTACGCGCTCCAGCTCCAGGCCACACCGTGACCCTCTGTATAGCTTAAACCTGATTCATTAGTGGTCACCACTACCAGGAAGAGGTCAGGCAATCCCCTGGCGTCAGCCGAGGCCCCGCCAGACTAAGACAAATCTATACTTTCAGCAGAAAGGTTGCCTCCTCGGTGGCATACCAAACCCGAATCGGCAGCAACGTTACACTTCTAGCTAGTTACGGCTGCCACAAAAGGATAACCTGGAACGCCAAGTCAAAGCTGTCCCGGAACCCCTCAAGTCTCAATTGTTTAAATACTATTGCAGAGGGCAAGCTGATAGCAAACTGCATCCTGAAAAATAACCTTGATGCAGCAGATAATGCCGGACACATCATAGCTGGTACTCTAATTGAGCGCCACGCGTGGCTCAGACAATTAAGGTTTAAGTTAGAAACTCAAGCCACCCTCCTAAACATGCCGGTGGAGCCTGATGTACTGTACGGGAAGGCCGTTGAAGACCACCTTAAGCGTGTTTAGGAGGAATATGACGCTGTCAAATCCCTTGGCCAGTTAACAAACCAGCCCTATGTTCAACGGGTTCCTCAAACAAGACGGTTTCGGGGTCAAGGTGCTCAACGTTCCTCATGCTATACTCTGGGCAAACAATCCTCATCGTGGGGCCCATCCCAAGGACAAACTTCCTCTTCTAGTTTTCAAAGAGGAAATAAAAGGGCTAGAGAAAGAGGCAGAACCTCACCTGCGAGGGTCTCCACCCTTCCCAAACAATGACTCACCGCTACAGGTCCCCTCCCATGCCAATCCAGTAGGAGGCAGAATTTTCACACTTCAACCATGCATGGTAGGGGATAACGTCAGACAAGTGGGTGTTGTCCACCGTGGCAGGCGGGTATTGTATCGAGCTGTTAAAAATAAAACCCCCTACCGAGATGAAGTAAAGGTACTGCTGGAAAAGGACGCCATATAGATCGTCCCAGCAAATCTGGTAAACAAGGGTATTTTTCAACATACTACTTTGTGCCAATGAAAAACCTTTCCATATGCCCAGTACTAGATCTGCACGCTGCAAACAAATATGTCAAACCCAAAATGTTTTGCATAACCACGTTCCAAGAAGTAATCCCACTCCTAAAACTGGGGGGACTACATGGCCCTGAAAATATCTGCGTTTCAAGATAGCAGGAGTTAACTAACCGTTCAAGGTACTCCCCTTAGTCATCAAGAGTATTCACAAAAGTACTCGCAGTTGTGGCAGCACACCTGCGCCGAAGGTCCATCCCAGTATACGCTTATCTGGATGACTGGCTAATTACCGGGGGAATTTCCTCAAATTTGTAAACAAAATACTCAAGACAGTAGACCTTCTTTTCAATGTGGGCTTCTGCATCAACGAAAAGAAATCAAGCCTAGTCCCCAGCCAAATCAATTTCTAGGGGCTATTCTAGAAACAGAGGAGGAGCTGGCTTTCACCTCCAAAAAATGCTATTGGTAGTACCTCACTACAAGATTGACCGCCAGATAACTGTGCGCAAAGCAATGCGCTTGTTCGGGATGACGGCCTCATGCATTCACCTGGTTCCACATGTGCGCATGCGTCGATGCAGGAATGGTTAGCAAAACAATGGTCTCAGGCAAGCGGTCAGTGGGACGATCTAGTGGTTGTTTCGCTAACCCTGGTACAGGCTCTTAGCAGGTGGTCCAGGGACAATCTGCCAAGAGGAAAACCCTTCTGCGTTCCACAAGCATAGGCGATCCAAACTCCAGACTTCTCACTCGCCGGGGGGGGGGGGGGGGTGGTTGCTCACTTCCTTCACCACACAGCCCACGGCCAGTGGACACATGCTACTGCCCAAAGACATAAACTTCCTAGAATTCTTGGCAGTCCTCAAGGCTCTTCAGGACTTTCAGCAACATCTTACAGGTCAAACAGTGTAGTTCCTCACAAGACAGCACCACGGCCATGTTCTACCTGAACAAGCAAGCAGGCACCACACACCCTGTCTGTTCATGCTATCCGAAAGAATTTGGAAGTGGGCATGCAAGCGGAATATGTTCCTAACCTCTCAACATGTTCCAAGGGAACTCCATTCTCTGTCAGACACTCTAAGCAGATACCTTCTACCAGAAGAACACGAGTGGCAACTCGACAGATATCCCAGACAGAATATTCTCACAGTGGGATCATCCTCCATTAGACTTGTTCTCGTGAAGCCTAAACACACAATGCCCAGACTGTGCCCAGGTTTCTCCAACCATGGTCCAAGGGGAATGCCCTGTGGATGAACTGGTTTGGGAAATTTTCTTGCGCCCCCCCCCCAATTGCCCCCCAACACCACTCCTGTGCACAAGATGCTCCAGGGACAAGTAACTCTAATTCTGGTGCTCCTATGTGGGTGGGACAACCTTGGTTTCCACGCCTGCTCAAACTGGCGATGTGTGACCCAATCAAGCTCCCGTGCCCACACAACATGCCAACACCACAGGGGAACTATGAACTTCGCAGCATGGCTCCTGAAGTCATAGGATTTTGCCAGTTGAATCTTCCACAAAGGTGTATGGATATCTTAAAAGGGGCACTAAAACCCAACACCAGACACTGCTATTTGAATAAGTGGAAGAGATGTGTGATCTGGTGCACGTCACAAACACTAAACCCAACAGTATGTTCCCCAGCTGACATTCTACATTACATGCTTTACCCACTAGACTCCAGCCTAGTATTCAACTCCATAAAAGTGCATCTGGCGGCCTTACGACCTTACACCACTTCACAAAACAAGGTGTCCTGGTGGACAGTTCCTGTAAGTAAAGCATTCATGGAAGGGGTAAAGAGGCTATACCCCTCGATTTGTTGTGCTCTCCAAGCTCAGGAGTCCACCCTCTGAGCCTATGCACAAGGCCAGCCTAAAACATCGGACTTAAAAACTGCGTTCTTAGTAGCTATCGCCTCTATAAAACGAGTCAGTGAGCTATAGGCTTTGGACGTACAAGACCCTTTCTTCATAATAAACAAGGTCAAGCTTGTCTCAGAACTCATCATAGGTTCTCACCTAAATTAATTTCAAAGTTCCATGTTACTCAATCCATAGAACTTCCTACCTTCTTTCAAAGTCCATGCAACGCTGCAGAAAGTAGCCTCCGTACACTTGATGTATGGAGGGCGGTCTTGTAATATGTGAACAAAACTAAACCTTTAAGGAAAATAGACCAACTCTTTGTTTCCATAGCACCTGAAAGGGAAGGCGATCACATATGAAAGAAAGCCATCTCTTGAAAGCCAGGGGAAGGGAACCTCTTTGTTGTAAAGTGAACTATTTGAATCATGGGGGAACTATTTTTATCATGGGGGAACTATTTTTATCATGGGGGAACTATTTGAATCATGGGGGAACTATTTGAATCATGGGGAAGGGAAAACGCTTTTCCACTTAAGAGCTGGAGGAAGCACGAAACTATTATTTGGAACACTTATCATTTGGCAGCCGACCTCCCTACACATAGGGCCTCATTACAAGCCGGTCCGGAGGCCACGGTGGCGATAAATCCACCACCACCGTTGTTTCCGGACCAGCTGATTCCAAGTCCTGTAGGCGGGAGGTCTGACCTGGCGGAAGTAACACTACCCGCCTGCAGGCGGACATGGAAACACTGGCTCTATCATAGACGGAACCAGTGTTTCCATGGTCCCCATCCCCATTAAGTCCTATGGGACCCAATGGGAATGGGAATGGGATTTACTGAATTCTCCCTCCAGAATTACTGGGTCACTGGGGTTGTAATGCCCCGGTGATTCCGGCAATCACAGAGGCAGAATGGTATTACTGGTCCCGCGGCAGCATGCCTGTTTTTCCGGCATGGCTACCGCCGGACTCGTAATGAGGCCCATTGTATTCAGTTAGATGTGAGGGCAAGTATAGAGTTTGGACACAGAACGATATTTGCTTTGAATTTCCTGACGCAGACTATCCTTTCATTTAGGCAGGGAAATCCCACCTTGGCTTAGGGCAAGTTGAGCATTTTCCCAACCCTCCTTTTTTAGTTAATACATTCACAATGCCTTCACATCATAATGAATCATGGTTTGAAAAATATTCCTTTTACCTTCCTTAAAGGGTTGTGTGAATGAGACAATAGTTTGATACACCACTTCCTTAAGGGTGTCAACATTTTTTTTTTTCCCAAAGACATTTCTGCTGTTAAGGAACTATTGTTTGAAATGGACAATTTTGCTATCCTACCTGCGATGGTCCAGGGGAAGCGAACCACCACCCCTGGATCCAAGGATTATTTTGTTGGATTTTATGTATTTGGTTTTGCAAACTTCTAACTGATTCAAAAGTAACATTTATCTTACACATTTGGTTGTTTGTGCTTAGTGGCTTAGTGTGAGGGTCCGATATGTTTTGGACACAAGGACAGGTTGCATAATTTTGACGACGAGATACTGACCTTTAGTATTAGTTGCCTAGGGATGGGAACACAAAAGCCTTTATCCAACCCTATAATTTTAGTAAAGATGGGTAATGTTGAAAACATTACAACTTTGTGTCCACCTCTCTTCCGACACCTCAATACCTGAACTTTATCTAACCTTTTTGACTTATAATCCTAGTACTTGTGGAGTGGATATACTTTGGAATTGGTGACCTTTATTTTGGAATTGATAAGAGCTAGGGAAGCTTGTCTATGCTTTTTTTTTTTTTTTTTTTTAAACCGTTTTTATTGCATTTTCAACAAACAAAACCAATACAAACCAAATGCACAGTGCAGATATCAATAGTACAATTTTGTCATTGTTCATTACTCAGTTTTAGTCACTGCTCCCCTTAACCCACCCCCCCCTTACAAGCCTGTTAATTCTATTCACTCTGTATCCGCACCGCGTGGTGGGTTTTGATTTTCAGTGGATTCTGTCAGATCTGTTATCGTTCCAAACAGTTCCGCTATCAACAACTTCCATGCCATCAGGGTTCCCACCTCTTCCTCTCCCCGTGTGTTAACTGCACACCATAGTCTCCGCCTCCGCCCACTTCTGCAACTCATTCCACCACATCTCCACACGTGGCCTGTGACAAGCCTTCCATCCCATGGCTATCCTCCTTTTTGCAAGCACACTTGCTAAATCCTTCAGTTTGTTGACATGCTTCAGTTTCTGCGACCTGGGGAACCCTCCAAGCAAGCAGGCCCAGGCTGAGTCTATGACAATGGTGACCCCCTTTTCCGCTAGTTTCCCCGCTACTTCGCTCCAAAAGCGCTCAATCACCAGGCAGGACCAGAACATATCAGCCTTTTCCTCATCACATTTGGGGCATACTTGTCTACCTGCATTTTCAAACCTCGATATTCTCAGGGGTGTCATATAAGCCTTGTGCGTAATATATAATTGTATCTGTTTCAATCTAGAATTTCTTGACACCTTTTTATGATACCCCAGGGCACGCTCCCACATCCTGTCCTCCATTGGGGCTCCCACCTCCCATTTCCCAATCTAGCCTCAATTGCGTTAGTTCTTTCCCAACCTTGGACATCATCATTTCGTACAATCTAGAAATTCATGCCCTCCCTCTGCTATATCATATATCATGTCTACGGTTACATCTGGCTCTTCCTCTTGTACTGTCTCAGGCCAAATTTTCTTGATTTCCTGCACCAGTGTATGGTATGTTATATACTGACCTACGTGCAACCCCACTTCCTCGCCAAGCTCTTCGAAATTTACGATGGTCCCCTCCTGCCAGACATCTCCCATTGTTACCAACCCCACCGGTTCCCAGTGGTGCCTTATTATCATTCGTAGCTGCTCTTCCCCTCCAGCCAGCGCCACCAGCGGTATCTGCTGGGAGCACGGGACTGGGTTTTCCATCATCCGGCATGCTCGGCGCCAGATCCTCCACCCGAGCACCATCATCCCAGGACGTGCTATCATTTCTGACTTGGGCAGCCAAATCATCTCTTAAGTAAAATGGGGCACAGTCTGCTCCAAACAACCTGGATTCAGTGGTTTCCTCGTCTGAGAGCCATTTAGCGATGTATTGCAGTTGCCCCGCTAGATAATAGACCTCATAGTTGGGAAGCCTTATTCCTCCTTTTTCGTAAAAGTTCTGCATCTTCCATAGTGCCACCCTATTCCTGGTACCCTGCCACAGAAAATCCCTGCACATACCGTTCAGCATGGTGAAAAACCTCCTAGGTATGAGGTATGGGATGTTCCCAAAATAATGTAAAAGCCTGGGCAAGACCACCATCTTGAGCATTGCACTTTGCCCCAATTTCATACTCTTTTCAATTTTCGCTATGGCTACCTCAGTATTATTCCTATGTTCTTTTTCCACCGTGTGGTACACATCTATCCCTAGGTACCGAAAGGTACCCACAGCCCAAGGAGCTTGCAACACCGGCAACTGCCCGATAGGGGTCCCCTTATAGCTGCCCAGTGGGAAAATAATAGACTTCTGAGGATTCACCGCTATGCCAGACAGCCCTGCATACCTTTCCATAACCTCCAGGATGTACTGGAGATTCTCCTCCGGGTACTTCAGGTACAACAGCAAATCATCCGCTTACAAGGAGATCAGATGTCGCTTTCCTCCCACCTCAATGCCTATAGTATCATACCGTAGTCTAAGGTATATAGCCAAAGGCTCTAGAGCTAATATGTACAACATAGGGGACCATGGGCACCCTTGTCTGGTACCTCTACCTAGTTGCCATCTCTCAGAAATCACGGCTCCCGTTTTAACTCTGGCCAACGGTTCACTATATAGCATCTTTACCCATTTTATGTATCTAGGCCCCATCCCAGAGCCCGCCAGGGCCGCCAGCAGCCATTTGACCGAATCGAAGGCCTTCACCGCATCTAGGGACACTATCGCCATTTCACCCTCGTTTTTGCTCGCCCATTCGACAACCCGATGGAGTCGCCTGTGATTATGAGTTATGTTCCTATTCGGAACATAGCCTGTCTGATCGGGGTGTATTAGTTTGCCAATGACTCTTCGCAGCCTGCTTGCCAAGACAGCTGTCAGTATCTTGCTGTCCTGATTTGGCATTGATAGTGGTCTGTAGGAGCTACAGCTATGTCCAGGCTTGTTAGGCTTAGGAAGCGGTATTATGATTGCCTCTCTAAGCGACTCTGGCAGCCGTCCCATCTCAAACGCTTCGTTTAGCATATCTAACATCGGGGGGAGCACTTCCGCTTTATACACTTTATAAAACTCACTTGGAAAGTCGTCTGCTCCTGGGGTCTTACTAGTAGGTAGCTGTCTCACTACTTCTAACTCCTCTAAGGTAATCGGTGCATCCCGCTCCTCTTTCTTCAGCACTTATTGTGGGCAGACATATGTCTTCTAGTGTTTCTTTTATTTCCTCATAACTGCTTCTCCAAATCCCCGCAGAGTTCTCTATAGTAATTTGCAAACTCCTGATTAACTCCCTCCTGGGTGTCAGCTACACTGCCATCTTCTCTTGTTATTGTCCTAATGGTGGGTCTAGGGGTTTCGCTCTTGCATAACCATGCCAGAAGCCTTCCTGGGTTATCTCCTCATGCATGCTGTCTCTCTATATATTTCTTATAATTAAGGTTACACAGCCTATCCCATTGCTCCGCACATTTCTGTTGCAATTTAAGTATCGGCTCCGTGTCTATTCCAGTATCATCATTCCCTCTTTGTGCTTTTTCCAGCTCCCTTTCTGCTTCATGTAAATCGATCAGGATTCCTCCCTGCAGGCTCTTAGATTTTGCTATAGCTACGCCCCGCAACACCACCTTAAAAGCTTCCCATAGCGTGCTTGCTGAGTCCACGCTACCCGTGTTCACCTCAGAGTAGTTTATGATCTCATCCCTTATATCTTCCCTAAAAAGGGGATCTTTAAGCGCCTCTGCCCGGAGCCGCCATGTTGGGATCCTCGCCCTTGGGGGGGGGGGGGGTATTGCCAACCAACAACTAGAGGCGAGTGGTCTGACAAGACCCTCGCTTTATATTCTACCTGCACCGTTTCCATCATTATTTCTGACGTGGCAAAGACATAGTCCAGCCTTGTGTACAACTGTTGTGGGGCAGAATAATGCGAGTACTGTCTTTCCTGGGGTGCTTCATTCTCCACACGTCTGCTAGACCAAAGTCGTCTAGCAGTGTCTGCAACGCTCTTGCTGCTGGGGCAGGTCTATCCAATTTCCGATCTGATCTGTCTACCCTGGGGATTAGTACACAGTTAAAATCCCCACCCCAGATCACCGCACTTCCCATACAAATGCTAAGATTGGTGCTCAAGGTTCTAAAGTATGTAGCCGTATTCTGATTGTGTGCGTATGTGTTCACTATACTTATCTCCCTGTTCTCCACCAATCCCCTTAGTATGACCATTCTCCCATCCGCTTCCGCAGTTACCTGCAACAAGTGAAAAGGGACCTGCGGTTGCACCCAGATAAGCACTCCTCTAGCTTAGGCAGAGTATGTCGAGCCCGCCACGACCCCTTTCCATTTTTTAATAACCGTTCCCAGCTTTTCCTGTGTCAGATGAGTCTCTTGTAGCAGCGCAATATCTATCTTTTGTCTATGCAGGTATAACATAACCTTGTTTCTTTTTAAATAGCTGTTGAAGCCCCTGACATTCCATGTGATTATCTTAAGGTCTCCCATGGCTTGTTATAGTCCCTCCCCCCCCCCCTCAGTGCAGTCCAGTTCTTGTTTCTGTTCCCATCTATATAGGTTCGTACCCCGATTCAAACTTCCCTTATCTACAAACACCTCAAACACCCCTCCCTCCCACCACCCTTCCCTTCCCCAACTTGCCCAACTCCCCATTCTCCTCCCCCATCCCCAACATCACCCCCATTAACTGTTGCCCAGCTCCATCCCTGGATCTCAGGCACCCTCGCATCTAGCTCTTTCTGGCTCCCGTCTGTACTCGAAGCTTTGCAGGGTGAGGTTGCCCTAGTGGCTAACCTGCTACTATTCTACTATTACTCGGGGGGGGGGGGGGGGGGGGGTGGGTAGGGTGCTTGTGTCCTGCCGCTCCTATTTAGTATAGTTCAAACGCATTTTGCTGTACACTTTGCGCATATATACTCGTTTCTATAATCAAGTCTTTTGAGATCGATACAGTCAATGGTGTCCCCGCTAAATATCAACTTTACCCGGTTGCATCCCATACTCATAATCACGATCATTATTTCTGCTGAGGTATCCGCTTTGCGTCACATCAATATACCTGCAATGTCCCCATCACTTATCGTGCTCCTCTCGAGCTTGCTCCGCATCTGGTTCTGGACAGCCCTGAAGGTTTAGCCATGTCATCGCTTCTTCGGGGGTGTGAAAAAAAAAATCTTGCTTTTGTACAGCACTTTCAATTTCGCAGGATACAGAAGCATGTATTTTATTCCCGCCATGCGTAACCTCCTTTTGATTGACACATAATTATACCGCTGTCTCTGGACCAACAATGTTTAGTCCGGATACGCTGTGATGGTGCATGAAGCCCTTTCAATCGTTCCTCCTTTATCCTCTTGCGATCCTTGTAGTTCAGTATTTTAGCGATTGCTCAGGGGGCAGGGGGGCAGGCCTCGGCTTCCTCATAAGGGCTCAGTGTGCACGCTCCACTGCAAAACCTTTTTCGGCCCCTATTTCTTGTAAAAGTAGGTTTTCAACATAGTTTGTAGGGTCTTGGCCTTCCTCCCCCTCCGGCAGGCCAACCACGCGGATGTTATTCCTCCTTGCTCTTCCTTCCGCTTCCTCCGCACGATTCTCCAGGTTAGCTACCTGCTGCTTCAGTACATGAACCTCTTTTGCATTGTTGGCGCTGGTATCCGAGTTGGTCTTCACTGCACTCTCCAAGCTGCTTGTTCTCTCTGCCAGCGCTCTAACATCTTGTCGTAGCAGGGCTACATCAATTCCTACTGCGTCTATCTTGGCCTCCAGGGAGGTGCGCAGGTCCGCCATCGCTGCCCCCCATGAGTCTCTCAGCTCCGTGATAGCAGCCAGAATCTGATGGTTTTCCGTTGCTACGGTGTTCTCTGTCCGTGCTGTCGCGTCCTTAGTCGCCGTGGTCACTGGAGATAGTTGCGTCTTGGCAAATGATTCCATTGTAGATTGCTTGTTCTTGTTCCTACTTATGGCCCCTCGCCCTTGCAGCCGCAGTTTGTGCCGGAGGTTATTTGGTCTCAGATGTATCGATCTTGCTCCCCTGATTTGATGTGGCCCCAATGCAGTATTTCGGGCCTGGGTCAATTTTTCAGGAAAGCCTCTATTTACGCTTGTTTGCTGGGTTAGTTCTCGAGTGGGTTGTGACCTCCCACGTTTGTCTGTTTTATTGCGTCACGGAAAGCACTCCTTTTTTTTTTTTTTTTTGTTCATTTTTTTTTTTTTCCTTTCCGTCCTGTTCACCTGGCTCTTTGTTGTGCACAGCTGCCTGTATCCTTAGTAGTCTTCTTCCCTTCAATTGTTTTAGCTTTTAGTATGCCTACTGTGCAGGAATAATACCCAGCAATCTGTGCAGCTCCTTTGTTCTGTTCGAATTAACACCCAATAAATTGCTTGGCTCAGCGGGCCACAATACTGCAGTTATGCCCGCACAGGTGTCCCCATGTATTACTGGAGTGCCTGACGCTCCTGTTCGGAACCGGCGTTACTCCCGGGAGCTCTTCTGGCCATCCGCCGCACCTCCGCTGTTATTATGCAGCCCCAGCGCATTCAACCTGTCTTTACACACGGGCGGCAGGGAGCCGCTCGCACAATGATTTCTTGTGACTGAGGGGGCCGCGCACGCTCCAGACGCCGGTCCCCCACCTTTGTCAACGTGCGGCTCCTGCACCCAAAACCTGGGTCCGCCCGTTGCTTGTGCTTGACATGGTAGCGCGCGATCTTGCTACCAGTCGCCGCTCACCATTCTGAGAGCAAAGGTCCACACGACCTATAGGATACAATGTCTCCGCATTCACCTCACGCTCGGGTCTCATTCAGCTGATCTAGCCATTGCGGTCGTCCGTCCTTTGTTCACCGCCATCTTGGATACTTTGTTTCCCTGATGCCGACAGCTTCGGTGTCAATTTTACCTCTCCTGCTCACCCGATCAGCTCAGTTTTTCTAGTGGTGGCGAAGCATCTGTTTACACGCTCGTGTTTTCATTTTTGGAATAGGCTGTTCATTTGAAATGCATGTTCTTGCGGATCGATGTCAGATCGCTGGAGCAGCTCTTCCAAGCACGTCCTTATACATGGCTGGTTAGCCACGCCCGCCAAGCTTGTCTATGCTTATCCTAAAATGTTTTCTATTTCGAATGCATCAGAGTATTTACCTGTGTTTCACTGGTTAGTGAATCAAATTCTATTATAATTCTCCTAATGGCGATTTTAATATCTGTTTTATTAGTGTTGATGTGAAAATATTTGACTTGAGGTTTTTCTTGCTTGGTGTGGATTTTAAAAGCCTAATAATAACCTTTTTATATTTGTATACTTGTGTAACTAGAATGATTGGTGTTGCTCTGTGTAGACTCATTGAAGCGCTTGAGACTAAGCCTTGCCGCTCTGCTACCTTACTGTGATTGGGTTTTGCTAAACTCTCTGTCTTCTGTGATGAATCGCGAGTATTCGCCCCTTCTCCCAAAGGGAGGAGCCACCCCCTTTGAGGATAGGGAGGTGACGCAGCTACACGAGAACATCCCTAGGGGTCTGGGCAAGTGGGACCTCACTATGAGAGATTCCCTCTTAGGGCACGACGACTCCCATTCCCACAAAGAACTCACTATGCAGGACATTTTATCTGCATATGTGGGACTGCCCTCCCTCAAAAACACTCTTTGGCATTAGGCAATGTTGAATCCAGCACACCATCTGAAGGAAAAGGAATACCCCTTTAAAAAGAAACTCTTATGAAAGTGGGACCAGTATACCAGAAGGGAAGGGAAGGGGTTGGGGGAGGGACGGTGTGCAGGGGAAACCCCCTGACATCAGAACACTATGAAGAGGCAGAATGGAACCGAACCGCAGAACTGCGAGAAGCTGAGAACGCCAAGTGCAGTCGCTGGAGGCCCGGCGAAGCAGTAATCCGACTGAGGTCCAGAAATCGTCCAGCATGGTGGCATGACCATGGAAGCATTGTGGAGGCCCAGGCACCTGTCTAACAACACAGAAACATGGAAGACCGGGAGTGTTGGCAGCTCCCATCTGCCCCTGAGCGCAGCCAGATGCAGACACGCCAAGACCAGTATGCATGTGAAGCCCAAACAGAAAAAGCGAGGGAGCAAAACAACGTACCCGATCGCATGCTGAGCATCGCAAGTCACCCAGGCAAACAAAGGTACAGAGGTGAACGGCAGAAGCGGTAGGCTGCCCTGGAAAGACTTAAGAAAGAGATGGGACTATGATTGCGATGAGGGCAATAATGGAATATTGAAATAGTATCATTTGTTATCTGACTAACTATTTGAAAACCTGAAGCATAACCATGATTGTGAATCACTAAGAAGGTGGAATCAAATATATTGGGCAAGACTGATAATTCCACAAGAGCTAATTCCACAAGAGATAATTAATGAGTGAGGTGACCACTTAATGAGAAACTGTCAAACATGTTATGAGTTGTGAGAAACCTGAGGGGTATTCTTCCAAGTCTATCCCGGGAATCCCTTCTTCTGGTGGCCAGAGAGGAACTGGCCCTCTTATCCTAATCCTAGGAGTAGACTAGTGGGGGAAGGACCACCTGTGTAGGGGAACCCGGGTTTGTGCCCAGGGGAATACTACAGGTTGGACGCTGTATTATACCGATGGAGAGGACGAGATCCCGGAGACCTTTGTAGGTTGTACTACATCTGCCTCCCTTCCTCCTAATGAAGCTCCCTTACTAGAATCCCACCACTCCTACAGAGTTTACCAGAGGGTAAAAAAAATAAAAGCCCAAACCCCTTTACAGTAGGAAACGACCTCTCTCAGAATCCTTGTTTTCATGTTGTCCTCCAAAATACTCCCGGTCATTCTTTTTCATGTCCCCTCCTGATCGCACTCCCAATCTGCTCAGACAAAACACTACCGTTCCCACAATTCCCTTCATCATTTTATGATAATAATCCCGGTCATTCCCGTTTGTTTCACAAACCCTACTAATCTCACCCGTCTGGATTTACCAAACCCCCTAGGAGGATGATTCGTTCCTCATGTCACCCCGCACCTGTTCTGTCACCAAGAACCACACACCTGATGGACCGAAGGGGTGACAGGAGAGAAGCGAATTTGCCCTTTTCTGGCCCAGACCCGCAAAGCCTCCATGCAAGGAATCTTAAGACCGTGAACCATAGCCAGAGTGTGTTGCAGCAGATGTCAACGGTACACACAGCATGCCTACGCTGAGAAGCAGGCCAGAGAAAAATGCCTGCTTCCGTGGTACCGTCATTGACTCCAGATATGAGGAAAGCCAAGCGGCTCATCACAGCCGATGAGTCGAGGGGAGAACTGATAAGAACCCAAACTGTGTTGAATGAAAGTCGCATATTAAGGAAAGTTCAATGAACTGTTAAGGGGAAAACCAGCTCCAAAGGGGTCCGGCACCATGTGGGTGCTCATTCAAGAGGCTCGGGTTGATCCCACGTTTGTTGAAACTACTGGTGCCAGAAGGCCCTAGGAGAGCCATAAAGAAAAGGTCAAAGTGGTCATACACGGGTCTGATCTTGTCTGAATGCCAGCAAGACAGAGCTCCTCCTCATCTACACACCTTCACCATCCTGTCCCCTCACTTTCTGGCCGGCCTCTCTTGGCCCTCCTCCTACCCCCACCTGCGAGGCTAAGTACCTCGGGGTAATCTTTGAGTCCACATTTTCCTTCTCCGCCCACAACTCTGATGTCTCTGACTTTAGTCAAACTTCCTACTGCACCTCCTCAGAGGTACTCTGCCTCTCCTTCCCCAGAAGCTCGCTGTCTCCCAAACTCGGGTTCTCTCTAGGTTGGACTATTGTAACAGCCTCTTTCTAATGGATTTTGTCCTCCAACGTATTCCTCCTTTTTGATATTCGCATTCAGCTTCAGCTGCTTTGAGAAAAAAAATTCTCGCCAGAGTGTGCGGTGCGTCGATGGTGTTGAGTCATCCCTCGAAGGCCTCCGTCGAAGTTGACGTCATCGGGTGTACAAGTGGCACGCGCAGCGCCTGTTGGCCTCAGTTCAGTTTTTCCACAGAACGGGTTTCTTCTGTGACTCGGCGCGCCTCATTAGTATTTCTACTACGTAGTTCGTTCTTCGACGGAAAATCATCGAAGAGGTCTTAATCCTCAACCCTGACTACCCCTCGCTCAGGTTTCAAGAAGTGCAAGGAATGCACTTCAAAAATTTCGATAACGGACCCACATCGATCGTGCCTGTGGTGTTTGGGAGAAGGCCACGACATGGAGGCCTGCTCGAAGTGCCAGGCGATGACGGGTAAAGCCCTGCGAGAGAGGAAAGGGATTACAGGTGGGTTGTAAAACCAAAACTGACCGAACCTTGATCGTCTGAGTTTATTTTCCTCGGCGCAAAAGTGAGGAAAAGAGGTTGAGATCCCGATCTGGCTCCCGTCACTCATAGTCTTTGTCAAAGCGATCGAAGAAGCGACGCCCCTGGTTGCCTTATTCATCATCAGACGAATCCCCCAGGAAATTAAGTGTCCCACCAAGCATTCTTCTGCAGAGTGGGAGGCATTTCGCCTAAAAATGCTTGAAGTGTTTGAGAAGGCCAAGTCTCTGTCCTCGCCTTCTATGGAAGCCGGCCGAAAGCGTTCTCGTTCTGACACTTGCACGCCCTCGAGCCTGGGTGATCGAAGAAAAACCCATCAAGATCCTTCGAGGTCTCTGATCGAGTCGTGAATAGCGCTCGAGGTCTTCAACGCTGTCCAAAGCTTGTCATACTCCGAAGGTGAAATCTTCGAAGGTAGTTGTCGAAGTCTATACGCCCTTGTCGACATTGCAGAAGATTTCTAATGTTTCAGTTCAGCCCTCTGAGCATGTTGCAGCAAAAGAAAGAGCTGCTAAACCAAAGCCTTCCACAAAACTGCCACCTCCTGAAAAAACGTACTCCTTTACCCAGGAAGGAATATTTTAAATCTTAGTTAGTCTTCAATATTTGAAGAGGAGGTTCCTTTTGGTCTAGGGTCTGGTATTCCCAATGTGCCAGAGTGTTTACTCTCTGAAGAAAGTAGAATGAGAAGACCTTATTGACACACTGCACAATGCCAGTGGTGTGGATATATCGCCAGAGACTGAATTTGGCAAACCAGAGCCAGGCGAACACGCGGACCCTTCTTATCGACACCTAATGTCAAGAGTATTTTAGGCAGGGCCAAACCACCAGCTCAGTTTATTCAGGATGATCTTAGACATTCTAGACCAAGGTCCACCTACAGACGCAATTTTACCCTTCCATGTGGCCTTACAAAATAGGGTGGCCAAGAATTGGGAGTCCCCGGATTCTATCCCTGCTATGGATAAATCCCTCACTAGAAAATACCACCCTTTCATTAGCGACCATGGCTATCTGTCCAAACACCCCACTCCTGAGAGTCTGGTGGTCCAAGCAGCCAAGGCTGCATCTAACAAGGCGGCGTACCCTACAATCCCTCCGGATAGGGACGACAAGCGTGTAGATGGATGGGCATGCAAGGTATTTTCAGATGGCAGTATGGCCTTAAAGTCGGCCAACTCCAGTTGTGCTTTAGCCAAGTTTTCATACACTCTGTGGGAGTGCATCTCCATGGCGGCAGGGTTCATACCAGAAGGGGACGAAAGGGAGGGTTTCCTAGCTATTGTTAGAGATGGAAAGGAGGCCATGCAAGAATCCCTTTAGTATGGATTGGACACTGCAGATAACGGCAGCAGGTCCATGGCTACTAGCACGGTTATGCACAGGTTAGCGTGGTTGCGGAAGTCTGGTCTCGCACCAGATGTGTAGTCCTGTCTTCTGAACATACCATCTGACTGGTCTCATCTTTTTGGCAACAACAAGGCTGATGCAAGTCTTGAGAGGTTGCAGACTTCGAAAGCGACTGCCTAATTTTTAGGGGCCACTGTTAGGCAACATCAGCCTTTTTGTTCATCAGGACAATCTTGGAGGGGCGATCCTATCGTTCCTACTCTTCGTATGGAAAGGCTAGAGGAATGGCCAGTCAGAGGCCAAAGGAGAAACCCTTGTGGTGGGCGAGGAAAAAGTGTAAAGCCAGCTCCAGCTTCTTTGCCATTAGCAGCTGCAGCAACCACCTCAAAACAGCTTTTAGAGCTTGCGTCACAAAACACCAGTGGGGGGCAGACTATCTCAATCTCTGCAAGAATGGCGAGACATCAGATGCCTGGGCTCTGGAAACAATAAATAGCCCAGGGTTACTGCCTTCCATTCTTCACGCAGCCTCACAACAATCCACCGGGGAAAACACTCTTTGAGGATTCCAGATCCGCTCCTTGTGTAGGAAATATTAACCCTGCTAGAGAAAGGTGCTATAGAACCGGTACCTGTAGCGGTGAGGAACAAGGGTTGGTATTCCCCATATTTTTTGATTCCCCATGAAGGACTGAGACCCATCTTAGACTTGAGATACGTGAACAAGCTCCTCGGGAAGGACACATTGAAGATGGTTACTCTTTTTCAGATTCTCCAGGCAATCCAACTTCAGGATTTGTTGGTGTCATTTGACCTTCAGGATGCTTATTTTCATGTGCCGATCCATCTCGAGCACAGAAAATACCTGAGGTTTGCCGTTGGCGGCTTGCACTATTATTTTCGAGTCCTGCCATTTGGATTGACATGTGCCCGAGGATCTTCACCAAACTGATGGTTGTGGTGGCAGCATATCTGGATCATCTCAAGGTCACCTGCCACTCCCTTCACAGTCTGGGCTTCTCCCTCTATTTAAAGAAGTCACAGACCTTCGCAACGGCTCTAATACATCAGAGCTGTATTGGACACATCCTTGGGAAAGAGCTCGCCACCCAAGACAAGGGCTCCAGAAATTCTTCAGATGGTTTCCAAATTTCAAAGTGCCCAAAATCTCCTGGCTTACGATTTCTTCAGGTTGCTCGGCCTCATGGCATCCTGCATTTTTCTGGTGCCAGAAGCCCGCCCGAGAATGAGATCCCTTCAATGGGCTCTGAGAACTCCATGGTCACAATTCTCAGGAAGGGTGACGGACCTGCTCCAAGTTCCAAGCAGGGTTGCTCAGGATCTCCTGTGGTGGGCCTGCAAGGACAATATTCTGAAAGGTTAACTTTTTTGTCAACCGTGGCTGGAGATTACAGTAGTGACGGATGACTCACTCATGGGGTGGGGAGCCCACGCCAACAATCTGACAGTCCACGGTTGTTGGAGTCCAAACTACACATCAACCTTTTGGAGCTGAGGGCAATCCGACTAGCGCTGAAAGCCTTCCTTCCATATGTACGGGGAAAGAATGTCCTGATAATGACGGACAACACAGTGGGCATGCATTATCTCAACAAAAGAGGTGGTGTAGGGTCACTACCACTGTGCAGAGAGGCAATGCAGCTCTGGTTCAGGAAGGAATCTCCTGATCGGTAGTTAACCTGGCTGGAGAGGAGAACACGACAGCGGACACTCTGAACAGGTAGGGTGCAGTGTCCCATGAGTGGGAACTAGCTCAGGAAGTCCTTCAAGAGATCTTCACCCTTTGGGGAACGCCTCAAGTAGACCCGTTTGTGACCGGAAGTGCGAAGGGTACTGCTCAAGGGAATTTCCTCGGAGAGGAGCTCTAGGAGATGCGTTCGTGGTGGATTGGGACTTCCCACTACTATATGCTTTCCCTCCGATCCCCGTCATTCATCAAATAATCAGGAGATTGAGACAGTTTGGAAACTGCATGATCCTAATTGCCCCGGATTGGGCCAAGTGAACGTGGTACCCGGATCTTCTCTCACAAAGGGGGGGGGACAGGTTCTCCATCTAGAGGTCACCACTCTCCACCTTCACGCTTGGTTTCTGAAAGGCTGAGATTCAAGGATTGGGTCCTCCCGGATGACGTCATGTAGGTGTTCTTTCGGCAAGAAGGCCAGCAACAAAGTCTCTGTACCGTTGCTGTTGGAACAAGTTTTGCGTCTGGTGCAGGGAAAGGAATGTTGATCCTTTTCTATGTGTTATTCCAGAGGTGTTATCTTTCCTCTTATTGGCATATAAAGGTCTCAATGTTGGGACCATTAAAGGTTACCTGGCAGCGCTTTCCATCTTCAAGCGCTGTTTGGTAGAGTGCTCCTATTTTAAAATTCCCTTGGTGATTCAATTCTTAAAAGGGCTCACAAAAGTGTACCCACCTTCTTTTCAAGTCCCAGTTTGGGACCTTAATGTGGTTCTAAAGTTTTTAAATGTGTGCCCCATTCGAACACTTGCACACATGCCCATTGAGGTTGCTAACATTTATAACCATATTATTGGTTGCATTAACATCTGCACGTAGAGTGAGCGAGTTGCAGGCACTTTCTTCCAGGCCATGTTTCATAAGGACAAGGTTGTGTTGTGGGTAAGACCATCCCTTCCCTAACGTTGTATCTGATTTCCATCTGAATCAGAAAATTGTTCTGCTGGCGTTCTACCCCCCCCGCCGCATCCCGGTAAAGAAGAGGAAAGGCTCCACAGGTTGGACCCTAAAAGAGCTTTACGTTTTTATATTTCTAGGTTCTCCAGACTCAGAGTGGATGACCTACTGTTTATTGGGTATTCAGGAAGAAAATTGGGTCAGGCTGTTTCAAAACAGACCTTATCAAGGTGGATTATACTTGGCATCTTGGAATGTTACAAATTGGCGGGCAAGGACCCTCCAGAAAGCTTGAGGGCTCATTCCACCAGAGGTATAGCCTCTTCGGCAGCCCTTCAAAGGGGTGTTCCTATCAAATCAATCTGTGATGCAGCAACTTGGTCTTCACTGCATACATTTACAAAGTATTACTGTCTAGATGCTTCCCACTCTCAGGATTTTGCCTTTGGTAAGGCAGTACTTTATTCGGCCATATAAATACTGACAACTTCAAATTCTACTCCCTCCTCCAAATTCTGCAATAGTGCTTTGTGAGTCTATCAAAGATGAGGAAAACGTTGGAGGACACAATCCATTCGAAGAACAAGTTACTTACCAACTGGTAACGTTCTTTTCGATTGGATGTTCCTCCAACTTATTCCTCATCGCCCTCCCATCCTACCCCTCTGTAGAATTTCCTATGCTGTTAAAACTTCAGCTCTCGCAGGGCTGTCTGTCTGCCTACACTGATAATCGACACGAACGAGAGGGAAAAACAGAACTGAGGCCAATGAGCGCCGCACGTGCTACTTGTACACCCGATGACGTCACCCACAATGGAGCCCTTTGAGGGACATCGACTCGACGCACAGCACCCTCTACCGAGAATTTTTGCTGAAGTTGGACGTGAATATCAAAAATGAGGAATACGTTGGAGGAACATCCAATCGAAAGAATGTTACCAGTTGGAACTTGTTCTTCTAAATCTACCTGTCTCTACGCCCTCTGCAACTAATCCAGAACTGCGACACTTGTCCTTGGCCTCAAGCCCTGGGATCGTATCTCTCCAGCGCTGAAATTTCTCCATTGGCTCCCACTGGATGCAAGGATTAAATTCAAAACTCTCTGCATTGTCCACAAGGTTTTCTGGGGCCTGGGTCCAAAATACCTTCTGCTAGCCCTGGCAAATACCTCCTTCCTTGCGCTCTTTGCTCCTCTACCTCCAACTCCCTCCGGGTCGGTCGTTTTTCAAAGAAGCGAACTGGGGGTAGATCTGTCTTCGGCTTGGGCCTCCCTCTGGAACAGCCTCCCTGCCACTCAAACTTGAGGAGAACCATCTCCGGTTCCGGAAGCACCTCAAGACCTTCCTCTTTACTTCTGCCTTCGCTCCCCCTGTTGATCTGTTCTCTCTTGGCACTGTTCACCTGGCCACCCTCTGTCCTCCGGGCCCAGGTACCCGCTCACAATCCTGCACTGCCTCCGGGCCATCCCTTGCACTGGGTTCTGTATCTGTACCCATACAGTTCACCCCCCACCCACCTTTTTCTTCCTGCACTTATCAGACCTACCCTGTCTGCTGCCTTAAACCCAGCTCTTGCCACTTGCTGGCTGGATGCACTACCACTGTTGTCTTTATTATTTATTAATCTGTTTTTCCTTTGCTCCGCACTTTCCACTTCTCTTCTCCCCCTGCATGCACTTTTTCCCTCCCCCGCGCACTTGCGCGTTCTCGGTGTCACTGGGCCTAGTAAGATCGTTGTTTTGTTATCCCCTGTTCTCCTCCCTTGCCATGTCGCGCTCTGAAACACTTGTGTACGAGCACAAAATAAATAAAATATCAATTCTATAGCAAAATCATCCCTGTAGAGTCTAAAGTCTTTGACCGACAAACCATTGAAAATGCAAAGAAAGTGATTCCTACATTGAGAGAGAGTAAAAGGAATCGCAAACTTGCAAGTGTGAAACCGATGGAGAAATGACAATAAAGAGGGACAAAGTCTAAAGTCACAAAAGTGAACCCGACAGGGGCATGTCCAGTGAACAGTTTAAAAAGACATTAAGATTTGTGAATGCCAAGGTGAAAATATCTTTGCAAAAGTCAGTGAACCTGACGGAGTGAGGCAGAGGTTTGAAAAGGGACTAAGCCCTTTAGGAGGATCCCGAGGTGAGAAGCCATCACCCCAATGACAAGTGAATGCAATCGAGAAATCATTTTCAATAGAAGCCACAGTGAACCCGATGGGAGGGAGGCTGATATTCGGGAGGATCTGAGCTCGTAAGAGAACGACCCAGGGGTGAGGAATCATCACCTCCAGTGCAATCCGAAAGTAACTTTTTGTTTTGTTGTTTTTGAATTTATCGGGCCATCAGAAGCAAGAAATCTAACCTCAACGGTCCTGATATCACCAAGAACTGTTTGGGGATCTGAAGAGGTGGCACCAGGGGTGAAAAGTAATCATCCAACGTGTAGACGGACAGGAACATTGTTTTTCTGATCACATCGGGCCCTCGGGGGCAAGAGACTTTTGTAGAAAAGAGACTTAACCACCGAAGGTCCTGATAGCTGAAGCTGGAACTTTCGTCTCGTGTTGAGAAAGCTTGAGCATGTGCTGTGCTCAAGAGTCGCACCTTGTCCTGTGCTTAAAACGTCGGGAAGGGAGACCCTGCGGCTACCACATTCTGACTTAACATTTGTGAACACTTCTTTCTCCAGCATTGGATCTTTTATGGATTCACATGTTGTGAATATTCCCTGTCGTCAGGCTGGGAACCTCGGTCATTTTCACTCCGTGTTTTCCTATGGAAAACTTTGACACTTTAGTGTCCTATCAACGTCCTTTTTGGGTGCTTTAGGCCCCCCCAATAGGACGTAGGGTATAAATAGCCCCGCCCCCGCGGCTTCCCTTCAGATTTCAACCGTTTCCAAAGTGTTGGGATCACCTCGTGTTTGTTTTTTGCACATGTTTGTACTACGGTGGTTGGTGATCTTTTCTGGTCCGAGTCTCTGTTCCAGCCCTGTGCGACTTGTGGGCTGAAGAAAGTGTATGAGGGGGACGGGCATATGGACTGCATTTATTGCCTCTACTCTCATCACTGTTGACTCTTGCGAGATTTGTAGAGGATTTTCGCAGAAGACCGTTAAGGACAGCAACCAGTGGTTGATTTGTTGGCGTAATGATGGTACCTACGCTGCTTCCGAGGTGAGTTTGGTGAGGAACTTGTCATCTGAGCGGCCTGTACAGATGGTGGATCATTGCCGGGCGGTGTCGGCTGAGCCTCCGGCAAAGAAATCTCGGCCGGCTCCTTGGTTGGAGGCCGGAAAGAGTGGTGGGGCCTCTGAGTAAGCACCTGTCGAAGGGGTCTGCTTCGTCCAAACATGGTCAGTCGGACCATTCCCGGGGATCTGGAGGTAGGCCTGAGAAATCGAGCACCAGTAAAGGGGCGGCTCAGGAGACGGCAAAGAAAGACATGTCGAAGTGCTCCTCTTTGGGGGACCAGCAGAGGTTTTCCCCTAGCCGAGACTGCTCGAAGCACCGGTCCAGCGTGCCTAAGCACACTGGTTTGCCTGGGAAATCTGTACCGCAGGTGGCGGTTCCGACGACGGCCTCGTTGACGGGAGTTTCGTCGACGGTACCTCTCATCTACAGTACCGTCGTCGACGGTTGTGTCATGGGCTCCCGCGATGGCCAGGGTTTGCTAAAGGGCCGATGCTGTTCTCATCGTCGAGGGAGGATATTGAGGATTTGGCACTGACAAGTGGCGCGTAGCAGGCTTCCGCCTTTGACTCGCTGATGCCGGACACCATTTTACATCCAGAGGCGGCTACTTTTTCGGTGTCCTCGGAGGTGGACGACAATCGGGAGCAGGTCTTGAGGCTGCAGTGTGTTGGACCTTCGACGTCGGGGGCCGTGGGGGCTGGCCCTGCTAATTACCCGCTGGTGAACCAGCAGGCTATGTTGTTGCTCCAGGTTCTGTCCACATTGCAATCCTTGTTGGGCCAGCTGGATTCGAGGTTACCCCATCTGCCTGTGGTTCCGGTGGGGCCCGTCATCGACGAGGCTGGTGTTCCGCCACGTTTGTCGGCTACGGCAGGGTTGTGGGGGGGCCCTCTGCTGGTGAGTGAAGATTGTCCTCGTTCCTAACCTGAGGAGGGTGAGCTGCTGGAGTCGGCCAGTGTGCCTCGTGAGTCCATGTCTACTGGCTCTTCGTCACCGACGAAGGACGCAATGTGGGATTCAGACAGGGAGGTGGAACAGCCTTGTAGTCCCGCACAACCTTTCCCTCCCGATGTGGGGGTGTTCCACACCATGATGGCTAAGGCATGTGTGGAAGTTGGTTGGGCTCCTGAGGAAGAGCGTAAGGAGTGCTTCCAGTTCGACCACATGGGCAAGAGACGGAAAGCTGTATTCTCTGTGCCTTTCCTGGACCACGTGTGGCAGGAGGGCCTGCGCACGATACGACATCCCTTCTCAGAACTGGCTGTTAAAGGGAGGCTGTAGAAGTTTAAGGCCCTAGACTCCACTCTGAAGTGCGTAGTCTCAACCCACTCCTGAGTCGGTGGTTTCGGCGGCATCCAGTCTTAAAGCCCGGAGTCAGCACAAGTGTGTTACCCCTCCGGACAGTGACACCAGGAGACAGGATGCCTTCGGGAAGGTGGTTTTGACTGTTGGGCCGATGACGATGAAAGCGGCCAACTCCCTGGCGATCATGGCACGCTATGATCGTGAGATGTGGCATCGGGTGGCACCTATTTTGGAACATCTGCCGGAGGAGCATCGCAAGGCCGCCATGCTTTTAGTGTTTGAGGGGGAGCAAGCTTCCAATCACAGTATTAATATAGCCGTGGACGTAGCAGAGTCCGGCTTTAAGCAGATTAACAACGGCGTTGTGCTGCGTCGCCAAGCCTGGCTTAAGTGCACAGACTTTCGCCCTGAGGTGCATTATAAGGTCCTGGACATGCCTTGTGAAGAAGCAGTTGTCTGGAGACAAAATTGATGAGGCCTTCAAAGGTATGAAGGAAGACACTGAAACTGCTAAATCGTTGGGAGCTTTGCAGAGTGGGCGCTCCTTTCGTCCGTTCCGAGGGGCTTTGGGACATTCCCGGTTTACTTTCAAGAGGGACCAAGGTCACAGTCGATATGGGTATTCCTCCCAGGGGTATAGGAGGTCAGAGCAGAAGAGTCGGGACTTTCAGACCTTGAGGAAAAGAGTGGCACAGTCCTTCTCTAAAGGGAGACAGGCTAAGCCACACCAATGACTGTCTTCAGGGAAACCTGCTTGGGGGGGGAGGGTAGGGTGGCGCTGCACATGGAGAATGGTGCAAGATTATGTCGGACCGTTGGGTGTTGGACACAGTGCGTCTGGGTCACTCACTGGGTTTGAAGTGTTCCCCGGTGTTAGGCAGAAGCCTGTGCAGTTCCCTCTGGGACCACTACAAAAGATTTAAGACTACAGGCGTTTGGCAGTAAACCCACTTGGTAGCAGTCTGTACCACACAGATTCTCTTGGTAGCTGTGGCTGAGCAGTCAGACTTCCCTCAAGAAGAGTTGGGCAGTATACAGAGTATTCACAATCGGTCAAAAGAACACAGTAGAACAAGTAAACACTGACCAGAGCTTGGTGTAAAAGAGATATAATTATTTATTTAAAACCACATCTAGTAAAACACAGGCACTAATGTTAAGCAGTTCAAAAACACGGTCACTAAAAGATATACACTCCCTTAAAAGAATATTAGACAATTCTTAAGTAAAGCCCCACTTATTTTCAGACAGCGGTGAGCGCTTAACGCAGATGGCACTCTAATAATTCGTTTTAAAAAGGGAGAGAAAAGCAGAGTATAATTTGAAACCGATCCCAACACTTTCACAAGAACACAACAAGAGAGGAAGGCAAAGTAAAACCGTTAAGTTAGAGTTCAGAAGGCCGGATCCGCTTTAAGAGGATCAGAACGAAATGTGTCCAAGGTCACACGGTTGAAGTGCACAAAAGTCTTGCGAAGGTTCAGAAAGAGTTGGACCAAAGAAAGGGACCAGTTAGATAGTCAAGGCGGCCAGCCCAGTCCAGAAGGTTAAGGGATTATTATTACCGTGTAGCAATCTTTAGAAAGGGAGGCCTGGCGGACACGGTACCTTAAAGTGGTGAGAATACTCCAGCGGGGGCAGTTGTTCCTGGCAGCGGATGCAAGTCGGTGCTTCATCCGGGGGAAGAGAGAATCTTGTCGGGGAGAAAGACAGGAGTCCGTTGCACTGCCAGGGAAGAAACCAGCCGCAGAGTTCTCAGGTAAAAGGAGCGGTCCTTTTATTCGCGGTCCAGTGGTAAGTGGCTATCTGGTTGCCGGGGTGCTTGGCACGGGCAATTCGACCACAAGACGTCCTGGGGATGCGAGGAAAAGAAGGTGAACTGGTTGTGCCCACAAGTCAGGGGAAGAAGCATCTCCAGCAGGGAGATCTTCTCTGTTGTCGGGAAGTGGTGAGTCGGTTCCGCAGGCCTCCACCGGTGGTGTCGTGGTAGGTCGGCTCAGCTTCTCCCTCGTCGGATTCTCAGGTCCTGTGGCGACTTCTGAAGTTCCAGTCCCCAAAGCCCTGCTTTTATGCAGCACACCCCCATTCACTCAGCCTAGCTGTCAATCAAACTTGCTAAGTGGTGAGCCGGCCGGCTCACCACTTGAGCCAATCACACAAGAGTGCGACTTGAGTTGCTAAGGTAACTCATTCCAGGGTGCCTAAACCCCCTCCCACACCGTCTGTGGTACCCAGACAGAGTGGCACCACTTTTGCAGGCTTCTGTGGAGAAGCCTGCCAAAAAGTGGAATAAAAGGCTCGACTTGGGTTGGAGTCACAGAAGAGGACACAAACGCCATTTTAGAATCGAGTCCTGGCAAAAAATACCAACCGGCGAATTAATATTAAATAAATAAACCGGCAGTATGTTCGAGGCTATGAGAATTAAATAATTAAAGTTGGTAGTCTCGAACAATGGGAAAATCCCATAGGGGATATATTCGTGCTCGAATATAAATAGTATCCACTGCCACCAGCCAAAACTCGATCAGGGGGGACGGAGACGTGCCCCCGCGATTAACAGACCCCAGGGCAATCGAATTGCCCCGACTAGTACGTGCACAATATGATGGTTTGTACTGGTTTCTGTTCATAATTTGGGACTAGTAAAGCCAATGGTGACTTTACATACCCTGGGAGACCGTAGTCAGTCCCAGGGTATGGAGTCTATGGTGGGGTGTCACTATGACACCCCGGTGTCACTGCACGGAGGGTGCTGTGTAACACGCATAGTAAAAACATATGAGGCCCTATGGGGTACAGGACCCCATAGCCCATAAAACACATTAGCTGTCAAAGGAACACCATAAATCATGTCCAAGAGTGGGAGAAAGAGTCTCACTCTTGGCAGGAGAAAAAAAACAAACTCCAGAAATCCAGCAAAGCTGCTGGGGGTCTCACTAGGTTAGGAAATTCAGCCTAAAGAGAGAATTCTCCCTAACACCCAGTTTCCATTCCTCCAGTGGATACCGTGCAGCCTCATCTTCACATCCTACTGCAGGAGGTTATACTTATGCTGCAGAAAAGGGCTATAGAATGGGTTCCGGTGGCCAAGAAAGGTCAAGGGGTTTATTGCCGTTACTTTGTCGTGAAGAAACCCAACGGCAAGTGGCGGCCCATTCTCAATCTTCGGGCGTTGAACAAGACCCTGCAACGCCTGAAGTTCAAGATGCTCACTCTTCAGGAAGTCATTCGGTCAGTGCAGCCGGACGAGTTTCTGCCGTTGTTGGACCTACAGGACACATACTTACACATCCCCATGTGTTGACGGCACCGCAAGTTCCTGTGGTTTGTCGTAGGAGAAGATCATTACCAGTTTCGGGTACTCCCGTTTGGTTTACAGTTGTCTCCCCGGACGTTTACAAAATGTTTGGCGGCGTGGCTCCGCCGGGAGAGGCATCACGTATACCCGTACCTGGACGACTGGCTGGTGCGGGGTTCGTCGCCAGTGGAAGCGCAGGAAAGTCTCGGAGCTACCATGCAGCTGTTGCAACGGCAGGGCTTCGCCGTAAACTTTGAGAAGTCTCTTCTGTCGCCTTCCAGGGACTTGGTGTTTCTGGGGTCAGAGTTTCAGACATGTCTGGGTCTTGTGAAGCCTTCGGGCGAGAGAGTGTTGAAGCTCTGGCAGCGGAGTGGAAGATTGTTTCAAGGGTGTTGGTCCAGACCTGCATGTTGCTGTTGGGGGCCATGGCGTTGTGCATTCCACTAGTGCCGAACTGTCGTCTCTACATGCGGCCAGTGCAGGAGTTCCTTGTGGACTGGTGGGCTCAGTCGAGGCTCATGGTCAGACAAGGTGGTGATCGACAGTCTGGTGGACGCTCTTCGCTGGTGGCAGTGCTCAGAAAAGCTGGTTCGGGGCATGCTGTTGATGGAACCGGAGTGCCA
Organism: Ambystoma mexicanum; assembly: GCF_040938575.1. Lineage (NCBI taxonomy): Eukaryota > Metazoa > Chordata > Amphibia > Caudata > Ambystomatidae > Ambystoma > Ambystoma mexicanum. The sequence goes on from NC_090925.1 coordinate 360,582,551, forward strand.
ATTCACGACTGTGGCGGATGCCTCTCAGACAGGATGGGGGGGGGCACATCTCAGCGGCTCACAGTTGCAAGCCCTGTGGTCTCGATTCCACATAAATGTGCTTGAGTTGTGAGCGGTACATTGGGCCCTGAAATAGTTTCTGCCCTGCATACACAACTCGGTGGTGAGGGTGTTGACAGACAATAGCACACAATGTTTTATCTCAGAAAGCAGGGGGGTACGCATTCCAGGATGCTGTCGAAAAAAGCGCAGGATCTTTGGCATTGGGCTCTGTTGCACGACATTGACATTGTGGCGTTTCATCTGCCGGGAGTGCTGAATGTGCAGGCGGACGCGCTCAGCAGGGATGTCTGTCCGCTCCACCAATGGCAACTGTAGGAGCAACAGGTGTCCATGACCTTCTGGAAATGGGGCCATCCTCCATTGGATCTGTTCGCTACGAGGGAAAACAAACAGTGCAGGGAGTGGCAGGCTTACCCTGAGTCTCTAGGGGATGCGTTCTTGTGGACAGGCCGGTTCGCTTATGCCTTTCCTCTGTTTCCGCTCATTCGACGGACCCTCCAGTGGATTTGGAGATACCCAGGCCGTGTGATTCTGGTGGCTGCGTTCTGGGCCAGGCAGCCGTGGTTCTCGGATCTCCTTCATCTGTCTGTAGCAGAGCTGATTCGGTTGGAAGCAATGCTGGACCTTCCGTCTCAGGACGAGGGTGCTGTGTGGCACCACAATCCTGGATCTCTCAGCCTGACGGCTTGGCTCCTGACTTCTCAGAGTTTGGCCTGCTAAGGCTGTCCAGTGACTGTCGACGAGTTTTTGGAGGCAGCAAGAGCACGGTCCACGAATGTCTCCTATTCATGTAAATGTGGAAAAGGTTTTGTGTGTGGTGTAAGGACCAGCCGGGGGTGTACCCTTTGAACATTTCACCTGAGCAAGTTCTTCCCTACCTGTTTATGTTGGCGAAAAGGAGCCTGGCGCTCTCATCCATAAAAGTTCACTTGGCAGCGATTTCGAGATTTACTCGGAGGAGACATGCGCTCCTCTGTTTAGTGATCGTCTGGTCAAACATTTCTTGAAGGGGTTGTTCGTACTTTTCCCCAGTGAAGAAATTTCTTCCAGTGTGGAGCCTTAATGTGGTTCTGTCCGGTTTGATGAGACCACCGTTTGAACTGATGTTGACGACTCCTTTGCAGTTTTTGTCCTGGAAGGAGGCTTTTCTGGTGGCTATTTCTTCGGCTAGAAGGATGTCTGAGTTGCAGGCGTTGGTTGTGGACCCTCCATACATGCGGTTCTTGGACAAGGTGGTGTAGGCTAGTAATCCGCACTTTATCCCAAATGTGCCGACGGCTTTTCATAAACTCTCTTCTATTGTGTTGCCTTAGTTTTTTGCTTCAGCCTCCACGCCTGCAGAACGGGCTTTGCATTTGCTGGATGTGAGGAGAGCGTTGAAGTTTTATTTGAATTATACTTGCGATTTCAGACAATCTAGGCAGCTGTTTGTGGCGGAAGGCCCATCTCCAAACAAGGACTTTCTCGTTTGGCGTCCTCTGCTATTTCGTTCTGTCACATTAAAGCTGGAAAGCCTTTGGAAAGGACTCTAAGGGCACATTCAACGAGGTCTACGGCTTCGTCGGTGGCATTATCGTTAGGGATTCTGCTGGCGGACATTTGCCAGGCGGCATCCTGGGCAGTGTCACATACCATTACCGGGCATTACTGTCTGGAGCGGCAGCATGGTGAGGATGTGCAGGTGGGACGGGCGGTCCTACGCCTGCTTCAGTAAGGTAAGCCCCGCCATGCATGATTGGTACTGCTATGTAATCTATTTGCAGCATGTGAAGCCATAAAAGAGCCAATGCTGGGTAAGGGAGTAGTTTCTTACCTGTAACTCTATTTCTCCACCGTTGGTATCTTTCATGGATTCACATGCGCCCACTGGCCGCCCCTGCAGGCAAACCTGGTTCGGGTTTCCTCTACTTTGGAGGTTAAAATCTGAAGGGAAGACACGGGGGCGGGGCTATTTATACCCTATGTCCTATTGGTGGGGCCTAAAGCACCCAAAAAGGATGTTGATAGGACACTAAAGTGTTACCGTTTTCCATAGCTAAGTTAAAATGACTGAGGTTCCCAGCCTGACGACTGGGAATATCCACAGCATGTGAATCCATGAAAGATGCCAACGCTGGAGAAATGGAGTTACGGGTAAGAAACTACTCCCTTCTTGTGAATCCTATCCCACACACTTATGTATTTAGTTGTAAGGACTGGCAATAGGTTTTTCTTAGTATATTTGACAAGATGCCACTAGGATTGTCTTAATAATATTTGATGGTTGTAGCTTGCTCCCATCTCAGTTTTAGGTTTAGATTAGGTGTTTTTCCAACCCTCATATACAGTTGAATAAACAGCCTTGGATACCATGCCTTCCTTACAGAACTAAAAGCACTGAGTGAACCAAACTAGGAGGGGGAGTCGATTTAAGACACTAACAGTGGGGGCACTCTCAACTACCATAAAACAAGGGGATAAAATAAAAATATAAGGAAGGTATCTAAGAGAATATCTGAGAACAATTCTAAAGGTCATATTGTTAAGAAGACAATATTTTGCAACAGTTGGGAAGAGTTACAAGAGTTTGTGAATAAAGCGTGAGGAATGTTAGAAGAAATTATTCGAATGGATTGTGCCCTCCCACATATTACTCATCTATATCGTGGCAAATTCTTCCAGCAGGGGGAGCTGCGTGTTGATGCCTGCGGACTCGATGTCCCTCGAGGGCCTCCTTCTCGATGTCATCTCTGGTATATAGCTTGCACAGCAACCGTTGGCTTCAGTTATGTTTTTCCGCGATAGCCATCGCTTTGGAAGATCGCCACGCTTCGGTTCCTTCAAGAAACCTATCGAATTTAGTTAAATGGCATCGTCGTTCGCATCGTTAACTCTGAGCTCAGGGGTCAAAAAATGCCACGACTGCAGGGCAAATATTTCCCTTATGGACCCCTATCGGGTGTGTCTATGGTGCTTGGCATCCACTCTTATGACATTGGAATGTGGGTCCTGCCTATCGATGACGCAGTAAGAGCGTAGAGGGGAGGTTAGCTGCAGCTATGTTGCATAAATTCCCTTCGACAACTGTCGGGAGTCGAGAGGCGACTCTCCTTGTCGGAAGAAAGCTAAAAGGTCCCGATCCTGGAGTGGTTATCACCACTTGTCATTGTCTTTGCGGCGTTCAAAGTAAAGGCATTGAAGATTGCTGACTTTGTTTTCGAGTTCCTCCCGGAATGGGTCACTTGCCTGACCAATTTGGCCTCATCGGCTGAACATGAAGAGATTGAGACTGAAAATGCTCAAAGTATTCGAGAATGCGGCTTCAACCCCTCAAAGAAAAGTAAGAGCCATGCCGATGTCGACAAACCCGACGGAGAAGGGAAAGGACAAAACTGTGCGCCCTTGTGCCCAGATGTCCAGGGAATTCCTCTGGAGCCTTCCAAGGTTCCTTCGAGTAGAGAAAAAAACTCCTTCGAATAAGTCTTCGCTGAAAGATTCAACATCGCGGTCTAAGAAACCTTTCGGCACCTCAACCTTCGAAGCCCTCAACGTCGACAGCAGCGAAGACTTTGATGCCGTTGTTGACGCACACCTGAATCCTTGAACGAGGTTGAAAAAACATAAACCCCATTACCAAGGAAAAACTTTAAGTCACTTTCCTCCAATTTATGAAAATGAGCCATTTTCGGGTGAATCGCTTCCTTTTGGGTTCCAGTGTGGGACACAAGGTGTTCCAGAGGCCTTAACACCAGAATACTCCAGGATAAAAATCTACATGAGATTCTGCCAACTGCAGGTGGGAATAGACCCTTCTCCCGAAATTTAGTTTGGAAGGCCAGCTCTCTGACCATGCTGATGGGTCGTACAGACAACTGATGTCTAGGGTCATTGAATATGTGGGATGGAATAGACCTGCACCACTTTTTGAGCAGAATGAGCTCCCAGATATTTTAGATAAAGGACCTTAGGAGGACCCTATTCTTCCTTTTCATGTAGCCCTACAAAGGAGAGTTAATGCTAACTGGGAAACAGAATTAGTTCCAGCAGTAAATAATTGACAAGCCGGTACAGAGCGTGAAGCAGTGACCCCGTTATTGAACAAAGAATCCTACTCCAGAAAGTTTGGTGGTTCAGACCTCCACATCCAAACAGAATACCCAGCAATTCCCCCTGACCGAGATGACTAACGCTATGATGCTTTGACAAAGAAAGGAATATGGCCCTTAAGTTGGCAAATGCCATGTGTGCACTGGCTAAATTCACTTTCACCCTAATGGGATTGCATATCGATTGGGGCTGGACATCTCCCCGAAGGGGAAGGAAGAGACTTGTTTTAAAAAATATATATATTTTTAAAGATGGGAAGGATGCAATTTTTCTCAGCTCTGTAATTTGGGGGGGGGGAACGAGAACCGACTAAGCCCGGTAAGCAGAAACCAGCATCCTTTGGAAGTGGTCTCTGACGGCACCGAGGGGCCCTGCCTCAAAGCGGCAAAGGTCTACAAACGCCAGCGAGTTCCCGTGTCCCACTGAGGACTTCAGAACCTTGGAAGATGATCCACTTTTAGTTGGTCTTTCATACAAGTCAATCTTCCTCTTTGCCTATTTTCTCATAAAATGTTTTTCTCAATACCAGATCACGCCAAGGGTCCGCTTTGCTTTCCCTCCTTTCCTTGAATCAAAAAGGGACAAAACCCTTAAATCCCCTTCAAAAGGGACTCTAACGGAACCAAACCATGCGAGAGGAAACTGAATAAGAGGCATTCAAATCAAAGTCTAACGCACAATCTAGGAGAAAGGGAGGCATTCTACTGACCATAGATATTTCGAGGCTTTCTACTGACCATAGATATTTCGAGGCATTCTCCTGGGATGTAGTTGTGTTGATTTTGGATTTTTGTGTTCAGTAGTAGGGGTAGTTTATATGTTTGGACCAGGATACTTAATTTCTATTTGGACATCACAGCCTTCCTGACAGACCAGTGTTAGTTTTGTTGAGGTAGGGAAAACAACCTCTAGAGATTGGAAAAGATAGGATTTTGAAATACCCAATAAAGGTTTACAAATGAAACTTAAGATCCTGGTCCGACTTCTCGTTCTATGTCACCACAGAGGCCCGAGAAGTCTACCTTGTGGTGCGTAAGGTCGTGGAGGTAAATCTACCCTCGCAGCCTCTGCCTCTTTGCCATCCGCTGCAGCACCAAAACCGCTTTAAGTCCTTGGTCCACAAGACAGTGGTGGGAGCCAGATTAACCTAGCATCTCGAAGAATGGCAGAGACTTAATTCAGATGCTCGGGCACTACAAACAGTAGCCCATAGTTACTGTCTACCATTCATAAAAAGGCATCTGGCTTGCCACCCAAACAGTCAATCTTTCCGGGAACCAGATCTGCTCCTTCTGCAGGAGATTCCCTGCTGGAGAAGGGTGCGATAGAAAGGGTACTTTAGGGGAGAGGAACCAGGGGTGGTGGTGCTCTTTATTTTCTAATTCCCAAGAAAGACTCAGGACTGCAACCCATCTTGGACCCGAGATTCTTGAACAAGTTCCCCAGGAAGGACAGATTCGAGATGGTCACTCTTTCTCAGATCCTCCCGTCCCTTCATCTCCAGCATTGGTTGGTGTCACTCGATCGCCATTGCAGTTCTAATTTTCTGTTTCAGGTACTGCGTTTCTTGCTCATCTCAAACTGGAGTGTCTTTTCCAAGCTGAAAGCAGTAGTGGCCGCGAATCTGAGTAGAGGATGCGATGGGATGGGATGGGATGGGATTGGATGGGAGCGGAGGGGAGGGATCCACATCTTTCCCTACCTAGATGATTGGCTGATCAGAGCTCGTTCCTCTGAACATGCTCTGGATCATCTCTTCAGCACCTGCCACTCTCTCCACAAGCTGGGCTTCTCCCTCACTTTCAAGTCCCACATAACCCCTTGTAAAAAAGCTTCCGTTTATTGGAGCAGCCCCTCAAGATCAGGGTTCAGTATATTGTGCAGACGATGAAAACGTTTCAGAATTCCCAACATCTACCGGCCTTCGATTTTCTGAGGTTGCCTGGCCTCATGCTCATGGCTGGTGCCATAGGTTAATCTGAGAATAAGGTACCTCTAGCGAGCTCCGAGATCCCAATGTTCACAATTCTCCAGCAGGATGACGGAGCTTGTTCAGGTTCCGAGTAAGGTTGCACAGGATCTCCTGTGGTGGGCCTGCAAGGAGAGTTTAGAAGGGGAACCTTTTTACGCTGGAGACCATAGTCACAGACTCCTCTCTCACAAGATGGCAAGCTCACTTGAACAATCTAATGATCAACGGTAGTTGGTCTCCAGCGCAGTGCAAACGACTCATAAACCAGCAGACTACCGCTGATGGCCTTTTTGCTGTCCGTGCAGGGGAAGACTGTCCTGATAATGACAACACAGTGGCCATGAATTAACTCCACAAAAGAGGTGTTGTAGGGTCACTATCACTGTGCAGGGAGGGAATGCAGCTCTGGTTTTGGGCTCTTAAACATGGAATTTCTCGATTGGCTGTTCATCTAACTGTAGAGGAGAACACAACGGCAGACACTCTGAGCAGGCAGAACAGTCTCCCATGAGTGGGAGATATCTCAGGAAGTCCTTCTAGAGATCATCCCCTCTGGGGAACCCCTTAAGTGGATCTGTTTGTGTCCAGTATGAACAGGAAATGCAACCTTTTCTGCACCAGGGAATTTCCTCAGAGAAGCTTTGCGGGACGTGTTTGTGGTGGGCTGGGAATTTCCACTCCTGTACGCGTGTCCACCATTCCCTGTAATTTCTCCTGTCATCAGAAGGTTGGGAAAGTTTGGGAAATCCATGATCCTGATCGCTCTGGATTGGGCCAGGGCGACATGGTACATGGAACTTCTGGATATGTCCATCTGCCCTCCAATTAGTCTTCCCCAGAGAGCGGATCTGCTCTCCCAAGAGGGAGGACGTTTCTATATTCAGAAATCAGGACTCTGAATCTTCATGCATGATTTCTGAAAAGTTTACATACAAGGACTGGGAATATCCGGAAGACGTCCTGAAGGCAGTGCTTTTGGCTAGGAGGCCAGCAACAAAAGCTCTTTACCTCTGTCGTTGGAACACATTTTGCAGCTGGTGAAGAGCTAAAGATATTGATTGTTTTAATTGTGACACTCCCACTGTATTGTCCTTTCGGTTAGACCTGGCCCACCAGAGGCTTCATATGTCTACTGCTAAAGGTTACCTGGCTGCGCTGTCTATATTCAAGCACATGCCTGAGCAGGGGTCTTATTTTATGGTCCCTATTGTTATTCAGTTCCTGAAGGGGCTTACGAATCTCTTCCCTCAGGTTCCATACATTGTTCTGGGTTTGGGACGTTAATTTGGTTTTGAATTTCCTGATGGAAGATCCTTTAGCCCCTCTCCATTCTTGTCCACTTAGCCACCAGAAAAATGGTAAAGACAAAAAAGTCTACCACTTCTTGCAGAGTGAGCGAGCGAGCTCCAGGCTTTGTCATGTAAATCGCCCTTCACCTTATTTAATGAGAAGGTAATTCTGAGGGTTCACCCCCTCCTTCATTCCCTCCCAAAGTGGTGTCAATGTTTCACCTGGTGCAAATGATAGGTCTGCCTACTCCTTTACCCGCCACCTCGAAGGATGAGGAGAGGTTACACTGATTAGATCCAAAAAGGGCATTCAACTTCTATATTATCAGAATGGCTAATATCAGACAGGACGACAAATTTTTCATTGGCTATACTTGCATAGATTAAGGCAGGCTGTTAATAAACAGACCTTCTCATAGGATCATTCTGTGTATTTCTGAATGTTACACTTACCTGGCAACGATGTGTACCTGAAAATCCTAAGGGCACATTCCACAAGAGGGGGTGGATACCACTTAAGCCCTGCAAAGAGGTGTACCAGTACAGGATGTATGTAATGCCGCAACCTGGTCTTCGTTGCACGCCTTCACTAAGCATTACTGCCTGGATTCCTTGTGAACAAGAAGCTAGATTTGAAAAAGCTGTCCTTCACAGCATTAATGAATGACAACATTCTGTAGTCCCACATCCATTACATACTGCCATGGGAGTCTATCAAAGATGAGAAATCCCTGGGAGGACAAATTATCCCTGGTTATGTTCCTTCATCGCGCCTCTAGGCTGCCCCTCTAACTAGGGTGAATTTGTGTTGATTTTAAACCTTCCTCTGTTTTAACTTCTAAGTGGTTATTTGATCCTCACGGAGACAACGGGCGCAGTGCTTGCTGTTTATACCAACTTCGATATCGCAGCCGAGAGCAGGATGGAAGCCGCTGAGAGACCTCGAGTGGATGGGGTATGGTGCCCTCTTCTGTCAAAGTTTCCTAAGCTTGCAAGGAGGATTTAGAGTACATCAAAGATGAGGAATCTGTGGGAGGAACAACCATCAGAAAGACCATTACCAGGGGAAAGTCATTTGGTAATCTAGGGTCTTATTTCAAAAGAAGCTTTAACTAACTTTGTACAATTCTGGTGTGGCAAATGCTAAAGCTGCATTAACCAATTCACGCAGCAATGAAATTCTAATGTGGTGCGACCTACACTGCAGCAATCATCGGCTGTGATTCAACCGAAGCTGTGGCAAAAGGCAAATTTGGTGTAAGCCCAACAGTATCAAAATTCTAGAATGGGGACACCCAGCAGCAAAATTCAAAATGTGGTGCACTACATTTGGGTAACTCTGGGAGGCAAAATGCAAGTGTGGGAAACCTAGACGGTGATGAGGTTTAAAGCAGAAATAGAATGGGAAACCTAGTGCAGCGTATTTGCAAGTTTGGCAAAAATCAACAGACAGCGAGATTTAATGTGCAGTCCCCAAGTTGGAACACCTTGGTAACCACTATGAAGGTGTGGCAGAATACAGTAGTTGTAAGATTCAGTGAAGATGTCCCTTACATGGATGTAGCTGTAGATGGGGAGCGTGGTGCCCTGCAGGGCTGGGGCGCCAGGCAAACCGTGATGGGTGTCACCTTAAGGAGGTGCCCTTAGCCTGTACCCTTCACTGACTTCCCAGGCAAGGCTGCCTTGGGAGTAGTGCTTAAGAAATGGAGTGGGAGGCGAGAGTTAAATGGACAGAAAGAAAGGATTAGGGCACAGAGGCAGTGCCCTCTAAAGGCAATCCAGCACAAAAACTGATTGGAAATCGTACTAAAAACACAGATGGATCACTCAAAAAAGACACTAAATCGGTTGTATTCTCCTTACCAAGTGCTATAAATTACTTTTCAGCCTTCCTTGAATGTAGAACACACTTGAGATGAATCTTTTTTCCAAAAGAATCAACCAACTTGTCCTCTTTGGAAAGACATGACGCTGCTGATGACACAGAAGAGGATGTTCCGCAGACGGCTTGGAATAGAGGTGTGCCGCTGCTACCAGTGTGGAATGTGGTTGTGGACGTGATGACAAAACCATTCTCTCACCTTCCATCTGTCTGAACCTGGCATCTAGTCGTTTGTTGATAGATTGGGTAGAGTGTGGATTGAGCCATTATATTTTGGTCACCTCTAAAATATCATTTGGAAAGGAATGTCAGAGTGGTTTGACACTCTGAAGGCTAATGCCTCTGCCAACATTTGCTGAGGTACTGGAACACCTAGGAAATCTGCCAATCCTTCAGGTCGATCATGAAATGCACAAGCCGAATATATTCATTTGCACGCCTGCCCACACACGTGTACAGCAACTTGAATCTGACAGCACGCTCGGCAGAGGTAAGCCTCCGTCTCGTCTGCTCACACATAATGCCGATACGTACGCATTGCGTTGCTAGCTGATCCCGATTCTCGATTTCTCGTAGATGCGCCCCACCACTAGTTTCATGTCATTCTGATTGGCACGCAGAATAGCGCTGGACATTGACGCACAGAATAGCTCTGAACATTAGAGGAAACTGACAACTAACTTTGCTACAGGTACTTTACCATTGCACCGCCTCACTAGTTTCCCCAGATGCTCTATACTACAACCTAATGACGCATCACTCTGACTTGGTATTTCAGCCTCGAGTAGCTCTACTCATCTTTACAACAGAGAGCTCCTTAAATAACCTGAACTTTTGGCTTGCATATACCCTGCCTACAGATTGATTTAACAAAGTCCTCTCGACTATACTTGGCCTCTAACATGCGGTAGTTCATAATGTCAGATATGTCATGGGCTTGCAACATCTGCTATCAATAGTTTCAAATAATCACAAAACATGTTTTGGTTCTTTCCCCTGTTCTCATGTATCCCTTACAGATTAGGGACCCACAAGGATTGGAGTCTGGGGTATCGTGTTCCCACTCTCTTCTACCCCTTTGAGGCCAGCCTGCTTTTAAGTCCTGATGCTGGGTAAGCTTTTATAGCTCTCCAAGAGGTGAAATTATTATAGCTAATCTGTATAGTATGCTTGTCACTAAAATGACAAATGTCTTTAAATTGCAGGGTTCTGTACTCATCCCTAATGAAGGCGGATAGCTAACTTTACATCTGCCGAAATGTGGAAAGTTTGGTTATTCCTCATAATTTTCAAGGTCTACTAATGCACGATCATGACTCCATGCCACGTCCACATGCAAAAGACCAGCATCTATGTAATGTCGGGAATCCACAGACCAGCATATATTTCCTGTGTAGACACAGTACCAAATGTTTAGAAGGATTCTTCAACCTCTAGACACCATTTGTTGAGCAGGATTTATTTGCTTCTGGAAAACGCTCCACTGACTGAGTTTGTATTTGTTACATATTTGTTATATTTTGGAAAATGGGAACAACATGAATTAATGTGTTGCTCATCAATTTGAAACCTTAGAATGCGTGTCTTGTGAATCAATGTATTTTCTTGGGATCAATTCATTTCAGATGAAACCATTGTCAGAATTGATTCCTTGACAACTTGAGTGGTAATTTACCAGTATTTTGGTAACCTTTCTTTTGCTTTACAAATCAAAGATTGTAATAAATACTTGCTAACTTTTTTAGGGTTTTCCATTCGCTTAGGGTTTTCTTAACCCTTGAGGGTATTCTTCTTTTTTCCTGTTATCAATTTTCTCATGCTTTATAAGCTGAATTTGTTAGTAATCTTTTACATTTTTAAATTGCTATATTAAACTTGATTGTTTTAAAAACCAAACTGTGGTCAATTTGCACTACTTGTCCTCCTCGTACTATACAGGTTGTCACAGGGTTACTCGAACCACAAGCCCCATTGGCCAATGCACATGACTCGGAGTGCGTACTATGTTTCTTGTGGAATCTTTTTGTTGTTTTTCTAGTATTCTCCATGAATCTACAGCCCCCTACAGAGAAGTCTACCTTTCAATAATTTTGAAATGGCCCTTTATGTGCTGTCTGATTTGACCCAGCTCTGCTAAGGTCGATCAGCAAGTTCAGATCTCTGCCACTATCCATTCTCATTCTCCAAACTCTTGTACAACCTTCAAAACATCCTTAATAACATTATCCTGCCCTTAATTCAGTGCATAGAGAAATCAGTGTAGGCGTCTGCCCACTGAGTGACACCTCAACCATCAGATACCTACCCCTGGGATCTCTTAACTGTGATTACCATTGGAGTCCTTCCGGAGAAGAATAGCCACACTTGCTCTTTTTACCTCTGTATCCACATGAAGTTATGAGTGTCTAGTCCCTGCACTGTATCTTCCAACAGCCAATCTCTTTAGATGGGGACTCCTGGCAACAAACCAATTCTGGTGCATGCTGTCCGTTCCTGCAGAATCCCCATTCTTTTAGTTGGCAAGGTCAACCCCCAGATGTTCCATACCTATACAATTGTCTTCATGCCAAACCTCCAGCAGAAGGAAAATATTTGCCCTTTGCGTCTGTTATGCCCCAATCGTCAAGCGCAACCTGCAAAGTTGAACCACCATTATCTATTACTCCTAGTGCTCTCACACCATCTTCAGGAGAATTTCTCGGGCTCCAGAACGTGACTCCTTAACCCTTAGAGTAACAACCTCGACCCCATCACTTATTCCACACCCTCAAGTCACCCCCCCCCGGACACCTCTCACAAACACTGCATTCCAGCTCCTCCACAGTGACTAGACCAACATACGAATAACCCCAACAAACTAGTCTTTGCCTTTCTCCCATCATTCTGATTCATTGAGGTGACATCCATTTCTTAATCCATACTCCTTCTTTTTACTGTTCCATTGCTGCTTGTCGTTGCAACAACAACCCTGGCACCTTCCAGAGAGTTGCGTCAGATCTTTTGGAATCCAGGTTCAAGCCTAGTGATCTGTTACCATCATCCACTATTGAAATTGTGTTCTCATTATTATTGATACTTACATGTTACTTCATTGGGAACCACCATCTGTACTGCACCTTTGTCTGGACTGCCTCCTCAGTAATTGGTTTCAACAGTCTTCCTTTCGCAAAGGTAGAAGGGTGCCATGTCATGGAATAAATGCACGTTTCATTGTTTGAAGCTACTTTTCCCTAGTCTCCCAGACGATTGCGTGAATTTCCATCTTGATCTTTAAATTGTGTATTTTAACCAGAATGTCACACAAGTCTTGCTCAAAGTTAATCACTTGGGTTTCCAACTCCGCACTAGTTATTTTAAGTTGCCTACCTTCTATGGCCTGTATGTTGTGAAGGCATCATGAAGCAAGATGCAGACGATGGATTCAAAGTTCAAACTGAATTGCTTTATTAACTCGGATGTCAGGATGGATGAAGGCCAATTTGCCCTATACTAAGGTGGTATTTCCCTACCTTAACGAAATTAAGGAAAGTCTAAGTCATAAAGTTCAAGTTAAGTCCTTGCAAAAACATTTAAAAACGTGGCTCTTCACCCAAGATCTCATCTAAATTGAGACTCCCAGGCTCATAGGCAGCCAACTGTTGTTCCCGATGCATGCCTGTCTGTACCTTCCGCAATCTAGAAGTTATTCTTCCCTAATCAAACGGTGTCTGGAACCAATTACTGCTCAAAATGTCCAGTTAACAAGCATTCTCCAGCATGGGGTCTGGCATGGATTCACATGCTCATGAATATGCCCCGTCGTCAGGCTGGGAATCCTCGGTAAAGAAAAAAAATCAGTATCGGTTTCGTTTCTGATCTGTCTTTCTTAATAGTAACCAATCACTGGTCTCTGGGTCATACTGCCCCCAGCCAATGACTGCCCTCTCCCTAAGCCCCGCCCCTGGCAGCCATCCTCAGATTTTTACCGCATGCTCAAGTGTTGGGAGTCCTCGTGCTATAGCTCTTGAACCTTTACTGCGTTTTGCGCTTTTTCAAAGAGATTTCTCATTTTTCGGTTTAATCGAGCCTCAAGCTCCACAGTTTCTACTTCCGATCAACGGGGACCCGTTTCGGATTTATCTACGCCCCTCAAGGGTGAAGTTGTCCACGAGTTACGCTTCTTTGAAGATTCCAGAAGTTTCTGAGGCCTACCTCGTAAACGAGAAGAACATGGCCCAGGAGAAGGGAAGCTCGACTCCCGGCAAACTGTTCAGGATCTGCACTGGATACAACCTACAAAATGTGTTCAAGGAGGACGAGCATTTGAAATGCCTTTACTGCGTCCACGAGGACAAAATGCACGTGGAGAAGGACTGTGCATTTTGCTTTAACATGTTGGATCGGACGATGAGGGATCGCCGGACCCGTCTCCAACTGGCTGGAAGGCAAGAGCCCAGCAGGTGAGAAGAAGTCTGAGCAGTCTTCGAAGTCCTGTGAGGGCGCCCCGGCGACAGGGGCCCAACAGAAGGCAAAGCACTGCGAGTCCGCGGGCACCGGCAGCGCCGAACAGTCTGGCTCCTCAGCTACCACGCAGGGTGCGCCTTCACCGACGCCATTAAACGTGAGCTAACGCTCTGGCTCGGGGAAGAGGAAATCCGAGAACCCGGCTAAGCTTCTGGAGAGGCCCCGGTCGATCTCAGGAAACGGCCGAGGGGGGAGCGAGGCGGTGACCCTCACCCTAAGATGAAGGCCTCAAGAGCGCCCAAGGTGGTGAAGGCCTTGATTCACCCGGCTAAGGCCTTTATCGAGGGAGTTGCTGCGGCCCTGGCGAAGCCTGTGGAGGCTATCCCAGTGGAGGCGACCTCGGGGCCCAGAGTTTCCCCTGCCTCCGCGGAGGGAATCCTTTTTTAAGCCCATCGAGAAGACCCCCGCGAAGACCCCAGTGGAAAAGGGTGGGGCGGTGGCCGTTACAGACACTGACACAACCTCCGAGGAGGAACTGACTGAGAATTTGGAAGAGGCCCTGCCCCATGGGAGGAATCCTGAGGAGGGGGACGACGAGAGCGAGGGTGGCAATGACAACGAGGTTCCCGTGGGGGACCAACCATTGCTCCCGGCACGCCCGTCGCAACCCGAGCCTCAGGACAACTCGGCGGCCATTTTGACAGCAATCCAAGCCTTATGCACGGAGATAAGGATGAGACTGCACCTACCCCCGACGGACGACCCAGCTGTACCGGGTCAGTCGAGAAGCCCTCCGAACAGGAGGAGAAGAATTCATCCAGTGCCCCTTCAGCCCTCATGGCCTTCTCAGCCTTTGTCGCATTCCCTGATCCCGAGGGACGACACGGGAACGGACACGACGGGGACGGATGACGATGGCGGTGACGACGGGACTGGCCTCCCGTCTCCGATTCCTCGGGCGTCTCCGCCCAACGAGATTGGCTCCTTCCACGCCATGATTTCCAGGGCATCCGAGCTTTTTCAACTCTGCCCTGAGGAGGAGAAGGAAGGCTTCCTCTACCAACGGCGCGAGGCCAAAAGGAAGACGGTCCTCGCGGTGCCGTTGCTGGATGACATCTGGGACGAGGGACTTGCCCTCCTCAAGAACCCGTCCACGACACCTGCCAAGAGGGACCGGTACGAGAAGTAGTACTGGGTCCCCGACGCCGCCCTGTTGTGCCTCAGGATGCAGCCGACCTCGGATTCTGTCGTCTCAGCGGTGGCCAAGAAGAAAGCGGGGGGTGGCAGGGCGCATCGGCTTCATCCTCTACTTCCCCACCGGACAGCGAGGGAAAGAAGCTGGACGCCATGGGACGACGAGTAATCTCATCGGCAACGACGATTAAGGCGGCCAACGCCCTAGCGATGGTGGCCCGCTACGACAGGGAATTGTTGTACAAGATTGCCCCCCTGTTGGACTTCCTCCCGGACGAACGAGGGCAGAGGCCCTGGCTATCCTACAGGAGGGTGAGGTGGCATCGGACCACGCCATAACTAAGGCCGCGGATATTGGCGACAGTGGCTTCCGCCAGTTGGGCAACAGCGCTTGCCTTCGACGGGGGTGTCTCAAGGCGATGGATTTCCGCCAGGACGTGCAAGCCAAGGTTTTGGACATGCCCTTCGACGGGAACAATCTGTTTTGAAAGACTGGATGAGTCGCTGCAGGCCATCAAGAACGAGACAGAGACGGCTCAGGCCTTGGCAGTTCTGCATCAACGGCGGCCACCCTTTTGGAACTCCGGAGGCAAGCAAGGTGCCTCCAAAGAATTCGGCGGCGGCTCCTCGACCTACCGTCAAGCGGCCCGCTCCTCGTCGCAAGAAGCCTACAGGGGACGAGGTAAGTCTGGTGGATCTCGCCGTTGTCGCCAGGGAGGCCAGGGCGGCAAGGCCGCTTCCAAGCAAGCTGAACCGGCCGTCGCGTCTGGCCCCCACCGAAGCACCCCAGTGGGAGGCCGGCTGACGAGGTTCATCAGCGTGTGGAAGTCCATCTCCACCGACCGTTGGGTGCTGGATGCCCTGGCCCACGGGCACACTCTGGAATTTCTAAAGAAGTGCCCCTGAATTCCGCCCGTGGCCAGGAAGGAAAACCACGTCCCTCAACTGCTGTCAAAGGCAAGGGCGATGCTCAAAGGAGCCATCAAGCTCATCCCAAAGAGGCTCTGGGGCTCCGGAGTATACTCAAGATACTTCCTCGTCAGAAAGAAGACAGGAGGTTGGCGTCCCATCCTGGACTTGCGTCGGCTAAACAAATACATCAAGGCACAGAAGTTCTGGATGGTCACCCTCCAGCACGTGCTGGGCCAGCTTGAGGAAGGCAACTTCCTATCCTCGTTGGATCTGGAGGATGCGTACTTTTACATCCCCATCCTAAAAGGACACCGAATGTTTCTCTGGTTCGTAATCCAAGCGCGGCGCTACCAGTTCAAGGCCCTCCCATTCGGATGGTCGGTGCCCAGGGTGTTCACCAAGTGCCTAGCACCAGTGGCGGCGCGGCTGCGCCTGCAGGGGATCCACGTCTACCCCTACCTGGACGACTGGCTCATCCGAGCAGGGACAAGGGAACTGGCCGTCGAACACACAGCAAAGACCGTCCGGCTGCTCACGGACCTGGGATTCATCCCATCAAGTTCCCCAAATCCCACCTGGTTCTGTCGCAGGTCGCGCTGTTTCTGGGAGCCAAGCTCGATACAGTAGCGCAGTTGGCCTTTCCGTCGGAGGAAAGCATGCAGGCCATCCTGGGCAAGGTACAGCGTCTGCTGGCCACGGATGTGGCCAGACTGAGGTCCATCAAGTACCTTCTCGGGATGATGTCATCTAGCATTTATCTGGTGCGCCTGTGCAGGCTTCGGATGCGTCCTCTGCAGGAGTTCCTCGACGCCTGTTGGACGCAAGCGACGGGCAGCTCCGAGGACAAGATCGCGCTCAACGAAGTATTCTGCCAAGCAATTCGATGGTGGGGTACCTACGCGCATCTCGCCACGGGCACGGACTTTCAGACCCTAGCATACTAGGTGACGGTGACGACGGATGCCTCCCTGGAGGGGTGGGGAGCGCACACCCGAGATCTTCATGCGAGAGGCCTGTGGCTCCCGGAGGAGAGGCCGCTCCACATCAACATACTGCAGCTCTGAGCAGTGTTCTGGGCCCTCAAATCATTCCTCCCGTCCCTCAAGGACAAGGTGGTGAGGATCTTGACCGACAACACCACCATGTTCTACATCCGGAAGCAGGGAGGAACCAGATCCCCAGCTCTGTCCAAGGAAGCCCAGTATCTGTGGCACTGGGCCGTTGCCCAGGGGATGTTTCTGGTGCCTTTTTCATCTAGCAGGGATAAAAAACAACATTGCCGACTCACTCAGCAGGGATATGCGCTCGTGCCACGAGTGGGAACTGCGCCAGGATCAAGTGGATCAACTCTTCCTGCGATGGGGCAAGTCCCAAATCGACCTGTTCGCGACAGCGATGAATTCCAAATGCCAGAGGTTCGCCAGCAGGTTCCCCCCAGCCGAGGAGCATGGGCGATGCTTTCTCGTTCCCCTGGGACAGCCTGTGCCTGTATGCGTTCCCGCCGTTGCTGCTCAGGCTCATCAACCAACTCAAGAGGTCCCGGTGCAGGATGATCCTCGTCGCACTGGGGTGGCCGAGACAGATATGCTTCCCGGACCTTCTGGACTTGTCAGCGTCCCCACCAGTCAAACTGTCGACGGACGCAGATCTTTTCTCCAGTTTTTGGCCGTTTACAAGCTACGTGAGGACACCACTTTCGAATCGAGTTTAGTCGCACAGTTGGTTTGATCATAAGTTAGGTGACAGTTTCGGTCGTGGTAGTGCGCTCAGGCAGACAGACAACAAAAGTTGAAATGTCAGCCTTTGCGTTTGCTTTTTTTAGGGCCACTGACAGAAATTTGGCCCTCGTCCTGGACCATCTGACGGCTTCGCCTGCTATCCGACGGGACCAACAAGTTTCTTCGTCTAGTGTCGTTGCCTGCGAAGTAAGTGGTGTCATGTATGCTTGCTTTTCGTGTGATAATGCTGGGCAGGACATGAGCAGATGGCGCACAGATTCTACTTCATCTGGAACTCCACACAGACGGCAGTCTGGAACTGGAGAAAGAGCTCTAGTATTCAAAATTTCCCTGGTCGGAAGGAGATTTAGTCGAGCACGCATAAATGTTTTCCTTAGTTCTTTTGCAGGAAATTTCTCACAATATTTGAGAGGGACCTTCAGCTGGTTGTATGATGGTGGGAGGTACTTTAAAGATTTGTAAAGCTGAATTTTTTCGTTTGTTAATCCTATCTTGTTGCTCGAGTTTGGTCTTTACTCGTCTTGGGTTTGAAATCAGGGTTTCTTCATTGCATGCTACTTCTTCGAGTTTGGCTTGGATTTTGGTAACCCAATCAGTTAAAGGTTTGCAAGATCCCGTGTTGATTTCAGAGGCTACCACCTGGAAAATTGGAAGTGAGCTGGGCATCAAGATTTTTCTGTAGAGCTGTGTGGCGCTTTGCGTCACCACCTGGCTAAAGATGGCAAGCCCAGATCTCTGCGGATCGCTGGCATAGGGGCTGACTTGGGCAGGCCCAGCACTGATTTCCAAAGGAATCCCTCTAACTGGGTCCAATACTCCGCTGGGAGGGTTGGGTTGGCCGCCATTCCGTAGGTTATAGCCGGAACTACTTTTGATTTGTTGAACTGGAGAGCGGGAAACCACGAGAACTTCCCGAACCTTTTATCCACTGCACGTGTTTGTGCAGTTAGATTTCTCATTTTTCCCCAGAGTGAGTTTTGAAGAGAGTTTTCTTAGAGTATTGTCAATCTGAATTCCCAAATATTTGTATTCGCTGACCTGTTCGATTTTGGTCTTTTCGAGATGCCAGGAGCTGTTTGCCTGTTGTTTCTTTGATGTTTTTGAGAATATCAGAATTAAGGTTTTGGATTTGTTGATCTTTAGGTTATTGCTTTCCATGTATGCCGCTAGGTTTGTAAGTTGCCTTTGTAGGCCTATTGCAGTCTGATCCATGAGAATCAGGTCGTCGGTGTACCACAATCTTGACATCATATAGGTGCCAACTTTGGGTGGAAAAGATCACACTTTTTTTTCTGATTCTTGAAAATCACTGATGAAAGCTGTGAACAGCGCAGGGGCCAGTGGACAGCCCTGTTTGACCCCTCGTTCTGTGTTGTTCTGGTCTGAGAGGGTACCTTGACGACTGAGGCACACCCGTAGAGATGTTGATGTAGGGCCATTATTGGCTCTAGCACAGGACCCGGGCAATTCCAAGCTGTTAACTTTGCCCATAGTTTGTTTCAATCCACCATTTCGAAGGCTTGAGATAGATCTACCATCGCCATGTAGACCTTGGGCGCCCCTCTCTTTACTTTCGCTTCGATGTTGAGAATTAGCAGATTTATTGTTGTGCCAGCGCCCTTTTGGAAGCCAGTTTGAAAAATGTCAGCTGAGGGTGAGTTTTAGACGGCAATTGTTCTGGAGATGGCTTTCACATTGTCCAATTTGATCCATGGGTCCGTGGTCGTGGGAGGGATCGTTTTAGCTGAGGTTTGAGGAGAATGGTAAAGATCTGTGAAGTGTGCGATCCAGTTTTGTTCAGGTACGGAGTTTGAGATCAGTGGAGCGGTCTGGCCGTTTACGCTCTTAAGGTGCGTCCAGAAGTCTGATGTTTCTGGATACCCAGGTACGTAGCATGGCTTCCGCCTCATTCTGGTACATGGTCTGCCGTTGTTGCTTTAGCCAAGTTTTGTAGGACCTGACTGACATGTAGGATGTAGTCCAAGCGTCTCTGGTTTCTGTTTTCACTGCTAGTTTTTTTAACTTTCTCACCTCTAATCGCTTTCCAGCGACCTCATTGTTGAACGTGTGGATGTGGGTAGGATGGTTTCGTGTTTTGCCAGTAAAACTGACTTTGTGGGCAGCTAATAGAGACGTGTACTCGGGTCTCGCTTCTTCTGAGCTGTTTTGACCAGGTTTCTTGCTTCGGTTGGCCTGGAAGGATCTTATGTTTTCCGATGTTAGTCGGAGTTGATTTTGTTGCTTGTTTGATTCTATGTCTGGTGAGTACTGAGGTCTTTTCAGATTCTATGTCGGGTGAGTACTGAGGTCTTTTCAGTAACGCTCCATCCCAAGACATCTGCAGGAGATTGTAGTCACTTTCGATTGTTTTTATGACTGTGCAGTCCACAAAGTATGGGATCAGGCCTTCTGTGATGAAGATGTAATCTAGGGTAGCAACGGATTCTGCCCTTTCCCAGGTTGGTACTTGGGTACCACTGTCTCGTATAGCTGCTGCGTTGTGGAATTTTCTTGATTTCATTAAATTAGACCATGCGCAGCCTCCTTTGTCGGCCAGCGATTGTGGCTTGTGTGCTTTGCCCTTCCTAGTATCTGCCTCACAATTGGCGTTCAGGTCTCCGCATATTATGATGTTTGGAACCTTCCAGTCGATTGTAATTTCGTCGATAATATTTGCTGTCGAGTTGCAGAAATCTTTCGTGGTTGTTCTCGCCGGGTTCCAGTATGTTGATTATGGCTAAATCGGTGTTTACCCAGGAGTCTCGGCCATGGTCGTGTTGAAGCCATGTGGATAGTAGAGCAAGCATGCCGTAGCCCTCTGCGATTTTACCCTTTGGGGCGATCCCTGAACCCACACGGATGGCAGTCAGCAGGCCCGCTGATGGTCGGCCCGCCATGGAACTTGTAGCTGGTGAGACTTCAATTTCAAACCCATCCAAGGCAGGTTTGTCCAGGAGCCAAGTTTCTTGCAAACAGATCAAGTCGAATGCGCCCAGACTTATGTCACTTGGTCTGGTTAGGTGGCGGTATCCTCTGGTGTTCCATGATGCCATTGTGAGGGCACTTTCTTTGAGCTGGGTCGTTCAGTTCTCAGACAGCCTATTGGTATCAGTGGAACACAACAGTCGCTGCTATTTCCTTTGATTTCGTGAGAAAGTGTCAGCAATCCACTTCCATGGATTTGAGGCAGATGTCTCTATCGACTCCCTCTTCAGCGGGGTCACCTTTGCTTCTGTCCGATGTGTCTCCTGGGTGCTCTCAGCCAGTCTGTGAGAGGAGGTGGATGATGCATAATTTTCATGATTCCACTTTTTTAAGCGATCGTCATGGAGTTTGACCCCCTCCTCTTCCTGTCTTTCTGGCGTCTGTCCGTCTGTAGTCTCCTGATGGGGGGGGGGGGGAGGCGATGCGATTATCACGGCGATGGCTTGAGGGCCCCCTCCTTGCCCTGTCGCTGCCCATCTGGACTGTTTTGGGCTTCTGCAGTTGTATTTTTAGACCTATGCAGTGAAGGTCTTTCGTTACTTTGGAGGTGATTTCACTTAACGCCTTGTTTCTTATGTGGAGCTATGCTTTTGCTTTGTGCTCCCGATGATGAGGCTTGATAAGTATGAAGTCGTCAGAAGTTATGTGTTTGAGCTTGTCGATTTTTCCTAGTATTCTTAATACTGTTCTTCGATTTAGTACCAGGTAGCTGTCTTTAGCTGAGGTTTGTTCCAATTTGAAAAGCGACGAGTCAGCCAGTTTGGAGTTTATTTTGACTTCCGCCTCACTAGTTCTCATGTACTTCTTGAAAGAGTGGACTCAGATACAATCGTGTCAATGGTTTTGTCCTAATCTCGTTTCGAGTTTCCGATCAGGTCTGTGATTATTGGTTTTCTTTAGGTTTTTGAGGGCTTCTAAAGCAGTGCTTAGAAAGTTTGAGCGCGGCCTTTGAGTGCGAGCCACCGACTTTTCGACTGTTCGTTTTTCTTCGTCCCGAGGGGTAGGTGCCACTTGTTCCTTGCCAAGATCAGGGAGTGTCTTAGTTACTATCACTGGATTTGTCGATGGAGCAGGAGTAGATTCTTCGGCATCTAGGTGCTGGGTTGTTTCCACCAGGTCCAAGGAAAGGTCATGGTCATCGTTTGTTATCAGGACGACCGCGGGGCCTACCTTGATTTGGGATTTTGCTGTTTTGGGACTGTTATTCCCCCTTTGATTATGAGGCGTGTAGACTTTAGGGTTGGGGCCCTGCGGCGGCTTTTCTTCTGTCGACTTAACTTGTGTGCATAGAGTGTTTGAAAGGTTCCTCTCCTTTATTTGATTTGCGCTTCTTGCTGACTGGACTGCGGGGTCCGCTGGTGATATTAGTGAAGAGTGCTTTGTCGAGATTTTTGTAAAAATCGGGGCCAGTTCCTTGAACTTCTCGCTGTCTAAAGTCTGGGTAGATTTTGATTGACATGGTTTGGGGGTTTGCCCCAAGATTCTGTTCTTACACAGTTCCTCGCCCAGTTTGTCTATTTTTTTGCCCAAGATTTTTTCCGTACTGTTAGAGTTTCGCCTATGAAGGACAGTTTGTCTTTCATGGTGCTTGTCATTGCAGTGTTATCTGTGAGGGCCTCGTGGATTGATTCATAGAGCTTGCCAAATGGATTTAGGGCCATCGTGAATGCCGACATGATGGATAGAAGATCTATTTTTTTTTATGGTGTCTCCTTGTCTGCCGTAAGTGGAATTTCACTTGAGCTACGTGGTTTTGTTGGAGTTTTTAGGCCTCTGTCTGTAGAAGGCTGGGACAATCATTCCGAGGATCTTTTTTCTGCTGGTGTTTCTCCTTGGATGATGAGGAATTCTCCCGAGAGTCTGCTAGGGTTTCCCTGAATGTGTGGCCGAGTCCATGCGTAGTGGTCCACGGTCTGGCGAGTTCTAGGATCTGGAATACACCGGTCTCTTGTCGGGGTATCTGGAGTGTGATTCTTCAACTTCCGGCGCTTTCAGTGTGATGGTTCAGTGTTTTGAGATCCAATGTCTGTTCTGTTTTGGCCGCTCTCGGTTTTTTTATGTTTTCTGTTTGTGGCGCTAAGCTATCAGTCACCACGATCCTGTCCGTAGTTGGGCCACGTTGTGGTTGAGGTTTAAGCTTAACCGCGAGTCCGGCGGGGTCAGATCCGTTTTTCGTGCTTTGGATCTTTGGGGCGAGTCTTGGATAGCCTCCAGGATTTCTGCATTGGACAACTCAGGGTCTTGGTCTAGTTTTCTTTTGTGTTGTGTTATGAAGTATTCTTTTAGAGATGCAGATATCAGGGGAGCTGGTAGACATTTTGAGCCCCCCCTGAGTTTTGGGACTAGTTTCCGATGTTTCTTGGTGAATATTTTTTCGGACGTAGATCTTGTTTTTGTGGTCACTTTTGTGAACAAAGTCTTTGAGGCCTGGTTTGGGTGTCCTGGCGCTCTAGTTTGGGGGCCCAGAAGCGTCGACTGAGTCTCACCTAAGGCTGGAGGGAGATCCACAGCCAAGGCGGAGTTTGGGCTTTGTGTAGAGGTGGCGTGCGGTGGGCACACACCGGACTTTGGGACTTTCCCAGGCGAATTTTGGCCTGTCGGCTCATTTGCTTCAGCGGCCGCCATCTGATGGAAGGAGGATGACCCGTGAGATACTTCGAACACTGAGCCGTTTGGCGAATGGGTTTGCTCCTCGTTTTCCGTATCTCATGAGTCGTTGGAAATGTTTCTCTTAGGGGTAGCTTGTGGATTTAACTGCTTGCTTTGGCCGCTTTTGCTGCTTTCCAGGTGTGAATTTACTTTGGTGAATTTGGGCTGTAGTCACTTTCCCTTCGGCTGGCAGGGCTGGCGGCTGAGTGCTTGCGCTTACGTTACTTGAAATGTTCTCCCGGGTTACTGCATGGAAGCGCAGTGCTGCTAAGGGAGGCCTGAGAGGCGTAGCATCAGCGGTGGGTCGAGTCGTGCGCGCCGCACCCAGCCGTTCAGAGCCCAGCCGCGACTGTCCTCCGACAGTCTCCGGCAAGGACTCACTCTTCAAGATGGTGGGACTGCCGGGTGCTTTGCGCGAAGGTGATCCTAATGGACTTAAAGATACAACTGCTAGGGTGAGCTTCTTTCTAACGGCCTCTTGCAAGTTTTCTACCCCCGCCGCCTCAGACCCAGGCAACGCTGGAGGGGGCTCGATGGTGGTTAAGTTCTTCCACTCGAATACCACAATGGCCTCAACGTCCGCTTGCGGATGTGAGTTTAAGGGCTGGGAGAACTCTTTCAGAAGTTGCGGCAACTTTGTGAGAGCAGAGGGGATGGGGTTTTTGATGTTTTCAGTTGGGGTCGACGTTGACGGCACAGAGGAACCTTTTCCTGTTTTGCGACTTTTTCCCTCCCTCGGTTTCCTAGGATTCTAGATGTCTTGTGGTTCTATCTGTTCTTGGGATGATTTGCTGCTCAGCAGACGGCATGTGTCGTCTCTGGTTGGTGAAAGAGGCGCCATGAGGAAAGGCTTGACTGTGACTTGACTGTAAGTGGAATTGCCGTAAGAGTCAGAGTGGATTCTTGAGGTTGAACGCACGGCCCTTGCCGCGAAGGGCTGCTTACCTCGTGACCGGACACACTGCTTCGCACACCGCTCCACGCCCGCGCTGTGTTTAAGTAGGAAGTCCTTTCTGGTTCTGTAGAAATCAGTAGGGATCGAAAGAGGACTGCAGAGTGAATCGTGTTTTCAGCAGCGGTCTGTCCTCACGACTCGCACCAGACACACTGCTTCGCACACCGCCATTCTTCATCACGACACGTAGTCGCATAACTTGCAGGCCTGGCTCCTGCAGCACTAGAGTTTGGAGGGTACGATATCGCAGCTGACTGCAGAGAGGTTCTTGCAAAAGCCAGGGCGTCCTCAACTCTCAAGTGCTACAGACAAAAGTGGAAGAGGTTCTCTGTCTGGTGCCGTGCACAGAAGATTAACCCTAAACCGATTACAGCCCCTCAAGTGCTACCGTACTTACTGTCGCTGGCCAAAGCTGGACTAGCTCACGTTTCCATCACGATACATCTGGCAGCGATTTCCCGATACACCAGAACTGCAGGACGGTCGTCCCTGTGGTCTCATCGCCTGATGAAGGAGTTTATGAAAGGACTGTTCCGATCGTTCCGCCGGTGAAGGCTCCGGCCCCGGCCCCGGCGTGGGAGCTCAACGTGGTGCTGACCAGGCTCATGGGCCCGCCATTTGAGCCTTTGCATTTGGCTCCGTTGAAGTTCCTGTCGTGGAAGACAGCGTTCCTTGTGGCCATCACCTCACCCCTCCTTCATGTCCAAGGTGCCGTCGGACTTCCATCTCAGCGAGCCCTTGGTGTCTTTTTCGCCGGCCGAGAGGACTTTTCACTCGCTGGATGTCGCTAGAGCGCTGAAGTTCTAAGTGGACCGAACGAAAAGTTTTCGGAAGACATCACAGCTGTTTGTGAACTTTGGACCTGTGAACCAAGGGAAGGCTCTCTCGGAGGCTTCCATTTCCAGATGGCTCTCCGGCTGCATCATGCACTGTCATCGGTTGGCAAACCGACTGTTGCCCGGCCGTCCGAGAGCCCAATCGACCAGAGCGATTGCTACTACCACGGCTTTCTTGTCTGGTGTGCCCCTGCTGGACATCTGCAGGGCTGCTACGTGGAGGTCGACGCACACCTTCACGAGATTCTACTGAGATTCTACTGCATCGACCGGGATTCCAGGGACGAGTCCGGAGTCGGCCAGGCAGTGCCGCGCAACCTGTTCGCTTAAGGTGAGCCTGGTGAGAGGTAAGAGTTGCTTAATGTTGTTTTATGTAATGCTTAATGTTGAGCCTTGCCACCTCCCGTGGTTGTGCATGTGTGTACTGCTATGTATTCTTACATTCATGAGCATGTGAATCCATGCCAGACCCCATGCTGGAGAAGGAACAAGTTTCTTACCTGTAACTGTTCTCCAGCATGGGTCTGGTATGGATTCACATGCAAACCCTCTCTCCTACCCCTCTGCGGCTCTTCACTTGGTCATACTGCCACTTTACGTGCTACCAAATCTGAGGATGGCTGCCAGGGGCGGGGTTTAGGGAGAGGCCAGTCATTGGCTGGGGGCAGTATGATCCAGAGACCAGTGATTGGTTACTACTAAGAAAGACGGATCAGAAACGAAACTGATACTGATTTTTTTATTTACCGAGGATTCCCAGCTTGGCGGGGAATATTCATGAGCATGTGAATCCATGCTGGAGAACAACAGTTACAGGTAAGTAACTTGTTCCTAACTCTGTACTCTGACACCCTGTGATCTTCCCATGTAATGATTGTAACATACTGCCTTAAGTTTCTAATGTAACCTAATTCTTAAGTTAAAAGTGCCTAGATGCCTATGGGCTATGTGCGCTATTAAATAAAGTATGTTTTTTTCCAAAGCCTATCCTTGCCCTCAAAAGGAAAGCTAAACATTGTGTAGGCATGTCGGCAATAAAAGAAATGGTGATTTTAATAAAGTTTGGAGCTGCTTCTAGCTCCTACCTTACTTTTCAGCTCCCCTTTGCCAAGTTCAAGAAAGTTCCACAAATGTCTTGCGATTAATCTTCCCAAGTTCAAAACAGTTCTACAAATCCTCTGGGTTCCCTTCCCAAGTTCAAGGCAACGTGGTTCCAAAAAAAGGGTCTGAGGTTCCAGTCCTCAAGACAGCACCAAAGTTCATCAAGTCTGTGGTTTCCCTTCCCCAAGACTTCAACTTGCCAATTTATACTTGGTCTCAGTCTCTCAATGTTCAAAACCACTCCTTCTGGATTAAATTAACAGTTCAATCGGATTACGCCTTCTCAGTTCACTTCAACAGTGTCTTTGGCTTTCATAATTGAGGTCTCCTGGTCTAGTTGTAGTTGTCGGACCACGCGGTCCACCCATTACATGTTGCGCAACCGTGAACCTTAGGCTTTCTAGCCCACACAAGTTGTTCTGTATCTGCCCCTTTGTGCATGTTCAGTCACTTGACTTCTCCTTGTCAGCCTCTTGGCTTTGCCACATATCCTTTGCCAGTCTTTTGCCTTGCCACACTGTATTAATGCGCAAAGTTCACTGTGTGGGATTTTTATTCCTTCACCGCCTTGCTTGTCATGCTTCTCGCAATCGTCCACACTTGCTCTCTTGCCTCATGCTTTGCTTTTAAATAAGCAATATCTGAATTCCACATTAATTTGTCATCAGGTTGTAGCTTTGTTTATTCAGTTTGGTATTAAGTTTTGGCGATTGTTTACTTTGCTGCTTACATATTACATGGTCCTTAATCGTCTCCCAACCCGTGGCTTTGGGTTTGTTTCATTCTCCAGCATGGGGTCTGGCATGGATTCACATGCCCATGAATATTCCCCTTCAGGCTGGGAATCCTCTGTAAAGAAAAAGGTAAAGAAAAAATCAGTATCAGTATCAGTTTCGTTTCTGATCTGTCTTTCTTAGTAGTAACCAATCGCTGATATCTGGGTCATACTGCCCCCAGCCAATGACTGCCCTCTCCCTAAGCCCCGCCTCCGGCAGCCATCCTCAGATTTTTACCGCACGTTCAAGTGTTGGGAGTCCTCGTGCTTCGCTCTCGAGTTTTTTTGCTGCTTTTTCGCGCTTTTTCAGGAGCTTTTCTCATTTTTCGGTTTAATCGAGCCTCAAGCTCCACCATTTCTACTTCCGATAACGGGGACCCGTTTCGGAATTCTTCTACGCCCCTCAAGGGTGAAGTTTTCGTTGAGTTTACGCTTCTTGGAGGATTCCGGAAGATCTGCGGCCTACCTCAACGGACATGGCCCAGGACAAGGGAAGCTCGACTGCCGGATCCAAGCTGTTCAGGTGCTGCTCTGGATGTGGACTACAAAATGTTTCCAAGGAGGACGAGCATTCGCCATGTCTATACTGCCTTCATGAGGACAAGACGCACGTGGAGAAGGACTGTGCGTTCTGCAAGAACCTTTCGGAATGGACCAAACAAGATCGTCGTTCCCACCTCGCCGCCTGGCTGGAGAAGGGCACAGCAGGTGAGAAGGCGAAGAAAAAGTCTGAGCAGGCTTCTAAGTCCTCTGAGGGCGACCCGGCGACTGGGGCCCAACAGAACGCCAAGCACCGCGAGTCTGCGGGCACCAGGAGCGCCGAAAGGTCGGGCTCTTTGGCTGCCAGGCAGGGCACGACTTCCCCGGCACGTTCAACCACGAGCCAGCGCTCTGGTTCGGGGAAGAGTAAGTCCGAGAACCCGGGTAAGCTGCTGGAGCGGCCCCGGTCGCTCTCAAAGGCTCCCGAGGGGGAGCGAGGCGCTGACCCCCCAACCCCCCCCCCCCAAGGCGAAGGCCCAGGACGCAGCTAAGGTGGTGAGGGCTTTGATCCATCCGACAAAGGCCTCTATCGAAGTGGTCGCTGCGACCCTGGCGAAGCCGGCTGAGACTACGCCAGTGGAAACGGCCTCTGGGCCCAGAGTATCCCTGCCACCGCGGAGGGAATCCTCTTTCCAGCCCATCGTTAAGACCCCTGTGAAGACCCTGGTGGAAAAAGAGGGGGGGGGGCGGTGGCCATTACAGACTCGGAATCAGCCTCGGAGGAGGATCTGATGGAAACCGGGAAGGGCCTCAACAAGAGGTTCATAGGCCTCAACGAGAAGTTCGAGAAGGTTCGATCCCAGGGGACGGTTCCCGCTGATGTGATCGAAGATAGCAACGAAGAGGGCCCAGTGGGACAGCCATCCCGTCCGTCGCAGCCATTACCCGAGCCCCAGGATAGCTTGGCGACCATTTTGTTGGCGATTCAGTCCTTATGTACTGAGATAAGGACGAGGTTACCACAGACCCCGACGGAGGATCCAGAACCAGGCCCGTCGGGAAGCCCTCTGAACAAGCGGAGGAGAGTCACCCCGCTCCTCCCTTCGTGCCCGCGAGGCCTGTGGACCCCTCATCCCCCTCGCCGGACCGTATAGAGGATACGGCGACGGATACAGCGACAGGGACGGACGACGATGGCGGCGATGACACAACAGACATCCCGTCTTCACCCCCCCTCCCCCCCCATGTCTTTGTAACCACCCACCGGCCTCTGTGCTTGCCCCCCCCTCTTCCACCTCCCACTCCCCCCCCCCCCCCCACACCCCACACACCCGGTTGTTCCTGGTCTCCTAGCGCTTTCAAAAACAATACTGTGAAGAAAATAATACAGGGCTCATCATTCCCGTTCATCAGACGTACCCATATCTCCCCCCTCTCCCAGGCTAGCACAGTTTCCAGCAGAACTCGCGACACTCGATCGCATAACTGACAAAGCTTCACACTCTATCAATAAGTGCTTTGCAGTTTCCAGCTCCCGATTTCCACACAGGCGACAAGTTCTTTTGCCATGTGGGATGTTGGTCCATGCGGGATGTTGGTCCATGCCCCAGTGATTTCTACTGTGTGAACTGCGTTTGTTTTTAGTTTGAGGTAGTTCCAGGGCAGCTGGTTTCTCCCAAACTGCTCGATGTAAGCTGGAGCCCCTGTTCTATTAGCAATATATTGTACAAAGTGAAGGCTATGACTCATAGTTCGGAGTTTGCTTTTAAGGAGCTCTTGGTGAAATCTTAGATTTCATTTCCTGCTTATTGCGTATATATGTCGGGGGATTCACCGGGTATCTGGGATAGTGAATGATTGCAGCCGTACTCCTGCTGAGAACAGCGGCAGCAGTCGTCGCACATCTCCGACATGGACGCCTGCTTCAATTCCGCTCACTCTGACGTGGAGTGGGATTTTCCGGGACGCTCTCCGGGTAAGCAATGTAAGACGCTGGTGCACAAGTGGTAGGCAAGCACCAGGTGGTAGGGAATCGTACAAAAATTTCGACCTTCGAATTGAGACGGGTGAAAATGCCGACTTTTTTTTAACCCCCCTTACACCACATGTGTGGGGGTTTAGAGTATAATATTAATATGGGGGTGGGGCTGTGGGGGTCGCCCCTTGCATATATATGTGGTGTAAAGGGTTAAAAAAAACTCGGCATTTTCAGCTGTCGCAATAATCACATAGATCCAGTGGTAGGGGAAAAAGGGAACGGGAAAAGCAAGGGCTGCAATATAATGGATGGTGGGGGCTCGTAGATGGTCACTAGCACAGGTCCATGCAAATAAATGAAGCAGCAGTGCAATACAGGCCGGCAGCACAGAACTTACTTTGTGCTGGTAAGCTAGACTATAGTAACAGGCAGTCAGTGTTCACAGACCGTCACAAGCAGTCTGGCAGTGAAATCTCTGTAACTGCACATATCTTGTCGGGGTCCTGATTTTATACTGGGCACGCCTCCAAGTTTAAAACGGCAGTGAAAACTGCAATGGACTCTGTCCAGGACTCCAGGCTCTTCTCAGGCTCTATGAAACTGCACACAGCCACAGCAAACATTTGGCATCCACTGTTTCAGCATACAGGGGCAGCAACATTAGCTTGGATGGGGGGGGGGGGGCTGGTCACACGAAAAACGAAACCGAGTGGGGAGTGGAGTTCTGAATGCTACAAATAAAGCCTGATACACTGAATGCTACAAATAAAGCTTAGAGTGGACCCTATCTTATCTAGCATATTTTCTTTGAGGTGCGCCTGAATTATAGTGCACTCCTTTGTCACGAACGCGAAGATGGCTGGAGGACACCCAACAAAACTACAGCCACGTTTTACGGGAGCATGGGGTTAAATTGTATTTGACTTGGAGGAATAACGTTGGGTGATCCGGAGCTTTTTCATAAAGATGGGTTATTTTTATCAGAAAGGGGCATAGTTATTTGCCACAAACATTCTCAATGCCATAGCAGGCAGGGGATGCATCTAAAGGTACTTTTAGGGTGGGGGCCCTCAGCAGCCGTGTACCCACATGAGCGTGGTGGCGTGCCGGGCAGAAGGCTGCCCGCAACCGGCGGCGCCACTTAGGATGACGGGTCTATCTTTCACGGACCTGGGAATAGGACGGGTCTCATGAGCAAGGCCCTGGGGGGAAAAGACAAGGACAGTTCCCAAATCACTAGTCCC
This sequence comes from Ambystoma mexicanum, assembly GCF_040938575.1. Taxonomy (NCBI): domain Eukaryota; kingdom Metazoa; phylum Chordata; class Amphibia; order Caudata; family Ambystomatidae; genus Ambystoma; species Ambystoma mexicanum. The sequence goes on from NC_090925.1 coordinate 360,613,134, forward strand.
ATCGACCCAAGAGCAATATTGGTTTCCTTTGTATAGATCTGGCGATGACGGGCATCCTTATTTTCTGACCCTGAGGTGCCCAAAAGAGTCTTTGGACACATTTTATATGTTGTAAAATAATAAAGCCTGCAGCCTATAATTTGCCACAAATCTTTGGTAGCTTTGTACATTGTTTTGTGATTTGTGTATTGCCATAGGCTCCTCCACATCTTATGCCTGGTGCTGCTGAATGACACTAGACCTGGGGTTGGGGTGGCGGGGGCTGGGGGGGGGGTTGTCCCGGTATTAAGATAAAAGCAGCACAGCGTAGGGGGGAGGCTGGAAAAAAGATGGCGACTACCAGGTGCTAACCCCACAGTGAAAGGACAAGAAAAAAACAAGGTGCAAATGTCAACTTGTTTTATGAAGAAAAGATGCACGTGCCTCTCCCTTCAAAGGGAAGAGGGTGCGGAAATCGGGCCAGCCAACTGGTCTGGGCGGTCAAAACCGGTCACTTTGATCGGGCCGACTGCTGCCAGGGAGGGCTCATGGCCTTAGGACAACTCTGCCCCATAAATTCGAGGGGGTGGGGGACACAGGAACATTCTTCCTGCATCGCGCTCGTCACGCTTGCGAAGCCTGTGAAGAATAAATGTTTTGCCACCCAGCCCACTCTAGTTATGTTGTGAAGGGGGAATAAACGGAGGGCAGTGGTCCTTTACAAGGTTTCAAAGCGGAAAAAATTCTTGATGACCAAGAAATATTGTGAACGCCTTGGGTGAAAAGCGGGGGCAGGTGTCGGGTGGAAGGCTGCCTGCAACCGCAAAGGGTGCCACCAGTTACAAGGATGACCAGTCCAACTTTCACGGACCTGGGAATATAATAATGTAAGGTCCCATGCACAGAGACCTGGGGGAAAAGAGGAGTACGACTGACTGGTCCCACGTCACACAGACTTGAGAGCAGTATTGGTTTTCCTTTGTTATTTTGGCGATGAAGGGCATCCTTCTTTTCTGGCCCTGAGGTGCCGAAAAGGACCCCCGGAGTCTTTGGACAAATACTATGTTTTAAAATTAATTAGCCTCCAGCCTATAATTTGCCACAAATCATTGGTCTTGTGCATTGTTTAATGTCTCCTACAGCGTCCTGTCTTTCTCCCAACTGCAGGCGGTCCAAAATAAGTGGACGGTTGGCGTGGGCACCACGCCAGAATTTTACTCCCTGCACCTGTGAGTTCACCTTCCTTCAGGGCCAGGTTGCTCTGTAGGAATGCCACCCACCTCCTCCCTCCTATCCATCACTGGATAGAGGCCCCCTCAAGTCTCCCACGTTGCTGCCAGAAGCGCTCATTTTCTGCCCATACTAGCACCCTAAAAGATTTGTCTGCCCCTACTCGCTCTCCAGAACCTGGACACACAGATGGACAGATAACTGCCCTCTTCGACCAGTTTGTTGCTTCTCCCCCAGCTGTGAAGGCAAGGCCCTACTCTCACCGCCAGGTCTGGGGCAATACGCAACCCTGTCACCAACACCTGAAGTGTCAATCTGTGGAGCACCCAACAGCATCTTTCAGTCAACCTGTGGGCCACACTAGTCCTTCCTGCCCGGCAACTCTGCTCCATGGTATCTGGCTCCTCCGTTTCCCTCTGTTGATTAACGTGCTGGCAAAAGGCCCTGTCTCAGTCATGTGCTGCCGCTATTTCAGACACTTGGGGGGGGGGGCAGGGGACACTTGTTACTCTACCGGGATAGGAGAGGAGCTTCTCGGGTGGCACTCATAGACTTGGAAAGAAATGCTGGGAGCAGGGATGTCGCATCTGCTCCGAGAGAAATCTCTGCCACACACCCAAATTGAATCTTGTTTTGTGTGCATGGTAGCAAAGGATATTCAAGAGGGAGATGGGACATTGTCAAACCTCTACACATTTAACTAAAAATAGTCTGCCTCTCATTGTTGCCATGTTTCTTTTACCCACTTTGATGGAAACCATTCTATTGATCTAGCAATGAATTCCAGGTTACAAGTAGATTTTTGCTGTTTAGCTCACTGAATTATTCAGGTCATGTTAGAGCTCATCACTGAGATCGTCTTTGTTCAGCTTGAATTAATTTGGAATTGGGAGAAAGAACTGTAAGTGCTGTAGCATCTTATCCTTTTATGGATTTCCTGTATGTAGTCCCTAGATGGTGAGGGAGATGTGCTATGGTGCTGCACCTGTACAGGGGAGGAGACTGTTGGCAATTATGTTTTATATCGGAAACCACAAGGTTTATGTCTGACGTGCCTTCACTTTAAGATTTACGTAACTCCCCAAGCATTCCTTTTGCAAGAGAGTGACTTTAATTGGCACTCACACAATGTTTATCTTCAAAACCTTTTCTTATTACTTATTTTAATTGTTTTACAACCATTAACAAGTTGAAGAATTACTCGCCACTATATACACACTTTTTTTTTAAACAAGCCCAGGACCTCTGGATACCTCTCACACACCCTTAAGTAGCTCAGATTACTCTTGTGTTATGTCCAAAGGAAGACGCTGAGACAGGTAACCAGCTCAGGAACTTTATTCACAAATATAATCAAGAGGCCGCCGTGCAACGTCAATCCAGACAACTGAGACTGGTTCCTTGATGGATCTTTTATACTCTGATAGAACCTTGATCAGACATGCCATAACCACAGCAACCCCAACCAACATTCTAGGCTGCCTGGGCAACCTGATATAGCCTTCTGCAAGGAAATCAAAATACGCCTGTTTATCTGAACACTCCAACACTTACTCAATCCTACGACTTTACCCTTACTATTGTTGAACATCTATGTACCCTGTATCCTCATGTAATTGCCCACAACATTGAATTGATATTTTATTTCTATCACGGTCGTACACCAGTGTTTCAGAGCGCAACAAGGCAAGGGTGCGGAACAGGGGAGAACAAAACAATCTAGCCCAGTGACATTGAGAACACGCACGTGCATGGGAGAGGGGGAGGGGAAAAGTGCATGGAAGGGGGAGAAGTGGAAAGTGCAGAGCTAAGCACTTTATTTCGTGTAGATGCATTTTCAAGTTAGTTTTCTTTTTCTTTATCTTTCCACCACAGAAAGATACTGTACAGTGGTCTCAAAGCATTTCTTTACTGGAGAAGGAGGAACAGAATGATTCGGCAGATGGGGAAAGCTCTGAATCCAATGATGCCAGCACTCTTAGTGGTGCTGATATTGATGGTGAGTATACATTGTCCTTGGTGCACTGGATCTGAGTTTTTATTGAGCACAGTAGGCCTTTAATTGCCAGAATGGTAATGACTTCAATGAGCATGGAATCTTGTGTACCTTTACCATAACATTTAGGGATTTGATTCACTCTCTTGGGAGGTATTGTAAAGCTGCATTGTTAGGTGTGCATTTCGGCACATTTAGCAAACACCAGATTGCACCTTACATTTTCCTTCACTTTGTGGTATGCACTATATAAAAAGACTTTGCCTTGGAGCCTAACATTTTGTTTATTTTGCAGGCTCTCCTGAGGAAACCTCTTCAAATGCCTCCTACTCAAATGAGTCTCAAAACAAACTGGTACCTGTTTCTAGAGAGAGCTGCAGGATTTCCCTGGAGGTAAAGCCTAGGGTGGGAATTGATGGCGGGGGGCTGGATGAATTTCACCTGACCTCCCACTTCCTTGAAACACTTTTGGGGAATTTGATGCAGGTCTGGATATCGGAAGGGAAGGTCACTCCCCTGTAACAGTTCTTGCATGAGGGTGCCTTCTCTGAATGCATCAGCATTTGAATATGCCCCACAGTAAGGCTTTACCACTTAACACTGTTTTCTCCTTCATTTGAAGAAATAAAGGAGACTGGCACTTTTCCTTACAGCAGCAAATGGACTAACCACTTGAAATGTAAAAGCAATTGGCCTTGGCCTCTGAGAGTCTTCAAAACAGAGCCCAGTTATTTGGATCAATGTAACTGCTCTTCTAGTTTCCTTTTCCAGCAGAGCGCTGGAGGGTCGCTTGTGGATCTGCAGAACTATTGTTAATAGTAAAGTAACTTATTTTCTCATAAACTGAGTAGATTATCACCATGTACTCAGTGGGAGGAGTGTTATATTTTTAGTTTGAAGGTTGCCTTCATCTATTTCTTAAGGTGTTCTCCTAACTATTGTATGTATATACAGACTCTAATGCCTAAAGAAAAAATATAGGGCTGGATCCTTTTTGCTACCTTCCACATATCTGCCAAAAGAACATTCCTCTATAAAGTTGTGGTTGTAATTTTGCCCTGGGTCGATTTGTACGAAGGGCTTCCTGGCACTTCTCGGTTGGTTTTCTGATAGCATGCTGGGAGTGTATTCTGTACCAGACGATCACTAGCTTGCCCAAATATTGGGGGCATAGAAAACCAAACCCGTTCTGTCCCGGTGTTAGGAGAATTCTCAGAAATGTGCAAATTCACTTGTACCTTAGAGACCCCCAGCTCTTTTGCTTGACTTTAGGACTTTTTTTGTCTAACCTGGAGAGGGTGAGAACGTTTTTCCCACTCTCGTATTTTTCTGTGATTTGGACTCTGTTTCTTTTGACTTTATAGTCTGACAAACTCCATAGGCATCATCTTTACATTGTGACACAAAGCACCTTCAGTGCAGTGACACAGGGAAGTCTTAGATTTCCCAAAAGCATGAATACCTTGGTGAAATTACTGTTTCCAAGAGCAGTGAAGTGAAATTGACTTTACTTACATTTTGTAACTTTCTAGATGCAGCACACACTCATCTTACCATAGGGTGCTGGGGGGTTACTTGGTATCCCCTAGTTTCTCAAGTAGCATTTTTATGTTACCCTTTCTACAAATAATGGCTGGTGGCAGTGGTTTACTTTTTACAACCATTGTGTGTGTTTTTACCGCAGGCTGCTTTCACAGCTGCAGTAAAGCACCCATGGGCGCCCATTTTGTCAAAATGGCCCTGGTCTTGTTTTTTTTGCCATTTCTTGCTGGAAAGGTCCTTCTTGAGATTTGCTCTGCATGCCAAACAAGATCTGGTCCCTTTGTTTGTTTTGTCTTTGGCAGGATTCACAAGTGAAGCCCGCCTCTGGCTCTAGTATGTCTGGCAGGGGCAGGAAGGGAGGCAGGTGCCCAAAACTCCCTGTGATTAATCCCCTTGAGTACAGGAATGCACCCTAAGGTGATTGGCCGGCTGAATGTCCGGCAAGGACAGCCACCCTGCTGGGTGACTGACAGCTAGGCTGGATTGAATGGAAGAAACTGCATAAAAGGCTAGACTTTTTGGCTTGGAAGGCAGAGTTGACCACTGGACGAAGGAATCTGAATAACCTGGAAGGGATGCCTCCTGTAACTCCTGGACTGTTGTTTTTGTCCGGTGAATCCCTGCTTCTGTGCTGAAGCTCGGCATTCGTTTCGACTAGAGGAGCCCTGCAAGGACGACTTCTCCCTTTGGGTTGGTGGGACCAATCAACCCCAAAATGAACTTGTTTGAACATCCTCTTGGAGCTGGCTGTACTTGTGCTGGAACCAATGTGCCAGGGTGAGGAATACCAAATCGAGTGGATCGCTTTTAATTCGGACGCGAGCACCAGGAAGATCCTCCGGACTTCCCTGAAGCAGGACTGACCAAGCCTGAGCCACCTCAACAGAGTGCTGGACCCCAAATGCGAGGAAAGTCTGAAGTGCTATTCGAGAACTGCAGTGTTGCTATTTGCTGTCAGATGTGAGGAGCTGAAACTGCGAAGTGCCACTGAATTGAAGTTTGCCCATTGCTTCTGCCACCCTTCCCATTGTGTTGCAGGAGTCCCCAGTAGTCCTCCCTCTTGTCCCCACTACTGAGGCACAGGAACAACAGGATCTGCAGAGCCACACAGGAACAGAAGCCAGCTGGAACCATTTCTTCTTACCAAAGGTACTGCAACCGTAAGAGGATTTGCCTCTTGTTGTGTAGCCTTACTTGTTCAGTTGAGACTTGTCTTGGTTGCCCTTGCAGAGTTGCTTACCAGTCTGACTATTTGTTAACATTTGTTGTATTCCCCGATCTAAACCTTTGCACCCAAACTCAGTATTGCTCTAAATGTACCAGTGATAAATCAATGTCCACAGTGTTCTAGCTATTTAAGTCACCGGAGGGTGTAGGAAGTCTGTGTGCCATCCCCAATGGGTGTCATCTGTTTTAGAGAAATTTAATGTTTTTGAAGTGTATTCTAATTGTTAAATATATTGCTCCCTTCTGATGAAGGCATATAAAACTGACTGTTAAATAATTTAATAATTGTTTAGAGTAAGTGTTAATTTGAATAATTGGCACTGTGAAACTGTTACAACCCTACTGCTCACATTGACCCCTCTTGAGATGAGCCTGGCTGCTCAGCCACACTAACAACTTGTGTAGTACAGACTTGTACCAAAGGTTGGGTTCCCAATTGTTAGGAGGTCAAGGTTGCTGTAGTCTTCCAAAGGATACTGCACCCAATCCAACATTGGTGGCAGGCGATGAGGATCTATTGTAGAGTTGTTACATTGAGTGTTTGCTTTACTTTTGTTCAACTAAAAACCTTCACAAGACTAAGCTTCACTAGAAATGGCAATTGTAACATGCCTAGTTTGGATAACTTCAAGCAGGAAGCCCTGCTCATTCCAACAGTAGAACTGAAGGACATGTGTAAAGTCAGGAATCTCCCTGTTAAAGGAAAGACAAATTGATTACAAGGTTGTTAGATCACTAAAGGGTGGTTAGTAGGCCTGTCACTCCTACTATCCAGAACATGTGGAAATTGATAATGAGGATAATTCAGAGTCTAACTCTGTCTTAGAGTCAGAGGAGGGAGAGGAGTCCCAGGATAGGAATCCTCGTTGCCTCAGCAGGCCCTTTGCCTCAACCTTTATCCACTGGGACCCCACAAGGTCCATCACTGAGTCTAGAATCTGTCTCTTGAGAAAATTAGACTTGAATTGGAATTTAAAAATTTGCAAGATGAAGCCAAACATCAGTACGTAAAACTCAGGGAATTGGAAATGCAACATGCTCTTGAAATGAAAAGATTCTCTTGAAAATATTTCCCTCCGAGTCCTCTAGGTCTTCCAGTCCCAAGAGGCCTCGCCTGCCCAAAGAAGCAGTGAGTATGTATGATGTGAAGCTTCATATTTTGGATTGGTTGGGTGCTTTTGAATAGAATCATGGGATTCAGGGTCTCGCAGGGAATCAGTTTTTCTAGGATGTTCCAGGTTGCAACTGATGCTGTAATGGAGGTTGGGGAACTTGAAAGATTAGAGTATGAGAATGTGAAGCTGGATTTGATAGCCAGATTTGGGAAAACTCCTTCCCAGTACCTTAGGAGGTTTGAAAAACTTAGATGGTTGGGTTAAGGGTTACAGAGTGAACTCCTTTTGATGGAATGAGAAATCTGTTTTTGTTGGAATCTGTTTGATGCCTGCTCTCCTGAGCTGAGACAGCACTTTGCTGACTCCAAAGAAAGTGATCCCAAGAAGCTAGCAAAGGCTGCTTACTAGTGGGTTGCCAACAGGGCCACTCACTAGGATTCTGGGGCCACTCACAAAAGGATAAGGGGAAGCAGCACAAGAAAGAAGACAGATAATTCTAAATCCAACCACCCAAAAAAAGGTCCACAAACATAAGAAGGGTACGCTATTTGGGAAACCAGGTCCATCTAGTGAAACCTCTGGCTCTAAACCAGAGGGAGGTCAGCAGAAGCCCCATTCCATAAAACATTTGGTAAATGTTATGTTTGTGGGTCGACCATGTGAAAGGGGATCCCAGATGCAAGGGTAAACCTTTAGGGGTCTACACTGCCTCCTTAATCTTCATCCCTGAGGGAGAAGTTCATATGGCAAGTTGACACTTTAGTCTATTGGCTGAAGACCCCATTGGAGACTCAACCAGTGTTTCTTAAGTGTCCCTGGGTCTGGGAACAGCAGAATGTAGATATGTATAACTCTATTCCAGATAACACAAAAAAATATTACGAGGACTGTGTACTTGTGAATGGTCAGACCCCTGCCATTAGAGACACTGGGACAAGCATAACAGTGGTGGCTGAAACCTTTTTGAAACCGGAGGATGTTGCTAAGGCACCCAAAGGCCTGACTAACCTTGCTGGAGGCCCTCGCCAGATGGTTCCAATACTACCAGCTCTCATCCAGTGAAACAATATGACTGTAAGAATACCTGTCAGTGTACAAAATGAGGTGCCTGGGAGAGTCCTGTTGGGGAAGGATTTAAAAGCACTTGTGGTTGTATCAAGCACCCCCGGGCCTCCCAGTAAAAAGGAGCAGACTAGACTGGCCAGAGAAGCAACTTTAGATGACTCAGTGGGTAGTTCCAGAAGTACCTATACCTCCCAGTCCACAGGAAGGGCACCCTTCTAATGCTGAGACAAAGGGGAAACCCAAGGTCTCAGAAAAGAAGAAAGGTATTGCCCCTGTACATAGGACAAGGACATCCCTGAGAGGGCAGCACAAGGTGACACCCGTGACCCCTCCACCAGCTGAGGCTGAGTGGGAGGACCAACCAGAGGATGGTGAACCAGCTACTGATGAAACGGAGCTGGAAGAAGCCCTGCCCCCTGTTGGAGATCTGTATATTAAAGACCATCCTGAGCTGCAGACTTTGCTTGCAGTAGGTGGCCCCTGTAGGGCAGACTTCAGCAGAGGTCAAAGAGTGTCCTACTCTTGAAGGACGTTGCCAACAGGCATCTTCCCAGCTGGATGGGCATGAGCAGGGGAAGCACAGGCTGTACTGGGAGGATGGCCTCCTTTGCAGTGATCCTATAAAATCTTCCCCTGGGGACTACAGAAGAAGACCAAAGAAAGGATTTCTCTATTTCTACTGGCCTAAGATGAGGTCTAATGTAGATAAATTCTGTAGAAGCGATCACATTTGTCAGACTTCTGGTAAGAGTGGAGCCAAGAATGTGGCACCTTTTTGGTGCCTCTCCCAGTGGTGGGAGTTACTTTTGAGAGGGTAAGGATTGACCTTTTTGGTCCCCTAGACCCTCCCACATCTTCAGGCAACCGATTTTTATATTGGTTGTGGTAGACCCTGCTACCAGGTATCCCGAAGCTACACCTATGAGAACTTTTACTGCTCAGGCAGTGGCTAAGGACCTCCTTGGTATTTTTACTACAGTTGGTTTTCCTAAGGAGGTTATCTCAGACAGGGCGGCCAATTTTGAGGTCTCACTACATGCAAGCCATGTGGAAAAATTGTGGTGACCTACAAGTTCTTAACAGCCTACCCTCCCCCAAACCAATGGATTGGTGGAGAGGTTTAATAGAACTATGAAGAGCATGATAGGTGCTTTAGAAGAAAATGGGAACTTGCTTAGAGAAGTCCCTCCAGAAGGGGTTGGCTTCAGTCGCTTTGAACTCCTCTATGGTCATCCGGTTAGAGGTCCATTGACCCTAATCAAAGACGGGTTGGATAGTGCTACTTTCCACAAGCCAGTAAGAGTCACTGACTGTTAGGTCTCTGAAGGAGAATGACACACCTGATGACAGAAGCTTCTGATAACTTGAAAGCCGGTCAGGTTCTGGTTAAACATTGGCATGAGCAGAAGGCCAACATGGTTGAGTTTACTCAAGGCCAGCTAGTTCTAGTTATGGTACCTACAAGGCAGAGGGCCTTACAGGACAAATGCATTGGATCCTTCAAGATTGTGGGCAAAATTGGAGAGGTCAATTATTTGGTGGACTTGGGCAATCCCAAGGAGGCCCCCAGGGTCTTTCAAACCAACCGCCTAAAGGCACATGTATCCAGACCAGACATAGGAGCTTTGCTCTTCGCATCTGATCAGGAGGAGGAGGAGGAGGAGGAGGAGGAGGAGGAGGAGGAGGAACCTCTACCTGACCTTCTCAGGGGACAGCCTTTAGAGGGGGAAAATAGGAGTTAATTTCTCTTCTGATCTGACTCTGAACCAACAGGAGGAGTGCAAAGTTCTGTTAAATCAGTTTGCCTCCCTGTTTTCACTGACACCAGACTTGACCCCTTGGGGCCAGCATGATATTCTCACTGCGGACTGTCTACAAGTCAAAAGCAGGGGTTACAGAATGTCAGACAATGTAAGAACCCACATAAAGGAAGAGGTCAAGAAGATGCTTGATCTTGGGATAATAGATAATAAACAGAGCCATCTACAAGTCCATGGGCAAGTCCAGTTGTACTAGTACCAAAGGCAGGATCCAAGGAGTTGAGTCTGTGTGGACTATAGAGCTCTTAATGCAGTCACCACGACTGATGCCCATCCTTTACCTAGGACAGATGAACTGTTGGATAAACTTGGTTTAGCCAAGTACCTCAGTACATTTCATGTAACCTCAGGCTATTGGCAAATGGCTCTGACAGACCATGCCAAGGAGAAAACTGTATTTTCCACCCAGGGGGCTTCTAATAGTTTAAGGTAATGCCTTTTGGACTGAAGAATGCACCTGCTACATTCCAAAGCATGGTAAATCATGTTCTGAATGAGAGGACTTCTGTATGGAATACTTGGATGGCATTGAAGTGTTCAGCCCAACTTGGGAAGAGCATATTGACCACCTAGGATATGTATTGCAGGCCCATCTGACCATAAAGGCAAGTAACTGTCAAATTGATCATGATATGGGTGGAGGTGAAATAAGGCCATTGCTTAGCAAGGTACAAGCTGTACAAGACTGGGCCACCTCGAACCCAGGTGAGAGCCTTTTTAGGTCTCGCTGGTTACTATATGATCTTCATGGAGAACTATGGGTCTATAGCTTCTCCCGTGAATGTGATCTCCTCACCCAAATTCCTCAAGAAGGTCAGGTGGAATGAGGAGTGCACTAAGGCATTTGAAGGATTAAAAGCCCTTTGTCAAGCTCCAGTCTTAAGAGCTCCTTATTACAACCAATCCTTTATGTACAAACTGATGCCTCATATACAGGAATAGGTGCAGTTCTGAGTCAATTGAATGAGAACGGCAGGGATAACCCTATTTGCTTCATCAGTAGGAAACTGAAGGACAGAGGAAAAAAGGTGGGCAACCACAGAATGTGAATGTTCTGCCATTGTGTGGTCTTTAAAGAAGGTTAGACCATGCTTGTATGGATCTACTTTTGCAATTCAAACAGACCACCAACCCTTGAGATGGTTAATGCAGGTGAAGGGGGGGGGGATCCTAAATTGTTAAGCTGGTCATTCAGCCTTCAGGGGTTTGATTTCACCATAGAACACAGGTCAGGGTGTAAATCACCAAAATGCTGATGGTCTCTCAGAATGAGTTACCGACTGGAGTAAGGAGATTCATCCAGGCGTGGATTAAAACCTCCAACCCCTTCATCTCGGGTGGAAGAATGTTAGGGCGAATTCTCAGAAATGTGCTAATTCCCTTCTACCTTAGAGACCCCTAGCTCTTTTGCTGGACTTGAGTACTTTTTATTTCTAACCCGGAGACAGTGAGCCCTTTTTTTCTCACACACTCGTTTTTTTAGTGTGATTTGGACCCTGTGTTTCTTTTAACTTTGGAGTCTTGACAACGACTGGTCTTTCCACCGATGACTCTAGGGGTGACTCTTCCCTGTTGGAGGGAGTCCAGGGGATTCCAGTCCCAGAGTGGTTCTCGCCACTCGTCCTCGTCGAGGCACTCCCGGAAGCGGCGTCGCCTTCCCTGTCCTCATTGGATGATGGCACTGCAAGGAAAGTGGCTTGCCCCACTAAATTCTCTACTCCAGAGGAATGGGAGGCATTCAGGGAGAAAATGCTGGAGATTTTTCAATCTCGGGGCACTGTTCCGTCCACGCCTTCAGTTGAAGCCGGCAGGGAACGGTCTCGGTCCGACGCCTGCGTGCCTTCGGTCCCGGGCAGTCGGTGCGATAAACATCTGGAGCTGTCGAGGTCCCGTTCGGTCAAGGCTCTGGTAGATCGCCAGGGACGATCCAGATCCAGGTTGCGGTCTTCGTCCCTGACGAAACAGTCAATCTGGGAAGGTGACGAAGGCATCGACTGTTCATAGAGTGCGGCTGTTGAGGGGGGGATGAGGGGGTCTTGTCCTCGGTCAGGCCCTCAGAGCCCTTGACATCGACAGCCGAAGCCGTCGGCGCCCTCCACGCCATCCGGGCCTACAGGCCAACATTTGCCAGTGGAGGCCCCTGGGGCTGTGGATCCTCTGAGAAAGGCTCTGTCTAAGACTGTGGGGCCTATTGACTCCAGGTCTGCTCCTGTTCCTAGGAAGGAGTTATTTCGTTCTCTACAGAACATATGAGGATGAAGAGATGTCTAATGTGGAGTTGGAGCCTTTTGATCGATCTTCTTGGTGAAGCTCCTGACATGCTCCTTTTTTTTTTTTTTTTTTTAGGACATACAGATGGAGGATCTGCGTCAGTCTTTACATGATGGCAGTGGCCTGGACACATCTCCTGAAATGGAGTTTGGTAGGCCAGAGCCTGGGGCTCGTGCTGAATTCTCCTATAGGAGGTGATGACCTGACCTGACATTTTATATCAGGGTCCGTCCACTAATCCAATGTTGCCTTTTCACGTGGCATTACAGAAAAGGGTGGCTGCTAACACCCCGGAGTCTCTTCCGGCAGTCAACAAGTTGTTGACTAACAAATACCACCCATCCAGTAGCGACCCCAGCTATCTATCCACACACCCCACTCCTGAGAGCTTGGTGGTTTAGGCGGCCATTGCCACCTCGAGGCAGGCGGCGTACCCTACCACCCCTCGAGATGGGTCAACGAGTGCTTCGATGGATGGGCACGCAAGGTATTTTCGGCTGGGAGTATGGCACTGAAATCGGCCAACGCCACGTGTGCCTTAACAAAATTTTCGCACACTGTGGAAATTCTCTCTGGTGGCTGAGCATGTTCCCGCAGGGGAAGAAAGGGATGGGTTTCTTGCTATTGTGCAGGATGGCAAGGCTGGCATATGTGAATCCCTTTTAATCTGGGTTGGGCATGGCTGATAGTGTCGCTGGTCCATGGCTGCGAGCACCGTGAAATGCAGGTTTGCGTGGTTGCAGAAGTCAGTGTTTGCACCGGATGTGCAGGCCCTTCTTCTCAACATGCCTTTGATGGTTCTCATTTGTTTGGCAGGAAGACTGATGAGAGCCTTGAGTGGTTGTAGACCTCCAAAGCAGCTGCTAAATATTTGGGCGCGGTTGTGCGTCAACTCTGCCTTTTCATCCTAGGGGACAGCAGTGGAGGGGTGCTTCCTTTCGTTACTACTCCTCTTTTGGTAGAGTGAGGGGAGCGGCCAGTCAAAGGGGCCACTGTACAGTTCCTCGTGGTGGACGGGGAAGAGGCCTAAAGCCGCTCAAGCAGCTGCCTCTTTGCCTTCAGGCGCTGCCGCAGCTGCTTCAAGACAGCTATGAAGCCAGGTCTCATTGTTCGCCGTTTGGGGGCAGACTGTCTCAGCATCTCGAAGAGTGGCGAGCCATTACTTCAGATGCATGGGTTCTGGAAACAATAGCCCACGGCTACTGCCTACCATTCCTAAATCGGCCTCGCAACAATCCACTGGGGAAACTCTTTGAAGATTCCGGATCCGCTCCTTGTGCAGGAAATCTTGACCCTCCTGGAGAAAGGTGCTATGGAACTAGTGCGTGCGGCAAAGAGGAACAAGGGCTGGTATTCCCCATATTTTTTGATTCCCAATAAAGACTGAGGATTGAGACCCATCTTGGACTTGGGTTGCTTGAACAAGTTCCTCAGTTAGGACAAGTTCAAGATGGTCCCTCTTTCTCAGGTCCTTCAGGCTCTTCGACTTCAGGATTGGTTGGTGTCATTGGTCCTACAGGATGCTTATTTTCATGTGCCGATCCATCCAAAGCACAGAAAATACCGGAGTTTCGCGGTTGGTAGCTCTTGCTTTCAGGTTTGGGTCCTGCCATTCGGGTTGACCTCCGTCCGAGGGTGTTCACCAAGCTCATGATGGTGGTGGCAGCGTATCTCAGGAGAGGGGAGGGGGGGTCATTTCTACCCCTACCTGGAGACATCTGCCTGATCGGAGAGTGTTCTCCCAAACAAGCTTTGGATCATCTCGCCCTCACTTGCCACTCCTTTCACAAGCTGGGCTTCTCCCTCAATTTCAGGGAGTCGCGTATGATACCTTAGCAATAGCTCCAGTACATCAGGGCTGTGTTGAACACATCCTTGGATGTGCTCGCCACCCAAGGTGAGGGCTCTTCACATTGTCCGGGTGGTCAACAAATTTCAACATGCCCAGAGTCTCCCGGCTTTCGAATTCTTAAGGTTGATCGGCCTCCTGGCATCCTGCATTTTTCTGATGCCAGACTGAGGATGAGATCCCTTCAATGGGCTCTCAGGACGCAGTGGTCGTCATTCTCGGGCAAAATGTCAGATTCCACGCACGGTCTGACAGGATCTTCTGTGGTGAGCCAGCAAGGGGAATCTGATGATGGGAGAGCCTTTTTGGCAGCCATGGCTGGAGGTGATGGTAGTGACTGATGCTTCCCTCACAGGATGGGGTGCTCACGCCAGCGAGCTGACCACCAGCGGTCGTTGCTCTGTCAGTCCAAACTCCACATAAATCGTTTGGAGCTGAAGGCCATCGGGCTAGCCATGAAGGCTTTTCTGACGTTTGTGCGCAGGAAGAGTGTCCTGATCATGACGGACAACACAGTGACCATGCATTTCCTCAACAAAAAGGGGGGTGTAGGGTCACTCGGGCTGTGCAGGGAGGCGATGCAGCTCTGGTTCTGGGCGATACCACAAGGAATCTCACTCTCGGCAGTTCATCTGGCCGGAGAGGAGAATGCGGCGGCGGATGCTCTGAGCAGGCAGAGCATGGTCTCCCACGAGTGGGAGTTGGCTCAGGAAGTCCTTCAGGAGATCATCGCCCTTTGGGGAATCCCTCAAGTGGATCTGTTCGTGACTGATGCCAACCAGAGGTGCAAGACATATTGCTCAAGGGAATTTCCTCTGAGGAGCTTTAGGGGACGGGTTTCTCGTGGATTGGTCATTCCCACTTCTGTTCCCGATTCCTCCGGTCTCTGTCATTCCTCAGGTTCTAAGGAGGCTGCGCAGGTTCGGGTCCCACATGATCCTTATTGCTGCGGATTGGGCCAGGAGACTGGTACACGGACCTTCTAGAAATGTCCATCTGTCCTCCACGCCGTCTTCCCCACAGAGAGGATTCTGTCTCTCTCTGTCTCTCTGTCTCTCCGGGGGAACAGCACGGCGCGTGTGGGGAGTTGGGTTCTCCATCCAGAGGTCAAGACTCTCAACCTTCACGCTTGGTTTCTGAAAGGTTGAGAGAAGGATTGGTTTCTTTGGCCCACAAGGGTCTTCAAGTGCGTACCATCATTAAGGGGATACCTGGCGGCGCTGTCTATTTTCAAGCACTCGTCTGAAGAATGTTCTTATTTTAAAATTCCTTTGATTGGGCAGTTTCTAAAAGAGCTCTCAAATGTGTTCCCACCATCCCCTTTTCAGGTGCCGGTTTGGGACCTGACTTTAGACTTGAAATTCTTGATGGATGCTCCGTTTGAGACTTTGCACTCTTGTCTTTTGAGACTGACCTTCAAGACTGTTTTCTTGATTGCAGTTACATCTGCTCGCAGTGTGGGTGAGTTGCAGGCACTCTCATCTAAGCCACCCTTTACTTTGTTCCACAAGGATAGGGTTGTACTGAGGGTACGTCCATCCTTCCTATCTAAGGTAGTGTCTGATTTTCATTTGAGCCAGAAGGTGGTACTTCTCCAGCATTGGATCTTTCATGGATTCACATGCTTAGAATATTCTCCGTCGTCAGGCTGGGAATCCTCGGTAAATTATATAGACCTCTTCCATAGGAAAATGTTGACACTTTTGTGTCCTATCTACGTTGTTTTGGGCCGTGCACGCCTGCGCCACTAGGACGTAGAGGTATAAGTAGCCCCGCCCCCGCGGCTCCCTCAGATTTCAACCGTCTTCCAAAGTAGTTGGATTACCTTGAGTATCTACTATTTTATTAGGTTGTGCGTTCTTCTTCGACTGTTTTTTTTTTTTCTTCAAAGAATGTATGGAAAGGCGTTATTTTGTCCGTGTGCTACATGCGGTCTTAAGAAAGTATATGAAAGAGACGGGTATATGGACTGTATTTACCGCCTTCATCCTCATCATACGGCGGACATGTGTGAGATCTGTGAAGGCTTCTCGCAAAAGACCCTAAAAGGCCGCAACAGACGCTTGGTTACTTGGCTCAATGACAGAGCGGGTACGTACCCGGCATCGGAGGTAGGCTCTACAGCCTCGAGATCTAAGTCTCCTGTCTCTCCCCCCCCCCCCCCTCGTCGATCAGGGTCGGCGGAGCCTCCGGCGAAGAAATCGCACTCATCTGAAAAACGCCCCTCGGAGAAACATCCTGTGAAGTCCTCCTCTTCACATATGGCTTCGTCTTCCTCCTCATCTAAAAAGGAGAGAAAAGACTCCCTCCTCAGGAGACCGTCATAAGTCTACCTCGAGTCGAGAGTCCTCGTCCCACAAGACGAGGTCAAAAACGGCGGGAACGCCTCAAGGCCCTGCTCCACAGACTTCGACAACAATCCGGTCGTCGACGCCTGTTTTGTCTTCGGCGACGGCTCTTCCAACTGCTATTTCGTCAGGTCAAACGGCGCCTATGGAAAAGATGTCATCGTCGACGGTGGCCCCGTCGGTGGGATGGCAACCAGAGGTTTTTGACCCAATCCCGCCTGAGGCCTTGCTGCAACCAGAAGCGGCTTTCTCCATCTCGTCGGCGGAGGATGACCATGATCCGGTCGCACATCCAACCGATCTGGGATTACAACCAACTGGTTCGGGGTCGCTCTTTAGTGGAAGTGCCATTCCAGTTACCTCTTCCTTACTGAATCCCCAGGCGGTTCTGTCCCTGGAGGTGTTGAACACATTACAGAAGCTGTTGGAGCGGTTGGACACTCGGTTACCTCAGCTTGCCCCGACAGTGTTACAGGCCTCGCCAGTCGTCGACGAGCCAGGCCCGGCTCCTCGCCCTCCATCCAGAATTCCTACTGCGTACCCGGTTGAGGAAGATCGTTCTCGTCCACAGACAGAAGAACTGTCAGGGTCGGAACGTGAAGGGTCGGGTTCAGACATCTCGTTATCCCCCTGAAGGGACCCTACATGGGACTCTGAAGCGGAGATGGAAACTCCGAAGAGTCCAGCGCAGCCATCACCACCTGATGATGTGGGTGCTTTCCATGCCATGATGGGTAAGGCACGTGCAGAGTTTGGCCTAGTCCCAGAAGAAGAGAAAAAAGATTTTCTGTTCGATCATATGGGCAAGAGAAGAAAGGCGATATTTTCTATCCCCATTTGAGACCATGTCTGGCAGGAGGGACTAAAAACCATGCGTCATCCTTTTTCAGAACCGGCAGTAAAAGGTCGATTGGAAAAGAAATTCAAGGCTCCGGAATCGACTCCCAAGTGCTTGACGTCTCAACCTTCGCCGGAATCGGTGGTATCCACCGCGGCGGCCAGAAAGGCAAGGTCGCAACACAAATGCACGACCCCGCCAGATAAAGAAGTCAGGAGACAAGATGCTTTTGGGAAGAAAGTGCTATCGGTTGGAGCGACTACAGTTAAAGCAGCAAACTCCCTGGCTATTATGGCCAGGTATGATAGGGAGATGTGGCATCGACTAGCTCCTATCTTGGACCATCTGCCCGAGGAACACAGGAAGTCTGCTATGCTGCTCGTACGTGAGGGAGAAGAGGCCTCCAATCGTTCCATTAACATTGCTGTCGAACTGGCGGAATCAGGCTTTAAGCAAATCAACAATGGTGTAGTGTTACGAAGGCAAGCCTGGCTTAAGTGCACGACATTCAGACCAGAGTTACAATATAAGGTAATGGATATGCCGTGCGAAGGAGAACAGCTGTTTGGGAAGAAAGTGGATGAAGCCTTGAATGGCATGAAAGAAGATTCTGACACGGCTTGTTCCCTTGGAGCCCTCCAGAGTGGTAGGAATTTTCGTTCCTTTCGTCCCTTCAGAGGAGCATCGGGTAACTCGCGGTTTGGATCATCTAGAGACCGAGGTTTCAGCAGGCCCTCCTACTCTTCCCAAGGCTACAGGCACGCAGCCCAAGCTACTCGAAAAGGCAGAGATTACCAAACCTCCAGACGACGAGGCACCTACTCCTCGTCGATGAAGGATAAACGGGCCAAAAGCCAGCAATGACAACTTACAGAGCTTCCTGGGGGGCAGAGTGTCTTGTCACGTCGACGAGTGGGCGCGCATAACAGACCAATGGGTTGTGGACACGATACATCTGGGCCATTCTCTACAGTTCAAGGGCAAGCCACCACGCATTCCACCGCTGTTCTCCACGCAGCCCCACCTTCAAATACTAATGCAAGAGGTGACGCTTATGCTGCAGAAAGGGGCTATAGAACTGGTCCCGGTTGCAGAAAGAGGACAGGGAGTGTACTCCCGTTACTTTGTCGTCAAGAAACCCAATGGAAAATGGTGTCCCATTCTAGATCTACGAGCTCTCAACAAACTGCTCAAGAATCTAAAATTCAAGATGCTTACACTCCAAGAAGTGATCCGTTCGATACAACCGGGAGATTATTTGTCGTCGCTAGACCTTCAGGACGCATACTTCCATATCCCGATGCGTCGACGACACAAAAGATTTCTACGGTTCGTCGTCGGACGAACCCACTATCAGTTCAAGGTCCTCCCATTCGGACTAAAATTGTCTCCCAGGACGTTCACGAAATGTCTGGCTCCAGTAGCAGCCTGGTTAAGGAAAGGTGGTCATCATGTGTACCCTTATCTGGACGATTGGCTAGTGAGGGGATTGTCTCCGGAAAGGGCACAGGAAAGTCTGAATGCCACCATGTGCCTCCTACAAAGTTTGGCCTTCACAATAAACTTCGAAAAGTCCTCCTTATTGCCATCAAGGACCTTGGTCTTTCTGGGGGCGGAGTTCCAGACGCAGTCAGGACTGGTAAAGCCATCCGTCGAAAGTGTTCGGAAACTGCAGCAAAAAGCATCGGATTGGAACACCAGAGTGTCAGTGCGAAGGTACATGTCACTACTGGGGACCATGTCGTCCTGCATACCCTTAATCAACAATTGTCGTCTCTTCATGAGACCGATTCAGGAATTCTTGGCAGATCGATGGGCACAGAGTCAAGGGCGTTGGTCGGACAAATTGACCATCAACAGCAAACTCGTGCAGGCGCTTCAATGGTGGAGAGTTTCCATAAATATGACAAAGGGAATGCCCTTGCTGGAACCGGTGTTCCAGATGACATTGGTGATGGATGCTTCCCTAACTGGATGGGGAGCTCATCTGGATTCCCTACAGGTTCAGGGGCGTTGGTCATCGGAGGAGTCCGGCCTTCATATCAATGTGCTGGAATTAAGGGCGGTGCGTTGGGCCCTGAAATCCTTTCTTCCACGGATAAAGGGATCAGTTGTATGGATTATGACGGACAACACAACGTTTTATCTAAGGAAACCGGGAGGAACTCGCTCCAGAACTCTGTCGACCGAAGCCCAGGGGATCTGGCATTGGGCCCTTCAGCAGAAGATATATCTATTGGTGTTCCATTTGCCAGGTGTCAACGTGCAAGCAGACTCTCTCAGCAGGGAGATGAATCGACTACACGAATGGGAACTGAACGACCAACAACTACACCGTATCTTCTAGAAATGGGGTCGTCCGGCCCTCGATCTCTTTGCAACGAGAGACAACAAGAAATGCCCACAATACGCGAGCAGGTGGCCAGAGCAAGGCTCACTAGGGGAAGCGTTCTCTTACCCGTGGACGGACAAGTTTCTGTATGCCTTTCCCCCCGTTTCCGCTCATACGTTGGACGCTGCAATGGATCCACAGATATCCATGTCGGGTGATCCTGGTGGCCCCGTACTGGGCCAGACAAGTGTGGTTCTCCGATCTACTCCATCTTTCAGCGGCAGAACCAATGAGGTTCCAGAAAATCCCGAACCTTCTGTCTCAGGAGAAAGGGGTTGTTTGGCATCACGACCCCGACAGCCTCAGTCTGACAGCCTGGCTCCTGATTTCTCTGAGTTTGGTACGTTAGAGATTCCAGCGGACTGTCGCATTTTGCAAGCGGCGAGGGCGCTGTCCACGAACGCTTCATATTCATACAAATGGAAGAGATTCTGCATATGGTGCGCAGGTTAACCAGGTCTGGTCCCGCTTGATATCACACCGGAACAGCTTCTACCATACTTGCTACTCCTAGCTCAAAAAGGCTTGTCTGTTTCATCCATAAAAGTGCATCTGGCTGCCATTTCGAGATTTACTCGGAAGAGACATTCAACTCCGTTATTTAGTGACCGGCTGATTAAACATTTCCTTAAAGGATTGTTCCAAACCTTTCATCCCGTGAAAAAGTTTCCTCCAAGCTGGAGTCTTAACCTGGTTCTGGCAGCGCTGATGAAGCCCCCTTTTGAGCCGATGTCATCGTCGTCATTGAATTTTTGTCGTGGAAATTGGCTTTTCTGGTGGCTATTACTTCGGCTCGACGACTGTCAGAAATACAAGCTTTAATGATCGATCCACCGTACTTGAGATTTTTCAGTAATAAAGTTGTGTTGGCTACTAATCCTCATTTCATTCCTAAAGTTCCTACCATGTTCCATAAGCACTCTTCTATAGTGCTACCGACGTTTTTTCCAACACCTTCGTCGGTTGCGGAGAAGACTCTCCATACATTGGACGTGAAAAGAGCTTTAAAATTTTACCTCCATCGCACTCAAAGCTTCAGAGACACAAGACAGCTATTTGTGGCTTATGGCCCTTCGGCTAAAGGTAAACCGATCTCGAAACAAGGACTAGCCCGATGGGTGTCGTCTACTATTTCCTTTTGTCACTCAAAAGCGGGAAAACCGCTGGAGAAGCGTCCAAGGGCCCATTCGACGAGATCCACTTGTTCGTCGACGGCATTGTGGTCCGGAATTCCGCTGGGAGACATCTGTCAGGCGGCTTCCTGGTCGGTACCACACACGTTTACCTGGCATTATTGCCTCAAACAGCAACATGCTGAGGATACACAGATGGGTCGTGCAGTCTTACGGCACCTGTTTCAATAAGGTAAGCCCCAATTAAGGGGTCACATCCTTCAGCTAATGTACTTTGAAGTGAGGTTTTCACTGTTAACATACTATAAGGTGATGTTTTGCCACGATCAATATGCATTATGGTTGGGGTGATATTGGTTTGCATACACACCTCCATCTATGGGGGATACTGCTGTACAATGTATTCTAAGCATGCGAATCCATGAAAGATCCAATGCTGGAGAAGGGAATAGTTTCTTACCTGTAACACCATTTCTCCAGCATTGGTATCTTTCATGGATTCACATGCGCCCGCCGGCCTACCCTGGCATGCAAACCCGATGTCCCCCATACTACTTTGGGGGTCGAAATCTGAGGGAGCCGCGGGGGCGGGGCTACTTATACCTCTACGTACTAGTGGCGCAGGCGTGCGCGGCTCAAAACGATGTAGATAGGACACAAGTGTCAATTTCCCCATGGAGTATGTCTATATAATTTACCGAGGATTCCCAGCCTGACGACTGGATATTCTAAGCATGTGAATCCATGAAAGATACCAATGCTGGAGAAATGGAGTTACAGGTAAGAAACTATTCCCTTCCTGCTTTCTATCCTCCTCCTCATCCTGGTAAGGCAGAGGAGAGACTCCATAGGTTGGACCCTATGAGAGCTTTGGGCTTTTATATTGCTACGATGTCCAGGGTCAGAGCGGACAACCCACTTTTTGTGGGGTACACCGGACACCGATTGGGCCAGGCTGTTACCAAACAGACCTTGTCCAGGTGGATTATCTTCCTCATTAGTGAATGTTAGATTGGCTGGCAAGGACCCTCCTGAGGGTTTGCGAGCTCACTTCACTAGGGGCGTAGCTGCATCCACAGTCCTCCCAAATATTCCTGTTAGGAATATTTGGGAGGCTGCAACATGGTCTTCCATCCACACCTTTGTCAAGCGTTACTCCCTGGATACTTTCCATGGTCAAGATATGGCCTTTGGTAAAGCAGTGCTTTATTCTGCCATCTAATTGGCTATATCTAAATTTTTCTCCCACCTGCAATCATTGATACTGCTTTGGGAGTCTGTTAAAGATGTGGAATACGTTGGAGGACACAATCCATTCGAAGAACAATTTACTTACCAAATGGCAACGTTCTTTCGACTAGATGTTCCTCCAACGTATTCCTCATCAAGGGATTGTGTGGCGTTTTCACGCATGAATTGTATTAACGATTGGAGGGTGTGCACTTATATACGGATAACTGCTGTTTTGTACGCCCTCTGCTTTCTCAAACAGCCCTAATACAAAGGTTGTTTTCGTCTTGACCTCTCCTTGCTATACTCTGCCCAGTTTTCCAGCGACTTAAGCTTCCTGGATACCGACTCTTAATTATTTTACCTTCATAGCACACTCGGTCAGTGCTCCAGATAGTATTTTGAGGTGGTAGTATTTTACGCACAACAAAGGTTATGCCTCTTGACTTACTCCTTGCTGCTTGTTAAATATATCTTCACATGAACTCCTCCAGTATTAAAGACTTGTCTGTACCTTCCCCCATCTTCTACTTCCATCCGAGGTGAGCCGTCTTGATTGACCGATAGTCAAGGATCTGCATCTCTGGCATATCTAGGAGGAAACCTAACACCCATCTCCGTCAATTCAGCCTGTGATCGCGAATCACATCAGGGGGATGCAAGCAGTGGTGGAAGTGGAAAAAAGGAACTAGTGGTACTCTGGCTGCATCCTAAAAGGAGTGAGTGGGATGGCCGGACAGATTCGGAGGGTAGGAGAGGGGGCAGAGGCGAGTGCAGGGACAGGGGACCATGATCACAAACCTTGGCTGAATGGTAAAGTAGGGATTTTAATCTACTCTGCAAATTTAACCACATACCTTCCAAGCTTTACTCGGTACAAATAGTTTGGATTTCAAGGCCTACAGTAATAATTAATATTTTGTTTCGTGCTCGTATGCAAGTGTTAATTATGTCTCATAGAGTTTACTTACAAAAAACACAAATTGCATAATAATGCCACATGGCAACATATATAAATCCTTACATTAACATGTTATATCAAAAGAATATTGTGGCTTTAATTTTCACTTCTCCAGCATGGGGTCTGGCATGGATTCACATACTCATGAATATTCCCCGTCAGACTGGGTATCCTCAGTAAAGAAAAAATCTGTTTCAGTTTCACTTCTGAACCGTATTTCTCCTAACAACCATCACTGGTCCCTCTATTCACCAACAGCATACCTGCCGGATGGCTGCACTAGCCATGAATTCCAACTAGACCCGACCTTGATTTACTTGCCATACGGCTTCAATTGAACAACTTCTGTGGCAACAAACCCCTCGATCACACGTTTGTATGCAGTACCTTTTGGCACCACTACACACAACTAGGACTACAGGTGTAAGAAAAAACAACCTTTGGTATACGTCTGTGCTACAGTTTTGTGGTAGCATTGCTGAGCAGCCAGGCTCATCTCAAGAGGGCATGTGAGCTGTACGGATGTTACACAGAGGTCTATATTTACATGTATTCAAATACTCTTATACCCAAGGTTTCTTGGTAAAACACTTAATTTATTTCACTGTCAGTTATAGAACATTCACTAGAAAGAGGCAATCTATCTCACACAAAAATATACTTCAGTACTTCACTATCAGGTTCTGAGGCATTTAGACTACTTTGAAGGAGGAGCAAAATGGCATTCAGAGCATTTGAAGTAGGAGCAAAAAGGCATAAGTTAATAAAACGAATATTAGTCACTCTTAAACAGTGCAAATTGTTTGCGTTCCCCAGAGGAGTTGATTCAATGCAATAGGTTAGGCCAAAGTCAATGGACTAGTCTTGTATAGGATAAAGCATTTCTGGAAGTTAAAAAGTCTTTGCCAAAGTTCTCAGAAGTAGTTAGTAAAGGAAAGATTCATATGTTGGGTCACAAACTGACTAGGCCTGCAGGTTGCCAATGTTTCAAGCACTTTCCCAGCGAGAGGTACGTTCTCTCGATCGGGTATTCATAGTACCTTACAATGAAGAAAAAGATGCAGCTGAAGATGTCTGTTCCTGGCAGTTCATGCAGATCTCGCTGTTCCTGAGCCTCAGTCGGAGGCACAACAGGGAGGACGTCTGGGGACTCCAAAAAGCTGGCAAAGGCAAATCTTCAATTCCGGTAGCTGTAGCCAAGCATACAAACTGGTGTCCTTCTCCCTGGCTATTCGGTTTCCTGCAGCACTCTGAGGAAAATACAACCAGCTCCGAGAATGGTATCCAGGTGGCTTACGAGTTACGAGTTGATTGGTCCCACCAGTCCTGGAGCCTGCCAAAGGCGTAGGAAGAAAGGGACCAAACCTGGTTTGGCGCCCAGAGACAAACTCTAGAAGGACCTTTCCAAAAAGAAATGGCAAAAGACCGGGTAATGAAGGAGGCTCAGACGACATCTTGAAAAACATGGCTCCCGCGTTCTGACACTACCGGTGTTCGCGGTCGGGGAAAAATCATGGTAGTTCGTTGTAAAACCACCCCCACCAGCCATTTCGAGAGGAAAGGGTAGCATTTGACTGCTACATGAGTTTCTAGACACAAGGGGATACTAGATAACCCCTCCAGCACTCTATAGTAATATGGTGTGTGCTGGGTCTAGGAATTTGGAAAGCCTGGTAAAGTCAATTTCACTTTACTTTCTCTGGGAAACAGTAGTTTATCCCAGAGAAGGTATTTAAACATTGGGAACGCCTAAAAGGCTTCCCTGTGTCACTACACTGAGGGTGCTGTGTGACACACATGAAAAGATGATGCCCATGGATTTGTCTAAAACTCCACAACCAAAGAAAACACGAGTAAAACGCACAGAATTAAAAAGTTCAAAATCTCAAAGCTTAGCAAAAGAGCTGGAGGGCTCGAAGGTGGGAAGAATTGGCACATTTGAGTTCTTCCTAACAATCACCATTATTTAACTTGCCTTGAGAGGGACCCTCCGGGCTCGAAACACGTGTCTGTTGACCACTCTTTAGACCAGGTGTCTACTACACTACGGAGGATAAAGAAACACACCTTGAAACACTGCACCAAGCGTGATAATCTTTTTAATTATAAGATTCACCAAATACCTTCTTTTGCAAGGTAACCAGGAATCTCCACAAATTAAATAGGTAGGACACTGTGGGCATTGATTTATCACTTGTACATTTAGAGCAATACTCTGTTTGGTGTAAAAGATGGAGAGGAATACAACAAAGGTTAACAAATAATTCACAATCAGGAAAGTACTTTAATAAAAACTTGCAATGGCAAATAAGTTTAACCCTTTCCTGAGGAAAAGATAAAGCACAGAGTCAGAGGTGAAAAGGGTGTCTCAGGTCGCCAGGACAGCCAATATTAATTGCACAATGTCAAGGGGAGCTGAAGATCTACTTTGCAGGTAAGTAAAGTCTTGCATAATGTTTTTAGAAATATTTGTAGAAAATAGAACACTTGATGGGCCACAAACTGGGAGGCTTATGAGGGGCAAAGCTATAGCAACTCTGCAAGGTAACCAAGACGGCTCTTAACTGAGAGCAAGTAAGGCTACACAACAAGAGGTAAGTTCTTAGTCTTTACAGTACTTCTGATTAGAAGAAATGGTTCCTACTGTCTTCTGTTCCTCTACAGCTCTGCAGATCCTGTCGTTCCTGAGCCTCAGTCCTGGGGACAAGAGGGAGGATGTCTGGGGACTCTTGCTCTGCAATGGGAGCAAGCTCCTCTCGTCTGACAGCAAATAGCAACACCACGGTTCTCGGGATACCACTTTGGACTTTCCTCACATCTGGGGTCCATCACTCTGAAGTGGCTGAGGGTTGGTCAGTCCTGCTTCAGGGAAGTCTGGAGGATCTTCCTGGCGATCGGGTCCGACTTAATAGCAACACACAATCTGGTGTTCCTCTCCCTGGCACTTCGGTTCCAGCAGCAGCAGTGGAAGTACATCCATGTCTGACAGGATGTCCAGATGGGCTTACTTTGGAGTTGATTGGTGCCACCAACGCAAAGGGAGAAGTCGTCCTTGCAGCGCTTCTCCAGTCAAGGCGACTTCAGATCTTCAGCACAGCAGCCGGGATTCATCGGGCAAACCAACGGTCCAGGAGTTGCAGCAGGCGTCTCTTCCAAGTTCTTCAGATTCCTTTGTCCTTCATCCAGTGGTCGACTCTGCCTTCCAAGCCAAAAAGCTTCACCTTTCATGCAGGTTTCTCCCATTTAATTCCAGCCTAGCTGTCAATCGCACAGCAGGGTGGCTGTCCTTACCGGACAGCCAGCCGGCATATCACCTTTGGGTGCATTCCTTTAACCAAGGGGATTAAGCACAGGGAGTTTCGGGAACCGCTCTCACTTCCTGCCCCTGTCAGACATACTGGAACCAGGAGGCGGGCTTCATGTGTGAATCCTGCCAAAGACAAAACGAACAAAGGGACCAGATCTGGTTTGGTGCGCAGAGTGAATCTCAAGAAGGAGCTTTCCAGCCAGAAATGGCGAAAAACGAATACCGGGCCATTTTGACAAAATGGGCACCCAGGGGTGCCTTACTCTGGCTGCGAACGCAGCCCAGGGTAAAAACACACAATGGTAGTAAACCACCAGCCATTAATTGTAGAAGGGGTAACCTAAAAATGTTACATGAGAAACTAGTCCGAGGGGATACTAAGTAACCCCTTCAGCACCCTATTGTAATAGTTTGTGCTGGGTCTAGGAAGTTACAAAATGTAAGTGAAGTCAGTTTCACTTTACTGCTCTTGGAAACAGTAGTTTCACCAAGAGAAGGTATTTAAACCTTTGGAAATCTAAGACTTCCCTGTGCCACTGCACTGAAGGTGCTGTGTGTCACAATGTAAAAGATTAATCCTATTGAGTTTGTCAGACCCCAAAGTTAAAAAACACAGGGGCCAAATCACATTAAAAATACAGGAGACTGAGAGAAATAAGGGCTCACGCTCCCCAGGTTAGAAATAGTCCTGAAGTACTGCAAAAGAGCTGGGGTTCTCTAAGGTAGAAGGGAATTGGCGCATGTTTGAGAATTCTCCCTGATACTCGGGAGTAGGAAAGTGTTCAAACGGAGCAGCAAAAGTGCAGGATGCTCAACTGGCTGGTGTCTCTTGGCGTCGACGCCACTGTGGCGTTTGGCCTCCTGTCACCGCTGTGAGCCCAGGGCTACTCTTCCTCAGAGTATGCAGCAGTACTGTTGCGTGAAGGACAGTGGACACGTGCGCAGGAAACTTCTCGCGGAGGTGGCGATGGTGATCCCTAGATACAAGTCTCTGAGAGAGACTTGGAAGGTAAGGGGCGGGCGGGGCAGCGCAATGCACTTTTTATGCCACATGCTGCACGTGCATCAGCTCTGCAGGAAGGCCTGAGGCGTGTAGACAGTTCATAACTTGACACAGCATTATTGGTAATGAGCGTGGTTTCACCTTGTACTTAAGGTCATTAATTGTGCGAGGTGTAAAGTCGGGCGTCTCACGGATGGGTGTTTGTCTCTTTGGCTTCCCTTCCCTGTGGTTGTCCAGACTGCTATTCACTGTTCACACTGCTATTTAATGTTTGCCTCCACGTCCCTTACTAACTCTGGCCATTTGAATCAATAAAGGCCTCCTCCAGCCCTCGACCAAGCTAAGACATTACTGACCCATAAATGCCCTCCCCACAGTCGATTACTACTCTTATAGAATTGGTCAATCCTTTGTTTCTGTTTTTCTAGGTTTCACTCCTCTCATGCACAGCTCCCAGCCCCCATGGGTATCTTCCCAGAAGGCCGGGAAGGCAGCTAAACAGTCCCTGGAGACATTCCCTGGAGGATGCCTATGGTCTGCATTTCATTCTATAGGGGCCTGCGTTCCATAAATTCCAAGACACAACACAGTGCACCAACATTTTCAAGGATCTGGCCAACCTTGCTGCAGTCTCTACCTCCCTGTCACCCCCAGGCCCTTTGCACGGCCCTGGCCTCTCATTTCATCTAAAAAACCCAGGACATCTTGTCCACCCTCTCGTCATCACCCCCCACATCCTTCTCTCTGATACCTCTAGCCCCTCTGCAGCTGCCTCTCTTCCATCCTTCGCATCATTTCCTCTATTCTCCCTGATGAGATTTCCAGACCAGTCCGATCTATGGAAGTCTTGTCAAAACAGCTTCTTCCCTGTTCGTCCAAAACCAACAAGGACCACTTTGACACGCTTGCTCTGGTCGACCTTCTGTTACCATTCCTTCTCCTCTGGAGCACTCCCTTGTGCACCCTCTTCTCAAAAAAACCCACAGCCGAGATTTCTATCACTTCTTTCCTGGGCAAACTCTTGGAAAAGTTGGCCATCTTGCAGCTTAATCTGCACACCGACTCCAACTGTTGGTTGTCTCCATGACCATTAGTCTGGCTTCAGAGCTGCCAAATGCACGGAACCTGCTCTCCTGAACATCAGTGAAGTCCTGCTCTCCAACTTTGACTCTAACATCCCTTCTATCTTCATCCTACTCAACCTCTCTTCTGAATTTGACACGGTCAACCATGCCATCCTGATCAACTCTCTCCGTGATAACCTGGGTATGACCGATCAGGCCCGGGCTTGGCTGACCTCTTTTCTCTCTGATCGACCCTCCCAGGTCCAACTTGGGTCCTTCCTTTCCTCCATCTCACTCTCTCTACGTGTGGTGTTTCCCAGGGGTTCTAACCTCTCTCTAGCTGTTCAACCAATACCTGGCACCCCTTGCCCGCTGCATTGCCGCTCTCTGCTCCAACTTTTAGTGCTATGCGGATGACACTTGGCTCATTTTCAGGCTTCCCTCAGCCACCTCTTCTCACTCCCTCATCTCTGTCCATCTGCCAGGAGTGGTGTGCCACAAATAATCTTTGCCTTAATGCCAGTAAGAAAAACGAAACTGAAACTGAAAAACGAAACTGATTTTTTATTTTTTATTTTTATTTTGTTTCCCCTTTACCGAGGATTCCCAGCCTGACTGGGAATATTCATGAGCATGTGAATTCATGCTAGACCCATGCTGGAGAACAGTTGCAGGCAAGTAACTTGTTCCTTCCCCTCCTTCCCCCAGAAGCTTACTGTCTCTAGAGCTCTGGTTTTCTCTTGGCTAGACTACTGCAACAGCCTCTTTCTAAATCTGCTTGCTTCTACTCTCCTCCCTCTGCAACTCCTCCAGAACAGGACTGCGTGACTTGTCCTTGGCCTCAAGCCCTGGGATTGTAGCTCTCAGCCCTGAAATCTCTTCATTGGCTGCAAGGGTTAAATTGAAGACCCTCTGTATTGTTCACAAGGCTTTCTGGGGCCTGGGACCAAAATACCTTCAGCTCTCCTTCCATAAATACCTTCCCTCTCGAGCGCTTCGCTCCTCTACCTCCAACTCTCTCGGGCTCATTCGCTTCTCCAAGCAACTAGTTGGGGGTAGATATCTTTCCTCGGCCAGGGCCTCCCCCTGGAGCAGCCTCCCTGCCACTCTGAAACTTGAGGAGAACGATCTCCGGTTCCTGAAGTACCTCAAGATATTCCTCTTTGCTTCTGCCTTCGCTCTGCCTCTCCCTTGTTGACCTGTCTGCTTCTGCTTCGGCTCCGTGCACCTGGCTACCTTCTGATTTTGGGCCCATGTCCCTGCCCACCCAGCCACACACCTGCACTGCCTCCTGGCAACCCTTGCACTTGGGTCTGTATCTGTAACCCTACAGTCCACTCACCTGCACTTCAGGCACCCCTTGTCTGCGCTTTAAACCTTGCACTTGCCACCTTGCTCGCTGCCCTTTCAGGTGTTATTTTTATCCCTTGCTCAGCACTTTCCACCTCTTCCCCTCTGCCTTGCACTTTCCCCCCTTGCCTCTCCCCTGCACTTGCACGTTCTCAATGTCACTGGGCCTAGTAAAATCATTGTTTGTCCTCCTTTGCCTCGTTGCGCTCTGAAACACATGTATGAGTGCGATACAAATAAAATATCAATAACATTTCACTGGTGCAGATCCAAGACTCCTTTTGCAATGTATTGCCATCTAGTGCAGGAATGTGTGCTTTTTAACAAAAATGGAGCATAAACAGTACTCATAAAATGAAATGCTCCGTAATAGCTATAATTACATGTGTAAAAAGGCAAAATATACACCTTATCTGGAGGGCTGTCCTCTGTATCCGATATTCATTTTTCACCCACCCCACCTAATCGAGGGTAACTTGGGAGTCTTGATGCAAAAAGACTTCTGAGGACAACCCATCAATCTTCTCCACTGAAGATCAATACTCTGCAATTTCCCCCATAATGTGCCTAAGCGAGATTGGAAGGATACTGGTTAGTGGCCCTGACAATAAGGGATGCTCTGTGTAGAAGGCTGCAAAGATGGAAGACCATTTACTGCAAACTGGTCTATTTTACTCTGTTGTGACGATTTCTAGCCTTTGTCATTTTGCAGGAGAGAGCCCTCACAGTGAAGGCGATTCCATCACCCTGTGTCGTCCCATAGCAGAACGTCACTGGAGCCCCTGTTAGGCAGAATCCTGTGCAGTTCCCTTGGGGAGCACTACAGAAGATTAGGACTACAGGTGAGAGCATTAAATCCCCTTTGGTATTGGTCTGTACCACAAAGATTTAGTTGGTAGTTGTGGCTGAGCAGTCAGATTTATCTCAAGAGGGAGATGAGCAGTATTCAGGGTTTACACAATAGGCCTTCAGTACTATGGAACAAGGAAACACTGACCAAATGTCGTGAATCAACCCTATTTAAAGTCACAAAGACTTGCGATTGCCCCTCCAATCACTTGGAAGATTCCTTGGCGCTTGGCTCAACGCCAAAAACATGGCAGTTCTGTGTGGACTGCAGCATCCAGCATTCCGTGTTAGTACTCGAGTCAGGCGCTACGGTCACGTGATACGCACAGACCATCATTCACTTCTGTATGCGAGTACTACTTATTCTTGCTGCGCACACAGAAAGGTGCTCCTTAACTCAGTTCTACAGCCAGTTTTGTAGTGTGTTTTCTGCAATCTTGTTTCTTGAACCTGTTTTGACTCCTTGGCCTGTTATTACGGATTGCCCATTTTGAACTGCCCCTGATTTCTGGTATTCGGCTCCTTCGGATTGATTCCTGTTACCCCTGACACGGCATACGTTACCTGGATTCCCACTGCCTACCGTTTTGTTGCGTCGTGACCCCGGAACTCTGCAACTCGGCGTTATCGCTTCTGAAACCTGGTCAAGAACCTCCCGCTCCCGCTTTGACCCGCTGCTTTCCTGTATTTTCCTATTTCATTTCCTTTCCTTTACTCATTCTATCCTTGTTTATGCTCCCTCCTCCATACAAGGACTCATTTACCTGCACCCTGGGACGCTCTGCTGAACCACGAGGATTCTTTCATTTCGGCACAAGAGTGACTGTTGTGGACGCTCTCCCATTTTCTTCTTTGGTCACACTTTTCACTAAATACCGCTCTGCAGTACGACACAAACGGTTGTCAATCCTTTTCTGTTGGGATTACGGGGCTTCTCCTGGACCTTCTTTATCTGGTTCTTCATTCCATTTCCTCCGTTGTGGCCAAGTAGGTTTCGGGTCATGTTCTTCACGGAGCAGGTAAGAGTGGGAAATAGGGGGTTGTCTGGTTTTGACAGATTAAGGAGCCTCTATTATCCTGTGAAATGTATCTGGGGCCAGATCCAGTACAGGCGCTCATGCAAGCCTTGTCAGCCTTGCGTGCAGATATGGCATCGGCCCATACGACTTTAAACCAATATATGGACGTGTTACAGAGCTTTGTACAACCGTTACCTCCCGATGAGGAATTTGGTGAGGCTGCAGCAGTTGCAGGCCCCCCCTCCCCCCGACAACCCCAGTTGTCCCTCCTGCTCCGACTCCAGTGGTATAGCCCGGGCCTTTTCCTCTTGCTCCACCAGAACGTTTTATGGGAGACCCTAAAACGTATCGCACTTTCGTAAACCAGTGCCGTTTGCATTTTCTCTGCTGACCCCTGGCGTTTCCAGATGCCACAACGAAAGCTGTCTTTGTTCTGTCCCATTTGGGTGGGACGGCAGCTGCCTGGGCTAACCCTCTTTTAGAGGGGGATGACCCGGTGTTGTATAACTTTGACAGTCTCATCCAAGCTATGGATGCAGTGTTTGACATGAGACACAAGGCGCAAGCCTCTGATCTTGAATTTCTGGCCATCACTCAGGGAAGAACGGACCTTGTGACCTATCTTGCTCGCTTTAACCAGCTAGCGGTTGAAACCTCGTTGCCAGAACAAAAAATAAGCCGCTGTCTTTTATAAGGGCCTTTCCGACGAACGTAAAGATGCCCTAGCAGTAGTACTAGCAGTAGTACTAGCAGTACCGTCTGTTTTTTCAGAACTGGTTGACCTAGTCTTACAAGTTGATGCCAGACAGCGGCAGAGACTGGGAGAACAGACACCTGGCAAACCAGACACGGGTACTGCCAGCACTTCAAGTGAAGCCGAGCCCATGCAAATAGGGGCTATCAGAGGGCCTTTGTCCAAGACGGAACGGGAAAGACGCGTGCTTCACAACCTTTGTTTTTGTTGTGGCCAGGCACATTCGTGTCTGTCCCAAAAGACCAGCTAAGTTGGCGGGAAACGCCAAGACTCGTCCTTAACTCGAGCCTGCAGGATGAGTCGGCAGATACAAGGCTCGGGGGCAGTTGTTCTCCCTGTCACATATACCTTCATATGTCCTTTTCTGCTCCTGGTTTGGTGGCATTTTCCATCCTTGTCATGATCGATTCCGGCGCAAGTGGGAATTACATGGACGTCCAGCTGGCTAATCGCCATTGATTATCCATTATAATCAAAGAGATCCCCGGAAAAAGTACATGCCGTTGATGGTTACTGTCTGATATCAGGTTAGATAACGGAACAGATGTGGCCTCTTCGGATGTCAACTGCTGAAGGTCACTCGGAGTACATTATGTTTGACCTTATTTCATCTCCACAATTCGGGATTATTCTCGGCCTTTCTTGGTTGCAAACACATAATCCTGTTATTGATTGGTTTGGGCAAACAGTGCAATTCTCTTCCGAACATTGCCGCAAGCAATTTCTGGACTCTCCGGTTATTCCAGAGCTCTCGCCTTGCTTGGCGATGGTCACAAATGTGTCCTTGGTTCATGCCACGACGCAAACACCTACCCCGGAGTTACCTGTGATATACAGGCAGCATGTCGATGTCTTTGACAAGAAGTTATCTGAAAAGCTTCCTCCACACCGAAGTTATGATTGCCCAATTGATTTGGTCCCTCGGGCAGTGATGCAACATGGCAGGGTTTACTCCCTGACACAAAAGGAGGAGGACCATCTACAAGAATACGTAGACAATGCCCTACGGCTGGGGCATATCAGGCCATCTCGCTCTCCTGCAGCGTCCACCATCTTTTTTTGTGCCCAGAAAAGAGGGGGATTTACGTCCTTGCGTGGACTATAAAGCTCTAAACAAAATCACTGTAAAAAATCAGTATCCACTGCCTTTGATATCCGAACTGCTCGACAAGATGACCTCCTCCACCATTTTTCCCAAGTTGGATTTAAGAGGGGCTTACAATTTGGTCAGGATGCGAAAGGGGGACGAGTGGAAGACCGCGTTTAAAACCAAGTTCGGTCTATATGAATACTGTGTGATGCCCTTCGGCCTTTGTAACGCCCCAGCCACCTTCCAGCATTTTGTCAACGATATTTTCAGGGACATGCTGGATTGTTAAGTAGTGGTATACCTGGACGATATCTTGATTTTATCTGATAATTTGTCTCAACACGTTCAGCATGTTTGCTCTGTTTTGCAACATTTACAAGAAAACTCCTTATACGCAAAAGTGCGTTTTCATGCATCCTCAGTTGAATTTTTAGGGTTCCAAATATCAGCAGAAGGAGTCCATATGTGTGCTTCCAAAGTCCAGGTAGTGCTCAAGTGGCCTGTCCCTACTTCTGTAAAAGCCTTACAATCCTTCTTGGGCTTTGCGAACTTGAAGATTCATGGTTTCCTTTTCAGAAATCGTAGCTCCCCTTACACGCCTTACCAGCCCTACCATTACTTTTGTATGGAACTCTGATGCACAGTTTGCCTTTCAACCTTTGAAAGAGGCCTTTACAACAGCGCCTGTTCTACAACATCCAAACCCATCTCTCCCGTTTATTGTAGAAGCTGATGCCTCTGCTGTTGCTTTAGGAGCTAGCCTTTCGCAAATCTGCCCTTCTACGCAACAGCTTCACCCTGTGGCATTTTTCTCCCTGAAGTTGTCCCCTGCTGAACGCAATTATACAATAATGGACAAAGTTTTTGGCCATACGGGCTGCGTTTAAGGAATGGAGGCATCATCTCTTGGGTGCCCGACATCCGGTAACCGTTTATACCGATCATAGGAACTTGCAAGCTCTGTCACAGGCCAAGTGTACCAATGCTCGACAAATACGCTGGCACCTTTTCTTCACAATGTTCGATTTCACTGTGACATATCGTCCTGGCCCCCTACATGGGAAGGCAGACGATTTGTCCCGGATTGGCACCGATTGTACTCCCAACAAACCGGTAACACGGATGTTGCCAACTGGATCAGTAGTCTGTGTTTGTGCAGCCTCTCCATCGCTGTTGGATCTGGTCCGGCGATGGGCCAAGGATCATGTCTCCTCTCTTGAAGAATTGGGGGCTACACTGGTGTCGGGTCTTCCTTATGTTCATGGCCTCTTATATTTGCAAGACAAGGAGAATGGCTCTTGAATGGTCCCACGATTCCAAACTGGTAGCACATCCAGGCCGGACCAAAACTCATGAGTTATTAAGCCGATGGTGTTGGTGGCCCAGGATGAAAAAAGAAGTCGATCTATATGTTGCCACGTGTGCCGTCTGTACCCAATGCAAGCGCCAACCAGGTAAACCAGTTGGTCTTCTGATGAATGTGCCATTGCCTCTGCACCCATGGTACATGGTTACGCTTGATTTTGTAGTGAATCTTCCTATGGTTCAGCAATCCTAGTAGTGGTGGACAAGTTTACCAAGATGGCTCGATTTATTCCGTGTCCAGGTATCCCATCTGCCTCCCTTTTGGCCTCTGTTCTTCGACAATATAGTCCGCTTTTTTGGACTTCCCACAGTGGTGATATCCGATAGGGGATCGCAATTTATGTCACGATTCTGGCGTGCATTAACCACTGCTCTGGGCATCGATGCTCGTCTGTCTTCAGCATATCATCCACAGACAGACGGTCAAATGGAGAGTATTAATGCTACCATGGAACAGTACCTTCGCTGTCTGTCTACAACATCAGTCAGATTGGTTGTCTGTGTTGGGGATCGCTGAATTCGCCTACAATTATTCCCGACATTCATCGGTGGGGTGTTCTCCGTTTTCCGCCTTGTATGGCCTGCACCCGAGGACTCTTCCTGCCGTCCTTCCTTCTTTAGACCGGGTTCCTTGTGCTAAGAAAATGAGGAATTCACTGCTCTCTATACGTACCTCTGTTCTTTGCCACCTCCAAGCCGCCCAGCATCGCACTAAGGAACAAGCGGATAAACATCGCTCTCCAGCCCCTGTTTCCACTCCAGGTGACCGGGTATGGTTATCAACCAAACACCTTACTCTTCGGGGCAAGAAGAAGCTTCTGCCATGCTATCTAGGCCCCTATGAGGTTTCGCATTGCATCAATCCAGCTGCCGTGCGTCTACGAATCCCTTCCACTTGGCGTGTACACCCTGTGTTTCATTCTTCCTTACTCCTTCCATATGTTTCTGGCACTCTTCTCCCTGTATCCCCAGCTCCACTGAAAGTGCAGGGTGAAGAAGAATGAGGTTAATGCAATTTTGGACACCCGAGTGAGGAATGGGGTGCGCTCATATTTGATCGATTGGACAGGCTATGGTCCGGAAGAAAGGACTTGGGAACCGGCTTCCAATCTACATGCTCCTCGACTTTTGCGCTCCTTTTGGCAAACACGCCTGCGAGATTCCAGGGAGTGCTGCCCTTTGCGGGGGGTACTCTCGTGAATCGACCCTATTTAAAGTCACGAAGACTTGCGATTGTCCCGCCAATCACTTGGAAGATTCTGTGGCGTTTGGCTCAACGCCGAAAACACAGCGGTTCTGTGTGGACTGCAGCATCCAGCATTCCGTGTTAGTACTCGAGTCAGGCGCTACGGTCACGTGATACGCACGGACCATCATTCACGTCTGTATGGGAGTACTACTTATTCTTGCTGCGCACTCGGAGCAGTGCTCCTTAACTGAGTTCTACAGCCAGTTTTGTAGTGTCCGTTTTCTGCAATCTTGTTTCTTGAACCTGTTTTGACTCCATGGCATGTTATTACGGATTGCCCATTCTGATTTACCTTGATTTCTGGTATTCGGATCCTTCGGATTGATTCCTGTTACCCCTGACATGGCATACGTTACCTGGATTCTCACTGCCTTCCGTTTTGTTACGTCGTGACCCTGGAACTCTGCAACTCAGCGTTATCGCTTCTGAAACCTGGTCAAGTACCTCCCGCTTGGACCTGCTGCTTACCTGTATTTTCCTCTTTTATTTCCATTCCCCATTCCTTTACTCCTTCTATCCTTGTTTATTTTGCTTCCTCCTCCATACACGGACTCATTTACCTGCACCCTGGGACGCTCTGCTGAACCACGAGGATTGTTTCATTTGGACACGAGTGACTGTTGTGGACGCTCTCCTGTTTTCTTCTTTGGTCACTCTTTTCACTAAATACCAGGATGCTCTGCAGTACGACACGAACTGTTGTCAATCCTATTCTGTTGGGATTACAGGGCTTCTCCTGGACCTTCTTTATCTGGTTCTTCATTCCATTTTCTCCGTTGTGGCCAAGTAGGTTTCGGGTTTTGTTCTTCATGGAGCAGGTAAGAGTGGGAAATGGGGGTGGTGTCGGATACGGTTGGTACTTTTGATCAAAGTAGTAAACAGCTGTTATTGTTTCCTCTAGCTCTGTTGCTGCTGCTCCTGCCTTTTCACTCAAGCCCCTAGTCTGTTAGGTGCTTTCTCATACTCCTACAGACTGTGCTCTTGTGAGGAAAGTTTGGCTGCAAATTGGCTTCAGGCAAAGAGGGGGATGTGATAAAGATTGTCTTGTTTTGACACCAAAGCTTTGTAGTAAAAGAATGTATATTTTTATACACTTCTAGAAAAACACATCTATCACAGTTCTTAAAGTAAGTTTAAATTTGGTCAAAGAAAGTATACACAACTCCGTAGTTAAATTGTAGCCAAGTTTGAGCAAGATTGAAAACTGAGCAAAACGGCACAGTGCAACCCAAACACAAATGGCACTCTAGGAATTTCACACAAGGCAGGGAAAGCACAAGTTGTACAGAAATTCTTTCTTACACACCCTAGCAACACTTCCCATAAGTTTGTGAACCAGTTTAAGCAAGACAGTGCATCAGTAAAAACAAAATACTTAAATGAAAACTGAGCAAAATGGCATTTCACAAGATTTAAAAGGGGGAAGGAAAGGCTGGTTATAAGAAGTAGGTGCACCAACACATTTCTAGTTGAGAAGCAATCTAGAGAAGGTAGTTCTAACAAGTTTATCCAGAGTCAGTAGGCCTGTGCCAGAGTCAGTGGTACAGGGCAAGGGCCCAGGAGCAAAATGTTCTTGTAGCTGCAGTCAAGTCTTTGGTTAACGATTCGAAAATGTGGATGCAGAAGGTGAAAATAAATGTTCAGAGGGGCGGCCAACCCAACAGGTAGGTAAAGGATTTAAAACGCCTTTAGCACTACCACGCAGAAAGGGCGGCCTGGCAGAACAATGTACCTTATAAATGAAGAAGTGGCTCCTGCGGTGGCGGTTGTTCCTGGTAGTTCCTGCAGTTCGGGGGATCCAACAGAGGAAGAGAGGCTCTCGTCGTGGAGGAAGGTTAGAGTTACTGCACTACCCAGGGGTGGAACCAGCCGCACTGCTGCCCGACGAATAAAAGGTACGCTCCTTTAAATCGCGGTCCGGGTGGACTGGTGCCTAGCTATCCAGTCTCCTTGTACGGGGTACTGGCGATTCGACCAAGGCAGGTCCGGGAAGGCGATTGGCAAACTGGTTGGCCCCAACAGCTCAAGGGAAGAAGGCTCTTGCAGATGAAGATCTTCTCTCGTTGTGTGGAGAAAAGTGGTGAGACACTGCAGCAGGGCTTCACCGGTGGTTCAGTCGTTGCAGGTGTCTTTGGCTTCTCTCCTCTTCGGCTTCTTAGTTCCAGTGGCGACGTCTTGCTTTTCCAGTCCTCAGGACCCTGCTTTTATGCAAAAAGATCCCCATTCATACAGCCTAGCTGTCACTCACATAGTGGAGTGGTCATCTTGGCGGGATTCCCTCCAGCCTATCAGGATAGAGTGCGACATGGGTTGCTGAGGCAACCCTGTCCAGGGGGCCTACTCCCCCCTCCCACACAATGGACCCAGCCCAGACTCCGTGGCGCCGAACGGAGAGCTTCTCGGCAGAAGCCCACCAAAAGGACGATCAAAGGATCCCCGACCTGGGTTAGGATTTCAGAGAAAGACACGAGAAAGAAGTTAAAGTTCTGGCAAATAAAACCTACCAGAGTAAAGTTAATATTAAAATACACCGGCGGTATGTTACAGGCTGTCAGAAAATGTGGTAGCCTCGAACAATGGGAAAATCCCATAGGAAAATATTTGCGGTTGAATATTTACAGTAGTAACCACTGCCACCAGCCAGAATCTTTTGAGAGAGTGACTGTACGGTACCCTCTCGTAAATGAACATAAGTGAAAAACTATTAACCCTTCCCAGTACTTCCATAGTAAGATGGGTCGTTTTGGTTTAGTTCACAAAAATTGACTAGTAAAGTCAATGGGGACTTTACATGCCCTAGGAGACAGTCGGTCCCAGGGTATGGAGTCTGTTTGGGGGTCGCTACGACACCCCTGTGTCACTGCACAGAGGGTGCTGTGTAACACATGTGAATAAAGATGGTTCCTATGCAGGTGAGAGAAACCCCATAGACATTAAACACAAAAATAGCCTAGAACACACATAGCAAAAATGCCTAAGAGGGGGGAAAAGTCTCACTCTTAGCAGGAGAAAAAAACAAACCCTTCAAATCCAGCATAACTGCTGGGGGACTCTATATGTAATGGAAATTAGCCATAAGATGAGAATTCTCCCGAACAGCCCCTCAGTACTGGTGTGGCTCTAGCACTCCGCTCTCTGCGGCCCAAGCAGGCTGCATTGGAACGCACCTCATAGGCACTGCACACTCTGCCCCTTCCAGACTTTAGGATGCAAGTAGCAATCTCAATCCCCTTATAAATTGAAGAAATTGTACCTATAGAGAACCAACTCTGGCAGAAGGGTCTGAATTTCTGATGCCTGTAAAGGACTCTGAATGATGGCTCGGAAATGCACATTGTGCTCCGATATAAGTTGTTGAGAAACCTAGCCAAATAAATCCTTAAAAAGACATCTGGTGAAAACCTTAAAGTAAATATTGTCAGGCTGATGTAAAATGGGACCAGGAATCCTGCAGATCCTGAAACCAGGGAGAACTCTTCATGGATGTTGTGAAAGCAAGACGACTGAAGAGTCCAGTCTGGAGGTAACTGGAAAATGTTTCCTGAGAACATTTCTGTTTAGCTGTTCTAGATTGAGATCTGCTGGACATTTGAAAGTAGGATTTGTGAACTCTTCAGTTGGCTTTCCTTCAAACTTTATTAGAGGCTAGGAGGGTGGCCAGGAGGGATGAGTAGTGACTAAAGCGTCTCCTCAGCCCTACACTATTAACTACTAAACCAGCAGTGATCTCCCTCATAAAGGTGAAACAGCCCAACGGTTCTACCACCTTTGCGTCTTTTAGCAATGTAGGCAGAGGAAAGGCTATACTCTTAAGTGTTTTGTGAGCTGGCACAGATGTAATGCAAACAAAAGTACGAAAGGATAAAATGAATGAATGTCCAATCGGGGTCCTATAAAATATGATGGTAAGTTAACACAAATGAGAAGAGCACTGAGGACTGCACACAATGAATAAATCAACTAGCTCAATAAAAAAATTGTTGAATTTTGTTTAAGAAAATCTTAAATCCAGGTGCAATGTTGGAATGGGTCGGCCCTTGGACCCTAATACAAACTACAAATCTGTTCAGGCACATTTTCTTTTATTTTTGGCCAGAAGCCAACTTGATTAAAACAGTTTGTATTTACATTTTTAAATCCAACCAAGTGTAGTCACAGGTCATACATAACAATATTATTGATCGCATAGATCAATAATATTATTTCAGATGGTTGTGAATCTGCTTAGAATTACGTGCTGTGC
The DNA here is from genome assembly GCF_040938575.1 of Ambystoma mexicanum. NCBI lineage: Eukaryota > Metazoa > Chordata > Amphibia > Caudata > Ambystomatidae > Ambystoma > Ambystoma mexicanum. Next base: position 360,653,423 of record NC_090925.1, read on the forward strand.
ATATATTCCAACATCTAGTGGAAATCGTGGAGTGTTGCATCTTTTTTTCGAAGATTGGAAGGGATGTCGACCTAGGCATGACTGAAGCACTATCCCTAATATAACCTGACGTGTAGTGTACCCAAAATCCTTAGCGCAGCGAGGTCCCTTAGATTGTTTTTTCCACCAACCTAGCTTGTCGCCTATGCAGAGCTTGCAAGAGTAAATATTGGTAACTTTGTCCCCACGGTCGCCAGTCTCCCGACTAATCTTCTTGACAACTGCCTCATGGGCTTCCTGCTGCCAAAGACATCCACAACTCCCAGCCCTTCGAGTAGAGCGAGTGAGGCCCTTGGTTTATTCCTCTCGAAGAGTGTTTTTCCTTTTCCCCTGTTTCTCTTCTTGGTCTGGCTGCCATTACCCTCTGCTATGGAGACGACACCTTTTAAATGTTGCATGTCGTGTAACGGCAAGTTTCATTGGAATAACACCCATCGCCTTTGCAATCGGTGTCTTCCTAGAGACCATGACAAACTAGTAATGTCCTGTAAGCTCTTTTGGCCGAAAATGTTGACAGGCAGACTAAACGGTGGGTGGCCTACGCTATGCAGGCCGAACGCTTTTCCCCCGTTGGCGCCATTGCTTCCGTCGAGGAATCTATGGGCAGCCATGGCTCCGAATTGGAAGCCATCGACCTTACGGCGGAGCCTTCAGGCTCCCAAATGCCTGTCCCCGACATACAGGCCACTTGCTCTGTTATGGGGAGTTCACACCCCTAAGGCCTCTTTCACACCCTGGCGACAAGGGCACCCACGCACCAGAAATACAAAATCACACAACCCATAAGGCCTCTGTCATGATGCCTACCCCCGGACATCCAGACCAAGTCCATCAACCCCGGAAGCAGGCATTATGTTACCTGGAGCAAACCCAGCAACCCCTGTTAGAGGCTATCTGGGTACAGTCCTGGCGCCTATGGCACCAGGCTCATATGGGACATCAGTCCTAGCGCCATAGGCGCCAGACTCATATGTTAAAACTTACCTGATGCAGACCATGCTGCAAGGGATCCAAGCCCATGTGAGGCTTGAAGGGACTATTTTATCTTAGGAACTATTTTGTTACTCGGGTGTTGCTGTGGAGGAATACTTACCTGGGACTATTTTAAAGGCTATTTAAACCATGCCCGAAGAGCAGCACATGCTTCGCGTTATTCTGCATCCAGCAGCGTAACGCTCACCGTGTCTGCAGTCCGCATCCTGCCACGCCCGCCTCGAGTCCAGAGCGCCTAGAAACAAGGGAAAGAAGAAAAAAGGTTAGAACAAGAACTTTACTGGATTTCTTACCTGATTTCGGCTTCGGCGCATCTTCGAACCAGAAACAACTTCATTTTAAACGCATCGCCAACAGCAGCACCGCGGCATACTCGCCGTTCCTCGCAGCATCTCTACGATCCGGTTCTGTCTCTATCACCTGGTTGCCGCATTCCAGCACCTAAGGGGGACAAGAAAACCACACTGTGAGCCAAGGGAACAAACGAGGACAATCTCTTGCCACCATATGCTTACCTGATTATCCACCAGGACGCCAAATCTTCCTACGCTGCACCTGCAAGAAAAGAGAAAGCAGCGAGTTAAACCTTGGCATCAATTACCGGACAGTGTTACAAAACAGTCTCTTATCTGAACCCTTTCAGCTGCCACAAGACGATCATCTTTTGGGTCTAAGCTGCAAAAGAAACAAGGAATTGGACAAGAGTGATTAATCGGACATTTTGAACTCATTAGAACTATATACTTACGGCCTTTCGCCCGGAGGTTTGGAGCCAAGATTTGTCCAGAACTCTTCCAATATCCTCAAGCCAGTGAAGTAACTGGCCATCAACGCGCCCCTGCATTCTTCAAAGGATGGAGAGCTCTTCATACAAAACTATAAGGAGACTACTTCTACGGGTCAAGCAGACGAAGCTAGGTGGGCCAGTCCAGTCAGTCATCTCTGCACTACGCATCACGTTGGTGGAGACCGTGGCTGTCCAGTTCCGCTCGACACCCCTGTGGGATCCAGGTGAGCGTAACAGCCTCTTCGACAGAGTCGTCGAAGCACACTACGCCAACAGGGCCGCCGAAAACATTTGGCACCCTCCAAGCAACCGCCTTTGTGGCATGCGACTGGGCATCCCTCTGGAAAGGGCATTCACCCTAAAACATAGTCGTCGACACACCGTCGAAGGGTGCACAAGCACCTAAGGCCTCGGTGGAGTCACCGGCTGCGACGGCATCGAGACCTTCGATTCAACCGCTGAAAGTCCGCGAAAGCCTTGTGGCTATCATTACAGCAGCCACAGAGCACAAGGGCACACCTCATCGAGAGGAGTATTCCAAAGCCTTCCCAGCCTCTCTCTGAGGCCTTATTAGGAAAGTCTCTCCCTTCTGGGCAACCTTTTCCACCTCCAGACCTTAATCTTCCTTATAGACTAGGGAGAGATTTGAACAGTATATGGATATAACTGGCCAATTTAGTGACTTGCTCCCAAAAGACCCAGGGAAGAGGACTCCTGCCCCATTACTTATGAACTGCAGAAATTCCCCATCTCTGCACAGGGACACCAGGAGGATATCTTGGTTGGCCCAGAGGACCCAAAACAGGAGCAGACCTATGAGGAGATTTATCCCTTTGCACAGGCACAGCTGATCAAGACTGGGATCAAGATCAGTCAGTGATCAGGGCCCTTGGCTATCACAAACACATACCCCTGACCCGGACCTCGTTTGTCTAGATCCCCTTTCTTTGCCTTCACAGAGGGATTTGTCAACTGTGGATGTCCAGATGTTGTTCAATGCTGTATTAAAAAGAGCATCTGATCATTTCCAGATTGCACCATACGAGGCAGCTACAGACACAGACTTGGTTGAGGATATCCTCAAGGAGAAGCCGCCGACAAGTCAAGCCATCCCCTTACTCGACTCTATAAAAAGGCACCTAGCCCTTTCCTTACTGTCACCGTCTCTCACACGGGCGGTCAACCCATATTATTCCACCCATCACCTTCTGTTAATGTTAAAGGACATTTGTACCGCGCACTATCGCCACCGTAGTGGTCCCTTGGCGCTCTGGCGGCTCTGAAAAGGGAGAGGGGGGGGTTGAGTTAGTGGGAGGAAGCAGGAAAAATGCAAGAGAGCAGTGATGTGCTGTTGGCAGCCTCATCCCGGTGGGTCCGTTGGCTGGGCCTGGGGTGTTTGCGGCCGGTAGTCGTGGTGTACTGTTGTGCAAGGCTATGTGTGTTTTGTTTTGTTGTTGCAATGTAGTGAAGTTTGTGCGGTTTGTTGTGCTGTAGGTTTTGGTTGTTTGGTTTTGAGTTTGAGAGGTGTATGCAGAAAGGGAAAATTCTGTCCCAATTTTCATAAGGGGTCCTGCTACACCGGACTCCATGGTGGTTACTACCACTCGGAAAAAGGTGGGGGTTCCACTGTCCAAGGCAGAATCCCCTCCGGATAAAGAATGTAAAAGGCTTTATGCTCTGGGTAAACTGCTCACTGCCTCTGCGGCCTACTCTACTAGGATCACAAACAATACCACTCTCTTGGCAAGCTACAGCGATGTCCAATGGGGCGTAGTCAAGGATGGCCTTCAAGATGTCCAAACCCACCCTATCACGGCTGCTGGCGGTCGTGGCTGAAGGCAGACAGGTTACTCACATCATATTGAAGAACACTCTGGACTCTGCTGAGAACGCTGGACGCACCCTAGCCCAGGAGACTTTACTTAAAAGGAGAAATAATGGGTGAGTCCAGAATTTTTTGTTTTAGATGGATTGAACGGTATAGGGACCACTTATACAGTATATAGAACAGAACAAACTGCTCAATTACCCCTCTCCTAGTCTACCCTTAAGGATGGTCAGGGGAAAATATGGGTTAGGATAAATTATCTTTCATGTATCCAAAGTTACGTATGAACCTCAATATTTATGCCAGTAAAGTAAACAAAGTAAAAACACATTTTAATCAAAATATTCAATACATAACCATGTAATTGGTGCTTTCCGCAAGGCACTGTATACATACAAATTAATATTTAAAATTTGGAAGAAAAAAAAGTGGTGGCCCTATACACCAGCATTCCTCAACTGGAATGCCTACATGTCCTGGAACAATACCTGAACCAACCCAATATCAACACCAAAACTGTCCCTACCATTTTCATCCTGGAATGCGCAAGACTGGCATTAATGGAAAAATATTTTCTCTGCAAAGACGTTTTTTTTACAACCAAAGACACGGGACCGGTATGGGCGCGACCTTCGCCCCGGATATTGCCAATTTGTATATGGACTATGTAGAAAACCATCTACCACAACAACAATCCCTATAAAACAAACATTCGAGCCTGACATAGGTATATTTTTTGGTCTGGAGAGGCACAATCGCCCAACTCAGCGAATTTCATCAGTGGTTGAATCAATGCAACATCAATATTAACTTCACAATGTCTCACCACCGAAACCATCCCTTTTTTTAGCCCTGCCGCCAGCGTGAAGGCTCTAACTCACGCTGGTCCTTTCATGGGCAATCTTTTTCCCGCTGTCCGCATGGAAAATACAGCTCGGTGTATTCCTGGCTCTCTGGCCAAGACTCTTCTAGAAAGAACCAATATCAACAAAGATGCCTTCGTAGAGGCAAGGGCAGAGGCAGAAACTACTCCTAGAGGCTCCCGGCATCCACCTCAAAGTGACTTGCCGTTTCGGCTCCCCTCCCAAGCTTCCCAGATCGGGGGTCGCTTGTCATTCATTCTCCAGCATGGGGTCTGGCATGGATTCACATGCTCATGAATATTCCCCGTCGTCAGGCTGGGAATCCTCGGTAAAGAAAAAACCAGTATCAGTTTCGTTTCTGATCTGTCTTTCGTAGTAACAACCAATCACTGGTCTCTGCGTCATACTGACCACAGCCAATGACTGCCCTCTACCTAAGCACCGCCTCTGGCAGCCATCTTCAGATTTTTACCGCACGTTCATGTGTTGGGATCCTCGTGCTATTGCTCTCGAGCGTTAGTGCTATTTTTCGCGCTTTTTCACAAAAAACTTCGATTCTTTCGGTCAAAAGAGCCTCAAGCTCCACCGATCCTACATCCGATCAACGGGGACCCGTGTCGGATTCATCTGTGCCCCTCAAGGGTGAAGATTTCGTCGAGCTACGCTTCGGAGGACTCCAGAAGCTTCTCAGGCCCGGTCTCGGAGATGGCCCAGGAGAAGGGAAGCTCGACGCCCGGAAAGCTGTTCAGGGTCTGCCCTGGATGCCAGCTGCAGAACGTCTTCAAGGAGGACGAACACTCTTTATGCCTTTACTGCCTTTATGAGGACAAGACGCACGTGGAGAAGGACTGTGCGTTTTGCGGCAACATGTCGGAACGGACCATGAAGGACCGCCATCAACGTCTCGCCAACTGGTTGGAGGGTAAGAGCCCGTCTGGCGAGAAGAAGAAGAAATCCGAGCGGTCTTCTAAGACCTTTGAGGGTGCCCCGGCGACGGGGGCCCAACATAAGGCCAAGCACCGCGAGTCCGCTGGCACCGGGAGCGCCGAACGGTCGGGCTCTACGGGCGCCAGGCAGGGCGCACCCTCCCCGGCACCATCAACCACGAGCCAACGCTCTGGGTCGGGTAAGAGGAAGGCCGAGCACCCGGCGAAGCTCCTGGAGAGGCCCCGGTCGAGCTCTAAGGCAGAGGAGGAGCGTGGCAGTGCCCCCTCCCTCAAGGATAAGGCGGTGAGCGCACCTAAGGTGGTGAAGGCCTTGATCCATCCGACCAAGCCCTCTATCGAAACGGTCGCGGCGGCCCTGGCTCAGCCTGTGGTGGCTACACCAGTGGTGGCGACCTCAGGGCCCAGAATCTCCCTGCCTCCGCGGAGGGAGTCTTCCTTTGTGCCCATCGATAGGACCCCCGTGAAACCCTCCGTGGGGAAGAAGGGGGGGGCAGGGCGTCGTCGTAGATTCGGCCTCAACCTCAGAAGAGGAGCTGATCGAGGTCTTAAGCCACGGCCTAGGCGTGGAAGAAGGCCAGCCCGTCGGAATGGACCCCGACGCAGGTGACGACGACGACATCGTCGAGGATACCGACGGGGCCCCTGCTCGCCCGTCGGATTCCCCTCTGCCAGCGCCGCAAGACAACTCGGCGGCCATTTTGTTGGCCATACAGTCCTTATGCTCCGAGATAAGGACGAGGCTACCGTTACCGACGGAGGAACCTCTCCCGTCGGGGGATCCAGAACCAGGACCTTCTGGTGTTCCCCCCCACCAAGAAAAGAAGGATCCATCCACCACCTCCTTTTCAACCGTCGCGCCCCGTCCAGCCCTCCTCCCCGTCCACCCGAGGGGATGATACGGGGACTGACACGGCAGCGACGGGTACGGACGACGAGGCATACGACGAGGATTTTCCGTCGTCGCCCCCCACCAGGGCTTCTCCGCCCGACGAGATCGGATCTTTCCACTCCATGATCTCCAGGGCTTCCGAGCTTTTCCAACTCTGCCCTGAGGAGAAGAAAAAGGAAGGCTTCCTTTATCAGCGGCGCGAGGCCAAGAGGAAGACGGTCCTCGCAGTGCCTCTGTTGGACGACATTTGGGATGAGGGCCTTTCCCTCCTCAAGAACCCTTCCACGACGCCAGCTAGAAGAGACCGGTACGAGAAAAAGTACCGGGTCCCGGACACGGCCCCCCTATGCCTCCGGGCGCAGCCTACCCCGGACTCCGTCGTCTCCGCGGCAGCCAGGAAGAAAGCGGGGGGGGGTGCGGCCTCCACATCAACCTCCCCGCCGGACGGCGAGGGAAAGAAATTGGATGCTATGGGACGTAGAGTCATCTCGTCGGCAGCGACGACGATTAAAGCGGCCAACGCCTTGGCTATCGTGGCCCGCTACGACAGGGAGCTCTGGTACAAGATAGCTCCCCTGCTGGATTTTCTGCCGGACGACAAGAGGGCGGAGGCCCTTGAGATCCTGCAGGAAGGTGAGGTGGCGTCGGACCACGCCATCACCGTGGCGACGGACATCGCCGACGCTGGGTTCCGCCAGCTGGGCAACGGCGTTTGCCTTCGACGTCGTGGATGGCTCAAAGCTACAGACTTTCGGCAGGACGTCCAGACCAGAGTCCTGGACATGCCCTTCGACGGGAACAACCTGTTTGGGAAGACAGTGGACGATTCCCTTCAGGCCATCAAGGCGGATACTGAGACGGCCAGGGCCCTTGGAGTCCTGCAGCAACGACGAACGCCCTTTCGGAGCGGCGGAGGCAAGGGCGCCTCCAAAGGTTCCGGCGGCGGTTTCGCTTCCTACCGTCAAGCGGCCCGCTCGTCGTCGCAAGAGGCCTACAGAGGACGAGGCAAGTCTAGCGGACCCCGCCGTCGTCGCCAAGGAGGTCAAGGCGGCAAGGCCGCGTCCAAGCAGGATTGAACCGGCCGTGGGGTCGGGCCCCCACCGAAGCACCCCGGTGGGAGGCCGGCTGGCGGGCTTCGTCAGCGTGTGGGAGTCCATCTCCACCGACCGTTGGGTGCTGGACGCCCTGGCCCGGGGCCACGCGCTCGAGTTTCAAAGAAGGTGCCCGCGTGTCCCCCCCGTGGCCAGGAAAGAACTTCATGTCCCTCAACTTCTCCTGGAGGTAAAGGCGATGCTCAGAAAGGGCGCCATCGAACTCGTCCCAAAGAGGCTTCGGGGCTCCGGAGTCTACTCGCGATATTTCCTCGTGAAGAAGAAGACGGGAGGATGGCGCCCCATCCTAGACCTGCGACGTCTGAACAAGTTCATCAAGGCGCAGAAGTTCCGGATGGTCACCCTCCAGCACGTCCTGGGTCAGCTGGAGGAAGGAGACTTCCTATCGTCGTTGGATTTGGAGGATGCCTACTTCCACATTCCCATCCTAGAGGGGCACCGAAAATTCCTCAGATTCGTGGTCCAAGGGCGTCATTACCAGTTCAAAGCCCTCCCCTTCGGACTACGGTCGGCACCCAGGGTATTCACCAAGTGCCTCGCACCGGTGGCGGCGCAGCTGCGCCGCGAGGGGATTCACGTCTACCCCTACCTGGACGACTGGCTCATCCGCGCCAAGACGAGGGAGCTCGCCGTGGTCCACACGGCAAGGACCGTCCAACTCCTCACGGACCTGGGATTCTCCGTGAACTACGCCAAATCCCACCTGGTGCCCGCGCAAGTCGCACTGTTTCTGGGAGCGAGGCTCGACACAGTGTCCCTTCTGGCCTCCCCGTCGGAGGAGAGGACCAGGACCATCTTGGGCAAGGTGCAACGGATGTTGGTGGCCGACGCGGCCAAGGTGAGGTCCATCAAGTCCCTCCTCGGGATGATGTCTTCTTGCATCTACCTCATTCCCATGTGCAGGCTCCGGATGCGCCCGTTGCAAGAATTCCTGGATGCGCGCTGGATCCAGACGACGGGCAGCTTCGAGGAAAGGATCAAGCTCGACGAGAGTTTCCGACGAGCGATACGGTGGTGGGGCACCCGCGCGCATCTGACGGCGGGCATGGACTTCCAGACCCCAGCCCACCAGGAGACTGTGACCACGGATGCCTCCCTGGAAGGGTGGGGAGCGCACACCGAAAATCTGCACGCAAGGGGACTCTGGCTCCCGACGGAGAAGTCCCTGCATATCAACGTCCTGGAGCTACGTGCAGTGTTTTGGGCCCTCAGGTCCTTCCTTCCGTCCCTCAAGGGCAAGGTGGTGAGGATCTTCACCGACAACACCACCACCATGTTTTACATCAGGAAACAGGGCGGAACCAGGTCCCCAGCGCTGTCCAAGGAGGCGCAGGACCTGTGGCATTGGGCCGTCGCCCAAGGGATTTTTCTGGTACCGTTTCATCTGGCAGGGATAAAAAACACCATCGCCGACTCACTCAGCAGGGAGCTGCGCTCGTGCCACGAGTGGGAACTACGGCAGGATCTGGTGGATCGCCTCTTCCGACGGTGGGGCACACCCCAGATCGACCTGTTCGCGACGGCAACGAACACCAAGTGCCGGAGGTTCGCCAGCAGGTTTCCCCAGACGAGGAGCATGGGCGATGCTTTCTCGTTCCCCTGGGAGGGCCTGTTCCTCTACGCGTTCCCTCCCTTGCCTCTGCTAATCCGGCTCGTCAACCAGCTCAAGAGGTCACGGTGCAGGATGATCTTCGTCGCACCTGCGTGGCCGAGGCAGATATGGTTCCCGGACCTTCTGGACTTGTCAGCGTCCCCGCCGATCAAGCTGCCGGCGGACGCGGATCTACTCTCCAGGGAAGGAGGCGCCATCCTCCACCACGACCCGAAGTCGCTGAACTTGCAGGCCTGGCTCCTGCAGCGCTAGAGTTTGGAGGATACGACATACCGGCCGATTGCAGAGAGGTTCTTGCAAAGGCCAGGGCGTCCTCGACTCTTAAATGCTACGGACACAAATGGAAGAGGTTCTCTGTCTGGTGCCACGCACAGAAGATTAACCCTCTACGGATTACGGCTCCCCAAGTACTGCCGTACCTGCTGACGCTGGCCAAAGCTGGTCTGGCACACGCGTCCATCAAGATTCATCTTGCTGCGATCTCCCGATACACCAGAGCCACGGGGCGGACGTCCTTGTGGTCTCATCGTCTGGTGAAAGAGTTCATGAAGGGACTGTTCAGATCGTTCCCGCCGGTGAAGGCTCCGGCCCCGGCGTGGGAGCTCAACGTGGTGCTGACCAAGCTCATGGGACCTCCGTTCGAGCCTCTGCACTCGGCCCCGTTGAAGTTTCTATCGTGGAAAACAGCTTTTCTTGTGGCCATCACCTCCGCACGACGAGTGGGAGGGATCCAGGCCCTTTCCTGCAAGGCCCCGTACTTGACTTTCCACGACACGAGGGTAGTGCTCAGGACGCACCCCTCCTTCATGCCCAAGGTGCCGTCGGACTTCCATCTCAACGAACCCTTGGTGTTGCCTGTGTTCTTCCCGTCGCCTTCGTCGCCGGCTGAGAGGACTTTGCACTCGCTGGATGTGGCTAGAGCGCTGAAGTTCTACGTAGACCGCACGAAGTGTTTTCGGAAGACGTCACAACTCTTTGTGAACTTTGGACCTGTCAATCAGGGGAAGGCTCTCTCGAAGGCTTCCATTTCCAGATGGCTCTCCGGCTGTATCATGTACTGTCATCGGTTGGCAAACCGACCGCTGCCTGGCCGTCCGAGAGCCCATTCCACCAGAGCGATCGCAGCTACCACGGCGTTCCTATCTGGTGTGCCCCTGCTGGACATATGCAGGGCTGCTACGTGGAGGTCGACGCACACCTTCACGAAATTCTACTGCGTCGACCGGGATTCCAGGGAGGAGTCCAGGGTCGGCCAAGCAGTGCTGCGCAACCTTTTCGCCTGAGGTGAGCCTGGTGAGGAGGTAAGATGCTTAATGTTGAGTTTATGTGATGCTTAATGTTGAGCCTTTGCCACCTCCCGTGGTTGTGCATGTGTGTACTGCTATGTATTCTTTATTCATGAGCATGTGAATCCATGCCAGACCCCATGCTGGAGAAGGAACAAGTTACTTACCTGTAACTGTTGTTCTCCAGCATGGGTCTGGCATGGATTCACATGCGAACCCTCCCGCCTACCCCTCTGCGGCTCTTCACTTGGTCATACTGCCACTTCACATGCTTCCAAATCTGAAGATGGCTGCCAGAGGCGGTGCTTAGGTAGAGGGCAGTCATTGGCTGTGGTCAGTATGACGCAGAGACCAGTGATTGGTTGTTACTACGAAAGACAGATCAGAAACGAAACTGATACTGGTTTTTTCTTTACCGAGGATTCCCAGCCTGACGACGGGGAATATTCATGAGCATGTGAATCCATGCCAGACCCATGCTGGAGAACAACAGTTACAGGTAAGTAACTTGTTCCTTCATTCACGCCTGGGGATGGGGGGACAAAATCTGACCAGTGGGTGTTGAAGACCGTTACCCACGGCTACTGCATCGAGTTTCACCGGCCACCTTGATGCAATCCACCGAAGAGCAGACGTCTGTCGCCAGAACACCTGCGCATCCTGCTGGTAGAGATTCAGGTCCTTCTGGAAAAGGCGTCATGGAAGTCGTCCCCATTCACCAGGTAAACCAGGGTATATATACAGTATACTTCCTTGTACCCAAAAAGGATCTCACCATGCGCCCTGTGTTTAGACCTGTGCCCAGCAAACAAGTATATCAAACCTCAGAAATTCAGGATGACAACACTGCAGGAAGTAACCCACTGATGCAGCAGGGGCATTACATGACCACATTGGACATGAAAGATGCATACTTTTATTTCAATGTTGCCAGCGCACAGAAAGTACCTCAGGTTCTTGATGGAGGACACCCACTATCAGTTCAAGGTTCTCCCCTTCGGCATTGCCTCAGCGCCAGGGGTATTCGCAAAGGTACTGGCGATAGTAGCTGCTCACCTGTGCAGGCAGTCCATCCTTACCTCGACAACTGGCTCATAACAGGGGATTTGTACGGAACATGCCAAACAAATACCCAGAAGACGGTAGACCTTCTCTTCAACCTAGGTTTCTCTATCAATCACAAAAAATCCAGTCTAAACCCCAATCAAGTCGAAGTTTCTGGGGGCTCTAATTTGGACCAAAAATGCCCTAGTCTTTCCCTCAGAGGGTTCAAAACCTGCTGTTCCAGATCCCTCACTAAGTAGCCAGTCACCAGGTGACTGTAAACAAGGCAATGCGACTGTTGGGGATGATGGCTTCCTCTGTTTAACTAGTTCCTCACGCTCGTCTGCAAATGCACCCCATGCTAGAGTGACTCTCGAGCCAATGATGTCAGGCCACAGCCAGTGGCACGATCTAGTGGTTGTCTCGGCAGCCGTTGTTCAGTCTCTAAAGTGGTGGTCAAGGCAAAACCTTCACCACCCCCGCAGTAGAAGCCACTCACCACAGACCCATCTGACGGGGTGGTGGACCCTCACCTCCTTAAGCAGACTGCGCACATCATGTGGTCCCCAGCAGTAGCATTGCATTGCATCAACCTGTTGGAACTGCTAGCAGTGTCCAAGGCCTTGAAGCCTTCCAAACACACCCTCTGGGGAAGACAGTTCTAGTCCTCATGGACAGTATTAAGGCCATGTATTACTTAAACAAGGGGGCACTCAATCTCTAGGGCTGTCCAAACTATCCCAGAACATATGGAAGTGAGCTCTCGAACACAAAATGTTCCTTCTTACATGTTCCAGGGAAACCCGGGTATCTTCTGGCGGACGTACTCCGCAGAGACGCCCCCCCCCGTAGAGCTCAAGTGGCGGCTACAGGAGGACATTGTATTCAATGTCTTCGCAGAAAGGGGCTTCCCAGATGACGACTTGCTTTCCACTCTGGAGAATGCCCAGTGCCCAGATTACGTCTCCAGGTACCCTCAGAACTGCTCCAAGGAGAACAGTCTTTGGATAACATGGGGGGGGGGGCGGGGAAGTGGGAGAACACTACATCCATGCCCTAAAACTCAACTTCTCAATTTAGCAGCCTGGCTCCTGAGGTCCTAGAGTTCGATCTCCTCCAGCTCCCTCGAAGATGCATGGACATACTCGGAGAACCATGGAAACCCACCACCAGGCATTGCTACTCCTGCAAATGGAGGCACTTTGTCATCTGGTGTAACTGCAAGGGCATCAATCCTATTGAATGCTCACCTAAAGCGATCGTCCTGTACCTAACCCACCTGTTCGAGTCAGGCCTGGTTTTCAATTCCCTTAAGGTCCACCTTGCCACGCTTTCGGCGTACAACACATCCCAGAGCAAGATTTCAATGTGGAAAATTCCTATAATTAAAGCCTTTATGGAAGGGGTAAAGAGACTTCATCCCCCTATTTCCAACCCAGCTCCTGGATGGCACCTAAATTTTGTTCTTACCAGACTAATGGGGCCTCCCTTTGAACCAATGCACAAGGCTAGCGTTAAAGCACTCGCCTACAAGACTGCCTTCCTGGTGGCGATCACCTCAATAATGAGAGTTGGTGAACTGCAGGCCCTTTCAGTTCAGGACCCATTCGTCACGATTCACAAAGACAAGGTGGTTTTGCACACACATCCTCGCTTTGCGCCTAAATATAATCTCAAAGTTCCATGTAAACCAGTCCTTAGAACTACCCACCTTTTTACAGCACCCCACTAACGTGGTGGAAGCCTCCCCACACCGGATGTAAGGAGAGAAGTGATCTACTATCTGGAAAAGACAAAGCCCCTAAGAAAAACCAACCAGTTCTTCGTTTCAGTGGCAGCTTGTATAAAAGGGGACCCTGTCTCCAACTGGATTGTAAACTGCATCAGTGTTTCTCTCTTGCCAAGAGATCTACCCTTCACGCCTAGAGCAAAGTCTACTCTGGGCACAGGGGCTACCATAGCATTCATTGCAAATGTTCCTCTTAAGTCCATTTGCAAAGCAGCAACCTGGAGTTCTGTACACACCTCTACACAAAACTATTGCCTAGATAAACACTGTAGATCTGATTCTCAGGTGGGACAAGCAGTGCTAAGACATCTTTGCTACTGTTCCTTTACATATCCCACCATCATCTCTGGGAACTGCTTGCTAGTCTATGCACAACATGTGAGTCTAAGCAGATTCACAATCAGAAGACGTGCATTACTCCCCGTAATGGCATTTCTGATGATTGTATCTGCTTAAATTCATATGCGCCAACCCTTCCTCCCCTCGTGGAGTAGAAGGAACATAGACCTCTTACACCTTCTCTCTACTGTATTTGCTCACGCCGAGTATAATGCTCCCCACGGCAAAAAAAACACAACCAGATGGACCTCGACGCGTGAGGGATTTTGGGTACACAACATGTCAAAGATGCAATACTCTGCAATTTCCACTAGATGTCGGACTATATGCACAGCATGTGAATCTAAGCAAATACAATCAACAGAAATGCTATTACGGTGAGTATTACATGTCTTTCTGTCTGAACAACTGACCAACCACAGTACTAAAGCACATTTTACCTCAAAAGAAAATAACAACATTAATACCAACATAAGAATTAAACACTGGAAGGATGCTCACGCTCAATACACCCCTGTACTTAGTAAAAATGCAGTAGTATCAACAGGTATCACTGTAAAGATCAAAATTAATTTATTCTTCAAGTTGCCGACACGTGTTTCGACCCCCTGGTCTTAATGATACTGTAACAAGTCCCTTCTAAGGCCAAGAGACCGGAATTGCTGGTACTTTCTGTTGGCCTTGAGAGCGACCAGGGGGTCGAAACACGTGTTGGCTGTCGGCAACTTGAATAAATTCATTTTGATCTTTACAGTGATACCTGTTGATACTAGTGCATTTTTACTAACTACAGGGCTGTATTGAGTGCAAGCATACTTCCTGTGTTTAATTCCTTTAATTTATCTCAAACTTTGTGGGACGTTGACACTCACTGCCACCTTGAACATATTCTACTCTTTCCTTTTAACAGAAATTTGATAGCTTTGAAAAATGTTTTGCTTACAAGTCGACAGTGGTAACTAGCGCACACACTAAGATCGATCCCACATTAGCAATTGGTTTCATTAATACCAACATAGTTCACAAATAGTTGCAACCCTATATATAGGGCATGGAAAAAGAAGACCCTACTAATGAGGGCCAAAGTAACTGTTTTGTGACATAATTCCCTTCTTCAGGGGTAAATCCTTGAAGTATGCGTACAAAATAAATTAGATGGTATACAATAAAATCAATGTTTAAACATTCTGTATCTTAGAAACATATTAACCCCCCCCCCCCCCCCCCCCTCATTGAATCCAGCCTCAACTATTACTAAGCGGATGCATTCAGGCTGTCACAAATTGGATACATTTTGCATTCTGATCAGTCAGCGTTACTAATAGCAGAGTTTTTAATATACAAAAAGCAGCTTATTTATTGTGCATTTATTGGGCGCTTATACAACATGTAAATTGTGTTTCAAAGCGCCCACCAGGCAACAGGGAGGAAACCTGGGATTGAAAAATAATATTTACACTGGAGGATAAAGACAAACTTACTATGCCTTGAGTGTTCAGAACGTGGAAGTGCAGGGAGAAGATGGAATGGGGGTAGGGGCTGGAGTGTCTGTGCTTGCGGGTGAGCAGCAGATGTGAGTGTTGGGGAGCTTTGAGCTGCAATAAGTGGGTAAATGGCAGTCTACAAGAGGCAAGTGCTGTTTGTAAGCAGAGGCTGAGGCGATTGGGCATGGGTGGCCAGGCCCCCGAAGACACAAGGGCCCTGGTCACCAATCACAGTGAATGTGAGGTTAGCAATGGAGGGGAGAAGGGAAGTAGGAAATGAAAAGGAAAGTATTGAGGAGATTTTGGAATTTAAAGAGGTCCGCCTCAAGATGAAGAGGAAAGAGCCACAAGAGAGCCAACAGAAGCAAGAGATCGGCCTCCAGAGGTGTAGTCGGAGAGCGGTTGGACCAAGAGTTGTGACCATAGACTGGGAGGAAGGGGGGGAGATGGGTCCGAATGTTCAGAGTGTGTTCATCCGAGAAGTGCAAAGGTAAAGGAAGAGAGTGCATGCTGTAACGGGGAGTCCAGTCTAATTTTATGCTGAAATCGGCCAAAGGAGGAGAATGGGGGTGGTTGAGAAGAGAGAGGAACAGAAATCAACCCATTCAGAGAGGAACAGGGTGGTGGTGCTGGGGGGCATGTTTGATGGTGGCAGTGGTCCGAGAGGAGGAGGTAGAAATGACCAACTTGCAGACCAGGCTCTCGGAGGAGGAGTAGAGCTGGGTGGGTATGTTGGAGGAAGGAACCCACTCATGGGAGATTAAAACAACCCCACGGCCAGCACAGTGAGTTAGTGGCTTGGAGATGATCTTGAAGCCATCTGGGGAGGAGGGAGTCAAAAGCAGTGACTGAGCTGGCATTGAACCATGTCTTGGTAAGGGTGAGAAGGTTGAGGTCAGTGTCTTCAAGAAGGAGGCAGATGTCGGCAGAGTGTTTGTTGGCTGAGCGAGCATTAAGAGTAGCCAGGTGAAGGAGCTCTCCAGTGTGGGGTGTGGTTTGTTTGTTTATTGTTTATTCATTTGTTATGCGCACCAGACTAGTAAGTAAAAGGGCGCAGCAGTATGGAAATGCATTGCTTACAAGTTGTGAAATGTGGACGGGATACAATATTTACATAATTACAAAATATACAAATGTACCAAAATAGGGCAGAGACTAAAAATGGCCTATATGCTTGATAAACAATAAACACTGTACATATATAATTTCTGAGGCTTGTGGAATCTGCTTAGATCACATGCTGTGCATAGGCCGATATCTAGTGGAAGCTGCGGAGTATTAGTTTGTTTTTTGAAACTCGGGTGTCGACACAGGGCGTGCCAGTAATACTATCCCTAGTGTGACGTCCACTGTACCCATGATCCCTCACGCATCTAGGACCCTCAGGTTGTTTTTTTTCCACCATACTGGTCAGAAGCATCCCGCGGAGTTCCCTGGCTTTACCCATAATTTTGCTAAAAAATCTATTTCCCCATTTTCTTCATTAACCACGTCGCGTCATCGGAATCAGAAGCTCGACGCCGGACTGGAGAAGAAAATGACTGTCGAGCTACACGACAGACTTTGGGCCTTGGAAGGTCTCTGCCTCGGCCCTGTACAAGTAGGGAGAGTGGGGGGGTGGTATATACTCTTCACTCACATATATTTTCATATATATATTCCTACACACTAGCCCTCTGCCGCAGGGTGTGTATGGAAGGTACCCCTTTCCAAATTTTCCCCAAGTGCAACCGCAAGTACCCTTAGGTTGACAGACACGCCACTTGTAACCTCTGCTTGCCGAGGGACCACCCCGAGGCGAATTGCCGAGCGTGTAGCCGGTTCAAGGCTAAGACTCTAAAGGACTGTTCGATCAAACGTTGGCCCCCCCACACCAGGCAGCGAGAGGCCATGGAAGCGGAGAGCGCCTTCAGTGATGGCAGCGACGCCATACTTTTGGACGGCGAGGGCAACGTGGCGTCGAAAGACAGCCAAGCGCAAGTCCCCGACCTCGGAAGGTTGTCCGGCAGGGCAGCTATGGGCAAAACACCCAGCGACACGAGCGCTACCCACACCACTTCCATTAAACACTCAGCCCAACCGAGACTCGACGCGCACGTCGAATTCTCGGAAAGAGGCACGCAGAGAACGGTCCACCGAATCGGTGTCCTCTGGGCATTCTCGATCGCCGCATGACTCCTGGCAGACATCCACTGTTGCCAAGAGTGTCTCGCTCCCTAAGGTAACGGAGGTTCGATCGTTGGAAGACAAAGCCGACCTATCCCCAGGCCGCCCTCCAGGAGTCAGCGTCAGCAGACCGCTTACCAGCTGTTCCCGAGTCCCAACCTCCACACTCTAGAGATAGGGACACTACCCCTGAACCTCGACGCCAGACGTCGAAAGGCTCCGAAGGGGCGAATAAACAGGGAAAACACTCTTCCACCCACGGGCAGGGGGGAAAACAACAAAAGAAGCATTCTCTACCTTCTTCCACACCTCAGAAGCAGTCAGACAGGCAAAAACAGATGGACAAGTCTGTCTTCTGTCATTTTAAAGACCCCTGCACTAACACAGAGGTCCCGTCAGGACAAGACAGGGAAAAACTCCCAGGAAAGAGTCATTCCCAGCTCAAAGGAATGGTCTAGTGACGACATAGACAGAGTTATGTCTTGGATGTCGTCTTTGGCAGACTTCTATGCCAAGAATCCTGAACACTTCCTCTCATATACCCCTGATGGGGCTTCACCCTCAGGTTCTAGGGACCCAATACCCCCAAGTAAGAAGTCCCGGGTTGAAGCACCAACACGGTCTTTGGACCCTTTCTGTATACACCCCTACTCTCAGTATAATGAGGATCCACACTTTGAGGATCCTGATTTGGGCATGTTGGGAGAACAATCTGGGATAGACTACTATGGGGATGATGAGGACCAAGAGGAGGAAGTGAACGACCCAGAAACCTACAGGGTAGATTCCCCAGTAGACCAAGATCCCCCGGTTACCGACTCCCCGGTCGACAACCAACCTCTCCTGAATGAAGTTCTGTCCAGAGCGGCAGAACACTTCCATATTGACACCCAGGGAGCACAGGAAGAGAGGGACTTTGCCGAGGAATTAGTGGGAGAAAGGAGACCTGTTGCCCAGGCCATCCCTATCCTTAAATTGATACAAAGGAGGATAGACCCTTCCCTTGTAAAGCCCAACCTCACCAGGGCGGTAAACCCCAGGATAGAGAAACTTTTCAGGGCAGCCCAATCAGACCTGCTGTACATAAGGGGGCAACTGAAGCCGGACTCCCTGGTAGTTAGGAACACACGAAAGAGGGCGGGAACACCCCTTTCATCGTCCGAAGCTCCTCCCGACAAGGAGGGCAAAAAGATTTATGGCTTGGGTAGGAAAGTAGCCTCCACTTCCGCCTACCAGGCAAGGATCGCCAACTCCACCACCCTACTGGCGAGTTACAACTGCCACCAGTGGGAGGAAGTCGCGGCACTCATAGACTCCGCCCCAGAACCCTTAAAAGGCCAATTGGCACGGGTTGCGTCAGAGGGAAGAGCCATGTCCGGTTGCATCTTAAAAGCAACCTTTGATGCCGCGGATAACGCTGGCAGATTGATAGCAGAAAGCACTGTTATCAAAAGACATGCTTGGTTACGCCAGTCTGGGTTGAAACCCGAAAAACAACCATCATTAATAGACAAACCGGTGGAATCAGATCTACTGTTTGGGAAGGCGGTAGAGGACGCCCTGAAAAAAGCCAAGGATGAGTACGAGACTCTCAAATCCCTAGGCCAATTAACCAACAAACCCCCGAATCAAAGAGGGAATGGCAATTTTCGTCGCCCACACGGACAAAATTCTCAGAGAGGAACAAACTATTCCCAGGGGCAGGGTACACCATGGAACAACAACCAGCAGTCTACCCAGAGTTATGGCAGGTGTAATAAGAGAGGACGTGGTAAGGGTAGAGGCAGCCCCAGTAGGGGCGGCGGCACGCCTCCACCAAAACAGTGACGTTCCGTTCAGGGGAACGCTCTGTGGATGAACTGGTCAGGGATGTTTGCGTACGCTTTTCCACCAACGCCTCTCATCAGGAAGGTGGCCAACAAGATGAATAGAGAATCGATGACGCTCGTCCTGGTTGCTCCCATGTGGGCGAGACAACCGTGGTTCCCACACTTATGCAGACTAGCGGTGTGCGAACCCATCAAACTCCCGGGCTGGTACAACCTACTGTCCCAGCACCAGGGTCAGAAAGTGCATCCTCAACCCAACTCCATGAACCTGGCAGCATGGCTCCTGAGGTCATAGAGTTTGGACATCTCAATTTGCCGCAGAGATGTATGGACATCCTAAGAGTCTAGGAAGCCAAACACGAGGCACTGCTACTTTGACAAATGTAGAAGATTCGTTATCTGGTGCCTGAATAAGCAAAT
Source organism: Ambystoma mexicanum (assembly GCF_040938575.1). Lineage (NCBI taxonomy): Eukaryota > Metazoa > Chordata > Amphibia > Caudata > Ambystomatidae > Ambystoma > Ambystoma mexicanum. The sequence goes on from NC_090925.1 coordinate 360,672,850, forward strand.
CAACCCTGTTGATTGCACTCCTTCCACAATTGTCATAATGCTCCACCTGCTGGACGCAGGGTTGATTTTTAACTCGCTAAAGGTACACCTGGCAGCTGTCGGCATACACCACCTCCCATAACAAGGTGTCGTGGTGGAAAGTACCAGTGGTTAAAGCCTTCATGGAAGGAGTAAAGAGACTTCACCCTCCAATTTCTAACCCACCACCAGGATGGGACCTTAAAGTGGTGCTAGCTAAACTCACGGGCCCCCCATTCGAACCCATGCATAAAAGCAGTCTCAAACACCGGACTTGTAAGACAGCCTTCTTAGTATCAATTACATCGATAAGAAGGGTCAGTGAAATTCAGGCTCTGTGAGTGCAGGATCATAAAGATAAAATGGTTTTACGTACACAAAATTCCACGTGAACCAGTCCATCGAGCTTCCGGCTTTCTTCCAAGACCCACAAAGCTCGGCTGAGGTGAAACTACACACTCTAGATGTGCGAGGGCGGTCCTATACTATGTAAACAAAACCAGACCGCTAAGGAAAACAGACCAACTGTTTGTCTCCGTAGCTACAGGCAAAGAGGGAGATCGTGTCTCTAAAGGTGCCATCTCTAAGTGGATTGTTAACTGTATCCCACTGTGTTACTCCCTTTCTGAAAAAACTTTGCCTTTCACGCCAAGAGCCCACTCTACAAGAGGCATTTGGGCCGCTGTGGCTTTCATTGCAAATGTACCCCTTAACACCATTTGCAAAGCAGCTACTTGGAGCTCTATTCACACCTTTACTCAGCACTACTGCATTGACACCCATTTCAAGACAGATACTCAAGTGGGACAAGCGGTTCTAAGACATTTATTTGCTCATGATCCTTCTCACATCCCACCTCCTTCTTCTAAAACTGCTCGCTAATCTATGCACAGCATGTGAGCTGAGCAGATTCCACAAGCCTCAGAAGGGATACATTACTCACCGTAATCGTATTTCTGATGCTTGTATCTGCTTAGATTCACATGCGCCCGTCCCCCCACCCCCTTCCTCCCCTCTGAGAGAAGGTGCATGGATGCTTGTAGTCTTATCTATCTGCTTGGATTATCTGTACTCGCGCTGCTCCTCATGCGACCTCATGTCAGAAAAAATACAATCTGAGGGTCCTAGATGCGTGAGTGATCATGGGTACAGTGGACGTCGCACTAGGGATAGTATTACTGGCACACCCTGCGTCGACGCCCATTTTTGAGTTTTGAAAAACAAACTGTAGTACTCCGCAGCTTCCACTAGATGTCGGCCTATGCACAGCATGTGAATCCAAGCAGATACAAGCATCAGAAATAAGATTACAGGGAGGGGGAGGGTGGGGGGGGGGGGGGGGGGGTGGTGGTGGTGGTGGTGGTGGTGGTGGTGGGTGTGTGTGTGTGTGTGTGTCGGTGTGTGTGTGTGTGTCGGTGTGTCGGTGTGTCTGTGTGTGTGTGTCGGTGTGTGTGTGTGTGTGTGTGTGTGTGTCGGTGTGTGTGTGTGTGTGTGTCGGTGTGTGTGTGTGTGTGTGTGTGTGTGTGTCGTAAAACACCTAGGCCCACCAATGGACTAGATTCCACAGGGTCTGCAAGTGTTGGCGCACTATCGCTCTCTTAATACAGGTGAGAGTCTAAGGAAAGGTCTCTTCAGATGTGGGCAGGACCACAACGGGTACTGGGAAACTAGGCGTCAGTAGCGATAATGTATTGTATTACATTTTTTCTGAAATGTAGGTAAGGTTGGTCTGCTCTCAGATCTTGGGGCAGTGAGTTCCAGAATTTAGCTGGCTTTACAGTAAAGCTATTACCAGCAATAGTGGTGAGCTTATATTGAGGTATGGTCAGACAGTTAGCATACCCTGTTCTGGTGGGTCTGAAAGAAGTTTTTCTCTGGAGTTTATCTATAAGGTAGCTAGGGGCTGTGTTATTGAGTGCTTTGTAGGTCAAGAAGAGTGTTTTTAGTTGCATTTTATTCGATGTGGATAACCATTTAGCTATTGTCTTAAGGAGGAAATGTGAGTTTTTTTTATTTATGCCTAAAGCTGCTCTTAGGGCATTATTCTGGAGAGTTTGGAGCTTTTGAATGGTAGACTTATTAGCACTACATAGGCCGTTGCAGTAGTCAATTCTGGAGAGTATTAAGGCTCTGGCCAAGATCAGGCAGCTCTGGTCAGAAAGGAACGGTTTACCAGCTCGGAGTAACTTACAAGCGTAAGCTGTGGAGAAGGTAAGGGATCTGACCTGTTTATCAAAGGACAATGTGGCGTCAAGGTAGAAGCCAAGGGTTTTTACCTCCTTGGAGACCTTGATGGTGTTCCCGTCAATGTTGAATGATGTAAATTCTTGGCCTAGTTTTTTAATGTTGGCCTGTGAGCCTAGAATTATTGACTCGGTCTTATCGTTCAAGCACAAGCCATGAGTGGCCATCCATGCTTGTATGATAAGGTATACCTTGTTCACTAATCCAGTGTCTGCTCTATAATCCCCAGAAAGTGGAAGGAGAATCTGAGTATCATCTGCGTAGTTAGTGTAGGTGATACCCAGATGGTCCAGATCGTCAAACAGTGGTTTAGTGAAGATATTATCAAGGGTTGGCGAGACGCATGAGCCTTGGGGAACACCGCATAGGATAGTTGTTTGGTCGGCGGCTGCCAAGGGGGAGAAGGCTCTCGTAGTTCTCTCACTCAGGAAGGACTCAATCCATTTGATGGCTCCTGTGGAGAAGTGGGCCGTAGAATCAAGGTGTTGGCATAGGACCTTGTGATTAACCAGATCAAATGCGGCAGAGAGATCAAGTAGGAGCAGGAGTACTGTCCTGCCCTTATCTCTCTGCTCGTCTATTTGGGACTTTGTCAATTAAGGCTGTCTCTGTTCCGTGTAGTGGTTGGAAACCAGATTGTCTATTACCTAGGAGTTTGTGTAGTTCAAGGTGTTTTTGAATTTGGCTATAGGCACTTTTATGGGGATAATTCTCTGGCAGCATCTTTTCTTGTGCTGGGCAAATCTCACCTTTACAGTTTGAAGGCTTCAGTGACGGGATAATTTTTTCTACCTCCAGGATAGACATTTTAGAGAAATGGAAAGTAGTATTGTGTGCCAGTGGAGAGACATTAGGCACAGGGGTTTTAGGGGAGTGCTGTAGGTTCAGTACTTTTTTTGTTGAATTTTGTTTTGGAGCGTGTTAATTTTGTTAGCTAGGCATGTTGGATATCTGTACCCCAGGATTTGTCCTTAGTACAGACATCGGGTATAGCAATTGGGGACTCTAGTTCTTTGAGTATGATAAGAGTTCTTTCATACTGGAATTAGAGTTAGCAATACGCTCATCATAGGAATTACATTTTGCACGGCAGATTTCCTTCTTATAGTGTGGGGAAAGTGCAGTTAATTTAACTTTGTTCTCACTGGAAGGGCAAAGTCTCCAATTGGTTAGATAGTAGCCGAGCAGTTAAAAGTCCACAATCAAGCCCAGTATCCTCCCTTTTAGGTGGGTAGGTACTTTGACTTTTTGTGAGAGGGCTAGTGCGTTGATTATGCTGACTATAGCTGCTGCATTTTTGTCCATTTGGTCATTGAAACCTAAGTTAGTCTCCTAGTAAGAGTAGTTGCCAATGTAGGTTTAAGGTTATTCATGATTGTTATGCAGATCATCCTCAAAGGTACCAAGAGGACCAGGCGGTCTATATATTAAGTGAATAGTGAGTGATTGTGAGTGGTTTATCTGAACTTTGGCCGTAAGAACTTCACATGATTATGACATGTGGGTTAGGGGCTAGTCTAAAGTCGAGCCCAATTTGGTACTCCAGTCAGAGGGAGGGGGATGGGGGGGAGAGTGAGCGGTAGGGGGAGGCAGGTGAAGGACAGAAGTTAATGAGGGACAGCAGACGCCTGTCAAAGATGAGGAGGTTGGGTTGAGGACCTTCAACCAAGATAGTGCCTGTGTGGTAGGCATGACACCCACTGGGACGAGGAGGTGGTGCAGAACCATGAAGAATGCTGCAAGAACCATAGGTGAGCATTCTAGTGGTTCAGAGGTCAAGTGGAGAAAGTGAAATAAAAACCAACTAGGGAATAACGAGATTAAGCCAGCCCTTGAGCAGCAGCAGGCATGGAAACTGCAAGGTGTAGGAGCAGAGAGACTGAGAGCAGAAGAAGCTGTCGAGTTGCAGAACGCCGTTCTCCTGGACCTGACGTTGGTCGGTCCTTTGACTGTGAGGCCAGTCAAAGTTAAACGCTCTGTAAGAAGGTGGACTGCAGGGTCCCAGAGCCATCCTTACACTGCCGGCAGCCGCAGGTCACAGAAGCAGACTTCAGAAGCCGGCGACCACAGAGTAGGAATGGAAGGCCAACTTCAGTCCCCAGAAGAGCCACTGCTGTGCACAGGAGTCCCTGGAGGTAACTGGTGCAACGGACAGACCGCTGGGATGGAGAGAGTTGTCCACCCCCACCCCCACCACTCCCCTAGAGCTTATGTGTTTAGTGAAGTGTCTTTAGAGGAGGGAGACATCCTACTGATATTGAGCCAGGAGAAGGGAGGCAGTCTCTCTGGCAATTGGGACTCTATCTTGAGATACAAATGGTTAGAAGACTGGAAGTCTTCGAGTCCGGGGAAGGGAGACATTCCCCCTGACTCCAAGTAAAGATTTTTGCAGGACTTTGTTGCAGGAAACTGCAACCAGGGGAAGGGAGTCATTCCTTCTGGAATAATTAATGTGAACTGTAGTGTTGCACTGTATCCACAGAGCCAGGAGAAAGGAGCCATTCTCCTGGACAAAGAACATTTGTCTTTAGTTTTAGTGTAAGGTTGAGCGCTACGATTATGACACTGGACTTCCTTATTTTGACGGGCATTCCGACACCCAATTAAGATCTTTATTTGAGACATAGAAACCCCTCTTAGAAGTGTGTGTATATATATGTATGTATATATATATATATATATATATATATATATATATATATATATATATATATATATAGTTTTCTTTCTTTGTTTCTCACACAATAAAACCCTACAGCAACCAGTATGCCACATGTCTGTTTTCTCCTTCTGCATCCTTAGAATATGCTTTCCGAATCTGAAACTGCTTTATAAAGGAAAAAAAGAAACGTGGGGCGAATCAGAGTCCCCACATTGTAAGACACCCGCGCGGTGCCAACATGTCCAAGGTAAGAGGTTACCCTGCTTGTAGAGGAACATAACATGTCTTCCTGTATTATCATAATCTCGAACACTAAAAGCTGAACCAGAAAACCACTATAGACACTGTGACGAATCCCAGGGTATTGTCACTGCTCCCATGGGGGGAGCCCCTTCCCATGAGGGTAGGGAGGTGAGGCCGCTACCCAATAGTTCCCCTGGAGGTGGTACCCGGCTGGTGGATTTTATGGGGAGGAAAACCCTACATGGGACCAGGGATGTTAGCCGAGGCACAGCGGGGTATTCCCCCCCCCCCTCCTGTCCTCCCCGTTATTGTCCTTTCACCCCACTCAGTCCTCTTGGATTCCTCACACCTCTGTGTATTTCAGTAGAGTAGAGGCATTCATTAATAATACTGGGATGACTAAGAGCAAGGCGTACTAGAGTAGAATACAAATAGTCACTGACACGAAGATTGGGCCAGGAGGCGAAAGCCCACTGTGGAACCAAGATACGTGGTACAGCTTACTAGAAAAAGCCTCCATGGTCCTGTAGCGTGTTGTCCAACAAAGGATGCCCGAAGATCGGGGGAGCCGTGGCGTGGCGTCAGGGGGCCTATTCGACCCACTTGTATCAATTTGAGCAACCATCCCTGACTTATCTACTTTCCACACCATGTATATCACGCCGGCAATGGACTGCTGGGCTCCTATCCTTCTTACTTCTCCTTTACCTTCACAAAGCTTTCTGGTGTTCACCCACCCTAAGCGAAAAATATTGAATGGGAAAAGGAAAATGCTGGTGCCCCACCCTCTTCGGTGCTGAACGATAGCCCTGATATGCTCTCATGTAATGCCCATCAGCTGATAAGTGATTAACCATTTCCTGAGGCGCACTTCAGACATTGTGGGCCGTATGGCCACTGACACGCATGAAGAGGACAATTTGTACTATCACGAAGGCTCTGGCTTGTGGAGGAGGCCCTGAATCCTGTAAGGTTATTCTAGGGGGGGGCACAAGCCATCTACTCTTAGCCCTACAGCCATAGCATTCAAGCCTGACATTGCCATAGAACCAGACACCGCTGTAGCTCGAAACCCTTGAATTTGGGGATGAAAGGGTGGCCAATGGAATACTGAGAATGGCCATGAGACGATGCCCGTCACGACGCAGCTTGATTGCCATCTCTGCCTTCCATCCCAAACAAATGTTCTTCTACAGGGTCTATGCCCCTTTGCTTTCTTGAGAAAACGTAGTCCCATTGGGGAAGAATCTTTGGGGGCTAACAATGAGAGGGGTGATAACCCATATGGCCAATGGATTGGCTTGCTTTGAAGAAATGTGTCGCTGATTTAAGATCATGCCTGGGGTTCATCCTTATTTAACCACATTGCTTTTTTGCAGCAGGGAAGCGGGATGACCGCTCCATTTATTGCTAATGTTTTGAGTAATGCATTTTGTGTTTGTTGTACTTTGATGGCCTCAACGGTTGAATGAAGTTGATCGAAAAGCAAGAAAGGACTGCATGCATCGTCAAGCCAGCCCTGGAGGAGCGAGAAACCAGACGCCGGTTCTGTTCGAGGAACCCGAAGATAAGCTGAGACGCTGTCAAGAAGCGGCAAGTCTCTCTACGAGGTCCATGCAACTGGGACCTGGCCAGTGGTGGAGAAAAGAAGCAAAGCAAGAAGAATGTGTGCAGCTGAAGACGCAAGTGGGAGCCTAATGCTGCAGAGTCCTGCTCTCTGCCCAGGACAGTAGGTAAAGAGTTGGGCCGGCTACTGGGGCACAAAGGGAGCTAAGTGAATTACAAAGGCACAGTAATACATCCCGAGAAGTGAAAAGGGATAATGGAAGAGTTATGCAGTTTAAGACTAACTTTGTCAATAAACCTATGTGGAGCAGTACCCTGCAGGAGAGTACGCCAGATCTGTTAAATTGAACATTAGGCGCTACAGGGACAGAAATCCCATAGAAGCAGAACACCAGGGTCTGGGACCCATATGAAAACTGGGAAGCCCTGCCAGTGCATATCGGGGTCTGGGACCCATACGGAAGCAGGCACAGCCTGCAAGACAAGTCTATGGGGTGAAGAACCCACACAAGCATGAGGAAGTACATAACCAATGGGCTGGGGCCCAGTCTACGTTGGGGAGACGGCGAGAGCATGGAGTGGTCTGGAACCCAGAGGAAGGAGAAACAAGCTACAGAACAAATCAGGGAGACCCCAAAACAAACAACCCAGAGGGATCTGGGGCCAAAGAAACTAAGGATGGGTGGTGCAAGAAACCAGAACAAGGCGCCTGGGACCCTTTGCCAAAGACACACATTTTGAAACTCTTAAATATAAAATAAAGTCTGGGAGGATAGTGCACAAGATTTGACACGACATTGGTGGCCTCGAGATATTTTGTAAATTGTTTGCTGAATAAAGTCTACATTCAGGTCGGGCAGGATAGTGAATCAGATCTGACACTAAGTTGATGAATTGAAGAAAAGACCGGGGAAGATGCTCCCACTAGATGTGCGAGAACCTGTTTTGTATACATTTGAAGGAGCATTTAATCCCTTAAGTGCCAATGACGAGGTATCTCATCCTTGACATTACCTTTGCAGTGCCAAGCACGAGATATCTCGCCCTTTAGTGCACTTCACTTTGTGCGCGATCGCTGCAAAGCAGCGATCGCACAAAAGTGTAATCCAACCCCCGGGCTATGTGAGAAGGAGGTTCCTCCTCACGGCCCGGGGGTTGGATTTCCTTCAGTTTCACGTCAGCGTGCGTAATGCACGCTGACATGAAAACAAAGTAAATATCACGGCAGCAGCCATTTTCGGCTGCAGCAGTGAAAAGAGGCGAGTTCCCTTCTCCCTCGATCTCTGGCATTATTGTGCCGTAGAGATCAAGGGAGGTGTGTCATTGGAAAGGGGAGACTTTCGCCTTACCAACGCCACTTTCTTTGAATCCTTGCTGGGCGCGGATCACTCGATCCGCACCCAGCAATGCCACTAGACAACCAGGGATCTGTTTTTTGAAGTGGCTGTGTGAGGCAGTTGCTTACTATGTAAAGGCTGTAACACAGCCCAGCCAGAGCTCCAGGATGGTCAGGGATGATGTTCCTGGCCTTGGGCACGCTCTCCCATGTGGGTCGACCATCCCCAAGCCCAGCCTGGAGCGCTGGGTGTGCTGCATTACAGAATTTCCCTTGGGGGAGGGAAAAGACCCTGCCGGGGCCCCCTAGAGCTGCTGCTATGCTTTGGACGGTACACCCACATGGAAAACAGATGCCCAAGGCTGGGGATGTCACCTCCAACCGTCCTAGAGTTCTGGCTGGGCTGCATAACCGCTTTTCCCTTCAGGGAGGTATTGGTACTCTGCCGGGACTCCCTGATGGGGGGGAAAAGCTGTAACACAGACCAGCCAAAACTGCAGGATGGTTGGAGGTGATGTCCCCGGCCTTGGACATCCGTTTACCATGTGGGTGTACTGTCCCCAAGCACAGCGGCAGCTCCAGGGAACCGCGGCAGGTTCCCCTCCCCTCCCCTGAGGGGAATTCTGTAACACAGCCCAGCCAGTGCTCCAGGATAGTCGGTGGTATACGGGGCGTAATATGCCTGGCCTTGGGTAGCTGTCCCTCATGTGGGTTGACCAGCCACAATCCCAGCAGCGGCTACCAGGGAGCCTCGGCAAGGTCCTGGTCCTTTCCCGGAGGGAGAAGCTGTAATGCAACCCAGCCAGAGCTCCAGGGTGATAGGGGGGTCATATCCCTGGCCTTGGGTGGTTGACTCCCATGTGGGTTGAACATCCCCAAGCCCAGCTGTGGTTCCATGGAGGCCCTGGATATTCCCCGTCCTTTCCCGGAGGTCAATTCTGTAATGCAGTCCAGCCAGACCCCCAGGATGGTCGGGGTGATGTCCCTGGCCTTGGGCACCCGTCTGCCATGTGGGTCGACCATCCCCAAGCCCAGCCTGGAGCTCCATTGTTCCCTCCAGGGAAGAATGGGGACCCTGCCGGAACTGCCATTGGACTTCGGGACGGGCGACCCACATGGGAGACAACCACTTAAGCCAGGGACATCACCCCAGACAAATCCTGGAGCTCTGGCTCGGCTGCGTTACAGAAGTTCCCTCGGGGAAGGTATGGGGACACTGCTGGGGCCTTTTCCTCACTCATGTTTTGACATGGTTTGGATTCTGTGTCCAGTGTTTTTGGGGTCTGACAAACTCAATGGGCACTAATTTTTGTATGGTGACGCACACCACCTTCAGTGCAGTGTCACAGAGAAATCCTTTTTATTTCTCATAAGGTTTAAATACCTTTTCTTGGGTGAACTACAGTTCCCAAGAATAGTAAAGTGAAATTGAGTTTACCTTTTCTCCTTGTAGGTCCAGCACACCCAATCTTATGTGGAGTGCTGGTGAGTTGCCTGGTAGCCCCTTAACCTACATTCTCATGTAAAAAAATGTTATGTTGCCCTCACGACTTTAAAATAGCTGGTGGGAAACGAGGCATGGCACTCCCACACTTCTGGAAATACTACGAGGCTGCCCAACTGTGGGTCTTGAAAGAATGGATCCCCCAACACATCAGAGAAGATATGGGCGGCACAAGACGGGGCGGTGGCAAGGAAAAGCCTCCAACATCTCCTGTGGACCAGCCCCGAACCTAGGCACCCAAAACTCAGGATCGGCGAGATCACGAGTGCAGTCCTGAATCTGGAACAGGGCGACCAAACAAACGCTGACAATTAATTCGGCTCCCTTCATGCCGATGTGTTAGAACCCAGAATTCAAACCGGGCACAGAGAAAGAGAAGTTAAAAAAAATGGCTAGATTCCGAATGCACAAAAGTGGGGCACATGTATGAAGGCCAACAGATTAGAACATTCACGGAATGCTGCACACTCCTCGGCCTCACAGAAAGACAGATTCCAATACGAACAAATTCATCACTGGATCTCCACTCCAAGTATTATGCAGGTGGCAACAAGAGATCCAACCCCATTAGAGTCATAAATCATGTCACATACAAGAGACAAAAAATGTGTTTCAACATTGTACAAATTCATAGATGTCCAAGCGGAAGACACAAAATGGCAATATATGAAGGGATGGGAAAAATCACTGGGGAGAGAGATCACGAGAGACCAATGGGAATACGTCTGGCAAATCATCCCCAAATGGACACAGGCGTTCCAGCAAAGAGAAGTTTGGACAAAGATAATGATCCAGTGGCATTACACCCCAGAAAGACTAGACCGAATGTACAACACGAAACAAAACACATACTGGCGAGGCTGCGAAGAGGAGGGCACATGGAGACATATCTGGTGGGGCTGCCCGAAACTGCAAGGCTTCTGGTCGGAGATAAAAACCCAAATGCAAGAGATGTTTAAAGGGCCAGAATCCATAAAAGAAGGTGTGGATGGGTGGCTTTTGGGACCCCCTAGACAGGACGATGACTAAGAAGAAAAACGTTATGGGCCTCCTGATTGCCGCCTGGCTAACAATAGCCCAAAGATGGAGACAGAAATCACTGCCATCTATGATAGAATGGCTGGAGAGAGTCTGGCAACTCACAGCAATTACGTATAACATGCAAGGGCCGTCAAAACTTACAAACAGACTGGGGGCCGATGCTAGAATACCTTCAAAGTGACTGTATGCTGCAATGGTTACCAACACAACATCAGAATCCTGGACATGTTCATATGAGGGAACAATCACAAAGGACCTACCAAGAATAGGATAAACAGCCGGTGGGGGGGGAGGGGTGGTTGAGGGGAAGGATGTAGGGGAGAGGGACAATGTTAAAGTCCCACAGTTTGTCCTCATGTGTTACTTTTCATAAAATGCAATAAAAACCTGTTTTTAAAAAAAATAGCTGGTGACAGTGGTTTTAATTTTCCTACCATTGTGCTTTTCTACCGCAGGCTGAATCCTCTGCTGCAATATAGCACCAATAGGTGACCATTTCATCAAAATGGCCCTGCTCGTCTTTTTTTTTTCTCGCAATTTTCTGTTTGTGAGGTCTTTCTTGGGTTTTACTCTGTGCGTTTAGCCAGGTTTGAGCCCTTTGTTCATTTTACCTTTGCCGGGCTTCAGCCCTGAAGCCCGCCTCTGGCTTCAGTATGACAGGCAGGATGTGAGGGTGGTTCCCGAAACTCCCCTGTCCTTTGTCTCTAGGAGTGCCTGAATGCAGCCACCCTGCTTTGTGATTGACAGTCTAGGCTGTGCATGAAGGGGAGAAACCTGCTTAAAAGACTAGGGTTTTGGGACTAGAGGCAGAGTCGACCACTGGGAGAAACAACCGAGGAAGAAACCATGAACGAAGCTTGCTGCATCCTCCTGGACCTTTGAATTGCCTGGTGTATCCCTGCTGCTGTGTTGAAACTCCTTTTTAAATTCAACAGAGAAGCTCCGTAAGGGGCGACTTCTTCCCTTGGGTTGGTGGGACCAATTAACCCTGAGACCAAACTCCACTGGACCACCTTGCCTGACTGGCTGCACTTCTTCGCTGCTCCAAGAACCGAGTGCAGGGGTCAAGAAATCGTGGTCGAGTGCAACGTCTGAAATCCGGCCTGAAGCTCCAGGAGTCTCCTAAGGATCCTCCAGAAGGACGACCACAGCTCCAGTCCCTTGACCAGAATGCAGGACCCAAGGAGTGAAGGAAGCCCAACCGAGATCCGTGACGGTGCAGTTTACTAAGCGCTGAAACCGTGAATTGCCGCTGAACCGAAAAGAGCCCGTAGCTGCTGATGACCTCCAAAGTGCCGCCGCAGGAGCCCCCCTTTTGTCCCCACGACTGAGGCTCAGGAACCCAGGGTCTGCATCGCTGCAACAGGACAGAATCCAGCTGGACCACTGTTCTTACCAGCGGTACTGTTTAGATTTGGGGTACTTACCCACTGTCTTTCTTTTAGCTGTGCTTTTCTCAGATGGGAATTGCATTGGCTTACCTTTTCGAGGCAATTCCAACTCTTTGCATAGGCTAAACAGCTTGTGACCCTACAGGTGATTTCTACAAACTCTCAAACTTTGCAAGACTTTTTATCTAAGAAGTACCTGCACCCCATAGACTGTTTCCAATTGACTTTCGCCGTCCTGGCTACCTGCAGGCTCTTCTAGCGTGTTGACTTTGATATTGTTTTCCCTCATAGGTGGTAATTTGTTTTAGACTGTTATTGCTGGGAAAGGCTTTTCTGGATTTAATTTGAAGATGCAAGTGCCCTCACATACACTGAGAACCTGTTTAACCTTTTTCTTTCTCTAAAACCATTCCTTTCTGCAACCTCCAGAATCTGCCAAGTATAACCAGTGTGATACATGCATTCCATTACTGTCCTTGAAGTCACCTCCAGATGTAGGAATTGTGTATGAAGCATATGCAAAGATTATTGTTCTGATTCTGAAAAGTATTTTTAAAGTATATTTACATTGTTACACGAATTGCCTTTTTAACTCTAAGTGCCATGGGATTTTCCCCACAGTGCCAAGGCTTTTTTTGGTGATTTTGGTATGTTGCCATTCAATGCCTTGTAACCTTTTTGTTACATGAGATATCTTGTCCCAATTCGACCCCTTTTTTCCCCACATGTAGGCGGTTATAACGCCACCCAGGAATCTTAGGTTGCTGTAGGGGGGTGAGAGAAAATAACCAAAAAGGGTGAAAGGTTTGTGTTTTTTCAAAAAAATGTCAATAAAATGATGTACAAAGAAGCCTGTGGTTTGTTCCTTGCAAGAGCTAGGAACAAATGGTTTGTTGTGCTGAATTCCCCAATTTCCTGGCTTTGAAGAACTGATTGAGTGGAAACGAAAAAAAATATTTTGATGTGGTTATCAGCCGTTTTGTGAGAGGTAGGCGATTTTGGCCATTTTTGCCAATTGGACATGAGTCGACGGAATGGAAGAAAGGGTTAGGAAAGCCGAATTGGAGGACAGAAAGGCATACACTTCTGAAAAGTAGACACAATTTCCAGTTTAGGAAGGGTTGATTTGCGTGGGTCGGACAACTAGATGGGTGGGGGGGGAAATGCCATAGTTTGGGGAAAAATACAGAAAAAAAGGTTTGTTGTGGACAGGGTTGGCTTGGTACGGCAATGACTTCTATGAATTTCGAGAAACTATGCACCGCTGCATTCCCCCCGACTCTTGCAGTTAGGAAATCACACATTTTTTGTAGTGTTTCATAAAACGAGCAACACCTCAAGCCAAACACTGAGCCACGGTACACAGGATTTTTATGCTTACGGCCTGAACGGATGTACTTGGCATGTGTAAATCGGGGAAAACCAATGTGGTGAGGAACGGCAAGCATACATTTTTTGAAAGAGCACAGCAGACCTTTTCAAGGGTAGGTGACTTGTGCAGGTTACAAAAGTGTATGGTGCCTAAAGCAGCGACTAAATGTAGGGCACATTTGGGAAATGAAAGGGTTGTGTGACAAAGGGCACCAGCAAATGGGTCGAAACATTATGAAAACCACGAAAACGCAACAAATGTCATACCTTCCCACGTTCCCACACGTGTCCTGATGAAAACGGTACCTCACATGTGTGGGTGTACCTACCTGGGCGCCAAGGGGAAAGCTGAAAACACCCATATACCAAAGTCTTTTCCGACAACCGAATTTCATGATTTTTCCAGACGGGCACACCATACAGATATGGGCTTCGGGTGTCCAAGCCACCAACGAAAACAGAGAATCCCATGCATTTCTGAAAAGAGGACACCCGTGGGAATCCGCAGAGGTCTGACTTGTGCAAATCGGCCCAGAATGTATTACCCAGAAACCCTGGCAAAGTCCGAAATGTGGCGCAAAAAACCCAATTTTCCGCACATTTCACTCAGCTCACCCACCGAAACATGTCGCAACAACTCATGGCCTACCGTCCTGCGTTCCCACAGGTGTCCCGATGAAAACGGTACCTCACATGTGTGGGTGCACCTACCTGGGCTCCAAGGGGAAAGCCTAAAACACTGGTAACCCCAACTCTTTTTGCACAGCGGGGTTGCAGGATTCTGACTGGGCCTAGGGTGTCCAAGCCACCAAGGAAAACTCAGAACCCCATGCATTTCTGAAAAGAAGATACCCGTGGAAATCCAAAGATGTCTGACTTGCGCAAATCTCCCCAGAATGTATTACCCACATGCCCCGCCAAAGATATGTTTTATTTATTTCTTTGCCCCAGGGGCCTCCATACATGTGGCCTAGTAAGCAGCTCCTCCCCCTGCTCCCCACTTTCAAAAGACATCCCTGCGCCCGATCCGAGAGCAGCAATGCTTACACAAATGGCGTTGTTGGAAAGGGGCTAATCTCTCCTTTCCAACGACACCATCCCAAAAAAATAATCCCTGGTGTCTGGCTACTCAGTCACACTACCAACTTTTGTAGTTCAGACGTATACCAAAAGGTGGGTTACCTAATACTAAGCAGATCAGTTTTGTGTCGTCTCACACCGTGCGACAGCATCACTGCTTACCCAACACCCTTCACAGCTCTGAAGATTTGTAGAGGGCACTTGCCGGGGTTCTGTCGCCTCCAGCGGCACAATCCTGGATACCAGTGACTCATTTGCAGTAGTAGGCGTTCTCACAGCAGTTTCTCCCAAAATGTGCCCTTGGGGTTCATAAGTAGAAGAGGTTTCCTCTTTCTTGGAACTTTGTCTTCACATCTTTGGCAATGGATATTGGAATGGACTATTCTCAACATTGTTCTAGGGGGATACTTTTCTTGATGTCCAAGAATGACCCCCACCCACTTCTTAGGCAACATGCTACAGTGGATTGGTCCAGAGCATTCCTGTTGTAAAGGGTCCAATCCAAGCTGCTGTAATAAGTGTCCTTTGCCTGATGTCATACCCAGAGTGCCTTGTCTGCAAGAAATGGGGAGGAGGCAGGACTTTTGGAGATCCCAAGTAAAATCCACGATGGTGGAACCCAATCCCTCTTGGAACTAAACATCTTGTTTTGGCTACTCCTAACTACAACAATGTATTACCATGCCTGCCTACTTTAAAAAGGACTCTAGTAATCAGTCCTGACAGCAGGAAAAAGCCCCCCCGCCCCCTCACACTAAAGTGCTGTCTTTGAAGCACCAGTTGCTAGGGGACTTTGGGACAGCAGTTCGATCTCGTGGAGGAAGGTTACAACTCTTGGAGAGAATTCTCATAAATGTGCTAATTCCATTCACCTTAGAGACCCTGAGCAACTTTGCTGGATTGTGAGGACTTCATTTTTTTATTTGGAAAGAGTGTGAGCCTTTTTTCCCACTCATGTATTTTGATGTGTGTTTTATTCTTGTGTTCTTTGATTATGGAGTTTTTGATAACTCCATAGGCATCATCTTTTCATGTGTGTTACACAGCACCCTCAGTGCGTGACACAGGGATATCTTTTTAGACTTCCAAAAGGTTTAAATACCTTCTCTGGGATGAACTACTATGTTTCCCAGAGAATGTAAGGTGAAATTGACTTTATTAGTCTTTTTAAATTCCTAGACCCAGCACACACTATCTTCCTATAGAGGCTTCGAGGGGTTACCTAGTATCCCCTTTGTCTAGAAACTCATGTAGCAGTCAAATGCTACCCTTTACTATCGAAATGGCGGGTGGCAGTGGTTTTACAACAAACTACCATGATTTTTCCTGACCGCGAACACCAGTAGCTAAAAATCGCATGAGCCGTGTTTTTCAAGATGGCGCCTTAAGCCCCTTTGTTTAAACAGGTCCCGGTCTGCTTTTTTTTGCCATTTCTTTTTTAAAAGGTCCTTCTAGAGTTTGTCTCTGCGCGCCAAACCATGTTTGGTCCCTTTGTTCTTATGCCTTTGGTGGGCTTCAGGATTGAAGACTGCCTCTGGCGCGTGAGTGTCTGGGGTGGGCAGGAAGTGACGGAGGTGCCCGAAATTCCCTGTGCTTAGTCTCCTAGGAGACCCAAATGCACTCTGGCGTGATTGGTTGGCTGACTGCCCGGCAAGGACAACCACCCTGCTGGGTGAGTGACAGCTAGGCTGGAATGAAAGGGAGAAAACAGTTTAAAAGGTGAGTCTTGGCTTGCAAGGCAGAGTCGACCACTGGAACGAAAGAACCAAATGCGAGCTGGAAGAGGGTGGCTGCTGCTACTCCTGGACCGTTGGTTTGCCCGGTGAAGTCCTGTTGCTTCCTTTGGCGATTTCCTCAGCGATCATGTGGTATATTTCGAGGCTCTCTGGGTGTTGGATTTTTCGGAAGAGTTGGATGGTACTCTGGGCCACAACTGCCTCTAGGGAAAGTAAACCTAATCCCTGTCTTATTGCTGCGGAGGCTGTAGATTTATGGGGTCCTAATACTGCTCTCCAAATAAAACCTTCCAATTTAGTCCACAGCGTGGACGGAATTGCGGGTGTTGCGTCCATGCCGTAGATTAATGACTGGATTACTTTTGTTTTAAAGAACTGAATGGCCGGTAGTAGGCTATATTTGCCATATTTCCTGTCAACTGCACGTAGTTAGGAGGTTAGGTTTTTGGTTAGGCTAATTTTCAATCTCAGAGACACAGCCTAAATGACTGTTTGGTCCGGCGCCCTATTCATCCAGTCGGTGGAAGGATCTCCCTGAATTTGTTGTCCCGATATGCCATATCAGATGTCTGGGTCCTCTATGGCAAAATGGGTATATCAACCACCTGGTGCCCCATGTGTGACACTATTACCTTTTACTTTTTAGAACCACAAAACCCAGAAAACCTTGCAGTAAGGATGAAACGCCTGACCCACAAGAGCGGAATCCAGGAATGCAGAGTCAGCAGAATATTGCACATTACCGACCATCAGCAAAAACGCTCTCAGACAAAAATAACTGTGAGAACCACAATGATAACACTGAGCAGACATCACAAACCATCTGAGGACAGTGTTGAGAACGTGGGCAGGGATGGAGAGGCATTTTGTAACCTCAAACCTGAGTAACCTGGCCCCGTCCGGATTCGAATTTGTGGGGAGCTGGGAGCTATTTAGCTCCTGCTTGTTGCCTAGAAGAGTCTGGTTAGTGTGATGCCAACAGCTACCTGGAGCTACTTTTGGCTCCATAGGCAAACTGATGGTCAAACAAACACACCTATGTGAATAGAACTCTGCATTTGGGTCAATCTGTAAAGGAACATTCAGACAAATCTATACATTTGCAGCATAAAGGGTCATATATAATAAGCAAAATGATGTTTGCATTTTATAAGGAAGTTTGATTTGAGGAACACTATGTAGTAGCTCCTTGTTCCCCATTGGTAGCGCCTGTTCACTGGCTAACACTGGATACTGTGAGAAACCTGAAGGTCTCCCTGGCTAGTCCACAGGGATCTGTCATCCAGGTGTCAAGGACACCGCCATCAGTGTTCGATTCAGTTCCTGGGGTTGGACCAGTGAGGGAGGATCACCTGGTGGGGTGTCCTCAGAGAGTGGAAATGGGACACTGATGGGTGACACGCAGTATACCCCTTCTTCTAAAACCTTTTCGGCATTCTGTTATATAGGGTACTCAAAATCTACCCAGGACCCTCTTTTGCAATACAAACCCTTTCACACACTGAGAGACGGCGACCAAACACCAATGCCGTTTACCTGACATGTTCCAACACAAGGGTTAGGCAATTGACTAAGATCACACACACACCTGAGGGCCCTTTCCCTTCCCCACAGGGATGAAAGGTGTAGTACGAGAGCACAATACAAGGAAGGCAGACCGCACGAGATAGCTATCCAAGCACAGCAGTAAAAGTGTAGGAGAAAGGTGGTGAGAAGCGAAAGACTGACAAGTAGAGAAGCAACCTTGCCCTTTCTTACCCAGACCCGCAAGACCCCTATAGAAGGAATCGTAAAACTGCGAACAATAGCTCAAGTGTTGTGCAGTAAGATGTCAACGGTACACAGAGCATACATACGCTGATAGCAGGCTTCTCCCTCGGTCCTGCGTACTGTGGTGCTGGCCTTGACTCCAGATATACTGAAAAGCCAACGGGTTCATCACAGCCAGTGAGTCGAGTGGGAACCGATAAAGAAACCGAACTGTGTTGAATGAATGAAAGTTGCAAAAAGGCAAATAAGGAAAAGTTAAGAGCTATAAACATTAGGGGAAAATCAGCTGCAGAGGGCTCCACCACCACGTCGGTGCTCATTTGAGAGACTCTGTTAATCCCACGTTTTGTAGAAACTACTGATACCAGAAGGCCATAGGAGAAGCGCGTAGAGAGGTCAAAGTGGTCATCCAGGGTCTTGCAAAATCCTCTGTACAATCGAAAGGAGGAAGGCTGATATTCGTGAAGGCTCTGAGCCTGGAAGAGGGGGACCCAGGGGTGAACTCCTCAACCACTGTACATTTGAAAGGAACTTCTTGATTGTTCTTTTTGGAGCCTATCCGGTCCTCGTAGGCAAGAGTTTCTGTATAAAAGAGACTTATCCACAGATGGCCCTGATACCTAAAGCAGAACAAGCAGAACTGTCTTGTGCTGGGAAAGCTTGAGCGTGTGCTGTGCTCAGGAGTTCCACCTTGTCCCATGCTCAAAATGTGGGGAAGGGAGACCCCTGGCTACCACATCCTGACTTATTTGTGAAAATGTCTTTGTTTCCCACTATTTTTGGTTTTTAGTTGTAAGGATTGGCAAAAGGTAGTATAGGCCCTTTTATTTTGACAAGTCGCCACTAGGACTGCCTTATGATGTGATGGTCGTAGCTTGCTCCCATCTTGGATTTAGGTTTGGATTAGATGTTTCCCAATTTAACTATACAGTTTAATAAACACCCTTGAACTGTGATCACTTATGTCGGTCTATTTTTTGATACCATGACTTCCTTACAATACCCAGGAGCTACTTTTAGCTCCTGCTTATCCAATTGGAATCCCTGTTCTTTGAGAAAGTCTGCTAAAGACTGGCATGGGGAATCAGGTGAGCATGGCCGCCAAAGGAAGGGGGAGAAAAAGCCACACAAAAGGCAGCCTGTAAAGGAATGATTGAACTGGCAATTGTGATTTGCTCAGGATAGATAGAGGAGACAGGCCAAGATTACAGGCAGAGGAAAAAGTGATAAGTCGGAATCGGGACTCTGACAGCTAGGCTTTGTTTTATTTTTGTCAAGTTCACCTGATCATTCCCTAAATCTAGAAGCTGCTGTCCTAAACGGGGCTTGTTCATCTCACTTGTCCACCTCACTTCAGAAATTATGCAGGCAATGCAGACAACCTGCTATCTATTGCTGAGCAACACTCCTCATTCGACTGGTGGTCCTAAAGGTTTCTGGGCTTTTGTGTGCAATCCGTATCGCATGCCTGTCAAAATGAGGGAAGTTCAAATCTATTTTGTAAGCTTATTTATGCAAGCGGCCCATCCTCAATCTAGATTACTGCACCAGAACACCCACCCCAACACTCCTGCTTACACAGGACTTTAAGGGTTGGGTGGGAGTGGTAATAAGTGTGGAGGCAAAAAGCCCACAAACTACAAGTGTTCCTTTTTTGGTGTACTGTCACCAGAATCTGCTGCTGGAGTGGGGATCCACCTTTGTGCACCTCATGTCAGGGTAAATGTAATGGACACAATTTAATATCTTGAACCTATACCCAAAGTGTTCAGCTACCTTACTGTATTAATTTGTCTCCCTCCCCCTGCCTAAATAGAAACAATGTGGTATAGTGGGGCTTGAGCAAGAGAAAACAATGGATTGCTGCGCTGATCTGGTGTTCTTGATATGGTTACTTCACGCTGCCTGATTGACGGTTCCCCATAGGCGTTGCTCAAGGCGCCCTATGTATGAAACGATTTGAAAATGGGGGTATTGGGAACTGTCTGTCCTGGCGCTAGATTAAGATGAGATTCATTAGGCTGTCATGTGCGGCGTATTCAATTGATAAGTTTTGCCAGCAATATCTATATTGCAGTGGTATTTTTTTATTATTTCATACATCTGGAAACGCTAGTTTTGAAGGGAATGTGTCCTCCGACGTATTCCTTATCTTTGATAATTCGTCTCCAGCTTGCTGGCCTTGGAAATTTATTTCAGCAGAGGGCGCTGCGCATCGACGTCTTTCGAGTTGGTGTCCCTCGACAGCCACCGTATCGGCACCGACGTCGCCATGCCCATAAATAGCCACGCGTAGCGTCCGTTGCTCAGTTCTGTTTTTCAGCGCTTCGTGGGGCCTCGGAATATCGTTGCTCAGTTCTTCAGTCAAATATACTTCATTATTCCTCGTGAATACCGACTCGTACTCAATGACTTCCTCATCCGAACCGACGATTCCACGGTCTGCCTTCAAAAAATGTCGAGACTGTGGAAAGAAAATGTCGTTGGCGGATCCTCACAGGATCTGTTTGTGAGGCATGGGAGTCGAGCACCATTGTTCGGAGTGCAAGGACTGCATGTCCATGACGGCGAAAGCCTTGAAGGAGCGTAAGGGGAAGCTCGAGAGAGATAAGGCAGTTAAAACTTCTTCAAAAGTTTCCTCGGCGGAGTCGAGACATTCGTCTCCTCGCATCACAAAAGACATTCTCGTTCTAGATCTCGAAGCAGTTCCCATCACTCTTCGAGATCTAAGCATTCAAAAAAGAGATGTCGAAGATCCCCTTCCTCGTCTTCCGTTTCCCCGAAAAGGGTCTCCTGCCCCACAAAACATAGCTCTCAGGCTGAGTGGGAGGAATTCAGGAAAAAGATGCTTGGCGTCTTCGAGAAAGCGGCCTCGACCCCCTCGAAGACTGCTGAGGGTGATACCCTGGGTGAAAGACCCGAAAGATCAAAACGGCGCGAGTCGCAGCACCCGGCGAAAGAAGCTATTCGAGAGCGTCATGAACCCTCGAGTAAAGGCAAGGTCGCATCTTCGGCACTGTCGTCGAAGATCCCTTCGACGCATAGATCTGCGTCTTTGATGCCATTATCGAAGGGTTCTTCGATGCACAGGTCAGTCGATTCGACGCCGTCTTCGATGCCGAGAAAGGACAAACCCACGGCCACCTCACAGCCAGTGGCCATACCCAGAGCCTCGATCACGAGAATGTCGTCGACGACCTCGAGTAGAATTCTGATACTCTTGAGTTCCTCGAGGCCTCTACCAACTTTCTCGACTCCTTTTTCAATGGCTTCGAAGCCTTTAACGTCCGCGTCCACGACGTCGACATTTTCTCAGCCAATTATGACGAATTTGACCCCTTCTGCTCTGGAAATGAGATTTATACCATTTCCAAGATCTGATCATTCCAGAGCCTTAGCGTCTATGAGGAAGGGGAGAATTCGGATCAGGAGAGGCCTTTTGAGTTGCAGGGATCTGCAACTCCTGTACCAGAGGAATTTACCTCTGAGGAAGGTAGGTTTAAGGACCTCCAAGAATCCTTACATGAAGCAAGTGGGTTGGAAACTTCCTCAGAAGTGGAATTTGCCAAACCAGACCCAGGCGAACATGCTGAAACCCCTTATAGAACCTTGATGGCAAGGATAATAGAGTTTATGGGGTGGTCTACACCTTCACCTGCTTTTCAGCAAGACAACATCAGACATTTTGGTTAAAGGTCCACAGGAGGATCCTGTGGTGCCATTTCATGCGGCATTACAAAGGAAAAAATTGGCAAACTGGGAAACCCCTGAGGTTATCCCGGCGGTTAACAAAAAATTATCAGCCAAGTATAGGGTGTCTACTGCTGACCCTGAATATTTATCCAAACACCCAACTCCGAAGAGTCTGGTTGTTCAGGCAGCAACTTCATCAGGTAGTAAATCGGCTTACCCTACTGTTCCACAGGACAGGGATGACAAGAGAGATGTTTCTATGGCCAAAAAAGTCTTTTCTGCATGTAGCATGGCGTTGAATTCCATCAATGCTACTTGTACGCTCGCAAGGTTCAGCCACACACTTTGGGAGTGTGCTTCATCAGTGGCTGACGGCCTCCCAAGGGAGAAGAAAGGGAAGCGTTTCTCAACATCAAGGATGGTAAGGATGCAATGTGCGAATCCCTTTAGACTGGCATTGATTCTGCTGACCGCATCAGCAGGGCCATGGCGGCAAGTACAACACCCCAGAGATTTGCTTGGTTGCGGAAGTCTGGTTTTGCTCCAGATGTGCAAAGCAGACTCTTGAATATGCCCTTTGACAGCTCGGATGACAGTTTAGAAAAGCTTCAAACATCAAAGGCAGCAGCAAAATCCCTGGGAGCTGCAATCCGTCAGACACCATATCGCCCCTCAGGGACCTCTTGAAGAGGTAAGTCCTTTCGCTTCTATTCTGCATTCGGAAGAGGCACAGGACAGCCGGTTCAAAGGGGTCCGAAAAAATTCACCCGAGGTGGCCCGGTTAAAAATACAAAAGCCGCAGCAGCAGGTACCTCTTTACCCTCGGCATCTGAATCAGCCGTCTCCAAACCGCTCTGAGGACTCTCCTCACAAGACAGCAGTAGGGGGCAGGTTAACTCCACATCTGACGGAATGGCAGGCTATTACGTCAGATGCTTGGGCATTGGAGACAGTTGCCCAAGGTTACTGCCTGCCTTTTCTACGCATCCCTCAGTCATCCACCGGGGAACAGCTCTCTGAAAGTTACAGATCCGCTCCTCTTGCAGGAAATTGTAGACCTGCTAGAGAAAGGTGCCATAGAACCGGTACCTGTAGCGGAGAGGAACAAGGGCTGGTACCCCCCCCTACTTTCTCATCCCGAATAAAGACCGAGGACTGAGACCTATCTTGGACTTACGAAAATTGAACAAGTTCCTCAGGAAGAACAAGTTCAAGATGGTAACTCTCTCTCAGATCCTTCAGGCCCTCCAGCTCCAGGACTGGCTGGTATCTCTGGACCTCCGGGATGCTTATTTCCATGTGCCAATCCATCTCAAACACAGGAAATACCTGAGGTTCGCAATTGGCGGCTCTCATTATCAATTTCGAATTCTGCCATTTGGGCTGACCTCCGCCCGAGGGTCTTCACCAAGCTAATGTCAGTAGTGGCGGCAAGTCTAAGGAAGGGAGGGATTCACGTCTACCTCTACCTGGACAATTGGCTGATCAGGGCTGTATCTTCGGAACAAGATCAGATCCAGCTAGATTATGTCTGCCACTTCCTTCACAAACTGGGCTTCTCCCTCAATTTATAGAAGTCACAGATAATACCATCACAGAGGCTCCAGTTCATCGGTGTGGTCCTGGACACTTCTCTTGGAAAAGCCTTGCCACCAGAGGTGAGGGCTCAAGATATTCTGCAGATGGTCACCAAGTTTCAAAATGCCCAACATCTCCCAGCCTTCGACTTTTTGAGGTTGCTAGGCCTCATGGCATCCTGCATCTTCCTTGTGCCAGAGGCTCGCCTGAGAATGAGATCTCTCCAGTGGGCACTAAGAACCCAGTGGTCGCAGTTCTCAGGAAAAATGACAGATCTCCTTCGGATTCCGGACAAGGTAGCCCAAGACCTTCAATGGTGGGCTTATTGAGAGAACATTTTGAAAGGAGAACTGTTTTGGCAACCATGGCCGGAAATAACAGTAGTCACTGACGCCTCACTCACGGGGTGGGGAGCCCATGCCAACGACTTGACCATCAGCGGTCGTTGGTCTCCATCGGAGTCCAGACTACACATCAACCCTACAGCAGAAAAACAGTACTATGGACACACAGAATTCCCAGCTTGTACCATCAAAGATGCTTTAAACAAAAATAACTCTAGCAGTTCAATTTGAGTACTGTTATTGCCATAATGCGCATTGCTTCACTTTAAATAGGACACTAAATACATTTATGTGATGCAACTGTGAATTGCCTACACGTTTTAAATGCACTCTGTGGCAATGAGTGTTTCGAATGGATTGTGTCCTCCCACATAGTCCTCATCTTTAGATATCTTCCCTTCTTGCGTCTCCAGCTTCAGAAAACAAAATTTGTCAAAGTGCTGTGTCGTCGTGGCCTACTCCATGTCCCTCGAGGGCCTCCATCCCTAGGTTCACGTCATCGAAGGTATAAATGGCACACACTCTCCCTGTTATTCAGTTCTGTTTTTCTGCGATAGCTTGCTCTTCTGATGTGGCACGCTTTTGGTTTCTCATGAAACCGCGATATAACAGAGAATGGCTTCATCTGCTTCATCAACCCTGAAGACCGGATTTAAGAAGTGTATCGATTGCGGCGCCAAGATGTCGATAGACCCGATGTGGATCATTTGTTTGTGGTGTCTTGGCGTTGGCCACAGAACGGTAGACTGTGGATCATGCCAGTCCATGACTGCTTAGTCGGAGAAGGAACGCAGCGGGTAGGCCGCCTATGAAATTCCCGTCCACAACTCTGTTGAAAAGGTTTTCTTCGGATGAGTCGAGAGGCGACTCTCCACAGAGGAAGTGGTCGAAACGCTCATTCACAAAGTGGTTTGCACCACTCCTCATCTTCGGCTAAAAAATGATGAAAAAGACGCCATAGATCACTTTGCTCATCTTCTCACTCCTTGCTTGAACGCAAAATAGCCTGCCCAAGTAAGTGGCGACTCCTGCCAAATTGGAGGGTTTTAAGCAGGAGATGCTAAGTCTTCCAGAAGAAGGCCCGGCCCCCTTGTGGGAAAAGACTAAAAGCCATGTCCCTGTTGCACCTCCTAAAGCCGACAAGGAAAAGAAAAAGGTGAAATCCTGCACGCCTTCGTGCCTAGGAGAGAAGCCTCTGACCCCTCGAACCTTCGAGGTCTCGAGTTGACGTCAGTCCCTGTCCTCGTCCATCAAACTCCATTGAGTCACGGGTCTAGTCCTTCGATAACGCCATTGACGCCAGTAGCGTCGAAGTCTGATGCCGAAAGCATTGAAACCTTTGATGCCAGTAGCAACAAAACCCCAGATTACGTCAAGGGAAATTGAAAAAACATTTAAGCCACTCCCTAAAAACGATTTCTTTAAGTCCTTTTCTTTCCTAAGAGCCTGAGCCATCGGATCAAGATATTCTGCCCTTTGGGCTTGAATATGCCACCCCTAATGTTCCTGAGGCCCTCTTATCAGAGTAATCTTGAATGATGGACCCGTATGAAAACCTGCAAGTGGCATTGCTACTTCACCAGAATTGGAGTTTGGGAAGCCAGATCCAGCAGAACATGCTGATGCATCCTGTAGACAGTTAATGTCTAAGGTAACAGAAGGGATGGGGTATGGCATCTCCACCTTTTGTGCAAGATAATCTCACTAACATCTTGGATAACAGCCCACAAAAGGACCCTGTTGCCATTCCATATAGCCCTTCAGAAGATGGTAAAGGCAAATAGGGACGTGCCGGAAACCAGCCCGGCTGTTGTAAAAAACTTACTAAAAAATACAGGCCTTCCAGTAGTGACCTCGAGTATCTATCCAGACACCAGTCACCGGAAAATTTGGTGGTCCAGGCTGTAACTTCCATGTCAAAGCAAGCGGCGTACCCCACAATACCGCTGCATGTGGATGACAAGCGTTTCAACATAATGGCATAAAAGGTATTCTCAGCCGGGAGTATGGCTTTGAAATCAGTCAGTGCCACCTTTGAACTTGAAAAGCTTTCCTTGTCATTGTGGGATTGTATTTCCATGGCGGCTGAACATATTCCGGAAGGAGAGGCGAGAGATGGCTTTCTGAACATTGTGAGAGATGGAAAGGAAGCAATGTGTGAGTCTCTCCATTCAGGGTTGGACTCTGCAGACTGCATTAGCAGAGCCATGGCAGCAAGCGTGGTCCTACGCAGGTTTGTGTGGTTGAGGAAGTCGGGGTTTGTCCCGGAGGTGCAGTCCAGACTTCTCAACATGCCCTTGACGACTCGTGAGAAGCTGTAGACCTCAAAATTGGCAGCCAAATCATTCAGCAATGCCATCAGACAACCACAATCTTCCATCCCCAGTGCACCAGCTTAGAGGTGAAGGGCCTTTGAATACTACTCATGTTGAAGAGCGTGAGGACTGGCCGGTCAAAGAAAGTTCCCTTGTGGTGGACGACATAGAGGTGACAAGCCCGCCCAAGCAGCAGCTTCTTTACCTTAAACCGCTGCTTCAGCCACCTCACAACCTCTCCAATGCCTTAACCCATACAACCCTGGTGGAAGGCAGACTAATTCAGCATCTGCAAAAATGGCAGGGCATTGCATCAGATGCTTGGGCATTGCAAACAGTAGCCCAGGGTTACCGTCTCCCCCTTTTTTAAGAAGGCCTTGGGATCATCCACTGGGGAGCTACTCGTTCAAAGTTCCGGATACGTTCCTTTTGCAGGAAATGTTGAGCCTGCTAGAGAGGTGCTATACAAACCAGTACCTGTGATGGAGAGATACAAAGGGTGGTACTCTCCCCATTTCCTGATCCCCCAAGAAGTATTGAGACCAATTTTGGACTTAAGATGCTTGAACAAGTTCCTCAGGTAGGTCAAGTTTCAGATGGTTACCCTTTCTCAGATCTTTCAGACCCCACAGCTTCAGAATTGGATGGTGTCATTGGACTTTCAGGATGCATACTTTCATGTGCCTATCCATCCCAAGCACAGAAAGTACCTGAGGTACTCCTACGTCCCGTCCCCTTTCCTCCATACTTATGGGACATTCCTTCCTCCTGTGGGACGGGACCGGAGCACTTTGTAACAAGCATAACGTTTTTCAAAAATGTGTCCTTCCTCTCTTTTTACGCGAGGTACCGCACACGGCCATAAAACCGCCCTTCTTAGCTCTGCCCAGCGCATCGCCCATCAGTCCTTTTCTCCGCTTGCTTGGGACTGGACGCACTTGCATCTTCCGAAGATTTTTTTCCTTCCAGTTCCTCCTCTTGCTCTGGCTTAGCGGTCGCGTGGTAGTTAGTCTGTCGTTTCAGCTAGACTTTCCTAATTGTTCTTGTCAGCGATGCTTCGCTAGGGCGGAACCCCATCCTCTGTGCTTAGTGTTAGGGTCCGGACCACCGGTGGGACTCATGCTTTTATTGCGACTCCCTTTCGGTCCAGGCGCTTCAATGTCGTTTGGAGCAGTGGGAGGAGGTGTTTCATCGTACTCCCCGGCGCACTTTCAAACTTTCGACAGAAAAAAAGAAACGCCCGGTGAGTTCTTTACTTTTTAGGGCACCCCGGCTGGGGGACTCCTTCCCGGGGTCTTCCCGGTCCGGGAGGAGCATCAAAATCTCCATTACCAGGGCTAGCCCTGAGGTGCCTTCCAGGCCTAAGAATTCTACCAGTTTTCTCCGAGGGCATCCGTAAGGGGCCTATTGATACCGGATTACATTCAGAGGCCCCTCCTGTGGGGGCTGTTTGTGGGCCTAGTTTGACTGAGGCATCGGGTACCGGAGCTTGCTTCGAGGTCTGCTTACTTGGAGCTTCCTGTAAAATCACCAGGGTACGCCCTGAGACCTCAGTTGAGGTTGTTGACACTGAACAAAAGTTTGAGGTCCGTCATTTAGAGGCTAAGGTGACCAACAGTTCGGAGAGACCGGTTAAGCCAAGGTCTTGCAGGTGAGGTGTGTTACTCCTCGTTCCTGCTCTTGCAGAGACCCCAGTTCTGTTGAGGGGGCACGGAGTGAGGTCTTAGACCGTAATCCCTCCGTTACCAGCAGTGCCGAGGTCCTTCCTTTGAAGGCTAGTTTGGATGTAACTAGGTCACAGAAACATTCTCGGCCACACAGTACCGGCTCGGCCGAGGTTCCTTCTGTTAAGGCTAAAATGAAGACCCCTGACCCACCTTTGGGGACCCCTGCTTCACTTCCACACATGTCGCAGTTCTCCTCAGGTGCCGACAAAATGGCAACCTTTCCTGCTAAGACCACAGGGGCCATTTTGGATACAACCCTTACAACTACGCCATCGGCCCTAGGTGTAGGGGGTACTTTTTCAGGTGAACATCGGTTTCCTTGTGCACATCCGTTTTTGTCCAGTTTATGACTGGAACGCTCCTGCCGGCGGAATCAGCACCCTTGATTTATGTAGACAACAGTGGGGAAGGGCCCACTTGGCAACCCTCTCCCTTACGCCCCTGGAATTACTTCCCTCATGAGAGGCCGCCTCCTGTCGCGCCCAAGTCCTCGGCGGAGGATGCCTTTTTCAGCAAGTTTAAAAAACTGATGCGTTCCGACCCCATGAAGGAGTACTTTCGAGGCTTGTTCAGGGAGCTATGCCCGCCTGCACCGACGGTCCCGGCTGCGGTTCCTGTGTCTCCGCTGGCGCCGACCGTCTGGGCCTCCCCCTACTCTTCCACCCCCGCCTTCGTTGTCCCCAGTGGACAAGGCTGTTGTGGAGCCTGATGTGACTCAACCTGATCCGGACCTGTCAGACGATCTACTGGGAGATCAGGACTGCGAAGACCAGCTCCGCTCTGTTGGAGCTTTTCATGACTTGGTGCTGGACATGTGTCTGTTAGATGTTCCAGTACCTGAGGCACCCGCTGCGCAGGAGGTCGTGCTTTCGGGGGCATTCACCTTATCTCCTTCGGAGCGTACCGGCTTGTTCTTGCAGAAGGACGTTTTGGCCGAGGTCCGTAAAGTTTGGGAGAAGCCACACTCTGGACTCTTTGTCAACAAGAAGATTGACACGCGCTACAGGCTCCATTCTTCAGAAGTGGCCTTGGTGGTGTGTCTCCCCCCCCCCCCCTCGTCCACGGTATTGGCGGTAGCCACTTTGCAATCCAGACCTGCGTCATCCTCTTCGACAGCTACACAGGTTCTGGCCAAGCAAGATAAGCTCCTTGATTCCCTTGGGAGGAAGATTTTCGCTAACTCAGCTCTGCAGCTGCGTCAAGCCAATGCAGAACTGGTTTTAGCGGGGGCGAATCTGAAAATGTGTAAAGGTCTGTCAGAGTTTGAGGAGTTTATTCCTGCTGAAAAGTTGGAAGATTTCAAAGCGGGGCCGTCAGATGCCAGAGTCTTGGCGCAGGATCTCCTGGAGGCTGCGGCGCACCATATCGACACCTCAGCCCGAGGCCTAATGCTTGGTGTGGATACCTCTCGTCAAGCTTGGTTGCATGCCACCAAGTTCTCGAAGGAGGTGCAGGATAAGGTTTTGGACCTGCCTTTCGATGGGAAGGAGCTCTTTCACTCTTCAACAGATGTGGAGCTGACCAAAACTAAGGACAGCACTCAGACCGCCAAGTCCTTGTCTGTCCTGGTTAAACCTCCTTTCAGGACACCAAGGTCGTTGTCAAACCCTTGGCCTTCCTCTGGTTTCAGGGGTTTTTTAGATCGGAAATCCCGCAGGGTTGACGCTCCTTCAGGAAATTCTCGCCAGAGGCAGCAGCAGAGTCGGTTTTCTTCCCGCTCCTCAGCCTCCTTCTCAGGTTCAGGTGGTGCTGCCACCGACAAACAAGCAAAATTAGGGTGTTCTGCGCTCGCACGAGACCCCTGTGGGAGAACGCATTGCGTGTCATTGGGAGGCGTGGCAAACCATCACAGAGGACCGGTGGGTCTTGTCAGTCGCTCAGGCGTGCTTCCGCATACCCCTTCCAGCTACCCCACCTTTCAATCCTCCCTTCCAGAAGTCGGGATCACCCTCCCTCAGAGCCGAGATTCAGAAGTTGCTGGATCGCAGGGCGGTGGAACCCGTTCCTCTAGGGGAGCAAGGGGAGGGCTTCTATTCCCAACAGTTTACAGTGCCCATACCCAACCAGGCTGGCCTGCGCACCATCCTAGACCTTTCCCAGTTCAATCTCTCTCTACCCCAAGAGAAAAAAAGATGATCACGCCTGGTCAGATAAAGTACTGTTTACAGAAGGGCGACTGGCTCAGTGTGGTGGACCTCCAGGATGCGTATATGCATATCCTGATCTGGAATCCGCATCGGAGATATCTACGGTTTTCTGTGGGGGCGGAGCACTTCCAGTTCAGAGTGCTCCCTTTTGGCCTCCGCTCGGCACCGTGTGTCTTTACGAAGATGACGGTTATCGCAGCTTATCTTCGGATACATAGTATGCATGTGTGTCCGTATTCCTTGTCCGCTGAAAGCCTTGAGCAATCTTCAGTCTCTCCTCTAGCTCCTGTTTCGCCTTGGGCTGTCTGTGAACTGGCGGAAATCTTCCATGATGGTCTCTCAGGATCTGACTTTCCTGGGTTTTCGTTGGAACACGATCGACTGCAGAGTTAACCTGACTGGGGACAGAATGGCGGATCTGTTGGCCACGTGTCAGATGTTTGCGCAGTCGCAGAGCATGTCGGCCTGGTGGTTCCAGAGGATTCTGGGCCTCATAGCCTCGTGTGTTTCTTTGTTTCTTTATTTGTAATGCGCTCCATACCCAAAGGCAGCAGGGCGCAGCAGGAAAGAAAATGCGAAGCTTACAATGTTACAGAATTATACACTTATGCATAAAAATGCATGTACAAAAATTACAGAAGTATACAATATGCAGTATCCTGTACAGTATAGCAGTTGATACGGGAGCAAAGTGCAATGAGATATACAGCAAGGATCTATGTGTTTCAATAAGAGCAGAGATGTGTGTTAATATGAATAACTTGGATATCAAGTACAAAGTTGTTAATTAATCTTTACATACATTTAATGCTAAGGGTTGTTGGCATTCAAGTGTTTGATGAGGTTCCTTCTAAAGTGTAAAAAGGGTTGGCCAGCTCTTAAGTTATGTGGTAAGGAATTCCAGAGGGTGGCAGCTTTCACAGGGAAGCTATTGCCTCCTATAGTAGAGAGTTTAAATCTTGGGATTACCAGACAATTGGAATTCACGGTTCTGGTCTGTCTGATGGCTGGTTTCCTCTTGAGTTTGTCCATTAGGTTGCTGGGTGCAGCATTATTAAGGGCTTTGTATGTTAGTGAGGCCATTTTTAGTTGGATTTTATTCTCAGTGGAGAGCCATTTATGTTGGCGTCTGGTGGCAGTGATATGTTCTTTTATTTATGCCGAGCGCAGCTCTGAGGGCATTGTTCTGTAGGATCTGCAATCTTTGGGTAATGGCTTTATTGGCGCCGCTATAAAGAGCATTGCAGTAATCGAGTCTGGAGAGTATGACGGCTCTCGCCAGGATCAGACAACTATCTTTGGAGAGGAATGGTGTACGCGGTGGTGGATGCTAATGAGTTGACCTGTTTATTGAATGACATAGTACGATCCAGATAGAATCCGAGAGTTGTGTATTGGCTCTTCCCCCTTGCTCGACTCAAGATGAGGCGGACGCAGATGGCTCTTCGGAGTTATTGGCGTCAGGCTGTGGCTCCGGACTCCAAGATAATATTGATTCCGCCTTTCATGAGAGCGGACCTGGTGTGGTGATTGTCTCTTAGCAACCTATCGGTGAGGGCGGGTTTCCAGGACCCCGCTCCGATGGTGACTATCACGACGGACTCCTCCCTTTTGGGGTGGGGTGTGATGTTGGATCTTCAAGTCTCCAACCTCTGGTCGCCACAAGACAAGTTCCTTCATATAAATCTGGAGCTTCTGGCGATTTTTCTGTCACTCGAGGCCTTCAGGCCAGTCATTGCCAACAAAGTGGTTTGTGTCCGCACGGACAATGTGGTGTCCATGTTTTACATCAACAAGCAGGGGGCACCAAGTCTCCTCCTCTTGTGGATCTGGCCATTCAAGTTTGGGAATGGGCGGTTCAGCATGGTGTCTGGCTGGTGGCAGTGCACATCCCGGGCCAGCTGAACGTCATGGCAGATGCCCTCAGCTGTCAAACAATAGTCAGCTACGAGTGGGAATTGAAAGCACAGGTCCTCTTGCAGATATTCCTGTGTTGGGGCACTCCGCAAGTGGACCTCTTCGTGACATCGGCAAACAAACTTCCTCCGTATGCCTCCAGAAACGGGCTGGGAGCTTCCTCTCTGGGGATGCTCCCGAGATGCCATGGCACAACATGAGTGCCTATGCTTTCCCGCCTCTGCCTCTGATTCATCGGACGATTTGCAAGTTGAAGAACACAGTGAATTGTTCTCTTCTGCTCATAGCTCCCTGGTGGCCGGCCAGGTTCTGGTTTTCAGAGCTTCAACATCTGTCGGTGTGTGCACCAATCAGGCTTCTGCTAGTTCCCGATCTGCTTCACCAGAGATCGACAGCTGTGGCACCCCTCCCCACAATCGTTCAGCTTGGCAGTATGGTGCCTGAGTTGAGATCTCTAGGACATCTCAACCTGTCTGCTGACAACATGCGCATAATCCAGACAGCCAGGAAGCCTTCGACGTCACAGTATAAGAGCAAATGGCTTCGGTTCTGTCACTGGTGCTTAGCCAAACAGCTGGACCCCAGGGTGGCTACGATCTACACGGTGTTGTCCTTCGTCTCTCATCTTGCAGAGTCGGGCATTCATGTTCTGTCATGCAGGACTTATCTTTTGGCTGTGGCCGCCTACCTATCCATGGGCCAGTGCTCTTTCTCACTGTCAAACCCAGTGATTAAATGGCACTTTGCGGGTCTTGTGCATCTTTTTTCCTCCTGGTCACAAACCATATCCGACGTGAGATCTGAACATGGTTCTTGCGCCCTTGTGCCATAAGCCTTTTGAACCAATGGCTACGGTAGATCTTAAGTACCTTTCACGAAAGGTGGCTTTCTAGGTCGTCGTGACCTCGGCAAGGCGAGTGAGTGATCTCCAGTCGGTGGAGCATCCCTTCTTGGTTTTCCACAAGGATAAGGTTGTCCTTAGGACGAATCCTTTCTTGCCAAAGGTGGTTTCTGATTTCCATCTAAATCAATCTCGCTGCCTGTCTTCTTTCCAAACCCGGCTTCGGAAGCGGAGAGGGTTTTGAATTGCCTGGATGTTAGAAGAGCTCTTAAGTTCTATCTAGACAGAACTTCTGAACTTAGGAGTTCCTCTCAACTTTTGGTAACCTTTGGTAACCCGCAGGTTAAGCAGGCCACCAAGCTACTATCTCAAGATGGATTGCTGCCTGTATTACGGAGTCTTACACTGTCCACGGTCTACAGGCTCCTAAAGGGATTCATGCTCATCTGGTACGGGGCAAGGTAGCTGCTGTTGCCTGTCAAAAGTATGTCCCCTGGGAGACCATTGCGAAAGCGGCTACTTGGGCCTCCCCATCGGCTTTTTGTAAACATTACTGCTTGGACTTGAGCTCCAGATCTGATGCTCAGTTTGGGCAGGCTGTGCTGAAAAACCTTTTTTCAGTAAGGGGGTTTCCATCCACCCGTAGTTCCTGTGAGGAGTGCTTGGGAATCTCGCATAAGTATGGAGGAAAGGGGACGGGACGTAGGAGTATTACCAGGTTACTCACTGTAGTGACCACCTTACTCCTAGTCAATAGTCCCCTTTCCTCCATATGCTCGCCCGCCGTCCCCTCTAATAAGGTTCCTCTATTATTGCTTAAAGGTCTCTGACCTGGCGATAGAAAAGGACTGATGGGCGATGCGCTGGGCGGAGCTAAGAAGGGCGGGGTTACCGCCACGTGCAGTACCCCGCGTAAAGAGGAAGGACACATTTTTGAAAAATGTGATGCTTTTTACATAGTGATGCGGTCCCGTCCCACAGGACGGAGGAATGTCCCATAAGTATTGAAAGGGGACTATGGACTAGGAGTAAGGTGGTCACTACGGTGAGTAACATGGTAGTCCACCATTGGTGGTTTCCATGGTCTGGTTTGGGTTCTGCCGTTAGGTCTGACCTCCGCCTCAAGGGTTTTCACCAAATTGATGGCAGTGGTGTCAGCGAGTCTCAGGAGAGGGGGTGAGATTCACATATACTGTGAGGAATCTGAGGGCGTCCGCCCTACTTTCCCCAATATATCCTCCCAGGTGGCCAAGGAAAGGCTCTTTTGGATCAAGGGAGTGGATATGCGAGGAAGGATCACCTGAGTGGAGGAGACTTGGCGGAGTGGGGGGGTGAGGCATCCTTGGGTGCGACACATTATCCCCCATTTCCATTTTGTAAGCAAGGCCACCCAGGCTTCTATAGGGTGTTAGCAATCTCTTCTCTATTGCTCTAGAAAACTCTCACAATGCCCATCACTCTGGTCCTGGGACGAGGAAGAGACAATCCGGAGTCAGACATCCTCCTTTATTAACACAGACATACACAAACCCGACTTTAGTACTGGGACGAGGAAGAAGAATGCAGAGTGCCAAGACCCTTACTTAGTAAAGGAACATTGTCAGCACGGGAGACAGTATAAGTAGAGTATAAATGGTGAGGCTAAATTGATTGCCTGGGAGATCGTCGGAGAGATTGCCTGTGGAACGCTGGCAGGAGAAGCCAGAGGTGAGACCAGGGACACACATGCTCGAATTGCCCAGGAGCTGCAGAGTTGTTGCCGCGGAAGCAGATTATGGTAGGAGCCTTCGGAAAGTCTCAGAGCAGAGCTGGTCTGCAGACATCCTGGAGTGGGAGGGACTCCTCTGTACAACTGAGGCAGCTGAGATCCTGGAACAGAGGTGTGCGATCGGGGGATCAGTGACGGCCACAGAGAGCCTGCTGACGCGTAGTGCAGCACCCAGAGACAGCGTTCCCGGTGAGTCAAAGGAGTCTGACTCTGGGACGCTGTGGTAGTGACTCTGGGACATGTAGTTTCTGCAGGTCGGACTGCTCGTGGGTGAGCGAAAGACTGGTTAGGCAGTGTCAAGCCCGGACCAGTTTGAATTAAAGATTTTTAAAAGTACGATCAGCGAAAGGCTGAGCAAACTGAATGAATTTATTTGTTGTGGGTGTGAATAAGACAAAATTGAAAAGGCCAAGAGAGGGCCATGGAAAACAGAAGTTTGGAACTTGTGAAAACGTCCATGAGCAGGGTGCAAATTCCCAGCATGAGAGTGAACTGGGAATTTGATGATGTATTTAAAGTGACTGAAATGAATGAAATTAAACCTGATGTTTTGAAAACCGAAAGACCGCAAGTGCTATTGAATACCAATTGGATTGCAAGCAGTTTGTGATATTCCCTGATACAAAGGAACTGTGAATTGTGTACACTGATGGAAAACGAGCATTGGCAAGTGCCATACTTGTATAAAGAACTGTGTGTGAAAGAATAAGCAGTGGCAAAAGCTTTGAGAACATTTGAAAGTGTAACAAGTGAATGATGGCAAACCAAGTATTGAGGCTGCTCCAAGAGGATAAATCCATTACCACTGGGAAGATGAAACAGTGGCAGCGGAACTGTTAAGAAGCAGCAAATAAGGTGTTGGTTGCGTGACTTGTAATAGGTGGACCGTGTGGTCCAACAACTGCACCGATTATTTGTAAATGTATAGCAGCACGCATCCCCCAAGGGCATGTAGGCGCTAGTTACATTGTAATAGTAGTGCTGCAATAGTAAAAAAATAGGGTGCGGGCGGGGGGGAAAAACGTTGGTTGGATAGAGAAGTCTTGAGATGCGTTTTAAGAGGGATTGTCTTTCAGATGGGGATGGGAGAGGTAACTTGTTCCATAGTGTCGGTGAATGGACCGGGAAGCTAGAGCCCCCTGCTCTGGACCACTTGAACCTAGGCATAATTAGGCAATGTTTGTAGGAGGATCTTGTATGCCTGGCTGGGGTGTGTTTTTTGGGTTTATCCTCTAGGTAGAGTGGTGCATCACTCGAAAGACATTGGTGGGTGAGGGACAGAATCTTACATTCGATTCTGTCCTTGACTGGGAGCCAGTGGGCAGCTTTTCAAGCCTCTGAGATGTTGAGTGCCATCCTGAGGGGGTTGTTTGTAGTTTGCGCAGGTTCTTTTCCGAGGTGCTGCAAAGCAAGGAGTTACAGTAGTATAGGTTCTGATGTTTGTTAATCGGCTTTGAATCACATGCTGTGCATATAGTCCGACATCCAGTGGTAACCGCGGAGTATTGCATCTTGTCTTTCGGGGACCGAAAGGGGACGTCTGCATAGGCGTGTCTGTAACACTGTTCCGCGGGACACCCCATCTACTACATTGTCGTAGCTGACGAGAGGGACGCAGAGGTGGAGCAGCCCTGTAGTCCGGCTCAACCATCGCCTCCGGATGATATTGGGGCGTTCCACGCCATGATGTCGAAAGCAGGTCTGGAGTTTGGGCTGGCACCTGAAGAGGAAAGTAAGGACTGCTTGCCGTTCGACCCTATGGGCAAACGGAGGAAGGTGGTCGTTTCAGTGCCGATTCTCAACCACTTGTGGCAGGAGGGCCTGCGTACGATGTGCCACCCATTTTCAGAACCGGCTGTGAAGGGTCGCCTTGAAAAGAAATTCAAGGCTCCGGAGTCTACCCCTAAATGCCTGATGTCGCAGCCCACGTCTGAGGCGGTGGTGTCGGCGGCTGCCAGCTGTAAGACCAGGAGCCAACATAAATGTGTTACACCTCCGGACAGTGAGGCCACAAAGCAGGACGCTTTTGGAAAGAATGGTTGACTGTAGGGGCTACGACTGTGAATGCTGCAAATTCCTTGGCAATCCTGGCCAGATATGATCGTGAAATGTGGCATCGGCTGGCCCCGATTCTTGAATATCTGCCGTAGCAACACCGAA
The DNA here is from genome assembly GCF_040938575.1 of Ambystoma mexicanum. NCBI lineage: Eukaryota > Metazoa > Chordata > Amphibia > Caudata > Ambystomatidae > Ambystoma > Ambystoma mexicanum. The sequence goes on from NC_090925.1 coordinate 360,709,302, forward strand.
AGGAAGCAATGCTGTTGGTGCCTGAGCGGGAGGAGTCCTCCAACCACAGCATAAATATTGCTGTGGACCTGGCGCAGTCAGGTTTTAAACAGATTAACAATGGAGAAGTGCTCCAGTGGCAGGCCTGTTTGAAGTGCACTCACTCTCGCTCGGAGGTCCAATATAAGGTGATCGACATGCCCTGTGAGGATGAACACTTGTTCGGCAAGAAAATTGATGAGGCCCTGAAAGGGATGAAAGAGGATATGGAAACTGCTAAATCCTTGGGTTCCTTGCAGAGTCGGTGCTCTTTTTGCTTCTTTCGAGCTTTCCGTGGAGCCTCTGGAAATGCCTGGTTTGCTTCCACCAGAGATCGGGGTTACGGGCGCTCCAGCTACTCATGTCGGGGGTATCAGTGATCTCTGCAGTCGGCGCAGAAAGGCCGGAACTTCCAGGCTCAGCGAAAGAAGAGTTTGCAGTCCTCGGCGGCTAAGGGGCGGCAAGCTAAAACTCAACCATGACTGCCATATGGACAATATGCTGGATGGCAGGGTGCCATCCACGTCGACAAGTGGCGAAAATAAACATTAGATCGCTGGGCGCTAGACACGGTGCGTCTTGGCCACTTGTGGAGTTCCGGCATCCTTTGGTCCCTATTCCGCCGGTGCATGTACTGCAGCCGCCTCTTACAATCCTGCGGCAGGAGGTGGTTCTCACGCTAGAAAATTGGGCGATAGAACCAGTTCCGGTTGCGGAATGGGGCCACAGGGTTTACTCCCGGTACTTCGTCCTGAAAAAGTGAGTTGAACAAGAATCTGCAGCGCCTGAAGTTAAAGATGCTCACCCTTCAAGATGTCATCCATTCAGTGCAGCCAGGCGAGTACTTGGTGTCGTTGAATCTGCAGGATGCCTATTTTCACCACAGGTTCCTGTGTTTTGTGGTCAAATTGGAACTCTCAGTTTTGGGTCCTCCCGTTTGGCTTGAAGTAGTCACCCCGCGTCCCCCCAATACCCCCCCGGACGTTCACAAAGTGTCTGGCGCCGGTGGCGGCCTTCCTCTGGAGGGAGAGTCATCAGATGTACCCCTACCTGGACGATTGGTTGGTGAGGTGTTCGTTGCAGGGAAGGATTGTGGTCAGACAAGTTGGTGGTCGGCAAAAGCCTGGTGGACGCCCTTTTACTGGTGGACATGCGCGACCAATCATGTAAGGGGGATGCCCTTTCTGGAGCCAGAGTTCCAGTTTACGATTGTGGCGGACGCCTCCCAGGTAGGGTCGGGGGGGGGGGGCGGCACACCTCGACGGCTCACAGGTGCAGGGCCTGTGGTCTCGGGTGGAGACTGTTACACATCAATGTGCTCGAGTTGAGGGCGGTGCACTGAGGTCCTAAAGTAGTTTCTTCAGCGGATCGGTGGTGAGGGTGTTAATGGACATTACCGCCGCAATGTTTGATTTAAGGAAACTGGGAGCACACATTCCAGAGTCCTGTCGAAGGAGGCGCAGGACGTTTGGCATTGGGCTCTAGCTCAAGGGATCAGCATTGTCACTTTTCTTCTGCCAAGAGTTCTGAATGTTCAAGCAGACGTGCTCCGCAGGGATGCCAGTCAGCTGCACGACTGGAGGCTGAAGGAGCAGCGGTTGTCCAGGATCTTCTGGCGATGGGGGCATCCTCTATTGGATCTTTTTGCAACGAGGGAAAACAAGCAGAGTCTGGAGTACGCCAGCAATATGCTCATCCCGAGTCATTGGGGTACGCGTTTTCGTTCCCGTGGTCGGGTCTCTTCTCGTATGCTTTTGCTCCCATTCGGAGGACCATCCAGTGGATTCGGAAGTACCAGTGCCGAGCGATTCTGGTGGCCCCATTCTGGCCCAGGCAGATGTGGTTCTCAGATCTCCTTCATCTTGCGGTGGAAGAGCTGATTCGGTTGGGAGTGGATCTGGATCTCCTGTCTCTGGACTGCAGGGTGTGGCATGACGATCCCGTGTCTCTCAGCCTGGTGGCTTGGCTCCTGACCACGAGTTTGGTCATTTAGGAATATCCGGAGAGTCAGTGAATTTTGGAGGCAGCGAGGGCACCTTCCACGAATGTCTCGTATGGTCATAAATGGACGAGATTCTTGACTGGTGTAAGGGTCATCAGCGTTTAACCTTTGACCGTTTCTCCAGCGCAGGTTCTCCGGTACCTGTTACACTTGGCGCAAAGGGGCCTGGCTTTGTCATCCATTAAGGTGCATTTGGCGGCGATTTCTAGGTTCATGAAAGCACCATGCTGCTCCTCTGTTTGCTGAAACTTGTTTCGGACATTTCCTCCGGTTAAGAATTTTGCCCGGTGTGGAGCGTTATTGAGGTCCTATTCGGCTTTGATGAAATATCCTTTTGAACCCATGTCGACGGCTCACTTGAAGTTCCTCTCATGGAAGGTGGCTTTTCTAGTGGTGATTACCTCGGCCAGGCGGGTGTCTGAATTCCAAGCACTGGTCATTGACCCGCCTTACCTAAGATTTATGAAGGACAAGGTTCTCCTGGCCGCTAACCTGCACTTATCCCTAAAGTGCCATCAGCATTTCACAAACTTGCCTCTATTGCTTTACCCTCGTTTTTTGCCAATGCATCCACGCCAGCAGAAAGGGACCTGCATTCTCTGGATGTTAAGAGGGCCCTAAAGTTTTATCTAAATCGCACACAGGACTTCAGGAAGTCACGGCAGCTGTTGTGGCGTATGGGCTGTCCACCAAGGGGCAGGCCATCTCCAAGCAAGGACTTACCGGCTGGGTTTCATCTACAATTTTGTTTTGTCATACAAGCTGGCAAGCCTTTCAGGGGTGCTCCGAAGGCTCATTCTACGCGGTCCACAGCGTCGTCGTCGGCATTGTGGTCTGGGATACCGCTGGTGGACATTTGTCAGGCAGCCTCCTGGACGGTGCGCATACAGTCACCAGGCATTACTGTCTGGGGCAGGAACATGTGGAAGACGTGCAGGTGGGGCGTGCGGTACTCTAACGCCTATTTCAATAAGGTAGGGCCCACAGCTTCAGGGTTTTTGTATGTGCTTTATCACTTGAGGGATTGTTTGTCTCATGTATGTGTTACTGCGGTTTCCCGGCCTGACTGGGAAATGTTCACAGCATGTGAATCCATGAAAGATAACAGCACTGGAGAAATGGAGTTGCAGGTAAGAAACGACTCCCTTATTGTCTTATTTATTTGTTATCCTATGTACTGCACTGCCCCCTCCCCTGCACTTGCGCGATCTGAATGTCACCTCGTCTAGTAAGATCGTTGACCGCCTTCCCTCTGTTCCCCCTCCCTTACCTCGTCACGCCCTGAAACACTTGTGTATAGGCGCGATATAAATGCCATATCATGTCAAGTATGAATTGGAATCCACATTTTACAGAACCAGCCGTGTCGCATGTCTACAATATTTTGGAAATATTAAATAAGGGTGAGTTTTCTCTTGGAGTGACAATTTGTTAAGCAAACCAATAGGACTTTTTAACAAATCTGAAATGTCAAATGAGGTTCTATGGGAAAATGTAGAGCGTTTAAGTTCAAACCCACTGAAAATGTTTTTTTTATGATGTGTTAAGGTATGTGCACTTTTATGACTTGCTTTTTGAAATAAAGCTTACAAAGTACAAGAAAATGGAGAGCTCTGGTAATTAAGAATGTCTGCAGATGGGGGGGGGGGGTGGGGTCATTCTGCCTGAATACTTGACTGCTAGAATGGGATAATTCATTGAGATGGGAGGGACTCACCATGGGCCTTGTCCAAGAGGAAGCCTGAAACAGGCTATCTACGGTAGACCTGCTTCCCTGATTGTAGCAGAAACCAGTGGGCCTAGCCGACTGGTGAACGTACCTGGCAGCTGTGAGGGCCCCTGCTGATTCTGTGCTCTCAAAGAAAAATCCAGTAGGGAGTTTAAAAGCCCAAATTCAAACTTTGCCCATGAGCAATCTGTGGCCGGTCAGCAAATGATGGTTCAAATCCCCAACGAAGGTTACTCACGATGATGGATGTTCTACAAGGGGTTCAGTAGGTCACGGGGGTATAGAGGTGATGCTATGGAGATTTATTTGTGTTCAGACCCCAGGCCCTATCATCGTTTGCAAATTCATAGCCGTGAGAGGACTTGCCTAGCACTTCAATGAACAACCTCCAGCAAGCATCACTGGAATAGTCTTGGTTGGTATGGTGTTATATCGGCATGTGTTTTTTCGAAGTCATTTTTGACAAAAACATTGCTTTGAAAACACTCCTATATATTGGAGGTGGGGGTAAGGGATTAAAAGGGGTAGGAGTTGGTGTAGGGAAAATAATAAAGGGAAGGTGGGGGGACTTGGCAAGGGGGTCCTCCCAAATATGAAAAGAAATATTTTTGAAAAAAGTTATTTCTTCAATGAAACCGTTGTCGATGTAGAGACATAGCATTGTCTTGGTTACTCTTGCCAATCGGCAGACTTTGTCCAACTACAAAAATCCAGAGCAGGTCTTAGGGGAAAGCTTTCCCACAGTGCAGTCAACCAGAAGAGCAGCATGCAATTCTAACTTCGGTCAAGGCACAACAGATAGCCCCTTGGAGTGGAGTATGAGTAGCACTCTGTACTAGGAGATTCAGGTCAGCCACAGCAAGCTGTAGAGTTTGCACTACTCTGCAGGAAGCTGTGCTGGCAATTACATGTCCTAATAGGCAGGCAATCATTTGCAAACCTTACTAGTCCTCTCTACTTCATCAGTATCAAGTCCAGTGGTCAACCAAAAAATATCTTCAAATACCCCACCAGATCTACAAATCTGCAGGGCTGGGGGTTAACTCTGTGCTCCAATCACTGGCCTTGCAACACTCAAAGAATTGGAAGCCATACAATCCTGGATGTCCTGCCACCTTCCTCTCATTACATTGCATGCACTGTAATGTGGATTAGGTGATCCAGAAGACCCCCTCTCCCTGTCCAACCTAAATTGGTTTCCATATTAGAGACAGATCCGGACAGCCCCAGCTGATATACATAAACTACACAGGGGTTGATTCCCTCATATTGTACTGTCATTTCATGCATAAAGTCTATGTGAATTTTTTTGTTGCATTGTAACCATCAGTCAAATGTTTTTTTTTTTTAAATGTGGTTTGTTAATTTAGCATGCATTTGTGTGTTCTGCAGAGCTACCAAAAGACAATGACAGTATGTGGGCATTTCTGACTACAAACTTCAGAAGACTAACAAAGCTAGTGGTCTGAGTTGCAGGGTTTACAATCAAGGCATTCATTTTGGCTAATGCGCAGCTCAAATGTTAACTTGTTGTAAAAATGAATGGTAATCAGAGTTTCCATGTAAAAAAAAAAAAATCTCTAGCCTCTGCCAACACACTCCCTTGGTGTGTGGACTTGCACACATGTAGAAAAGTTGGGTTCAAGAGCACACCTTGTCCTAGTAGCCATAGGGACTGCCAGTTTTCCTATTGAGAAAATGAGTTGGTGGTAAGTGAGGTTTAAAGCAAGAGCCTCATTTACTCAAGTCAGAACCACTAAACTAGAAAATAAGAATGGGGTCTCGAATATTGAAGATAAAATAGAAAATCATCCTCAACACTGTTAATCTACTGATAACATCTGTAACTCCCTTTGCGAATAGAAGTTTTGTCACTTGAAATGGTTATACATGAGTATGAAGGAGCACAATAAGGTCCCCGGTAGGAGCCGTCCTGATAATTGGCGGATATATAATTTCTCCAGCATGAGTTCTGGCATGGATTCACATGCTCATGAATATTCCCCATCAGGCTGTGAATCCTCAGTAAAGATAAAATCAGTTTCAGTTTAGTTTCTGAACTGTCTTTCGCCTATTAACCAATCACTTGTCTCTGGGTCATCCTGCCCCCAACCAATAACTGCCCTCTAACTAAGCCCCTCTGGCAGCCATCTTCAGATTTTTACCGCATGTTCAAGTGTTGGGAGTCCTCGTGCTATAGCTCTCGAGCTTTTACTGTGTATTGAGTTGTTTCAAGAGTTTACTCTATTTTTCTCGGTCATTTGAGCCTCAAGCTCCGCTGATTGATCTGATTAACGGGGACCCGTTTTCGGAAGCTGATTTTCGTCAAACTTCACTTCTTGGAGGATTCCAGAAGATTCATGAGGTCTACCCCGTGTGGACATGGCCGAAGACAAGGGAGACTCGACGTCTCTGTTCAGGATCTGCCTGGGATGTGGACTACGGAACATTTTCCTGGAGGATGGGCACTCCTGGTGCCTTTACTGCCTATACTCCGACAAGTCGCATGTGGAAGAGGTCTGTGCATTCTGCAAGGACAGGTTCTCCCGCAGCATGAAGGACAGTCGCAAGCGGCTTGCTGAGTGGCTGAAGACTAAGATTGTGACGGCAGGTGAGCCTAGCAGCATACTTCTCCCAAGAGGAAATCTGAGTGGTCTAAGACCTTTGAGGGCGCTCCAGCGACTGGGGCCCAACAGACGGCAAAGAACCGCGAGTCCGCAGGCACCGGGAGTGCCGTTGGTACGGGCTCCAGCAGCCAGGCTGGGCGCAGCATCGCCAACGCGCCGGCTCGGCGAAGAAAAGGAAGTCGGAACACCCGGGTAATCTTCTGGAGAAGGCCCGATCGACTCCGACGGAGAAAGCCAATGGGGAGCGAGGCGCTTACCCTTCCACCCCCCATGGTGAAGGCCTCAGATGCGCCCAAGGTCGTGAAGGCTCAGGTTCACTAGGCGAAGGCGTCTATTGAGGGAGTGGTGGCGTCCCTAGCGAAGGCCGTGGATGTGGGTTCCCATGAGACATCCCCCAAGACGAGAGGTTCCCTGCCTGCCCGGAAGGAATCGTCCTTTCTGCCCATTGATGAGACTCCTGTGAGGATGATGCCGACCATGTCCCCGAGACCGTTGCCCCTGGCTTAGAAGGGGAGGGGGGGTGCGCAGTGGTCGACTTGGACTCGGTCTCTTCCGAGGAGAAGCTTTCAAACCTGACAAGTGTCTGAGAAGAAGGGCGTCGAGGCCAGGTCCTACGGGAAGGACCCCCGATGAGGCAGACGTGGAGAGCGACGAGGGAACAGACTAGGAATGGCAGGGCGGTAGGAACCGGACACCACGCCACTTCAAATGCTACCGTCGTAACCGCCTCCACCACCGACAAACAGGTCGGCGGACATCCTACAAGCTCTGCACACCCTGTGCACTGAGATACAGACAAGGTTGCCCACGCCTCCCACGGGCGATCCGGCACCTGGACTTTCAGAGGATCCCCCAGCTAAGAGGAGACTAGTCCATCCTCTTCCACCGTACCGCCACTCCCCTCCATCTCCTCCGCCGAGGGATGCGAGGGAGCCGGATACAGCGACGACGGGTACGGACAATGACGGAGCATATCTCCCGTCACTGCTACTCAGGGCTTCTCCCCCCGATGAGATCGGCTCCTTTCACACCATGATCTCCGCGGCCTCTGAGCCTTTTCAGCTCAAGGCCACCAACTTCTGTCAGACGTCCAGACGAGGGTATTGGACTTGCCTTTCGACAGGGACAACTTGTTCGACAAGACAGTGGACGAATCGCTACAGGCAATCAAGGCAGATACCGAGACGGGCCGCAGTGACGGCCGTCCTTTTGAGCTTCCGGAAGGAAGTCAAAGGGTGCCTCCAAAGGATTCGGTGGCAGCTTTTCTTCCTTCCGTCAAGCAGCCCGTTCGTCCTCCCAGCAAGCCTACAGGGGCTGCAGCAATGCCAGAGGAAATAGTTGTCGTCGCCAAGGGGCCCAAGGTGGTACAGCCTCGGCGAAATGGGACTGAATCGGCCTTGATGTCAGGCCCACACACGAGCACCCCGGTGGAAGGCCGGCTGCCGAACTTAGTCGGTGTGTGGAAGTCCATATCCACTGACCGTTGCGTGCTGGACGCCCTTGCCCATGGACACACCATGGAGTTGCAAAGGAAGTGTCAGTTTTCCACCTGTGACCTTCTAGAGGTACGAGCGATGCTGAAAAAGGGCACAATGAGGCTCCGGGGTATACTCGCGGTACTTCCTCATCCAAAAGAAGACCGGCGGTTGGCGACCCATTCTGGATCTCCACCGCCTCAACAAATACATCAATTCCCAGAAATCCTGGATGGTCACCCTTCAGCACGTGCTGGGACAGCTGTAGGAAGATTTCTGGTCTTCGCTGGACTTGGAGGATGATTATTTCCACATCCCCATATCCCAATCCACAAGGGCCATAGAAAGTGTCTGCGTTTCGTGGTCCAAGGACGGCACTATCAATTCAAGGCCCTTCCCTTCGGTTTGAAGTGGGCTCCAAGGGTCTTCAAGTGCCTGGCACCGGTGGCAGCGCAGCTGCGCCTGCAAGGGGTCCACGTCTACCCCTATCTGAACAATTTGCTCATCCGAGCGAAGTCAAGGGAACACCATCGTACACACAGCGAGGACCGTCCGCCTGCTCACGGAACTGGGTTTCTCGGTAAACTATGCAAAGTCCTGCTTGGCGCCATCGCAGAACGCTCTGTTCCTGGATTCCAGGCTCATCACGGTGGCCCGCCTGGCCACACTGTCAGAGGACAGGATAAAGGCCATCCTGGGCAAGGTACAACGGCTGTTGACCATGGAAGTTGCCAGGGTGAGGTCCATCAAGTCGCTGTTCGGCCTGATGTCATCGTGTATCTACCTCGTTCGACTGTGCAGGCTGCGGATGCGGCCACATTCCGTCGAGCGACTCAGTGGTGGGGCGTCCGCGCGCATCTAGCGGCAGGCACGGACATTCAGACCCCAGCACATTAGGAGACGGTGATGATGGACGCCTCCCTGGAGGGATGGGGCGCGCGCACCGGAGATCTCCATGTAAGAGGCCTTTGGCTACCGGAGAAGTCGTTGTACATCAACGTTCTGGAACTCTGGGGTGTGTTTTGGGCTCTCAGATCATTCCTCCCGTCCCTCAAGGGCAAGGTGGTATGGGTGGGTATTCACCGACAACACCACCATGATGTTCTACATTCGGAAGCAAGGGGGCACCAGATCTCCGGCTCTCTCCAAGGAAGCGCAGGATCTGTGGCACTGGGCCGTCGCCCAGGGGATGTTCCTGGTACCTTTTCATCTGGCAGGAGTGAAGAACACCGACTCGCTCAGCAGGGAGCTGCGCTCTTGACATGAGTGGGAGCTTCGGCAGGGTCAAGTGGATCTTCTCTTTGGACTATGGGGCAATCCCCAGATCGGTCGGTGTGCAATGGCGACGAACACCAAGTGCCAGAGGTTCGCTAGCAGGTTTCCCCAGCCGCGAAGCATGGGGGGGATGCATTCTCCTTCCCCTGGGATGGCCTGTTTCTCTATGCCTTCCCACCATTGCTTCTGCGACTCATCAGTCAACTCAGACTGTCCCAGTGCAGAATGATACTCGTCGCACCAGCGTGGCTGAGGCAGATATGGTTCCCAGGCCTTTTTGACATGTCAGCTTCCCATCCAGTCAAGCTTCTGGCAGATGCAGATCTTCTCGCCAGGGAAGGAGGTGCAATTCTGCACCACAATCCAGGGTCGCTGAACCTGCAGGCCTGGCTCCTGCAGCACTAGCGTTCGGAGGGTACGAGGTCCCGGCAGACTGCAAAGAGGTAATTGCCAAGGCCAGGGCTTCTTCGACTCTTGAGTGCTACGGACATAAATGGAAGAGGTTCACCGTCTGGTGCCGTGCACAGAAGATAAACCCTCTACGGATTACGGCCCCTCAAGTGCTTCTGTACTTGCTGTCGCTGGTGGGGCTGGCGCACGCCTCCATCAAAATTCATCTGGCGGCTATCTCCCGCTATATCAGAACTCCGGGGCGGTCGTCGCTGTGGTCTCATCACCTGGTTAAGGAGTTCATGAAAGGAGTTTTCCGCTCGTTCCTGCCGGTGAAGGCTCCGGCCCCGGCGTGGGAAATCAATGTGGGGCTGACTAGGCTCATGAGTTCCCCGTTCGAGCCTCTGCACTCTGCACCTCTGAAATTCCTATTGTGGAAGACAGCGTTTCTTGTGGCCATCACCTCCGCACGACGAATGGGAGAGATCCAGGCCCTCTCCTGTAAGCCGCCGTACTTGATATTCCACGAAACGAGGGCCGTGTTGAGTACGCACCCCTCCTTCATGCCCAAGGTGCCGTCGGATTTCCATCTCAACAAGCTCTTGGTGTGTGTTCCCGTTGCCAGCTGAGAGGACTTTGCACTCTCTGGATGTGGGTAGAGCGCTGAAGTTCTACGTGGACCGCACAAAGAGTTTTCGGAAGTTATCACAGCTGTTTGTGAACTTTGGCCCTGTGAACCAAGCGAAGGCCCTCTCCAAGGCTTCCATTTCTAGGTGGTTCTCCGGCTACATCACTCATCTTCGGTTGACAAACCTACCGTTGCCCGGCCGTCCGAGACCCCATTCAACCGGAGCGATCGCTGCAACTATGGTGTTCATGTCTGGTGTGCCCCTGCTGGACATCTACAGGGCTGCAACTTGGAGGTCGACGCACACCTTCACGAGATTCTACTGCGTCGACTGGGATTCCAGGGAGGAGTCCAGAGTCGACCAAGCAGTGCTGCGTAACTTGTTCGCTTGAAGGTGAGCCTGGTGAGGAGGTAAGAGATGCTTAATGTAGAGATGTTGAAATGCTTAATGTTGAGCCTTGCCACTTCCTGTGGTTGTGCGTGTGTACTGTCATGTATTCTTTATTCATGAGTATGTGATTCCATGCCAGACCCCAAGCTGGAGAAGGAACAAGTTACTTACCTGTAACTGTTGTTCTCCAGCATGGGTCTGTCATGGATTCACATGCGAACTCTCCCGCCTACCCCTCTGCGGCTCTTCTCTTGGTCCTACTGCCACTTTACGTGCTACCAAATCTGAAGATGGCTGCCAGAGGAAGGGGCTTAGATAGAGGGCAGTCATTGGCTGGGGGCAATATGACCCAGAGACCAGTGATTGGTTATTAGGCGAAAAACTGTTCAGAAACGAAACTGAAACTGATTTTTTTCTTTACTGAGGATTCCCAGCCTGACGACTGAATATTCATGAACATGTGAATCCATGCCAGACCCATGCTGGAGAACAGTTGCAGGTAAGTAACTTGTTCCTTCCAATACTTCCATGAATTTTCTGATTACTGGCACTTTGCTCCACAATGTAACTAATGTGAGCTGAAAAGTGTCATTGTTGGCAAGTAACAATGGCCTAGATTTCAGGGTTCTTCTCTAGCCCACTGCCATGGTGTTGCTGTACTGCGAGTAATTCTTAATTATAGTAGGCCTATATTTTGTTAACATTTAGTACACCTGCTCTAGATTTGGTTGTTGACACAGGTTATTTGCATGAAAGGGATTTGTACATGGCAAATACTGATCTGTCTGCCCTTTTCAGTTACTGCAGTTAAGCATGTTCACTGTTTCGTAGTATGTTGAGCATTTTTTGAGTGCTGCTTCATTAAAACTCTTGACTCCTGTAAAGTATGGTTTGCTTTTATTTTAGGAAGCTAAACACAAGAAAAGAGCAGGTGTGCTACTTCCTCGAGTTGTATTGACACCTCTTAAAGTGAATGGCGCACACCTGGAGTCGGCATCTGGTGAGTGTTTCACCTTTCTTGCACTGCCCATGATGCAAGACACTCCTCTAGCCCCAACACGTGTACGTTTAGTAGCATTTGGCACACTTAACCATCACTCTCTTGCTTGTTTTCTCGCACCTGTCTCCAAGACACTGCAGTTGCTTTGATTGCTTCCTCCTCGGACAGTTCATTCTCCCTCTTTTGCAGTACAACCTTCTTGGATTCCTTTAAGCTCCAGCTTTTCCTACCACCTATTCGCTGGTGATAACCCGATCATTTTCTCTTTTCCCATCTTTGCCATTGACCGCTGTTCTAGCTCAAATTGTCTTTTGGCCCTCTAGCACCTGAGGGCACTTTGTCTTATTCAAAACTGCTCTGACCAAAGTTCTAACCGTCCCGGCACACCATAACACCATGCTCCAAATCTCTATTTAACCCACCTCTCACCATCACCCAAGGCTTCCAAACCGGTTTACTCTTCAGCAGAAATCTCAAAATCACTCAATTTTTCAACTACTGTTAGAACACTCAACAGCTGGGAAATGGGCCCCTCCTCCCTTGCCACTCCATTACCGTTTTCCACTCCATACTTTTACTTGGTCTAATAGGCCTTCCACTATCCTTTTTACATGCTTAACAAATGTGTACATTTTCTGTGCATCATCCCCGTCCTTTTCTGATGACTGCCTCTGTCAGTTGACTTGTTATGAATCGTGGATCCTGCTTTGAATACCTTCTACTAAAAATCATGGCTTTAATTAGCTGTATTTTAGGGGGGGGGGGAGTGGTAGCCACTCCCAACCTTTATAACATTTGGTTTCAGCACCCTGCTCAATCTGTTCACTGCCCGCATGTACTGCTTCTCACATCTGTTCTTTCTCTCCTTGCCCTGCTCCACAGGACCATACTTCCCCGATATCTGGAAACCTTATTAGGACAGTTTAGATGAGATTTAAGTGGGAGTGTTTTACTGCCTATTTTGAAGTTGGGGTAAAATGATTTTTAGGCAGTAAAAGGGATTCCCCATTCCGAATGAGGACTTTCAGAGGAAAGTTAAAAAAACAATATTTAAGTTATCTATTTTTCATTGCAGGGAATCCATGTAAATTAAATGATGCATGGCTCCCTTAAACTTTGTCTAGTGAAGTGGGACATCTATAACTAGAGTTCTGCTGGTAACAGTGATCTAAACCCATCTGTGGATCTTTGCGGGTGTAATGTGGCTCCTGTGTCCATTTCATTTTTTGTGCGAGTTCTTGGGAGAAAAAAGTGTCTGGTAAACCACTTATCTATGGGGAAGGTCACCAGCTGCCTTCATATTTGCTCTTATCCTCCATCACCTCTCCCTGGAAGGGCACCCATCCCTAACATGGTAATTGCCACCATTTTCCCTCACCAACCCTCCCTTGTACACACTGTTTATCCAGCTATCTTGCTTTGTATTAACTATCTGTATATATTCTACATAAATTATGTTGTCAGTCTGTGTGCTCACTAGAATCTTCCATACACCACCGCCTGGATCAGTTAAGTGATTTTTAATGCTGACATTACATCTACGTGCAACTGCCATCTAGTGGACCTTTTAATAATTAGAATACTGGTTTTGTGGTTTTTAAATGTCTTTTGACTAGCCTTTCACTTTTACCATATTACTTTATACCTACTTTTTCCTTACTAATACCCTTTACGGGGGGCTCCCCTTGAAACTGTGTCCACTTGCACCTGTCTTTCGTGTCCACTTATACCGGTCTTTCCTTTTTCATCCTGGCACTGTTTCTTACCCTCCTTTTTTGTCATGTATTTCCACCCCTTCATTTATTGTCTCTATTTTTCCCTGCAATGTAATCGCTGATTACCCCTGGATCATTAACTGCTCAGCTGTTACTTTGACCTTTTTCTAGAGCGCTCAGCATAGGGGTTGTTGTACAGTTTTTGTCGTTAATTTGTGATTAAGAAGCTTACTTCCTTCAGTAATGTTGAGTTGTTTGAACGCCCCGTCTGCTTATGTGTGGGGGAGGAGGGGTTTACCATTAGGTACTGTGTTGGTCTGGACGCTACACCATGTGCCTCCCAGGGCTGAAAGAGTGGGATCCTGTAGCGTCGCCACCCCAACCAATTAATTGTATTGCATCCTCAAGAATGTTGAACTCCCAGTCACAGGCACGCAGACACCTTTTTTCAAGGATTACTATAAATCCTCCTTTTCTAAACCCTTGCCTGCATTCTTTTATGGCAAAAGTGTCTCTCTAAAGGCTTCCCCAAGTTCCCCAGCGAGAACTTGCTGCGCCACTCTGTCTCAAGGCACTGTCAGCCCGGCACTGTATCAATGCAAATGCCCCAAGTCTGAGGTTGTTGAAGAAAGAAGTTCTCCAACCCCACCGTACAAGTGAGTGGAGGAACCTCGAATCCTGCAGTTGTAAAGTGACTCCATATACTACTTCATCCCTTTCCAACAGTTATAAAATGCCACGAACGGATGACCACTCGCAGAAAGACTTTAAGGTGACGGCAACATCCTGAACCACGTATAAAGAAGCAGAACGCACAGATGAGGAATCGCATAATTTCCCAATGGGGTGAAACTTATTTAGGCAAATTTTAAAATCTTCTTAGTCCCAATGAGGAAGCCAATCCAAAATCCTCAGACAAGCAGTGGCCCCAGCCAATCTCATGAACCAGCATAATTCTCAAAACCCGGAGCGAGTATAAGAGAAGGCGTATGAACCGTTAGAGGGCAGAAGAGTGCCAGGAAGCAGATTTACTTTCCGATGTGCCAGAGGGAAACTACATCGGACGAGGTAGTTCACATTTTAGCAGCAGCAGTACAGAAGTTACTCTGGAAAATGGTAGTCCAGAGACCAAATCCACAAGCGGGTATGCTGAATGGACGGCCTAGGGATGTTTCCCACAGCCAATCTGTGAAACCAGAAAGAGGCCTGAAGGGTAAGGGACTTACTGAAACCTCTAAAACTAATCAGTGTTGGCAGTAGGATAAATACAGTCTGTCTGAAAAGGACCCTGAATGAGGCATGGGAGAAATATCCATTGTTGACAAAGTGAATGCTGAGAAACCCATTATCTGGGAGAGACCTTGTGACTGCAAATTCTGGTAAGGAGTATTGCAGGCAAACCAAGTGCATATGAAGTACCAAAGACACTGGTGATGCACAAAAAGAGAATCTCCAATCCTGGCAGGTGTATTAAGAGTTATGTTGAAAGCAGACTGAAGAAGTGTCCAAACTGTGGGCAATTCCTGGAAGAGCCTTCCCAGGAGAAGCTTTTGTTATGTTGTACTAGACTATGGCTCGACTCTTAAAAGTTGGATTTGTGAACCTTTTGTTGGCCGCGTCTTGGAACATTTTGTGTTGTAGCTTAGGGTAGACCAGACCACAAAGATGTGGCCAGCAGAAAGTTCAAACCTTAGATGTTCTCAGCTTCCTGTTATGAATTACGGAGGGACCAGGACTTATTAGAATACGGAGGTTATCATGTATGATTTGGACATGTTCCACAGGCGATAGGGGGGGTGTTGGAAAGACGATACTTTCCGTTGGACCTTTCCTGACACGGTTTACATTTAGATATCCCTGTTTAGTTGTAGAGATTTCGCTAGCATATATAGGCATTTGATCCAACCCCTACATTGAAAATCATGTCAATAAACAAGTTGTCCGAAGCGTAAGAGTTCCTGAATCCTCTTCCCACCCCATTTCCACAGGGTACCTCAACCCTGCCCCGCTACCTCTTTCTGTACCTGTAGTCACCAACTGCCCTAAAACCCTTTTAAATTTGATATTTAACGGCAAAGGAGTATGCTTTTGCTTAATGGTGATTCACCATTCTCCATGGAGAGTGGACAGACTTATCCCGCCCACTGAAAGTCCATTCTACCACTATCTTGGCTCACACGAAGAGGGGAGCAGCCTACGCCTCGCAGGCACAGTGCATTGGGAATTGCCAAGTCTGGGGTAAAGTACTCTTCTCATCCTGCACTGTACAGAGAATTTGTTGGCAAGATGGAGTATTGCAAAATTATAATTTGTGGCCGTGAAGATGTAAGCAATATTCTGCTTAAAACGTTTTAGCACTGCTTAGGTTTTTATTCTTTTAATGTATTTTTTAGTTTTTCACCAACAATTACTGGCCACCTTTGCAGAGGCATGTATGAGTCTTACCAAAGACCCTGGCTAAAATACTTTCTTACATAAGGCATACAGCAAATTTTACATAATCTATATTATACAAGGGTCACTGTTGACAACTTTAATGTTTCAGGCTGGAGAGTTGAGGGTAAATTCTGTGTTCTAGGCTGAGACTCAGTAGATTAACATGAGTAGTGTGCTGTAAGTTTGTTTGCTGCTGTTTACAAACAAAATATCAGTGCAATATCTGGCACGGTCTCTAAATTGTTTTAAGGACTTGCAGGTGATAATAGAAATATAGCCTTCTTGCATGGTATTCGTTCCTGAAGACCGAAATAAGAATTCTCCTGCATGGGGTCTGGCATGGATTCAGATGCTCATGAATATTCCCCGTCGTCAAGCTGGGAATCCTCTGTAAATAAAAAAAAAAAAAAAAAAATCAGATTAACTTCTGAACGGTCTTTCTCCTAACAACCAATCGCTGGTCTCGGGGTCATACATCCCCAGCCAATGACTGCCCTCTACCTAAGCCCCTCCTCTAGCAACCATCTTCAGATTTTTACCACACGTTCAAGGGTTGGGAGTCCTCGTGCTATAGCTCTCGAGCTTTTACTGCGTTTGCGATTGTTTTCTTAGTGTGTTCCAATTTTTTCGGTCAGTCGAGCCTCGCGCTCCATCGATTCATCACCCGAATAACGGGGACCTGTTTTTCGGAAGTTTCTACGCCCCTCAACGCCCCTCAAGGGCTTTTTTTTATTTATTTTTTTTTTCTCCATTGAGTTCCCTTCTTGGAGGATTCCAGAAGAATCTTGGAGGCCTACGCCGCTTGGACACGGCTGAAGATAGAGGAGACTTGGCACCTCTGTTCAGGATTTGCCCGGGATGCAGACTATGGAACATTTTCCTGGACGATGGGCACGCCCTGTGCCTCTACTGCCTGCATACCGACCAGACTCACGTGGAGGAGGCCTGTGCGTTCTGCAGAGATATGGTGCCCCGCACCATGAAAGACCGTTGCGAGCGGTTTAACAAGTGGCTCCAGTCGGGTGAGCCCCGGTCACCCAGCCGAAAGAAGAAATCCGAGCAGTCTTTTAAGACCTTTGAGAGCGCCCCGAAGCCGGGAGCCCAAAAGAAGGCAAAGCACCGTGAGTCCGCAGGCACCGGGAGCGCCGTTGGGATGGGCTCCTCGGCGGCCATGGCGAGCGCAGCATTTCCGGCACCTTTGACCACAAGCCAATGGTCCGGCTCGGCGAAGAGTAGTCGGAGCACCCGGGTAAACTTCTGGGGAAGTCCCAGTCGGCTCTGACAGTGAAGGCATGGATATCTCTGAGGAAGAGCTTGCTGTTCTTAAGACCGGTTTGGATGAAAGGTCAGTCGAGGCCAGGTCCTACGGGAGGGATCCCGACGAGGCAGATGTGGAGAGTGGCGAAGATACCGAGGAAGAGTGGGCGGCCAGGAGCCGGAGGATGCTACGCCACTGTCCCCGTCCCCTCCGTTGCAGAAGCCACCTCCTCCGGCAGACATTTCGGTGGACATCCTTCAGGCTTTGCACAGCTTGTGCTCAGATTCGGACAAGGATGCCCCTGTCGCCGGCAGGAGACCTCACGGCACCTGGGCCATCAGATGAACCACCACACAAGAAGATGGTTCACCCTCCACCTCCTTACCTCCCTCCCACCGAGGGACGAGACGGAACCGGACACGGCAATGACAGGTACGGGTATGGACTATGACGGCGTTGTGGATCTCCCGTCCTCGCTGCCCGATGAGATTGGCTTGTTTCACGCCATGATCTCGAGGGCCTCGGAGTTGTTCCAACTGGCTCCCGAGGAGGAGGGCGGCTTCCTGTACCAGCGCAGAGAAGCCAAGAGGAAGACTGTGCTGTCTAACCCGCTGTTGGACGACATTTTTGATAAGGGTCTGTCCTTCATGAAGAACCCGTCCTCGGACAAGAGGGAGCGCTACGAGAAAAATTACAGGGTGCCGGACTCTGCACCCGAGTGCTTGAGATCACAGCTGCCCCCGGATTTGGTGGTCTCAGCGGCGGCTAGGAAGATGTCCGCGGGTTCGTCTGCGTCTATGTACTCTACACATCCCTCCCACCTCGTCCACCCCACACGGACAGCGAGGTAAAGAAGCTGGACTCCATTGGACAACCGTCAAGGAAGGCGAGGTGGTATCAGACCATGCCATCACGGTGGCCACAGACCTAGCCGGCACAGGGTTCTGCCAGATGGGCAACAGCGTTTGCCTTCGTCAGCGGGGTTGGTTGAAGGCCACCAACTTCTGCCAGTATTTTGTAGTCGAGGTTGTCGGACATGCCCTTCGACAGGGATAACTTGTTTGGCAAGACTGTGGATGTCTCTTCAGGCCATCAAGGTGGATACCGTGAGGGCGCGCGCTTTGGGCACACTTCAGCAGTGACGGCCGTCCTTGTGGTCCTCTGGAGGAAAAACCCAGGGTTCCTCCAAAAGCTTCGGTGGATTCGTGTCATCCTACCGTCCTGCTCTTCGACCCAGGCGGCAAGCCCGGAGGTCGTCGCAAGGTCCGCAAGGCGGTTCCTCCACGTCGAAGCAGGACTGAACCGGCCGGGACGTCGGGCCCATGCACCCCAGTGGGAGGCAGGCTGGCAAACTTCGTCTGCGTGTGGAAGACTATCTCCACCGACCGTTTGGTGCTGGACATGCTGGCCCACAGGCACACTCGAATTCCGGCGGAAGTGTCCTTGTATACCACCCGTGGCCAGACAGGAAAACCACATCCCTCCGCTTCTGCTAGAGGTGTGGGCCATGCTGAGGAAGGGTGCAATAGACCTTGTCCCGAAGAGGCTCCGGGGCTCACTCGGTACTTCCTCGTCAAGAAGAAGACTGGCTGTTGGAGACCCATCCTGGGCCTCCGCCGCATGAAAAAGTACATCAGATCCCAGAAGTTCCAGATGGTCACCCTTCAGCGCGTGCTAGGACAGCTGGAAGAATGGGATTTCCTGTCGTCGTTGGACTTGGAGGATGCTTACTTGCCACATCCCCAAGGGACACCGCAAGTGCCTCCGCTTTGTGGTTCAAGGGCAGCACTATCAGTTCAAGGCCCTTCCCTTCGGACTAAAGTCAGCGCCAAGGGTCTTCACCAAGTGTCCGGTGGTGGCGCAACTGCACCTACGAGGGATCCATGCTTAGCCCTACCTGGTCGACTGGCTCATCCGAGCGAAATAAAGGGATATCGCTGTCGCTCACACAACGGAAACCGTCCAACTGCTGACGGAGCTAGGGTTCTCGGTGAACTATGCAAAGTCTTGCTTGGTATCATCGCAAGAAGCCCTGTTTCTGGGGTCTTGACTCAAGTGTTGTGCCTAGCGTCTCCGTCGGAAAGGATAGCGGCCATCCTGGGCAAGGTGTAACAGTTGTTGACCTTGAAGATCGCAAGGGTGTGGTACATAAAATCGCTTCTCGGCATGATGTTGTCATGACGTATACCTCGTTCGTCTGTGCAGGCTGCGGATGCACCCACTGCTAGAGTACCTCGACGCCCGCTGGATCCAGCTATCTCGAAGCTTTGAGGACAAGATCTCTCTCGACGAGATGTTCCGTCGAGCAATACGGGTGGGGGAGGGGTTCAGGCGCATCTGTCGGCGGGCATGGACTTCCAGACCCCACCTCATCAGACGGTCACGACGGACGCCTCCCTGGAAGGATGGGGCACGCGCACACCGGAGGTCTCCACGCAAGAGGCCTGTGGCTGCCAGAGAAGTCATTGCATATCAACATTCTGGAGCTACTGGCAGTATTTTGGACCCTCAACTCCTTCATTCCGTCCCTCAAGGGCAAGGTGGTTTGGGTCTTCACGGACAACACCACCGCGATGTTCTACATCCAGAAGCAGGGGGGGGGCACCAGATCCCCAGCACTCTACAGAGAGGCACAGGACCTATGGCAGTGGGCCAATTCCCAGGGGATATTCCTCGTCCTGTTTCATCTGGCGGGAGTGAAGAACATCATCGCTGAATCCCTCTGCAGGGAGCTGCTCTCGTGCCATGAGTGGGACCTTTGGCAGGATCAAGTGGATCTTCTGTTCTGACGATGGGGAAATCCCCACATCGAGCTATTTGCTTTGCTGGATTTTAAGGGTTTATTTTTTTCTCCTGCTAAGAGTGACACTCTTTTTCCCACTCTTAGACATGTTGCTGATGTGTGTTTTAGGCTATCTTGTGTGCTTATGGTCTATAGGGTGTTTCTCACCCTCATAGGTATCATCTTTTTACATGTGTAACACAGCACCCCCAGTGCGGTGACACAGGGGTGTCATAGTGACCCCCAAACCTAGACTCCATACCCTGGGACTGACTACTGTCTCCCAGGGCATGTAAAGTCCCCATTGACTTTACTAGTCAATTATGAACAAAACCAGTACAATCCATCTTACTATGGAAGTGCTGGAAAAGGTTAATAGTTTTTCCCTGGTGTTCATTTTCGAGAGGGCACCGTCCAGTCCCTCTCTCCAAAGTTTCTGGCTGGTGGCAGTGGTTACTACTGTAAATATTCGACTGCGAATATTTTCCTATGGGATTTTCCCGTTGTTCGAGGCTACCACTTTTACTGACAGCCTCTAACATACCGCCGGTATATTTTAATATTAACTTCACTCCGGTAGGTTTTTATTGCCAGATCTTTGATAATATTTCTTGTGTCTTTCTCTGAAATCCTAACCCAGGTCGGGGATCCTTTGTTTGTCCTTTTGGCAGGCTTCTGCACAGAAGCCCTCCTTTCGGTGCCACGGAGTCTGGGGTAGACAAGATGTGTTGGAGGGATGGGGGGGAGGGGGTAGGCACCCTGGAAAGGGTTACCTAGGCAACTCAAGTCGCACTCTGTACTGATAGGCTGGGGGGGGGTTATCCCGCCAGGATAGCCACCCCACTGTGTGAGTGACAGCTAGGCTGTATGATTGGGGGTTTTTCTGCATAAAAGCAGGGCTCTGACGACTGGAGGACAAGACGTCGCCACTGGAACTAAGCAACCCGAAGAGGGGAGAAGCTGAAGACCTCTGCAACGACTGAACCACTGGTGAAGCCCTGCCGCAGATCCTCGCCACTTTTCTCCAACGACTCGAGTATCTTCACCTGTAAGTCTTCTTCCCTTGAGCTGGTGGGGCCAACCAGTTTGCCAATCGCCTTCCAGGACCTGCCTTGGTCAAATCACCAGTGCCCAGCACTACGAGACCGGATAGCCAGGCACCCGTCCACCATGACCGCGATTTAAAGGAGCGTAGCTTTTTTATTTTCATTTTGGCATCACCGCGGCTGGCTTCATCCCTGGGCAGTGCAGTAACTCGAACCTTACTCCACGACGAGCATCTCTCTTCCGCTGCAGGAACTGCCAGGAACTAGCGCCACCGCAGGAGCCTCTTCCACTTTCAAGGTACATTGTTCCGGCAGGCCTCCCGTTTCTTTGGGTACTGCTAAAAGTGTCTTAAATCCTTTACTTACCTTCTTTCTTGGCCCCCCTTTTCGTCTAACATTATCTTTTTATATCTGCAACCATCTTTTCAACTTGTTAAACAAAGACTTGATTGCAGCTACTAGAACAGTTTGATCTTGGGCACTTGCCTTGTACTACTGACTCTGGCACAGGCCTCTTGACTCTGGCTAAATCTGTTACAACTGCCTTCTCTAGATTGCTTTTCACTAAGAAATGTGTTGGTGCACCTAAACTCTTATAACCACCTTTCTTTCCCTTTTCTATATTGCTTAAGTGCCATTTTGCTTGTTTTTTATCAAAGTATTGCTTATACTAAAGTATTGTCTTGCCTAACTTCACAATCTAATTGGGAAGTGTTGCTGGTGTATTTAAGAGTCTAACCCTGTATGACTTGTCCTTTTCCCTCCCTCTGAATAAATTGTTAGTGCCATTTCTGCTTAGTTTACACTGTGCCGTTTTGCTCATTTTTCACTCTTGCTCAAACTTGTCTACAATTTTAAATAGGGAGTGTGTATACTTTTCTTGACTGTTTAACTTTAAGGATAATGATTTGTGTGTGAAATTAAGAGTGCGTAAAATAAATATATATATTCTTTTTGATACAAAGCTTTGGTCAGTGTTTCCTTGTTCCATAGTACTGAGGCCCTAATGTGTAAACCCTGAATACTGCTCATCGCCCTCTTGAGATAAGTCTGACTGCTTAGCCACAGCTACCAACTAAATCTTTGTGGTACAGACTGATACCAAAGGGGATTTATTGCATATGCCTGTAGTCTTAATCTTCTGTAGTGCTCCCTTAGGGAACTGCATAGGATTCTGCTTAACACAGCACTAGAGTTTGGAGGATTCGAGATCCCAACGGACTGCAAGGAGGTACTCTCCAAGGCCAAAGCGTTCTCTACACTGAAGTGTTAGTCATAAATGAAAGCGGTTCACCGTCTGGTGCCGTGCAGGGCTGAGGACTGGAGGACAAGACGTCACAACTGGAACTAAGCAATCCGGATTACGGCCCCTCGTGTGCTGCCGTACTTGTTGTCGCTGGCCAAAGCGGGGCTGGCGCACGCTTCCATCGAGATTCATCTGGCGGCTATCTCCCGCTATACCAGAACTCTGTGGTGGTCGTCGCACCGCCTGGTGAAGGGGTTCATGAAAGGACTTTTCCGTTTGTTCCAGCCAGTGAAGGCTCTGGCCCTGGCGTGGTAGCTCAAAGTGGTGCTGACCAGGCTCGTGGGTCTTCCGTTCGAGCCTATGCATTCGGCGCCACTGAAATTCTTATAGTTTAAGACAGCTTTTCTTGTGGCCATCACCTCCGCACGACGAGTGTGAGATCCAGGCCCTATCCTGCAAACCTCTGTACTTCACTTTTCACGAAACGAGGGTGGTGCTACGGACACACCCCTCCATGTCCAAGGTGCCGTCAGACTCATCTAAACAAGCCCTTGGTGCTACCTGTTTTCTTCCCGACGTCTTCATCGCTGACTGAG
Organism: Ambystoma mexicanum; assembly: GCF_040938575.1. Classification (NCBI taxonomy): domain Eukaryota; kingdom Metazoa; phylum Chordata; class Amphibia; order Caudata; family Ambystomatidae; genus Ambystoma; species Ambystoma mexicanum. The sequence continues at coordinate 360,731,916 of NC_090925.1, forward strand.
AGGACTTTTCATTCGCTGGATGTGGCTAGAGCGCTGAAGTTCTACGTGGACTGCACTATTGGAAGACGCCACAGATGTTTGTGAACTTTGGCCCTGTGAATCAAGGGGAGGCCCTCTCCATGGTTTCCATTTCCAGGTGGCTCTCTGCCTGCTTCACCCATTGTCACCGGTTGGCAAACCGACCGTTGCCTGGCCGTCAGAGCCCTTTCGACCACAGCAAACGCTGCAACTATGGCGTTCCTGTCTGGTGTGCCCCTGCTGGACATCTGCAGGGCTGCTACATGTAGGTCGACGCACACATTCACGAGATTCTACTGCGGAGTCCAGAGTCGGCCAAGCAGTGCTGCGCGACCTGTTCACTTGAAGGTGAGCCTGGTGAGGAGTTAAGAAGTGCTTGATATCGAGATGCTTAATGTTGAGCTTTGCCACCTCCCCTGGTTGTGCATGTGTGTACTGCTATGTATTCTTTATTCATGAGCATGTGAATCCATGCCAGACCCCATGCTGGAGAAGGAACAAGTTACTTAACTGTAACTGTTGTTCTCCAGCATGGGTCTGGCATGGATTCACATGCGAACCCTCCCGCCTACCCCTCTGCGGCTCTTCTCTTGGTCCTACTGCCACTTTACGTGCTACCAAATCTGAAGATGGCTGCTAGAGCAGGGGCTTAAGTAGAGGGCAGTCATTGGCTGGGGTCAGTATGACCCAGAGACCAGTGATTGGTTGTTAGGAGAAAGACAGTTCAGAAGTGAAACTGATTTTTTTCTTTTTCGAGGATTCCCAGCTGATGGCAGGGAATATTCATGAACATGTGAATCCATGCTGGAGAACAGTTACAGGTAAGTAAAGTGTTCCTTCAATAATTCAAAATGGAGAGCGGCCAGATGAAGTCAAAGTTCCTTAGAAAGATAGAACACTTTGAATGAGCTGATCCTTGAGGCAAACATAAGTAGACCATTGAGTTGAGAAGGTGTGTTTGGATGTTTAATGTAGAATTAATAGATATACTAGCATCTAAGTTATTAAGAATGTAAGTATGTGCAGTCCACACTGACACCCTAGTACTGTCTGCGCCCTATTCCGCTTCAGATGTTTGGACTACAAATCCCATAATCCCTCACTATTGACTATTCTGGCTACGACTGGAAACGGTAGTAGTCCAAAAGATCTGGAGAGCCAAAGGTGGCAGTCCTTTGTTCTATGTGATTAGATGAGAAGCACTTTCAGTCTATGCTTATGTCATCAGGTGGTCGATATGTTGAATATCTTCTGCTAGGTGGTTGCATAGTTCACCAGCCAGGCCTTGATCATGGCTGTAACGTGTTTGAATCTTTAGTTCGTAATCATATTTCTGGCACTTGTGAATCTACCTGGATTCCCCTGCTTTTCATAATTCACCATCTAGTGGTTGGCGCAGGGTATGACTTTTTTTTTTTTTAAATCGAAAAATAGGGCATTGATGGTATGTCACTGTCACTCTATCCCTATCCTACATATGTAGGTACCCATCATCCGTCACTCTTTGTCCGGAAAGTCAGACAAAAGAATGTCTTGATTCAACACTACCTCAACTTAATGAGGTGTACAGTAGGGAGAGTGGGGAGGATAACCGATTCATGCTTTTGTCCACTTTTACAGACCCACAGAATGTCTTTGCCCTTTTTTCATTACTTTCACATGGCAACATCTATTCCCCCTAGTCTCACATGGAAAATGCACCATTTAAATTCTGCCCAAGGTCTAATTTAAATTTCCCTGGAGATCCATAAAATATGTCCAGTAGTTGTCTCCCAAGGGACCAAGCGAAGACCGATGCCGGGTGTGCCTAAAATTTAAGCCGAAGACACCTCGGGTATGCAGTCAAAAGAACTGGGCCTCATATGCCATGAACATGGAATCTGAAGCGAGTCTGATATCCAGACGCCTGAACACCAGGTCTGGGTATCAGAAGCAGGGGTTGGGGACTTACCTCCTAGCAGCCTAACATTGAGGTGCCTTTGAGAAAACCTTTCTGCAGATCCCCAGCTTTGACATCTGAACCTCTGGGTGGGTTATGGAGAAGTTCCCTGGTGACCGAGAAGCTGCTAAAATACTTAAACTTGGACCTCAACACGAGGGTGGTCGAGATGAACGAGGGTTTGACCTGAATGCAGAAAGCAAGATCCCCTGCCCCCGGCATTGAGCGCAGGCTCTGCTGACAAAGGGACAGAGGAGTGGGGACACACTCTGGCCAAACATACACAGAAGTTCTTTTTTATTTTATTGTGTTTCTTTAAATCCTGTCACATTTCACACTAATGGCCATCGATTTGACGCCAAACGAGAGAACGCTCACTTCAGCCATGAAAAGGAAGGGGACGATATGGCAGATGACTAGGTTGCCAACATTTTAGTTGCAACAACAACAAGCAGACGACTGATGCAATAATCCCCTACATCACCAAAGCAAGAAGAGCTTCCAATTAACCACAACTCCTGGAAGACGAACCCGAGGAAAAAACAAAAAACCCAAGACAAAACCTAGAAGAACTCTTCGAAGACGCTGACACCCCGAATCCCACAGCCCAACAAGTGACCGACCAGGAAGGCAACCTCAACACCGAGCAGAAGTCGACCTCGACAAAGCCCAAACCAAACATCTCCAAACTTCACAGCAATCTAATAAACTCAAGATCCATGTCAAAACACTCAACCGAGATCTTCGAACTACTCGACGACGACGGCATTGACATCCTGTTCATCACAGAAACATGGCTGGACGACAACTACAAAATCACACTCCAAAACTGCCTTCCGACCGACTTCAAATGCCTACAAATAAACAGGAAAAAACAGAAAAGGAGGAGGCATCGCTATAGCATTCAAAGAACGCCTGAAAATAAAAACTGACGAACCACTCAACATCCTCAACTGCAAAACCATGGTAATACACCTAACCGCAAGCCCAAAAACCAACATCACATTCTTCCTGGTATACAGACCGCCCACATACGATGCAACATTCGTCGATAACTTCATAGAAGCCATCACCAACTTGGCCATCAACCACGAACACCTAATCATCCTGGGGGACTTCGACATCTGGTTTGAAGACCGCCACGCCAACTCCCAAAACTCAATAATTGAACAACTCTGCACCATGAAACTACGACAACTAGTCAAAGGAGCAACGCACTTGGCAGGACACACCCTAGACGTAATATTCGCCAAAGAAAAACTCATCACCACGGCACCTCCGATACAAATACTGAGGAGCGACCATCTCATCATTCATTCGTGATCACTCTGCCTACCCAAGCCTAAATCCAACATCCGAAAATCACAACCACCACCAAAAGAAACTGAATAGGTTGCTTTCTCTGACATGTTTCCAAACAGGAATTAACTAAACCCTCAACGACGGAACTGGAGCAAGCTGACCTTGACGGGAAAGCCGAGATACTGCACAAATGGATCGCAGATACAATAGACAAGATCGCCCCAGAAAAACTGTTCACCCCATCAAAAAAGACCAATGGCAAAATGGTTCACCCCACTATTAAACGACATGAAAAAGGAAAACAAAAAGATGGAATTGGACTGGAGGAAAGAATACAACCCAGGGAAAAAACACTGTACCAGAAACAAATCCACGCATACAAGAAGGAAATTCAAAAGGCAAAGCAAAGTCATTACGATGACAGAATCAATAATGCCACCAACACACAAAAAATGTTTAGCATCATAGAAGAAATGAGAAACCCACCAGGCTGCGATAACACCCCAACCCCCTCAACGACCTGGCAGACCACTTAAAAAAAAAAAAAAATCGTCATCCGACAAACAATACAAAAGCGACCAACCAACCACAACATACAACCCAACGAACCTAACACGGACCCACAGCACAAACTCAAAAGCTTTCCTGAAATATCAGCAGAGGCATTCGCAGTGCTGGTAAAACGAAGCAAGAAAGCGGGATCACCCATGGACCCCTGTCCCCCAGACATCTACAAATCAATCCTCGCGCAAGGATCGCCAGCAGAACACTACAGAAACCTTCTAAATCTATCACTATCAACAGGGACTGTACCGAAGATCTTCAAATCAGCATACATCAAGCCACTCTTGAAAAACACAAGTGGTGATGTAGATGACCTTTCCAACTACAGGCCGATCTCTTAACATCCCCTACGCAGCAAAAATTCTAGAAACCTACGTATGTAAACTAACCCAAGAACACGTAGAAAAACACCACCTGCTGGACCAAGCTCAAATCGGTTTCAGACCAGCGAGAGGAACGGAAACGGCACTACTATCCATCTGGGACAACCTCAAAACTAACGCAGACTCAAACACTACCTCAGCCCTTGTTCTGCTTGACCTCTCCGCAGCCTTTGACACAGTTAGCCACGACACCCTGACCAAAAGACTAGAAGACATGGACATAACAGACGCAGCACTACGCTGGACCAAATCATTCCTAGCAGGCAGAACAGAAACCGTATGGATAAAACCTTTCAAATCCACTCCACGAATTAACGACTGTGGAGTGCCACAAGGATCCTCACTATCTCCACTATATTTCAGCATCTATCAGACTCCGGTCATCAGAATCTTCCAAAAATACAACATATGTTACAACTACGCAGATGACACTCAGATCTACAAAATCAAAGACAACCATGCCGACCATTCAACCCTAACCGACTGTCTAAAAGAAGTCTTCAACTGGATGGATGCCAACAACCTGAAAATCAACCAAGGAAAGACCGAAATCATGATCGTATCCAAAGACCAAGAGAACGAAACCACCATCCCATGGCCTACGGAAATGGGGAAACGCACCAACACCATCAAAGGTAGTAAAAAATCTGGGAGTCCTAATGGACAACTCCCTAACCCTGGAACCACAGATAAATGCAACGGTGAAGAAATGCTTTTTCCTCCTCCACGCGGCATGAATTCTACCTTTCCTCTCTTCATACACAAAACACTCACCATCGTCGCCCTAATCATGTCAAAAATCGACTATGCAAACAGCCTCTACCTCGGAATACCACCTGAAGAAACTGCAATGGATCCAAAATGCAGCAGCAAGACTACTCCTCAAACTATCCAGAAGAGACCACATCACTCCGGCCCTAAAAATACTACACTGGCTCCCAGTAAAACATCACATCACCTTCAAAACAATGTGCATAACACACAGGGCAATCGGCGGACAAGGAGCAGGATTCCTATAAAAGAATATTAGTCTACAAACCAACGAGACCCCTCTGATCAAGCACCGAAATCCGCCTGGAACTCAAACCATACCGTAAGAAATAACTTGGAGGCACCTCCTTCTACCACTTAGCTGCGAAAACCTGGAACAACATCCCAAAAGAAATAAGAAACACTGAAGATCACCTAAAATTCAGGAAATCACTAAAAACCTGGCTCTTCAACACCACAGACTAAATCTGGAAACCAAAACTGGAAAAAGGAGGACTAAACCGGAAAGGACACGGACATCCCCGACCCGAGAGGGTAACTCACACAGCTCCTCGACAGATGACAACGGATAGACTGGAACACAGGCGGCGCGCACGTAGACTGAGTCAACTACCCCAGACAATCCCACCAACACTTCCGCCCACCCCTTAGTTACCGCCAGGTATCACAGTGATGTGGAATTGTCGAGATATTGGCAATCACCACACTACCTGAGAGGTTGACACTGGCAGATGCACTGGCCACAGGAGTATGAAGGGAGGATAAGGGGAGCTATAAGAGAACATGTTAGAGCTGGGGGCCAGAGGAGTAAGGAACCTGTATGCCAGTCGGACCCAGATCAGGACAGAGCCACATCAGGGGAGACTACGCAAGCCGAGCGCCTCAATTCAGGATAGAGACGCAAACTAACCAACCCTACTAACAATTTCCCTTTCTGCTTATACCTCTGAAACTCGAAACCAAACACAACCAAAACCTACAGCACAACAAACAGCACAAACTTCACAAAATTGCAACAACAAAACAAAAAACACACATGGTCTTGAACAACAGGTATCGGGTATTAATATCGCCACATATATGGTCGCCGTAAATAATATCACCGGGAAAATGTCGTGGCGATATGATTTGGGTGACCATATATGTGGCGATGGGGGCAAAAAAAAATTATTTAATAAAAAAAAAATGCGGGGGCTGCGGGGTTGTCCCCCGCATGTTCCATGCAATAATGTCGCCAAAAAAACGACCATTTTTCAGCGATATTTTTGCATGGCGATATTTTTGTGGCGACATTATTACATGGAACCGCAAAACAGTACACGACGACTACCGGCCGCAAACGCCCCAGGCCCAGCCAACGGACCCATTGGGCTGAGGCCGCCAACAGCACTCTTGCACTTTTCCTGCTTCCTCCCACTAACTCAACCTCCCCTCTTTCAGAGCCGCCAGAGCGCCAGGGGACCACTCCGATGGTGATAGTGCGCGGTACAAATGTCCTTTAACATTAACCCTGATCCATAGTTTGATCACCTCAGAGTCCACACCTTGATGCCCAAGTGCGGTCGATTCAGGAAAATATAGTAACCATGTCAATACTGGTCTTTCACGGAAAAACACGAGGAGCCTTCCAAAAGAAAGAAGCTCCACAGCTAGTGAGCCCCGTAAAATGATTGGGTCTCATGCAGATAGTCATGCACTCCTACCCATTCTCTGACCATATGGAAGTCACAAGTGCATGAAACCCAAGTGTTCTCTTCTAATGGATTGTGTCCTCCAACATATTCCACATCTTTGACATTACATGTCAAAGATGTGGAATACATTGGAGGAACATCCAGTCGAAAGAACGTTACCAATTGGTAAGCAAAATGTTCTTCTCTGCTGCCCAGGCCCTGAGGTGTGTCGATTCCGATTATTATTGCGCACAAATAAACTCCCGGTAAGAATGATTCGGGGCGGGTAATGGAGGAGTCAAAGAGATTGTAGATTTTGTTGAATCTTCAAGATATCGCGTGTATGGGAACGGCCAGACACATGTTAACCAAATAGGCCACATATACATGACTGTCGTGGGTAATTTAACGCATGACTACAACTCTATAAAAACCTGTAGAGTTTTGGACATACTGTTTGAATACAGAATGCGAAGCGATTCATATTGCCTTATATAACGTTTGGTATCTAGTAGAGCGTCAATTAAGTGAAACTCGGTGAAGGCTCTCCTTTTAACAATAGGGCATGACCCTATTCTCGGGGCAGTAACAGAGTGTTCTATTTTTTAACCCTATTATGGCGTTTATGATGTTAGATGGTTTTGAAATATTAAGTTGGGGAGAATTGAATTAAAATTGAACCAGTGATGCTAGTTTTATAAATATTCACCTGTATATCAACTGTCACAGGGTGATTTGAGATCTTGGCAGGTTAGCATGAAATGTGAATACTGTATACTTATAGGTGTTTTATGATTTTATTGTGATGAATGTTTGTTTGAATGCAGTGTTTTTCTATGAAGTGTGAATTTATTGATTTTGTAAAAGTTCTTTTGAACTAAATACAAATATATAAATATGGAATTTGAGGACATTGGTGATGGATTCACATCCAGGATTACCAGGTCATTGACCCAGATGACTATAATAATGCCTGCTCTAGATGAGGTTGACCCCGGTCTCCATCCCCAATGAAAGATCATTTCTAATACTCAGACCTTCTATAGAGGGCAGTTGAATGCTTTGGTATCTTTATCCTAATTTTTTTCCCCTTTAAACATTTTGTAGATGACATCTTGGAGGAGAAAAAACTGGTATCCTACTGCTTTAACCCTGAGAGGATAACCCTGTCATTCGCTAAACCCATTAAGTCAACGGTGGATAAAAAAATATAAACCCCCAAATTCAGACTCCATGTACATCAGAGGGCAACTTGCCTTAGACTCATTTAACACCACGGCCAGAAAGAGGGCAAACACACTCATCTCTGCCACAGAGTATGCCCCGACGAGGATAGCAGATGATGTGCACTTTTGCACACAAAGCTGCAACTTGTGCGCAATGTAGCATGAGGTTTGCTAATGCTGCATTTCTAATGTTCAGGTACAATCGAGCACAGTGGGACGACATGGAGGAGCTAGAGAAGGATATCCCAATGGAATTCCAGGCATCATTCTGTTAAATCATGTTGGGGGGGGGGGAGATTACTGATTCCATAATCAAGAATAGGCTACACATGGAAGAACGAGCGGTACAGCAAGTCAGTGGCGACTGTTGTACAACATCATGCATGGCTAAGGGGTTAATACTCCCAACCAGCAGCTCAGTTCCAACAGGCTCAGGGCAGTAGCTGATATATGGGCAATTGGCAACAACACACCTAGTAATGCCCCGCTCCCCTCCCCCCCCTTGCAGCTTAGGGGAAAGCCCAGGGAAAGAGGATAAACCTCTCAGAGAAGCGTCCTCTCTGAACGGACTCAAACATTCAGGTCCCCTCCAAAGTCACCGCTGTGGTGGTGATCACATAACCCCATTCACCCATGCATGGTGGGGATTACTTCAGACCACTGGATGTTAGGCAGTTACAACAGGATATTGTGTAGTTATTGGGAGTTATTGGGAGCCTACCACACCTAATGGAACCCTGCTTCAGTACCACCAGGAGCTCCGCAAATAGTTTGAGGCTGTACTACAAAGGGTACAGAAGGGTGCCTTTTTAGCAAGGCCTTCCAATCAAGGTAAACTGGGGACATTTACTCCGCTTCTCCAACATTGGATCTTTCCTAGGTTCACATGCTGAGAATATTCCCAGTTGTCGGGCTGGAGATCCTGTAACATAGAGCAGTTTAAACATCAATTGTAAAATTTGTCACTCTTTTCCTCTAGTACAGTAATTTTGGTTCATACTACCCACAGCCAATAGGAACACCTCCCTTAACTCCTCCCCTGTCAGCCATCTTCAGAATGTTTACTGTACGTTGGTGTAAGTAGTCTTTAAATGTTCTCTTCAATTTAATCTTCAAGTTCTTTAAACATAATTTTGAGGAAAGATTCATCTTTTTTAACGTCTTCTCAATGACTGGTGTTGGTGGCGGAGGTGCTAGATCCGTGGACTGTTCTCCCCGCCGGTAATCTTCGAAGCTTCGTCTAACTAGTTGGGCGTTTCTCATGGCCGAATCCATGAGGAAGAGCTTGTTGAAGCCCTGTGCCCTCAGCGGATTGAAAAATGTCTACGTGGAAGATCAGCACGACTGCTTTCATCCTCATCTCACGTCCTCAAGGTTTGCGAAAACTGCCAGTTGTTTTCCAACAAGATGGTGAGGGATCATCGCCTCGTTGCATGGCTTGAGGATGCCGGCGGGGCCTCTGAGACTGCGTCTGTACAGAGCCATGCCTCTCTACGACAGGGCAGTACAGCCTAGCGAACCACCTCTAGTAAGAGGTCTAGGTCACATGAGGTCCACGCCACCAGCAAGAGGAAGCCTAAAGAAACCTGTGAACATGATCCCACATCCTCGTACAAGGACCAGTCTTCACCAAAGGTCAGTACCCAGGGGTTGTCTGCAGGGAAGGAGATCCAAGGCTTTTTCCATTGCCCGAAAGAAGCGATTCCATCTGATTCCCTCGTCGACAGGAAAACGTGGATTTTCCCATAGAATTGTTACCACTGCCATCGTGACGAACCTGACACCCAGACCAGCACAGTGTCTGCATTGACGGCTCGTCCATGGGCATCGTCCCTGAACCTTGGGGTGGTCGTCCTACCAGGGGGTACTATCGTACCGGAGCCTAGTCTTTCCATGTCGCAGGGTGTAAAGGAACCTGAGGAAGAGGCCATTATGTCACAGCCGTCTTCGTCATCACCCAGGACATCGCTTCCCATAAGGCAATCTAGTTCCCGCGGGGTGAGGCAAGCCTGATCAGACTGCGACGTTTACCTCCTCTGCACAGGACAATTTGCCTTTAATCCAGCCCGCTCCTTTGCTGCCTCCTCAAAGGGACAGGTCACTAGACATTTGATTTTCTTTCACCACAGTGGTAGAAATCTTGCAACAAAGGCTGCCTGCACTAGCCCTGGTTCCGGTACCTCCTAGATGGCCTTGGGTAGATGCCGCTGGTCCCTCCAGGGAAGAGGGTGACATCCCACCCCCCGCCCCTGAAGGGGTGAACACTTGTCAAGGCCACAGCAGATGTCCGACACAGATCCTGACCAGCTGGAGGATGTGATTTCCACACATTCGTCCCACACTGACAAATTTGAGGATTTTGTTGCAGATGACGGGGAACCGGATGATATTCCTATCAGGGACTCTTCCCCTTGATGAGGTAGGGACCTTCCACATGCTTATGTCCAGGGCAGCCAAGATTTCCGGCCTTACGCCATAGGAGCAGCGAAAGGACAGTGTGCTGTACCACCGCAGAGAGCAGCACAGGAAATCTGTTGTCCATCCCGCTGTCGGAATACGCCTGGGAGGATGGCCTGGTCACTTTGGTGCATCCCGCTACTGCTCCAGCAAAAAAGGACCGGTTTGACAAAGTACAGGGCCCCGGAGAGTGCTTCCGCCAGCCTCCGCACTCAACCGACGCCAGCCTCTGTTGTCTCTGCTGCTACCAGATAAAGTTTGGCTAATCCATTGTCCTCTTGCTCTGTCCCTCCAGACAAGGAGGGCACATTTCTTGACACCTTCGGGAAGAAGGTTATCACCACAACTATCAAGGTGGCAAATGCAATGGCCATAATCGCATGTTATGATCGTTGTGGTAAAAGATGGGTCCCTTGCTAGAGGTTCTGCCGGATGTCAAGAAACGGGAGGCCATGGACATCTTCCATGAAGGCGAATTGGCATCGAACCATGCCATCACGGTCTCAGTGGACATCGCTGATACTAATTTTCGCCAGCTTGGAAATGGAGTGTTTTTGCGCAGGCAAGGTTGGCTCAACGCCATCTATGTTCAACCCGATGTCCAGTCCATGGTCGTTGATATGCCCTTTGACGAACTGACCTATTTGGGCTGAAAGTGGATGATTTAAAGTCCATCAAAACGGACACAGAAACCACTCGCTCTCTGCAGCAAAGGCACCAGTCCTTTTGCTCTGAAAAAGGGTGTTGTGGCAGGACTTAGCTGGATAACCACTCCACATACCAGTCTTCCTCTTATAAGACCCCATACTCATCGGGGGACCAGTCTAGAAAGCAGTCCCACTCCTACAGGGGCATGCAGTGCTGTCGTTGCTCCTCCCATCCTAGGGGCCAGTCCAGCAAACCACCCTTACCAGCCTAGGACCTGGTCCTCCCTCTTCAGCATCCTGGTGGGAGACCAACTGTCAAAGTTTGTCAAAGAATGGGGGAACATCACAACCGACGAATGGGTGCTATCCTTCCTCCACCAGGGCCTCCCGCTGGAGTTTGTAGACTTGTCCAGCATTGGATCTTTGATGGATTCACATGCTGTGAATATGCTGTGAATATTCCCCATTGTCAGGCTGGGAATCCTCCAAGAATTTTTCTGATTTCCCTTGCCCTATGCAAGAAGTACTTGCATTTTGTAGCCTAACAACCTTGTTATGGGTGTTTTTGTTCCCAACCAATGAAACATTGAGTTGCCCTAGACTAGACTCCTCTTCCTATTCCCCTCAGATTCTAACTGCATGTTCAGCTGAGGGATTCCTCTGGTTTTCCTGTCAGAATTTTAGGTGAAACTCTTCAAAAACAATTCAAGAAAACTTTCTCTACCATATCTGGTGGTTTTCTTAAGGTGAGGTTGTTTCAGGAGCTGGAGGGCAGAAGGAGACCCCTTTTTTAAGCCCTGTACCACTTGTGGCATCAATGTGTATGAAGGAGATCAGCACTCCGATTGCATATACTGCCTTTACCCTCACTATCTGTCGAGGTCCGAGCTCCAAGACTCTCAAAGATGGAAATGGAAGGCTTGCCTGCTGGCTCAATGAGGGGAATTAACCCGAATATCCCTCCAACGTCAAATCGACCAAAGGCATGGCTGCTCCCTCTGGAAAAAGACTGCAGTCGAGGGAGTGGGGCAGATCGGAGGAATGGCCAATAAGGAAGACCAAGCATAGGATTGCCCATGGCTATGAGCCGTCGTTGTCCGAAAAGCCGGAGGAGTTTGCAGGCTGCTGTCACCCGCAAACTCGCCGCTGGGGCGAATGTCAGCAGCAGAGGGTGGCAAATTAACAGAATGATGAAAGATGGTGAGGCCCCTTCCATGTCACGGAGCCTGGAAGGGGGGGCCACAATGATCACCCAGGACGCACAAGGACTGGAGGCATAAGTAACTCATTGTCCGATGCATGGGGCAACGAAAGCCATCGAGGTGCGGGAGGCACACAAGCACCCCCCCCCCCGACCATGGAGAAGGAGCGGCAGAAGTCCCAAAGTCAGTCTGAAGACACCAACGGTGATGAAGCACCAGTGCCTGACCTTTCCACAGCGCTGCATAAAGATACTTTGTCATCGACACCATGTCCAGTTTGTCCATGAAGCCCAGCTGGTCGACGGCACAAACCACCTCATCAACATCTGACAAAACCGCTTCATCCACGAAGTTCAGATCGTTGATGGCGCTACACAAAAATAGCTTGTCTACATTGCACGGACTAGTCAACAAAAAAATCCATGGACAACAGTCCCTACAGCCCCAACAGCGGGGAAAGGGACACCCCCCAGGCTCCAAGAAGCCAATGAAAGAGGGCCTATCGACGGCAGCCCCGTCGAAGGAAAGTCAGGAACCTCCACAGGAGGTATATCCTCTTCAACTAGCCGAGCCCACACAAGTCGTCCAGGTATCGCCTATCCAATACTTGACGGAATGCTGAAGGAGATATTGCATTTCGAGGTGGATACTGATGTCAATGCATTAACAGTCTGACTCGGAACAGTCAGTGATTTTTATCGATGAGACTCCAGGTAGACCAACACCAGGGAGTCCTATCCGGGAAGGGAGCCTAACGGGTGGACAGCCACAAGAGAAGGCAGGCCCCACACTTCGACAGCCGCAAGGGGTAGGCCCAGCTCTGCCTACTGCTCCAACACGCCTACAAATACAACATAGTGAATTAAAGGCACTGTTATCCAACCCACAGACCCTACTATCCATGCAGGTGCTCTCATCCTTGCAGAGAGTCATCACTCAACTTGATGCAGCTCTAATGAGACTGGTGATGCTGACCTTCCCACCACCTCAACCGGTGGTACCACACCAGGTCCCAGTCAGGTCCAGGTGCACTTCACGGGGTAGATCGGTGCGCTCCACCCCTTCTCGACCCAGGTCTACTTTGTGCGGTAGATCAACAAGTTCCTCCTGGGGGATGCTTGCAATCCTGGTCAATTTCTTCCCCTCACTCGACCACCCTCTACCCCCCAGTAGCCCCTGCTCTTCGACCAAAACGCAGGGGCAGGGGCAAGTCGCCAACAGTAAGCTCCATGTAAGAAGACCCCTACCATTTCACCACAAGCACGGTCCGTAGCAGATACAGAGGCAGACAAACACTGCAATACCACTTCCTTTAGGTTTTCCCTGTTTTCCTTGCTGGCTTTGACACCCTAGGTCCAAATCTGTAGGTTGCCCACACGAACAAAATGTGCTGTGCCGAAAGGCTTGCGGTTACCAGTGGGTGTTACCCTTTTCCTTTTGCGCCCCGGTAGGTGCACCCACACATGTGAGGTACCGTTTTCGTCGGGACACCTGTGGGAACGTGGGAAGGTATGAAATCTGTTGGTCACGTGTTTCGGTGAGTGGACAGAGAGCAATGTCTCTGAATATGTCTGGATCTTAAGACAATTCTCAGACATTTCGCTCTGGCCACCCACCGAAACACACTGCCAACAAAACATGACCTACCTTCCTGCATCTCCACATGTGTATTGATGAAAACGGTACTGCACATGTGTGGGTGCACCTACCTGGGGAGCAAAAGGAAAAGGGTAACCCACAGGTAACCCCAAGCCTTTCGGCACAGCACATTTTGTTCATGTGGGCAACCTATAGATTTGGGCCTAAGGTGTCGAAGACAGCAAGGAAAATGGGGGAACCCCATGCATTTCCGAAAGAGGACACCCGTGGGAATTCACAACCAGTCAACCTGTTCTTGAAAGCCAGGAAATCAGGGGGGGAATTCAGCACGGCAAACCATTTGTTCCTTGCTCCTCTTACAAGGAAAAAACCACAGGCTTCTTTGTACATCATTTTATTGCAATTTAAAAAAAAAAACATTTTCGCCCCTTTTTTTATTTTCTCACCCCCCTACAGCAACCTCGGATTCCTGGGTGGTGTTACGACTGCCTACATGTGTGGGAAAAAAGGGGCCAAATTTGGCCGAGATATTTCATGTAACAAAAAAATTACAAGGCATTGAATGGCGACATACCGAAATCACCAAAAAGCCTTGGCACTGGGGGTATGGGGGGGGAGAACCCATGACACTTAAAGGGTTAAATGATGAGCCACCTGTGAACCATAGTGTTTATTAGTAATATGGACTCCTGCATGTCTGCAGCTGAAGACCATAGGAATTTGGTGGTTTGTCTCAGTCCCTTCCCTCTGCAACAGGCACATGGATTCTCCCTTGCAGCTCATCTTAAGGAAGACCAAGGAGAGATTATCCATGTACTTCTACTTGTCCAAGCTTGGTGTCCATTTAGAAAACCACACGGAGTCCAGTACACCAAGATGGAGAACTAGTCACAGCCCTATGAAGGAAACCGACTACAATAGGCCGCCACAACGCTGCTACCATCACACAAACTGACACCCTGTCAACAAAGGTCACATTAGAACACCATGACCTAATACTCAAGGAACAAAACAATGTACCCAAATAACACAACACCTTCCAAATAGGGCTCCCATTCCATACTGGCACAGCCACTCCAGAGCTGCTGCCACCACCAGAGAATATTGGATTCATAATGGAATGGGAACACGAAACAAATCTACAAGACAATGTAAACACTGCCACTGAAAAACCTTGTTGGTTAGGTTCTTTGGCCAGATATGTTGGACTAACAACCTCACTTTTCACAGAACTCACTCACCATATGCTTACTAAATTGCTGAGACAATCTGCTGAAACAAAACCCTCAGCCGACCACAACATAGGCACAACTCTATACCTCTCTAATCAACTGCTTAATCCATGCACAGGACAAAACGTGCAGATCATTGCCAGGTCGCCCATTTCTGCCATCAGGAAAAACCTATACCTCTGGTTGAAATATCACAATCCACGTAGAGAACCCAGCCACACATACGCTAGTTGCTCATGGTTCTATGTGTGTCAACAATTGTACATAATTTCTTGTCTCTTCTCGCTACTCCCTAACCACCCCCCACTTTAATTTCAGATTCACGTGAGTGCCGGATACCTTACAAATAGCTGCCGTAACGGAACAAATCCCTACTGCATAACCTAACAAGAGAGAAGAAAATTTTAAAGCGCAGAATGGTTCCAAGGTAGAACATTTCTGCGTATGTTTTGGGACCCCAGCAACAATCAGTACAGTTAGTTCAGCCCCCCCCTCCCCAATCATCAAACCGCGTCGCACCAACATTCCTTTTATGTTCAATATAGCCCTGTGTGTGATTCACAGGTCTCCTCACCTTTTAGCAATAGGTAAGCCAAGAACCAGGCTGGCGCATAGAAAGAATATTTCTCCAGCATGGGGTCTGGCATGGATTCACATGCTCATGAATATTCTCCGTCGTCAGGCCGGGAATCCTCGGTATAGAGAAAAAAATCAGTATCAGTTTTGTTTCTGATCTGTCTTTCTTAGTAGTAACCAATCACTGGTCTCTGCGTCATACTGCCCCCAGCCAATGACTGCCGTCTCCCTAAGCCCCGCCTCCGGCAGCCATCCTCAGATTTTTACCGCACGTTCAAGTGTTGGGAGTCCTCGTGCTGTAGCTCTCGAGCTTTTGCTGAGTTTTCGCACTTTTTCAGGAGATTTTTCTCATTTTTCGGTTAAATAGAGCCTCAAGCTCCACCGTTTCTACATCCGATCAACAGGGATCCGTTTCGGAGTTTTCTACGCCCCTCAAGGGTGAAGATTTCGTCGAGTTAAGCTTTTGGAGGATTCCAGAAGTTCCGAGGCCTACCCCGGACATGGCCCAGGAGAAAGGAAGATCGATGTCCGGGAAGCTGTAAAGGACCTGCCCTGGATGCCAGCTTCAGAATGTTTTCAAGGAGGACGAGCATTCGTCATGCCTCTACTGTCTCCATGAGGACAAGACGCACAAGGAGGAGGACTGTGCGTTTTGTGGGAAAATGTCGGAGCGGACCATGAAGGATCGCCACCTCCGTCTAGCCAACTGGCTGGAAGGGAAGAGCCCTTCAGGCGAGAAGAAGAAAAAGAAGTCAGAGCGGTCTTCTAAGTCCTGTGAGGGTGCCCCGGTGACGGGGGCTCAACAAAAGGCTAAGCACCGCGAGTCCGCGGGCACCGGGAGCGCGAAACGGTCGGGCTACTTGGCTGCCAGGAAGGGCACATCCTCCCCGGTGCCATCAACCACGAGCCAACACTCTGGCTCGGGTAAGAGGAAGTCCGAGAACCCGGCGAAGCTTCTGGAGAGGCCCCGGTCGATCTCGAAGATTCCGGCAGAGGGGGAGCGAGGCTCGGACCCTCCCCCCAAGGTGAAGGCCCCAGGCGTCCAGAAGGTGACGATGGCCTTAATTCACCCTGTCAAGACCTCGATTGAGGATGTCGCCGCAGCCCTGGCTCAGCCTGTGGAGGCTACACCAGTGGAGGCGCCCTCAGGACCCAGAGTCTCCCTGCCAACGCGGAGGGAGGAGTCTTTCAGGCCCATTGAGAAGACCCCTACGAAGTCCACGTTGGAAAAGGTGGGGGAGGGGCTGGTGGCCATCGTGGATACGGACACGACCTCTGAAGAAAAGCTCATCGAAGTCGTGGAAGAGGCCCAGCCCATCGGGAGGGATCCCGACGAGGGTGACAACGAGAGCGACAGTGTCGCCGACAAGGCTCCTCAAGAGCCCTCGTGCCTGTCGTTTCTGGCGCCGCAGGACACCTCGGCTGCCATTTTGTCAGCGATTCAGTCCTTATGCTCGGAGTTAAGGACAAGGTTGCCCCTTTCCCCGACGGAGGTACCTGAGCCAGACCCGACGGGGGAACCAGAGCCAGGACCTTCGGAGAGTCCACCGCATAGGAGGAGGAGGACGCATCCTACGCCACCTGTCCCACCTCTGCGGCCTGCTCTGCCTTCCCCCGGTCTATTACCCACGGGGATGATACAGGCACGGACACGGCTACGACAGGTGCAGATGACGACGGTGGCGACTACGGGACGTGTCCCCCGTCGCCCCCTGCTCGGGTGTCACCGCCCGACGAAATTGGATCCTTTCATGCCATGATTTCCAGGGCATCTGAGCTTTTCCAGCTCTGCCCAGAATAAAAGAAGAAAGAAGGGTTCCTTTACCAACGGCGCGAGGCTAAAAGGAACACGGTCCTCGCCGTATCGCTTCTTGATGACATTTGGGATGAGGGGCTCGCCCTCCTCAAGAACCCTGCCACTGCGCCGGCATAGAGGGTCCGGTATGAGAAAGTACCGGGTCCCCACCGCTGCCCCCTTGTGCCTTCGGGCACAACTTGCCCCGGATTCGGTCGTCTCGGCGGCGGCAATGAAGAAAGCTGGGGGGGGGGGGGGCATCGGCCTCGACATCAACTTCCCCGCCGGACGGCGAGGGCAGGAAGTTGGACACGATGGGACGACGGATCATCTCATCCACAGCGAGGACTATCAAGGCGGCCAACGCCCTGGCTATCGTAGCCCGCTACGACAGGGAGTTGTGGTTCAAAATCGCCCCTCTGTTAGACTTCCTTCCGGACGCCAAAAGGGCTGAGGCCTTTGAAATCCTACAGGAGGGGGAGATTGCTTCGGACCACGCCATCACGGTGGCAACTGACATCGCCGACAACGGTTTCCGTCAGTTGGGCAACGGCGTTTGCTTGAGACGACGAGGATGGCTCAAGGCCACGGATTTCCGCCAGGACGTACAAACCAAGGTTTTGGACATGCCCTTCGACGGGAACAACCTGTTTGGGAAGGCGGTTGATGAGTCCTTTCAGGCCATCAAGACAGACACAGAGACTGCCCGGGCACTGGGAGTGCTCCAACAACGACGGCCGTCCTTTCGGAGCTCCGGAGGCAGACAAGGTGCCTCCAAGGGATCCGGTAGTGGCTCCTCCACTTACCGCCAAGCGGCAAGATCTTCGTCCCAGGAAGCCTACAATGGACGCGGCAAGTCAGGTGGTGCCCGTCGTTGTCGACCAGGAGGTCAAGGAGGCAAGGCGGCCTCCAAACAAGATTGAACTGACCGTGGGGTCGGGCCCCTGCCGAAGCACCCCGGTGGGAGGCCGGCTGGCGAGGTTCATCAGCGTGTGGGAGTCCATCTCCACCGACCGTTGGGTGCTGGACGCCCTGGCCCAAGGGCACGCCCTCGAGTTTCAGAAGTGCCCTCGCGTTCCACCCATGGCCAGGAAGGAAAATCACGTTCCTCAACTACTGTTGGAAGTAAGGGCGATGCTCAAGAAGGGTGCCATCGAGCTCGTCCCTAAGAGGCTTCGGGCCTCCGGAGTTTACTCAAGGTACTTCCTCGTAAAAAAGAAGACGGGAGGATGGCGCCCCATCCTGGACCTACGACGACTGAATGAGTACATCAAGGCACAGAAGTTCCGTATGGTCACCCTCCAGCATGTGCTGGGACAGCTGGAGGAGGGCGATTTCCTGTCGTCGTTGGACTTGGAGGATGCGTACTTCCACATCCCCATTCTAAAAAGACACCGAAAGTTCCTCAGGTTCGTGATCCAAGGGCGGTACTACCAGTTCAAGGCCCTCTCCTTTGGATTGAAGTCGGCACCCAGGGTGTTCACCAATTGCCTCGCACCGGTGGCGCGAGGCTGCGCCTACAGGGGATCCACGTCTACCCCTACCTGGACGACTGGCTCATCCGGGCAAGGACAAGGGAGCTTGCCGTGGAGCACACTGCGAAGGCCGTCCAGCTGCTCACAGACCTGGGATTCTCCATCAACTTTCCAAAATCCCACCTGGTTCCGTCGCAAGTCGCCCTGTTTCTGGGAGCCAAGCTCGACATAGTGGTGCGGCTGGCCTCGCCGTCGGAGGAAAGGACCAGGACCATTCTGGGCAAGGTGCAGCGTCTGCTGGCCACGGACATGGTCGAGGTAAGATTCATCATGTCCCTCCTCGGGATGATGTCCTCCTGCATTTTTCTGGTGCGCATTTGCAGGCTTCGGATGAGACCCTTATAGGAGTTCCTCGACACCCGCTGGATCCAGTCGACGGGCAGCTTCGAGGACAGGATCCCTCAACGAGACGTTCCGTCAGGCGGTGGTGGAGTACCCGCTCCCATCTGTCGGCGGGCACGACTTTCAGACCCCAGCTCACCAGGTGACGGTGACGACAAACGCCTCCCTGGAAGGTTGGGGAGCACACTCTGGAGATCTTCACGCGAGAGGCCTTTGGCTCCCGGAGGAGAAGTCTCTCCACATCAACATCTTGGAGCTCCGCGCGGTGTTGTGGGCCCTCAGGTCCTTTCTTCCGTCCCTCAAGGGCAAGGTGTTGAGGATCTTCACCGACAACACCACCACGATGTTCTACATCCGGAAGCAGTGCGGAACCAGGTCCCCGGCCCTATCCAAGGAAGCCCAGGATCTGTGGCATTGGGCCGTCGCCCAAGGGATGTTTCTGGTGCCTCTTCATCTAGCAGGAATAAAAAAACATGATCGCCGACTCACTCAGCAGGGAGCTGCGCTGGTCCCACGAGTGGGAACTATGCCAGGATCAAGTGGATTGACTCTTCCGACGATGTGGCGAACCCCAAATCAATCTCTTCGCGACGGCGACGAATTCCAAGTGCCGGAGGTTCGCTAGCAGGTTCCCCCAGCCGAGGAGCATGGGCGATACTTTCTCGTTCCCCTGGGACAGCCTATTTCTTTATGCGTTCCCTCCGCTGCCGTTGCTGCTCCGGCTCATCAACCAGCTCAAGAGGTCCCGGTGCAGGATGAGCGTCGTCGCACCGGCGTGGCCGAGGAGGATCTGGTTGCCAGACCTTCTGGACTTGTCAACGTCCCCACCAGTCAAGCTGCCGACGGACACAGACCTTCTCTCCAGAGAAGGAGATGCCATTCTTCACCACAACACGGAGTCGCTGAACTTGCAGGCCTGGCTCCTGCAGCACTAGAGTTTGGAGGGTACCACATCCCGGCCGACTGCAGAGAGGTTCTTGCAAAGGCCAGGGCGTCCTCAACTCTCAAGTGCTACGGACATAAATGGAAGAGGTTCTCTGTCTGGTGCTGTGCACAGAAGATTAACCCTCCTGCGGATTACGGCCCCTCAAGTACTGCCGTACCTACTGTCGCTGGCCAAAGCTGGACTGGCTCACGCCTCCATCAAAATACATCTGGCTGCAATCTCCCGATATACCAGGACGACGGGACGGGGCGTCCCTGTGGTCTCATCGCCTGGTGAAAGTATTCATGAAGGGACTATTCCGATCATTCCCGCCGGCGAAGGCTCCTGCCTTGGCGTGGGAGCTTAATGTGGTGCTGACCAAGCTCATGGGGGCCCCATTCGACCCTATGCATTCGGCGCCTTTTGAAGTTCCTGTCGTGGAAGACCGCTTTCCTTGTGGCCATCACCTCCGCACGGCGAGTGGGAGAGATCCAGGCCCCATCTTGCAAGTCTCCATACTTGACTTTTCATGACACGAGGGTGGTGCTGAGGACACACCCATCCTTTATGCCCAAGGTGCCGTCAGACTTCCACCTCAACGAGCCCTTGGTGTTGCCAGTTTTCTTCCCGTCGCCTTCGCCGCCGGCTGAGAGGACTTTGCACTCGCTGGATGTAGCTAGAGCGCTGAAGTTCTACGTGGACCGCACGAAGAGTTTTCGGAAGACGTCACAGCTGTTTGTTAACTTTGGGACTGTGAATCAAGGAAAGGCTCTCTCGAAGGCTTCCATTTCCAGATGGCTCTCTGGCTGCATCATGCACTGTCACCGGTTGGCAAACCGGCAGCTGCCCGGCCGTCCGAGGGCCCATTCGACCAGAGCGATCGCTGCTACCACGGCGTTCCTTTCTGGTGTGCCCCTGCTGGACATCTGCAGGGCTGCAACGTGGATGTCGACGCACACCTTCACAAGATTCTACTGCGTCGATCGGGACTCCAGGGAGGAGTCCAGGGTCGGCCAAGCAGTGCTGCGCAACCTGTTCGCCTAAGGTGAGCCTGGTGAGGAGGTAAGAGTTGCTTAATGTTGAGTTGTTGTATTGCTTAATGTTGAGCCTGTTGCCACCTCCCGTGGTTGTGCATGTGTGTACTGCTATGTATTCTCTTATTCATGAGCATGTGAATCCATGCCAGACCCCATGCTGGAGATGGAACAAGTTACTTACCTGTAACTGTTCTCCAGCATGGGTCTGGCATGGATTTACATGCAAACCCTCCCGCCTACCCCTCTGCGGCTCTTCACTTGGTCATACTGCCACTTTACGTGCTACCAAATCTGAGGATGGCTGCCAGAGGTGGGGCTTAGGGAGAGGGCAGTCATTGGGTGCGGGGAAGTATGACCCAGAGACCAGTGATTGGTTACTACTAAAAGACAGATTAGAAACGAAACTGATACTGATTTTTTTTTTCTCTATACCGAGGATTCCCGGCCTGACGACGGGGAATATTCATGAGCATGTGAATCCATGCCAGACCCATGTTGGAGAACAACAGTTACAGGTAAGTAACTTGTTCCATACATCACGCTACCTCACTCAGTGTTCCAAATGCTTTTATTTCCTAACGATTTTCTTTTTACGCAAATTGAAAACATGAGTTGTTTCAGGATAACGAGGATGACTCTTTAACCCCACAATATGTACAGTCAAAACCCTTTGCATGCGCTTCACTTTTAATAACATTAGCACCTTGAGACATGACTGCATCATACACTTGGCAATACTCTTTACGTGAAGTTTAATTTAAATAACATGCAATACTTTCCTATTGGCAAAAAAAAAAAAGTCACACATGCAGCGCTTTGTATTTATCTCTTTGCACACTTGGAAATGCTAGCAGTGTTGGAGAACGACAGACTTTTAAAAACAAAACACTTTTTATATATTATGAGTAGCCAGAAATGAGACGTGTACACACAACTGGTTTTGGTTATTCACTTTAATTCAAAATAATTATTGGTCGGAAAATGCCACACTATCCCTAAACTAGGAGGTATATTCCATGCCCTAACTCAGAACTAAGGCGTTTGTTCTTTGTCAGGATGTCTAGAGTAAAAATATGTCCTGTGTCAGAAATCCGACTTGGCCCTCACACTCTAAAAACTAACTCTAAAGTGCAAAGGATATGGTCTCTGGATCTCAAGGTGCACAAACCTGAAGATGGAACTCCAACCAAAAAGTTCCAAGTGGAGTTGTCTGAAGAGGTGTCTGCTTTCCTGCTTACCTGAAGTCTGTTTTTTCATGTTGGTTACTCTGGAGGAGGAGCAACTGCAACAAACTCCCTTGCCTGACTCGGAACGTCCACGGAGTTGTCTGAGGTGTCTGCCTTCCGTTTGCCTTTGGATGCGAAAGATCGAAGGACTGTAATTGCCAGTTAAATATACTCGGGTACACTTCTAACTGGGAGCGCTGCAGCTTTTACACGAGCTCGAAGACCTTTTTGGTGCTGTGCCAACCGGTGAGGAGCTGCTTCTCACGCCTCCCGAGCGGCACATGTGAACAAAAGCAGCTTGTCTAATTTGTGCAGGCGACTGCGGGAAGATGGCTTCTCTCTTTGAGCCGCGCACCATTTGAATCTTCTTTTCAATCATTTAACTGGAGTCCGCTTTATGGGCGGATAAACATTTTATGGAATTCCAGACCTACCGACCCTCTACACGTTGCCTTACTGGAACTACGGGGGGCTCATCCCCTTAGAGTATTGACATCTTTGAATGCTTGGTTTGAATTTACGGTTTATCGTGCCAGTGACTGTGGTTGGTTTAGTATTCCCTTTAGCCGTGCATGGTTAATTGGTCCTAGCAGACCTCTAAACCTGCTTTTAGCATTGAGTTTGGTCTGTGCTGGTGACTGCGGGAAGTTACTGTGTTTTTGCTCCCTTTGAACCGCACAGAGTATATACACTCTGTTATTCATTTAGTGGCTTGAGACTCTGCCAGTTGAAGGTTCTGATTGCTGTGCTCCATAATTCTGTTGAGCATTTTCTTTGAATTCTGCAGTGCAGTAAATACAATGTCTCTTTTTACAGGTTTGCGCAGTCAACCTCAACCAGTTACTATACTCGAGACTCTGCAGAAATTGATCCCTGTGTGATTCAAAATACGAGTGGTTCAGCTGGAAATTATGTGGCTCATGATGGTGACCTGCGATGTAACAATGAAGCAGACCTTGTAGCACTATTGAGTCACAATTTAGGTTTCCCCAAATTCTCTTGCCTGCTTAAATGTAACACAAACAGCTTGTGTCGAAGCCCAAGCAGAAGAGTCTTATTAAGCATTGCCCAAAATCCACCTCTGCGGGCTATGTTGTCACACCCCCAGCAAGGCCTCCTATTGCGGGTCAATGTATAATGGATTACTTACAGAAACGAACTCTAAGAAAGGTGAGCACGCCGGTGCTATAGAGAAGCACCCGGCTTAATGCTTGCTCAAGATCCATAGATACGATCACCACCCTACACCCCTGTTTGTTCTACGAGCTCCTCGTCTGCTTCTAAAATGGCTGCCTATCCGTTTCCATTGCGACTTTGCTTTTTTACAGCGCATATCTGCTGGCAGGTGTAAGCCTGCCCATTCTGATAAGGCCCGATAGGACAAGGCCCTGTTTGCGCTTGTTCGTGCTTCGAAGCACTTGGCTCTGGCCTATCCTTCTGTCCGGCGCACACAAGTTAGGACCCTGTGGTCACCCTGTTTCTTGATTATTATCCTCATTTTGTCTGTTTGGCATAGCACTTCTGCCACTGAGCGGCGCAGTATCACAACCACACCCATCTCCCACTAGAATTCCGGTCATCAAAGGAACTTAACCGCTTCATTGCTCCCAGACACAAAGCAACACTCAACAAATGAGCGCCCCCCCCCCCCTCTGTCACTTTTGACCATCTACTTGCACCGTGCACCACATATCGGCGCTGACTCATACACCCTCCTATCCAATGGCGTCCTAATCCATGAACTACAGTCTGCCCCATGCTGAACTCTCTTTAGCAACTCCCATCGCTCCAGGCACATAACTGTGCCACAGTTAACTTACCTATGCGCCCAGCCTGGGTCTATCTGACTGGACAGCATACCCATCCGGCTGTGCTTTGCAACAACCTATTGCAACTTTGTGTACCCATGGACCCCATCCTCCTGCAAAATGATGCCATATAGCTGTTGCTGCTTGCGCCACCTATTCTGACCAGCCCACGGCAGAACATTGTAGCCTACTACATCTAGCCAATTGAACATTAGCGGTGCCCGCTGCCTATTGCCTGCTGTATATCACTATTGCAGACTGCCTGCTGCAATCACTGTTGTATATTGCCTGCTGCCTAACACTATTGGATATTGCCTGCTGCAATCATTGTTGGTCGGATATTGATTGCTGCCTAACACTATTGGATATTGCCTGCTGCCTAACACTATTGGATATTGCCTGCTGCAATCCTTGTTGGATGGATATTACCTGCTGCCCAACACCATCGGATATTGCTTGCTGCAACCATAGTTGGATATTGCCTGATGCATAACACTTTTGATTGCACCTATCTGCTGCACTTAGCCTGCTCTCATAGAACTCTATTTGACCCACGTCGCAACAGAGTTGTCTGCCATAACTAGCTTCAGCACTCGCTGCAGAGCTACCCGACTGTGGCCTCGCCACCATTACCCAGTGAATCCCATCTGCTCTCCAGCAATCGCAGCATCCAAGCCATGAATAGCACACCCAACAACTTGCAGCACCTCACCACACTTATTTTTTACTTTATTTTTTATTGGCATTTATGCGTTATACATTACATACTATTCAACCATGATAGTCTTTGCAATGCCATCATATAATAGAATTTCAGCAGAAAAAAGAAAAAAAAATACTAACAAACAGTAACTGTCTTCTTTTACTATCAGAGCTATTTGTTTATGCTGACGTTACGGGGGTGCAATTCCAGTCAATCTTTGATATGTTTGAGGGTGAGAACTTAGTCGGGCTAGTGTCCCATTCATGTCTTTGTGATAGCTAGTGTATGCCTTATTTACATCTGGGTCTTCAGGGGGGCACATCATCTGATGGAAGGAACATGTCCCTGATCAGGACTTTCCATGCTTCTAATGCAACAGCAATGTCTTCAGTGTTAACAAAAATCCCCGCATCCCAAGCCTCTGTTTCCGCTGCGGCCCGTCTTTCCATCTCTCTTCCACCTAGCATATTGCGGGCCTGCCTTCGATTTCCACGCCATTGCTATTGCCCTCTTTGCTAATATGCACGTCATAACCATATGTTGCCTTGGCCCAGACCACGGTTGGCAAGCTTGTACAGCGTGTGGCTTGCTGTCATCAAAATCGCTGAAGAACAGACTAGCCGGTGGAGGGAGCTCTTCCAGAGGACCTCAAGAACTTCGTGAAACACTGATTCTGACCCAAGGTAGGACCACTATTTTCCATTGCAACCCCGCAAAGGAGACTCCTTCCCAAGGACTCTCCCTCACGGCAGGGACCGTTATGGTCCTTGTTAGGGAGAATTCTCTGTTTAGGCTGAATTTCCCAACCTAGTGAGTCCCCCAGCAGCTTTGCTGGATTTTTGGGGTTTATTTTTTTCTCCTGCCAAGAGTGAGACTCTTTTACCCTCACTCTTGGACATGACTTGAGTGTTTCTGTGACTTGCTATGTGCTTATGGGCTATGGGGTATTTTTCCCCATAGGCTATCAGTGGTTTTTGAATGTGTTACACAGCACCCTCAGTGCAGTAACACAGGGGTGTCATAGAGACCCCCAAACATAGACTCCACACCCTGGGACTGACTACTGTCTCCCTGGGTCTGTAAAGTCACCATTGACTTTACTAGTCTTAACTTAGGAACTTAACCAGTACAAACCATCATACTGTGGAAGTATGGTAGGGGCAATTAGATTGCCCCTGGGTCTGTTGTCGAGGGGGTACTGTCCCGTCCCCCCTCGCCGAGTTTCTGGCTGGTGGCAGTGGATACCATGGAAATATTCCACCGGAATATTTCCCAATGGGATTTCCCGTTGATTTTAATGCACCACTTTTTGGTGCAATGTTAAAGATACCGCCGGTTTATTTATTTAATATAAATTCACCGGTTGGGATTTTTTGCCAGAACTCGCTGCCAAAATGGCGTCTAGGTTCACTTCAGTAACCCTGAACCCGAGTCGAGCCTTTGTTCCACTTTTGGCGGGCTTCTGCACAGAAGCCCTCCAAAGTGGTGCCATTCTGTCTGGGTACCACAGGGGGTGTGGGAGGGGGTTTAGGCACCCTGGACTGAGTTGCCTTGCCAACTCATGTCGCACTCTGGTGTGATTGGCCCAAGTGGTGAGCCACCCCGCTCACCACTTAGCATGTTTGAGTGACAGCTAGGCTGTATGAATGGGGGTTTGCTGCATAAAAGCAGGGTTTTTGGGACTGGTTCTTCAGAAGTCGCCACAGGACCTAAGAAGCCGAAGAGGGAGAAGCCGAGCCGACCTGCCAAGACGCCACCACCGGTGGAGCCCTGCGGAACCGTCTCACCACTTTTCCCAACAACAGAGATCATCTCCCGCCTGGAGAGTCTCCTTCCCTTGACTGGTGGGGACAACCAGTTTCTGCCTTCTTTTCGCCGCCCTGAAGCATCTTGTGGCCGCCTTGCCTGTGCCAAGCACCCTGGCAACCGGGATACCACTTTTTACCTCACCGCGAAAGAGGGGTAACATCCTTTTTACCGGAAAAACTCCACGGCTGGTTTCTTCCCTGGTAGTGCAACGACCTCCAGCTTTCCTCCACGACGAGATCTTCTCCTCCTCTGGACGACGCCGCAACTTGCACCCACTACCAGGAACAACTGCCACCGCTGGAGGATCCTTTCCATTTTAAAGGTACCGTGTTCCGCCCGGCTTCCCTTGCCACCGATTGTACGGGGTAGATTTAGCCCTCGGCTCTCGACCCTGGGTAAGCCTGGGACACCCTAACTAAACTTTTCTAAACTTGGTAAAACCTTTTCTACTCACCTGTAAAGACTTGTGACATTGTGTGATCTTGGGCATCTTTTCGCCTGGCTTTCCCTAGAGTGGGCCTGGCAACCGAACTTCCTTGCTCCTCAATAGACTGCCTTTCTAAACTCACTGTGAATCTCTGAAAAGTGTTTTGCCTCGCTAATTTCATTACTTTTGCCTTTTCCCTCCCTTTTTAACTAACTTGTTGGAGTGCCATCTAACGTTAAGCGCTCACATCTGTTTGGAAATAAGTGGTGTTAACTTAGACTTGTCCAACAAATAACTAGGGATGTACATATAAGTAATAGTGACTGTGTTTTGACTTACTTTCCTTTTCTGTGCTAGTGTAATTTATGAGTGTGTCTTTTAAATAAATAATTATATACTTTTACACCTAGTTCTGGTCAGTGTTTGCTTGTACTACTGTGCCTCTGTACCTATTATGTATGCTCTGTATATTGCCTAACTCTTCTTGAGGGAAGTCTGACTGCTCAGCCACAGCTACCAGGTAAATCTGGGTGGTACAGACTGCTACCAAGTGGGTTTACTGCCAAACACCTGTAGTCTTAACTCTTTTGCAGTGGTCCCAGAGGGAACTGCACAGGTTTCTGCCTAACAGTCCTTGTACCAGCACATGCACCGAGGCTGCTGCAGCTACCGTCCTTGGGGCAGAGGGATCCTTGGAGCCTCCTGGTGGCGGTGTTGACGGACCGGAAGGTTCTTGTAGCGGATTGTTATCCGAGGGGCTCAGCCCTTGTACAAGCAATATGGCTGATGGGCTACGCCCTAGTACCGGAAATACATCCAAGGGGGCGCCTAAACGCAGCTCTACCGACCTCCGGTTTGAGGGTGTCACACCTACCGGGTCTAGGCCTGAGGGGCAGGGTAGGCCACACGCAAGAGTCTTGGAGGAGGCTGGGGCCAGCGAGCTGAGAAACATATGGCGCAGCCGCTGCCTCTGGCTCTCCAGCCGATTCCTCAGGCGAGTCCGTACCAGCCTCTGCCTCCTCCTCAGCCTCCGGCCGCGGTTACTGTACCTCAGCCTCCGGCTCCAGCTACTCCTCCACCTACACAGGATCCTCCTGATCCACAGGATACAGATGTGGAGGAGGATCCGGACACACCATCCTCAGCTAGGGCCTTCCACAAACATCTTGCAGGGCTGGCGGAGTACCTAGGCCTACCCCAAACTGAGGTTGCACAGTTGGCCGAGGGGTTACTGGCTGTAGTCCTCACGCTACGCCCCTCTGCCAAAACGGGGAATCCACGGCAAACCGACGTAGTCTCCCTGGTCAAGAAGTGTTGGCTCAAGCCCCATTCGGCCAAGCCGATTAATCGAAGCCTGGATGCCAAGTACAGGCAGATGGCAGGGGATGCACACTAGCTATCAGCCCATCCTCGGCAACACGCCTCTGTGATCGTTGCGGCATCACTATACTCCAAGCCTCAGTCATCATCAACCTCCACAGCAGCAACGCTACTAGGCAAGAAGAAGATCTTGGAGGCGTACGGGAAGAAGCTGGATTCCAACGCGTTCTTGCATCTTCGTCAGGCCATCGCCGATGCCATGCTGGCTGCCGCTAACCAAAGGTTATGGCAGGAAATTGCAGACTTCCTCCCGTAACTCCCTACACAGAGCCAATCACGTTTTAATGTGGGACTGGCCAAGGCCAAGCTGGTGGCGCAGTACCTCATGGAATCCACCATGGCCCGTATTGACACCTCTGGCCGTGCCATGCGTATCGCCACGGACATGAGGACAGCCTGGCTCCGGGCAACGAAATTGAACCCGGACGTCCAGGAATGCATATTATTTCTCACAATCGCCAGGGCAATAATTGGCTCCAGATTGGACTATTGCAATACCCTTCTAATGGGGACGTCGGGTCAAAACCTTGCTAAACTTCAATTAGTCCAAAACAATGCCCTTGGGGCCGCCACTGGACTATCACGTAGGGACCACATCTCTGACCTTAGGCATCAGGTCCACTGGCTACCGGTTGTTGAAAGAATCATCTTCAAAACTCTTGCCCTCACGCACAAATGTCTCCACGATCAGGCCCCCCAGTATCTCGTCCAGAGATTCTCTAAACCCTGTGCATCTAGGCCACAGCGCCTCAATGCCCGCCGGCTGCAGTGCGCTTTACAAATGTAAAAAATAAGTCCATATCTGCCGTTCGAGGGGGGGGGGCCTCTTCCACTCCTCCACTCCTCCACTGACGAGGAGCTGGACAAGAAGAAAACAGTTCACAAATGACAAACGGCCAAGTCTTTATCCATTTTCACAAAGACTTATGCCCAAGTCGTACACCCAGTCACAGCAGTGCTCCAACAGGGGATGTATGTACGGAGGGTTCCACGGCTTCCAGGAATGGAGATCCAGGCAGCCTGACCGCTGCCATCTCGGAACCGGCACAAGCTACAAAAAAAGGGGGTGGGGGTGAGTAAGGGCTTTTTCCAGTCCCCCTCCGCAACAGCCTCCGAGGGAAAGAACGCTTGACACGTCCCTCCCAGTCTACGTGTCTCCAGTTGGGGGCAGGCTTGCTCTCCATGCACATTTCTGGCGCCAGAATTTCACGGACCCCTGGATCCTCTCCGTAGATCTCATCCCAGCCTCTCCTCCCCTCCCTCAAGTTGGGACAGCAACTCTTCTGGCAGAGATCCTCTCGCTCGTTGAGAGTCAGGCAGTGGAGGAAGTCCCAGCCTCCCAGCAAGGCTTGGGGTTTTACTCCAGGATTTTCACTATTCAGAAGAAAAACCAAGCGGGCCTGAGAGTTGTGCTGGACCTTTCCACCCTCAACCTCTCCTTACCCCTGCAGAAATTCAAGATGGTTACGCCATCTTTTATAGCTCAGACATTGTGGAAGGGAGACTGGATGTGCTCCCTGGATCTAAAGGATGTGTATCTACACGTCCCGATTTGGCAGTCCCTTAGTTCTTTCCTTCGGTTCTGTATCATGGGCTACCATTTTCAATACAAGGTCCTTCCTTTTGGCCTCAAACCAGCCCCTAGAGTCTTTACCAGGCTCATGAATACCGTGGCTGCCCTCCTCAGAGCGCAGGGCCTCCACATCTACCATACCTCGATGACTGGCTCGCCAGGGCTAAATCTCCAGAAGCGATTCACCACTCTTCCCATGCCCTTATGAACACGCTGCACGATCTTGAGATTGAGTGAGAAACCCAGAAGTTGCAGCTGCAGCCCAAGCAGACTGACATTCTTGGGCCTCATCTGGGACACATGCTCCGAGGAGGTATTTCCGTCGGTGAACAAGATCTTGGCCATCAAGCGGGCCTCCGCCCACTTCCTCAGCAGAGAGGTGGCCTCGGCTTGGAGGTACCAGCATCTCCTGGGTCTCCTGGTGGCGGTCCTATTAGCCGTCCCACACACGAGACTGAGGATTCAGCTGCACTTCGTGGCCTCATGGAACCAGGAGCGGGGCTCTCAATCCGAGAGCATCAAAGTTCCTCCATCTCTCCACCTGGACCGAACATGATGGTCCAGGGACTGCAACCTACGGATGGGCAAGCCCTTTCGGGCTACCACTCTGCAGGCCACCATCACCGCAGACTTCCCCACTCGAGGGCTGGGGAGCCACCCTGAACAATCTCTCGGTCCACGGCACCTGGACTCGACAGGAGCAGGAATACCACATCAGTTGGTTAGAGCTGAACACCATCTGGCTAGCGCTCGGAGCATTCCTACCACTTATCAGGGGCAAGATTGTCCTCATCCATACAGACAACTCGACCAGCATGTACCACGTCAAAAAGCAGGGAGGCACCAGACCCCACCCCGCCCTCCCCCCTTCTGTGCAGACTGGTAATCTGCATGTGGGAGTGGGCCCTGGAAAACATCTACCTCACAGCAGTCCACCTCCTTAGGGAAGCCAACCTGGAGGTGGACATGCTAAGCAAGTTGGGAGCAGACAATTAGGAGTGGCAGCTAAACAACCTCATTATTCAGGAGATCTTCAACAGGTGGGGTCATCCCCAGGTGGATCTTTGCCACCTGGCACTACAAGATGTGCCCTCAGTCGCCTCCTGGCAGGGACTCTTCCTGGGCTATTCATTGCGGCTTCAGTGGAACGGCATGAAGGTTTGCGCTTTCATGCCCACTCTGCTGATTTATAGTGTGATTTGCAAGATCAAGGAGTCTCTCCAACTCAACATCATTCTAAAAGCACAATGGTGGCCTGCCAGGCCACGGTTTTCGGAGCTGCTCTCCCTCTTTGAGGTGCTTCCGATTCACCTCCCGACGGGCCCTGCACTTCTGGCACAGCAGGGGGGCAGGGTCATACACCCCGTGCCACAGAAACTAGCCCTTGCAGCTTGGTACCTAAGCAGGGAACGCTGGGGCACCTCAGCCTCTCATGTTAATTTGGAAATCATACAGGACGCAAGGAGCAAGGCTACCAGGGCCCCAGTATAAGAGTAAATGGACCAGATTCTGCCACTAGGCTGACTCCAAGGAAATCGACCGCCAACTACCCCCCCCCCCCCTTCGGAATGTTGTTTGGGGATCTTCTCCTCTAATCCTATCGTCAAGAGGCATTTCACAGGGCTTGCAAGGGTCTACCCTCAAGAGGATGCACCCATTGTGGGACCTCAACATAGTCTTGGGCGCCCTGGCGCACAAACCATTTGAACCAATGGCGTCCGCGGACGTCAGGCTGGTCACCATCAAGACGGGCTTGCTAGTCGGCCTCACCTCGGCTCTTAGAGTCATCAAAATACAGACGCTGGTTGCCTTGGAACCTTATACTAACTTTCACAGGGACAAAGTAGTCCTGCGGACACACCCGGCATTTCTGCCCAAGGTGCCGTCTGCTTGCCACTTGAGCGATTAAATAGTCCTTCCTACATTCTTTGCCGATCCCAAGGGCTAAGCACAGAGGGTGCTGCACTGCCTGGTCGTCGGGTGTGCCCTGAAAATTTACTTGGACAGGACCAATGGCCTCAGCAAAGTTCGGAGATCCCGTTTGTCACTTTCGGAGGCACAGCACCAAGGTATTGGGCCTCCAAGGCCTGCATATCCCTCTGGATGGTCTCAGCCACCAAGGAAGTGTACAAAGGCTAGCACAAGCCGCTTCCGGCCAACATGCACGCCCACGCAGTCGGGCCCAAGGCAACAGCCATCGCATTCCAGTGCCATGTCCCTTGGCAGGTCATACTGTTTGGATGCCAGCTCTTAATCTGATGCGGCTTTCGGACAGGCTGTTCCCAGGACCCATTTGCTTAAGGAGATTCTCCTCTCCACCCTGTGGCTACATTCAGTTGTAATCGCCCATGCAGTATGGAGGAAAGGGGACTGGACGTAAGAGTAATTCTAATTCGAGGGGATTGGCTCCTCTGACGTATTCCATATCTGACATGTAATCACCACAGCTGTGCTGCTTCGGAACATTTTCGGCACCTGCGTCCTGTGTCGATGACATCGATACGCTGTCTTCGAGGGCCTCCGTTGAGCCAATGTCACCGGATGTTATAAGTAGGACGCACAACGCCCGTAGCCTCAGTTCCGTTTTTTCTGCGAACGTGTTCACTTAAGAGATCTCGGCGCACCTCGGTTCTTCCGAGTTCTATTCTTTCAGTTCTTCGAACCTGTTTGTTTGCGAAGATTTCCATGATGTCTTTGTCTTCTACCCCGCGTCTGGGTTTCAAGAAGTGTCAGGACTGCGGTTCCAAGATGTCGCTGACGGACCCGCACAACGCCTGCCTCTGGTGCCTCAGTGAGGACCACGCCACGGACGATTGTGACGAGTGCCAGTTGTTAACATCGAAGGCCTTGCGGGAGCCTAAGAAGCTTTCTGTCGGTAAGGTGTCCAAGCCCTGTAAGTCGGAATCCACTGGGCTTTCGACTGACGATTCGAGGGGCGACTCTCAGCATCGTTGGCGTAAGTCCAGGTGGTCTAGGTCCCGGAGTGGGTCCCGCCATTCCTCTGCCTCTTCGAGGCACTCACGGAAGCACCGTCACCGGTCGCCTTCCCCGTCCTCGTCCGAGGACTCCGCTCGTCGGCGGGTTGCTTGTCCCAACAAGCATTTCACTCCTGCGGAATGGGATTCATTTCGTAAGGAGGTGATGGCGATTTTTCAGTTGCAGGGCCCCGTTCCATCTTTGCCGTCAAAAGATGCCGGCAGGGAACGTGCTAAAGACACCGTTCGCACGCCTTCGGGCTCGAGCAGTCGTCGCGATCACTGGGCACCTTTTGTGGTCCCGTTCGGACAAGGTGGTTCGCTCTAGCCATGCCCGCTCCAGGTCCCGGTCCTCGGCGCCCTTGAGACCGTCGGATGCCTCTGAGGTCTTCGAAGAAGACATAGACGTCGTCAGCGCCGCTTCTGTCGACGCCTTTCGAGGAAGCTTTATCGGAGGTGCCCCGGAAACCGGTGGAAACTCCGAGAAAGGCTCTGCAGAAGTCAGTGAGGCCTGTATTTGAGCCTTTTTCTGTGCCCTCATCCAGGGATTTATTCCAGCCTCTGGATTACATCTCTGAGGTGGATGAAGGGTCTGATGAAGGTATGGTTCCTGAAGAGGTTCCTGATGAACTCCTGTCTGGGCATAGCCAGCTAGAAGACCTGTGTCAGTCCTTGCACGACACCAGTGGTCTGAGTTCGGTAGGCCTGAGCCTGGCACGCACGCCGAGTCCCCGTACCGGCGCCTTATTTCAAGGGTGACGGAATACTTGGGGTGGTCTGCACCACCAGTGGATTTTCTGCAGGATGACCTGACGGTTATCCTTGACCAAGGTCCACCAACTGACCCGGTACTGCCATTCCATATGGCCTTGCAAAGAAGGGTGGCAGCAGCTTGGACTGCTCCGGAGAGTCTCCCGGCAGTGAGCAAGTCTTTGCCGAAGAAATACCATCCAGCCAGTAGCGTCCCCAGCTACTTGACTACTCACCCCACTCGGGAGAGTTTGGAGGTGCAGGCGGCTATGGCCCCAGCAAAACGGGTGTCGTACCCTACCATCCCTCCTGATGGGGACGACAAACGTTTTAATGGCTGGGTGAAGAAAGTGTTTTCTTCAGGGGGTATGGCTTTACAGGCAGCCAACTCCGTGTGTGTTTCACTCATACTCTGTGGAATTGTTTCTCTTTGGCGGCTGAACATATTCCCGAAGGGGAGGAACGGGATGGCTTTCTTGCTCTTGTTCAGGATGGCAAGGATGCCATGTGTGAATCCGTTCAGTTGGGTCTGGACATGGCAGATTGTGTCAGCTGGTCCATGGCGGCGAGCACCGTAATGCCCAGATTTGCGTGGTTAGGGAAGTCGGGGTTTGTGTCATGATGCCTACCCCCGGGCATCCGGATCGAGTCCATCAGCCCCGGGAGCAGGCATCCAGATACTCATTAAAACCCCAACAGCCCAGGCTGGGGGCTGTTTGGATTCAGTCCTGGCAACATAGGCGCCAGGCTCATAGACTTTACTTGCCTTATGCAGACCATGCTGCAAATGAGTCCAAGCCAACGTGAGGCCTGGATGGGACCATTTTATTACAGGGACTATTTTTTTTACTCTGGTGTGGTTCTGGGGAACTTCTTACCTGCGACTACTTTGCAGGCGATTTAAACCACGCCCGAACAGCAGCTCATGCTTCGTGTTATTCTGCATCCAGCAGCGTAACGCTCAGTGTCTGCAAGTTAGCATCCAGTCTTCTGTCACTCCCGCCTCGAATCCGGAGCGCCTAGACAAAAGGAAAAGAAAGGAGAATAGGTTAGATCACGGACATTATTTGATTCCTTACCTGATTCTGGACCCAGCACATCTCCGAGCCTGGGAAGGACATTATTTCAGCACGCGTCGCTTCGCCAGCAGCAGCGCCGCCTTATACTCACCAGTCCACCGCATCTTTCAACTCGGCGCTGCCTCCATCATTTTCTTCGTCGAAACCCAGCACCTGTGGGGGAAAACAAAAGGAATAACAAGGTGAGCCAATAAAACCGACAAAGACAATCTCTTTGCCACCGTAGTCTTACCTGCTTTACCACCGGAGGTATTATTCTTTAATTCGCTGCATCTTTCTATGCCGCACCTATAAAGGGAGAGAAAACAGCAAGTTAAACTCGTGCAACTTTTACCGGACAGTGTTTGGTAATACAGACTCTTACCTGAACGCCATCAGCTGCCTCCAGGCAATATTCTTTTGGTCCCAGCTGCAACCTAACGAGGGAATGGAACAAGAGTTAACATCGGACATATTAAACTCTTTGAACTTTATAGACACTGGAGTCAATATTCCTCCGGAACTCCTCCAGTACCTTCAAACCAGTGAAGTAACTGGTATCTACGCGCCCCTGCATGCCATGCAGGATGGAGAGCTCATTTAAAAACATAAGGTGAGGGGATATCGGAGGTGATTGGTGGGGAGAACGAGAACAGTTGGGGGTTGGGTGGGTATCACTAAAGTCCACGGATGGCTAAATCCCTTTCTCCACTTGCAGGAGAATACTTCTACGAGTCCAGCAGACAAGATTAGGCGGGCCAGTCCAGACTGTCATCTCTTCACTACGCATCACGTTGGTCCGATCGACGCCCCTGTGGGAACCAGGTGAGCGTAACAGTTTGCTCCTGATGTACAAGCCCGGCTTCTCAACATGCCTTCTGATGGTGAACATCTTTTGACAGCTGACGAGAGCCTTGAGCGGTTGCAGACCTCCAAAGCTGCAGCGAAGTCGTTGAGCGCTGCAGTTCGCCAACCTCTGCCTTTTCGTCCTAGGGGACAGCAATGGAGGGGGGGGGTTCCTTTCGATATTACTCATCCTTTGGTAGATCGAGAGGAGCTGCAAGTCAAAGGGGCCACCCAGGAGTACCACAGGTGGAAAACAAGGTACTCGAGGTGCCAAGGCCACTCGGGCAGTTGTCTCTTTACCCTCAGGCACTGCCGCAGCCGCCTCAGCTCAGTCATGAGGCCATGTCCCAAGGTTCGCCGGTTGGGGAAAGGCTGGCGCAGCATCTTGTAGAATGACGTGCCATTACTTCAGATGTGTGGATTCTGGAGATCATAGCCCATTGCTACTGTCTTCCTTTCTGGCAGAGGCGTCATGACAATCCACAAGGGAATCTCTCTTTGAAGAGTCCGGATCTGCTCCTTGCACAGGAAATCAAATCCCTGCTGGGAAAAAGGCGCCATAGAACGGGTGCCTGTAGCGGAGAGGGAACAAGGGATGGTAGTCCCCTTATTTTTTGATTTCGAAGAAAGACTCAGGATTGAGACCCATCATGGACTTGCATGGTTTGGACAAGCTCCTCAGGAACGACAAGTTCAAGATGGTTACTCTCTCTCAAGTCCTCCAGGCCCTTCAACTTCAGGACTGTTTGGTGTCTCGACCTCAAGGACACTTACTTTCATGTGGCGATCCATCCCAAGCACAAGAAGTACCTGAGGTTCGCGGTTGGCGACTCGCACTTTGTTTTAGGTTGACCTCCGCCCGAGGGTTTTCACCAAGCTCATGGTGGTGGTGGCAGCGTATCTCAGGAAAGGGGGGGGGGATTCACGTCTACCCCTACCTGGACGATTGGTTGATCAGGGCGTGCTCTGCCGAGGAAGTCCTGGCTCATCTGTCAGTCACCTGCCACTCCCTTCACAAGCTGGGCTTCTCCCTCAACTTGAAGTCCCATTTGACGCCAACGCAGCGGCTCCAATACATCGGAGCAGTGCTCGACACGTCCCTGGGGCAGTGTTTCCTCCCCAGGCGAGGGCTTATCACATTCAGCAGATGGTGCACAAGTTTCAACATGCCCAGAGTCTCCCGGCGTTCGAGTTCTTGAGGTTGCTCGGCCTCATGGCATTCTGCATTCTTCTGGTGCCAGAGGCCAGGTTGCGGATGAGATCTCTGCAATGGGCTCTCAAGATGCAGCAGTCAGTCCTCCGGCAGGATGTCGGACCCCGTTCAGGTGCCGCTCTCGGTCGCCCAGGATCTTCTGTGGTGGGCCGTCGAAGGTAATCTGATGAGGGGGGGGGTCTACATTTTGGCTACCCTGGCCAGAGGTGACTATTGTTACGGACGCATCCCTCACGGGATGGGGAGCTCATGCCAACGAGTTGACAGTCAGCGATCGTTGGTCTCCGTCGGAGTCCATACTCCATATCAATCTGTTGGAGCTGAGGGCCGTCGGGCTTGCCCTGAAGGCTTTTCTGCCGACTGTGCGAGGAAAGAATGTCCTGATTATGACGGACAGTGGCCATGCACTACCTCAACAAAAGGGGGGGGGCAGGGTCACTTCCTCTGTGCAGGGAGGCGAAGCAGCTCTGGTTCTGGGCCATCCAGCAGGAAATTTTGATCTCGGTAGTTCATCTGGCTGGAGAAGAAAACGAGATGGCAGACGCTCTGAGCAGGCAGAGCGCGATCTCTCACGAGTGGGAGCTAGCTCAGGAGATTCTCCTGGAGATCTTCGCCCTTTGGGGGACTCCACAAGTGGATTTCTTCGCCTCCACTGTCACCCGGAAGTGCGAAAGGTTCTGCTTGTGGGAATTTCCTCCAGGAGGAGCCTTAGGAGACGCGTTCGTGGTGGAGTGGTCCTTCCCACTGCTGGACGCGTTTCCTCCAGTCCCCGTCATTCCGCAAGTGCTACGGAGGTTACGGAGGTTCGGTTCCCGGATGATCCTCATTGCTCCGGCATGGGCCCGGAGAGCGTGGTACCTGGACCTTTTCGACTTGTCCATCTGCCCTCCACGCTGTCCTCCCTACCGAGACAATCTGCTCTCATGGGAGGAGGGGTCAGGTTCTCCATCCAGAGGTCAGATACCTCAACCTTCACGCTTGTCTTCTGAAAGGTTGAGGTTCAAGGGTTAGGACCTCCCTGAAAACGTGATGGAGGTGTTGCTTTTCGGCCAGACGGCCGGCAACTAAGTCCCTGTACCGTTGCTGTTGGAGAAAGTTCTGCGACTGGTGCAGGGTTAAGAATGTGGATCCTTTTTCATGTGACATTCCTGTGGTTCTGTCTTTTTTGCTTTCGTTAGCCCACAAGGGCCTGCAAGTGGCTACCATTTAAGGTTACCTGGCGGCGCTATCCATATTTAAGCGCTCGTCTGAGGAGTGTTCTTATTTTAAAATTCCTTTTAATTTCTCCGTTTCTGAAAGGGCTCACTAATGTGTTTCCACCGTCACCTTTCTAGGTGCCCGGTTGGGATTTGAACTTGGTTCTAAAATTCCTAATGGGTGCTCCATTTGAGCCTTTACATTCTTGTCCTTTGAGACTGTTACCCCTTAAAACTGTATTTTTAGTTGCGGATACTTCCGCTCGCGCAGTGAGTGTGTTGCAGGCACTTTCTGTTAATCCACCCTTCACAGTGTTTCATAAGGACAGGGTTG
The DNA here is from genome assembly GCF_040938575.1 of Ambystoma mexicanum. Classification (NCBI taxonomy): domain Eukaryota; kingdom Metazoa; phylum Chordata; class Amphibia; order Caudata; family Ambystomatidae; genus Ambystoma; species Ambystoma mexicanum. Next base: position 360,770,437 of record NC_090925.1, read on the forward strand.
TCCTTAGGGTTCGTTCTTCCGAAAGTGGTGTCGGAATTTCATTTAAGCCAGAAGGTCATTCTTCTGGCATTTTATCCTCCTCTGCATCCTGGTAAGGAAGAGGAGAGGCTCCATAGGTTGGATCCTAGGAGAGCTTTAAGTTTCTACATTTCACGCATGTCCCAGGTCAGAGTGGACGATCAGCTCTTTATAGGTTACGCTGGAAGGCGATTGGGACAAGCTGTTAGTAAGCAGACTTAGTCTAGATGGATTATCTAGGCAATTTCTGAATGTTACAGCTTGGCAGGTAATGACCATCCGGTAGGCTTACGGGCCCATTCTACTAGGGGTATGGCTGCCTCTACTGCCCTGCAGAGGGGTGTTCCTATTCGTAACATCTGTGAAGCAGCCACATGGACTTTAGTCCATACTTTTGTAAGACACTACTCCCTAGATTCTATCCATGGGCAGGATCTGGCCTTTGGCAAGGCGGTCCTTTACTCAATTTGATTGGCCATTCTAAATTTCTATATTCTAAATTCTTTTCCCTCCTCCATACGTTGGTTCTGCTTTGGGAGTCTGCCATAGATATGGAATACGTCAGAGGACCCAATCCCCTCTGACGACGTATTCCATGTCGCTCCCTCCGTACCTGCCCTGCTACAGAATTTTTTATGCGATTGCAGCTTACGTTTCCGCAAGGCTTTCTGTGGTCATACTGGCAGTAGATTGGTGCCACGCGTTCTGGGGGAAAAAACTACAACTGAGGCTACGGGCGTCGTACGTCCTACTTATAAACATCCAGTGATGCCGGCTCGACGGAGGCCCTTGAGGACCGCGTAACGACATCGACGCAGGACGCAGAGGCAGAAAAAGTTCTGAAGCAGCACAGCTGTGGTGATTACCTGTCATAGATATGGAATACGTCGTCGGACCATCCTATCGAAAGAACGTTACCAGGTAAGAGCGTGACTTGTTCGTTACTCACCGTAGTGACTAACCTATTCTTAATCCTTAGTCCCCTTTCCTCCATACGTCCCACCATCCTCCCCCCACCCTCCCTAATAATACTGGTGTCATTAGGCAATGTTACATCTATTGTCGACGCGTCAGTGAGGACTGAGGTGTGGTGCCAGAGGGCGGAGTACCTCTAAATTTAAAGGGGAAGAAGGTTTTTTTCTGGTGAAAAAGGTTCTGTCTCCCGTCCCTTTGAAGGGACGCACATGCAGTATGGAGGAAAGGAAAGGGGACTAGTACATTAGTCACTACGGTGAGTAATTTATAATTTATCTTTCTGCATCAAATGAGTATGTAAAACCAATAAAATGCATTTATTTCCAAACCTTTTGGCGTGCACAAGATTTTCAAAATGTGGTGTGCACAAGATCAATCTCACTTAGTGCTAAAACATGGGAATCTGTAATATAAGCACACACATCCATACACTTGCAGTTTGGGAAACGAACACTATTTTTATTTTTTTATTTTTTATTACTTGTCCTTTAACCATTTAAAAGGTTTTTGCAAGTGGTCTTTTTGTAGTTTTGTTTTTTTCTTAATAAGTGACGGGGTTCAAAGGTCATTAATTGCTTTTACTTCCTTCCCCGCTGGCAACAGGTAGGACTCTGAAAGTTAATTAAAAGTTTGGTGTTCTTGCAGCAACCATGCTGTAATACCACACACTTCACCCCCTGCCACTGCTAGGTCATAGCCTGGGGCTATTTTGCCTGGAGAGGACCTTAGGCCTTACTCCATACTCCCCAAATTGCATGCATTGGCTATAACAAGTAGTCCACCTGCTCCCTAAGTGGACACTTTGCAACTCCCTCCTAAACCACCCAAAGGGGCCACTCTGCCCCAGGTACAGTGGCGTGGGGGCCCTACGCCGCAAATTCCAATGCTGTTAATGCTCTAGACATTGCAAAGCCCTAGGAAGCAGCTATTGGGCTACCTTCTGAGCTCAAAGTGGATGCGGTTTGCGGACCCTTCTAATTGGTACGTGGGTCCCTACAGCCAAACAGAATTTGTTTGGGACATGTTATACCCCATGGGAACAAGCTAGCTCTCCATTGAGTCGGGATGGCAACTCCCTCAGATGATGTTCGACTGGTCACCAACCAGATTGGTGCTTTCAGAGTCATGCTGGTTTTCTTTTCAGAGTCACCATAAGGGGAATTGTAGACTCATGTGACCAATGGGGTGACCAAAGTGATATATTCTGCAAAAGAATAATAAACTAACAGCCTGATTCATGGAATTATTTGCGTGAAAAATGCAGATTTGCGTGCCTTTCTGCCTGGAAATCCCTGTTTGAAGTATGGGGATTTTCAGGCAGAAAGGCGCGCAAATCTGCAGTTTTCACGCAAATAATTCCATGAATCGGGCAGTAAGTCTCAGCTCAAGTCTATTATAAACGGTTGTTAGATAGAATTTCCTTTTTGGGTGTAATTTTCCCCACTTTAGAGTCCCCCAGCACTTTTTGCTGCACTCATGGATTTTGTTTTATACCAGTTCTCCTGAATGAGTGGTAACTTTTTTTTCACACTCATTCAGTCTTTTACTCTACCTTTGGGAACCTTTTCAACCCTTTTGGTTGCCTCTTTTTTTGTAGTCCTGTTTTTCCTCCTACTTTCAATGCATCTGCAATTTATCATTGTAGGACATAGCACTTTCTCTGCAGTGTTGCTGGGGGCTCCTTGAGATGCCCTTTTTATTTTCCTTGTGATGATAAACATTAGGAAGGACGGGGGGATACTTTTTATCCTACTTGACTTGTGTATTGCGGAATCAGTACACCCCACCTTATCTGGAGTGCTGAGGGGACACAATGTATCACTTTTTCTACTTCTCCTGTAACTGTCTAGTTACAGTGACAAGTCTGAGTGGCTTGTGGCAGTGGATGATTTTCTGAAACTTGCATCACATGCTGTATTCTGAGCTGCAGTAAGGGACACATGGGGCACCCTTGTTCCAAAATGGTGCCCATCTTCCTTTTTCATCAACTCACCAACTTCTCCTTTCTTGAGCTTTCTTCTGCCGACCTAGGTGGGGGAAGTCGCACTCATTCCTTGGTATTCGCCAGGCTCCCGTTGGGAAGCCTGCCCAAAGGTGCCTTTGTGTTTGGGAGGACATGAAACTGGGAGCTCATCCAAACTCCCCAGGTCTTTGTGTTCTGGTGTATCTGCTTGGATCAGTTCTGACTGGGTGCCTGGCTGTCCCCTAGGGCAGCCATCACCCAAAGCTTCAATTTAGCATGCATACTGATTGGCTGGGTTCCTGCATAAAAGGTGAGTGTCTTGGTGCAGAAGCCAGAGTTGGCCACTGGATGCCTATAGCCACCTCCAGCGACCGCCAAAGCAGACTGAGTGGTGCTGTAGCGCCAGCCCTTTCTTTTGTGTAACGGGGAAGAACCAGACTGGACCACTTTCTCCCTTGGACTGGTAGGCCTAACTAGTCTCGAGACCAGCTACAGTTTGAACCATCCCATGACTAGCTGCAACCTTCTAGGCTTGCAATATCCAAATACCCTGGGACCTCTGGCACTGGTGCGGTGCATCGTCGTGTGGAGTGCAGTTCTGGCTGCAAACTTGTGGGCATCTGTCTTGTTCTATGGAGACTCCAGCCCGATCATAGAAGTCCCCTCTGCGAAGTCGTGGACCAAGAGAAGGAACAAAGTCTGTCGGGTGACCACTGTCGCTGCTACAAAGCCTGTGTTGAGGCTCCACAACCAAGTGTTGCAAAGCTAGTCTGCTGGGCGCTATTTGCTAACCTAAAGCTACTCTTTGATATTTGCCTGTTTCTCATCTTAAGGTCTGCTATTGAACAGAGTATTGCTGCAGAATATGTCCTACTGCATATATGTGTGAAACTTTACTTACCCGAATTGTATTTTGAGTTTAACATTGCCCCAGTGTATATAATAAATCCTATTTTCTCCAGCATGGGGTCTGGCATGGATTCACATGCTCATGAATATTCCCCGTCGTCAGGCTGGGAATCCTCGGTAAAGAAAAAACCAGTATCAGTTTCTGATCTGTCTTTCGTAGTAATAACCAATCACTGGTCTCTGCGTCATACTGACCACAGCCAATGACTGCCCTCTACCTAAGCACCGCCTCTGGCAGCCATCTTCAGATTTTTACCGCACGTTCATGTGTTGGGATCCTCGTGCTATTGCTCTCGAGCGTTAGTGCTTTTTTTTGCGCTTTTTCACAAAAAACTTCAATTCTTTCGGTCAAAAGAGCCTCAAGCTCCACTGATCCTACATCCGATCAACGGGGACCCGTGTCGGATTCATCTGTGCCCCTCAAGGGTGAAGATTTCGTCGAGCTACACTTCGGAGGACTCCAGAAGCTTCTCAGGCCCGGTCTCGGAGATGGCCCAGGAGAAGGGAAGCTCGACGCCCGGAAAGCTGTTCAGGGTCTGCCCTGGATGCCAGCTGCAGAACGTCTTTAAGGAAGACGAACACTCTTTCTGCCTTTACTGCCTTCATGAGGACAAAACGCATGTGGAGAAGGACTGTGCGTTTTGCGGCAACATGTCGGAACGGACCATGAAGGACCGTCATCAACGTCTCGCCAACTGGCTGGAGGGTAAGAGCCCGTCTGGCGAGAAGAAGAAGAAATCCGAGCGGTCTTCTAAGACCTTTGAGGGCGCCCCGGCGACGGGGGCCCAACATAAGGCCAAGCACCGCGAGTCCGCTGGCACCGGGAGCGCCGAACGGTCGGGCTCTACGGGCGCCAGGCAGGGCGCACCCTCCCCGGCACCATCAACCACGAGCCAACGCTCTGGGTCGGGTAAGAGGAAGGCCGAGCACCCGGCGAAGCTCCTGGAGAGGCCCCGGTCGAGCTATAAGGCAGAGGAGGAGCGTGGCAGTGCCCCCTCCCTCAAGGATAAGGCGGTGAGCGCACCTAAGGTGGTGAAGGCCTTGATCCATCCGACCAAGCCCTCTATCGAAACGGTCGCGGCGGCCCTGGCTCAGCCTGTGGAGGCTGCGCCAGTGGTGGCGACCTCAGGGCCCAGAATCTCCCTGCCTCCTCGGAGGGAGTCTTCTTTTGTGCCCATCGATAGGACCCCCGTGAAACCCTCCGTGGGGAAGAAGGGGGGGCAGGGCGTCGTCGTAGATTCGGCCTCAACCTCAGAAGAGGAGCTGATCGAGGTCTTAAGCCACGGCCTAGGCGTGGAACAAGGCCAGCCCGTCGGAATGGACCCCGACGCGGGTGACGACGACGACATCGTCGAGGATACCGACGGGGGCCCCTGCTCGCCCGTCGGATTCCCCTCTGCCAGCGCCGCGAGACAACTCGGCGGCCATTTTGTTGGCCATACAGTCCTTATGCACCGAGATAAGGACGAGGCTACCGTTACCGACGGAGGAACCTCTCCCGTCGGGGGATCCAGAACCGGGACCTTCTGGTGTTCCCCCTACCAAGAAAAGAAGGATCCATCCACCACCTCCTTTTCAACCGTCGCGCCCCGTCCAGCCCTCCTCCCCGTCCACCCGAGGGGATGATACGGGGACTGACACGGCAGCGACGGGTACGGACGACGAGGCATACGACGAGGATTTTCCGTCGTCGCCCCCCACCAGGGCTTCTCCGCCCGACGAGATCGGATCTTTCCACTCCATGATCTCCAGGGCTTCCGAGCTTTTCCAACTCTGCCCTGAGGAGAAGAAAAAGGAAGGCTTCCTTTATCAGCGGCGCGAGGCCAAGAGGAAGACGGTCCTCGCAGTGCCTCTGTTGGACGACATTTGGGATGAGGGCCTTTCCCTCCTCAAGAACCCTTCCACTACGCCAGCTAGAAGAGACCGGTACGAGAAAAAGTACCGGGTCCCGGACACGGCCCCCCTATGCCTCCGGGCGCAGCCTACCCCGGACTCCGTCGTCTCCGCGGCAGCCAGGAAGAAAGCGGGGGGGGGGTGCGGCCTCCACATCGACTTCCCCGCCGGACGGCGAGGGAAAGAAATTGGATGCTATGGGACGTAGAGTCATCTCGTCGGCAGCGACGACGATTAAAGCGGCCAACGCCTTGGCTATCGTGGCCCGCTACGACAGGGAGCTCTGGTACAAGATAGCTCCCCTGCTGGATTTTCTGCCGGACGACAAGAGGGCGGAGGCCCTGGAGATCCTCCAGGAAGGTGAAGTGGCTTCGGACCACGCCATCACCGTGGCGACGGACATCGCCGACACTGGGTTCCGCCAGCTGGGCAACGGCGTTTGCCTTCGACGTCGTGGATGGCTCAAAGCTACGGACTTTCGGCAGGACGTCCAGACCAGAGTCCTGGACATGCCCTTCGACGGGAACAACCTGTTTGGGAAGACAGTGGACGATTCCCTTCAGGCCATCAAGGCGGATACTGAGACGGCCCGGGCCCTTGGAGTCCTGCAGCAACGACGGACGCCCTTTCGGAGCGGCGGAGGCAAGGGCGCCTCCAAAGGTTCCGGCGGCGGTTTCGCTTCCTACCGTCAAGCGGCCCGCTCGTCGTCGCAAGAGGCCTACAGAGGACGAGGCAAGTCTAGCGGACCCCGCCGTCGTCGCCAAGGAGGTCAAGGCGGCAAGGCCGCGTCCAAGCAGGATTGAACCGGCCGTGGGGTCGGGCCCCCACCGAAGCACCCCGGTGGGAGGCCGGCTGGCGGGCTTCGTCAGCGTGTGGGAGTCCATCTCCACCGACCGTTGGGTGCTGGACGCCCTGGCCCGGGGCCACGCGCTCGAGTTTCAAAGAAGGTGCCCGCGCGTCCCCCCCGTGGTCAGGAAAGAACTTCACGTCCCTCAACTTCTCCTGGAGGTAAAGGCGATGCTCAGAAAGGGCGCCATCGAACTCGTCCCAAAGAGGCTTTGGGGCTCCGGAGTCTACTCGCGATACTTCCTCGTGAAGAAGAAGACGGGAGGATGGCGCCCCATCCTGGACCTGCGACGGCTGAACAAATTCATCAAGGCGCAGAAGTTCCGGATGGTCACCCTCCAGCACGTCCTGGGTCAACTGGAGGAAGGAGACTTCCTATCGTCGTTGGATTTGGAGGATGCCTACTTCCACATTCCCATCCTAAAGGGGCACCGAAAATTCCTCAGGTTCGTGGTCCAAGGGCGTCATTACCAGTTCAAAGCCCTTCCCTTCGGACTACGGTCGGCACCCAGGGTATTCACCAAGTGCCTCGCACCGGTGGCGGCGCAGCTGCGCCGCGAGGGGATTCACGTCTACCCCTACCTGGACGACTGGCTCATCCGCGCCAAGACGAAGGAGCTCGCCGTGGTCCACACGGCAAGGACCGTCCAACTCCTCACGGACCTGGGATTCTCCGTGAACTACGCCAAATCCCACCTGGTGCCCGCGCAAGTCGCACTGTTTCTGGGAGCGAGGCTCGACACAGTGTCCCTTCTGGCCTCCCCGTCGGAGGAGAGGACCAGGACCATCTTGGGCAAGGTGCAACGGATGTTGGTGGCCGACGCGGCCAAAGTGAGATCCATCAAGTCCCTCCTCGGGATGATGTCTTCCTGCATCTACCTCATTCCCATGTGCAGGCTCCGGATGCGCCCGTTGCAAGAATTCCTGGATGCGCGCTGGATCCAGACGACGGGCAGCTTCGAGGAAAGGATCAAGCTCGACGAGAATTTCCGACGAGCGATACGGTGGTGGGGCACCCGCGCGCATCTGACGGCGGGCATGGACTTCCAGACCCCAGCCCACCAGGAGACTGTGACCACGGATGCCTCCCTGGAAGGGTGGGGAGCGCACACCGAAAATCTGCACGCAAGGGGACTCTGGCTCCCGACGGAGAAGTCCCTGCATATCAACGTCCTGGAGCTCCGTGCAGTGTTTTGGGCCCTCAGGTCCTTCCTTCCGTCCCTCAAGGGCAAGGTGGTGAGGATCTTCACCGACAACACCACCACCATGTTTTACATCAGGAAACAGGGCGGAACCAGGTCCCCAGCGCTGTCCAAGGAGGCGCAGGACCTGTGGCATTGGGCCGTCGCCCAAGGGATTTTTCTGGTGCCGTTTCATCTGGCAGGGATAAAAAACACCATCGCCGACTCACTCAGCAGGGAGCTGCGCTCGTGCCACGAGTGGGAACTACGGCAGGATCTGGTGGATCGCCTCTTCCGACGGTGGGGCACATCCCAGATCGACCTGTTCGCGACGGCGACGAACACCAAGTGCCGGAGGTTCGCCAGCAGGTTTCCCCAGACGAGGAGCATGGGCGATGCTTTCTCGTTCCCCTGGGAGGGCCTGTTCCTCTACGCGTTCCCTCCCTTGCCTCTGCTAATCCGGCTCGTCAACCAGCTCAAGAGGTCACGGTGCAGGATGATCCTCGTCGCACCTGCGTGGCCGAGGCAGATATGGTTCCCGGACCTTCTGGACTTGTCAGCGTCCCCGCCGATCAAGCTGCCGGCGGACGCGGATCTACTCTCCAGGGAAGGAGGCGCCATCCTCCACCACGACCCGAAGTCGCTGACCTTGCAGGCCTGGCTCCTGCAGCGCTAGAGTTTGGAGGATACGACATACCGGCCGATTGCAGAGAGGTTCTTGCAAAGGCCAGGGCGTCCTCGACTCTTAAATGCTACGGACACAAATGGAAGAGGTTCTCTGTCTGGTGCCACGCACAGAAGATTAACCCTCTACGGATTACGGCTCCCCAAGTACTGCCGTACCTGCTGACGCTGGCCAAGGCTGGTTTGGCACACGCGTCCATCAAGATTCATCTTGCTGCGATCTCCCGATACACCAGAACCACGGGGCGGACGTCCTTGTGGTCTCATCGTCTGGTGAAAGAGTTCATGAAGGGACTGTTCAGATCGTTCCCGCCGGTGAAGGCTCCGGCCCCGGCGTGGGAGCTCAACGTGGTGCTGACCAAGCTCATGGGACCTCCGTTCGAGCCTCTGCACTCGGCCCCGTTGAAGTTTCTATCGTGGAAAACAGCTTTTCTTGTGGCCATCACCTCCGCACAACGAGTGGGAGAGATCCAGGCCCTTTCCTGCAAGGCCCCGTACTTGACTTTCCACGACACGAGGGTAGTGCTCAGGACGCACCCCTCCTTCATGCCCAAGGTACCGTCGGACTTCCATCTCAACGAACCCTTGGTGTTGCCTGTGTTCTTCCCGTCGCCTTCGTCGCCGGCTGAGAGGACTTTGCACTCGCTGGATGTAGCTAGAGCGCTGAAGTTCTACGTGGACCGCACGAAGGGTTTTCGGAAGACGTCACAACTCTTTGTGAACTTTGGACCTGTCAATCAGGGGAAGGCTATCTCGAAGGCTTCCATCTCCAGATGGCTCTCCGGCTGTATCATGTACTGTCACCGGTTGGCAAACCGACCGCTGCCTGGCCGTCCGAGAGCCCATTCCACCAGAGCGATCGCAGCTACCACGGCGTTCCTATCTGGTGTGCCCCTGCTGGACATATGCAGGGCTGCTACGTGGAGGTCGACGCACACCTTCACGAAATTCTACTGCGTCGACCGGGATTCCAGGGAGGAGTCCAGGGTCGGCCAAGCAGTGCTGCGCAACCTGTTCGCCTGAGGTGAGCCTGGTGAGGAGGTAAGATGCTTAATGTTGAGTTGATGTGATGCTTAATGTTGAGCCTTTGCCACCTCCCGTGGTTGTGCATGTGTACTGCTATGTATTCTTTATTCATGAGCATGCGAATCCATGCCAGACCCCATGCTGGAGAAGGAACAAGTTACTTACCTGTAACTGTTGTTCTCCAGCATGGGTCTGGCATGGATTCACATGCGAACCCTCCCGCCTACCCCTCTGCGGCTCTTCACTTGGTCATACTGCCACTTCACGTGCTTCCAAATCTGAAGATGGCTGCCAGAGGCGGTGCTTAGGTAGAGGGCAGTCATTGGCTGTGGTCAGTATGACGCAGAGACCAGTGATTGGTTATTACTACGAAAGACAGATCAGAAACGAAACTGATACTGGTTTTTTCTTTACCGAGGATTCCCAGCCTGACGACGGGGAATATTCATGAGCATGTGAATCCATGCCAGACCCATGCTGGAGAACAACAGTTACAGGTAAGTAACTTGTTCCTTATGTATCTACAATGTGTGCTTCCTTAACTATTCGTGTACTCCAAAGTCTTTGTACTCACCTTCAGCTCTCCCCCCTCCTAGACTAAGCCTAGCTGCTCGACAATAGCTACCAAACCTTTTGGGTAGTTCAGACCAGACCCAAGAGTTGGAGCCCTGTACATCTAAGAGCGACTCTACTACATTCCTACCACAAGTGGCTTTTAGTAAAACTCTACAACAATGGTTGACAGTCTGCATTGCCATTGGTGGGTTTTATTATTGAACGGTGGTAAAACACATCAGTGTACAACCTGTATAACATTTCAGGAGGCAATACATATATGTACACGGTTTATTGGATCCGATTAGTTTTGGATTTTTCTCCTTCGCCTCTGCATCTCCTCCATCTCACCTAATAGTGTGAATTTAGGTCAACTACTGGCCCCTGGGAGACCCATGCCTTTAGTAGCCCTGCCTAACCCCTGTATCTCCCCCTAACAGAACACTGCTTGTGGCCACTTCTAGGTGTGCAAAGCAATTTTAATTGGAATGGATTGTGTCCTCCCACATATTCCTCATCTTAGATATATCCTTACCAGCAGCAATGCTGAAGGTAAGGATATATCTAAGATGAAGAATACGTGGGAGGAACATCCAATCGAAAGAACGTAACAGTTGGTAAGTAACTTGTTCTTCTCACTAGTACGCATCACCCTGGAATCCCAAAGTTTTCAGTCACCCACCACTCCTCAACCATCAACCCTGAGGACAGGCCTGGATGTGTGCTCTGGTATAATTATATTCATATGTGTATTCCCTTCCTTTTAAGGACATGAAAGCTAGAGCAAAGAATCCCAGATGTATATGGGGCAACTCAGTCAAACGTAAAAACACCTGTGACCCAATGGCTTGCAGCCACCACTTACCACTACTTCTTGCACACACTTTCCAGTCAGACATGTAAGTAGCGGAAAACCAGCTTTCCCTTCTCTGTGCAGGGTGTATGCAGGGTGTATGCACCCCACCACTGTGACTCTATACTCCTTACACAGAAACGGTTAATGAAGCTTGCGAAGTCAGCAGGTCTGTTTTCATAATTAGTTTGTCAATTCCTCTCCTGGGTCCCTCACTCATGCCTGAATTCTCCTGGGTGCCTCACTCATAGCCTCTCTCCAGGGACCTTAGTGACTAGCCATTGACCCACATAATGCTAGTTTTCCTTTGATTGTAATTGGAGTCTACCACTCGCCAATGGAGGTGGGGGGATTCTTAGGGGATCCTAACTGGTAGCCTTATGACATAGGCTGTATATTACGACACTGAACAGAAAAAAAGTCTACCTCTCTCAGCCAAATCGCTAACTGACCACAGAAAGCTCCAACTTCCCTATCCATTTACAAGTCCCAAGTCATTGGCTGCAGTTTGTCACCCAGTTTCTAAGTAATAGCTACTCCCAGTCTCCTAGGGGACACCAGACTGCCCTCTGCAGACCAACACCCCTCGCCACAGTTCAGGACAAGTCAACCAATAAGCAGTCAGCTGGACCTCACACCAGGAACTATGAAGTTGAGAGTTGAAAAGACAATTGTAAACGTCGCTGTTGGTCGCTCCAACTACTGATAATGGAACATGCATTGGCGTACAAACTGAATCTTCTCCCACATTCCACTGTCTTAACAAGCCTGTTAAGATGAAGGGGATGATTTTGGGAGGGCCCCTATTATGATGAACAGGGAAGACCGAGTTTAACCAATCCCAATCAATCAAGGTAAGGTAGCAGAACGGCAGACTTGGTCTCAGGAAGGGTGTGCGAGTGGTCTAAGGCTACAGTGAGTCCACACTGAGCAATACTCAGTTCAGACACGCAAGTATAAACATCTACAGTAGTTTTAGGCCTTTAAAATACAAACTAAGCAAGCAAAATCTCGAACACCAAGAAAACAGATATATTCTTGTTAGGGGAGCTTTCCTAAAGTCCTACTTGTAGTAAGACTTTAGTAAGCTATCCCAGTGGTTTGTAGATCTCCAACTCTTTAGTATCAGTCTACTAACGGAGGACCTTGGTAGAGTGGCAGAGCAGTCAGGCCTATTTTAAGAGGAAGATGTGAGCTGTAGATAAGTACACAGAACCTTAGCTAGACATGCCCATCAAAAAAACTCTTACACTTATAATGTATATAAAATTATAGATTTATTATATATACACACACCAGAATCACTTTAAATACTTTAGACGTTTACACTAGAACACCTCGGAATACTTGATGATACACTTCGGACACTTTCACTTTTGTGTTTGTTTGCGGTAACATTTGTAGCAACGTTAGAAAGTGAAAAGACAATGTTATTGTATTATCGCTTATTACACGCACCTGCAGTTTTTAACAGTTCATATGGTAATACATTTACTGTGCAAACACATATAGTAAAGTCACTTTAAGGGAGGAAAATGGTTAGTGTGACATTAGCTTGGTTCCAGGTTCTAGAGAGGGTTGTTTTGCACAGCAAGAAACCCAACCCTGCTAAAGGCAGTACGGAAAGGGCTCAGTCTTAACAAGCAGCGGAATATGAAGAGTTCTAGAGGATTTCTTCCAGTCTGTAGTGTTACAGAAGCAGCAAGTTAAAAACAAATGAGGGAGACCTGTAAAAGGACTTGACGAAGGGACACTAGCAGCGGCTTGAGTCTGAGGTAAGTTGCGGTGCCCCTGGACACCACTAGGTGCACTCAACACTCTGGAGCGACTTCTTGTATCAGGTAAGCAATACCTTTTTCCCCACAGTACCTTAGGTTTGAAGTAAATGTTTGTGCTGGATATTCCAGCTCTGGACCCGACCTACGGATTCCTTATTCTGATGACTGAAGGCAGGACAATGGACGGAATCTCTCAGAAGCAGTGTCGAGGGAGGACCTGTGGCACGACTGTCGGCAACTTCTTGGTTCACTCTGCGGTTTTGGCACCTTTTCTGCAGCACCAACAGAGGACACAGATCGTCAGGTCAATCTTCCTGCAGTCTTGCACTCTGGTGAAGGGGTCTGGGCGAGTTGGATCGGATCTCTGGAGTTTCCTTATGGGTTCAGCAAAGATTTGGATGGATTTGGCCTTTCCACGACGATGCACTTGAAATGGGCAGCAGGTCTCCTGGTATTGGGGCTCCACAGCTCTGGAAACTCCTAGGACCTTGGGAGATGGCTCAATTCAAAGTTCGTCTTGGAACTGGTTGTTGCCTTCACACAAAGAATAATGTTCTTGTTGTAATTGAAGCACTTTTAAAAGTGTTTTCAAAACCCGACGCTTGTAGAGCGAGCATCAGAATTTTCAGGCGGGATTGAGCCCAAGACTAAAAGTGCTTCATTTACAACAAGAACATTATTCTTTGTGTGAACCATAATGACACATTAAAGGCACGGATTTGAAAAAGGCGCAGGTTGTACGCCGAAACACGTGTCATCCAAGAGGGGCTGAAAATTCTAAATAAAAAACTTTATAAAATACAACAGAACTTTTGGATTTGTCATTCATAGCAAAAGAAATACACCAGTAATTTATCTTGGCGCAAATAAGTACAGGCACAGTTGGAACTTTTCCTACTGTTTACAAACGGAGTAGAAGAACTCAGTGTCTCCGTAGTGACCTACACTCATGCGACAAAGAACCAACCACAAAAGACAAAAACCCTAAAAAGGCTAATAATCACCAAGTAACGCCGATTTGGTTGCGAAGGTACAGGCCTATATCTCAAAGTTCCTCAATGTTAGAAAACTGTTTCATAAATGAACTTTAAAGACTTTTATCTCAACAGCAAGACTTGGTAAAAATGTTTCTTTTAAGAATTCACTGACACCTTGGGGACAAAGATGGGAGAATATGGCGGATTACAGGAACAGCCTCCATGTTGCAAATGCAAATTCTTGTACATGCATCCCTGATGATCATCCACATCCATGTATTAAGTTATTGAATTGTGAGTAATATGAATCCCATTGAAAAGCGTGAAAAACTGGTAGGCCGAAACAAGGTCTAATGTACTGGAGGATCGGACTGCAATGTGCTGCACAAAATATGTAATCTGTGTATATAATTTGCTAAGATTGCAATTGTATAAATGTATGTTGGTGGCAAAATCGGATTTTGACTAAAATAACTGTGGGAGATTTTTGGACATTGTTAAACTCGCACCATAAATCTGACATAATTTTTCTGAAATCCAACCGAGAGCGAGGCGGGAACTATCACCCTTGTCCAATCTTGTTGTTAGAGGCAGGTTTAGTTAAGCCTGCCCCAGTCATATACTGTGATGTCATTAGGCATTATAAATAAGAGTCCCTGACAAGACTCTAGCGACAGGCACAGACAGACCCTCTTCCTGATTTTCCTGCGCCGGCCTCCTGTTCCATCCATCCAGACTCCAGATCCCAACTGCAAGGCCAAAACATTGCTAATCCTGCTTCAGCAAGCCCTAAATTCTGAAAACCACTAAAATTCCCAAATAACCAAGGGGAAAGCTGTGGTGTTTTTGGGAAGCATCCTGATGTCACAACTCGAGATCCATGTAGACTAAGAATACCTCCGTCCCCAAGCACCGGTCAGAGAGATATTGTATACTCCCTGATCAGTTAATAGGGCCACAGATGACGGAACAGGAAGCACCAGAATTCCACGTGGCTGCAAGGAAAAAGGCAGGTGAATGAATATATATATATATATTTCTGAGGCTTGTGGAATCTGCTTAGATCACATGCTGTGCATAGGCCGACATCTAGTGGAAGCTGCAGAGTATTACAGTTTGTTTTTCGAAACTCGAAAATGGAAAATGGGCGTCGACACAGGCATGCCAGTAATACTATCCCTAGTGTGACGTCCACTGTACCCAAGATCCCTCACGCGTCTGGATCCTCAGATTGTTTTTTTCCGCCATACTGGTCGGAAGCATCTTGCGGAGTCCCCTGGCCTTAGCCATACTTTTGCTTATTATTGAAGTTTAAAATTATTTATTAACATCCTTCCCCACCCCAACGTCGACACTCGACGACGGCTGGAGAAGACATCGACCGTCGGCTGCTGCACAACGGATCTGGGCCTCGGAAGGCCGCTGGCCTCGGCCCGGGCCTAGTAGGCCGCTGGCCTCGGCCCTGCAAGTAGGGAGAGTGGGGGGTGGTACATACTCTTCACTCTTGGTATATAGGTACACCGTATAGGTACACCTTATATATTTCCTACACTTACCAGCCCGCTGCCTCAAGGTGCGTATGGAGGGTACCCCTTTCCAATTCTGCCCCAAGTGCAACCGCAAATACCCTTGGGTCGATAGGCACGCCACGTGCAATCTCTGCTTGCCGAGGGACCACCCCGAAGCGAACTGCAGAGCGTGTAGTAGGTTTAAGACTAAGACACTTAAGGACCGTTCGACAAAGCGTTGGGCCCACCACGCCAGGCAGGCGGCCATGGCAGCGGAGGGCGCCTTCAGTGATGGCAGCGACGCCGTACTTTCGGACGGCGAGGGCATTACGGCGTCGAAAGACTGCCGAGCGCAGGTCCCCGACCTCGGAAGGTTGTCCGGCAGGGCGGCTATGGGGGAAGACCCCCGGCGACGCAAGCGCTACACACCCTACACACACTAAGCACACTAAGTCAGACCGAATCTCGACGACGTCGACTTCTCGGAAAGAGGCACAGATAGAACGGTCCGACTCGGTGTTCTCTGGGCGCTCTCGATCGAGATCGCCTCATGACGCAAGGCAATCATCAACTCTTGCCAAGAGTGCCTCGCTCCCTAGATTAACGGAAGTTCGATCGTCGGGAGACGAAGACGACTTCCACCCCCAGGCCGCGCTCCAGGAGACCGAGGCCGCAGTTAACACCAGCAAGGCCCCACGCTTGAAACACACAGATACCTCCCCAGACCCTCGACGACAGCCGTCGAAAGTCTCTGGGGCCTCCAAGGGGCAGGGAAAACCTTTTTCCACGCATGGGGAGGGGGGGAAACAGCGGAAAGCACAGCCTTCCACTCCTGTAAGACCATCCTTCCACCCTAAGCAGACAGACAAACACAAATCTACTGGGACATCAACATCCAGCAAGGGTACCCCTAAGTTGCCTACTAAAGTCACTACTAAAGTCATACCCTGTTCCAAAGAATGGTCCAGTGAAGACATAGACAGGGTCATGTCAAGGATGTCTTCCTTAGCTGATTTTTATGAAAAAAACCCAGAACATTTCCTTTCGTATGACCCTCAAGGGGCCACACCCTCAGGCTCCCCTGATCCTATTCCCCTAAGTAAAAAGGCCCGGTTCGAAAGACCTGAACCCTTCGAGGTGCAGCCTTACTCTACTCCATACTCTACTCCACACCAGGAGTTTGAAATTATGGAGGAACAAACCGGGACTGAATACTATGCGGATGATGAGGACCTGGAGGAGATAGAAGATGAGCAGGAAATTTACAGAGTAGATTCCCCGGTAGAGAGCGAAGCCCCAGTTACCGACTCGCCAGTTGATAACCAGCCCCTCCTTAATGAAGTTCTCGCTCGCGCAGCAGAACATTTTCACATCGACAACCACGGTGTACAGGAGGAAAGGGACTTCGCAGAAGAGTTGGTGGGAGAGAGGAGGCCGGTCGCTCAGACCATCCCTATCCTTAAATCCATCCAACGTAGAATAGATCCATCCCTGGTGAATCCTAACCTCACCAGAGCCGTCAACCCCAGAGTCGAAAAACTTTTTCGGGCAGCCCAGTCTGACCCTCTTTATATAAGAGGACATCTCAAACCAGACTCCCTAGTGGTTACCAACACTCGGAAGAGGGCTGGGACACCCTTATCGTCGTCAGAAGCTCCTCCCGACAAGGAGAGCAAAAAACTGTACGGGTTTGGCAGGAAGGTAGCCTCAACGTCCGCCTACCAAGCAAGGATTGCAAACTCCACCACCCTGTTGGCAAGTTACAACTGCCATCAATGGGAAGAGGTGGCGGCGCTCATAGCCTCTGCTCCGGAACCGTTAAAGGGCCAGTTGGCTCGGATCTCGGCAGAAGGGAGAGCCGTGTCTGGTTGCATATTAAAAGCAACTTTCAACGCCGCGGACAACGCAGGAAGATTGATAGCAGAAGGTACTGTTATCAAGAGACATGCGTGGTTACGGCAGTCGGGGTTCAAAACAGAAACCCAGGCTTCATTAATAGACAAGCCGGTGGAACCCGATCTATTGTTTGGGAAAGCGGTCGAAGACGCACTTAAGAATGCCAAGGACGAATACGAGACTCTCAAATCCCTTGGCCAGCTTACCAACAAACCCCCTAACCAGAGGGGGAACAGTAATTTTCGTCGCCCAAGCGGCCAAAATTCACAAAGAGGCAACTATGCCCAAGGACAGGGTACACAATGGAACAACAACCAGCAGTCTACCCAAAGTTACGGCAGGGGTAACAAGAGAGGTCGTGGAAGAGGCAGAGGCAGCCCCAACAAGGGAGGTGGCACGCCTCCACCAAAGCAGTGACGCTCAGTTCAGGGTCCCTTCTCACGCAACCCCAGTAGGGGGACGCATTTCCAACTTCACCCAGGCTTGGGAAGGGATCACCTCAGACAGATGGGTGCTGTCAACAGTGTCCACAGGATATTGTATAGAATTACTGCAGCGTCCCCGGAACCCCGGAACCACCAGGACACCAGGTAAACAAGGGTATCTATTCAACTTACTTCCTTGTGCCAAAGAAAGATTTGACAATGCGCCCAGTATTGGACTTGCGGCCTGCCAACAAGTATGTCAAGCCCCAAAAATTCCGTATGACCACGCTACAAGAGGTAATCCCCCTCCTAAAAAAGGGGGATTACATGGCAACCTTGGATATGAAAGATGCTTATTTTCATATTTCCATGCTCCCAGCGCACAGAAAATACTTGCGCTTCAAGGTGGACAGTCTCCACTACCAATTCAAGGTACTGCCCTTCGGGATAGCTTCAGCACCAAGGGTATTCACCAAGGTACTGGCGGTGGCAGCTGCACACCTACGCAGGGAGGCAATCCCAGTGTACCCTTATCTGGACGACTGGCTCATAACGGGGGAAACCCCAGGAATTTGCAGATCAAACATTCAGAGGACTATCAACCTCCTCCACGAATTAGGCTTCTCTATCAACGAGAAGAAGTCAAGTCTGGTGCCAAGCACCTCAAAACAGTTCCTAGGAGCAATCCTAGATACTCAGAAAGGGTTGACCTTCCCTTCGGAAGAGAGAATTCGGAATATACTACTGCAAATTCCACATTATCAGTCCGGTCAACAAATAACGGTACGCAAAGCAATGCGGTTACTGGGCATGATGGCGTCATGCATTTACCTGGTCCCCCATGCGCGTCTGCGCATGCGTCCCATGCAGGAATGGTTGGCGAAACAGTGGTCTCAGGCAAGTGGTCAGTGGGACGATCTAGTGGTCGTTTCGCCAACACTCGTACAGAGCTTACACTGGTGGACAAGAGAGAATCTCGCAAGGGGAAAACCCTTTTACGATCCAGAAGTGCAGGCAGTGGTGACTACAGATGCATGCCTGACTGGGTGGGGAGCTCACCATCTCCACCACACAGCTCCGGGTCTCTGGTCTCACTCAGTAGCCAAGAACCACATCAATCTGCTAGAGCTTCTGGCAGTATTCCGAGTGCTTCGGGCATTCGAGCCCCATCTGCTAAACTTGTCGGTGCAGATCCGGACGGACAGCACGACAGCCATGTTCTATTCACACTTTTACTCAGCATTACTGCATTGACACTCATTCCAAGACAGATACACAAGTGGGACAAGCGGTTCTAAGACACCTGTTTGCTCATGACCCTTCTCACATCCCACCTCCTTCTGGTACTGCTCGCTAATCTATGCACAGCATGTGATCTAAGCAGATTCCACAAGCCTCAGAAGGGATACATTACTCACCGTAATCGTATTTCTGATGCTTGTATCTGCTTAGATTCACATGCGACCCACCCTTCCTCCCCTCCGAGAGAAGGCGCATGATTGCTTGTAGTCTTACCTTTCTGTCTATCTGCTTGGATTATCTGTACTCGCGCTACTCCTCATGCTTCCTCATGTCAGAAAAAATACAATCTGAGGATCCTAGACGCGTGAGGGATCTTGGGTACAGTGGACGTCCCACTAGGGATAGTATTACTGGCACGCCTGTGTCGACGCCCATTTTCGAGTTTCGAAAAACAAACTGTAATACTCCGCAGCTTCCACTAGATGTCGGCCTATGCACAGCATGTGAATCTAAGCAGATACAAGCATCAGAAATACGATTACGGTGAGTAATGTATCCCATATATCTCTATATATATATATATATATATATATATATCTCTCTCAAAAAACTCAGTGTACAAGCAAGGAATATAGAGATGGCAATACAGCACCTACCCGTGGGTTGACTGGTACATGTATACCTGAAGGGTGATGTATTGTTAGATATCCCTCTTACTTGGTGCTGGCATGTCCCCCTTAGGATGGTGTAGCAGTGTGCGGAAGGACACAAGTTTGGCAGGA
This sequence comes from Ambystoma mexicanum, assembly GCF_040938575.1. Taxonomy (NCBI): domain Eukaryota; kingdom Metazoa; phylum Chordata; class Amphibia; order Caudata; family Ambystomatidae; genus Ambystoma; species Ambystoma mexicanum. The sequence continues at coordinate 360,789,948 of NC_090925.1, forward strand.
GGCTAAAGGCACTGCAGGCGGGGGTCACCCATAGGCAAAGTCCTATACTTTGTTTGGTCGTATAGGATTGACCTCGAGTCCTCCCTTGAAGCAGGTAATCACTCAGAACATGAAGCGGACACTATGAGCAATTGTTCATAGCTGAGAGAGAGCAAGGTAACCAAATGGGTAGGTAGAAGTCTGTTATGGAAGTGCCGAGGTCTGTATCCGTGCGAGCAAGACAGCGAGGTGTAGAAATCCAACAAGGGTAATCCAAAAAGAAGTCCGAAGTCCGTAAGAAAAGTTCCTGATAATCCCGGGAACCAAACCAGAAGAAACACAGCACGCTGGAAACAGCTGAGAAGCGTTGAATGTGGCACAAGGGCGTTGTTTATACTGTTGCCATGGAAGCACGTTGACGCAGTTGAATCAGTGCTGACGTCCTATGCGAGCGTAGCTGTGTCGTGGAGGAGCGCTCTGATTCTCAAAGGTAAACGCCAAAGCGGACCCAGTCGCCATGACCACCGCTTGTGAACGGATCGCGGAGTACACAAGTCCTGGTGTGCCTGTCCACCAACTTGTTTGTCCTTGTTGGTGTGCCTAAGCTTAAAGTGAGGATTGGGTGAGTGTATGGACGTGTTCCTGATCTCGGTGCGCTGTGTGAATATGGCTCAGGCCAGTAGGCTGAAAATGCGTGACAGAGCCCCCCCTCTGCTCCCCCAAAGGCCCACGACCCCATGGGCAAAGAGGATAAGCCCGATGAAAATGGGATACCAGGATCGGGGCATGCACATTAGAAGCTGGCTCCCAGGACCTCTCCTCAGGACCAAAGCCCATCCAGTCAATCAGATAATGCAAACGCCCCCTGATGAAACGAGACCCGAGGATCTCATTGACTTAGTATTCATCAGGGGAACTACTCACAATGGGAGCAGGCGGCAAAACGATCCGGGTGGAGGTATGAAACACGGGATGGATATGCCAAGAACTTGGTAAGGACAAGCGATGGGTAACGGCATTGATCACTCTGGACACCCTATAAGGACTCACAAAACGGGGCAACAACTTCCTACAACCAGGGATACAGAGGTGTCGGGTGGAGAGGCAAACCCTATCCCCGAAAGCATGAGGGGGTGCTGTAGCGCGTTTCCTGTCAGCAGCCAGGCGCATAGCTGTCTGGGCTTCACAGAGGTGAGTGATAGTTTGCCCATGGATCTGGCGTAAATCCCTAAAACAGGAATTGGTTGCAGGTGTAGATGATGCAGGTAAAGCAGGGAAGGGCAGGACCCGGGGATGTTGACCATAGAGGACATAGAATGGGAAAACCCAGTCGAGGCATGGGGAGCGTTGGAAGAAAATTCCACAAGATGAAGGAACTTAACCCAGGAGTGTTGGTGTTGGAGCGGTAGACATAGATTGTACCGCTCGAGAGTCTGGTTCACACGCTCGATCTGACTATCTGTTTCAGGGTGGTATGCAGAGGAGAACCGAGCGTCAGTCCCTAAAAGAGTTGTGAGGGAACGCCAGAACTTAGAGGTGAATTGAGAACCCCAGTCCAAAATGTGAACAGTGGGGAGGCCAAAAAGACAGAGAACAGCACGGAATAACAGGGATGCCAAAGCAGAGGAAGAAGGTATACCGAAGCACGGTATGAAACGGGCCATTTTGGAGAAAGAGTCCACCACCACCCATATGGTGTCGAATCCCTGGATCCATGGTAACCGTGTGCCAGGGTCTGGGAGGAATGTGTAGGAGCTGGAGTAAACCTAAAGGACAGCCTTTGTGGGTCTTGCATTGAGCACAAATTGACCAATTACTAACATAATTGAAAACATCTCTGCGCATGGAAGGCCACCAACACCACCTTTGGAGCAACAATGAGGTTCTCTGTTGGCCTGGGTGGCCATGGATAGGGGCAGCATGTGACCATTCCATAGCACGCGCCTGGATGTCATTTGTGGGCAGGTATAGTTTGTCCTGAACAAAGTTCAGACCATCATGGAAGACCGGGTCCCAATCACATACTTGTTCCTGATGTAAAGATGCCCATTCTCCTATTTCGGTCAACATACACGTAGGGGGAGTGCATGAACATAGCACGTGATTCCTCCCGAGTATGATTATGGGAAGAGATCCCCCCCCCCCCAGGAATATGAGAAAGGGCATCAGGTTTACCATGGGTCTTCTCTGGACAATGCTGAATGACAGTCATACGAGGAGAAGAAAAGATGCCAACAAACCTGTCTACTATTTGCGCATTTCAAAGAGGCCAGATCTGGAGGTTACGATGATCTGAGAACACCGTAACCTGGTGTTTTGCCCCCAATAAGTGGTGCCTCCAGGTCTGGAACACATCCTTGACTGCAAGCAATTCTTTTTCTGTGACAGTGTAGTGAGCCTCTGTGGGGGTGAACTTGCGAGAGTGGTATGCTATGCTACGGGATAAAGGAGACCAGTGGTAGGACATACTTGGGACAGTACAGCACACAGTCCGAATGAGGCGGCATCTGCATGAACTATGAATGGTTGCTTCTTATCTGGATGCTGGAGGACTGGGGCAGACGTAAATGCTGTCTTTAGAGCCTCAAATGCTTCTTCTTCAGAAGACCAAAGAAAAGTGAAATGAGGGCTGGTAAGTTTAGTCAATGGTGTGACAACGGCAGAGAAACCAGGAATGAACCTCCGATAAAAAATTAGTGAATCCAAGAAATGACTGTAGGGCTTTCAAGGACATAGGAACGGGCCATTCCAGTGTAGAACGGACCTTGCTTTCATGCATGGAAAGCTCCCCCCAGAGGTGATATGGAAACCTAAGAAAACGGCACAGACATGGAACAGGCATTTTCCAGGCTTGAAGAGTTACTTTTCAAACGAGACAATACCTGTCTGACATGGGTAATATGTGACTGTAAATCTGGTGATAAGATTAGCATATCATGAAGCTATACAACCAGGTAAACATCTATGATGTCATGAAAAAGGTCGTTCATGTATCTCTGAAAAGTGGCAGGGGCGTTGCATAGACCAAATGGCATTACAGTATAATTGTATAAACCGTGACAAGCGCAAAAAGCCGTTTTCTATTCGTCGCCCCTACTGACACGGACTGATTATAAGCCCAGCGCAGGTCCAATTTAGTAAAGATAACTGCGTGGGCTAGACCATCCAATAATGGATTGATGAGAGGTATTGGATACTTGTTCTTTATAGTGATTTGGTTAAGCCGTTTGTAATCTACACAGGGGCGTAGATCACCCTCCTTCCTGGGGACAAAAAAGATGGGGCTGGCTGCTGGAGACTCTGAAGGACGGATGTGATCTAATTTAAGTGAGGTCTGTAAATATTCCTTCAACACAAGATCTTCTGCAGGTGATGGAGCGTAAACATGACCATTGGTTATCTCTACTCCAGGAACTGAATCTATGGGGCAGTCATAGGGCCGATGTGGTGGGAGATGGTCAGCACACCCCTTAATGAATACTTCAGCAAAGTCATGGTATTCCTCGGGGATACTAGTAGAGACCGCCCCAATGACATGTCCTGTGGAATCAAGATCCATGCACTGTGGTTCATCAATAGACGTGTGCAAGGGAACCTAGAATTTGTGAGGGTGAACTACCGCCCCCCCGGGGGAGGGGCCAGGCAGTGATTTTGGCAATAAAAGGATTCGAATAACACACTGCCTCGAGCCCAGTCTATAACAGGATTGTGTGACCTGAGCCAGGGTATCCCAAGAATGAGGCCACATTGTGGTGTAGTAATTGGATCAAAAGAAAACTTTTTTGTGTGGGCGTCTAACATGGTAAAGGTCAGGGGTGTAGTCTGCTGCCTTATAGGTCCAGACAGTAATGAAGAGCCGTCAACGGCCTGTACGGGTTCAGGGTGTAATTTGTTGTGTAGAGGTAAATCGAGGGTGGCAGCTAAAAAGATATCAATATAGTTGCCCGTAGCCCCAGAGTCTATCACTAATTGGACATTATGTTTCACCCTGTCTGAAAAACTCAGAGGCCTTGACTTCCATAGGTCTAGTAAGACTTGTGAGCAATGTAGGGGAGGCTGTGTTTACGCTCGTCCGTGCCGCCTGTTCTATGGACGAGCCTTCTGAAAACCCGTAGATTTGAACTTGGGGCGTCAGGTGCATTATTTTACTTAGTGACCATTTAACCCACAATAGAAACGGGCGTTCAACACCCTCCTTCGTTCTTTCAGTAGGTGTGATTGGGGTACGTACCCCTCCGATTTGCATGGGTTCCCCCGGTGCATCTGGAAAAGGGGTGCCAAAGAACCCAGAGTATCTGGGATTTTTTCCTGTGTCAAATTTACATTCTGAGCTTTGGGCATCCACTTGAAGAGCTAGGTCGATCAACTCAGGGTATTGGGTGGGCAAAGCAGGGACCACTGCTAGTGCATCTTTCAAAAACACCCCTGTAGAAAACTGCCTTCTTGTTATCGGGCCATGCTGTCTCTTCTGCCAGTTGATTGAAATGGGCGATGTAGTCAACTAGAGAGTTTGTACCCTGTGTTAAATCTAGTAGTTCAAGATCTCGAGTTTGGGCCTTATGCCAAGTGTCAAAAACCCTGGTCGTTTCTGCCACCTGATCGAAGTCGTAGAGTACAGGGCTATCGCCCTCTAAGAGCGGATTGGCCCAGACGGCGGCAATGCTGCTTAAGTGGGATCGGATGAAGGCTGCCTCGGTGGTAGAATCGGGGAAAGCTTGAGGGCGACACAAAGTGTAGTTTACACTGATTCAGGAAAGTCCTAAATTTCCGGGGTTCACCTTGAAATTTCTCCGGGGCTGCCAACGGGAAAGGAGTAGGGACGTAAACCGGGTTGGGGGTATTGCCGAGGGGTTTGGTGGAGGTTGGGGGGGGGTCCCCGAATTCAGGATCTGCCGGTAGTGCATGACGCTCGCTCTGGATTGTGTCCAGGTTGTGTGGCAGTCGTAGCAGCGGCCATGTTGGTTCTCAATACCGTTATGGCTTGTACTAAAGCAGCCACGGGATCACATGCGGAGGCATCCATAGTCCAGTGGAGGGTGGTCCTCAGTAAGTCACGACTCGAGATCCACGTAGACTAAGAATACCTCCGTCCCCAAGCACCGGTCAGAGAGATATTGTATTCTTGCTGACCAGTTATTAGGGCCAAAGGTGACCGGAACAGGAAGCACCAGAATTCCATGTGGCTGCATGGAAAAAGGCAGGTGATGTTATTTATATGCAGTGGCAAAAAACGTACAAGCAAGGAATATAGAGATAGCAATACAGCACCTACCCGTGGGTTGACTGGTACTTGTATACCTGAGGGGTGATGTATTGTTAGATATCCCTCTTACTTGGTGCTGGTCTGTCCCCCTTAGGATGGTGTAGCAGTGCGTGTAAGAACACAAGTTTGGCAGGAGGGTGAAAGGCACTGCAAGCGGGGTCACACGTAGGGAAAGTCCTATACATTGATGTTTGGTCGTACAGGGTAGACCTTGAGTCCTCCCTTGAAGCAGGTAATCAATCAGAACATGAAGCAGACGCTATGAGCAATTGTTCGTAGCTGAGAGAGAGCAAGGTTAGCAAATGGGTAGGCAGAAGAAGTCTGTTATGGAAGTGCCGAGGTCCGTATCCGTGTGAGCAAGCCAGCAAGGCGTGGAAATCCAACAAGGGTAATCCAAAAAGAAGTCTGAAGTCCGTAAGCAAAGTTCCTGATGATCCCGGGAATCAAACAAGAAGAAACCCCACTCGCTGCAAACAGCTGAGAAGCGTTGAATGCGTTGTGAGAGCGTTGTTTATACTGTTGCCATGGAAGCACGTTGACGCGGATGCGTCAGTGCCGACGTCCTATGCGAGCGGAGCCGCATCATGGAGGAGCGTTCCGATTCTCCAAGGTGAACGCCAAAGCGGACCCAGTCGCCATGACAACCGATTGCGAACGGATCGCAGAGTACACAAGTCCTGGTGTGCCTGTCCACCAACTTGTTTGTCCTTGTTGGTGTGCCTAAGCTTAAAGTGAGGATTGGGTGAATGTGTATGGACGTGTTCCTGATCTCGGTGCCCTGTGTGAATATGGCTGAGGCCAGTAGGCTGCGAATGTGTGACTCCTGATCCCACTGACTGCATCCAGAGGTGCCTCTGCCATCCAGCTGACCTGTAGTATCGCGTGACCAGAATTGCCAGTCCAGAAGTGCTACCCGGTAACCAGAACTGCCCAGCTGTTTGCCAGGCGCCCTGGCCTGCTGTGTAGTGACCAGAACCCTTGACGGTCCAAAATCGAAACTAAAAGTGGACTGTAAGTATCATCCTTCTCCAGCATGGGGTCTGGCACGGATTCACATGCTCATGAATATTCCCCGTCAGGCTGGGAATCCTCTGTAAAGAGAAAATCAGTATCCGTTTCGTTTCTGATCTGTCTTTCATAGTAGTAACCAATCACTGATCTCTGCGTCATACTGACCACAGCCAATGACTGCCCTCTACCTAAGCCCCGCCTCTGGCAGCCATCTTCAGATTTTTACTGCACGTTCAAGTGTTGGGATCCTTGTGCTATTGCTCTTGAGCGTTAGTGCTTTTTTTCACGTTTTTTCTCAGGAAAATGTCTTTTTTTTTTGGTGAAAAGAGCCTCAAGCTCCACCGTTTCTTCATCTGATTAACGGGGACCCGTGTCGGATTCGTCTACGCCCCTCAAGGATGAAGATTTCATCGAGCCACGCGTTTGGAGGACTCAAGAAGTTTCTCAGGCCCATCTCGGACATGGCCCAGGAGAAGGGAAGCTCGACGCCCGGAAAGCTGTTCAGGGTCTGCCCTGGATGCCAGCTTCAGAATGTCTTTAAGGAGGACGAACACTTCCTTTGCCTTTACTGCCTACATGAGGACAAGACGCACGTGGAGAAGGACTGTGCGTTTTGCGGCAATATGTCGGAGCGGACCATGAAGGACCGCCATCAACGTCTCGCCAACTGGCTGGAAGGAAAGAGTCCGTCAGGTGAGAAGAAGAAGTCCGAGCGGTCTTCGAAGACCTTTGAGGGTGCCCCGGCGACGGGGGTCCAACAGAAGGCCAAGCACCGCGAGTCCGCTGGCACCAGGAGCGCCGAACGGTCGGGCTCTACGGGCGCCAGCAGGGCGCATCCTCCCCGGCGCCATCAACCACGAGCCAACTCTCTGGCTCGGGTAAGAGGAAGGCCGAGCACCCGGCGAAGCTCCTGGAGAGACCCCGGTCGAGCTCGAAGGCCCCATCGGAGGGGGGGCGAGGCGGTGACCCCCCCCCCCAAGGAGAAGGCGGTGAGCGCACCTAAGGTGGTGAAAGCCTTAATCTACCCGGCCAAGGCCTCTATCGAGACAGTCGCGGCGGCCCTGGCTCAGCCTGTGGAGGCTACACCAGTGGTGGTGACCTCGGGGCCCAGAGTCTCCCTGCCACCGCGGAGGGAGTCCTCTTTCATGCCCATCGACGGGACCCCCGTGAAACCTCCGACAGATCGCCAGGGCATCCAAGCTTTTCCAGCTCTGCCCGAAAGAGAAGAAGGAAGGTTTCCTTTATCAACGGCGCGAGACCAAGAGGAAGGCGGTCCTCGCTGTACCTCTACTAGACGATATTTGGGATGAGGGCCTCGCCCTCCTCAAGAACCCATCCACGACGCCGGCTAGAAGAGATCGGTACGAGAAGAAGTAGCGGGTCCCGGACGCGGTCCCCTTGTGCCTTCGGGCACAGCCGACCCCGGACTCGGTCGTCTCTGCGGCAGCCAGGAAGAAAGCAGGGGGGGGCGCGGCCTCTACGTCGACCTCCCCGCCGGACGGCGAGGGAAAGAAATTAGACACGATGGGACGCAGAGTCATCTCGTCGGCAGCGACGACGATTTAGGCGGCCAACGCCTTGGCTATCGTAGCCCGCTACGACAGGGAGTTGTGGTACAAACTGGCCCCCCTGCTGGACTTCCTACCAGACAAGAGGGCGGAAGCCCTAGAGATCTTGCAGGAAGGAGAGGTGGCGTCGGACCACGCCATTACGATTGCGACGGACATCGCTGACACTGGATTTCGCCAGTTGGGCAACGGCGTGTGCCTTAGGCGGCGTGGACGGCTGAAGGCTACTGACTTCCGTCAGGACGTGCAGACCAGAGTCTTGGACATGCCGTTCGACGGAAACAACCTGTTTGGGAAAACAGTGGACGATTCCCTTCAAGCCATCAAGGCGGAGACGGCCTGGGCTCTTGGGGTTCTCCAGCAACGGCGGCCGCCCTTTCGGAGCCTCCAAAGGTTCCAGCGGCGGATTTTCCACCTACCGTCAAGCGGCCCGTTCGTCGTCACAGGAAGCTTACAGGGGCTGAGGCAAGTCAGGCGGACCCCGCCGTAGTCGCCAAGGAGGACAAGGCGGCAAAGCCTCGTCGAAACAGGATTGAACCGGCCGTGGGGTCGGGCCCCCACCGAAGCACCCCGGTGGGAGGCCGGCTGGCGAGCTTAGTCAGCGTGTGGGAGTCCATCTCCACCGACCGTTGGGTGCTGGACGCCCTAGCTCAGGGTCACGCGCTCGAGTTTCTAAAGAGGTGCCTGCGCGTCCCCCCTGTGGCAAGGAAAGAACATCACATCCCTCAACTTCTCTTGGAGGTAAGGGCGATGCTCAGGAAGGGCGCCATCGAGCTCGTCCCAAAGAGGCTTCGGGGCTCCGGAGTTTACTCAAGATACTTCCTCGTGAAGAAGACGGGAGGATGGCGTCCCATCCTGGACCTACGACTGAACAAATTCATCAAGGCACAGAAGTTCCAGATGGTCACCCTCCAACACGTCCTGGGTCAACTGGAGGAGGGCGATTTCCTGTCGTCGTTGGATTTGGAGGATGCCTACTTCCATATTCCCATCCTAAAGGGACACCAAAAGTTTCTCAGGTTTGTGGTCCAAGGGCGTCACTACCAGTTCAAAGCCCTTCCCTTCGGATTGAGGTCGGCACCCAGGGTGTTCACCAAGTGCCTCGCACCGGTGGCGGCGCAGCTGTGCCGAGAGGGGATCCACGTCTACCCCTACCTGGACGACTGGCTCATCCGAGCAAAGACGAAGGAGCTCGCCGTGAAGCACACGGCAAGGACCGTCCAACTACTCACGAACCTGGGATTCTCCATAAACTACGCCAAGTCGCACCTGGTGCCCGCGCAAGACGCACTGTTTCTGGGAGCGAAGCTCGACACAGTGTCGCTTCTGGCCTCTCCGTCGGAAAGGACGAGGGCCATCTTGGGCAAGGTGCAGCGGATAATGGCTGCGGAGGCGGCCAGGGTGAGGTCCATCAAGTCCCTCCTCGGAATTATGTCTTCTTGCATTTATCTCATCCCCCTGTGCAGGCTCTGGATGCGCCCGTTGCAGGAGTTCCTGGACGCGCGTTGGATCCAGACGACGGGCAGCTTCGAGGAGAGGATCACACTCGACGAGAGATTCCGACGAGCGATCCGGTGGTGGGGCACCCGCGCGCATCTGATGGCGGGCATGGACTTCCAGACCCCTGGCCACCAGGAGACAGTGACCACGGATGCCTCCCTGGAAGGGTGGGGAGCGCACACCGAAAATCTGCACGCGAGAGGCCTTTGGCTTCTGACGGAGAAGTCCCTCCATATCAACGTCCTGGAGCTCTGTGCAGTATTTTGGGCCCTCAGGCCCTTTCTTCCGTCCCTCAGGGGCAAGGTGGTGAGGATCTTCACCGACAACACCACCACCATGTTCTACATCAGGAAGCAGGGCGGTACCAGATCCCCAGCCCTGTCCAAGGAGGCGCAGGATCTGTGGCATTGGGCCGTCGCCCAAGGGATGTTTCTGGTGCCGTTTCATCTGGCAGGGATAAAAAACACCATCGCCGACTCGCTCAGCAGAGAGCTGCGCTCGTGCCATGAGTGGGAACTACGACAGGATCTAGTGGACCGCCTCTTCCGACGGTGGGGCACACCCCAGATCAATCTGTTTGCGACGGCGACGAACTCCAAGTGCCGGAGGTTCGCCAGCAGGTTTCCCCAGCCGAGGAGCATGGGCGATGCTTTCTCGTTCCCCTGGGAGGGCCTGTTTCTATACGCGTTCCCTCCATTGCCATTGCTGATCCAGCTCATCAACCAGCTCAAGAGGTCACGGTGCAGGATGATCCTCGTCGCACCTGCGTGGCCGAGGCAGATATGGTTCCCGGACCTTCTGGACTTGTCAGCGTCCCCGTCAATCAAGCTGCCAGTGGACGCGGATCTTCTCTCCAGGGAAGGAGGCGCCATCCTCCATCACGACCCGAAGTTGCTGAACTTGCAGGTCTGGCTCCTGCAGCGTTCGAGTTTGGAGGATACGACATACCGGCCGACTGCAGAGAGGTTCTTGCAAAGGCCAGGGCGTCCTCAACTCTTAAATGCTATGGACACAAATGGAAGAGGTTCTCTGTCTGGTGCCACGCACAGAAGATTAACCCTCTACGGATTACTCCTCCTCCACAGGATCCCCCAGATCCTCAGGATACGGATGATGATGATGATGATGATGATGAGGAGGAGGAGGATCTGGACACGCCATCTTCAGCCAGGGCTTTCTACGAATGTCTTGCTGGGCTTGCAGTGTATCTGGGCCTACCCCAACCTGAGGTCGAGCAGCCGGCAGAGGTGGTTCTGGCGAAAGTCCTCACACGACGCCCCTCTGCCAAATCGTGGATTCCTATGTAGACCAATGTAGTCTCCCTGGCCAGGAAGGTCTGGCTCAAACCACACACAGCCCAGCCAGTCAATCGACACCTGGACGCCAAGTAAAGGCAGACTGAGGGGGATACACTCTTGCTCTTGGGCCATCCGCAGCCACACTCCTCAGTGATCGCTGCAGCATCACTATACTCCAAGCCTCGGCAGCCTCCTCTGCGGTGCTGGTAGGCAAGGAGGAGAAGATCTTGGAGGCGTGTGGCAATAAACTCTTTTCCTTACATCTTCGTCAGGCCAACGCAGATGCAGTGCTAGCTGCCGTGAATCAAAGATTATGGCGGGAAATTGCGGACTTCCTCCCTCAACTCCCCACCCAGAGCCAATCACGCTTTAGATGGGGCTAGCCGAGGCCAAGCTGGTGGCGCATGAGCTCAAGGAATCCACTGCGGACCATATTGACACCTCTGGCCGTGGCAATACAGATGGCACGGCCAGGACATGAGCCTGGCTCCGGGCAACAAATTTCAACCTGGATGTCCAGGAACGTATATTAGATCTACCGCTCGAAGGGGGATGGGGGAGGTCTTTTGCACTCCTCCACAGACAAAGAACTGGACAAGAAGAAAAACGGCTCACAACGGCCAGGTCTTTATCCATCCTTACAAAGACCACGCCCAAATCGTACACCCAATCTCAGCAGCGCTCTGAGAGGGGTCGTACGTACGGAGAGTTCCGAGGCTTCCAGGAGCATAGATCCAGGCAGTGCGACAGCTTGCCATCTCAGCTGGCGCGAGCAACAAAAAAGGGGGAGGGGAGAGTAGGGGCTTTTTCCAGTCCCCTCCTCTGCGACAGCCTTAGAGGGAGGAAAGCAGGCTTGACACGCCCCTTCGGGTCCACGTGTCTCCGGTGGGGGGACAGGCTTGCTCTCCATGCACATTTCTGGCACCAGAATTTCACGGACCCCTGGATCCTCTCTGTAGTATCCACGGGGTACTGCCTCCCTATCGCGGCCTCTCCTCGACTCCCACAGGTTGGGACAGCAACTCTTTTGGTGGAGATCCAGTCGCTCGTAGCGAGCCAGGCAGTGGAGGAAGTCCCAGCAAGGCTTTGCCTTTTACTCCAGGATTTTCGCTATTCAGATGAACACCCAGGCGGGCCTGAGAGTTGTGCTGGACCTTTTCACCCTCAACCTGCCCATACCCCTGCAAAAATTCAAGATGGTTACGCCAGCTTTTATAGCAGAGACATTGGACAAGGGAGACTGGATGTGCTCCCTGGACCTGAAGGATGCGTACCTTCATGTCCCTATTTGGTAGCCCCATCGTTCTTTCCTTCGGTTCAGGATCATGGGCTACCATTTTCCGTACAAGGTCTTTCCGTTTGGCCTCAACTCGGACCACAGGGTCTTCACCAGGCTCATGAATGCAGTGGCGGCCCTCCACAGAGCGCAGGGCCTCCACATCTACCCATACCTCAACGACTGGCTTGTCAGGGCTACATCTCCGGAAGCGATTCACCACTCTTCCCATGCCCTTATGAACACTTTGCACGATCTGAGCTTTTCACTCAATCTCAAGATGTAGCAGCTGCAGCCCACGCAGACTGACATTTTTGGGCCTCATCTGGGACACGTGCTCCCAGAAGGTATTTCCTTCCGAGGACAAACTCTCGGCTATCAAGAGGGCCACCACCCACTTCCTCAACAGAGAAGTCACCTCGGCATGGTGGTACCAACATCTGCTGGGTCTAATGGCAGCGGTCCTATTAGCTGTCCCGCACACGAGACTAAGGATGAGGAGGATTCAGCTGCACTTCGCGGCCTCATGGATCCAGGAGGGGGGCTCTCAATCCGAGATGATCAATGTTCCTCCATCTCTCCAACCGGACCTAACTTGGCGGTCCAGAGACTGCAACCTACGGATGGGCAAGCACTTCCGACCGCCCACTCCGCAGGCCACCGTCACCACGGATTCCTCTTCCGAGGGTTGGGGAGCCACCCTGGATGATCTCTCGGTCCACGGCACCTGAACTCGACAGGAGCAGGAATACCACTTCAATTGACTAGCGCTCACGGCAGTCCACCTCCCGGGGGAATCCAACCTGGAAGCGGACAGGCTTAGCAGGCCGGGAGCGGTCAATTACAAGTAGCAGCTAAACAAGCTCTTTATTAAGGAGATCTTCAACAGGTGGGGTCACCCCCAGGTGGATATCTTTGCCACCTGGCACAACAAGAAGTGTCCCCAGTTTGCATCCTGGCACGGTCAGAGCACCCGGCTCGCTGGTCGCCGCATTTCACCTCCAGTGGACTGGCATGAAAGCCTACGTCTTTCCGCCCAGGCCCCAGATTCCCAGAGTAATTTGCAAAATCAAGGAGTCTCGCCAACTCCTCATCATTCTAATAGCTCCATGGTGGCCGGCCAGGCCATGGTTTTCGGAGCTGCTCAGTCTCTCGGAAGTGCCCCCGATTCACCTCCGACGGGCCCAGCACATCTTCTGGCACAGCAGGGGGGCAGAGTCATCCACCCTGCGCCAGGGAAAGTAGCCCTCACAGCTTGGCACCTGAGCATGTAATGCTGTGGCATCTTAGCCTCTCACAGGCAATCTGGAAATCATACAGGGTACCAGGAGCAAGGCCACCAGGGCACAGTACAAAAGCGAATGGACCAGATTCTGCCACTGGGCAGACTCCAAGGGAATCGACCCCCCCCCCCCCCTCCCTGGCATGCACCTTGGACGACGTGCTCTCCTTCTCGGCGCACCTCGCCCACTCAGGCGTGCAGGTGGACACCTGCCGCACATACCTTGCAGCATTGGGGCTTACAGGAACTCTGAGGAAGGTATCTTCTTCTCTTCCAATCCTATCGTCCAGAAACATCTCACAGGACTCGGAAGGCTCTACCCGCCCGTCAAGAGACCGCACCCAGTGTGGGACCTTAACATGGTCTTGTTAAGGTCGGGCCAATGGCGTCCGTGGACATCGGGCTGGTCACCATCAAGACGGCCTTACTAGTCGGCCTCACAGTCGGCTCGTAGAGTCGGCAAAATCCAGGCACTGGTCGCTTCAGAACCATATACTACCTTTCACAAGGACAAGATAGTCCTGCGGACACACCTGGTATTTCTGCCCAAGGTTCCGTCTGCTTTCCACTTGAACGGGGAAATAGTCCTTCGTTTTTTACCGATCTCCACTGCCTGGATGTCGGCAAGCCCTGAAATTCTACTCGGACAGGAACAAGGGCTTCCGCAAATCTGACGCCCGGTTTGTCACTTTCGGAGGCTCAAGACCACGCCATCAGGCCTCTAAGGCTTCCACATCCTACTGGATTGTCTCTGCCATCAAAGAAGCGTATGAGGGCCAGCACCATGCAGTCGGGGCTAAGGTAACGGCCATCTCATTCCAGCGCTATGTCTCTTGGCGAATCATAAGTAGGGCGGCCACTTGGGCCTCTCCCTCGGCTTTCTGCAAGCATTACTGTTTGGAAGCCAGCTCTAAATCTGATGTGGCTTTTGGACAGGCGGTTCTCATGAACCTATTTGCTTAAGGAGGGTCTCCTCTCCACCCTGGGCCTACAATCTGTTGTAATCGCCCAGGCAGTATGGAGGAAAGGGGACAGGACGTAAGAATAATTGTAAGTTCTCCAGCATGGGGTCTGGCATGGATTCACATGCTCATGAATATTCCCCGTCGTCAGGCTGGGAATCCTCGGTAAAGAAAAAACCAGTATCAGTTTCGTTTCTGATCTGTCTTTCGTAGTAATAACCAATCACTGGTCTCTGCGTCATACTGACCACAGCCAATGACTGCCCTCTACCTAAGCACCGCCTCTGGCAGCCATCTTCAGATTTTTACCGCACGTTCGTGTGTTGGGATCCTCGTGCTATTGCTCTCGAGCGTTAGTGCTATTTTTCGCGCTTTTTCACAAAAAACTTCGATTCTTTCGGTCAAGAGAGCCTCAAGCTCCACCGATCCTACATCCGATCAACGGGGACCCGTGTCGGATTCATCTGTGCCCCTCAAGGGTGAAGATTTCGTCGAGCTACACTTCGGAGGACTCCAGAAGCTTCTCAGGCCCGGTCTCGGAGATGGCCCAGGAGAAGGGAAGCTCGACGCCCGGAAAGCTGTTCAGGGTCTGCCCTGGATGCCAGCTGCAGAACGTCTTTAAGGAGGACGAACACTCTTTCTGCCTTTACTGCCTTCATGAGGACAAGACGCACGTGGAGAAGGCATGTCATCAACGTCTCGCCAACTGGCTGGAGGGTAAGAGCCCGTCTGGCGAGAAGAAGAAGAAATCCGAGCGGTCTTCTAAGACCTTTGAGGGCGCCCCGGCGACGGGGGCCCAACATAAGGCCAAGCACCGCGAGTCCGCTGGCACCGGGAGCGCCGAACGGTCCGGCTCTACGGGCGCCAGGCAGGGCGCACCCTCCCCGGCACCATCAACCACGAGCCAACGCTCTGGGTCGGGTAGGAGGAAGGCCGAGCACCCGGCGAAGCTCCTGGAGAGGCCCCGGTCGAGTTCTAAGGCAGAGGAGGAGCGTGGCAGTGCCCCCTCCCTCAAGGATAAGGCGGTGAGCGCACCTAAGGTGGTGAAGGCCTTGATCCATCCGACCAAGCCCTCTATCGAAACGGTCGCGGCGGCCCTGGCTCAGCCTGTGGTGGCTGCACCAGTGGTGGCGACCTCAGGGCCCAGAATCTCCCTGCCTCCTCGGAGGGAGTCTTCTTTTGTGCCCATCGATAGGACCCCCGTGAAACCCTCCGTGGGGAAGAAGGGGGGGGCAGGGCGTCGTCGTAGATTCGGCCTCAACCTCAGAAGAGGAGCTGATCGAGGTCTTAAGCCACGGCCTAGGCGTGGAAGAAGGCCAGCCCGTCGGAATGGACCCCGACGCAGGTGACGACGACATCGTCGAGGATACCGACGGGGCCCCTGCTCGCCCGTCGGACTCCCCTCTGCCAGCGCCGCAAGACAACTCGGCGGCCATTTTGTTGGCCATACAGTCCTTATGCTCCGAGATAAGGACGAGGCTACCGTTACCGACGGAGGAACCTCTCCCGTCGGGGGATCCAGAACCGGGACCTTCTGGTGTTCCCCCTACCAAGAAAAGAAGGATCCATCCACCACCTCCTTTTCAACCGTCGCGCCCCGTCCAGCCCTCCACCCCGTCCACCCGAGGGGATGATACGGGGACTGACACGGCAGCGACGGGTACGGACGACGAGGCATACGACGAGGATTTTCCGTCGTCGCCTCCCACCAGGGCTTCTCCGCCCGACGAGATCGGATCTTTCCACTCCATGATCTCCAGGGCTTCCGAGCTTTTCCAACTCTGCCCTGAGGAGAAGAAAAAGGAAGGCTTCCTTTATCAGCGGCGCGAGGCCAAGAGGAAGACGGTCCTCGCAGTGCCTCTGTTGGACGACATTTGGGATGAGGGCCTTTCCCTCCTCAAGAACCCTTCCACGACGCCAGCTAGAAGAGACCGGTACGAGAAGAAGTACCGGGTCCCGGACACGGCCCCCCTATGCCTCCGGGCGCAACCTACCCCGATTCCGTCGTCTCCGCGGCAGCCAGGAAGAAAGCGGGGGGGGCCTCCACATCGACTTCCCCGCCGGACGGCGAGGGAAAGAAATTGGATGCTATGGGACGTAGAGTCATCTCGTCGGCAGCGACGACGATTAAAGCGGCCAACGCCTTGGCTATCGTGGCCCGCTACGACAGGGAGCTCTGGTACAAGATAGCTCCCCTGCTGGATTTTCTGCTGGACGACAAGAGGGCGGAGGCCCTGGAGATCCTGCAGGAAGGTGAGGTGGCCTCGGACCACGCCATCACCGTGGCGACGGACATCGCCGACACTGGGTTCCGCCAGCTGGGCAACGGCGTTTGCCTTCGACGTCGTGGATGGCTCAAAGCTACGGACTTCCGGCAGGACGTCCAGACCAGAGTCCTGGACATGCCCTTCGACGGAAACAACCTGTTTGGGAAGACAGTGGACGATTCCCTTCAGGCCATCAAGGCGGATACTGAGACGGCCCGGGCCCTTGGAGTCCTGCAGCAACGACGGATGCCCTTTCGGAGCGGCGGAGGCAAGGGCGCCTCCAAAGGTTCCGGCGGTGGTTTCGCTTCCTACCGTCAAGCGGCCCGCTCGTCGTCGCAAGAGGCCTACAGAGGACGAGGCAAGTCTAGCGGACCCCGCCGTCGTCGCCAAGGAGGTCAAGGCGGCAAGGCCGCGTCCAAGCAGGATTGAACCGGCCGTGGGGTCGGGCCCCCACCGAAGCACCCCGGTGGGAGGCCGGCTGGCGGGCTTCGTCAGCGTGTGGGAGTCCATCTCCACCGACCGTTGGGTGCTGGACGCCCTGGCCCGGGGCCACGCGCTCGAGTTTCAAAGAAGGTGCCCGCGCGTCCCCCCCGTGGCCAGGAAAGAACTTCACGTCCCTCAACTTCTCCTGGAGGTAAAGGCGATGCTCAGAAAGGGCGCCATCGAACTCGTCCCAAAGAGGCTTCGGGGCTCCGGAGTCTACTCGAGATACTTCCTCGTGAAGAAGAAGACTGGAGGATGGCGCCCCATCCTAGACCTGCGGCGTCTGAACAAGTTCATCAAGGCGCAGAAGTTCCGGATGGTCACCCTCCAGCACGTCCTGGGTCAGCTGGAGGAAGGAGACTTCCTATCGTCGTTGGATTTGGAGGATGCCTACTTCCACATTCCCATCCTAAAGGGGCACCGAAAATTCCTCAGGTTCGTGGTCCAAGGGCGTCATTACCAGTTCAAAGCCCTTCCCTTCGGACTACGGTCGGCACCCAGGGTATTCACCAAGTGCCTCGCACCGGTGGCGGCGCAGCTGCGCCGCGAGGGGATTCACGTCTACCCCTACCTGGACGACTGGCTCATCCGCGCCAAGACGAGGGAGCTCGCCGTGGTCCACACGGCAAGGACCGTCCAACTCCTCACGGACCTGGGATTCGCCGTGAACTACGCCAAATCCCACCTGGTGCCCGCGCAAGTCGCACTGTTTCTGGGAGCGAGGCTCGACACAGTGTCCCTTCTGGCCTCCCCGTCGGAGGAGAGGACCAGGACCATCTTGGGCAAGGTGCAACGGATGTTGGTGGCCGACGCGGCCAAAGTGAGGTCCATCAAGTCCCTCCTCGGGATGATGTCTTCCTGCATCTACCTCATTCCCATGTGCAGGCTCCGGATGCGCCCGTTGCAAGAATTCCTGGATGCGCGCTGGATCCAGACGACGGGCAGCTTCGAGGAAAGGATCAAGCTCGACGAGAGCTTCCGACGAGCGATACGGTGGTGGGGCACCCGCGCGCATCTGACGGCGGGCATGGACTTCCAGACCCCAGCCCACCAGGAGACTGTGACCACGGATGCCTCCCTGGAAGGGTGGGGAGCGCACACCGAAAATCTGCACGCAAGGGGACTCTGGCTCCCGACGGAGAAGTCCCTGCATATCAACGTCCTGGAGCTCCGTGCAGTGTTTTGGGCCCTCAGGTCCTTCCTTCCGTCCCTCAAGGGCAAGGTGGTGAGGATCTTCACCGACAACACCACCACCATGTTTTACATCAGGAAACAGGGCGGAACCAGGTCCCCAGCGCTGTCCAAGGAGGCGCAGGACCTGTGGCATTGGGCCGTCGCCCAAGGGATTTTTCTGGTGCCGTTTCATCTGGCAGGGATAAAAAACACCATCGCCGACTCACTCAGCAGGGAGCTGCGCTCGTGCCACGAGTGGGAACTACGGCAGGATCTGGTGGATCGCCTCTTCCGACGGTGGGGCACACCCCAGATCGACCTGTTCGCGACGGCGACGAACACCAAGTGCCGGAGGTTCGCCAGCAGGTTTCCCCAGATGAGGAGCATGGGCGATGCTTTCTCGTTCCCCTGGGAGGGCCTGTTCCTCTACGCGTTCCCTCCCTTGCCTCTGCTAATCCGGCTCGTCAACCAGCTCAAGAGGTCACTGTGCAGGATGATCCTCGTCGCACCTGCGTGGCCGAGGCAGATATGGTTCCCGGACTTGCTGGACTTGTCCGCGTCCCCGCCGATCAAGCTGCCGGCGGACGCGGATCTACTCTCCAGGGAAGGAGGCGCCATCCTCCACCACGACCCGAAGTCGCTGAACTTGCAGGCCTGGCTCCTGCAGCGCTAGAGTTTGGAGGATACGACATACCGGCCGATTGCAGAGAGGTTCTTGCAAAGGCCAGGGCGTCCTCGACTCTTAAATGCTACGGACACAAATGGAAGAGGTTCTCTGTCTGGTGCCACGCACAGAAGATTAACCCTCTACGGATTACGGCTCCCCAAGTACTGCCGTACCTGCTGACGCTGGCCAAAGCTGGTCTGGCACACGCGTCCATCAAGATTCATCTTGCTGCGATCTCCCGATACACCAGAACCACGGGGCGGACGTCCTTGTGGTCTCATCGTCTGGTGAAGGAGTTCATGAAGGGACTGTTCAGATCGTTCCCGCCGGTGAAGGCTCCGGCCCCGGCGTGGGAGCTCAACGTGGTGCTGACCAAGCTCATGGGACCTCCGTTCGAGCCTCTGCACTCGGCCCCGTTGAAGTTTCTATCGTGGAAAACAGCTTTTCTTGTGGCCATCACCTCCGCACGACGAGTGGGAGAGATCCAGGCCCTTTCCTGCAAGGCCCCGTACTTGACTTTCCACGACACGAGGGTAGTGCTCAGGACGCACCCCTCCTTCATGCCCAAGGTACCGTCGGACTTCCATCTCAACGAACCCTTGGTGTTACCTGTGTTCTTCCCGTCGCCTTCGTCGCCGGCTGAGAGGACTTTGCACTCGCTGGATGTAGCTATAGCGCTGAAGTTCTACGTGGACCGCACGAAGGGTTTTCGGAAGACGTCACAACTCTTTGTGAACTTTGGACCTGTCAATCAGGGGAAGGCTCTCTCGAAGGCTTCCATCTCCAGATGGCTCTCCGGCTGTATCATGTGCTGTCACCGGTTGGTAAACCGACCGCTGCCTGGCCGTCCGAGAGCCCATTCCACCAGAGCGATCGCAGCTACCACGGCGTTCCTATCTGGTGTGCCCCTGCTGGACATATGCAGGGCTGCTACGTGGAGGTCGACGCACACCTTCACGAAATTCTACTGCGTCGACCGGGATTCCAGGGAGGAGTCCAGGGTCGGCCAAGCAGTGCTGCGCAACCTGTTCGCCTGAGGTGAGCCTGGTGAGGAGGTAAGATGCTTAATGTTGAGTTGATGTGATGCTTAATGTTGAGCCTTTGCCACCTCCCGTGGTTGTGCATGTGTGTACTGCTATGTATTCTTTATTCATGAGCATGTGAATCCATGCCAGACCCCATGCTGGAGAAGGAACAAGTTACTTACCTGTAACTGTTGTTCTCCAGCATGGGTCTGGCATGGATTCACATGCGAACCCTCCCGCCTACCCCTCTGCGGCTCTTCACTTGGTCATACTGCCACTTCACGTGCTTCCAAATCTGAAGATGGCTGCCAGAGGCGGTGCTTAGGTAGAGGGCAGTCATTGGCTGTGGTCAGTATGACGCAGAGACCAGTGATTGGTTATTACTACGAAAGACAGATCAGAAACGAAACTGATACTGGTTTTTTCTTTACCGAGGATTCCCAGCCTGACGACGGGGAATATTCATGAGCATGTGAATCCATGCCAGACCCATGCTGGAGAACAACAGTTACAGGTAAGTAACTTGTTCCTTACTCACCGTAGTGACTGACATACTCTTAGTCCATAGCCCCCTTTCCCCCATAAATCCCACCAACCTCCCCCCTAATAATACTGGTGTCATTAGGAAATGTTAAATCTATTGTCGGCGCGTCAATGGGGACTGAGGGGTGTAGCTGGAGGGCTGAGTCAGAGCAGCACATGCTCCATGGGCCGCACCCCTTCGCGCCTCTAAATTTAAAGGAGAAGGTTTTTTCTGGTGAAAAAAGTTCAGTGTTCCGTCCCTTGGAAGGGGCGCCCATACAGTATGGAGGAAAGGGGACTATGGACGAAGAGTACGTTAGTCACTAGAGTGAGTAACTTATAATTTCAGGCACCAGTGATGTGGACTGGGACCAGTAGGTCCCAGCCCCTCCTCTGGCCACACACACACCATTCTAAGCCACAGCTTTTCACACGAAAGTGCATTCAATAGAAGACCGTTCCTGACCAGAGAAGGCAGGAATAAGGCCAAAGAACAAGCGAAAAACCCTGTGGCATGCCCATTTTAGGGTGCTAACCACCTTTATTCTACATTTTACTTGTGCACTTTTGCATTCATCACAAATGGTTCAAAAATGGTAAAAATCACTGCTGCCACCACCTCGTCTTAGGCGCATTGTAAAAGTAACCGAAAAGTCATTGGTTAAAAAGCTGCAAAGTATTCAACTGCACTTCACTGTAAGGATATGTGTCCAATTGTAACAATACAAAGAAATTCAGAGACATACGCTCATTACTTATAATCGTAGGGACTAATCAGTTTCCCCATAAGAATGAGCAAACCGGCAAAGGAAGTAAGCAGACGGCTTTACCTCCAAAATGTCAGAACATGGTCTAAAACAAGCAAAATGAAAAGGTGTCCCATAGAAGTCTATGGGAGGAAAGCAGCAAAAAGAAAATCTTTCCTAACCAAGCACATCTGTAAAACCTTTCTCTGCTGTTATTTCAGATCAAGCTTTGTATCTTTTTAGATCTTTTGGACAGTGTTGGGAAAGATTTTTCATTTTGCTCCATTCCCTCTATAGATTCCTCTTGTACCCTCATTCTCTGTGCTTGTTTTTAACCGGATCCTGCTCTTTTGGAGGCTAGTAAAGCCTTGTTGTACTTCACTTGCCTGTTTTGCTCATTCTTATGGGGAATCAGACTAGTCCCCAAGACTCGATACTGAGAGACTGTCTCTTTATGAATGCTTGTATTTTTAGTTTGAGCGATTAGGTGGTGCTTTAGCAACACCTATATGCCAAATTGATTGCATTAGAGTACAGATGGGGAGACATGGCATAAGAGGAGGGACACGAAGGTTGTAGGTGTTTGGCTATTTGCCCAGCTATTGACTACCCATTGCCTTGCTAATTCCTCTCACCATTCCCACCCAGTTCCTGCCCCTCCCAAAACACCATCTCATGGAAACTCTGAGGTCAGTTTACTCGAGCCTTACCAGCAAACTTTGCACGCAATGTGCTTGCCAGCGTTTTTCATAGCAGTCTTTTGAGGGTGAATTGGTGTTGTCCATGCACTACTGGTGTAATAAAAATGTCTTTATCAGGTCTGGCTTCATCCACTCTTTTTAAAAGTACTATGCTAAGTCCTGTTAAAAAAGAGCATTGGCAAAGCCAAGAGTTTTAGGCATTTTCCAGGCACTATTAGATGCCCATGTATTTGCACCATTGTGCACCTGCTACCATTTATAGCCAGTTAATACCACTATGCCAGTTGCCCGGCAAGTGATATTCCTATGCCTACACAAAAGCCCAAACTGTTGGCATGATTGTTATAATTGGACACATCAATTTAAAGTGAAGTGTAGTTAGGGTACTTCGTATCCATATACATTTTTATATAATGGATTTTTGAGTACTTTGACAATGTACCCAAGATAAGTTGGTGGCAGCTGTGTGATTTTTACCATTTTGTGATAATTTACTTTATGCACTTCTACGTTTTTTGCAGGTGACCAAGGTGGCCATGCCACAAGATTCTTTTGTTTTATGGCCATGTTATTTTCCGCCTTGCTGCCGTTGTCACTCTGAGCAGAGCCTTAGAATTTTCCATATCTTCAGCTAGACCCAAGTCGCCTGCACCTGCATTTTCAACTGTCTCCAAGGTAGTTTGTGCTGAGGCTGCTCCTGTATTCGCCGCTGTATTATTGCACCCGTCTCTGCCTGACCATGGTGATTTTTGTTAGATCTTTTATTAGTGTCCTCGGGGGATTTCTGTGTCCATCTCTTCTGCAGATGTCATACTTTCTTTGGGTCTTCAACTGGAAGCTATCCGGAGCAGATTCCTGTGCACTGCTACCGACCAAAACTAAATCCCAAGAAACAAAAGTATCCTTTTGTCTAGATGACCCTTGTGGTGGGAACAAGAACCGAACAAAGAGCCTAGAACAAAGTCTTACACAAGTGGAATCTGCAATATCCCAAGCCAGGGGAATAAGTCTATTTACTTGTTGCTTTCTCCCCGTCTCTCTGATAGAGTGCCCTGAGAGTAATGTCCTACCTCTCTGATCTGACCTTTGGTGGTGGAACCTGGGTGAAGGATCATTCCCGAGGCATATCCAAGTGTTTTGGATTGAGTATAGGACCCTATCTGAACTTTACTGAAACGTTACCTAACCTTTGAACACTTTTGAAGTACCACTATTGACCCCACTGCAGTCTTTTGAAAACGTACCTGAACTGGTGACATTTGGACACAAGGCACCATATCATCCTAGGGGTGGACTTAATAGGATTGAGGGATTTTGTCCGTTGGCTTTTTAAAGAATTCTGTATATTTTCGTACAATTGACTGCTCACCTGTATTCGTTTGGTAATTCATATGCAATTTCTATTCTCCTACTTTGCAATGTTTATATATGTTTATAAGGTTGTGTGACAATACTTACCTGTGATTTCTATAGTGTGTAACTGAAGGCCTAATAAATATTTGATATGCTTTGTCTTACTGGAATTATTGTTGGTTTGTATGGACTCATTGTAGCCATAGACGACTTGACTGCTCGGCTCCCTTACCTTGACTAGGTTTTGGCTAACTTCTTTCCATGTTTACCACAAAAAAGTAGCCTCCCAAAATCCTACCATCAAGGCTGATTGGTAAATCCATCGCAACAAACATGAAGAGGGATGAAGTAATTGGTCCATTTGCTTCCTCCTATGGAAGAAATCTGAAGGCACAAGATTATAATTGTAGTAAGACTACAGTGTATAAGCACAGATCGTATGCATGTCCATTATCAAAAGTATAGTGCTAAACCCACGAGTGTGACTTGATGTGTTCCTTAGATCTAAAATATGCAGAATGCCACCCTCCCCCAACCCCCATACACAGGATATTGCTTCTACCTGAGCTCTTTTGTTGAAGACAATTTTCAGTTTTGCAGATCTGCCTTCTGTCCAAGATCAGGGTCTCAAGTTTTCATCAACTTTTTTGCTCCAATGTGCACCAGTCCAACATAGCATACATTAGGGGGCAGAATGAATTTCAAGTTACTAGCCAACCGTGAAGTCAACCCTGCTGTACGTCTACTCCTACTGGAAGAACTGGTCATACAAGCATCCTGTCAGCATAAAGATAATCATTCATGCAATATGCCTTTAACGTTTAGGGTAGCTGGATTTGATGATGAAATTTCAAAAATGGACGTTCCATTCCAATAACCTAGCTAAGGGCACAGTGTGACTCTGGCTACAACTTTCTATAATTGGAGTAGAGTCCAATCACTCTGTTCCATGTCCCTTAACTCTGTGGACAGAGTTCTACCATTGTCAACAGGTCTATTGGACTGCAGGTTCTGATGTCTGAATGAATCTTGATGATTTTATTATGCAGATTAGGAAAGGGACACCTAAAAGAGCTTCAATTCAAGTGGTTGCAAGTGGCATGAAAATGGAAATATATTGTGTAAAGACAGAACAGGTGAACAGCGCTCTCCTAGTTTGCACTACAGAATGTGTATCCTACTCCAGAAATTACTGTGGTTACTGATGCCTCACTGGTTTGGGATGGGGTGGTTGGGGGCGGGGGGCTTTAAGGAGTGCCAGCCATACTACTAACTCATGTAGCCAGACCAGCTATGTTGCATTATCCTGCTGCCGTTGAGTGTGAAAGTGGAGTGGGGTGGTACCTACATGTATACTCTTTATTAGCAAATTAACCTAAGCTTTCCCCTTGCCTGCCGTGTACTGAGGCTGCTGTCCACAACATGCAGCACTTTACAAAGAGTTCTAAAATAGAGGTTTGCTGCTTCCAATTTGTTAGTTTCTTCTGTGGATCTGTTTTTTAAATGTACTTCAGTAATTCTCTGCAGCTGCAGCCTCTGATTACTGCACAGTCTTCCAATGTGTCTACTCCTCCTTGGCTGATTTGTACCATTTCAGAGGCTGCATGATTCAGTTTCCTATGCAAAATGTTATACTTGTGTGTATTAGTGTTTTTGTTTTTCTTTCTGCTTTTCATAACATTTATCTGTCTGAATAATTTCCATTCAGGTTTCACAGGCCGGTTTGACGGTGAAACGAGCAGTTCCTCGAGCAGCTGCTCTTTAACCCTCTCTGGTTCAAGCAAGATGGAACCCAGCAGAAATTCAGAACAACGCTTGGAGAGCATAAGGAAATTTGTTCCAGGTGCGTTTCTGAGTTTGGAAAAACCAAACACACTCTTTGCATCCCCTCAAGTAAAATGTTTAGTATTTACCATAAGAACATGTTTGTTCAGTTTTTGCATTGTTAGCCTGAGAAGAGGACAACATTGGACAGCATTTCATTGCATGGGCGCATGCTTAGCGGAATTATCCTATGAGGGGATGCCATAACTTCTGCAACCCAAGGGTTGCTGTCCAAAGCTGCAACATTGAACTGAAGCAAACGAGACGCATGTCTACTCACCTGTCTCCCGCTCTTCCCTAAACCGGTTAGGTTTAGATTTTAACACCCCTCTCCCCAGCCCCTCTTCCAAACTTCCTTGAGCTTTACAAGCCTTGAGCCAAGCTACAGTCTTTGTGGCTTACATGTTAAGTAGGACCAAATTCTTAAATTTCAATTTCTGCTTTTTTCCCTTTTTGTCTTTTCTTAGTTCATATTTTCTTCAATGAGTACCTTCCAAAGTGAGGCTGCCCTATGGCATAACTGAAAAGGCTCAAGGATTAAGAAGGAAATTAATTGAGTAGCTTTCCCTTTACTTGACATAAATTCAACTCTGTTTTACTTAATGCTTAGCTTGTTCATATTTAGAGCTGACAAATATGTACGTCTGGAGATTTGGAGGACATCTGTTCCATAAGTCCCCCTGCACTTAGGAAGGAGAAGTCCATCACAGTATTCCGCAAGGCACTGAAAATGCAACTTTCACTAGCCCTGCCACCCCCTCCTCCTGCAACTGCCTGAACCCTGCACCGCCTCCATGCACCATTGCATGATATGACTGCCTTACCACTGTGTCACAATATGATATGTTTGCCACACCCTCGATGCAATTTTCGCCAAGGTAAAACTCATCACCAAAGCACCACCGATACAAATACTGTGGAGCGACCATCTCATCTTCCCATTCGTGATCACTCTACCTACTCAAGTCTGCATACAACCTCCTAAACTCACAACCACCACAAAAAGAAACGGGAAACGCATCAAAGAAAGCAACCTATTCTAACAACTGGAATTAATCAAACCCTCAACTACAGAATTAGAGCTAGCTGACACAGATGGGAAAGCAGAGCTACTACACAAATGGATTACAGATACAATTGGCAAGAACGCCCCAGAAAAAACATTCACCCCATCAAAAAAGAGCAATGGCAAAACGGTTCACCCCACTATTAACCGCTATGAAAAAGGAAAACTAAAAGATGGAGCTGGAATGGAGGAAAGAATACAACCCAGTCAAAAAAAACAGTTCCAGAAACATCAGTGCATACAAGAAGGAAATTCAAAAGGCGAAGAGAAGGCATTATGATGACAGAATCACTAATGCCACCAACACACACAAAAATGTTTATCATTAAAGAGATGAGAAACCCACCAGGCTTTGACAACACCCCAAACTCCTCGGATAAACTATGCAACGACCTGGCAGACCAAGAAAAAAAAAATCCATGCCATCCGACAAACCATACAAAACAGGCCAACCAACCACAACATACAACCAAACTAACCTAACACAGAACCACAGCACAAACCCAAACTTTACTGAAAAATCAGCAGAGGCATTCGCCTTGCTGGTAAAACACAGCAAGGAAGCAGGATCGCCTATGGATCCTTGTCCCCCGGACATCTGCAAATCAATCCTCGTGCAAGGATCGCCAGCAGAATTACAGAAACCTTCTGAATCTATCACTAGCAACAGGAACTGTAGTGAGGACCTTCAAATCAGCATATAATCAAACCACTTCTGAAAAACACAAGTGGGGACGTAGAAGACCTTCAACCACAAGCCGATTTCAAACATCGCCTACCCGGCAAAACTCCTGGAACCCTACGTATATAAACTAACCCAAGAACACGTAGAAAAACACCACCTGCTAGACCAACCTCAAGTCGGGCTCAGACCTGCAAGAGGAACGGAAACCGCACTACTATCCATCTGGGAAGACCTAAAAATTAACACAGACTCAAACACAACCTCGGCCCTTATTCTGCTAGACCTCTCCGCAGCCTTCGACAAAGTTAGCCATGACACCCTAACCAAAAGACTGGAAGACATAGGCACAACAGACACAGGACTACTCTGGACTAAATCTTTCCTAGCAGACAGAATAGAAACCGTATGGATTAAACCCTTCAAATCCACTCCATGAGTTAACGACTGGAGTAACGCAAGGATCCTCACTGTCACCACTGTACTTCAACAGATCACCTAAAATTCAAGAAATAACTAAAAACCTGGCACTTCAACACCACAGACCCAAACTGGAAACCGAAACAACAGAAAGGAAAAAGGATGACTAAACTTAAGAGGACACTGACAAATCCCACAACAGACAAAAACTCCCACAACACCTAGACAGGTGACGCCAACGAAAATAGAACACAAGCGACACCCATAAAGACAAAATCAACAACCCCAGCCAATCCCGCCCAACTTCCTCACTCGCCACAATGTTATAGAATTGTCAAATATTAGCAATCACCACACTGAGTTGTGGACATTAGCAGGTACACTGGCCATATGAGTGGGAAAGGGAGGCAGGTAAGGTTAAGAAGGAAGTTGATGGAAGGGGAGGTCTGATGTGAAAGGGACTGTGAATACCTTACAAGCCCAGATCAGGACAGAGGCGCAGAAATGCTCCCACACCCCATCTGGGGAGATCACACAAACCCAGCACCTCAATCCAAAATAGAAATACCAACTAATCAATTCCACTAACAGTTGCCCCTTTGCATACACCTCTCAAACTCCAAACCAAACACAAACACAAACCAACAGCACAAGAAACTTCACTACATTGCAACAACAACAAAACACACAGATTCCCACAACAGTACACGACGACTACCGGCCGAAAACACCCCAGGCCCAGCCGACGGAACCACTGGGCTGAGGCCACCAACAGCACATCACGGCTTTCTTGCACTTTTTCCGGCTTCCCCTCACTAACTCACCCTCCCCTCCTCTTTCAGAGACGCTAGAACGCCAGGGGACCACTCCGGTGGTGATAGTGCGCGGTACAAATATCCATTAACATTACTGTATCACAATATGATTGCCTAACTGTTGTATATGATTGCCTCACCACTGCATGTAAACTGTTGTACACCTAAGAAGTATTCTGTAACAGCGCCACGATGCCCCAGGGCCGATGAGCGCTTTATAAATTCAAATAAATAAAAATAAATAAGTCAGGTACAGTAATAGGTATTGAAAGTTAAGTCTGTATGTTGGTGCTAGTGCTTAAACCATGGCTTACAGAGAAGACCAGAAACTAAAGAACCATGCAAATACCATCCATGAACGTATGGGACAGCTAATGCAATTAAAAAATGTGTATATGTTCAGTAATTTGAGATGAAACTCGCACTTTTGCATATAGCAGATGTCCTAATGTGGAAAGATGAGGCATGTATTGTGTTTTGTATTGTGTTCTGGGAAAGGTGCTCAGTCCCTTCTTTGCCTACTCTAGGAAGGAGGGGTTCTCTTAGGGTGTTAGTTGTGGGTTATCTTCTGGCACCAAAGGATGGTTTTGTGATACTGCACCGAGATGTGCATTCCCGTTTGTATGGGCCTCCTCAGTATGGCAATCAGATTTACATTTAGAGTACATATCCAACTTCATTGCATGGGATCACTTGTAGTAGAGTTGCAATTGTAAGCATAAAATGACGAGGCTTTAACATTATATTTCTTCTGGCTCTTGGATGGTGATCATTGTGCAATCATGTTACTATCTGCCCACCAGGAAGCTAGCAGTACTTGTGTTCACTTAATCCTCACTATATTTGGTCATGTGTTCCTTCCCCCTTAAGCAATCATACCAGGCTGTCTACACACCCAGGCATCCATGGTAAAGGGAAGTAGAACAGTACAGTCCCTTAGACAGACCTGAGGCAGTCCAGTTCGATAGTTTCACTCACACCAGTCCCCAGGATAGGAGATACGGGTGACGTATCCATGAGGAAAAGTATTGATTTGGTTTTGAATGAGTTGGCCTGGCATGAACGTGAGTCCTACAGCCACAGTAGACCAGAACATGCCTTCAAGAATGAGGTGGGGGTTGCCAAAAGAACATTCTAATTTACGGAAGAATACGTTGTTCCAGTAAGGAGCCTGTAAAGCAGAGCCTTTTGAACATTGGTGATGTAGTTGGGAGCCAGATGGTCAAATTCAGCAGTTAGAGCCCGACTCTGGGGTACTGCCCCCAAAAGCTCAGTTGAAGTCAGACTGACCACTTAAAGGGCAGGTGAAGAAATGGCAACTCAGCGACTGGAGAATCGAACAATCGTGACCGGAGTCACAGGTTGCAGTTTGGAAAAAGTGCAGTAGGAAAAGACACTGGTGTGGGGGGTGGGGGCTGGGATGCTACTATATCTGGGTCCCACTCCAGTTATGGTTACTCATGTTGCCCTCCATATGTTCTGGACTTAAACACCCATGATACTTATCCAGTGTAGTCAATTGTGAAGTCTCACAAGAGTTGTTGCCCATAACATCTGGAGGGCCACATAATGAGTAACCATGCATTACACTAATGAATTGTGAAGTTACTGTCCAGGAGGCAACATCCATGCTAAGATTAACGTGATGCGGTACTCGAGTTAAAGCAGCAGAGGTGAGTCCCACGACTTGGAATCATAAAAATGCCTCTTGATTAAAAGGATATAGCCATCTCTGCTGAATCTGAGGAAATGTGAACCAGACAGTTCTTGCTGATAAGCGGAGAAACAGGACTTCACAGACTGTTAGTCACCAAAACATGATGGTACAGAAATTCCGTTGTCAACCTCTGGTCAGTCTTCCCTGGAAACGTCACAGTCAAATCCTAGAAGTTGACCAGTTTCCTGGTGCAAGTGTTAGCTTCTATGTCAAACCAGAGGATAAAGGGAAACCTTAATCACCAGTCATGCAGAAAAATGCATTATTTGAACATTTGGTAGGAAGCACTCGCCACTACTTGTACATTTTCATGCATTCCCCTGGCAAACTCCAGATTCCAGAGTAATTTGAAACCTATAACTCCTGAAATGTCTCCCAGGTAACCCCACATATTTTTCCGTGAGCACACCCCATAAAAAAGCATAAATGGGCATTTCTGGTCTCCATCCAATCACACACCAGGGCAACGAAATACAGCTGCTGTTAGGTAGAATTCTCAAAAATGTGCTAACTCCCTATACCTTAGAGACCCCCAGCAACTTTGTTGGATTTTGAGGACTTGATTTTTTTCAACCTGGAAAGAGTGTGAGCCTTTTTCCCCACTCTCCTATTTTTGTGTGAATTTTACTTGTGTGTCTTTTTGGTTAGGGAGTAACAAACGCCATAAGCATAATCCTTTTCAGTTGTGTTACACAGCACCTTCAGTGCAGTGACACAGGGAAGTCTTCGGTTTCCCAAGGTTTAAATACGTTCTCTGGGATCAACTACTGTTTCCCAGAGCGGTAGAGTGAAATTGACTCTACTTGGCATTGTACTTGCTAGACCCAGCACACCCCACCTTACAATAGAGTGCTGGAGGGGTTACTTGGTATCCTGTGTCTAGATGCTCATGTAACATCTTTTGTTACCCTTTCCTCAATTGACTGGCTGGTGGCAGTGGTTTCGTTTTGAACTACCAAGGTTTGCATTTACCTCGACTGTTTGCGGACCCGGTGACGTTAACCGCGGGGGCCATCTTTTTAAAAATGGCATCCAGCCATCCTTGTTAAAGTGGAGCCCGGTCTTCTTTTTTTGTGGAAAGGTCCTTCTAGAGTTTTTCTGTGTCTCAAACCATGTTGGGTCTTTGTTCATTCACCTTTGGTGGGCTTTAGGAGTGAAACCAGCATCTGGCTCTAGAGTGTCTAGGGTAGGCAGGAAGTGAGGGAGGTGCCCGAAACTCCCTGTGTTAATTCTCCTAGGAGACCCAAATGCACTCTGTGGTGATTGGCTGGCTGTCTTCTCCCTTTTAGTTGGTGCGACCAATCAATTCCCAAGTAAGCCACCTGGACACCCATCTCGGAGCTGGTTGAATTTCCTCAGTTGCTGCAGGAAACCGTAGAGCCAGGGAGAGGGACACCAGATTGTGTGTTGCTTGTAAGCTGGCCTAAACCTTTTGGAAGATCCTCCGGACTCCCATAAAGCAGGACTGACCAAGCCTGACCCCCTTCAGTTGAGCGCGGGACCTCAGATGTGAGTAAAGTCCACCTTGACAGCCAGGAACCGAGCTTATTGAGATTAGCTGTACTGCAAGGAGCTGAAACTCAAAATAGCCACTGATAGTAAAGTTTGCCAGTTGTCAGCTTTGATGGTGCCAATACAGTGCAGGAGTCCCCCGACGTCCTCACTCTTGTGCCCTGGACTGAGGCCCAGGAAGTTATCAGCTGCATCTTTTTCTTCTTTACTAAGGTACTGTAAAACTAGTCTAAGAGAACGTACCTCTTACTGTGAAAGTGCTTGTAACTTCTGAAACTCACAAGTGTAATCAGCTTGTGGCCTTATATTTTGCTCTTCTTTTTTATCAAAGACTCCTAAGAACTTGTGCAAAGACTTTTCCATTTACTTACCTGAAGTGCTGCATAATATACAAAGACTTTTTCCCATTGACTTTGGTTTAGCCTATTGAATTGAATGACTCTTCTCTTACTATCTAGTACTTGCCCTGCTTAAGAATATTTGTATTTCTTCTGTTCTAATAGCCTTTGCCTTTTACAAACTATTGAGAGTATTCTGTATACTAACAGTAAGGTATTAATGTCCCCAGCACTCTTGTTACTGAAGTCACCTGTGGGTGTAGGTTGTGTCTGTGGGCCATCCCAAAAGGGCCTTGTCTGATCCAGAAACTCAGTGTACAGTATGGAAGTATATTTGTGTGTTACTATTCTATTGCTCCCTTCTGAAGAAGGCTTTATAACTGACTGATAAATGAATAATTGTTTATGCAAGAAACCTTGAGTGTAAGAGTTATTTGAATACCTGTAACTGTGAATCTTTGTGTAACTCCACTATAGCTCGCATTTGCCCTCTTGAGATAAGCCTGGCTGCTCAACACGCTACCAAAACGGTGTAGTACAAGCTTGTACAAAAGGTTGGGTTGCCTATACCTGTAGTCATAGTTGTTTGTAGTGTTCCCAGAGGGTACTGCATACAAACTTTGCCTAACAGCTGCCTAGTTACTGAATTTCACAATCTGGGGCTCCATTTTAGAAGCCTTCAGGAACAGTCTTCCTGCAAGCCAAAGTTGCTACAACTTGTGCATCCACTATATTAGAGTACATGGTCGCCAACCAGAACCCGTACCAATGTCTCAGCGAGGATGTTGTCCCAGGGAGATGAAGGGGAAGTTTGGCGACAGCCCCATACCTTTGTGATTAAATGGATCTACAAAGGGCCACGGAAACTACTCTCATCCCCGGTGTCATCTGGATGGGACTTGTGGTGAGGGAGAGTCAGGGCACCATAAAAGATTAGCAAAAGAGAAAGGCATTCCTAAAGTGAGCAAAAGAAGACTTTGTCCCTTTATAAGCACTCTTTGGCCTTAATACACAGAACATCAGTAACTAGTCATTGAACTCGGGCACATCCAATGCAGCACACACAACCTGACTTTGTAGAAACTGTCAAACGCCTACTGCCATATCCATCTGGTAGCATCACACAGTAGCTACCTCTGCTGAAGACTCTGCAGCTTACCTACTCGCAGTAAGATGTTTGACTTTTAACTGGTAGTTGTGGGCATCATCATACGATCTGCATTGCAAAATGGACAAATGTCACTTGTATAGCTGTCTTATGAAACAAAAAGCCCCTACCAAGTAAATGCTTACTGTTGATTCCAGCACAACTCATTTGACTGATGGTGATTCTTTGTCAAACATCTGCATGAATGGACTAACCAAAAGAGACTGCAAGAACAAACAAAAAATACTTTGTTTTTTAAAATAAATGTTCGGCCATGAATGTAATAAATCTAGGCAATGAATCACCAAAACGACCTCCTATAAACTTTCAAATGTATGGTTTCAAACAAAAACCTGCTCTGTTCTTGATCCTGTCCTGACTTTCTGAAGGGAAGTAACACCTTCAGCTTCACCACGTCTTTTGCTCATTTGGTATGGGAAAATTGACTAGTCCTTCGGACTATCAGTACTGGCGAACTTTGTTTCCCTTTTGAATTCTTGTATTTTTATTTTGCACACAGTACCTTATGGTGTAGTGCAATGGAGATACTTTTGTATCATCCTAGCTTTTTACACATGGGATTTTTGGTTGCTTTAATGTGCCTGAAAACAAGCTGGTGGCAGTTACATGTTTTCATTATTTTTATTTTGCACATTCACATTTAACGCCTATGGCTGCTAAATGTGGCTAGTGCCCTTTCGCTTGTTCTTTAGCCAGTATTGTAGTATGGCCTTCTTCCTTTTTTTTACGGTCAGGAAAGTCCTTATAAGGTTATGCACTTGGCTGGGGAAAGCTGCCGCTTTTGCGGACTAGTGATGTTTTTATGTGGCCTGGGACTGGCTAGTACCAGTCAATATCACTGGTGCCAGAAACTCTGCTACTTGTGTGAAACCAGTAGTTGTCCCTGATTCTAAAACTACTGGCTGTTTGGTGCAGATCCTTACCATTGGTGGGCTTGGACTTGCTTCAGATCTAAGTTGCAGCCAAGAATCATTTGATGAAGAGCAGCCTGTTGAAGACCCGAAGACGACTTCTGCAGTGGGCCAGCAACCTCTCCAGTGACAGGCCCTGGGAAGCCCTGCTCCTCTGCCTGATCTCCAAAGATCCTTCTCAGTGCTTCAGCCCTTGGACTAGTGGGACCAACTAGTCTTGATGCCTTCCAGAAGATCCAGCCCCTCTGAGTTTTCAGGAGTGTCCCTGGACTGCCTGGCAGATTACCCAGCTTTCTCGTGGGCCACCCCGCCAAAACCATCGCCGTTCCGAGTTCAAGCCCGGGAATTTTGGTGGTCACCAGCTTCAAGGGCACCTGTCTTGGAGCATCTTATGTGACCACGACTGGAAGGATGCCTGTCGCCTGCAAATGGTGATAAGTCCATGAAAACTCTTCTTCCTCTGAAGTGCCCTGAAGTGGTCTGCCTCTTTGGAATCTGCATTTCATCATCAACAGGGATTGAATTTTGCAGTTGCCCCCACCTGAAGGAATCCTTGAACCTGCAACCCCTGGGTACCTCTCTGGAACAAAGGTCAGAAGGCCGCGCTCCTAGCGATTCATCTGCCCGTCCCCTTATGGAACCCATCATGATCCCTAGCAACAACTGAATCGAGTCAGGGGTATAAGTAAGTATACCTGAACTAACTTCCTTCATACTTGCTGTTGCCATAGCTCTACTGGATTACAAGGTTGTAGAAAAACAGCATATTTAGGGGGCCTCTTTTACCTCTAACAGGAAACAACCACATACATGTTATTCGATCTTTAAAGATTATGAATACTCCTGGCCCTAATGCAAGCAGAGCTCACCTCTTTGATCTCTCCCATTGGTCAGATCTTGACTTGCTGTAGATGGCGAATAGTTTGAAACACCACCCTAAAACACCAACTACTTCTATATTAACAGCTCTTCATTTGGTAGTAGAATCACGTGCTAAACATTTTGAAGAACTAAAGAGGCAAGTGAAACAGGAGACTGTTAACACAATGTGTACTCCGTTACCTCATGGGCTGGACATTGGCGCTAATAATAAATGAGTTATCCTGTTCATGATATCAGGAATAATTTGATGTTAGTCGGATCCCTAGCGTGATCACCTTTCTACTAGCCCAATAACATATTTTGGGGTCATTAGTTTCATAGTTTTGTCGGCTCCACATGAGGCAAGTGTGCCTAGCTATTCTGCTGAAATACTGACTAATCGGCGACAAAAGAAACTAAGACCAATAGGGAACAAATACAAAGAGGAAAATTAGCAAATTAAAAGAAGGGGTAAAAGCTGAAAAAGGCAACAATATAGTGCATCTATGACATTGCGACAGGAGCAAAGTAACTGTCTTGAAATAACGTCAGCACATTACTTTGATAGCTTCATTCCAGAAGAGCTGCTTACAAGTATTGCTAAACCAAAGCAGAAAAATACAACCAAGAAAACGGGCATAGCACAGACTGTGATTTAAGGATTATCTGGGCTCTTTGAAGGCATTATGAATGAGACACAGACAATGAGATGGAAGTTTAACGTATACACTTTTATTAACTAAAAAGGAGGGTTGGGGAAAATGCCTAACTTGCCCTAAGATAAGGTGGGATTTCCCTACCTAAATGAAACTGATAGTCTGTGCCGGGAAGTCCAAAGCAAATCAAATGTCTGTGTCCAAAACCTATACTTGCCCTCAAATGTGTAAGGATGTCTGCGTCCAATAGAAAGTGTTCCAAATAATAATTCAGAGCTTTCTTCCAGCTTTTAATTGGAAAAGGGTTTTCCCTTCCTCACGATTCATATAGTTCACTTTACAATAAAGGTATTCCCTTCCCCTGGCTTTCAAGTCTTTCAATGTCTCAAAACAACACAATTACTTGGGATAGTTAATGTTCCAACATAACACAGTTCCTTGGGATACTTCCCCAGCTCTTCGAGTTTGGTTACTTGTCAACAAAAAAGTTCAGCTGATCAATCTCAGTTCACATAGGCTTCTTTTATTCAATCAGTGTGGCTTTTCCTTAGGTGGGTGTTTTTCGGTCTAGGCACAGTTGTCTGACCATACGGTCCACCCATTACAGCTCACATACCCGCCACACCTTACTTGGTTCTCTTTCATAGGTTGCTTGCCACATTTTCAGCTTCACAATGAGGTTTGACTTAATTTCCTTTCAACTGCCTTTGAAGCTTTGTTATCACAGATTTTGTTACCATTCACTTTTCCAGTATTTTTCACTTGCAAAACCAACAGGAGCTTCCCAGTACTCTCTCGTGCTAAGAATCTTATTCTCCTGCAAGCGGCTTTTTTACTATTTTAGTTCTCTTGCTTAATTATTCTTGGTTGTTGGCAATGCTAGATTATTGAACTCTTAACAATGTTAGCTTAGTTGACTCTTAGTAAGGCTGGCATATTTGACTCTCGGCAATGCTCGCTTTTCACTCAGTTTCTCCTTTTATTCCATTCAAGTATTCAAAACCAACTGTCTCTGGCCTCAAAGCCGTCCATCCACCCTGCCCATGCACCCTTCTCACCCATGCAGACTCACCTACTTAATTACGGTCAAATTTCTCCTTTTGGCAGCTTTTTGGGGACTTTTCTCCGTTCACGGTCTGCTTGCACTGGTTCCCTCTGGTGTTCGGTGTCCTCCGCGGCTTCCTCGCTTCCCAGCTGCTTACTGTGTCGCTCGGTCAGCTGCAGTCAGCGGTCCTGCGCCGGTGAGCATCCAGGAGCCTCCAACGCTCCTGGTACCTTTGCTCAGTGCCGCACTGCTTTCTCCACTTTGCCCCGAACTGCCAACAAGCCCCTCTCGCTCGTTGGACGGGATCGTGCTCCATAAACGTCCCAGCTTCTCAGGAAGGTGCATGCTCGCCGCCACAGCTTCTGCCCTGGAATTCTCCTTCACGCTTGCTGTGCTTCTCCTGAAAACTTTCAGCTGACTCTGTTTTAAAATTCCCTGCTCCATGGTAATGAGCCCAACAAGTAGACCACTCCTGTTTCTTCTTCCAGTCTTTGCTCTGGTTCAATGGTGACCTCCTCATCACAGTACCGAAGTGGTGTGTGTTGTGAGAAGGTTGTCTGGGAAAATAGGGAAGGGATTGATAATCTCCTACCAAGACCTGGGTAGTAATAGACTCCTACTCCCACCTGGGGGAGGATATATTGGGGAAAGAAGTGAGAAAGCCCTCATATTCCTCACAGGTCTCCAATTTAAAGAGCCTGCGCTAAAAGCTAGAGAGACATCAGTTGTAACTTTTAGATGCTGTAATAAGAACACCACACGTAGAAGAAACAGATAATCTAGTACCTTCAGCCTTGGAGATGGATCGAAGCCTGAAAAATATGCCAACAAAAGCATTCAGGACGACGCAACTTGACAATGCAAGTTCAATGACCAGAGATTTTAACAAATGTGAACAGACCAACACTGTCACTGGAGGAGAACTGTGTAAAAGGTATCACCTTGCAATTGTATATGGTGCATATTTTCCAGGAGACATCCCTACAGCTGAACACCTGTAGAATATTGGACATTTTTAAATCTATTACAATGTTGCGTTTTGATTTGAACAGTCCTTGCGCAGGTGGAGTATCATCATGATCTTCACTTGGTTATGATCTATTTTTACCTCAGGCCTTGTTACTGGGACGTTGATAGAAAACCTTGTAAGCCTGCACTCCATGGATTTGATCTTGCCTCATCCAAACAACGTAAAGAATCAAGAGGTTTAAGAACCTCCCATAATGATACAAAATGTGCAAATCACCTGCTCCACTCACAGCAAAGGGGGAACATATCAGTGAAGTCTACATTGGTGCTCCCTTTATAAACATTAAGGCTACATTTGATTGGAGCTGGATACCAGAAGCTTTAGTTCGTTAGTCAGAAATCTCTTGCTGATGGCTGGAAAAACTGCTGTTTCTGACATGGAATTTGCAAGGTCACTCACTTGTTGACAAACATCTGTTAACAATTAATATCTCATGACATTTTTTTAAGAGTCATGGCTTGGCTATCATATGGTGTGATGGCTATCCTGTTTTCTGTAATCGACTGAAAGGTGGTTTGCAAATTGGAGAAAACAATTTAAAATCAGCTGTCTATATAGAAAACACATGGGATAAAAATATACCTATTTATACAATGCTTTAATACCAAAGATACACTGGAATATAGGTCTCCTCATAAATGCGTGTGTTCCATCTAGTTTAATAGACGAAAGGGTCTAAATGAAAACATTGGATAAGATCATTGAAGCCTGGGCACGGAGGTAGTCGCGCCCGCTAATTGTGTGGTGGTCAAGACTTGCTGATTCTTTGGGGATTTCAATGTTGTTTGTACTGGAAATTTTTCCTATGACTGCTCTGTTGTGGGAGTTCCAGATTCTGTTATGCTGCAGATAGAGGGGAATCGATTAGGAAACAATGGTTGTCTCCGACCCCCACACAAACTGGCATATTTTATTCAATGACCACGCGCTTCTATCGCCGACCATGGGAGTGTACATTGACTTAAAGGATAACTGTTTTGGGTGGGTTAATCTGAAATGCACAGTGTAATATTTCTCAATGCTTGTGAATCTGCTTAGAATCGCATGCTGTGCATATAGTCCAACATCTAGTGGTAATCGCAGAGTATTGCATCTTGCCTTTCGAGGATCAAAAGGGGACGTTGACATGGGCTTGCCTGTAACACTATCCCTAACGTGACGTGTAGTGTATCCAAAAACCCTCATGCGTTAAGGTCCCTCAGATTGTTTTTTTCCACCCAGCTAGCTGGTCGCCTTATGCGAAGCTCGTAAAACTTGCTAATTAATATCTTTGTCCACGACCTCTGGTTGTTTATATATACGTCCCTTCGACGACTACTTATCCACCACCGCCGAAGACCACTGAAGGCAACTCAAGACTCTGACAACTGGTGCTCCGGTCGACGCTGTCTACTGCGTGGCCTTGGCCCTCTGGTCGGGCCTGTAGGGAGAGTGGGGTCCGGGTCTCCATTTCTTTACAAGAATGTATTTCCTTCTCCCCTCTTTTCCCTTCTGGTTTTGCTGTCGCTATAAACCTGAGCTATGGACAGGGCACCTTTTAAAAATGCTGCCTTTGTTGTAAAGGCAAGCATCCCTGGAAGGACACGCACCAGAGGTACAATAAGTGTCTACCTCGATCACCACGAGGAGTCCTGTTAGTCTTGCTAGCTCTTTCGTCCTAAGGCTAAAGAACAGTGAGTTAAACGGTGGGCGGCCTATGCCATGATGCAGGCCGAGGGTAGCTCCCCTGCTGCCACAGGCGCCAAGAGTGACTAGGAATTGAGCAACAGCCGAGGCTATGACACAGATGCCATCGACCTATCTTCGGAGCGGCCACGCTCCAAGTCGTCTGGCCCCAGCAGGCAGGCCACTGGTTCTGTTATGTGGAGTGCATACCCCGGCGACAGGGATGCACACGCTACTTACAAAGGTAAACACACAACCCCCTGAACTGACTCGACGGACTTGTTTGGACGGTCAAATAAGCCAACGGGTACGTCTATTTCTTCAACGGAACCCACCGATCCACAATTTCGGCCACCCTCCCTGCAACCGCCTATGCGGCATACATCCGGGGCATTGTACTGACAAGGGCGTTGGCACCAAGATTCATAAGCGCATCGAGAAGCCTCTTAAAAGCGCGCCGACGCAGAAGGTTCCGGCAACGTCAAACTAAGGCGAAGCAGCTAGAAAAGTCAAAATCTCTCCCGGATACAACGAACCTCTGCGAGAGCCTCATAAATATCGTTTCAGCGGCTAATAGTCCTAAAGAAAGGTCGAGGGACACGTCCACATGCCGAAAAAGGCAGACTATTCTGAAGGTCTGCCTCCACTGGCTAAGACTTTTTCAGATAAATCTCAACGTACTAAGCACTCAGACCCCCAATAAGAGCCCTTGACCCTTCTGGCTCATCTTTATGGACCAGAGACGGGTTTGAGGGGTGTATGAATAAACTTGCAAGGACTTTTCAGAAAAGTTTACCACACCAGAGGAGGACCTATGCCCTACTGTATCTAAATTTCAAAGGACCGCCTGCCCTCTTCATGTGGTGGTCTTTGACCTGACTGGACCATAGAAGGTTCCTCAGGACCCGTAAGTTCAGGAAGAGGATCCCTTTGAGCACCCTATTGACCAGGCCCCAGATTTGGGGGAGATGAGCAGCCAGTGGATAATGCACCATGGCTGTCACTGACCAATACACCTGATCTAGACACATTGTGCATGGATCCTCCCCAATCTCCTCCTATAAGACCTGCATCTCCCATAGATGACCAGATGGCATACAATGCAATTCTGAAAAAAGCTGCAGAACATTTTCAGATTGCCACGTAAGAAGCAGTGCAAGACACCGACTTCATGGAAGATATTTGAAGGATAAACCACCTGTAAGCCAGATTATACCCTTACTGAACTCCATTAAACAGTGTATCGCTCCTTCTTTGTTGAAGCCATCGCAAACAAGAGCTGTCAACCCATGGGTCGAGAAGCTTTTTCGCCCCTCACCTACAGAACCTCTCTACATTCGGGGACATGCCAAACCAGATTCCCTAGTGGTGACTACAACTAGGAAAAGAGCAGGAGTACCCTTATCCACAGGCGAAGCAGCACCGGACAAGGACTGCAAGAAGTTGTATGCCCCGGGGAAGCGTGTTACAACTGCAGGATTCTATTGCAACAGAATTGCCAACAATTCTACGTTGTTGACCAGCTACAGCGACGTTCAGTGAAATCTGCTCCAAGAATGTCTGCAAGAGGTGGCTGAACCAACACGGTCACGCCTGCTGGCAATTTGTGTCAGAAGGGAGGCAGGTGAATCGTAATATTCTTAAGAATGCCCTAGATGCTTCAGAGACGGCAGGGAGAACACTGGCTAAAGGTACCCCATTGAAGAGGCACGCATGGTTGAAAAATGTGGGTGTCAAACTAGAAACACAGGCGTGTCCCTCATTAACAAACCAGTGGAGGAATCTAAACTGTTTGGGAAGGTGGAGGATGAGGCTCTAGAGATTTCGAAAAAAGGAACATGAGACCATGAAGTCATTAAATCCGATAACTTGGTGACCTTACCAGCAGCGAGGGGTTAATTCTCGCTGCTCCTTTCACTGACAATCTTTCCCAGGTTATCCACACAATCCGTATGGAATGGGAAATGCATGGTCCTCAGGACAGGGGGCAGCTGCCTCTAACCAATATCAACAAAGAGGACAGCGCTGTGGCAAAGGAAGCGGTAGAAGCACCACCGCTAGAGGCTCCCTGGCCTCTAATAAAAAACGACTTACCAATCAGGGCCCCCTCCCATGCTTCCCTGGTCGGGGGACGGATAACATAATTCTTCCATGCATGGGAGGTAATTACTGCAGACCAGTGGGTGCTCAAGACCGTCACCCATGGTTATTGTATCGAGTTCAGCCGACCACCTCGATACTGGCCACCAACGTCCAGGTGAATGAAGCCAGCACATCTGAAGATACTACTACAAGATTTCAAAAAAGGTAGCAGGCTTTTTGCTCACTGTACCTTTCACAGATTGGAAATATCCATTTGCATATGTCTTTGTCCCGCCCACATGGGCAGTCCAGTACCAAAATGCTATTGCAATTCCTCTCTGAACAAGAGTACCAACAGCAATCACATACACGTGTTTTAGCCTTGTTGGGCCTCATCAGTGAGCTGAAGCTGTGCCTCTCTGAGCACAGTGAGCAGGGAGTCCACGTGTGCTGCAAACTCTCATCTCAGAACAGGGTATCATGCCATGTTCTTTCTGGAGAGGAGCGCCTGCTACCTTTTTTGAAATATTTGTACTACTGCAAGAAAAGGGCACAATCGAAGTCGTCCCCGTTCTACAGGTAAACAATGGTATTTATTCAGTGGACTTCCTTGTATCCAAAAAGGATCGCACCATGCGCCCTGTGCCAGGCTTGCACCCAGCGAACAAATTTGGCAAACCACAAAGGTTTCGTATGACAATACTGCAAGAGGTAATCCCTCTACTAAAACAGGGGCATTACATAGCAATATTGAACATGAAAGATGCATGCTTTCATATTTCAATGCTGCCAGCGCACAGAAAATACCTAGAGTTCATGATAGAGGACAAACGCTCTTAGTTCAAGGTCCTTCCCTTCGGCATTGCCTCAACCCCAAGGGTATTTACAATGGTACTGGCGGTAGTAGCGCCTCACCTGCCTAGGTAGTCCATTCCAGTCTATCCTTTCCTCGACGACTGGCTAATAACTGGGGATTTGCATGGAACATGCCTATCAAACACCCAAAAGATAGTAGATTTACTCTTCAGTCTGGGATGCTCAATAAACTAGAATAAATCCAGCCTAGACCCAAGTAAAGTCAAACAATTTCTGGGAGCTCCAATTTCAGACAGAAGACGGCCTCGTCTTCCCCTCCAAGAGGGTTCAAAACATGCTGCTCCAGATCCCTCACTATGTAGCAGGTCGCGAGGTGACTGTACGCAAGGCCATACGACTGTTAGGGATGATGGCTTCCTGCATTTACATAGTCCCACATGCACGTTTGCACATGTGCCCCATGCAAGAGTGGCTCTACAGCCAGTGGTGTCAGGCCAGCGGACAATCGGATGATCTAGTGGTTGTCTCGGCAGCCCTCGTTCTCTCGCCAGTGGTGGTTGAGGGAAAACCCCTTGGAGGGGAAGACCTTCACCACCCCTGCAGTAGAAGCCACTCTCACTACGGACGCATCTGACTGGGTGGGGGTGCTCGCCTCCATCGCACGGCGCACAGCGTTTGGTCCCAGCACTAGTGTCCAACCACATAAACCTGTTATTATTGGGGGTGTTCAAAGCCCTAAAAGCTTTTCAGACGCAACTTCAGGGGAAGACGGTACTGGTCCTCACGGACAGCACCACAGCCATGTATTGCCTGAACAAACAGTGGGCAAACTCTCCGGGGCTATCCAAACTGTCCCAGAACATTTGGAAGTGGGCTCTCAAACACTGGCTGTTCCTCCTGTCTCAACACGTTCCAGGGGAACTCCTTCTTCTGGCAGACGTGCTCAGCAGAGACTTCCCTCTACCCAGAGTACGAATGGCAGCTATACAAAGACATCATCTCCAACATCTTTGCAGAATGGGGCTTCCAGAGATCGATTTGTTCGCAACTCTGGAGAACTCTGAATGCCAAGATTACGCCTCCAGGTACCCCCAGAACCGCTCCAAGGTGTCATGATTCCTGCCCCTTCTGTCCCCAGCCCTCCAAGATTTCAGGCTGGAGCCAGGCCACGATCACCTACACGGCCCTCAAGGGCCTCTCCATCCCTCCAAAGACCCACTTGGAGTCAGACTTGGCGCTTGTGGCATCAGACTCACTCAGTCCCATAGGATAACATTGGGGATTGGACTTCTAGTACATTGATGGGGACATGATGGATGCCCCCACATTACCCAGATCCTCATACCGCTTACCGGAGAGTATGACCAGGACATGACACTAGTAAATAAAATTTACCTAATCATCCAGGCTTGGATGGCCACACACGGCATATGCTTGAATGATGATAAAACTGAGCACTTGGTGCTTGGTACCACAGCCAACCTTAAACTTAGTATTAAATACAACGCCTTCAACATCGATGAGAACAAAATAACATCTCAAAGCTTGGTTATTCAACCAATACTAATATAAGGAGCCATACTCTTATGCCCCATCCACTTTCCTCCATACTGCATGGGCGTGCCTTCCAAGGGACGGGAGACTGAACCTTTTTTACCAGAAAAACCTTTTCCCTTTTAAATTTAGAGGCATGCGGGGGCGCTGCCCAGGGAGCATGCGCTGCCCTGACTCCGCTCTCCGGCGCCACACCTCAGTCCCCTTTTCTGCGTCTACGGGAACGGGCCAAATTCACCAGCGCTCCTGGGTTTGGCTTCAGCCATGTAATTCCACGCACGTATACTACTTTGTCTTTTTTGTCTTTTCTATCATTCAGGTACTCGGTCCTCAGGCGTCGCGCTCCTCCCCGGTGCTTGTCGACTGCTACAGGGTTCAGCAGGTGTCCATTCTGCAACGGGCACTTCCCAACTTCAGACCCCCACGCCCTCTGCCTACGTTCCCTTGGCCCAGACCACAGTTGGCAATCGTGTTCGGCGTGTGACTCGCTGTCCTAAAAGGCGCTGAAGAACAGACTAGCTAGGTGGAGGGAGCTCTTCCAGAAGTCGCCTCCTAGAGGATATCAAGAACTTTGTGAAGCATCGTACCAGGTCCAAGGTAGGGCCGATATTTTCCAGCGCACTCCGCAAGGGACACTGCTTCCTAGGGACTTTCCCGCATGGGAGGGGCCGGCCAGGTCCTTCCACCGGCATGTGCACTGAGGCTGCTACAGCTACCGGTCCTCAGGTCAAGGGATCCTCTGATCCTCCCGGACGCAGTGTCGGGGGACCGAAGGGTTCTTGTCATGGGCCTACAACCAAAGGGCTCTGCCCTTTTACCGTCACAATGGCTGAGGGGCTACGCCCTAACACCAGCAATGCATCCGAGAGGCTACACCCCAATACCAGCAATACGTCCAAGGGGGTGCCTAAACATAGCTCTACAGACCATCGGGCCAAGG
Organism: Ambystoma mexicanum; assembly: GCF_040938575.1. Classification (NCBI taxonomy): domain Eukaryota; kingdom Metazoa; phylum Chordata; class Amphibia; order Caudata; family Ambystomatidae; genus Ambystoma; species Ambystoma mexicanum. The sequence continues at coordinate 360,834,126 of NC_090925.1, forward strand.
GTGTCATACCTACCGGGACGAGACCCGAGGAGCAGGGTAGGCCCAGTGATCCACATGCAAGAGTCTTGGACGAGGCCGGACCCAGCGGGCTGGGCAACATGTTGCAGGCACGTGGCAGGCAGCTCGACAAAATGTCCGCCGTGCCAGACAGGAACACCAACGCCATTCCATGAATTTGGCGAAGAACGAGTGTCAACGTGGGACTGGTCGCAACCAGGTACGTGGCCTACAGTCTACCCTTCATATGCGCAGGGCAACTTTCCCATGCGTCCATATGGACTGGGTACGCAGCGGCTCCAGCAGTCCCCCTGCTCCACCGTTGTACCCCCTAACACCTCTTCGGCCAGCGAGGAGGTGCTCTTTGACAAATTCCTCGGCCTCATGAGGTCTCCCCAGGTGGGGGCTATCATCAAGGATGCAGTCAGGGAAGTCCTCCCCGCCATGCTAACGGCACTACAGACTCCTCCATCGGGCTCGCTGACCCCGGTGCCGCTGCCTCCTCCGGCTCCACAACCAACTCCGCTGTCACCTCTTCAGCCTCCAGCTGTGGTTTCTGTACCCCGGCCTCCGGCGTCATCTACCCCTCCTCCTTCGCATGATCCTCCAGATACGCAGGACATGGACGAGGAGGAGCACCCGGACACACCATCCTCAGCTAGGGCCTTGCATGAACGTCTTGCTGGCCCAGCGAAGTACCTGGACCTCCCTCAAACAGAGGTCGAACAGCCGGCAGAGGGGGTTATGGCTGAAGTCCTCACTAGACGCCCCTCTGCCAACACGGGGATTCCACTGCAAACCGATGTAGTCTCCCTGGCCAAGAAGGGTTGGCTCAAGCCCCACTCTATCCAGCCGGTCAACCGACGCCTGGATGCCAAGTACAGGCAGATGGAGGACACACTCTTGCTCTTGACCCATCCTCAGCCACACTCCTCGGTGATTGCTGCGGCATCACTTTCCTCCAAGCCTCAGTCGTCCTCTGCCGCCTCCTCTGCGGCGCTGTTCGGCAAGGAGAATATCTTGGAGGCTTACGGGAAGAAGATCTACTCCAACGCCTTCTTGCACTTGAGTCAGGCCAACGCAGATGCCATGCTGGCTGCCGCCAAGCAACGGTTATGGCAGGAAATTGCGGACCTCCTCCCGGAACTCCCCTCCCAATGCCAATTGCGCTTTAAGGCGGGGCTAGCAGAGGCCAGTCTCGTGGCGTATGACCTTATTGACTTCAGTGGCGCATATCGATACCTCAGGCCATGCCATCTGCATTGCCACAAACATGAGGCGCACGGCCTGGCTCCGGGCGTCGAAGTTCAATCCGGACGTCCAGGAGCGCATTCTAGATCTGCCGTTCGAAGTGGTGGGGGGGGGGCACCTCTTCCACTCCTCAACGGATGAAGAGCTGGACAAAAAGAACAGCTCACAAACGGCAACGTCTTTATCCATCCTTACAAAGACCACACCCAAATCTTACACCCAATCTCAGCAGCGTTCGGAGAAGGGTCGTATATATGGATGGTTCTGTGGCTTCCTGGAACGCAGATCCAGGCAGCCGGACCGCTCGCCATCTCAGTACCGGCACAAACAAAAGGGGGGGGGGTAAGGGCTTTATCCAGTCCCCCCTCCTCAGCCTCTGAGGGAAAGACTGCATGACACGCCCCTTCCTCTTTGCCTCCGCCTTCTCTCCCCCTCTCCCCTGCTAAACTTACTGAAACTGCACTGAATCTGCAACTGGGCCACTCACCGCTCTCGGTCCTTGGCCCAGCCACTCTCCCCTGCACTGCCTCCCTGGCAACCCCCTGCACTGCGGGACTGTCTGTATCCCTACAGCCCCCCTACCCAGCACTTTTCTGCACTTATCTCGCACTTGCCACTATCTGGCCCTTGTTATTTATCCTGTATGCTCTTAACCCTGTATTGCACTCTCCCCTCTCCACCTCCCTTTTGCACTTTCCCTTCCCCTCTACCCTTGCACTTGTGCGATCTGAATGACACCTGGCCTAGTATGATCGTTGTCTGTCTCCCCTTGTCCCCCCCCCCCGCCTCGTCGCACCTTGAAACACTTGTGTATAGGTGCGTTACAAATGCCATATCATATCATCATATCATAGATCATATCATATCACGTGTCTCCTGAGGGGTGCAGGCTTGCCTTCCATGCACATTTCTGGCGCCAGAATTTTGTGGACCCCTGCATCCTCTCAGTAGTATCCACAGGGTACCGCCTACCCATCCCAGCCTCTCCTCCCCTCCACTCCCACAGTTTGGGACAGCAATTCCTTTGGCAGAGATCCGGTCGCTCGTAGAGAACCAGGCAGTGGAGGGAGTGCCAACCTCCCAGCGAGGCTTTGGCTTCTACTCCAGGATTTTCGCCATTCAGAACAACAACCAGGTGGGCCTGAGAGTTGTGCTGGACCTTTCCACCCTCAACCTCTCCTTACCCCTGCAAAAATTCAAAATGGCTATGCCAGCTTTTATAGCGTAGCAGAGATTTTGGACAAGGGAGACTGGATGTGCTCCCTAGACCTGGAGGACTCGTACCTACACATCCCGATTTGGCACCCCCATCGTTCTTTCCTACGGTTCAGGATCATGGGCTACCATTTCCAATACAAGGTCCTTCCGTTTGGCCTCAACTCGGCCCCCAGGGTCTTTACCAGACTCATGAACGCGGTAGCGGCCCTCCTCAGAGAGAAGGGCCTCCACATCTACCCATACCTCGACGACTGGCTCATCAGTGCTACATCTCCGGAGGCGGGTCACCACTCCTGCCCTTATGAACACACTGCACGACCTGGGCTTCTCGTGCAACCTCAAGAAGTCACAGCTGCTCCCTACGCAGACTGACTTTCCTGAGACTCGTTTGGGACACGTGCTCCGAGAAGGTCTTCCCGTCGGAAGACAAGCCATCAAGAGGGCCACAGTCCACTTCCTCAGCAGAGAGGTGACCTCGGCTTGGTGGTATCAACATCTCCTGGGTCTACTAACGGCAGTTTTGCTAGCCGTCCCGCACACAAGACTAAGGATGAGAAGGATTCAGCTGTACTTCGCAGCCTCATGGAGTCAGGAGCGTGGCTCCCAATCCGAAAGGATCCGGACCTAACTCGATGGTCCAGGGACTGCAAACTACGAATGCGCAAGCCCTTCCGGCCACCATCTCCGCAGGCCACCATCACCACAGACTCCTTGCTCGAGGGCTGGGGAGCCACCCTGGACAATCTCTCGGTCCATGGCACCTGGACTCGACAGGAGCAGGAATACCACGTCAATTGGTTGGCGCTGAACGCCATCTGGTTAGCGCTCAGAGCATTCCTGCCCCTTCTTAAGGGCGATTTTGTTCTCATCTAGACGGACAACTCGACCAGCATGTACGACGTCAACAAGCAGGGAGGCACCAGATCCCCTCCTCTGTGCAGGCTGGCTATCAGCATGTGGGAATGGGCATTCGGAAACGAAATTTTCCTCTCGGCAGTCCACCTCCCGTGGGAATCCAACCTGGAGGCTGACAGGCTCAGCATCCTGGGAGCAGACAATTACGAGTGGCAACTAAACCTCGTTATTCAGGAGATCTTCAACAAGTGGGATCTCCCCTAAGTGGATTTCTTTGCCACCTGGCACAAAAAGAAGCACCCCCAATTTGCATCCTGGCAGGGTCTGGGCCACAGCTCTCTGGGCAACGCATTTCACCTCCAGTGGACCGGCATGAAGGCCTACGCCTTTCCGCCCACTCCCCTGATCCACAGGGTAATTTGCAAGATCAAGGAGTCGCACCGACTCCGCATCATTCTGATTGCTCCATGGTGGCCAGCCAGACCATGGTTTTCGGAGCTGCTCAGCCTCTCGGACGTGCCTCTGATACACCTCCCGACGGGTCCAGCACATCTTCTGGCACAGCAGGGGGGCAGGATCATCCACCCGCGCCAAGGAAACTAGCCCTCACAGCATGGTACCTGAGCAGGTAACGCTCCTGGCACCTGAGCCTTTCGCAGGCCAATCTGGTAATCATACAGGGTGCCAGGAGTAAAGCCACCAGGGCTCAGTACAAGAGCAAATGGACCAGGTTCTACCACTGGGCAGACTCCAAGGGAATTGACCCCTTGGCCTGCAATTTGGACGACATGCTCTCCTTTTCGGCACACCTTGCTCATTCGGGTGTACAGGTCGACACCTGCCGTACATACCTCGCAGCCAATGGGGCTTACAGGAACTCGGAGGAGGGCATCATTTCCTCCTCCAATCCTATCAAGAAACTCCTGACTGGTCTCGCTAGGCTCTACCCGCCCGTCAAGAGACCGCACCCGCTGTGGGATCTTAATATAGTCTTGGGCGCCTTGGCGCACAAGCCATTCTAGGCAATGGCGTCCGTGGACATTAGGCCGGTCACCAAGACAGCCTTGCTATTTTGGCCTTACCTCGGCTTGCAGAATCAGCGAGATTCAGGCGCTGGTCCCCTCTGAACCATATACCACCTTTCACAAGGACAAGGTGGTCATGCGGACGCACCCGGCATTTCTGCCCAAGGTTCCATCTGCATTTCACTTGAACGAGGAAATAGTCCTTCCGACATTTTTTTTCCCGATCCCAAGGACAAAGCACAGAGTGTGCTACACTGCCTGGATGTCAGGCATGCCCTAAAATTCTACTTGGACAGGACCAAGGGCTTCAAGTCGGACGTCCTGTTTGTCTCTTTTGGCGGCTCGAGGCCAGGCTAACCGGCCTCTAAGGCTTCCATATCCCGCTGGGTGGTCTATGCCATCAAAGAAGTGTATCGGGGCCAGCACAAGCCGCTCCTGGCCAACATGCATGCCCACACAGTCGGGGCCAAGGCAACGGCCATCGCATTTCAGTGCCATTTCTCTTGGCAAGTCATAAGCTGGGCGGCCACTTGGGCCGCTCCCTTGGCCTTCTGCAAGCATACTGTTTGGATGCCAGCTCTAGATCTGATACGGCTCTCGGACAGGCGGTTCTCAGGAACCCTTTTGCTTAAGGAGGGTCTCCTCTCCAGCCTGGGGCTACATTCGGTTGTAATCACCCATGCAGTATGGAAGAAAGGGGACGGGACATAAGAGTAATTATAAGTTACTCACCGTAGTGACTAACGTACTCTTAGTCCACAGTCCCCTTTCCTCCATACATCCCAAAAACCCCCACCCCTAATAATACTGGTGTTATTAGGCAATGTTAAATCTATTGTCGACACGTCAATGGGGACAAAGGTGTGGTGCCGGAGGGCAGAGTCAGGGCAGCGCATGCTCCCTGGGCCGCACCCCGTGCGCCTCTAAATTTAAAGGGGAAGAAGGTTTTTTTGGAGAAAAAGGTTCTGTCTCTTGTCCCTTGGAATGGACGCCCATGCAGTATGGAGGAAAGGGGACTATGGACTAAGAGAACGTTGGTCACTACGGTGAGTAACTTATAATATATTTTACCTGCCAGATCTACCTCACTGTGAATCTTGTACATAATCAATGTATATGCTGTATAATGTGTAATATCCTGTTAATTATTTCTATGTACTGCAACCTTGTATGACTTTTTCCCAAAACTGTCTATAACCTCACCATGATACCCAAGGGTCTGGGCATGTAGCAAATAAAATGAAAGTGTTAAAAAAAGTAAAAACCTTTGTTTTTTTACCTCAGTTCAGCCCTTACACGAACTAAGCAAGTCAATTCCATGGCTTCCTCTACAGCATACACTTGTAAATTGATCAGACCCTGCAAACCCAAAGTTGTACAATCCTAGCTAGAGCCTCATCTTCTCTAAGATGGATTATTGCAATGCATTGTACCTGGACGTGAGCAAGTACATTGTTAACAAAATCAAAATTCTTCAAAACCGTACGCTCCGAACAGCCCTTGGCATACCAAGGAGAGAGCATATTTCGGAGCTGAGGAGACCGAACAAATGGGTTTCCACCAAGGACAAAATTATGTTGAAAACTGTACATTAACACATAAATGTCTTAATCAAACGGCCCTCCTCTATCTATGACAGAATCATCAAAAAATCCACCTCACGACCTACAAGGACAGTCCATTCATTCTGTCTCGTTCCTAGATTCAAACAAAAAAAAAAGCATGGGGGAGCAGTTTCCCTGTTATGGCAGCGCATGCCAGGAATGCACTCCCTCCCTCCCTCCATCTCTCCTTGAGAGGTGACCAACCCTTTCATAGCTTTGGGCGAAACACCATTAATTGGCTTGTAGCTAATGACCACTGACACAACTGTATAGTACAAGCTTTGCTTATGGGTGGTCATTTGACTCCCCTGGCATTGTAACCACTGCCATTGACGGCCAATGTTTTTTCTTCTGCACCTGTACTTCATGTATATACTGGTTTATTGAGCATAATCAATTGTAAATATTGTAACTTATTGTACATATTGTAACTCATGCCGAAAGTATGCTTGTAATACTATGCAAAAGCACCCAGATACCTTCGGGTTTGGTGCGCCATATAAATCAATAAACCTATCAAACTAACAAACTACTGCCTAGATACTCACTCTAGGACTGATTCTCAGGTGGGACAAGCGGTACTAAGACTTCTTTTTACTATTGTTCATTCTCGCACCCCACCTCCAACATTGGTACTGCTCTCTAGTCTATGAACAGCATTTGACTCTAAGAAGATTCACAAGCATCAGAAGACATGCATTACTCACTGTAATAGTATTTCTGATGATTGTATCTGCTTAGATTCACATGTGCCCACCCTTCCTCCCTAAAAGGAACTTAGACTTCTCACTACTTCTCTCTCTATCTGTATTCACTCAAGTTGGTCATAAGGCTCCCTCATGGCAGAAAAAATACAATAGGAGGGACCTAGACGCGTGAAGGATTTTGGGTACACTACACGTCACGTTGGGGATAGTGTTACAAGCACGCCCATGCCGACGCCTTCTTTCGATCCTCGAAAGACAAGATGCAATACTCCGTGATTACCACTACATGTCGGACTATATGCAGAGCATGTGAATCTAAGCAGATACAATCTTCAGAAATGCTATTACGGTGAGTAATGCATGTTATATATAGTTTAATTTTAACCAAATTAAACCTAATAAAAAGCAAAAATAAGCAGGCCAACCTATTATGGTGAACAGGAAAGGCACTAATGTCTAGCAGCCAAACCCAGACTAGGTAGTGTAGGAGAGAAATAAAGCTTCGACTCGGGTGGGGGGGGCCAAGGGGTGGTGTGGGGGTGGATGTTTGTATAGGCTAGGGCTACAATGTGACGACACACAGCACCCAAATAATTCATGTTAGACCGAAAAAAGAGTGCAAAAATATAGGTATTCATTATATCCTTAAAGTACTCTAAGAAATGTATATATTTTCACTATTGTGGGTTCTACTAATAGAACACCAACGCTTTTCTTTAGAAACAGTTATGTAATAGCCGAGTTAGAAATTGCACTGTGAATAACTTTGTGGGAAGTAAAGTGAAAATCATAAAAACAATAAATGTAAAACTAGTAATGACCGGCAAGTAAACAAAAAAGTGAAGAACACCTTTTAGGTCAATTTAGGACAAGCTCTCTATCATTTAATAAGTCCAGCCCAAAGTCACCAGTTCTGCAAGTTGCACTGTACATGTGGGTTTACTATTGGGATAAGAGTATAGCTACCCCAATAAGCACAGGCTGCAGGTAAGTGTTCCAAAGTCGAGTAAAGTTCTGAAAGTTTTCTCTCGCACTCTCGTGAAGGCCCAGGGGGGGGGAATCCTTTACCAAACCACCACTGATCTTAGTCCGGCAAGGGAGAGATGTTGAGGACTTGAAGCCCATTCAACTCTATGGCAGGGGGTGGGGGCAAGAATTCTTACTCAAGATTTTCCAGGGCTCCACGTTTGGGGCTTGTGGCTGTGCTGGGCCCACTTACTACTTTGCTGTGTCCGCTCTAGGGAGGTCCCGAGGATGTGGGTGCAGAGGTCCCTTTCGGCATCTGGATTCAGTCTGGCTAGTATGCGATTCAGACTCGGCTGATAGGGTTTTTAAGACTGAAGGTCTACTGGATACCCTTTGCACGATAGGCTGCAGACCCCTACAGAACCGGAGACCTCCAGGACACAGACGTGAGTCTCCACGCTCGGGCGGCGACAGGTTATCGTCGTATGACGATCAAAAAAACAGGCCCTGCCCAGCTACTCTTGGGTCTGGGAGACTGAAACTGCAGGAGCAGGTGCCTTGTTACACAAACTGAAATATATGAAATTCCAAAGATGCACTTGAAACGGCGACTGCTGCTGTGATGCGGCACAAGCGAGAGCATTTCAGTCCCACTGAGTGAACCAGAGACACTTAAAGGTTCAGCAGGCGCAGACCCTTGAACAGGGATTAGGACATGTGTTGGGAAAGATGTTTGTTTTGCTGCTTTCCTCCCTTAGACTTCTATGGGACACCCGTTGTTTTAACTTATTTTTTAACCCTCTCCTGACTTTTTGGAGTAAACCCTTTTGCTTTATTCTCACATCTGGCCGCACACACAGCCCACCTCTTTGCCCAGGAAATGACTTTTCATATGACCAATTTGGACCCAACAGGGCAGGAAGAATGCAAAAATAAAAAAGCCCAAGAGGCGAGAATCTTGTGTGGCAGCTATTTTGGAGTATATTTTACTCCTTATGGAATTATGCAGTAACATGCAAATGTGCACCATTTAAAAGTCAAACATGGTTGAAAAATATCTGCTGCCATGAGCCCACCCTGGACATATTGTCATTGTAACTACAAAGTATATACAAGGATATGACATGTCCCACTTTGCCCCCCCCTGTGAGAGAACGGATCTCAACGACCGGTGGGGGGTGTCTGTACTTCCGCTCCCTATATGGTGGAGGGGAGGCACAGGAGACCCCAGCCAAGATTCTCTATTCGGTAGCAATGGTCGAGCAATCAAGGCCTAGCTTCTCAGGAGGTGATGCAGGCTGGTTCTTAAGTACAGTGTATCCCCAAACCCCCACAAAGGAATATCCACACTCTGTATTGGTTAGAACACAGTCTTTATGTAATCAAAAGTTAAGGTTATGTACATTTATCATGATAACTCACTTTGTACTCTGGCAAAATCTACAATGACAAATATTTACAATTCTAAAGTGGTACCACCCTAGATCTCATTGAAGTGCATGAACAATACTGTACAATATCACACAGACCAATAGAGTGAAACCAGCAATAGAGAGAGGAGAGAAAACAAGATGGTTGAGCAATAGGCAGAATACTGACCCCTACCACTAGGCACAGTTCTGTGTGGAGATCCCCCCCCCACCTGGGCAACCTGTAAAGAAAGATATAGCACAAGCCCAGTCCATATATTGCTCTGCAAGTCTTATTTTCCCCTATAATGTTTTTACCCCCCCAATGTACCTGGTGGTGTCGAGTTCCTCGAAAAGGCGTCGACAAACGTCGAGGGACTCGCTGTTCGGCGACGGGGAATCGACGGCCCTTCTTGAATGCCTTCCCTTTCAAGCGGGAGGCACGGGGCGTCGAACGTCCGTCGACAAACGAGGTAGAACGATGTCGAAGAGGCGGCAGCTTCGTCCGAGCGGTGCTCGTCGGCGTCGGCGTCCTGCAAGGCGGAGGTGTGCGGGGCACCTCGATGACAATAGTTCTGGGCCGCAAAGATTGTAGAGACGGGAGCCCAGCAAGGGCGTCGAGTCGTCCGAGTCTTTGAGGTCGTCGGGTGGCGGGAAACCCACCGGCAGGTTTCTCCTCGGCGCGTTGGTCGTCCTCGACTTTCTCCGGCAGGATAAGAGGTCGACGAAGCGGTCGAGAGAGTCCTTCGATTGAATGTTCTTAGGCAAAGGAGCGGACGGCTCCGGTCGTCGGCGGCACGGCGTCAAGTGGTTCCCACGGCTGGGCAACACAACTTCGACGGGCCTCCAGCGGTTCCACAAACCTGCGAACCCTGGTCGACGGCAATGGACTTCGACGGCGTCGATGTCCGGGTGCTTCACTTCGATCTCCTCGGCGGTCCTGTCTCGGGTCGACAGCCTTTCGAGGATCTGTCTTCCAGGGCGCTTCGGCGAAGATGGAGCGGTGCTCGATGGTCCCTCGGAGCACAGGAAGAGGGCGCCTTACCAGGTCCTCTCTCGGGTCAGCCCTCGACGATCTCGTCAGCCTTCGGATCGGTCGAAGCAAATGCCACAGCAAGTCTTCTTCTTTCAGCTGGACGTCGAGGATCAGCAGTTCCAGTTACTCGTAGAGTGGAGACTCAGCTCCCTGGCTGCTTTAGGAGCACAATGGTCGCTTCTCAACCAAAGGTCCCTTCTGAACTCTTTTCCAGTGGTGAGAGGTCCCCAGATATACTATCCTCTCTCTCATCCACGCTGCTGGCACACACTCAGCAGCCAATCATACTGCAGGCCATTCATGCAGTCAGTCAGCCAATCAGGCACACAGTGCATTCAGGCCACACTCCTCCCTTCCAGACACTCACAACAAGGAATGTGGATTGGGACAAGTACCCAGCCATTCAACACTACACACTGCATTCAGGCCAGTTTCGGGCAGGGCTGTCTCAGTCTTTGTCTCACATGCCAGAAACCAGACAACCACAACAAGGAGTGCATATTGGTCACCCACTCCATTCACCCAGGTCCCACCCACAGGAGGTACCCACAACATAGTCAATGGGAAGGCTCCAGTCAGTCTAGCTGGGCCTTCACAACAACACCATATATGGAACTTCCACCCAACAGCCAGTCAGGGGGAAGGGACAGAGTCAGGGCTTCCCAGGACTTTGGGAAAAACAAGACAACAGGCAATAGAAAGCAAGAGGCCACAGGGGCCATCTTGTTTCTATCAGGAATCAACTGATCCCAATGGCAGGGCCTGGGTGTCCCAAAATGGAGGACACTCAGAGCACCTGGCAGATTCAGCATGGAGCTGCCACCAGCCCATACCCTGCTCTGTGGGCCACCCACAGGTGCCCAAAAACATACACTAGGGGCACAGGGTTGTACCCCTACCCATGGGTGCCATAAGGGTATCCCATGGGTCTGTTCACCAAACCAAAAGAGAGAGCTGCACTGCCAGGAGTCCCACATGGACTCCTGGGCAGAAAACATGACAGAACACACGGTAGAAACAGAAAAAGGACAAGGATTCAGAGGCCCTGTCCCTCAGATGCATTTCCAGCATCACACCCCCCCCCCAGCCCTCTCCATGAGGGTGAAAAACCTTTACATCAGTATACATCAAATTAGGACAGTCAATCTTGATGTGCTATGTTACGTTGAAAATGTTGTTCCTTGTCACTGATGGAGCTTGCTTCGAGTTGCTCTGTAGTGTCCCAATCTTGGCTTGACCTCTTTCCAGGAGTGGTCCCAGATAGTGTAATGGCCCCATTTGGATTATAGTTGCTGACGTACCTCTACTCAAACGCATTTAGCGGTTGATGCTGGCCATTTAACTTGTTTTGCATTTAATGTATCTCTCCCCTTCTCCTCTTCCTCTGTCCCCTTCGCTCCCTTTTTTCATGTTCAGCACTTGTGCGTTCAAAATCCTCCCATGACCTAGTCGGAACACTTTTCTTCCCTTCCACTCACTTCCTGCACTTCCCCTCCTCAGCTCTTCTCTCATGCTATAGCACTTGCACGTTCCGAATGTTTCAAGACCTTTTAAGAATGTTTTTGTTTTATACCCTCTTCCTCCTCCCTATACCCCCCCCTTGTCTTGATGCACCTTGAAACAAAATTGAGCTCTATAGTGCGCATTACAAATAACCAATGAAAATAAAAAAGATACAAATGATAACCACACTTAACTTTAAGGTAATGTATTCAGCTTTAAAAATACAAGAAATCCGCTATGGGGGAATAGGGGAGTGGGGGCATAGACTCCCTGTACTGATATTATGGACTGATAAATTTCCCCATAAGCGTGAGCAAAAAGTAGGGACTTCCCTTCAAGGTCAGCAAGCGAACACTAGCAAAAAGATCAGGTGGCTCCTAGGAGTCTGGAAGGAAAGCAGCAAAAACTATCTTTCGAAGGGATTGTCCTCCGACGTATTCCTTATCTTAGATATCTCTTTCCAGCTTTGCTGGCCTCGGAAAATTTTTTCTCTAGAGGGCGCTACGCGTCGACGTCCGCCGAGTCGATGTCCCTCGACAGCCGTCGTGTCGACGTCATCCTTCCTATAAAGGCCGCGCGCAGCGTCCGTTGCTCAGTTCCGTTTTTCCGCGCTTACTCAGTGCCTCGGAATATTGTTGCTCAGTTTTCGTAGAGAATTAATCCAATTCCCTCGAGATATTCGATCCATACTCGATGGCTTCCTCGTCGGAACCGACGACCCCTCGGTCCGGCTTTAAAAAATGCCGAGACTGTGGGAAAAAGATGTCGCTGACTGAACCTCACAGAGTTTGTGGTGTTTGGGAGCTGAACACCATTGTTCGGAGTGCGAGGACTGTATGTCCATGACAGCTAAGGCCCTGAAGGAGCGTAGGGGGAAGCTGGAAAAAGGTAAGACTTCTAATGCTTCTTCTTCCTCGACGAAGTCGAGACATTCGTCTCCTCGTCACCATTCGCGCTCCAGGTCTCGAAGCGGGTCCCATCACTCCTCGAGATCGAAGCACTCGAAGAGGAGACATCGAAGATCCCCTTCTTCGTCGTCCTCTTCCTCTGTTTCACCTAAGAGAATCCCTTGCCCCACGAAACATAGTTCCCGGGCTGGATGCGAGGAATTCCGCAAAAATATGATGAGCGTCTTCGAGAAAGTGGCCTCGACCCCCTCGAAGACTGCCGAGAGCGATGCTCTGGTCGAAAGACCCGAAGGTCCAAAACACCGCGAATCGCAGTACCCGGCGAAGGAAGCTTCTCGAGCGCGTCATGAACCCTGGAGTAAAGCTATGACCTTGAATCCTTCTTCGAAGGTTCCGTCGACGCCGAGGTCGGTGTCTTCGACGCCGTTGTCGAAGGGACCTTCGACACACTGGTCTGTCGACTCGACACCATCTTCGACACCGGCGTCGACGCCAAGGAAAGTCACGGTTGCGGCGCACCCAGTGGCTATCCCCAGGTCTTCGATGACGATGTCGTCGAGATTGTCGACATCCTCAAGCGGAATCCCAATTCTATCGAGGACCTCGAGGCCCCCGCCTTTGTTTCCGACGCCACGTTCGAAGCCTTCGGCGTCGGCGTGGACGACATCGACGTTTTCGAGGCCGATTACAACAAGTTTGGCACCCTCTGCCTTGGAGATGGGTTTCACACCCTTTGTGACTTCAGACCAATTGAGAACTATGTCCTCAATTATGGAAGAGGGAGAACTATCTGATCAAGAAGAGACATTTGAGTTGCAGTTCAAGAGGAGTTATCCTCAGAGGAACGCAGATTAAAGGAACTGGTTTAGACACTTCCCCTGAGGTGGAGTTCGCTAGGCCAGACAAGGGGGAGCATGCTAAAACCCCCTATAGAGCCTTAATGGCCAGGATCACAGAATTTATGGGGTGGTCAACACCTTCACAGGCTTTTCAACAAGATGACCTCACGGATATTCTTGACAAAGGTCCACAGGAGGATCCTGTAGTGCCTTTTCATAAAGCTCTTCAAAGGAAAATCATGACGAACTGGGAAACCCCAGATGTCGTCCCGGCAGGTAATAAACTGTAATAAATACAGGGTATCTTCTGCAGACCCGGAGTTTGTCCAAACACCCATCCCCAGAAATTCTGGTGGTACAGGCAGCATCTTCTACTGACATCAAGACTGCTTACCCTACCGTCCTACAGGACAGGGACGATACAAAATATGATGCTATGGCTAAGAAAGTTTTTTCGGCATGTAGCATGGCGTTAAAATCTATTAATGCTACTTGCACCCTTGCTAGATTCAGCCATACACTTTGGGAGTCTGCTTCTACAGCGGCTGACTGTATCCCGGAGGGAGAAGAAAGGGAGGCGTTCCTAAATATCATACAGGACGGTAAAGACGCTATGTGCGAATCCCTCCAGACTGACATTGATTCGGCTGACAGTATCAGCAGAGCAATGGCAGCAAGTACAACAACCAGGAGATTCGCTTGGTTGAGAAAGTCTGGTTTTGCCCCAGATGTGCAAGCCAGGCTCTTGAACATGCCATTCGATGGCTCTTCTTTGTTTGGGGAAAAAGGCGGATGACAGTTTAGAAAAACTGCAAACATCAAAGGCAGCAGCAAAATCCCTATGCGCTGCAATCCGTCAGACACCTTTTCGTTCCACAGGATCCTCTGCGAGAGGCAAGTCCTTTCGCTTCTACTCCGCATTCGGAAGAGGTAGAGGACGACCGGCTCAAAGGGGACAAAGAACTACCCGAGGTGGACTGGGTAGATATTCAAAAGCCGCAGCAACAGCAGGTGCCCCTTTACCATCGGCATCTGCATCAGCCGCCCCAAAACCACTCTGAGGACTTCCCTCACAAGACACGTAGGAGGCAGGTTAACTCAACATCTGGTGGAATGGCAGGCTATCACGTCAGATGCTTGGGCATTGGAGACAGTTGCACAAGGTTACTGCCTGCCTCTTCTACGCATACCTCAGTCATCCACCGGGGATCAGCTCTCAAAAAGCTCCAGATCCGCTCCTCTTGCAGGAAATTTTAGACCTGCTAGAGAAAGGTGCCATAGTACCGGTACCTGTAGCGGAGAGGAACATGGGCTGGTACTCCCCTTACTTTCTCATTCCAAGGAAAGACTGAGGACTGAGACCCATCTTGGACTTGCGAGAATTGAACAAATTCCTCAGGAAAGACAAATTCAAGATGGTAACTCTTTCTCAGATCCTTCAGGCCCTTCAGTTCCAGGACTGGTTGGTATCTCTGGACCTTCAGGGCGCTTATTTCCATGTGCCAATCCATCTCAAACACAGGAAATACCTGAGGTTCGCAATTGGCAACTCTCATTATCAATTTCGAGTGCTGCCATTTGGGCTGACCTCCGCCCCGAGGGTCTTCACCACGTTAATGTCGGTAGTGGCTGCAAGTCTAAGGAGGGAAGGGATTCACGTCTACCCCTACCTGGACGATTGGTTGATCAGGGCTGTATCTTCGGAACATGCTCAGATCCAGCTAAATCATGTTTGCCAGGTTTCTCCCTCAATTTAAAGAAGTCACAAATGATACCATTGCAGAGACTCCAGTTCATCGGAGCGATCCTGGACACTTCCCTGGGAAAAGCCTCGCCACCAGAGGTGAGGGCTCAAGATATTCTACAGATGGTTACCAAGTTCCAAAATGCCCAACGTCTCCCAGCCTTCGACTTTTTGAGGTTGCTAGGCCTCATGGCATCCTGCATTTTCCTAGTGCCAGAGGATCGCCTGAGAATGAGATCCCTCCAGTGGGCACTGAGAACTCAGTGGTCACAATTCTCAGGGAGAATGTCAGATCTTCTTCAGGTTCCCGACAGGGTGGCTTGAGACCTTCAGTGGTGGGCCTGTCAGGAGAACATTCTGAAAGAACAGTTTTGGCAACCCTGGCCGGAGATAACAGTAGTCACGGATGCCTCACTCACGGGGTGGGGAGCCCACGCCAACGACTTGACCATCAGCGGTCGTTGGTCTCCATCGGAGTCCAGACTACTTATCAACCTGTTAGAGCTGAGGGCCATCAGACTTGCGCTGAAGGCTTTTCTGCAATCTGTACAAGGAAAGAATGTCCTAATAATGACAAACAACACAGTGGCCATTCATTACCTCAACAAAAGAGGAGGCGTAGGATCACTACCTCTGTGCAGAGAGGCGATGCAGCTCTGGTTTTGGGCAATCCAAGAAGGAATCTCTCTATCGGCATTTCACCTAGTCGGAGAGAAGAACTTGACAGCGGACGCTCTGAGCAGGCAGAGCAGTCTCCCACAAGTGGGAACTAGCTCAGGCAGTCCTTCAAGAAATCTTCCCCCTTTGGGGAACCCCTCACGTGGATCTGTTCGCCACCAGTGTCAACAGGAAGTGCGATCTGTTCTGTTCAAGGGAATTTCCCCCGAGAGGAGCTCTGGGAGACGCATTCATAGTGGACTGGGAGTTTCCGCTTCTGTACGCGTTTCCACCGGTCCCTGTCATTCCTCAAATGATCAGGAGGTTAAGAAGATTCCGGAAAACCATGAGCCTAATTGCCCCGGATTGGGCCAGGAGAACGTGGTACCCGGACCTTCTAGACTTGTCCATCTGCCCTCCAATTCGACTTCCACTCAGAGAGAATCTGCTCTCACAGAAGGGAAGTCAGGTTCTCTATCCAGACATCAAAACCCTCAACCTTCACGCTTGGCTTCTGAAAGGCTGAGGTACAAGGATTGAGACCTCCCTGATGATGTTATGGAGGTGTTGCTTTCGGCAAGGAGGCCAGCAACAAAATCTTTATACCGCTGCCGTTGGAACAGATTTTGCAGCTGGTGTAGAGAAAAGAATATCGACCCCTTTTCATGTGGTACACCAATGGTTTTGTCCTTCCTACTCTATTTAGCAAATTCAGGTCTTCAAGTTGGCACCATCAAGGGCTATCTCGCAGGGCTATCCATCTTTAAGCGCACTGCAGAAGAACCATCCTATTTCAAGTTACCCTTGGTAATACAGTTTCTAAAGGGGTTAACTAACGTTTATCCCCCAAGACCATTCCAGGTTCCCCTATGGGATTTAAACTTAGTCCTAACTTTCCTGATGGGCACACCTTTCGAACCACTCCACTCTTGTTCGTTAAGATTTCTTACCCTTAAGACTGTTTTATTAATAGCACTTACATCTGCTAGAAGGGTGAGCGAGTTACAAGCTCTTTCTTGTAAACCCCCTCATATAATCTTTCACAAAGACAAAGTTGTTCGGCAAGTGAAGCCTAATTTCCTCCCGAAGGTGGTTTCTGAATTTCATATCACTCAGAAGATTACCCTTCCATCTTTCTATCCTACTCCTCATCCGGGAAAGAGGAAGAGAGGTTACACAGGCTGGACCCAAGAAGGGCTTTAAGTTTTTACATCAGTAGACTGGCTAGGATAAGACAAGCAGACCAGCTGTTTGTAGGCTACGCAGGTCACAAGCTGGGGTTACCGATAACTAAGCAGACCATTTCCAGATGGATCATTCTAGCCATTTTGGAATGTTATAAACTGGCAGGAAAAGAGCCCCCTCAAAATCTTAGGGCTCATTCGACCAGAGGTATTGCAGCTTCATCGGCCCTCAAAAGAGGAGTGCCAGTTAGAGACATATGTGCGGCTGCCACATGGTCGTCCGTCCATACCTTTACACTGTTTTACAACTTGGATTCCTCTTCCAGTCAAGAGACTAGGTTTGGAAGGGCAGTATTGCACTCTATTCATCAATAAGAGGAAGCATGAAGTCAGTACTCCCACCTCCAATAACAGAATACTGCTATGGGAGCTTATCTAAGATAAGGAATACGTCGGAGGACACAATCCCTTTGAAGAACAAGTTACTTCTTACCTTGTAACGTTCTTTCGATGGGATGTTCCTCCGACGTATTCCTTATCGACCCTCCCATCTATCCCCGCAGTACTACTTCCCTTGTTGTTGCAGTTTACGCTCCTTTAGGGTGATTAGTCTAGTCCAGAAAGAATTATTGTGGGCTACAAAACGGAACTGAGCAACGGACGCTGCGTGCAGCCTTTATAGGCAGGATGACATCGACTCGGCGGAGGTCGACGCGCAGCGCCCTCTAGAGAAAATTTTTTTCGAGGCCAACAAAGCTGGAAAGAGATATCTAAGATAAGAAATACGTCGGAGAAACATCCCATCGAAAGAACGTTACAAGGTAAGAAGTAACTTGTTCTTCCTGACAGGTACCCTGATCTGATATCCTCTTCAGGAGGGGACACTGGTCCTGGGAGAGACGTGCCCTTCATGGGGACTAAGCTGGATACTGGCGGAAGCTCAGAGGTTCCTCGCTAAGGAGCTAATGATACCCAGTTTGTCCCTGATGATCCACGTACTAGGGACAAAGTGAGAACCAGCATGGCAGAGGATCCCTAATCAGGGTCTAAAAGTACCAGAAAGCCCTTATCGGTTTCCAGCCTATGGGCTATGCTGAATATCAGCAGCTCTGCGTTTCCCTCAGTGGTTCTGAATGCTCCATGCCCCCACCCCTGCCAGCTTATCATGGAGGGGCTAAACACTAGAACAGCATGACGGATGTTCCCGCAAAAAGGGTTCAATTTAAGGACGCTAAATCCAAAACAGCAGCAAATATGTTTGGCATGGCAAAATCAACTGGTGAAACCCCCAGGTCTACCTTCGGTCAGGGGACCATGTGCTGTAGCTGAGGCCTGTTGTGACGCAGGCTAAATGACCACTTCACAAAATGGAAGCCTTGTGTGAAGTTACTGAGGAAAACATTGTGGAATCGTCAGGAATTTCCTTTGACAGAGCCACAACCCAGATGAACCCTTGGCACATTGTTGTACAAGGACCTCTCTGCACCTTGGGTAGAATGTTGTACAAGGACCTCTCTGCACCTTGGGTAGAATGTTGTACAAGGACCTCTCTGCACCTTGGGTAGAATGGTCGGCCTCGAAAAAAAGTTGCCCCTCATCTTCTCTCGCATCCACCTTGTTCCTTCGATACTGTCTGGCCCCCTCGATGGAGAGGCGGATGTGGTAGCCAACTTCTGTGGATTTCTGGGCCAGGCCTGTGCCATTGCAGAGACCTGTTCCTTAGCTGTAAGGTTGGACCACTGAAGCAGCTGAAGGTTCTTCTTTGTGATAATTTTAGATGCTAATGCACTCTGAGCCTATGAAAGTCTGCTTCAGAGACTTGTTTCAGGAGTTGCTTCACCAATCAGGAGCCAGTGAAGGCTCCCGAATTGCCAGCAGCTCCACACCTGTGGAACCTCCCTCCCATAGACTCACAGCTGGCTCCATCAGACCCTAATCCTCAAAACGCACTCTTAATATCCCTTGGGGGACTCTCTAATTTTGATGCCGCACAATGCAGGAAGTGGGATGAGAAAATCGTTTCTTGGGCACAGGGTTATGACAATATATTGGATCTCCTGGGATTTCTGGAAATACCCTTTCCCAAACCTCCACGTCCGAGGCAGGTGCGTTGGCTGGAGCTTTTTCCCTCAAAGCATCGGAAAACTCAGGCTGGTGTCTCCAAAAAGATGTGCTGGACAAGCAACAAAAGGAAATATTTTTACTACAGACTTCAACAGACGTCTCCCTGTAATCTTGCCCACAACATCCTCTTTCATTATGATGCTGCTTTGACAATGTGCTCTTAACCTTCTTCCTAGTAGTCCTCCACATCAGAATTGCTCAATAATGAAAAATAGGGTTTCTTTTCCCGTTCAGTTGACAAGACCTGTAAGTGGTGGCCTGGTGCAGTACCACACCCACAGCACTCTTTATGGGGGGGGGGGGCAGCGGCTTTCTTCACATAGAGGGTTGGAGAACCATCACTTCATACACATGGGTTTTTTCAGAGGAATGCAGATGCTTTCGGTAGCCTCTGCCTCTCCCCTTTCCCATCCTCCCTTGCTGCAGATTGCCTCCTCCCTACAGAACAAAATCACAAAACTCTTAAAAATCGGAGCTGTAGAGGAAGTTCCATTGGCAGAGAGCAAATGGTTATTACTCTAGTCTATTTCTGGTGCCAGAAGTTTGCCCCATTTAAATTTGGCAAACTTCAATCTACCATCACCAATAGAAAGATTCCAGATCATCATTTGGCACATATCTGGTCTGTTCAACACAGATACTGGATCTATGTTTTGGATCTCAAGAATGCATACCTGCACATTCCACTTTGGGCAATCCTCAGAAAAGTATTGCTTTTCTGTTGGGGACTCCCACTTTCAGTACTGATTCCTTATATTCGGCATGAATGTACAAAGGTGATTGTAGCATTTACAGCTTTTCTCCGCCTCCATGGTATCCACCTATACCCTTACTTGGATGACTGGCTGGTGAGGGTTCATTCCACCTGTATGACTTAGACCTGTTGATGATCTAGGTGAAGTCTGCCTTAATGGGTTGTTAATCCCTCCACTTTTTTCCCTGTTGTGTTTTTTGGTTCCATGATCTTTTTTTTTTGTTGGCCAAACTGACTTCTCCCGGGGGCCCCCTGCCATTTCATCCATTTACCCTCTATAATGTATTTGGTTTCCCCAAAGGGGTCCAGTACCAGGGGTGCCTCTTGGGTGCTCCATTCTTGCCCTAGGGTGATTTTATCACCTTACAGATTTTAGGGAGTAGGCTGATGACGACTATACTTTAGTTTTGGCTTCACATGGGTTGCAAGCTATTTTACTGCATTGGTAGCCCAATGTACCTTTTTAAATCTTGTGCTCCTATCATGTGTTTTAGGGTTTTTCTATTGTCTAGGTGACCATGAATGGCCTCAACACAGCAGTTCAGCCCACGTGGGCTCTTTGTTAGCCTGTTGGGAAAGATTTCTGTTTTGCAACTTTCCTCCCATAGATTTGGATGGGATACCCTTTCTTTTTGTTTTGGAGGAAAGTAAGGCCTTAGGTTTTACTTCCCTTGCCTGTTTTTCCCATTCATATGGGGAACTGACTGGCCCAGAATACAGTCAGTACTGACACTGACTCTTTATGAATGCCTATATTGTTACAATTGCACACATCACCTTACAGTGAATTCCAGTTAGGATAGTTTGCATCCATATGTCTTTTTATATAATGGCATTTTGGTTACTTTTACAATGTGCCGAAGAAAAGCTGGTCGAAGCTGTGATATTCCTACCATTTTTGTTTTATGTACACTTTTGCATTTACCGCAAATAGCTACAAATGTGGCTAGCACTAAGATAGATCACCGGCACACATTACCCAGGGAGGGAGGGAGGGACCAACTGACCCATAAACAGAACACTCAGCACAGCCTTCTCTCACTCATACATCAACATTCCACTTGGTACTTGCATGACATCACAGTACCAAGTGGCTAGCTCAGCTGGCTCAGGCAGTGCCTGAAGAGTGTGACATAACACATCTCCCTCCTTACCGAAACGTCTACACAAACAATAAGCACTTTACATGTAGGCAAGTCAAATCACCATCCACCATACAGCTTCACAAGAAATCCCACAGCTATGCAAACTTCACCTACATATCCAGGCCACCCTCAATACCAACACAAATCACCTTCTGTCTATCCCTGCCACTGATAAACTCTAGACTCTCACCCTAGACACATACCAGCCTATACACCAGGCTAAAGCTACCCTACAAACCAAACACTCCCTAACATAACATATATCCTTCTGCCCGCCCCTGCCACAGGCGAGCCTCCAGGCTGCCACCCTGAAGCATGGCTTGTGATCCTGGCGCAATACTAGACATCCAGGAAAACAACAGAATCACCATACCTATTGAGAGAATTCATAAAACCGCGAAACACTGCTGAAATATCACCATTATGCCTACATCACGAATATACAAACAAATACAACAAAAGGACTAGGCCAGAAGAGCCCAACTCAACCACACCAAGATAAACAGATCCTACAACAACTCGAAGATACTGGCCAGGCATCTCCAAGACCACCAACAAAACAGTGGGTTGGACTAAAAGCTCAACTCAATGGCAGCACTGACGAGTCCCATAATCTTGACCTTGGGGTACCTTGGCCTGGATTTACATATAAAACAAAAAGAAAACTACAAGGCAACTCTTCATCTTGGACAACGTATTTCCGTTTAGCCAATGTTACCACCAGAGGGCGTCCCCAACCAGTACAACAGCTAATTCTAAGATAAACACTACCACATCTTCATCCAACAAAACCACCTGTCCATTTCAGAAAAGAGTTGACTTCTTCTAACGGTGCACTACTACCTTTCCTAAAAGCTTCCTAAAATCACCCGACCACAACTTCCACTCGCCTTAGTGCACTTCTCCACTTACTCACTCCTGCACCTGAAAGAGCGCTACCCCCAGGATTTACCTCACACGTCCCCATAACCAAAAGAGGACTTTACTCACCATGCTTAAGTAAACAAAGGCGCTACCTCCGTATACAATGTACCAAAATCCACAACTACCATGGATCCTACCTCCCAGCAACACTTAGTCATCTTAAAACAAGTGTCCCTTGCCAACCAATTGACACCTAAATGAGGCGCTACCTCAATACCGTCAATTTAAATAAAAGCACTTCCTCCATTTCATGGGGCGCTACCTAATACACACATTTAAGCAAAAGCGCTACCCCATCTCAACACAGATGGACGGTAATCCTAACTGTCCTAACTTCTAACCTACCAAACAGATTAATGACCCAAAGTCATTTGAACATGAACCAAGCTCACATCATTCATAACCAGATACATATCCATCAGGTTTACTTATTCACAGTTAACCTTATGTACAATGTATGAACCACAAACGACATTTCTTTAGGCTTGGTGATTTAACATAAACATTTCCTACATAGTTCTTTTGCTTATCCATGTTTTTCATCAATCCTAAATGCACAATATTTCCTACATAGTTCTTTTGCTCGTCCATGTCCTGCATTAATTCTAAATGCCTAAAAGTCCAAAAGTCTATAAAACTTTTTGAACCTAAAAATCCTCAATAAGTTACACTAGCTCATTCACACACAAAGAGCTCCACACGGTATCACATTGCATTTAATTATGCACCTTTCAGTAAACTGTGTAAAAAGTCCATAAACCTGCAAATCTTAAAGAAATGGTTAAATTCTAACTGCACTGACTTAACCCATTCCACCAGACCAGCATTTCTCATACAACAGTTTTCACCAAAGCTCACACTAATACTCAGTACAACAACAACCAACATTGCATTAATTAAGTTCTTAACTTAAATCCTAAATGCAAAACGAAATGAACTCCATCTCAACATGCATTTAAGCATTATACAGTCTCATACAAGTAGCATTGTACAACAATTTTACCAACATGTTGGCTGCTGCATAGCGCCTCAGTAGTGAGGCGGAGCAGCGTTACCTGCACCTGACCTCATGAGCAAAGGATGCCTTACACAGTACTTCGCCACGTCGCCCGCTACATCGTACCCCTCACGGGCGGAGGTTGTTTGCTGCATACCGAGCAGTACAGCGTTCCTCCCCACACAGTAAAATTAGAGCGCGTTCCCGAAACGCAAGATCGCTTCTCCCTTCCTAATCTCCGTTCCATCCAAATCCAATTTAAACTTCTGTGCTCCTCCTGTGCTCTCTAGTAGACCAACGGTCCGCTGAGCTCCTGAGCTTTCTGCTCTACGCGCTGTTTCTTCACGCACCACTGAAAAGAGATCCGCTCAAACTCCCCAAGCACTGATCATCCGTGCACTGAACAGTCTCAGGAAACATACTTGGCACATATATATTACGTCCATTGTCCTTCCGTTATGAAGCACATAAAGAAGCAATTATCCTTCCTTTACTTCATTTCTGTTTATGGGACCCTTCACTGCGTGCACACAAAGGAAAGGCTTCACTTCAAATTAAAAGGGACCCTTCCATTTTATTGGCGAGCCTTTCATCACTTCTGCAGTCCCTTTAAGTTCTTTATGGCTCTAGACACAGCACTCCCTTGGATAGCAGGCTGCTGGTCCGTCCAAATTAGTCCAGGAGCACTTTTACTAAAGCGGATCAACAAATCTTCTTATTCTAACTCCCCGAGCACTGATCATGCGTGCACTAAACAATCCCAGGAACCATACTTCATGCATATATATCACGTCCATTTAAGTCCAATATGAAGGGTATAAAACGTTTATCCTTTCTTTACTTCAGCCTTCCATCATATTGAGGAGCCTTTCACCACTCCTGCAGTCCCATTATGTTCCTTATGGCTACAGACACTTCACTCCTGTAGAAAACAGGCTGCTGGTCTGTTCATATAAGTCCAGAGGCACTTTTCTTAAATGGACCACCTCTTCTTTTGTCCCACAATCGACCATTCTAGGGCCACCCTTGTTGCATGGACCCCTTAGACTTCTCATGCCCCGGGACCCTTCACTCCCAAGGCAATGGGCTGAAGGACCAGCACTCCCAATGCAACGGGCTGCTGATCCAATCTGCTATGGTCCTCCTCCTCCCTCTCCTCCCTTGTCCGCCCTGGGTGATGAGTATGCTTACTTGGGGGCGGTGATGTCTTCTTCTTTCCTTGGTCCTGTTGATTCCTGCACCCCCCACAGCAGGTCTCTGCAGTCACCTTCCTTTCCAGCTTTCCTTTCACCAAGGTTCTTCTTCCAGAGATCCCATCCTCGTCGCCATTGTAGTAGAGCAATGTCCATACTTGAGTTAGGTTGCTTATAAGTAGGTTTACTTCCAGTTCTTCAGCTACATGTTACAGGACATAAAGACATAAGGTATAAGACATAAGATAGATGGATACTAAGATAGATCACCGGCACCCATCACCCAGGGAGGGAGGGACCAACTGACACATAACCAGAACACTCAGCACAGCCTTCTCTCACTCATACATCAACATTCCACTTGGTACTTGCATGACATCACAGTACCAAGTGGCTAGCTCAGCTGGCTCAGGCAGTGCCTGAAGAGTGTGACAAAACAGGACCACTACACAGAATTAATACTACAAGTGGAAATACAAGTTCACCTTTGGTACAAGCCTGTACTACACAGTTAAAGTGGTAGCAGTAGCGGAGGAGCCAGACTTATCTCAAGAGCAAATGAGCAGTAGTAGAGATTACACAAAGGACCACAATTACTGTGACTCGAGCAAACACTGACTCAAGGTTTTTGGTTGAAAAGTAAAAGTACATTTCTGATGTTTGTTAATCTGCTTAGAATCACATGCTGTGCATGGGTCCGACATCCAGTGGTCACTGCGGAGTATTGCATTTTGTTTTTCGTAGTCGAAAAGGGGACGTCGACAAGGCGTGTCTGTAACACTATCCCTATAATGACGTGTGTTGTACCCACAATCCCTCACGCGTCGAGGTCCCTCAGATTGTTTTTTTCCGCCCAGCTACTGGTCGCCTTTACGCGGAGCTCCTCGAGAGACATTGCAGATTTCATCTCCTCGACCTTTGGTCGTTTTCCTATATTAATATAGAACATATCGATCCCCCCTCGACGCTGTTGTGAAGCTGTCTCCGCCAAGCAAGATCTTCGACGGAGGGGACGAGCGGAGGAGATCCTTCGGCGTTGCCGAACACGTGGCCTGGCCTCGCAGTCCAAATACAGTAGGGAGAGTGGGGGTCGTGGGACATCTCTAATTCTTTTCTGAGAATGCCTTTCCTTTTCCCCTTGGGGTGGTTATCACGTTTTATTGCCTCGGCTATGGAGAGGACACCCTTTAGGTTTTGCCCGCTTTGCAAGGGCAAGTTTACTTGGAAGGACAAGCATTCACGGTGTAACCGCTGCTTGCCCCTCGATCACAAGGAGGAAGGTTGCACGGCTTGTCGGCTTCTTAAGCCGAAGACTCTAAAAGACCGTAGGGTCAAAAGGTGGGCGGCCTACGCTATGTCGAAGGCCGATGCTCCACCCACCGTCGCTACCTCCGACAGTAACGAGGAACGTGATACCACGACCTCCGCTACGGAAGTCGTAAACCCGCCTAGAGAGCAAGAGAGCATCAGCGCCCAAGAAGACGCAGGTTTCACCGGCGGCCTCCTCGGACCGTTCGGGTTCGAAGCCCCTCTCGCAGCCGCGACCAGCGACTGGGCTTTCGGCAAATAAGGGCGCCGCCCCCAAATCATCGGCCGCAGCGCATCAGCAGAAAGCGCATGCCGCCGTAGAGCGTTCGACACCCATAACGTCGAAACCACAGCTCTCCGCTGACAAACAAGTCGCTGAGAGCTTGGCGAGGATCGTGGTAGCCGACGCCCACAAGCGTACGCCGAAAGACACGTCGAGCGCTACGCAAAGGTCGAAAGACACGCCGAAAACACAGGGACGATCTCCTTCAGTCGAAGGGATTCCCAGCACACCTGAAGGCTTTTCGGAAGGCGACGGGACACTTTCCTCGACGTTATGGGAGAGGTCGAGCCGTTCTCCAGCATGGGGTCTGGCATGGATTCACATGCTCATGAATATTCCCCGTCGTCAGGCTGGGAATCCTCGGTAAAGAAAAAACCAGTATCAGTTTCGTTTCTGATCTGTCTTTCGTAGCAATAACCAATCACTGGTCTCTGCGTCATACTGACCACAGCCAATGACTGCCCTCTACCTAAGCACCGCCTCTGGCAGCCATCTTCAGATTTTTACCGCACGTTCATGTGTTGGGATCCTCGTGCTATTGCTCTCGAGCGTTAGTGCTATTTTTTCGCGCTTTTTTCACAAAAACTTCGATTCTTCGGTCAAAGAGCCTCAAGCTCCACCGATACTACATCCGATCTACGGGGACCCGTGTCGGATTCATCTGTGCCCCTCAAGGGTGAAGATTTCGTCGAGCTACGCTTCGGAGGACTCCAGAAGCTTCTCAGGCCCGGTCTCGGAGATGGCCCAGGAGAAGGGAAGCTCGACGCCCGGAAAGCTGTTCAGGGTCTGCCCTGGATGCCAGCTGCAGAACGTCTTTAAGGAGGACGAACACTCTTTCTGCCTTTACTGCCTTCATGAGGACAAAACGCACGTGGAGAAGGACTGTGCGTTTTGCGGCGACATGTCGGAACGGACCATGAAGGACCGTCATCAACGTCTCGCCAACTGGCTGCAGGGTAAGAGCCCGTCTGGCGAGAAGAAGAAGAAATCCGAGCGGTCTTCTAAGACCTTTGAGGGCGCCCCGGCGACGGGGGCCCAACATAAGGCCAAGCACCGCGAGTCCGCTGGCACCGGGAGCGCCGAACGGTCGGGCTCTACGGGCGCCAGGCAGGGCGCACCCTCCCCGGCACCATCAACCACGAGCCAACGCTCTGGGTCGGGTAAGAGGAAGGCCGAGCACCCGGCGAAGCTCCTGGAGAGGCCCCGGTCGAGCTCGAAGGCAGAGGAGGAGCGTGGCAGTGCCCCCTCCCTCAAGGACAAGGCGGTGAGCGCACCTAGGGTGGTGAAGGCCTTGATCCATCCGACCAAGCCCTCTATCGAAACGGTCGCGGCGGCCCTGGCCCAGCCTGTGGAGGCTACTCCAGTGGTGGCGACCTCAGGGCCCAGAATCTCCCTGCCTCCTCGGAGGGAGTCTTCTTTTATGCCCATCGATAGGACCCCCGTGAAAACCTCCGTGGAGAAGAAGGGGGGGCAGGGCGTCGTCGTAGATTCGGCCTCAACCTCAGAAGAAGAGCTGGTCGAGGTCTTAAGCCACGGCCTAGGCGTGGAACAAGACCAGCCCGTCGGAATGGGTGCCGACGCAGGCGACGACGACGACATCGTCGAGGATGCCGACGGGGCCCCTGCTCGCCCGTCGGATTCCCCTCTGCCAGCGCCGCGAGACAACTCGGCGGCCATTTTGTTGGCCATACAGTCCTTATGCACTGAGATAAGGACGAGGCTACCGTTACCGACGGAGGAACCTCTCCCGTCGGGGGATCCAGAACCGGGACCTTCTGGTGTTCCCCCTGCCAAGAAAAGAAGGATCCATCCTCCACCTCCTTTTCAACCGTCGCGCCCCGTCCAGCCCTCCTCCCCGTCCACCCGAGGGGATGATACGGGGACTGACACGGCAGCGACGGGTACGGACGACGAGGCATACGACGAGGATTTTCCGTCGTCGCCCCCCACCAGGGCTTCTCCGCCCGACGAGATCGGATCCTTCCATTCCATGATCTCCAGGGCTTCCGAGCTTTTTCAACTCTGCCCCGAGGAGAAGAAAAAGGAAGGCTTCCTTTATCAGCGGCGCGAGGCCAAGAGGAAGACGGTCCTCGCAGTGCCTCTGTTGGACGACATTTGGGATGAGGGTCTTTCCCTCCTCAAGAACCCTTCCACGACGCCAGCTAGAAGAGACCGGTACGAGAAGAAGTACCGGGTCCCGGACACGGCCCCCCTATGCCTCCGGGCGCAGCCTACCCCGGACTCCGTCGTCTCCGCGGCGGCCAGGAAGAAAGCGGGGGGGGGTGCGGCCTCCACATCGACTTCCCCGCCGGACGGCGAGGGAAAGAAATTGGATGCTATGGGACGTAGAGTCATCTCGTCGGCAGCGACGACGATTAAAGCGGCCAACGCCTTGGCTATCGTGGCCCGCTACGACAGGGAGCTCTGGTACAAGATGGCTCCCCTGCTGGATTTTCTGCCGGACGACAAGAGGGCTGAGGCCCTTGAGATCCTCCAGGAAGGTGAAGTGGCTTCGGACCACGCCATCACCGTGGCGACGGACATCGCCGACGCGGGGTTCCGCCAGCTAGGCAACGGCGTTTGCCTTCGACGTCGTGGATGGCTCAAAGCTACGGATTTTCGGCAGGACGTCCAGACCAGAGTCCTGGACATGCCCTTCGACGGGAACAACCTGTTTGGGAAGACGGTGGACGATTCCCTCCAGGCCATCAAGGCGGATACTGAGACGGCCCGGGCCCTGGGAGTCCTGCAGCAACGACGGACGCCCTTTCGGAGCGGCGGAGGCAAGGGCGCCTCCAAAGGCTCCGGTGGCGGTTTCGCTTCCTACCGTCAAGCGGCCCGCTCGTCGTCGCAAGAGGCCTACAGAGGACGAGGCAAGTCTAGCGGACCCCGCCGTCGTCGCCAAGGAGGTCAAGGCGGCAAGGCCGCGTCCAAGCAGGATTGAACCGGCCGTGGGGTCGGGCCCCCACCGAAGCACCCCGGTGGGAGGCCGGCTGGCGGGCTTCGTCAGCGTGTGGGAGTCCATCTCCACCGACCGTTGGGTGCTGGATGCCCTGGCCCGGGGCCACGCGCTCGAGTTTCAAAGAAGGTGCCCGCGCGTCCCCCCCGTGGCCAGGAGAGAACTTCACGTCCCTCAACTTCTCCTGGAGGTAAAGGCGATGCTCAGAAAGGGCGCCATCGAACTCGTCCCAAAGAGGCTTCGGGGCTCCGGAGTCTACTCGCGATACTTCCTCGTGAAGAAGAAGACGGGAGGATGGCGCCCCATCCTAGACCTGCGACGGCTGAACAAGTTCATCAAGGCGCAGAAGTTCAGGATGGTCACCTTACAGCACGTCCTGGGTCAACTGGAGGAAGGAGACTTCCTGTCGTCGTTGGATTTGGAGGATGCCTACTTCCACATTCCAATCCTAAAGGGGCACCGAAAATTCCTCAGGTTCGTGGTCCAAGGGCGGCATTACCAGTTCAAAGCCCTTCCCTTCGGACTGCGGTCGGCACCCAGGGTATTCACCAAGTGCCTCGCACCGGTGGCGGCGCAGCTGCGCCGCGAGGGGATTCACGTCTACCCCTACCTGGACGACTGGCTCATCCGCGCCAAGACGAAGGAGCTCGCCGTGGTCCACACGGCAAGGACCGTCCAACTCCTCACGGACCTGGGATTCTCCGTGAACTACACCAAATCCCACCTGGTGCCCGCGCAAGTCGCACTGTTTCTGGGAGCGAGGCTCGACACAGTGTCCCTTCTGGCCTCCCCGTCGGAGGAGAGGACCAGGACCATCTTGGGCAAGGTGCAACGGATGCTGGTGGCCGACGCGGCCAAAGTGAGATCCATCAAGTCCCTCCTCGGGATGATGTCTTCCTGCATCTACCTCATTCCCATGTGCAGGCTCCGGATGCGCCCGTTGCAAGAATTCCTGGATGCGCGCTGGATCCAGACGACGGGCAGCTTCGAGGAAAGGATCAAGCTCGACGAGAGTTTCCGGCGAGCGATACGGTGGTGGGGCACCCGCGCGCATCTGACGGCGGGCATGGACTTCCAGACCCCAGCCCACCAGGAGACTGTGACCACGGATGCCTCCCTGGAAGGGTGGGGAGCGCACACCGAAAATCTGCACGCGAGGGGACTCTGGCTCCCGACGGAGAAGTCCCTGCATATCAACGTCCTGGAGCTCCGTGCAGTGTTTTGGGCCCTCAGGTCCTTCCTTCCGTCCCTGAAGGGCAAGGTGGTGAGGATCTTC
The DNA here is from genome assembly GCF_040938575.1 of Ambystoma mexicanum. Taxonomy (NCBI): domain Eukaryota; kingdom Metazoa; phylum Chordata; class Amphibia; order Caudata; family Ambystomatidae; genus Ambystoma; species Ambystoma mexicanum. The sequence continues at coordinate 360,863,992 of NC_090925.1, forward strand.
ACCGACAACACCACCACCATGTTTTACATCAGGAAACATGGCGGAACCAGGTCCCCAGCGCTGTCCAAGGAGGCGCAGGACCTGTGGCATTGGGCCGTCGCCCAAGGGATTTTTCTGGTGCCGTTTCATCTGGCAGGGATAAAAAACACCATCGCCGACTCACTCAGCAGGGAGCTGCGCTCGTGCCACGAGTGGGAACTACGGCAGGATCTAGTGGATCGCCTCTTCCGACGGTGGGGCACACCCCAGATCGACCTGTTCGCGACGGCGACGAACACCAAGTGCCGGAGGTTCGCCAGCAGGTTTCCCCAGACGAGGAGCATGGGCGATGCTTTCTCGTTCCCCTGGGAGGGCCTGTTCCTCTACGCGTTCCCTCCCTTGCCTCTGCTAATCCGGCTCGTCAACCAGCTCAAGAGGTCACGGTGCAGGATGATCCTCGTCGCACCTGCGTGGCCGAGGCAGATATGGTTCCCGGACCTTCTGGACTTGTCAGCGTCCCCGCCGATCAAGCTGCCGGCGGACGCAGACCTACTCTCCAGGGAAGGAGGCGCCATCCTCCACCACGACCCGAAGTCGCTGAACTTGCAGGCCTGGCTCCTGCAGCGCTAGAGTTTGGAGGATACGACATACCGGCCGATTGCAGAGAGGTTCTTGCAAAGGCCAGGGCGTCCTCGACTCTTAAATGCTACGGACACAAATGGAAGAGGTTCTCTGTCTGGTGCCACGCACAGAAGATTAACCCTCTACGGATTACGGCTCCCCAAGTACTGCCGTACCTGCTGACGCTGGCCAAAGCTGGACTGGCACACGCGTCCATCAAGATTCATCTTGCTGCGATCTCCCGATACACCAGAACCACGGGGCGGACGTCCTTGTGGTCTCATCGTCTGGTGAAAGAGTTCATGAAGGGACTATTCAGATCGTTCCCGCCGGTGAAGGCTCCGGCCCCGGCGTGGGAGCTCAACGTGGTGCTGACCAAGCTCATGGGACCTCCGTTCGAGCCTCTGCACTCGGCCCCGTTGAAGTTTCTATCGTGGAAGACAGCTTTTCTCGTGGCCATCACCTCCGCACGACGAGTGGGTGAGATCCAGGCCCTTTCCTGCAAGGCCCCGTACTTGACTTTCCACGACACGAGGGTAGTGCTCAGGACGCACCCCTCCTTCATGCCCAAGGTACCGTCGGACTTCCATCTCAACGAACCCTTGGTGTTACCTGTGTTCTTCCCGTCGCCTTCGTCGCCGGCTGAGAGGACTTTGCACTCGCTGGATGTAGCTAGAGCGCTGAAGTTCTACGTGGATCGCACGAAGGGTTTTCGGAAGACGTCACAACTCTTTGTGAACTTTGGACCTGTCAATCAGGGGAAGGCTCTCTCGAAGGCTTCCATCTCCAGATGGCTCTCCGGCTGTATCATGTACTGTCACCGGTTGGCAAACCGACCGCTGCCTGGCCGTCCGAGAGCCCATTCCACCAGAGCGATCGCAGCTACCACGGCGTTCCTATCTGGTGTGCCCCTGCTGGACATATGCAGGGCTGCTACGTGGAGGTCGACGCACACCTTCACGAAATTCTACTGCGTCGACCGGGATTCCAGGGAGGAGTCCAGGGTCGGCCAAGCAGTGCTGCGCAACCTGTTCGCCTGAGGTGAGCCTGGTGAGGAGGTAAGATGCTTAATGTTGAGTTGATGTGATGCTTAATGTTGAGCCTTTGCCACCTCCCGTGGTTGTGCATGTGTGTACTGCTATGTATTCCTTATTCATGAGCATGTGAATCCATGCCAGACCCCATGCTGGAGAAGGAACAAGTTACTTACCTGTAACTGTTGTTCTCCAGCATGGGTCTGGCATGGATTCACATGCGAACCCTCCCGCCTACCCCTCTGCGGCTCTTCACTTGGTCATACTGCCACTTCACGTGCTTCCAAATCTGAAGATGGCTGCCAGAGGCGGTGCTTAGGTAGAGGGCAGTCATTGGCTGTGGTCAGTATGACGCAGAGACCAGTGATTGGTTATTGCTACGAAAGACAGATCAGAAACGAAACTGATACTGGTTTTTTCTTTACCGAGGATTCCCAGCCTGACGACGGGGAATATTCATGAGCATGTGAATCCATGCCAGACCCATGCTGGAGAACAACAGTTACAGGTAAGTAACTTGTTCCTTTTCAGCTACAAGACACCAATTTTCCCCCGCTAGACCGCTCAGGGGTACCCCATGAAACCATGGAAAGGCTCCATCTCTGCATGGAAAGAATGGAGAGGTTTATGAATGCCCAAAACCCTCCCACTCCAAAGAAAATAAGAGAAGGGCCTCAGGAGGACCCCAGGGCCAAAATTCCAAGATTAGTCAATCCCCACCAGGACAGAGCCTCAGACTTCCACAGTGTGTATGACCTCACTGGGGAAGAACATTATTTTGAGGAAGAGGATGATTTTATGGACGAGGAAGACGGACGGAACCAGGAGGAAGGTCTGGAAGACAGCCCAGACTTGGTAGGAGAAGGCTTCGGAGAAAATCCAGAAGAAGGACCTTCTCACCCCTGGCAATCACCATCAATATATTCCGACACTGATGTCCTGAACCTAAATCCTCCTGACATTTCACCTGTTAGAAACACGTCTCCCATTGACGATCAACCCACATTTAATGCCCTGTTGCGCAGAGCAGCAGCACACTTCGAACTGGACACTGGGGAGCTCTCCCCTGAATTAGACTTTGTAGAAAGGGTAATTAAGGAGAAACCCCCGGTCAGTCAGACAATTCCCCTCCTCGCTACAGTGAAGAGAAGAATCATCCCTTCGCTGTCCACACCCGCACTAATCAGAGGGGTCAATCCTAGAATTGAAAAACTTTTCACTCCTTCACCCTCAGACCCGCTGTACATCAGGGGACATTCCATTCCGGATTCCTTGGTAGTAACCAACACAAGAAAGAGGGCAGGGGTACCACTTTCCACCAGTGAGGCACCACCTGACAAGGAGGGCAAGCGGTTATATGCCCTTGCAAAAAGAATTACATCCTCGGCCGCCTTTTCGGCAAGAATTGCCAACAACAATTCTTTGCTCGCTAGCTATGCGGACGCGCAGTGGGCCAAACTGCGCAAAGACGCCGAAGAAGCGCCGGAACCATTACGTACACGCCTGCTTTCAACTATTGGCGAAGGAACCCAGGTCAACCAGAGTATTGTAAAGAGCTCTCTGGATGCGGCAGAAACTGCGGGACGTTCCCTAGTTCAGGGAATAGTCCTAAAACGACACGTATGGCTGCGCAACTCAGGGTTCAAACCGGAGACACAGGCGTCTTTAATAAATTAACCTGTTGAAGACTCAAACCTCTTCGGGAAAGCAGTGGATGAGGCTCTGGAGATGGCTAAAAAAGAGTTCGATACGATCAAAACTCTTGATCAAATCTCTAAGCCCGCTACCAGGCGCGGCTATGGCAATAAACGCTTTTTTCGTGGCCAACGCCAACAACAAAACCAGCAGCAACAGTACCCTGCCACCAATTTCCAGACCAATAGTGGCCAGTACAGCCAAAGAGGACAGCGCCGGGGCAAAGGAAGAGGGCGAGGGTCCACCCCCAGAGGTTCCCAAGCCCCTAACAACACCAAGTGACGCGAAGATTCGCATCCCCTCACATGCAACACCGGTCGGGGGCCGGATAACATCCTTTCTTCCAGCATGGGAGGGTAGAACGTCAGACCGCTGGGTACTTTCCACCGTAGCCCACGGATACTGCATCGAATTCAACAGTTCCCCAACATACAAACCCCCGAGGGGACGACGCATGTCACCGGAACATCTTGCCATCCTTCTACAAGAAGTACAGCAACTGCTGGAAAAAGGAGCCATAGAGGTCGTGCCTCTATCTCAGGTAACGGAAGGTATTTATTCAGTGTACTTCCTTGTACCCAAAAAGGATCTAACCATGCGCCCTGTATTAGATCTGTGCCCAGCGAACAAGTTTATCAAACCCCAGAAGTTTCGTATGGTGACCTTACAGCAAGTGATCCCACTGCTATCACAGGGAGATTACATGACAACATTGGACATGAAAGATGCATACTTTCATATTTTAATGTTGCCAGAGCACAGAAAATATCTCCGGTTCATGATAGAGGGCAAACACTACCAGTTCAGAGTGCTACCCTTCGGCATAGCATCAGCACCAAGAGTATTCACGAAGGTACTGGCAGTGGCAGCGGGCCACCTGCGCAGGTTGTCCATCCCAGTTTACCCTTACCTCGACGACTGGCTCATAACAGGGGATTCTTACGAAACATGCTCCTCCAATACCCAAAAGACTGTAGACCTTTTGTTCCAGTTGGGCTTCTCCATCAACGAAAAGAAGTCCAGCCTAGACCCCAGCCAAATCAAACAATTCCTAGGGGCTCTAATTCAAACAAAGGACGGCCTCGTCTTCCCCTCCAAAGAGAGGGTCCAAAACATGTTTCAGATCCCTCAATATGTGTCCTGTCGAGAGGTGACGGTACGCAAAGCAATGCGCTTGCTAGGCATGATGGCGTCGTGTATTTATTTGGTACCTCACGCGCGCCTGCGCAAGTGCCCAATACAGGAGTGGCTCAACAGCCAGTGGTGTCAGGCCAGCGGACTATGGGACGACCTAGTGGTGGTCTCGCAGGCCTTAGTTCTCTCGCTACGGTGGTGGACAAAAGAAAACCTAGAAAAAGGGAAACCCTTTGCCACACCCGCGGCGGAAGCCACTCTAACCACAGACGCATCCCTCACAGGATGGGGGGCTCACCTATCCCATCAAACTGCTCACTGAGAGTGGACTCCGAACGTAGCATCCAAACACATCAATCTTCTGGAGCTGCTAGCGGTGTTCAAGGCGCTAAAAGCCTTCAAGGAACACCTACAAGGCAGGACAGTGATGGTCCTTACAGACAGCACCACAGCCATGTATTACATCAACAAACAGGGGGAACCCACTCTCCAGGACTGTCCAAACTGGCCCAAAACATATGGAAGTGGGCTCTCAAACAGAATATGTTCCTTCTGTCACAACATGTACCAGGGGAACTCAATCTGCTGGCAGACAAACTCAGCAGAGATTTCCCCCTGCCCGAAGAGTACGAATGGCGACTGCACGAAGACATCGTCTTCGACGTCTTCACGCAATGGGGGTTCCCAGAAATAGACCTGTTCGCAACCCTGGAGAACTCACAATGCCAAAGTTACGCCTCCAGGTACCCCCAGAACCAATCCAAGGGGAACGGTCTGTCGATTCAATGGTCAGGGAGATTTGTTTACGCTTTTCCCCCCCGACTCCCCTTCTCAACAAGGTAGTGCACAAGATGCACCAGGAACAAGTAACCATGATACTGGTGGCTCCAATGTGGGCCCGACAGCCATGGTTCGCTCACTTGATGGAGATGTCTCTATCTCCCCCAGTGAAACTCCCCTGCCCGCACAACATGCTGTCACAAGACAAGGGCAGGACTCTGCATCCATGCCCCCAGAACATGAACTTAGCAGCCTAGCTCCTGAGATCATAGAATTTGGACATCTACAGCTCCCACAGAGATGCATGGACATCCTCAGGGAAGCCAGAAAACCTAACACTCGCCACTGCTATTCTAGCAAATGGAAGAGATTTGTCATTTGGTGCAGAGGAAAGAGCATCAACCCAATTGACTGCTCTCCCACACATATTATTCTATACCTAACCCATTTATTGGATTCAGGTCTAGTGTTCAATTCCATTAAAGTCCACCTAGCGGCACTTTCTGCATACACCACTTCCCAACTCAAGGTGTCGTGGTGGAAGATCCCTGTTATAAAGGCCTTCATGGAGGGAGTAAAGAGAATACACCCCCCGATAGCTGACCCAGCTCCCGGATGGGACCTTAACGTGGTACTTACCAAACTCATGGGCTCACCATTTGAACCCATGCACAAAGCAACTCTTAGAGACCTCACTCTTAAGACTGCTTTTCTAATAGCTATCACCTCCATCAGGAGAGTAAGTGAACTACAGGCTCTTTCTGTTCTAGACCCCTTTGTTACAGTTCACAAAGATAAAGTGGTTCTACGCACTCACCCAAGGTTTGTTCCAAAATTCATCTCAAAATTCCATGTAAACCAGTCTATAGAACTACCAGCGTTCTTTCAAAATCCTTCCAACTTGGGAGAAAGGACTCTGCACACACTAGATGTGCGCAGAGCGGTCATGTTCTACATGGAAAGAACCAGACCACTGAGGAAGACTAATCAGTTCTTCGTCTCGGTGGCAGCAGGAAGAGAAGGGGATGCAGTTTCAAAGTCCACTATTTCTAGATGGATTGTTCAATGCATCACTCTCTGCTATACTCTTGCTAAGAGAGAACTGCCCTTTAGGCCAAGAGCACATTCTACTCGAGGCACGGGGGCGTCCATAGCATTCATTGCAAATGTTCCCCTTGAGTCCATCTGCAAAGCGGCTACCTGGAGTTCTGTGCACACCTTTACAAAACACTACTGTCTAGATGCACACTCTAGATCTGACTCCCAGGTGGGACAGGCAGTATTAAGACATCTTTTCTCTACTGTTCCTTCTCATAACCCACAGCCAACTCCGGGTACTGCTCGCTAGTCTATGCACAGCATGTGATTCTAAGCAGATTAACAAACATCAGACAATGCATTACTTACCGTAAAAGCATTTCTGATGGTTGTATCTGCTTAGAGTCACATGCGCCCACCCTTCCTCCCCGCTTGGATGGAAGGAACATAGACATCTTTCTATATTTCTCTCTTTTCTGTACTCACTCACGTCTAGAAGGCTCCCTCAGGGCAGAAAAATACAAACAGAGGGACCTCGACGCGTGAGGGATTGTGGGTACAACACACGTCACTATAGGGATAGTGTTACAGACACGCCTTGTCGACGTCCCCTTTTCGACTACGAAAAACAAAATGCAATACTCCGCAGTGACCACTGGATGTCGGACCTATGCACAGAATGTGAATCTAAGTAGATACAACCATCAGAAATGCTTTTACGGTAAGTAATGCATTGTCTTATTTCTAGACCATCTGTTTGCAAAACACTTCACTTCTATTAAAGTAAAACCACACGTAAAATACACTACACACAACCAATTCTCTTTGTGCAGAACAACTCAAGGAAAGTACCCTATGATTTGACAGACCGGTGTCATGAAACGAAAGGTGTTACCGGGAACACATATGCGATCACTTTTTGACAGTAATGACAGTTTGGTCTTACTAAAGATACGCGTATCCGTGGGAAGAAATGTTACCGGCGTTAAAACACACTTAGCACCTGAGTTAACAAAAGAGTTGGGGACAAAAATCATAGGCAATACTTTTGTCAAGGCAGACAGAATCAGAGAACACTTTCTGACAAGAAGATAAGTCAATAGGCCTGCACCAGTGTCAAGTGGTACCGGGTTCCTTTTGTCGAGGATCACAGTCGGATAGTTCATGATTTGAGATTGCCAGGAGTACTTGGATATTGTCAACAGAGGAAGCAAAAGTTATAAGAGGGAAGGAAGACGAGAGCAAGCCTTGGTTGAGGAGTAAAGGGTTCACCCTAGTTCCTCGAAGTTGAACACAGTACGTTTATTCTTTGAAGAAGCTGGTGCTATGGCAGTTGTTCCTGGTAGTTTCCTGCAGACTCATGGTTCCTGGAGCTTCAGTCCTGGAGACAAGGACGACGGCTGGAGTGATCTGCACTACCCAGGGATGAGGCCAGCAGCAGCGACGGTGAATAAAAGGTGCGCTCCTTAAAAACAGGAAAAGCTCTACAGATGGCTATCCGGACCACTACAGCAGTCTGCAGCGATTTCAACCATGAAGAGGATCCTCTGGCTGTGAAAGATGGGTTGGTTGATCCCACCTGGCTCAAGGGAAGAGGACTCCGGACTGGATCTTCTCTTGCCATTTAAGGATAGATAGTTCAGTACTGCAGCAGGGCTTCACTGGGACTCGGTAGTTGCAGCAGCCGTCGTCTTCTCCGCTTCTCTTCGGTTCCTTGCAGTTCCAGTGGCAACTCTGACTTCTAGCCCAAGAGTCCTGCCTTTTTATGCGAAAATCCCCCATTCACACAGCCTGGCCGTCAATCATACAGCAGGGGGGCTGTCCGGCCCGGACAGCCACCTTAGCCAATCATGCCAAAATGCGACTTGGGTTTCCAAGGATACCCTGTGCAGGGGGTGACTATACCCCTCCCTCACAAATAGCCCACCTAGACACCCAGGCGCCAAGAGGAGGGCTTCTTGGAAGAAGCCCGCCAAAAGGTGGTGAACAAAGGAGGCAAACCTGGTTTGCCGCGCAAAGTAAAACACAAGAAGGACTTTAACAAAAAGAAATGGCGAATAAACCCGACCGGAGCCAAAAGAAAGAGCATTTGGTCAAGCAGGTTTATGTTCGAAGCTACTAGGATAGCCTGGAACAGTACCACGTTTATATAATATAATCGCGGTATGAAAGTTAGGGTAGATGCCACTGCCACCAGCCAAGTCTGAATGTTAAGAGCAAAATAAGGCTCAGAGAGGCACAGACAAAAAGGGATACGAGTTAACCCTTTCCAGTACTCCATGTAAGATGGGGTGTACTGGGTCTGTAGTTTTAAATGACTACGTAAAGTAAATGGCAACTTTACCTGTTTTCTGGGGGACAGTAGTCGGCCCCAGAAAAATGGAGTCAGGGGGAAGTCTCAAAGACAACCCGGTGTTCTCCAGCATGGGGTCTGGCATGGATTCACATGCTCATGAATATTCCCCGTCGTCAGGCTGGGAATCCTCGGTAAAGAAAAAACCAGTATCAGTTTCGTTTCTGATCTGTCTTTCGTAGCAATAACCAATCACTGGTCTCTGCGTCATACTGACCACAGCCAATGACTGCCCTCTACCTAAGCACCGCCTCTGGCAGCCATCTTCAGATTTTTACCGCACGTTCATGTGTTGGGATCCTCGTGCTATTGCTCTCGAGCGTTAGTGCTATTTTTTCGCGCTTTGTTCACAAAAACTTCGATTCTTCGGTCAAAGAGCCTCAAGCTCCACCGATACTACATCCGATCTACGGGGACCCGTGTCGGATTCATCTGTGCCCCTCAAGGGTGAAGATTTCGTCGAGCTACGCTTCGGAGGACTCCAGAAGCTTCTCAGGCCCGGTCTCGGAGATGGCCCAGGAGAAGGGAAGCTCGACGCCCGGAAAGCTGTTCAGGGTCTGCCCTGGATGCCAGCTGCAGAACGTCTTTAAGGAGGACGAACACTCTTTCTGCCTTTACTGCCTTCATGAGGACAAAACGCACGTGGAGAAGGACTGTGCGTTTTGCGGCGACATGTCGGAACGGACCATGAAGGACCGTCATCAACGTCTCGCCAACTGGCTGCAGGGTAAGAGCCCGTCTGGCGAGAAGAAGAAGAAATCCGAGCGGTCTTCTAAGACCTTTGAGGGCGCCCCGGCGACGGGGGCCCGACATAAGGCCAAGCACCGCGAGTCCGCTGGCACCGGGAGCGCCGAACGGTCGGGCTCTACGGGCGCCAGGCAGGGCGCACCCTCCCCGGTACCATCAACCACGAGCCAACGCTCTGGGTCGGGTAAGAGGAAGGCCGAGCACCCGGCGAAGCTCCTGGAGAGGCCCCGGTCGAGCTCGAAGGCAGAGGAGGAGCGTGGCAGTGCCCCCTCCCTCAAGGACAAGGCGGTGAGCGCACCTAGGGTGGTGAAGGCCTTGATCCATCCGACCAAGCCCTCTATCGAAACGGTCGCGGCGGCCCTGGCCCAGCCTGTGGAGGCTACTCCAGTGGTGGCGACCTCAGGGCCCAGAATCTCCCTGCCTCCTCGGAGGGAGTCTTCTTTTATGCCCATCGATAGGACCCCCGTGAAAACCTCCGTGGAGAAGAAGGGGGGGCAGGGCGTCGTCGTAGATTCGGCCTCAACCTCAGAAGAAGAGCTGGTCGAGGTCTTAAGCCACGGCCTAGGCGTGGAACAAGACCAGCCCGTCGGAATGGGTGCCGACGCAGGCGACGACGACGACATCGTCGAGGATGCCGACGGGGCCCCTGCTCGCCCGTCGGATTCCCCTCTGCCAGCGCCGCGAGACAACTCGGCGGCCATTTTGTTGGCCATACAGTCCTTATGCACTGAGATAAGGACGAGGCTACCGTTACCGACGGAGGAACCTCTCCCGTCGGGGGATCCAGAACCGGGACCTTCTGGTGTTCCCCCTGCCAAGAAAAGAAGGATCCATCCTCCACCTCCTTTTCAACCGTCGCGCCCCGTCCAGCCCTCCTCCCCGTCCACCCGAGGGGATGATACGGGGACTGACACGGCAGCGACGGGTACGGACGACGAGGCATACGACGAGGATTTTCCGTCGTCGCCCCCCACCAGGGCTTCTCCGCCCGACGAGATCGGATCCTTCCATTCCATGATCTCCAGGGCTTCCGAGCTTTTTCAACTCTGCCCCGAGGAGAAGAAAAAGGAAGGCTTCCTTTATCAGCAGCGCGAGGCCAAGAGGAAGACGGTCCTCGCAGTGCCTCTGTTGGACGACATTTGGGATGAGGGTCTTTCCCTCCTCAAGAACCCTTCCACGACGCCAGCTAGAAGAGACCGGTACGAGAAGAAGTACCGGGTCCCGGACACGGCCCCCCTATGCCTCCGGGCGCAGCCTACCCCGGACTCCGTCGTCTCCGCGGCGGCCAGGAAGAAAGCGGGGGGGGGTGCGGCCTCCACATCGACTTCCCCGCCGGACGGCGAGGGAAAGAAATTGGATGCTATGGGACGTAGAGTCATCTCGTCGGCAGCGACGACGATTAAAGCGGCCAACGCCTTGGCTATCGTGGCCCGCTACGACAGGGAGCTCTGGTACAAGATGGCTCCCCTGCTGGATTTTCTGCCGGACGACAAGAGGGCTGAGGCCCTTGAGATCCTCCAGGAAGGTGAAGTGGCTTCGGACCACGCCATCACCGTGGCGACGGACATCGCCGACGCGGGGTTCCGCCAGCTAGGCAACGGCGTTTGCCTTCGACGTCGTGGATGGCTCAAAGCTACGGATTTTCGGCAGGACGTCCAGACCAGAGTCCTGGACATGCCCTTCGACGGGAACAACTTGTTTGGGAAGACGGTGGACGATTCCCTCCAGGCCATCAAGGCGGATACTGAGACGGCCCGGGCCCTGGGAGTCCTGCAGCAACGACGGACGCCCTTTCGGAGCGGCGGAGGCAAGGGCGCCTCCAAAGGTTCCGGTGGCGGTTTCGCTTCCTACCGTCAAGCGGCCCGCTCGTCGTCGCAAGAGGCCTACAGAGGACGAGGCAAGTCTAGCGGACCCCGCCGTCGTCGCCAAGGAGGTCAAGGCGGCAAGGCCGCGTCCAAGCAGGATTGAACCGGCCGTGGGGTCGGGCCCCCACCGAAGCACCCCGGTGGGAGGCCGGCTGGCGGGCTTCGTCAGCGTGTGGGAGTCCATCTCCACCGACCGTTGGGTGCTGGATGCCCTGGCCCGGGGCCACGCGCTCGAGTTTCAAAGAAGGTGCCCGCGCGTCCCCCCCGTGGCCAGGAGAGAACTTCACGTCCCTCAACTTCTCCTGGAGGTAAAGGCGATGCTCAGAAAGGGCGCCATCGAACTCGTCCCAAAGAGGCTTCGGGGCTCCGGAGTCTACTCGCGATACTTCCTCGTGAAGAAGAAGACGGGAGGATGGCGCCCCATCCTAGACCTGCGACGGCTGAACAAGTTCATCAAGGCGCAGAAGTTCAGGATGGTCACCTTACAGCACGTCCTGGGTCAACTGGAGGAAGGAGACTTCCTGTCGTCGTTGGATTTGGAGGATGCCTACTTCCACATTCCAATCCTAAAGGGGCACCGAAAATTCCTCAGGTTCGTGGTCCAAGGGCGGCATTACCAGTTCAAAGCCCTTCCCTTCGGACTGCGGTCGGCACCCAGGGTATTCACCAAGTGCCTCGCACCGGTGGCGGCGCAGCTGCGCCGCGAGGGGATTCACGTCTACCCCTACCTGGACGACTGGCTCATCCGCGCCAAGACGAAGGAGCTCGCCACGGTCCACACGGCAAGGACCGTCCAACTCCTCACGGACCTGGGATTCTCCGTGAACTACACCAAATCCCACCTGGTGCCCGCGCAAGTCGCACTGTTTCTGGGAGCGAGGCTCGACACAGTGTCCCTTCTGGCCTCCCCGTCGGAGGAGAGGACCAGGACCATCTTGGGCAAGGTGCAACGGATGCTGGTGGCCGACGCGGCCAAAGTGAGATCCATCAAGTCCCTCCTCGGGATGATGTCTTCCTGCATCTACCTCATTCCCATGTGCAGGCTCCGGATGCGCCCGTTGCAAGAATTCCTGGATGCGCGCTGGATCCAGACGACGGGCAGCTTCGAGGAAAGGATCAAGCTCGACGAGAGTTTCCGGCGAGCGATACGGTGGTGGGGCACCCGCGCGCATCTGACGGCGGGCATGGACTTCCAGACCCCAGCCCACCAGGAGACTGTGACCACGGATGCCTCCCTGGAAGGGTGGGGAGCGCACACCGAAAATCTGCACGCGAGGGGACTCTGGCTCCCGACGGAGAAGTCCCTGCATATCAACGTCCTGGAGCTCCGTGCAGTGTTTTGGGCCCTCAGGTCCTTCCTTCCGTCCCTGAAGGGCAAGGTGGTGAGGATCTTCACCGACAACACCACCACCATGTTTTACATCAGGAAACAGGGCGGAACCAGGTCCCCAGCGCTGTCCAAGGAGGCGCAGGACCTGTGGCATTGGGCCGTCGCCCAAGGGATTTTTCTGGTGCCGTTTCATCTGGCAGGGATAAAAAACACCATTGCCGACTCACTCAGCAGGGAGCTGCGCTCGTGCCACGAGTGGGAACTACGGCAGGATCTAGTGGATCGCCTCTTCCGACGGTGGGGCACACCCCAGATCGACCTGTTCGCGACGGCGACGAACACCAAGTGCCGGAGGTTCGCCAGCAGGTTTCCCCAGACGAGGAGCATGGGCGATGCTTTCTCGTTCCCCTGGGAGGGCCTGTTCCTCTACGCGTTCCCTCCCTTGCCTCTGCTAATCCGGCTCGTCAACCAGCTCAAGAGGTCACGGTGCAGGATGATCCTCGTCGCACCTGCGTGGCCGAGGCAGATATGGTTCCCGGACCTTCTGGACTTGTCAGCGTCCCCGCCGATCAAGCTGCCGGCGGACGCAGACCTACTCTCCAGGGAAGGAGGCGCCATCCTCCACCACGACCCGAAGTCGCTGAACTTGCAGGCCTGGCTCCTGCAGCGCTAGAGTTTGGAGGATACGACATACCGGCCGATTGCAGAGAGGTTCTTGCAAAGGCCAGGGCGTCCTCGACTCTTAAATGCTACGGACACAAATGGAAGAGGTTCTCTGTCTGGTGCCACGCACAGAAGATTAACCCTCTACGGATTACGGCTCCCCAAGTACTGCCGTACCTGCTGACGCTGGCCAAAGCTGGACTGGCACACGCGTCCATCAAGATTCATCTTGCTGCGATCTCCCGATACACCAGAACCACGGGGCGGACGTCCTTGTGGTCTCATCGTCTGGTGAAAGAGTTCATGAAGGGACTATTCAGATCGTTCCCGCCGGTGAAGGCTCCGGCCCCGGCGTGGGAGCTCAACGTGGTGCTGACCAAGCTCATGGGACCTCCGTTCGAGCCTCTGCACTCGGCCCCGTTGAAGTTTCTATCGTGGAAGACAGCTTTTCTCGTGGCCATCACCTCCGCACGACGAGTGGGTGAGATCCAGGCCCTTTCCTGCAAGGCCCCGTACTTGACTTTCCACGACACGAGGGTAGTGCTCAGGACGCACCCCTCCTTCATGCCCAAGGTACCGTCGGACTTCCATCTCAACGAACCCTTGGTGTTACCTGTGTTCTTCCCGTCGCCTTCGTCGCCGGCTGAGAGGACTTTGCACTCGCTGGATGTAGCTAGAGCGCTGAAGTTCTACGTGGATCGCACGAAGGGTTTTCGGAAGACGTCACAACTCTTTGTGAACTTTGGACCTGTCAATCAGGGGAAGGCTCTCTCGAAGGCTTCCATCTCCAGATGGCTCTCCGGCTGTATCATGTACTGTCACCGGTTGGCAAACCGACCGCTGCCTGGCCGTCCGAGAGCCCATTCCACCAGAGCGATCGCAGCTACCACGGCGTTCCTATCTGGTGTGCCCCTGCTGGACATATGCAGGGCTGCTACGTGGAGGTCGACGCACACCTTCACGAAATTCTACTGCGTCGACCGGGATTCCAGGGAGGAGTCCAGGGTCGGCCAAGCAGTGCTGCGCAACCTGTTCGCCTGAGGTGAGCCTGGTGAGGAGGTAAGATGCTTAATGTTGAGTTGATGTGATGCTTAATGTTGAGCCTTTGCCACCTCCCGTGGTTGTGCATGTGTGTACTGCTATGTATTCTTTATTCATGAGCATGTGAATCCATGCCAGACCCCATGCTGGAGAAGGAACAAGTTACTTACCTGTAACTGTTGTTCTCCAGCATGGGTCTGGCATGGATTCACATGCGAACCCTCCCGCCTACCCCTCTGCGGCTCTTCACTTGGTCATACTGCCACTTCACGTGCTTCCAAATCTGAAGATGGCTGCCAGAGGCGGTGCTTAGGTAGAGGGCAGTCATTGGCTGTGGTCAGTATGACGCAGAGACCAGTGATTGGTTATTGCTACGAAAGACAGATCAGAAACGAAACTGATACTGGTTTTTTCTTTACCGAGGATTCCCAGCCTGACGACGGGGAATATTCATGAGCATGTGAATCCATGCCAGACCCATGCTGGAGAACAACAGTTACAGGTAAGTAACTTGTTCCTTACTGCACGGAAGATGCTATGTGTAACACACATGAAAAGTGGGGTTCATGGAATGGTGTCCTCCAGAGCCCACGATTACACAAACAGTAAAAAATACACAAGGCAAAACACATGTAAGAGTGGGAAAAAGAATCACACTCTTACCAAGTGGAAAAATAAACTCCAGAAATCCAGCAAAGCTGCTGGGGGACTCAGTAGGTGAGGGAAACTAGCCATAGAATTGGAATTCTCCCTAACAGGCTGACATCTCTCCTGGGCTGCCTAGTTGCTGCTGCCGTCACTGTTGCGATTAGAGCCTTGGAACTTTGCTGTTCTTAAGCTTTTGCCAAAAGACGCCTGCACGTGCTTTTTCTTGTTAGCTGCTGTAAGATTGCCTGTTGCTGCATGACTGGTGACACTCATTGCAACACTTTCAATCCTGTGAGATGCCCTGAGATGGTCTGCTCTGTAAAAGTCTTCATCTTTTCTCATTTGGGTCTTCTACTGGAAGCTGTCTGCAACAGATTCCTGTGCACCGCGACCGACAAACTAAATACAGACGCAGAAAGCGCCCGCTGTCCATCCTCCATAGGGTATAATGGGCGTAATGCCTGGCCCTAGCTCACTTTTAGATGACTTTTGGTGGAGGAACCTGGGTTAAGGATCCATTCCCGAGGCCTATCCCAGTGATTTTGGAACTCTTGATTAATCAGAACTGGCACTGCAAAGGTCTATTAAAGCATACCTGATGAAGTATGGAAGTATATGCTTTGGAACCGTTGACGTTTGGGCACAAGGCCACAAACTCTCTTGGAGTGAACTTCATAAGAAGTAGGGGAGCTGTTTTGTGTCGAGTTCTTTTTATCCTTATGCATCTGATCTACTTACCTGTGTTATAAGGGTATTGTGCTGCAATATTTGCCTAGTGTTTTATTTCTTTTTAGTGTGTAAACTAAAAGCCTAAGAAATCATTGCATTTTCATGTACGTCCCCAACTGAAATTACTGGTGTTCCTCTGTGTGGCCTCAGTGTAGCCCTTGACCACTTTCATAACCTTCCTGAGACTATAATCTTTGCTGCTATGCTACGTTACCTTGATTGGGTTTGGCTAACCTCTGTGTCTTCCGTGATCACCGTAATAAGGTGGCCGCCCAAAATCCTCCACCGGGGCTGATTTTTTTATAATCGATCTTAACATAGCCTATCATGGCAGCCTTCATATTAGCCCTAATTGGTGTAGGCCATTATAAGTCCCTGGACTATCCCTCTCACTTCCTGTGGGGGTAGGCAAGGCTAAGGTGCAGTTCCACTGACATACTAATATGGTAGATGCCCTGGGAAGAGCCTTTTATTCCCCTTAATCGCTGGGTTCTTTGTTAGGTTTGGGTGCAAGTCCGAGTGAACCGATTCCTGATAATCGCACCTGTGTGATGAAGAGCTGCTGACTCACCGGGTTGTTTCTCGTTGCTGGAGCAGTTTTTCCACCAAAGCCACCAATATGAGTACTTAGCTTAGTGTACTGGCATGGCTAATTATTCGTGATACTCTCCCTCCGATGTCCCCCCCCTGGTCTGTGGTAGAGATCTCTTGGTGGCATGTCTTTACCTAAATTATTGCAGGTCCACATATGTAGGGAAGATCAGACTTACCATTAATTCCAGGGGCTCTGAGAACTTACCTCGAGCGCTCCTAAAATTGACTTTGAGGTACTTGACTGCTCCTGGACATTTTTGTTGTATCTGCTAGGGGTTCTGTGAGCTATGGACCAAGTTTCATATTTTAAGTATCCTACCCCAAAAGGGGCGATTGTACTTTAAACACAAACTATTTCAGGGAACAATGAGATTGTTTTTTTGTTTACTTTTCTTTTGTTTTTCCCCTGAAACGTTTAAAGAAGGTAACTTACTAAAAGGTTTTATTGCTTTTTATTGCTTCTTGGAAGCCTTTGTCTATGGTTTACAACAGGTTCATTTTCATGTGGCTACATTATTTAACTCTGCATAAGTACCCCTATAATACCCTTGGTGTCCAAGTGATTGTGGATTAATGTTATATGCTTTAGGGATTTTTTTTACATATTTTTCCCTTTTCCCCTGCCCCATCATGTGTTGGGTGCTGACCATCGGGTCTAGAGTCTTCCACATATACTAGGGCTTGGCTGCCTTTATGAAACTCTGCATTAGTGTGCAACATGCTTGCTCGGTTTATGGTTCCCTTGTTCTCCCCAAACCTTCTTTGTTTTATGTTTGGTCACCTCTGGTGAGGGGGGTGGGGCACATATAGACACTAGAGTTCGGAGAGTCCTTTTAGAGAATTTACTGGGTGGGGGGCGGGGTCAGTGTGTGGTTTAAACTAATATTCTTGGTGTATATCAAGTATTATTACCTGAGTAATTACTTGACGTGAGTTTTTTGTGTTTACTTAAAGTATATATTTTTCAGTACATTAGTGTGGATTATTTTCTATGGAACCGTGTGTGAACTTATTATACTTATTTTTATTTTTTTATTTTTTCAGCCTTCTATCCCTACTTCAGTCAAGTCTTGTCGTTCTGACCAAATTTACACTGGGGATTTGTGTGGAGCCAATACCAGAGGGAAACCCTCTATGCCTTAGTATAGAAAGCAATATTCTGCCGAATATTTAGATTAAGTCAGTGCACATACGTGCACACCATTTTGCCTCAATTTTATATAAGCAAAAAGGGCAGAATGAAATTAAAATAAATTCACAACAGAGGGCGATGTGCTCAATGTTGCGCCGTCTGTCCCTCGAGGGTTGCCGTCTGATGTCGACGTCATCAGCAGTACATATAGCTAGAGCCGCGTCCGTCAGTTCTGTTTTTCTGAAAGCTTTGCTTCGAGTGTTGAACAGCATGCTTCAGTCTTGTCAAGAAATGCGCTTCAGTCTCGTCAAGAAATGTCATCTTCCAACCCTTCGACCCAAGGTCTGGTTTTAAAAAATGCCATGACTTCAGGGCACTGTGTCTGCCTGTGGTGCCTGGGTTCCGAACCGATGACTGGGGGGTCCTGTGAGGCCATGACAGGAAAAGCTCTCGGGGAGCACTGAGGTAAACTGGCGGCGGGGAGGGCAGCTTTGAAGTAATCTTCGAAGAGTGATAAAAAGTCTGGGGAGTCTAGGGACTCATCCCGGCACAAAAAGTCAAAGAAGTCTCAGTCGGGGAGTTGGTCGGGAAGTCGGTCGAGGAGACAGTCGAGACATTCTTCGCCGAAGAAGAGACGCCATAGGTCTTCGTCTGATTCCTCTACCGAGGTTATCAGGTGCCCAACCAAAAATGATTCCCCTAGAAAATGGGATGCTTTCAAGAGTGAAATGTTGCATATATTCGAGAATGCAGCCTCAACCCCCTCGAAGGAATCGTGCAAAGGCCATGCCCCGGTCACTCCTTCGGGTTACTTGGGGGGGTCAAAGACTACCCTACCCAACTGGTGCCTTCCTGGTTGCCACTCTTTTCCCTACTTGGGGAGCCCTCCAGCCTCTCTTCCTTTGCTGATGAGAAGCAGGTGCAAGTGGATCTAGGTCACCTGGCCTAAGCACCACCCACCTTTTTAGCCCTGCCTCTTCCTTCCTGCTCTTAACTCTTAGATCAAGGGCGTCCGAAGCAAAGGGCAGACGAAGAAAAGGGCAATTCCTGTTCGTACAAGGAGGACCCAGGGCCCGGCCCCCTGCTCAGACAGCAGGTAAGCATTCACCAACATGTGTTTACTCCCTCTGTCCCCACATGCCATCCCGACCCCCTCTGGTCCTATGTGATGTTCTGTGTGCCCCAACCCCCTTTGAGCAGACAGGTGTTGCCTGTTTTGCTTGATTCATCTACCCTGCACCCCCCCCCGACCCCCACTCTTGCTACCTTCTGCAGGAGTTTGTCCTGATACATTCTGGTTTCACCATCACCGTATTGTGGCCAATGCTCGAGTTGACTTTTATGGACTTCATTGATGCACAGCGTGTCACCCTTTCTCAACTCGCATGCTGGACTTCCTTTGCATCTTTTACTCATGGTTGCCCTGAATCATGCTGCTCCCATCTTCATTTTTTATCCTGGCTTGCAACATTGTGTTACTACTGACTTCTGCAATTGTATTCGCTCTCCCCCTCTTGCTTCTCCACTCCTTTAGACTGCTTACTCTGTTCTCTCCTCCTCCCTTTTCCGATCTCCTTCCTCCTCCCCTTACTTTCTTCTATGCACTTACTCTATCCGAATTGTCCCTGTACCTAGTATGATAGCAACCTAGTCTGTCTCTTCCCCTCTCCCCTTACTTGTTCCCCCCACACACCCTCCAGCATTATCTGAAATGTCATCAGGCCTAGTATGATACACACTTGTTTTATTCCTCCCCTCCCTTTCTGCACCCCTCTCCCTCACCTTCTGTTTTCTCCAGCTCTACCAGAAATGTCGTCAGGCCTAGTACGGTAGTCACCTGTCTGTTTCCATTTCCTTCCCACTCTCCCTCTCACTTCCTTATCTATGTTTTAGCTCTTTCACTATCTGAAATGACGTCAGGCCGAGTAAGATAGTTAATTTCGAATGGATTGTGTCCTCAAACTTATTCCACATCTTTGGCATGTAATGTCCACAGCTGTGCAATTCGGAAACTTTTTCAGCAGAGGTTGTCCTGTGTCAATGGCGTCGGGTCGCTGTCCCTTGAAGGCCTCCGTCGAGGGCAACGTTACCAGATGTTATAAATGGGACGCACAGCGCCCGCAGCCTAAGGTCCATTTAACTTGGCACGCTGTAACGCTCACCTGGTATCCACGGGGACGTCACTCAGCCTGTTCTGACCTCTTACGACCTTGAACCCTTTCCTGGAGGCTATTCGACTGGAGACAGGGCCTGAAACACAGGATTGGTAGAGTTTAACTCCCTATTGTCTGTGTGCTTGAACCCCTTCCTCCCCGGGGTCCAACCCTTCCCTTTGATCCAGAGCTCACCTTGTTTTCTTGGATAGTGTGCTCTCCGTCCTGCTTTCAGCGCAGGGGCGTGTTGATTGATGCAGGCTCGTTGCTGCCTAGTAACTTCACTGGCAAGAGTCCGACAGGTAGGGAAAATGAGTCTTTTGAACGTTCTCTAACTTCGTTCCTTTCCTTCCTTAGTTGATGGCCAGGGTCCAGGGATGGTGGCGTGCTGCTCAGATGAGTAGCGCTGAAGGTGAGTGAGAGCGCGATGCACCCCTTTCGTATTTGCATTGAACAGAGTTCTTTTTCTGTTTTCTAGGTGGGCGCAACGTTTTCAGCGTGGATGCCGGTTATGAAGAACAAATGCGGTGGGTAAGCGTGGTATGCAGCGCCTCTAGATGTTTCCACGCTAACCTGGAGTGTCTCTTCCCTCTTGCAGATGGATGAGAAGTTCTGGAGACAGTTCCCCTAGAGCGGCTGGGATTCAGGTAAGCGTTTGAAGCTCGTACAGTATTTAAAAATAAGCAAAGATTTGCTGAACGCTTACTAATGCCTTTTTTCTGTTCTTTTCTCTTTTTCGTAGGAAGCGGCGTGCCGGGATGGGAATGACACAGCCGAAGATGCCTGCAGAACAGAAGGAGCGATGAATGATGGGCAGAAGCGCCGCAGGTCAGGCTGTTCCTAACGGTGTTCTTGTTCTTGCAGGAGCTGAGCGCAGAAGAAAGATGCAGGCCTACTGGAGACCGATCCGAACACGGTGAGTGTCATGCTGCAGGTGCAGAAAACGCAAAGCATGTTTCTCAGCCTGGGTGTGGCTTAAATAGTCTCTGGGTATCCCAGGTGTCACTGGGCTGAACCACACCCAAAAGACTAGACCGCACATGCAGTTCTGGGAACTGAAATATGCGGGGGCATCCATCTTGTCCCCATCAATGCACTAGAAGTCCAATCCCCAATGTTATCCTATGGGAGTGAGTGAGTCTGGTGCCACAAGCGCCAAGTCTGACTCCAAGTGGGTCTTTGGAGGGATAGAGAGGCCCCTGAGGGCCATGTAGGTGATCGTGGCCTGGCTCCAGCCTGACATCTTGGAGGGCTGGGGACATGAGGGGCAGGAATCATGACGCACGCCTCGTATGTTCATCGTTGAGATGTCTTTTTTTCTTGGACCCCTCCGACTCTGCGGTCTGGCTCCAAGACTTGCCGGGACTGCAAGTCGAAAATGTCTATTACCGACCTGCATCGCATTTGTTTGTGGTGCTTGGATGAGTCGCACGACACTGACGACTGTTCGAAATGCCAGTTGCTGACTGCCAAGGCCTTGTGGGAGTGGAAGGGGACGTTCCAGGTAGGTAGGGGTTCTAAGCCCAGTAAGTCCTGAAAATCCAAGTCAAAGTCCAAAGGGGTGCCCACCGACGACTCGGGGGTTCTCAGTCCCGGAGTGGTTCTGGCCATTCCACGACGTCAGCGGTCGCCTTCCCCGTCCCCCTCGAAGGAGGGAGCCGTGAGGAAAGTGGTTTGCCCGACAAAGTCCTCGACTCCGGGGGAATGGGCTGCCTTTAAGGTGCAAATGTTAGCAATCTTTATCACAGGGCACGGGTCCAGTCGCGCCTTCTAACAAAGCCAGCCTGGATCGGTCTCGTACTGTGGCTCGCACACCTTTTGGGCTCGGGTCCGCGTCTCGCATAGGGAACCTTCGAGGTCCCGTTCAGACTAGGCTTCGAAAAGTCAAGAGACCTGCTTCTAGGTCTCGGTCCTCGTCCCCAGCCAGACCAATGCAACCTACTAATGGCTCAATGTCGACTTGGTCGGTGCCGTGTCCGTCCGACTCGGCCGTCAACGCTTTGCCATCTTATCAGCCCACGGCGCCGTCAGCACCAGTGTGGACGCCGAAGCCTTTGCCGCTCACAACGTCGAGGTTGTTGAGGCTTTTGGTGCCTTTGGGATTTTTGCCCAAAATTTGCCATTGGACTACCCCGATGTGGTGGATCCTCCTAGGAAGGCCACGGCGAAGTCTGTGTGGGCAGTTTTGGACTCCAGGCCCTCTTCTGTCACCAGGCCCGGGTTTCAACTCCCTCTGAATGATATATATGAAGAGGAAGAAAGGTCTTATTTTGAGGCCCCTGGTGAACTTGATGTGGCTCCAATTGTTTCTGGAGACAGAGGAGTTGAGGCAGACCCTTCATGATGTTAGTGGGTTGGACATTTCTCATGAAATGGAATCTGGTAGGCCTGAGCCTGGGGCTCATGCAGAGTCTTCATACAGGAGGCTCATGGCAAGGGTCTCGGAGTATCTGAGCAGGTCCAGTCCTCCTGAAGACTTTGTGCAGGATGATCTAACGGACATCTTAGATCAAGGTCCGTCCTCTGACCCGGGTTTTACCATTTCATCTCACCTTACAGAAAAGGGTGGCAGCTGCTTGGCAGTCACCGGAATCTCTTCTGGCTGTTAATAAATCTTTGACAAAAAAGTAGCGCCCTTCTGTTAGCGACCCCAGCTATTTATGCACTCGCCCCACTCCCGAGAGTTTGGTGGTTCAGGTGGCCCCGGCCACCTTGAAGCAGGCGGTGTACCCTACCATCCCTTCTGATGGGGACGACAAACGCTTCGACGGTTGGGCTTGGAAGGTATTTTATGCGTGGAGCATGGCATTGAAATTGGCCAACTCCCCTTGTGCCTTAACAAGGTTCTCTCACACTCTGTGGAAATGTGTTTCTTTAGCGGCTGAGCACATTCCCGAGGGGTAAGAAAGGGATGGCTTCCTGGCCCTCATGCAAGACAGCAAGGATGCCATGTGCGAATCTCTTCGGTCTGGTTTGGATACGGCCGACAGTGTTAGTTGATCCATGGCTGCGAGCACTGTTATACGCAGATTTGCGTGGTTGCTGAGGTCTGGTTTTGCTCCGGATGTGCAGGCCCGTCTTTTGAACATGCCCTTTGATGGCACACATTTGTTTGGCAGCAAGGTTGACGAGGGCCTTCAGAGGTTGCAGACCTTGAAACCTGCTGCTAAATCTTTAAGCGCAGCTCTGCTTCAACCTCCGCCTTTTCGTCCTAGGGGACAGCAATGGAGGGGAGGTTCTTTTCGTTACTACTCCTCCTTTGGTAGAACAAGAGGGGCCGCCAGTAAAGGGGGACAGCGAAAAAGTACCTGTGGTGGTCGGGGAAATTGTGGTGCCAAAGACGCTCTGGCAGCTGCCTTTTTGCCTTCAGGCACTGCTGCAGCCGCTTCCAAACAGTCATGAGGCCATGTCCCATGGTTCGCCGGTTAGGGTAGACTGTTTCAGCATCTCGAAGAGTGGCGAGCCATTACTTCAGATGCGTGGGTTCTGGATACCATAGCCCACGGCTACTGCCTTCCCTTCCTTCAGCGGCCTCACGACAATCCACTGGGGAAACTTTGAAGCTTCCGGATCCGCTCCTTGCGCTGGAAATCCTTACCCTGCTGGAGAAAGGCGCTGTAGAACTGATGCCTGTAGCGGAGAAGAACAAGGGATGGTATCCCCCTTATTTTTTGATCCCAAAGAAAGACTGGGAATTAGACCCATCATGGACTTGCGTTGGTTGAACAAACTTCTCAGGAAGGACAAGTTCAAGATGGTTACTTGTTCTCAAGTCCTCCAGGCCCTTCAACTTCAGGATTAGTTGGTGTCTCTGGACCTACATGATGCTTACTTTCATGTGCCGATGCATCCCAAGCACAGAAAGTACTTGAGGTTTGCTGCTGGCGCCTCGCACTTTGAGATTTCGGGTTACGCCATTCGGATTGACCTCCGCCCGAGGGTCTTCACCAAACGAATGGTAGTGGTGGCAGCGTATCTCAGGCGAGGGGGTGGAGGGGGATTCACGTGTACCCCTACCTGGACTGGCTGATGCGGGCACGCTCTTCCGAGCAAGCGTTGGATCACCTCGGTCTCACCTGCCGCACCCTCCACGGGCTGGGCTTCTTCCTGAATTTCAAGAAGTCTCATCGGGGCTGTGTTAGATACGTCGCTGGGGAAGTGCTCTCCTCCCAAGGTGAGGGCTCATCACATTGTGCGGATGGTGGACTAGTTTCAACATGCCCAAGTCTCCCGGCTTTTGAATTCGGAAGGTTGCCCGGCCTCCTGGCATCCTGCATTTTTCTGGTGCCATAAGCCAGGCTGCGGATGAAATCCCTGCAATAGGTCCTCAAGACGCAGTGGTCACAGTTCTCAGACAAGATGTTGAATCCCGTTCAGATTCCACTGTCTCCCAGGATCTTTTGTGGTGGGCCAACGTAGGGAACCTGATGAGGGGGGAACCGTTTTGGCAACCGTGGCCAGTGGTGACTGTAGTGACGGATGCTTCCCTCACCAGATGGGGCGCTCATGCCAACGACTTGACCACCAGCGGTCGTTCATCTTTGTCGAGTCCAAACTCCACACCAATCTGTTAGAGCTGAGGGCCAACAGGCTAGCACTGAAGGCTTTTCTGATGTCTGTATGTACGGGGGAAGAGTGTCCTGATCACGATGGACAACAGTGGCCACGCATTACCGGAACAAAAAAGGGGGGGGGGTAGGGTCATGCCAGTTGTGCAAACAGGCAATTTAGCTCTGGTTCTGGGCCATCCAGCAGGGAATTTCGATCTCAGCAGTTCTTCTGGCTGGAGATGAAAATGCGGCGGACGCTCTGAGCAGGCAGTGCACAATCTCTCACGAGTGGGAGGTGGCTCAGGAAGTCCTTCAGGAGATCTTTGCCCTTTGGGGAACCCCGCGAGTGGACCTCTTCGCTACCAGTGTCAACCGGACGTGCGAGAGAGTCTGCTCAAGGGAATTTCCTCCAAGAGGAGCCTTAGGAGACACGTTCGTGGTGGATTGGTCATTCCCGCTTCTGTACGCGTTTCCTCCGGTCCCTGTCATTACTAAAGTGTTGCAGAGGTTACAGAGGTTCGGTTCCCACATGATCCTCATTGCTCCGGATTGGGCCAGGAGAGCGTGGTACCCGGACCTTCTAGAAATGTCCATCTGCCCTCCACAACGTCTTCCCTACCTCCATCCAGAGGTCAAGACTCTCAACCTTCACCCTTGGTATCTGAAAGGTTGAGGTATAAGGATTGGGACCTCCCGGATGACGTGATGGAGGTGTTGCTTTCGGCCAGGCGGCCTGCAACCAAATCCCTGCACCGTTGGCGCAAGTTCTGCGACTGATGCAGGGGGTCACAATGTTGATCCTTTTCATTGCTCTGTTCCTATGGTGTTGTCTTGCTTACTTTCTTTGACCCACAGGGGCCTTCAAGTGGGTGCCATTAAGGGTTACCTGACGGTGTTGTCTTATCTTTAAGCGCTCGTCTGAAGAATGTTCTTACTTTAAGATTCCTTTGATTTCTTAAAGGACTGACTAATGTGTTCCCACCGTCCCCTTTCCAGGTACCGGCCTGGGATTTGAATTTGGTTTAGAAATTTCTCATGGTTGCTCAGTTTGAACCTTTGCACTCTTGTCCTTTGAGATTACTGTCCTTCAAGTCTGTTCTTCGTTGCGGTTACTTCCGCTCGCAGAGTGAGTGAATTGCAGGCAGTTTCATCTAAGCCACCCTTTACTGTGTTTCACAAGGACACGGTTGTACTGCAGGTACGTCCCTCCTTTCTACCTAAGGTAGTATCTGAATATCATTTGAGTCAGAAGGTGGTTCTTCCATCTTTCTACCCTCCTCATTCTGGTAAGAAAGAGGAGCAACGCCATTGGTTGTATCCTAGGAGAGCTCTGAGCGTTTACATTTCTAGGATGCCCATGGTCAGCGTGGACGATCAACTCTTTGTAGGATTTGCTGGACACGGATTGGGCCAGGCTGTTACTAAACAGACCTTGTCCAGGTAGATTATCCTCACCATTACGGAGTGTTACTGATTGGCGGGTAAGGACCCTCCTGAAGGGTTGCAAGCTCATTCCAATAGGGGCTTGGCTACTTCCACTGCCCTCCAGTGGGGGGGGTTCCTATTAGGAATATTTGTGATGGAGCCACATGGGCTTCAATCCACACCTTTTGTTAAACATTACTCCCTGGATACAATCCATGGTCAGGATATGTCCTTTGGAAAGGCGGTTCTTTATTCTGCAATCTGATTGGGTACTCTAAATGATTTTCCCTCCTCCATTTACTGGTACTGCTTTGGGAGTCTGCCAAAGATGTGGAATACGTTGGAGGACATAATCCATTCGAAGAACAAGTTCTCCAGCATGGGGTCTGCCATAGATGCACATGCTCATGAATATTCCCCGTCGTCAGGCTGGGAATACTCAGTAAAGAAAAAACAGTTTCAGTTTAGTTACTGAACTGTCTTTCTCCTAATAACCAATCACTGGTCTCTGGGTCATACTGCCCCAGCCAATGACTGCCCTCTACCTAAGCCCCTCCTCTGGCAGCCATCTTCAGATTTTTACCGCACGTTCAAGTGTTGGGAGTCTTTGTGCTTAGCTCTCGTGCTTTCACTGCGTATGGCGTTTTTTCAAAGAGTTCACTCTTTTTGCGGTTAAATTGAGCCTCAAGCTCCACTGATTCATCCTCCGATTAACGGGGACCCGTTTTGGAACTCTCTACGCCACTCCAGGGCGAATTTTCATCAAATTCCACTTCTTGGAGGATTCCAGAAGATCTTTGAGGCCTACCCCTCGTGGTCATGGCCGAAGACCGAGGAGACTCAGCGCCTCTGTTTAGGATCTGCCCAGGATGTGTACTACAGAAAATTTTCAAGGAGGATGGGCACTCCCGGTGCCTCTACTGCCTGCATTCAGACAAATCGCACGTGGAGGAGGCCTGTGCGTTCTGCAGGGACATGTCCTCCCATACCATGAAGGACTGTCGCAAGCGACTCGCTGACTGGCTGGAGACGAAGAGCCCGGCGGCAGGTGAGCTACTGCAACGTACTTCTCCCAAGAGAAAATCTGAGCGGTCTTCTAAGACCTTTTGAGGGCGCTATGGCAACGGGGGCCCAACATAAGGCAAAGTACCGTGAGTCTGCGGGCACAGCGAGCACCGTTAGTACGGGCTCCACGGCTGCCAGGCCGGGCACAGAATCGCTGATGCAGTCAACCACAGCCAATACTCTAGCTCGACAAAAAGGAAGTCTGACAACCCGGGTAAGCTTCTGGAGAAGTCCCAGTCTGTTCCGATGGAGAAAGCCAAGGGGGAGAGAGCCGTTGACCCTCCTGTGATGGTGAAGGTCTCAGATGCGCCTAAGGCTGTGAAGGCCCAGATTCACCCAGTTAAGGCTTCGATTGAGGGAGTGGTAACATCTCTGGCAAAAAGCACAGAGGCGGCACCAGTGGAGATGTCCCCCAAGCCAAGAGTTTCCCTGCCCACCCGGAGGGAATCCTCTTTCCTGCCTATCGATAAGACGCCTGTGAAGACCCAAGCTGAGAAGAGGGGGGCGCACGATAGTCCTACTGGACTCTATCGCCTCTGAGGACGAGCTTTCGGGCCATTCTTGACAAAAGGTTTGTCGAGGTCGGGTCCGACAGGAAGGACCCCGACAAGGCGGACGTGTAGAGCAAAGAGGGTGCTGATGAGGAACCGGAGGACACCACGCCGCTGTTGATGCTCCCGTCGCATCCACTACCACCGACGGACAGGTCAGAGGACAACTGACTATCACTGCCCACCCTGTGTTTAGAAATGAGGACAAGGATACCCTTACCTAAGACGGACGATCCAGCGGCACCAGGACCATCGGGGAGCCCTGCATCCAAGCAGAGGCGAGTCCACCCACCCTCCCATCCTTCACCTCCTTCTCTGCCGAGGTACGAGACGGAGATGTCGACAACTGGGACGGACGACCACGGCGACGGTACAGATCTCCCGTAGCCTCCACCCCGGGCTTCAGCTCCCGACGACATTGGCTTGTTTCATGCCATGATCACTAGCGCCTCAGAGCTTTGTCAGCTGCGCCCCGAAGAGCAGGAGGGATTGCTTTATCAGCAACGAGAGGCCAAGAGGAAGACCGTGCTCTTGGTCCCGCTGTTGGATGACATCTGGGACGATGGGCTGTCCCTCCTGAAGAATCCATCCTCGGCCCCGGCGAAGAGGGACCGGTACGAGAAGAAGTAACAGGTCCCAGCACCGATGTGCCTCAGAGCTCAGCCAGCCCCAGACTCTTTCCTGCGGCGGCAAAGAAGAAATCGGCAGGGGCAACGGCATAGACTTCCACTTCCCCGCTGGACAACGAGGGGAAGAAGCTGGACGTCGGGGTCATCTCGGCGGCGACGACCATTAAGGTGGCCAACACTCTCGCTATCGTGGCCCGCTACGATATGGAGCTGTGGTTTAAAATCACCCCCCCTCCTGGACGACAAGAGGGTGGAGGCCCTTGAAATACTGCAAGAAGGCGAGGTGGCTTCGGACCACGCCATCATGCTGGCCACGGACATCGCCGACACCGGCTTCCGCCAGATGGGCAATGGTTTTTGCCTTCGCTGACGTGGCTGGCTCACGGCCACCGACTTCCGTCAAGACGTACAGGCGAGGGTACTGGACATGCCCTTCAATGGGGACAACCTTTTCGGCAAGGCAGTGAAGAGTCACTGCAGGCCATCAAGGCAGACACTGAGACGGCCCGTGCTTTAGGCACGCTCCAACGACGCCAGCCGTCTTTTCGGTCCTCCGGAGGCTAGCAGGGTGCCTCCAAAGGATTCCGTGGCAGTTCTTCATACTGTCAAGTGGCCCGTTCCTCGTCCAAGGAGGCCTACAGAGGCCGCAGCAAGGCCGGAGGACATAGTCGTCGCCATGGCGGCCAGTCCCAGGTGAAGCAGGACTGAACCGGCCGTGACGTCGGGGGGAGGGGTGACCCCACCCAAGCACCCCGGTGGGAAGCCGGCTAGCGAACTCCGGCGTGTGGAAGTCCATCTCCACCGACTGTTGGGTGCTGGATGCCCTGGTCCACGGACACACCCTGGAGTTCCAAAGGAAGTGTCCCAGTTTTCCGCTGGTGGCCAGAAAAGAAAACCACATTCCACAACTACTTCTGGGGGTACGAGCAATGCTGAAAAAGGGCGTGATGGAACTAGTCCCGAAGAGGCTCCGAAGTATACTCACAGTACTTCCTCGTCTGAAAGAAGACCGGCGGCTGGCGGCCCATTCTAGATCTCCGCCGCCTCAACAAATACATAAAATCCCAGAAATTCCAGATGGTCACCCTTCGGCACGTGCTGGGACAGCTGGAAGAAGAGGACTTCCTGTCGTCACTGGTCCTGGAGGATGCCTACTTCCACATCCCCATACACAAGGGGCATCGAAGGTTTCTGCGCTTCATGGTCCTAGGGCCTACCAATTCAAGGCCCTTCCCTTTCGGTTTGAAGTCTGCCCCAAGGGTCTTCACCAAGTGCCTGGCACTGGTGGCAGTGGCTGCGCCTGC
The DNA here is from genome assembly GCF_040938575.1 of Ambystoma mexicanum. Classification (NCBI taxonomy): domain Eukaryota; kingdom Metazoa; phylum Chordata; class Amphibia; order Caudata; family Ambystomatidae; genus Ambystoma; species Ambystoma mexicanum. Next base: position 360,893,052 of record NC_090925.1, read on the forward strand.
AGGGGGATCCGCGTCTACCCCTACCTGGACGATAGGCTCAGTCGAGCGAAGTCCAGGGAACTTGCTGTCGAACACACAGCGAGGACCGTCCACCTGCTCACGGAACTGGGGTTCTTGATGAACTATGTAAAGTCCTGCTTGGTGCCATCGCAGGGTACTCTGTTCCTGGGAGCCAGGCTCAACACAGTGCCGCGACTGGCTTCACTGTCAGAGGAGAAGATCAAAGCCTTCCTGGGCAAGCTACAACGGCTGTTGACCATGGAAGTTGCCAAGGTGAGGTCCATGAAGTCCCTGCTCGGCATGATGTTGTCATGCATCTACCTCGTTCGACTGTGCAGGTTGCGAATGCGAACGCTGCAGGAGTTCCTCAACGCCCGTTGGATACAAGTGGCGGGGAGCTTCGAAGACCAGATCGACCTCAACGAGACATTCTGTCGAGCGATCCGGTGGTGGGGCACCCGCGCGCATCTCGCGGCGGGCATGGACTTTCAGAGCCCAGCTCATCTGGAGACGGGGATGGCGCGCACGCACACTGGAGATCTCCACGCAAGAGGCCTCTGGCTCCTGGAGGTGAAGTCGCTGCACAACAACGTCCTGGAGCTTCGGGCTGTATTTTGGGCCCTCAGGTCGGTCCTTCCGTTCCTCAAGGGCAAGGTGGTGCAGGTCTTCACTGACAACACCACCACGATATTCTACATTTGGAAGCAGGGGGGGCACCAGATCCCCGGCTCTCTCCAAGGAAGCGCAGGATCTGTAGCACTAGGCCGTCACCCAAGGGATGTTCCTGGTACCCTTTCACCTGGCAGGAGTGAAGAACACCGTCGCTGACTCACTCAGCAGGGAGCTGCGCTCTGGCCACGAGTGGGAGCTTCGGTGGGATCAAGTGGATCTTTTATTCAGACAATGGGGCAATCTCCAGATCGATCTGTTTGCGACAGCGACGAACACCAAGTGCCTGAGGTTCGCAAGCAGGTTTCCCAGCCGGGGAGCATGGGGAATGCATTTTCCTTCCCCTGGGACGGCCTGTTCCTTTATGCATTCCCACAGTTGCCGTTGCTCCTATGACTCTTCAGTCAACTCGGACGGTCCCGGTGGAGGCTTATCCTCGTCGCACCAGCGTGGCTGAAGCAGATATGGTACCTGGACCTTCTGGACATGTCGGCGTCCCCTCCAGTCAAGCTTCCGGTGAAAGCAGATCTTCTCGCCAGTGAAGGAGGCGGGATCCTGCACCACGACCCAGGGTCGCTGAACCTGCAGCACTAGAGTTCAGAGGCTATGAGATACCGGTGGACTGCAAGGAGATACTTGCCAAGGCCAGGGTTTCCTCGACTCTTAAGTGCTATGGACATAAATGGAAGAGGTTCACCGTCTGGTGCTGCGCACAGAAGATAAACCCTCTACGAATTGCGGCCCCTCAGGTGCTGCTGTACGTGCTGGTGCACACCTCCATTAAAATTCATCTGGCGGCTATCTCCCGCTATACCGGAAGTCCGGGGCGGTCGTCGCTATGGTCTCATCGCCTGGTGAAGGATTTTATGAAAAGACTGTTCCGTTCGTTTCTGCCGGTGAGGTCTCCGGCCCATGCGTGGGAGCACAATGTGGTGCTGACTAGGCTCATGGGTCCACCATTTGAGCCTCTGCATTCGGCACCCCTAAAATTCCTGTCGTGGAAGGCAGCATTTATTGTGGCCATCACCTCCGCACGACGAGTGGGAGAGATGAAGGCCATCTCCTGTAAGCTTCCGTACCTGACATTCCACGAGACGAGGGTCGTGCTGAGGACGCACCCCTCCTTCATGCCCAAGGTGCCGTCGGACTTCCATCTCAACGAGCCCTTGATTTTACCTGTTTTCTTCCTGTCGCCTACGTCCCCGGCTGAGAGGACTTTGCACTCGCTGGATGTGGCTAGAGCGCTGAAGTTCTATGTGAACCGAACGAAGGATTTTGGAAGACATCACAGCAGTTTGTGAACTTTGGCCCTGTGAACCAAGGGAGGGCCCTCTCAAAGGCTTCCATTTCCAGGTGGCTCTCGGCTGCATCACCCATTGCCACCGGTTGGCAAACCTACCGTTGCCTGGCCGTCCGCGAGCCCACTCGATCAGAGCGATTGCTGCAACTACGGCGTTCCTGTCTGGTGTGTCACTGCTGGACATCTGCAGGGCTGCTATGTGGAGGTCGACACACCTTCACGAGATTCTACTGCGTCGACCGGGATTCCAGGGAGGAGTCCAGAGTAGGACAAGCAGTGCTGCACAACCGGTTCTCTTGAAGGTGAGCCTGGTGAGGAGGTAAAAGAAGCTAAATGTTGAGTTGTTGAATTGCTTAATGTTGAGCCTTGCCACCTCCCATGGTTGTGCAAGTGTGTACTGCTATGTATTCCTGTATTCATGAGCATGTGAATCCATGCCAGACCCCATGCCTGAGAAGGAACAAGTTACTTACTTGCAACTGTTCTCCAGAATGGGTCTGGCATTGATTTGCATGCAAACCCTCCCGCCTACCCCTCTGCGGGTCTTCTCTTGGTCCTGCTGCCACTTTACGTGCTACCAAATCTGAAGATGGCTGCCGGAGGAGGGGCTTAGATGGAGGACAGTCATTGGCTGGGCAGTATGACCCAGAGACCAGTGATTGGTTTTTAGGATAAAGACTGTTCAGAAACAAAACTGATTTTTTTTCTTTACCGACGATTCCCAGCCTGACGGGTAATGTTCATGAGCATGTGAATCCATGCCAGACCCATGCTAGAGAACAGTTACAGGTAAGTAACTTGTTCCTTACTTACCAACTGTAACGTTCTTTCGACTGGATGTTCCTCCAACGTATTCCACATCGCCTTCCTAGCCTACCCCTCTGGAGAATTTCCTATGCAATTGCAGCTTACGTTTCCGCAAGGCTATGTGCAGTCAAGCAGGCATGAGATTGGTGCCACGTTTTCTGAGGGAAAAAATTTAAACTGAGGCTGCGGGCGCCGTGCGTCCTAGTCATAACATCAGTTGACATCGCCCTCGACTGAGGCCTTCGAGGGACATCGACTCGACGCAGGACGCCCTCTGCTGAAAAAGTTTCCAAAGTGCACAGCTGTGGACATTACATGTCAAAGATGTGTAATATGTTGGAGGAACATCTAGTCGAAAGGACGATACCAGTTGTTGAGTAACTTGTTCTTCACATCCTTACTATTCATGACCTGTAAGAATGTCATTGTATTTTCCCCTGTTCCCTCCCTTGCCTTGAAGTGTTATGAAAAACATTGTGTATAGGCGCTTTATAAATAAACTATCATATCATTGCAAAGTCGAGTGTCAAACCGGCGAGTCGCTCTAAGTCTGATGAGAAAAATCGTCGAGGGTATCATCTCGAACATAGTCCTTCTCTGAAACCTCAGGAGCAAATCGTCGAGAGTCAAGCCTGTCGACACATAAGTCGAAGACTACGCCGCGTAAAACGCAGTTATTGGCGAAACCTTTGTTGACACGGTTGTCGAAGGTTTCATCAACTCCATTGTCAATCAACGCCATTGTCTAAGTCAATGTCGATGCCATTAGCATCATCGACCCCATTGTCGAAACCTGTGTCAGAACCTTTGACTGTCACTTCCACCATTTCGAGGCTTCTGCCCAGTCCGGAGAAGATTTATAAACTTACACTGAAGAAAGACTTTCAAGTCTATGGCCTCAATTTATGAGGACGTGCAAGCCTCTGAAGAGAACTCTCCCCCCTTTTGGTTTGCGTTATGGCACGCAGAATTCCCCTGAGGAGCTTATTAATCAGGATTCCAAGATAACTGATCTTTACGATTTCCTCCAGTCGGCTAGTAGTGTAGACACTTCACCAGAGCTGGAATTACACCTGATCCGGCTGAACATGACGATTCTGCATACAGTTCCCTCATGAATAGGGTAATTGAGTACATGGCCTGGAGCAGGAATTCTCCTGCCTATGAGCAAGACGATATGACGGATATCCTGAATCAAGGCCCCCCGAAGGACCCAGTATTGCCTTTTCATGCAGCCCTTGAGAGGAAGGTCATGGCAAACTGGGAAACTCCACAATCTGGACTTGCTGTAAACAGGAACTTTGCCAGAAAATATAGGCCTTCTAGTATTTAACCGGACTATTTGACAAAGCACCCTACACCTGAAAGCTTGGTGGTTCAGACAGCCACATCGACCAGGCAGTCTGCTTATCCCTCTATTCACCCGGATAGACGACTAGAGGGTTCATGCCTAGGCTCGTAAGATTTTCACATCGGGCAGTATGGCCTTGAAGTTTGCTCATGTTGCTTGTACCCTTTCAAGATTTACCTACACCCTGTGGGACTGTATTAGTATGGTGGCTAAGCACATTCTGGAAGGCGAGGAAAGAGACGGCTTCCTGGCTATAGTGAATGGAAAGGAGGCAATGTGGGAGGGTCTCCAGTCAGGACTGGACACTGCTGACAGTATCAGCAGGTCCATGCCTTCTAGCACCGTACTGCGCAGGTTTGCGTGGTTGGGAAAGTCGAGCTTTGCACCGGATGTGCAGACCAATCTACTCAATATGCCCTTTGACGGTTTGAGGCGGTTCGGCTGCAAGGCGAATGAGTCTGGGGAAGCTGCAGACCTCCAAGGCGGCGGTTAAATCACTTGGCGCCTCCATACGACAGCCTCAACAACAACCCTATTCAGTCTCATCTTCCTGGAGGGGTCATCCTTTTCGTTTCTATTCCTCATTTGGAAAGGGAAGTGGACAGGCTAAAAAAGGGGACGGAAAAGATTCCCTCATGGTGAAATGGGTGTTAAATCATCCCCATCATCTGCATCTTTACCCTCAGCCGCTGCTGCAGCCACCTCTAAGCCACTCTGAGGCCTTGACCCACAAGACCCCAGTGGGAGGTAGAATCTCTCCGCATCTGAACGAATGGCAGGGCATTACTTCAGATGCTTGGGCACTGGAAACAGTAGCCCAAGGTTAAGGCCTTCCTTTTCAAAAAAGGCCTAGAGATCAGCCACAGGGATACAACTCTGTCAAAATTCTGGATCCGCTCCTTGTGCAGGAAATTTTAACCCTGCTAGAGAAAGGTGCAATAGAACATGTACCTGTAGCAGAGAGGAACAAGGGTTGGTATTTCCCCAACTTTCTCATTCCCAAGAACGATGGAGGATTGAGACCCATCTTGGACTTAAGAAATTTGAACAAATTCCTCAGGAAGGACAAGTTCAAGATGGCAACCCTTTCTCAGATCCTTCAGGCTCTCCAGCTCCAAGAATGGTTGGTATCATTGGACCTTCAGGATGCTTACTTTCATGTGCCAATCCATCTCAAGCACAAAGTACCTGAGGTTTGCGGTTGGCAGTTCTCATTATCGGGTTTTATGTTCTCCCATTCGAGCTAACCTCTGCCCCGAAGGTAACTGATGGCGATTGTGGAAGTGAGTCTCAGTAGGGGGATTCACATCTATCCCCTACCTGGACGATTGGTTGATGAGGGCTCGTTCACGCGAACCGGCCCAGGAACATATTAGAATCACCTGCCACTCCCTACACAGACTGGGCTTCTCCCGCAATTACAAGAAGTCCCATATGATACCTTGCCAAAGACTCCCAATTCATCGGAGCTGTCCTGGATACGTCCTCTGGGAAAGCCTTGACTCCCGAGGTGAGAGCTCAACACATTCTGGAGATGGTAACAAAGTTCCAAATTGCCCAGCATCTGCCGGATTTTCTGAGGTTGATCGACCTCATGGCATCCTGCATTTTTCTTGTGCCAGAAGCCCGATTCGAGAATGAGATCCCTGTTAATTGGCCCTCAGGACTCGGTGGTCCAGATTTTCAGGGAATACGTCAGATCCTACTACAAGTTCCGAGCAGAGTTGCTCAGGACCTTCTATGCTGGGTTTGCAGGGACATTATTCTCAAGGGAGAATCTTTTAGGTAACCATGGCCATAGATGATGGTAGCGACAGACTCCTCACTCACTGGGTGGGGAGCCCACACACAACGAACTGACAATCAGTGGTTGTTGGTCTCCATCGGAGTCCAAACTACACATCAACCTTTGGAGCTGAGGGCAATCAGACTAGCGATGAAGGCCTTTCTGCCCTTTGTATGGGGAAATAATGTCTGATAATGACAGACAACACATTGGCCATGTACTACCCCAACAAGAGGTGGTGTAGGGTCACTACCACTGTGCAGAGAGGCAATGCAGCGCTGGTTCTGGGCAATTCAAGAAGGAATCTCTCTATCGGTTGTTCACCTATCCGGAGAGCAGAACACGGTGGCGGACACTCTGAGCAGACAGAGCACAGTCTCCCAGGAGTGGGGAACTAGCTCAGGAAGTCCTTCAATAGAGCCTTCACCCTCTGGGGAACCCCTCAAGTGAATCTGTTCACGACCAAGGTCAATTGGAAGTGTGAACAGTATTGCTCAAGGGAATTTCCTCCAAGAAGAGCTTTAAGGGACGCGTTGGTAATGGACTGCGAGTTTACGCTTCTGTATGAATTTCCTCCAGTCCCGGTCATTCCTTACGTGATCAGGAGGTTGAGAAAGTTTGGGAAATCCATGATCCTAATTGCTCTGGATTGGGCCAGGAGGACGTGGTACGCCGACCTGCTGGACATGTCCATCTGCCCTCCACATTTTTAAAGCGCACAAATCGGCCCTCAGGCATTGTGGCACTGTTAAAGTAGGCTTACATAGTTTCAAGAGGAATACAGCATATGGATAATGACAAACAATCATGGTTAAAAACTACAGTGAAAGTTACAATTACATGGTGGGGTTAGCCATCTGTTCCTTGGTTACAATGGAACCAGTTCGTAATGGCTTATGAAGTGGGGAAGACTTCAATGAAAGGGGAGAAACTGAGAAAACCAAAGACATTTGAATTAGTGACAGTAGTACAATGTCTGGCATAAAGGTTCTGTGGTTACAGGGGAACCAAGTCATCCACACAGGCAATTAAAGATATATGCAAAACTACATTTCAGGTGGATTGCTGATGGGTCTGGTGATGGACTAGCGCGAAAGTGTTTATTTGTATAGCGCTCCAAACCCAGAGGTAGAAGGGCGCATAAAGAGGATGGTTACAAAGTGTGACAAAAGCAAATTCAATATACAGCAGTTAGAGTATACCAACATAGTTAAGCAATGAGGGTACTACACTTTCAAAGTAAAACAGTTTATAGAGTTCACAGACATAATTGCGCAGAGGGAGGTGTGCCCACCTATCTGTAGTGCTATTCTTTGTTTAGGAGCCAACCTATAACGTGCTTCCTGAAGATCTGCAAGGATTCAATGCTTTTAATGTTGAGAGGTAGGGTGTTCCAGAGTTGGGAGGCAAGTACTGTGAAGCTCGTCGCTCCCACTCTTTTAGAGAAAATCTGGGCACTGTCCGGCATAAGGTGTTGGAGGATCTTGTGGTTCTGGTGGCAGGTTTCATGGTAAACTTATTGGTGAGATATGGTGGGGCTAAGTGGTTTAATGCCTTATATGTGAGGCAAAAGGGTTTCGGGTCAGTTTTTTTGTCGTATGGAGAGCCATTTGCACGATTTCCTTGCAGTGGAGATGTGCTCTCGCCTGGGGATGTTAAGCGCTGTGCGTAGTGTGTTATTTTGAAGTACCTGTAGTTTGTTAATTATAGATTGGTTAGCACCTAGGTACAGGCTATTGCAGTGGTCCAGTTTGGATTGAATGAGGGCTCTAGCAAGAGTGAGGCAGCTATTAAAATATAGGAAGGGTCTACTGGCCCTAATAAGCTTGCCGGTGTAGGCAGAGGCTGAGGCGATCATGTTAGTTTGTTTGGTGAGGTTAGAGTTGGCACCAAGGTAAAAACCAAGTTTTTTCACGCTTTTGGCAATAGGGATGGTGCGACCATCGATAATGTTGTTATAGTTAGGATTAAGTTTAGCTAGGTTGCTGGGGGAGCCAAAAAGGAGGAGCTCTGTCTTCTCATCATTCAGGCAGAGGCCGTGAGAGGCCATCCATGCCTGAATGATGGAGAATATTTCGTTAATCCGGGTGACGTCTGCGTGGTAGTTGCCTGTGATGGTGAGGAGTATCTGGGTGTCGTCTGCGTAATTCATGTAGATGACACCCAGACAGTCCAGTTGGTCAAATAGTGGCTTTGTAAATATGTTTTACAAAGTGGGGGGAGACGCAGGAGCCTTGAGAGACCCCGCATGAGGTGGGAATGGGGTCTGCTGCAGCTGTTGTAGAGAAAACCCGCATGGTTCTGTTTGCCAGAAAGGATTGCATCCATGTGACGGCCGAGGGGGAGAAGTGAGCTGCGGTGGCTAAGTGGCTACAGAGGATATTATGGTCGACCAGGTCGAAGGCTGCTGAGAGGTCTAAAAGGAGTAGGATTGCGGCATTGCCTGTCTTTGATTTCATCAATCTGACTTTTGAGATCAACAAGGGCAGTTCCTGTTCCATGTTGAGGTCTGAAGCCAGATTGACATATTCCTAGCAGTTGTTTGGATTCCAGATATTCCTGAATTTGGAGGTAGGCGACTTTACCCAGGATTTTTAACAGAAATGCGACAGTGGTGATGGGTCTGTAATTAGTGGGTATGGCTGGATCTAGTGATTGTTTTTTCAGGAGTGGGAGAACCCATGATTGTTTTAGGTTGCTGGGCACTGAGTTATTGGTGAATGATAGGTTAATAAGTTTAGTGATGAATGGGGATAGGTCTCTAGCTGAGTCTTTTATGATCTGGGCAGGACGGCTGTCCCCTTTGCAGTTCGAGGGTTTTAGGGAGGTGATAGTTTTTTGAACTTCTGCCGTAGATACTTTTTTTGAATGTGAAGCCCGATTTAGTAGGGAGGGGCGTTGGTGAGCTAGGGTAGGTGGGCTTGTTGTTGGAAAGTTGTTGGCATTTGTCTTCAATTTTAGATTGGAGACCTGTGATTTTGTTGTTGAGGGCGTTTTGGATGCTGGTGCACCAAGGGTTGTCTTTTAGGCAGGTGTCTGTAGGTGGGCTGGGATTTTCGAGTTCTTTTAGAATTTTAAATAATTCTTTAGTGGAGGACCCTGCCTGATCAATCCTGACGACGTATGCATCTTTTTTGGTGCGAATTAGCTCACTTTTTATAAAGGGAGGATATAATCGTAAGATTTGATTTATTTTCCACTGAGGGATTGGTTTTCCATGTGAGTTGTGCCTTAGCTTTCTTTTTCCTAAGTAACTTGAGTTCAGGGGTGTACCACGAGTTCAGATGAGCTCTTGGTTTATCTTTACACAATTTCAGAGGGGCAATGGTATCCATCGCCTTGGCCATGGAGTCATTGAAGGTGTCAATCATTAGGTTAAGATCAGCATTGGCTGGAAGTGCGTTGATGGTAGGTAGGACCAGGGGTAGTAGGGCCTCAGCAGTGATGTTGTATTTGTTTCTGGTAGGGCAGGTTGGTGCCATGGGGCACTTTTTGGGTGCTACATGATTAGTGTTAATCTCCAGAAGGATAAGGTAGTGATCCGTCCATGCCAGAGGTTGGGGGTCCTTGCAGATTGTGTTGCAGTAGTAGGTCGTCACCCATTCGATAATTCTGCCCTTCTGGTGGGTGGGGAGGATATTGAGTTGTGCAAAACCATGTTCTGTTAGGCCATTAGCTAGGGATGCAGCAGGTGCGTCATCGGGGTCGCGGTAACCATGGTTAAGTTCTCAGAGGATACATTTTTGTGCTGATGGCTTGAGGTTTTCGGCAATGAGAGATGTGATGTCTTCTTCAAAGACCCCAGTGGGGCCTGGTGGTCTATTTATGAGGTGAAAGGTGATCGTACTTGTGGGGGAGGTTTGCAACTTGATAGTAAGTAGCTCGCAGGATGTGAATGACGCTGATGGGACTGATCTGAAGCCTAGGGAAGATTTAGAGATGATAGACCCAACGCCAGGGGAGGAGGTGTAGCTATCAGCTCTGAGGATAGGGTATTTGTCAGGGATGGCTAGCGATAAGTAGGGCCCGGACGCTTCATGGAGCCAGGTTTCTGTTAAGGCTAGGAAGTCTAGATCATTGGTGAGAATGATGTCGGCGATTTCTGTGGGGTGGGCAGCGAGGGATCTGACATTAAGTAAGGCTCCTTTTAATGGGAGAGGTTTGGCCTTGAGGGGTGCCTTGTGTTTCTTGATTGTTTTAGTGTTGGAATTTGCAGTGGGCTTGTTAGTTGTGACTGGGAGCCTGGTGCCTAGTCTAATGTTGCGGGTTGGGAGTGATAGAGGGGGGGTCGGTCGAGGAATCTTGGGTGGGGCAGGAGGCTTAGTGTTTAGTATGGTGGGGGTTGGGTTTGGTAGGGGGTGGGGTGCTACCTAGATCACTTGGTCTGAGGTGGCTGTGGGTTATATCAACGTTGGCTGGGAGGTCAGTGTTTATAGGGGAGGTAGAGGGCGAGTGGTGAGTGGGTGGGAAGGGGGGCAGCGGTGGTAGGAAGGGAGTGGGGCAGGGTATGGGGTAGTGTCTAGGACATCCAAATTTGGCTAGGCCATCCTTGTAGATCATGTAACTATTGCCACTACAAGGGACGTCGTCCAGTGTGATACAGAAGGGGAACATGAGAAGAGCGAGCCAGGTGATCATGGTCTGGCTATGAGGGTGTGCAGTGCTGGTGGTCTGGATAGAGGGGCTGGTTGGATGAGCATTATAGGCTGTGGCTTACCGGTAACTAGTTTGATCTGGGTGGAGGCAGGCCTAAGGGCAGCACCTAGAAACAGATGATCTACTTAGGCTAGAATGCAGTGGGGCAACACCTAGATTCAGAATAGTACAATTGGGCAAAGGGCAATGGGGCATTTAAATGTACATTTCAGCGTGGCAGATCACAGGTAAAGCATGTGACATATAAGCAGTATTAAAGTTTGCTATGAGGAGTAAGCGTCGGCGCTAGTGTGCTGCAGATAGTGTCTGAGCTGTAGCTGGTGTCAAGGTTTAGTGTTAAGGTAAGAGCATGGAGTACAATGGGAGTTGGAGGAAGGTTTAGAACCCCGGCTACAAAGGAGGGCTGTATGAGAGTTAAGAGCAGCGCGCTTACCCTTCTTAGTGAAAGGACGTCCTGTGAGAGACAGGGTTTGTGGCCCTAGGCTCGACGGACAGGCTAGAGACAGGCACAGTGCCTTTGTATGTCCCTTGGTAGTGGGCTGGCTCCAAGCCTGCCAGCTTGTGGTTGGCTCACAAGTAGGGGAGAGAAGCCAATCGCAATGCTCGCAGTGCTGTGGCGCCAAGTAAGTTGATGAGGTGACGGTTGGCCATCTTGGAATGGTGGAGACCTTGTGGGTCCGGATGGTGGCTGAATGCACTCCGAGTGCAAAATAGGGCAAATCCTGCAGAAAATGGGGCCACTGGGCAATGCCAGGTGCGGTGCGGATATTAATAAATAATCCGCCGTGGCTGCCTAGAAAAGCATGTTTGCGCTGCCGTTTTCCAAAATGCAGCTTGTTAGGCAAAATCCTATGCAGTTCCCTTGGGGACCACTGCAAGAAGATTAAGACTACAGGAGTAAGCAGTAAACCCAATTGGTAGCAGAGTGTACCACCCAGATTTACCTGGTAGCTGTGGCTGAGCAGTCAGACCTCTTTCAAGAAGAGTAGGGCAGTATACAGAGGATACACAATAGGGCTAAAAACACATTTAGAGAAAGCAAACACTGACCAGAGCTTGGTATCAAAAGTATATAATTATTTATTTAACACACACTTAAGGCAATACACTAGCACTATAAATCAAAGCAAGTTCAAACACAATCACAAAAGTATACACACCTCCCTTAAGAATTATTAGGCAAGTCTAAGTCAAAACACCACAATTGGTAAAAACAGATGCGTGCACGTTACTTATATGGCACTCCAATATTTAAATAAAAGGGAGGGGAAAAAGGCAGGTCATGAAAATAAAACAATTCCCAACACTTTTCTAAGACCAAAACAAGTTGGTGAAGGCAGAGTCTACTGTAGAGCCAAAGTTCATAGGCCAGGCCCACTTTAAATGGGGCAAGGTGAAATGTGCCCAAGATCACACAGTTTAGAAATGCATTCATGTCTTTGTAAAAATGTTCAAAAGAGGTTGGGTTGATTCCAAAGGTAAAGTTAGGTCTAGGGGTCAACCCAGTTGGAAAGCCAAGGATTTAAGGGTCACCTTTAGCAAACCGTAGAAGGGGAGGCCAGATGGAACACAGAACTTTAAAGTTGAGGAAGCTCCAGCGGTGGCAGTTGTTCCTGGCAGCGGGTGCAGTTCATAGTTTCGACCAGGGGAAGAGAAGATCCTATCGAGGAGGAAACTTGGAGTCGTTGCACTGCCCAGGGAAGAGACCAGCCGCAGAGTTTGTCCGTTAAAAGGTGCATTCCTGTTATTTGCAGTCACAGTGGTGAAGCTTGGCTATCCGGCCGCCGGGGTGCTTGGCACGGGCGATTCGACCAAGAGACGTCCTGGAAGGCGAGATGGCGAACTGGTTGATCCCACCAGCTCAAGAGGAAGAAGACTCTTTCAGCAGAAGATCTTCTCTTGTCGTCGGGAAAGTGGTGAGGTCGTTGCAGCAGGGCTCCACCGGTAGTGTCGTCGTTGCAGATGGCTCAGCTTCTCCCCTCTTCGGATTTCTTAGGTCCTGTGGCGACTTCTGAAGTTCCAGTCCCAAAAGCCTTGCTTTTATGCAGAAAAACCCCCATTCAACAGCCTAGCTGTCACTCATACGTGCTAAGTGGTGAGCCAGGCGGCTCACCACTGGGCCAATCAGAACAGAGTGCGACTTGAGTTGCTAAGGCAACGCAGTCCATGGTGCCAATTCCCCCACCCACACATCCTGTGGAACCCAGACAGAGTGCCACCAGTTGAAGGGCTTCTGTGGAGAGGCCCGCCAAAAAGTGGAACAAAGGGCCCGACCTTGGTTGGAGTTACAGAGACGGACAAGAAATCCATTTTAGAAAAAAGTTCTGGCGAAAAGACCCAACCGGTGAGTTTATATTAAATAAATAAACCAGCGGCATCTTTAACATTGCACCAAAAAGTGGTGCGTTTAAAATCAATGGGAAAATCCCATAGGAAATATTCTGGTGGAATATTTTCCGTGGTAACCACTGCCACCAGCCAGAAACTCGACAAGGGGGAACTGGACAGTGCCCCCTTGGAAACAGACCTAGGGGCAATCTAATTAACCCCTTCCAGTACTTACACAATATGATGGTTTGTACTGGTTCTGTTCACAATTTTGCACTAGTAAAGTCAATGGTGACTTTACATGCCCCGGGAGACAGTAGTCGGTCCCAGGGTATGGAGTCTATGTTTGGGGGTCACTATGACACCCCTGTGTTACTGCACTGAGGCTGCTGTGTAACACATACACTAAAACAGATGATTCCCTATGGAGTAAAAGACCCCATAGCCCATAAGCACACAAAGTCAAAGACATACCTCAAATCATGCCTAAGAGTGGGAGGAAAAGAGTCTCCCTCTTAGCAGGAGAAAAAACAAACCCCAAAAATCCAGCAAAGCTGCTATGAGACTCACTAGGTTTGGGAAATTAGCCTTGTAAGAGAATTCTCCCTAGCACATCTGAGGGAGGCTCATGGCCTACCGTGAGTCAGGCAGAGCTTGGGGGCATCGGTGATGGGCTGGCTACTGCTCCAGCAGTAGATGGAGGGAGCTCCTGCTCCTCCAGGCTTAGCAGAGATTCAGAGTTGAATAGTATGGTCTTGAGAGCTTTACGGAATACTGTGTATGAGGCTTCATTTCTGAGTGATGTAGGCAGGCCATTCCAATTTTTTGGTGCTGGATGTTGGAAGCTGGTGCCTTCCGCTTTAACTCGTTTGAATGTGGGGACGTAGATCTGGTTGGAGTGGTGAGCTCGAATGGACCTGGAGGAGATGAAGGAAATAATTTTTTCCGATAAGTAGGGGGAAGTGGGGGGGGGGGTCAGTGCGCGAGAGGCACTTATGTGTGATGGCCAAGGTTTTAAACATAATGCGTTCTTTAACTGGCAACCAGTGCACATCTCTTCTAGCCTGCGAGAGATGTTCCCTTTTTGGAATGCTCAGCGCACTTCTGAGGGCGTTATTTTGAGTAGCTTGTAACCTGTTGAGGTTTTTGACGGATGAGCCCATGAAGAGGACGTTACACTAGTCCAGTTTGGCTCCAATGGTAGCCCTAGCCATTGGGGGGCAGTTTTTTTGTTGACGGGTATGGTTTCACCACATTAATGATTTTGGTGGCGAGTGCTGCAGAGGAAGCAATAGCACTGACTTGGCGCATCATGGATTCAGAGGAGTCACTGAAGACCCCTAGCGTTTTGACTGCTGGTGACAGTGATAACCGTATTAATGTTAAAGGTCCTGTATAGAGGGTCAAGCTTGTTGAGTGTCTTTTCTGCCTACCAGGAGGATCTCCGTTTTTTCTCTGAGACATGGACCATTAGCTGTCATCCATGCCTGTTTGGCTGCGTATATGTTGGTCAGTGTAGCTGCGTCCTGTTCATAGGAGCCTGTGATGTGGAGTAAGACTTGGGAGTGTCGTCGCCATAGTTTGTGTAAGCTATGCTGCTATCATCCAAGTCATTGAAGAGAGGTAGGGTAAAGATGTAGAGTGGATGCAGTGTAAAATCCTTGAGGGACACCACAGTGGATGGTGGTGGGTGCTGCGCATGCTTGGTCCGAGAAGACTCTCAGAAGTCTCCCCTTCAGGAAGGAGGAGATCCATGATGTGGCATCTGGTTGAATGAGGCATTAATGAAAGCTGTCAAAGGGGCTAAGATATCTGCACACTGATTAATAAGGTTGGCTGGGCAGACATCGCGCTTACAGTAGGGCGGTTTGATTAGCCGCATGATATCAAGTACTTCGGTCTAAGTTACTTGCCTGACAGAGAAAAGTGTTTTCTCTTTGGTTTCTGTGCTGATCATATTGAACACAGGCATGTTGTCTTTGGATAGGGCCTGGTGGTGGGAGTTTATAATCTTCTGTAGGAGATCATTTTTTTAATCCTGGCTGTTTTTTTTGGGAGGTTGGAGTTGTAGAGCTCAGCCAGCTCCGAAGGGTCTGGAGAGAATTGGGGGTTTGAGAGCTGGAGTCTCTAAGAAAGGAAGAATCCTGTCTTTCGTTAGGTTTCGTGCGCATCTCGCTGAAGCGGGTGGGACAGACATGAATGATTTTGCAATATAGCTACTAGCAGTTATGTAGACATGAATAAGGCGATGGTCGGTCCATGGGGATGGAGTATTGGAGCTGATGTCCTCACCACAGTTCTTACAAGAGGAAGGTCTGGTTCTCCATCCAGAAGTCGAGACACTCCGCCTTCACGCATGGTTTCTGATGGGCTGAGGTATAAGGGTTGGGATATCCCGGACGACGCGATGGAGATTTTGCTTTCGACCAGAAGGCTAGCAACCAATTCTTTTTACTGGTGTCGTTGGAATAAGTTCAGTAATTGGTGCAAGGATAAGAATGTGGATCCTTTCCTATGTGGCACACCCATGGTGCTTTCTTTCCTGTTGCATTTCGCCAATCCGGGGTTCCAGATTGGAACAATAAAAGGATACCTAGCTGCGCTTTCCATTTTTAAGCGCTCCTCTGAAGAGGTCTCGTATTTCCAGATACCCTTGATTGTGCATTTTTTAAAGGGTCTCACTAAAGTGTATCCTCCAGTTCCATTTCATGTGCCTGTTTGGGATTTAAATTTGGTATTGAAATTTCTCACATGCATTCCATTTGATCCATTACAATCATGTTCTCTAAGGCTCCTTACATTAAAAACAGTCCTACTAGTGGCTTTAACATCAGCCCGCAGGGTGAGGGAGTTACAGGCTTTCTTCTAAGCCTCCTTACACCGTTTTCCACTCAGTCAAACCATCATTCCTGCCTAAGGTAGTCTGACTTCCATTTGTCGCAGAAGAGAACACTACCAACCTTTTATCCTCCCCCTCATGCAGGTAAGGAGGAAGAAAGGCTTCACAGGCTAGACCCAAAAAGGGCTCTAAGCGTTTATATTTCAAGACTTGCTAAATTTCGACAAGCTGATCAACTCTTCATTCGGTGTACTGGCCATAAATTGGGCCTGGCAGTAACCAAACGGACTATATCCAGATGGATAATTTTAGCAATTGGAGAATGTTAGACTATCACGTATAGAACCACTGGATGGGCTATGGGCTCATTCCGCTAGGGGCATGGCAACTTCTGCGGCTCTGCAAAGGGGTGTCCCGGTAAATATCTGTGCAGCGGCCACCTAGTCGTCTATGCATACATTCGTAAAGCACTACTGTTTAGACTCGACCTCGTCTCGAGGTCTTTTTCCAAAGGCCGTTCTTCATACGGTCCATGACTAAATTAATTTGGACTCCCTCCAAATTGTCACTGCTTTGTGAGTCTCTCAAAGATGAGGAATACATGGGCGGACACAAGCCATTCGAAAAACAAGTGACTTGGCCCTGGTAAAGTTCTTTCGACTGGGTTTTCCGCCCATGTATCCCTCATTGCCCCTCCCAGCCTACCCCGTTGTACAATTTACGTGTTTTAACTCTGCGCTTTGAGAGCTTGCGGTCTTGGGTTATGGCTGGTCAATTTCTCGATTGATGGGAACAAAAAAAGAGAACTGAAGCAAACGGGCGCAGATCGTGCTATTTGTACTGCTGATGACATCGACACTGACTTCAACCCTCGAGGGGCATAGATGCCACGACATCGAGCACAGTGCCCTCTGGTGTGAATTTTTTTCCAAAGCAGCAAAGCTGACGATACGAATATAAAAGATGAGGAATACGTGGGAGGAACATCCAGTTGAAAGAACGTTACCAGGGGGTAAGCAACTTGTTCATCTCACTTAGTATCAATGTCCCAAGTGTTTTCAGTTTATGTGGGGACTGATAATGATGTAGTGGGAACTTTAAGTCTGCGTGGTGTTGCTGCTGACTATGACCCGCAGGACCAATGGTGTTCTCTTGTCACTGGGAGAGGCCTACAAAAGAAGAAAATCTTACCTGGAGATGAGCCGTGTCTGTGTGTGAGCCAGCCCGAGCAATGCTGTGCACAGCTGGAGCCTAGGCTGCAGCGCGGAGCCCAGAAAGCCTGGAGGAGAGAAACACATTGCATATGTGGTGGGTAGAGACCCCGCCGAACGCCACCAAGCCCAGGAGGTCTGAGTCGCAAGCTCAGAGGTGTCTGGTGGAGACAGAACAGTCACTGATGTGGTACCTGGGCTCAACCGGAGAAGGAGCAGCAACAAAACACTGACATATGAAGGGTGATTCTGGCCCAAACCAAGCAGCCACCAGCCTGAACACTGCAAAGGCACGCAGTTCACGCCAAGGAGAGTGAGAAGGGCGACCGAGCTTTGAGGCATTCCAAAAGGAGATAATGACACAATGTTGAGGAAAAAAACAAAAGGCCCTGAAGAGGATAGCAGCTAACTGAGAAAAATGTTCCCAAACGGGACAAGCAAGATTGTAATGCCCTATAAGAGTTTAAGAAACAAACAGAACCTAAAGGGATTACCCAATAAAAACAAGCACCATACTCTAGAAGTGGCAACAGGACACCTGAAGAGAAATGAAACGCCCACAGAGGGTGAGTGGGAAAAGAACACCACAAGAGGGGTTATTAGAAAATAGAAGGCAACTTAAAAACACTGTGAGGGTTCAGAACGAAGGAGAAATACTGCTGAGAGCCAAGGGCCCCAGCAGGGCAGCACAACAAAGCCATTCAGAGAGGGTGACCCACAAGAGCAAAGGAGACCCCCAAATAAAGTCTGCTGCTCCATACTGGACCCCGAAAACAGATCACCTGCAGGAATTTGGAGATACCCTGGAGTGGTGGTTAAGAGACATGTGGCCTCTTGAAAAGCATGCAACTCTAAGCTGATCCAATGATGGTGTTTTTGAACTGTTGCAGTTATCCATATTTCGTGGATTCATTCTTTTTGTTTATATTGAAAACTAAGGAACTTATTATTTGAGTTATAAGAGCAGGCCAAAGCTGGAACCCTTGAACATTTAAAGACAAATTGTGGGAGGTGGGGGGAGTTCGGGGGCGAGGTGGGTGTCATGCGCTCAACCAAAGACTGGGGATTTGAGAAACATCTAAGTTAAGTTTTGTGTTTTCGTCTTTGGTAGTGCAAGTTAGTACCATAGGATATGTCTGAACAAAGGACCAGGTTTTGATTTGTATAAGACATTGACTGGGACCTTTTTCTGTTATTTTTCTAAAATGTTGAAGGCATTTTAGCAATAGGGCTAAGAGAAGCTTTTTCTTTACATTAAAGTGAAACCGTTTGAACCGTGTCCAGTTGTCCGTCTTCTGTCTGACCTACTGCATTCGCCTTAACATTTGGGGCTCTACACTCCCCTCTGAGTGCTAAAGCTTCTTTTCTCACTTTTAAAGACCTGACCCTGGGACTCAACGGCCGGGACAGCCTTTTCGCCTACCCCTTCTGCTTTTTTGAAGACACTGTCTAGATGTGGGCTTGAGGGCTGACACTCAGTTCGACAAGCTGCCCCTTTAAACTCTTCAGCGAAGCATGAAATCGGACCAACCTCTCCATGCAGGTCTGTACTTGGTAATCTCCCAGACGTATGAAGGAATGGGAGGTGGGGTGTAGGAGTAAGAAAGATACTTACTATAGTGACTAATCTACTAGCTCAGAATCCCCTTTACTGCGTATCCCTGTCCACCTTCCCTTCTGGAAAAAGAGTTGCTTAGCCAACCGTCATGGACTGACCTTCGGTTTTAAAAGTACAGAAGGGCAAAGCCAAGGTTGGACCACACATGCACCCAGCTTCGCATAAAAATAGACATCTTTTGGTGCTGCAGAATGTCCCAGCAGTATGAAGGCAAGGGGACTCTGGGCTAGGAGTAAAGTAGTCAAAATGGTATGACTTTCTTTTCCATTTTTGAGACATCAAAAGCAGGCAATGCAACAGCAGTTTTTTCTGCAGCGAACCAGAGACTATGGAAGGATCTGGTGAAATTTGAGTACATACTTCAGAGCATTTGGAAAGGTGGGGGGGTGGGGACCTGGCTGATGCCGGAATGAACGCTCAGGATCTTCTGAGGCAGCTGCCCATCATGTTGACACTTCAACATGGGGTCCTATCGGAGTGTATACATGCAGCCAGGCATGGCTTCACATCACCAAGTTTACGAAGGAGGTCCAGCATAAGGTGTTGGACCTCCCATTTGATGCCAAAGATCTTTTCCATAGCTCGACAGATGAGGAGCTGGCCAAGAAGGCGGCGAGCATGCTTACAGCTAAAACATTGTCTGACTTACCCGAGCCATCAACTGCTAATGGAGTGTAATCTCGGTCCATATCTTTCTGGAGTTTCTGAGGCTTACCAGAGCGCAAAGCAAGGCAGCAGGACAGGTCGCCCAGCACTCAACAGAAGATACAGCAGATCTTGTGCAGGTTTTTTTTCCACCCTCCGTGCCTCGTCAACTGGCACTTTCTCTGTCTAAGTCGTTGCCAGTCCCACATAACTCTGCTGGGGGCAGAATCTCCCTTCACTGGAGTGCCTGAACCTCGGACTCTTGAGCTGTTGGTAACCAGCAGGGAATACAGACTTATTTTACCTCTCTTCCCTCCTGTTAACCAGGTTGGGTCTTCCAGTCCAAGGTGAGAAATCATGAACTCTTGCAGATGAAAGCGATAGAGGAGGTGTCAAAGTCAGAATCCGGCCAGGGTTTTTACTCTTGCCTGTTTACGGTGCCAAAGTTGAACCAGGCAGGGCCTGAGCACCATCCTGGATTTGGTGGATTTCAATCTTTGCCTTCCAATTTCACAAATTCATGATGATCATGCCGGCTCAGATTGGGTCTGCTGCACAGCAGGGAGAGTGGATCTATGCAGTGCATCTGAAGGATGCGTACTTGCACATCCCTATCTGGCCCCCTCATCAGAGGTTTCTCAGGTTTTTGGTGCATCGGTTCCACAACCAGTACCAGGTTGTCCCCATCGGCTTTAACGCTGCACCTAGAGTCTTTACGAAAATGATTACATCTGTCGCCTTCTTTCTCCACCTTCAAGGCATCCATGTTTATCCATACTTGGATGACTGGCTGGTAAGGGCTTGCTTCCCAGAGACTTTAGAGGCGTAACTCTATCTACTGGACTTGCCTTTTGACCTTGGCCTGTCTGTGAACTGGAAGAAGTCTCATTCAACAGCATCTCAGTGCCTGACCTTCATAGGCTTCCTGTGGGACACCCAGCTGGCCAAGGTTTTTCTGACATCGGAGAGAGTGATAGATATTCAAAACACCTGCTTGCTGTTCATTACCACAAACCTTATCAGTGCTTGGTATCATGTGTTCAGGTGGTTCCTCTCGACATATTGAAGATGTGTAGAGCTCAGTGTACGCTCCAAAGTTCATGGTCTCAAGCGTGGGACCAGCATTCATGCCTTATACCGAACCCTCAAGAATTGATTCAGGTTTTGATGTGGTGGTCTGATCCTTAATCTGTTGCATGGAGTTCCCTTTCCGAGACCCCACTCCACAGGCGATTATTGCCACAGATTCTTCCCTGCTGGGGTGGTGGGGCTGCAATGAACCATCTTCAGATTTTTAACCGGTGGTTGGGGGAAGACCGAGCTCAGCATATCAACTATCTGGAGGTGAAAGCCATCTGCCTAGCATTCCAAGCTTTTCTCCCCAATATCCAGGGCAAGATAGTGTCCATCAGAATAGACCATTCCATCAATGTTTTACATTAATAGGAGTGGACCAAATCCCCTCCACTGGTACTTTTGACCCTGCAGATGTTAAAGGGATGTGGCTTTAAACCCTTCACCTGCCGGGAGTTGCGAATGTGGAAGCGAGTCAGCTGAACTGTCTGGCAGAGGCCAACCATGAGTACAAGCTTCACCCATAGTTGGTCAAGAACCTTTTCTCACAGTGGGGGATTCCCCATGTGGACTTTTGTCATCAATCTCAACAAACACTGTCCCATGTATGCATCCACAGGGGGACGGGGAGTGGATTCCCTCAGGGATGCACTGGAAATTCTGTGGGATTGCATGACATTGTATGCTTTGCCCCTGTTACTTTTACTGCATTGGGCTCTCTGCATGTTTCAGGAAGCACCATTCTGTTCTGGTCATCATTGCGCCATGGAAACCAGCCAGATTCTGGTACTCTGAGCTGGTGACCCTTGCCAAGAGGATTGGTTTGTCCAGACCTGCTGTCTCTGCAGGAGGGGAGGATCCTCCTCCCTTCCCCACAGTCGTTGAGCTTGGCAGCTTGGTTTCTGAGGTCACGGCCCTAGGTCATCTGGGCCTCTCTGAAGAGAAAGCAGCCTGGAAAGACTACAAGGCTGAAGTACAAAGGTAAGTGGATCAGATGTTGCCACTGGTGTCTTGACGGGCAAAATAATCCATTGTCTGCATTTTTGGATGATGTCCTTTCGTTTATTTCTGTCCTTGCGGCTTTTTTAATGATTTGCACATTACAGGAAGAAAACTACCTATACCAGATCCCTCAACCTCTGCCCCCCTCACCGGGGAGGGGGGGGGGCGCAGAGGCTGTTCTACATCATTAACTTTGGTACAAATTTGTTCAAATTTGTTCATAACATGTCCAGTATCCTGATCCTATGTGGGCAGCATATAGTCACTTTGCAAATACAAAAGTACCGAACCCCAGTCTTGTTTAAAGATATTCTGATTCCCCTGGATCTTATGTTACACATTCCAATGAAACACAACTTCAAACTTTCTATAGCCAATGCTGGGTTGTGGGTATCTGTTGCTGCTTCCAGTGCTGTGCTATTACCAGCCATGCATCTATTAAAAGGGTCATAAATTCTTTGTTTCTGATGTTTGTGAATCTGCTTAGAATCACATGCTGTGCATATAGTCCGACATCTAGTGGTAACCGCAGAGTATTGCATCTTGTCTTTAGAGGATCGAAAGGGGACGTTGACATGGGCGTGCCTGTAACACTATCCCTAACGTGATGTGTAGTGTACCCAAAATCCCTCACGCGTCGCGGTCCCTCAGATTGTTTTTTTCTGCCCAGCTAGCTGGTTGCCTTATGCAGAGCTCTTACTTATTGCAAACTCGTTATACTTCCGAACTCCGGTCGTTTGTTGTTCGTCCCCTCTTCGGTTACTTCCTAACCACCGCCGAAGACAGCGAAAGAACAGACTTTGACGGCTAGTACTTCGGTAGGATCTGCCGACTGCGTGGCCGAGCCTTCTGGCTGGCCTATACAGTAGGGAGAGTGGAGCCTGGGGGTTTCTATTCTTTACAAGAATGTCTTTTCGTCTCTCCTCTTTGCCCTTTTGGTTTTGCCATTGCTGTCGCACACCCGAGCTATGGACAGGAAATGTTGCCACTCCTGTAAGGGAAAATACCCCTGGAAAGACCAGTACCGGCAGTGCAATAAGTGTCTCTCTCTCCCCCACCCCCCTTAATCACGACGAGGCATCCTGTCGATACTGCCAAATCCTACGTCCTAAGCCGATCAAGGAGCGTCGAGTGAAGAAGTGGGCGGCCTACGCCATGTCACAGGCAGAGGGTAGTGCCCCCGCAGCCGCCAAAGTGACGAGGATCTAAGCGACGACCATGGCTCCGATCTGGCTGCTGTTGAAGTCACATCAGAGCGCTCACGCTCCACGTCTGTCCCCGACCCCACCAGGAACTACGATAGTCCTGCTATGAAGAATGCACACGATACCCATAGACACAAGCATACAACCCCCGGTACTGCCTCGGCGGATCGAAGCGGGCCAAGATGCCAACGGGTACCTAGAGTTCTCCAGCATGGGGTCTGGCATGGATTCACATGCTCATGAATATTCCCCGTCGTCAGGCTGGGAATCCTCGGTAAAGAAAAAACCAGTATCAGTTTCGTTTCTGATCTGTCTTTCGTAGTAATAACCAATCACTGGTCTCTGCGTCATACTGACCACAGCCAATGACTGCCCTCTACCTAAGCACCGCCTCTGGCAGCAATCTTCAGATTTTTACCGCACGTTCATGTGTTGGGATCCTCGTGCTATTGCTCTCGAGCGTTAGTGCTATTTTTTCGCGCTTTTTACAAAAACTTCGATTCTTTCGGTCAAAAGAGCCTCAAGCTCCACCGATCCTACATCCGATCAACGGGGACCCGTGTCGGATTCATCTGTGCCCCTCAAGGGTGAAGATTTCGTCGAGCTACACTTCGGAGGACTCCAGAAGCTTCTCAGGCCCTGTCTCGGAGATGGCCCAGGAGAAGGGAAGCTCGACTCCCGGAAAGCTGTTCAGGGTCTGCCCTGGATGCCAGCTGCAGAACGTCTTCAAGGAGGACGAACACTCTTTCTGCCTTTACTGCCTTCATGAGGACAAGACGCACGTGGAGAAGGACTGTGCGTTTTGCGGCAACATGTCGGAACGGACCATGAAGGACCGCCATCAACGTCTCGCCAACTGGCTGGAGGGTAAGAGCCCGTCTGGCGAGAAGAAGAAATCCGAGCGGTCTTCTAAGACCTTTGAGGGCGCCCCGGCGACGGGGGCCCAACATAAGGCCAAGCACCGCGAGTCCGCTGGCACCGGGAGCGCCGAACGGTCGGGCTCTACGGGCGCCAGGCAGGGCGCACCCTCCCCGGCACCATCAACCACGAGCCAACGCTCTGGGTCGGGTAAGAGGAAGGCCGAGCACCCGGCGAAGCTCCTGGAGAGGCCCCGGTCGAGCTCTAAGGCAGAGGAGGAGCGTGGCAGTGCCCCCTCCCTCAAGGATAAGGCGGTGAGCGCACCTAAGGTGGTGAAGGCCTTGATCCATCCGACCAAGCCCTCTATCGAAACGGTCGCGGCGGCCCTGGCTCAGCCTGTGGTGGCTGCACCAGTGGTGGCGGCCTCAGGGCCCAGAATCTCCCTGCCTCCTCGGAGGGAGTCTTCCTTTGTGCCCATCGATAGGACCCCCGTGAAACCCTCCGTGGGGAAGAAGAAGGGGGGGCAGGGCGTTGTCGTAGAGTCGGCCTCAACCTCAGAAGAAGAACTGATCGAGGTCTTAAGCCACGGCCTAGGCGTGGAAGAAGGCCAGCCCGTCGGAATGGACCCCGACGCAGGTGACGACGACGACATCGTCGAGGATACCGACGGGGCCCCTGCTCGCCCGTCGGATTCCCCTCTGCCAGCGCCGCAAGACAACTCGGCGGCCATTTTGTTGGCCATACAGTCCTTATGCTCCGAGATAAGGACGAGGCTACCGTTACCGACGGAGGAACCTCTCCCGTCGGGGGATCCAGAACCGGGACCTTCTGGTGTTCCCCCTACCAAGAAAAGAAGGATCCATCCACCACCTCCTTTTCAACCGTCGCGCCCCTTCCAGCCCTCCTCCCCGTCCACCCGAGGGGATGATACGGGGACTGACACGGCAGCGACGGGTACGGACGACGAGGCATACGACGAGGATTTTCCGTCGTCGCCTCCCACCAGGGCCTCTCCGCCCGACGAGATCGGATCTTTCCACTCCATGATCTCCAGGGCTTCCGAGCTTTTCCAACTCTGCCCTGAGGAGAAGAAAAAGGAAGGCTTCCTTTATCAGCGGCGCGAGGCCAAGAGGAAGACGGTCCTCGCAGTGCCTCTGTTGGACGACATTTGGGATGAGGGCCTTTCCCTCCTCAAGAACCCTTCCACGACGCCAGCTAGAAGAGACCGGTACGAGAAAAAGTACCGGGTCCCGGACACGGCCCCCCTATGCCTCCGGGCGCAGCCTACCCCGGACTCCGTCGTCTCCGC
The DNA here is from genome assembly GCF_040938575.1 of Ambystoma mexicanum. Classification (NCBI taxonomy): domain Eukaryota; kingdom Metazoa; phylum Chordata; class Amphibia; order Caudata; family Ambystomatidae; genus Ambystoma; species Ambystoma mexicanum. The sequence goes on from NC_090925.1 coordinate 360,917,710, forward strand.
GGCAGCCAGGAAGAAAGCGGGGGGGGGGGGGTGCGGCCTCCACATCGACTTCCCCGCCGGACGGCGAGGGAAAGAAATTGGATACTATGGGGCGTAGAGTCATCTCGTCGGCAGCGACGACGATTAAAGCGGCCAACGCCTTGGCTATCGTGGCCCGCTACGACAGGGAGCTCTGGTACAAGATGGCTCCTCTGCTGGATTTTCTGCCGGACGACAAGAGGGCGGAGGCCCTTGAGATCCTGCAGGAAGGTGAGGTGGCCTCGGACCACGCCATCACCGTGGCGACGGACATCGCCGACACTGGATTCCGCCAGCTGGGCAACGGTGTTTGCCTTCGACGTCGTGGATGGCTCAAAGCTACGGACTTCCGGCAGGACGTCCAGACCAGAGTCCTGGACATGCCCTTCGACGGGAACAACCTGTTTGGGAAGACAGTGGACGATTCCCTTCAGGCCATCAAGGCGGATACTGAGACGGCCCGGGCCCTTGGAGTCCTGCAACGACGGACGCCCTTTCGGAGCGGCGGAGGCAAGGGCGCCTCCAAAGGTTCCGGCGGCGGTTTCGCTTCCTACCGTCAAGCGGCCCGCTCGTCGTCGCAAGAGGCCTACAGAGGACGAGGCAAGTCTAGCGGACCCCGCCGTCGTCGCCAAGGAGGTCAAGGCGGCAAGGCCGCGTCCAAGCAGGATTGAACCGGCCTTGGGGTTGGGCCCCCACCGAAGCACCCCGGTGGGAGGCCGGCTGGCGGGCTTCGTCAGCGTGTGGGAGCCCATCTCCACCGACCGTTGGGTGCTGGACGCCCTGGCCCGGGGCCACGCGCTCGAGTTTCAAAGAAGGTGCCCGCGCGTCCCCCCCGTGGCCAGAAAAGAACTTCACGTCCCTCAACTTCTCCTGGAGGTAAAGGCGATGCTCAGAAAGGGCGCCATCGAACTCGTCCCAAAGAGGCTTCGGGGCTCCGGAGTCTACTCGAGATACTTCCTCGTGAAGAAGAAGACGGGAGGATGGCGCCCCATCCTGGACCTGCGACGTCTGAACAAGTTCATCAAGGCGCAGAAGTTCCGGATGGTCACCCTCCAGCACGTCCTGGGTCAGCTGGAGGAAGGAGACTTCCTATCGTCATTGGATTTGGAGGATGCCTACTTCCACATTCCCATCCTAAAGGGGCACCGAAAATTCCTCAGATTCGTGGTCCAAGGGCGTCATTACCAGTTCAAAGCCCTTCCCTTCGGACTACGGTCGGCACCCAGGGTATTCACCAAGTGCCTCGCACCGGTGGCGGCGCAGCTGCGCCGCGAGGGGATTCACGTCTACCCCTACCTGGACGACTGGCTCATCCGCGCCAAGACGAGGGAGCTCGCCGTGGTCCACACGGAAGGACCGTCCAACTCCTCACGGACCTGGGATTCTCCGTGAACTACGCCAAATCCCACCTAGTGCCCGCGCAAGTCGCACTGTTTCTGGGAGCGAGGCTCGACACAGTGTCTCTTCTGGCCTCCCCGTCGGAGGAGAGGACCAGGACCATCTTGGGCAAGGTGCAACGGATGTTGGTGGCCGACGCGGCCAAAGTGAGGTCCATCAAGTCCCTCCTCGGGATGATGTCTTCCTGCATCTACCTCATTCCCATGTGCAGGCTCCGGATGCGCCCGTTGCAAGAATTCCTGGATGCGCGCTGGATCCAGACGACGGGCAGCTTCGAGGAAAGGATCAAGCTCGACGAGAGTTTCCGACGAGCGATACGGTGGTGGGGCACCCGCGCGCATCTGACGGCGGGCATGGACTTCCAGACCCCAGCCCACCAGGAGACTGTGACCACGGATGCCTCCCTGGAAGGGTGGGGAGCGCACACCGAAAATTTGCACGCAAGGGGACTATGGCTCCCGACGGAGAAGTCCCTGCATATCAACGTCCTGGAGCTCCGTGCAGTGTTTTGGGCCCTCAGGTCCTTCCTTCCGTCCCTCAAGGGCAAGGTGGTGAGGATCTTCACCGACAACACCACCACCATGTTTTACATCAGGAAACAGGGCGGAACCAGGTCCCCAGTGCTGTCCAAGGAGGCTCAGGACCTGTGGCATTGGGCCGTCGCCCAAGGGATTTTTCTGGTGCCGTTTCATCTGGCAGGGAAAAAAAACACCATCGCCGACTCACTCAGCAGGGAGCTACGCTCGTGCCACGAGTGGGAACTACGGCAGGATCTGGTGGATCGCCTCTTCCGACGGTGGGGCACACCCCAGATCGACCTGTTCGCGACGGCGACGAACACCAAGTGCCGGAGGTTCGCCAGCAGGTTTCCCCAGACGAGGAGCATGGGCGATGCTTTCTCGTTCCCCTGGGAGGGCCTGTTCCTCTACGCGTTCCCTCCATTGCCTCTGCTAATCCGGCTCGTCAACCAGCTCAAGAGGTCACGGTGCAGGATGATCCTCGTCGCACCTGCGTGGCCGAGGCAGATATGGTTCCCGGACCTTCTGGACTTGTCAGCGTCCCCGCCGATCAAGCTGCCGGCGGACGCGGATCTACTCTCCAGGGTAGGAGGCGCCATCCTCCACCACGACCCGAAGTCGCTGAACTTGCAGGCCTGGCTCCTGCAGCGCTAGAGTTTGGAGGATACGACATACCGGCCGATTGCAGAGAGGTTCTTGCAAAGGCCAGGGCGTCCTCGACTCTTAAATGCTACGGACACAAATGGAAGAGGTTCTCTGTCTGGTGCCACGCACAGAAGATTAACCCTCTACGGATTACGGCTCCCCAAGTACTGCCGTACCTGCTGACGCTGGCCAAGGCTGGTCTGGCACACGCGTCCATCAAGATTCATCTTGCTGCGATCTCCCGATACACCAGAACCACGGGGCGGACGTCCTTGTGGTCTCATCGTCTGGTGAAAGAGTTCATGAAGGGACTGTTCAGATCGTTCCCGCCGGTGAAGGCTCCGGCCCCGGCGTGGGAGCTCAACGTGGTGCTGACCAAGCTCATGGGACCTCCGTTCGAGCCTCTGCACTCGGCCCCGTTGAAGTTTCTATCGTGGAAAACAGCTTTTCTTGTGGCCATCACCTCCGCACGACGAGTGGGAGAGATCCAGGCCCTTTCCTGCAAGGCCCCGTACTTGACTTTCCACGACACGAGGGTAGTGCTCAGGACGCACCCCTCCTTCATGCCCAAGGTACCGTCGGACTTCCATCTCAACGAACCCTTGGTGTTACCTGTGTTCTTCCCGTCGCCTTCGTCGCCGGCTGAGAGGACTTTGCACTCGCTGGATGTAGCTAGAGCGCTGAAGTTCTACGTGGACCGCACGAAGGGTTTTCGGAAGACGTCACACCTCTTTGTGAACTTTGGACCTGTCAATCAGGGGAAGGCTCTCTCGAAGGCTTCCATCTCCAGATGGCTCTCCGGCTGTATCATGTACTGTCACCGGTTGGCAAACCGACCGCTGCCTGGCCGTCCGAGAGCCCATTCCACCAGAGCGATCGCAGCTACCACGGCGTTCCTATCTGGTGTGCCCCTGCTGGACATATGCAGGGCTGCTACGTGGAGGTCGACGCACACCTTCACGAAATTCTACTGCGTCGACCGGGATTCCAGGGAGGAGTCCAGGGTCGGCCAAGCAGTGCTGCGCAACCTGTTCGCCTGAGGTGAGCCTGGTGAGGAGGTAAGATGCTTAATGTTGAGTTGATGTGATGCTTAATGTTGAGCCTTTGCCACCTCCCGTGGTTGTGCATGTGTGTACTGCTATGTATTCTTTATTCATGAGCATGTGAATCCATGCCAGACCCCATGCTGGAGAAGGAACAAGTTACTTACCTGTAACTGTTGTTCTCCAGCATGGGTCTGGCATGGATTCACATGCGAACCCTCCCGCCTACCCCTCTGCGGCTCTTCACTTGGTCATACTGCCACTTCACGTGCTTCCAAATCTGAAGATGGCTGCCAGAGGCGGTGCTTAGGTAGAGGGCAGTCATTGGCTGTGGTCAGTATGACGCAGAGACCAGTGATTGGTTATTACTACGAAAGACAGATCAGAAACGAAACTGATACTGGTTTTTTCTTTACCGAGGATTCCCAGCCTGACGACGGGGAATATTCATGAGCATGTGAATCCATGCCAGACCCATGCTGGAGAACAACAGTTACAGGTAAGTAACTTGTTCCTTACTTGACGGTACCCGCTGATTCACGTGATCGGCAGCCCTCCCCGCAACTGCATCAGCAGCATGGGTCCGGGCATTCTACAAGTAAGGGCGCCAGCACCAAAACTCACAAGGCAGTTGAGACGCCTTCTAAGAGCACGCTGATGCATAAAGCTCCAGTTGCGTCAAAGTCTAAGGCGCAACCGCCTACTGGTGACGCCGAACATCAGCGAGAGTCTCGATAAGATTGTTTCAGCGGACAGCAAACAAAGGGACAAGTCTAAGGATGTGTCGAAAGACACGTCTAAACGCCCAGAAGAGCGGGAGGGTTATTCTGAAAGTTCCCTGGTCCTTATCTATGACCCTCCTTGACAAATCTCGGTGTCCTATGCAGGAAAGTCCCCAGGAGGAGCCCTTCACCCCCCCCCCCCCCCCTCTGGTTCATCGCCATGGACCAGAGAAAAATGTGAAGGCTGTATGGACAGGCTGGCTAAATTTGTGGACTTTTCTGAGAGATTCACTCCTAAAATGCCTAGTGAAGACTACCTTTATCCTGCAGTGGCCAAATTCCAGAAAACATCTTGCCCACTTCATGAGGAGGTCTTTGACCTTACAGATCAAGAAGAGCCTCCAGGTTGATAACCCGCCTTGGCTGTCCCCTACCCATACCCCACACCCTGATACCATATGTTGGACCCTCCTCCACACCTCTGCGTCAGGCTTCGCCTGTAGATGACCAGATGGTGTTTAACGCCATTCTGAAAAAGGCAGCCAAACTTTTCCAAATAGCCACGCAAGAGGCAGTGCTAGATTCAGATTTTGTGAAGGACATTTTAAAGAAGAAGCCTCCTGCCAGCAAGGCTATCCCTTTACTTAATTCCATCAAAAGGCGCATCGCCCCTTCCTTATTAACACCTTCTCAAACCAGGGCTCTTTACCCACTGGTGGAAAAACATTTTTGCCCCTCACCTTCTGACCCCCCCTATATTAGGGTTCCTGCCACCCCAGATTCTCGAGTGGGCTTGACGACAAAGAAAAGGGCAGGGGTCCCCTTGTCCACAGGCGAGGCACAACCGTACAAAGAATGTAAAAAAATGGTATGCTCTTGGGAAGAGAATCACTACTGAGGCAGCATATTCCACCCAGATAGCCAACAAAACCATGCTGTTGGCTAGTTATTCTGATGTCCAATGGAACCAGCTGCAGGAGGGCCTACAGGATGTCCCTGAGCCAGTTCATTCTCGCCTGCTTACAATTGTATCAGAGGCTAAGCAAGTTAACCATAACATCCTCAAACACCTTGGATGCTGCTGAGACAGCAGGGAGGACTTTAGCCCAGGGTACCCTTTTGAAACGTCACGCCTGGTTAAAGAACTCTGGGTTCAGCCAGAAACATAATCGTCGCTAATCAACAACACGGTGGAAGACTCTAACCTGTTTGGCAAGGCCGTTGCTGAAGCGCTGGAGATGGCCAAGAAGGAACAGGAGACTTTGAATCAAATCGCTGAAAGACCCTTTCAACTGAGAGGGGCAAGTGTCTTGCCACTCCTTTCGTGTGCAGTCCTATTCTCGTTCCCCACACAACCAATATGGCTCTGGTAACAATTGGTACAATCGGCCTCCTCAAACCCATATCCACCCAGAGGACAATGCTGTGGGGAAGGGAGGTCGCAATGCCACCCCAAGAGGCTTCCCAGCCTTCAATCAGAAATAACTCTTAAATCTGGGTCCCCTCTCATGCCTCCCCGGTCAGGGGGACGTATAACATCATTCCTGCATGCACGGGAGGGTATTGCCAAAGACCAGTGGGTGCTTGAGTCCGTCACCCACGGTTATGCATGGAGTACAGTCGGCCGCTTCCATTCAGACTTCCAAAGTCTAGGCGCCTCACACCAGAACACCTGTAGATCCTGCTACAAGAGGTCGAAATCCTGCAGGAAAAAGGTACAATCAAAGTCGTCATCGTTCTACAGGTAAACAAGGGTATTTATTCAGTGTACTTCCTTGTACCCAAAAAGGATCTCACCATGCGCCCTGTGGTAGACTTGCGCCCAGCGAACAAATTTGTCAAACCCCTAAAGTTTCGCATGTTAACGCTGCAAGAGGTAATTCCTCTACGGACGCTGGGGGATTACATGGCAACATTGGACATGAAAGATGCATACTTTCATATTTCAATGTTGCCGGCATACAGGAAATACCGAAGGTTCATGATAGAGGACAAACCCTATCAGTTCAAGGTCCTTCCCTTTGGCATTGCCTCAACCCCAAGGGGGTACAAAGGTACTGGCAGTTCCAACAGCACTCCTGCGCAGGCAATCCATCCCAGTTTATCCTTACCTCGACGACTGGCTCATAACAGGGGACTCCTACGGAACATGCATGTCGAACACTCAAAAGACGACAGACCTCTTCTTCAGTCTGGGATTCTCCATAAACGAGAAGAAATCCAGCTTAGACCTCAGCCAAGTCAAGCAATTTCTGGGGGCTCTAATTCGGACAGAAGACTGCCTTGTCTTCCCCTCCAAAGAGAGGGTTCAAAACATGCTCTTCGAGATCTCTCAGTATGTAGCCAGTCGAGAGGTGACAGTATGCAAGGCCGTGCGACTGTTGGGGATGATGGCATCCTGCATTTACTTGGTTCCTCACGCACGTTTGCGCCGCATGCAAGAGTGGCTCAACAGCCAGTGGTGTCAGACCAGTGGACAATGGGACGAGTTAGTGGTTGTCTCGGCAGCCCTCATTCTCTCTCTGCAGTGGTGGTTGAGGGAAAACCTCTTGAAGGGGGAAGACCTTCACCACCCCCGCAGTAGAAGCCACTCTCACGATGGATGCATCCCTCTAGGTGGCGGGCTCACCTCCTTCAACAGACTGCGTACAGCGTTTGGTCCCCAACAGTAGCATCCAACCACATAAACCTGTTGGAGCTGTTAGCGGTATTCAAAGCACTGAAGGCCTTTCAGACACAGTTGCAGGGAAAGACAGTACTGATCCTCACAGACGGCACCATGGCCATGTACTACCTGAACAAGCAAGTGGGCACTCACTCTCCAGGGCTGTCCAAACTGTCACAGGATGTTTCTATTGTCTCAACACGTTTCAGGGGGATGCAATCTTCTGGCAGACGTGCTCAGTAGAGACTTCCCACTGCCCTTAGAGTACGAATAGCGACTACATGAAGACATCGTCTCCAACGTTTTTGCAGAATGTGGCTTCCCAGAGATCGATTTGTTCGCAACACTGGAGAACTCACAATGCCCAGATTACACCTCCAGGTACCCTCAGAACCGATCCAAGGGGAACGTTCTCTCGATAACATGGTCAGAGAAATTTGGTTACTCAGCCCCCACCCCCCCCCCAACTCCCCTACTCAACAAGATTGTGCACAAGATGCACGAGGAACCATTGACCATGATATTGGTGGGCACGCCAACCCTGGTTCTCCCATCTGATGGAGATGTCTGTCTCTCTCCTCCGATGAAACTACCTTGCCCATACAACATGCTATTTTAGGACAAGGGGGAAACACTTCATGCATTCCCACAGACTCTCAACCTAGCGGCCTGTCTCCTGAGATCATAGAGTTCAGACATCTCCAACTTCCTCACAGATGCATGGATATACTTGGAGAAGCAAGAAAGCCCAACACCAGACATTGCTACTCCAGTAAATGGAAACGCTTCGTCATCTGGTGAAATTCCAAGAGCATCAATCCCATTGACTGCTCTCCTACACATATTGTGTCATACCTGACACACTTACTAGACTTAGGCCTGGTTTTTAATGCCATGAAGGTTCACGTAGCTGCACTCTCAGCCTATACCACTTCCCAACGTAAAGTGTTGTGGTAGAAGCTCCCAGTTATTAAAGCTTTCATGGAAGGGGTTAATAGAATTCACCCCCCCATTTCTAACCCGGTTCCCGGATGGGACCTATATGTGGTATTAACCAGACTTATGGGGTCTCCCTTTGAACCCATGCATAAGACAAGTCTCAAAGCTCTTTCTTACAAGACCGCCTTCCTAGTGACAGTCACTTCGAGAAGGAGATGTTAGGGAGAATTCTCTGTTTAGGCTGAATTTCCTAACCTAGTGAGTCCCCCAGCAGCTTTGCTGGATTTTTGGGGTTTATTTTTTTCTCCTGCCAAGAGTGAGACTCTTTTACCTTGGGCATGATTTGAGTGTGTTTCTTTGAATCTAGATGTGTTTAATGGGCTATGGGCTCTTTTACCCCATAGGGCTTCATGTGTTTTTGTGATGTGTGTTACACAGCACCCTCAGTGCAGTGACACAGGGGTGTCATAGTGACCCCCCAGTATAGACTCCATACCCTGGGACTGACTACTGTCTCCCAGGGCATGTAAAGTCACCATTGACTTTACTAGTCTTAAATTCTGAACAGAACCAGTACAAACCATCATATTGTGGACGTACTGGCTGGGGCAATTCAATTGCCCCTAGGTCTGTTAGTCGAGGGGGCACGTCTCCGTCCCCCCTGATGATCGAGTTTTGGCTGGTGGCAGTGGATACTACTTTTTATATTCTACCGCAAATATTTTCCTATGGGATTTCCCATTGTTTTAGGCTACTACTTTTATTTAATTATTTGAGGTAGCCTCGAACATACCGCCGGGTTATTTAATTAATGTTAATTCTCCGGTTGGTATTTTTTGCCAAAACTTGATTCTAAAATGGCGTTTGTGTTCTCTTCTGTGACTCCAACCCAAGTCGAGCCCTTTGTTCCACTTTTTGGCGGGCTTCTCCACAGAAGCCCTCCAAAGTGGTGCCACTCTGTCTGGGGTACTTAGGAGGGGTGGAGGGAAATTTAGGCACCCTGGACTGAGTTGCCTAGGCAACTCAAGTCGCACTCCATCCTGATTGGCCCAAGTGGTGAGCCAGCCGGCTCACCACTTAGCATGTTTGAGTGACAGCTAGGCTGAGTGAATGGGGGTTTGCTGCATAAAAGCAGGGCTTTGGGGACTGGAACTTCAGAAGTCGCCACAGGACCTAAGGATCCGACGAGGGAGAAGCTGAGCCGACCTGCCACGACACCAGCACCGGTGGAGCCCTGCTGGACTGCTTCACCACTTTTCCCAACGACAGAGATCTCCCGCCGGAGAGTCTTCTTCCTTTGACTGGTGGGGATAACCAGTTTCACCGTCTTTTCGCCTTCCCGACGTACCTCGTGGCCGCCTTGCCTGTGCCAAGCACCTCGGCAACCGGGATACCATGTTTTACCACGACTGCGAAACAAAGGTACCACCTTTTAACCGGAAGACTCCTTCCCTGGTAGTCCAACGACCTTCATCTTTCCTCTAAGTCGAGATCGTCTCTTCCCCTGGACGACGACGTAACTTGCACCCACTACCAGGAACAACTGCCACCGCTGGAGGATCCTTCCCACTTAAGGTACCGTGTCCCATCTGGCTTCCCTTGCTACCGACTGTATGGGGTAGATTTAGCCCCCGGCTTTCGAACCTGGGTTAGTCTGGGACACCCTGGCTAAACTTTCTTCAAGCCTCTCTAAACTCATTTTGAACCCTCTGCAAGACTTTCTAAGCCTAGTGTAACTGTGTGATCTTGGGCGCATTTGTGCTCTGCTCTCTCTAAGAGTGGGCCCAGCCTTTGGACTTTGGCTCACCAGTGACTTTTGCTCTTCTGCCTTGCTAAGTGTTCCTGAATCTTAGAGTGGTGTACCTTTCCATATTCTGTCTTTCCCCCCCCCCTTTCTCACAAACTTATCAGAGTGCAATCTAGTTAAGCGCTCACCTCTGTATGAAAATAAGTGCTGTCTTACTGTGATTTATCTGATAGGAAACAAAGGGGTGTGTATATTACAATAGTAACTGTGTTTAGAATATTTTACAATAAGAGTGCTGGAGTGTTTCAAACTGTGCGTTTTTAAATAAATAATTATATACTTTGATACCAAAGCTCTGGTCAGTGTTTGCTTGTATTGTTGTATCTGAGTACCTATTGTGTATACTTTGCATACTGCCTAACTCTTCTTGAGGGAAGTCTGACTGCTCAGCCACAGCTACCAGGTAAATCTGGGTGGTACAGACTGCTACCAAGCGGGTTTACTGCCAACACCTATAGTCTTAAATCTTTTGCAGTGGTCCCTAAGGGAACTGCACAGGTTTCTGCCTAACAGGAGAGTCCGTGAACTACAGGCCCTTTCACTTCTAGACCCCTTTGTTACAATTCAGAGATGGTGGTTCTGCACACTCGCCCTCGATTTGCCCCTGAATTTATTTCTAAGAACCAATCAATGGAACTACCTACTTTCTTCCAGAACACCACTAACACGGCAGAAAGAAGCCTATACACACACTGGATGTGTGCAGGGCAATGATGTTTTACCTGGAAAGAACTAAACCACTAAGGAAGACAAACCAGTTTTACGTTTCAGTGGCAGCTGGTAGAGAAGGGGATCCGGTCTCTAAATCGGCCATCTCTAGGTGGATTGTCAATTGCATCACACTCTGCTACACTCTTGCCAAGAGAGATCTGCTCTTCAAGCCTAGCGCACACTCTACGCGAGGCACTGGGGCTTCCATAGCATTAATTGCAAATGTTCCTCTCGAGTCCATTTGCAAAGTGGCAACCTGGAGTTCTGTACACACCTTTACAAAACACTATTGTCCAGACACTCACTTTAGGTCTGATTCTCAGGTGGGACAAGCAGTACTAAGACATCTTTTCACTACTGTTCCTTCTCACATCCCACCTCCAACTCTGGGTACTGCTTGCTAGTCTATGCACAGCATGTGATTGTAAGCAGATTCACAAGCATCAGAAGACATGCATTACTTACCGTAATAGCATTTCTGATTGTAGCTGCTTAGATTCACATGCGCCCACCCTTCCTCCCCGCTCGTATGGACGGAACATAGACCTCTTAGTACTTCTCTCTTTCTGTACTCGCTCACGATAGTCATAAGGCTCCCATCTAAGCAGAAAAAATACAATCGGAGGGACCTCGACGCATGAGGGATTTTGGGTAGACGCCACGTCACGTTGGGGATAGTGTTACAGGCACGCCCATGTCGACGTTGCCTTTCGATCCTCGAAAGACAAGATGCAATGCGCTGCGGTCACCACTAGATGACTAGATGTCAAAGGTGTCCAGTCATAATTTCGAAAACATAATTTCGAAAGTCAAAAAAGTCGAAAAAAAAAATGTCGGAAATAAAAAATGTCGAATTGTTTTTTTTTTTGATATTTTTTTTGGGCTCTAGTTTCTGTGAAAAAAATAGGTAAAAATAAAATAAAGGGGGGGGGGGGTTGGGGAGGGAACCCCCCCATTTCGAAAAAAAAAGTAATTTAAAAAAATTCGACTTCGACTTTTTTTTGACTTTTTGACTTTCGAATATTTTGTATTCGAAATTATGTCTATGAACCGATGTCGGACTATATGCACATCATGTGAATCTAAGCAGATACAATCAGAAATGCTATTACAGTAAGTAATGTGCGTTGTACGCTCTTGACTCTGGGTCCCACATACCACACATACAGAGCATCTTTCCCAACTGCTCTACCCCCTGGAACATGTTTTGTATCTGCAGTTTCAAGTGGTTAAAACACCAGGCAGTCCCACCAGATTTGTGTCCAATACCAAACCAGCGTACATCCCCTCGAAGATTGATTGATCTGATATCGAGGGATACATTGTATGCAGTCTTTCGTGCGTGTAGTGCCATTGTAGCAGCACTTGGAACCACATCTCCCTCACTTGAATGGAACGTGTTAATTTCGGGATAGATCCCCACAGGATCCCAAAATGTTTCCCTGGAATGGCCTCCCCAACTGTTCTTTCCCATTCTTTCATGCATCTCCATTGTACTGAATCTTCATGGTCATTGAGATACCCATAAAGATTCGACACCAATTTCCTTGAGCCCATGTGGGTCAAAATATACCCCTCAAATGGGGTTAGCTGTCTTGTAGCTGTTGCTTTAAAAGTTGGGTCGGTTAGCTAATATTTCAGCTGATTGTACTTAAACCTATCCCTCTCAGTTAGCCCTATATTCCTAATGCAACCCTCAAAGGTCCTAAGGGTCTGTCCCTGGTACATATCCGGAATGCCCTCCTTAATTTGTTATTCAGGTTTTTAGATGGTTCCCCTTTTACGTCTCTCAGCTTCCCTTCTAACTCTTCCTCCCACTGCTGCCGCTGTTAAACCCTCCCTGCCTTGATTGCTATCGGGTCTCCCCTCAGTACCTCCTTAAATACAACCCAGACCAAATCCGGGGATGCATCCAATGTTTCATTTTCTTCAAGTACTGCTTTATCGTAACTCTGATTAACCCGGCTTGTACCCCATCATGTAGAAGTTTTGTGGGAAACTTCCAGAGCCTCCAACCTCTGTGTGTTAGCCAATTTGACGTTCATCGAAAGTGGGTTGTGATCTGACAGTTAAACCCCACTTCTATATCCTTTACCTTCCCCACTAATCCTGAGGAGGCCCGAGAGGAGTAAGTAAATCCCTGCTCTGGCCCTTTTACCTTTGTTTGACTCCCTAGCTAGAATTAGATCCCCTTCAGCAAAGTCTTACAGCCTCAACAGCACCCCCTCAAGAACCCATCTTGTCCTGTATTTGGGGCATATACTGTGGCCAATGTCACCTTATACCAAGAGTGCACAACATACGGGCCAGACACGGCCCTTCATATCATGATTTATGGCCCTCCAGGCCAGAGGAGTTAAAGTATAATGCGCACACTTTTCCTGTAATTTCCTCTCTAAAAGTTAGAGCGCAAACACAGCAACACAGAAATGTGAGCCTCTGACAACTTCATCCTCGTTTATTTAAATACATACAAGTCAAAGCAAAATCAAGCCACTTTCATTCAGTGTTTAACCTCTAAGCACACAACCAAACACATGAAAAGAGGTACAATTAATCACATTTTCCAGCGAGAATACTAATTGGCATCGAAAAAAAACGCAAAGCATTCGTCTTAAAAAAAGACATTTGCATTTCATTAAAGTGAATAGCAGGATAAATACAGTACTACTCAACGTTCCATAAAAGTTAAATTAAATATGTCACAAATGTACTAAAGCCATAAAGGTATGTAAGGAGATAAATCTTAACTGCCTTGTGCTGAAAAGGCAAGGGGGCGATACTGGTATTTTATGGGAAAGTAACAATCTAAAGTGCACATGTCATGTACATCACCACTTGCCGGACCTTTGAGACCCGGCCAACTCCAATTCTTTTTCTTACCAGCCATGCTCTGTGTAAATAACATGCGGTTGCAAAAAGTACATGTAGTGCCAAAGAGTATATAGGAACGCTCATTTCCTCATGTGCATTGCGCACCCCATTAGTCCTAACAATTGGTCTTAGATGGAATCATCTCAATTTAATGGTCATGGCACATATACAAAAAGTGAATCACCGTTTTCGCTTTCAGCCCCACAGAAGGTACAATTTGCCTTCCACAAAGTTCTCCCAAGGGGAAAGGAAGGTACGGGCAAGATCCTAGCCTAAAGTGAACAAACATTCACCTTGCGAATGGTAGTACGATAATGACGAGATGTTTTTTGAAACCACAACTCATTTAATAAAAAATTTATGCTGGGCCTACTTTCAACCTAGATGGCTTTTTTTCCAATAGGTTGTTTGATCGAATACTTACCTTTTTGTTTTAACTCATTAAGAGCCTGGCCATCTAAGTTTATTGGATCAGCCCATTGTCCACCTTCGTTGAGAGCAATGACCACTTCGTTGAGTGTGTTCTTCTCATGTGCCACTTATCTAAGGCTTTTGCCTCCCTCCAGGGTCAACAGGTGTGACAGAGCCTTGTGATATTTTCCCAGACCCTCTCTGCGCCATGATCTAATGCATTAATAAACTGGCTTCATGGCCACTAGATCTCCTACAGGGAGCATGCCAAGCTCAAAGTTAACTAAAGTGCTTGGTGAACTCTGAGGGAGAATTATCAAGTTTTTTCAAAACTTAAATGGCAAGGACACTTGTGCTATCGCTGCCCTGGATTTCTGCACCATAAATTGATGGTGGGAAAGCCTGCTTTCTGTATAGGTCAAATGCTGGGGCGATGGCACGACTTCCGTGTTTGTGAAAAAATGACTTGGTAGACCCACTATATTTTCCCAGTGTAATGCTCGCCTTTGTGATCTGGGCAGATGAGCACCCATTCTCCTGAATTGTAACCCCCATATAATCAAATGATTTCAGTCTGCACTGAATGTTCTGAGGTTGCCTAGATCTACCTTTGGACCATTTCTGACTTGGGCCTCTATTTTCTGGCTTCTCTGCAAGCACCATCATACCAGCAGCCTTTTTGTAATATCCTTGTCTTTATTTTGCCCGTGTCAGTTGATCTAAATGGGACCAGATTCTGGTTCAGGCATTCAAACCCTTGCATGGTATCCAGGCTGGTGGTCCCCTCGGGGGTGCCTTCCCCATAAATTGCACCAAAATTGTCCTCAATTGCACCATAAATAGCTGGTTTGGCTGCATTTTCAATTATTTTAGCCCATTTAAGAGTCTTGCTGGCATGTCCCGAGAGCGAGATTATTTGTAAATTCACCAAACAAAGTGAAGGAAAAATATGTAGGCATTGCTTAATTTGTACCGTGAAAAAGAAATGAGGTCCTGCATTTTGGACAAAAAGTGAATGGCAAAAGGCTGCAAGCTTGATTTATGTAAATTGCCAACTTAAACGTCTGTGCTTTTGAATATTTTAAACATGTTTATGAAAAAGCCACTAACATTTTTTTTAAGTGGACAGCATCTGAAACTCAAGTGTTTTTTCTTCAGATAATAGTATTTCATTTTTGATATTGTAGTTGTGATACAGCACAGCAGTTGACATGGAACTTGGTATTGGCATAAGTGAAGCTGTCATTTTTTCTTCAAAAGTCCTACTAAAAGAAAACACAATCACAGTTGGGCAAACAGTACAACTCCGGCTTCGGGTTATATTGTCAGCATCCTTGACAGGGGCAACACGTTTGTCTTGGAAGCAAGACAATGCATAGCAACACAGGTTTGAATACAGGGCTCGTGCTTAGAAACTGGCCCCTGGTATTAAGTGCATTATAAAAAGAACAATTCTAATTATAACCCACAGGTATTTTCCTCTAACAAACATTGTTTCATAATGTTCCATTGTAATATTAGTGTTTTCCCAGAAAATTAAGAAATGGGAGAATAATAAGGTCAATAAGTGAATTTCAGAATGCACCTATTCTCTTTGAATTTTGAAATTTTTCTGGCACGAGGGCTGCACCACCACCCCTTTTAGACGGTCCAGCCCACCACAGAAGACTTGTACATTACATCCAGCCCTCCAGCAAAGCCAGTTGTGCACCACTGCCTTATACCCTCCCAGGGTAACATTTTATCGCTACCTGATCTGACTGGGTCTCAACACCCGCATTCCCACCCTATTGTGGAGTGCTATCAATACAACCGCCTGTCCCTCTTAAAATCCCAGAGATGATTTGTCAGAAATGCTATACGCCACTAATGAATTCCTATTCACCCAGCCCTAACCCTGTACCCCATGGGTCATAAGCTTCATTAAAACGTGTATGTAGCTTACCCCTCTTTGGGGTTCCATGTTCATCCGCTTCCACTCTTTCCCACCCCCTTTATAGGGATTGTCCAACATACTAGTTCCGCCGTTCAGCCTAATGTTTGTTTATTAAGTTGATAATGCGCACCAAGCCCTTGGGCAGCTGGGTGCAGCAGTACAAGAATTCTCAAAGCTTAGTTACATTGCCTGTCAGGCTTGTGCATACATGTGGATACAATGTGTAGTACAGTAAGTGAAATAGTACAGGCATTTGTCATACGTGAATACAGATGATTGCAATATGATAGTCGATGAAGTAGTATAAACATTTCCATTCGTGGAACATGGAAAGATATAGCTAGTTAGATACAGGACACTCTCTCCCACTTGTTCTTTCCTTGGAATAGTCCTCCATTCCCAAGGTTTCCTGCGCCCTCTTTCTCCTCTTGGTTGACCTGATCGACCCTCCAGCTTCAGAATCGGTTTCCCTTCATTGCAAGATGTGATCCTATGTTACCATCCTTCCCATGAACATAGAAGGCCAAATGGGAATGTCCACTTATACCTGATCTGTTTCTGCGCTAGAAATTTCACCACTGGGCCCATCGTCCTCCTTTTTGTAGAGTGGATTGGTCCAAGCCTTGGTACATCTGCACTTCGTGGATTCTCATCCAGCCCGAAGACCATGCCATCCTCAATCTGTCCTTTCTGGCTATACAATGTCAGTGCCACCAAAATCCCTTGGTCACGATCCCGGTTCCATGGCCCTCCGCGGGCCACCCTGTGTATGTGGTCAATCTGAACTCCCTCTTCTGCACCACTTGACAATATGTCTGCAAACAGCTGCTGGGCTGTATCTTTCAAGTCTTTGTCCGCCACTGTTTCCAAAAGATTCTTGTTCCTAATGTTGGATCTCCATGACCGGTTTTCCAGGTCCTCGCACTAGAGTTCCAAATGATGATAGATGTGGGATAGGTGTTCCAGAGTTTCGTCGCTATTCTGCGTACCATCCTCCATGTTCTGGGCCACCCTTTCCAAAGTGTGTTCTTTCCTCCAGTTTTGCCACATCCAATTTTATTTCCTGCACGATTTCTTCATTTAGCTTCTCAAATTCAGTTTGGAAGGATGCCATGAACTGATCTTGAAACTCTTTAAACCAGCACTGCATATATTCTTTACACAAAGCCATAGTCACTTCTTCCTGGAATCCTTGCTTCTGCTCTTCCCAACTATGTGACTTTTCTTGTTTTGGGGTGGCGGGGGACAGTCTCTGAGCCCCACAAGTGCTTAATATTAACTTCTTAGTGGGCCTGGGGGGGTTTTCTGTTCTGCTGGCGCCACTTTCCCTTTGTTTTTGGACATATGGGCGGTGCAGGGTGGGCCCTCCTGCTGCGCTAACGCAGATTACAGGGTCTCCCTTGTTCCAGTGCACCCCTGGCCCTATGTGTTAGTTGCTGGGCCCCCTCGCTGTCCATTATGCTGTGGGGCCCAGCAACTAAATGGGGCTGTGTGTGGGGGGGGCTCCTTGCGAGTCTAACCACCCTGTCCTGGGTGGAGGGGCCGTCTTATTCTTCTTGTGTGACCCAAGCTCGCTATCTTCCCCCACTGCTTCCTTCTTCACCTGGTGCCCCTTAACGTAGCTCCACCCTGATTTCCTTGTTGCTCCTCCATTGCTGGTCACGGGCACTACCACACCCTGGCTCCATTTCTCAAGGCACCACTTCTTCCGCCGCCTCGGTCCCTGCAACCTTGGCAGTCCGCTCCGTCTCCCTGGCTTACTTTGCTGTCACTGGCTTACCCTCGGTTCTCACTGCTGAATTACAGAGATCGGAGAGCTTGCCTGCCCGATCTCGGCGGCATGCTCCTCCCGGTTCTCAGATGTCTTCAAAACTATACCCGTCCGGGGGTGTCTTGTTGTTCCTCCATACTTTGTTCGAAGTTGTGGATCTCCAATGCTCTGATCCTCAACCATGTTGCTTCATTGATTGCTTTGTGTGCGGCCCAGTGGGGAAGCAGACGTTTACACACTTCCTCCACTGGCTGCCATCTTGGAACCCCTATCAAGCGACATTTTGATGGTCTGTCATCTGTTCCCCCTTTCAATCCTCCATAATCCCAAATTCGAAGGGATTGTGTTCTCCGACGTATTCCTTATCTTTGATCGATCATCTCCCAGCTTGCTGGCCTCGGAAAAAAACGTTCAGTAGAGGACGCTGCGCGTCAACGTCCCTCGAGCCGATGTCTCTCGACGGCCTCCGTATCGGCGCCGACGTCACCACGTGTATAAGTAGCGCAGCGTCCTTTGCTCAGTTCCGTTTTTCCGCGCTTCGCGGGGCCTCAGAATATCGTTGCTCAGTTCTTCAGTCAAATATATCAATATTTCTGATGTTTGTTAATCTGCTAAGAATCACATGCTGTGCATAGTCTGACATCCAGTGGTCACCGCGGAGTATTGCATTTTGTTTTTCGTAGTCAAAGGGGACGTCGACAAGGCGTGTTTGCAACACTATCCCTATAGTGACGTGCGTTGTACCCACAATCCCTCACGCGTCGAGGTCACTCAGATTGTTTTTTTCCGCCCAGTTATTGGTCGCCTCTATGCGGAGCTCCTCAAGAGACATTGCGAAATCATTTCTTCGACCCTTGGTAGTTTATTATTATTATTAATATCTAACATATAGATCCCTCCCTCGACAAAGCTGCAAGCTGTTTCTCCGCCGAGCAAGATCTTCGACGGAAGGACGAGCGGAGGAGATCCTTCGGCGTCGCCGAACACGTGGCCTGGCCTCGCTGGCCTTACACAGTAGGGAGAGTGGGGTTGTGTGGTCTTTTCTTTTCTCTCTGAGAATGCCTTTCTCTTTCCCCTCCCTCTCTTTAGAGGTCGTAATCACACTTCTTGCCCTCAGCTATGGATAGGACGCCCTTTAGGTTTTGCCCACTTTGCAAAGGCAAATATACCTGGAAGGACAAGCACAAACGGTGCAACCATTGCTTGCCCCTCGATCACAAGGAGGACGGCTGTGCGGCCTGTAAGTTACTTAAGCCCAAAACGATAAAGGACCGTAGGGTTAAAAGGTGGGCGGCTTACGCCATGTCTAGGTCAGATTCCTCACCCGCTGACGCAGAATGTGACGAGGACATTGATTACACGGCCTCTGTAACGGAGGTTGTAGACCTCTCGAGGGAGCGTTCGCGCTCCTCTTCGTCCGTCCCCGGCCCGACAAGCCCGGCTCGCGCCCATCTTATGGGGATGAACACCCCGGCGACAAGGACGCACACAAGAAATCTCAAAAACACAAACCCCACGGCACGCATTCGTCGAAGACGAAGGCAGCCAGAGCGCCAACGGAGGCGCCGGGCCCACCGGCGTCTTCCGCCGACCGCAAGGGTCGACAGCCCTCCCTGCGACAGGCGACCGGGCACTCTGGAAATAAGGGTGCTAACTCCAAACCCTCAGGCGGCGACAAGCCTCGTAAGAGTGGACATGTTGCCAGTAAAAACTCGACGGTACCTAGCACGCACGTTGCCAGTAAAGACTCGACGGTACCTAGCGCGACGGCGAGCGATCCCTCGGCAGACAGAATGATCGCCGAAAGCCTCGCGTGTATATCTTCTAAGGACGGCCAGAGACGGACGTCAAGTGACACGCCAAAAACCGCACACAAGGCCAAAGTAACGCCGAAGGCGCCGGAAAGTAGGCAGGGACAGCTCCCGCCGTCGACGGAAAGCCCTAGCCTGCCAGAACACTTCTCAGAAGACAAAGGCACCTTATCTTCGACGCTATGGGACAGATCTAGAATAATACAAGGAGAAGACTCTTTTTTCACTCCCAGACGGCTCTGGCCTACCTCAGTGGACCTTAGAGAAGTTCCAGTCCTGTATGGACAAGTTACACAGATTCATGGCCATTCCAGAAAATAGGACACCTAAAAGACCTAGGGAGGTACTCCTAGAAAGTCCAAGGGCTAAATACCCGAAGTTGTTCTATAACCCCTTTCAGGAGGATATGAACTCTTACGACCTCACCGAAGAGGACACTCACTTCCAGGAGGAGGTCATTAATGTTGAAAACCAACAAGAGGCAGAAGGCTTCCATGAGGACTCTAACATAAGTGAGGAAGGGTACGAAGAAGACCCAGGTGAGGGTGACCCAAATCCCTGCCAGTCACCATCAGGGTCTACAGAGCCAGACATTATAGACATCAGGTCTCCACAAACCACACCAGTCAGGAACCCTTCGCCTGTTGACGACCAGCCCACCTTTAATGTGCTGCTGAGGAAAGCAGCAGCACATTTTGAGGTCGAAACTGGGGAGGTCACCCCAGACACTGACTTCGTGGAAAGGATTATCAAAGAAAACCCCCCCTCCCACCAGCCAAACAATTCCAATACTCGCCTCTGTTAAGAGACGAATCAACCCTTCACTGGCCACCCCTGCACTAGTAAGAGGGGTTAATCCAAGAATCGAAAAATTGTTCTCACCCTCTCAATCAGACCCACTATATATTAAGGGTCACTCAATCCCGGACTCCTTAGTGGTGACTAACACTAGGAAAAGGGCTGGGGTTCCACTGTCTACCAGCGAGGCACCCCCGGATAAAGAGGGGAAAAAACTTTATGCCCTAGCCAAAAGAATTACCACCTCGGCAGCGTTCTCAACTAGAATTGCCAATAATAACACATTGCTGGCAAGCTATGCTGATGCGCAATGGGGAAAGCTTAAGCAAGACATCGAGGAAGTTCCTGAACCCCTAAAAACTAGATTGCTGGCTACAGTTAATGAAGGGTCTCTGGTCAACCAATGCATCGTTAAGAATACCCTCGATGCAGCGGAAACAGCTAGCCGCTCTTTGGTACAGGGAATTCTGCTGAAGCGCCACATCTGGCTTCGCAATTCCGGGTTTAAGGCGGAAACACAAGCGGCACTCATTAACAAGCCTATTGAAGAGTCTAACCTCTTTGGAAAGGCAGTGGACGACGCACTGGAAAATGCGAAAAAAGAATTTGATACCATAAAGACCTTGGACCAAATCTCAAATCCCCCTAACGGGTGGGGATTTGGCAACAAGCGTTCTTTTCGTGGCCAACGCCATCAACAGAATCAACAACTCCAATATTCTGCTAACAACTACCAAAGTAATAGTGGCCAGTACAATCAGAGAGGTCAACGCCGTGGCAAGGGGAGAGGCCGGGGTTCCACCCCTAGAGGCTCCCAAGCCACCAACACCAAGTGACGCGAAGATTCGGGTCCCCTCCCATGCATCGCCGGTCGGGGGCCGGTTGACATCCTTTCTTCCAGCATGGGAGGGAAGAACATCAGACCGCTGGGTACTATCCACCGTAGCCCGCGGCTACTGTATAGAGTTCAACAGTTCCCCAACATACAGACCCCCAAGGGGACGACGCATGACACCAGAGCACCTCGCCATCCTTCTCCAAGAAGTGGACCAGCTACTAGAAAAAGGAGCTATAGAGGTCGTGCCTCTATCTCAGGTAACGGAAGGTATTTATTCAGCGTACTTCCTTGTACCCAAAAAGGATCTAACCATGCGCCCTGTATTAGATCTGCGCCCAGCGAACAAGTTTGCGAAACCCCAAAAGTTTTGTATGGTGACCTTACAGGAAGTAATCCCACTGCTATCACAGGGAGATTACATGACAACACTGGACATGAAAGATGCATACTTTCATATTTTAATGTTGCCAGCGCACAGAAAATACCTCAGGTTCATGATAGAGGGCAAACACTACCAGTTCAGAGTGCTACCTTTCGGCAAAGCATCTGCACCAAGGGTATTCACGAAAGTACTGGCAGTGGCAGCGGCCCACCTGCGCAGGTTATCCATCCCAGTATACCCTTACCTCGACGACTGGCTCATAACAGGGGATTCTTACGAGACATGCTTCTCAAACACCCAAAAGACTGTAGACCTTTTGTTCCAACTGGGCTTCTCCATCAACGAGAAGAAGTCCAGCTTAGACCCCAGCCAAGTCAAACAATTCCTAGGGGGTCTAATTCGAACAAAGGACGGCCTCGTCTTCCCCTCTGAGAGGGTCCAAAACATGCTGTTTCAGATCCCCCAATATGTGGCAGGTCGGGAGGTGATGGTGCGCAAAGCGATGCGCTTGCTAGGAATGATGGCGTCATGTATTTATTTGGTACATCGCGCGCCTGCGCCCAATGCAAGAGTGGCTCAACAGCCAGTGGTGTCAGACCAGCGGACAATGGGACGATCTAGTGGTGGTCTTGCAGGCCTTGGTTCTCTCGCTACGGTGGTGGACAAGGGAAAACCTGGTAAGAGGGAAACCCTTTGCCACACCCGCAGTGGAAGCCACTCTAACCACAGACGCATCCCTCCCAGGATGGGGGGGCTCACCTATCCCATCAGACTGCTCACGGAGTGTGGACTCCGAGCATAGCATCCAAGCACATAAACCTACTGGAGCTACTGGCCGTGTTCAAGGTACTATAAGCCTTCCAGGAACACCTACAAGGGAAGACAGTGATGGTCCTTACGGACAGCACCACAGCCATGTACTACCTCAACAAGCAAGGGGGCACCCACTCTCCAGGACTGTCCAAGCTGGCCCAGAATATATGGAAGTGGACTCTCAAACACATGTTCCTACTGTCGCAACATATACCAGGGGAACTCAATCTGCTAGCATACAAACTCAGCAGAGACTTCTCTCTGCCCTCAGAGTACGAATGGCAGTTGCACGAAGACATCGTCTTCGACGTCTTCACACAATGGGGATTCCCAGAAATAGACCTGTTCGCAACTCTGGAGGACTCACAATGCCAAGATTACGCCTCCAGGTACCCCCAGAACCAATCCAAGGGGAACGGTCTATCGATTCCATGGTCAGGGAAATTTGCTTACGCCTTCCCCCCCGACTCCCCTTCTCAACAAGATTGTGCACAAGATGCACCAGGAACAAGTTACCATGATACTAGTGGCCCCTATGTGAGCCCGGCAGCCGTGGTTCGCTCACCTGATGGAGATGTCCCTATCTCCCCCAGTGAAACTTCCCTGCCCACACAACATGCTGTCACAGGACAAAGACAGGACACTGCATCCATGCCCTCAGACCATGAACTTAGCAGCCTGGCTCCTGAGATCATAGAATTTGGACACTTGCAACTCCTGCAGAGATGCATGGACATCCTCAGGGAGGATAGAGAGCCTAACACTCGTCACTGTTATTCTAGCAAATGGAAGAGATTTGTCATCTGGTGTAGAGGAAGAAGCATCGGCCCAGTTGACTGCTCCCCCACGCGCATTGTCCTGTACCTGACCCATTTACTGGACTCGGGTCTAGTGTTCAATTCCATTAAAGTCCACCTAGCGGCACTTTCTGCATACACCACTTCCCAGCTTAAAGTGTCGTGGTGGAAAGTCCCAGTTATCAAAGCCTTCATGGAGGGAGTTAAGAGAATACACCCTCCGATAGCAAACCCAGCTCCCGGCTGGGATCTGAATGTGGTACTTATCAGACTCATGGGCTCACCCTTTGAACCCATGCACAAAGCAACTCTTAAATACCTTACCCTTAAGACCGCTTTCCTAATAGCTATCACCTCCATTAGGAGAGTAAGTGAACTACAGGCTCTTTCTGTTTTAGACCCCTTTGTAGCAGTTCACAAAGATAAAGTGGTTCTACGCACGCACCCAAGGTTTGCACCGAAATTCATCTCAAAATTCCATGTAAACCAGTCAATAGAAATACCAACGTTCTTTCAAAACCCTTCCAATTCGGGAGAAAAAAGTCTGCATACACTTGATGTGCGCAGAGCTGTCATGTTCTACATGGAAAGAACCAGACCACTGAGAAAGACTAATCCGTTCTTTTTCTCGGTGGCAGCAGGAAGAGAAGGAGATGCACTATCAAAGTCCACTATATCTAGATGGATTGTTCAATGCATCACTCTGTTTCTCTCTTGCTAAGAGAGAACTACCCTTCAAGCCAAGAGCACATTCTACTCGAAGGCACTGGGGCATCCATAGCATTCATTGCAAATGTTCCCCTTGAGTCCATCTGCAAAGCGGCAACCTGGAGTTCTGTGCCAGCAACAAAGTCTTTATACCGCTGCCGTTTGAACCAGTTTTGCAGCTGGTGTAGAGAAGAGAATATGGACCCCTTTTCATGTGGTACACCAATGGTGTTATCCTTTCTAGCCTACTTGGCAAATTCAGGCCTTCAAGTTGGAACTATCAAGGGCTATCTCGCAGCGCTATCAATCTTCAAGCGCACTGCGGAGGAGCCTTCGTATTTCAAATTACCCTTAGTAATACAATTTCTAAAGGGATTAATTAATGTCTACCCTCAAGACCTTTCTAGGTTCCTTTATGGGACTTAAATTTAGTCTTAAATTTCCTGATGGGTACTCCTTTCGAACCACTCCACTCTTGTTCGCTAAGATTTCTCACCCTTAAAACTGTCTTATTAGTGGCACTAACAAGGATGAGCGAATTACAAGCTCGTTCTTGTAAACCCCCTCATACAATCTTTCATAAAGACAAGGTTGTCCTACAGGTGAAGCCTAACTTCCTCCCAAAGGTGGTTTCTGAATTCCACATCACTCAAAATTACTTTACCTTCATTCTATCCGCCTCCCCATCCGGGGAAAGAGGAAGAATGGCTACATAGGCTGGACCCAAGGCAGGGGCTTTAAGCTTTTACATTAGCAGACTTGCTAGGATTAGGCAAGCAGACCAACTGTTCGTGGGTTACTCAGGGCACAAGTTGGGACTACCGAAAACAAACCATTTCCAGATGGATTATTTTGCCCATCCTGGAATGGTACAAACTGGCAGGGAAAGAGCCTCCTCAAAATCTTAGGGCTCATTCAACCAGGGGTTTCGCAGCCTCCTCGGCCCTCCAAAAAGGGGTTCCGGTTCGAGACATATGTGCAGATGCCACATGGTCATCCGCACATACCTTCACAAGATTTTACAACCTGGATTCCTCCTCTAGTCAAGAGACTAGGTTTGGCAAAGCCGTATTACATTCGGTTGATTCCTGAAAGGAAACATGGCGTTTTACTCCCACCTCCAATTTCACACCACTGCTATGGGAGTCTATCAAAAATAAGGAATACGTCGGAGGACACAATCCCTTCGAAGACCAAGTTACTTCTTACCTTGTAACGTTCTTTTGATGGGATGTTCCTCCGACGTATTCCTTATCGACCCCCCATCCATCCCCGCAGTAATACTTCCCTTGTGGTTGCAGCTTACGCTCCTTCAAGGTCAATAACCAATTCATGTAAAACAACTTAACGTCAAAACGGAACTGAGCAACGGACGCTGCGCGAGTCTATACGCGTGGTGACGTCGGCGCCGATACGGAGGCCGTCGAGGGACATCGGCTCGAGGGACGTCGACGCGCAGCGCCCTCTACTGAAAGAAAAATTCCGAAGCCAGCAAGCTGGGAAATGATCTATCAAAGATGAGGAATACGTCGGAGGAACGTCCCATCGAAAGAACATTACAAGGTAAGAAGTAACTTGTTCTTTGATCTGAATGTTGTTCTTGCAGGCTTGTAACCTAAACCATTTGAGCCGATGGCTATGGCGGTTATAAAAATGGTTACTTGGACACTGCGTTTCTGGTTGTGGTCACGTCGGCCAGATGAATAGGCTAGACACATGCTGTTGCCACTGAAGAGACGTTTGCCATTTTCCACTGAGATGGAGTGGTTCTGCGCACTCATCCAGGGTCTTGAGTTCCACATCAACCAAGAGATATCACTTTGTGTACTTTACAAACCTTGACTATGAACCGGACGGAGTCCTTCATGCCTTGGACGTCAGGAGGGCTACAATCTCCAGATGAGTAGTGGTAGCTATCTTGGAAAGCTACTCTACAAATTTGTCCCAACCTAAGGGGGGCTTCATCCTCATCTAGTCGGAGGCAAAGCAGCTTCAGTGGCCATCCAAAGGCACGTCCCTTGGGACACCATCGCCAAAGCAGCGACTTGGCCACCCCCTAACGCCTCCCCCATTCACCACCCCATATCTTTGCAAGCCCTGCTGTCTTGACATGTGTTTGAAGGCAGACGCTCAATTTGGACAGGCAGTACTCGAGAACCTTGTTAACTACATTGGGAATAGGACCTTACACCCATTGGGAGAGAAGGGCTTGTTAATCTCCCACAAGTATGAAGAAAAAGGGTTGGCACATAGGAGTAAAGAAAGGTTACTCACCATAGTCACTAATGTACTCCTAGTCCATGTTCACCTTTCCTCCTTCTCCCTAAAATGCCCTAGTTTCAGTAAGTAGCCGACCTAGATGGGTTGAAAAGTATTGAGGCTCGGAGGCGGGGCTTGGAGGCAGAGCCTGTGTCTGCACATACAACAGGCCTGCATAAAACTGGAAATGACTGACTTTTTTTGTATGGTGCTACAAAAGCTCTGGTCTTGTCCTGTGGGGTAGAATGTCCCACAAGTATGGAGGAAAGGAGACTATAGACTAGGAGTACAGTAGTCACTAGGGTGAGTAACTTTTCTTTTCCCTCCTGCCATCCTTAAATATACAAGTATGAGGCTAATCCTAATCATGCCAACATGCATGCGATAGGTGAAGTAGCCCCCCAATGCATTCTTAAACAGAGCACTTGCTGGCCCATTTTAATCCTCAAACTCAACGTGGCAGTTTGGCTTCTGAGTTTGGACCCTTAAATCCGAAATTTCAAGGTGCATGGATATACTCTGGAAGGCACACAATTCAAACACTCCCACATATTACTTTAACACATGGAAAAGGTTTGATCAATCCTGTGCATTACGCACCTAGACCTACTGTTACATACTTGCTTTACTTTCTAAAATATAGGTTGATTTTCAATTCTCTAAAAGTTCATATAGCAGCCTTTGCAGCATACATTACATCTCAACATAGTTTCATGGTGCAAAGTACCAGTGTTGGATCCTTCATGGAAGTAATTGATTGTTTACACCAGCCAGTTGTTCAACTGGTTCCCAGCCGGGATTTAAACACTCTTGTACAGACTAATGCTCCCTCCATTTTAACCTATCAATAAGTGTTTCCAGTAGCACACATACAAGGTCGCTTTTCTGGTTGCTGTCACATTCATATCAAGAGTAAGTAAATTGCAAGCAGCTTAGTGGATGAGCCGTTCGTCGTTTTACAGATGTAATGCAAGTTTTGTATAGCGCCCGTCTGCCACTATTGGTGACCTCGCTGTGGGAAACGCAGATGTGAAACCTGTTGTCTTGATGGGTGCCAATCTGCTTTCTATGGGTTTGGCAGAGAAACCTGGGAGTATGTTATCGATGGAGAAAAACCCAAGATCTAATGGACTACATCGCTTTGGGTCTGGTTAGCTGCTGATGAGGGAGAGTGCGACCGGGCTAAAGAGAAGAGCTTAGTTATGGCTGGGTTAGTGGCTTAGTCCACTTACTGACCCAGCCACACTGCTTTCTTCCAAAGACCGTTGTCTTGTGCAGAAACATCCTTATGTGTGTTGGATATTCCTAGAGTTGTGAAGTTGAACAAGCCAGAACAAAATAAATACTTCAGACTAGTAAGCTCGTAGTTGTCCAGGTCGAGAGGGTAGCCTAGTAAATACATCCAGCATTACTAGATGGATGGTACATTGTTTTCAGGAGTGGTATAAACTGGCACAAATTAAACTCCCAGTAAACCCTGCACGCTTAATCCACCAAGAATGCAGGATCCACACTTGTATTCCTGGCTGGTGTTCCACACAACAGTATCTGCAAGATGGCAACATGGAGATTGGTGTACATTTTTACACAACAGATCTGCAAAATGGAGACGATCCGCAGTTGATTCAAGTGGTACTTTGTAACTTTTCTGCCATGGCTTCTGCTTCCACAACTCGCCACACATGCACACACTGTTAGTCTATTCACAGCATGAGTCTAAACAGAGTCACAAGCCCCAGAACACAGATGTTACTTAACCAGTAATAGTATTACTCTCCCGTTCCCCTTTACTCCATACTTTTGGGACATAGTTGTATGGGACGGGACCGCAGCATATTTGTTTTTTTTTTGAAGCATCAAAAATATTATTGTCCGGCTTTTATTACATGTGGCTGTAGCTCCGCCTTCCTGAGCCCTGCCCAGCGGATTACCCTTCAGTCCTTTCCTCTGCACGGTCGCACTTGCATCGTTGGGATTTTAGTTTTTTTCCATCTTGTCCTTCAAACTTCCTACTCCAGTTCTGCGGTCATCTTTGAATGCCGGAGCGACAAGTTTTCATGTCCTGTTCTTCTTGCGAGGGCGATGCTGGGAGGGGCCTTAACGGCTCTAGCCTTACCAGGGTTAGCCCTTGGATAAATCTGAATGGGATCTAAGCTGGATACCCGAGTAGCTTCTGAGGTTTCCCTGCATGGGGCTAAGTGTACCATGGTCACCCCAGAGGTTCCCCGTTCCGGGGCTAATTCTACCTGGATAACTCCCGAGGATCCCCAGTCAGGGACTAAACGTTACAGGATTTTTCTTGAGCTTCCCCGAAAAGGGGCTCCCTAGAATCCACAAATAGGTGCTAAAAGGAAACCCGCAGTACTGAGGGTCCCCATTCTGGGGATCTCTACATCGGGTGTCAGCCTGAGTTTCCCCACAAAGGGGCTAAATGCTATACCTTCTGAAACACTTGTGTATAGGCTTATTATAAATGCCATATTCGAGGGGATTGGGTCCTCCGACGTATTCCATATCTATGACATGTAATCACCACAGCTGTGCTGCTTCGGAAACTTTTTTCGGCGTCTGCGTCCTGCGTCGATGCGCCGTCGTCGAGGGCCTCCTCCGACGTCATCCGATGTGATAAGTAGGACGCACGACGCCCGTAGCCTCAGTTCCGTTTTTTCCGCGAACGTGTTGCTTCGTGATTCTCGGTTCACGCCTCGACTCTTTGGAGTTCGGTTCTTCGAACCTGTTCGTTTTGTGCAAATCCTTTGTGTGAAGATGTCTTCTACTTTGTCTTCGACCCCGCGTCCGGGTTTCAAGAAGTGCGGGGAGTGTGGGTCCAAGATGTCGGTGACGGACTCGCACGGCGCCTGCCTCTGGTGCCTCAGGGAGGCCCACGACACGGATGACTGTATCGACTGCCAGTCGCTCACGTCCAAAGCCTTACGCAAACGTAAGAGGAAGTTGTCGGTAGGTCGGGTGTCCAAGCCCAGGAAGTCGAAGTCTGCGGGGTTTTCGACGGATGATTCGAGGGGTGACTCTCCGCGTCATCATCGGAAGTCTCGTGGGTCTCCTAGGAGTCGGTCTCGCCACTCCTCAGCCTCTTCGAGGCGTTCTCGGAAGCGCCGACACCGGTCGTCTTCCAGGTCCTCCTCGGAGAACTCTGCCCGGCACGTCGCTTACCCCACCAGCCGTGCGACGCCGGAGGAATGGGCTTCCTTCGGGAAGAAAATGCTGGCGATTCTTGAGTCGCAGGGTACTAAGCCGTCCGCGCCCCCGAGTGGGGTCGGTCGTGTGAGGTCGAGAGACACCGCTCGCATGAGTGGTCGGCACGAGTCACGGGAGAGGTCCCGTTCGGACATGGAGACTCGTTCTCGCCGTACCCGTTCCAGGTCCCGGTCCTCGACGCGTTCGAGACCGTGTGCACCTGTGAAGTCTTCGAGGAAGACATCGACGTCTGAGGCGTCGAGGGCGTCGACAGGCTTTCTCGAGGCTCCGGCTTCGAGGAAGTCGTCGAGGCCGTCGACGCTCGGGTCGTCGAGGGACGCGCTAGGGGCTCCGGCCTCGAGGGCTGTGTCGACGCCGCCGATGCTGGAGGCGCTGCGTCTGACATCGACGCCGATTTCCTCGGCGCCGATGCCGGTTCTCTCGACGCTGGCGCCCATTCGCTCGACGCCATTGACGCCTTTCGTGTTGGAGGTACCCCGTGGCACGGGAGAACCCCCTAGGAAGGCTCTGGTTAAGAGCAAACACTCTCGGGTGCCTTCTGTTCGCCACCTGGACTATATTTCAGAGGTGGATGAGGATTCTGATGGCCTGGTTCCTAGTCCAATTCCAGATGAAATTGTCTCGGGCCATAGTCAGTTTGACGAATTGAGACAGTCACTGCATGATGCCAGTGGACTGGACACCTCTCCGGAGGTGGAGTTTTGTAGGCCTGAGCCTGGCTCTCATGCCGATTCCTCGTACCGGCGCCTTATGGCTAGGGTTTCTGAGTACTTGGGCTGGTCTGCTCCCCCAGGGGAGTTTGTGCAGGATGATCTGACGGACATCCTTGATGTTGGTCCCCCAACTGACCCGGTACTGCCGTTCCATATGGCTTTACAGAGAAGGGTGGCGGCGGCTTGGACTGCTCCTGAGAGTCTCCCGGCGGCGGGCAGATCCTTGTCGCGAAAATACCGTCCAGCCAGTAGCGACCCCTGCTACTTGACCAGGCACCCCACTCCGGAGAGTTTGGTGGTGCAGGCGTCCACGGCCCCGGCAAAGCAGGCGTCGTACCCTACCATCCCTCCTGATAGGGACGACAAAAGTTTTGATGGCTGGGCGAAGAAAGTGTTTTCTTCTGGTGGTATGGCGCTTCAGGCGGCCAACTCCATTTGTGCCTTGTCTCGTTTCTCACACACTCTGTGGAACTGTGCTGCGTTGGCGGCTGAATATATTCCCGAAGGGGACGAATGGGATGGATTCCTTGCTATGGTCCAGGATGGTAAGGATGCCATGTGTGAATCCGTTCAGTCGGGTTTGGATTTAGCTGAATGCGTCAGTAGGTCCATGGTGGCGAGCACTGTGATACGCAGGTTTGCGTGGTTGCGGAAGTCGGGTTTTGCTCCTGATGTGCAGTCCCGGCTCCTCAACATGCCCTTTGACGGTGAACACCTTTGTGGCAGCAAGGCTGACGAGAGCCTTGAGAGGTTGCAGACCTCAAAAGCTGCAGCAAAGTCGTTGGGCGCTGCAGTTCGCCAACCTCCGCCTTTTCGTCCTAGGGGACAGCAGTGGAGGGGTGGTTCCTTTCGCTATTACTCATCCTTCAGTAAAGCGAGAGGAGTTAAAGAGGCCACCGCAGGGGCACCAGAGGTGGACGACAGGGTACCCGTGGTGCCAAGGCCGCTCGGGCAGTTGCCTCTTTGCCCTCAGGTAACGCCGCAGCCGCTCCCACTCAGTCGTGAGGCCATGCCCCATGGTTCGCTGGTTGGGGGAAGGCTGGCGCAGCATCTTGTAGAGTGGCAAGCCATTACTTCAGATGTGTGGGTTCTGGAGATCATAACCCACGGCTACTGTCTTCCTTTTCGGCACAGGCCTCGCGACAATCCACCGGGGAACCTCTCTTTGCAGAGTCCGGATCCGCTCCTTGCGCAGGAAATTCAAGCCCTGCTGGAGAAAGGCGCCATAGAACTGGTGCCTGTAGCGGAGAGGAACAAGGGATGGTATTCCCCTTATTTTTTGATTTCGAAGAAAGACGGGGGATTGAGACCCATTATGGACTTGCGCGGTTTGAACAAACTCCTCAGGAAGGACAAGTTCAAGATGGTTACTCTCTCTCAAGTCCTCCAGGCCCTTCAGCTTCGGGACTGGTTGGTGTCACTCGACCTCAAGGATGCTTACTTCCATGTGCCGATCCATCCCAAGCACAAGAAGTACCTGAGGTTCGCGGTTGGCGACTCGCACTTTCTGTTTCGAGTCCTGCCGTTCGGATTGACCTCCGCCCCGAGGGTTTTCACCAAGCTCATGGTGGTGGTGGCAGCGCATCTCAGGCAAGGGGGGATTCACGTCTACCCCTACCTGGACGATTGGTTGATCAGGGGGAGCTCTCCCGAGCAAGTCCTGGATCATCTGTCCGTCACCTGCCGCTCCCTTCACAGGCTGGGCTTCTCCCTCAATTTAAAGAAGTCCCATTTGACGCCAACACAGCGGCTCCAGTACATCGGAGCAGTGCTCGACACTTCCCTGGGGCAGTGTTTTCCTCCCCAGGTGAGGGCTCTTCACATTCAGCAGATGGTGCACAAGTTTCAGCATGCCCAGACGCTCCCTGCGTTCGAGTTCTTGAGGTTGCTTGGCCTCATGGCATCCTGCATTCTTCTGGTGCCAGAGGCTCGTCTGCGGATGAGATCTTTGCAGTGGGCACTCAAGATGCAATGGTCGCAGTCCTCCGGCAGGATGTCGGACCCGGTTCAGGTGCCGCCCTCGGTCGCCCGGGATCTTCTGTGGTGGGCCGTCGAAGGCAACTTGATGAGGGGGCTCCATTTTGGCTTCCCTGGCCGGAGGTGACGATCGTGACGGATGCATCCCTCACGGGATGGGGAGCTCATGCCAACGGGCTGACAGTCAGCGGTCGTTGGTCTCCGTCGGAGTCCAGACTCCATATCAATCTTTTGGAGCTGAGGGCCATCAGGCTAGCCCTGAAGGCTTTTCTGCCGACTGTGCGAGGAAAGAGTGTCCTGATCCTGACGGACAATACAGTGGCCATGCACTACCTCAACAAAAAAGGGGGGGCAGGGTCACTTCCTCTGTGCAGGGAGGCGATGCAGCTCGAGTTCTGGGCCATCTAGCAGGAAGTTTCGATCTCGGCAGTTCATCTGGCCGGAGTCTAGAACATGACGGCGGACGCTCTGAGCAGGCAGTGCGCAATCTCTCATGAGTGGGAGGTGGCTCAGGAGATTCTCCAGATTCTCCTGGAGATCTTCGCCCTTTGGGGGACCCCTCAAGTGGATCTCTTTGCCTCCAGTATCAACCGGAAGTGCGAAAGGTTTTGCTCGCGTGAATTTCCTCCAAAAGGAGCCTTAGGAGACGCGTTCGTGGTGGAGTGGTCATTCCCGCTGCTGTACGCGTTTCCTCCAGTCCCCGTCATCCCGCAAGTGCTGCGGAGGTTACGGAAGTTCGGTTCCCGGATGATCCTCATTGCCCCGGCGTGGGCTCGGAGGACGTGGTACCCGAACCTTCTCGACTTATCCATCTGCCCTCCACGTCGTCTTCCCTACCGAGACGATCTGCTCTCACGGGAGGGGGGGGTCAGGTTCTCCATCCAGAGGTCAGATCCCTCAACCTTCACGCTTGGCTTTTGAAAGGTTGAGGTATAAGGATTGGGACCTCCCTGAGGACGTGATGGAGGTGTTGCTTTCGGCCTGAAGGCCAGCAACCAAGTCTCTGTACCGTTGGCGTAAGTTCTGCGACTGGTGCAGAGTTCAGAATGTGGATCCTTTTGCATGTGACATCCCCATTGTTCTGTCCTTTTTACTTTCTTTGGCCCACAGGGGCTTGCAAGTGGGTACCGTTAAAGGTTATCTGGCGGCGCTGTCCAACTTTAAGCGCTCGTCTGAAGAGTGTTCTTACTTTAAAATCCCTTTGATTTCACAGTTTCTGAAAGGGCTCACTAATGTGTTCCCTCCGTCACCTTTCCTGGTGCCCGGTTGGGATTTAACCCTTGTTCTTAAGTTTCTTATGGGTGCTCCGTTTGAGCCTTTACATTCTTGCCCTTTGAGGCTGTTGACTCTGAAAACTGTGTTTTTAGTTGCGGTTACTTCCGCTCGCAGTGTGAGTGAGTTACAGGCACTTTCCGTTAAGCCTCCCTTCACTGTATTTCACAAGGACAGGTTTGTCCTTAGAGTTCGTCCTTCTTTTCTTCCGAAGGTAGTGACGGAATTTCATTTGGCCCAGAAGGTTGTTCTTCCGGCATTCTTTCCTCCTCCGCATCCTGGTAAGGAAGAGGAGAGGCTCCATAGGCTTGATCCTAGGAGAGCTTTAAGCTTTTATGTTTCACGCATGTCCCGGGTCAGAGTGGACGATCAACTCTTTATTGGTTACGCTGGAAAGCGTTTGGGGCAAGCTGTGACGAAACAGACTTTGTCTCGCTGGATTATTTTGGCCATCTCGGAGTGCTACCGCTTGGCGGGTAAGGACCCACCGGCTGGCTTGCGGGCCCATTCTACCAGGGGTATGGCTGCGTCTACTGCCCTGCAGAGGGGTGTTCCTATTCGCAACATCTGTGATGCAGCCACCTGGGCTTCAGTACATACATTTGTACGTCACTATTCCCTCGATTCCATCCGAGCACAGGATCTGACCTTTGGCAAGGCGGTCCTTTGCTCTGCTATTTGATTGGCTATTCTAAATCTTGATTGTAAATTCTTTCCCTCCTCCTTGCTCTGGTACTGCTTTGGGAGTCTGTCATAGATATGGAATACGTCGGAGGACCCAATCCCCTCGAGAACAAGTTACTTTCTTACCTGGTAACGTTCTTTCGATGGAATGGTCTGACGACGTATTCCATATTGCTCCCGCCCTGCCTTCCCCGCTGCAGAATTTCTTTTGCGATTGCAGCTTACGTTCCGCAAGGCTTTGTGTCTGACTGGCAGTTGACTAGTGTCACACGTTCTGGGGGAAAAAAACTACAACTGAGGCTACGGGCGTCGTGCGTCCTACTTATCACATCGGATGACGTCGGACGTCGGAGGAGGCCCTCGACGACGGCGCATCGACGTCATCGACGCAGGACGCAGACGCCGAAAAAAGTTTCCGAAGCAGCACAGCTGTGGTGATTACATGTCATAGATATGGAATACGTCGTCGGACCATCCCATCGAAAGAACATTACCAGGTAAGAAAGTAACTTGTTCTCCTATCATACCGGTCCAGCTGAGGGAGCAAAAAAGGTGGGCCAAAGTTCAGTCTTCCAGTACTGGCTCTGCTGAGGTTTCCTTACAGAGGGCTAAAATTGATTCCAAAGCTCCTATAAATCCTGTGGTGACCATGGCTTCACATAGGCCTGTGACGCAGATGTCTTCAGAGTGACAAAATGATGTCTCAACATATACGGTCAGAGGCGTTCATTTTGTCGGGTCCCTCCAAATCAACAGTTTCAATGACCTTGTCAGGCGGACCCGGGATATGGGCTGAGACACTCTTTTCATTGGCCAGTCTGGATAAGCGAAATCAATTTCAGCCAGCAATCGACTGGAGTTCGTTCTGCAAACAGTTACGCTCCCGCCAACGTCTGCTTCTCTGCATTATGTTGGTCCAGTCAGGGGCCGACCATTGTGGCAGCCTATCTAAAGGAAGTTGTGGGGATACGGTCTGTTAGATCAGCCATTACCCACTCTTCAACTTAGGCCTTCCCTGGAGGAAGTCTTTCTTTGGCAAGTTCCAGGTCCTCATGCACTCGGACCCGAAGAAGGAGTTATTTAGGGATCTCTTCAAAGATATGTACCAATAGTCTCTTGTACCTCCGCCGGCTCCTCCACTGCCACAGCAGACATCGGAATTGTCTCTTCCGCTTCCAGCAGGGCCTCCTCCTCCAGTGCCTCCTTTGCCTCCATTGCTTCCACTTTCTCCGGTGCGGCCAACTCTGGTTGTGCAGACCCCCGAGCTAAAGGGGCCTGATGTAATGAAGACACGCCCCCCTGTATCAGAGCGTATCATGATAGGGTGTTGGATCTGATGGCGTTGCTAGAAATTCCAACTTGGTGTCCCCCTACCCTGCAGGAGGGAGCTCTCTCAGGTGCCCTCACCTTAAATTCACATGAGCGCTCAGGTTTTTTTTCTTCAAAAAAGATGTGCTCGCAGAAGACTGCAAAATTACCGGGCATCACATTAACAAAAAAAAGTACTCTTCTTAGAGGTTCCGCTCATTAGAAG
Source organism: Ambystoma mexicanum (assembly GCF_040938575.1). Lineage (NCBI taxonomy): Eukaryota > Metazoa > Chordata > Amphibia > Caudata > Ambystomatidae > Ambystoma > Ambystoma mexicanum. The sequence continues at coordinate 360,952,970 of NC_090925.1, forward strand.
ACCTCCTTTAGCTTCCTGTGCGCTTTTTTCCTCTACAGTAGTGACAGCGGCTACCCTTCAATCTAAGCCGCCTTCCTCCTCCTCCTCCACTGCCACGTCACATGTATTGTCTAAATAAGACGAGGTCCATGACGGTATTGGGAAGAATGTTTTTGCTAATGCAGGGCTTCAGTCACATGGGGCAAACATGCAGGTCCTATTTGCGGCAGCTAACCTCAAGTCATGGATGGAATTATCAATTTCAGGACTGTATTCCTCTAGACCAGTTGGAGGACTTCAAAGAAGGCCTGTCTGAGGCCAGAGTGCTGGCTCAAGATCTGCTCAAGGCAGCGGCCCATCATGTGAAAACTTCAGCCCGAGGCCTTATGATCAGGGTCGATGTTTTCCGCCAGGGGTGGCTCCATGCTACTAAGTTTTCAAGGGAGGTCCAAGAAAAGGTGCTTGACCTGCCCTTTGAGGGGAAAAGAACTTTTCCACTATGCTGACGAGGAACTAAATAAAACAAGTGTGTATGCTAAAAATCAAGTCCTTTTCTATTTTACCAAAACCTGCTCATTCTAAACTGTCCTATACTCACAAATCAGAATCCCGATCAAGATCTTTTTCGGGTTTGAGGTTTTCAGGCCCAAAGAGCATGCCAGGCAGATCGTTCCTCCAGTGGGCCTCGGCACAAACCGAGACTAGGCGACCGGTTTTTCTCCTGGTCCTCCGCCTCTTCGTCTGCTGCAGGTGCCCTTGCCTCTGATAAATCTGCAAAATAGTTTTTCATCGGTCCCGTGGCTCTCTGGTGGGAGGAAGGATCTCTTCCCATCTGGAGGCGTGGAGGACCATTACTGACGACCCGTGGTTTTTGTCCGTTGCCCGATCAGGTTTTCAGCTATCCCTCTCAGACACACCACCTTCTCATCCTCCCTTACAACAGACAGGGTCTCCCTCTCTCTGGGCTAAGGTACAGAAGCTGCTAGACCTCAGAGCAGTGCCGCGTGTCCCCCTATCTCAACAGGGGGAGGGATTTTTATTCCAGTCTATTCAGTGCCCAAACCCAACAGGCTGGCCTGTGCGCTATCCTAGATCTGTCCTACTTCAACCTTTCCCTTCCCCAAGAGAAATTAAAGATGATCACGCCCAATCCGATCCTTTCTTCTGAAAGACGATTGGCTCAGCGTGGTAGATCTCCACTAAGCCTTCGGGCTGTTGCGCGCTCTACAAATATGAATGAATAAAATAAATATTATAATATGGCCTCAACACTGCAAATTCCTTTGCTTCTCGGTAGGGACAGAACATTTCCAATATAGTCCTCCCCACTGGTCTCAGTTAAACATCATGGGTCTTTACGAAAATGATGGTGGTCATTGCAGCGTTCCTCAGGCTCCAATGAATCCATGTCTATCTACATTGTGACGACTGGCTACTTGCAGCAAACAATCTTCAGTTCCTTCTCCAACTACTGTTCCGACTTGGACTGTCAGTAAACTGGCAAAAGTCGTCTGACGGTTTCTCAGGACCTGATTTTCTTGGGTTATAGCTGTGATACTGTCAAAGCAAGATCTTTCTAACCTAGAACAGATTGCAGACTTGTCAGTCACTTGTCTGTTTCTCAATTCGTCCCACTGGTCAGCCTGGTGGTTTCCAAGGCTTCTGGGCCTCGTGTGTTCTGGGTCGTCTGGCGAGGCTGAAGATGAGGAGCACCCAACTAGCGATGCAGAGCAATTGGTCTCAAGATTCAGGCCCAGACTCCCAAACGATAACTATCCCGTCATCTTTGGTGGTGGATCTCCAGTGTTGGTCGACTTCCACCAACCTCTCAGTGGGAGACTCCTTTCTGGAGCCTTCACATCAAGTAACAATAACAGACTCCTCCTTTCTGGACCGGGAGCTACGTTGAATCATGTGGAGGTTTTTGACCTATGGACACCCGAGGACAGAATGTCTCATCCATTACCTCTTGGCAGAGTTTCTGGCATGGAAAGCCTTTCGGCCTTCCATTTTACGCATAGACAATTAATTGGCTATGTTCTATGTGAAAAAACAGGGAGGTACCAGGGCTCTGCCACTTGTGGACCTGCCCATCCAGGTTTGGGAATGGGCAGTGCAGAACAATATCCGTCTACAGGCAGTGCACATTCCAGGGCAGAACAATATTGTAGAATTTCTCCCAGCTGTCAGTCTGTGTTGAACCACGCGTTGGAGAGCAACGAGAATTTTTTTTTTCACCTTTTCTTGCAGTGGGGCACTCCAATAATGGACCTGATCGCGACATCAGCTTGGCTTACCATAACTGGTGTATTTCTGGGGTTTTTCGGTATTACTTGTAACCATAATATGGATAGGTTGTTATTAGTGCAAAGTAAGTATAGTGGTCCTTTCATGTACTTGTTGCACTGAATTTGTTAGGGCAACTGAACCATAACGTCCCTGTAACAACGTTGTTTGTCAGTGAAAGGGATAGGTGTTTAGTAGGGCACTGTAACCATAACTGTCCTTTAGCATCGTTTTTTCAGTAAAGGGGCTAGGTTTTTAGTAGCACAACTTAACCATAACGTCTCTTTAACAAGGTTAAGTTGCTCACACATAGGAAGAGCACTTTTTCGGCGGCTTATAACTTCGCTCCCCTTGGACGTATCCTCACCAAACTTTGCAGAAAAAGTATATGGATGGCTCTGAATTTTTTCACCAAGTTGGGCGAGGCTTCGTGAACGTTTTTTTCCCATAGACTGAATGGGGAAAAACTTTGCGCATGGCTCAGGTCAAACGGCTGGACGGATTTTCACCAAGTATGCGCCAGGAGCGGGGGCTCGGTCCAGAAAGCGTGCTTTTTGTGTTCGGTGGAAATCCGGACTTGTGCATTTGTAACACAACACTGAAATGTACGTCCCAAAAAATGTGATATCGGGGTCTGCGCTGTGGACCCATTTCCCTGTTCGCTATGGGGACAGAAGTGTCATTGGATCGCGGTACGGTGTCATGTCAGAAGTTTGGACACGGCTGGTGGTTACCTGGAGGGGAACGTGCTGTGCGTCAACATTTTTTGGGAAAGCCGCCATGGTGCATTGGAGGACAGTGCGGCGGTGGCAGGGTCTGGAAAATGTACCTTACGCATTGTCGGCGGCCATAAAGAAATTAATGGCTGGGGGAGTGAAGTGGTTCATGTGACGTACGTAGGCTAGTATTTTATGTGGTGATTGACGCAACTGCCGTAATGGTCCCTTAGTTTCTGCCGCAACCTGTTTGCAGCTAACTCTTTTCGTGGCGAGTGATTGCAGGTCATTTGCAGATGGGGAGTGAACTGCACATGAGAAGTTGGGTGGGAGCGCAGGTGGTTGTGCGCTGCGGATGGAATGCAGTAGTTGACCACATAACGGCATGCACGGGTGAATGAAGGTGCAGTGGGTCTGTGGAAGGATTACTCTATTGGGTGCATGGCCGAAACTGTAGGCTGTAGGGCATGCACTGAGGAGCGTAGGGCTGCAACATACACACCACAGGAAGGCATGTTTCAGTCTGCATCTGGTACAGGGTGGTGCTTGCAAAGCGTGGTGTGTGCCAATTGGTTTCAGTAGCGTTAATGCTGCAAACTGAATGTGGGTAGGTTGGCAGTGCCACAGTACTTTGTGAATGGGAGTGGGTATGCCTATAGTATGTCAATGAAAGTGTATAGGGGTGCAGAGAAAGAGTGTTTTCTTTCCACATTGTGTTACCTATTGCAATATGTTGCTGCATATCAACGTGGTGGTGCGCAGGTTGGGTAGGGGTGCTGGTGGCAGTGATGTGTAAATCGATGGCCGTAGTTGGTGAAATGCATGGCGGCATTACGTTGCTGTAGGTGTGTTCAAGGCCTATGCTGAGTGCAGAATTGCGGAAGTATGCCGATTGTTGTGGTTAGTGACACAATACTTTGTGAATGGCTGTTGTTGGAGGTGGTGGAGGATGTGGTATGTTTGTGCATTCTGGTAAGTGTGACCTGTGTTTGTGATTGGGTGTTTTATGTTTTGGGGGAGTTGGAGTGAAGTGCTATTACCTACGTGTGGCACTTTTGTGCAAAATGGTAGCTGCCCACCTGGCCATCATGTTAACTGTTGGCATTTGCTGCTGCGTAGCGCCATGGCGGTGTACAGGTTGGGTAGAAGTGTTGGTGGCAGTGGTGTCTATGTGGATTGTCTCAGAAGCTGACATGGAGACAAGCATGGTGGCATTATGTTGCCATGAGTGTGTGCAAGGCCTAGACTATTGGATGCATGGCCATAGGCCATGCCTTCAAGAGCCTAAGCATTGAGGACATGTAGGCCAGTAATGCATTTTTCAATGTGCATGAGTTAGAGGCTGGAGACATGTAAGGAATGGGTGTGTAGCCCATTTCAGGCGTTACATGCCACTGTTGCAAATAGATTGTGGGTAGGTTGGCAGTGGCACAATACTTGGTGAATGGTAGTGGCTACGCACATAGTATGTGATTAGTGCACAGGGATGCAGGAGAGTGTATTGTTTGTACATTGTGGAAACTGTTGCAATTTGTTACTGCATACCTCCATGGCGGTGCTCTGTGTTTGGAGTTGCTGCAGAGAAAAGGCACGCTGTGTGGGCACTGTGTGCAATACTTGTATACTGTCAGTATGTTACAGGCTATGGTTGAAGGGCAGCTTATACGTGCTTGGCTAGTGTGCTGTGTGCACAATGCATGCACTATGGGCAATGTTCTAAACATGTGTTTTATGTTGCCAGTGAAACCATCCATTCTGAGTGGAAGTGGGTAAGAGAATAGTATGTGAATGAAAGGGCGTAGGGGTGACGTAGACAGTGTAATGTTCATACATTATGGTAAAAGTTATACGTAATGTGTATGTCCATTGCGGTGTCGAGGTTGGTTAGGAGTGCTGGTGCTTGTGGTGCATTTGTCCGTAGTGGTAGTTGGCGATATGCTGACATGTATTGTTCAATTACGGTGGGGGGAATGTGTGCAAGGAGCAGACCCACTGGAGCAATGCAGGTTTGGCAGTGTATGCGGCACAGGGTGGTGATCTTTGGGGAATGCGTGTCGAGCACATTGTCGGCGTGCTACAGCAGGACAAATAAGTTGCAAAGCGTGAACTGTGCATTCTATAGTTGTGGTGATAGATGGAATATGGCACAGTATTTGGTGTACGGCAGGAGATGGTGCAGTGAGAAGTTGGGTAGTGTGGCCACAAGGTGCAGTGCGTACGTAATGCGAGTATGAAAGTGGGTATGGTTGAAGGGCAGCTTATGTGGTTGGTTACTGTGCTGTGTGCACATTTATTGAAGTAGGCCCAATGTTGTGAAGGTGGTGTGCATAGGTTGGCAGTGATACAATAGCGTGTGAATGGTAGTGCATAGGGGTGGTGCTGGCTGCGCTATGGTTGTGGCTTCTGCTAAGTGCGACACGTTTTCGTGAATGGGTGTTTTATGGTTTGGGGGAGATGGGTAGAACTGGCGCTGCATATTTAACGTTTGTGCATAATGTTAGGTGCCCACATGGTCGCTTGCTTGGATGTGTAGTGTTGCAGTGGGTGTGGAAAGGGTTGCCTTGTTGTGTGCAATACCTAAAGGTGTGCTGGGGGCGTGTTAGGATCTTTGTGGATCCTGCAATAGTGCCTTCTTTAGCAGAATTTCTGGTGGAGGGGATTTGCAAACAAACGGAACGTGTACTGAGAGTGTTTAACTGTAAAAAAGGAGTGGTGTATAGAAGTGTGCAATGCAGAGGTTTTGTATGCGATTGGTGAATGCGTGTTTTGAAATGTGACAGCACCAAATTTGGGGAGTGCTGCAAAAAGTGACCGTCCAAAGAGAAGAAGTATTGTCATAGCTGTATTGGGCTATGGGCCTCACTGTAGATGGGAAAGTGCACATGCACATCCTCCCATTGTTAGCAGGGGGAAATGGAATTGTGGGAAATTGACAATTAGGAGTTTAGGGCATGGTTCATGGGAAGGGGCGTTGCCATTTCGTCACAATATTGTGTCGTGAGGGTGGTCGACATGGAGAGACGCACCGTGCTTATAGTCGGTGATATCTTTGTGTGCCATCTGCACAGGTGTTGTGTGCAAAGAGGCGTTGCTGGTAATTTCGGGTTGGAAGGAGTGGACGCTTTCTGGGACTGTCGGGGTGAATACAGTTTCGGCAGGATGGTTCGCCTTTGCAGATACGTGGCATCCGTCACGAACATGGACTGTCGTGGTGCACTATGGAAGTGCACATTTGGGTTACATGTCGTGTAGACAATCCGTCTACTGATGAGGTTGCTGACCGCAGTGATGCATAGTTCCGCTACTGCCAAGATCGTTTTCTCATGCATAACACCAAGAGCAGTGTGGGTCCATGACGGTGTAATTTGTCCCCAGCCAGTGGTCGGAAGGTGTGTTATAAACTGATTTATGCGTCGGTTTATGCAGACTTGCTGCCATGTTCTCCACCAACCATGAGATCATGAGGTCGCAAAATATACAGTGGTTCCGTAGAAATGGCATTTATTTGAGCGCCATTGGCAATGCCGTTTTCTTTCATACTGTGCAAGAAGCATTGACCGGAATGCTGTAAAAATGTGAGGACAGGCAAACAAACGCATACAAAGAGAAAATAAAAAATAATTTGCATGCACGGAAAAAATAAAAAAATAAAACCTTCATACATATATGGTGGAAGACTGAATCCCCTGCCTAGTTTCATATTATTTACCACCCCTACCCCTCCAACCACCTTCACTATCATAAAAAGGTAGTGGATTACGCTGTAATTTCAGGATGGCACGTGCCGCATCCTGGGTGGCCATGTGGCTGTATGCGGATGGAGAAATCGTGCACACTTTCATTGAACTTTGTAGTGGACATGCTTCGAAATGGCACGACATTTGTACTGTGAATGTGTAACGGTACATTTCAAGTGTTGCACAGCAGTGACAGTGTTCGATGATGGCAGCTTTAATGCGATTGGTGGATGCTGTGTGCCTATTTACCAGTAACCTAATGAAGTAGAGCTGCAGAGAAGATAGTGCAAAGGAAGGGAAGCACAGTTCCAGTTTTACAGAGGTGCAGCCCATGTGCTACTTTGGGAGGCGCACGTCGCAAAATCTGCCCTTTACACCACCTTTCCCAATTGCCATGGTAGTATGGGGATTAGCCAATCGGGTAGTGTGGGTGTGGTTAACAGGAAAGGGAGGTTAAACGTTTACACATTATACTCTGCGTACTGAGGGTGGCTGACATGGTGAAACGTATTGTTTTGCCTGTAGGTGCTCCCTTTGTAATAGATGTGCACAACTGTGCTCTGCAAAGAAACGTTGACGGCAATTTTGGTTAGGAAGGAGTGGACACATTGTTGAACGCTGTGAATGAGTGCTTTTTCGTCGATATGCATGCACTTTGCAAAGACCCTGCCACGTTTCCAGTAGTAGACGTTATCGTAATTTATTATGGCGGCATGCATATAGGTTACCTGCCTTGCTTACATTTGTCCTGTAGACTGGGGAGGTTGCTGGGCGTCGTGAGGACGCTTTTTCCAGCCTCCAAGTTGCTTCTCTCATCTACAATACTGCGAAGAGTATGGCCTACTGCTCATGGATGATGTTCTGAGCCAGACGAAGAAAGGTGTCATCAACAGAAGCATGTACACTTTTTTGTCCGCTCGTGGAATGTTCTTCTGCAACAATGACATTACTTGTGGACATGCAGAGTGTTTCCAAGAAAATGGCATTTTGTTGTCCTCCATTGGCAAAGTAGTTTTGTTTGCTAGTTTACCGGATGCAGTGAAGAGTTTACTGAACTAATGTGCGTAGAAGAAAACACAAAAGCTACTAAAAACAGACAAGTGTTTTTGTAGCAGGATCTACACCAAAAAAAAACTTTTTAGAGTCGCCCCTTACTACGAACTCCCCCTGCTTGCAAGTTATTCCTGCACACAAGACGAAGATCACATGCAGGGATTTTGCGGGTGGCGGCCATGAAAATGGAACTGTGGGGGATTGGCCAATGAGTTGCTAAGGATGGGCGGCAATCGGATGAGGGACTCCTGCTGCACTGGGGACCTGCCCTCAACTTACTTGGGGACCCGCATGTGCCACATTCAACGCTCCTCACCATGCTGTCCTATGGAAATGGTACTGTAGCGATTGCCCTATCATGTGCTGCTCAGGGTGTGCGTCAGAGGAAAGCACGCCAATAGCAAGAAGGCCTCCTCTGGCTTTACTGGGGCGCGGCCCTGGTGGTACTTGGAGAAAGGCACGTGCCACATTCTGCGTTTGTGAGCGTGCTGGCCAATAGAAATGGGACTATGCCTTTTGGCCAATGAGGTGGTCAGGGTGTACGTTACAGAAAAGAGCACCAATCGGAGAAAGGATTCCTGCTTCACCGGCACGCCTCCCTCAAAGTGATTGGGGAAAGGCACATGCCACATTTTGCCCTTCTCACCATGTTGGCCAATGGAAATGGGACTATGGCCTTTGGCCAATCAGGTGTTCTGGGTGTGCGTCGCAGGAAAGGGAGGCATTCACTTTTCCAGAACTTTGTGTACTGCGGCTGGCAAACATGGCAAGGCGCACAGTTTTTGTCATGGGTGATTACTTTGTGGAATATCTGTGCTTGTATGCCCTCCAAGAAGACTTGTCTAGCAATTTAGGTTTGGAAGGAGTGGACATTTTGTTGGAGTAGTATGGAATTGTGTTGTGTCGGCGGATTGCTTCTAGAATGTCGAAGCGTGGGCTCTTTGGCAACTGTACATGTTGTGATCGTGCACTTTGGAGGCTTATTTTTGGGTTTCATGCCTTGTTACTGTGTGTTCAGTCAACTGAAGATGTTGATGAAAGCAGTTGCATTTTTCCTATTGCCAAGATGCTTTTCTCATGTATACTGCCGAGAATTGCGTGGCATTATTCCAATGATTCCTGTTGCCAGCCAGAGGTCAGAAGGGGTCTCATCAATAGAAGCATGTGACTTCTTGGGTGCTGCTGGGATGTTCTCCTGTGAGAATGAAAACATTGGTTCCCGATGCATACAACATTTCAAGGGAAAATGGCATGTCTTTGTCGGCCAGTGGCAATGAAATGTTCGTGGACAATCTACAGACTGCACTGAAGACCCTACTGTAACATTGTGAGCTGCAGTTCAAAATACACATTCACGTATGAAAACCGCAAAGAAAGTGTTTTTTAGGGAAGCACCTTTATAAAAAAAAAAAAAAGTTTTTTAAAGAGCCACCACAACAAACGACGTGCGCTTCCCTGGTACAAAGTTATTCCCACACTCCCGTGCACGTGCAGCATGAAAAGTCAGCAAATATTGCGATAGTTGCAGGGTGGCACGTGGTACATATGCCCCTTTTGCAGATCACGCCCATAGAAATGGGCCTGCACAGGCTACGGGATTGGGGAATGAAGTGTGGGTGTGGTGTGTACGGACCGACAGAGCTGCACTCTGTAATTCTTCACAGAAATGCAAAGGGTGCTGTTATGGGTGTGTGTTTTACGAGGCAGAGCGTGCGGATTTTAGGCTATGCCGAAATACATTCAATGAAAGTGAATGCAAAACACTGCACTCGCTACTCATTTACCAAGGCATAAATTGGTTTTCAAAAGTTAATTAGCAGAATTTGCTAATTAAAAGATTTTTGATTAGCAATTTTGTACTCCTATTTTAAATGTCACCAGAAGTTAGTTTTACCCCAAGACATACAATTGGCAAGAATACAGCATTTCTATGTACCTCTGAAGTAATACATTAGTGCAGTGAGTGTAAAATGTAAAGGTTTACTGCATGAATGGACTACATCAATAGATATGATTAAAAAAAAGCTATGAAAACATTTTTCATTTCAAGACTCTGTGCAGCTGGGTCATGCAGCAGTCAGTACTGCATAGTACAGTGTCCATCTCAACAAGCCATCCATAATGCAATTGTGCATGTGACCTTTTCATTTTATTATCAAGTTTCATTTAACTAGTGTTTGGCATAAAACAGTCACAAGCAACTTCCCAAGATGAAGACAGCAGCTACAATGAGTTTGACAAATTGGGGACATAAGTTATCTTATTCTGCAGAACCAAATGGCTAGATGCCAGTCTTTTGGTCTGCCCAGGTCATTGCGGCCCTGATGCAGCACCTACCAGTTACTAGGGCCATAAAGTTTCATCTGCGAGACAAATCGGCCCAGCACATTAACATGTAATCACCCATTTGTGGTCTGGCTTATTGCAAGACGGCAAAAACTGACATGATTTAAAAGATCAAAATAAATGATCTAAAGAGGGAGTGTCCAAGACACCTAAAAGCCACAGAAAAATCATCAGGGTGCCCAAGAGGTCGGAAATCTCTTATCTAAACCTATGGCGCACAGGCACCACACTTTGTGACTCCACAGCATTGTTTGAAGTAATGAGTGGCAAGTTAGCAGCAAATTGTGTAATGTAATGCCCATCAGGCCACCAACAATGCCTAAGGATAAATAATGCACATTTCTGTTCTTACCAGCCCACTGGTGTGGCTGGGTTGGGTCAAATGATTTGGCCAGGATCACCGTTTGGTTAAGCAGTGAAGCCAGAATTTGCCAGTAACTTGCCACATACCTTCCAAGCTCTAATTAGTACACATTTGTTTTGTGTTTCAAGAACCACAAAATGGTTGTTTATTTGCAAAGAACACAAATCAATTGAAGCAACCACCTTTGGGGAAGTATTTGCACCACCCTGAATATAAGACTACAAGTGGCAGCCCCATAACACAACCTGCTTGCAAAATGCCTTTTAAATATTGTTCCATTCTTGTAAGGCGCTGCCTATGGCACTAACAAAAAAGATGTGTTTTTAGTATAAAAAGATGGGCTACGCTTTTCTTACCTCTCTGGTGACTCTTCGTTTGTTGTCAAAGTCAGTGTGAAGGCTTACTCTTTCCTGTTAACGTCCTCTGGAGACACATTCCAATGTCTACAAAACAGACAAAGAGCAACGGATTACCCACAGCAATGTGCTCAAGTGGCTGGAAATATTTGTCCCATCGGAACAGGGAGGAGAAATATTGCTGCCAGCCACTTGCTAACAATGAGCCCTGCAATCAGGGACAGCATCCGGGCCTTTCAACCTTTTCAGTTAAGGACCATGGGATGTCCACAGCAACTACCCCATGCTGCCAGTTTGCAGTGTTGTATAATAACACAGCAATTTCTTTATCTGTATTTGCTTTTGTTCTGGGGCTTAATGCCGTAGCTGCATTTGCGGGAGCCTTTTCCGGCCGTCACTTCCCTTGGGGTATACAGAAGTGTTATCACCTCGTTTCCTTTTCTCACAGGTTCCTCCTCATCAGGCATTTGCTGACATAGGCTTTATAGCTTTTCAGTGGGTATTATTGTTTCAACTTCCTGCTGCCTGGCAGTTTAGTGATAATCGGCGGCTGTTAACCCCCAGATTATTTCTGTCATTTCTTTGGGTAAAATTGATGTGACATCTACTGTGATGTCGTCATATGCTACTTACTATTTTTGAAACGGGTCCGAGAATGTTGGCATTTCAGCTTTCTATCAGATTATCTAGATGGATAGCAGTGTGCTTTAAAACTGCAGTTATCTAACATACAAAGACGTTCCAAAATGGATCAGGTTTCACTGGAACCCTGGCTTTCAGTCTTGTGATTAAATGCTCGTGGCACCTTAATCACGAGACTGAAGGAATATTTAAAGGCCTTCTGCAGCACTGTGCTGTTAGTGCAGGCCTGGGTGCTTAAAAAGTGGCAATTATTTCCACCCACTTTTTAAGCACCAAGGCCCTGCAATTACAACAGCATGGTGCTGCAGAGGGCCTTTAGATATTCGTTCAGTCTCGTGATTAAGGTGCCACAAGCATTTAACCACAAGCACTTTAATCACGAGACTGAAAGACAGGGTTCCAGTGCACCCTGATCCATAATGGAACGTGTCTGTAATATCCATCAGGCCACCATAGGGTGACCAAATTAAAAAAGTAAAACACTGGGACATGGCAACTAACATAAAAGTAGGACTAACTCTTGAAAGTGGCTGTCAAGGCACTACACTTCAGTAGCGTTTGGAGGAGAAGGGGGGTTTTAAGAGTTGCTGTTCAAAGAAACACATATTATAATACATTTATTACAAACTAGCACTATCTTCATTGTAAAATAAAGCATTTCTTCTGTGCAAGATTGTGCATTCATGGCTGCAAGCTATAAAGACCTACTTCAAAAAACCGAGACCGCTGCAGTTTCCAATGGGAACATAATCTTGAGAAAGGGGACAGAGCACCAAATATGGGGACAGTCCAGGCAAAACAGGGAAGTCTGGTCACCCAGCCCAACAACATAGCCTGCTTGCAGAGGGCATTTTAAATATTCTTTCAGTCTCGTGATTGAAAGCGCTTGTGGCACCTTTAAGCACTAGACTGAAAGAAAATGCATAGTGCCTTCTGTAGCAGGCTATGTTATTAGTGTGGGCCTGGGTGCTTAGAAAGTGGCAGAAATATTTCTCCCGTCCGTTCTGGCGGGAGAAATATTATTTCCAGCCGCTTTCAAAGCACCCAGGCCTGCAGTAATAACATAGCTTGCTTGCAGAGGGCATTTCAAATATTCCTTCCTAATCGCAAGAAGGAAAGAATATTTGAAAGGCCATCTGTCAGCATGCCATTTTACTGTGGGGCTGGGTACTAGCTAGTGGCTGAAATTAAGATTTCTCCCACCCAAACGGGCAGGCAAAATATTTTTTCCTAGCCGCAGCCATTTGCTAACACCCAGCCCCGCAGACAAGGGGCTTGTAGAAGGCCCGCACTCTCCTCCCCCACCCTCCCTAAGCACCCAGAGAGTCTGGGGTGCTTCTGCTGCAGTCTTCTTCACGTGACTTTGACGACGCCCCCGGGCTGAGCTCATACATTGATGCAATGTATTTAGCCCAGCCCGGGAGCTTCGGCCTGCTGCCTGCACACTGTCAGTGCAGCAAGCGCAGAGTTTAAATAAAAAGGCACAGTAATCTGTGCCTTAAGCTCTGCGCCTGGTGCCATAAATCATATGCATACCGCTTATTTTATGCCTTGTTTACCAATATATGAAGTACATGTGTAGTGCTATGGACAAGGTACAATGAAGTGCCCGATTTTGGTTTGTGTTTGTGATACGCAATCATGATGACATTGTTGTTCATTGTGCAGGGAACATTTCACAGCATGTTACACGAGTTTCTGTGCCGTTTGCGATGTAGGAGTTCATGCTTTTCTTTCCGATCTCTTGCACAACTTTGATGTCATGGGTGTTAGTCCTTGCAGTGTACAGTGGTAGCGTGAGTTATGGTTGTGTACCTTACCATAACCGGCGAATTTCTGGGGTTTTTAGGTTTTACCTGTAACCATAACGTCCCTGTAGCAAGGATTTTCCATTCAATTTCATAGGTTGTTTTAGTAGTGAAACTTCACCATAACGTCAGAGTATTAGTTTGTTTTTCGAAACTCGAAAAGGGGTGTCGAACTAGGTCGTGCCAGTAATACTATCCCTAGTGTGACGTCCACCGTACCCATGATCCCGCACGCGTGTAGGACCCTCAGATTGTTTTTTTCCGCCATACTTGTCGGAAGCATAATCGCGGTGTTCCCTGGCTTTTAGCCATTTATCATATAATTAACAAAAATCCCTGTTCTCCAACCCTACGTCGAAGATCGCCGAAGATTGACGGCGGTACTCGAGACCGAGGAAGAACAGCCGTCGGGACTACACGACGGACTTTGGGCCTTGGAAGGCCTCTGGCCTTGGAAGGCCTCTGGCCTTGGCCGTGTGCAAGTAGGAAGAGTGGGGGGTGGATATACACACACACACACACACTCGTTTCCTACATACACCCGCCCGCTGCCCAATATTGACATGTGGAGAGTACTCCCTTTAAATTATGTCCGAAGTGCAACCGTAAGTTTCCCTGGGTAGACCAACATAATACATGTAACCTGTGTCTTCCAAGGGACCACCCCAAGGCAAATTGTAGAGCTTGTAAGCTCTTCAAAGCCAAGACACGACACTCAAGGACCGCTCAACCAAGCATTGGGCCCACTACGCCAGGCAACTCGAGGCCATGGACGCAGTGGGTTCCTTCAGCTATGGCGGCAACGCTGCCGTATCGGACGGCGAGGGCACAGGGGTGTCGTCGGGCACCAACGCGCATGCCCCTGACCTCGGTGGACTGACCGGCGGTTCAGTTATGGGGACAACACCCGGCGGCAAGAGCGCTACCCTCACCTCTTCCACCAAACACACTAACCCCGCCCGAGATTCGACACGTGTGTCGAGTGATCGGCATAAGGCACAAAGAGCGGTTCGATGATTCAGTGTCCTCTGGGCGTTCCAGGTCAAGGTCGCCTCATGATACACAGCAACCGTCCGCGATTGCTAAAAGTGCCACATTACCTTAAGTCACTGAGGTATTGTCGTCAGAAGACGAATCCGACCTCTACCCCCCAGGCAGCACGTTGGACGGCTACTCCTGTAGTTTGTTCGACGTCTGCTTCCGAGATTCAACACCCCTCTTCCAAGACTCCTGAATCTCGTGATCCCTCCTCCGATTCTCAACGCCAAGCGTCAAAGGATTCAGGAAATGCCAAAGGGTCCGGAAAGCATTCCTGTACACATGGGAAAGGGGAAAAACAACATAAGAAGGCCTCTGAACACCAGGTTCAGAAGAGAAAAACTGTTTGAAGCCGCTCCCTCTGACCCACTGTACATAAGGGGTCAGCTAAAACCTGACTCATTAGTGGTTCCAACCACCAGAAAGAGGGTGGGAACACCACTAGCATCTTTAGATGCACCCCCAGACAAGGAGAGCAAGAGAATATATGCTCTAGGGAGGAAAGTGGCATCCACGTCGGCATACCAAGCATGTATTGCCAATACCACCACACTGCTAGCAAACTACAATTGTCATCAATGGGAACAGGCAGCTGCCCTCTTTGCTTCCACACCAAAACCTCTAAAGAGCCAGTTGGCCCAAATTGCATCGGACAGTAGATCAGTGTCCGGATATATTCTCAAAGCTAACTTCGATGCAGCAGACAATGCAGGAAGGCTGATGGCAGAAGGCACAGTGATTAAACGACACGCTTGGCTAAGGCAGTCGGGGTTTAAACCCGAGACCCAAGCCATCCTCATAGACATGCCGGTAGAACCAAATGTCCTGTTTCGGAAAGCAGTGAAGGAAGTGCTGAAGACGGCTAAAGACGAATATGACACCTTAAAGTCCCTTGGCCAACTAACAAATAAGCCCCAAAACCAGCAAGGAAATAATCATTTTCGTCGCTTTCGCGGCCAAAATTCCGAGAGAGGGTCCAATTACTAGCAGAACCAAGAAACCTCGTAGGGTGGCAACCAACAGGCTACCCAAGGTTTCTCCAGAGGTCAAAAGAGGGGCTGTGGTAAGGGGAGAAGCAGCTCAGGTAGAGGCGCTACGCCTCCCAATAAACAGCAGTGACGTTCCGCTCTGGGTCCCTTCCCATGCGTCCCTAGTAGGGGGGGCGCATTTCCATTTTCACCCACACATGGGGAGGGATCACTTCGGACAGATCGGTGCTGTGTCCGCGGGATACTGTATAGAGCTACTGGAACGCCCCCCGCAACCATCCTCCGAGACAGAAGATGCACTCCTTGGAGCACCAAAGAATCCTCCTCGAAGATATCGTCATTCTTCTTGCAAAGGACGCAATAGAACTCGTCCCGGGCAACCAAGTCAAAAAGGGCATCTATTCAACTTACTTCCTTGTGCCAAAAAAAGATCTAACAATGCGCCCAGTATTAGACTTGCGCCCTGCAAACAAGTATGTCCAGCCACAATAATTCTGCATGACTACACCAAGAGGTAATCCCCCTACTAAAAAAGGGGGATTACATGGCAACATTGGATATGAAAGATGATCATTTTCATATTTCCATGTTCCCAGCGCACAGAATATTCTTGCGTTTCAAGGTAGACAGCCAGCACTACCAGTTCAAGGTGCTGCCCTTCGGTATAGCCTCGGCTTCAAGGGTATTCAGCAAGGTACTGGCGGTGGTGGCGGCGGCGCACCTACGCAGGAAGGCAATCCCAGTATACCCTTACCTGGACGACTGGCTCATCACAAGGGAAACCCCCGCAATTTGCAGATCCAACATTCAAAGAACAATCGACCACCTCTTCCAATTGGGCTTCTCAATCAACGAGAAAAAAATCAAGCCTGGTGCCAAGCACCTCCAAACAGTTCCTAGGAGCTATCCTAGACACCCAAGAGGGGTGACCATTCGATCAGACGAAAGAATTCGGAATCTGTTGCTGCAAATTCCTCTATCAGTCCGGTCACCAGATAAGGTTGTGCAAAGCGATAGGTTTGCTAGGCATGATGGCATCATGCATTTGCCTGGTTCCCCACGCGTGCCTGCGCATGCGACCCATGCAGGAATGGTTGGCGAAACAGTGGTCTCAGGCAAGTGGTCAGTGGGACGATCTAGTGGTCGTTTCGCCAACACTAGTACAGAGTTTTCGCTGGTGGACCAGAGAGAATCTTTCAAAGGGGAAACCCTTCTATGATCCAGAAATACAGGCCGTTTCACAACAGGTGCCTCCCTGGCAGGGTGGGGAGCTCACTACCTTCACCACACAGCTCAGGGTCTCTCGTCTCAGACAGTGGCTCAGAATCGCATCAATCTGCTGGAACTTCTGGCAGCCTTCAGAGTGCTTTGGGCATTCAAACCCCTCCTATCCAACCTGTCAGTGCAAATCCTAACAGACAGCACAATGGCGATGTTTTACTTAAACAAACAAGGGGGCACTCGTTCGCCAAATCTGTCCAAGCTTGCCCAGAAAATTTGGAAATGGGCACTCAGACTGAAGATTTACCTGTCATCCCAACATGTTCCAGGGGATCTTAATTCACTAGCAGACGCACTGAGCAGGGAGCCCCTTCCAGAAGAACACGAGTGCACACTCCACGAAGTCGTAGGAGACCTCTTTTCTCAGTGGGGTTGCCCCACTATAGACCTATTCGCCACAAGCGAAAAGAGGCAATGCCCAGACTTCACATCCAGGTTCCCCCAGCCAGGCTCCAAGGGGAACGCCCTATGGATGAATTGGTCAGGGATGTTTGCATATGCTTTTCCATCAACCCCTCTGATGAGGAAGATGGTCAACAAAATACACAGGGAATCGCTGACACTCATACTAGTTGCTCCTATTTGGGCGAGACAACCATGGTTTCCACACCTACGCAAACAGGTGGTGCGTGACCCCATCAGACTCCCGTGCTGGTACAACCTACTCTCCCAGCAAGAAGGACAGACCGTGCCTCCTCAACCCAACTCGTTGAACTTGGCAGCATGGCTCCTGAAGTCACAGAGTTCGGCCATCTCAATTTACCCCAGAGATGTATGGCTATCTTTAAAAGAAACAAGGGGGCACTCCTTCCAATGTTGTCACCTACATGCTCCACTTACTGGATGCAGGGTTGGTATTTAATTCACTCAAGGTACACCTGGCGGCGCTGTCAGCCTACACCACCTCCCATAACAAGGTGTCATGGTGGAAGGTGCCAGTCAAAGCCTTTATGGAAGGGGTGAAGAGACTCCACCCTCCAATTTCTAACCCACCACCAGGGTGGGACCTTAATGTGGTGCTTGCTAAACTCATGGAACTCCCCCCGCTCCCCTCCTTTTTAAACCCATGCATAAAGCTAGTCTCAAACAACTGACTTATAAAACTGCCTTCTTATTAGCCATTACAT
Source organism: Ambystoma mexicanum (assembly GCF_040938575.1). Lineage (NCBI taxonomy): Eukaryota > Metazoa > Chordata > Amphibia > Caudata > Ambystomatidae > Ambystoma > Ambystoma mexicanum. The sequence goes on from NC_090925.1 coordinate 360,970,692, forward strand.
CCATAAGGGTCAGTGAAATTGAAGCTCTGTCAGTGCAGGATCCTTTCTTTACTGTGCATAAGGATAAACTGGTTTTACGCACTCCTCCTAGGTCCTCACCTAAGTTCATTTCATAATTCCATATTAACCAGCCCATTGAGCTACCGGCCTTTTTCCAAGAACCCAAAAGCTCTGCTGAGGTGAAACTCCACACACTAGATGTGTGGAGAGCGGTCCTCTACTACATAGACAAGACCAGACCGCTAAGAAAAACAGATGAACTGTTCGTCTCCGTAGCTATAGGCAGGTAAGGAGATCGCGTCTCTAGAGGTGCCATCTCTAAATGGATAGTCAAATGTATCCAGCTGTGTTACTCCCTTTCAGAAAAGACACTGCCGTTTACGCCAAGGGCCCACTCTACAAGAGGTACTGGGGCCACTCTGGCTTTCATTGCAAATGTACCCCTTGACACCATTTGCAAAGCAGCTACATGGAGCTCTATTCACACCTTTACTCAGCACTAATGAATTGACACTCCTTCCAAGACAGATACTGAAGTGGGACAAGCGGTTCTAAGACATTTGTTTGCTCATGGCCCTTCTCACAACCCACCTCGTTCTTCTAACACTGCTCGCTAATCTATGCACAGCATGTGATCTAAGCAGATTCCACAAGCCTCAGAAGGGATACATTACTCACCGTAATCGTATTTCGAGGGGATTGGGTCCTCCGACGTATTCCATATCTATGACAGGTAATCACCACAGCTGTGCTGCTTCGGAAACTTTTCCGGCGTCTGCGTCCTGCGTCGATGACGTCGATGCGCCGACGTCGAGGACCTCCTCCGACGTCATCCGATGTGATAAGTAGGACGCACGACGCCTGTAGCCTCAGTTCCGTGTTTTCCGCGAACGTGTTGCTTCGTGTTTCTCGGTTCTAAGCCTCGACTCTTTGGAGTTCTGTTCTTTCTGGTTCTTCGAACCTGTTCGTTTGTGTATTTCTTCGACGGTGTCTTCCACTGCGTCGTAAACCCCGCGTCCGGGCTTTAAGAAGTGCGGGGAGTGCGGGTCCAAGATGTCGGTGACTGACTCGCACGACGCCTGCCTCTGGTGCCTCGGGGAGGCCCACGACACGGATGACTGTATCGACTGAAGAAATTGTCGGTAGGTCGGGTGTCCAAGCCCCGGAAGTTGAAGTCGGCGGGGCTTTCGACGGATGATTCGAGGGGTGACTCTCCGCGTCATCGTCGGAAGTCTCGTCGGTCTTCTTCTAGGAGTCGGTCTCGCCACTCCTCCGCCTCTTGGAGGCATTCTCGGAAGCGCCGACACCGGTCGCCTTCCAGGTCCTCTTCGGAAGACTCTGCCCGGCCCGTCGGGTACCCCTCTAGCCGTGCGACGCCGGAGGAATGGGCTTCCTTCGGGAAGAAGATGTTGGCGATTCTTGAGTCGCAGGGTACTCAACCGTCCGCGCCCCCGAGTGGGGTCGGCCGTGTGAGGTCGAGAGCCACCGCTCGCAAGAGTGGTCGGCGCGAGTCACGGGAGAGGTCCCGTTCGGACAAGGAGGCTCGTTCTCGCCGTACCCGTTCCAGGTCCCGGTCCTCGACGCGATCGAGACCGTGTGCACCTGTGATGTCTTCGAGGAAGACATCGACGCCTGTGGCGTCGAGGGCGTCGACAGGCTTTCTCGAGGCTCCGGCTCCGAGGAAGTAGTCGAAGCCGTCGACGTTCAGGTCGTCGATGGACACGCTCGGGGCTCCGGCTTCGAGGGCTGTGTCGACGCCACCGATACTGGAGGCGCTGCATCTGACGTCGACGCCGATTTCCTCGACGTCGACGCCGATCCTCTCGGCGCCGTTGCCGGTTTTCTCGACGGCGGCGCCGATTCGCTCGACGCCATCGACGCCTTTTGTGTCGGAGGTGCCCCGTGTCTCGGGTGTACCCCCTAGGAAGGCTCTGGCTAAGAGCAAGCACTCTCGGGTGCCTTCTTTTCGCCACCTGGAATATATTTCAGAGGCGGATGAGGATTCTGATGGCCTGGTTCCTCGTCAGGTGCCAGATGACATTGTCTCGGGCCATAGTCAGTTTGACGATTTGAGGGCAGTCTCTGCATGATGCCAGTGGACTGGACACCTCTCCGGAGGTGGAATTTTGTCGGCCTGAGCCTGGCTCCCATGCCGATTCCTCTTACCGGCGCCTTATGGCTAGGGTTTCTGAGTATCTGGGATGGTCTGCTCCCCCAGGGGAGTTTGTGCAGGATGACCTGACGGACATCCTTGATGTTGGTCCCCCAACTGACCCGGTACTGCCGTTCCATATGGCTTTACAGAGAAGGGTGGCGGCGGCTTGGACTGCTCCGGAGAGTCTCCCGGCGGTGGGCAAGTCCTTGTCGCGTAAATACCGTCCAGCAAGTAGCGACCCCTGCTACTTGACCAGGCACCCCACTCCTGAAAGTTTGGTGGTGCAGGCGGCCACGGCCCCGGCAAAACAGGCGTCGTACCCTACCATCCCTCCTGATGGGGACGACAAGCGTTTTGATGGCTGGGCGAAGAAAGTGTTTTCTTCTGGTGGTATGGCGCTTCAGGCGGCCAACTCCATTTGTGCCTTGTCACGTTTCGCGCACACTCTGTGGAACTGTGTTGCGTTGGCGGCTGAACATATTCCCGAAGGGGTTGAACGGGATGGTTTCCTTGCTATGGTCCAGGATGGTAAGGATGCCATGTGTGAGTCCGTTCAGTCGGGTCTGGACTTGGCTGATTGCGTCAGTAGGTCCATGGCGGCGAGCACCGTGATACGCAGGTTTGCGTGGTTGCGGAAGTCGGGGTTTGCTCCTGATGTGCAATCCCGGCTCCTCAACATGCCCTTTGACGGTGAACACCTTTTTGGCAGTAAGGCTGACGAGAGCCTTGAGAGGTTGCAGACCTCAAAAGCTGCAGCGAAGTCGTTGGGCGCTGCAGTTCGCCAACCTCCGCCTTTTCGTCCTAGGGGACAGCAGTGGAGGGGTGGTTCCTTTCGCTATTACTCGTCCTTCAGTAAAGCGAGAGGGGCTGGCAGTCAAAGAGGCCAGCGCAGGGGTACCAGAGGTGGACGACAGGGTACCCGTGGTGCCAAGGCCGCTCGGGCAGTTGCCTCTTTGCCCTCCGGTAACGCCGCAGCCGCTCCTACTCAGTCATGAGGCCATGTCCCATGGTTCGCCGGTTGGGGGAAGGCTGGCGCAGCATCTTGTAGAGTGGCAAGCCATTACTTCAGATGTGTGGGTTCTGGAGATCATAGCCCACGGCTACTGTCTTACCTTTCAGCACAGGCCTCGCGACAATCCACCAGGGAACCTCTTTGAAGTGTCCGGATCCGCTCCTTGCGCAGGAAATTCAAGCCCTGCTGGTGAAAGGTGCTATAGAACTGGTGCCTGTAGCGGAAAGGAACAAGGGATGGTATTCCCCTAATTTTTTGATTTCCAAGAAAGACGGGGGATTGAGACCCATCATGGACTTGCGCGGTTTGAACAAACTCCTCAGGAAGGACAAGTTCAAGATGGTTACTCTCTCTCAAGTCCTCCAGGCCCTTCAGCTTCAGGACTGGTTGGTGTCACTCGACCTCAAGGATGCTTACTTCCATGTGCCGATCCATCCCAAGCACAAGAAGTACCTGAGGTTCGCGGTTGGCGACTTGCACTTTCAGTTTCGGGTCCTGCCGTTCGGATTGACCTCCGCCCCGAGGGTCTTCACCAAGCTCATGGTGGTGGTGGCAGCGCATCTCAGGCAAGGGGGGATTCACGTCTACCCCTACCTGGACGATTGGTTGATCAGGGGGAGCTCTCCCGAGCAAGTCCTGGATCATCTGTCCGTCACCTGCCACTCCCTTCACAGGCTGGGCTTCTCCCTCAATTTAAAGAAGTCCCATTTGACGCCAACGCAGAGGCTCCAGTACATCGGAGCTTTGCTCGACACTTCCCTGGGGCAGTGTTTTCCTCCCCAGGTGAGGGCTCTTCACATTCAGCAGATGGTGCACAAGTTTCAGCATGCCCAGACGCTCCCAGTGTTCGAGTTCTTGAGGTTGCTCGGCCTCATGGCATCCTGCATTCTTCTGGTGCCAGAGGCTCGCCTGCGCATGAGATCTTTGCAGTGGGCACTCAAGATGCAATGGTCGCAGTCCTCCGGCAGGATGTCGGACCCTATTCAGGTGCCACCCTCGGTCGCCCAGGACCTTCTGTGGTGGGCCGTCAAAGGCAACTTGATGAAGGGGGCTCCGTTTTGGCTTCCCTGGCCGGAGGTGACGATCGTGACGGATGCATCCCTCACGGGATGGGGAGCTTATGCCAGCGGGCTGACAGTCAGCGGTCGTTGGTCTCCGTCGGAGTCCAGACTCCATATCAATCTGTTGGAGCTGAGGGCCGTCAGGCTAGCCCTGAAGGCTTTTCTGCCGACTGTGCGAGGGAGGAATGTCCTGATCCTGACGGACAACACGGTGGCCATGCACTACCTCAACAAAAAAGGGGGGGCAGGGTCACTTCCTCTGTGCAGGGAGGCGATGCAGCTCGAGTTCTGGGCCATCCAGCAGGAAGTTTCGGTCTCGGCAGTTCATCTGGCCGGAGTCGAAAACGTGACGGCGGACGCTCTGAGCAGGCAGAGCGCGATCTCTCACGAGTGGGAGTTGGCTCAGGAGATTCTCCTGGAGATCTTCGCCCTTTGGGGGACCCCTCAAGTGGATCTCTTCGCCTCCAGTGTCAACCGGAAGTGCGAGAGGTTCTGCTCGCGGGAATTTCCTCCAAAAGGAGCCTTAGGAGACGCGTTCGTGGTGGATTGGTCGTTCCCGCTGCTGTACGCATTTCCTCCAGTCCCCGTCATCCCGCAAGTGCTGCGGAGGTTACGGAAGTTCGGTTCCCGGATGATCCTCATTGCTCCGGCGTGGGCTCGGAGGACGTGGTACCCGGACCTTCTCGACTTGTCCATCTGCCCTCCACGTCGTCTTCCCTACCGAGACGATCTGCTCTCACGGGAGGGGGGTCTGGTTCTCCATCCAGAGGTCAGATCCCTCAACCTTCACGCTTGGCTTCTGAAAGGTTGAGGTATAGGGATTGGGACCTCCCTGAAGACGTGATGGAGGTGTTGCTTTCGGCCCGAAGGCCAGCAACTAAGTCTCTGTACCGTTGCCGTTGGCGTAAGTTCTGCGACTGGTGCAGAGTTCGGAATGTGGATCCTTTTGCATGTGACATCCCCATGGTTCTGTCCTTTTTGCTTTCTTTGGCCCACAGGGGCTTGCAAGTGGGTACCATTAAAGGTTACCTGGCAGCGCTGTCCATCTTTAAGCGCTCGTCTGATGAGTGTTCTTACTTTAAGATCCCTTTAATTTCACAGTTTCTGAAAGGGCTCACTAATGTGTTCCCTCCGTCACCTTTCCTGGTGCCTGGTTGGGATTTAAACCTTGTTCTTAGGTTTCTTATGGGTGCTCCGTTTGAGCCTTTACATTCTTGCCCTTTGAGGCCGTTAACTCTGAAAACTGTGTTTTTAGTTGCGGTTACTTCCGCTCGCAGAGTGAGTGAGTTACAGGCACTTTCAGTTAAGCCACCCTTCACTGTTTTCCACAAGGACAGGGTTGTCCTTCGTGTTCGTCCTTCTTTTCTTCCGAAGGTAGTGACGGAATTTCATTTGGCCCAGAAGGTTGTTCTTCCGGCATTCTATCCTCCTCCGCATCCTGGTAAGGAAGAGGAGAGGCTCCATAGGCTTGATCCTAGGAGAGCTTTAAGCTTTTGTGTTTCACGCATGTCCCGGGTCAGAGTGGACGATCAACTCTTTATTGGTTACGCTGGTAAGCGTTTGGGGCAAGCTGTGACGCAACAGACTTTGTCCCGCTGGATTATTTTGGCCATCTCGGAGTGTTACCGCTTGGCGGGTAAGGACCCACTGGCTGGCTTGCGTGCCCATTCTACCAGGGGTATGGCTGCGTCTACTGCCCTGCAGAGGGGTGTTCCTATTCACAACATCTGTGATGCAGCCACCTGCGCTTCAGTACATACATTTGTACGGCATTATTCCCTCGATTCCATCAGTGGGCAGGATCTGGCCTTTGGCAAGGCGGTCCTTTGCTCTGCTATTTGATTGGCTATTATAAATTTTGTTTATAAATTCTTTCCCTCCTCCTTGCTCTGGTACTGCTTTGGGAGTCTGTCATAGATATGGAATACGTCGGAGGACCCAATCCCCTCGAAGAACAAGTTACTTTCTTACCTGGTAACGTTCTTTCGATGGGATGGTCCGACGACGTATTCCATATCGCTCCCGCCCTGCCTTCCCCGCTGCAGAATTTCTTTTGTGATTGCAACTTACGTTCCGCAAGGCTTTGTGTCTGACTGGCAGTTGACTTATGTCACACGTTCTGGGGGAAAAAACTACAACTGAGGCTACAGGCGTCGTGCGTCGTCCTTATCACATCGGATGACGTCGGACGTCGGAGGAGGTCCTCGACGTCGGCGCATCGACGCAGGACTCAGACGCCGGAAAAGTTTCCGAAGCAGCACAGCTGTGGTGATTACCTGTCATAGATATGGAATACGTCGTCGGACCATCCCATCGAAAGAACGTTACCAGGTAAGAAAGTAACTTGTTCTTCTGATGCTTGTATCTGCTTAGATTCAAATGCGCCCGCCCTTCCTCCCCTCTGAGACAAGGCACATGGATGGTTGTAGTCTTATCTATCTTATCTGCTTGGATACTCTGTACTCGCGCTACTCCTCATGCTACCTCATGTCAGAAAAAAATACTATCTAAGGGTCCTATGCGTTAGAGGGATCATGGGTACAGTGGACGTCACACTAGGGATAGTATCACTGGGACGCTCTAGTTCGACGCCCCTTTTCGAGTTTCGAAAAACAAACTGTAATACTCCGCAGAGTCCACTAGATGTCAGCCTATGCACAGCATGTGAATCTAAGCAGATACAAGCATCAGAAATATGATTACGGTGAGTAATGTATTATAAAATTCCTCCCCCATGGGTGAAAAATATCATACAATATGCTTTATTTTTTTATTTTTTTCAACTAACAAATTTACCAGAGCCGCTAAGTGAGATCAATGAACATATAGAGATACTGTAGGGTCTCCGGTTTCATTCAAGGAAGATAAGCTTCTTAACAATTCAGTGCCCCAATGATTACTCATATGGTACAGGAGATATTACCATATAGATGGGCACCAAAAGCAATAAAATAACTAGGTATTGATCTGACCATTAAGGGTCGCTCCTTTTATGGGGCAAACTTCCCCGTCCTTATGCTATAGATTAAACAAGATCTTTAACACTCATGGCTAAGAGTATAGCAGTGATCAAAATAAGCATCCAAACTCTTCTTTATCCAGGCCCTTCTAGTCATAGTACCCCAGAGAGAGCTTAAGGATGTACAAAACCTATTTAGTTTCATCTGGAGAGGAACGATACCTATAGTAAATATGAAATTCGAATGGTTTGTGTCCTCCCACGGATTCCTCATCTTATAAATATATCTCTACAGCTTTGCTGCCTCAAGTTCTTTTTTTTGACAGAGGGCGCTGTATTCAGTGTCGAGTCGATGTCCATCGAGGGCCTCCGTTCGACGTCATCAGTATAAATGGCTCATGCAGCACCCTTTGGCTTCAGTTCCGTTTTTCCGATCTAAAGCTTCGAGTGAATTACAGCGCGCTTCAGTGATACATTTTCGTGAGAATATTTCTACTTCAACTCCATCGACATACAAGTCAGGTTTAAAAAAATGCCAGGACTGCAGGTCGAAAATTTTGATTACCGACCCTCACCATGTCATCCTGTGGTGTCCGGGCTCCGGACACCATACCACCGACTGTGGATCCTGTCAGGCGATGACCGAGAAGGCTCTTGGGGAGCTTAGAGGTAAACTGGCGGTGGGGAGGTTAGCGCTGAAGTCACTGTGGAAGAGGGAGAAAAAGACTCATGAGTCGAGGGATGCTTCTCAATGCAAAAAATCAAAGGTCCTGATCGAGGAGTTCATGGCGCCACTCTTCGTCTTCCTCTAAGAAGGCAAATAGACGCCATAGGTCACCTTCGACCTCTAGTGAGTCCTCCATGGAGGTATTCAGCATTTCGTAGTGAGATGAAGCGTATCTTTGAGAATGCAGCCTCCACCCCCTTGAATGAAAAGCAAGAGAGCCATGCCCCAGTCGCTCTGAGTAAGAACGACGGGGGTAAGTCAAAGACTAAATCTTTGAAGCCGAGCTTAAAGTCGGTATCACATCGTGAAAGTTCTCGATCTGAGAACCGAGTCCAAATATGTTTCCATCGAAGAAGCACAAAGGGTCGAAGGCTTACACGTCTGCCGACCCCGTCGGAGTCTGAGCCATAGACACTGAAATGGAAGTCGATGCCGACTAAACTGGTACCATTTTCGAAGCCGTCTTCGATAGCTACTTCGACATAATCGAAGCCGTTGACAGTACAGGACACGGTTTATGAGCTTTTAAAAAGACTGTTTTAAGTCTCTCTCAGCGATATGAGGAAGACCAATCCTCTGACAATTCACCACGTTTTGGTCTACAGTTTGGCATCCCAATGTGATATGATATGGCATTTATAACGCGCCTATACACAAGTGTTTCAAGGCGCGACGAGGCAAGGGAGGGGGAAACCGGGGAAGGACAAGGATCCTTCTAGGCCAGGTGTCATTCAGATTGTGCAAGGGAGGGGAAGGAGAAGTGCGGGGGGAAATGGAAGAGGAAAGTGCAGTACATGGGATAGTGAACAAAAAGAAAAAATAACAATAAGTAAACAAAAATGAAGTGCTGCCAGCAGGTGGCAAGTGAAAGAGGTAAGTGCAGACGTCAATGTCAAGTGCAGGTAGTGGGACCGTAGGGATACAGAAAACAGTCACCAAGTGCAGGGATTGTCAGGAACCGACTAGCGGGGGAGGGATCAGGCCCGAGAATTGTAGGTGGCCAGGTAACCAGTGCAGTTCCCGTGATGGCCAGGGAATCAGCAGGGGGGAGAAGAGGAGAAAAAGCGGACGAGAAGAGAAACGGTTTGAGGTGCTTGCGGAACCAAAGATGATTCTCCTCAAGTTTCAGGGAGGCTGCTCCAGAGGGAGGCACCAGCCGAAGAGAGAGATCTACCAACAGCTCGTTGCTTGGAGAAGCAACTGACCCTGAGGGAATTGGAGGCAGATGAGCGAAGAGCTCGAGTAGGAAGAGATAGTTGAAGGTATTGAGGCCCCAGGCCCCAGAAGGCCTTGTGGACGATGCAGAGGGTTTTGAACTGTATCCTCGCAGCCACTGGGAACCAGTGCAGAGATTTCAGTCCCGGAGAGATACGATCCCTGGGCTTGAGGCCAAGGACAAGTCTTGCAGTTCTGTTTTGGATAAGTTGCAAAGGGTGTAGAGTAGAAGCGGGCAGATTTAGAAAGAGGCTGTTACAATAGTCCAGCATGGAAACAACCAGAGCTCTGGAGACAGTGCGCTTCTGGGGGAAGGGAAGGAAAGGAAAGGCAGAATACCTCTGAGGAGGTGTAGCTTGTAGTGCGACTTCTTAGAGATGTCAGAGATATGAGGAGAGAAGGAGAGTGTAGAGTTGAAGATGACTCCGTGATTTTTAGCCTTGCAGATGGGAGCAGGAAGGGGGCCAAGAGAGGCTGGCCAGAGAGATACAGGAAAGGAGGGAGTGGGTGTGCAGATGAGAATCTCAGTCTTACTGGCATTCAAGCAGAGGTCATTGGCGGCGCACCACTCGTGGATAGCAGACGGTCTGAGATGAGGGAAGTAGAGGAGGAGGCCAAGGGTAGCCTGAAAATGAGCTTTGTGTCATCTGCGTAGCACTGAAAGTTGGGGCAGAGAGCAGCTATGCGGTGGGCCAGGAGTGCCAGGTATTGGTTGAAAAGCCAGGGAGAGAGGTTAGACCCCTGGGGGACACCACAAGTAGAGAAAAAGATAGCAGAGAGGAAAGACCCAAGTGGAACCTGGGCCGGTCGGTTGGAGAGGAAGAGGTCAGCCACGCCAGAGCCTGAACGGTGATGCCCAGGTTATCACAGAGACGGTTGAGCAGGATGTGCCAGAGGAACTCATTTCTGACGAGTCCAGACTAAGATTTGTGTGATAATCTCCAGTTAGCTAGCTGTTTAGATACCTCGCCAGAGCTAGTTTGGCAGGCCTGACCCCTCTGAGCATGCTCATCGTACTGAAAACAGATGGGGATGGTTCTTGGATTTATGGGATGTAGTAGGCCTACTCCATTGCTCGAACAAGATGATATGACTGACATACTGGACCAGGGTTCTCAGAAAGACACAATTTTACCTTTCAACAAGGCACTACAGAAAAAAGTCTCTGCTAATTGGGAGACCCCGGAAACTGCAGCTGCAGTTAATAAAAACTTTGCAAGGAGGTACAGACCTTCCAGCGGTGACCCGGAATATCTTACCAAGCATCCCACTCATGAAAGCTTGGTGTTTCCGGTGGCTATGTCTACCAGGCAATCAGCTTATCCATCCAACCCCCCTGACGGGGATTGACAAGAGGGTGGATTCCTGGGCACAAAATGTTTTCACTGCGGGTAGTATGGCTTTGAAATCTACTGATGTGACTTGCACATTGTCTAGATTTACATTTACCCTTTGGGACTGTTGCTATGGCGGCTGAAGACATTCCGGAAGGCGAAGAAAGAGACGGCTTCCTGGCGATCATTATAGATGGTAAGGAGGCAATGAGTGAATCTCTCCAGTCAGGTTTGGATACTTCAGACTGCATCAGCAGATCCATGGCTGCTAGCACGGTACTACGCAGATTTGCGTGGTTGAGGTAGTCTGAGTTTGCACCTGATGTGCAGGCAAGACTACTTAACATGCCCTTTGACGGCTCGAGGTTGTTCGAAGCTGCAGACCTCAATGGCGGCGGCTAAATCCCTTAGCGCTGCCATTAGACAACCTCAACAACCCTATTCAGGCTAAATTATTTTTGGAGGGGTAAGTCCTTTCGATTCTACTCCTCAATTGGAAGAGGACAAGCTGGTCAAAGGGGGTCCGAAAAGATTCCCTCGTGGTGGACGAGGGAGAGGTGTTACATCAGCCCTCGCAGTGGCAACTCTACCCTCAGCCGCTGCTTCAGCCGCCTCTAAACCACTCTGGGACCTTAACCCACAAGACCCCGGTGGGAGGCAGACTTTCCCAGTATCTGAACGTCTGAACGAATGGCGGGTTTACTTCAGATGCTTGGGCATTGGAAACAGTGGCCCATGGTTGCTGCCTTCCTTTTGAAAAAAGGCCTCCGAATCATCCACCAGGATACAACTGTCAAAATTCCAGATCCGCGCCTTGTGCAGGAAATCTTGAACCTTCTAGAGAAAGGTGCACTAGAACATGTACCTGTAGCAGAGAGAGACAAGGGTTTGTACTACCCGTATTTTCGAATCCTGAATAATGACGGAGGATTGAGACCCATCTTGAACTTAAGAAACTTGAACAAGTTTCTCAGGAAGGACAAGTTCATGATGGTTACCCTTTTTTAGATCCTTAAGGCTCTCCAACTCCAAGACTGGTTGTTATCATTGGACCTCTGGGATGCTTACTTTCATGTGCCAATACATCTCAAGCACAGAGTACCTGAGGTCTGTGGTTCTCATTATCCATTTTGAGTTCAGCCTTTCGGGCTGACCCCTGTCCCGAAGGGTTTTCACCAAGTTTATGGCAATGAGTCTCAGGAGAGGAGGGATTTACGTCTACCCCTGCCTGGACGATTGGCTGAACAGGGCTCATTCAACCGTGCAAGACCGGGAACACCTCAGCGTAACCTGCCACTCGCTCCACAGACTGGGCTTTCCAACAATTACAAGAAGTCCCACATGATACAATCCCAAAGACTCCAATTTATTGGAGCAGTCCTAGATACTTACTCGGGGAAAGCCTCACCATCTGAGGTGAGAGCTCAGCACATTCTGCAGATGGTTACCAAATTCCAGAGCTCTCGTCATCTTCCGGCCTTCCATTTTCTGAGGTTGCTCGGTCTCGTGGCATTCTGCATTTTCCAGGTGTCGGAGGCTCGCTTGAGAATGAGATCCCTTCAATGGGCTCTCAGGACTCAGTGGTCCCAGTTCTCAGGCAAGATTTATTTCGGACCACCCGAGTTGCTCAGGACCTTCTGTGGTGGGCTTGCAAAGATAACATTCTCCAGGGAGAATCTTTTTGGCAACCATGGCCGGAGATAACTGTAGTGACGGATGCCTCACTCGCGGGGTGGGGCGCCCACACAAACGATCTGGCAATCTCCATCGGAGTTCAAACTACACATCAACCTCTTGGAGCTGTGCGTGATCAGACAAGCGCTGAAGGCCTTCCTGCCCTCTGTACGGGGAAAGAATGTCCTGATAATGACGGACAACACAGTGGCCGTGTACTATCTCAACAAGAGAGGTGGTGTAGGGTCACTACCACTGTGCAGAGAGGCAATGCAGCTCTGGTTCTGGGTAATACAAGAAGGAATCTATGTCAGCAGTTCACCTAGCCGAAGAGCAGGACACGGCGGCAGATGCTCTGAGCAGGCAGAGCAGAGTCTCCCACTAGTGCGAACTAGCTCAGGAAGTCCTTCAAGAGATCTTCACCCTTTGGGGAACCCCTCTGGTGGATCTGTTTGCGACCAGTGTCAACCGGAAGTGCGACCATTACTGCTCTGGGGAATTTTCACCAAGAGGCTCTCTAGGAGACGCGCTCATAGAGGACTGGGAATTTCCACTCTTGTATGCTTTTCCTCGTCATTCCTCCTGTGATCAGGAGATTGAGAAAGTTCGAGAAATGCGTGATCCTGATTGCCTCGGATTGGGCCAGGCGGACATGGCACCTGGACCTTCTTGACATGTCAATCTGCCCTCCAATACATCTTCCACGAGAGGATCTTCTCGCAAAAAGGTTGGGTTCTCCACCCAGAGGTCAAGACACTCAGGCTTCCCGCATGGTTTATGAAAGGTTGAGATGCAAGGATTGTGACCTTTCGGATGACGAAATGGAGATTTTGCTTTCGGCCAGAAGGCCAACAACTAAATCTTTGTGCCGTTGGAATAGGTTCAGCAGCTGGTGCAGGGATAAAAATGTGGATCTATTGCTATATGACACACCTACGATGCTCTTCTTTCTGTAACATTTAGCTAATCTAGGGCTCCATATTGGAACCATTAAAGGTTACCTAGTAGCGCGCTCCATTTTCAAGCGCTTCTCGGAAGAGGATTCATATGTTACGATCCCTCAGATTGTCCAATTCTTGAAGGGCCTTACTAATGTATGCCCACCAGTTCCATTCATTGTACTTGTATGGGACCTCAATCTTGTGTTAACGTTTTTAACATGTATTCTCTTTGAGCCCCTACACTCATGTCCTTTGCCTCTTGACATTAAAAACCATTTTGCTTATTGCTAGAACATCAGCCCGCAGGGTAAGCGGGTTGCAGGCTCTTTCTTGCAAACCTCCTCATACGGTAATCCATAAAGACAAGGTCACTCTCGGGGTAAAACATTCTTTTTTACCGAAGGTAGTCAGACTTCCACTTGTTACAAGAAATTACCGTAGCAACATTCTATCCACCTCATCGACGAAAGGAGGAGGCGGAGAGACTAATGGACTGGACCCAAAAAGGGGTTTCAGTTTTTATATATCCAGAATGGCTAAATTTCGCCAAGTTGATGAACTTTTTATTGGATATACTGGTCCCAAATTGAGCCTTGCGGTTACCAAACAAACACTATTCAGATTGATTATCCTGACTATTGGCAAATGCCAGATGCTACAGACTAGCAGGCAAGGACCCACGGGAACGCCTAAGCTCATTCCACAAGGGGCATGGCAACCTCTGCGGCTATTCAAAGTGTTGTCCCAATGAATGAAATGTGTTCATCGGCCACTTGGTTGTGTCGTGATACATTTGTAAAACATTACTGTCTGGATTCTTCCTGCAGTCAGGGAGGACTTTTTGTAAAAGCAGTCCTCCATTCGATCCATGATTAGATCTAAATTTAATTGGTCCTCCCACCTCCAAATTATTACTGCTTTAGGAGTCTATCATAGGATGAGGAATATGTGGGGGGGACACAGTCCATTCGAAGAACAAGTTACTTACCCCTGATAACGTTCTTTCAATTGGATGTTCCGCCAAGTATTCCTCATCGCCCCTCCCAGCCCACCCTGCTGCGCAATTTACATGTTATTACAACTCTACGCTTTTTGTGAGCCTGGTAATTCCTCTTCATCCAGGGGTTTGGGGGAAACAGAAGTGAAGCCAATGGACGCTGCATGCACTATTTATGCTGATGATGTCGAACGCAGGCCCTCGAGGGACATCGACTCGACGAACCTGCATACAGCGACCCTCTGTCGAAAAGAATTTCTGAAGCAGCGAAGCTGGAGTTATTTATCATAAGATGCGGAATACATGGGAGGAACATCCAATAGAAATAACGTTACCTGGGGTAAGGAACTAAGGAAATGGGTATGAGACGGCTGGACATTTGGGAAGAGGGGAAAGTCAAGAGACTACTTGAAGAATGAACTGTGGAGGCAGATAAACTACTTAAAAGGACTATTTACGTATAGGACCATGAGAAGGTGGGAAGGGAAAAATCTTTTAGAATTCATAATATGCCTTCCTGTTCATGAGGTTTATTATTTGCAGTCCTATGTGATGATTCAGTTGATCAAATGGTATGTTTATTTTTGTAAGCAATGATTGACATTGAACTACATTGTTTTTTTTTTTTTAACAATTTTTATTATTTTAAACAAACACTCCAAACATTACAACCTTTTAGGACGTACGGGATCAGTCATTACATTATTTAATGTTCTCTTCCGTCCTCCCCCCTCTCTCCCCAATAACCTGAGCCGTTGTATCCGTGCCATCTACCTGAGCATCTTCAGGTGTCTCAATTATCGTCAACTCATCCCGGTCTTCCGTTTCATGATTGATCTGGTGGGGGTTTGCCATCGAGGTCACCAGTTGTCTCCAGGCTATCAGGGGGCCTACCTCTTCCTCCCCCCCTCTACTGACTGCTTCATACCAGGCCCCAGTTTCTGCTTCCGCCCCTTTCAGGAGGTCTGCCCACCACATCTCCACTCTAGGCGGTGGGCCGCTTTCCAGCACATTGCAATTCTGCGCTTGGCCAAGATATAGGCCAGGGCTTTCATCTTGCTAATAGGTTTTAGATTACGTGGCCAAGGGAAACTCCCATGCATGCATGCCCAGGCAGACCCCACGTCAAGCACCACCCCCAACTGGCCATTTTCATCTTCAGTTCTACCCAGAATCTCTTCACCTCTGGGCAAGCCCAGAACATATGCAACAGTCCAGCCTCCTCCTCCCCGCACCTGGGGCATTTCTGTATAGCCGAGCCACCAAACCTGGCTATTCTGCCGTGGGTCAAGTAAGCTCTGGGTGACGTATAGCTGGATCTGCTGGAGTCTTGCATTCCGGACACCTTCTTATGGTACCTTTTGGGCTCTACCCCATTGTCCCTCTGTCATGGGTTCACCCACCTCCCCCTCCCAGTCAAGCCTCAGTTGGAGCAGCTCCTTCCCCGCCTTTGCACTCAAGAGCTCATATATCCGAGATATTTTGTGCCCGCCCTCCGAGACATCGTACATCATTTCTAAGGTGGCATCGGGTTCTTCTGCAAGTACTGTTTCAGGCCATAATCCTGGTGTAAGTGATATATTGGCCCTTATGCACCCCTGTCTCCTCCCGCAACCTCTGATATTCCAATGCCTTCCCCTCCTGCCATGTCTCCAAGGGTGGCCAGGCCCACCGGTTCCCAGTATCTGCGGACCCCTTTGATCAGTTGGGAGTCTTCCCCCATATAACACCACCAGCGGGACCTTCTGAGAGAGCGGGTCTGGGTCCCCTACAGTTCTCCATGCCCTGCGCCAGTCCTCCCAGCCCAGCACCAACAGTCTCCCCATCTCCGCCACTTTTGTTTTATGCAGCCACACTGTCTCTTTTAGGTATGGGGAAGAGTCACGCTTTAAAAGCCTGGCTTCTGCAGAGTCCTCTGCGGACAACCACCTGGCTACATATAATAGCTGTCCCGCCAAGTAATACAATTCAAAATTCGGCAGATTTATGCCCCCCTTATCACACGAGTTTTGTAGTTTCCACAGGGCCACCCTGTTCCTAGAATTGTGCCACATGAAGCCCGTGCAAAGGCGATGCAGTCCAACAAAGGAGCGTCGGGGGATCAAGAACGGGACATTTACAAAAAAGTGCAACAGTCTGGGTAAAACCACCATTTTGAGCAGCGCTGCTCTTCCCATCATGGCAAGGGGTACACTTGCCATGATGGGCAAGTGTACACTTACCTCCTGTATAGATATTGACCTTTTATGTATGAAGATCTGTATACATTTCCATACCTGCTATTCCTATAATCCTGAATATTTTTTCTCAGGAGTACCCGCCTCTAACAGCCCTGTACATATTTGTATATTTGTATATTTACCCCTGCATAGATATTGACTTTGTATGTATGAAGACTTGTACATTTCTTATTCTGTAATTATGATTTTCTCTTTCACTACCTCAAAGTGTATTTTCTGCAACATTGTAAGCTTCGAATTATCTTCTGCCTGCGCCCTGTTGCCCCTGGGTAAGGTGCGCCATACAAATAAATAAACAAACAAACAAAACAAACAAGGGGTAATCTGGACCAAAACACCATGCTATTTTTTTATACCTTCAACAGCTTTCTCCGTGTTGTGTTTGTGCTCTACCTCTTTCTTGTGGTATATGTTTATGCCGAGATATCTAAACGTCTCGGTCTGCCAGGGTATCTGCAGAATGGGCAGTTATTCCAGTGGAATATCTTTGTATCTTCCCCAAGGGGAACACGCTGGACTTCCCAGGGTTTACCGATATGCCCGAGAGGACGGCATAGCGGTTCATCACTTCCAGCACATGTTGCAGATTCTCTTCCGGGAAGCGCAGATGGAGAAGTATGTCATCTGCGTACAGTGATATCAAGTGCGTATTTCCTGTTGTTCGTATCCCCACCTCTCCGTATTGCTGCCTAAGGCAAATTGGCAACGGCTCCAACGCAAGAATGTATAACATGGGCGACCAGGGGCATCACTGTTTAGTCCCCCTACTGAGTTGCCACTTGTCTGAAATTATAGTGCCTGTTTTGACCCTCGCAATCGGGGAGCTGTATAGCATCTTGACCTATCTAATATACTCCGGCCCTATCCCATACTCTTTCACGGTCGCCATCAACCATGGCCACCTCACTGAGTCGAAGGCTTTGACCGTGTCCTGCGAAACAATGGCCAGCTCACCCGGGTCTTTCTCAGTTTGATCAATAATATGGTGTAGCCTCCTATGGTTGTCTGTAATGTTTCTGCCGGGTACATAGCCCGTTTGGTCCAGGTGTATCAATTTGCCAATTACTCGCTTAAGCCTATTGGCAAGCACCACCGTGAGTATTTTGCTATCTTGATTGAGCATCAATAAGTGCCTATAGGACCCACAGTCCACATTCGGCCTACCCGGTTTCAGGAGCGGATTGATCATTGCCTCACGGAGGGATTCCGGCAGCTCTCCTTGTTCGTAGGCCTCATTGAACATGGCTAGCAGTGGCTGTAGTAGCTCCTGCTTCTACGCTTTATAGAATTCGCTGGGTAACCTATCCGACCCGGGTGCTTTACACGTGGGCAGGTGTTGGATCACTGCCTCCAGTTCGTCTGAGGTGATTGGGGCCTCCAGATCCGCTCGTTCTAAGTTGTCTAAGGTGGGCAGCCCCATATCTTCTATTGTAACCCGAATTTCTTGACCCACATCTCCGCCTGCGTCCTCATACAAGCATTTATAATATGTGAGGAACTCCTCGTTTACTCCTTCCTGGTTGTTACGGATCTGGCCTTCCGCATCCCTGACTTCTCTGATCACTGGCTGGGGTGTCTCATTTTTGTATAACCAGACCAGTAGTCTGCCCGGCTTGTCTCCCCCCGCATGTTGCCTCTCTGTGTATTTCTTATAATTTAGCTTGCATAGTCTGTCCCAGAGTTCGCTGCTGGCCCTTTGTAAATCTCTTATTTTAGCGCTGACCTCACGGGTGGTCCCCCCCTTCGCATCACGTCCTCTAACTGTTTCCTGCAATTCTCGTTCTATGCCCCCTTGGATTTTGATATGGCCACCCCACGCACCACCACCTCTGAATACCTCCCATACTGTTCCCATGGATCGTACGCTGCCAGTATTAATGTCAAAATATTCTTCGATGGCCTCCCTCATTGAACTACATTGGTGTTACAACAGTGAGTCAGATAAATAAACATTGGGGGAAAAACAGGGGACAGGGTCCCCTTTTTCTTATAACATCTAGGTATGGCAAGTATGTGGCCAAGAAATTAATTGCCGTTTAAATCGGGCGGAAAGAACACCACTTGCCAAAAAGAGTCAGGAAACCCCAAAAGAGAGAGCAGATATGCTGAGGGTGTTTGAGAAGCAGGGTAAAAAGCTGCAAAAAGGAAACACTTACTGTTGGGTAGGAATTGATGCAGCCACACTGTGTGAGACTACACAACACTGATCTGCTTGGTATTAGGTAACCCACCTTTTGGTATAGGTCTGTACTACACAAGTTGGTAGTGTGACTGATCAGCCAGGCCTATCTCAAGAGGGGTACATGTGAGCTGTAGAGTTGTACCAATGAAATCCACAAATACAAGTAGCCACGTAATGCCCTCAAGGTTTCAGTTTTAAATAGTTATTTATTTAATTATCACATTATATATACGCGTTCTTTAAAAAGGCAATTCATGTAACAATGTAAATATATTTTAAAATTACTTTTCAGAATCAGAACAAATTGGTGGATAATCTTTGGATATGTTTCCTACACACTTCCTACACCCTGAGGTGACTTCAATCACAAGGACAGTAATGGCTTTTATATATCACACTAGTGCTACTTTGCAGATTGAGGTTGCAGAAAGGGAAGTTTTAGGGAAGGAAAAGGTGAAACAGGTTATCAGTAAATGTGAGGACAACTAAATCTTACAATGAAATCAAGACAAGTCTTTCCCAGCAGTAACAGTCTACAACAAGTTACCACCTGTGAGGTACAAACCATATCCAAGTCAATGGACAAGAAGAGTCTTCGGGGAGCCAGGACCGCCAATGTCAATTGGAACACAGTCTATGAAGCTGAGGCACTTCTTTGATCAGAAAAAGTATTGTACAAAGTTAGTTTGTAGACAATCACTTGTAGGGTCACAAGCTGTTAAGTCTGTGAGAAAAAGAGTTGGACTCAAGTAACCTAATGCAAATCCCAACTGAGAAAAGCACAGCTAAAAAGGCGATGAGCTAAGTACCCAAGACTAAAACAGTACCTCTGGTTTGAAGACGAGTGGGCCAGCTGGATTCTTTCTTGCTACAGTGGTGCAGACCCTTGTTCCTGAGCCTCAGTCGTCTGGACAAGAGGGAGGACGTCTGGAGGGCTCCTGCGGCGGTACTTGGGAGGTCGTCAGCAGCTACGGGCTCTTTGCGAAGTGCAGCTGAACTGAATTTTCAGCGTTTAGCAAACCGCACCATCTTGGATCTCTGATACCGGTTGGGCTTCCATCACTCCTTGGGTCCTGCACTCTGATAAGGAGGCTCGGGATTTGGTCGACCTGCTTCTGGAAGGTCCTTGGGAGACTCCTGGAGCTTCTAGCTGGATTTGTTTCTGCGTCAGCTGTTTCACTAGTCTATGGATTACTGGACCCCTGGCATTTGGTTCCTGGTAGGAAAATTTAAACCACTGCCACCAGCCGTTTTACATAGTGAGGGTAACATAAAAATGTTACATGAGAATGTAGGATAAGGGGCTACTAGGTAACCCCCCATCACTCCATATATGATGGTATGTGCTGGACCTGCAAAGAGAAAAGGTAAGTCAAGTCAATTTCACTTTACTATTCTTGGGAACTGTAGTTCATGCAAGAAAAGGTATTTAAACCTTGTGAGAAATCTAAAGGGATTTCTCTGTGACACTGCACTGATGGTGCTGTGTGTCACCAAACAAAAAGTAGATGCCTGTGGAGTTTCAGACTCCAAAAACAGTAGAAACACATAATCCAAATCGGGTAAAAACGCATGAGAGAGTGAGAAAAAGGTCTCGCTCCAGGGTTAAAATTAAAAAGGCCCAAGTCCAGCAAAAGAGCTGGGGGTCTCTACAGTTGAGGGGGATTAGCACAGAAATGAGAATTCTCCATAACACTTACCCAACACTGCTCTTCAAATACCTGGCATGAAAAATCTTTAATTGAACAAGCCCCCCCCCCTGTCTATTTTCATTGCCGTACCCCTTCCCCTGTTGTCCTTTTCACGGTAGGTTAGGAAAGTCCATTCATTGTGCTCTGTTTTTGATCCTGTCATAACTTTTTGAAGGGAAGTAAGCCTTTGGCCTCATTTCCCTTGCCTTTTGCTCACATTTTTTGGGGATACTGATCAGTCCTACAGACTATCGGCATTCTTGTATTTGCTTATGTAGTTATGTTTAAGTTGCTAAACCCATAGGAAGACCACTTTTTCGGCGGCTTATAACTCCCCTCACCACCCCCCCCCCCCCCCTGCCGCTCTTTGGAGGAATCGTCACCAAACATTGCAAAAAAGTATACGGCCCGCTCTGAATTGTTTCAAGTTTGGTGAGGTTTCGTGCATGGCATCAAAGTCATGGGGGGGGAAATCTTTGTGCACTGCCACAGCCCGAACGGATGGATGGATTTTAACCAAATTTGCGGCAGGAGTGGGGGCTTGGTTCCGAAAGCGTACTTTTGTGTGTTTGGTGGAAATCCGACCACTACTTTTGTTGCAAAGAACTGAAATGTACGTCTCACAAAAACCATGGACCCGTTTCCTTGTTCGCTCCGCGGACAAAGGTCTCATTGGCTTGAAGTATGCTGTGATATCCGCTAACATTGGATGCAGCCGGTGGTTGGCTGGAGGGAAGCGTGCTGTGTCAAATGTTTTTGGGAAACGCTGCCATGCTGTATCCGAGGACAGTGTGGCGCCAAAAGGGACTGACAAACAATGTATGGCATGTGGTGGTGGGAAGAAGAGTTGGAAAGGGTGGGGGAGAGAAGTGGTTCATCTGAAATGTGATTATTAGGTGGATGAAGACAGTGGTGTGCCTGCAGTATCCGTGCGTACTGCTCCATTTCGCCAGTCCCTGCACAGGCGAGAACCATGTGTGGTGAATGCAGGTAGCCTTCGTTATGGCACAATGGCTTGTGCCGCGACCTCTTACCTTGGTGACTGGTGGGAGCTGATTTGCAGAAGCGGAGTGCATTGCAAAACATATATTACCCCAAGGGGTGGTGGGAAGAAGGGATAGAAAGGGTGGCGGAGTCAGAAGTGGTTCTTCTGAGATGTCAATACGTGGACGAAGACATTGATGTGCTTGCAGTATGCGTGCGTCCAGTGCCAATTTGCGGGTCTCTGCACAGGCGATGACCATGTGTGCTGAATGCAGGCAGGCTTCGTTACGGCATAACTGCTGCAGAGACACCTTTCCGTGGTGACTGGTGGGAGCTCGATTGCAGAACTGGAGTGCATTGGACATGACATGCACATCGTAAGATAGTGTGTACTCCAGTGTTTTGCATGTGTTAAGCCCGTAGGCCATTCGATGCGTGGATGCAGGCCTTGCACCACCAATTATGTGCCATGGTAGCAATTAGGATTGACATTGTTGCCTTCTGTGTGTGGTTCGTCAGCATTGCATACCTTGTTCATTCCATGGGTTTGGTGTTTGGTAGCACATCCTACAGTGTTTATTCCATGGTTGCAGCTAATGGAGTGAACAGTTCTGCAGTGTGTGCACTGAGTGCAGTGTTGCAATTCCGTCATTATAGAAGAAGGTAGGCTTGAAGTGCATCTTCTATCTTCTTGGATACTGCAGTGTATGAAGTGGGTGCAATATTTAAATGGTGTGTGCATAGAATTGGATAGGGATGATCTGCCTATTTCATAGGATTGTGTAGTGTCCATTGCACAGAGTGCTGACTATTGTACTGCACTATGCAGCATTGCTTTTGTGTACTGAATAGAGTGCCGGGAGCAGGGCCAATGTTGCGAGAAAATATAATTTGGTTTGGTTGGCAGTAACATCATACTATGTGAATGAAAGTGGGTAGGGGTGCCGGAGGCTGTATTATGTTTGTTGATTCTGCTTACTGTTGCATGTTGCCATGCATAGCTGTATTACGGTGCAGAGGTTGGGTAGGAGTGCTGGTGGCTGTGGTACATTTGGATTGTGGTTTTTGGTGACATGTTTCAGTGAATGGCTGGATTACATTGCAGTGGGTGTGGCCAAGGCTTAGACTATTGGGTGCATGGCCAAAGGCCGTAGGCCATGCACCTAATAGGCTAGGCCTTGCCCATACCAGGCGCAGTAATGCAGTTTTGACTGCATCTCTGAGGGTGGTCAGCTTTACAGAAAGGTTGTGGAGCACATTTTATTCTTCATAGCGCACCAGAAGTGCGCTGACATGCTTCTATTGTTGTTTCCATGGGTGCGGTCATTGTTGGAACATCCTACAGTTTTCGGTGTATAGCTGGAGATTGTGCAGTAAAACGTCCTGCAGTGTGCCCACTGGGTGCAGTGTTGGAACACTGTCGGCATAAAAGAGTGTGGGGTTGAAATGAATCTTCTATGTGCTTGGATATTCTGGTTTGTGTAGCTTCCTAGGAGTAGGCCCAATGTTGTGAAGATTGTGTGGCTTGGTTGGCAGTGACACAATACTTTGTGAATGGAAGTTGGTAGGGCTGGTGTAGGCAGTGGAATCTGTTAACTGTTACATGTTTCCATGCATCGCTGCGTTATGGTACTGGGGTTGGGTAGAAGTGCTGCTGGCTATGTTACGTTTGTTGATTGTGGTTTCTGGCCACAGATTTGCATGCATGGCTTCATTATGTTGTGTTGGGTGTGGGCAAGCAGTAGACTCTTGTGGGCATGGTCGAAGGCGTGATGGGTGCCGCTCTGGATGATTTTGGATGCTGAAATCGTGGATTTCTTTTCCTGTACTTTGTACTGAAGGTGCTTTGGAAGCACACGTGACGTGTACTCAGTGTTCAACAGTAAATATGAGTGCTGTACAGACATTATAGTGTTGGATGCAGAGTTCTTGGCTGTGATTGCTGCATGCATGAATATTTCACAATACTCGGTGAGGGAGTGCTGGAAGAACAGTGGAGAGGGGGAGAAGCACTGTCCCTGCTTTACTAGGGTGTAGCCCTCGCTGTAGTTGGGAAAGCACAAGTGCCACATCCTGCCATTCTGAGCACGGTGGGCATGCAAATGGAACTGTGGGGTCTATGGAATCAGGTGTCAAGGGTGTGGTTCACAGGAAGGGGCAGTACTCCTTCTTCCCATTACTATGTGTAATGAGGTTGGTAGTGTTGATACATTTGTACAAGATCTGCACAGGTATGCCGTGCAAAGAGGTGTAGGTGCTAATTTAGGGTTGGAAGGAGTGGACTCTTTGTGGGCCTGTCTCTATGCATGCAGTTTCGCCGAGATGTTTCGCCTTTGCAGATATGTGGCCTCTACCGTTACTGTTCAAGTTGTCGTAGTGCATTATGGAGGTCTACATTTGGGTTACATGTTGTGGACGTTTGGTCCATCACCTGAAGAAGTTGATGAATGCAGTGATGCAGATTTTTCCCACTGCAAAGGTAATTTTCTCAACCATTCCACCAAGAGGAGTATGGGACCATGCCGGTGTAAATTGTCCCCCGCCAGAGCTCGGAAGGTGTCTTATAAACAGAAGCATGTTTGCTTTTATGTGCACTAATGGGATGTTCTCCGCCCACTATGAAAGCATGAAGTTGCAAAATATACACTGCTTTTCTTGGAATGCCATTGGCAATACTATTTTCTTTTACACTGTGCAAGAAGCGCTGACCATTAATCAGAAGGAGAAGCAAACAAACTCATAGAAAGAGAAACAAACAAAAAGAAAAAATGTTTGCAAGCACGTAAAAACAAAAACACGAGAAAATACTTTTCAGACAGACCACTAAAGACCCAACCCCCTACCATGTTTCACCCCCCACATCCCGGGCCCCCCCCTTCCTAGCACGAAAACTCTGCGGAAGTTTCAGGATTACACGTGCTACATCCGGCCATTTTCAGGATGGGAGCCATAGAAATGGGACTGTGGAGGTAAGGCATTGCTCAATAAGGTTTGTGGTGTGTATGCAAAATTTCTGTCAGAAGGTCTTTCTCCAGCCTGGGCTCTGGCATGGATTCACATGCTCATGAATATTCCCCGTCAGGCTGGGAATCCTCGGTAAGGAAAAAATCAGTTTCAGTTTAGTTTCTGAACTGTCTTTCTCCTAATAACCAATCACTGGTCTCTGGGTCATACTGCCCCCAGCCAATGACTGCCCTCTACCTAAGCCCCTCCACTGGCAGCCATCTTCAGATTTTTACTGCACGTTCAAGTGTTGGGAGTCCTCGTGCTATAGCGCTCGAGCTTTTACTGTGTATTGTGTTTTTTCAAAGAGTTTACTCTATTTTTCTCGGTCAATTGAGCCTCAAGCTCCACTGATTAATCATCCGATTAACAGGGACCTGTTTTCGGAAGCTTCTACGCCCCTCAAGGGCAGTTTTCTTCGAACTTCACTTCTTGGAGGATTCCAGAAGATTCTTGAGGCTTACCCTTCGTGGACATGGCCAAAGACCAGGGAGACTCAACCCCTCTGTTCAGGATCTGCCCAGGATGTGGACTACAGAACATTTTCCTGGGGGAAGGGCACTCCTGGTGCCTTTACTGCCTACACTCAGACAAGGTGCACGTGGAGGTGGCCTGTGCGTTATGCAAGGACATGTCGTCCTGCACCATGAAGGACCGTCGTAAGCGGCTCGCTGAGTGGCTGGAGACGAAGAACCTGGCGGCAGGTGAGTCCCGGCATCATACTTCTTCGAAGAGGAAATCTGAGCGGCCTTCTAAGACCTTTGAGTGCGCTCTGACGACAGATGCCCAATAGAAGGCAAAGAACCGTGAGTCTGCACACACCAGGAGTGCCGTTTGTATGGGCTCTGCGGCAGCCAGGTGCAGCATCACTGACAGTCAACCATGAGCCAACGCTCTGGCTCGGCAAAGAAGAGTCGGAACACCCGGGAAAGCTTCTGGAGAAGGCCCAATTGACTCAGACGGAGAAAGCCATGGGGGAGTGAGGTGCTGACCCTCCCACCGCAGTGAAGGCCTCAGACGCGCCTAAGGTCGTGAAGGCCCAGGTTCACCAGGCGAAGGCGTCTATTGAGGTAGTGGTGGCGTCCCTAGCGAAGGCCGTGGATGCGGGTTCCCAGGAGACATCCACCAAGACGAGAGTTTCCCTGCTCGCCCGGAGGGAATCGTCCTTTCTGCCCATTGATAAGACTCCTGTGAAGACGATGCCGACCATCACCCCGAGACCGTCACCCCTGGCCGAGAAGAGGGGGGGGGTGCAGTGGTCCAGCTGGACTCGGTCTCTTCCGAGGATGAGCTTTCAAGGGATTCCTTTATCAATGACGAGAGGCCAAGAGGAAGACTGTGCTCTCGATCCTGCTGTTGGACGACATTGGGGACGAAGGGCTGTCCTTCCTGAAGAACCCTTCCTCGGCCCCGGCGAAGAGAGACCGGTACAAGAAGAAATACTGGGTTCCAGACTCTGCACCGAAGTGACTCAGATCGCAGCCGTCGCCGGACTCTGTGGTCTTGGCGGCGGCCAGGAGGAAATCTGCAGTGTCGGTGGCATCGACTTCCACTTCCCCACCAGACCGCGAGGGAAAGAAGCTTGACACCATGGACAGGTCGTCGTCGGCAACTATCATTAAGGCGGCCAACGCTCTCGCCATCGTGGCCCGCTATGACAGGGAGCTTTGGTTTAAAATGGCCCCTCTCCTGGACTTCCTCCCAGATGACAAGAGGGCGGAGGCCTTTGAAATCCTGCAAGAAACCGAGGTGGCATCGGACCATGCCATCATGGTGGCCACGGACATCGCTGACATCGGGTTCCACCAGATGGGCAACAGCGTTTGCCTTCGTCAGCGTGGCTGGCTCAAGGCCACCAACTTCCATCAGGACGTCCCGACGAGGGTATTGGACATGCCTTTCGACAGGGACAACTTGTTCGGCAAGACAGTGGACTAATCGCTGCCGGCCATCAAGGCGGATACCAAGACGGCCCATGCCTTGGGCACACGCCAGCAGCGACGGCCGTCCTTTCGAGCTTCCAGAGGCAAGTCACAGGGTGCGTCCAAAGGATTCGGTGGCAGCTTTTCTTCGTACCGTCAAGCGGCACGTTCGTCATCCCAGGAAGCCTACAGGAAAACATCGTCGCGAAGGGGCCCACGGTGGTACGGCCTCGGCGAAACCGCGCTGTGACATTGGGCGCCCACACGAGGACCCCGGTGGGAGGCCGGCTGGCGAACTTTGTCGGTGTGTGGAAGTCTATCTCCACCGACCGTTGAGTTGAGGACGCCCTGGCCTTTGCCAGAACCTCTCTGCAGTCTGCCGGGATATCGTACCCTCCAAACTCTAGTGCTGCAGGAGCCAGGCCTGCAAGTTCAGCAACTCCAGGTCGTGATGAAGAATGGCGCCTCCTTTTCTGGAGAGATCTGCGTCCGTCGACAGTTTGACTGGTGGGGACGCTTACAAGTCCCGAAGGTCCGGGAACCATATCGGTCTCTGCCACCTCCGGTGCGACGAGGATCATCCTGCACCGGGACCTCTTGAGTTGGTTGAGCCCGAGCAGAAACGGCAGGAACGCATACAGCAACAGGCCGTCCCAGGGGAATGAGAAAGCATCGCCCATGCTCCTCGGCTGGGGGAACCTGCTGGCGAACCTCTGGCACCTGGAGTTCGTCGCTGTTGCGAACAGGTCGATTTGGGGTTTGCCCCATCCCCGGAAGAGATGAACCATTTGATCCTGGCGTAGTTCCCACTCGTGGCACGAGCGCAGCTCCCTGCTGAGTGAGTCGGCGATGGTGTATTTTATCCCTGCTAGATGAAAAGGTACCAGAAACATCCCCTGGGCAACGGCCCAGTGCCACAGATCCTGGGCTTCCTTGGACAGGGCTGGGGATCTGGTTCCTCCCTGCTTCCAGATGTAGAACATCGTGGTGGTGTCGTCGGTGAAGATCCTCACCCCCTTGCCCTTGAGGGACGGGAGGAATGACTTGAGGGCCCAGAACACTGCTCGGAGCTCCAGTACGTTGATGTGGAGCGGCCTCTCCTCCGGAAGCCACAGGCCTCTCACGTGAAGATCTCTGGTGTGCGCTCCGCACCCCTCCAGGGAGGCATCTGTTGTCACCATCACCTGGTATGCTGGGGTCTGAAAGTCCGTGCCCGCGGCGATATGCGCACGGGTGCCCCACCATCGGATTGCTTGACGGAATACTTCGTTGAGCGAGATCTTGTCCTCGAAGCTGCCCGTCGCTTGCGTCCAACGGGCGTCGAGGAACTCATGCAGAGGATGCATCCGAAGCTTGCACGGGCACATCAGATAGATGCAAGAGGACATTCCGAGAAGGGACTTGATGGACCTTACTCTGGCCACGTCCGTGGCCAGCAGACGCTGTTCCTTGCCCAGGATGGCCTGCTGTTCTATCCTCCGACGGCGAGGCCAACTGCGCTACTGTATCGAGCTTGGCTCCCAGAAACAGCGCGACCTGTGACGGAACCAGGTGGGATTTGGGGAATTTGATGGAGAATTCCAGGTCCGTGAGCAGCCCGACAGTCTTTGATGTGTGTTTGACGGCGAGTTCCCTTGTCCCTGCTCAGATGAGCCAGTCGTCCAGGTAGGGGTAGACGTGGATCCCCTGCAGGCACAGCTGGGCCGCCACTAGTGCTGGGCACTTGATGAACACCCTGGGTGCCGACTTCAATCCGAATGGGAGGGCCTTGAACTGGTAGTGCCGCCCTTGGACTACGAACCTGAGAAACCTTTGGTGTCCTTTTAGTATGGGGATGTGAAAGTACGCATCCTCCAGATCCAACGACGATAGGAAGTCTCCTTCCTCCAGCTGGCCCAGCACGTGTTGGAGGGTGACCATCCGGAACTTCTGTGCCTTGATGTATTTGTTTAGCCGACGCAAGTCCAGGATGGGACGCCAACCTCCTGTCTTCTTTCTGATGAGGAAGTATCTTGAGTATACTCCGGAGCCCCGGGGCCTCTTTGGGACGAGCTTGATGACCCCTTTCTTGAGCATCGCCCTTACCTCTAACAGCAGTTGAGGGACGTGGTTTTCCTTCCTGGCCACTGGAGGAATTCTGGGGCACTTCTTTAGGAATTCCAGAGTGTGCCCGTGGGCTAGGGCATCCAGCACCCAACGGTCGGGGAGATGGACTCCCACATGCTGACGAACTTCGCCAGCCGGCCTCCCACCAGTGTGCTTCGGTGGGGGCCCGACGCAACGGCCGGTTCAGTCTTGTTTTTAAGCAGCCTTTCCTCCTTGGCCTCCCTGGCGACGACGGCGATATCCACCTGACATGCCTCATCCCTTGTAGGCTTCTTGCGACGAGGAACGGGCAGCTTGACGGTAGGTCGAGGAGCTGCCACTGAATCCTTTGGAGGCACCTTGCTTGCCTCAGGAATTCCAAAAGGGCGGCCGCCGTTGCTGCAGAACTCCCAAGGCCCGAGCCGTCTCAGAGTCGGTCTTGATGGCCTGCAGCGACTCATCCACTGTCTTTCAAAACAGATTGTTCCCGTCGAAGGGCATGTCCAAAACCTTGGCTTGCACGTCCTGGTGGAAATCCGTCGCCTTGAGCCACCCCCGCCGTCAAAGGCAAATGCTGTTGCCCAACTGGCAGAAACCGGTGTCAGCAATGTCCGTGGCCATAGTTATGGCGTGGTCGGACGCCACCTCACCCTCCTGTAGGATTGCCAGGGCCCCTGCCCTCGTCATCCGGGAGGAAGTCCAAAGTGCTACGGACACATGTGGAAGATGTTCTCTGTCTGGTGCCGTGCACAGAAGATTAACCCTCTATTGATTGCAGCCCCTCAAGTACTACCGTACTTACTGTCACTGACCAAAGCTGGACTAGCTCACGCTTCCATCAAGATGCATCTGGCGGCGATTTCCCGATACACCAGAACTGCAGGACGGTCGACCCTGTGGTCTCATCGACTGGTGAAGGAGTTTATGAAAGGACTGTTCCGTTTGTTCCGCCGGTGAAGGCTCCAGCCCGGCGTGGGAGCTCAACGTGGTGCTGACCAGGCTCATGGGCCTGCCATTCGAGCCTTTGCATTCGGCTCCGTTGAAGTTTGTCGTGGAAGACAGCGTTCCTTGTGGCCATCACCTCTGCACGACGCGTGGGAGAGATTCAAGCCCTTTCCTGCATGCCTCCATACTTGACTTTCCACGAGACGAGGATGGTGCTGAGGACTCGCCCCTGCTTCATGCCCAAGGTGCTGTTGGACTTCCATCTCAACGAGCCCTTGGTGTTACCAGTCTTTTTCCCGTCGCCTTTGTCGCCGGCCGAGAGGACTTTGCACTCCCTGGATGTAGCTAGAGCGCTGAAGTTCTACGTGGACCGAACGAAGAGTTTTTGGAAGACATCACAGCTGTTTGTGAACTTTGGACCTGTGAACCAAGGGAAGGCTCTCTCGAAGGCTTCCATTTCCAGATGGCTCTCCGGCTGCATCATGCACTGTCATCTGTTGGCAAACCGACCGTTGCCCGGACGTCCGAGAGCCCATTCGACCAGAGCGATCGCTGCTACCACAGCATTCTTGTCTGGTGTGCCCCTGCTGGACATCTGCAGGGCTGCTACGTGGAGGTAGACGCACACCTTCACGAGATTCTACTGTGTCGACTGGGATTCCAGGGAGGAGTCCAGAGACGGCCAGGCAGTGCTGCGCAACCTGTTTGCTTAAGGTGAGGAGGTAAGAGTTGCTTAATGTTGTTTTATGTAATGCTTAATGTTGAGCCTTGCCACCTCCCGTGGTTGTGCATGTGTGTACTGCTATGTATTCTTTTATTCATGAGCATGTGAATCCATGCCAGACCCCATGCTGGAGAAGGCACAAGTTACTTACCTGTAACTGTTCTCCAGCATGGGTCTGGCATAGATTCACATGCAAACCCTCCCTCCTTCCCCTCTGCGGCTCTTGACTTGGTCATACTGCCACTTTGCGTGCTACCAAATCTCAGGATGGCTGCCAGGGGCGGGGCTTAGGGAGAGGGCAGTCATTGGCTGGGGGCAGTATGACCCAGAGACCAGTGATTGGTTACTACTAAGAAAGACAGATCAGAAACGAAACTGATGCTGCTTTTTTTTTTCTTTACCGAGGATTCCCAGCCTGACGACTGGGAATATTCATGAGCATGTGAATCCATGCCAGACCCATGGAGAACACGTGACAGGTATGTAACTTGTTCCTTCACCGACAACACCACCACGATGTTCTACATTCGGATGCAAGGGGGCACCAGATCCCCGGCCCTCTCCGGAAGTGCAGGGTATTTTCCTGGGACCTTTTTCATCTGGCAGGAGTGACAGTGACGAACACTTCGCTGACTCGCTTAGCAGAGAGCTGCGCTCTTGCCACGAGTGGGAGCTTTGGCAGGATCAGGTGTATATTCTCTTCCGACGATGGGGCAATCCCCAAATCGATCTGTTTGCGACGACGACAAACGCCAAGTGCCGGAGGTTCGGCAGCAGGTTTCCCCAGTCGGGGAGCATGGAGGATGCATTGTCCTTCCACATGGACGGCCTGTTTCTCTATGCGTTTCCGCCGTTGCCGTTGCTTCTGCAACTCATCAGTCAACTGAGACGTTCCCGGTGCAGGATGATCCTCGTCGCACCAGCGTGGCCGAGGCAGATATGTTTCCCGGACCTTCTGCACATGTCAGTGTCCCTTCCAGTCAAGCTTCCGGTGGACCCAGATATTCTCGCCAGGGAAGGAGGCGCGATTCTGCCCGACGACCCAGGGTCGCTGAACCTGCAGGCCTGGCTCCTGCAGTACTAGAGTTAGGAGGCTGAGATCCCGGCGGACTGCAAGGAGGTACTTGCCAAGGCCAGGGCTTCTTGGACTCTTAAGTGCTACGGACATAAATGGAAGAGGTTCACAATCTGGTGCCGTGCACAGAAGATGAACCCTCTACGGATTACGGCTCCTCAAGTGCTGCCGTACTTGCTGTCACTGGCGAAGGCGGGGCTGAAACACGCCTCCATCAAAATTCATCTGGCGGCTATCTCCCGCTATACCAGAACTCTGGGACGTTCATCGCTGTGGTCTCATCGCCTGGTTAAGGAGTTCATGAAAGGTCTTTTCCGCTTGCTCCCGCCGGTGAAGGCTCTGCCTCCAGTGTGGAAGCTCAATGTGGTGGTGACTAGGCTCATGGGTCCTTCGTTCGAGCCTCTGCATTCGGCACCTCTGAAATTCCTATTGTGGAAGACAGCGTTTCTTGTGGCCATCACTTCCGCACGACGAGTGGAAGAGATCCAGGCCCTTTCCTGTAAGCCGCCGTACTTGACATTCCACGAAACGAGGACGCACACCTCCTTCATGCCCAAGATGCCGTCTGACTTCCATCTCAATGAGCCCTTGTTGTTATCTGTTTTCTTCCCGTCGCCTTTGTCGTCAGCTGAGAGGACTTTACACTCGCTGGATGTGGCTAGAGCCCTGAAGTTGTACGTGATGTCGTTCCGAGTTTTCAGAAGACATCACAACTGTTTGTGAAGTTTGGCCCTGTGAACCAAGGGAAGGCCCTCTCCAAAGCTTCCATTTCCAAGTGGGTCTACGGCTGAATCACCCATTGTCACCTGTTGGCAAACCGCCCATTGCCCGGCCGTCCGAGAGCCCCATTCGACCAGAGGGATCGATGCAACTACGGCATTCCTGTCTGGTGTGCACCTGCTGGACATGTGCAGGACTACTACATGGAGGTCGACGCACACCGTCACAAGATTCTTCTGCGTCAAACGGGATTCCAGAGAGGAGTCCAGAGTCGGCCAAGTAGTACTGTGCAACCTGTTCTCTTGAAGGTGAGCCTGGTGAGGAGGTAAGAGATGCTTAATGTTGAAATGCTTAATGTTGAGCCTTGCCACCTCCCGTGGTTGTGCATGTGTGTACTGCTATGTATTCTTTATTCATGAATATGTGAATCCATTCCAGACCCCATGCTGGAGAAGGAACAAATTACTTGCCTGTAACTGTTGTTCTCCAGCATGGGTATTGCATGGATTCACATGCGAACCCTCCCGCCTACCCCTCTGCGGCTCTTCACTTGGTCCTACTGCCACTTTACGTGCTACAAAAACTGAAGATGGCTGCCAGATGAGGGGCCTAGGTAGAGGGCAGTCATTTGCTGGGGGCAGTATGACCCACAGACCAGTTATTGGTTATTAGGACAGTTTAGAAACTAAACTGAAACTGATTTTTTCTTTACCGATGATTCCCAGCCTGACGACTGGGAATATTCATGAGCATATGAATCCATGCCAGACCCATGCTGGTGAACAACAGTTACAGGTAAGTAACTTGTTCCTTGTACAAAGAAGTGCAGAAGCCTATGGTGGAAGTGTGCAAGGCAAGGGGCAGGCATCCAGTTTGTATGCATGCACTGTATGTTCTTGTTTGAAGTTGGTAACATGCATTCAGTGCTGCTTTTGTGCGATCATTTTTGAAAAGTTAGTAAGTGGGGTACTGTGGAAAAAGAAACGTGTGCAGTGTACAAGATGTGGCAGGAATCCTGTTATGAATGCAATGTTTGTATATCATATGATGCGAAATTGTATGATATGGCATTCATAATGCGTCTATACACAAGTTTTGCAAGAGTTGGCAAGGGAGGGGGAACAGAGGGGAGACAGACAACGAACCTACTAGGCCAGATGTCACTCAGATTGCCCAATTGCACGGGATGGGGAAAGTGCAGTACATGGGAAGAAGAACAAATGACCATAAGTAAAAAATAAAATATGGCCTGATTGTGCCAAGTGCAGAGATAAGTGCAGACATCAGGTGGTAGTGGAACTGTTGGGGATACAGAAAATGGTCCCCAAGTGCGGGGTTCGCCAGAAAGGCAGTGCAGGGGTGCGACTGGCGGGGGGAGGTGGCCTATTTCCGACATCAGAAAGTGGCCAGGTAACCAGTGCAGAATCAGTTTCAGCCAGGAAGTCAGTCGGGAGAGGAGGAGAAAAAACAGACGCAAAGAGAGAGGCTTTGAGGTGCTTCCGGAACCGGCGATGGTTCTGAAGTGTCAGCGAGGCTGTTGCAGAGGGAGGCCCCAGCCGAAGGAGATCTACCACCAACTTCTTGCTTGCAGAAGTTGGAGGCGGATGACGGAAGAGCTTGAGCAGAGAGATGTATAGGAAGTGAGAGTTGATGGTGTTGAGGTCCCAGGGCCCAGAAGGCCTTGTGCATAATGCAGAGGGTTTCATTTTATTCCTCGCAGCCACTGGGAGCTATTGCAGACATTTCAGTCCAGGAGAGATACAATCCCTGGGCCTGAGGCCATGGACAAGTTGCGCAGGGCTCTTCTGGATGAATTGCAGAAGGCAGAGAGTAGAAGCAGGCAGATTTAAAAAGCGTCTGTTGCAATAGTGCAGCCTAGAGAGAACCACAGTTGTGCAGACAGTGACCTTTTGGGAACTTGCTTTAGGTTGGTAAGATACATTCAGTGCTGGTTTAGGTGCCATATTTTTACCATTTATGTAGGAGAAGGGTTAGTGGTAAAACAATTCGTAGCATTGTCCGAAGGAAAGAAGAGTTCCTGTTTCGATATTACAATGTATGATATGGGTAAATGAAAACGTTGCAAGCACATACCGTTGAAGTGCCACTTGATGGTAGGGGATGGGAGAAAAAAACTATGCATTTTAAGAACGTAATGGACGCACAGTGGTAGATACCGTGCACAGAGGTACTTGTAACAGACTTGTAAACATACTGCAGAAAAAGTATTCAGACCTCCATTTTGTGGTGATGGGTACTCATGTGGATGAATACTGAATACACTGAACTTTCTATTGGATGTGCTTTCCAATAGCAGGACACTTGTAGGCTGAATTTGTAACGGTACATATGAAGTGTTGTGCAGCACTGACAGTGTTGGATGGTAACGTCTTGATGGCATTGGTGGATGAGTGTGTGATTTAGCAGTACCCAATGAGTTAGTGGTGGACCAAAAATAGTGGAAAGTGAAGGACTGCTCCTGCTTTACTGGCGCACGGGCCTCACAGTACTCTGGGAAGCACACATGCCACATTCTGCCCTTCTCACCATACTGGCCAATGGAAATGGGACTGTGCAGGATTAGCCAATCGGGCACGGATGGTGTGGTTCACAGGAAGGGGTGGTCATACTGTTTTTACATAACTGCGTAGTGAGGCTAGCTGACATGGAGAAACACATTGTGTTGACTTTGGGTGATGCTTTTGTGATAGATCTGCACAAATATGCCATGGAAAGACACTTTGATGGTAATTTTGGTTTGGAAGGAGTGGATGCATTGTGGAGTGCTGTCTATGACCGCAGTTTGGCCGATATGCATGCACTTTGCAGAGGCCTGGCCACTTCGGCTCATGTTGATGTTGTCGTCTTGCACTACTGGGGCATGCATTTGGGTTACATGGCTTGTTTAGGTTTGTTCAGTCTGAAGAGGTTGCTGAATGTAATGAAGAGGCGTTTTCCCACTGCCCAGGTGCTTTTCTCATCCATAACACCAAGTAGAGTATGGGACAATGCTAATGTATGTTCCGAGCCAGAAGTTGGAAGGTGTCTCCACCAGAAGCATGCTTTTTTGTTTTGTTTTTATGTCCGCTCGTGGGATGTTCTTCTGCAACAATTACCTCATTAGTTGTGGAAATGCGGAGTTTTTCCATGCAATTGGCATTTCGTTGTCGCCCATTGGTAATGCTGTTTTGTTTGCCCATCTACAGGAAGCTTTGAAGAGTTAACTTTAACAATGTGAGCACAAGAACACACAAAAACAAATAAAAGAAAAAAGGTGTTTCTCTAGAAGCACCTTTTTAAAAAATAAAAATAAATAAAAGCTCTTTTCAGAGCTGCCACTAAAAACAAACTCCCCTGCCCTGGTTGCAATTTATTCCAGCACGCAGCAAGAAATACACATCCGGGGATTTTGAGGATGGCCATAGAAATGGGACTGTGGAGGATGAGGTATTGCGCAAAAACGTTTCTGGGTGTGGTGTGTACGCTGTGTACGCTGAGGACTGTTGTACAGAACTGATACTGTTATATTGAGAGCTCTTCAATGTGATTGGTGGATGCATGTGAAACATTTTACCAGTACCCAATGATGGTGTGCTAGAAAGAAGAAAGTGGAAAGGGAAGAAGGAATATTTTTGCTTTATTGGGGCATGGCCCTCGCCATACTTCGGGAAATGCACGTGCTACATACTACCGTTTTCAGCATGCTACCCATGGGACTGGGACAGTGGGGACTATTGCAACTGAGGGTGTGGGTCAGTGGAAGGGCCTTTAATACTTTTCCCCATTACTGTTCGTACTGAGCCGGGCTGACCTGGTTGCCAGTACTTGCAAAGGCAATGTAGCACAGCAGATTTGATGCAACATCACTTACAGGGCAAACCAATGTGGCCTGCTTCTCTGTGCTAAAAAGCTACTAACAGATTGTAGAGCAGCTCTGGGGTGTGGCCTTGTAGAGCTGCTGTGGAGAACCTGCAACCGCCAACACAGGCCTACATTGTTCAAAAACATATTTCTGATGCTTGTGGTATCTGCTTAGATCACATGCTGTGCGTAGGCCGGCATTTAGTGGAAGCTGCAGAGTATTACAGTTTACGAAATTCAAAAAGGTACTTCGACATGGCGTGCCAGTAATACCATCTATAGTGTGACGTCCACTGTACCCATGATCCCTCACGCATCGAGGTCCCTCAGATTGTTTTTTTCCGCCATGCTAGACGGACACGTATAGCAGAGTTCCTTTCGGCGATAAGCCTTTGACTTTTAAACAATTACAATAGTTTTTCTTTCTATCCTTTCATCGACTGCCGAAACATCACGCTGGTGAAGAAAGAAAACTGCCCGTCGCAGACAACCACGATGGACCGTTCGGCCTTGGAAGACTGCCCAGGGCCTCGGCGAGGCAGGGGGAGGCCATTTTAGAATGCATATTCTCCCCTTCCTACACTTGGTTCACCCAGCTGCCATTTCCATAACCCATAATTATGGAAATTACACCATTTAAATTTTGCCCTAAGTGTAACCATAAATTCCCCTGGGTCGACAAACACTTAGTTTGTAATTTGTGTCTCCCAAGAGACCACGTTGAACCGTCTTGTCGAGCGTGCAGGCTCTTCAAGCCTAAGACGTTAAAGGATCGCTCCACGAAACGGTGGGTCCACTACGCCAGGCAACTCGAGGCCATGGAGGTAGAGGGAGCCTTTAGCGATGGCAGCGACGCTGTACTTTCGGACAGCGAGGGCGTCTGAGTAGCCATGTTGTGGGGACTATATCCAGCGGCGGCAGCGCTACAAAAGCACACACCACCAAGCACATAAGCCCCATTCGACAGATGAGCCGAATACTCAACAACGTTCGACACCCCGAGAAAGGTCCACCGAGTCCCGGTCCTCTGGGCAATCTCTATCAAGATTGCCACACGACCGTGTTCAACCGTCGAACGACGGCAAGGGTGTTGCTCAAAAAACCCCTTCCAAAGGCCGATCGTCCGTGGACAAAGCCTCGGCTCCCACACCTGAAGTTCGACGTTCATCGTCTGATAAAGCAGCAGGCCCCAAGAAGTCTGTGAGACACTCCACTGGGCCCCAGGGTGGGGAAAAAAATCAAGTCCTCTAAGACCCCTCATAAGGACAAAAGCCTTTTAGGGAGAAGATGCCAAAAAAGGGAATACTATCCAAGCCCATAGAGAAACCTAAGGACTCTAGACCTACACCTCCCACTGATCAGGACTTAGGTATTTCTCCTCAGTCTATTGTGATCCCAAGTTCAAAGGAATGGTCTTGGCAAGATATTGATAGGGTTATGCGAAGAATGACCTTCATGGCTAATTTTTATGCTAAAAACCCGGTTTACTTTCAAAGTTTACACTCCACTCCTGCCACCTAATCCCCTTCCGGTTCTCAAGCTTCTGTCTTACCCACTCAACCCCCTTCTAAGAGGTCTCACTCTAATGTCCACTTACAAAGTGCGGTTATAGACCTATATGACCCCAAATTAGAACCAGAAGACCAGGAGGATCTCTTTTGTGGACACATCTGACCCTCAATTTAATAAAGAGGATACAGATGAACTTTATTATGGGGATGATGAGGACCCAGAGGCAGACCAGGAGGCTAACATGTACTCCATAGATTTCCTATCTTAATCAGGACACTTCAGTCGTCGATACCCCTGTCGATAATCGACTCCTACTCAATGAAGTCTTAGCCAAAGTGGCGGAACACTTCCAAATTGACACGCAGGAGGTACAGGAGGATAGAGACTTCGCTGAACAAATACTGGGGTACAAAAAGACAGTAGGTCAGTTTATCCCACTACTAAAATCGGTCCAACGCAGAATGCAGCCTTCCTTGGAAGCACTCAATCTCACACGGCCCGGTAACTTGCGTGTGGATAAACTATTCAGGCCTGCACCATCGGACCCCATATATATAGGAGGCCAATTGAAACCAGACTCATTGGTCGTTACCACAACAAGAAAGGGAACAGGCACACCCCTTGCTTCCTCCGAGGCACCACCGGATAAGGAAAGCAAAAACAAAAAAATGTATGCCATGGGCAGAAAGGTTGCTTCATCTGCAGCCTATCAAACTAGAATAGCCAACAACGCAACACTTCAGGGAAGTTATAATTGCCATAAGTGGGAGGAAATTTCTGCGTTACTTTCATCCACCCCAGAGCCACTTAAATCTCAACTGGCTCAAGTGGTAGCAATCGGAAGGGCCATATCTACCTGTCTTCTCAAATCAAATTTCAATGCAGCTGACCATGCCGGAAGAGTCATTGCAGGGGGGGCTATTATATAAAGGCATGCATGGCTTTGCCAGTCAGGCTTTAGGCCAGAAACACAAGCCACTCTAATAAACATGCCAGTGGAACCTAATGTGCTCTTTGGCAAGGCGGTGAAAGATGCACTTAAGACCGCAAAGGATGAGTATGACACTCTAAAATCTTTAGGTCCGCTCACAAACAAACCTATTGGTCAAAGGGGTAACAATAATTTTTGCCGTTTTCTGGGCCAAAATTCACAAAGAGGATCTGGCTACAATCAAGGCCAAGGTTCCTATGGGAATAATCAAAGACCAGCCTTCCAAGGCTATCCCTGAGGACAACACAGAGGTTGTGGTGTTCCGGGCAGAGGCCCAGCTCGAGGTGGCACCCCACCTCAGATTAAGTGACATTCTGCTCCAGGTACCCTCCCATGCATGTCCAGCAGGACGCATTTCCAACTTCACCCACGCATGGGAGGGTATCACCTCAGACAGATGGGTGCTGTCCATGGTAGCAGGGGGCTACTGCATAGAACTACTTCAGCGTCCTCACGACCACCCCCCACGACAGTAAATCCACTCAGAAGAACATCAGCGGATCCTTCTAGAAGAAATAACAACGCTTCTATTAAAGGACGCCATAGAAGTGGTCCCAACCAACCAGGTAAACAAGGGTATTCAACTTACTTCCTTGTGCCAAAGAAAATATGTCAAGCCACAAAAGTTCTGCATCCCTACGCTACAAGAGGTAATCCCGCTACTAAAAAAGGGGATTTCATGGCAACGCTGGATATGAAAGATGCCTATTTTCATATTTCAATGTTCCCAGCGCACAGAAGATTCTTGCGTTTCAAGATAGCGAACAAGCACTACCATTTCAAAGTGCTGCCCTTTCGAATAGGTTCGGCTTCAAGGGTATTCACAAAGGTACTGGTGGTAGTGGCAGCGCACCTACGCAGGGGAGCAATCCCGGTGTACCCTTACCTGTACGACTGGATCATAACGGGGGAATCACCTAATTTGCAGACAAAACATCCAAACATCGATCAACCTCCTCTTTCAATTGGGCTTCTCAATCAAGGAGAAAAAAATCAAGCCTAGTGCCAAGCATTTCCAAACAGTTCCTCGGAGCTATCCTAAACACAAATGAGGGATTGTTCTTTCCTTCAGAGGAAAGACTAAAAATGTTACTGCAAATACCACATTATCAGGCTGGCCGCCAGATAAAGGTGCGCAAAGCAATGTGTTTAATAGGCATGATGGCATCTTGCATATACCTGGTTGCATGTGCCTGCGCATGCATCACATACAGGAGTGGTTGGCGAAACAGTGGTCTCAGGCAAGCGGTCAATGGGACGATCTAGTGGTTGTTTCGCCAACA
This sequence comes from Ambystoma mexicanum, assembly GCF_040938575.1. NCBI lineage: Eukaryota > Metazoa > Chordata > Amphibia > Caudata > Ambystomatidae > Ambystoma > Ambystoma mexicanum. The sequence continues at coordinate 361,009,985 of NC_090925.1, forward strand.
CTTGTACAAAATCTTCGCTGATGGACGAGAGAACCTAACGAGAGGGGAAACCCTTCTACGACCCACAGATACAGGCAGTGGTCACAACGGACGCCTCATTGGCAGGGTCGGGGTCTCACTACCTTCACCACACAGCTCAGGGTCTGTGGTCTCATACTGCAGCTCAGAACCACATCAATGTGCTGGAACCTGGCAGTATTCAAGGCCCTTCAGGCATTCAAACCCCATTTAATAAACCTGTTGGTGCAGATCCTAACAGACAGCACCACAGCAATGTTTTATATCAACAAATGGGGGTACACGTTCTCCAAATCTATCCAGACTTGCACAGAAAATCTGGAAATGGGCACTCGGACGGAAAATGTTCCTGTCATCACAACTTGTTCCAGGGGAAATCCACACCCTAGCAGACTCGTTAAGCAGAGATCCCCTACCAGAGGAACACAGGTGGCGTCTACACGAAGAAGTCGTAGAACACCTTCTCTCAATGGGGTTTTCCAACTTTAGACTTATTCGCCACAAGTGAAAATCGGCAATGCCCAGACTTCGTGTTCAGGTTCCTCCAGCCAGACTCCAAGGGGAACGCCCTATGGAAGGACTAGTTGGGGAAATTTGCTTACGTTTTTCCTCCAACTCCTCATGAGGAAGGTGGTGAACAAGTTCCACAAGGAACCAATGACGCTCATCCTAGTTGCTCCTATGTGGGAAAGACAACCGTGGTATCCACATCTGCGCAAGCTGGCGAGGTGCGATTCCATGAAGCTCCTGTGCCAGTACAACCTACTCACCCAGCACAAGGGACTCACAATGCACCCACAACCACACTAAAACTTGGCAGCATGGCTCCTGAAGTGTATCTCAATCTACCGCAAAGATGCATGGATGTCTTGAAAGAATCAAAAAAAAAAACACTGGGCACCGTTATTATGACAAATGGAGACGATTTGTAATCTAGTGCCAGACTAAACAGATCAACCCCATAGATTGTACTCCATCTAACATTCTAACCTATGTGCCCCACTTGCTAGATGCAGGGTTAGTATTCAACTCCCTAAAAGTCCACCTGGCGGTATTGTCAGCCTACACCACTTCCCATAATAAGGTCTGATGGTGGAAGGTACCGGTCATCAAAGCATTTATGGAAGGGGTAAAGAGACTCTACCCTCCAATTTCTAACCCACCGCCAGGTTGGGACCTCAATGTGGTACTCGCTAAGCTCATAGGACCCCCATTCGAGCCTATGCACAAGTCTAGTCTCAAACACCTGACTTATAAAACTGCCTTCTTAGTAGCCATCACTTAGAAGAAGGGTTAGTGAAATCCAAGCATTGTCAGTTTAGGATCCTTTCTTTACTATACATAAGGACAAACCGGTTTTATGTACTCACCCTAGGTTCACCCCTAAATTCATCTCAATTTTTGATATTGATATTTCATTTCTAGCGTGCTCGTACACAAGGGTTTCAGAGCGCGACAAGGCAAGGGAGGAGAACGGGAGAACAAAACGGCAATCTTACTAGGCCCAGTGACATTGAGAACGCACAAGTGCATGGGAAAGGGGGAGGGGAAAAGTGCATGGAAGGGGGGAGAAGTGGAAAGTGCGAAGCAGAGGAGAAACAGATAAATAACAATAAATAAATAATAAAGGCAACAAACAGTAATAGTGCAGCCAGCAATTTGCAAGTGCTAGGTTTAAAGCAGCAGACAGGGTAGGTCTGATAAGTGCAGGAAGAAAAAAGGGGGGGCTGTAATGGGTACAGTTACAGACCCCAGTGCAAGGGGTGGCCCGGAGACAGCACGGGAGGGTGGCAGGGTGAGCAGTTACCTGGGTCCGGAGGACAGAGGTTGGCCAGGTGCATGGTGCCAAGAGAGAACAGATCAGCAGGAGGGGGGGGAGCGAAGGCAGAAGAAAAGAGGAAGGTCTTGAGGTGCTTCCAGAACCAGAGATGGTTCTCCTCAACTTTTAGTGGCAGGGAGGCTGTTCCAGAGGGATGCCCCACCCGAAGACAGAGATCTACCCCCAGCTTTATTTAAAAAAAAAACTGACCCCGAGGGAGTTGGAGGTAGAGGGGCAAAGAGCTCGAGAGGGGAGGTATTTGCGGAGGGATAGTTGAAGGTATTTTGGACCCAGGCCCAGAAAGCCTTGTGGACAATGCAGAGGGTTTTGAATTTAATCCTTGCATCCACTGGGAGCCAATGGAGAGATTTCAGAGCTGGAGAGATAGGATCCCAGGGCTTGAGGCCAAGGACAAGTCTCGCATTCCTGTTCTGGATTAGTTGCAGAGGGCTGAGAGTAGAGGCTGGTAGATTTCGAAAGAGGCTGTTAAAATAGTCCAAGCTAGAGAGAACCGGAGCTTGGGATACCATGAGATTCTGGGGGAAGGAGAGGAAAGGCGGAGTACCTCTGAGGAGGTGCAGTAGGAAATTTGGCTGCTTAGAGACCCCAGAGATGTGGGCGGAGAAGGAAAGAGTTAAATTTCATGTAAACCAGTTTATTGAGCTACCAGCTTTCTTCCGGGAGCCCAAAAGCTCTGCTGAGGTAAAACTAGATGTGAGGAGAGCGGTCCTCAACTACGTAGACAAGACCAGACCGCTAAGAAAAACAGATCAACTGTTTGTCTCCATAGCGCCAGGCAGAGAAGGTGACGGCATCTCGAAGAATGCCATCTCTAGGTGGGTAGTCGGATGTATCCAACTGTGCTATTCCCTATCAGATAAGACACTGCCTCTTACGCCAAAGGCCCACTCCACAAGAGGTACTGGAGCCACTCTGGCTTTCATTGCAAATGTCCCCTTAGACAGTATTTGCAAAGCAGCTACCTGGAGTTCAATACACACTTTCACTCAGCACTACTGCATTGACACTCATTCCAAGACAGATACACAGGTGGGACAAGCAGTTCTAAGACATCTGTTTGCCCATGAACCTTGTCACATCCCACAACCTTCTTCTAACACTGCTCGCTAATCTATGCACAGCATGTGATCTAGGCAGATTCCACAAGCCTCAGAAGGGATACATTACTCACTGCAATCGTATTTCTGATGCTTGTATCTGCTTAGATTCACAAGCGACCCACCCTTCCTCCCCTCGGAGAGAAGGCGCATGGATGCATATGAGCTTGTCTGATGCGTATCTGCTTGTATACAACTGTACTCCTGCTACACTGCATGTCAGAAAAATAACAATCTGAGGGACCTCGACGTGTGAGGGATCATGGGTACACTGGACGTCACACTAGGGATAGCATTACTGGCACGCCCTGTCGACATCCCTTTTCGAGTTTCGAAAACAACTTTAATACTCCGCAGCTTCCACTAGATGTCGGCCTATGCACAGCATGTGATCTAAGCAGATAGAAGCATCAGAAATAGGGTTCTCTGAAAGTCCTCCTTAATGGGGGAGAGGGGTAAGTAGAGGTAACAGTAGAAACAGCATAACTATTGTGAATGTACTAACTGTTGGCCACCAAGAGCGTATGGGGAGGGGTGATATACAGGTGGGATTCCCACTTTGTCTATTTCCAAACTCTGAGACCCTAATACCCATATTTCTTTGCCTCACTATCAACCAATGCATACTTTGGGGAAAAGGGGACATTTAGCTCCGTCCCACCAAACCTCTTTTAAATAACAGTCCACTGGTCTCAAGTTGATGTGAGTCTTAGTTGGCCCTGGGCACAGATTTCTCAGGGATGGGTTTTAGCAGGTCTTTGGCCGTCTGTGTCCCAAAAAATGTCTGTTTCGCCATTGGGGATATTTGGGAGTTTTGCTGATCAAAGCAGTTTTCTGCTTCAAGGTGGGGTTCTAGATTCCAATTGCGCCACCTTCTCGCTCATTTTGCCAACTTACTTTCCAACCTTGATACAGATGTCTCACTGCGCCCAAGTGCAGCCAACACCAGATCCCATGGGGGTGAAGTGAGTTGAGACTCTGAACAGACCCGTCTACCACGAGGAGCAAAGAAGTTGGCATCCAATCCTTTATTCTTTTTCTTAGCCTTCCCAGATGCCGTTCGGACCCTCTCTCCGACCAAGTTAGAAGGCACACAAAATTGGAGATATGTGTAGATCCCAGCCTTTCAAGGGGATAAACAATTCTTTAAAAGTCCCCCGTTGTTACTCATTGCCTCTGTTTGTACTTTTAATTGGGGCATACCGGTACCCCTGGACCCTGGAAAACTGCATTGGTTTGTGGCACCTGTTCCATACAATGTTGAGCACAAGTGCCCTCACCAAAAGTGTCGGCTTCCCTTGCAGCTTCCTCGTGCATGTTAAAACAAGGGCTTCTGCTCACAACAAAGATGGCCGATATCTCCCCATGTCACCTGGAACAGCGAGCAAATCGAAGGTAGGCCGGGGGAGGAAGGGAGTGGGTACCCAGACTTCCCCCACTTAGCTCCGTGAGCCAGTTCACCTTCTCACTTCTTGATCCTCCTCTGCCGCCAGCCTCCTCGCTCCCCTCTCCAGGCCCCGGGACCCAGATCACATTCGCTCTGGCCATGGAGGCACAGACCTCCTGCAAGGCTCAGCACCATCGGCGAAAGGCGTTCCATAAATTCAATAAAATGAAAATGAAATGAAGTCTATCCGCTCTCTATCCTGTTGGCAGAGCACCAGCTCTCAACGCTTCTGCATGCAATTCCACCCGTCGAATCTCGGGGACTGGTGCAATCGCTGCCGAGCTCTGATCGCTCGGCTCCCTCGCACCCAGCCGGCAATCCCTCGCCTCGGCTGTGCGCACGGGGACACCGATATGCCTTTGGCGTCCAAAGCAGTTCCTGCCGCTCACTCCCTGGTAGTGTATTATTCGCTCAAATCATTTGACATATTTATCATGCATGTTGGCACTTGATCGCGGAACCCCTCAGATATTCAACCATTTTCTTTCTGCGATTGTCCACAGCCCCCGAATTCTTGTATTTTTAAATTCTTACAATGCAGTCCAATGGGGATACTTTCGTATCGCTCTAGCTTTTAACAGGGTTTTTTCAGTTACTTTTAGGTGCGCCTATAGATCGGCTGGGGACAGCAGGTACATTTTTACAGTTTTTGCAATACTTTTGGTGTGCTCATTCACGTTTACCACATATGGCTACTAAATGTGGCTAGTGCCCTAAAATGGCTGTGCCACAAGTAGGTTTGGACTTGCTTCCAACTCAGATTTTGGACCTCTGCAGCTATTCTTCAGATCTGCATTAGAGCCAAGAATCCCTCAAAGAAGAGCAGCCAGCTGAAGATCTGAAGATTACTTCTGAAGTGACCCAGCATCGCTTCCTGTGTCCGGCCTCACGAAGCCCTGTTCCTATGCTTGATCTCTGAATATCCCAAGCGGTGCTTCTCAATGTCTTCTCAAGGATCCAGCTTTTCAGAAGTTTTCCTGGACTGCCTAGTGGACTGAACAGCTCTCTCGTGGGTTACCTCGCCAGAACCATTGAAGCCCAGATATTTAGTAGACAGCTTGTGCCACAATATGCCTTCTGCTGAATTTCAGCTTCCCACCATCAAGGGAACCTGTCCTGGAGCAGCTGCTGTGACCGCAACTGGAAGGATGCCTGTCTTTGCTGGAACACGCCTTCCTCCAACCTTAGTGTCCCAAGGAGGCCTGCATCGTTGGATTCTGCATTTCTTTTCCGGACCATTATTGCATTTCCATTCAGCATCAAGAACCCTCGAACCCGTAATTCTTGGACACTTTTTCACTGGTGCCAACAGCAGATGATTGAGCCCCCATCGATCTTCAGATGATCCACATATGGGACAATCTGAGTCGCTGTGTTAAATAAGCATTAGCATGCCTGTTCTCCCCCAGCCCCCTCCATAGGATAACATTGAGACAGCATTGAGTAGGCTGCTGGTCACGTGACCAGGCCCTGTCACTCAGTTGCTCCGCCCACCACATATTTCATCAGTCAACCTTGGGCGTCCTGATCGCCGGCGTCCTCATCCGTCCTGGGCAAAGGATGGGCGAAGTTGAGGACCACACCTGTTGTGCCTGATGGGGCCAAAGGCCAGACCTGCTATCCTGCATTTTACCTGCAAATTACTACTGCTACCTAACAAATGATATCACCATGTATATCCTCCCTCCACACCCCATTCCCACTCACTAGTGTCCAAATGGCCAAGTGCCCTAGGAAGCCCCGGCAAGCTACCCTAGCAAACCTAATCAATATCGCCCTTGCCCCCATCCAACACGCCCACACCCTCTTGTGTTGATCAGTGCTCGCTCAGCAGTTGCTCACACTGCAAAGATCGCTGACCTCATCTTGTACAACAACCTTGATGCCCTTTTCATCACTGAAACATGGTTTACCCCTTCCTCCCCACATGTTTTCGACATCCTCCTACACCAAGGCTACTGCATCCAACATGCCGGCCAGGTAGGGCAGGAGGCAGAATGGCAATCCTTCACAGGAGCGATTTGTCATGCGCCATCACCCCTGCTCCAGAACAAGCTAATTTGTATCACTCGCCTGCCGGTTCCCTCTATCACACAAGGAATCCATCACCTTCCACCTCATCTACAGACCACCTCACAGGAGCGACTTTCATTGCAGACATCCAACGTACTCTCCTCTGCCAAATTAGCACACTCCAATAATGTCTCTGATTTTAATGTCCCTGAGTCACAGGTTGGCAACCACTCAAAGCAGGCTTTTTGCATTAACTTCGTCCATGGAACTTAAGCAAATGGTGCAACACCCTAGATTTAGTCTTCACATCCTCCGCCCACATCACCTGTGCAGACCCTATGCCACTTGACTGGTCTGACCACGTTGCCATTCCATTATCAGTCACTCACTCGCCTAAGGCCCACAGAGTTCAGTCTAAACGCTCCCTCACTCGGCGCCGCTCATTCACAACCTTCCCACTCAATGAGCTAGAAGCAAACGTAGACTTCCCCACGACAGGGAATGCCTTGGGCCTCCTGGAGTTATTCAACAACTTGACTATGAAACTGGTGGGCTGTCATGCCCCCCTAAAATCCAGCCGGGCTGAGACCAAACAACCCCCCCCTGTGATCCCCCCATGGTACACACCCGATCCAGCCTCCAATAAATGCTCAATCGGAGCCCTAGAGAAAGGGGTGGCACAAAAACTATAACCTGGAAGACCTCACAACCTCAAATTTCTCAGAAAGAATCAACAAACTTTTTTATTAAAAAAAAATAGACCCATTCCAAGAGACCGTCGAAACAATCTTTCACAGCATTAGCGTCGCTTGCACCCTGCAATTTACACTGCTCATCTGGGCCGAATTCTCTCCTCTTTCCCAGGTCTCCTAAAAATGATTGCCTCCCTCAAACCGACTTCCCAAACTCCATCATTAAACAATTGGTGTGCCCAGCGCTCAATGCGCTCCTCAGCATTATCAATGCCTCCCTCACTGACAGGTAATTCCCGGACATCCTCAAGACTGGTGTCCTGCAATCTTTAATTTTTTTATTTATTTTTATTTTTTAAACACATTCAACCAATAGCACTATTAGATCCTCTGGGTAAAGTATTTACCTCTCGTGTTCCAGAAACCTGTAAACTGGGCAAAAGAAAAGGGAAGACTAGATAATAGACAGGTTTTACTAAAAATGCGGTGACGAACATCAATCTGCTAATGTTAAATCTTCTGAAACTAGAAGCAATCGGAGAAAAGACAACGACATTAGCTATATTTGTCGATCTTGAACTGGCTTTTGATTCAATTAATAGATCCAAATTATGGAACAAATTAACAGCCTGGGACTGCCCCAATGACATCCTACAACCAATTCTTGTATTATATACCAATACATCTATTAAGGTGCGAACTTCACAAAGAGGACATCTGACTGCCAGAATATTGACCAAGTGGATTAGAGCAAGGATGCCCACTTGTAGCAACATTATTTAGCCTATATATCAGACTTGCCCGAACATCAAATCACAATTGTAACAAACCCTCCTAGATTAAATCAAACAAAAGTCATGCATATTATATACGCTAATGACCTAGTATGCTTTGAGAAAACAAAAGTAGGATTTCAGGGGACCATAAATAATTTTATGGACTATGCAAAGAAATATTACCTTAAAATCAATGGGAAAAAACAAAAATGATGTCGCTAACACAGAAATATAATTCAATGTCCTTTTTTTTGGATGGTAATCAACTAGAAACAGTGATAAATCTAAAATACTTGGTTTGTTAGTAAATCGATCCGAAACTGAAAAACAGTGGGTGGAAAAAACCAAGGAAAAAGCCATAATGCTTACCATGACAAGGCAAGATGTTAGACGGCAAATACGGGACATACTCACTGCAACCAGTAATAACATTTCGAGGGGATTGGGTCCTCCGACGTTTTCCATATCTATGACATGTAATCACCACAGCTGTGCTGCTTCGGAAACTTTTTTCGGCGTCTGCGTCGATGCGCCGTCGTCGAGGGCCTCCTCCGACGTCATCCGATGTGATAAGTAGGACGCACGACGCCCGTAGCCTCAGTTCCGTTTTTTCTGCGAACGTGTTGCTTCGTGAATCTTGGTTAACGCCTGGACTCTTTGGAGTTCTGTTCTTCTCGGTTCTTCGAACCTGTTCGTTTTGTGAAAATCCTTCGTGTGAAGATGTCTTCTACTTTGTCTTCGACCCCGCGTCCGGGTTTCAAGAAGTGCGGGGAGTGTGGGTCCAAGATGTCGGTGATGGACTCGCACGACGCCTGCCTCTGGTGCCTCGGGGAGGCCCACGACACGGATGACTGTATCGACTGCCAGTCGCTCACGTCCAAAGCCTTACGCGAACGTAAGAAGAAGTTGTCGGGTATCCAAGCCCAGGAAGTCGAAGTCTGCGGGGCTTTCGACGGATGATTCGAGGGGTGACTCTCCGCGTCATCGTCGGAAGTCTCGTGGGTCTCCTTCTAGGGGTCGGTCTCGCCACTCCTCAGCCTCTTCGAGGCGTTCTCGGAAGCGCTGACACCGGTCGTCTTCCAGGTCCTCTTCGGAGGACTCTGCCCAGCACGTCGCTTACCCCACCAGCCGTGCGACGCCGGAGGAATGGGCTTCCTTCGGGAAGAAAATGCTGGCGATTCTTGAGTCGCAGGGTACTAAGCCGTCCGCGCCCCCGAGTGGGGTCGGTCGTGAGAGGTTGAGAGACACCGCTCGCAAGAGTGGTCGGCACGAGTCACGGGAGAGGTCCCGTTCGGACAAGGAGACTCGTTCTCGACGTACCCGTTCCAGGTCCCGGTCCTCGACGCGTTCGAGACCGTGTGCACCTGTGAGGTCTTCGAGGAAGACTTCGACGTCTGGGGCGTCGAGGGCGTCGACAGGCTTTCTCGAGGCTCCGGCTCCGAGGAAGTCGTCGAAGCCGTCGACGCTCAGGTCGTCGAGGGACACGCTCGGGGCTCCGGCCTCGAGGGCTGTCGACGCCGCCGATGCTGGAGGCGCTGCGTCTGACGTCGACGCCGATTTCCTCGACGCCAATCCTCTCGGCGCCGGTTCTCTCGACGCCGGCGCCGATTCGCTCGATGCCATCGACGCCTTTTGTGTCGGAGGTACCCCGTGGCACGGGAGAACCCCCTAGGAAGGCTCTGGTTAAGAGCAAGCACTCTCGGGTGCCTTCTTTTCGCCACCTGGACTATATTTCAGAGGCGGATGAGGATTCGGATCGCCTGGTTCCTAGTCAGGTTCCAGATGAAATTGTCTCAGGCCATAGTCAGTTTGACGATTTGAGACAGTCACTGCATGATGCCAGTGGACTGGACACCTCTCCGGAGGTGGAGTTTTGTAGGCCTGAGCCTGGCTCTCATGCCGATTCCTCGTACCGGCGCCTTATGGCTAGGGTTTCTGAGTACTTGGGATGGTCTGCTCTCCCAGGGGAGTTTGTGCAGGATGATCTGACGGACATCCTTGATGTTGGTCCCCCAACTGATCCGGTACTGCCGTTTCATATGGCTTTATAGAGAAGGGTGGCGGCGGCTTGGACTGCTCCGGAGAGTGTCCCGGCGGTGGGCAGATCCTTGTCGCGAAAATACCGTCCAGCCAGTAGCGACCCCTGCTACTTGACCAGGCACCCCACTCCGGAGAGTTTGGTGGTGCAGGCGGCCACGGCCCCGGCAAAGCAGGCGTCGTACCCTACCATCCCTCCTGATAGGGACGACAAACGTTTTCATGGCTGGGCGAAGAAAGTGTTTTCTTCTCGTGGTATGGCGCTTCAGGCGGCCAACTCCATTTGTGCCTTGCCTCGTTTCACACACACTCTGTGGAACTGTGTTGCGTTAGCGGCTGAACATATTCCCGAAGGGGACGAACGGGATGGTTACCTTGCTATGGTCCAGGATGGTAAGGATGCCATGTGTGAGTCCGTTCAGTCGGGTTTGGACTTAGCTGAATGCGTCAGTAGGTCCATGGCGGCGAGCACCGTGATACGCAGGTTTGCGTGGTTGCGGAAGTCGGGGTTTGCTCCTGATGTGCAGTCTCGGCTCCTCAACATGCCCTTTGACGGTGAACACCTTTTTGGCAGCAAGGCTGACGAGAGCCTTGAGAGGTTGCAGACCTCGAAAGCTGCAGCGAAGTCGTTGGGCGCTGCAGTTCGACAACCTCTGCCTTTTCGTCCTAGGGGACAGCAGTGGAGGGGTGGTTCCTTTCGCTATTACTCGTCCTTCAGTAAAGCGAGAGGAGCTGGCAGTCAAAGAGGCCAACGCAGGGGTACCAGAGGTGGACGACAGGGTACCCGTGGTGCCAAGGCCGCTCGGGCAGTTGCCTCTTTGCCCTCAGGTAACGCCACAGCCGCTCCCATTCAGTCATGAGGCCTTGTCCCATGGTTCGCCGGTTGGGGGAAGGCTGGCGCAGCATCTTGTAGAGTGGCAAGCCATTACTTCAGATGTGTGGGTTCTGAGATCGTAACCCACGGCTACTGTCTTCCCTTTCGGCACAGGCCTCGCGACAATCCACCGGGGAACCTCTCTTTGCAGAGTCCGGATCTGCTCCTTGCACAGGAAATTCAAGCCCTGCTGGAGAAAGGCGCCATAGAACTGGTGCCTGTAGCGGAGAGGAACAAGGGATGGTATTCCCCTTATTTTTTGATTTCGAAGAAAGACGGGGGATTGAGACCCATCATGGACTTGCGCGGTTTGAACAAACTCCTCAGGAAGGACAAGTTCAAGATGGTTACTCTCTCTCAAGTCCTCCAGGCCCTTCAGCTTCAGGACTGGTTGATGTCACTCGACCTCAAGGAACCTTACTTCCATGTGCCGATCCATCCCAAGCACAAGAAGTACCTGAGGTTCGCGGTTGGCGACGCGCACTTTCAGTTTCGGGTCCTGCTGTTCAGATTGACCTCCGCCCCGAGGGTTTTCACCAAGCTCATGGTGGTGGTGGCAGCGCATCTCAGGCAAGGGGGGGATTCACGTCTACCCCTACCTGGACGATTGGTTGATCAGGGGGAGCTCTCCCGAGCAAGTCCTGGATCATCTGTCCGTCACCTGCCACTCCCTTCACAGGCTGGGCTTCTCCCTCAATTTAAAGAAGTCCCATTTGACGCCAACACAGCGGCTCCAGTACATCGGAGCAGTGCTCGACACTTCCCTGGGGCAGTGTTTTCCTCCCCAGGTGAGGGCTCTTCACATTCAGCAGATGGTGCACAAGTTTCAGCATGCCCAGACGCTCCCAGCCTTCGAGTTCTTGAGGTTGCTCGGCCTCATGGCATCCTGCATTCTTCTGGTGCCAGAGGCTCGCCTGCGGATGAGATCTTTGCAGTGGGCGCTCAAGACGCTATGGTCGCAGTCCTCCGGCAGGATGTCGGACCCGGTTCAGGTGCTGCCCTCGGTCGCCCGGGACCTTCTGTGGTGGGCCGTCGAAGGCAACTTGATGAAGGGGGCTCCATTTTGGCTTCCCTGGCCGGAGGTGACGATTGTGACGGATGCATCCCTCACGGGTTGGGGAGCTCATGCCAACGGGCTGACAGTCAGCGGTCGTTGGTCTCCGTCGGAGTCCAGACTCCATAACAATCTGTTGGAGCTGAGGGCCGTCAGGCTAGCCCTGAAGGCTTTTCTGCCGACTGTGCGAGGAAAGAGTGTCCTGATCCTGACGGACAACACAGTGGCCATGCACTACCTCAACAAAAAGGGGGGGGGGGGTGGGCAGGGTCACTTCCTCTGTGCAGGGAGGCGATGCAGCTCGAGTTCTGGGCCATCCAGCAGGAAGTTTCGATCTCAGCAGTTCATCTGGCCGGAGACGAAAACGTGACGGCGGACGCTCTGAGCAGGCAGAGCACGATCTCTCACGAGTGGGTGTTGGCTCAGGAGATTCTCCTGGAGATCTTTGCCCTTTGGGGGGCCCCTCAAGTGGATCTCTTCGCCTCCAGTGTCAGCCGGAAGTGCGAAAGGTTTTGCTCGTGGGAATTTCCTCCAAAAGGAGCCTTAGGAGACGCGTTCGTGGTGGAGTGGCCATTCCCGCTGCTGTACGCGTTTCCTCCAGTCCCCGTCATCCCGCAAGTGCTGCGGAGGTTACGGAAGTTCGGTTCCCGGATGATCCTCATTGCTCCGGTGTGGGCTTGGAGGATGTGGTACCCGGACCTTCTCGACTTGTCCATCTGCCCTCCGCGTCGTCTTCCCTACCGAGACGATCTGCTCTCACGGGAGGGGGGTCAGGTTCTCCATCCAGAGGTCAGATCCCTCAACCTTCACGCTTGGCTTCTGAAAGGTTGAGGTATAGGGATTGGGACCTCCCTGAAGACGTGATGGAGGTGTTGCTTTCGGGCCGAAGGCCAGCAACGAAGTCTCTGTACCGTTGGCGTAAGTTCTGCGACTGGTGCGGAGTTCAGAATGTGGATCCTTTTGCATGTGACATCCCCATGGTTCTGTCCTTTTTACTTTCTTTGGCCCACAGGGGCTTGCAAGTGGGTACCATTAAAAGTTACCTGGCGGCGCTGTCCATCTTTAAGCGCTCGTCTGAAGAGTGTTCTTACTTTAAAATCCCTTAAATTTCACAGTTTCTGAAAGGGCTCACTAATGTGTTCCCTCCGTCACCTTTCCTGGTGCCCGGTTGGGATTTGAACCTTGTTCTTAAGTTTCTTGTGGGTGCTCCGTTTGAGCCTTTACATTCTTGCCCTTTGAGGCTGTTAACTCTGAAAACTGTGTTTTTAGTTGCGGTTACTTCCGCTCGCAGAGTGAGTGAGTTACAGGCACTTTCAGTTAATCCACCCTTCACTGTATTTCACAAGGACAGGGTTGTCCTTAGAGTTCGTCCTTCTTTTCTTCCGAAGGTAGTGACGGAATTTCATTTGGCCCAGAAGGTTGTTCTTCCGGCATTCTATCCTCCTCCGCATCCTGGTAAGGAAGAGGAGAGGCTCCATAGGCTTGATCCTAGGAGAGCTTTAAGCTTTTATGTTTCACGCATGTCCCGGGTCAGAGTGGACGATCAACTCTTTATTGGTTACGCTGGAAAGCGTTTGGGGCAAGCTGTGACGAAACAGACTTTGTCTCGCTGGATTATTTTGGCCATCTCGGAGTGCTACCGCTTGGCGGGTAAGGACCCACCGGCTGGCTTGCGGGCCCATTCTACCAGGGGTATGGCTGTGTCTACTGCCCTGCAGAGGGGTGTTCCTATTCGCAACATCTGTGATGCAGCCACCTGGGCTTCAGTACATACATTTGTACGTCACTATTCCCTCGATTCCATCCGAGCACAGGATCTGGCCTTTGGCAAAGCGGTCCTTTGCTCTGCTATTTGATTGGCTATTCTAAATTTTGATTCTAAATTCTTTCCCTCCTCCTTGCTCTGGTACTGCTTTGAGAGTCTGTCATAGATATGGAATACGTCGGAGGACCCAATCCCCTCGAAGAACAAGTTACTTTCTTACCTGGTAACGTTCTTTCGATGGGATGGTCCGACGACGTATTCCATATCGCTCCCGCCCTGCCTTCCCCGCTGCAGAATTTCTTTTGCGATTGCAGCTTACGTTCCGCAAGGCTTTGTGTCTGACTGGCAGTTCACTAGTGTCACACGTTCTGGGGGAAAAAACTACAACTGAGGCTACGGGCGTCGTGCGTCCTACTTATCACATCGGATGACGTCGGACGTCGGAGGAGGCCCTCGACGACGGCGCATCGACGTCATCGACGCAGGACGCAGACGCCTAAAAATGTTTCCGAAGCAGCACAGCTGTGGTGATTACATGTCAGATATGGAATACGTCGTCGGACCATCCCATCGAAAGAACGTTACCAGGTAAGAAAGTAACTTGTTCTTTACACACAACAAGTAATGGCAATTTTAACATATGGAGCTACAACTTTAATGCACCGCAAGTTCTCTGGAATAAGCTAGAGGGAACAATATGGCGTAAAATCCTCACATTACCTCCCTCTTTTCCAGTGCCTCGAATACGCCATGAATTGGGCCTACAATCCCTCAAAGCTGTTATAAATTGGAATTCCCTTACGCTGTTCAGAAAAACTAAAATAATGGAAAAATACCAGCGATAGACATCTTACGAGATAGAAATCTTGCAACAAATGCAACTGTACTGAAACAATGGAAACAAGCTGGCAATAAACTCCTAGAACGAGATGATATACAACTTGAAATGCTGATGAATCGGTCACAGAAAGCTAAATTGGCACTCCAAAGAAATGATTGGATTAAAACAATGACACTAAATGCAACATATAAATTCTCCTTAACAAACAATATTGACGCAAGACCACTTCATCTGCCGGGGTATCAATATATTCCTTTTACACATGATTTCCTTGGTGTGCCATAGGTTAAATCTAAAGCGCATAAAGTCTACACGATGCTGTTATTGCATATTTCTTCATTGTAAAAAGATTTTAACTAAAATTTGTTTACATCATGTATTGCTCCCTAGTCTTGATCCAGTCGCACTCCCATGGTTTTTCTTTTTGCCTTCTCTGGATTAGTTGTTAAAAGGTTGATTCTAATATCTGCAACATGTAAGACTTTCTGTACCTTCAATCTCCAAGCTCAACAAAGTAGTCATTCGATGTTTGTAAATAATTCGATAATGTGAACAATCCATTTTTGCCATCTGCCATTACACATTTACGAAATAATGAAAAGTTCCATTTATATATTGCGTGAAGTGATATCAAGCCCAATTCATCTTACTAAAGCGATTGAGTCAGACATAGGTAAATGCAAGGCTTTTTTCCAATACATGCCTTCAATTGTTGACCAATATATGTAGGGCTTCCACCCCTTGGTTTCCGCTCCATATAATAAAATAGGTGTTACTTTTTGTTTATAATATATCATCATTGGCCCAATCCAGAATTTTCAATATTTGGCACTAATTCGGGCTTGCAAGGTAGCTGTAGGTATCTTGCTTTTTATATTTTCATCATACGGCTTGTCAGCTGGACGGTTTTTCACATTAACTCCAAGATATGTATAACTTGCCACTACTTGGAGATTCACATCCGGTAGTTGCTAAGAGCCATATCTGGTTTGTTGTTTTAGATTTACAAATTGAACCATTTGAGTTTTTGTTGTGTTATTGTAATAGGATTGTTCTGTGCTTACTTATCTAAAGCTTTCATTAACATTCTCAAACCTTTTGGAGTTTTTGAAATGAGAATACAATGGCCATTTTATTGGTAATCCATTTAGCCTCGGTGAATCGGTCACCAAGCCATCAAAGCATGTACTCATGTCGGCAATATAAAAGTTGAAGAGGGCTAAAGCAATGAGAGAACCTTGCTTCAGTCCTCGTTCAGTCTGAATAGGAGCCGACAATAAGCCATCTTGACTCAAGCGTATTTCTATACTAGTTCCTGAATGAAACTCGATAAGCCACTTCAGGATGTACCATGGACTTTTCAAGTCTATCAACTTCTTAATGAGTAGTTCTCTGGGTACCGAGTCGAATGCATTGCGAAAATCTATGAATGTTACATAGTGGTTGTTTTCTGTTTTTCATGTTCTATAATTGAATTTAATGTGATTAAATTAATGGCTGTTACCAAGCCTGGTATAAAACCTGTTTGGAACGGAGCTCGCAAGTTTGTTATTGTTAGCCATTGGTTAAATTCTCTTAAAACTAAGCGGGCAAAAATCTTTCTGGGTCAATCCTACAATTCAATAGGTCGATATGATTTTGGATCAGTTCTATCTTCTTTCTTGAATATTGGCAAGATAAACAAGGTTTTCCATTAGTGTGGAATTTTTTCCAGCCCTCATTACTTGATTGAAAATTAGGTATAGGATTGATGCCCTGGCCTGAGGACTTTGTTTTAACATACAATTAGTCAAGCCATCTGGCCCGGCAGATCGTGAGAGGCTAAGATTTGTAATGCAATTTAGAATGTCTTCTTTATCAAATAGGAAGCTATGGTCATATTTATCACGTTGACATTTACATCACAATCTTGAAAAGGTGTTTGATATACAGTGCCATCAAAATGTCTACAGACATTTATTTGAACCAAAGCCTGATATTTCATGGCATTTATTTGAACCAAAGCCTGATATTTATGGAGGGCTTCGTTCAATAATGCCCATATTCCTGCCGATGTTTTTGTTGTAATTTGAGTTAACATTTGTTCTCCATCACTTTGGTATTGAATTGCCTTTCTATCTCGTACCCAATTTTTATATACTGATTCAAGATGCTTTATTTGTATTCTTTCTGTTATTGGTACATTTTTAAGATTTAGTATATTTTGCCTTAATAAAGCATTCTTTTCTTTTAGTATCTGATAGAAGGCATGGCGATGTTTATGATTACATCACCTTAGTCTGAGTGTATTTTTGCATAGCCATAACCTAACATCCTTCTTCAAAATGATCTAGTCCCTGGCATACCTTTGCAAGGGATTGTTCTTAGTGCACTAATTTCATGTCTGTCCATTTTTATCAATTTCTTGCATCATTAACAGAGCTATGGGCCTTTATAAATGTTTAACAGTTTTTCAAGTTGATGTAATCTCCAGGTCCATGTGAGGCAAAGTTGATTATGATCACTTTGACCACTCAACTTAATGATCAATGTGTCAGCTATATCTAAAAATGTCCTATCGCTATAGATGTAATCTATCATGGCTTTTTGATAACCTCTATGCCATGTATTTTGCGGTTGGATATCACCCTGAATGGTCCCATTCAAAATTACATAGGGCCTCTCTGCCATTAGTTTATTCCATCGCGTTTCATAGTTGGTTCTATGCTGTTCATTTTCCAGTAATAAATGGAGATTTAAATCTCCCATGATTTAAAGTATAACAAATATATTCAAGGATCAAATCATCTAGGATTGTTTCCACATAGTCCACATAGTCCAAAATTAATTCAGATGATAATTGTACCCCAATAAATGTTGATAATAGCAACAGTGTAAACCTCTTTCTCAAGTTTAACTATTTGAATATAGGGTATGGGTGACGAATAGAAGGTACATCAGTTACATAGACAGGTACATAAGTTAACAAGTAGTGCAGCAGTTGCAAAGGTACAGTAAGCGCCTGGCCCAGAGGCCACTGGGCACAATTCTTGAGTAGGTGCATACATTTACAAATAAAGGTACATAAGTTACAAGCAGTGCAACAGTTACAAGGTACAATGAAATGAGGTATTTGCAGAATACCATGTGTCAGTAGGTAGGATCACGACGGGGTACATTAAAAAATGTTTCGCTAGAATAGATACGCACTAGAAAAAAGGTACATGAGTTTTACAGAGTACAGCAGCTAAATGGTATAGTAGACATTGTACTGGCCATGCAGATAGGCACTAGATAAGGCACAAATTGCTGTGATCAGGCGAGATTAGAGATACAGGAGTGACAGTAGAGGTGAAAATGTGTAAAGGTAGAAGCCAGGAGGAGGAAGGTGAGGCAATAAGATTATAAATCCTAGCTGGGGTAAGGGTGAAGTTTACATGTGCATGAAGCAACACGGTCCTGCTCGGAGAGCCAGAGTTTGACTTTATTCTTAAAAGAATAATAAGATTGTTCAGATCCGAGTGTAGATGGTAGTGTTAGTTTAGCTGCACGCACTGGGAAGCTGGATCCCCCAGCCTTCTGAAGCTTGAATCTGGATATCGATAGTGAGTGGGCTTGTGCAGATCTCAATGGTCTTGTGGAAGTGTGGGCAGTGAAGCGGTTAGCAAGGTATACAGGGGCAAGGTTGGCCTGGGACTTATGAGTCAAGGCAAGGGTTTTGAGTGATATTCTGTGGACAACAGTGAGCCAGTGTAGGCTTCGTCGAGTGTCCGATATATGAAGTTTCCTAGGAACGTTGAGGGAATTCCTGATTACATTGTTGTGGGTTACCTGAAGCTTGTTGATGTTTCTTTGGCTAGTCCCTAATTAGAGGGTGTTGCAATAGTACATTTTAGCCATAACAAGGGTTCTAGCAAGGATAATGCAGTTAGTGGCAGTGAGAAAAGGTCTGCATGCCGTTATAAGTTTGCATGTATACGGCTGAGGCAGACACCACAGCATTAGTTTGTCTTGTGAGTGACAGGGTGGAATCAAGGTAAATGCTTAGAGTTTTTGTATAATTTGAAACCTTGATGGTGTTCCCATCGATAATGAAAGATTTGAAGGCAGGGTCCAATCTGATGTGCGAGCCTAGAATAAGTAACTCAGTTCTTTCATCATTTAAGCAAAGCCCATGATGTGCCATCCAGGCCTGGATGACTGTGTAAATATCATTGATTGCTTTTGAATCCGTTGCGTAGTCACCAGTGATGGGGATGAGGATCTGGCTGTCGTCTGCATAGTTGGTGTAGGTGACACCCAGATAGTCAAGAATAGAGAGGCTTCGTAAACACATTATACAGCGTGGGGGAGACACAGGACCCTTGCGGGACCCCACAGGGGACTGGTGATGGTTCAGTAGAAGGCGAAAAGACCCCCATGGTTCTGTTTGCCAAGAAGGGTCTAATCCACGAGGTGACTTCGTCTGAGAAGTGGGCAGCTGTTTTAAGGTGATGGCAGAGAATTTGGTGGTTCACAAGATCAAAAGCTGCTAAGTCGAGCAGTAGTAGAAGGGCCAGTTTGCCCTCTTCTTTTAAGTCCTCAATTTGTTTTTTTTAAATCAATTTGTCTTTTTAAATCAATAAGGCCAGTTTCTGTTCCATGTCTAGGACGGAAGCCTGATTGTTGAAGGCCCAAAGGTTTATTAGACTCTAGATAGGCCTGAATTTGAAGGTAGGCTGCCCGATCCAACATTTGTAATAGGAAAGATCGAGGGTAGGTTTTCTGATTAAGGTGATGACCCATGCATCCTTGAGGTAATCAGGGACGGTCCTTGATTTAAAGGAGGCATTTATGAAGGTGGTAATGAAAGGAGCAAGGTCATGGGTGGCCTCCTTAACAGGTGCAGGGCAGGAGTCGTCTTGACAATTGAAGGGTTTAAGCTTTTTGATATTGTTTTCCACTTCCCATGTAGAAAGGGGTGAGAAGCGGAATGGTTTAAAAGATTATGATGTTGCTGGGATGTTGTATGCGGGAGAGTTGGATGCTGGATCTGGGAATAGGCTGCATTTTTTGGTATTAATTTTAGTTTGCAGTGTGGAGATTTTATCAAGGAGAGCTTTATGGATGTTAGTGCTCCACAAGGTATCAGTGTTGCACTGGTCCAAGGGAGCTATGGGAGACTCAAGTTCTTTGAGGATCTTGAAGAGCTCTTTGGTGTTAGATTCAGCCTGCAAGACACGTTTATTATAGGCATCTTTTTGCTAGGAATATAGCTTCTTTATAGTTGGAAGAGGCAGTAGTCAAGGTGCTTTTATTGACGACTGATGGGATACTTTACCAGTGCGCCTCTGCATTCCCTTTTGCTTTGCGGAGATCTCTAAGATGTAGTGCAAACCAAGAGTTGAGATGAGGACATGGTTTTGGTTTACGCAATTTAGAGGGGCTATAAAGTTTAGTGCTTTCAGGATAGTATGATTATAAGTGTCCACTAGGACTATAGGGTCAGAACTGGATGGTGAGATGTTATTGAGAAGGGGAAGGATTAAAGGGAAAAGTTTCTCCTTTGTGATGTCCTTGTTGCGGATGTGAATGGACAGAGCAATGTACGATTTGGTACTTTGGGCGGTGGATTTAATGCAATGGTTATTTTGTGATAATCAGACCAGATGCACGGTGTGACCTACATCAGGTTAATCGTACAGTTCAAATCAGCAAGCCAATCAAGGGTTCTCACTTTGATATGTGAAGGCTCCTGGATGAGGTGGGTGAATCCTAGATCTGTTAGTGTACTGGCTAGGTCAAGGGCTTTGGTATCATTTGAGTCTTGGAAGCCAAGATTGAAATCTCCAAGTAGTATAATTTGAGAGTTGTGCTTGGTATTGGCGGCGAGGAGGGAGGAGATATCCTCGGCGAAGGTGGAGATGGGTCCTGGCGGCCAGTAGATGAGGTGCACTGCGGCTGTTTGATTAGGTGAAATGGGCAGTTTGATAGTTCAGCAGAGGGGATCTGAAGGTTCGGAATAGGTCTGAGTTCAAGGGAACTCTTGAAGATGATGGCCATTCCGCCACCTTTTAATTGCTTTGTGTTCCTGTCACATCTGATGATGGCATAGTTATCTGGTATTGGCAAGGACAGTGCTGGGCCAACTGCAGCATGTAGCCAGGTTTCTGTAATGGCAAGGAAGTGAAGGTCTTCAGTTGAGATGAAGTCTGCGATGTCAAGCGCATGAGCTGGGGGGGATCTGGTGTTAAGGGCACCTTTGATCAGTCTTTAGTACTAGAAGGGCTGTTATCCGAAAGGCTTGAGGCATTTTTATGGACAGAGGTCAGAGTGCCAGTATGATTAATAGCCGTTGTGGAATTATCCTGGTGCGAGGATAGTTTGCTGTTGTTGCGAGGGTGTGGGCAATACGTTTTTTTGGCAAAATCAAGAGCCTAGTCTCTGATTTGCGGTGGGTAGCGCAGGTTTGGTTAGGCGTAGGTTTGGTTGAGAAGTGTTGTAGCCAGAGGGCTGGGGAGTTCAGATAGGGGTTGGTGCCGGGCATGGTGTCCATGGGCACAGAGGTGTGCAAGCGCGAGGTGAGAGTGGTTGGTGATAGCAGAGGACAATACTGAGAAGATAAGAAGTTGCGAGTGTGATTCGATCTAGCAGAGTTATGTATTATTTGTTGCATCTGATCTGTATAGGTGTACAGTAGGTCGATGCTGGGAGTAGTCCAGGAGATTAGGGTTGTATTGTGGAGCAGCAAACAAGTGTGATATGTCCAATGGAGCCAGTGCATTGTGACATGTGAGGGCAAGACAAATGGCTAAAGGGCGTAAGCGTTGGTTTAACTAAAGAGAAGGCTCATGCATCGTATTGTTGGATTTGACATTCTGGTAACTTTGGTGGGTATTTACATACACTATTGATGGTCTATATAACAAGGGTCGATCATCATTCATCTCAATCGGGCAAAAATCTTGACTCGGAATAAATCCTAAATCATATAATGCTGCTCTTGCTCCCCACAGGGTGTTTAAAATTAGCCCAGACCGGATCAAGATCCTTGCTTCAGTTAAATCTGTCATTGGTGAATTCTACTATGTCGCTATCTGATGATGCTAGATCTTCCAAACTCTCTACTTCCATGCAGATATGCAATATGCTTGTTCTATTCAAGTCGTATTTCACATGTGGATGTTCTCTTCACTTTGTCAGGAGACGACGATTTTTATACATTGGTGCTTATCTAAAGAATTTAAAGGAGGTGTTCCAGTCATCTGAGTAGGCAGGCTATTTTGTGAATTATAGCTCAACGTCCTGGTTGCCATTGCTGTTCTAGATTGCATTGGTTCTTTAATTACTATAGCTTTAGCTAGAGATGGCCCTTTCAAAGTTGGAACATAGGTTGGTGCAGCAATGTGGCCAAATGATTATTATAATTATCATCATGTAGGATCTGACCATGCGAGATCTATTGTGCTATAGATTTCTGTATTTCATCCCGCATCTGTTCAATTGTTGGATGAGATGTTAGATAGATATCGTTATGGAGTCTGATTGGTTTAATAGAGCTGTATTAACCTGATCTCGTATGGTTTTACCACTTGTCGACAAGGCTACCAGATCGTCCAAAGGTTTATATTTCAAAGATTTTGACACCAGTATTGTTAGCCCGATACGCTCATGTAGATCTTTTTCATTCACTTTCTCAACATTAGCTAGCATATTGTTTCCTTTTTGTTTTTGCTGGGGTTGTCAAGGCTTTAATAAATCTCCTTGGTTTTGTTCTTAATTTCCCCATTTGTGGAGCTTTAGAGGTCAATTTTTACACTTTGCTTCCTTCGCTGTGTTTCTTATAGACCTCTCCAGTGAGTGATTTGATTTGTTGAACATGTTTATTAACATGTTTATTGAACATGGTAAATGGATTACACACCTTAATAGTTTGTTGTTTGACAGAACTAACAAATTGTATATATTTTGTATGGGGCTTTATAATTTCACCTGGCAGGGTAATCGATTTTTCAGCATTTGTACCATTAGTCGATACCTCTCTATTAGCAGGTTGTTGCATTGTAGCTTCATTCTTTTTTCATATTGAGGTCGTCGCTGGCTGCATCAAAATACATTCAGGACTGTTTTACACAGGTTGATGCTTCCCAATTATCAATTTGTATACCTAAGTTTACTGTGTCTTTAACCGGATTAACTTCAAGAGGATCTGATAATATTTGTAACTTGTGATGGATCTGTCAGAATGTTATTAACCAATTGGGTCAATATGTCATTCTGTTTGGTCACCTTCTGATGTAGCACTCCATATAATCTTGCAATTGACAATAGTGCTGTGTTCATGGCAGCAAACGTATTATTAAGAGCGGGAGCTGTGGCGTCCGTGCAATGAAAGATAATTAATGAACTGAGGAGTGATTTACAGATCTGTCAAACATGACAGGAGATTTCGATAATACATAAATGGTTTGGAGTCATTGATTTTATCAATTTTTTTTTAAACAATTTTAATTTATTTTTTATTTCATCGAATTCATCATTTAACTAAATTTAAGTCACCCGTGTGTGAACATATGTATAAAATAACCTGTGAATCAGGGCAAGTGTTATTTTCCATATTTATGAAATCGAAAGCTTCAGCATCAACTTGACCCGTTAAAGTCAGCCTATTACAGGCTTCCCATAATTTATGCTGTGCTTTAGTTGTGCATATAGCTGGAGCCTTCGGTGACAGCACATTATCAACTGTAAATGTTTGAGCACACTTGTCGGAAGTATCTATTTCTATGTGTGCAGGTAGAAGCTCGCCATTCTGCTAGGCTGACTCCATTGGCTAGTCTGTAATTTCAAGGCCCAATTCCGGAATGTTAGACTTTATTTGGGGAAATGTTAGACTGTGGGAGCATATCCTCTGTTTTTTTGTAAGACCGGGAGACCAGGTTCAGTTGAATGACTCAGTTGCGTGATTATGATTTGTTTCCCCTCAGTAGTTAGTTTAGATTTGTTTGTATAATATGAACATATATCGGGTGTGGCAGTGTGTGAGCGCTGCAGCATTTTTAGAATACGTGCTTTACAGGCTGCTGTTAATATCTTTCTTCAGAGGCAAAAACAGTGGTAGCTTCATTGGCTGTTTTAAACAATGGCATATACGTTTTTAGAGTACACATTGGTGGACATGTCGTAAGCTCTTAATTAAGCAACAAGTACAGATCAATTTGATACTTTGGTACAGCTCAACTTGTTCATTCTTATTTACAGACTTCAGTCATTCACCAATTATGTACCTTGCCTTCGAGTCAGTGCAGCGTGGCTTCACTAGCACATTAACTCAACGGCTCCCATCAGGCCTCCTGCTTTCCTGCTAGAGAGCAATACACTTGGCAATTCACTTGCCAAAAGCACGCGCACAAATGCGCAAATTGTCTGCCTTACTAAGGTTGCTGGAAAAGGAGGCAGGGCATTCACTACGGTAAAACAGAGAAAATAAGAGTGAATATTAGTTTACTCGTCCAGAAATTTCCTTATCAGTCCAGATACTTAAAATACTTTTGTGTCCATACCAATCCAACAGAAAAAGCTGTGTGGTCCAGGAGCATGATCAGCAGTGAAAGTCACTGGAGCAGGGATTCCAGGCAGAGGACAGCGAGACAGCAATAAGCTAGATTCATTTTTCAGTGTTTTAAAGGCCTTAATCAACTATTTTTATAACTGTCTAAATTAAATTGTGTATTCTATTGTGTGGACTAATTGGTGCCCTGTGGCTCCACTCTCTCACGAGAATAAGCTGTGACTGCTCACATACCTTGATTGGGTTTACGCTATGCTCTAAGATCTCCCTGTTTAGCATAACTAGGGTGGCCTCTTAAAATCTGTCCACCAAACCAGATTCTAGAAATCCATCTTGACGAGTACAGCACTCTGCTGCTCCAGCGGGAGGTTTGTGCTTTCTAAATCACTAATTTAGCATAACTGCCAGTATCAGTTTTCATTGGACTTCAGGATGTTCCGAAGCCAAATGTGGAGTAAAATCTTAAACCCAGAAGTGAAGGGGTTGCGAGTTGGGAGGTTAGTACCCTGTGAGTGGATATGTCTCCACTAACTCGCCCCCTTTGTTGGCTTGTTAACTATGCAGTTGAAAGGCTAGTAGATCCAGGGATACAGATCTGAACTGGTCAGGTTCCTTGTACTGCCCAATCTCCAAAAAGACCCAGGTTCCAGTACCACATTTGAAAGCACGACTCCAATGCCCTCTGCTACCAGCCACTACAGGACCAACCATCCATGCCTCAAACATTCGCTAGAGGTCTGTCACAGCATTTGCTCCACCCGTCTTGAAAGTCTGCCATAAAAACAGAGGTCCCAATTTGGTGACGCCATGCATCAAATCTAAAACAAGCCCCACAGAAATACTACACAGCCCAATGGGAGGTGCATTTAGAACATGGCAGTGCAATCTACGGTTCTGCAGATGTTTTGGACTAGGACTTCCGTTAAGATGGATTTCCAAAATCGGTCCTGGTGCGAGGATTTTGCGAGGCCATCCTGTAATGGTGAACTGGGAAAACACTGAGAGGTTAGCCAAAACCCAATCAAGGTAAGGTAGCCAAGCAGTCTAGGCTTAGTCGAAGTGAGAGTGGTCATGGGCGACAATGAGTATTTCAAAATACAATTTGGCATTTAGGTAAACATTAAGCATATCAAAATGACAGGTAAGTATTCTCACATAAAGCCTCATCTAACATTTACACATCACCATTAGGAAAAAAAGAACTGATTCATATGCAATTACCAGTGCAATATGGTTGAGTAGTTGGATTCAAGGAAAATGGGCAAACGCATTAGAATCCATTCAGAAACCACTTCCCTCAATCTTATTAAGTCTAGTTGTAAGATGGTGTAGGGCCTTGTTCCTGTGGCGAATTTGGGGTATCAATCATCTCCCCTACGGGGAGCCAGCCCCTTTAAGGCTATGGAGTTCAGCCTGCTGACAAAACCCTCCTTGGGGGTTTGATGGAAGTGGGACCTCACTGGGAGAGGCTACCCGCCAGTGGACAAGTTCTCCCATGCTCATGGAGAACTCCCTGTACATGACATATTATCTGCCTACATGGATGGTAGTCAGTAATACTGATAATCCATCTGTATGTGGCTCATGATAATACAGATAATATTGCTATGTGCTGAGCTCAAGGTAATAATTAACTTTACACCTGCTTGACAACCTGTGGTGAATTTTGCGCTAGCTTTCATTACAGGACTGAGAATAAAGGGCCAATGACCCTTGAGTGGACGAGGCGAAACCGCTCGTAGAGGCGGGGCGTTGTCGTGGGTACTCCTGTAAGGGGCCAGAGCCCTGCTGCACAGCGGAGCCGGCTATGGCACGGAGAGAGACGAACTCCAACGGGAGAAGACACCGTCCCGATCGTAAGGCATACTGGGGCTGAGAAGCCAACTCCAACCAAAGTGAAACTTCCCTGGAGGTGCGACTACGCTGAGGACTTCGTGGGCCGGTACTGGCGAGCCAGCGCCAAAACCAGGTACAAAGGGATGAGTGAATTCTCAGCTCCCAACGAGGGAGCAGAGGGGCAGAAAAATGCCACAATGAGTTGAGTCTGAAGATTGCTTTTATCGAGTCCGGAAGACCGGCAGGTGGGGAGTAGTGCTGAGGAAGAAACTCCCTCACTGGAACGTACCATGCAGCACAGAAGGTACATGGGTTACCTAGGTCTAGGGAGAATTGGGTGAGCTGAGCTATGTACATGGTCACAGAGGCCCTGAGAGAAAGACAGAAAGGGCACCTGTTGGGTAGAATTTCCTTTTTGTGTGTAATTCTCCCCGCTTGCGAGTCCTTTAGTACTTTTTGCTGGACTGTTGGATTTTTTACCTTTTCCTCCTGAGTTGGAACCTTTTTCCACACTCACTTTCTTTTTCTCCTTCTTTGGGAACATTTTTCAAACCTTTTGGTTGTATCTTTTTGGAGTCATGCTTTCCTCCAACTTTAAGGGCATCTCCAATTATTGTAGCACACTGCACTTTCTGTGCAATGTTGCTGGGAGCTCATTAAGCTGCCCTTTTTTCTTTGTGGCAATTCGTTGCCAAGAACAGGGGAACACTTCATCCTACCTGACCTGTATTTTGTGGAGTGCTGAGGGAGACAATGTATCCCTTTTTCCACTTCGCCTTTAACTTTGTGACAAGTTAATCTTGAGTGGCTAGAGGTTGTGGATGATTTCTACTGACTTTTTGCGAACTTTACATGCAGGCTGCTTTTGCTATTGCAACTGCTAAAAGGGACACATGGTTCACCACTGACCAAAAATGGTGGCTGTACTTTTTGTTTAGCCAACTCTTGATGACTTATCCTTTCTTGGGCCTCTGTATAACTACTTGGGTGTGGGAGGTCCTGCTAGCTCTTGTCTTTTGGCGGGCATCCCTGCGAAAGCCTGCCCAGGCTCGCTGAGTGCCTGAAAAGACAGGAAATGGGGGAGGTGACAAACTCCCCTCGTCTTTTTCCTGCAGTGTCTGCCTGGATCCAGTTTGAACTGGGAGGTTGGCTGTCCTTTTGAACAAGCCAGCCCCCTGATTTGCATGAAGGGTTTGTTGGTGATTGGTGAATCCAGACAGTTTTCCTACATAAAAGGCGAGGGTCCGGGAGCAGAAGGCAGTCAACCAATGGAAAGAATAATCCGATGGACGTCAGCAGCCACTTGCAGCGACTGCCGTTGCCTTCTGAGGAACTGTTACTCTAACCTCCTCTTCTGCTTGGCTAGGAAGATCCAGACCATACGACAAACTGCATTTTGATCCGTCCATTGAAGTGCTGCGACCGTCCTGGCTGCGATCTCCAAATAGCCTGGGACCTGGACCATTTTGTTGTGCATTGTCTCCAGAAGAACTGTTTCGGATTGGAAACTTGGGGGCATCCTTTTGTCTCCCTCTCTCTCTTTCCCTCCCTCTCTCTCCCCCTCCCTCCCTCCCTCTCTCTCACACTTTCTCCCTCTCCCTCTCTCTCTCCCTCTCTCTCCAAGAAACTGAGGCAAGTCTGGCGAGTGACAGCAGTTGCTGCTCCAAACACTGTGCCGAATACCAACAAGCCAGTACTGTGAAGATAGGCTGCTGGGCGTCCCATCCGAAAGAAGTTGACCATCCTGCTAAGAGTTCTTTCTTTGGCTTCCAAGCCAAGAATCCAAACGGGAGCGTCTGTCGTCTTTCCTTGGGAGCCCGACGGTGACATTGTTCTTCATCAGAAAAGGTCCTCTCCGACTCCTAGGTGCTCACTTGGGTGCTTGCTGTATTGATCTGTGCGCTTCCTGAGACACTTTGGGGTAGACAACCCTATAGTGTTCTCCCAGAAACCAGGTCTTTTGGGCTACAATCTTCCAGGGTGTGGGTCTGGTCTATCTAACCTCCCTGAACCTTTTAGATACTGAACATTGTACCTACCTGCAATATTTAAGAATCCTGCTAAATATTTAACTTTGACAGCGTATGCCTTCCCTGTTCTTCCACCCACGGCCTCTGGTGTCCCAACTGACTTTGAGATTCTCATCCTCCGATATAGGGCTGGATTTGCTAAAGTGTAGGCTGCATAGAAGTTAATTACCAGTGTCCTTATTGTGTTGCATTCAGTGTTAGTTGAATTGATTTCATAACTTGAATGCTACTCTAACTACTTACCTGTATATCATCTAGGGTCTACCGGTGAATTGAGTAATGCAAATATCTTACTGTATATATATATATGTGAATGTTTACTTACCTGAAATTCTAGTATTGTTTGTTTGCCTTAGTGTTTATAAAAAAATAACCATA
This sequence comes from Ambystoma mexicanum, assembly GCF_040938575.1. Taxonomy (NCBI): domain Eukaryota; kingdom Metazoa; phylum Chordata; class Amphibia; order Caudata; family Ambystomatidae; genus Ambystoma; species Ambystoma mexicanum. Next base: position 361,038,212 of record NC_090925.1, read on the forward strand.
TTTTTATAAAACTACAGTGTATAATTATAATCTTGACTAGAAGTGTGCTCTGAGGTCTTTGTTCTTACCTACCACCCTTATCCCTCCTAGACTAAGCCTGGCTGCTCGACCATAGCTACCAAAACTTTTGGGTAGTTAACCTTTTGCATAGTTCAGGCCAAACCTACGAGTTGGAGCCCTGTACTCTTAGAGAGTCTTCTACAGTCCTACCACAGGTGGACTTTAGTAAAACTCCCTACCAGTACCGAAGCCTGAGAAAACGGGAAGATAAACCTGCTGAAGGGTTTGCAAAATCCCACAAGAGCTGAGACAACCACAAGTAGAAGTTGTGGGGTCGGGGGGTTACAAGCTAAGGGAAGTATTGGGTCAAAGAGAGCCAGAGAAGCCCATTAAAGAAAGTGAAACACAGACACGAGGGGAGCTCGGAGGCACCCAAAATCTGAATCTAATGGGAGAGAACAACACAAGTGGCAGAGAGTGATGAGGGGGAATATGGGAAACATACCCCCATTTAAAGAAATGTGGACATTGTTTTTGTTCTGGAATTGAAGACTTTTGTTGATCTTGGGAATGTTGAGGAACTTTAATAAACTGCCAGAAACTCTAAAATAAGGAGAACCATTAAATTAAGCAATGCTGGAACAAGGAGAGATTCCTGAAAGCCCTCGAAATTTTTTGTGCTATTGATGGAGCACCTTAGTTTAGTTTGATAGGAAGTGAAACTCCCCTCTAACATTAGTGAGGCGTTTCCCTTATAAGTTGAATAAAGATAGACGAATGCAGTTGGCTTTGGTGGTGATTATGGAAAGTTCCCAGTTTAGATAAAAGTTCAAGTAGAGTTCAGATCACGGGTACCACAGTTGTAGGTTCCAGATTTTATTCTGTGGTTGTTTTTATGTTCTTCCTATCACGAAGGTAGTCTAGACTGAAGGATGCTTTGTTTCATAGGATTTATTTTCTGTCGGTCGTGGTGCACAGGAATCTTTTCTGGACCCCTTCCAGTTGAAGATCCAAACGAAGACCGTGAAAACGTCTGTGGGAGAGATGGCCATGGGACACAAAGACGAGATGATAAAATGGTCACCACTTGAAGTGGGAACACAGGAGCAACCCAAGCAAAGCTTCCCTTGGAGTAAAACTGTTGAAAATGCAGGTGCATGCGACTTGTGGCACAAGCTGGAGATCTGGCAAGTTGCACGACTCTAGTCTGAACTAAGACTGCAGCGATGTCACCCAGGAGAGAGCTGGTAAGTCTGCCGGTTGGTCCAGGGACACTTTCGAAAGGCTCAGCAGGCACAGATCCTTGAGCGGGGCTCGAGACTGATTGTTCCCATCGGATCAGGTGTTGAAGCACCAACAAAGGCCTTCTTGAGATCAGAACAGCAGAATAGGGCTTCACCAGGTAAACACTGGAGTCAATGCTGACCAGCTGCAGAGCTGGTTTTCTTGTCATCAGCGTGCTGCTCTTTGAACAAGTCTTGGTTCCGACGATGATCTGCCAAATAACATTTGCAGGAGTCTTTATATCCAAGATTCAGGCTGTGAGCAAGTCTAAGCCCACCAATGGTAAGGATCTGTACCATTCAAACAGCCAGTGGTTGTCCAACCAGGACAGGACAACCACTGTTAATCACATCTGCCCAGCAACATACTCTCTGACACCAGATTTTGCGACTAGAATGTCCTCTGGCTCACGTAGACAATGCTCCTTAGTCTGGCAAGGCTACCTGTGTTGCCGGGAAAAGGGATTTCCATAGAAGGTATTTCCTAACCTGAGAAGGCAAGAAGGCAGCCAAACAACAAGCGAAAAACCTTGTGACATGGACATCTCAGGGTGCTAGCCACAGTTAGATTATTTTACTTGCGCAAGTTTGCATTAACCGTGAATGGCTACTTACAGTAAAGATTTCACAGCTGCCACCAGCTTGTGTTGGGCGCACATTAAAAGTAACCAAAATGCCATTATGTAAAAAGTTATAAGGAGCAAAGTATCCAAACTGCCCTTCCCTATGAGGTGAGTTGTGCAATTGTACCAATACAAGAATTCATAGAGACAGTCTCTCGGTACAAGCAGTCCTAGGGACTAGTTGGTTTCCCCATAATAATGAGCAAAATGTGAAAGCGAAATAAAGCAGAAGGCTTTACTCGCCTCCAAAAAGTCAGGGCAGGGTTCAAAATAAACAAAACGAATGGGGGGAAAAGGGGGCTCCCATAGAATTCTATAGAGGGAAAGGTGCCAAAAGAAACCCTCAACATTTGCTATACTATCTAGGACTGATGGGAGTTGAAGCCCAAAACATCCTGAGCCAAATGTTGCAAGCCCCTGGTCTACGACAACACATTAGAATGCTACAGATCATATTCTTGACACTTAAGATTTTTCAGAATACTGCATTGTCAGAAATGCTCTCCAAAAACCAACCAATTCACTCAAGCTGGAACTAGATCCAACCCTGCTGTCCCCCAGAAAGTCTTTAACTGCTTTGTCAAGTATTCCAATTATAAACCATATCTGGGAAAATTAGGATGCTTTCTGTGGAGTCATGTGTATCAATACTAGATTGTTTGCTCAGTATTGCTGCCATTTTGAACAATCTTTTTTTTAATTTTTTACTTTTTTCCCTGACTGGCAGATCCAGTGAAACGAAACAGAGCTGAAGAGATAGATTGTGAGACACCTGGCTCTATTCTTGTAAACACAAATCTTCGTGCCTTGATCAATCTGCGAACTTTCAATGCCCTCCCGCTTCACTTCCAACAGAAGCTTTTATCCCTTCTACCAGAAGTGGACAGGCAGGTAAAAATAATGGCTGAAACTCTGATTGAGAACTCTGTTGTTTAGAAACCTTCTCATGTCTTCTTTTGTTATGTCTAGATTGGAACGGATGGGCAGCTGCGTCTTAGTAGCAGTGCCTTGAACAATGAGTTTTTTGCCCATGCTGCCCAGAGCTGGCGTGAGCGTTTGGCAGATGGTATGTATATTTCCATCACTTTGAGACTTGTTTGAATTGCCAAAGCATTGAACATATGTGCTGTATTCTTTGTTTAGGGCACACAATGTGATCTAGATTGCCTGTTGGATGAGATACTGTGATGCATAATTAGGACTAATCCTCTACCTTGATGCATTAAGTGTTTGCTGAGATTGTTGGTTTACAGTCGCACATTCGAATTCTGGGCAGAGATAACTGTTGGGCATTTTGTTCTTAAGTGGTCTGGTGCAGGGTTCAGTAAGACAAACCTTTACTGTATGCCGGACTTTAACCAAGTTAGTCCAATCTTCTCTGTGTTAAATGTGGCTGAATTGCCTGGCTTTACTCTCAGTATGGGCGGGGAGTGGTATGAAGTAATAACATACAAAGCAACACCAAATAAGATTGGGCACTTACTGCAGTATATACTACTTGGAAAAATTGATCTTGCAAGACTCTTCTGAACAATAGTAACAGAGTTGCAATTGCTAATAGAATGGTAACCGCAAGTTGGTTTTTAAGGGGAGAACATGCTAGTAAAACATAAACGCAACAGGAAAAAAATAAAATGTATGTTTTGTAAATGTGCATTAAGGTCCCTAAAGTCCAACTCAGTTACCTAAGCAAGTGTTGAAAATATCACAGGTCAGTTTAGGCAGTTTGAAAGAGTAAAGTTGTGTCCCTAGAGATGAATGTGATAAACCCAATAGGCAGTGTCAGGTTGTGAAACAGAAGATGAATTCCAGCAACAGGAGCTATAAAAACCACGAATTACCCAACTGGAGAGTCGGGAGGAGAAGCAGACTCTGATTTGACAGAGGCATGCTGAAGAATGGTTGCACAGTTGGATCAGCAGCCCACTGAAAAGCAAGTTTTGGCCATGGGGCCTTTTAAGATGAACTGAACACTTAGCAGAGAAACCTACAAGACCAATGAAGTGATCGGAATCCAAAGGACCAGAGGAGAATATGTACATGCTGAGGGATGCTGTAGAGAAGGTACATTGGATTTGGCCACATATGTTATTTTCAGTGTTTGGGTCTGACCAGTGGTCTATTTTTGTCTCCTGGTTTTGAGGCGCCTGAGGTGGCGACTGGGCCGATGCAACAGGATTTGCGATAATGGCCGAATGCCTACAGCTACCATATGAGAGAAGGGCACCACTGCAGCAGAAATCCTTTTAAGCAAGTCTCTGGCAAATCTGGTGAAGCCAAACAGTCCCCTAGTCATCCGGTTCTATCCAATGACTAGGAACCACTGTATTAGTGAGTATAGACCTCACGTGATGTGAGTGAACACATCTCAAGTCTATGTGAGAAGGAGTGTCCTCTCTGCACAAATGGATCATCGTCCAAGAAGTTTGTGGTGCCTAAGCAAGCTATGGAGCCATTTGGGTGAATAGGGAGGCTAGCAGCACAGCAGCCTCCAAGTCTTCAGCATCCTTCAGATGCAGTCCAGTGGTTGACTGATGAACGGCTCCAAATACCTACCGGATGTACAGATCTACAAGACTGGGGTGTTACCCCAGCCTTCTGGTCACTGGCCTTGCAACATTCAAAGAATTGGCTGCCATCCAATCCTGCATGGCAACCTACCTCTTGATATCACACTCCCAACGGTGTGGATTAATCTCAGGCAGACCTCTACCCAGCTCAAACTGGCTCCCATTAATTAATCCTCCTTTCTGGGATCTGTGCAGAAGCCAATAGCCATACATGGTGATTCCAGGCAACATGAGGCACATGACCGGTGGTTTGATTTGCAGTGCTTAAAATCAAGATAGCCATTTTTTGCTACTACAAAGGAGGCTCCCTTGCGGAAAACATTGTGCACAGTTATATTGCTATATAGAAAAGTAAAACACTGTCTCTGTGGCTGGTAGAGGACTCAACTAGGGATTTGGCCATGAGGTAAATATTTACCCCTCTGCCCTTATATCCATGGGGACTACCAGAGTTTACAAAAGACAAGTGAAAGTGGGAAGTGAGGTTTGAAAATAACTTCAGTTAAATCAAAATAAAATGTAAAGATGCAAAGATTGTGGATCTCACAAAGTGAGGCTGAAAAGCTGCAAAAAGCAATATCTTCCCTAACATTAAGGCACCAGACATCCCCTGATTTTTGTGGGATGGGTATTTAGGTGAGTGGATATTGAGCTTTCATAGTTTCATCCACTGGGGCTTGCGGGGGGAGTGGTCACAGATGAAGTACTTGATTTCCTGGTTGGTTTCCTCTGTGATGGTTTTCCTGCCTTTCCGGTTGGGGAGTTATAAGGTGTCTCTTCCTGTTGGAACCCTTTCTTGTTTTGACTGAGATGGTCTTTCCAGGTCACTGCAATATTGCTGTCCCTCTTGAAATAGTCTTGTTTATTCCAAGGTGCTGTTGTCAGGGGGAGAGCAGCAGTGCAGTATACCCATCAGTGTTAAGCACAGATTGCTGGGGATGTGTACAGGGGGGGTCCTCAGAAGGGAGAGCCTGGATTTTGGTTTAAATGGAGATCTGGGGGGGGGGGGGTCACATTATGGGAATGCTAGGTCAGAGAAGTAGCAGCAGCTCAGACCATGTAGCTGATGCTGGGGGGTGGGCGTCTATGGAGTGAGTGGTTTGGGGTGGGTAGCGGTGGAGGGGGGCAGTGAATCGTTGGGATGATTAGGGACTGAGGCGGTGGCATAGGATCAGAGGAAGGGGCAGGAGGGGGACTAGAACAAGCAATGCCTTCCATGGGGAATTGAAGTGGGCTAGAACCATAGTGGTTGAAAAGCCTTTGTTAAGACTTGGGACCCACTTCCTCCAAATGGCAACGTTTGTGACTCACTAAGGGGAGACTGCCATTTTTAATTGGTGGAATAGGAGACCTGCTATGCCGTGGTGTTTTACATGGTTTAATTGCCCAAAATGTACACCTGACATGTTCTACTTGAAAAACACATTGTTGCAAGTTTCATCATGGGTGACCTTACTTCTCCAGCATGGGGTCTAGCATGGATTCACATGCTCATGAATATTCCCCGTCGTCAGGCTGGGAATACTCGGTAAAGGATTCACATGCTCATGAACATTCCCCGTTGTCGCGCTGGGAATACTCGGTAAAGAAAAAATCAGTATCAGTTTTGTTTCTGATCTGTCTTTCTTAGTAGTAACCAATCACTGGTCTCTGGGTCATACTGCCCCCAGCCAATGACTGCCCTCTCCCTAAGACCCGCCCCTGGCAGCCATCCTCAGATTTTTACCACACGTTCAAGTGTTGGGAATCCTCGTGCTATAGCTCTCGAGCTTTTACTGCATTTTGTGCTTTTTCAAAGAGATTTATCACATTTCTTCGGTTAATCGAGCCTCAAGCTCCACCGTTTCTACTTCTGATCAACAGGGACCCGTTTCGGATTTACCTACTCCCCTTAAGGGTGAAGTTTTTGTCGAGTTACGCTTCTTGGAGGATTCCAGAAGTTTCTGAGGCCTACCTCGTGGACGAGCAGAACATGGCCCAGTAGAAGGCAAACTCGACTCCCGGCAAACTGTTCAGGATCTGCCCTGGATGCAACCTACAAAATGTGTTCAAGGAGGACGGGCATTCGAAATGCTTTTACTGCCTCCACGAGGACAAAACGCACGTGGAGAAGGACTGTGCGTTTTGCTTTAACATGACGGATTGGACGATGAGGGATTGCCGGACCCGTCTTTCCAACTGGCTGGAAGGCAAGAGCCCAGCAGGTGAGAAGAAAAAAGTCAGAGTGGTCTTCTAAGACCTGTGAGGGCAAAGCACTGCGAGTCTGCGGGCACCGGGAGCGCCGAACAGTCGGCTGCCAGGCAGGGTGCACCTTCACCAACGCAATCAACCACGAGCCAACGCTCTGGCTCGGGGAAGAGGAAATCCGAGAACCCCTGGCTAAGCTTCTGGCGAGGCCCTGGCCGATCTCAGAGGAACCGGCCGAGGGGGAGCGAGACAGTGACCCTCCCCCTAAAATGAAGGCCTCAAGTGCGCCCAAGGCGGCGAAGGCCTTGATCCACCCGGCTAAGGCCTCTATCGAGGGAGTCGCTGCAGCCCTGGCAAAGCCTGTGGAGGCTATCCCAGTGGAGGCGACCTCGGGGCCTAGTTTCCCTGCCTCCGCGGAGGGAATCCTCTTTTAAGCCCATCGAGAAGACCCCCGTGAAGACCCCGGTGGAAAAAGAGGGGTGGGGGCCGGTGGCCATTACCGACACAGACACAACCTCTGAGGAGGAACTAAACGAGAATTTGGAAGAGGCCTGGCCCCACGGGAGGAAAGCCGACGAGAGCGAGGGTGGCAACGACGAGGTTCCCGTGGATGAGGAGCAACCGTCGTGACCGTCACGCCTGTCGCAGCCCGAGCCGCAGGACAACTCGGCGGCCATTTTAACAGCAATCCAAGCCTTATGCAAGGAGATAAGGACGAGAATGCCCCTACCCCCGACGGACGACCCGGCTGAACCGGGTCCGTGGGGAAGCCCTCCAAACAAGAGGAGAATTCATCCAGTGCCCCTTCAACCCTCACGACCTTCTCAGCCTTTGTCGCCTTCCCCGATCCCGAGGGACGACACGGGAACAGACATGGGCGCGACGGGGACAGATGACGACGGCAGTGATGATGGGACTGACCTTCCGTCTCCGATCCCTCGGGCGTCCCCGCCCAACGAGATTGGCTCTTCCAGGCCATGATTGCCAGGGTATCCAAGCTTTTTCAGCTCTGCCCCGAAGAGAAGGAAGGAAGGCTTCCTCTACCAGAGGCGCGAGGCCAAGAGGAAGACGGTCCTCGCGGTGCCGTTGCTGGATGACATCTGCGACGAGGGACTTGCCCTTCTCAAGAACCCGTCCACGACACCTGCCAAGAGGGATCGGTACGAGAAGAAGTACCAGGTCCCCGACGCCGCCCCGTTGTGCCTTGGGGCACAGCCGACCCCGGACATGGTCGTCTCTGCAGCGGCCAAGAAGAAAGCAGGGGGGCCATCGGCTTCATCTTCAACTTCCCCACCAGACGGCGAGGGAAAGAAGCTGGACGCCATGGGACGAGTCATCTCGTCGGCAGCGACGACGATTATGGCGGCCAACGCCTTAGCGATTGTGCCCGCTACGACAGGGAATTGTGGTACAAGATCGCCCCCCTGTTGGACTTCCTCCCGGACGACAAGAGGGCAGAGGCCCTGGCAATCCTACAGGAGGGTGAGGTGGCGTAGGACCACGCCATAACTGTGGCCACGGACATTGCCGACACCGGTTTCTGCTAGTTGGGCAGTGGCGTTTGCCATCGACGGCGGGGGTGGCTCAAGGCGACGGATTTCTGCAAGGACGCGCAAGCCAAGGTTTTGGACATGCCCTTCGACGGGAACAACCTGTTTGGAAAGACAGTGGATGAGTCTCTGCAGGCCATCAAGTCCGACACGGAGACGGCCCGGGCCTTGGGAGTTCTGCAGCAACGGCGGACGCCCTTTCGGGACTCTGGAGGCAAGCAAGGTGCCTCCAAAGGATTCGACGGCGGCTCCTTGACCTACCGTCAAGCGGCCCGTTCCTCGTCGCAAGAAGCCTACAGGGGACGAGGCAAGTCAGGTGGATCTCGCCGTCGTCGCCAGGGAGGCCGAGGAGACCACGTTGCTTCCAAATAAGACTAAACCGGCCGTTGCGTCGGGTCCACACTGAAGCACCCCGGTGGGAAGCCAGCTGGCGAAGTTCGTCAGCGTGTGGGAGTCCATCTACACCGACCGTTGGGTGCTGGATGCCCTGGCACACGGGCACACTCTGGAATTCCTAAAAAAAAAAAAAAGTCCCCCCGAATTCCTCCAGTGGCCAGGAAGGAAAACCACGTCCCCTAACTGCTGTTAGAGGTAAGGGCGATGCTCAAGAAAGGAGCCATCCAGCTTGTCCCAAAGAGGCTCCGGGGCTCCTGAGTATACTCAAGATACTTCCTCGTCAGAAAGAAGACAGGCGGTTGGCGTCCCATCCTGGACTTACGTCGGCTAAACAAATGCATCAAGGCACAGAAGTTCCGGATATTCACCCTCCAGCACGTGCTGAGCCAGCTGCAGAAAGGAGACTACCTATCGCCGTTGGATCTGGAGGATGCGTACTTTCACATCCCCATCCTAAAAGGATACCAAAAGTTTCTCTGGTTCGTAGTCCAAGGGCGGCACTACAGTTCAAGACCCTCCCATTCGGATTGAAGTCAGCGCCCCGGGTGTTCACCAAGCGGCTAGCACCAGGGGCTGCGCGGCTGTGCCTGCAGGGGATCCACGTCTACCCATACCTGGACGACTGGCTCATCCGAGCAGGGACAAGGGAACTCGCTGCCGAACACACAGCAAAGACCGTCCGGCTGCTCACGGACTTGGGATTCTCCATCAACTTCCCCAAATCCCACCTGGGTCCGTCACAGGTCGTGCTGTTTCTGAGAGCCAAGCTCGATACAGTAGAGCAGTTGGCCTCGCCGTCGGAGGAAAGAACACAGGCCATCCTGGGCAAGGTACAGCGTCTGCTGGCCACGGACGTGGCCAGAATGAGGTCCATCAAGTCCCTTCTCGGGATGATGTCCTCTTGCATCTATCTGGTGCGCCTGTGCAGGCTTTGGATGCGTCCTCTGCAGGAGGAGTATTCCGCCAAGCAATTCGATGGTGGGGCACCCGCGCGCATCTCGCGGCAGGCACAGACTTTCAGACGCCAGCATACCAGGTGACTGTGACGACGGATGCCTCCCTGGAGGGGTGGGGAGCGCACACCGCAGATCTTCACGCAAGAGGCCTGTGGCTCCCGGAGGAGAGGCCGCTCCACGTCAACTTACTGGAGCTCCGAGCAGTGTTCTCGGCCCTCAAGTCATTCCTCCCGTCCCTCAAGGGCAAGGTGGTGAGGATCTTCACCGACAACGCCACCACGATGTTCTACATCCGAAAGCAGGGAGGAACCAGATCCCGAGCCCTGTCCAAGGAAGCCCAGGATCTGTGGCACTGGGCCGTTGCCCAGGGGATGTTTCTGGTACCTTTTCATCTAGCAGGGATAAAAAACACCATCGCCGACTCACTCAGCAGCGAGCTGCGCTCGTGCCACGAGTGGGAACTGCGCCAGGATCAAGTGGAGCAACTCTTCCGGCGATGGGGCAAACCCCAAATTGACCTGTTCGCGACGGCGACGAACTCCAAGTGCCAGAGGTTCGCCACCAGGTTCCCCCAGCCGAGGAGCATAGGCGATGCTTTCTCATTCCCCTGGGATGGCCTGTTCCTGTATGCGTACCCACCGTTGCTGCTCAGGCTCATCAACTCAAGAGGTCCCAGTGCAGGATGATCCTCGTCGCACTGAGGTGGCCGAGACAGATATGGTTCCCGGACCTTCTCGACTTGTCAGCGTCCCTGTCGACGGACGCAGATCTTCTCTCCAGAGAAGGAGGCGCCATTCTTCATCACGACCCGGAGTCGCTGAACTTGCAGGCCTGGCTACTGCAGCACTAGAGTTTGGGGGGGTACGATATCCCGGCTGACTGCAGAGAGGTTCTTGCAAAGGCCAGGGCGTCCACCACTCTCGTGCTACGGACACAAGTGGAAGAGGTTCTCTGTCTGGTGCTGTGCACAGAAGATTAACCCTCTACGGATTACAGCCCCTCAAGTGCTACCGTACTTGCCGTCACTGGCCAAAGCTGCACTAGCTCACGCTTCCATCAAGATGCATCTGGCGGCGATTTCCCGATACACCAGAACTGCAGGACGGTCGTCCCTGTAGTCTGATCGCCTGGTGAAGGAGTTTATGAAAGGACTGTTCCGTTCGTTCCCGCCGGTGAAGGCTCCAGCCCCGGCATGGGAGCTCAACGTGGTGCTGACCAGGCTCATGGGCCCGCCATTCGAGCCTTTGCATTCGGCTCCGTTGAAGTTCCTGTCGTGGAAGACGGCGTTCCTTGTTGCCATCACCTCTGCACGACGCGTGGGAGAGATTCAGGCCCTTTCCTGCAAGCCTCCATACTTGACTTTCCATGAGACAAGGGTGGTGCTGAGGACGCACCCCTCCTTCATGCCCAAGGTGCCGTCTGACTTCCATCTCCACAAGCCCTTGGTGTTACCAGTCTTTTTCCCGTCGCCTTCGTCGCCGGCCGAGAGGACTTTGCACTCGCTGGATGTAGCTAGAGCGCTGAAGTTCTACGTGGACCGAACGAAGAGTTTTTGGAAGACATCACAGCTGTTCGTGAACTTTGGACCTGTGAACCAAGGGAAGGCTCTCTCGAAGGCTTCCATTTCCAGATGGCTCTCCGGCTGCATCATGCACTGTCATCGGTTGGCAAACCGACCATTGCCCGGACGTCCGAGAGCCCATTCGACCAGAGCCATCGCTGCTACCACAGCGTTCTTGTTTGGTGTGCCCCTGCTGGACATCTGCAGGGCTGCTACATGGAGGTCGACGCACACCTTCATGAGATTCTACTGTGTCGCCCGGGATTCCAGGCAGGAGTCCAGAGTCGGCCAGGCAGTGCTGCTCAACCTGTTCGCTTACGGTGAGCTTGGTGAGGAGGTAAGAGTTGCTTAATGTTGTTTTATGTAATGCTTAATGTTGAGCCTTGCCACCTCCCGTGGTTGTGCATGTGTTTACTGCTATGTATTCTTATATTCATGAGCATGTGAATCCATGCCAGACCCCATGCTGGAGAAGGAACAAGCTACTTACCTATAACTGTTCTCCAGGTTGGGTCTGGCATGGATTCACATGCGAACCCTCCCTCCCCTCTGCGGCTCTTCACTTGGTCATACTGCCACTTTGCGTACTGCCAAATCTGAGGATGGCTGCCAGGGTCGGGGCTTAGGTAGCGGGCAGTCATTGGCTGGGGGCAGTATGACCCAGAGACCAGTGATTGGTTACTACTAAGAAAGACAGATCAGAAACGAAACTGATACTGATTTTTTTTCTTTACCGAGGATTCCCAGCCTAATGACGGGGAATATTCATGAGCATGTGAATCCATGCCAGACCCATGCTGGAGAACAACAGCTACAGGTAAGTAACTTGTTCCTACTCTGTGACTAAATCAGGGTTCGAAATTGAGGGGTACTGGGAGCTATTTAGCTCGTGCTTATATTCTAGAAGAGCCTGGTTAGCTTAAAACCAACAGTTACCAGGAGCTACGTTTGTCTCCTCAGGCTGACTGATGTCGACCAAACACTACTATGTGAATTTAACTCTGTGTGTTTGGGACAATCTATCAATACAGATTAGGACACATCTACATGACATTTGAAGCATAGTGGGTTATAAAAATTGGATACAGTTATATGTTTGCATTTTTGGTGGAAGTTAGATTTGCATAATGCTATGTAGTAGCACTTCATTCTGCAGTGATATCTCCTGGTGAATGGTTACTGCTGGATACCCAGGAGTTGGTAGGTGCTCCTGCTGATCCAATCTTAATTTCGAGCCTTGCTAAATGTATGTATGTTTGCGTGTACTGTATTTTTGTCTAAAGCCTTTAAATCCAGACATTCACTTTTAAGCCATTCACCCAGCGGTCCTTGATACCCCTTTGTAATTAACAGAGGTCTCCCAATACTCCCCTGTCAACCCCTCATTGTGCAGGCACATTCCCTTCTTTCAGTGTACTTTTTCATGCATTCTAAAAAATCCTGCAATATTTGGCCTAGAACAGTGCACTTACTATTTGATTCGCCTTATTTCCTATGGCAGGTAGGCACTTTAAAACTGCCCTAAGCAAATTGAAACATGATTTATTTTGTGAACCTTGATATAAACACTTGTTTAGGTAGTTGTGATGAACCTTGAGACCCTGCATTGAATTTTACAATTTTTAAGGTTGTGTTTTGAGATGACATTCAATTCCACTTTAACACAAACTTGTGCTTGATGTTAAATTTCTGCATATGTGTTCCTGCTGTTAGTGTTTTTACAGGTCCACTTTGTACCTCACTACTCAGTTTAATGTATGTTCAATAGTTTAGTGTTTTTTGTAGAAAGTTTTTTTATGCATACATTGTTTACTTGCCTTTTGTGATCTGTACTCTGTACTAGCTTCCAGTCTTCCTCCCCTTTCCCCTCCCTCAAAAGGTAAAGGGAACTGCTGTGACATTTACTAGTGAGTGTTTGAGCTAACTTTCCTTTACACAAACTACAGGTTGCTCTCTGATTTCCCCCCGCCACCCCCCCATGCGAGAGGCAGTCTGAAAAACCAAGCACCTGCTCTGCTCCCAACATGTGGGCTGGTAGAGCAGAAGACACCACCATACTTCAGAGAGAAGGGCATGCTGTCCAAAAAGTATAATTTGCCAATTATAGCGCCTACAAGCAGTTAAGGGAAAGATAAATGGTCCAGCCAAAGTGGTAGGAGCGTAATATATTGAAATGCAATTTCATGGTATGGGTAGCTCCAAGGAAAGAGTGGGATTCAAAAATATAGAAAACCTGGCTCCGGTAGAGTCTACAATGAGCAGACTAGCTTTCTGCCATTAGCTTCTGACACCTCTCTACGTTCTTCCCGCAACAACTTTCAGCAAGTCTGGGGAGGTCCAGAAGCTATTGTAATGGAACATGCATTCACAGAAGGGTTGTTTGGGCTTCCATGGAATGTTTTTTACTCATGTTTGTTTGAGATGCTGAAGCTAGATGGGTCTGCATGTGATATTGGAGCTATTGGGATTAAACTAATGCCTTCCAGAAGTAATTCAAGAAGGTAGCCGTTGGGGCAAAATTCTATTTTTGGGATTTCTGCTGTCCCATTTTGCGGGACGCCTACACTTGCTTTTACCCCTTTGCTTACAGAGGATCTGACTTTTATAGTTAAAAGGGCTTCTACTGAAGTTCCCCTCCACTACAACACTTTTTTACTGTATGTTGCTATCGTAGTCCATGCGCTCAAAGGACCGGTCCTTGGGTAATTAAACCGGGTGCAAAATGTGCCTTTGCCACTAGCCATTGGCTAGTGATAATTGACTCTCAGCGAGTAGTACATTTGAGCTGTTCCTCTGTATAACTGAGATGTTGAGTGACTTTTTATGGCTGGCTAGTAGCTTACAACTTGCCATTTTTATCCCGGATTACTTCACCCTACAGTGTCTTCATGGAGTGTGCTTTGTGAAGAATCCAGTGACTAGGAGGTAAGCTTGCTAATCTTAACACCCCATAGTGGACGAAGCAAGCGGGATCCCACAGGGGGTGATGCCCATGCCCAACATCAGAGGACAGGGAATCCCTAGATAGGGGTTATTTTATCCTCCCTTGTATCAAGAAACTCATAGGTTTGTTGACTATATGGAAATTGACACTGTAATGAGTTACAAGTGCATATATTTAAGGTCGGTATGGTGCTTGACACTCTTCAGGCACCATGCTCAAATCAATCTGGAGAATGAGATACAAGCCCTTCCTTGCTTTTGGAGAAGCACCCATCCGTTCGAACAGTGCCCAGACCGTTCAGGACAGAAAGGATTATTTTGAAAGAAAGAAACCAATCCTTCAAAATGCCATGTTCCCTGATTGACTTGCCAGAAGTGGAATGCGACCACCTGTTGGGACCCATGCTAGTGAGATAACTTAAGCCTGGCGGCCGAATCCACGAGCGGCAACACAATCTGTTGGGTTCAACCTGTTTGGTCTCAGAGGTAGAATGACCCAAATGGGTATTTCAAATGGATTGTGTCCTCCCACGTATTCCGCATCTTATGATAATTATCTTTCCAGCTTCAGCTGCTTCAGAAATGTTATTAGACAGCGGGTGCTGTGAGCCATCTTGTTAATTCCTCTGTTCGACTTTAGATGTCATCAGTATAAGTAATGCATGCAGCCCCTGTTGGCTTCAGTGCTGTTTTTCCGAGCCAACGCTTCGAAGAATTGCAGCGCGCTTTGTTTCTTCTGTGAACTTCGATAGTTTTTTTTTGTTTCGAAAATGTCTTTCCCCCACCCCCCTCCCCCCGTCAGCTTCATCAATGCCCAAGACGGGCTTTATGAGGTGCCAAGACTGTGGATCGAAGATGTCGATAACCGACCCCCACCGCATATGTCTGTGGTGTTTTGGTACCGGTAATCATACCTCCAACTGTGGCTCCTCTCAGGTGATGACCGAAAAGCCTCTTCGGTAGCGTAAAGGTAAATTGGCGGTGGGGAGGTTGCCTTCGAAGTCCCCTTCGAAGAGTTCAAAAAGAAAGACCGATGAGCCGAGGGATTCTTCACAACGTAAACAATCTAAACAGTCTTGATCGATAATTTGATCACGGCATTCTTCGTTGTCTTCTTTGAAGAAGTCGTAGTTGAGAAAGTCTCGGTTTGCACCAGATGTGCAAGCTAGACTACGCAACATGCTTGTTTGGCAGCAAGGCGTATGAGAGTTTGGAAAGTCTACAGACCTCGAAGGCGGCGGCTAAATCCCTTAGCGCTGCCATTAGACAGCCTCAACCCCCCTACTCTGGCTCATATTCCTTGAAAGGTAAGTCCTTTCGATTCTACTCCTCATTTGGAAGAGGATAAGCCGATCAACGAGGTCAGAGAAGATTCCCTCGTGGTGGACGAGGGAGAGGTGCAAAGCCAACCCAAGCAGCAGCAGTTTTACCATCAGCTTCCTCCATAACCTCTGAGGCCTTGATTCACAAGACCCCCGTGGCAGGCAGACGTATTCAGCAGCTGAAAGAATGCTGAGGCATTACTTCAGATGCTTGGGCAATGGAAACTGTAGATCAAGGTTACTGTGTCTGTTTCCAAAAAAGGCCTCGATCATCCACCAGGGAACAACTTTCAAAATTCCAGATCCACTCCTTGTGAAGGAAATGTTTACCCTGCTAGAGAAAGGTGCAATAGAACATATACCTGTAGCGGACAGGAAAAAGGGTTGGTATTCCCCATACATTTAGTCGCAAAAGGACAGAGGATTGAGACCTATCTTGGACTTAAAAAAAACTTGAACAAGTTCCTCAGGAAGGACAAGTTCATGATGGTTACCGTTTCCCAAATCCTTCAGGATCTCCGATTTAAGACTGGATGGTGTCATTGGACCTTCAGGATGCTTACTTTCATGTGCCGATTCTTCTCAAGAAACGAAGGTACCTGAGGTTCGCGGTTCTCATTATCTGTTTCGAGTTCTGCCATTCAGGCTGACCTCCGCCCGAGGGTTTTCAACAAATTGATTGTGGTGGTGGCAGTGAGTCTCAGAAGAGGGGGCATTCATGTCTACCCCTACGTAGACGATTGGCTGATAGGGGCTTGTTCACCTGAAGAAGCCCAGGGGCATCTCAGCATAACCTCCCACTCTTCACAAACTTTGCTTCTCCCTCAATTACAAGAAGTCCCACCTGATACCATCTCAGAGACTCCAATTCATTGGAGCAGTCCTGGATGCTTCCTCTGGAAAAGCCTCGCCACCCGAGGTGAGAGATCAACACATGCTGCAGGTGGTCACAAAGTTTCAGAGTGCTCAGCATCTTCCGGCCTTCCATTTTCTTTTTTTTGAGGTTGCTCAGTCTCATGGTATCCTGCATTTTTCTGGTGCCAGAGGCTCGTCTGACAATGAGATCCCTTGAATGGGCGTCTCGGGACTCAATGGTCCCAGTTTTCAGGCAGAATGTCAGACCACCTGAAAGTTCTGAGCAGTCAAAGGAGAATCTTTTTGGCAGCCATTGCCGGAGATAACAATAGTGACGGACGCCTCACTCATGGCGTGAGGAGCCCACGCCAACGATCTGACAATCAACAGTCTTTGTCCAAACTAAATCAACCTTTTGGAGCTGAGGGCAATCAGACTCGTGCTGAAGGCCTTTCTGCCCTCTGTACGGGGAAAGAATATCCTGATAATGACGGAAAACACAGTGACCATGTACTACCTCAACAAGGGAGGAGGTATTGGGTCATTACCTCTGTGCAGAGAAGCAATGTAACTCTGGTTCTGGGCAAATCAAGAAATACTCTACCGGCAGCTCACCTAGCTGGAGAGGAGAACACGGCGGCTGATGCTCTGAGCAGGCAGAGCAGTCTCCCACGAGTGGGCCCTAGCTCAGGAAGTCCTTCAAGAGAGCTTCACCCTTGGGGGACCCCTCAAAGGGATCTGTTTGTGACAGTGTCAACTGGAAGTGCGAGTTATTCTGCTCCAGGGAATTACCCCAAGAGGAGTTTACGGGACGCGTTCGTAGTGGACTCCTGTACGTGTTTCCTCCAGTCCCTGTCATTCCTCATGTGTTCAGGAGGTTGAGAAAGTTCAGGAAACCCATGATCCTAATTGCCCCAGATTGGGCCAGGAGGACTTGGTACCCGGACCTTCTGGACATTTCCATCTACCCCTCCAGTACGTCTTCTACAAAGAAGATCTTCTCTCATGAGAGTAACGTCTGGTTCTCCATCCAGAGATCAAGACACTCAACCTTCATGCATGTTTTCTGAGAGGTTGAGATGCAAGGATTTGGGACCTGCCGGATGACATAATGGAGATCTTGCTTTTGTACCGCTGCCGTTGGAACAAGTTCAGCAGCTGGGGCAGGGATAAGAAGGTAGATCCCTTTCTATGTAACACACCTATGGTGCTTTCCTATTTGTTACATTTGGCAAACCTGGGGCTCCAGATCATTTAAAGGTTACCTGGTGGCGCTATCTATTAAGTGCTCTTCATGGGAGGATTCATATTTTAAGATCCCTCTGATTGTTCAATTCCTAAAAGGTCTTACTAATGTATTTTTGTAAGTTCATTTCAATCCCTGTATGGATATAGATCCCTGTATGGGATCTCAATCTGGTGTTAAGATTGCTAACCTGCATTCCTTTTGAGCCTTTACACTCATGCCCATTAAGATTCTTAACATTCAAAACTGTTTTGCTTATTGCAATGTCAGCCCGCAGGTTCAGCGAGGTGCAGGTTCTTTCCTGTAAACCTTCACACTGTCGGTTTTCCATAAAGACAGGGTTGTTTTCAAGGTAGAACCTCCTTTTTTACCTAAGGTAGTCTCTGACTTCCACTTGTCGCGAGAAGTCATTTTGCCAACTTTCTGTCCACCTCCCCATCCGGGAAAGGAGAAGGAAGGATTACATAGACTGGACCCAAAAAGGGCTCTTAGTTTTTACATATCTAGAATGGCAAAATTTCACCAAAATGACCAATTATTCATTGGCTATACTGGCTCTAAATTGGGTTTAGTGGTTACAAACCATATCCAGATGGATCATCCTGACTATTGGTGAATGTTACAGATTAGCGGGCAAGGATATGCCTGAGGGCCTAAGAGCACGTTCCACAAGGGGCATGGCAACCTCTGCTGCTCTTCAGAGGTGTCCCAATCAGACATTTGTTCAGCGGCCACTTGGTCGACTGTTTACACTTTTGTGAGACATTACTGCCTGGATTCATCTTGCAGTCCAGGAGGACAATTTGCAAAAGCAGTCCTTCATTCGTTCCATGATTCGAACAAAATGTAATTCGTACTCCCACCACCAAATTATTACTGCTTTGGGAGTCTATCACAAGATGAGGAATACGTTGGAGGACACAATCCATTCGAAGAACAAGTTACTTACCACCCCTCCCACCCTACCCCACCATACAATGTACGTGTTCTTAAACTTTACGCTTTCTTTGAGCCTACGGTCTATGGTACGCCTGGTAATTCCTCTACAGGAGGGGGAAAAACAGAATTGACGCCAACGGGCGCTGCATACCCTACTGATACTGATGCCGTCAACAGTTGGAGAGGCCCTCGAGGGACATCGACTCGACGAGACGGCACACAGTGCCCCCTGTCCAAAAATAAAATCATAATCGCAAAGCAGCTGAAGCTGGAAGGATAATCGCAAGATGAGGAACATCCAATCGAAAGAATGTTAACAGGGTTAAGTAACTTGTTCTACTATCTCCCCACACCAAAGCAGTTATCGAAGGTTAGCTACCAAATCAGGGTTCACATGGAGGTATTCTCTTAATGTCACAGTAGGAGGCATTGATCCAGACTGTTGGGGGAGAAATCCAAGTGAGGATCAAGGTTTGCTACTGCATGCAGGGACCCAAAAATGACAAGTTGCGAGGGAAGCAATCGCTCGGGGAATCCTCGAACCATTTAAAAAAAAAATGTTTTAATTTTATCAAAAAGCATTTTAAGTATACATTTGTATGACATATGTATGGGCTAGAGAGAAAGAGTACTTAGCCTAATTAATTGGCCACTTAACATGGAGATTATTTTCATTTGAAGGTTTGCCAAGTGCCAAGGTATGTTTTACAGGAGAGTATCTGAAGCTTCTGTTTGAGAGGGTGTAGACCGTAGATGATAGGCCTGCTCGTACATGGACTTGGCATGTATTGCAGACTGTCATTATACTGCAATGTATATTCAAAAAGGACTTAACCATAGCAAAGGTTTGGCAAGTTTGCAATCAATGGATGACTAAGATCAGTGCCCAGTGATGTTGCGAACAAGTTTGGGCTTTTAATTATGGTCCTGCCGTATAAAAACAAAATGCAGCCAGTTTCACTAAAAAGGCAAGTGTTTCTGTCTTGAAGTCTCATGTTGGTTGAAAACTAGGTACTATAACTTCCGAGATATGCTTACTGCATACTCGCCTGTGCATTTGCGGTGAAGGGTCAGCGAGCCTTAGCAGGTGATGTGTACCAGGTAGATGACGCTAGTTGTTGTTAGGGAGAATTCTAAAAAAGTGCTAATTCCCTTCACTTTAGAGACCCCCAGCAACTTTGCTGGATTTTGAGGACTTTATTTTTTTACTATGTATTTTGATGTATGTTTTACACTGATGTTCTTTGATTATGGAGTTTTAAGATAGCTCCATAGGCATCTATTCATGTGTGTTACGCAGCACCCTCAGTGCAGTGACACTGGCATGTCTTTTTGGACTTCCCAAAGGTTTAAATACCTTCTCTTGGATAAACTACTGTTTCCTATAGAATGTAAGGTTAATTTGAATTCCTAGACCCATCACACACTATCTTCCTATATATATATATATCTCTATCATGCCTTTGGCGGGCTTCAGGACTGAAGACCGCCTCTGGCTCCAGGGTGTCTGGGGTGGGCAGGAAGCGAGGGAGGTGCCCGAAACTCCCTCTGCTTAGTCTCCTAGGATACCCAAATTCACTCTGGCGTGATTGGCTGGTTGACTGTCCGGCAAGGACAGCCACCCTGCTGGGAAAGTGGCAGCTAGGCTGGAATGAATGGGAGAAAACTATTTAAAAGGCGAGTCTCCTGGACTGAAAGGCATAGTCGACCACTGGAACGAAAGAACCGAAGACGAGCTGGAAGAGAACGGCTACTGCAACTCCTGCACCGTTGGTTTGCCTGGTGAAGCCCTGCTGCAAGTCCGAATTGCCATGTTCATCTCGACTTCTCCCTTTGCGTTGGTGGGTCCAATCTACTCGTTAGCCACCTGGATACCATTCTCGAAGCTGGTCAGGATTAACAAGGGAGGTGGGGGGGAGGACACCAGCTTTTGTGCTTGAACAGCTACTCGAACTGAAGTGACTCCATTTTGTCAGCATTTTCCGACGATCCCGTCAGTGCAGGAGTCCCCCGATGTCATCCTTCTTGTCACCACAATTGAGGCTCAGGAACCGTGAAATCGGCAGGAACTGCCAGTAACCATCATCTTCAGCTTCATCTTTTGCTTCATACTAAGGTACTGTGCCAACCCGATTGAGAGCGTACAGACTACTTTTGAGAACTTTGGCAAAGACTTTACCGTTTACTTCAAGAACTGCTTTTTCCTATCCAAGACACTAGTCCATTGACTTTGGCCTATGCCTATTGAACTGAATAGAGTTCTCTAGTGAACTTTAACTATTTGCACTGCCTAAGAAAGTATTTATCTATTCGGCTAACTTTTGCCTTTTTGCTCCCATTGAAAGTAACTTTAATGCCATTTTGCTCCTTTTTCAGGGGAGCCTAATTTGTTCAGAAACGTGTTGGTTTGCTATTGAAGTGCGTTTGTGTATAATATTAAGTTGCCTCCTTTTAGTGAATGTTTTGTAAATGATTGTGTAATATTAAGTGTTTTACCAAGAAACCTTGAGTAAGTGTCTACTTGAACCACTGTGATTGTAAGACCTCTGTGTAACTTCTTATACTGCTAACATTCCCTCTTGAGATGAGCCTGGCTACTCAGCTCTCTACCACAAAACTGTGTGGTACAGACTTATACCAAAGTTTGTTTTTTGGTTACGCCTGTAGCCCTAATTGTATGTGGTGGTCCCAGAGGGTAATGTATGCAATTCTGCCTTAACAGTTGTAGCACTTGTAAGGGTTAGAGATGACTATTTAGCAACCTATGGAAAAGGGTCCAAACATGGTGGCAATCTTAGCACATTGTAGGTTTTAGAGTTAATCTTGGTGTCATGTTCAGAGTTGGTGGTCACCTATACATTTCTTGATACACAACGTGATAAAGGCACGTTGGTACATGATTTAAACTAAATGTTAAAATGAAAGCCCATTTGATTAGAGGGTGCATGTCTCAACTCCGGACTGTAAAAAAGTACCTGCTGTGTTGGGTTAAACACGTATATACAAGTCCTTTAATCACTGGAGTATCACAACCCACAAACTTACAGGGGCACGCTTAAGTTTTGGGCAAGCTGATAAGAACTTGAACCCCTCCCCCATGAGCAACTGGGTAGAGATCCCTACCTTGCCAAACTTATCAATAGAGAAATTAACAAAATTTGGTGGAAGGTTTCAAGAGGACATCCCTGAAGACAATGACCTGAAACCGGGTGGGCCCTTATTTGTTAAAAAAAACGAAAAGGGCCTACTAAATCGGGGATACCTTGGGAAAGACGGGACCTGCAGAAATCAACTAGTCATCCATAGGAGCCAATGGAGGGTAGTAATTGAACTGGCACGCTCCCACCTAACCTCATGGCACCAGGGAATAGCAAAGACGTAAGATGAAGTTGTTGGCAATCGTTACTGCCCCATTGTTTACGCCGAAGTTAAGAGCTACGTGGCCAATTGTGAATTATGCCAAAAAACCTCAAATACCCGGAGCTCCCATACAGCCATTGCCTATCAGTGAGATTCAATTTTCCAGGAAAACCATGGACATAGTAGGAACCCTTGAACCATCCAAAGTGGGCAGTCAGTATAGTCTTGTTATGGTGGACTATGCTACATGCTATGCAGATGCTGCCGTAATAACTGCACACGACTCAAAATTCTGATTTAATGAGCTGTAGCGAAAACCAGCTCTTGGGTATCGGGCAACACCCAATAGGCAGGAGTTACCACTGGTCGAACCTGCAACGAGTACACAACACACCCCAAACCTATCTTTCAAATGCGATGGACACTTTAACTTTTTGCTCATTGCCTATGATCCGTTACGTTTGCTTCTTAGATGTGTCCCAATACTTCCTTATTTGCATTCTAAAATACCCTAGGTTAATGTCACATATGCATGTTTGTAAGGAATCTGTTGGCCTGGGCAGCCAAAAGTAACTTCTGGTAAATTAGTTTTAAGCTAACCTGGCTGTCCTAGAGTAGAAGCAGGGGCGAAATAGCTCCCAGCAATTTCAAACCCTACCATACGGCATCTCCTCAAATATCGTATTCCCTTACTGTCTTGAGTAGGGTTACCAAGAGAACTACGAACAGACAAGGGCCACCTTGCGGTCCTGTCTGATGCTAACTATTAAAACCTTTTGGACTTTCATATACCACCTGCAGATGGATGGGTTGGTAGAGCGTTTTAACCAAACCCTAAAACGCATACTCTAAAAGTTAGTGGAGATAGATACCATGGGCCTTGTTTGCGGTCTTGAAAACCCCATAATCCTCTGCGGGCTTCTCCCCGTTTGAACTACTCTAGAGGCGAAAACCGAGGGATGTTCTGAATATGCTTAGAGAAACATGGGAGGAGAGAGAAGAGATCCCCCACCCCCCCAACCAATATCGCATGCGGCTACCAAATGGAAATCTCATATGAAGGCTGTGAGGGAGATAGTTAATGGTCCTCTCACCCTAGCCAAGGAACACCAAAAAGAGAATTATCCAATCACTGTGGCTCGCTCCCCCTGTGGGGAATCCAGTGTTGGTTTTGTTACCGACCTCTGAAAATATGATCTCGAGGTGGTATGCGCCATATAGTCATTGAAAGGAAGGGTCCCCTGAATTTGATTTTTCGAACAGAGAGATGGCAAGGGGGCCTTGGGCCAAAATACCTTCAACTCTCGCTTCCTAAATATCTCCCTGCTCGAGCTCTTCGCTCATCCGCCTCCAACTCCCTCAGGGTCAGTCTCTTCTCCAAACAACGAGTTGGGGGCAGATCTCTCTCCGCTGCAGGGGCCTCCTTATGGAACATCCTTTCTGCCTCCCTAAAACTTGAGGAGAACCATCTCCGGTTCCGGAAGCACCTCAAAACCTTCCTCTTTGCCTCCGCTTTCTCTCCCCCTCTCCCCTGCTAATACTACTGAAACTGCACTGAATCTGCAATCTGCAACTGGGCCACTCACCGTTCTCGGTCCTTGGCCCAGCCACTCTCCCCTGCACTGCCTCCCTGGCAACCCCTGCACTGCGGGACTGTCTGTATCCCTACAGCCCTCCTTCCGAGCACTTGTCTGCACTTACCTCGCACTTGCCACCAGCTGGCCCTTGTTACTTATCCTGTATGCTGTATGCTAATAACCCTGTACTGCACTTTCCCCTCTCCCTTTCCCCATGCACTTTTCCCTTCCCTTTTACCCTTGCATTTGCACGATCTGAATGACACCTGGCCTAGTAGGATTGTTGTCCGTCTCCCCTTGTTCCCCCCTCCTGCCTCGTTGCGCCTTGAAACACTTGTGTATAGGCGCGTTACACATGCCATATCATATCAAAACACCTAGCTCTATCATATAGCCCTGCTGAAGGTTTGGAGGGCCGACCCCATATATTAAAGTACAGTCACTTTGGCAACCCTTGTGATAGAAAAAAAACAATCCTGCCTAATCCCAGAAAATGTTCGGCAAAAGCAGCAGATGGACCTTTAGAACATGTTGGTGCAATTCCCCTAAGTGTTCTATGAACATAGAAGGGTGTAACATTTCGCACACAGGGCTGTCGGTCAACTTAAAGCCATATCGCATCCATGAGGTTTGAAGGAACATTCTATCTAAAGAGATAACTAAAATAATAAAGATAAGGGTAATATAACCTTTGGAGAGTCTTTGGTGCTCCCCAGTAGTCTAGTTTTTGAGCCTGATAACCCGTTCATATTTTGCATTGATTTCGGAAGGCTAAATTCCATCTCAGCCTTGGATAACTACACGATGCCACAAATCAGTGAACTGATCGAAAGGCTGTGAAACTCCAAACTTATTTCCACCCAAGATTTAACAAAAGGATATTGGCTAGTGGCACTCATTCCTGCAGATAAGATTGCCTTTATCACAACCCAGGGCTTACATCAATTTACAGTCCTTCCTTTGGGCTGCACAGAGCCCCTTGCAACTGCAGATGGGCAAGGTCCTGATTCATCGTTTGCAGGGGCTTACCTCAATAACCTCATGATCCATAGTCCTAGTTTGGAGGAACATCTTCAGCACCTGTTGAGATGGATTTCCAAAATCAGCACTGGTGGGAGGATTTTGGGAAGCTACCCTATTCTGGTGAACAGAGAAGACACAGAGGTTAGCTAAACACAATCAAGGTGAGGTAGAGTGACGAGGCTTGGTCTCAGGTTGGATGAGAGTGGTCTAAAGTTCACATAGAGCAACACCCTAGATGGGTAGTTATATAAAAATACAATGATCTATCAGGCCTTTAATTTAGACACTAAGCAGATACAAATACCAGCCCAACATTGACACACAAAACCCTTATAAAACATTTATATACACCCTTAGGGGAGAGAGATTAGCAGATCAGATGCATAAGGATAGAAGGAATTCTTAGACTCGACCCAAAACCGCTTGCATACTTATGAAGTCCGACCTGGTTCGGGGTCTTTGTGCACTGATGTCATCAGTTCCAAAGCATATACTTCCTTGGGTAGTTTTATAGAGATCTGAAGTGCCAGTGGTTATGATTAATGGGGTTCCAAAGTTAGATGAAAGTTAGTGAAGATCAGGGACGTCCTCACTCCATCCAGCCCACGAGAATAGGCCTAGGCAAAGATCCTTAACCGAGGTTACAATACCAAAAGTCAAGTAATCGTGACTTAGGGCCAGGACATAACACCTTGTAAACCTATGGGTTTTCTGATTTCGTGGGTTGATGCCTTGGGAGAGCCATTAGTCTTGCTGGAGTTACACCGTTATGGCAAATTCTAAGGCTAAGAAAAGCCTTTTTAAGGTGTGCTCCATCTGCCATTAAAAGAAAATGTCTACATTGAGGACTCTACATAGCCCTCTACATAGGCAGTAACAAATACATCACCTCCAAAATTCAGACATTTCAAAATAATGCCCTGAGAGCCGCCCTAAACTTCCCTAAAAATGCCCACATATCAGACCTTAGGAGATCTACCAACTGGCTTTCCACTAAAGACAAAATCCTCCTCAAAACGGCCTCCCTTACACACAAATGCCTCAACCATGCAGCCCCGCAATACCTTATGGACAGATTCACCAGACAAACAGCCTCTCGCCCCTTACGAAAAGCTAACTCTAACCTTTTGTTAGTACCCAGATTCAAACTTACTGGCGGGAATAGCTTCGCTCTTAAAGCGGCACAACTGTTCAACTCCCTTCCAACTGCTCTAAGGGAAGATCTCCCTTACCAGCAATTCAGATCCAATCTGATCCAATGGCTAAAAGATCATGATGCCTAACTTTGCCCTACTGTCATTTGGGATCTCATGTATATTTTGTATATTTGCTCTGCTCTATTTATCTGTCACATCTGCATTCTTGTTAACTCAATGTACATACTTGTGTGATTTTTTTTGACACCACATGTCTACAGCATTTTAACCGTAGCTGTACCCCTGTTTATTTGTAACATGTAACTAAGTTGAACAACCCTCTTTCTGCCTTCGAGCCCGAATACCCTTGGGTCTGGTGCGCAATATAAACAAACAAACTAGCAATCTGACTGCCTGTCTTTACCCAGACAATGACATCAACGCATGATTCATATACCCAACATTCGAAGGGATTGTGTCCTCCGACGTATTCCTTCTCTTTGATGGATCATCTCCCAGCTTGCTGGCCTCAGAACATTTTTTCAGTAGAGGGTGCTGCGCGTCGATGTCCCTCGAGCCGATGTCCCTTGACAGCCTCTGTATCGGCACCAACGTCATCACGCGTATAAATAGACTCGCGCAGCGTCTGTTGCTCAGTTCCGTTTTTCCGAGCTTCGTGGGGCCTCGGCATATCGTTGCTCAGTTCTTAAGTCAAATATACTTCATTATTCCTCGTGAATAACGACTCTTACTCGATGGCTTCCTCACTCGAACCGACGACTCCACGGTCCGGCTTCAAACAATGTCGAGACTGTGTTGTTGACGGATCCTCACAGGATCTGTTTGTGGTGCCTGGGAATCGAGCACCATTGTTCGGAGTGCGAGGACTGCATGTCCATGACGGCGAAAGCCTTGATGGAGCGTAAGGGGAAGCTCGAGAGAGGTAAGGAAGTTAAAACATCTTCGAAAGTTTCCTCGGTGGAGTCGAGACATTTGTCTCCTCGCCATCACAAGACATTCTCGTTCTAGGTCCCGAAGCAGTTCCCATCACTCTTCGAGATCTAAGCATTCTAAAAAGAGACATTGAAGATCCCCTTCCTCGTCTTCCGTTTCCCCAAAAAGGGTCTCCTGCCCCACAAAACATAGCTCTCAGGCTAAGTGGGAGGAATTCAGGAAAAAGATGCTGAGCATCTTCGAGAAAGCGGCCTCGACCCCCTCGAAACTGCTGAGGGTGATAACCTGGGTGAAAGACCCAAAAAATCAAAACGCCGCGAGTCGCAGCACCTGGCGAAAGAAGCCACTCGAGCGTCACAAACCCGCGAGTAAATGCAAAGTCGCGTCTTCGACACAGTCGTCGAGGATCCCTTCGACGCATAGATCTGTGTCTTCGACTCCGTTATAGAAGGGTTCTTCGACGCACAGGTCAGTCGAGTTGACGCTGTCTTCGACGCCGAGGAAAGGACAAACCCACGGCCACCTCACAGCCAGTGACCATACCCAGAGCCTCGATCACGAGAATGTCGTCTACAACCTCGAGTAGAATTCCGATACTCTCGAGTTCATGGAGGCCTCTACCACCTTTCTCTACGCCTTTTTCGGTGGCTTTGAAGCCTTTAACGTCCGCGTGGACGACGTCGACGTTTTCTCAGCCAATCATGACGGATTTGGCCCCTTCTGCTCTGGAAATGGGATTTATACCATTTCCCAGACCTGATCACTCCAGAGTCTTATCTATTTATGAAGAAGGGGAGGATTCGGTTCAGGAAAGACCTTTTGAGTTGCAGGGATCTGCAACTCCTGTACCAGAGGAATTTACCTCTGAGGAACGTAGGTTTAAAGACCTCCAAGAATCCTTACAGGAAACAAGTGGGTTGGACACTTACCAGAAGTGGAAATTTGCCAGACCAGACCCAGGGGAACATGCTGAAACCCCTTATAGAACCTTGATGACAAGGATAATAGAGTTTATGGGGTGGTCCACACCCTCACCTGCTTTTCAGCAAGACAACCTCACAGACATCTTGGTCAAAGGTCCACAGGAGGATCCTGTGGTGCCGTTTCATGCGGCATTACAAAGGAGAATATTGGCAAACTGGGAAACACCTGAGGTAATCCCGGCGGTTAGCAAAAAATTATCAGCTAAATATAGGGTGTCTTCTGCTGACCCTGAATATTTATCCAAACGCCCAACTCCGGAGAGTCTGGCTGTTCAGGCAGCTACTTCATCAGGTAGTAAATCTGCTTACCCTACTGTTCCACAGGACATGGGTGATGAGAGATATGAGACTATGGCCAAAAAAGTCTTTTCTGCATGTAGCATGGCGTTGAAATCCATCAATGCTACATGTACGCTCGCAAGGTTCAGCCACACACTTTGGTAGTGTGCTTCATCAGCGGCTGACTGCCTCTCGGAGGGAGGAGAAAGAGAAGCGTTCCTAAACATCAAGGATGGTAAAGACGCTATGTACGAATCCCTTCAAACTGGCATCGATTCTTCTGACCGCATCAGCAGGGCCATGGCAGCAAGCACAACAACCAGGAGATGTGCTTGGTTGCAGAAGTCTGATTTTGCTCCAGATGTGCAAAGCAGACACTTGAATATACCCTTTGACGGCTCTTCTTTGTTTGGTAAGAAGGCGGATGACAGTTTAGAAAAGCTTCAAACATCAAAGGCAGCAGCAAAATCCCTGGGAGCTGCAATCCGTCAGACACCATTTCGCCCCTCAGGGACCTCTTGGAGAGGTAAGTCCTTTCACTTCTATTCCGCATTCGGAAGAGGCAGAGGACGGTCGGTTCAAAGGGGTCCGAAAAAATTCACCCGAGGTGGACGGGGTAAAAATAAAAAAGCTGCACCAGCAGCAGGTGCCTCTTTACCCTCGGCATCTGCATCAGCCGCCTCCAAACCGCTCTGAGGACTCTCCTCACAAGACACCAGTAGGGGGCAGGTTAACTCAACATCTGACGGAATGACAGGCTAGTACGTTAGATGCTTGGGCATTGGAGACAGTTGCCCAAGGTTACTGCCTGCCTTTTCTACGCATCCCTCAGAGTCATCCACCGGGGAACAGCTCTCTGAAAGTTCCAGATCCGCTCCTCTTGCAGGAAATTGTAGACCTGCTAGAGAAAGGTGCCATAGAACCGGTACCTGTAGCGGAGTGGAACAAGGGCTGGTACTCCCCCCCCCCCCCCCCCACCTCATATCCGCCCCCCCCATCCCCCCCTACTTTCTCATACCGAAGAAAGACCGAGGACTGAAAACTATCTAGGATTTACGAGAATTGAACAGGTTCATCAGGCAGGACAAATTCAAGATGGTAACTCACTCAGATCCTTCAGGCCCTCCAGCTCCAGGACTGGCTGGTATCTCTGAACCTCCAGGATGCTTATTTCCATGTGCCAATCCATCTCAAACACAGGAAATAACTGAGGTTCGCTATTGGCGGCTCTCATTATCAATTTCGAGTTCTGCCCTTTGGGCTGACCTCCGACCCGAGGGTCTTCACCAAGCTAATGTTGGTAGTGGCTGCAAGTCTAAGGAGGGAAGGGATTCACGTCTACCCATACCTGGACATTTGGCTGATCAGAGCTGTATCCCCGGAACAAGCTCAGATTCAGCTAGATTATGTCTGCCACTTCCTTCACAAACTGGGCTTCTCCCTCAATTTAAAGAAGTCACAGATGATGCCATCACAGAGACTCCAGTTCATTGGAGCGGTCCTGGACACTTCCCTGGGAAAAGTCTTGCCACCAGAGGTGAGGGCTCAAGATATTCTGCAGATGGTCACCAAGTTTCAAAATGCCCAACGTCTCCCAGCCTTCGACTTTTTGAGGTTGCTAGACCTCGTGACCTCTTGCATCTTCCTTGTGCCAAAGGCTCGCCTGAGAATGAGATCTCTTCAGTGGGCACTGAGAACTAAATGGTCGCAATTCTCAGGGAGAATGACAGACCTCCTTCAGGTTCCGGACAAGGTGGCTCGAGACCTTCAGTGGTGGGTCTGCCAGAAAAACATCTTGAGGGGAGAACTGTTTTGGCAACCATGGCCAGAGATAACGGTAGTCAGATGCCTCACTCACGGGGTGGGGAGCCCATACCAACGACTTGACCATCAGCGGTCGTTGGTCTCCGTCGGAGTCCAGACTACATATCAACCTGTTAGAGCTGAGAGCAATCAGACTAGCGCTGAAGGCTTTTCTGCCATTTGAGGAGGCGTAGGGTCACTGCCACTGTGCAGAGAGGCAATGCAGTTCTGGTTTTGGGCAATTCAAGAAGGAAACTCTATCGGCAGTTCATCTAGCCGGAGAGAACTTGACAGCGGACGCTCTGAGCAGGCAGGGCACAGTCTCCCACGAGTGGGAACTAGCTCAGGAAGTCCTTCTGGGGATCTTCGCCCTTTGGGGAACCCCTCAAGTGGATCGGTTCGCCCCAGTACCAACAGGAAGTGCGAACTGTTTTGTTCAAGGGAATTTCCCCTGAGAGGAGCTCTAGGGGATGCGTTCGTAGTGGACTGGGAGTTTCCACTCCTGTACGAGTTTCCACCAGTCCCTGTCATGCCTCAAATTATCAGGAGGTTGAGAAGATTCCGGAGGACCATGATCCTAATTGCCCCAGACTGGGCCAGGAGAACGTGGTACCCGGACCTTCTGGACATGTCCATCTGCCCTCCAATACGTCTTCCACTCAAGGAGAATCTTCTCTCACAGAAGGGAGGTCAGGTTCTCCATCCAGACATCAGAACCCTGAACCATCACGCCTGGCTTCTGAAAGGTTGAGATACAAGGATTGGGACCTCCCTTATGACATCATGGAAGTGTTGCTTTCGGCCAGAAGGCCAGCAACAAAGTTTTTATACCGCTGCCGTTGGAACAAATTTTGCAGCTGGTGTAGAGAAGAGAATATTGCCCCCTTTTCTTGTGGTGCACCAACAGTGTTATCCTTTCTACTCTACTTGGACAAATTCAGGCCTTCAAGTTGGCACTATCAAGGGCTATCTCGCAGCGCTATCGATTTTCAAGCGCACTGCAGAGGAGCCATTGTATTTCAAATTACCCTTAGTAATACAATTTCTAAATGGATTAACTAATGTCTATCCTCCAAGGCCATTCCAAGTTTCCTTATAGGACTTAAATTTAGTCTTAAATTTCCTGATGGGTACTCCTTTCGGACCACTCCACTCTTGTTCGCTAAGATTTCTCACCCTTAAAACTGTCTTGTTAGTGGCTTTAACATCTGCTAGAAGGGTGAGCAAATTACAAGCTCTATCTTGTAAACCCCCTCATACAATCTTTCATAAAGACAAAGTTGTCCTACAGGTGAAGCCTAATTTCCTCCCAAAGGTGGTTTCTGAATTCCACATCTCAGAAAATTACCTTACCTTAGTTCTATCCGCCTCCCCATGTGGGGAAAGAGGAAGAAAGGCTACATAGGCTGGACCCAAGGCGGGCTTTCAGCTTTTACATCAGCAGACTTGCTAGGATTAGGCAAGCAGACCTGCTGTTCGTAGGTTACTCGGGGCACAAATTAGGACTACCGATAACAAAACAAACCATTTCCAGATGGATTATTTTGGCCATTTTGGAATGTTACAAACTAGCAGGGAAAGAGCCTCCTCAAAATCTTAGGGCTCATTCAACCAGTGGTATCGCAGCCTCCTCGGCCCTCCAAAGAGGGGTTCCGGTTCGAGACATATGTGCGGCTGCCACATGGTCGTCCGCACATACCTTCACAAGATTTTACACCTTGGGCGCGCTTGAGGCCCTTCACCTTAGGGGGAGGGTCACCGCCTCGCTCCCCTTCGGCCTGATCCTTCGAGATCAACCGGGGCCTCTCCAGAAGCTTAGCCGGGTTCTCAGATTTTCTCTTCCCCGAGCCAGAGCGTTGGCTCGCGGTTGATGGCGTCGGTGAAGGTGCGTCCTGCTTGGCAGCCGAGGAGCCCGACCGTTCAGCGCTCCCGGTGCCCGCGGACTCGTGGTGCTTTGCCTTTTGTTGGGCCCCCGTCGCGCCCTCACAGGATTTAGAAGACAGCTCGGACTTCTTCTTCTCACCTGCTGGGCTCTTGCCATCTAGCCGGTTGGAGAGACAGGTCCGACGATCCCTTATAGTCCGATCCGACATGCTCCTGCAAAATGCACAGTCCTTCTCCACGTGCGTTTTGTCCTCGTGGAGGCAGTAAAGGCATTTCGAATGCTCGTCCTCCTTGAACACATTTTGTAGGTTGCATCCAGGGCAGATCCTGAACAGTTTGCCGGGAGTCGAGCTTCCCTTCTCCTGGGTCATGTTCTTCTCATCCGGGAGGTAGGCCTCAGAAACTTCTGGAATCCTCCAAGAAGCATAACTTGACGAAAACTTCACCCTTGAGGGGCGTAGATAAATCCGAAACTGGTCCCCGCTGATCGGAAGTAGAAACGGTGGAGCTCGAGGCTCGATTAAAACGAAAAATGATAAATCTCTTTGAAAAAGCGCAAAACGCAGTAAAAGCTTGAGAGCTATAGCACAAGGACTCCCAACACTTGACCGTGCGCTAAATTTCTGAGGATGGGTGCCAGGGGCGGGGCTTAGGGAGAGGGCAGTCATTGGCTGGGGACAGTATGACCCAGAGACCTGTGATTGGTTACTACTAAGAAAGACAGATCAGAAACGAAATTGATAATGATTTTTTCTTTACCGAGGTTTCCCAGCCTGACAGGGAATATTCATGAGCATGTGAATCCATGCCAGACCCATGCTGGAGAACAACAGTTACAGGTAAGTAACTTGTTCCGTTTTTCACTGCATGTCCCTTGATTGCAGACTCAGCTGTAGTTCAGTTGTCATAGTGCTCCAACACCTACGCCTCCACTGACGGCTACAAGGGGAATTCCCAGACTTACTGTTTCAACCAGTGCTGCTGAGGTTCCTCTCATGGCAGAGGTTAACCTAACAGAGGCTTCGCCCCTTCACTTCCACAGCCCAGTGGGAGGTTGTCTCTAGTTTCATCAAAGAGTGGCTCAATATCACCACAGACTAATGGGTGTTTTCATTGATTCGACACGGGCACAAGTTAGAATTATTTCAGCAGCTGCCCAATATTCCTCCTTCCACAATGGTGGGAATGCATCTTTTGCTACTCCTGCGCGAAGCCTGGTACCTCCTTACCAAAAGAGCTCTAGAGTATGTCCCTTGCAGCCAACATGGGCAAGGTGTTTACTCGAGATATTTTCTAATACGAAACCAGTCAGGCGGTTGGAGACCTATATTGGACCTTTGTCTACTCAACAAATTATTTCGGTCCCAAAACCTTGAGGATGGTTGCACAACACATCTTAGGCCAGCTGCAGAAATGGACTTGGTAGACTTATATTTTCACGTGCCTAATCATCGCCACAGACAGTTTCTTCGGTTTACCGTCGTGGGTATATATTACCAGTTCAAAGCCTTGCCCTTTGGCTTCAGGTCTGCGCCAAGGATATTCAATGCCTCACCCCTTTCAGATGTCATTATTAAATTTGGAATTTTCGGTAACAACCCTCACACAAACTTATCAACAATCTCTTCCTGGGTTCAGTACTCAAGTCTTGACCACTAAAATCTGCAAATACTTTTTCAAATTGATTCAAATAATCACACTCCTTCTTTGCCCTGTAAACAAGCAGTCAATTTATCCCAAACTATTCTCTTCTCGGGTACCAATTTTTTCAATTTCTCTACTGTTCGCGATGGTAAAGCCAACATAACTTGCAGCGGTTTTTCTCCAGCCTTTCTCTCACCATCAATTCTAATCAAATTCTCCCATGTTTCACCTAATATTGGCACGTCATTTATATTTCTAACCTATTTCCATATATCTACAGGAAGAATCACGGGAAACAAATCGATGTTACTCAATGTAAAAACAGATGAATTCAAAACAGATTCAATTTCTTTATAGAATCCGGACAGGTTTTTCCTAATATCAGGGATCGTCTGCCTGATATTATCTACCTATTGCCTAGAGAAAGGGACATGTACAAACTGTGCAGTATAATGGGCTTCTATAGTTCGTGCTAGAGTCGTTGCAGTGGCAGCAACTTCTACTTTCAGACAAACGTGGGAGGCACTTCCCTCGTGGATAATTGCAAACTGTGTTTCTACATTTGTTTGTTTATTAAGCAACAAAGCTAAATCGAGAGAAAAAGCAGTCGTTCCAGTTTCAGGTGAAAATGCTCTTTTGTGAATAGTCATTAAATCTGCGGGACAACATGTCTTATTCTTCATACATTCATCTTGCAAATACTCTACCATGACCTGTAATACCTTTCTCTGCATTTCTGGTGTATACTGACTGAACGTATCATGCACTTTCATTGGAGAAATGGGGGCATCTGTTCTCCATCTAAGCGCGTCTCGCGTACAAATTCTCATCTCTTCACTAACAGGTTTCAACGGCGGAAAAAATCTTTGCTGGTCATATGACACATGCGGTTTATCTTTCTTCATTGAATCTTTATACAATCGATCAAGCTAGTGCTTAAACACAAATATTCGGCCTACATGTTCTCGTACTTTCGTTGAATTATCTCACAAATGAGAAAGAACAACCAAATCGTGCAACTTTGGCGGTGCCAATGTGTCAGTCAAATCACTCCATATTTTCACAAGATAATTCCCCATGCATTCTAACAGTACCTGCTGTTCACTAAGGCCTCTATTATCAGATATGGAACTTTGCACAGCTGCTTCATCGCCACCTTCAACATACGTTTCTGCCCAATCTCTGTGCTTCTTGCCTGTCTTTGCTAACCGTACTACGAGTCACTCTGTTTCCTTGCACAGGCCCCATCTCTGTAGAACTGCCTACTAAAGCGGCTAACTCATGCTCTGAAGTGGTTGGAGGAAATGTCACAAGCACAGGGGGAGAGGAACTTGCTACTGGTGCAGTTGGAACAACAGGAATGGGAGGTACATAAGGAGGAGGTGCAACTAGGTCAGTACTTTGATGTTTGTTTCATCGCTCATTCAATATTTTGTTTATTAGCTCATCTGATGTATGCAAATCTTGCTGCGGATATATTTTCTGTACACCTAATTGGAAAGCCCTGTCCATGTTCCTAAGGGCCTCTGTCTGTTGATGCTGATCATGCTCTAGCGCTGTCTCTGCATTCATTTTATGTCTGCGCATGTGTTTCTCTCTACTTCTCAAACGGAGATTAGCTTCCTTCCTCCAGTCTTTCAACGTCGAATGCCACTGATCTGGCCTTCTAACGTAGCAATACTGATTTCTAGATGTTCTATACGTGCTAATTCAAAGCTCCCATCATTAGGCCACTGTGTCTGATACATGTCTGGTCTGCCTATGCCAAATCGCATTAAACACTATTGCCCATATACTGTATTTTACGTACATGTCAAATGCCGGCGACCCTGCGGGTGGCTCGACCTGGCCAGTTTCCAAAGATTGTCTTCCGCAGTGGAAAAATCCCACTAAGCAGGAAGACTATTTCCCAGGCATGGTTAATCCTTACCCTTCTCTTACCCTGGGCTTTTGATCTTGCAAGAGTAACTCTCGACCAATATCTGGATGTTTAAGAATCGGGGCACGACTCACCTGATCTATCAATTCGTCACTCAGGACGCAATTCGTCCGTATACAGACGCAACCAAGAATCGTGTCTGGCTCAATCTGCCTCGTTCCAGGACCCTTGCCGATGCTCTCTGGATGCTGCTCCTCGATCAGCGATCGGTTGTGTACAGATCTGCAAAGAAGTCCCATCACTGCTACAGGGGCGCCCTGAACACCTTTCGATCCCAGCTCGACAGCTTCGTCCTCGACTCGTTTTTGCCTTCTTCAAACTCCACGTATACGATGGAGCAAAAGGGAGAGGGTCCCTATTTGGGCGCCATATTTGCTAGGCCATAAAAACCGCATATGGAAACTAAGGCACAATAACCATGTACACTAGTGACACGACAGACACTAGGTTCGATTTCCAAACAAGTCTGTTATATTTCAAAGTATTCTCAGTCGGCTGACTGGGTCTCTACGTCTCGCAACGTGTGTTCCCAGAACTTGTGAGACGCAAGAGAGCGAGCAACGCTCAAGCAACAATATATATACATAACATGCAATCTTTTGAAGGCAATTCAATCCGCCCATAAATGTATCGTTCAGGCTAGGGTTCCGTGATTGACAATCATGACACGTTATGACAAATCTCTATTCAGTCTAAATATAGTTATTCTAGTAATAGTAGCAGAGACAGCTTTCTGTTATGGGGAACATAGAGCTCTTAGTTCGGCAAGGATATCATGTTCGTAGGAGAGAAACATTCCTTAGCACGTTATCTATCTGTTTCGATTCCTGAATTTAGGGTCCGACAGTTCTGAAGCAGAAAATACCAGTCTCCGTAAAGGAGTACCGCTAAAAGAATATTATTCATGCTTTAACTGCCTTTTACTACAGTGTGTGCAAGACAGGCCGGCACCTGATCTGCTGGTTAGATGCGGCTTCGGCTCGCCTTTCAGGACTTCATGAGTGAGGAACAATGTATTTCTGTATCGTTCGACATTCCTGTCTGTGTTAGTCTTTCAGCATTCAGGCCGTGGCCTTGCACCGTGTGCGAGTGCGAAGCATAGAATACATTTTGCAAAGCGTTCTGACAGAAAGGAAAAAAGCAAATGGCTGACATTTCACAAAATAGACACCCTCTGGTTACATTGACGATTCTGCAATTGCAATGTTTGTCACATGATGCGATTGGTTTTTGGCCAACATAATATACATACTTATACATACTATAGGGTCGTTTCTGGTCTAACAAGCAGCGTCTCACTTCTGTTGTTCACGGATTCACATTTACCCGTATCTCGACAACTGGTTAGTCACAGCCCCGTCTCTCCCTGTAGCCATCAAGCACACAGACTAACATTTTATGTTTGTCCTCATTGGGCTTCTCTGTCAATTATGCGGAGTCCTGTTTATTCCTGCATTCCCCCGATGCAGCACTGTCTGCTTCAGATGGGCGCATCCAGGAATTTCTCGACACCCATTGGGAACCGGTGGTTGGGACGAGATTCTCCTCACACTGCCCTTCCTCGGTGCGCAGCGTTGGTGGTTGGTGCATCCTAACATCACTTGGGGGAACCCATCCAACTCTTGACCCATCAAGCCACTCGCAACCGATGCATACCAGTAGGATGGGGCTGCACACTGAGGTGTGTGTGTGTGTGTGTGTGTGTGTGTGTATATATATTTCTGAGGCTTGTGGAATCTGCTTAGATCACATGCTGTGCATAGGCTGACATCTAGTGGAAGCTGCAGAGTATTAGTTTGTTTTACGAAACTCGAAAATGGGCGTCGACCCAGGGTGTGCCAGTAATACTATCCCTAGCATGACGTCCACTGTACCCATGATCCCTCATGCATCTAGGACCCTCAGATTGTTTTTTTCCGCCATACTGGTCGGAGGCATAGTTGCAGAGTTCCCTGGCTTTTCAGCATTTTTGTCATTATTCATCTAATATTCCACGTTCTTTAAATCCCACGTTGAGATTCCAAAGATCGACGCCGGTCCGAAGAACGAACAGCCGTCGAGACTGCACGACGGACTTTGGGCCTCGGAAGGCCCCTGGCCTCGGCCCTGCAAGTAGGGAGAGTGGAGGGTGGCCATACTCACTTATTTATTTTCTACATACTCGCCCGCTGCAATAGGATAACATATGGAGTGTACTCCATTTAAATTCTGCCCCAAGTGCAACCGCAAGTTCCCTTGGGTGGATAAGCATAACACTTGTAATCGCTGTCTGCCTTGGGATCACCCTGAAGCTAACTGCAGAGCATGTAAGGCTAAAACACTAAAGGACCGCTCCGCTAAACGTTGGGCCCACTATGCAAGCAGCTCGAGGCCATGGAGGCGGTGGGTTCGTTCAGCAACGCCGCCGTATTGGACGGTAAGGGGACAGGGGCCTCAATAGACACCCAAGCGCGAGTCTGCGGCCTCAGAGGATTGTCCGGCAGGGCAGTTATGGGGACCACACCCTGCGACATGAGCACTACACACAATACTGCACATAAGCACACTAACCCCAGCCGAGTGTCAACACGCGTGTCGAGTGATCGGAGGAAAGCGGCACAAAGAGAGTGGTCCACAGAAACTGTGTCCTCTGGGCGTTCCAGGTCGAGATCGCCTCACGACACAAGGCAACCGTCCACAATTGCCAAGGGTGCCTCGCTGTCATGATTCCTGCCCCTCATATCCCCAGCCCTGCAAGATGTCAGGCTGGAGCCAGGCCACGATCACTGTCAAGGGCCTCTCCATCCCTCCAAAGAACCACTTGGAGTCAGACTTGGCGCTTGTGGCACCAGACTCACTCATCCCATAGGATAACATTGGGGATTGGACTTGTAGTGCTTTGATGGGGACAAGATGGATGTCCCCACATATTTCGGTTCCCAGAACTGCATGTGGAGTCTAGTCTTTTGGGTGTGGTTCAGCCCAGAGACACTTGGGATACCCAGAGACTATTTAAGCCACGCCCAGGCTGAGAAACATGCTTTGTGTTTTCTGCACCTGCAGCGTGACACTCGCCGTGTTCGGATCGGTCTCCAGTAGGCCTGCATCTTTCTTCTGCGCTCAGAACACCGTTAGGAACAGCCTTACCTTGCGGCGCTTCTGCCCATCATTCATCGCTTCTTCTGTTCTGCGGGCATCTTCGGCAGTGTCATTCCCATCCCGGCACGCCGCTTCCTAAGGAAAAGGGAAAAGAACAGAAAAAAGGCGTTAGTAAGCATTCACCAAATTTTCGCTTACTTTTAAAGACTGTATGACCTTCAAACGCTTACCTGAATCCCAGCCGCTCTGGGGGAACTCAGTCTCTGGAACTTCTCAGCCATCTGCAAGAGGGAAAAGACACTCCAGGTTAGCGTGGAAACATCTAGAGGCGCTGCATACCGCGCTTACTCACCGCATTTCTTCATAATCGGCATCCACGCTGAAAACGTCGCGGCACCTAAAAGACACAGAAAAAGAACTCTGTTCAATACAAATACGAAAGGGTCGCATCACGCTCTCCCTCACCTTCAGCGCTACTCATCCCAGTTGCACGTCGCCATCCCCGGACGCCGGCCATCATCTAAGGAAGGAAACGAACGAAGTTGGAGAACTGTTCAAAAGACTCATTATCCTTGCCTGTCGGACTCTTGCCAGTGAAGTAACTAGGCAGCAGCGAGCCCACATCAATCAACTAGCCCCTGCGCTGAAAGCTGGACGGAGAGCACACTTTCCAAGAAAACAAGGTGAGCTGTGGATCAAAGGGAAGGGTTGGACCCGGGCGAAGGGGTGAAAGCACACAGACAAATGGGGAGTTGCACGCTATCAATCCTGTGTTTTATGCCCAGTCTCCAGTCGAGTAGACTCCAGGGAAGGGTTTGAGGTCGTAAGATGTCAGAACAGGCTGAGTGACGTCCCCGCGGATACCAGGTGAGCGTTACACTCGCTCCCCAAAGTTGCAGAGGTATGGTCGTCAGATGACGAAACTGACCTCTATCCCCAAGCAGCACGCTTAAAATCCACTCCGGCAGTTAGTTCCATGTCTGCCTCAGAGTCTCGATGCTTGCCCTCGAAAGCTTCAGAACCTTCCCAACACACAAAATCTCGGCACCAGGCGTCAAAAGATTCTGAGAAGGCCAAACAATCAAGGAAACATTCCTCTACTCATCGGAAAGGGGACAAACAGCAGAAAAAGTCATCAGAGAAAACATCTGTACCCCAGGTCCAGAAGGACAAGCATAGATCTTCAGATAAGGTTAAATCGAAAACTCCTGACCCTGTCACTAGACCTAAAGTTATCCCTCGCACTCCACATGACATGGGAGAAGGGGAACCTCAACAAGAAGTGGTCATCCCCAGTTCCAGGAAATGGAGCTCCGATGACATTGACGGGGTGATGACAAGAATGTCGTCTTTGGCGAATTTCTATGAGAAAAACCCTGATTATTTTCTGAGCTATCAGAATACCCCGGACACCTCTACTCCTTCAGGATCCGAGGACCCTCAGCCTCCTAGTAAGAGACCTCACAATGAGACTCCAGCTCAGGGCCTAATTTCAGACCCACTCTCTATTCTACCTTACCATCAGTATGCTGAAGATCCAAACATACAGATACTTAAAGACCAAGCAGGGGTTCGATTATTATGGAGACAACGAGGACCAGAATGTGGAGGAGGAAGAGGCAGGGGCATATAATGTAGACTCCCCTATCCCCAAAGAGCCACAGGTAAATGACTCACCTGTGGATAATCAGCCACTACTGAATGAGGTCTTAGAGCTGCAGAACACTTTCAGATTGACACTCAAGGGGCTCAAGAGGAAAGGGACTTTGCAGAGGAAATCAGGGGTGACAAGAAGTCCATTGCCCAAGCCATAGCAATTCTGAAGTCTATCCAACGCAGAATTGACCCCTCCCTCCTCACCCCTAATCTCACCCGGGCAGTCAACCACAGAATTGAAAAAATATTCAGGGCCGCCCCTTCCGACCCACTTTACATAAGGGGTCTGCTTAAGCCCAACTCATTGGTAGTTACTACCACCAGGAAAAGAGCGGGGACTCCTTTAGCATCATCTGAAGCTCCCCCAGACAAGGAGAGCAAGAGGATATATGGTCTAGGAAGGAAAGTGGCTTCCACTTCCGCTTACCAAGCAAGAATCGCAAATTCCACCACTCTGCTGGCAAGTTATAATTGTCACCAATGGGAGCAGGTAGCTGCCCTCGTTGCCTCCCCACCAGAACCAGTAAAGGGCCAGTTAGCCCAGATTGCGTCGGAGGGTAGATCGGTGTTCGGGTGCATTCTGAAAGCGACCTTTTGACAGCAGCTCATTGCAGAGATCACTGTCATCAAGAGACGCGCTTGGCTCAGACAGTCGGGGTTCAAACCCAAGACCCAGGCTACTCTTATCGACATGCCGGTGGAACCGAATGTCTTGTTTGGGAAAGCGGTAGAGGAGGCACTCAAAACTGCCAAAGAAGAATACAATACCCTAAGGTCCCTGGGACAATAAACTAACTAACCCACGAATCAAAGAGGGAATAATAATTTGCGTCGCTCGCACGGCCAAAATTCCCAGTGGGGTTCTAATTACTCACAGGGGCAGGGTACATCGTGGGGTGGAAACCAAAAGACTACCCAAAGTTACACCAGAGGTAACAAGAGGGGCCGTGGTAGAGGCAGCCCAGGTAGAGGCGGTACGCCTCCCAGCAAACAGTGACGCTCCACTCAGGGTCCCTTCCCATGCATCCCCAGTAGGGAAGCGCATTTCCACCTTCACCCAGGCATGGGAAGGGATCACCTCAGACAGATGGGTGCTGTCCACAGTGTCCGCGGGATACTGCATCGAACTGTTGGAGCATCCCTGCAACCACCCTCCAAGACAAAAAATACACTCCCTGGACAATGCGCCCAGTCTTAGACTTGCGCCCTGCAAACAAGTATGTCAAGCCCCATACATTTCACATGCCTACACTCCAAGAGGTAATCCCCCTCCTAAAAAGAGATTACATGGCAACATTGGACATGAAAGATGCCTATTTTCATATTTCCATGTTCCCAGCGCACAGAAGATTCTTGCGCTTCAAGGTGGACAGTCAGCACTACCAGTTCAAGGTGCTGCCCTTCGGTATAGCCTCGGCTCCAAGGGTATTCACCAAGATACTGGCAGTGGTGGTGGCACACCTACGCAGGGAGGCAATCCCAGTGTACCCTTACCTGGACGACTGGCTCATCACGGGGGAGACCCCAGTAATTTGCAGACCCAACATCCAAAGAACGATCAACCTCTTCGAATTGGGTTTCTCAATCAATGAGAAAAAATCAAGCCTGGTGCCAAGCACCTCCAAACAGTTCCTAGGAGCTATCTTAAACACTCAAGAGGGGTTGGCCTTCCCATCAGAGGAAAGAATTCGGAATTTCTGATGTTTGTTAATCTGCTTAGAATCACATGCTGTGCATAGGCCGACATATAGTGGTCACTGCAGAGTATTGCATTTTGTTTTTCGTAGTCGAAAAGGGGACGTCGACAAGGCGTCTCTGTAACACTATCCCTAAAGTGACGTGCATTGTACCCACAATTCCTCACGCGTCGGGTTCCCTCAGATTGTTTTTTTCTGCCCAGATATTGGTCGCCTTTACGCAGAGCTCCTCGAGAGAAATTGCAAAAACATTTACTCAACCCTTTGGTCGTTATTTAAGAACATATACATTAGAACACTCCTTTGACGTCCTAGCTGAAAAGCTGTTTCACTTCGGCGGTGACTTCGACGGAGGAGATCCTTCGGCGCTGCCGAACACGTGGCCTGGCCTCGCCGTCCTAAGACAGTAGGGAGAGTGGGGTTGTGGGACATTTCTTGTTCTTTCTGAGAATGCCTTTCTCTTTACACTCGCTTTCCTTCGGGGTCGTTATCATGTTTAACTGTATCCTCAGCTATGGAGAGGACTCCCTTTAGATTTTGCCCGCGCTGCAAGGGCAAATTCACTTGGAAAGACGAGCACAAACGGTGTAACCGTTGCTTGCCCCTCGACCACAAAGAGGACGGCTGTGCGGCCTGTAAGCTTCTTAAGCCTAAGACTTTAAAGGACCGCAGGGTCAAAAGGTGGGCAGCCTACGCTATGTCTAGGTCTGATTCCTCACCCCCGCCGAATGTGACGAGGATAGTGATGACCCTACCTCTACGTCGGAGGTTGTAGACCTCTCTAGGGAGCGTACCCGCTCCTCGTCTGTCCCCAGCCCCGACAAGCTCGGCTCACGCCCTGCTTATGGGGATGAACACCCCGGCGACACTGGCGAACACAGAAAACACAAACATAAGTACACAACCCATGGCCACTGAGATGCCGGGCCTACCCGCGACATCCACCGACCGGAAGGGCCGCAAGCCCTCCCCGCAACCGCGACTGGGCTACCCGCAGACAAGGGTGCTACTACCAAAACATCAGGCGACGCGCTGCGTAAGAGCGCTATCGTCGCCGAAAAAGACTCGGCACCGCCCAGCACGACGCCAGACGAACCCTCGACGGAGAAACTAATCGTTGAGAGCTTGGCGCGTATAGTTTCCAAGGACGGCCAGAAACGGACGGCGAGTGACACGCCAAAAACCGCTCACAGGGCCAGGGAAGCGCAGAGGATGCCGGAAGGAAGGCAGGGACCGCTCCCGCCGTCGAAAGAAGGCCCTAGCCTGCGAGAAGGTTTCTCAGAAGGCGAAGGGACCTTATCCTCGTCGTTATGGGACAGACCTAGATGGATAGAGGCAGAGGAGGGACCTCCTTTTTCGCCTCCAGACAGTTCTGGTTTACCATACTGGACTGTTGAGAGATTCCAGTCATGTATGGACAAGCTGGACAGATTTATGTCCACTCCTGAAAATAAAACACCTAAGAGACCAAGGGAGGCGCTTCAGGAGGACCCTAGGGCTAAATATCCTAGATTATTTAGCCCCCTCCAAAAGGACATGAATACTTATGACCTCACTGAAGAAAACTCCCACTTACAGGCAGATGAGTTCTTAAATAGTGAAGACCAACGAAACCTAGGAACAGGAGAAGGTTTTGAGGAAAACACTGACATGGGTGGGGG
This sequence comes from Ambystoma mexicanum, assembly GCF_040938575.1. Classification (NCBI taxonomy): domain Eukaryota; kingdom Metazoa; phylum Chordata; class Amphibia; order Caudata; family Ambystomatidae; genus Ambystoma; species Ambystoma mexicanum. The sequence goes on from NC_090925.1 coordinate 361,081,317, forward strand.
GGCTTGAGGAAGACCCAGATGAAGGTGGCTCACAACCCTGGCAGTCGCCAACAGAGTCTACAGACCCTGACATCCTAAACCTTACCTCTCCTCAGACCACACCGGTCAGGAATCCATCACCAATAGATGATCAACCCACCTTTAATGCGCTACTTGGAAAGGCAGCAGCGCATTTTGAGATTGAAACTGGCGAAATTACCCCTGATACTGATTTTGTGGAAAAGATCATTAAAGAATAACCTCCCACTAGTCAAACCATTCCCCTCCTTGCCTCAGTTAAGAGACAAATTACTCCATCGCTGTCCACACCTGCACTGCTAAGAGGGGTCAATCCCAGAATTTAAAAACTGTTTACTCCCTCTGTCAGACCCATTATACATTAGGGGTCACTCAATTCTGGACTCCTTGGTGGTAACTACCACAAGGAAAAGGGCGGGGGTTCCGCTGTCGACCAGCTTCGCACCCCCAGACAAGGAAGGAAAGAAGCTCTATGCCCTGGGTAAAAGAATTATAGCCTTGGCAGCTTTTTCAACCAGAATTGCCAATAATAATACACTAGGCAAGTTATGCTGATGCCCAATGGGGAAAATTACGGCAGGACCTTGAGGAAGTTCCTGAGCCCTTAAGAACTTGCTTATTAACCACAGTAACAGAAGGAACTCTGGTTAACCAGAGCATCATTAAAAACACTCTTGATACTGCAGAAACGGCTGGCCGTTCGTTAGTGCAGGGAATTCTTCTGAAGCGTCATGTCTGGCTCTGCAATTCCGGTTTTAAGCCAGAGACACAGGCGTCACTCATTAACAAACCAATAGAGGAGTCTAACCTCTTTGGGAAGGCAGTGGACGATGCACTGGAGACTGGAAAGAAAGAGTTCAACAACCTCAAGACCTTAGCCCAAATCTCAAGGCCTCCCAATAAGCGAGGATTTGGCAACAAACACTTTTTTTCGAGGGCAATGCCAACAACAACAGCAGCAACAACAGCAGTACACTACCGGCAACTGGTCCTCTACTCAAGGAACCAGTGGCCAGTACATGCAAAGAGGACCGCGCTGTGGCAAGGGCAGAGGTCGGGGCCCAACTCCCAGAGGTTCCCCGGGTACCAACACCAAATGACCTGAAGATCCGGGTCCCCTCCCATGCATCACCGGTCGGGGGCCGGTTAACCTCTTTCCTACCAGCATGGGAGGGAATAACATCAGACCGATGGGTATTGTCAACTATAGCCCACGGGTACTGTATAGAATTCAGTCGGTCCCCCAAGTACAGACCCCCAAAGGGTCGACGCCAGTCATCGGAACACCTCGCCATTCTTCTTCAAGAAGTGGAACTACTGCTACTAAAAGGAGCAATAGAGGTCGTGCCTCTATCACAGCTAACGGAAGGTATTTATTCAGTGTACTTCCTTGTACCCAAAAAGGACTTAACCATGCGCCCTCTACTAGATCTGCGCCCAGCGAACAAATTTGTCAAACCTCAAATAATTTCGCATGGTGACCCTACAGGAAGTAATCCCCCTACTTTCGCAGGGAGATTACATGACAACACTGGACATGAAAGATGCATACTTTCATATTTTAATGTTGCCAGCGCACAGAAAATACCTCAGGTTCATGATCGAGGGCAAACACTACCAGTTCAGAGTGCTACTCTTCGGCATAGCGCCAGCACCGAGGGTATTAACAAAAGTACTGGCAGCGGCCCACCTGCGCAGGTTGTCCATCTCCGTATACCCTTACCTCGACGATTGGCTCATAACGGGGGATTCTTACGAAAAAAGCTTCTCAAATACCCAAAAGACTGTAGACCTTTTGTTCCGGCTGGACTTCTATTTGATTCTATTTGATGGGCTTCTCCATCAAATAGAAGTCCAGCCTAGACCCCAGCCAGATCAAACAATTCCTATGGGCTCTAATTTGAACAAAGGACGGCCTCGTCTTCCCCTCCAACGAGAGGGTGCAAAATATGCTGTTTCAGATCCCTCAATATGTGGCCGGTCGAGAGGTGACGATGCGCAAAGAAATGCGTTTGCTAGGAATGATGGTGTCATGTATATATTTGGTACCTCACGCGTGACTGCGCCCAATGCAAGAGTGGCTCAGCAGCCAGTGGTGTCAGGCCAGCGGACAATGGGACGATCTAGTGGTGGTCTCACAGGCCTTAGTTCTCTCGCTACGGTGGTGGTCGAAGGAAAACCTTATAATAGGGAAACCATTCACCACCCCCGCAGTGGAGGCCACTCTAACCACAGAGGCATCCCTCACAGGATGGGAGGCTTACCTATCCCATCAGACTGCACACAGAGTTTGGACTCTGAGCGTAGCGTCCAAACACATAAACTTGCTGGAACTGCTAGCGGTCTTCAAAGCACTGAAGGCTTTCCAGGCACACCTGCAAGGGAAGACGGTGATGGTCCTCACAGACAGCACCACAGCCATGTACTATCTGAACAAGCAAGGGGGCACTCGCTCTCCAGGACTGTCCAAGCTGTCTCAGAACATCTGGAATTGGGCTCTCAAACACATGTTCCTGTTGTCACAACTTGTACCAGGGGAACTCAATCTGCTGGCAGACTAACTCAGCAGAGACTTCCCTCTGCCCGCAGAGTAGGAATGGCGGTTGCAAGAAGACCTCGTCTTCGACGTCTTCACACAATGGGGATTCCCAGAAATAGATCTGTTCGCAACTCTGGAGAACTCCCAATGCCAAGATTACGCCTCCAGGTACCCCCAGAACCAATCCAAGGGGAACGGTCTATCGATACCATGGTCAGGGAAATTTGTTTACGCTCAACGCCCCCGCCCCCCCCCCCCCCCACCCCCACCCGACTCCCTTTCTCAACAAGATAGTGCACAAGATGCACCTCGAACCAGTTACCATGATACTAGTGGCCCCTATGTGGGCCCGGCAGTCATGGTTCGCTCAATTGATGGAAATGTCTCTATCTCCTCAAGTGAAACTTCCCTGCCCGTACAACATGCTGTCAAAGGACAAGGGCAGAACACTACACCCATGCCCACAGACCCTGAACTTGGCAGCCTGGCTCCTGAGGTCATAGAATTTGGACATTTAAAACTCCCTCAAAGATGCATGGACATTCTTAAGGAGGCTAGAAAACGTAACTCGTTACTGCTATTCCAGCAAATGGAAAAGATTTGTCATCTGGTGTAGAGATAAGAACATCAACACAGTTGACTGCTCTCCCACACAGATTGTTCTTTACCTGATTCACTTATTAGACTCAGGTCTGGTCTTTAATTCCATTAAAGTTAATCTAGCTGCACTTTCCGCATGCACCACTTCTCAACACAGTGTCATGGTGGAAAGTCCCAGTTATTAAGGCCTTCATGGAGGGAGTAAAGAGAATACACTCTCCTATAGTTAACCCAGCTCCCGGGTGGGACCTAAAGGTGGTACTTACCAGGCTTATGGGCTCACCCTTTGAACCCATGCACAAAGCATCCCTTAAGAACCTCATTCTTAAAACTGCTTTCTTAATAGCTATCACCTCCATTAGGAGAGTGAGTGAACTACAAGCGCTCTCCATACTAGACCCCTTTGTAACAGTTCACAAGGATAAGGTGGTTCTACGCACACATCCTAGGTTTGCACCAAAATTAATTTCTAAATTCCATGTCAACCAATCAATAGAACTACCAACATTCTTTCAGAACCCTTCAAGTTTGGGAGAAAAGAGCCTACATAAACTAGATGTATGCAGGGCTGTCATGTTTTACATGGAAAGAACTAGACCTCTGAGAAAGACTAATCAGTTCTTTGTCTCTGTGGCAGCAGGAAGAGAAGGAGATGCAGTCTCAAAGTCCACTATATCTAGATGGATTGGTCAATGCATCACTCTGTTTCTCTCTTGCTAAGAGAGAACTACCCTTCAAGCCAAGAGCACATTCTACTCGAGGCACTGGGGCTTCCCTAGCTTTCATTGCAAATGTCCCTCTGCAGTCCATTTGCAAAGCAGCAACCTGGAGTTCTGTACACACGTTTACAAAACACTACTGTCTAGATGCCCACTCTAGAGCTGATTCCCAGGTGGGGCAAGCAGTGTTAGAACATCTATTTTCTATTGTTCCTTCTCACAACCCACCTCCAACTCCGGGTACTGCTCGCTGGTCTATGCACAGCATGTGATTCTAAGCAGATTAACAAACATCAGAAGACAATGCATTACTTACCATAAAAGCATTTCTGATGTTTGTATCTGCTTAGATTCACATGCACCCACCCTTCCTCCCCGCTCGGATGGAAGGAACATAGACATCCTTACCTTTCTCTCTTTTCTGTACTCTCTCATGTCTAATAGGCTCCCTCAGGGCAGAAAAAATACAAACAGAGGGACCTCGACGCGTGAGGGATTTTGGGTACACTGCATGTCAATATAGGGATAATGTTACAGACACACCTTATCGACGTCCCCTTTTCGACTACAAAAAACTAAATGCAATACTCCGCAGTGACCATTGTATGTCGGACTATGCACAGCATGTGAATCTAAGCAGATACAACCATCAGAAATGCTTTTACGGTAAGTAATGCATTGTCATATTTTTGAGGCTTGTGGATCTGCTTAGAATCACATACTTTGCATAGGCTGACATCTAGTGCTAGGCAAGAGTATTGCACATGTTTTCGAAGTTCGAAAGGGGACGTCGACGGTGCGGGTTTGTAATATCCCTAGTGTGACGTCTACTGTAACCATGATCCCTCATGCGTCGAGGTCCCTCAGATTATTTCTTTCCGCCAGTCACGAAGTCTGTAGAAAAGCACTTTTCAAAGTTATTTCTTTCGACGGTCACTGGTCGGACCTCTCGGCAAACAACTTGAAGACTGGCCATTTAATCTGACGGGCGATCCAGCGACAGGCTTTGGCCTAGCAGTAGGTGAGTGTGAAGACTGATTACATTACCTTATCAGAATGCATACCTCCACTACGTGCATATACTGCACTTGTCTAGCTGCCTTTTATAATTCTCATTCTCCATGGAGAAAACTCCCTTTACGTTTTATCCAAGCTGCAACAGAAAATCTCTCTGGAAGGACAATCACTGAGTCTGTAACCACTTCCTTCCCTGAAACCACCCAGGGGGGCGTTGTGCGTCTTGTAAGTTATTTAGGCCTAAAGCCCTAAAAGAACGATGCACCAAATGGTGGACGCCCATGCGATGATTGCAGAATCCTAAACCCCTACTGCAACCTTTGAGTCGGACCCGGAAGTGCCAAGGCAGCGATGGCTTCGTTTTGGAGGCTGAAGACCGGGAACCTTACTGCTCCCACGCGTCAGTCCCCAGCCCCGAAAGGCAGTCGCATTGCGCTGCTATGGGAAAAATTCCTGCCGACAGATGCATACACACGCAAACTTAAGCAGCACACAACCCCGAGCCGCACTGTGATGGATTCGTCGAAAGGCTGCACGCAGGCGTAAGGCACCTCCCAGCCTACCGATCATGCGCTGTGGGGAACCTGAGGGCGTCCTCACTTCTTTTCCCCCGGTATCCTTTTCTTGGGTGGCCAGGGAAATGCCATTGCTTTTGGATCCTGACCCTGGGCTATGCGAGGGAGAATCATCTGGGTGGAGGAGACTTGGGGAGTGGGAAGAGGAAGTCCTTAGGCGAGACATGGTATCCCCCATACTCTTACGTCCCGTCCCCTTTCCTCCATACTGTATGGGCGTCCCTCGCGAGGGACGGGAGACGGAACCTTTTTTTCACCAGAAAAAACATCTTCCCCTTTTAAAGTTAGAGGCGCGCAGGTGCGCAGCCCTGGGAGCATGTGCTCTCCTGACTCTGCCCACCAGCTCCACTCCCAGTCCTCTTTTCCGCATCGACGAGGTGCTCTTCGCTACATCCGATCCCCACGCTCTTTGCCTCTGTTGCTTTGGCCCCGAGCACAGCTGGGAAGCTTGTTCCGCGTTCGACGCACTGACCCCACGTGCACTGAAGGAACAGGCTAGCTCGGTGGAGGGAGCTCTTCCAGAAGTCACTTCCAAAGCACCTAAAGGACTTCGTCAAACATCGCTCAAGGCCAAAGGCAAGGCACCCACATGGGCGACTCCTTTCCAAGGAAGTGCCCATGTGGGTGGAACCTCTCGGGTTCTCGCACAAGCACACGTGTCGAGGCTAGTCCAGCTACCGGCCGAGGGGGTCTCGGGATCCTTCTGGTGTCAGTGCTGAGGGGACTGCAAGGTTCTTTTACCAGGGTTACTCCCGAGGGGCAACGCCCTAGTACCGGCATCATGTCCTAGGGGGCAGCTTCACACAGCACTACCGGCAGCTCTGCCAAGGGCAATACGCCTTCCAGGTCCCGGCCTGAGGTGCGGGATAGTCCTTATGTTCCAACACCAAACGTCTTGGACGAGGCTGGGTCCAGTGAGCCAGGCACCACGTCTTCACCATGTGGCACAGCGCTCAAAAAAAATGCCTGCTGTGCCAAATAAGATGGTCGTTCATCCGATACCTCCCCTAGGAACTGAGTGGGTAGAGGAACGAGTTACAAGGTGGGACTGGTGTCAACCAGGTACATGGCTTACAACTTATCCGTTAGCAGCGCAGCGCAGGGCAGGTTTCCCCTGCACCAGTGTGCCCCGGCCCCAGCAGCCTCTAGCCACTCCGTCAATATCACCTGCCACCTCTTCAGCCTCCGAAGACGGGTTCTTCGGAAGGTTCCTAGCGCTGATGAGAACTCCCCAGATGGGGGCCATCCTTCGGGATATTATCAGGGATATGCTCCCTCCGATCACTCCACTGGCACCCATAGTCATTCCTCCTATGACTCAGTCGCCACAGGCCCCAGCGCAGCACCCGCTGTCTCAGCCTGCTCCTTCGATTCCGGCTTCCCTGACTCCCACAGTACAGACGGTTCCACACCAGCCTCCGCAGCAGCCACCGGGTCCGGTTTCCACACCACAGCCCACGGCACTCAGCACTCCACCTCCCGCTCCAGACACTGTGAGCGGCCTGGTGGACACTGACGAGAAGGTGGACCCCAACACGCCATCTTCATCCAGGCCCTTCCACGAACATCTTGCAGGTTTGGCCTTCCTCAGCCCGAGTTAGAGCAGCCCGAGGAAGGGGGTCTTGGCAGAAGTCCTCACCCAAAGAACTGCCGCCCCCCCACCCCTACCAAAACGGGGATCCCAATGCAGAAAGATGTTGTTGCCCTGGCCAAGAAGGGGTGGCTCAAGCCGCACTGGGCCCAACCTGTCAATTGACGCCTCGACGCCAAGTATAGGCAGATGGAGAGGGGATACACTCTTGCTTTTTGCGCATCCGCAACCGCACTCTTCCGTGATCGCTGCAGCATCACTCTACTCTAAGCCTCGGTCTTACTCGGCCACCTCGTCCTCGACGCTGCTAGGCAAGGAGGAAAAGATCTTGGAGGCGTATGGGAAAAATCTGTACTCCAATGCCTCCTTGCACCTGCATCAAGCCAAAGCGGATGTCATGCTGGCAGCCGTTAACCAAAGGCTCTGGCGGGAAATTGCAGACTTCCTCCCGGAACTTCCTGCACATAGCCAAGCACGCTTCAAGGCCACCCTAGGAGAAGTCAGGCTGGTAGCGCAGGACATCATGGAGTCCGCCGTGGCTCTTATCGATACCTCTGGCCGAGCCATCTGCATCACCACGAATATGAGGACTGCCTGGCTCCGGTCTACTAAGTTTAACCCCGACGTCCAGGAATGCATATTGGACCTTCATTTCGAGGGTAGTGACCTCTTCCACTCCACCACGAATGAGGAATTCGATAAAAAGAACCGCTCGCAAACTGCAAAGTCTTTATTATTATAAAGTCCATCCCCAAGACGTGCACCCAGTTACATCAGCGCTCTGACAAGGGGCAGGCGGTTGTTTGGTTCCGAGGCTTTCAAGAACGGAGTTTCAGGCAACCTGACCGTTCTGAGTCAGCACCAGAGGAAACAACAAAAGGGGGGGGGGCAAGGTTTTTTTCCCCCCAATTCCTCCTCCTCCGCAACAGTCTCAGAGGGAAAGAAGGCATGACGCTCCCCTTCGGTTCCATGTGTCTCCGGTGCCAGAACTTTTCGGACCCCTGGATCCTATGCGATGTCTCCATGGGTAACCGCCTACCGGTCCCTTCCTCTCCTGCCCTCCAACAGATTGGGACAGCAGTTCTATTGGCGGAGATCCGGTCGCTCCTCGAGAGCCAGGCTGTGGAAGAAGTCCCAACCTCCCAGCGAGGATTGGGCTTTTATTCCAGGATTTTCGCGATAGAGAAGAACCACCAGGCTGGCCTGAGAGTTGTTGGACCTGTCCACCCTCAACCTCTCCCTTCCTCTGCAAAAATTCAAGATGGTTATGCCAGCACTTATTGTGGAAACACTGGACAGGGGAGACTGGATGTGCTCCCTGGATCTGAAGGACGCGTCTCTACACGTCCCGATTTGGCAGCCGCATCGTTCCTTACTGCGGTTCAGGTTCATGGGCTGCCATTTCCAATACAAGGTGCTACCCTTTGGCGTCAACTCGGCTACCAGGGGATTTACCATGTTAATGAATGCAGTGGCAGCCCTCCCCAGGGCCACCATGTCTACCCATACCTTGACGTCTGCCTCGTCTGGACTACATCTCTGGAGGCGGTTCACCATACCTCCTCCGCACTGATGAATACACTTCACGACCTGGGGTTCACTATCAATCTCAAGTCTCTGCTGCAACCCACGCAGACCCTGACCTTCCCGGGCCTCATCTGGGAAACAAGCTCAGAGTCTTTCCCTCGGAGGACAAGATTGCGGCCATCAAGAGAGCCACTTCTCACTTCCTCAACAGGGCAGTGGCTTCTGTCTGGTGCTACCAACACCTGTTTGGTATAATGGAGTCGGTCCTGTTGGCCGTACCCCACACAAGACTCCTCCCTTTCTCCAGTCAGACCTCATGTAGTGGTCTGCGGACTGCAACCTGGGGAAGGACAAGACCTCCCGCCAACCGGCCCCCCAGGTCACCGTTAGTACGGACTCCTTCCTAGAGGGCTGGGGAGCCACTCTGGACAGCCACAGCATCCATGGAGTCCCACAACAATGGGCTGGAATTGAAGGCCATATGGCTGGCTCTCAGCCTTAATCCTTCTTATAGAGGACAACAGGAAATGCCAGCAGTTTGCCTCCTAGCAGGGCTCCAGCACGCTGGGCGATGCATTCCAGATGCGGTGGAACGACATGACGGCATACACCTTCCCGCCCACACCCCTTGTCCACAGGGTGATCTGCAAGATAAAGGAATCTTGTCACTTGGCTCTCAGAGCTACTCAGCCTATTGGACAGGTCACCAATTCACCTACCGCTGGGCAAAGCAGGGGGGCACGGTACTGCACTCCACAAACTAGCCCTCGCAGCGTGGTTCCTGAGCAGGTCACGCTGAAATACTTGTGCATCTCTCAGGCTAACCTAGAGATCATTCAGGGCGCTAGAAGCAGGCCTACTAGGAGTGAATATAAGAGTAAATTGAGCTCAATCTAAGGAGATCGACCCTCTTAAGTGCACCTTGGACAACGTGCTCCTTCTCGGCGCACCTTGCCCACTTCGAGCTACAGGTGGACACAAGCCGCACCCATCTTACAGGAACTATGAGGGCCTCTTCTCCTCCTCCAACCCGGTGGTCAAGCTACATCTGGCTGGCCTCCACAGGCTCTACCCGCCTATAAAGAAACCACACCCGGTGTGGGACCTTAATGTGTAGTTGGGTACTTTGGCACACAAACCGTTCGAGCCAATGGTGTCTGCGGACATCAGGCTGGTCACCATAAAGACAGCTCTGCTCATGGGCCTCACCCCTGCATGCAGAGTCAGCGAGATCCAGGCTCTAGTGGCATCAGAGCCCTGCAATACCTTTCACAAGGACAAGGTGGTCCTGCGAACACACCCTGCGTTCCTATCCAAGGTGACCTCCTCCTATCTCAATGAGGAGATAATCTTACCCACTTTCTTCGCCGACCCCCAAGGATGAGCCTCAGAGGGTCTTGCACTCTCTGGATGTCCGACACGCTCTGAAAAACTACCTGGACATGACCAAGGACTTCCGCAAGTCGGACGCCCTGTTTGTCACCTTCGTTGGGTTAAAGCCAGGTTATCGGGTTTCCAAGGCCTCCATAGCAAGGTGGATGGTCGCGGCCATCAAGGAGGCCTATGAGGAGCAGCACAAGCCAGTTCCAGCTAACTTGCATGCCCATGTGGTCAGAGCCAAGGCCACTGCCGTCGCATTCCAAGCGTCGCGCTCCTCCCTGGCGCATGTCGACTACCACAGGGTTCAGCAGGTGTCCATCCTGCAACAGGCTCTTTCCAACTTCAGACCCCCACGCCCTCTGCCTATGGTGCCTTGGCCCGGACCATGGTTGGCAAGCTTGTACAGCGTGCAACGCCCTGTCATCGATATTGCTGAAGGACAGACTAGCCAGGTGGAGGGAGCTCTTCCAGAAGTCGCCTCCAGAGTACCTAAAGAACTTTGTGAAACATCTAGCCAGGCCCAAGGTAGGGCCTCCATTTTCCATCGCACCCTGCAAGGGAGACTCCTTCCCAAGGAATCACCCGCGCTCGTCTAGCTGCCGGCCTACTGGCCGAGGGATTCTCGAATCCTCCCGGTGACAGTGCTGAGGGACCCGAAGGTACTTTGAACGGGTCTCCACTACCGAGGGGACACCTAAACGCAGCTCTACCGGCCCATGGGCCGAGGGTGTCACACCCACCGGGCCAAGGAGCAGGGTAGGCCTCACGATCCACACGCAAGCGTCTTGGAGGAGGCTGGGCCCCACAAGCCAAGCAACACGATACAGGCACGTGGCAGGCAGCTCGACAAAATGGCCACCGTGCCAGACATCGGCACCAGTCCAACGCCATTCCAGGAGTTCAGCGAAAAACAAGTGTCAATGTGGGACTGGCCCTAAACCGGGTATGTGGCCTACAGCCTATCGCAGAACCAATCACGTTTCAGGGTGGGACTGGCTGAGGCCAAGCTGGTGGCGCAGGACCTCATGGAATCCACCGTGGCCCATATTGACACCTCTGGCCGTGCCATCTGTATCGCCACGGAAATGAGAAAGACACCCTGGCTCGGGCACCGAAATTAAACCCAGATGTCCAGGAACACATACTAGATCTGCTGTTCGAGGGGGATGGGGGACCTCTTCCACTCCACCACGGACCAGGAGCTGGGCAAAATGAAAAACCACTCACAAATGGCCAAGTCTTTATCGATCTTGATAAAGACCATGCCCAAGTCGTACACCGAGTCACAGCAACCCTCCGACAGGGGGCATACTTACAAGGGTTCTGCAGCTTCCAGGAACAGAAATCTAGGCAGCCTGACAGCTCACTGTCTCAAAACCGGTGCAAGCAACAAAAAGGGGGTGGATAAGGGTTTTTCCCAATCCCCCTCCTCCGCTACAGACTACGAGGGAAAGAAGGCATGACAAGCCCCTCCGGGTCCACGTGTCTCCAGAGGGGGGCAGGCTTGCTCTCCATGCACATTTCTGTCACCAGAATTCCACGGCCCCCGAGATCCTCTCCGTAGTATCCACGGGGTACCGCCTACCCATCCCAGCCTCTCCTCCCTCCCCTCCACTCCCTCAAGTTGGGACAGCAACTCTTCTTGTGGAGATCTGGTCGCTCGTAAAGAGCCAGGCAGTGGAGGAAGTCCCAGCCCCCAAGCGAGGCTTGGGCTTTTACTCCAGGATTTTCGCCATTCAGAAGAACAGCCAGGTGGGCCTGGGAGTTGTGCTGGACCTTTACACCCTCAACCTCTCCTTACCTCTATAAAAATTAAAGATGGTTACGCCAGCTTTTATAGCGGAGACATTGTGCAAGAGAGACTGGATGTGCTCCCTGGATCTGAAGGACGCGTACCTACATGTCCCGATTTGGCAGCCCCATCGTTCTTTCCTATGGTTCATGATCAGTGGCTACCATTTGCAATACAAGGTCCTCCGTTTTGGCCTCAACTCTGCCCCCAGGGTCTTTACCAGGCTCATGAATATGGTGGCTGCCCTCCTCAGAGCGCAGGGCCTCCACATCTACCATTACTCGCCTGGCTCGTCAGAGCTACATCTCCATAAGTGGTTCGCCACTCTTCCCATGCCCTTATGAACACACTGCACGATCTGGGCTTCTTGCTCAATCTCAAGAAGTCGCAGCTGCAGCACACGCAGACTGACATTTTTGGGCCTCATCTGGGACACGTGCTCAGAGAAGGTATTTCCGTCGGAGGACAAGATCTCGGCCATCACGAGGGCCACCACCCACTTCCTCGGCAGAGAGGTCACCTCAGCATGGTGGTACCAGCATCTCCTTGGTCTCTTGGTGGTGGTCCTATTAGCCGTCCCCCACACGAGATTGTGGATGAGGAGGATTCAGCTGCACTTCGCGGCCTAATGGAACCAGGAGCGGGGCTCTCAATCCGAGATGATCAGCATTCCTCCATCTCTCCACCCGGACCTAACATGGTGGTCCAGGGACTGCAACCTATGGACGAGCAAGCCCTTTCAGCCACCCATCCCGCAGGCCACCATCACCACAGACTCCTCGCTGGGGAGCCACCCTGGACGATCTCTCGGTCCACAGCACTTGGACTCGACAGGAGCAGGAATACCACATCAATTGGTTAGAGCTGAACGCCATCTGCCTAGCGCTCAGGGCAGTCCTACCACTTCTCAGGGCCAAGGTTGTCCTCATCCAAACAGACAACTCGAAAAGCATGCACTACGTCAACAAGCAGGGAGACACCAGATCCCCTCCTCTTTGCAGATTGGCAATCAGCATGTGGGAGTGGGCCCTGGAAAACGACATATACCTCACGGCAGTCCATCTCCTGGGGGAATCCAACCTGGAGGCGGACAGGTTCAGCAGGTTGGGAGCGGACAATTACGAGTGGCAGCTAAACAACCTTGTTATTCAGGAGATCTTCAACAGGTGGGGTCATCCCTTGGTGGATCTCTTTGCCACCTGGTACACCAAGAAGTGCCCTCAGTTCGCCTCCTGGCAGGGACGGGGCCCCGTCTCCCTGGGCGACGCATTTTGGCTTCAGTGGAATTGCATGGCGGCTTACGCCTTCCCGCCCACTCCGCGGATTCAGAGAGTGATTTGCAAGATCAAGGAGTCTTGCCAGCTCAACATCATTCTAATAGCTCCATGGTGGCTGACCAGGCCATGGTTTTCGGAGCTGCTCACCTCTCAGAGATGCCTCCGATTCACCTCCCGATGGGCCCAGCACGTCTTCTGGCGCAGCAGGGTGGCAGGGTCATCCACCCCGCGCCTCAGAATCTAGCCCTCACAGCGTGGTACCTGAGAAGGTAACGCTGCGGCACCTCAGCCTCTCCCAAGCTAATCTGGAAATCCTACAGGGCGCAAGGAGCAAGGCTACCAGGGACCAGTATAAAAGTAAACGGACCAGGTTCTGAAACTGGGCAGACTCCAATGAAATTGACCCCCTGGTATGTACTTTGGATGACGTGCTCTCCTTTTCGGCACACCTTGCCCACTCTGGTGTGCACGTGGACATCGCAGCCATCAGGGCTTACAAGAACTCGTCGGAGGGGGATCTTCTCCTCCTCCAATCCTATGGTCAAACATTTGACGTTGCTCGCAAGGCTCTACCCGCCCATCAAGAGGCTGCACCCCATGTGGGGCCTTAACATAGCGCAGAAACCGTTTGAGCCAATGGCGTCTGCGGACATCAGGCTGGTCACCATCAAGACGGCCTTACTAGTAGGCCTTACCTCGGCTCGTAGAGTCAGCAAAATCCAGGCGCTGGTCACCTCAGCATTTCTGCCCAAGGTGCCGTCTGTTTTCCACTTGAACGAGGAAATAGTCCTTCCTACTTTCTTTTACGATCCTAAAGAGTGCTGCACTGCCTGGATGTCAGGCATGCCCTGAAATTCTACTTGGACAGGACAAAGGGCTTCTGCAAATAGGATGCCCTGTTTGTCACTTTCAGAGGCTCCAGACCAGGCTATCCCGATCGATGGACTCGGCCATCAAAGAAGCGTACGAAGTCCAGCACAAGCCGCTTTCGGTCAACATGCACGCCCACGCAGTCAGGGCCAAGGCAACGGCCATCGCATTCCAGCGCTGTGTCCCTTGGCAAGTCATAAGCAGGGCGGCCACTCCCTAGGCTCTCTGCAAGTATTACTGTTTGGATGCCGGCTCTAGATCTGATGCAACTTTTGGACAAGCAGTTCTCTGGAACCTATTTGCTTAAGGAGGGTCTCCTCTCCACCCTGGGGCTACATTCAGTTGTAATCGCCCATGCAGTATGGAGGAAAGAGGACGGGGCGTAAGAGTAATTATAAAGTTACTCACTTTTTTGGTTTACATTTTTGTCAATGTACTTCAATGGCCACCATGGGAAGGGAGAAGGGACTACGCGTACTTCTGCCCTTCCATGGCCGCCATTTTCTTTGTTTACTATGGCTGCTATGGAAAGGTAAAACGGACTAAGTTTTCTGACCACGGCGGCCATTTCTTTTTAACTTAACTTATTTTTTTTTTCTTTCCGGTTGTGAAATGCGACGTGTCTCGCAGCCGGAAAAAAACACCATTAGTACCCTAGTCTAATGGGCCAGGGTACTAATGGCAATAAGCCCTGAGACAGCGGGCCATTACTGCATAAGGTAATGCCCCCGGGGTCTTCGTTAAGGGCCTCTCTACGCTCGGGCCTGTAACTATGGGCCCCGGGGCATTACCTTATGTGGTAATGGTCCGCTGTCTCTGGGCTTATTGTCTAATCATACACTGGATATTTCCCTAAAGGAGGTGGAGGAGGCAGTTCTTACACAAAAGGGCAAAGCGCTGGGGTTGGATACAGTACCAGTAGAGCTTTTTAGTTCAGAAGTGGGGATTTGGCATCCTGTTTTATGACGTGTGTTCAAGTATTGAGTCCTCACCTTGTCCCAGAGACATGGTGATGCGCAATAATAGTACCTGTTTTTAAAAAGTGGGAAAAGGGTGATGCACAAAATTGTCGACCCATTTCTTTAATTGATGTGGCCTTTAAAATATATGGGAAAATATTAGTGATAAGATGGAGGGGACTGCTTTTCAAAAAATAAAGTGCTCTGATTTTCTGGCAGATTTTAGGGAGGGTATATAGGTCCAGTGTATCAGGTATTAGGCTGTGTTTGCTTTGTGATGAATATGAGACTGAGAAACCAAAGGCTTTGCTTAGTGTTCATTGATTTGCGTACAGCGTTTGATTTACTACCTAGAACACAGTTATTGGCATATTTATTTCAATTGAGGATTCCATTCATTAAACCTTTTAGCAGCCATTTCTGGTCTGTATACGGATGCTTATGCCCAGATGTGAATACCAAATAGAGAAGGCATGGTTCAGAAGGGAGTGAGGCAGGGTTGTGTTACTGCCCCCGCACTCTTTAGCTTCTTCATAAATCAAATTGCTGAAGAAATTAGGTGCAATATGAATGCCTCCCTACTGGGGATGAGGGGAGAAAACGGGAATCCTTTTAGCTGATGAGCAAGTAAAATAAGAGTGGGTATCCAAAAGGCGCTGAACCTGTTTGAAACCCTGTCACTGAAGTTGGGGCTCGTTATCAATTCCAAAACTAAAGCGGTGCTTCTTTCTCAGCAGCGTGAAGGACAAATTCCACCCATTTTGTTTTGGTACTAGTAATATTGAGTGGGTGGGCTTTTTTGATTATTTGGGGATAGTTTTAGAGCAAAGAGGTTGGTGGGTGAAACACATTGATAAATCCCTACTTAATTATGCGAGGCAACGAGCAGCTGGGCAGGGTTTTATGCAACATTGTGGTGGCAGCTACTCAAGGATTAGAGGCATTGAGGTCCTGTGCCAATTCCTCAGCGTTGTATGCTGTTGATATTTGAGGCTGTTCCTACCTTAGGAAGATGGAAAAGAAATAAATAGGTTTTTATGAAGAAGCTCTTTTCTCTGACAAAGTCTACCCCGTCCCTCCCTTTAAAATTGGAATTAGGAGTGGACGGAGTTGCGTATGATGCTAAGCCACGCCACTTATATTTTTTATAAACTGTGTACAGGGTCGTCCCTTGCCATATGCAAAGCAGCTCTCCTTGATGTCCTTGGTCAGGACGGTACAAGGACGTAACTGATCGGAGTGCAAAATTGGGCCTTCCCTCTAATTCCCCTGTTGTGCATCGCAAAACTTTGATTACAAGAGAGTACATCAAGCACGAATGCAGGGATTGGTACTATAAATTAAGGTTCTCAGAGATCGCTCAGTGGGTATAAAGGTGGTGTATCTCCAGTTCAAACTCCTTTGGCCAAGAAAAATAGTTGACACTCATTGAAGATAAGGAGGCACAAACTTTGTTTTTGAAATCAAGACAGGGTATTCTTCCACTTGCATTGGTCACACGCTCCATGGGCAGAGGTGATGGGTCAGTGTAAAATGTGTGGGAATGGGGTTGAAGATATTGAGCACTTTCTGTTCCTCCGTCCTCTGTTTAGGAGCATACGGCTTAAATTACTGGTCCCTCTTTATAAGAAGCATGGTTTAAACAAGTGTGCTGGGGCCCTAGAGTTCTTTTTATGTAATCAAAACAAAGCAGAGTTTTGGATCCAATCACCATATTTAAAAATGACCTGGCACTTGGGAATGAAATAGTCTATTAACCTTGTTGCTGACTGATTATAACCACACTGTTTTAAATGCATCCATCAATGTTTTTTTATCATTGACAATTGGGAATGTTCTGACTTGGGTCTGATAGTTGTCTGATTTTTATTATACATTGGGGTTTAAGGTTGTTTTTACATTGCTTTTAGATGGGTGATTTTCGTCTTTCTTCTTTTAAGTATGTAATGTTTGACTGATATTATTTTGTTGTTTTATGGCTATGTGCTGAAATACAGTTTATTACTACTACAAGTTGTGGGGAGTCAGGACAGGCCGCCTGGACTAGGGTGGAGGGAGCCCCGTGGAGGTTGAGGAAAGTCTTGGGATACTCCTTAGTCCAGAACCCCCACCATCTTTCTGCGATTCATTTATAAATAGTAATACATTTTGAGAACCTATACAACCGTTTCATTTTTTTCAGCCATCTTTGGTGAGTAGCAGTGGAGATCATGCGCATCCAATAGACCCTCTTACCCGCTCGGAGCATTCCACCTGAATGCTCCTTTACCAACCGCTCACTCTATGCAGGTAGTGACTAGAGCTTCTGCATCACAACTGCGCTTATACGTGTATACATTGCCTGTACCTTTTACTTTTTTCAAGTTTTTTTTTTCCATCTTCTTTTGAGACACTTGCATTTAGCCCCAAGGATACCAGCTTTAAACAATGCCTTTTGTGGCTGCTGTTTCTGTGGCAGACGCACATGATTTGTTTTTGAAGTGTTTCGGTGTGGCTCAAGTAAGTGCCCACTGTACCACTTATTCGTTTATGGAGCTCCTGGTTCGGGAGGTCCAACGGCATTCAAAAACTTGATGAGCTCAAAATGCAAGGTATGGCTGGTATTTTCAAAGGCATCCCAGCCAGGGAAAACTGTCCCTAGGTCAGGAGGGGCTCTTTCAACAGTTTCCTTGGCTGCCAGGCCTGACCTAGCAGACCAGGCTCTGAGGCCCTCTTGGAGACTTGTGGCAGTTGTAGGAATTTTGGGACCAGAGTACTGTCAAGAGCCCCTTGAGGGGATCAGGTCGAGCACAACTTCTCCCACGGAGCTCCTGCCTGATGCCACACACACTGTTTTCATCATGCCAGATACATCACAGGAGGTTTATCTGGCATCCCAGACAAGCACCAAACCACACCATACTGTTTTGCCAGGAGAGGTCCTCCAAGGCCTTCTCTCGATTGACAGACTACACACACCCAGTTTACACCCAAGTACTGTGTGGAGAATCGTGGGTTACAGCAGCTACTGAGCATCTTGATAGAGAACCTTGGGAGCAGAGCTAGAATGTCTCAGCCTGACCCTCACAAGTGAAGGGGTAGACTTCTCTGTGAATCTGACAGATAATGTACCAGCAATTGAGAGGAGGAAGATGCAGGGAGCAGTAGAGATTACTCCCAATAGTATGTTGGTCACTGAGACGAGAAAGAGGAGGAGTGAAGACGACTAAGACTGGAAAACCAACACTACGGTCTAGTCTTTGGAAATTGTTCGTACATGCTAGGAGATTTAAATCTGGCAAAGCTGACAAGGCAAGGAAGTGCAAAGGTGGTTTGCTGGCCTCTGCAAACGCCGATCCGGATGCTGAAGACAAGCTGGCCGTAGGAAGCGGGGAGATGGCCAATCACGTTGCTGGGAGAAACTGGGCTGCAGTAAGCCCGCCGCCTGAGACCGAGAGGCAGCAGGGATTGCACACACCAAAATTGGTGAAGGTGAAGATGCAGCAGCGAACCGGACGCACGCCGCCTTAACCACCTGAAGCAAAGTGGAGAAGCGCGAGAACACTACATAGTACCCGGTAAGCCCATGCAGGATAGATGGGCTACCGGGTTACCTAGAAGTGTATGCCGCGTTATAAAAACAAAGCGAGAGACGCAAAATGAAGCCTATGGAAAAGTAGCGTTAATGTGAGTTCCAGTACGACCGGGTCGCTGAACCAATACATAAAGGATAATATTTGAATGGTCCTGTGAAAGGGGCAGAGACCCAAAGCAGTAAAGTGAATATTGAAAAAGACTTTTGCAAACAAGACTAGATAAACCAACTTTTGTTAAATAACTTTGTATGGATGAATGAGAGGCTTTTTCATGCAATTTCTGGCAGGAGATTTTACCAGGGAAAGCAGAGTATTTGAAAGGAATTATAAATCAAACATTTGAAAAACTGCATTAAAGTCCCGGCAGGAGAATACAACCGGAAAAGCCAAGTGTTTGAAAGCAAGTTATTGAGAGATCGCATAGAAGTCCAGGCAGGGGATTATACTAGGCAAGGCCAAGAGGCTCAAAGACTGTGAGTGAAGTGAAAGTTCTGGCAGGAGAGTATACCAGGACAGGTCATGTGTATGTAACATACCTCAGTAAAGTAGAGAATCTCAAGAAGATCCATGCCCTTGAATTTGTGAATCATGGTGAAAGTAAAAAAAGAACCTGGTAGGGGAGTATACTGGGTAAACCTGCAAGTCTGGGACTCGCACTTAAATGGTGATGTTGTGATGGAGAATCTCAGGAGGATTTATGCCCTTAGGATTGTTGAACTGTTTTCAAAGTGGTAAAGTGGAAACCATGGGAAGGGTGCTGTTTTCCCCAGAACTGAGTTGCCCTCTTGGGTTATAAGTCACTTAATTATTCTTTGCTGAAATTTTTGTTACGGTAAAGGGAAACCTGGGGAATGGAGCCATTCCCTGGAACTGTGAATCTCATTCAGATGGAACTTTTACTTGGATTTTACAAGGCAGGAATAGGATTTAGGACACAGGATATATTTTTACTTGAGACATCTTGACAAAGGGCATGACTATTAGTTTTGGTTGAGGTAGGGAAACGCCTCCTAGATGAGGGATAGTGAGGTGTTTTCCAACCCCTTTTTATTTAATAAAAATGTATAATCCAAAGCATGAGTCCTGTGTCCACCTCCCATTCCTGGCTCCTTACAGGATCCACATGCTCTGTTCTGCTCCCTAGGGGATCATTCTGACCCAGATTAGGATGTTGGCAGAGTGGTTACTGTAAACCTGCTTGTACAGAATGTCTATTTTTGTGAGATCTGCTCTTTCCTCTGCACAGGGTCCTGCTGTTCCGGGTGGCATACTTTACGCACATCTCTGTAAGATGGCTCCTTCATTCAAAAGCCTCACCCACTGGGCCTGTACCATGAGATTACTTTCAGGATGAACCTCTCAAGGTGAGACTCAAACTTCTTATGACTTCCCCCATCATAAGGTCACTTCATAGAATTGATCAGAGAGGTGGTCCTTCAGCGCACCCTACTCCCGTGGAGTTTCCATGACCACATATGGATCCAGCATTATTGGTAGTTTCTAGCTTTATTCTGGTGGCTCCCCTGGATGTTCTGGCGCCTCTTCCTGTGCCCAAACAGACTACACATCTACGAAATGGGGTCTTTAGATCATCTATGCCATGCTGGTGGCTTGGAAGATGCAGAGCACCAAGAAGATCTGCCTTCATAGCTTTTAACGAGGGGCTTCTCTAGATCATGCACATTTTAGGTTTACCACTTAACAAGGATTCTCTGGCAGCCGGGGTTTGCTGAACAAGACATGCATTGCTCTGCAACCAGATTACCCATTCCCCCGGGACCCACTCAGCAACTCCAACAAACTAGTCTGGTGGCCAAATGCCACCTGTTTGTCAAAATTGTGGGAGCCCCTCTACTGAAAACAAATACAGTGAATTAACTTGTTTGCTCAGTTGTGTGGCGAGTTATGCAAATTCCTGATGTAAATATGTGAGTGAGGTGAGCCACTAGGCACTGGGTTAGTCCGACCACTATGCAATGTATCTCGGACCAGCTGAAAAGAGTTTGATCCAACAGGCTTGCACCACACAAACGGTTCAGTATTATGTTTCAGACCCCGTTTCCTAAAACACTCAAACACTCGCATCTCTTCAAACCTCGGTACTGGAAAGTCCTACTTGCACGAACCATCCCAATTCATGAAAAATACCCTACTGCACCACATTGAGTGATTCCCCAGAGTAAAATATCTACTGGCCGGTCTTATCAGCAGAGCATTTCGAAATGCTAGTACGGAGTGTGCGTAATGTAATCTGAGGAGTTGCAAATGTAACAAATGAAGGGTTCAGATAACCAACATACTTGCGGTTGTAGAGAAACCTCAAGGCACAACAGGCAACCATTCTGAAGACTCATGATGCTATAGGCATGCATAACCAAAGGCTTCCAAGATCCCGACTGTTAGGGAGAATTCTCAGAAATGTGCTAATTCCCTTCATCTGACCCCCAGCAACTTTGCTGGATTTTGAAGACTTGATTTTTTTTTTTTACTTGGAGAGAGTGACCATTTTTCCCCACTCATGTGTTTTGAAATGGGTTTTACTCTTGTGTTTTCTTCAGTAATGGAGTTTTAGACAACTCCATAGGCATAATCTTTTCATGTGTCACACAGCACCCTCAGTGCAGTGCCACAGGGAAACCTTTATAAGCTTTCCCAAGGTTTAAATAACTTCTCTGAGATAAACTACTGTTTCCCAGATTAAGTAAAGTGAACTTGACTCGCACACTGAGCAAGTCCCTCTTTGCCTCGGACGCTTCTCAAACGCTCCTGGAACGCTTCATGTGTTTACTGTGCAAGACTCGCTTCCACAGAGCTACGAACGTTGAACTAACGTGTAAGTCACGCCCACTTGCACTCGTGTCCTTAAAGGAAGCAGCCCGCGTGCACATCGAGCAAGTCCCTCTTTGCCTCGGACGCTTCTCGAATGCTCCTGGAACGCTTCCTGTGTTTACTGTGCAAGACTCTCTTCTACAGAGCTACGGTATTGAATTGCTTCAGAACTCTTACAAGGAGCTCGGCTTCTACATCAAATATTGCATTTGACCCCTATTTTTCCTCTGTTTATTTAGAACGTTGAACTAACGTGTAAGCCACGCCCACTTGCACACGTGTCCTTAAAGGAAGCAGCCCGTGCGCACCGAGCAAGTCCTGTCAAGTCCCTCTTTGTCTCGTCGTCATGGACGAGTGGGCTTCTGGACTTGCTCGGGGACACGATCTGCTGCGCATTTATGGGAACCTCCCTCAAATCAGGCATGCCACAAGGCCTGCTTCCCATGAAACAGCCCGCAGCTGTTAGGGCAGCAGTTATCAATACTAAGAACTGTATTCTTAATGATACTTCCACTCCAAAGGCTGTGCGGAAGGCGGCGACATTAAAAGCCAGCACCAAGGACTTTATGGACATCAGGAAGTTTTGCAAAGATCCATAGATTGTGACAAATGCTGCTTTTGTGAGTAATGCAGCGAGTACGTCCAGACATGCTGCCTTTGCTCCCCTTGTTAAAGCGGATTTGCTAGTTATGCCCCAAAATACGGACAATGTGCTAATCAAACAGTTAAAATGCTCTGAACAGCAAGCACAAGTAATTTCACCTTTTGAGTTAGCTTCACGTATGGAGCCTCTGAAAATTAACATATTCCATACCTTTCACAGCTCCAGTTGAAGTAAATAAGGCACCCGCTGAGGGGGCGGTGTCTGATGTGGTAATAATCGATTTGAATTCATCTAACTCCTGTTTTTCTCCACAGCTTCTCCCTGATAATGTGTCTAAATCACCAGTTATGTTCTCTAGCATTAACCTGTATAATTCTAGTGCTCATGTTTCATTTTGTGTACCAACGCCGTATCGAGCTTGTGCTCCGCCGGCGTTCACATTTAACGAAGTCACGGTGAATTCGGCAGAAGTGCCTCTGCCGAACTCACCCACCACCTCCTTGGTGCCTCCCCGGAATGCGGATGTTGTCAACTCCGCATTAAGCAGTCATGCCTTGGTGGAAATTGCGTTAAAAGCCACGCAACTTTCCTGATTACCTTGCTCAGGTTATGATACTCTCACCGGCAAGGTACATAACCAAGCAATTCAAATTGAAAAATTGCTTCATTAGCAACAGAAAGCCACGCGCAGATTGCAAGACAGACGTTCTACTCAGCCAGTTGTGGCTTTGGTTCCGTCCACCTGTACGATGGCAACGAGCATGGTGACTGATGTTCTTCAGTCGCCACCCTCTGCTGGATCTTGGCCTCCAGAGGGTGAACCTGTCTCCAATACAATCCCACATGTTGGTAAAATTATTGGTGATGTTGATAACCAATGGTGACACGTTACACTCTCACAATGGTCCAAATATCCCTTTGCAGAGTAAATAAAACGTGTTGAGTACCACTCCCGTGGAGTCGACAAAGCCTTTAAAAGCTGCGTACACTGTTTTCAATAAATCCTAAACACAGCGCAAACATCTGCTGTACCTCAAACTAAGCTATCAAAAAATGAGCCCAATATAAAAAATAACAAAGGTGCAAAGATGCGAACATTCAAAAGGTTGAATTTACCGACCAAAATTTCAATATCAACTGCTCAGGCCATATTAAAAAAATATCAGTTGATGAACTGCAACAAAGTGAGCAGAAGGTGTGTCCCTGAATCTGCCCGAGTCGTATGCTCCATTGGACGCACTAGTCAACGAGGCTGCCCTGCAACGCTTGCAAGAAAGCTCTAAGGAGGGAAAACGTATATCTGCTGTACCCACCGAACTCCCTACAACCAAAGATTCCAACTCTGTTTTTAACATCAGGGATTTCCATCGCCAAGAGTTAAGGAAAGCAGTTGACGCTTATATGAGCAGTCAATCTGCTACAATATCATCCAATGATATCCACATTACTCCCAGGATGAATGTTAATAGTGTTTGCTTCAAAGATAAAAAGAGAAATTACACCTTGTTGCCGGGGGTGGTGGTCAACAAGACGACATCTGTGACTAATACAGATCAAAATATAGAAAAAACAACTAGAAAGGTGCAACTTGATTTGGTATCTAACCAACTGTCGCATGATTCCATCTCGCATAAAGAGAAAGATACTCCGACTCCATTAAACAGTCAAAATGGTCTTGTTATCGCTTGTACATGGATTCAAGGCATGCCCTTTGTGATTACACATGTTTCGACATCTGCGTCTTTTTCAAATCGGGGCTAATCATGTTCCATTAACAAAATTGTCATTGTCATTACAAAAACGAAAAAATGAATGAACAATAGTTGTATACACATTCCAAATAAAACATAACAATTGCATGCATGTTAAAGGAAGGCCGTTGAGGGAGGGGAAAAGGTAGGATTATTAGGGATGGTTGACAAAGAGAGAATGCAACAGATAATGAAAATAAAAGCGAAAAAAGAAAAATATGAGAAAGTAATTAGTTAATGAATAATGCCCCGTTGCACTTTTCAAAAATGTCCAATACTTAATCAACCAAAAAAAAGGGGTGGTGTTTCTTCTTACCTAGTACGGTTGATTCAAGGTTCATGAGTTGGTAGTTTAGGTTAGATAGTCGTGGGTTACATCCCTAAAATAAAAACATCATGTGGCCCATTAATGAGCTACCTTGCTTACAATTAGTGAAGCGCACTTTACCAGTGAATAGAGCGAGCCATAGATTGTTTAAAGAATATATAGTTTCCCGGGTGACTTTAATTTTGAACTCAACGTTGTGAACTTACAAAATGGGCTAATCCGCTGGAGTTTGTGAAAAAGAGCGTTAGACCAGGTCTTCGTATAAATCAACCATGGTCATACAAATTGTGTTTGCACGCCATGTGTGCGAGTGTTAGACATAGTTACTTGAAACTAACGATGCGCTAGCACTCGTGCTTATCGGTCTTGAACATTAAACAATATCGATCGTGCCAGCACGTGTTTACCACGTGTGGTTGCATTATGTGAATAAGCCCCCCTGCGGGAGCCCCTCCAGCACGCTTACCTGTGTCAGCGTGTTCCGTATCAGAGTCCCCGTTCGCTCTGTGCCGTGTTACTGTTATTATTGTGGCCATGGTAACTGGTCGGCTGAGTCCTACTTTTGTTTTCACTACGTTCGTCTAGTTTGTTTATTTTTAGTATAAGAATGCTAGTTTGTTTATTTTTAGTATAAGATTGCTAATATTACATATGTGGTTAAGGGCTTCCTTATGTGTTAGATGAATTTAGAAAATTAGATAGCAATTTTAAATTGCTGTCTGGATCGAATCACAATTTGTTAACGTTTCCAATTAAATTACATATTCGGACACTACAATTTTTCTTGAACTACAAGTATATATTTCATGTTCTATGTTACCAATTTTGGTAATAAATGTTAAAAATACAAATTTCAAAGTGGATGCCTGAGCATCTCTGGTAGTCCTTTTATAGTTTCTAATGTCACAGCCATATTTTGGGAAAAACATGATTGTACAACGTAGGAGTCGCGCTCCCTTAATGTGTTTTACGGCGGAATGCCAATCTAAAAATGTAGTAGCTTGAATGGAGTGGGCATACGTTTTTTAGGGGTTTTAACGCAGGGAGGGTTTCTTCATTAACCTGTGTTTAGTGTTACAAAGAAAAGTAAAGTGTGAAAAAAAAATGTATTCAAATATTTAAGTTCATGGAACCCATTCGGGTGATCAGGACGAATACAAGTTGGAATACAAGAGGCTTCTCTCATCTGATCAATAATAACAGTAATTTGGCTCAATATAACATACTCGTGCTCCAAGAGACTTGGTTCGTGTCAACTCCGGTATGGGACAATTAAGACCTATTCTTGAATCCAGCAGGCAAGGATTCTCACGGCAGGCCATCATCGGGCCTGCTAATAGCCGTCAAAATAGAACCAGGTATTTGTGTACAAGCATGGGCAATGCCAAATGAGTTCATGCAATTGATCAAAATGAAAGTTCACAATGATACTTACGGTATAATTAATGTGTACTGGAATCCTGTGGGAATATCGGATGGCAGCTTCATTAAAACTCTTGGTGAATTACTTAACCTTATTGCAATAGACGGAACAATCTCTCGAATCATAATCGCAGGAGATTTCCATCTTGCATGCACAATTGAACATCCTTCTAAATTTAAGCCCAGATTGGCAAAATGGACAGCATTTGTGTCTACCCACAATCTGATTGGATTAAATGGAGCCTTTCCGACTGATATTCCCCCGCGTCCTACATGGCATCGTGGTTGCAGCGGTTTCACGATTGACTTCATATAGGTGAACACAAATATGTTCCAAAGCATAACAAAGTTTTGTATCGTGGAAAACATGTATAGTGATCACAATCAACTTGTAACTCATTGGCTGAGTGCACAATCCTTGTCAGCTATTCAGACAAACCACTCATGTGATAACTTAATGGTAAACAACAGTGGCAATCGACTACGATGGTCTGTCAAATCCTTAACTTGGTTGAATGATCAGCTAGCTTTACAATGTTGCAATCCTCGAGCGGTTGCTGATGAAATATAGCCTGCTTATTCAGACATTTTACAACACTTCCAAAGTTCAAGCAAAAGTAAAGGTGTAAGTAGTTGTCAAATGTTGCGACCGAAGTTGCATGTGTATGATGCGGCCACGCGAGCTAGGATGGTAGAATTTCGTCGGCAAAAAAGAGAAGCCTCTAAAATGTCACCAAAAGAGCTCCATTCTTGGCACATATTAAGACTACATACAAAAACTGGCTCAGAGCAACTAGGGCCAAAAGACGTCAGCTCGATGGAGAACACATGTTGTCAGCAGTCCAATCCAAGAGCATAGCTGTGACTTGGTCACTTTTAAATCAAGACAAAGCATTACTCCAAGCCATTACACAAGCTAACAACGTCACTGAGCAGGCTTGGAGCTCTCCCTTTTTGGACCTCTGTACGGCTCCTCCAAATAATGTTGTCAATCCAACACAATGTCTGGGGCATTTTCATCAAAAGTTTGATTTATAGGATATTCAATTCTATATACATAAGATCAGCAAGTCAGGGGCGTGTGGCCCCGATGGTCTATCCAATAGGACTTTCAAAAATCATCCTGAACTATGGTCTAAGATATCATTTAACATATTCACATTAATTAATACAACTCAAATTCTTCCGGCATCTTGGAAACATTCAATTATTGTCCCGATTTATGAAAAGGGGGACCGGACTCTTCCATTTAGCTATAGACCCATAGAATCATTCTGGTGAATATTTTTCCCAGAGCATCTAGTAAAGCTAAGGGACTTTAATGAATGGACCACTGCAAATCTATTACGCAACCCTTCTTCAAACGGGTTTTATAGCAGGTTTGGGTACCAGTCCGAATCTGATGGTATTGAATATGTTAAAATCGAAATATGCGACCAAAAATCAAGTTCTTTATATAGCGTATATAGATTTTCGATCTGCCTTTGACTCAATTGATTGTCAAATGTTGTATCGTAAACTTACTCAGCTCAATTGTCCTTTCTCCATACTATGACCGATTATGAGATTTCATACAAATACATCAGTACAAGTTAGGTTAACATTAGCAGGAAAACTAACTGCAAGACTTCACACGTATCGAGGGGTAAAGCAAGGATGCATATTAGCATCATCAATTTTCAACTTCTTTCTGCTTGACCTAGGTGAAGAATTACGGTCTGGGCACTGTGATCCCCCTAAATTGGGGAAATACAAAATTTCTCATCTTTTATATGCTGATGATCTCATTCTTATATCCCAAACTCCAACAGGTTTGCAGTCATTGCTAAATAAGCTGGATCAGTATGTGTCAATGAACAACTTAATTATTAACCTGAGCACCCAGCAAGTCCCCAGAAGTCCTGCTTTGCCGCGGGAGACTCTGCTTCATTGCCGCTTTGAAAAACCTTTGGAAAGCACTACGACGTCCAGAAGGCTCTGCAGTTCAGAATTCGAGGTGGACCTATTTAAGAGAAGCTGCGTGCGCACCGCGCGGGAGCACCCAGCAAGTCCCCAGAAGTCCCGCTTTGCCGCTTGGCCGTGGGGCCCGTGGGTACTTGCTTGGTTGTTATTTTTTTAAAATTAATTGCAGAATGTTTCCCACACTCAGAACCGACATGCCCAAGGGTTTATTGATCAATTTTGGGGTAACCACACCGAAGGACTCACCGAAACTGCTTGCAAATTACACTTCTCCCGTCAAGCCCTTGCACATCCTATGAGTCCTCCTTCCATCCCACAAGCCCAAATCTCTGCAATTACGGTCCGTGACTTGCATTTCCCTCTTGTCGCTTCGGCGGGCAAATGTCAGGTTGATCAGAATGCTATTACTGACTGTAGCATTCTTGAAAACGTGCCTCCCACTGCAGAGCTTCTCCATAATCTTTTGCCCACAGCGTCACATACATCAGACGTTGCAATAATTGTTCTCAATCCGTCCAATTCTGCATTTTCTCCTCAACTCATGTCCGACAATCTATCCAAATATCCTATAATGTTCTCCACCTGTGGCTCTTCCATTTCAAAGATTTCCTTTTGTGCCCCCACTCCTCGAAGAACAGCAGTCCCTACTGAAATTGCCAATGCCATTCTGAGCACATCGCCTGCCATCAGTTGTATTCAAATCTCACCTCCAGAATGTTTGTGTAAAAAGCAAACCCCTAAAATTGTACCCCCTCTAGCGAACCACACTGAATGCAATTCGGCTCTCACAGTTTGCCCTAAATGCTCTCCATGTCACTCTTACAACTTTAACCAAGTTGTATGACACCTTGGAAGCAAAGTTGCAAACCCACACGGTGTTGCTGGAAAAAACCGAGTGGTCTCTTGAGCATCCAAAATCAGTTTTGCCCACTTCCCTGAATACAGTTCCACCTGGCCCACATCCATTGAATTCAAACTCCGTGGCCCCTCGATCTGACCGTGTTCGCTCTGACTCACATTTCAAATTTGATGATTGCCCTCCAGATCTTGAATGTTTACTAATTTCTTCTGTTCCTACCCTCCATGCCCTGGATGAACTACCGGATCAGGCGTTGCACTTTATTGAACAAATTATTCGTCCTTTTGAAGCGTCAGTGGAGTTTGTGTGTCCTGCTACGGGTCTGAACATCGATCCAAACGCAATCTCTGTTCAAAACAATTGCTCGAAAACAGACCAGATTCCCTCTTGTCCTCCCAAACAAAAGCAAAAACGTCTTCCAACAAAAATCAATTTGAAACCCGACCTGGTACCAAACGTGTTGCAAAAGAATCAGTCTGCTTAAACCCCAAGTGCAGCAGACGTCCCCCATGAAAGAAACTTACACTATTTTTTCCAAAGATAAGAAAAACCATCCCAGTGCTGTCAAACTTCTGAAAAATGTCTCCGGAAAGAACAAAATCAATACTGCCAAATCTAAAACTTTCATCAAAAATTTGAACTTGCCCAAACAAACCATATGCAATGCTGCACGATCTGTCACAAACAAATATCTTGCAATGAAACAAGCAATAGCGTTAAGTACTGAGACAGTTTTGTCTCAACTTCCTACATCCTATGCTCCTTTAGATCAACTAGTAGAGATTGCCATACAGCAACTTGAGCCCACATTCAATAAATCCCCCACTGCAAAAGTTGTAACGATAGAGGCCCCAAGTGACAGAATGAGTTCTGATTCAAATTCAAACCTTGATGTACATCGGGACGAGAGTAAGAAAGCAGTTGACGTCTACATGTCCTCCATATCATATGGGCCAATCGTTCCCAAACCTGCTAGTAGTGCTACACCTTCAAATATGCCTCAAATTATACACAATAGTCTCCCTGACACCCCATCCCAAAGACCTATAAACAATGTGTCCCATCTCCTTGTTGCTAATTCTGATCTGGCTGTCACCCCAGACCCATATGCGCAGCTGGTGAAAATGGCCCCAGAAATGATTGGCATGCTACAGTCGCTTACCAAATCGAGACAAACATCTGTTGCTTCTCGTGTGAATCCAGCCAATATTCCCCCTTCCCACTGAAACACTTTACCTCGAAAACCCGTTGGCAAACCCCCAGCCAATTACTCGCTATTACTGGCATGCAAACCCAGTCCTTCCCCACAATACATCTTGAACCGAAGTTCCCTTCTGGCCATATTTTCAGACATTCGTTTACTTGAAGATATTGGTTCATCTGACATCACATTGGTAGAATTGGCACCTCAGCAAAACACCAACTCTGTTAGAATGTGGATTCACTCACGAGCCATCCAGAATTTAATTTGGATGGCCAGAGCTGAATTACTTTCTTTGGGTTTTGTCCTCTCAATCGACACCGTTAATACGTTAGCTCTGAACCAAACCATTCACTCATCAGCCAACTTTCAGCATGCCCCTTATGGGCATCCAACTAATCAGGCCTTTACTCCAAGTGCTTCTCATTCTTTAGGCCTGCATTAAAATTAAAATGCCATTAAAGCTCTGAAAATTCAGATGTACCAACATGACGGGGAAGCTATGCTTTCTTCCTTCCAAACGAAATCTGCTATTGGTGTGTGGTCCCTACTAAATAAATCTACTCGTCCTCCACAAGTTGTTTTGCAATCCAATCCGGTATCTGAACTAGAGTGGATTAAGCATTTCACAGCGTTGTATGCATGTCCGTTTCATTCTCCTAGCTTGTTGGAATTTGATACACGGAGCTCTTTTCATCTAATCTTCGACCTAGATGACATTACATTTTTTATTTCAAAAATTAGCAACTCCGGTGCTTGTGGCCCAGACGGTCTCTCAAATCATATGTTCAAAATGCATCCTGAACAATGGGCCGTGATTCTTCACAAGATCTTCACCACCATTAACACCACACAATCGTTACCTCCCTCCTGGACACACTCAATAATAGTCCCTATTTATAAAAAAGGCGACTGCTCTGTTCCGGCCAGCTATAGGCCCATAGCGTTATTAGACGCACCCGGTAAAATCTTTGCTAGAATTGTTCTTAGGGACTTCAATTCCTGGACCCTTCGTAACAATCTAAGGGACACTTTTCAGACGGGTTTTGTTGCCGGCCTTGGAACCTTTCCCAAACTTCTAACTCTTAACGTTCTTAGATCTAAATATGCGAACAAGAACCAAGTGTTATACCTAGCATACATAGACTTCAAAGCGGCATTTGATTCCATCGATAGAGTAATCTTACAACAAAAACTTATTTTCCATAAGTGTCCCATCTCACTTTTAACTCTAGTAATGCTGCTCCACACCAACACAATGGTACAGATCAGATTATCCATGGCAGGAAAACTCTCATCCATTATTTCGACTGAGAGAGGTCTCAAGCAGGGATCCATTCTTGCGTCCTCCATATTCTATTTCTTTCTGTTCGATCTTGGAATTAGTCTACGAGCCACTAATAGTGACTCCCCCAAACTTGGGTCCCACACCATAACTCATTTGGTTTATGCGGATGATCTGATCCTCATTTCACAGACGCCCTCTGGGCTACAAAAGTTATTGGATTGCTTGGCCACATATGTCTCAAGCAACAATCTCGTAATCAACAGCCATAAAACACAAACCATGATATGCAAGCTGCATGGTAAATCAAAGGCAAAGCGCCACTGTTGGCACCTACACAACGCCCCTCTGTCCCAAGTTTCTTTCTACAAATATCTTGGGGTCATCATCCAGGCCTCCATCTCCTCACAGGAGTGGGAACAGGACATACAATTGAAACTCTGTATGTTAATTACCTAGGCAAAAGTTTTAAAGAAGAAATATGGTAAATTCACGCTCAAAAATATTCTTAGGTAATTCCCAACTTGTGCTATGGTTCGGAAACCATGCTGCTTAGGAAATCTAGCTGGAGGCAAATTCTAGAGGCACGCTTTTGGAAACAGATTCTTCAGTTGCCAAAGTGTATGCCCCTACCGCTGATACGGCACGAATTAGGAATTCCCTCCCTGAAATCACACAATGAATGGAGGATGTGTGCTCTATTTAGAAAATGTATATTAGGTCTCACATCTGACAGACTTCTTGGCATTCTAGCACAACATCTTCTAGTTCAGAATCATGCCTTCACCAAGAGTTGGTGTAATAGTGTTTTCCATACTCTAGCCGACGCTTCCATTACTCTAGACTTAATTATACAGAATCCGAGACAAGCTAAAAAAAAAAATATTTTTATATGACTGGATAAAAACTTGCAGTCTATGTTTGAAGTACAAGGATTTTGACACTTGTGTCTTTGCTATTAAAGCTTTGCACACAACGGAACTTTATCTTTTGAAATGACAGAGTTCCCACATTAGACAACAGTTTCTCAGATTTCGTTTAAACCTGTGGCCAACCACAGATTTGTTGGCGAAAAGAAATCTGATTCCAAAAGATCAGGCTCATTGTCGCTTTTGCCTAGACAAATCACAAAGAGAGACCCTGGAACATTGCATTTTATTTTGTCCAATGCTAACCAGCCAAAGGATAATCCACTTCACAAAATGCAGCTTAAGTAAATATAATTTTATGTCAATGGACACCATTTGGTCCTATATAACCAATAACCCAGACTTGGGAATGAGAGTGGCGATTATTCATTACTTAGAGGCCATCTTTCCCAGAATTTATTCTGAAGGTTAAGTTTATGTATCTTAAACTGATCACTTTTCAGTGCATTGCATTTAGTGATTTTATTAATTTGCTATTGAGCTTTTATCAATCTTGTTCCAACTCTCCTAGTGAAATATGTATTCTAATTATTTTTGTAAATTGTATTGTTGTGTAAACTGTAAACAATTTTGTATTGCTTCATTTGTACATAGCAAAAGGAATTTGAAAGGAAATTATCCATATCAAATTAAAAAAAAACCTGAAAAAACCCAGATAATGGTGTGTCTACCTCAAACAAATACTAAAACAAAGGGTTACAACTGGCATCTTCAAAAAGAATGTCTAACGAAAGTTCATCAGTATAAATATTTGGGAGTAAGCATTGTAGATTCCTTGTCCAGTACAATTACAGAACTTGACAGGTGTAATGAACTTCAAACATTAAAATGCCACGCAAAAATAATAAAGGGCAAATTTGGAAGTTTACTTTAACTCACATTATGACCTTTTATTAACAAAAAGTTATTCCTACCTTATTGTATGGGACTGATACCCTCCTGCCTTCAAACACTCATTAGCCAAAACCAGAATCAGTTTTTGGAAAAAACTACTTACCATACCCTCTACTGTGCCTTTACCGCTAATTAGGCACGAATTAGGCTTACTATCACTCAAAGTACAAGTACAATGGAAAATGGCTGCCTTTTTGAGGAAATGCATTCTTGGCTTATCTTGTAATCTACTGGGAATTATGGCTGAACATCTCTTGGCGCGGGATCAGATTTTTACCAAATTGTGGTGTGACTACACGCTACAAGCACTAGCTGATGCATCCATAACTTTAGATTTACTCTTGAACAATCCTGAACGCGCCAAATTCAAATTGTATCAGCACGACTGGATAGTGAACTGTCATTTGTGCCTAGGGTATAAAGACTTTAGGTCAAATCCATTCATACACAAGCGCTTCCGAATTATGGCAGACTACCTCATTAAATGCCCTGGTCCTCGACTGCGCAATTTATATCTTAGGTTCAGGTAGAATCTGTGGCCGACTAGGGAGCTCTTGGTCAGAAGGCGAGAAATACCAAAAGAACTAAATTGTCGCTTTTGTGAAAATAAGGTCTCAAAAGAAACGCTAGAGCACTGTTTAACGGTTTGTCCTAAATTATTTAATCTTAGGAGAATACACTTTAAGAAAGAAGGGGCAGCTTTGTACAGCAACATGGAAACAAATGTGACATGGCAACATTTATTTAACAATCCCAAACAAACAGTTTGTATAGCGATTGTGCACTTTTTGTCGGCCATTTTTCCTCATATGTATGAAATGGAAAAATCACTTCATATATAGATGGTTATTTATTAACTTGTTGTTTGATTCTTTGAATGTATGAAATGAAATGTAAAATATTGTAAACAATTTGAAAAGATGATTTTATTATCCAATACAAAGAAAAACATTTTTTTTACTTTACTAGTCTTTTTAAATTCCTAGACCCAGCACACCATCTTACAATAGAGTGCATGGCTGGTGGCAGTGGTTTTGCAACAAACTATCATGATTTTTCCCGACCGCGAACACTGGTAGTGTTAAATTATGGGAGCTATGTTTTTCAAGTTGGTGTCTGAGCCTCCTCTGTAAGAACAGGTCCCGGTCTTCTTTTTTCTGCGTTTGTTTGTGGAAAGGTCCTTCTAGAGTTTTGCTCTGTGCGCCATACCAGGTTTGGTCCCTTTGTTCCATCGCCTTTGGCGGGCTTCAGGACTGAAGACTGCCTCTGGCGCCTAAGTGTCTGGGGTGGGCAGGAAGTGAGGGAGGTGTCCGAAACTCTGTGTGCCAATCTCCTAGGAGACCCAAATTTCCCTCTGGCGTGATTGGCTGGCTGACTGTCCGGCAAGAACAGCCACCCTGCTGGGTGAATGGCAGCTAGGCTGGAATGGATGGGAGGAAACCGGATAAAAGGCAAGTCTCTTGGCTTGGAAGGCATTCGGCACTGGAACGAAAGAACCAAAGACTAACTTGAAGAAGACGGCTGCTGCAACTCCTGGACCGTTGGTTTGCCCGGTGAAGCCCTGCTGCAGATCCAAATCGCTAAGTTCATCTCGACAGAGAAGCCCTGCAAGGATGACTTCTCCCTTTGAGTTGGTGGGACCAATCAACTCGAACCGTAAGCCATCTGGATTCCATTCTCGGAGCTGGTTGTATTTTCCTCAGAGTGCTGCAGGAAACCGAGTAACCAGGGAGAGGGACACCAGTTTGTGTGCTTTATTTATTACAGCTACCGGAATCGAAGATTTGCCAAGTACCAGCTTCTCGACCAGTCCTTGTGCAGTGCAGGAGTCCCCCGACGTCCTCCCTCTTGTCCCCACGATTGAGGCTCAGGAACTGCGAGATCTGCAGGAACAGAAGTCTTCAGCTGCATCTTTTTCTTCATTTGTATGGTACTGTGAACCGAGACTGAGATTACTTACCTCTTGCGGGGAAAGTGCTTGAAACTTTTGCAACTAGCAGGCCTAATCAGCTTGGGACCCAAAATATAATTCTTTGGTTTCAAACTATTTCTGAGAACTTCTACAGAGACTTTACAGTTGACTTACCAAAACCGTTTTATCCTATCCAAGACTTTAGCCCATTGACTTTGGCCTAGCCAATTGAATTGAATTGACTCTTCTGGTGAACTCAAAGTATCTGCACTGTCTAAGAAATTGAGATCCTTTTATGTTCTGAACCTATTCCTTTTTTTGCTCCTACGTCAAAGTATTCTGAATGCCCTTTTGCTCCTCCTTCAAAGTAGTCTGAATGCCTCAAACTTGGTGTATAGTACTGAAGTATATTTGTGTATGATATTTAACTGCCTCCTTCTAGTGAATGTTTTATAACAGACTGGTGAATAAATTAATACGTGTTCAACCAAGAAACCTTGAGTGTACGTTTATTTGAATACCTGTTTGTTGACCTCTGTGTAATATCATTACAGCTCACATTCCCTCTTGAGATAAGCCTGGCTACTCGGCTCTGCTACCAAAAAACTGTGTAGTACAGACTTATACCAAAGGTTGGTTTTGCTTACACCTGTAGTCATAGTTGTGTGTAGTGATCCCAAAGGGTACTACTGCATACAAACTCTGCCTAACATCGGCGATGTTGTGCACAGCGTTTAAAGATGCAGAATTACAGGAGAGGAAAATCACCTGATTGCCCAATGTCTGGAAAACCAAAAAGAGGGTTTTGAAAGTCTGTTTGAGGAAATCGAAAATGGAACCCAATCCAAATCCCTGAAACAAACCTATAACTGCCCAAGTCAATCCCAACTTCCAAAACATGTGCCAAAGCATACAGGAGGTATAAAAGAAGGGCTTTTAAGTGGAATAAGCTTGGGCTTTGAAAGACGAAACCATGCTCCAAAACAGAACCTGGGTACACAGGAATCTGCTTCCTTGAAATGGGTAGTTTAAGCCTTGGACATCCTACAACAGTTTCTTTGGAGAGGGCTAACCCAGACATAGAGACTCTCAGGGCAACTGACTGCCATTAGAAAGGCAGATCCAGATAGTTGTCCAGTGCATTGCCGGAGACCACCTGAACATGGACTCCTGCCTTTATAGGAGC
Organism: Ambystoma mexicanum; assembly: GCF_040938575.1. Taxonomy (NCBI): domain Eukaryota; kingdom Metazoa; phylum Chordata; class Amphibia; order Caudata; family Ambystomatidae; genus Ambystoma; species Ambystoma mexicanum. The sequence continues at coordinate 361,116,918 of NC_090925.1, forward strand.
GACTTGTGGTGGGATATTGTCTGCCTGAAGAGGACCCTGAATGAGGGGGAAAGCACCTATTGTGCTTGAGAGACTTTGTTAATGAGTGTTAGGCAAAGTTTGTATGCAGTACCATGTGGAACCACTACATACAACTGACTGCAGGTATAGGAAACCAAACCTTTGGTATAAACTTGTACTACACAGTTTTGGTAGCATGTTGAGCAGCCAGGTTTATCTCAAGAGGGGTCATTGTGAGCTGTAGTGGAGTTGCACAGACATTTACAGTTACAGGTATTCAAATGAATTCTTACACTCAAGGTTTCTTGCATAAACAATTATTCATTTATCAGTCAGCTGGAATAAGCCTTCTTCAGAATAGAGCAATATAATATTAACACACAAACTTCAATACTGTACACTCTTAGTTTCTAAATCAGTAAAGGCCCTTTTGGGATGGCCCACAGACACAACCTACACCCAGAGATGTCCTCAGTAACTAGGGTGCTGGTGACATTAATATTTTACTGTTGGCATTTATAATACTCTTAGAAGTTAGGGAAAGGTTGTTACAACAAGAGACCACAAATATTCCTAGGCAGGCAAATACTTTTGGATCCTCCAAGAAGAGTCATACAATTCGATAGGCTAAGCCAAAGTCAATGGGCAAAAGTCTTGTATAGGATGAAGCACTTCTGGTAAGTAAATGGGAAAGCCTTTGCGCAAATTCCTAGGAGTCTTTGATGAAAAGAAGAATCAAATGTAGTTGTAGAAGTTGTAAGCACTCTAGAGTAAGATGTAAGTTCTCTCAGACTTTTTACAGTACTTTACAAATGAAGAGAAAGATGCAGCTGATGACTTCTGTTTCTGTGCAGCTCTACAGATCTCGCTGTTCCTGAGCCTCAGTCGTGGGGACAAGAGGGAGTATGTCGGGGAACTCCTTCTATACACTGGGACTAAAACTTGCAACCAGCAAACTTCACTTTCCTTGGCTGTTCAGTGTTTCAGCTCCTGTTGTCTACCGCAAATGGCAACACTGTGATTCCTGGCTGTTGAGATGGACTTTCCTTTGTTCTGGGGTCCCGCATTCTGTTGAGGTTCCTCAGACTCAGTCAGTCTTGCTTCTTGGGAGTCCAGAGGATCTTCCAAAAGCTCTAGGCCGGCTTAAAAGCAACGCACACAATCTGGCTATATGGTTTCCCGCAGCCACTCTGTGGAAATTCAACCAGCTCCGAGATGGATGTGCAGGTGGCTTGCTTTGAAGTTGATTGGTCCCACCAACTCCAGGGGAGAAGTCGTCCGTGCAGGGGCTTCTCTGTCGATGCAAACTTGGCGTTTCGCCACTGCAGCAGGGCTTCACCGGGCAAACCAACGGTCCAGGAGTTGCAGCAGGCGTCCTCTTCAAGCTCTTCTTCGGTTCCTTCGTCCAGTGGTCGACTCTGCCTTCCAAGCCAAAAGACTTGCCTTTTATTCAGTTCTCTCGTATTCATTGCAGCCTAGCTGTCAGTCACCCAGCAGGGTGGCTGTCCTTGCCGGACAGTGAGCCGGCCAATCACCACAGAGTGAATTTGGGTCTCCTAGGAGACTAAGCACAGGGAGTTTTGGGCACCTCCCTCACTTCCTGCCTACCCCGGACACTCTGGAGCTAGAGGCGGGCTTCACTCGTGAATCCCGCCAAAGGTAAAATGAACAAAGAGACCAAACCTGGTTTGGCGTGCAGAGTACATCTCAAGAAGGACCTTTCCACAAAGAAATGGCGAAAAAGAAGGCCATTTTGACAAAGATGGCTCCCGTGGGTGCTTTACTGTAGCTGCGAACACAGCCTGCTGTAAATACACACCATGGTAGTTAAAACGAACCCACTGCCACCGGTCATTCAGTGAGAACAAGGTAACATAAAAAATTGTACGTGAGAAGCTAGACAAAGGGGATACCAGGTAACCCCTCCAGCACTCCATTGTAAAATGGTGTGTGCTGGGTCTAGAAAGTTACAATGGTTAGTAAAGTCAAATTTCACTTTACTGCTCTGGGCAAGAATAGTTTAGTCCCAGAGAAGGTAGTTAAACCTTTGGGAAATCTAGAAGACTTCCCTGTGTCACTGCACTGAAGGTGCTGTGTGACAGAATGTAAAAGATGATGCCTATGGAGTTTGTCTGACTCCACAACCAAAAGAAACATAGTGTACAAAATCACATTAAAATACATGAGCGAGTGGGGGGAAAAAAGGGTCACACTTTCTCCAGGTTAAAAAAAAATCAAGTCCTCAAAAACCAGCAAAGTTGCGGGGGTCTCTAAGGTGAAGGGAATTAGCACATTTCTGAGAATTCTCCCTAACAACGAGAAATCCATGGTTTAGGGAGACTTGATGTGAAACTCTTGGTCTAGGTGGAGACCTCGTTTGTTTCTGCAAGCAGAGTTGCAAGAAATAAAGTAAATCTCGAAGAAACTAAAAGGCTGCTGAAAATCCTGAAAAAATAATCCAGAGGAAATCTACTAGAGAACCAGACATCTGGGAGAGGTGTTCACATAGTAAAAGGAGGAAGACCGAAGAGTGGTCCGGGCTGTGAGTAAATCCTGAAAGAGCCTTTTCAGGAGAATTCATCCATTTGCCGTTTTAGTTTGGGGTTGAGCATTTTGAAATTAGTATTTGTGAACTCTTTTGCTAGCCGAACTTGGCTCTAGAAATAACTTTGAAGTTAGAGCAATTTTATAAAATAGGAGGCAAAGCGTCCCGACTTGACAATTCTGGGATAAATATCCTCTCCACGTCCCCCATGGCAGACTTGATCTTCCTAGATTCTGGTCGCACTTATTAGTCTGTGATTGGCACATACCTTGTCCAACCCAACTGATACTCTTTAATGGTCTCCTTGGGGAATTAATGGTGCTGTCCTCACTCACCCGTAAGCAGTTTGATCCATTGGCATTGGTTTATACTCACTTAGTCTCCTTGAGGACCATATTTCGGGGATCTGTCATATGAGTGAAGTATTGGAACACTCAAGCTCTCTATGCCTCAAAGCCTTACCTAAATGTCCTCAAACTGGCTAACTACGCATTTTCCTTTCCTTAGTGACTAAAGTTGTGCCCTTCCATCTATTTTGTGGGATGGGTTTTGTGTGTTTTCCCAGACCCCACCTCAGAGGGTGAACGTACACATTCCAGTTTAAATGTGGCTAGAGCGCTCACATTTTATTTGCAGTCAAGGACTTCTTTTTTTTAAATTATTTTTTAGGATTTTTGAACCACTTCCCTTTAGGGTTAAGTGCTCTGCAATCTCCCATGAGTGTTAGAGGAAAGGGGATTGAACATAAAAGGCAAGTTGCTCGTCATAGTAGCTACTATACTCTTAGACCTTGGTTCCCTTTCCTCCAGACACGCCTCTTTGCTAATAAGAGGTTAGTCTTCACCTGTGGCTTGAAGGACTGATGGGTGGGTAGCATGCCCTTGGGCAGTGGTCGGAATGCTTTTCGTTTTGACTCTCAATGCTGCTGCACAGCATGTTTTGGTCCCATCACTGGTCTGGATGACATCGCCATCAGTATGGTGAAATGGGGTTTATGGAGTAAGAGTACAGCACTCGCTACAGTGGTACTGCAGATTTTTATTTTATTCACTATGCCAGAAATCCTTTGATCTCTAACAGAGTTTACTCCCACTATTTCATCCTAGACAATGTGCTTCCTCTGCAGAGGTTTTACCTTGCCTGCATGACTTGAGAACCTTCACTTGGCTATCTGTAAACTTTCCTTGGCTCACCTAGTAGTAGCTGTAGGCTACCAAGGGCAACTCTCGGCAGGTAGTCTGGTAAACAGGTTTCTGATGTTTGTTAATCTGCTTAGAATCACATGCTGTGCATAGGTCCGACATCCAGTGGTCACTGCGGAGTATTACATTTTGTTTTTCGTAGTCGAAAAGGGGACGTCGACAAGGCGTGTCTGTAACACTATCCCTATAGTGACGTGCGTTGTACCCACAATCCCTCACACGTCGAGGTCCCTCAGATTGTTTTTTTCCGCCCAGCTACTGGTCGCCTCTATGCGGAGCTCCTCGAGAGACATTGCCAAATATTTTCTTCGACCTTTGGTAGTTAGTTATTAATATCAATAACGTAGATCCCTCCCTCGACGCAGAGCTGTTTCTCCGCCGAGCAAGATCTTCGACGGAAGGACGAGCGGAGGGGATCCTTCGGCGCTGCCGAACACGTGGCCTGGCCTCGCCGGCCATACACAGGAGGGAGAGTGGGGTTTTATGGTCTTTCTTTCTTCTCTTTAAGAATGCCTTTCTCTTTCCCCTCCCTCTCTTTCGAGGTCGTAGTCACACTTATTACCCTCAGCTATGGAGAGGACGCCATTTAGGTTTTGCCCGCTTTGCAAGGGTAAAAATACCTGGAAGGATAAGCACAAACGGTGCAACCGTTGCTTACCCCTCGATCACCAGGAGGACGGCTTTGCGGCCTGTAAATTACTTAAAGCCCAAAACTCTAAAAGACCGCAGGGTCAAAAGGTGGGCGGCCTATGCCATGCCTAGGCCTGACTCCTCGCCCGCTGCCGCCGCCGCCGAGTGTGATGAGGACAGTGATTACACCGCCCCCGTAACGGAGGCTGTAGACCTCTCAAAGGAGCGTTCACGCTCCTCGTCGTCCGTCCCCGGCAAGCCCGGCTCACGCCCAGCTTATGGGGATGAACACCCCGGCGACAAGGACGCACACGGAAAAACACCAAAGCACATACCCCCCGGCACGCATTCTTCGAATACGAAGGCAGCCATAGCGGCAACGGGGACGCCGGGCCCACCGGCGTCTTCCGCCGACCGTAAGGGTCATCAGCCCTCCCCGCCACCGCTTCCGCGACAGGCAACTGGGCATTCTAAAAATAAGGGCGCTAACACCAAAACCTCCGGCGACGCGCATCGCAAGAGCGGTCACGTTGCCAACAAGGACTCGACGGGCAAGGACTCGACGGGCAAAGGCTCGACGTTACATAGCGCGACGGCGACCGATCCCTCGGAAGAGAGAATGATCGCCAAAAGCCTTGCGTGCATAGCATCTAAGGACGGCCAGAGACGTACGGCGAGTGAGACGCCGAAAACCGCGCACAAGGCCAAAGATATGCCGGACAACAGGTCAGGTCAGTTCCTGACGCCGACAGAAGGCCCTAGCCAGCAAGAAGGCTACTCAGAAGGCGAAGGCTCACTTTCTTCGACGTTATGGGACAGAACCAGACAATTACAGGAGGAAGAAACTCCTGTTTCTTTCCCAGACCGTCCTGGCCGACCTCAGTGGACCTTTGAAAGGTTCCAGACCTGTATGGACAAACTAGACAGGTTCATGTCCACTCAAGAGACCAAGGGAGGCACCCCTGGAGAGTCCAAGGGCTAAATTCCAGAAGTTTTATAACCCCATACAGGAGCACATATACTCTTACAATCCCACTGAGGAAGACGCCTTCTTCCAGGAGGAAGATGAGTTCACCTATGTTGAAGACCAACAAGAAGAGGAAGGTTTTCACGAGGAAACTAACCTATGTGAGGAGGGATTCCATGATGACACAGGCGAGGGCGACCCAAATCCCTGGCAGTCACCGGCTAGGTCGACTGACACAGGCAGTAGCAGTATTGTCATCAGGTCTACTGAAACTACACCAGTCAGGAACCCTTCGCCTGTCGATGACCAACCCACCTTCAATGCACTGCTGAAGAAGGCAGCAGCACATTTCGAAATCGAAACTGGGGAGGTCACCCCAGACACCGATTTTGTGGAGAGGATTATCAAAGAAAAACCCCCCACTAGCCAAATTATACCCATCCTCGCCTCAGTTAAGAGACTTATTACACCTTCTCTTTCCACTCCTGCATTGGTGAGAGGGGTCAATCCGAGGATTGAAAAACTGTTCTCTCCCTCTCAAGCAGACCCATTATATAATAAGGGTCACTCAATCCCGGACTCCCTGGTCGTGACCAACACCAGGAAAAGGGCAGGGGTCCCACTATCTACCAGCGAGGCACCCCCAGATAAGGAGGGGAAGAAGCTGTATGCCCTAGCCAAGAGAATCACCACCTCTGCAGCATTCTCTACCATAATCGCCAATAAGAATACCCTATTGGCAAGCTATGCCGATGCTCAATGGGCTAAGCTCAAACAGGACATCGAAGAAGCTCCCGAACCCCTAAGGACTCGTTTACTGGCTACAGTTAACGAGGGCTCTCTGGTCAATCAAAGCATCGTCAAGAATACCCTCGATGCAGCAGAGACGGCTGGCCGCACTTTGGTACAAGGAAGTTTACTGAAGCGTCACGTCTGGCTTCGCAATTCCGGATTTAAGGCGGAAACACAAGCGTCCCTTATTAATAAACCCATAGAGGAGTCCAACCTCTTTGGAAGAGCAGTGGATGACGCGCTGGAGAACGCGAAGAAAGAATTTGATACAATAAAGACCTTAGACCAAATTTCAAAACCACCCAACAGGCGGGGATTTGGTAATAAGCGCTTTTTTCGTGGACAACGCCAGCAACAAAACCAACAACAGTATTCTGCCAGCAAATACCAGGGTAATAGCGGCCAGTACAATAAGAGGGGTCAACGCCGTGGCAAGGAAAGAGGCTGGGGTTCCCAATGCAAGAGTGGCTCAACAGCCAGTGGTGTCAGGCCAACGGACAATGGGACAATCTAGTGGTGGTCTCGCAGGCCTTGGTTCTCTCGCTACGGTGGTGGACAAAGGAAAACCTGATAATAGGAAAACCCTTTGCCACACCCGCGGTGGAGGCCACTCTAACCACAGACGCATCCCTCACAGGATTGGGGGCTCACCTATCCCATCAGACTGCTCACGGAGTGTGGACTCCGAGCGTAGCATCCAAGCACATAAACCTACTGGAGCTACTGGCGGTGTTCAAAGCACTAAAAGCCTTCCAGGAACACCTACAAGGGAAGACAGTGATGGTCCTTACAGATAGCACCACAGCCATGTACTACATCAACAAGCAGGGGGGCACCCACTCTCCACGACTGTCCAAGCTGTCCCAGAATATATGGAAGTGGGCTCTCAAACACAAGATGTTCCTACTGTGGCAACACGTACCAGGGGAACTCAATCTGCTAGCAGACGAACTCAGCAGAGACTTCCCCCTGCCCGAAGAGTACGAATGGCGATTGCACGAGGACATCGTCTTAGATGTCTTCACGCAATGGGGATTCCCGGAAATAGACATGTTCGCAACTCTGGAGAACTCACAATGCCAAAGTTACGCCTCCAGGTACCCCCAGAACCAGTCCAAGGGGAACGGTCTGTCGATTCAATGGTCAGGGAAATATGTTTACGCCGTTCCCCCCGACTCCCCTTCTCAACAAAGTTGTGCACAAGATGCACCAGGAACAAGTCACCATGATACTAGTGGCCCCAATGTGGGCCCGGCAGCCATGGTTCGCTCACTTGATGGAGATGTCCCTATCTCCCCCAGTGAAACTTCCCTGCCCGTACAACATGCTGTCACAGGACAAGGGCAGGACACTGCATCCATGCCCTCAGACCATGAACTTAGCAGCCTGGCTCCTGAGATCATAGAATTTGGACATCTACAACTTCCGCAGAGATGTATGGACATCCTCAGGGAAGCCAGAAAACCTAATACTCGCCACTGCTATTCTAGCAAGTGGAGAAGATTTGTCATCTGGTGTAGAGGTAAGAGCATCAACCCGGTTGACTGCTCTCCCACACACATTGTTCTGTACTTGACCCATTCACTGGATTCAGGTCTAGTGTTCAATTCCATTAAAGTCCACCTGGCGGCACTTTCTGCATACACCACTTCCCAACTTAGTGTCGTGGTGGAATATACCAGTTATCAAGGCCTTCATGGAGGGGGTAAAGAGAATACACCCTCAGATAGCTAACCTAGCTCCCGGATGGGACTTAAATGTGGTACTTTCCAGACTCATGCGCTCGCCATTTGAACCCATGCACAAAGCAACTCTTAAAGACCTCACTCTTAAGACTGCTTTCCTAATAGCTATCACCTCCATTAGGAGAGTAAGTGAACTATAGGCTCTTTCTGTTCTAGACCCCTTCATAACAGTTCACAAGGTTTGGTGGTTCTACGCACACACACCCAAGGTTTGCACCGAAATTCATCTCGAAATTCCATGTCAAGTCAATAGAACTACCAACGTTCTTTCAAAACCCTTCCAAGTTGGGAGAAAAAAGTCTGCATACACTGGATGTACGCAGAGCTGTCATGTTCTACATGGAAAGAACCAGACCACTGAGAAAGACTAATCAGTTCTTTGTCTCGGTGGCAGCAGGAAGAGAAGGAGATGCAGTCTCAAAGTTCACTATATCTAGATGGATTGTTCAATGCATCACTCTCTTACACTCTTGCTAAGAGAGAACTACCCTTCAAGCCAAGAGCACATTCTACTCGAGGCACTGGGGCTTCCATAGCGTTCATTGCAAATATTCCCCTTGAGTCCATCTGCAAAGCGGCTACCTGGAGTTCTGTGCACACCTTTACAAAACACTACTGTCTAGATGCACACTCTAGATCTGACTCCCAGGTGGGACAGGCAGTATTAAGACATCTTTTCTCTACTGTTCCTTCTCATAACCCACCGCCAACTCCGGGTACTGCTCGCTAGTCTATGCACAGCATGTGATTCTAAGCAGATTAACAAACATCAGAAGACAATGCATTACTTACCGTAAAAGCATTTCTGATGGTTGTATCTGCTTAGATTCAAATGCGCCCACCCTTCCTCCCCGCTCGGATGGAAGGAACATAGACACCTTTCTACATCTCTCTCTCTTTTCTGTACTCACTCACGTATAGAAGGCTCCCTCAGGGCAGAAAAAATACAAACAGAGGGACCTCGACGCGTGAGGGATTGTGGGTACAACGCACGTCACTATAGGGATAGTGTTACAGACACGCCTTGTCGACGTCCCCTTTTCGACTGCAAAAAACAAAATGCAATACTCCGCAGTGACCACTGGATGTAGGACCTATGCACAGCATGTGAATCTAAGCAGATACAACCATCAGAAATGCTTTTACGGTAAGTAATGCATTGTCATACTTGATTTAAAAGAAAGGTTTTAGTGAATGAAGGAATTGCAACAGTTTTTCTTTGTCTCATTGATGTGAAGTAAGTTGTTAAGAATGTCTAGTCACCTTCATAAGTCGTGACCTTCTTTGTTACTGTCAACAGCAAAGTCAAAGGATATCTTTGACAAAGTTGGCTATGTTGTATTCTTGTTGCACCTTAACTTGTATTGGCCCAACTGCGGTATAGGCGCTCCTAGGAAATGGGACATGGCTATGTCTCACAAAGAATCCACTCCGTCGCCTCTGCAAGACCAACAAGATCACCCTACACCAACATGCTCTCTGTGCCACTAGTAAAAAGATCCAGAGCAGGTGGATCCAGCTTCCCCTATCTCGCACCCACTCACTGGAATGCCCTACCTCCCACCATCCGCAGTGAGCCCTCCCTCCTAGCCTTCCGCAAAGCATTGAAAACCACCCTCTTCTCATAAGGTCCCTCGCAGCAGCATGAATACCAACCATAGGACCCACTGCTTAAGTTGTATTGACCAACCGCATAAGCTGTAATGATAACCTTGCTTGTTCCTATCTGTAATATGCCTCTTTCTGATACCATGCCTGTAACTAAGCTCATGCAAGTAACAGCGCCTCAATGCCCCTGGGCTGCTTGCGCGCTATACAAATTTAAATAAATAAAATATGATTGCATTTGGTTGAGCAGTTTGCTGAACCTGATGCTGTACCCCCCTGACCGCTGCTGCAATTTGAAGTTTAGGACTGAATGTTAATGCCAATCCGAGATATTGGATTTCATTTCAAGACTAGAGTACCATTGAGAAAGCAAGCTGAGTGGTAAGAACCTTGGTGTCTTTGACGTTTCCGGAACATTCCAGTGAAAACTCTAGGCCCTGCAAGGTGTGAAATTAAACAGTGATGGCTCATGTGGCTCACTGACAGCACTAGTGTGGCTGAAGAACTTCACACAAGAACTGGTGTGAACACATGACGATGACGATGATGATGATGCTGCTGCTGTTGTTGTTGCTGTGGTGGTGTGAAATGCTGGGATGCAGTGAATCCGTTTCAGTCCAGATTTTAGTTTCTTCCAGATTGTAGCTTTTGCCTCTGTTCTCTCGGTTTATGGTGTGCTCATTGACTTATGCATTGACTTCTTTATATCGGGTCCACGTAGGAACAGGTCTGCAGGGCTTCCTGGGCGCAGGGTACTAGTAAGGGCTTGCAACTATGCTGGTCCCAAACCAGTAGGGTAAAGGGGATTGACATTTGGTAGCTTGGTCAACATGCTCGCCTTGGAGGCTAGACAACACGGAGCACCACAGGTTCGATCCCCAGGTCCACGCTTAGAAACCTCTGGGTATTAAGCGCATTATAAATAACCTATCATATCATGGATGCCTGCCACACATAGATAACTGGTAGGATTGTGTGGTAAGTTCTTTAAAGAATTCACCAACCTGCGGAGCTTACCCATGATTACCCATTAGCTAGGAGTCCTCTGTTCGGTAAAGGCAGGCATGTCCTGTTCGACAAGGTAATGCTGCATAGCTTCTATTTTATTTGATAGAATGAGGCAAAGGAGGTAACCCTGCTCCCAATCACATGGTTACACTTTTGAAAACTTTTGGCGGCCACTCAATCATTGGGCGGCCAGTCACTTGTTTGGCCATTCTTCTAGGCCTTTTCTATAGTGTAATCGCACTGTAATCCTAGACCCCATTAAGAAATACGTAAGATAGCTCAGTGGGTTGAGCGCTCACATCTACAACCCGTGTGAGATCTGCAGGTTTGAATCCGGCAAGGCCAACTCAGCCTTTCATCCTTCTGGGGTCGATAAACGAGTACCAACTTCGGTTGGGTGATATTGTATGCAAGTATGTTCTATGTAAATCACTTTGGTGAAAGCACTATTTAAATAACACATTATTAAACGGGTAAGAGCTGGTCCTTTCAATCGGAGTTTGTTCTGTCTGATAGTATCCAAGAGCATATATGGCCACATCCCAATCAATATTGCACAGGAACAATGTCTTGTTGATTTGGTATAGGATTTACGCTGGGGCTTTCCAAAAGACCACTCTAAAGAAAACTGAATCCCACCTAAATTATGCCGCAGTTGCCACTAATCACGGCACTCGCACATTACAGGAGGGGGCTTTCACTCTAAATGGGTCAATCTTTAGGCCTCGGATGAGACCTCATCTGGGAGAACTTTCTCACAAGTGGATCCTAACTCCATACCTCGTGCTTGGAAGAATTCCAGTGCCTTAAAGGCTTCTCGCACATTCCACCTGAGCAAAGGCAGCATTAGGGTCTTTTCAGAGACCATTTGGTAATCCTGTATGGTTGTCGTGTTGGCTACCCTCTCCTGCTTTATGCAAGTATTGTTACTTCGATGCTTCTCCTAGGAAGGATTTTAAAAATGTTTAAAGGGTCTAATTGCTGTACAACTTTTTGCCTGAACCTTGTCAACACATGCGTTCACTCAGAGCATAGCTTAAATATTTTTATTCTGATAGCGAAACAGTTGGAAAGGAGGAAATGCAGGATAACCAAAAAAGGATACATTATTTATATCACAATTCCCCTTAGCCATGGTGTGCTTGCCCTTACCTTCACCACCTACCACTGAATCTCAGTGCGCATATTCTGTGCTGAAGCTTTACGAGTACAGGGCCAGAGAAACCTAAGGAGCAATAAGTGGTATTTGCACTCCATGAACAGGTTTCCAGATGGTATTTTTAGGGGTATTTTAATCGTTTTCCAGAAAGAAAAAAATAGCTTTCTTTAAGCAAGTTAAAATAAGTTTGAATTTTGTGAAGTATGGATATTCTAATTGTAACATGCTTTCTTTGTGTTGGGTAATTTCTGCAAATTAAAAGCTCTTTTGGGGCATTGTCAAACCAGATAGCACAATGGAGTTCCTACTCATCTGTGGCATGTCCTGCAGATGCTGCTGTTCTGGATAAATCTACATGGAAGTATAAGTGGCAACAAGGCTCCCCGGGCCCAGCCTCCTTAATTTCTTACAAAAACCTTGTAAAGGATTACAAATGTGCCATCATGGAAGCAAAAAGGAACTTCCATGATATCAGAAATGCTAGTGCTCAGTCGAACATAAAGGAAATGTTTAAAATCCTAAAAGAGCAGGTGGTAGTCCCACCTCCAGCTGACAACTAGTGTTAAGTGATGCTATGTGGTGTCAGCAAATACAGGATGGTTTGCAAAAAAACTTTTGGGCATTAGAACAGAGATGTTGGGGTGAGGTGGGGGGAGTGGGAGAAAGTGTTTCCTTTGAGGGAGAATAGTGGTTTTCAGAAGCCCTCCATGTGCACTTCGACTGTAGCACAATTACATTTTCAACCAATATCAGAAGAGGCACTGAAGAAAGTTATTGAACAGCTTAAGCCAACTCGCTGTAGAGGGTACTCCTGCTCCTCCCTGATTATGAAAACATGCCCTCCCTCCCTTTTAAAAGCAATCTGCATGTTTGGAATACCTCATTGCGTGAGGATAGGTCCCAGATGACCTTAAACTATGGTCGCTCCTATTCTGAAAAAAACAAAAACAGGGAACGCAATGGATAGCTCCCTGAACTATCGCCCGATCTCCAATACCCCTTTTTTGCTAAAAAAAATACTAGATAGGGTTGCATATGGTCAGATTTCGGAGCACCTTAATCTGTATCCGGTCTTGAATTCTCATCCATCTGTATTCAGGCAAAACTTTGGTACAGAGACCTTTCTCCTCGAGTTGAAGTCTAGATTATTAGATCGGATTGATATGGGTTTGCTTTCTCTCTTAATATCTTTAGACCGGTCAGCTGCATTAGACTTAGTCGAACACTCCATCCTGACTTCCAGACAGCTAGAGGTTGCTAACTTCTCTCCCTCGGCTGTCTCTTGGATTGCTTCTTTTCTGGAAAATAGATATAGCAGAGTCTGCTCGGAGGTCGCAGAGGCCTCTCTAATCCCTGTTCTCTTTGGGGTAGCACAGGGGGCAGTACGTCCCCGTGCTTGTATAACATATTCATTGCCCCTTTCTTCTCTGTTTTAGAGTTAGAAGGGGTCAGGTTCTCGATTTATGCTGACGATACTCAGTGTGTCGTCCCGCTTTCAGATTGTCACTCGCTAAACGCACAAGAATTGACCTTGTTGAGAATTGGATGATTTATAACAACCTTGCATTGAATAAAGGGAAGGCGGAACTGATGATAGTGGGCAGCCCAGCCTCCCTGCTCAAGCTGGTCAGGGCTTTCAGCTCTTTTAGGTTAGGGGTGGATAATATTACCCCCTTCTAAAAATAAAGATCTTGGGGGTGATTCTTGACAAGTCACTTTCCATGAGACCCCATGTAACCAGTGTGGTTTCCGCCTCGGTTTACTGCGTTTAATTGCTATTGCATTTTAGACCCCTTATTACTCAGGCAAACGCGGAAACTATTGCCAGAGCAATAATAGGGGCTAAGATTAACTATTGTAGTAGTGTCCTGGTCGGACTCTGTAAGAATGATGTTCATAGGCTTCAGATAGCTTAAAACTGGGTAGTCGGAGTAGTGATGGGTCTGTCACGCCGAGATCATGTCTCGGAGGCTTGGCGCTCCCTCCATTGGCTACCGATGGGCACGTGCTACGTTTAGGTTACTAGTTATAACCTATAAGTGCAGGCTTGGCCTTATGCCATCCTACTTGCAGGCTTCTATCATTGACAAAGTAAATGGCACGGCTTTGAGGTCTTGTGGACAGAACTATTTGTTCCTCCCTAGGAGTAGAAAATCGAAAGCTGAGAATGGCCCATTCTTTCTGGTGGCCCTCAAGCTCTGGAATCAGCTCCCGGCTGCATTAAGATGCCAAAGGTATTTGCCTGTATTTAAGAAAGAGTTGAAAACGTTGTTATCCTCTTAATTTCAGATCTGGACTTCCCTCACCTTCTGCTTTTGACCCCTGGTTTCTAACCTGTTTTTATGTTTTGTGTTCGTTTTGCTCAATTGTCTGCACCTTTATGCCTTAGGGTCCATAGTGTGCATTACAAATAACATAATGAAATGTAATGATACTTGCTTGCCAGCTTAATTTTTTTTTCAGAGCATTTGCTTAATATTGGGGAGTAACGCTGCTTATCTGGGGGGTTGTTGGTAGGTTGGCTGGCGTATGGGGTTCCCAGTCTCAAGGTTTTTAAAGTGACAGCAATATTTTTAGGAATGCTTTTCATGCAACTCTAAAGGTTTGCAATTACCAAGGGGGTGGAAGGAGAGAAAGAAAGAACAAACATTAAGAGAATGGAATCACTAGCAACTGAAATAGATGAGTTATTGGGTCCTGTTGCTTTGGCTTGTATGTTTGACATTAGATTTGTTTCCTGGCAGGTGAGTTCACTAATGAAATGCAGTCTCGAATAAGGCAGGAAATGGAGAAGGAGAAGAAGGTGGAACTGTGGAAAGAGAATTTCTTCGAGGATTATTATGGACAAAGGTCAGGAAGTAACAGCTATATTCTCCTTTTAAGTGCAAAACTAATGTGGATTTTGGATTGATGTTATTTAAATAGGCAATTGTCAAATATGGTTTCTTAACATTAGTGCCGCATTGGCATGCGGGTATTGCTTCTCTTGGCGAGAATGTGCGAAATGAGTAGTCCTCCCCTCAAGCAAAAGAAGCGGTTTGGCTGTTTTTTTCACTTAAGTTATTCCTGTTGCACTAACAAGGCAGCTGCCTTCACATTGTGTCCTTTCCCTTGTTATGTTACTGTAGCTTTACTCACCTGACCCCTTTTTGCTAGTGTTTTCAGTTGCCATCCTGCTATCCTTGAGCCTAGCGTTTACCATTTGCCTTTGTACTCCTTGCTCATTATTGCTGCTGCTAGGCTAGCTACTGTTATTTGCTTTTAGCCTTGTTCTCTTCCCATTCATGTTTGCTCTGTCACACTTATCCCTTGTGTTCCGCTTTTCTCTTGGGTCCCTTTTTTCCTTTGTGTCCTATGTAGGGTGTGAATTTTCACTCTTTTCTTTCTGTGTTGGGGTGCCTTTGATCTATGCCATGAATAACTGTGAAGTGTGCTTTGAATATTTTTCTCTTTCCAACCCACCTTTTGCAGAGAATCGATTTCAAATTTTGCCTAACTCTGTCATGTAGTCGTTTGCATCAGAAGCCACATCTTGTAGGTTTTCCTTGTGGGTATTGACCAGCAGCTGGTGTGGAATCTTTTCTGCCATTGGATTGCATTGGCAGAAGCATGGTGTGCAAAAAGAATATTGGAGGAAACGAAAGAAAACTCATCCCTTGGGGAGCTAAGACGCGTAACTTTAGCTTCCATTGAAAACAAATCCTAGATGTTAGGGAAACCATATTTTTAAAGATCGAGGAAGTGTTGAAAGACATCAATTCTTTATTTCCAAACAGGTCTCCTACTTATTAACTATGAAAAATACTCCAGTTTAAAATGTAGTACAATAAAATGTAACTGTGGCTAGACAGACCTAGGCGGGTATAACATTTTCAAAGGGAGGCTTTTCCACAGCCCTCAGGTGAATGATGTGCAAAGACTTTGCTTTAAAAAAAAAATCATAACAAAAAGCATTTATTATATTAGCAAAAGCATAAGAACCGTTAATAAACAAACAGGTTGTTTTAAAAGGATACAAAAAGCAAAGGGCATTCAGTCCCTTCCCCAGGTCTCTCCACCCCGTTCTATCTGGCCACTCCTAGGACCAACACCCATCCCCAATACTTCAGACACCTGGTTACCTCCCTTTCTTCTGCCTGCATCTTCACCCATGAACACACACCCATCTTAGGCCTCGGGGACATTCTTTTCGTATGATCCATTTCCCCTAAACGTTCAAGTGCTTGCTGGGGCACCCCCATGTTCTTATAAACCAATTTCTCTAGTTACATACTTTTGTCCACCCACCTTTCCCAATTGAGCAATGAAGGGATTCTCTACTCCTCATACCACCGCAATACCCCTCTTGGCCAAGGCAAGACTGGTCAGGGACTGTTTGTGCGCCATAAGGGGTGAATCTCCCCACAGCCCCAACCAACGCATTAAGGGGTCCATCTCCTGTTCATCTTCAATTATTTTATAGTTAATTTTGTCTGACACTCCTTTCCAGTAGGTTTGAATTCTGGGGCATGACCAAATCATTTGGTAGAATGTCACTGACTGTTGATTGGAAGAACCAGCAGGCCAGCAAGAGCTGGTTGGAAGGGGGAGCACAAGGTCCACTCCAGACAATAGGATTAAACGGTTGAACCCACTACTCTTGGACACAGAGTACCTCAGCAGAAGGATTCAATGATTGAAACAGGGCCACAGGAGCAGACGCCCACGGTGCTGGTTGCGAAGAAATCCTTCCGGGAATGGCGTGTGCATTGGTGAGTTTGGGTGTTTGGTTTAGGTTTGACTAGCCACAATTGGGGACGTTGAGTAAAGGGGACTTGAACATATAATTTGGCAAGGATCCAGATGACCAAAGAAACCACCAACAGGACATGTTGGAGGATGACTTGTGAGGCAGATCAAGGTTCCAGGTTAGCTTGGTTAAGGAGGAAGGAGCAGTCAGCCAGCTAAGAATGGTCTTGTGACCGGAGCAATGACCGGAGGGTTGCCAAGGAGGGTGTAAGGGCTGTCTACGGCTGGGAACGCTGCTCTACTTTGCTTCTGCTATGACTTAGTCGACGGATTTGTGTTACAAACTGTTACTTTTGGAGATGCTGTCTGAAAAGTGCTAGAAAGACTTTCTAAAAGACTGAACTATTTGTCGATTTGGCTAATTTCCATTTCTCTCAGTTACTCTTTAGAAAACTTTGGACATTTTCGAAGTCCCTTTGTCTCCGTCCTCATTTCCCAGAAACCATTTAGAACAGGAATTCTGTGCTTCATGCGCACGCGCTTCCTGTGGAAGGGCTGTTGCGTAAGGGCTATCTTTGGCTGACTGGGGCTGCAGGGGGTCCCCTTTTCTTTAAAAAATTGCGTTGGAATATGCAAAAAATTAGCACGCTGTTGCTACTAAATACTGCCAACGATTTTACTCTGTTTTCCTTTGTTTTCATTTCAATTTGCTTGCATCTGATTTAAGTGGCAAGTTAATTTGAATCCATTCCCTTTTGAAGTAAATAAGCATTGTGTGACATTTTGTGATTTTATTACCACAAATAACTGTTGCCACATGAAATCGACTGTGATGTATACACTAAAAACTGACATGCCAGCCTCTCAAAACACCCCAAAAGGAACTTATCACAACTCCCTTGTCTGTAAGACGTGTTTCAAAAAAAGCAATTACCCTAACACCAGTAAATACCAAGTCAACAACTACATCAGACATCCGAGAGTACTGCATTAATCACAGTCCGTGTAAAATTACCCTCCAGCCGATTACCAACGCGAATGCAATGGCTGATAACTTGCGGTCTGAACTGACCTCTAATGAAATTCAAGCTCCAGTACCTGACGTTCCAACACTCAACAGCGATCTAGAAATGTTCAATCCCAAACGAGCGCAAGATCAAATGGGACCTAAACCCACAATACCTCATATAAGAACTGGAGGAGAAAAATGCAAACGTCCACAAATGGAAAACACTGCCATTTCAATAGAGGAATCGTTTTCTGTGAATGAGAGTATGGAGTTCTCCACACCCATGACTAATGATGTGCCTGCTATGATAGATTTAGCACACTTTTCTTCTCCTGATCTATCAATTCATGCAAGCTTTTCAGAATCTGCCAACACTCAAAATCTATCATGTTCTCCGCCTCTCAACAAGAAGCATGTGAGTCACCCACAGTGTCAATTTCATTTGTTGCTCCCACACCAAAAAGACCAACTTTATTACCTCCCTCTAAGAAGGACATTAAACAACAACCTTTGCTGGAAATCACTTTGACGTTAATTAATGTGGCGCTAACTAGTTTGGGGCGTCTATTTGAAACATTAGATTAAAAAATCACGCTGCAATCTATTCAAATAAAACAAATAACGAACTGGATTTCTAGAGGAGAATGTTTGAAAAGTGAAGCTCAAATGGTGTTAAAAGACACAATCAATTTGAATATTTCTGCCCAAGTCGAGCCTAAACAATCGATGCCCACAGAACAGTCTTTAACTTCTGTGTTACCGGCCTTTGCCAAGGTGATCCGTCCAATTACGTTGAGGCTTCACCTAAAGAAAACTCTTGACTGATATTGCTACAAAACCGCATACATGATATTTTCCAACCAGATCGCCAAAAAAAATCATCTCTTGAAAATACAAGAGAGAAAATGATGACAAACATAGGTGTGAACGAAAGAAAGAAAACCAAAAATATTAACTCTACTGGTATCGAATCCAAATACTCCTCTAGACAATTCATTAAGAAAAATACTGCTGCACAAAAAACAAAATGCTAGTCTTGCAGTAATCAACAAATACAAAAATAAATAAGGCATTGCACCATGATGGATGTGCAATCATACTAGATCATCCTCCTTTAGATTAACTAATTTCCGAGATAACGAACCAAAAAAGTCATCAGGCACAGATCAAAATAATCCATCTTTACAAATGGCACCAATTAGACTGAAACAAAAAGGGATACAAACCAACAACAATTGCAGTGATAATGATGATTCACTGGCAAGAGAAGCACACAGTAAAGAAATCATAGAAGCGGTTGATGCATATTTGGCTTCACAAACCAATGAAATGCCTTTTCAAATAACAAAGTTCAAGTTGGACACAGATCCTAAAAGAGATATAAATACCTTGACCACCAACTGCGGATGTAATCACCAAATGGCTACAAATGCCTTGCCTTGTAATTCTCAACAAACAAATGAAGGCACTTATGAATCAGTAGTGACAAAAAGCCAACTCACCAAAAAGCAAAACACAATAATAATGCCTACAAGCAATGATGGAAGTACAAAACAAGATAATAACAGAACTAAAATAGTACATCACACTGTAATAATGGAGTGTCGCCCGGCCCCGTTCAAGCAATTTACCTTATGCCGGGCTAACATCCTAAGTTTCTTTAAAGATACCACAGTATTCGGCGACGTCACAACATTTGATATAGCCCGAGTGGAATTTCTCAACGTTTATGAGCCAGAGACGGTTAGAATATGCATCCCCTCAGGTCTGTTGTCAAATGCTATTTGGATGGCTAAAGTTGAATTATTTAACTTAGGGTTCATTATTCAACAAGATCCTATGAACACCTCTGCAGGCAAGATAAGTAAACCTACAATAGAAAAATACATCCCGATCTGTCACAACTCAGTTCCACAATTGTCTGGTCTAGCTTATCAGGCATGACTACCTGGTCCTGCTGATCTGTTAAAAGTTCAAAAGCCCGAAACATCAAGTCACATTAAATTTGCCAGTTGGAATACCCGCGGACATGCCCACCTCACGAGCTCACTTGAAAATCGACTGAATGAATGTGACATACTTGCATTCCAGGAGACTTGGTTACTAGATACCTCTACATGGAGCGATCATAGTATACTGTTACTTCCCGCAATTGCTGCGGTGAAGGGTCGCCCTATGTCTGGCCTTATGGTGGCTGTAAGAATAAGTACGGGCTTTACCATGCAATCGTGGGCAGAACCAAATCATTTCCTGAAGCTCGTTAGGATTCATCAATACAAGCATGTATTAGCACTAATAAACTTCTACAGAAATCCTATCGGCATATATGATGTCAAATTTTATCCAGATCTTAAACACACTGGACTTAGTAGCTCTAGACTCTCAAGTTACCAATATAATTTTAGCAGGAGATCTGAACCTACGCTGTCTCGATGAAACATCAAATCACAGAAAAAATCTTTTAAGTGGAAATCTGTGATGACAAAGAGGCTTTGTTATGACAAATGGATCACTGCCTGGCGATCTACCACCACAAGCTACATGGTCAAGAGGATCTTCACAAAGCATAATTGACTTTATATATGTAGATCAAAATCTACATAAGTAGATTTGAGGCGGTTGACCAAATGTACAGTGATCAAAAAATATTAATGCTAGCTTGGAATTGGGACTCTGGAGGTGCAATGAATGCAAGACAACACTATACATCCAACTTAATTGTCAATAATGGGAAATCACGATTTCAATGGAATGAGCAGCGCTTATTTCTTTTAGATAACATCTTGCTAAATAACCTTGCGATTTATGGAGACAGCCGATCTGCAACGGCCCTCACACCATTTAAGATAAATATCAAACTAATCATCAAACAATTGCAAATGACCCACACTGTAGACTTCTATCAAAAAATGAAGAAGGTGGAACTATGACGCAACAAAAAAGCAACCCAACTATTGCCCGAACCAGAAAGAACAGCTGTATTACGATCAATAAAGTGTTAATATAGGAACTGGACTAGTGGTGGACAAGCCATAAGGTACCAACGTGATGGCGAAAATGTGCTAAAAGCTTTAAATTCCAAGAGTACAGCCAGTATCTGGCCAATGCTAAACAAAACTGCAGGTAATACTCAATCATCAGCCCAAACAAATGGAGTCTCTGAACAAGAATGGCTACAGCATTTCAAGAATCTGGATCATACAATTGAAACAAATAAAATACCAACGGTACCCACATCATGCCCATTGTGGCAAATACAGATGCCAATAGAACACATTGAATACTTCATCAGAAAATCAAGTGGAGCGTGAGCGCCTGGAGCCGACGGCCAAAGCAATGCCACGCTAAAGGCCCATCCAAATATTTGGTCCATAAGTTTATATAACATCATTTCGAATATCATTGAGAATAGATGCATTCCCAAATCTTGGAGATCGGTGGTTGTACCTATTTACAAACGTGGAGATCGTTCTGTACCTCAAAACTATAGACCAATCTCATTACTGGATGTAATGTGCAAAATCTTCGCAGCGTTCGTGTTGCGAGAGTTTAGCTCATGGACCAAACAGAAATCGAAGCGAGACCCACATCAGACGGGTTTTGTTGCCGGAATGGGCACCTCAATCAATCTCATGTCTTAAATGATATTAAACATCAATATTACATCTCAAAACTGTAATATCTGGCTTACATTGATATACATGCCGCCTTTGACTCTGTTTCACAAGAGCGCTTGATTAGTAAGCTACAAAAAGCAGAATGCCCTGAAACCATTGTGGACATTATACATGAACTGCATACTAACACCATAATGCAGGTCAGATTGAATACCGAAGGATTGCTCTCATGCCCATACATGTCGCCAGGGGTCTGAGGCAAGGTTGCATCCTTGCCTCGGCACTTTTAAACTTTTTTTTGCATGATGTACCTGCGATTTATTTTTATTTTTTTGGAATATAAACTCTGATGTGCCAGTATTGGGATGAGAAAGTGCCGGCGTTATTATATGACGATGATTTAATCCTAATCTCCAAAACTCTGATTGGTTTACAAAACTCTTTGATTTTCATATACATCGACAAGGCATGCAATCAGCTCACAATTAAAATCTCAAAAACTAAGATCATGATCTGTAATGCGCCCAAAAAGAGGGTGAATAGACACAAGTGGAAATTACAAGATTCAGAGCTTGAAGTGGTGTCACCGTACACTTAACTGGGCATGCAAATCGATAATAGACAACTCAATGGTGCACATTTAGAAGTTCTGGAGTCACGCTTAACAGCTATTTCTCAAACTAAATTCACAAACTCCTAATCAACCTGGACCTCGACATCCTAGCCATCATGAAGACCTGGCTTCATAGCGCTGCAGGGCCCGCCCTCAACCTTGCCATCCCACAGGGCTACTCCATCAGGCAAGACCGCCTTTCCTCAGTAGGAGGTGGGGTAGCACTCGTCTTGAAAGATCACCTAGAGGTCAGACAAATCGCATCTAACCTGGGTGATAACACAGACTCCCTTGCCATAAAAATCGCCCTCTCCCCCAAGTCCACCATCAACCTTGTTTACCGCCCACCTGGACCACTATTGGAGTTCCAGGAGAACCTCCTACACTGCCTTACAGAAAACCTAAAAATCACCTCGAAAAGCATCCTTTTAGGTGATCTCAACCTCTGTTTCAATGACAAAAAGGACAAACCAGCCAAATCTCTCACACTAGCTCTAAAGGAATTGGGCTTTGACCAAAAAATAATCTCACCCACATACAACAAAGGCTGCGACCACAACTGTGAGGTTGACATTAGCTCCATCACCCCCGCTCCCTGGTCAGACCATCACCTCATTCATTTCCTCATCCCCACTGCCTCCAAGGCCAAAAAGCCTACCCCAATTCCCCCAGCCCTGGCACGATGTGCCAAAAATCTTACCAAAGACAAGATCATACCACACCTCAGCACCCTCACAACAGATCTCAAGTCCTCCGACCCATCAGTGCTAGCAGATATTTACAAACGCACCAAAAGCACTGCTATAGATATCATTGCCCCTCTACAGAACAAAAAGCTAAAACTGTGAAACATTCACACACCTGGTTCTCCTCGGAACTAAAAGAGCTCCGTTCTCAGAAAAGAAAAGCGCTAATCGCCTGGCAAAAACTACCCCTCCCCGAACACGCTATCCTCCTATAAAAAAAAAACACCTCTCGATACAAAAAAGCTATAATCACAGCCAAGTCAGCATCCTACAATGAAAGAATTACAAATGCTAGCTCCGAATCCAAAGAACGCTTCGCCATTTTCAAAGAACTCAGCTGCCAAATCACAAGATATTGTCAAAGACCAAAGTTGGTGTAACTCTATACAATCTGCCCTATTGAATAAAATTGAACTCCTACAAGAAAAAATTAAGGACCATCACAAGAATCTGTCACAACACATCAAATCAACCAACAGCACTGACCACCTGCCCACCTCCAGCACAGTGCACCCGTCCGCCGAAGCCCCCATAACTCAGTTGAATTTCAGGGAAGTAACTGAACATGAAGTCATTGAGATAATGAACAAGATCAAACCATCCAACTGCAAAGGGGGACCCCTGCCCAACTAGTCTTATCAAAGACTGCACTGAAACACTCGCCCCATTTCTCAAATCCTTCATCAACGCCTGCTTCAACTCCAACACAGTTCTAGACAGTCTAAAAGAAGCTTGGGTACGTTCCCTTCTAAACCTACTCTCGACCCAGAAATTGCTAATAACTATAGGCCCATCGCCACCTTGCCATTCTTGCTCAAGATCCTGGACAAAGTTGCCTACATGCAAATCCAGGAATATCTAGAAACCAACCACATCCTAGGCAAAAGACAGTCGGGCTTCTGACCAGGACACGGGACTGAGTCAGCCCTACTCGACTTAAAAATACACTTGGGAACATCATGGACAAAGGCACACCGGCACTTCTTCTCCTACTAGATTTGTCTGCCACCTTTGACCTAGTCAACCATGATATCTTATGCATGCACCTAAAAAATTAAGCTCACTTCTCCCCAGAAGCTATCGGCTGGGTGGCCTCCTTTCTAAATGGAAGACTCATGAAGGTCTTCTCAGACACAGCTTCGGCATCTCCTACCATCATCCACTGCGGCGTTCCTCAGGGTTCCTGCACCGCCCCCATACTCTACAATATATTCACCCTTCCGTTCCTCAAAGATCTCGACTGTCGCAACATAGTGTACACCAACTACACTGACGACATGCCGGTACTACTCCCACTAACTGGGACCTATGAAGAAGATGCAACAGCCCTAACAAAAATGTACACAGCTATCCAAACCTGGATGGCTGCCAACGGCCTCTGCCTAAACGGGGACAAAACTGAGATCCTCCTAGTAGGTACTAGCGAAACACTCGAACTCCCACCGCAATATAAAGCCTTCAACATTGACAACTCCACCATCAGTCTCCAAGACTGTCAAAACCCTAGGTGTCCACCTAGACGCCTCATCCATGTCCCGCCAGGTCAACGCCATAGCCTCCTCCACAACGCTCACGACCAAGGTGATCAATGCAGTCAAAACTGCCTATCCATCGCCAGTGCCACAGTAGGCACTAAATTGGACTACTGTAATGCCCTATTCCTAGGCACCTCTCATCAATCTAAAAAAACTCCAAATCACGCAAAACGCGCTCCGGGCAGCCCTGACCATTCCCAAAAGGGAACACATCTCTCAAGCAAGGAAAGAGGCCCATTGGCTACTTGTAAAGGAACATATACTCTTTAAAGCCATGGCCATCACACACAGATGTCTTTCATCAGATGCCCCACCCTACCTCTCGGAAAGAATCACCCTCAATCCCTCTAACAGACCTACTAGATCCCACCGCGCCAATCAGATTTATGTACCGACGTTCAAAAGAACCAAAGCCGGAGGGTCTAGCTTCCAACACCTCGCACCCAAAAACTGGAATGCCTTGCCAACCTCATTAAGGAATGAAAAATCATACACCACCTTCCGCAAAAACCTAAAAACCTTACTGTTAAGCTAATGTATAAAACCAGCCTGCATAGTTATGCTGCTGCACTGTAACCATAGCAAAGCATAATGTTTGACCCGCATCTTTCTCCTACAACTTGGCTTTCCTGTCTTTACTACTGCACTCAAAGTATTTAAATCCTATGTATATTACTGCAACCAACTGTTTCTTTTACCTATGTTAAGTTCCAGCTCGCTGTAACAGCGCCACGATGCCCTATGGCTGTTTTGTGCGCTTTATAAATGCCAATAAATAAATAAATATTACACAAGTGGCAAATTCTCATTATCTTCGGCTATAACATATTTCAACCAGAAAACTACCCCGGTAATCCTCTATGGCTTGGAAACATGGCTCAACTTAGAAAATAACATCTTACAAAGACTCGAGGGGAAATACTGGAGATCAGTCTTAAATCTACCACAATGTCTACCGATTGCGTTGATACGCTATGAGATTGGCCTATCAATATCAATGGCGCCAGTGTGCCCTATTGAAAAAATGCATCTTGGCAAATACTCCAAACACTTTGCTCTTGTCCCTCTCTTGCTACATCTTAAAATCTAATCGTGCATTTGCAATCAAATGGAAAAATGCAGTTTTTAAGATAATGGCCTTGGCAGATCTTCCACTACATGTCCTATTGGAGGATCCAGAGAGAGCTAAGAAAAAACTATCTGTACGACTGGATTTAAAACACGAGATCAATGTTGCCTGTATAAAGATTTTAGAGGGAACCCCTTTTCGAGAAAAAAGATTTGAGGTATGTGAACCTTACTTGAATTGTTACCCTTCAGTAGCACTTTGCGCAGCCTTTCTACGCTTCAGATATAACCTATGGCCTACTAGAGCAGTAATGGTTAAATGCAAATTGCTTAGTAATTCACTTGAATTTTGTCGTTTTTGTAAAAATGAAGATCATAGAGAAACTCTACGACATATTATCTTAGAGTGTCCCAAAGTTGTTGAGAAAAGAGAATTGTATCGGACTAAATATTATATATACCTTAATACCATTGATGATGATGAAAGATGGAACTTACTTTTCTCAACTAATCGCATGGCAATCAGAATTGCAATTAAGAATTATTTGGAAGTGATATTTGGAGTGTAATCGGCTCTGTTAATATTGCACTAAAACTTAATAAGAACATGCTGAGAAATCTTGGGAAACTGGTTTGACCTTTTAGTTAACTAATCTGAAAATTGTTGTTTTGAACACTGCTAATAACGCTATTTTTTTTATTTTAATTTGTGTAAAAACTTGGAAAATGGAAATTATTGTAAAGTTGATTTATCAGCTAAGAACAATAAAAAAAAAACAAGTCTGTATTATAAAGTGTTCAAAATAAAGGGCTATACAGCCATACACAGTTAACATCCCATTGAATAAGGGCTGCTAGGAGCTTTCCAGTGGAACTGAGAGGGCACTGGTGATTCTAGAGGAGAAAAGCCTACCCTCTGAATTTAGGGTTGTTTTTAACTGCTGTATGCCCTGCCTCGCGATGTTTTGACACCTATTGATAGCTTGGTATCAAAGCAATTGTTAACTATCAGTCTTGGAGGATTGTCCCTTCGTTTTAATCCATTTTTTTTTATTTTTAAAAAGGGTTATGCCCCTAGCTCTACCGGTTACTAGCTCCGATTGACAGGTGCTTCAGTCTGTTCATGGGTGTGTGTGGCAAGCAGAAAGGCCTCTTCTGGGAACATAGGGGTCTTGTCCTCCCTTGCTCCTGCCTGTTAGAGGGATGGAAGCTCTGGCGACAGCTCCTTCACCTTGCCAAGAAGATTGAAATGCACCCATAAAATGAGTGCTTTGATTTCTGTGATCTTGGGCAGAATACTATCTGTAGAGCAATCTACTTGGTTCTGTTTATTTTTTAGTTGCTTCTTAGTGCTCATACTAGCAATTGACAAATGTTTAGCTGTGGGTTCCCCGTTCTTATAAGAACTTTGGAAACTCATTGTGAACTCTGCTTACAAACACAATCCTGCATTCTTTCAAACGTTGGGACACCCCAAACCATTTTGGGTTGCCACATACACTTGCATGGTCTGGTATCGACTTCCCCTGTCTCAGGCGTCCTGTGCTCCAAGTAGCCATGGCAATTTATGGACTTAGCCTTTTACACAAAATAGTTTAGCTGTGAAACTCCTTCAGCTTTCAAAGCAAAGAGCACCACGTGGTGGCTCAAATGCTCTTACCAAACTATTCACTTGGAAGTGCCTGGGCAGCTTGCAACAGTATCCGAGCCACCACTCTCTGGTGCTCAGTCTTCTCAGTGTCAGGAGGGGATCTCCTTGGGGTTGCATTCAAGCTCCAAGATCACTGTCCTGATCTAGCTAAGCTGTGGAATCCTTCAGATGTTTTGTAGATCATTGTAGCAGTGATCTAGCAGCCAAGCCACACCACTCTTATGCTGGAAGTGGGGCAACGGTAATACGGTCTATTAATATTGTGTCAAAGTACTGGTCATTTGTTAATAACGGGTACTTTATTGTGCGATAATAGGTTGGTTTATATGCAATTTTACTGCACTTAGTAGGTTAATCACTTTAAGAAGTCTCCAGTGAGGGTTTCAAAGGTTATTAGTGTCCTAAGGATTACTGACCTTCTTTTAAGAGCCTTGCTCTTGGTGCTTGGCATTTGTGGTGGTTCGGTTGTTAAATATGGCACCAATGCTTTCCTATGGGCCTGTGGGGAATCCGCCATGACATTTCTCGTAAGTTATGTTACTTTCTGCAGTTTACATCGGTGGCCACTCTACAGACACCCATGTTATCCAATGGGCCAAAGGTGTATTCCAAAGCTCCCAGACTAATCAACGATGGACTCACTTTTTCTGCTTCCTCCGTGAGAGTTTAGTCTTTTTACACCTAGGTATTTATTGGTTTCCAGAAGGCAGGTGCTGAGGTTTTCTGATGGCTTGGGGAGATCTTGGCAGCAGACAACATCTTGGGCTGGAGATAGCTCAATAACCATAGGAGGAAGGCCCACAGAATGAAAAATAAAAATGAAGGCTGGAGCAGTCGGCTACTGCTAGAGAGCATTGGGACCACTGCTGTCAAAGATAATCATCCCAGTGATTGAGCTGCTGCACTTCTGGTCCCACAGATACAGGAGCTAGGCAGGCGTATCTCTCGAGATACCAATGTTCCTTTCCTTGGTCATTGTTTTAGTTTTGTTATAGTAACTCCAGACATGTTTATCTGTCTGGTTACTCTTGCTCCGTGTCCTTGCGTCCGTGTCTTGTTTTGAGGGCCAAGGAAACAATTGACTGCACAGAGCGTAATAAGCAATCACATGGCTGGCCCCACCAGAGATGGGAACAAGGCACCACTTTGGGGTCCTTGTTGGCTTCCGAAATGAGGTTTCAACTTCCAGCAGGTCTCCTCCAAGGGTCTTGGACAGAACTGCACCCAAGCACAGCTTCCAGATGATTATTTTCTTCTGCCTTCGGGGACTTATCCAAGAGTTGAACAAAGTAATGGAGCAAACCTGCTCTAGTAATTGGAGATTGGTGACTAAGAGGACATCTTGGTCACTGTTAAGCCAGAATTCACATTCATGAAATTCTAGGAACACTTTTTGGGGCACCTCAAAATTCAGCTTCTTCCGGCCAGTCTTTTTGGTTCCTTGATATTTTTGATGTCCAGGGGAATTTCTCTTGAAGCACCATTATGTTCCTTTTTACCTTCTATTTGGCATTGGGTTGCCCCTAAGACATCAGTACCATGGGTCACTGTCGGCTGCTCGTTTTTGCCCTAGTGATTTTATCACCATACTCCAGTGTTAAGACTGATTTTCTGTACTCTGGCTTGGTGGACAGATGTATAGAAGGCCAACCTATATTGTGACAGGTGCAACACTGGGAGCTGTACCCAAACCAGTTCAAGGTAGCAGTGACGAGCGGTCTAGGCTAAGTCTCAAGAGGTGGTGAGCTTCTAAAGGGTCCACAATGAGTTCACACAATTGAAATCATAAATTACACGTAGGCAGTATGTATAAAATTAGTTATTTATTTATGGCCAAACACTATGAAAAATGTCTACTAACCGGTAGAAGTATCACACAACACTAATAATAGATTACATAAATTCTGTCACTAGAGTAGGGCATAATACAAATCCATGTAAAAGAAAATACAGATTAGTTTATGCACTACAAGTCCACAGAGAATCAACCCTAACTTCAAAAGTCCTTAAGTTGTCTGGGGCCTTATGCACAAAAGTTCAGGAAAGGTTCTGACATAGTTTGTAACGCTGGAAAAAATGAACGTAGGGTCTCTGGGGTCCAGTGAACAGTTCCAAGGGTTAGTGGACAAATTATTCTAACTAACCAAAGTGTCCCCAACCTTCGGCGCGAGCAAGCAATGGCAAAGCCAAAGTATTGTAAACATTTTAGAAAAGTTAGCAAAACTTTTAAAGGGAGTTTAGGTGCAGGTAAGAATCACTGTTACTCACCCCCGTACTTCGATTCTTCACAGGACATGGCAGGTCAATGGAAGAAGGTCGATGGTCATTTTTCCCACCGTCAGTCTTGGTCCTTGATTCGCAGAAGTTGCAGGTTCGAGCAGCTCTCTGGTCAGCGTCTTTAGCTGGTGCAAGAACTCTCGGATGAAGAATGCAGAAACGTGATGTAGTACCAGTCTCAGAACTGGACTCGAGACGGTGGCCACCGCAGCACAGAGACGCAAAGGGACTCCCTTGTTGCGGTCAGACTTTCCCTCCTATCTCTGGTCCCCTTGACGCTAGGACTCCGAAATTCCGCGGAGGTAAGTCTTAGCCTCAACGCAGAACGGCGACGTCGGCAGCACAGTAGCCAAAAGTCAGAGCTGGTCAGCCACAGGGCAGTCCCGGGACACTTCTGAAGGCTCTTCTTCGCAGGGTACTGAGCAGACGTCAGGAATGGATGTTCCCTCCACTCCGCAGGTCCTGGAGATCGACAGCAAGACTGGGCTCCTCCAGGACAGCAGCAGAGGTTGGTCGCCAGGCCTCCTTCAAGCGGGTCTCTGGTCTCTTCACGGGTCTCACAGCTGGACAGGAGTCTTGGCTCCTTCGGGTTACTCCAAGATCTCTCTAGGGTGGGTGCAGGGGGTCCTCTTACCCAAAAAGCCAGGTAATAGCGGAAAACTCCCAATAGCAGAACCAGCCCCACACACACCCTAGCAGTGGTCCAATCGGGACCACCGGCGGGAACACTCCTGCAGCACACTCAGACACACTGAAACCAGTTTGTGGATTGGGACCAGACAGTCCCATCCTGCCATCAAGCGCACATAGGCCTCCAGTAGCCTGCTAAAAGTCTCTGCGTTCCTGGGCACTAGAAGTCCATATAAGGATTTTCCTGGCCTAAAAGGCCAGGAAGAAGGCCCAAAAACAAGATGACCAAATGACTAGAGAAAACCTTGTTGCATGGCCATGTTTGGTCACTGCTGCCACCAGCTTGTCCATTTAGCACACCTAGAGTAACCAACGATCCTTTGAGTGTTAGTCTGGAGCAAAAACAAGTGTACCCCATTCTACTGCATTGTAAAATGAATCGTACAATGATAAGTTACTACAAGTGATAACAAGGTACAAAAAAGTAGTAACAAAGTAACAAGACTAAGGGAAACAATGTTTCCTGGTACTGACGTCCTTAAGAACATGTAATTTTCACCATAATAGATGAGCAAAAGACAGTGGAGTGTAAAGTACAGGATAGGATCAGAAATAAAAGAAAAATGTTTGTGGGTCCATAAAATGGAAGGAAAGGTGCAGTAAAGGGAAATCTTTCCTAACGGACAGTTTTAGAGTACATGGTTAGCAGCTATATTTGGGTTTGGGCTTCGCCAAGGGTCCAATCCGTTTCACTGGATTGGTAGACCATTGTACCTTTTGGGTAGCCATTGGGGTACCAATGTGTTTTTTATTGTTTTTAATTTTGCTCTCGGCCATTTTGTTTTATTTAAGGTTTCCTTTTGTTGTAGGTGACCATGAGGTGGCCTCGAAATGTCAGTTAAAACAGTGTGGGCTCTTTGTGCCTCATCATGGCAGACTCTGTATTGGTCCTAACTGGTTCAGGCCAGTATATATCTGTGGACTGTCCTGCTCACTTCCTTTTGGGTGGCTAAGGCAGTGTGGCAGTCCTATTGACCAACCAATATGGTTGGTCGGGTGACCATTCACCCCTAGACCCTTTTAGTTGGCTGGCCTTTGGAATATGTGCATATCCGGGCTTTGTCCTGCCCCTGTTGAACTCTTGGTTTCCTGTTCTGCAATGAGGAAGTGAATATGTTGACCTGCTGGAGCTTTTCATCATCATCCCTTCCGTTTTTGCACCTTCCCAGGCAATACTGGCTAGATGGTGGTTTCGGCATATTCTGGTTTGGGTTTGTTAGCTTTTGGGGTCGGTCCAAGACCCCTGAAGTCACCTGCAGTCTCACCATATCTGCTGGGTTGAGCACTCCACACCAGGGCCATTGTCTGGGTCGTTGTCTACTGCTAGCATCTTCTGATTAGCTGTGGCTCACTGCTGAAGTCCATAAAGTGGTTGAGGTCTCTTAATGCCTACTGAAAGTTGTCTTACGATGTCCAAAGGTGCCACCAGCGGTTGTGCCCCTCCTTGGGCCGCCCTCCTTCTTGAACGTTCTTGGAGACGTTTCTACAGGGTCCTTGTCCTGCCTGGGTCATCTTAAAAATCAATGCAGGCTTGAGGGTAGATTTCATAGGAAGGCCCTTAGTTTCTTTGCTGGGTTACCAGGGCCTTTTCTGGCCCAGGATTCAAGTTCTAGAGAACTGTTAGGGAGATTTCTCTCTTTAGGCTGAATTTCCTAACCTAGTGAGCCCCCAGGAGCTTTGCTGGATTTCTGGAGTTTGTTTTTTTCTCCCGCCAAGAGTGAGACTCTTTTTCTCCCACTCTTCGACATGATTTATGGTGTTCCTTTGACTGTTAATGTGTTTTATGGACTATGGGGTCCTTTACTCCATAGGGTCTCATGTGTTTTTACTATGTGTGTTGCACAGCACCCTCCGTGCAGTAACACAGGGGTGTCATAGTGACACCCCACCATAGACTCCATACCCTGGGACTGACTACTGTCTCCCAGGGCATGTAAAGTCACCATTGGCTTTACTATTCCCAAATTATTAACAGAAACCAGTACAAACCATCATATTGTGGACATACTGGTCGGGGCAATTCGATTGCCCCGGGGTCTGTTAGTCGAGGGGGCACGTCTCCGTCCCCCCTGATCAAGTTTTGGCTAGTGGCAGTGGATACTTTTTATATTCGACTGCAAATATTTCCCTATGGGATTTTCCCATTGTTCGAGGCTACCAACTTTAATTATTTAATTCTCATAGCCTCAAACATATCGCCGGTTTATTTAATTAATTCGCCGGTTGGTATTTTTTGCCAGGACTCTATTCTAAAATGGCGTTTGTGTTCTCTTCTGTGACTCCAACCCAAGTCGAGCCTTTGTTCCACTTTTTGGCGGGCTTCTCCACAGAAGCCTCCAAAAGGGGTGCCACTCTGTCTGGGTACCACAGGGGGTGTGGGAGGGGGGTTTAGGCACCCTGGACTGAGTTGCCTCGGCAACTCAAGTCGCACTCTTGTGTGATTGGCCCAGTGGTGAGCTGCCCGGCTCACCACTTAGCATGTTTGATTGACAGCTAGGCTGCGTGAATGGGGGGGTATGCTGCATAAAAGGGCTTTTGGGACTGGAACTTCAGAAGTCGCCACAGGACCTGAGAATCTGACGAGGGAGAAGCTGAGCCGACCTACCATGACGACACCACCGGTGGAGCCCTGCGGAACTGACTCGCCACTTCCAGCTGGAGAGGCTTCTTCCCCTGACTGGTGGGCACAACCAGTTTACTTTCTCTTTGCACCCCAGACCGGTTTGTGGTCGAACTGCCTGTGCCAAGCACCCCGGCAGCCGGATAGCCACTTACCACTGAACCGCGAATCAACGGACCGCTCCTTGTACGTGAGAAACTCTGCGGCTGGTTTCTTCCCTGGCAGTGCAACTTACTCCTGTCTTCCTCCCCGACGAGATCCTCTCTTCCCCCAGACGAAGCCCCGACTTGCATCCACTGCCGGGAACAACTGCCCCTGCTGGAGTGTTCTCACCACCTTAAGGTACCGTGTCCGCCAGGCCTCCCTTTCTAAAGATTGCTACAAGGTAATAATAACCCCTTAACCTTCTGGACTGGGCTGGCTGCCTTGACCCTCTAACTGGTCCCTTTCTTTGGTCCAACTCCTTTTTGAACCGTTACAAGACTTTTGTGCACTGCAACCGTGTGACCTTGGACACATATAGTTTTGGTCCTCTTAAAGCGGATCCGGCCTACTGACTCTGAATTCACGGTGTTACTTTGCCTTCCTCTCTTGTTGTGTTCGTGAAAAAGTGTTGGGATCTGTTTCAATTTATTCTCTGCTTTTCTCTCCCCTTTTAAAACGAATTATTAGAGTGCCATCTACGTTAAGCGCTCACCGCGGTCAGAAAATAAGTGGGGCTTTACTTAAGACTTGTCTATTCTTTTAAGGGAGTGTATATCTTTTAGTGACCATATTTTTGAATTGCTTACTATTAGTGCCTGTGTGTTTTTCTAGATGTGGTTTTAAATAAATAATTATCTCTTTTACACCAAGCCCTGGTCAGTGTGTACTTGTTCTATTGTGTTCTCTTGACCTATTTTAAATACCCTGTATACTGCCTAACTCTTCTTGAGGGAAGTCTGACTGCTCAGCCACAGCTACCAAGTGAATCTGTGTTGTACAGACTGCTACCAAGTGGGTTTACTGACAAACACCTGTAGTCTGAAATCTTTTGCAGTGGTCCCAGAGGGAACTGCACAGGTTTCTGCCTAACAAGAACCGAATCCTAGAAGCCGCACATGTGGGAAAGAATGGTTTATTTACTGGGTTGTTTTGCGCTTCTGGAGCAGTTTTTCTTTGGGGTCTCCTGTGGCCTTCCTTTGGGCTGCCAGTCCCAGGAGCCGCACCGGAAGTTAGGGGTCAAACAGATTTGCCTCCCTAAAGCGTATGGCTCGTTCACAGTTCCATTTGTATGAATGGGAGAAAGTTAACTTACAAGGTTCTCCAGCATGGGGTCTGGCATGGATTCACATGCTCATGAATATTCCCCGTCGTCAGGCTGGGAATCCTCGGTAAAGATAAAAATCAGTATCATTTTAGTTTCTGATCTGTCTTTCTTAGTAACCAATCACTGGTCTCTGGGTCATACTGTCCCCAGCCAATGACTGCCCTCTCCCTAAGCCCCGCCCCTGGCAGCCATCCTCAGATTTTTACTGCACGCTCAAGTGTTGGGAGTCCTCGTGCTATAGCTCTCGAGCTTTTACTGCGTTTTGCGCTTTTTCAAAGAGTTTTATCCAATTTTTTGGTTTAATCGAACCTCAAGCTCCACCGTTTCTACTTCCGATCAACGGGGACCAGTTTCGGATTTATCTACGCCCCTCCAGGGTGTAGTTTTCGTCCAGTTACGCTTCTTGGAGGATTCCAGAAGTTTCTGAGGCCTACCTCGTGGACGAGAAGAACATGGCCCAGGAGAAGGGAAGCTCGACTCCCGGCAAACTGTTCAGGATCTGCCCTGGATGCAATCTACAAAATCAAGGAGGACGAGCAATCGAAGTACCTTCACTGCCTCCACGAAAACGCACGTGGAGAAATGGACTGTGCGTTTTGCTTTAACATGTCAGATTGGACGATGAGGGATCACCGGACCAGTTTCTCCAACTGGCTGGAAGGCAAGAGCGCAGCAGGTGAGAAGAAATAGTCAGAGTGGTCTCATAAGTCCTGAGGCAAAGCACCGCGAGTCCGCGGGCACCGGGAGTGCCGAACGGTCGGGCTCCTCGGCTGCCAGGCAAGGCGCACCTTCACCGACACCATAAACCGTGAGCCAACGCTCTGGCAAGAGAAAATCAGAGAACCCTTCTAAGCTTCTGGAGAGGAACCGGCCGAGGGGGAGCGAGGCGGTGACCCTCCCCCTAAGGTGAAGGCCTCAAGCGCCCCCAAGGTGGTGAAGGCCTTGATTCACCCGGCTAAGGCCTCTATCGAGAGAGTCGCTGCGGCCCTGGCGAAGCCTGTGGAGGCTATCCCAGTGGAGGCGACCTCGGGGCCCAGAGTTTCCCAGCCTCCGCAGAGGGAATCCTCTTTTATGCCCATCGAGAAGACCCCCGTGGAAAAAGGGGGGGGGGGGGAACTGACCGAGAATTTGGAAGAGGCCCAGCCCCACAGGAGGAATCCCGAGGAGGGGGACGACGAGAGCGAGGGTGGCAACGACGAGGTTCCCGTGGAGGAACAACCGTCGCTCCCGGCACGCCTGTCGCAACCCGAGCCTCGGGACAACTCAGTGGCCATTTTGACGGCAATCCAAGCCTTATGCACTGAGATAAGGACGAGACTGCCTCTACCCCCGACGGACGACCCAGCTGTACCGGGTCCGTCAGGAAGGCCTCCGAACAAGAGGAGGAGAATTCATCCAGTGCCCCTTCAGCCCTCACGGCCTTCTCAGCCTTTGTCGCCTTCGCCGATCCCGAGGGACGACACAGTGACGGATGACGACGGCAGTGATGACGGGACTGGCCTCCCGTCCCCGATTCCTCGGGCATTCCCGCCCGACGAGATTGGCTCCTTCCATTGCCAGGGCATCCAAGCTTTTTCAACTCTGCCCTGAGGAGAAGGAAGGCTTCCTCTACCAACAGAGCGAGGCCAAAAGGAAGACGGTCCTCGCGGTGCTGTTGCTGGATGACATCTGGGACAAGGGACTTGCCCGCCTCAAGAACCCGTCCACGACACCTGCCAAGAGGGACTGGTAGGAGAAGTAGTACTGGGTCCCCGATGCCGCCCCGTTGTGTCTTGGGGCGCAGCCGACACCGGATTCGGTCGTCTCAGCGGCGGCCAAGAAGAAAGCGGGGGGGCATCGGCTTCATCCTCAACTTCCCCACCGGACGGCGAAGGAAAGAAGCTGGACGCTGTGGGACGACGAGTCATCTCGTCGGCGGCGACGACGATTAAGTCGGCCCACGCCCTAGCGATTGTGGCCCACTACGACAGGGAATTGTGGTACAAGATCGCCCCTCTGTTGGACTTCCTCCCGGGCAACAAGAGCGCAGAGGCCCTGGCGATCCTACAGGAGGGTGAAGTGGCGTCGGACCATGCCATAACTGTGGCCACGGACATTGCCGACACCAGTTTCCGCCAGTTGGGCAACCGCGTTTGCCTTCGACGGCGGGGGTGGCTCAAGGCGACGGATTTCCGCCAGGACGTGCAAGCCAAGGTTTTGGACATGCCCTTCGACAGGAACAATCTGTTTGGAAAGACTGTGGGCGAGTCGCTGCAGGCCATCAAGACCGACATGGAGACCGCTCGGGCCTTGGGAGTTCTGCAGCAGCGGCGGCCGCCCTTTCGGAACTCCGGAGGCAAGCAAGGTGCCGCCAAAGGATTCGGCGGCAGCTCCTCGACCTACCGTCAGGCAGCCCGCTCCTCGTCGCAAGAAGCCTACAGGGGACGAGGCAAGTCCGGTGGATCTCGACGTCGTTGCCAGGGAGGCCAGGGCGGCAAGGCTGCTTCCAAGCAAGACTGAACTGCCCGTCGTGTCAGGCCCCCACCGAAGCACCCCGGTGGGAGGCCGGCCGACAAGGTTCGTCAGCGTGTGGAAGTCCATCTCCACCGACCGTTGGGTGCTGGCGGCCCTGGCCCACAGGCACACTCTGGAATTTCTAAAGAAGTGCCCCCAAATTCCTCCTGTGGCCAGAAAGGAAAACCACTTCCCTCAACTACTGTTAGAGGTAAGGGTGATGCTCAAGAAAGGAGCCATCCAGCTCGTCCCAAAGAGGCTCCGGGGTATACTCAAGATACTTCCTCGTCAGAAAGAAGACAGGAAGCTGGCGTCCCATCCTAGATTTGCGTCGGCTGAACAAATAGATCAAGGCACAGAAGTTCCGGATGGTCACCCTCCAGCACGTGCTGGGCCAGCTGGAGGAAGGTGACTTCCTATCGTCGTTGGATTCGGAGGATGCATGCTTTCACATCCCCATCCTAAAAGGACACCGAAAGGTTCTCAGGTTCGTAGTCCAGGGGTGGCACTACCAGTTCAAGGCCCTCCCATTTTGGATTGAAGTCGGCGCCCAGGGTGTTCACCAAGTGCCTAGCACCAGTAGCGCAGTTGGCCTCGCCGTCGGAGGCAAGAACGCAGGCCATCCTGGGCAAGGTACGGCGTCTGCTGGCCACGGACGTGGCCAGAGTGAGGTCCATCAAGTCCCTTCTCGGGATGATGTCCTCTTGCATCTATCTGGTGCGCCTGTGCAGGCTTCGGATGCGTCCTCTGCGGGAGTTCCTCGACATCCGATGGACGCAAGCGGCGGACAGCTTAGAGGACAAGATCTCGCTCAACGAAGCATTCCGCCATGCAATTCGATGGTGGGGGCACCCACACGCATCTCGCCGCGGGTACAGACTTTCAGACTCCAGCATACTAGGTGACGACGGATGCCTCCCTGAAGGGGTGGGGAGCGCACACACGAGATCTTCACGCGAGAGGCCTGTGGCTCCCGGAGGAGAGACCGGTCCACATCAAAATACTGGATCTCCGAGCAGTGTTCTGGGCCCTCAAGTCATTCCTCCTGCCCCTCAAGGGCAAGGTGGTGAGGATCTTCACCGACAACACCACCACGATGTTCTACATCCGGAAGCAGGGAGGAACCAGATCCCCCCAGCCCTGTCCAAGGAAGCCCAGGATCTGTGGCACTGGGCCGTTGCCCAGGGGATGTTTCTGGTGCCTTTTCATCTAGCAGTGATAAACCCCATCGCCGACTCACTCAGCAGGGAGCTGCGCTCGTGCCACGAGTGGGAACTACGCCAGGATCAAGTGGTTCATTTCTTCCGGGGATGGGGCAAACCCCAAATCGACCGGTTTGCGACAGCGATGAACTCCAAGTGCCAGAGGTTCGCCAGCAGGTTCCCCCAGCCGAGGAGCATGGGCGATGCTTTCTCGTTCCCCTGGGACGGCCTGTTCCTGTATGCGTTCCCGTTGCTGCTCAGGCTCATCAACCAACTCAAGAGGTCCCGGTGCAGGATGATCCTCGTCGCACCGAGGTGGCCGAGACAGATATGGTTCCCGGGCCTTCTGGACTTGTCAGCGTCCCCACCAGTCAAACTGTCGACGGACGCAGATCTTCTCTCCAGAGAAGGAGGCGCCATTCTTCATCATGACCTGGAGTCGCTGAACTTGCAGGCCTGGCTCCTGCAGCACTAGAGTTTGGGGGGGGGTACGATATCCCGGCTGACTGCAGAGAGGTTCTTGCAAAGGCCAGGGCATCCTCAACTCTCAAGTGCTACGGACACAAGTGGAAGAGGGTCTCTGTCTGGTGCCATGCACAGAAGATTAACCCTCTATGGATTACAGCCCCTCAACTGGTACCGTACTTACTGTCGCTGGCCAAAGCTGGACTAGCTCATGCTTCCATCAAGATACATCTGGCAACGATTTCCCGATACACCATAACTGCAGGACGATCGTCCCTGTGGTCTCATCGCCTGGTGAAGGAGGTTATGAAAGGACTGTTCCGTTCGTTCCCGCCGGTGAAGGCTCCAGCCCCGGCGTGGGAGCTCAACGTGGTGCTGACCAGGCTCATGGGCCCGCCATTCGAGACCTTGCATTCGGCACCCCTGAAATTCCTACCGTGGAAGACGGCGTTTCTTGTGGGAATCACTTCCGCACAACGAATTGGAGAGATCCAGGCCCTCTCCTGTAAACCACCAGACCTGACTTTCCACCAGACTAGGGTAGTGCTGAAGACGCACCCCTCCTTCATGCCCAAGGTGCCGTCGGACTTCCATCTCAACAAGCCCTTGGTGCTACCTGTATCTTCCCGTCGCCGGCTGAGAGGACTTTGCACTCGCTGGATGTGGCTAGAGCGCTGAAGCTCTACGTGGACCGCACTAAGAGTTTTCAGAAGACGTCACAGCTGTTTGTAAACCTTGGCCCTGTCAATCAGGGGAAGGCCCTCTCCAAGGCCTCCATTTCCAGGTGGCTCTCTGGCTGCATCACAGAGTTACCGGTTGGCAAACGGACCATTGCCTGGCCGTCCGAGAGCACATTCGACCAGAGGGATTTCTGCAACTACTGCGTTCCTGTCTGGCATGCCGCTGCTGGACATCTGCAGGGCTGCTACATGGAGGTTGACACTCCTTCACAAGATTCTACTGTGTCGACCGGGATTCCAGTGAGGAGTCCAGAGTGGGCTAAGCAGTGCTGAGTAACCTGTTTGCTTGAAAGTGAGCCTAGTGAGGAGGTAAGAGATGCTTAATGTTGAACCTTGCCACCTCCCGTGGTTGTGCATGTGTGTACTGCTATGTATTCTTTATTCATGAATATGTGAATCCATCCCAGACCCCATGCTGGAGAAGGAACAAGTTACTTACTTATAACTGTTGTTCTCCAGCATGGGTCTGTCATGGATCCACATGTGAACCCTCCCGCCTACCCCTCTGCGGCTCTTCTCTTGGTCCTACTGCCACTTTATGTGCTACCAAATCTGAAGATGGCTGCCTGAGGAGAGGCTTAGGTAGAGGGCAGTCATTGGATGGGGGCAATATGACCCAGAGACCATTTTTTATTAGGAGAAAGACAGTTCTGAAACTGATTTTTTTTTCTTTTACCGAGGGTTTCCAGCCTGACGACAGGGAATATTCATGAGCATGTGAATCCATGCCAAACCCATGCTGGAGAACAACAGTAACAAGTAAGTAACTTGTTCCATATAGGAAAGTCCATTTGAGACAAATCACACATTCCACAACGCCACCTGGTACCCATTGCTGATTGCTGGAAGTTCACCTCCAGTTCTGAGCCACAGCAGCAAGGCATTGTGGGTTTGCAAATTAGCTCAAATGCAAACATTTTTGTCCACGAAATCCTCTTTGTCTAAGAGGGCAGTGCTACTTTATACATAGCTTAATCAACCCAAGACAGACAATTGCAAGGCTTCCAGGACATTCCAGGACATACCTATATATATTTCTGAGGCTTGTGGAATCTGCTTGGATCACATGCTCTGCATAGGCAGACATCTAGTGGAAGCTGCAGAGTATTAGTAGTTGTTTTCAAAATTCGAAAAGGGATGTCAACAGGGAGTGCCAGTAATACTATCCCTAGTGTGACGTCCGCTGTACCCATGGTCCTTCGTGTCGAGGTCCCTCAGATTTGTTTTTTTCCACCATACTAGACTGATGCTATTTCGCAGAGTTCACCTTTCGGCTTACCGCCATTGATTATATACTAGTTTCCTATTACTATCCTTTATATCACAATTACACTGACTATCTAGTTCTCCGACCGCAGTGAAGAGACGGTCGAAGACTCCTGGCTACACAGTAGGGCAAGAGGGGGAGGAAATTTTAGAATGTATTTGCCCCTTTTCGCACACTATACACACCTAGCTGTCGTGTTATTCCGTTATGGATAGGACGCCGTTTAAACTTTGTCCCAAGTGTAACAAGAAATTCCCGTGGGTTGACAAACACCTTGTGTGCAACCTTTGTCTCTCTCGGGATCACGTCGAAGGGACCTGTCGGGTGTGTAAGCTCTTAAACCCAAGACTCTAAAAGACCACTTAACTAAACGCTGAGCCCACCACTCCATGTAGGTCGAGTCCACCATGGACGTGGAGGGGACCTTCAGTGACGGTATCCGACAGCGAAGGCCGACGGGGCTACTCTGCTTTCACAAGCGCAGGCCTCAGACCCCAACAGACAGGCCAGCTGCCGTGTTAGGGGGACGACACCCGGCTGCAGATGCGCTCTCACAACCCCTTCCACCATGCACACAGCCCACAGCCGAGACTCGACACATGTGTCGAGCAAACGGCAACGCACTACGGAGAGGTCTATGGAGAGGTCAGTTGAATCATTGTCCTCTGGGCACTCCAGATCGAGATTGCCACATGACAGGCCCCGGCTGTTGAAAGACAGAATAGACATTGTGGATAAAAACATTCCCGAATGTCGCATGTCAGCTGGCGTGACTTCGGATCTGTCCATAGCCGAGATTCGACGTTCTGTGTCGATATCTGTAAAAAAAATGAAAATAAATACAGGCAGGACTAGCCAATTTAGTAAAAAAGCATGTACCAGAAGGCCTTCTTAAATCAAGTGAGTCTAAGACGAGTTCTTCTAAGACCCCTCATAGTGATGAGTCCCAGAAGGATAGGTCCCCTCTCAAGAGTAAGGAACCTCAAAAACAGGATTCCCCGTCTTCAGCCTTAAAGAAAAAGGCTATGCCTTCTACTGTAGTCCCACCCACTCCAGAAGATGTAGGTCCCCCATCTCAAGCAGTGGTCATTCCTAGCTCTGCCCAGTGGTCAGCTGAAAATATCGATAGGGTCATGAAAAGAATTTCCTTCATGGCACATTTATGAGAAAGAACCTGAATACTTCAAGCTTTCACTCCACCTCCTGCACCCCCCAACAGCACCCTGTTCAACCCCCTGATAAAAGTTCTTGCCCCGATGAGTTAGTGCAAGATCCCACTATCATTGACCTATACGACACAGATCACGAAGACCTCTATGTCCAAGAGGCCGCAGACCATTATTATGGGGATAATGAGGGTGATCCAGAGACAGATATGGACTCCCCAGTTAATCAAGATCCCCCCTCCGCCGTGTTGTGGACTCACCTATAGATAATCAGCCTCTTCTGAACGAAGTGCTCATCATGGCAACTGAGCATTTCCAAATATCTTCTCAAGAGGATCAACAGCACAAGGATTTTGTTATCGAACTCTTGGGAGATAAAGGTTGTTACTCAATTTATTCCCCTACTAAGGTCTGTTCAGCAAAAGATACAACCCTTGCTTTAAACACCCCTTCAGACGCGGGCGGTGCACCCCCGCATAGAAAAACTTTGCAGACCTGCACCATCCGACACGCTATACATCAGGGGGCAGCTGAAGCCTGACTAACTTGTTCTTACTACAACACTGAAAAGAGCTTGTACTCCCCTAGCCTCCTCTGAGGCTCCTCCAGACAAGGAAAGTAAAAGGCTGTACACAATGGGCAGGAAGGTGGCCTCTTCGGCTTTGTTCCAGACCAGGATCGCTAATGCCTCTACAACTGCCATAAATGGGATGAGGTCTCAGCTTTACTCTAATCAGCCCCGGAACCCCTCAAGACACAATTAGCACTGGTGGCTGCAGAAGGCAGTGCAGTTTCAAGCTGCTTGCTAAAGAGTAAATTGGACGCCGCAGACAAGGCCGGCAGAATCATAGCTCAGGGAACCATTATTAAGCATGACGCTTGGTTAGGCCAATCCGATTTTAAGCCAGAGACGCAGGCCACTCTCATTAACATACCCGTCGAGCCCAATGTACTCTTTGGTAAGGCCGTTGAGCATGCCTTGAAGACTGCCAAGGAAGAATATGATGCACTAAAATCATTGGGCTGGCTGACCAATAAACCTTCTGGCCAGATGGGAAACAGCAGTTTTCGTCACGCAGACAAAATTGGTAGAGGGGTTCCAGCTATAATCAAAATCAGGGAACAGCCTAGGGATACAATCAAGGCCAGAACTCTCAGAATTACCAGAGGACTGTGCAGATCACG
The DNA here is from genome assembly GCF_040938575.1 of Ambystoma mexicanum. Lineage (NCBI taxonomy): Eukaryota > Metazoa > Chordata > Amphibia > Caudata > Ambystomatidae > Ambystoma > Ambystoma mexicanum. Next base: position 361,158,955 of record NC_090925.1, read on the forward strand.
CGGTTGGGGAATGTGTTCCTCCTCCAGAGGTGGTTTCCCACCTCAGAAACGGTGACAACCCCCTTCAGGTGACCTCCCATGCCTCTCCAGTAGGAGGGCACATTTCCAACTTCACCTGTGCATGGGAGGGTATCACCTCAGACAGATGGGTGCTGTCCACCGTAGCGGGGGAGTACTTTGTAGAGCTCCTCGAGCAACCTCGGAACCATCCTCTACGACAGAAAACCCACTCCAAAGAAGACAAACCCATCCTTCTCGAGCAAATCGCCACGCTGCTCCTAAAGGACGCTATAGAAATCGGCCCGGCCAACCAGGTAAACAAGGTATTTATTGAACCTACTTCCTTGTGCCAAAGAAAGATCTAACAATGCGCCCAGTATTAGACTTATGCCCTGCAAACAAGTATGTCAAGCCATAAAAGTTCCGCATGACTACGCTACAAGAAGTAATCCCTCTGCTAAAGCAGGGGGGGGGGGGGCTACATGGCAACACTGCATATGAAGATGCCTATTTTCATATTTCAATGTTCTCAGCGCACAGAAGATTCTTGCGTTTTCAAGATAGCGAACCAGCACTACCAGTTCAAAGTGCTGCCCTTCGGGATAGCATCTGCTCAAAGGGTATTCACAAAGATAAGGAAGGTGGTAGCAGCACACCTGCGCAGGGAGGCAATCCTGATGTACCCTTACCTGGACGACTGGCTGATTATAGGAGAGACTCCCCTAATTTGCACGCAAAACATTCAAAGAACTATCAACCTTCTATTTCAATTGGGCTTCTCCATAAACGAGAAAAAATCGAGCCTAGTGCCAGCACAACCAAACAGTTCCTAGGAGCCGTCATAAACTCAGAAGAGGGGCTGGTCTTTCATCAGAGGAAAGAGTCCAAAACATGTTACTGCAAATACCTCATTATCAGGCAGGCCGCCAGATAAGCTTACGCAAAGCAACGCGCTTGCTAGGCATGATGGCATCTTACATTTACCTGGTACCGCACATGCGACCCATGCAGGAGTGGTTGGCGAAACAATGGTCTCAGGCAAGTGGTCAGTTTTGTACACTAGTACAAAACCTTCAATGGTGGGCAGGAGGAAACCTATTCAAAGGAAAACCCTTCCACGATCCAGAAGTGCAGGCGGTTGTCACAAGACGCCTCACTCCCCCTCACTGGTGGGGGGCTCATTACCTTCATCACACAGCTCAACGTCTGTGGACTTGTGCTACAGCGCAGAACCACATCAATCTGCTGTAACTACTGGCAATGTTCAAGGCCCTTCAGACATTCCAGATACTCCTAGCAAACCAGTCAGTGCAGGTCTTCACCGACAGCACCACAGCAATGTTTTACATCAACAAACAGGGGTCCGGGGTGGGGGCACGTTCTCCAAATCTGTCCAAGCTAGCGCAACGAATTTGGAAATGGGCACTCAAACAGAAGATATTCCTATTGTCACAGCATATTCCAAGGGAACTCCACTCAGACTCATTGAGCGGTTACCCCACAATAGACTTGTTCGCTACAAGCGAAAACGGACAATGCCCAGACTTCTCGTCCAGGTTCCCCTAGCCAGGCTCCCGCGGGTAACGCCCTATGGAGAAATCCCCACCAACCCCCCCCCTCCCCCACCGACGCCTCTCATGAACAAAGTGGTCAACAAGATCCACAAGGATCAAGTGACACTCATCCTAGTTGCTCCTATGTGGGCGAGACAGCCCTGGTATCCACATCTGCGCAAACTGCCGTTGTGCGATTCCTATCCAACTCCCGTACCTGTCCAAACTACTCTCTATACGGGGGATTAACAGTGCACCATCAGCCTCAATCTATGAACTTGGAAGCATGGCTCCTGAAGTCCTAGAGTTCGGACATCTCAACCTACCACAGAGGTGTATGGATATCCTTAAGGAGGTGCAAAAACCGAACACTAGACACTGTTATTTTGACAAGTGTAAGAGATTTGTAATTTAGTGCCAGTCTAAACAAATTAACCTCATTGAATGTACCCCAATCCACATTCTAAATTGTATGCTCCACTTGCTAGATTCAGGGTTAGTATTCAACTAGATTAAGGTCCACCTGGCGGCCCTGTTGGCTTAAAGTATTGTGGTGGAAAGTGCCAGTCACCAAGGCATTCATGGAAGGAGGAAAGAGACTACACCCTCCAATTTCAAACCCGCCACCAGGTTGGGATCTCAATGTAGTACTCGCTAAGCTCATGGGACCCCCTTTTGAACCTATGCACAAGTCAAGTCTTAAACACCTGACTTACAAAACTACCTTCTTAGTGGCCATCACTTTCATAAGAAGGGTTAGTGAAATACAAGCTTAGTCAGTGCAGGATCCTTTCTTTGTCATACACAAGGATAAGCTGGTTTTACGGACACATCCTAGGTTCTACCCCAAGTTCATCTCAAAATGTCATGTAAACCAGTATATTGAGCATCTGGCTTTCTTCCAGAACTCCCAAAGCTCAGCTGAGGTAAAGCTCCAAACACTAGATGTAAGGAGGGCGGTTCTTTACTATGTAAACAAGACCTGACCGCCAAGGAAAACAGATCAACTGTTTGTCTCTGTAGCCCCAGGCAGGGAAGGGATCGCATTTCCAAGAATGCCAACTCCAGATGGATAGTCGGATGCATACAACTGTTCTTGTGAGCTTGTCTATGCATATCTGCTTGGATACATCTGTACTTGCGCTATACTTAATGCTAACTCATGTCAGAAAAATAACAATCTAAGGGACCTCGACACGTGAAGGGCCATGGGTACAGCGGACGTCCCATTAGGGATAGTATTACTGGCCCACCCTGTAAGTATCTCAAAGTAAAGTATCATGGTGGAAGATTCCAGTCATTAAAGCTCTCAAGGAGGGATTAAAAAGACTACACCCTCCAATTTCTAACCCACCGCCAGGATGGGATCTCAAAGTAGTACTTGCAAAGCTCATCGGGCCCCCATTAGATCCTATGCATAAATCAAGTCTTAAACACCTGTTACAAGACTGCCTTCTTCCTTGGCTATTACTTCCATAGGAAGAGTTGGTGAATTACGAGCATTGTCGGTGCAAGCCCCTTTCTTTATCATCCATAAAGACAAATTGGTTTTACGTACACATCCAAGGTTCTCTCCTAAATTCATTTCCAAATTCCATGTGAACCAATCCATAGAGCTACCGGCTTTCTTTCAGAATCCAACTTGCCCAGCTGAGGTGAAACTCTACACGCTGGATCTGAGGAGGGCAGCCCTTTACTACGTAAACAAGACCAGACCGCTTAGGAAAACAGGCCAACTGTCGTAACACCAGGCAGAGAAGGAGACCGCATTTCCAAGAATGCCATCTCTAGATGGATAGTCAGATGCATACAGCTGTGCTATTCATTATCAAATAAGGCGCTGCCTTTCACACCAAGAGCTCACTCCACAAGGAGCACGGGAGCTACTCTGGCTTATCGCAAATGTCCCCTTAGACAGCATTTGCAAAGCAGCTACATGGAGCTCAGTGCAAACTTTCACTCAGCACTACTGCATCGACGCCCATTCCCAAGCAGATGCACAGGTGGGACAGGCGGTTCTAAAACATCCATTTGCCGCTGCTCCTTCTCACAACCCACCACCTTCTAACACTGCTTGCTAATCTATGCAGAGCATGTGATCTAAGCAGATTCCACAATCCTCAGAAGGGATATATTACTCACCATAATCGTATTTCGAATGGATTGTGTCCTCCAACGTATTCCTCATCTTAGATGATGTACTCGCCCAGCTTTAGCTGCTTCGGAATTTTTTTCTAGGCACAGGGTGCCGTGCGTCGATGCCATCGAGTCGAAGGCCTCCATCGAGGGTGACGTCATCGGTTATACAAGTAGCATGCACGGCGCCCGTTGGCCAGAGTTCCGTTTTTCTGCAGTACGTGTTGCTTTGGAGACTCGGCACGCCTCGATAGTTTTATGACGCAGTTATTGTGAAGAAGATATTCGAGATGTCCTCATAGTCGACCCAGACTACCCCACGTTCGGGGTTCAAAAAATGTAAAACCTGCAGTTCAAAAATGTCGATCACGGATCCGCACCGAGAATGTCTGTGGTGCCTCAGTGAAAACCACGACACAGAGGCCTGTAAGAAGTGTTAGGCAATGACGGGCAAGGCCTTACAAGAGAGGAAGGGAAAACTGCAGGTAGGTCGAAAATCTGACCGAAAAGCCTCAAGCATCGAGTCGAGATCCCATGAGGAGAAATCTCCTCGACGCGAAAGGAGAAAACATAGGTCTAGGTCCCGAAGTGGTTCACACCACTCTGTCTTTGACAAATGTTTAAAAAAGAGACGCCACCGGTCCCCTTCCACCTTGTCTTCGGACAAATCCCCCAAGAAAATGAAATGGCCCACAAAACATTCTTCCTCCGAAGAATGGGAAGCATTTAGAGTTAAAATGATAGAGATTTTTGAAAAGGCTAAGCATTGGTCCGCGCCTTCCTCGGAAGCTGGCCGAGAGCGTTACCGTTCCAACACTCGCGTGCCCTCTAGCCCGGGTGATCGAAGGAGGAAAGATTGGGAACCTTCCATGACCCGAATCATAAAGATCGCTCGAGTTCGAGTCAACCGTTCGAGGTCATCGCCATCCGGAACCCGACACACCTCGAAGGGCGAGCCTTTGAAGATAGTCTCGAAGCCATCTCCGTCGACGACTGGTATTTCATAGACGTCGACCCCGAAGCCTTTGGTGCCAAAAGTTTCAAAGGCTCCAGTTAAGCCAGAAACTGACAAAATAGCAGCAAAAGAAAGCTGCAAAGACTACAAAACCTTCAGCCTCCACTGTCGGCTCCTCCAGAAAACATTTATAAACCTCTGCAAAGGAAGGAATATTTTAAATCCTTGACTTCAATTTTTGAAGAACAAGAAAGCTCTTAGGAGGAGGAGGATGTTCGTTTTGACCTAGAGTATGGCACCCCTAATGTCTCAGAATGTCTAATTTCTGAGGAAAGCAGAATGAAGGATTTAGTGTAAATCTTGCATAACGCAAGTTGAATTGACGCATCACCGGAGACAGATTTTGGCAGACCAGAACGAGGGGAACATGCCAATCCCTCATACAGGCATCTGATGACAAAGGTGGTGGATTATTTAGGATGCGCTAGACCACCAACTCAGTTCATCCAGGATGACCTGACTGATATATTGGATCATGGCCCAACTGAAGATCCGATTTTACCCTTCCATGTAGCCTTACAAAATAGGGTGGGCAAAAATTGGGAGACCCCGGGCTCGATTGATCCTGTGAATAAGTCCCTCACTCCAAAATAGCCACCTTCCAGTAGCGACCCTGGCTATTTGTCCAAGCACCCTACTCCTGAGAGTCTGGTGGTCCAGGCAGCCACAGCTTCTAATAAGGTGGCATACCCTTCCATCCCTCTGGATAGGGACGACAAGCGTGTGGATGGTTGGGCATGCAAGTTATTTTCAGCTGGGAGTATGGCATTAAAATCGGGCAACTCTACATGTGCCTTGGCAACATTTTCGTACTCTGTGTGGGAGTGCATTGCAATTGTGGCAGAGCACCTACTAGAAGGGAAAGAAAGGGAAGGATTCCTAGCCATCGTTGGAGATGGAAAGGAAGCCATGCAAGAATCCCTTCAGTCTGGATTGGACGCTGCAGATAGCGTAAGCAGATCCATGGCCTCTAGCACAGTGATACACAGGTTTGCGTGGTTGCAAAAGTCTGGTTTCGCACCAGACGTGCAAAACCGTCTTTTGAACATGCCTTTTGACGGGTCTCACCTTTTCGGCAACAAGGCTGACGAGAGCCTTAAGAGTTTGCAGACCTCAAAAGCAGCAGCCAAATCTTTAGGTGCTGCTATTGGGCATCCTCAGCCTTTTCGTGCATCAGGACAATCTTGGCAGGAACAATCCTATCGTTATTACTCCTCCTATGGAAAGGCGAGAGGAATGGCCAGTCAAAGAGGCCAGAGAAAAAACACTTGTTGTGGACGAGGCAAACGTGCTAAGCCAGCCCCAGCTGCAGCCTCTTTGCCATCAGCAGCTGCAACAACCGCCACAAAACCACTTTGAGGACTTGCATCACAAGACACCTGTAGGAGGCAGGCTGTCACAGCATCTGCAAGAATGGCGAGCCATTACTTCAGCTGCTTGAGCTCTAGAAATAATAGCCCAAGGTTACTGCCTTCCTTTCCTAACGCAACCTCAAAGCAATCCACCGGGGAGACACTCTTTGAAGCTTCCAGACCCACTCCTACAGCAGGAAGTTTTTTAACCCTGCTAGAGAAAGGTGCTATAGAACCACTACCTGTAGCGGAGAGGAACAAGGGATGGTACTCCACATATTTTTTGATCCCCAAAAAGGACTGAGGACTGAGATCCATCTTGGACTTGAGAGGCTTGAACAAGCTTCTTTGGAATGACAAGTTCAAGATGGTTACTCTTTCTCAGATCCTTCTGGCCCTTCAACTTCAGGATTGGTTGGTGTCATTGGAACTTCAGGATGCTTATTTACATGTGCCAATCCATCTCAAGCACAGAAAATAGTTGAGGTTCGCGGTTGCCGACTCGCATATCAGTTTCGAGCCCTACCATTCAGGTTGACCTCCGCCGGAGGGTCTTAACCAAGTTAATGGCAGTGGTGGCAGCGCATTTCAGGAGAGGGCGATTGGTTGAGGCCTACCAGGACGATTGGTTGATCAGGCGTTCTGCCGAGCAAGCCCTGAATCATCTGAAAGTCACCTGCCACTTCCTCCACAGATGGGGCTTCTCCCTCAATTTCAAGAAGTCACAAATGACACCTTCCCAACATTCCACAGAGCCCGCCTGAACGTTCTCAAAACAAATGGGATCCTGGCTATTCAGAGCCAATCAACTGTCAATTTCTGTTGTTACTGCAAAATTGAGAATCAAACAATACGACATCTTACTATTATGTCCCGGCACAACAAAACCCAGAGTCGCCTATTTGAAACATCACTGGGAGACGGCGCACATACTGGAGGAGGAAGTTTGGTGGACCAGAATGATAAAGGACACTGACATTCCTTTAGCCATAGCCACGGCTAAGATCCTCCATGTCGGCCTGGAACAAGAAACCGAGACTAACGTTGTATGAAGTATTATCTGAGAACGGGGTGAAGCACACTACACTTGGAAATAAAAAATTAAAAAGCTAAACGAAACGAGAAGAATGCAAAACATCCGCATTAACTCAAAGAATTAATCCTGCAGAACTTTGTAAAAATTGTCAATGAAACAATTAAATTCAAATAAAAAAGAACATAATAGTATGTGACTCTTCCACTCATGGTAGTCCCAAAATCATTTTGATCGCCTTTATGCTTTGAGCAAATGGCTCCATGGAGTGCAGGAACAGCGAGAGAGGAGGCAGCCCTGCTGATTCCCTCTGGAAATTTCGATAGTTTCTCTGACTTCTCCATTGAGTTTGATTGGGGTGGAGGGATGTTGAAAATTAGCAAGCACTATTTTGAGAGCCCTACATGAATTGGAGAGAAGTTGTGTTTGTGTACATAATCACAGAATACATGAGCAAAATATCTGTTGGCGTCTAGTGCCAGGATAGAGCATGAAGTCCCTAACCTTTTGTTTTAATCTTTTAGATTGATGGCCCTTCTTTTATGAGGATACCCACTCTTCTACTTCCCCGTCCGCCCCTCCCCCGCCCCCCCCATGAAATCAATTTGATAGGCTTCTATTAGAGATTTTAGCATCAACATTAGTAATGTATGGTGTGGTAGGGCCTGCTTTCTGCAGCATCTTACCTGGTTTAAGAAGTAGGGTAGTAGCCGAATCGGCCATTGTGCAGGTGACTTCTCCATATTGGACAATATGATAAGAGATCTGTGAGTGGGTTTAGAAGGGATGTTTGAAATATTTTATAAAAGAGCTGGGAAGTTGTCCGGGCTTGGGGCTTTATTAGTTTAAAGCAAAGAAGTTGCTTCATCAATCTCCTTTATGACATAGGTTGGCCTAGTATTTGCCTCTGTTGGTCTGATAATTGATTAAGGTTCACTGGGTTCATGTAGAATTGTTGGTTTGGGGGATGGGAGGGGGTCTAGTGTCCCAGGTCATAAGGGAGCCAAACTGAAATGTTCAATGCCTTCCTTTTTCTTTCCACCTTGTTCAGTGACGTGCACAGAGCTTTTTGTGTTTTAGACCAGTCATTGGATTTCTGGTTTTGGTTTCACGCAGCTTAGAAGCCCATAGCCTGTTCACCCGATTTCCCCATGTATAGAATTCCTGCTTAATATGCAGAAGGGTCTTGACTGTGTGCTCAATTAAGTGGACTTCAAGATTAGGTCTGGCTCTGTCTGATTCCCAGTGCTTTTATCGAGCCCTTTTTGTATATGTGTATTTTTCACTCTAGCCTCCAGCTACATCTGGAGTTTCCTTTGCCTTTACATGCGCAGATGCTCAGCTCATAAATTCCCCCTCAAGATGCCTTCAGTGTGTCCCACACTGTTCTAAGGAGAATATCAATTAATATGCTTTCAGCTATATGATCGGAGATTCCTGCAATGTGATCGATAATCGCCAGTTCTCTTGGGGGAAGGGGCGGGGCCACCATGCAAACTGAAGTGGGATAGCGTGTGGTCTGATCAGTGTTAACATCTGGGAGTGTTGACATCAGGGAGTGATCAGAGACTGCGCTATTGTCCATCTGTACCTCTTCTATGCAGGAAGCCGAAGAGGAGGCTATAGACACCAAGTTGATTCTTGAAGCAAAGGAAGAAATGCATATAATCTTTCTCAGTGGGAATAACACAATCCCCATTCCCCAATCAAGCTGGCATCCTGCAGGATTTACACAAATGTGGCATTCTTGTGATCTACAGTAGCCGGGGCTTCGCAGTGGTTCTAGCGATGTGTTGGAAGTCTCCTCCAATAATGCAGTGACTAGTTACAAATTATGCTAACGGGGGGTACTTTTTAAAGAATAATTGAAATGGATTGTGTCCTCTCACGTATTCCTCATCTTAGATATATTATCTCCCAGCTTTGCTGCTTCAGATTTTTTCACCAGAGGGTGCTGTGCTCAAAGCCGCAGAGTCGTCTCTCGAGGGCCGCCATCTAGCGCCAACGCCATCCGCAGTATAAATTGCTGGAGCCGCGCCCATTAGCTCAGTTCCGTTTATCCGAGCACTGCTTCGTGTCACAAAACGGCACATCAGTTTTTTCGACCAAATGTCCTCTTCGAATCCATCCACACTCAAGACGGGTTTTAAAAAGTGTGGAAAAAAGATGTCAATTACCGACCCCCATTGTAATTGCCTTTGGTGTTTGGGCCCTGACCATCGGGTCGACGAATGTGGTTCTTGTCAGGCTATGACCAATAAGGCTATTAAGGAATGGAAAGGTAAACTGGCGGTGGGGGGAGGAATCTTATAAGTCTCCAAAAAGACAGAGATTCAGGAGGGTCGAGCGGAAAATCTCGATACTGGTCTAAGAGTTGCTCGAGGAAATCCTCCTCCTCTTCGTCCAAAAAAGCGAAGACATAGATCTTCTTCCTCTTCCTCCTCATCTGACAGAAGGGTTGTATCCTACACTTCAAAGCACTATTCCCCTGAAAAATGGGAGGCCTTCAGGGCTTCTATCAACATTTTCAAGGATGCGGCCCAGACCCCCTCAAAAAAGCTGTGTGAAAATCATGCCCCTGCCCACTCCAAGAGTGACGGAGGGAGATCAAAGACCAGGCACGCGAGATCTGACAAAGTCGAGGGTGTCATCGGGGGGGGGGGGGAAAGCTCTCCGACACCTCATGAAAAAAGAGTGAAGCCACCGGTGCATAAATCTGGGGTGACGGCTGACAAAATGGCGTTGAAGTTGAATTTCGACTCGACGCAGCCTTGGACGGTGTCGAGGCCTCCCCCGACGATGTCCAAGCCTCCTTCGCGACTGTCGTAGCCAGCGTCTACATCAACGCCTTTGTCGAGGCATTCTTTAATTTCGATGCCAAAATTGAGGCCTTTGTCAAAGCCTAGGTCAATGCCACCCTTTTCACCATAGGATCTTCCAATCACAACCTAGGCAACAATCTTTTAGATCTATGTCCTCTAATTACAAGGAGCAAGCCTCTGAAGAGGATATTACTTCAGCTGGGGTTAGATTTGGAACAAAAGAGGTTCCTGAGGCGTTGATAGACCCAAACTCTAAGATGGCTCATTTTTATGGTTGCCTTCAGACAGCCAGTGGCCTAGATGCTTCCCGTGAAGTAGAGTTTGAGAAGCATGACCCTGCAGATCATGCAGACTCTGGGTATAGAAACCTAATGGGAAGAGTCATTGACTTCATGGAATAGAAAACAGCTTCCCCAAGGTTTGACCAAGACGATATGACAGACATCCTTAATGAGGGACCTCAAAGGGACACTGTCCTCCCTTTCCGTAAGGCATTGCAAAAAAGGGTGATGGTGACTTGGGATAACCCAGACTCTGGACCTGCAGTAAATAAAAGGTTTATAGGGAAGTACAGACCATCCTCATCAGATCCTGAGTACCTGTCAAAGCATCCCTCACCAGAAAGCTTGGTGGTACAAGCTGCAACCTCCACTAGACAGTCAGCTTACCCTTTAATACCACCTGATGGGATGACAAAAATGTTGATGCTTGGGCCCGGAAAGTCTTCTCTTCAGACAGCATGGCCCTTAAATCTACGCATGTGACTTGCACTCTGGCAAGGTTTACATACACCCTGTGGGACTGTATGACTTCAGCGGCTGAACACATCCCAGAGGGTGAGGAACAGGATGGTTTCCTTGCAATAGTAAGATGCAAAGGAGGCTATAGAGGAATGCCTCCAGTCAGGATTGTACACTGCTGATGGTTTAAGCAGGTCCATGGCATCTAGCACAGTCCTACCCATATATTCATGGCTGAGGAAATCTGGTTTTGCACCCGACGTGCAATCCAGGTTACTCAATATGCCCTTTGATGGCTTGAGGCTGTTTGGCAGCAAGGCGGATGAAAGCTTGGAGAAGCTGCAGACCTCTAAAGCGGCAGCTAAATCACTCAGCGCTGCTATAAGGCAGCCTCTGCAACACTCCTACGCAGGGCCTTCTTCCTGGAGGAGTCGCCCCTTTCGTTTCTACTCCTCATTTGGAAGAGGGAAGGAACAGGCCAGTCAAAGAGGCCAACAGAGAAAACGTCTTTGTGGTGGAAGAGGGAAAGGTGCTAGATCAGTCCCAGCAGCGGCTACTACCCCCTCAGCCACTGCTGCAGCCGCTGCAAAGCCACTCTGAGGTCTTGACCCACAAGACCCCAATGGGAGGCAGGATCACTGGGTATCCGAGCGAATGGCGGGGCATTACGTCATTTGCCTAAGAGATGGTCACCCATGCTTACTGTCTTCATTTTCTTTTTTTTTTAATTGTTATTAGCTTATTCAATTGCACTCCATATAACCGGCCAAGCGCAAACAAATAGAACATGGAAAAACACTTAACAATCCCCCCCCCAACCAATCCCTTCCAGATTATGTATTCGTGCAACAATGACGCGTCTGAGTACCCCTGACACAATAGAAGACACTTGGCCTCCAAGGCCCTAATACTATAAAGAGTAAAACACCAAAATGAACCCACACCAAGGCAAAGACTCTAGCTAGACTGTGGGGCCGATCACCCCTTTCATGCCACAGAAGAGACCTCAACATTGTCTTGTGATGATGAAAAGCTCTCACAGTTCGATTCACGAGATATGTAGCTCCTAAAGGCCAGCCATTATTCCTTGGGTCTGCTGTTGAAGAGGAGAGTTTGGTTGTACTGCGTCTCCCTCCGGTCACACATCAACATAGAGTTCACCCATTGATGTAATGAAGGAGCACTGACCGCCCCCACATGTGCGTGCCACCAATGATCTAGCGACTACAGAGGCCATGCCGACCAGGCGTTTATCACTATATTCTTGCAGTTCCACCCATGCCAACACCCACATTTCTGGTGTGAATCGGGGCCTCCACCACCTGCTCCATAACTTCTGCAACAGCCACCCAAAAGGTTTGAATATGAGAACAAGGCCAGGCCACATGGTAAAAATCGGCTGGGTTGTGTTGACCTCTTACAGTTCGGAGACCTGAGTGGGAGCAGTTTTTGTAGAGAAAGAGGACAATAGTACAATTGATGTAGAAATTCAAAATGGATCAGGCGGAATCTATTATTGATGGAGATCGATTTGTTCTGAGCTAGTATAAATCCCCATTGGGCCTCGGACAATGAACGTGCCATTCTGTCTTCCCACTTGACTGTATATGAGGATGAGGGAAGAGACCCAAGCATACGAGCCAGACCATACAAGGATGAAATCCCCTTTCTAGGAGAGGTTGGGCTATAACGTACTCCAATATTGGGGAAGCCTCAGGAGCATTTGGGCAATCGGGCCACCTCGATTTCAATACCTCCCAGAGGTGAGAATACAGCAATGGGGTGACCAGAGTCCAGTCACCCCTGACCTTAAGTTCCTCCCAAGTTATACATTTACCTTGTAGTGCCACATCTCCTAGGGTGTAGATTTGCAGATTCTGAAAATGTCGAATAAAGATGTGCTCATATGTAAGAGGAATCCCTTGGACCCTATATATAGCCATCATAGGTGAGTACCACGGTCCCAACCCGGCCCACTTTGCTAATTGATCCCAGGCCTTGAGCGTAATCTCCAGGGGTTGGACCTCCGCCCTCAGGTGACGCTCCCGGGTGGCCCATAGGAAGCCTCTGAGATCATCAGTCTGGACGATTGATCTCTCAAGATGCGAATGTGGAGAATTATTAGTCGGGGACCACCACCAGGTTGAATATTGTATCTGAGCAACTAAATAGTAAAGAAAAAGATTGGGGACCTCCAGACCCCCATGACCATATGGGCTGCACAATGTACGCAAGGAGATGCAGGTTCGCTTCCCCGCCTAGATCAACCTAGACCTCATAGACTTTATGCTGCTCCAACAGGATGCAGGGGGGATACCGGGTTATTAAAGATGTATAGAAGATTTGTAGGATAACCATTTTGGATAGAGATCCGGGCCGTCTGGTAAATAGGGAGCCGTGTACATGTGTCCACTCTGTTCCAGGTGTTGCAGGGCGGCAACATAGTTCTCCTCATACAGTAGTGTAGTGTAGTGTAGTGAAAGTGGACACTCTTATACCCAGATAGTGAATTCCCTGTGGACGCCAAGCGAGGGGCAACCCCTGATGTGAGCGGAAGCACCTTAGATTTAGACCAGTTTATTTGTAAATCGGGCAAAGTACCAAATGTAGATATCTCCTCCATCATGGGCCGTCAGTTAGTCTGGGGTGTTTTATGTATAACAGCATATCGTCCGCTTAGAGGGAGATAATAGATACATGTGAGCGAATAGTTACTCCGCGGTGGGAGTGAAACACTCTCAGGGCGCAAATCGGCTCAATGGCCAAGGCAAACAAGAGGGAGAAAAGCGGCAACCCTGCCTAGTGCCCCGAGTTGGATAAATGGGAGCGGATTTAATTCCATTTGTGTATACCAGCGCTCGTGGGGCTGAGTAAAGATGCCGGATCCAATGGAGAAACGGGGTACCAACGCCTGTACGGCAGAGGACCTTGAACCGGAAAGGCCATTCAACCGCATCGAACGCCTTCTCCGCATCCAAGGCCACCACCGCGATAGTGACATCCGGGTTCACATTATGTATTAAAATGAATAATATTTGCAGATTATTCTGAGTAGATCGCCCCGGAATAAATCCTGCCTGATCTGGGAGGATCAGAGCGGGCATGTGGGGAAGGAGCTGATCCGCAAGTAACTTCACGAAGATTTTATTGTCTGTTTTTATCAGTGACAGGGGGCGGTAAGATTAGCATTTTTTAGGGTCTTTGTTAGGCTTTAATAGCACCGTGACCAGAGCAGTCCGGGTGGATTCCGGAAGCACTCCAGAGGACGCCGCTTCCTCAAACATATTGCATAGATGGGGGGGGGGGATAAGCAGATCGGGGAAGGCCTAGTATAAATCGGCCGTTATCCTGTCTGTTCCCGGGACCTTACCATTTGGGAGCGACTATCACATTACGGAATTCATCTTCTGTTGGGGGGGGGGGGGAATCATTAAGGAGCACTCAGATCTCCGAGTCAAACCAGCCCAGGGCAACCCTATCGAGGTTTTTGGTAATGTCCTTGTGCCCAGCGGTGCTATGGGCAGTATACAACTGCCCATAATATCGGAGGAATATCTCATTTATCGCCACTGCATCCCTGGTAGGCTCTCCAACAGAGGGTTCCACTTCTAGTATGGTTTCCAAGCGATTCTCCTGTCTAATGGCCCAGCCAAGGGTTCTACTCGGGCAATCTCCATCCCCGTATCTCGCTGTTGCGACAGGGTCGCCTAAAATACGTTCTTCCCCATCAATTAGAGAATGAATTTCCTCTCTTTTCGCGCGCAAGGTCGGCCCGAAGAGCGTGGGAGTTCACCTTCTCTTGAAGGAGCTTCATATTTTTAATTTCTTTCTCTTTAAGAGCAATCACTGTGCGGATACTTTTCAGGGACCCCCCTGTCCCCCACCTCCCCTGCTGCGATATGCACCAACCCTGCAAAAACACCTTAAAAGGTTCCCATACAACACTTGGGCTAGGGACGGATGCCACATTCAGCAGGAAACATTCGGCAATGGCCTGGTGCAGATCTTCCCTGAATGCCAGGTCTTCCAGAGCCTGAGCCCGAAACCTCCATCAAAGTTGCTTGGAGCGAGATGGAGGGCCCTTGAATTTCACAAGCACCGGGGAGTGATCGGATAGGGTACGGGAGAGAATCACCGCCCCATCCGCCACACGAGACCACTCTAGAAACATATAGATATAATCGATCCTGAAATAGCTCCCATGCACACTAGAGTGAAACGTGAATTCCTGAGCATCAGGGTGGTGCCATCGCCAAATATCAAACGGGGAATCTGACGCAATGGATTGCCATTTTTGTGCTGCACAGGGAAGCGGCCTCTGGGCCGATGTAGATTATTCCAATGTTGAGGAGATGGCTAAGTTAAAACCCCCCCACCCAAACCACCTCATATCCCAGGAAAGTTTGTAGGTATTCCGAGCATGCTTTGAAGATTTCGGGAGATTAGTAATTGGGGCCATAAACATTGATGAATAGGACAGACCAAGTTGCGATCTCCCCAGCCACCAATAAGAACCGTCCTTCACTGTTCAACACCTGTTTGGGAAGTTTAAATTCCAGAGAGCAATATATGTATTTTGAAACACCACGGGAGTGTGTAGAATAGGAGGACCCATACGTGTAGATACCCCAGTCTGACAGGGCAGGGAGCTTGTGATCTTTCCCTAAATGTGTCTCTTGTATACATAGGACATTAACCTGGTGGTTTCTCACATAGTTGAAAATGAGATGTCTTTTTTTGCGTTAGTGAAGCTCTGAATGTTCCATGTAAGCAAAATTATGTCAGAGTTAACAGGGGCATGTAGCCCCAGCGAGACAGGCACGTTATGGCTGGGTTGGCATTACTTGAAAGGACTGATGCCACGGAGGTATCATTTGGTGTAAGGCTGTAAGAGTATCTTACCGAATCGTGACGCGTATAGAGCATTATAAACCCATAAGGGAAAACCCTCCCACCCCGTCCCCTTGACCTAAATACAACAATACAACACAAACATAACTGACCCTTTTTCTGCCCTCACACCCCACCCACGCCAGAAACAACCTCCTACTGGCCCCCATAACCCACCCCCAACCTACAAACACACTTTAACCCAATAGAGTGCCGCTGGGCAATGGGGGGGAGCCGGCGGTCGCTGTGCCTCCCAATGGCGAGAGGCTTGAGTACCATATGTATTATTTGGCTTGATGCAACTGCTCGTGCCAAGGAATTGGACCATATCTGAGTGCGACGAGTTCACGTAGCTGGCGATCTGGGACCTGACCACGAAAGTAAAGGGTGCACAAGCCCCTCAAGTTCGGTTGGGAGAGTGGCCAGCTGGGATCTCCAGGGCAAACCTCTGCTGACTCAGAAGACGTGAAGAATATGGTTTTCCCCTCATGTTCCACCCTGAGTTTAGCAGGATACATCATTGAATACCGTACGTTTTTCTTTCTCAGGGTGTTTTTTGCTGCTTGAAAAGGTTTCCGTAGCTCCTGTACTTGTTGACGGAAATCCGTAAATTATCTGATAGTTGCTGAGCCCCACCTCAGGGACCCCTTAGCACGTGCAGCCCGAAGCAGCGTGTCTCGGTCACAATATTTAAAGATGCAAGCAATTATAGCCTTCTCAGGGGCCCCAGGAGGTGGTCTAACCGCCAAGGATCTGTGGACACCCTCCACCATGAACATGTCTGTGACCGGCGGGTTATCCAGGATCTCTCTAAGTAGTTTTTCCCCAAACACCTCCATGTTGTCTATTGGAGTGGATTCCGCAACCAGGTAATCCTAATGTTATTGTTTCTCGACCTTCCCTCCAGGTAATCGTTCTTGGCGACCACCTTTTTGACCGTTTGCTGCAAAGAGGCCACCTCTCGCTGTAATTCCGCAATCTTGTCCTCAGCAGACCCAATACGATGCTCTGCCTCAGACATCCTGCTGCACAGTTTATCAATTTGAATTGCTGAGACATCCACTTTACAAGTAAGTGCGTCTATTTTTGCACCTAGGCTGTCCGTGCTACTTTTAAGCTCCAGCAGTGTTTAAGCGTAGAAAGGTCCAGTTGAGAGGAACCAGGGTCATCACCTTGCTGCGGAGGGCCCTGGGCGGGCATATTGATCCATCTTTGACTGTTTCTTCTGGTTCCCCATACCTCGAGTGCCTCCACAGAGTATTTGTGTATTAAATGCAGATGACCCCACAGGCACTCGAGAGGAGAAGGAGAGGGGGAGGTTACAGAGCCCAGCATAGAGGACCGGAAAACCCAGGTGCAGTCGAGCTTCTGAGTGATAGCCCAGTCGAGACGTTGGTGTCCTCCACGTCCTATGAAGCTTACAATGATGCGAGGGTCAAGGGGAGGACCGCCCGCGTCAGTAGCACACCGGCCACGCTGTGTGCAGATAGTATCCCTCGGCCATGACAGTCAAGCGCCACTGCCATTGAACAGCCTCTGTGGAGTATAGGGGCGCTCCACCACTCACATCATCCCCATGGTAGCCGTCACAAGACAGTTGTCCAGGGCGTAGTCTGTAGACCAGGAGACAGGAATTAGGAATCAGCAGAACACCAGGCGAGCGATGAGGAAACCAAATGTCCAGACCAGGGGAGGCACTTCGCTACTGTTAGTGAGCAACCAGAATGGGATATAAGGCGTCCCACTGCTCACATCGCCAGATTGTTATCCGTCTTAAAGCTGTTATCCAGATGATGCCCTGGAAGCAGATGTTGGGGGGGATAGACCGAGTTCTGAGCACCCCCCTCGCAACAGTGCCCCAAAAGTCCTGGGTCAGCTAGATCCACAATGAGGCTGACAGAGCTGTGAGTAGCCCCAGCACCAAAGGCGGAACACCTCGTTTCGCTGTGCACAGGTAGGGTGGGGGGTCGAGGGAAGCCGGGGTTGCCAGGTATTTCATGGGGGGGGGGCCCTCAACCACTTGGGGGCGGGGGTCAGCATGAGCTGTTGTTGCACCCCATGGGCCCCCAACTCACTGCTGGGTGTTGATGAAGCGGCACCCCTGCTTCGTGTCACATTCACCGTCCACGGCCACAATGGGAACCCGAGCCAGGCTGGGGCCGTCGCCGTCCAGAAGATTAAGGCTCTGTGCAGTCCAGCACACCAGGCGGCCGAAGTTCGCCCTCTGCCGTACGGCTGCCGAGACTGGAGCCCGAAGTGGAAGCGAGCTCCCTGTGCGCCAATGCGTGCTCCGCCGACCACAGCCCCCAAGGGGCAACGTGGCGGGCGGCACAGGAGCCCAGCAGCAGGCGGACCCCAGAAGGCACTCTGGCCCCATGATCGGCCCAGGATGATGCAGCGGGTCTTTGTCTCCGGCGGGAATGGCGGCCGATGTGGTGGGAGGGGTCAGGCCGCCACAATAATGTTAAAAAACTATTTTTCGATCACCTCCAACTCCCTGTGCCTCAAATTCTCAGCAATATGTGTGGCAGGCTCTCCAACGTTTGCTTCCTTGCTCCACATGACCAGCAACACGGCCAAATCGTAGGATTGTGTTATTTCCCCGAGCCTCTGCCGGAGCACTCTCAAGCTGCGGCCATTTCGCGAGCCGCGCAACAGCCCTCTCCCCCGCTACTGCCTTCCTTTTCGACAAAGACCTCAAGATCGTCTACTAAAAACCAATTCTGTCAAAACTTCAGACCCACTCCTTGTGCAGGAGATTTTAGTGCTGCTAGAGAAAGGTGCAATAGAACATGTACTTGTAGCGGAGATGAACAAGGGTTGGTACTCCCCTTATTTTCTTATTCCCAAGAAGTGTTAGGGAGAATTCTCTGTTTAGGCTGAGTCCCCCAGCAGCTTTGCTGGATTTTTGGGGTTTATATTTTTCTCCTGCCAAAAGTGAGACTCTTTTACCCTCACTCTTGGGCATGATTTGAGTGTGTTTCTTTGAATCTAGATGTGTTTAATGGGCTATGGAGTCTTTTACTCCATAGGACTTCATGTGTTTTTGTGATGTGTGTTACACAGCACCCTCAGTGCAGTGACACAGGGGTGTCATAGTGACCCCCCAGTATAAACTCCATACCCTGGGACTGACTACTGTCTCCCAGGGCATGTAAAGTCACCATTGACTTTACTAGTCTTAAATTCTGAACAGAACCAGTACAAACCATCAAATTGTGGACGTACTGGCTGGGGCAATTCAATTGCCCCGGGGTCTGTTAGTCGAGGGGGCATGTCTCCGTCCCCCCTGATAGAGTTTTGGCTGGTGGCAGTGGATACTACTTTTTATATTCAACCGCAAATATTTTTCTATGGGATTTCCCATTGTTTTAGGCTACTACCTTTTATTTAATTATTTACGGTAGCCTCGAACATACAGCCGGTTTATTTAATTAATATTAATTCTCCGGTTGGTATTTTTTGCCGAAACTTGATTCTAAAATGGCGTTTGTTTTCTCTTCTGTGACTCCAACCCAAGTCGAGCCCTTTGTTCCACTTTTTGGCGGGCTTTTCCACAGAAGCCCTCCAAAGTGGTGCCACTCTGTCTGGGGTACTTAGGAGGGGTGGAGGGGAATTTAGGCACCCTGGACTGAGTTGCCTAGGCAACTCAAGTCGCCCTCCGTCCTGATTGGCACAAGTGGTGAGCCGGCCGGTTCACCACTTAGCATGTTTGAGTGACAGCTAGGCTGAGTGGGGGTTTTCTGCATAAAAGCAGGGCTTTGGGGACTGGAACTTCAGAAGTCGCCACAGGACCTAAGAATCCGACGAGGGAGAAGCTGAGCCAACCTGCCACGACACCACCACCGGTGGAGCCCTGCTGGACCGTCTCACCACTTTTCCCAACGACAGAGGAGATCTCCTGCTGGAGAGTCTTCTTCCTTTGACTGGTGGGGATAACCAGTTTCACCGTCTTTTCGCTTTCCCGACGTGCCTCGTGCCAAGCACCCCGGCAACCGGGACACCACGTTTTACCACGACCGCGAAACAAAGGTACCACCTTTAACTTGAAAACTCTGCGGCTGGTTTCTTCCCTGGTAGTGCAACGACCTTCATCTTTCCTCCAAGTCGAGATCTTCTCTTCCCCTGGAGTACGACGCGACTTGCACCCACTGCCAGGAACAACTTCCACCGCTGGAGGATCCTTCCCACTTAAGGTACCGTGTCCCGCCTGGCTTCCCTTGCTACCGACTGTACGGGGTAGATTTAGCCCCCGGCTTTCGAACCTGGGTTAGCCTGAGACACCCTGGCTAAACTTTCCTAAGTCTCTCTAAGCTCTTTTTGGAACTCTCTGCAAGACTTTCTAAGCCTAGTGTAACTGTGTGATCTTGGCCGCATTTGTGCTCTGCTCTCTCTAAGAGTGGGCCCAGCCTTTGGACATTGGCTCACCAGCGACTTTTGCTCTTCTGCCTTGCTAACAGTGTTCCTGAACCTTAGAGTGGTATATCTTTCCATATTCTGTCTTTTTCCCTCCCTTTCTCACAAACATATTGGAATGCCATCTAGTTAAGCGCTCACCTCTGTATGCAAATAAGTGGTGTTTTACTGTGACTTATCTGATAAGGAAAAAGGGGTGTATATATTACAATAGTAACTGTGTTTAGAATATTTTACAATAAGAGTGCTGGAGTGTTTCAAACAGTGTGTTTTTAAATAAATAATTATATACTTTGATACCAAAGCTCTGGTCAGTGTTTTCTTGTATTGGTGTGTCTGAGTGCCTATTGTGTATACTCTGCATAATGCCTAACTCTTCTTGAGGGCGGTCTGACTGCTCAGCCACAGCTACCAGGTAAATCTGGGTGGTGCGGACTGCTACCAAGTGGGTTTACTGCCAACACCTGTAGTCTTAAATCTTTTGCAGTGTTCCCTAAGGGAACTGCACAGGTTTCTGCCTAACAAGGAGGACGGAGGATTGAGAGCAATCTTGGATTTAAGAAATGTGAACAAATTCCTCAGGAAGAACAAGTTGGAGACCCTTGCTCAGATCCTTCAGGCTCTTCAACTTCAGGACTGGCAGGTTTCATTGGACCTTCAGGATGCTTACTTTCATGTGCCAATCCATCTCAAGCACAGAGTACCTATCAGTTTCAAGTCCTGCCATTTGTGCTGACCTCCGCCCGAGAGTTTTCTCCAAGCTGATGGCTGTGGTGGCAGCGAATCTCAGGAGAGGGAGGATTGACGTCTACCCTTAACTGGACTATTGGCTAATCCGGGCAAGTTCACCTAAACGAGCCCAGGAACATCTGACCATGACCTGCCACTATTTGCACAGGCTGGCTTCTCCCTCAATTACAAGAAGTCACAAATGATTCCACTCCAAAAGCTCCAATTGATTGGATACTTCCTCGGGCAAAGCCTCACCTCCCGTGGAGAGAGCTGACCACATTCTGCAGATGGTAACAAGGTTTCAAAATGCCCAACATCTGCCGGCCTTCGATTTTCTGAGGTTGCTTGGCTACATGGCATTCTGCATTTTCTGTTGCCAGATTGAGAATGAGATCCCTTCAATGGGCCCTCAGGACTCAATGGTCCCAATTTTCAGGGGATATGTCAGATCTTCTGCAAGTCCCAGCCGGAGTGGCTCAAGATCTTCTATGGTGGGCTTACAAGGAAAATATCCTCAAGGGAGAATCTTTTTGGCAACCATGGCCGGAGATAACAGTAGTGACGGACGCCTCACCCACGGGGTGGGGAGCTCATACCAACGATCTGACAATCAGTGGTCGTTGGTCTCTATCGGAGTCCAAACTACACATCAACCCTTTGGAGCTGAGGGCAATCAGACTAACGCTGACGGCCTTTCTGCCCTCTGTACGGGGAAAGAATGTCCTGATAATGACGGACAACACAGTGGCCATGTACTACCTCAACAAGAGGAGGCGGCGTAGGGTCACTACCACTGTGCAGAGGCAGTGCAGCTCTGGTTCTGGGCAATGCAAGAAGGAATCTCTCTGGCGGCAGTTCACCTAGCCGGAGAGCAGAACACGGCAGCGGATACTCTGAGCAGGCAGAGCACTAATTCTCACGAATGGGAACTAGCTCAGGAAGAGGCTTGGAGACTGCATTTTGGCAGTCTTATTCTCTTTGTGGTCTCTCAAATGTGCTGTGTGGATTAGACTGAACCAACATTATTCTAACTTTTCCCACTAAACCCCTGGCCATAACACCCTGTTCTCACTGGACCTTTGTTAGCCCGAGTTTATTATTTATATAGCGCTTGTCAGGCAAGATTGTGTGCAGTACCCTTTGGGAGACTACATGAACCTTGACGTCCTGGCAATAGGAACCCAACCTTTGGTGTAAGTCTGTACTACAGAGGTTGGTAGTGTGGCCGAGCAGCCAGGCTTATCTCAAGAGGGGTCAATGCCAGCAGTAGAGTCTTACACTCAAGGTTTCTTAGGTTTCTTGATTAAACAATGTTTAATTTATTTAACAGTCAGTTGAATAAGCCTTCTACAGAAGGAAGCAATATATAAGCAACACACAAATACACTCACTTCAAAATACACACTTAGTTTCTCTAAATCAGCAAGTACCCATTTGGGATGGCACAGATGTTTCCTACACCCTGAAGTGACTTAAATAGCTAGGACACTGTGGACATTAATATATCGCTGGTACATTTAGAGCAATACTTAGTTGGTTCTAAAGAAAAGGGGTTGGGAATAAAACAAAGGTTAAGCAAATATTCTGAAGCAGGTAAGTACCTTTGAACCCCCAATGCAAAGTAAATTAACCCTTTCCTGGAGGAGAGGTAAAGCACAAAGTCAGAGGTAAGAAGTCTCTTTCAGGGGACCATGCCAGCCAATATTAATTTGGCAAAAGTCTAGGTGAGCTGAAGCACTTCTCGCAGGTAAGTAAAAGTCTTGCACAATGTTTTAGACGTTTTTGTAGAAAAAATAGAATCACTGTATGGCCACAAGCTGGGAGGCTTGCGAGGGGCAAAGCTGCAAGCAACTCTGCAAAAGCAGCCAAGATAAGTCTCAACTGAGAACAAGCAAGGCTACACAACAAGAGGTAACTCCCCTTAGTTTTACACTACCTTTGGTTAGAAGAAATGGTTCCAGCTGGCTTGTGTTCTTGTGTAGGTCTGCAGATCCTGTTGTTCCTGGGCATCAGTCGTGGGGACAAGAGGGAGGATGTCTGGGGACATCAATGGGAAGGTCGGCGGCAGCAAAGGGCACACTTTAATTCAGCAGCAATTTGCGGTTTCAGCTCCTCGCGTCTATAGCCAACAGCACCACCGCAGTCTCGCAGATACCACTCTGGACTTTCCTCACATCTGGGGTCCAGCACTCTGTTGAGGTGGCTCAGGCCTGGTCAGTCTTGCTTCCTGGGAGTACGCAGGATCTTCCTGGAGCTCGGGGTCCAACTTAAAGACACTCACTCGATTCTGGCATTTCTCTCCCTGGCACTTCGGTTCTTGCAGCAGCAATGGAAGTACAGCCAGCTTCGAGAGGGTTTCCAGAGGAGCTCGTCTTGGGGTTGATTGGTTCCACCAACCCAAGTGGAGAAGTTGTCCTTTGCGGGTCTTCTCTAGTCGAGGCAAATTTGTTGTTTCAGCACAGCAGCAGGGCTTCACCGGGCAAACAAACGGTCCAGGAGTTGCAGCAGCCATCTCTTCCAAGTTCTTTATGCAGGTTTTCTCCCATTCATTCACAGCCTAGCTCTCAGCCACACAGCAGAGTGGCTGTCCTTTGAGAACAGCCCTCCAGCCAATCACACTTGGGTGCATTCCTGTAACCAAGGAGACTAAGCACAGGGAGTTTCGGGCACCTCCCTCACTCACTTCCTGCCCCTGCCAGACACGCTGGAGCCATAGGTGGGCTTCATTCATGAATCCCGCCAAAGACGAGACGAACAAAGGGGCCAAACCTGGGTTGGCACGCAGTGTAAATGTCAAGAAGGACCATTGCAACAGAAAATGGCGAAAAAAAACAAGACCGGGGCCATTTTGACAAAAGGGGCACCCATGGGTGCCTGATTGCAGCCCGCGGTAAAAACGCACAATGGTAGTAAAAAGTAGACCACTGCCACCAGCCATTAACTGTAGAAAGGGTAACATAAAAATGTTACATGAGAAACTAGACAAAGGGGTTTCTATGTAACCCCTCCAGCACCCTATTGTAAGATAGTGTGCTGGGTCTAGGAAGTTACAAAATGTAAATAGTCAATTTCACTTTACTGCTCCTGGAAACAGTGGTTTCGCCACGAGAAGGTATTTAAACCTTTGGGAAATCTAAGACTTCCCTGTGTCACTGCACTGACGGTGCTTTGTGTCTCAATGTAAAGATGATACCTATGTAGTTTGTCACAAGAAACCGGAGTCCAAATCACAGAAAAATACATGAGATGGGGAAAAAGGTCTCACTCGCTCCAGGTTAGAAATTAAAAGTCCTAAAGTCCAGCAAAATGAGCTGGGGGGGTCTCTAAGGTAGAAGGGAATTAGCACATTTCTGAGAATTCTCCCTAAAGCGTTTATACACGAAATCCTTCAAGGCGGGATGGGGACAAGGGAATGCTGTAATCTTTCTTAGGCTTGAAGATTCCGAATGATCTAAACAGAAAACTAGCATACTAGGCCTGACGATCTAGAACACAAAGAAAACCAACTCTATAGGAAGAGGATTTTGTGCAGGCATTTTGACCCCGCTACACGTACCATCTGCCCTCCAGTTCCTCAGTGGATTTTGGGAGTCTGCACCTCTGTTAAACCAGGCCTGATGCAGGCTACTTGATTGCCCCGCCCATCATCCGCTGCCCACTCACACTGCCGGTGTGGGTTATGTGACTGAGTCACATCTCCCCTCCTATATTTTCAGTCTCTAGATGAGGACACCCTATGGTGTCTGATCCTAGGACTGCTGCTCTCCTGTGGGACAATATCCCTTCCCTTTCTACATTCAAGGCGTATCTTCCATTGTAGCCTTAAAGTGCTCTCTCATTCCACCTCCCCAGGGCACAGCAAGCCTTCTGGCTTGTCTGCCTGTTTTCATCAGGCAGCTTGTTTTACCTTATTTTCCCAAGTTGTTCTCTATTACTTTTCCCTTTCATACTCGTGCCTGCTCCTATTCCAACACACTACTCTTACCCACTAAATATATACAAATCACAGTTAAGTATTGTCACAAAAACATTCTTATCAAACACTAGATGTAAAACTGTGGCTACCCTTAAGATTCTACACAGTGGCAAAATGCAATTAAAAGTGCAGCTGGATGTAAAATAGTGGCTACACTCAACCAGCAACTAGATTAGATATAGTGGCAAAATTAAATTAAGAGACGGAACTAGATGTAAAACATTGGCTACACTAAGAATTCAACTAGATTTAAAATGTGGCGCACGCACAGTGGCAACATTTAAATTGAAGGTGCAGCTAGATGTACAGTATTCGCTGCATACAAAATGCAACTAGGTTCGACAGAGGTGAAAATGAAAAATGTCCAGTTGGATTTAAAACCGTGGCAAAAAACACGAGGCGCAGCTAGTGTAAAACCGTGGCTACACACAAAATGGAACTAAATTCAGCACAGTGGTGAAATTAGAAAGCGCAGTTGGATTTAAAAACTGTGGTTACATTCAAGAAGAGACTAGATTCAACACAATGGCAAAATTACGTTAAAAGTACAGCTAGATGGAAAACAGTGCCTACACGCAAAATGCGGCTAGATTCAGTGCAATGGTAAGATTTACAAGTGAGGCTAAGAAGACAGTGGTAAAAACCGGATTCTAGTAAAAAGACCGTGTGGGGTCAGAAAAAAAGCACTGCCATGCACCCAAATCCCCACACCTGACCCGATAGTTGCAGCAGGCAGGTTTTGGCTTTGCAGGGCAAACGGGCGATGGAGGTGCCCTTTGCCTTCTGCGCTTAGCTGTATCTGGCTTTATCCCTGCCCTGCTTCATCATTTCAAATTCCTTCTTCTTAGAAAGGGCTTGCGCACTAGATAATAGAAAACTAAGACTTGCGACGGACTACAAGGACAGGTTCACACAGGTGCTCACCGGCACACACACAAACCCAGTTGGTTAAAACAGGAAGAATTCTCTGTTTAACACACACTTGGGAAGGTGTTTTTAGGTTTCACATACAAGCGGCACTACAAAAGAAAACCTTTTTTATGGTTTTCTTGTTTGTGGGCTAAACGAAAGTTAACAGAAGATAATGGAAAAAGTTACACAAGGACTTGGGCGCAAACACAGCTGAATGGGATTGGGGCTACAAAAGGGACAGTTAATTCTTTTCCCTTTTTGTGTCACCCCAAAAGTTTAAAAATGCAAAGTACTGGGAAAAGGACTTTGGACAGTCATCAAAGGGGGCCTAATCAACGCACAAACATACCAGACCAAATGCAACAAATAGAGAACAAAAATCACTCCGATATAATGCAGTGTCAAGAATGAGCACTCAAGGGGAGGGGGGGGGGGGCTGTTGCGCATGCCGCAAGATGGCCGCTGCCTGAAAGTGCTCCAGCAGAGGCTCTAATAAATGGACAAAATCCTGCGGCTCAGTGGCATGCTGCGGCGGGATTTCGCTTGCTGACGCTTTGGTGCCTGTGGGGCGTCTGGTATTGCTGCTTCCTGCTGCTATGAATCCGTGGAGCGCAAGTTGTGGCTGATCTAGAGCTGCTGCAGCGCGGCTGGTTTTGGCAGGATGCCTCTCCTCGG
The DNA here is from genome assembly GCF_040938575.1 of Ambystoma mexicanum. Taxonomy (NCBI): domain Eukaryota; kingdom Metazoa; phylum Chordata; class Amphibia; order Caudata; family Ambystomatidae; genus Ambystoma; species Ambystoma mexicanum. The sequence continues at coordinate 361,185,207 of NC_090925.1, forward strand.
ACCCCGGTGTTGCGGTGTGGTGTAGCCTGGAGGCGCTGGCCGCAGTGGCACGGTGGCCCCGCTAGTGCTCCTGGAGGCTGCTGGCTCCCAAGGTATTGACGCGGTGGACCCCGCCGGTGACCCCTGTGGCGTGCGGGTCTCGGCTCGGCGGTGGTTCCTGCCTGTGGACTGTGGCTGCTTGAGGGGGCGGTCTCCCTCTTCCTGCGGGCAGCGCAGGCTGGGCCTCCCTGTGCTGGTGACCCCTTGCTGTTGCAGGTGTGGCCGGGCCTTGCTGACACGGCATTGATTGGGTCTCTGGAGAGACCTTCCCTCGACGGCCCGCGGGACCAGTTGCACCCTCCTTCCCCACCCGGCCCCGCTGGCCTGACAGCTATTTCGCGGTGAGTCGGGCGGCGGGGAGAGGAGCTTTTGGTGGTTGTTCCAGCTGCGGGGCGGGGTGGCAGTAAAGACTAAGGACTGGCCTCTGGTTGTATAACCGTAACCCGTCTTGGCCCCGGCCCCCTCCCCGACCCCTTTTTTTTTTTTTTATAACCCCAGCACAGTAGTCTGGCCCTGTGTAGAGGCTCCCTGCGCTTCTGGTGCTGATTGACATTGGTGCGGAGGAGCTCTGGCCCCTGCTTGGAACTGTGGTCACATATACTATCCTCAAACGGGCTCTTTGCTGGGGCCATCTGTATTCTAGCCTGCAGTTTTGGGGCCCTGGAGGCGTGCCTGATCGGGGGCCACTGTTCTGCCTTTCTGTTCCTACTAGTTGGTGGTCCTCAACTGGGTACCCCTCCTCGGTCGCCTCCCCCTCGCACCCCCCACACCCCCCTCCCCAGCGACCCTCCTGTCCACTTTGCGCTACGTTTTACAACTCTGGGTCCCAATTACGCGAAATCGAGTTCATAGCCTACCCCCTGGAATCGGAAGAAGCAGGCGAAGATGGATCAATGTGCCAGGTCGGAGGCTTCACAGCAGGAACCTGAGCCAGGCACGTCCCAATTTGATTTTGTGGCTCTCAACCAGACCCTGCTAGTGCTGAAAAGTAGCGCAGACAATTTGGGTGCAAAAATTGACGCTCTCACAAGTAGATGTGTCCGCAGTACAAATCGAAAAACTATGTGGCAGAATGTCAGAGGCGGAGCACCGGATCGGAGAGGGAGAGGACAAGATTGCAGTGCTCAAGCGCGAGGTGGCATCCCTACAGCAGACGGTGGCAAAAGTGGTTGCTAAGAACGATGACTTGGAGGGTCGGTCCAGAAGAAACAATATAAGGATCACAGGTGTTGCGGAATCCACCCCCATTGACAATATGGAAATATTCGAGGAGAAGCTACTTAGGGAGATCCTTGACGACCCTCCTGTCACAAACATGTTTATGGTGGAGTGGGCTCATCGTTCCCTGGTGACGAGGCCCCCTGCGGGGGCACCGGAAAGAGCCATCATTGCCCGTATATTTAACTATCGGGACCGAGATACCATACTTCGCATTACCAGGGGGAAAAAAAATCTCTTCGGTGGGGCTCTGCTACAATTAGACTTTTTCTGGACTTTAGTCAGCAGGTACAGGACCTGAGGTAGCCCTTTCAGGCGGTGAAAAACACTTTGCGGAAGAAAAACATATGCTACTCCACGATGTACCCTGCCAAACTTAGCGTCATCTACCAAGGGAAAACACTATTCTTTACAACTTCGGAGTCAGCGGAGCGATTTGCCTCTGATCTTCCAAGTGTGGGGGCCTCCCCCGGACAGTCCTCCTAGTTTCTATAGTTGTTACTGGTTGGTGCTATGGGTTCTCCAGTTCCTGGTTTCAAGGGGTTTGGAGGGTGGGTTCGCTCTTCCACGTCTAGTATGCTCTTTGTAGGTCATGTTTCCGAACTGTGCTCCAGCAATCCGTCACTGGAGACCCTGCAGGGGTATCTGGTTTCTTTATTCCGTCCCAAGATACACTTAGCTTGACTACTTCACAGGGGCCTCTGAGGGTGTTCTTCTCACTTGGAATATTCGGGGCTTCACCAATGCAAAAAAAAACGCCTTATCTCCAACTATGTGCGAAATAACCATGTCAATGTTCTATGCTTGCAGGAGACCATTTAGGGAAGGAACACAGGCTTCCGGCTCTGGCGGGGTAGGGGGTTCATAGGTACGGCTCCTCCTACTCCACATATTCCTGGGGGGGGTTGCAATTCATATAACCGATCACTGGAGTTTAGGTTGCACAGACAGGTGGTGGATGGCGAAGGCCGGTTTATATTGGTGGCTGAGATTGCGGCCTGGTCCGTTTTATTAATAAACACATATGGTCCAAATTATGACTCTCCCGAGTTCTTCCAGACATGCTTGGAGCACCTCCGAACTTTTCCAGGGTATGAGGTGGTTTGGGTGGGGGACTTTAATTTAGCTCTCTACTACACTGGACCGGTCTGCAGCGGTCTCTAGGCCACTTACACGAGCTGCTCAAAAATGGCACTCCATCGCAGCAGACTACTCATTGGTTGATATTCGGCATTGGCATCACCCAGACACACAGGAATTCACTTACCATTCCAGTGTACATGGGAGCTCCTCTAGAATAGATTGTATCCACCTGTCCCTAGACCTGTCACGGGCGGTCGAGGGTGCGGCGATTCTCCCTCGCACCTTGTCGGACCACTCCCCAGTGCTGGTGAAGTTCAAAGGCCCGTCATCCCCTCCTAGGCAACTCCGATGGAGGTTCCGGGCTCACGCCCTGGAGGATGGCGCTTTTCGTGACGATTTGCGCCTGTCCAATTGCAGAATTTTTTCAGCATAATGTGGGATCGGTAGCCAGCCCCGGTGTTATATGGGAGACCTTTTAAGGTCTATTTACGGGGATTGTGCATGTCGCAAGAGGGCGGAGGGGGGTCCTGAGGAGCATTTGTGGATCAATCGGCCGCATGGAAGAATACATCAAAAACTCCTTCAAGTTAAATAGTTTCCCCTCGCTTCAGGCTGAATTGCCGGCAAAAAGGCGAGAAATCCGCTCAATGGACGGTGAGGAGAGGTTCTTGGGGGATGCGGTGCTAGCAGCGAGATATGAGGAGGGAGACTGCCCAAGTAGAGCCCTCGCCTGCACTATAAGGCAGGAGAACCGCCTGGAACCTATACTAAAAGTAGAATCTTCTGAGGGTGAGTCTATTAAGGACGTGGTTGGGATAAAAAATGGGGTATTTTGTCCGTTTTACGAACCGCTGTACACTGCCCATATTTCGGTTGGACACAACATCATTACCCAGTATGTGGATAGGGTCACCTTGGGCTGGCTCGACTCGGAGGTTGGGGCGCTTCTCAACGATCCCCTCCCACAGCGGAAAAAATCCACAGCGTGATAGTCGCTCCCGGTCGGTAAAGCCCCCGGAACAGACGGGATTACAGCTGAGCTATACAAAGCTTTCCCGGACTTGCTTATCCCCCATTTGTCATATGTTTGAAGCGGCGGCCTCCACCGGGATTCTCCCCGAGTCCACGCGTACTGCCTTGATAAAAGTCCTGCTTAAACCTAACAAAGACTCTAGGCAATGCTCATCCTATCGTCCCTTGTCTTTGATAAACACAGACAATAACATTTTGGCAAAACTGCTTGCGGACCGGCTTCTCCCCCACATGCCCGCCCTTGTCCTCCCAGATCAGGCGGGATTTTATCCCTGGCCGATCAACGCAGAACAATAGGCACAGATTATTCACCTTAATGCATAATGTGAACCCGGACATCCCTATTGCGGTGGTGACCTTGGACGCGGAAAAGTAATTCGACTCTGTTGAATGGCCTTTTCTGTTCGAAGTCCTTCGAACAGGCGCAGGTACCACGTTTCTCCAATGGGTGAAGCTCCTCTACTCAGCCCCGCGCGCCCTGGTATATACAAATGGCATTCACTCCGCGCCTATCTATCCCACCCGAGGCACTAGGCAGGGGTGCCCCTTTTCCCCCCTGTTTGCCTTGGCCATCGAGCCATTGGCTTGCGCCCTGTGGGAGTTTCACTCTCACCGTGGTGTGACTATTCGGTCATGTGTATCCATTGTCTTCCTCTACGCGGATTACATGTTACACATAAAACACCCTCGGACTAATTTCAGCCTGTTATGGAGGAAATATCCGCTTTTGGTGCCATCTCCGGTCTACAAATTAATTGGTCCAAATCCGAAGTTCTTCCACTCACAGATGGGGTCCTACCACAAGATGTTGGGGGGCTTTTGCCTGGTGCCCACAGGGAATTCGATATCTGGGGATCAGAGTGTCCACTTCCCCTGTTGATCTCTTGGCAGAGAATTACACCGCTGCCCTGCACCATTTGGAGCATAGGGTGGATACCTGGATACGACTCCCTCTATCCCAAGCGGCTTGCATCTCACTATCTAAAATGGTCATCCTTCCGAAACTACTTTATATTTTTAATAACATCCCAATATGGCCCCCTACATAATTTGGAAGCGTGTACGGGCACTATTGTCAAAACTAATTTGGGCGGGGAAACCTCCCCGTATATTCCTACATACATTGTGCTGGTCATATGCGCAGGGAGGGCTGGAGGTCCCCAATCCTTTCCTTTTTCTTATAGCCCAGATCTAGTACTCAATTTGGTGGTGGTCCCCCACGAAGAACTGTCCCCATTCTCAACTTGAGAGGGCAATCGCTCAGACTGACGACCTGAGGGGCCTCCTCTGGGCCACCCGGGAACACCATGTGAGGCCGGAGGTTCAACCCTTGGAGGTCACATTGAAGGCTTGGGATCAGTTGGCGAAATGGGCGGGGTTGGGACCATGGTACTCTCCCATGTTGGCCATATTCAGGGTCCGGGGGATTCCCCTCTCTTTTGAGAACACTTTCATTCAGCCTTTTCAGGCCCTGCAGTTCTACAAGTTGGGGGATGTTATGCCACATGGCAAATTTATAACCTTGGAGGAACTTAAGTCTAGGGGCAACTGGTCTCCGATTACTATGTTATTGTACTTCTGCCTTCGGGAAGTGTTGAGATCGAGATGGCACCAATTTCCTATGGCCCCTGCGATTTCTCCAATTTTGGAATAAGTTTAAAATCCGACGTCCACTAGCAGAGTGGTTTCTCACTTGTACGGTTTGACTTGATCGCTGGTCTCTCTCCCAACATCCCAATATAAGGCTAAATGGGAGGGCAATCTAGCATGTTCTCTATCAGAGGCACAGCGGGGCTTTGTATTTACCCAGTCTAAATCTATCTCCACCAATAACAGGCATCGCTTAATCCATTATAAGTTTCTGTACCCGGTGTATTATTCCCCCCTATCGCTGCATAAACTATTCCCACACAGGTTCCCGAGCTGCAGGAGATGTCATCAGACCCCGGCTGACTTTTTCCATGTGGTTTGGCTTTGCCCTCATATTCAAATTTTCTGGAGGGCCGTGGCGGGGGTCATGGAGCAATTGGTAGATGTTTCGATACCTTTCACTCCTGCAACTTGGTTGTTGGCGTTGGTGGACATGCAGTCTGGCGGTGACAAACGTTTGCTTGGTATGGCCTCGGTGGCCGCAAGATCTTTGGTGGCTCGCTCGTGGGGGTCTGCCACAGCCCCTACCTTACAACAGTGGGTGAATTACATGTCGATGTGTGAACGGAGAGAGACTCAGTATAATCAGATGCACCCTCTCAATAGTAGGCCCAGAGACTACTGGATGGCTTTTAGGAGCTATGTATCGAACAAACAGAACTGTGTAACTCCTTCTTTGCTCCGGGGAGCTCTGGAGAATGCCCCAACATTGCTTTAAAGTGCTTTAAAGGGACTTGACCTCCGAGGCAGAGCATTTATTGTTTTTTTTTTTTTTTTTTTTTTTTTTTTAAATTTATGTGGTGTTGCCCGGGGTTACTGTACATTGTACAATGTAATTTTTTTTTTTCTTGTTGGACTTACTACTATTAAATACACCAATACTGATACTTCATGATGATATGTACGCATGACTCGGAAGGGATTGGGGTGGGGGCTGTTTGGCCCCTTGAGGGGACTGTGTTGCATTACTTGGTTTTCTATGTTGTACAATTCAATAAAAACAGTTTAAAAAAAAAAAAAAAAGAATGAGCACTCAACTAAATCTACCAAAACGCCCATTTAAAAAAAAAAAAAAAAACACTTTGTGGCTTTTGTCCACTTAACCTTCTGTTCCAACAGCTTAACGAAACCAACAAAGAGGGTGAAAATAACTCCTCTAAAAACACAAGTTGTAGGCTTGCACTGTAAACGGAACTGAATCATGAGATTTTAAAACTACTGACACTGTTCTGGGAAACCCTTCTGACTGTAGTTTTTCATCCTACTAATCCATTAGATAAAGAAAAAAGTCAACTGCAAATCAGGATCGGTCCCACCCTGAAAGGGGGGCAGTCCAGCCTGAACTATTAGGCCACATCCCTTCTGCTCAAGACCATATGCAACCCAAGACATGTTTCAGGTGCATTGGCCATCATCAGTGAGGTGTATCTTAAGTCTTCAGGCCCAGCATGCTAGTGACCCAGACATGGGCATACCTGTCCCACTCTTCGTGACTTTATATAGAATTAGAGGATGGTGGCTGGGATGTTCAGAATTAATCATACCCCCGGACCTGCCTCTTGACACCCCTCTATTGTTACCATGGTGCAGGCACTTTGGGAGATCTTGCCTTTATACGAGTGAAAAGTGTTAACAAATTATTTCACTAACCAGACCCAGAAAGTGAAGGAAGAAATGGGGTCACAGACTTCTCTCCAAATACCAAAAATCTCAAGGAGCCACAGACTCTACAAGACCACTAGCCTAGAAATAGAATTTCAGACCACTCCAACAAACACTAGGTTGGCCAGGAAGCTGCTCACTACTTCAAAGCCACTAGGCCAGTCATAATGTCAGTTGTCTACTACAGTGCCAGGCTTGTGATCAAATTGCGTACTTCTAACAAAATGGCAGGCCAGTTATGAACGTGTAATATGCCTGTCATGGAGTAAGTCTTCTACTACAGTGCCAGGCTACTGATGGAATCACACATTTCTACCAAAATACCAGGATAGTCGGAGTCAGAAACGTCTCTTAAAAATAGGCAGTCACAGTCCTCTATTAAAATACCAGGCCGTTCATGCGCTCACAGATGTCCCTCACAACCAGGCCAGTGGTAATGTCATAGACTTTAAAATAGCTAGCCAGATGTGAGGTTATAAATGGTTTTAAAAGATCATGTAAGTCATGACGTTCGATACCTCACTAACTGCCAATGTCCCAAAACTTCCATAAAATACCAGATCATTTATGATGTTGAATGCGCCTTTAAAATGACCAGACAAGTTGTACAGTTAGACTGCTCTTAAAATACCAAACTACTTATGAAATCACAGATCTCTGTTAAAATACTGGGCAGGTCATGGAACCAGATTTCTCTTTCGCAATGTCACTGATCTTGAAATACCAAGCCTGTCACGTGTCGCTGCTTTCCAGTCCGAAATGTAGCCATTTGTAATATCATAGCCGAACTATGAAACACCAGGCCAGTTATGAAGTCACATGTGTAAAGCAGCAAAGTCTTGCAGTCGCCTGCCTCTCTTTAAATGGGCGTTTGTGTGTAGGCGATCCTGTTCCCCCCGTGACTGCGGAAGAGCAGGTAATGCAAATGGAGTATCATCCACTGTGTTCATTTTCTAAAAAGATTAAGAGATGTTAATCCATTTTCATTACTTTCTTTCATTCCTGGCTTGTCATGTGTTGTGTTTTGCGGGGAGGGCCTGGGGGTATTGATATTTTATTTCTATCAGGTTCATACACAAGTGTTATAGAGCGCGGCAAGGGAGGGGAACAGGGGAGAACAAAACGCCGATCTTACTAGGCCCAGTGACATTGAAAACGCGCAAGTGCATCAGAGAGGTGAAAAGTGGATGGAAGGGGGGGAGAAGTGGAAAGTGCGAAGCAGAGGAGAAATGGATAAATAATAAAGGCAACAAACAGTGGTAATGCAGCCAGCAATTTGCAAGTGCTAGGTTTAAGGCAGCAGACAGGGTAGGTCTGATAAGTGCAGGAAGAAAAAGGGGCTGTATGGGTACAGATACAGACCCCAGTGCAAGGGGTGGCCCGGAGGCAGTGCCGGAGGGTGGCAGGGTGAGCAGGTACCAGGGCCCGGAGGACAGAGGGTCGCCAGGTGTACCGTGCCGAGAGAAAATAGATCAGCAGGGGATAGGGGGAGCGAAGGCAGGTGCTTTCAGAACTAGAGATGGTTCTCAAGTTTTAGAGTGGCAGAGAGGCTGTTCCAGAGGGAGGCCCCAGCCGAAGACCGAGATCTACCCCCAGCTCGTTTCTTTGAAAAACGACTGACCCTGAGGGAGTTGGAGGTAGAGGAGCGAAGAGCTTGAGAGGGAAGGTATTTTGGACCAAGGCCCCAGAAAGCCGTGTGGACAATGCAGAGGGTTTTGAATTTAATCCTTGCATCCACTGGGAGCCAATGGAGAGATTTCAGAGCTGGAGAGCTACGATTCCAGGGCTTGAGGCTGAGGACAAGTCTCGCAGTCCTGTTCTGGATTAGTTGCAGAGGGCGGAGACTAGAGGCAGGTAGATTTAGAAAGCGGCTGTTACAATAGTCCAACCTAGAGAGAACCAGAGCTTGGAATACCATGAGCTTCTGGGGCAAGGAGAGGAAAGGCAGAGTACCTTTTGAGGAGACTTTTTAGAGACCTCAGAGATGTGGGTAGGGGGAGGGCCAAGGGAAGCCAGCCAGAGAGTGAGGGGAAAGGATGGTGAAGGTGTGCCAATGAGGAGGATCTCTGTCTTGCTTTCATTCAAACAAAGATCATTCGCAGCACACCAATCTTGAATGGAAGTTAGGCAATCGGAGATGAGAGAGGAGGTGGCCGAGGGGAGCCTGAAAATGAGTTGTGTTGTCAGCGTAGCAATGGAAATTTGAGCAGAAAATGGCAATGCCGTGGGCGAGAGTTGCCAGGTATTGGTTGAAAAGCCAGGGCGAGAGTTTAGACCCCCCCCCCCCCCCCCCCCCCGGGGAACACCACAGGTAGAGAGGAAGATAGATGATAGGATGGGCCCAAGTTGGACCTGGGAGGGTCGATCACAGAGGAAAGAGGTCAGCCAGGCCAGAACCTGATCAGTGATACCCAGGTTTTCACGGAGACGGTTGAGCAGGATGGTATGGTTAACCGTGTTGAAGGCAGAAGAGAGATCGAGGAGGATGAGGATGTCATGGTTTTTTTAATGAAGTTGGAGGCAAGGGCATTGCAAAGAGCCTGGGAGGCAATAGGAGGGGTAGAGACTGCAGCAGTGTTGGCCAGCTCCTTGCAGATTTTAAAAAACTCTTTTTATTGGTTGCAACACAGGAATACATAGCACCTCATCGTCTACAGCATACATTTTCAGAGCAAATTATTGGCATCATGGTTATAACATTTGCACAGAATTACATAGATTCGTCATCAGAGGACAGGTTGCATGGGTAAGTTCTGAAAGGGCACCATATATCTTTAGGTCTGCAGGCTGTGGGTCGGGTCATTACATACTGTTCTTCTTATTCATTTACATATGTCAGTTCACAAAGAAATTGGTTCATATTGAGTGGGCACGCATTTTTCCACTTCAGCAGCACTTCAGCACTTTTAGCAATTGCACACGCAACATTAAACAGTCTTCTAGTTTTCTCGGAGCATTTGCCTATGTCGTCAAATAAGTATTTTTGGGGTTTCAGATCTGGGGGTATCTGTGTGATTTCCTCCAGCATTTCAGCAACTTCTTTCCAGAAGTTCATCACCACCCGACACTCCCAGTACATATGAAAGTCTCCTGCCTGTGGCATATTACATTTGGGGCATGCATCAGACGCAGTAGGGGTAAATTTCGCTATTTTGATTGGGGTGTAATGTAGCCTGTTAAGTATCTTGAATTGGATTAACCTCAGGCCAGCATTCAGAGAGACCCTCTTAGTCCAGGAACAGTATCTATGCCATTTCTCGTCTTCAATGGGTATCTGTAGGTCTCTTTCCCATTTTTTTTACCTGTTTTATCGTGGGGGTATGGGCTTGAACCTCTGTGTATAGCCTAGATATTCCCAGGCCACCCGCAGCGGTCACCATTTGTACACATGGGTGTGGCTGGGGTTCGTCCGGGAATAGTGGCCACTTTTTTTGAAATGCCGACCGCATGCGGTAATATTGAAGTATCCTGAGTGGCCCACCCCCAAATGCTCCTGTTATTTCCCCCAGGGTCGCAAATTTGCCATTTATGAACATATCACCATTTTTCATTTCCATATTGGGGTCCCAGGATTCTTGTATTGTGCTGTCATGTGTGGAGAGGTATCTCTCGATTATATTGTGTTTCTATCTGTAATCTTCTATATATGGCTTCCCATGCTTTAAAGGATAGTTCCGGGACTTTTTTTTTATTGTCCCTACGGTTCGGCCATGTGTTTTTAAGCATAACTCGGTAGATCGTAGAAAACTTTCCTATGGACCTTACCCGACTTTTCGTCCATTAACGCACTCGAAATCAGCCGCCATTTTCTGATAATCCTATCATTTCCCCCCATCGCCCTGGCTCACCTGCTTTTGCGGCACTAAATCAAATCCCCCGCCCCTGAAACAGACTTTATCAAAACATTCATATTCCCCGCCTCTATCCGTGACGTGACTGAGCTGCATAGGCAAACGCGCCCAGGCGTCTTCTACGCGACTCCACACAAAACCCGGAAATCAACACAGATGAGCTCACACAACACAGCGCGCCACAATTGGGAATATGAAACTGTACTTTTAAATTAAACCGCAAGATTGTAAATTTGGTAAAGTACATTTATTTGACATCAAATGTTTTGAGAATATTCAGCGATTTTCATTTTTATTTGCTCACGTTCCAAAAAGTTCGTTTTGAGGCACGCGATGTTCCTTTGCTGTACACAGGGTTTTAGATCATCTCACAATACAGCGCCACAATTCGGAATATGAAACTGTGGTTTAAAAGCAAACGGCAAGATTGTACATTTGGCAAAGTACATTTATTTGACATCAAATGTTTTGAGAATATTCAGCGATTTGCATTTTTCTTTGCTCTCGATCCAAAATAGTTCGTCTTGAGGCAAGCGATGTTCGTGTGCAGTACACAGGGTGTTGGTTTACGATAAAATAAGCTCTTCGGTCGCACTGATAATCGCATGGCTGTTCCAACAACGAGGCACTAGGCCACCACAACGGTCTGTATGTTGCATCTAGCCGTTAGTACCGCGTAAGGGCATACTTGTACTTGGCGATCGTCCCATAAAATGGTCAGGGTGGTAACGTTGTTCACGCGGAGAAGCAACTGGCGGTTATAAAAGCCATCCGCCGGTGTCTGGTACTCGTGACACATACAATAATGAAGGATGTACCTGTTTTAAAAACATAAAAAATGAAATTAGTCTCACCATCAGATCTTTATTAAAATTATTCATTTTATATATTAGGTCGGGAAATTATTTCATAGCTAGGACAGTGCAACTGGGTATTATACGTCAAGGGGGGGCTGTAGGATACTGAGACAGTCCCCCAGTGCAGGGGTTGACAGGGAGGCAGTGCAGGTGGAGAGTGGAAGGGCCCAGGACTGAGGTCGCAGACAGTGGACCAGTTGTAGCAGGGGAGAGGGAGAGAGAAAGCAGAAGCAAAGAGGAAGGTTTTGAGGTGCTTCCGTAAAAGGAGATGGTTCTCCTCAAGATAGTGCGCGGTACAAAACAATATGCCACATAGAACGAACAAGTACAACTTAACCCGTCTTTAAAGCTACTGTATAGTAATTAAATTGCGGTATAAACTCATCTAAAGAGTTACTTACATTATATTTGCATTTTCCATTGTGTCTGTGCGTAGGGCAGCCCCGAAATGCCAATCCTTCTATGCCGACGTTATTTCTTCTAATGAACGAACATTAAATGGCTTTCGTTTCTGAAATTATATTCATTATCGTTTCTTACGTTATTGCCCCACACCCCCAAAAAGAAGTCTTTCGGGATGTCCCGGCCTGTCAAGGTCAAATAACAATAGACCCTTATACTGAGTCGTGGGCCATTCCGGCACCCGAGCAAAAAATCAAAGCAGCTGACCTTCACTTTGAACAAGCACACATTCCTAGTTAGCTACATTCAGTGTAAAGCCATCTCACAGGACTTGAAATTTACACTCCATCTTTGCATTTTGTCTGCGTGCATTTGCAGCCCCAGAGAACCATAAATACGGAGACATTCTATATTTTTTGAAAAATTATTTATATTACTGTTTGGTTTAATTTAATGCGCAAATGAACAAGGTTGGATAGACACATTGCATGTACATTGAGCAATCACTTTTATTTACACAATACATAGTTACACATATTCAATGGGCCTGCAACATGAGGAGACTCCAGAGCAAAGTCACAGGTGACACCCGGGTGGTTCGCACAACTGCACGGTGAAGGGAGGGGCAACGGTGGAGAGACACATTGCATGTACACTGAGCAATCACTTTTATTTACACATTACATAGATACACATATTCAATGGGCCTGCGACATGAGGAGACTCGAGAGAACAGACAATCAAATTACAATCATTTAAACCGTGATGTGTATTTCTCAATGAGCTCTTCTTTAGGTGGACATGGAACAGAGGCAATGTTGGGTGGCAATGCAGTTGTCCCCTGCACAGGTTTGTTCACAACTCCATGTATGTGCCTATCTAGGACATCAACAATAAGTCTCTCAATAAAGTCATATTGCATATCCTCAAACACTGGTTTGATAACCCATTGTTTACTTCTTTTAGTGAAGGCCTTATTGTAGCGAAGCGTCCCTAAAGTTCCGGTCGTCCTACTTTGTTGACGGCCAACATTATGGTTATGTGCCAAGACCGCTAGAAGAGTCCGATTTATCATGCCCTCCATGCCAAAATGCAATCGTTTTGGCCTGTACTTTAGGCACATATTGTGGAACACCTCCAAATCTCCTGTGTGGCAGAATTCCGTGAGTCCCCTCAAATCTCTTGTTATAGTTTTATCAAATACAATCTTTTCAATGGCTTTGTGAGTGGGTGATGAAGGAATCAACCACTTCTTCTTCCGTGCCTCCTCTGTGGACAAATGGTCATGTTCACAATTGTGGAAATGTTGGTTTGTGTTCCAGCGGTGAACGTTGCTACAGTGTAGCATTACTGACCGCCATTTTTCCAGTAGAATTTCCAACGACCCTCCACATGTTTTTGAGCTCCACCAAAGATGGTTGCTGATTGACTTGGACCACTGTGAAATACCTTGCATATCTTTTTTTTTTTACCTGCAGCCGACATTTTTTTATTGATTGTTTTTGCAAGATGCCAAACGTCAAATTGGTGATTTATATTTTTGTACTCTTCTCTCATTGTCTTGGCAATTGAAACGTGTCTGTCCGTGGCTATCAGGTCGATCACCATTCCCCGCGATTGTAGTTCTTAGTGATGCTACAAAGCCAACTTTCTCCATGGCCACCGAGGATGTACTTTGTGACACCTGCACGACCACCGAACTCACAATTTTCTTACTTTCCATGTCCTGAAAGTGGTAGGTGCAGTACTTGGCTGAAAATCCTGGGCTGTCGCACTGTCCATCACCGGCTAGCCTGAACCGTTTGCCTGCGAATGTACTATCAATAGACATTTTTTCCATTCTCCAAGCTTCGCTAATGGCTGGAAATAGATAATCGGTTTGGTATTTGTAGAACTGAGTTTTCGCAATGAAATCGATTCCCACAAACTGAAAGAAAGACTATAACTTTTTAAAACTTGAACCACTAAAAAGTGCAGCCGCTCCACAAAGTAGATTGCCTGCTGGCAGTTGCCCCAGCATGGGTTGTGCAGACCATGAGAAAGGATGATATTTTGTACAGGTGGCATGTATTTTAAGGTTAGTGCCTCGAATTGCACGAGTCACATTAATCAATGGCTCCCCACATACTTCCCCACGAACCGAATGCCCACATTTCATCTGAATAATAATATCAATCAAACAACTATCGAATACAATGAATTTGGCCTCTTTCCTTATACTGTCACTCTGCATCCCAGCTGGTTCGGCCTGTAACGTTGAGGACATGTCACTCACATGAAAGGTAGAATCTCTATCGTCTTCCGCTATGTTCAGTGATATTGATGGTGTTTCATTGTCGTCCACTTCATTCTCTTCCATTGCAACATCTGTTCCTTCTCCGGCGATGGGTGAATAAAACAATTTCTTCAACTTTCTCGCGGTCTTAGTTTTTGCGGGTGTGGATTCTGTGAATTGATCTCCGACTGCATCCGAACTACCAGGAGGACATTCACTATCAATGGTTGGATGTGGTATAGCTCCGTTGTCAATAGCTTCATATTCTTACCATTGGCACGATGCATCTCCAGTCTCAAGTCCCTGCCAAAAGGTTTGACAAGCAACATCTCTCGTTCGCTTTACTGTCTGTGTAGATCTAGTTTGTACACCCACTCGCAACTAGAGGACAGATTGGAAAAGGGATGTTCAGTTTAAACACAACTTACAGTATTGAACTATTAACAGTGAAAAACAACATAATATAGTGACCAGGACACTAACCTGCTTTTGCTTTCTATTCTTTGAAACTTTCTTGCCTCGAACTTCAACATCAGGACGCTGTTGCTCCGACTCGTGTGTGCATGTCTCCACTTCCTCTTGCGCTGCAACGACTATATTTTCATGATAAGCACATGCATCACGCACTGACGCTCCATCGACTCCCTGAAACATAGAACTTTCATTAGTGTGTATAATAATATCGAAAACACAAAATGTACTTGGGGACCAATACCCACGTGCATCTCAATAGCAAAACACGAATGAACGCTTTGTGTAGAACATTCAAACGACAATTATTCACGCATTGTTGATCTAGTTAGATGGAACTGTCAAGATCCATACCTCGGGCTCCTCATAGACTTCCATTGATGATATTATTGAAGATGATGCTTCAGTAACTCCCTGAAACACAGTAATTGCATTAGTATGGTTTTCTATTTTGTTAAAAAGAACATAAACTTTGTGCAGGCGTCAACGGCTCATCTAAATAGACCTGCACAAATGATCAGTTGTCTAAAATAAATAATGGATATGTAAATATGATTCGATTTGCTCGATCGTTGGAAGTGTCGCCACCCAGAGATCTACATCAACTACTAGGGGTAATGTTCTTGTAGAAGAAGCTCCGTCATCTCCCTGAAACATAGTACTTGCGTTAATAAAGAAGGAAGTATAGCGGGTGTAATCACGTCATATGATTTCGCTTGATCGAACTGTCAGTATCCATACCTTGAAATGCATAAGAACATCAAGGGACGATGTAACTGCGGTGCACACTTCTGCAAGCTGTTGCGCCGACCCGTAACTGCATGCTCCCCTTTCTTCTTGGACTAATGCTCCATCGACTCCCTGAAACATAGGACTTTCATTAGTAATGAACACAATATTGAAAAAAGAAGACACATAGGAGGGCGACGACAGAAGGACATATCAATGGCTAAAAACGAAAGAAACATTGTGTGTAACAATCACGCTACAAGAATGCAAGATCTGATGATCTCCATTGATGGAACTGTCCGGAAACGTACCTCGAGCATCTGAGTGACATCAACGGTTGTCGTCAATACGTTGGACTCCTCAGCATCTCCCTGAAAGACAGTACTTGCATTATTTTGGATAACAATAATTATAACTGAAAACAAAGACTAGAGGACGAGTACAAGGGTGTACCATTAGGTAAAATAATTACACGATAAATTAAAACTATTGATTTACATGCCTAAAACAAGTCAGTGGCAGAATAGCTAAGTAAGATTACCCGATAGGCGCTTGAAGTGGCTGATGACTGCAATAACGACACGGATGGAGAATCTTCCGCCTTCATATTGAGTGGATACATAAATGGGGAAATTATTGTTAGCTAATGCTACACACTACCGCAAGGCCGAGAGATAAATACGTAAACTTGACTCAACAGTGGAGGGATGTGGACGAATAGAGTGGGAATAGCGGTTGAGAGCAATTTTCGCCTCGCTCGCGGTGTGTTCTTCTTTATTAGCAATGATGTGGAGTACATGTCTGAGCTAAAGTGCCTGCCGCAGATGCGGTATCGATCACCCCTCTTGTCCGCAAAGACTTCAAGGACTCTACTTTCAAGCTCAGACGGTGGATATCCGCAATATCGGACCCATTCTCTTATCTGATCTATTGTCTTAGGGAAAACATGCATTATAGTACCTTCAGATTTATTATGGGTCTTCGAAGGGCAACCGCCAATGGAACAGGCAGGCATTGTGTAAAGTTCTGAAAAGTAAAGATCAACAATTCTCTATGAATACCAATGTAAACTCAGAACATGTGACTAGTTCCTTGCATGTACTGTCTTGAACGAAAAGAAATTGGACGCAAAATGATTATGGTACATGGCCTTACCTTGACGAACAAACAGATGCAGGGATCAGAGTAGTTTCTTGTCGTAGAACAGGGAGCAGTTCACAGGTTGCAAACTGACGAGTTTCCTCGAAGTGGTCACGGAAGTTCACAGAGACGAAGAGCAGATAACCAGCACCTTCACGGGTTGACTAGCAAAGCGCAAAGAAGTTCTCATTAGAAATATGAAGTGGGTTATAAAGAATTCGAAACGGGGGTGTGTTTGTGAATGAATGACGTGCATATGTTGTGGCATTATGCGGTTTGCAGGGGGCCGTCCAGCGTGAAGGGGGATGCTTGGCAGGAGACACAGGGTCTGGAGGTAGACATGGGAACAACAACCCATGCTCTATAGACCACTTTGAAGTGTACGTGGTCTTTGGCACCTCTTGGCCTTTATCGCTCCCTGACAGCTCCACTTGGCAGCACAAGTACCCCGGTGCGAACTGCCTTTGATAGGGCGGGGGGTGGATTGGGGCGGTGGTCGTGCAGACAAGACACAGGAAGACTCGTGAATGGAGACACACTTATGTGGATTGCAGGGGGCCGTCCAGCGTGAGGGGGGATGCTTGGCAGGAGACACGGGGTCTGGAGGTAGACATGGGAACAACAACCCATGCTCTATAGACCACTTTGAAGTGTACATGGTCTTTGGCACCTCTTGGCCTTTATCGCTCCCTGACAGCTCCACTTGGCAGCACAAGTACCCCGGTGCGAACTGCCTTTGATAGGGCGGGGGGGGGGTGGATTAGGGCGGTGGTCGTGCAGACAAGACTCGTTTGCCGCAGGGCCTCACCAAGGAGAGGCCATCTAACTGCATGTAAGAGGCAGGCTGCAGGATCTAGTACATGGAAGGCAGGGGGGTGAGTTTATAAATACCTCACCCTCCCAGGAGAATATAGGGGTGCAGTTCACCCTGGAGACCCTGGATGCCTAGGCAGTTAGTCAGCAGCAGGCTGGCCTGTGGTGGCAAGGCGGCACGGGCCAGAGGGGGTCATCTCTGTACCCGGTGCCCAAAAGGATGATTTATTATGATCAACCATATTGATTATTTACCTATAACCATGTTTTGTATCAATAAAATCCAACGGCCTTCCTTTTATTGCCAACGCTTGAACAAAGTGGTGTGGTAAGTATTTTTGGGGGAGGAGGCAAGGCCGGGAGGCTTGATGCCAACCCGCAAAATAACATATGTATGCCTGCTGCATATGGGTTCAACGGTTATGTGGATTGAAGGTGGGCGGCCAGCGTGAGGGAGGATGCTGGCCGGAGACATGTGGTGTGACAAGACAAGGCACAGGAAGACTATTCAATGGAGACACACTAGATTCATTTAAAAAATCAAAACAACCATTGTTAAAATATATGTTGGGTTTTATTTTAGATCTTTATTTCAATTGAACATAAAAACAAACATTACACATTGTAAAGTTCCGGTTGCAGCACATCCAGGGAAAATCCGTGGTATTGTCCACTGTCGCTGGGGAAATGTTGTCTAATGGCAAGTACCGCACAGGCAGGTATTACTCTCCGAACGCGGTGTCCGAGCCTCCCGTGAAGCCACCAAGTGAAGCAACGATAGGCCACCAGCCTGTACCACCTGTGAAAACGAAAGATGCAAACTGTATTAAAATGACAAAACTTTCTGATCACTGTCGATTCAGGTAAAAAATGTCATTCTGCTTTGAAAAAAAATCTATCTAGAAAATGCACAATATGGAACCAATTTACATGCATTCGAATGATATGTAGATGTCATTTTATGTGGGAGACGACCATGACGTAGTGGCATCACTGACATCAAAACCAGAGTATACTTACTCGTTACTCGGATTACGCGGACGAACAGTGCCGCGAAGTTCGTGCATAAGCACCATCATCATCCTCAACACGGTCCGTGAGAGGCAGGCTTCCCTGAACTCTGGCAGCTCGGTGATGCATTGAGGACTTGGCTCGCCTTCCGAAATGTAGGCCAAGCACCCGGAATTTTCACGGCAGCAGCAGTTCTCCTCCTCAGTTGGCATTAGCTCGCACCGATTGCACGTGCACCAGGTGGAGACGCCGTCCATGCGACATGGTCCAGGCTCTTCATCCGTTGACTGGTCCTCACAACTGCCGTCCGAATCCCCATCGTTTTCGCGTGCTTGCCTTTCCAGTAGTTCTTGCTCGGTGTACTCGGGCTCGTACATATACGGCATTATTGTAGCCATTGTGTGGTAAAGAAAGTAAAATAATTTACAGAGATGGTACAGGTGTTCACAAGGCCTAGAAGCGGCGAAGGTAGATGACCAGAGCACAGAAACGAGTCACAGAATACTCAAAGTAACACAGAGAGAGTAATGGAATCGAAAATCTGCTGCTGTGTGTTGTGAAACGGTGTGTTTATACTTATTGAGGAAAGAGGCGTCCTGCCATTTCCATGGCGACACTTCATTAGCTGAGGCGCATCGATTGTTGACACGAAACGTGCTTTGGCGTTGGGAAATGGGCGGTACGCGTCTGCTGATGTCAGGCTCAGGGGCGGGGGATTTGATTTAGTGCCGCAAAAGCAGGTGAGCCAGGGCGATGGGGGGAAATGATAGGATTATCAGAAAATGGCGGCTGATTTCGAGTGCGTTAATGGATGAAAAGTCAGGTAAGGTCCATAGGAAAGTTTTCTACGATCTACCGAGTTATGCTTAAAAACACATGGCCGAACCGTAGGGACAATAAAAAAAAGTCCCGGAACTATCCTTTAACCGTAAAGCTAACTGGGTTGTATTCGCAAGTGTCTTTGTATTGTGTATCGAATATGACTGATTGGATTTTCGTGGGGTGTGTGGTATATTCCTCTATTAGTGCATGAGGTGTCTCCTGTGCAGTATCATACCAATGCTTTGCAAATTGTGCTTGGGCCACATGATAATAGAGCTCAAGGTCAGGGACCCGCTACACCTCCCGTGGACTATGACTTGGTCATCTTCTCCCTGCTAATCCTGGCAGTCTTCCCACTCCAAAGGAACGTCACTACCATGGAACGAAGCCTGGCAAAGAAGGTTCTGCCCGGCCATATAGGGTTGTTGACAGAGCAGCTTAGGAAGGATTATCATTTTAAGGACCGCAACTCTGCCATGTAGAGACATCGGCAAGCACCCCCATATCTGTAGCTTTGTGGTGATGGACTGCAGAGTAGCCACACGATTGTCCAGGTATAGTGTGGTCCTATCTCTAGACACCAGGATCCCCAGATATCTGAAATGTTCCGACCATTTGAGACCTTGTAACGCCTCAGGGCACTTAGTGGATGGTGTGAGTGGAAATATTTCAGACTTGGCTCTGTTATCTGTGTACCCCGAGAAGTCAGCAAAATTTTGTATTTCCGCCATTGTGGGTACTATATTTGTGTTAGGCTCACGGATATATAATAAGGTGTCATCTGCGTATAGCGAAATCATTTGAACGGATCCCTTTATGTTTATACCTTTATCAGTGTGTCTCAGTCTCACCGCAGCAGCCATCGGCTCTATAGTTAATGCAAACAGCAGGGGCGAAAACGGACAGCCCTGCCTGGTGCCTCTGCACAACAAGAAGAGTTCAGAGATGGACCTATTGGTCAGGACACAAGCTCCCGGCTCAGTATATAATAGCTTAACATACCTGATGAAGTTAGGACCTACCCCAAATGCCTCCAGCACCTTTAGGAGATGGACCCAGGAAACCGAATCGAAAGCTTTCTCAGCATCTAAGGATATTGCGGCGGCGCTTCTCTTGGAGTCTATCTGTGCCATTAGCCTAAAGAGCCTGCAGAGATTCAGGGCTGTGGACCTAGCGGGAATAAACCCGTTTTGATCGGGGTGGACCAGCACGGGAACCGCCGGTAAGAGTCTATTGGCCATTACTTTTGTGAATATTTTAGCATCAGTGTTTGAGTGAGAGGGACCTGTAGGGAGACGCATCTTGTGGCGGCCGTCTCAGCTTGGGGATCACTGTGCTCACCGCCTCCCTCATAGTATGTTGCATGCAAGGGATTCCTCCCACACTCGGAGGAGTATCGGGACAAGTTCTTCACAGAATTCTTTATAAAATTCTGCCCCTATCCCATCAGACCCTGGTGCCTTACCCGATGATGATGCTTTGACAGCTTCTACGACCTCTTCTGCCGATATCGGCTGATCTAGCGCTAAGCGATCTGGCCCTGAGAGTTGGGGTAGATTGAGAGCTGCAAGATAATTCTCAATGTCTGTGGGCGATTTATCTTGGTTCGAGTATCGTTTGGTATAAAATGTGACAAATTCGTGGTTTATCTGCTCTTCCCCTAAGAGTACCTCCCCCCGTGCTGTATGTATACTGGTTATTTGGTGCGGTTTCTTATCGTGTTTGAGATTAGAGTGTCCTGCCGGCCTTATTACCTCCTCCGTACCTACGTGCACGCATGGGGGCAGCCATGTAATGCACTTCTCTAGCGGCCAGTTTGTCGAATTTCTGTAAGTGTGTATGTATATCCGCAAGCAGTTCCCTACCTGTGTTCGAGTAGATCTTCCCTCTAATACCTCCAGTTTACTTTCAATGTCCGCCAGTTCAGCGCGAATGCTTTTCAGCATGCCAACCGACTTGGACAGCAGCACCCCCCTGGTCCACACTTTAAATGATTCCCACACAGTGGAGTATCTGGTTACCATTCCCACATTAGTCATGAAGTATTCAGCTATCTCAACATGTAGTGTTTCCACCACCCGGGGGTCGCCCAACATACCACTCGGCATTCTCCATTTTCTAGCGGGACAAGGGGTGTCCTGGATCTTAAATTCTATCATCACTGGGGAGTGGTCAGAGAACGTACAGGGCAAGATTTCACAGCTCTGCAGCGCAGAGGACATGTTCGATGCAACAACCCAGTAGTCGATCCTGGACTCGGAGTCATGCACCGAGGAACAATAAGTGTATTTCTTGTCTCTAGGGTGTATCATACGCCAGGCATCTGCCATCGACCACTGTGAAAGAATGCCAATCAGGGTGGAGGCTGTTTTACTAGGGACTCTAGTAACCTTGGTGGGCCTATCCAGGAGAGGGTGAAGTGCCACATTAAAGTCCCCACCCCATATGACATTAGAAAGACCATAGGCAGTGATTAGTTGGTAAATATTCACATAAAACGCAGGGTCGTCTATATTGGGCCCATATGTATTAACTAGAAGCATTTGCTGTCCATCGAGTCTGCCCCACACGACCACATATCTTCCTTGCTGATCCACCTTATGCCCCTCAAGACCGAACCCCAAGCTTGGATGAATAAGGGTAATTACCCCTCTGGCCTGCGTGGAGTAGTCTGTGTAGAAACGCTGACTTCCCCATTTGGGCATTGTGTGTAAATTGCTGTTCCCCATCGTATGTGTCTCTTGCAGCATTAGTATCCAAGGGTCATGTCTAGTAACATAATTAGCAATTTTCTTGACCTTCACCTGGTTATTCAGACCCCCTCACATTGTAAGCAGTTTTTATTCTTAACCCATCATCAGTAATGTGTAATAGCACATCTTTCCAAATCCATGACCATTAGTCGTGCCGTATGTACCAGCCGACCGGCGCCGTTCCCAATGCAACCACTTTTTAACATTAAACAAACTGATAACCATAGTCAAACTATAAACTTGGTCACTTTTTTCGCCAAATGACCAAAACCTCTGCCTTCAACAAAATCTTCTCTGCCAAAAATCGACCAACTCCCCCTTCCTCCCCTTGCCCACCCACCCTCATCAACCCCAACTCGACAATGTACCCAAAGTAACTTTTGGATCATTCCAGGGGTAGCCGTGTTGCGTCACATGGCCGCCAAATCGTTTCCACATCTCCGTCGACCATCTGAAGTGGAGCCGCCATAATCAAGGAACCGCTAGGACTATAGCCCTAGTGGTGTAGCAGTGCAGACAGCGTTTGGCTAGAAAAGTACCTTAATCTTCTGGTCTGGGCCTGTTGTTCTGAGCAGGTTTGTCTCCCCTGGGTGGGAGGGGTATAGAAGCCTCCATGTATTGCGTGGCCTCAGCTGGGGACTCGAAAAAATGTGCGCTGCCCGCATGTTGAATCCTCATCTTGGCGGGAACATTAGAGCATATGGTATTTGCCGATCTCTTAGGAGTCTTTTAACTGGTTTGTAGGATCTTCTACTTGCTTGGACACTGGCCGAAAAGTCTGGGTATGTGTATCCGGTTTCCGTCGTGTTGTATTGTTCCAGCCTCTCTAGCCATACGCAGGATCAAATCTCTATCTCTATAATTAAGGAGCCTGGCAATTATGGTGCGTGGCGGTGCCCCTGGCTTGGGGACCGGGGCCAGCGTGGGATGCGCCCTCTCAATCAAGAAATGTTCAGAAAATGTTTCCTGGCCAAACATCGTTTTAAGGAGCAGTTCGAGTTGTTTTTCCATTTGGCCTTTTCCGAATGTTTCCGCAACGCCCACCACCCGTATGTTGTTGCGTCTAGATCTGGATTCAAAATCTTCACATTTTCGCTGCATTTTGGACATAGGCTCCTTAAGTTGGGTGATATCCTGACTATGGTGTGCAATCTTATCTTCCTTGGTGCTTATTCTGTGTTCTACTTCAGTTACTTGTGCACTCTTTGTCCACCCTGGCCTTCAGGGAGCCAATGGTGGACACTATGTCATCCAACTTAGTATTGACTGCCCTTGCACTATTGTTGTTAGTCTGTCCTCTTTCTCACTATTCTCCGGGTTCTGAGCCTCATTGTTATCTATGGGTAGATCTGCAATGCTAGATTGTGTTTGGCTGGCAGTGTATATGTCCATAGGGCCCTTCTTGTTGCTGGGGGTCTTGGCCACTCTACCCGATTTTTGGGGTTCCCCCATGCCTCTGGCCGTAGTATGCTGTGCTATATGTTTTTCCTGGCCGTAGCCAGTGTTAAACCTCTCTAAGTTCCAGCACAGCGTTTCGCCGTATCACCTGGCTTTTGGCGTATCAGCTCTGGTGGACTGTGTCCTCCCACGTATTAAACAAAACTCTCAATAGTGTGGCTCTGAGGAGTGTCTCCAATGTCCAGGGCAGCCAATTCACCGGAGAGGGGTCTCTGTCTGCCTTGTCCTTATCTGCAGAGCTGTGTCCTGACCAGGGGGTACTTCTTGAGAAGTCAGTAGAGGACAGTGGGGTGTGCAACTTGGGAAGGACCGGCACAGCCCGCACCCCAATCGCAGTCCAGGTTAGTGGGCAGCCCCCTTGTTAAGCCGGGGACATAACCTCCTCCCTTCCCGCCGCCCACCACACCAACCTCTGTCTCCCGTCGTATGCAGGCCGGGCGTGGGTCACAGGCCCAGTTCCAAGCGTGGGTTCAGCACCCGCTCAGTGTCCGCCAAGGCGTGTACAATTATGTGGGGTTCCGGGCCGCAGGATTGTTAGTCAGGTCGCCTGCAGTTGCTGACAATGATTACCGCCTGCGACGCCACCCCAACGTTCGGGTGAGCAAGGGAGGCAGGAGGCTCGTAACACTGATATCTCGGGGTGGGGGGGTCGCAACCCTCACGGATCACAACCAGCGCCACCCCACAGCAGTTCGAGTGAGTTGTGTAGGCGAGCGGCGAGCTGCCGGGTCTTCTCACCAGCTGCCGGGTCTTCTCACCCGCTGCCGTTGTCGTAGTTCTCCGTCCTCAAGTGCGCCGCAGGCCGCCTCCCCACTCCACCCGGTCCAAGTGCTCTGTGCGGGGCCGCTGCTGTGTCGCTCTTCACCGGGGTGTCATAGGGCGATTAGAGCCCTCGGGGCTCTGCTGCAGTAGCGCCGGTTAGTATCAGCACTGTCTCTTCCTCACGGCCCGGGCGCCTTCCAGGATTCTGTATCCGGCATCAGGGCACGGGCCGCATCCACAGGCTCCGCCCCCTCTGGCCAAGCGGTAGGCTGCGAACGGAGCTATCAAGCGGATTGCGCCTGCACCAGAGGCCGGTCAAACTACTGGTCCACTCAGCTCGAATATTCCTCACCACAGCTTCCCAGGATTTGCAGGGCCCGAGGACGGGACTGTAGCGCATATATGCCTCTGTTTTGTAGTGTAGCGGCGACTCCGAAAAGAATTAATCACAGGATTTTGAGACGGAGCGGGAGTACACAGATCAGGCAGCCATCTTTACAGTGCGCACAGCTCCTTGCAGATTTTAAAGAGTTTGGCCGAGTTGTTAGATGCCGCAGAGACATGAGTTTGAATGTGGACTCTCTCTTCTTGGTGAGGACTGAGTCTGTATTGCCTTTTTAGCAGGCGACAGGCCAGTTCATCAGAGGATGAACAGGAAGCCCTCCATTTCCTCTCAGCCGCCCTACATTTACATTTAAGTGTAGCTAGGTCAGAGTCATACCAGGAATTGTACTTGGCTTTGGACTTCAAACGGATCCTCATTACAGGGGAAGAGCATCAAGAGTATCAGAAATTGAAGAGTAGAGCAGAGACAGTCTGCATCATCTATCCCCGGCCCCGATGAGCATGGCATAAGCTCTGCTATGGGGAAGTCACCCCCCGGCGACAAACACGTGCATGACACTAAGCACACCGCCCCTAGCCTTACTTCGACTACATTGAAAGCCTGGCGCCAACGGGAGCACCGGTAATTCCGGCGATACCCGCCAAATCGAAGAGATCGGCAGCCCTCCCCGCAGCCGCATGCACGCCTAACAACTGTGCAATCCAAGACGAAGTGCGCTACCCCCAAAACACATAGTTCCGTTGACACGCATCACAGGAAAGCGTATGGCAACGACAAAGGACTCAAGACAAGGCCTTACCGATGCCGAAAGTTACGGCACTGCCGGAAAAGGTGGCTGATGGGGGTAAGGCCCTGATTCCACCGAAACAGACTCCCTTACAACCGTCAAATGTACCTATGCGCCTCCCTACTGGTGAGGACGTCGAGGTCAGTCTGGCTAGAATTGTGGCTGCTGATTCCCCTAAACGGCAGGCTCTCTGAAAGTCTCAGAAAGAGATCTCCGCCGAGATCTAAGGATAGCGTTCAGAAGTCGAGGGAAGGGCACAGGTATACCCCACCTTCATCGATCCCACCAGAGGACTTCTCTGAGGGAGGGGAAGGACTTTCTTTGACGCTAAAGCACAGAGCTCTACGTTTTTCGACGGAAGAGAGTGCTAGGGACCCTTTTTCGATGGAAAACTAGGAGAGCCACCTTTCCACCCCTAGAACGTTCTAGATCATCAGTCTGGACTAAGGAAACATTTGAGGACTGCATGGAAATGCTTGACAGGTTTTTCATGTGCAGAAAAACCTACACCAAGAAGGCCAAGGGAGGAAAGCCCTGCTAACCGTAGATCTAATTCCCATGGCTTTTTGACCCCTCTTTAGAAGAGGACATATATAATTATGACCTTACTGAAGAAGACATTCTACCAGTAAAGGTACAGGAGAATCCTTTCTATAACGAGGGGGGACATAAGCCCATTGGAGATTAGCCCATTGAAGATGAACCTATGGAAGGCTGGGGAGAGGACCCAGATGTGGGTGACCCTCAACCATGGCAGTCCCCAGAGCCACAAGATCCAGACCCAGATATTCTGGCCTTTGACTCTTCCCAGAACACCCCTACAAGAAATCCTTCTCCTATTGATGATCAACTAACATTTAATGTAATGTTATGTAAAGCAGCTGATCACTTTAAAATTGCCACTGAAGAGGCAGCACCTGAAGCCGACTAAGTTGAGAATATACTCAGAGAAGCCACCAACCAGCCAAGCCATCCCTCTACTCAATTCGATTAAAAAACGCCTTGCTCCATCTTTGTCTACACCGGCTCTTACGAGAGGTGTAAACCCAAGAATTGAAAAACTCTTCCGCCCTTCTCCATCAGACCCTCTATATATTAGACTGTAATGTGGAGGAACTTTTTGGTATGGAGATATCTTTGAGGTGTACCTTCGCGACCTGTTTCTGATTGCTATTTTGGTCCAATTATGTCTTCTTTCTATAATATTTGCTTATTTTTTCATCCTTTAATGTTGGGTTGTCGCATGGGTGTACGTCAACACAGAGACACCGAGTTCCCCAACTCCATTTGAGAAATATGAGAAAAAGACAGTTTGTGCCTGCACTTCTTTGCGCCAATTATAACACGCAGTATGAAGTCACAAAAGTCGGTTCACTTGAAAAAGTTTTTCTCAATTTATTTGACTTGTCGTTTAGCCCTTGTTGGATGACACGTGTTTCGGCGTGTATCTCGCGCTTTTTTCAAATCCGGGCTGTTTATATAAGTAAAAAGTAAAACCAAACCAAATACAGTTTTTGAGTGATTTGTTGAGTAACATTTTCTTCAATTCCTTTTAACATTGTACAAATGGTGACTATCATTGGTGCCGCAAAACCCTCTATAGCAATTGGCCAAAAAAGTTAAAGCAAAAGAACAAGTTACTTTCTTACCTGGTAACGTTCTTTCGATGGGATGGTCCGACGTATTCCATATCTATGACATATAATCACCACAGCTGTGCTGCTTCGGAAACTTGTTTCTGCGTCGATGCGCCGTCGTCGAGGACCTCCCCTGACGTCCGACGTCATCCGATGTGATAAGTAGGACGCACGACGCCCGTAGCCTCAGTTGTAGTTTTTTCCCCCAGAACGTGTGACATTAGTCAACTGCCAGTCAGACACAAAGCCTTGCGGAACGTAAGCTTCAATCGCAAAAGAAATTCTGCAGCGGGGAATGCAGGGCGGGAGCGATATGGAATACGTCGTCGGACCATCCCATCGAAAGAACGTTACCGGGTAAGAAAGTAACTTGTTCTTCGAGGGGATTGGGTCCTCCGACGTATTCCATATCTATGACAGACTCCCAAAGCAGTACCAGAGCAAGGAGGAGGGAAAGAATTTAGAATCAAAATTTAGAATAGCCAATCAAATAGCAGAGCAAAGGACCGCCTTGCCAAAGGCCAGATCCTGTCCTCGGATGGAATCGAGGGAATAGTGACGTACAAATGTATGTACTGAAGCCCAGGTGGCTGCATCACAGATGTTGCGAATAGGAACACCCCTCTGCAGGGCAGTAGATGCAGCCATACCCCTGGTAGAATGGGCCCGCAAGCCAGCCGGTGGGTCCTTACCCGCCAATCGGTAACACTCCGAGATGGCCAAAATAATCCAACGAGACAGTCTGTTTCGTCACAGCTTGCCCCAAACGCTTTCCAGCGTAACCAATAGTTGATCGTCCACTCTGACCCGGGACATGCGTGAAACATAAAAGCTTAAAGCTCTCCTAGGATCAAGCCTATGGAGCCTCTCCTCTTCCTTACCAGGATGCGGAGGAGGATAAAATGCCGGAAGAACAACCTTCTGGGCCAAATGAAATTCCGTCACTACCTTCGGAAGAAAAGAAGGACGAACTCTAAGGACAACCCTGTCCTTGTGAAATACAGTGACGGGTGGCTTAACTGAAAGTGCCTGTAACTAACTCACTCACTCTGCGAGCGGAATTAACCGCAACTAAAAACAGTTTTCATAGTTAACAGCCTCAAAGGGCAAGAATGTAAAGGCTCAAACGGAGCACCCATAAGAAACTTAAGGACAAGTTTCAAATCCCAACTGGGCACCAGAAAAGTGAGCCCTTTCAGAAACTGTGAAATTAAAGGGATTTTAAAGTAAGAACACTCTTCAGACGAGTGTTTAAAGATGGACAGCGCCGCCAGGTAACCTTTAATGGTACCCACTTGCAAGCCCCTGTGGGCCAAAGAAAGTAAAAAGGGCAGAACCATGGGGATGTCACATGCAAAAGGACCCACATTGTGAACTCTGCACCAGTCGCAGAAGTTACGGCAACGGTACAGAGACTTTGTTGCTGGCCTTCGGGCCGAAAGCAACACCTCCATCACGTCTTCAGGGAGGTCCCTGTTAGGCAGAAACCTGTGCAGTTCCCTTGGGGAACACTGCAAAAGATTTAAGACTACAGGTATAGCAGTAAACCCACTTGGTAGCAGTCTGTACCACCCAGATTTACCTGGTAGCTGTGGCTGAGCAGTCAGACTTCCCTCAAGAAGAGTTAGGCAGTATGTAAAGTATACACAATAGGTACTCAAATACAATAGCACAAGCAAACACTGACCAGAGCTTGGTTTCAAAAGTATATAGTTATTTATTTATAAAACACACATAAGTTGAAATCACTCTAGCAAAATATAGTAAAAACACTTCAAACACAGTTATAATGAAAGCAGTTCCAACCCTTACTCCTATCTAGACAACTCTAAGTTAACACCACATAATTAAAACAGAGGTGAGCGCTTAACGTTAGATGACACTCTAGTAGGTTCAAGAAAGGGATAAAAAGAAACAGAAATGGGTTAAACACACCACTCTAAGGTCCAGAACACTTGCAATAGGCTCAAAGAAGCACAAAGTCACAGGTGAGCAAAAGTCACTAGGCAGGGCCCACTCTTAGAGTAGCCGGAGCGAGAAGGTGCCCAAGATCACACTGTTAGGAGGGATTCAGAGTCTTGCAAAGAGTTAGAAAGAGTTTAGAGTGGCTTAGAAAGTTTAGCCAGGGTGTCCCAGGCACTCCCAGGTTCGAAAGCCGGGGGCTAAATCTACCCCGTACAGTCGGTGGCAAGGGAAGCCAGGCGGAACACGGTACCTTAAGTGGAAAGGATCCTCCAGCGGTGGCAGTTGTTCCAGGCAGTGGCAGCAAGGCTCGACGTCGGTCAGGGGAGAAGAAGTTCTCACTGAAGAGCAGAAGAAGAAGGTCGTTGCACTGCCCGGGAAGAAACCAGCCGCGGAGTCCTCCGGTTAAAGGGTTGTACCGACTTTCGCGGATAGGGGTAAAGTGTGGTATTCCGGTTGCCGGGGTGCTTGGCACGGGCAAGGCGGCCACGAGATACCTCGAGAAGCGAAAAGAAGGTGAAAACTGGTTGTCCCCACCAGTCAAGGGAAGGAGCCACTCCGTTAAGAGTTCTCCTCGGTCGTCGGAAAAAGTGGTGAGACGGTTCAGCAGGGCTCCACCGGGTGGTGTCGTCGAAGCAGGTCGGCTCAGCTCTTCCCTCATCGGATTCTTGGTCCTGTGGCGACTTCTGAAGTTCCAGTCCCCAAAGCCCTGCTTTTATGCAGCAAACCCCCATTCACCCAGCCTAGCTGTCACTCAAACATGCTAAGTGGTGAGCCGGCCGGCTCACCACTTGGGCCAATCAGGACGGAGTGCGACTTGAGTTACCAAGGTAACTCAGTCCAGGGTGCCTAAATCCCCCTCCACCCCTCCTAAGTACCCCAGACAGAGTGGCACCACTTTGGAGGGCTTCTGTGGAGAAGCCCGCCAAAAGTGGAACAAAGGGCTCCACTTTGGGTCAGAGTTACAGAGGCGAACGCCAACGCCATTTTAGAATCAAGTTTTGGCAAAAAGTCCCAACCGGAGTTATAATAATAAATATATAAACCGGCGGTATGTTTAAGGCTACCGTAAATAAATAATTAAATGTGTTAGCCTAAAACAATGGGAAATCCCATAGGGAAATATTCGCGGTCGAATATAAAAAGTAGTTTCCACTGCCACCAGCCAAAACTCGATCAGGGGGGACGGAGACGTGCCCCCTCGACTAACAGACCCTGGGGCAATCGAATTGCCCCAGCCAGTACGTCCACAATATGATGGTTTGTACTGGTTCTGTTCAGGATTCAAGACTAGCAAAGTCTTTGGTGACTTTACATGCCCTGGGAGACAGTAGTCAGTCCCAGGGTATGGAGTCTATGTTGGGGAGTCCCTAGGACACCCCTGGGTCACGGCACAGAGGGTGCTGTGTAACCCACATCACAAAATTACATGAGGCCCTATGGAGTAAAAGACCCCATAGCCCATTCAACACAAGGTTTAACCAAGAAAACACACTTCAACATGTCCAAGAGTGAGGGTAAAGGAGTCTCACTCTTGGCAGGAGAAAAAAAGAAACCCCAGAAATCCAGCAAAGCTGCTGGGGGACTCACTAGGTAGGGAAATTCAGCCTAAACAGAGAATTCTCCCTAACACTCGCCCCCCCCAGACTAAGGGACAGGAGGATTTAATCCACTCCTGGATGAACCTCATACCTCTAGTCGATGATATACATCCTAGAGAGTCCATCAGCATTTTGATGGTGACACCCTGACCTGTGCTCAATGGTGAAATCAAACCCTTGCAGGCAGATTGACCATCTCAATAGTTTTGGATTTTCCCCTTTCATTTGCATTAACCATCTCAAGGGTTGGTGGTCAGTCTGAATAACAAAAGTAGAACCATACAAGTATGGCCTAAACTTCTTCAGTGCCCACACAATAGCAAAGCATTCTCTTTCGATAGTTGCCCACCTTGTCTCAGGATCCTTCAGTTTTCTACTGTTGAAGCAAATGGGGTGCTCCCTACCCTTCTCATCCAGTTGGCTTAGAACTGCACCTATGCCTACATTGGAAGCATCAGTTTGTACAATGAAAGGTTGGTGGTAGTCAGGAGCTCTCAAGACTGGAGCTTGGCAAAGAGCTCTCTTCAGTTTTTCAAAGGCCTGATTGCACTCCTCATTCCATTTTACCTTTTTAGGGAATTTGGGAGAGGAGATTACATTCAGTGGAGAAGCTATGGTCCCATAGTTCTCAATGAAATTCCTGTAATATCCAGTGAGGCCTAGAAAAGCTCTCACTTGGGTTTGAGTAGTTGGTGTTGTCCAGTTTTGCACAGCTTCAATCTTGCTGGGCAAAGGCCTTATTTCTCCACCTCCTACCTCATGTCCAAGGTAGACCACTTTACTTTGACCAATCTGGCACTTACTGGCTTTGATTGTCAAATGGGCCTGTTCCAGAGCCTGCAACACATGTCCTAGGTGGGTCACATGTTCTTCCCAGGAGTGGCTGAAGACTGCAATGTCATCCAAGTATGCCATGCAGAAGTCTTCCATCCCAGCCAGAACTTGGTTCACCATCCTTTGGAATGTGGCAGGTGCATTTTTTAGTCCAAAAGGCATGACCTTAAACTGGTACAAGCCAACTGGGGTTGAAAATGCAGTTTTCTCCTTGGCATGGTCTGTCAGGGCTATTTGCCAATAGCCTGACGTCAGGTCAAATGTGCTGAGGTACTTGGCTGCACCAAGTTTATCCACCAACTCATCTGTCCTGGGCAAAGGGTGGGCATCAGTCTTGGTGACTGCATTTAGAGCTCTATAGTCCACACAGAATCTCAAGTCTTTGGATCCTGCCTTTGGTACTAACACAACTGGGCTAGACCATGGACTAGTAGAGGGCTCTATTACCCCGAGATCAAGCATCTTCTTGACCTCTCCTTTGATGTGGGTTCTGACATGTTCTGACATTCTGTATCCTCTGCTTTTGACTGGCAGACAGTCACCAGTGAGTATCTCATGCTGACCCCAAGGGGTCAAGCCTGGTGACAGTGAGAACAGGGAGGCAAACTGATTTAACATAGATTTGCACTCCTCTTGTTGCTCAGGTGTCAGGTCTGAAGAGAGATTGACTCCTTCAACTTTTTCATCTAAAGGCACACCTCTGAGGAGATCAGGGAGAGATTCACTCTCTTCTTCCTCTGCAGCTGAAGCTAGAAGCAAGGCTCCTACATCAGGTCTGGAGATGTATGCTTTTAGTCGGTTGGTGTGGAAGACTCTAGGAGCTTCCCTGGGTCTGCCCAGATCCACCAGATAGTTGACCTCTCCAAGTTTTCCCACAATCTTGAAGGGTCCCATCCATTTGTCTTGCAAGGCCCTCTGCCTTGTTGGGAGCATAACTAGAACTAGCTGGTCTTGAGTAAACTCAACCATGTTAGCCTTCTGGTCGTGCCAATGTTTGACCAGAGCTTGACCAGCTTTCAAGTTGTCACTTGCTTCTGCCATCATGTGTGACATTCTCCTCCGGAGACCTATCACATAGTCAGTCACTCTGACTGGCTTGAGGGGAGGAGCACCTTCCAATCCCTCCTTAATCAGGGCCAATGGACCTCTGACTGGATGGCCATAGAGAAGCTCAAAGGGAGAATAACCTACTCCCTCCTGAGGGACTTCTCTATAAGCAAAGAGAAGGCATGGCAGTAGAAGGTCCCACTTTTTCTTAAGGGGTTCTTCTAAAGCACCTATCATGCTCTTCATGGTTCTGTTAAACCTTTCAACCAACCCGTTTGTCTGAGGGTGGTAAGCGGTTGAGAACTTGTAGGTAACTCCACAGGTTTTCCACATGGCTTTCATGTAGTGGGACATAAAGTTTGACCCCCTGTCAGAGATTACCTCCTTAGGAAACCCAACCCTGGTAAAAATACCGAGGAGGGCCTTAGCCACAGCCGGAGCTGTAACAGTCCTCATAGGAATTGCCTCAGGGTACCTAGTAGCATGGTCTACTACAACAAGGATAAACCTGTTGCCTGAGGAGGTTGGGGGATCAAGGGGACCAACAATGTCAATCCCTACCCTCTCAAATGGGACTCCCACAACCGGGAGAGGCACTAAAGGTGCCACATTCTTGGAACCAACCTTACCAGAAGTCTGGCAGGTGTGGCAGCTCTTACAATATCTGTCTACTTCAGCCCCCATCTTTGGCCAATAAAAGTAGAGTGAGAGCCTTTCCTTGGTCTTCTTGAAACTCAAGTGACCAGCCAAAGGTATCTCATGAGCTAGTTGTAAGAACTGTTGTCTGTTCTCTTGTGGGACTACAAGACGTTTGTAGTCTCCAGGTTCAGACTCAGTGGGTTCACTGTAGAAGAGGCCATCTTCCCAGTGTAACCTATACTTCCCAGGCTCTTGCCCATCAGCCTGAGAAGCTGCCTGGTGGCGGAGACCTTCCAGAGTTGGACATTCTCTTTGCCCCTTACGAAAAGCTGCCCTGCTAGGCCCACCTTCTGCCAGTAAAGACTGCAGCTCAGGATGGTCCTCAGGGTCCAAATCTCCAATAAGGTTGGGGCCTCCTTCTAGCTCTTCCTCAGAGTCTAGCTCAACCACACAGGGTTGTACCTCCCTCTCAGCCTCAGCTGGAGGTGGAGTTACAGGTGTAACTTTGGACAACCTGGGGGAAGTCCTTGTTGGAAGCACTGGGGTGCTTGCTGCTGGCTTTTTCCTAGGAGTCTTGGGTTGCCCCTTTGCTCCTGATCTGGTAGTTACTGCAGTAAGTTGCTCCAGTGGGAGAGGAGTGATTTCTGTCATCTCCTGAGATAACCCTCTCAGGGTTTTCTCTCTTGCAGGTTTTGTGAGTTCCTGTAACCTTTTGCTAGGGGGTCTGGGGGTATGAGATACAACTCCAAGAGCTTTGAGGTCATTACCCAACAGAACCCTACCTGGCACTTCACATTGTACACTGACAGGTATTTTTACAGCCATATCATTACATTGGATGAGAACTGGTAACTGGGGACACATCTGCACAGGCCCACCAGCTAACTTGGTGAGGCATTTGGGTGCCTTAGCAACATCCTCTGCCTTGAAAAATGATTCATCCACCACAGTTATGCTGGCTCCAGTGTCCCTAATGGCAGGAGTCTCCTGACCATTCACCTGGACACTGTCCTTATAATACTCTTTAGTATTATCTGGGATAGAGTTATAGACATCTAAATTCTGTTGTTCCCACAACCCCAGAGAGACTAAAGAAACACTAGCTGAGACTCCAGTGGGTTCATCAGCTAGTAATAGAAAGTTTCCACTTGCCATATGTACTTCCTCTTCTGGAGCGAAGGCTAAGGAGGCAAGCTGGACCCCTGAAGGTTTACCCTTACATCTGGGATCTCCTTTCACATGGTCAGTAGCCTTACAAACAAAGCATGAGCCAAAGGCTCGCTGGAATGGAGGCTTGTTCTGACCTCCTTCTGGTCTGGGACCAGGAGGTATACTAGCCTGATTTGGTTTCCCTGGTGGCTTACCCTTATAGTTTTGTTTGGGGCCCTCTTTGGAATTTGTAGTATTAGAATTCTCTTTGGAGTCCTTTTTAGGCTGTTTCTCCCCATCCTTCTTCTGAGTGACCCCAGAATCCTTGTGAGTGGCCCTGTTGGCAACCCACAAGTCAGCAGCCTTAGCTAGTTTCCGGGAATCTAATTCCCTGGAATCAGCCAAGTGTTGTCTGAGCTCAGGAGAGCAGGCATCATAAATAGTCTCCAACATAAACAAATTCTTCATACCTTCATAAGTGTTCACCTTGTAACCCTTAATCCATCCCTCTAAGTTTTTCAAACATTCATTCACCCAGGTAGCCCAAGGGGTACCATCATGCTTTTTGAGGCTCCTAAACCTCTTAAGATACTGGGAAGGGGTCTTCCCAAACCTAGCTATCAAAGCTAGTTTCACACATTCATAGTCCTTCCTATCCTCCTCCCCCATCTCCATTACCACATCAGTTGCAACAGGGGGAAGCCTAGAGAACAACCAGGTGAGTAAGTCATTTCCTGTGATGTTCTGGAGCCCATGATTATATTCAAACAGAGACAACCAATCCAACACATCCAACTTAGGCTCATACATACCAACCAATTCTTTAGGCATCCGGGGTCTTTTAGGACTGGAACTTCTAGAGGAGCCAGAGAGAGAAACATTCTCAACAGATAATTTCTTCATTTCTAAGTCATACTTGAGCTCCATTTCCCTTAGCCTTAGTTCTTTGTCAGTTTGAGCATTAAGTTTCTTATACTCCAATTCTAGTTTCATTTTCTCCAGTTCAAAGTACTGAGGACTAAATGTGGGACCTGGTAAAGGTCCAGTAGGTACAGCAGGTAGAGCAGGCAGAGGCCCAGGGGGGACAGTCACAACAGCCTCACCCTCCTCTTCTGACTCTTCCTCAGAATCATCAACATTTTGCTCCATGTTAATTTCAATACTGTCATCTACAGTTGCTGGAGTGGTAGGTTCCTCTGAACCATCACCCAGACTTTGGTTAGCTAACAATCTTTCAATCAGCTCCATTTTCTTGCCCTTAGTCAGGAGATCCTTATGTTTACAGAGCACTCTTAAACAATCAGCAGTTTTGGCTGCAAGGGACTCTTGACTATAGCTTTCTATAACTGACATGTTAGAGGATTACTTTTACAGTGCTAAGCTTTGTGGTTAGTTGCACTAAGGTATCTAGAGCACAATAAAATGTATACTCAATACAAATCCCACCGCTGTACACCAGTGTTAGGCAGAAACCTGTGCAGTTCCCTTGGGGAACACTGCAAAAGATTTAAGACTACAGGTATAGCAGTAAACCCACTTGGTAGCAGTCTGTACCACCCAGATTTACCTGGTAGCTGTGGCTGAGCAGTCAGACTTCCCTCAAGAAGAGTTAGGCAGTATGTAAAGTATACACAATAGGTACTCAAATACAATAGCACAAGCAAACACTGACCAGAGCTTGGTTTCAAAAGTATATAGTTATTTATTTATAAAACACACATAAGTTGAAATCACTCTAGCAAAATATAGTAAAAACACTTCAAACACAGTTATAATGAAAGCAGTTCCAACCCTTACTCCTATCTAGACAACTCTAAGTTAACACCACATAATTAAAACAGAGGTGAGCGCTTAACGTTAGATGACACTCTAGTAGGTTCAAGAAAGGGATAAAAAGAAACAGAAATGGGTTAAACACACCACTCTAAGGTCCAGAACACTTGCAATAGGCTCAAAGAAGCACAAAGTCACAGGTGAGCAAAAGTCACTAGGCAGGGCCCACTCTTAGAGTAGCCGGAGCGAAAAGGTGCCCAAGATCACACTGTTAGGAGGGATTCAGAGTCTTGCAAAGAGTTAGAAAGAGTTTAGAGTGGCTTAGAAAGTTTAGCCAGGGTGTCCCAGGCACTCCCAGGTTCGAAAGCCGGGGGCTAAATCTACCCCGTACAGTCGGTGGCAAGGGAAGCCAGGCGGAACACGGTACCTTAAGTGGAAAGGATCCTCCAGCGGTGGCAGTTGTTCCAGGCAGTGGCAGCAAGGCTCGACGTCGGTCAGGGGAGAAGAAGTTCTCACTGAAGAGCAGAAGAAGAAGGTCGTTGCACTGCCCGGGAAGAAACCAGCCGCGGAGTCCTCCGGTTAAAGGGTTGTACCGACTTTCGCGGATAGGGGTAAAGTGTGGTATTCCGGTTGCCGGGGTGCTTGGCACGGGCAAGGCGGCCACGAGATACCTCGAGAAGCGAAAAGAAGGTGAAAACTGGTTGTCCCCACCAGTCAAGGGAAGGAGCCACTCCGTTAAGAGTTCTCCTCGGTCGTCGGAAAAAGTGGTGAGACGGTTCAGCAGGGCTCCACCGGGTGGTGTCGTCGAAGCAGGTCGGCTCAGCTCTTCCCTCGTCGGATTCTTGGTCCTGTGGCGACTTCTGAAGTTCCAGTCCCCAAAGCCCTGCTTTTATGCAGCAAACCCCCATTCACCCAGCCTAGCTGTCACTCAAACATGCTAAGTGGTGAGCCGGCCGGCTCACCACTTGGGCCAATCAGGACGGAGTGCGACTTGAGTTACCAAGGTAACTCAGTCCAGGGTGCCTAAATCCCCCTCCACCCCTCCTAAGTACCCCAGACAGAGTGGCACCACTTTGGAGGGCTTCTGTGGAGAAGCCCGCCAAAAGTGGAACAAAGGGCTCCACTTTGGGTCAGAGTTACAGAGGCGAACGCCAACGCCATTTTAGAATCAAGTTTTGGCAAAAAGTCCCAACCGGAGTTATAATAATAAATATATAAACCGGCGGTATGTTTAAGGCTACCGTAAATAAATAATTAAATGTGTTAGCCTAAAACAATGGGAAATCCCATAGGGAAATATTCGCGGTCGAATATAAAAAGTAGTTTCCACTGCCACCAGCCAAAACTCGATCAGGGGGGACGGAGACGTGCCCCCTCGACTAACAGACCCTGGGGCAATCGAATTGCCCCAGCCAGTACGTCCACAATATGATGGTTTGTACTGGTTCTGTTCAGGATTCAAGACTAGCAAAGTCTTTGGTGACTTTACATGCCCTGGGAGACAGTAGTCAGTCCCAGGGTATGGAGTCTATGTTGGGGAGTCCCTAGGACACCCCTGGGTCACGGCACAGAGGGTGCTGTGTAACCCACATCACAAAATTACATGAGGCCCTATGGAGTAAAAGACCCCATAGCCCATTCAACACAAGGTTTAACCAAGAAAACACACTTCAACATGTCCAAGAGTGAGGGTAAAGGAGTCTCACTCTTGGCAGGAGAAAAAAAGAAACCCCAGAAATCCAGCAAAGCTGCTGGGGGACTCACTAGGTAGGGAAATTCAGCCTAAACAGAGAATTCTCCCTAACAGTCCCAATCCTTATACCTCAACCTTTCAGAAGCCAAGCGTGAAGGTTGAGGGATCTGACCTCTGAATGGAGAACCTGACCCCCCTCCCGTGAGAGCAGATCGTCTCGGTAGGGAAGACGATGTGGAGGGCAGATGGACAAATCGAGAAGGTCCGGGTACCACGTCCTCAGAGCCCACGCCGGGGCAATGAGGATCATCCGGGAACCGAACTTCCGTAACCTCCGCAGCACTTGCGGGATGACCGGGACTGGAGGAAACGCGTACAGCAGTGGGAACGACCACTCCACCACGAACGCGTCTCCTAAGGCTCCTTTTGGAGGAAATTCCCGCAAGCAAAACCTTTCGCACTTCCGGTTGACACTGGAGGCGAAGAGATCCACTTGAGGGGTCCTCCAAAGGGCGAAGATCTCCAGGAGAATCTCCTGAGCCAACTCCCACTCGTGAGAGATCGCACTCTGCCTGCTCAGAGTGACCGCCGTCACGTTTTCGTCTCCGGCCAGATGAACTGCTGAGATCGAAACTTCCTGCTGGATGGCCTAGAACTCGAGCTGCATAGCCTCCCTGCACAGAGGAAGCAACCCTGCCCCCCCCCCTTTTTGTTGAGGTAGTGCATGGCCACTGTGTTGTCCGTCAGGATCAGGACACTCTTTCCTCGCACAGTCGGCAGAAAAGCCTTCAGGGCTAGCCTGACGGCCCTCAGCTCCAACAGATTGATATGGAGTCTGGACTCCGACGGAGACCAACGACTGCTGACTGTCAGCCCGTTGGCATGAGCTCCCCATCCCGTGAGGGATGCATCCGTCAGGATCGTCACCTCCGGCCAGGGAAGCCAAAATGGAGCCCCCTTCATCAAGTTGCCTTCGACGGCCCACCACAGAAGGTCCCGGGCGACCAAGGGCGGCACCTGAACCGGGTCCGACATCCTGCCGGAGGACTGCGACCATTGCGTCTTGAGTGCCCACTGCAAAGATCTCATCCGCAGGCGAGCCTCTGGCACTAGAAGAATGCAGGATGCCATGAGGCCGAGCAACCTCAAGAACTCGAACGCTGGGAGCGTCTGGGCATGCTGAAACTTGTGCACCATCTGCTGAATGTGAAGAGCCCTCACCTGGGGAGGAAAACACTGCCCCAGGTAAGTGTCGAGCACTGCTCTGATGTACTGGAGCCGCTGTGTTGGCGTCAAATGGGACTTCTTTAAATTGAGGGAGAAGCCCAGCCTGTGAAGGGAGTGGCAGGTGATGGACAGATGATCCAGGACTTGCTCGGGAGAGCTCCCCCTGATCAACCAATCGTCCAGGTAGGGGTAGACGTGAATCCCCCCTTGCCTGAGATGGGCTGCCACCACCACCATGAGCTTGGTAAAAGCCCTCGGGGTGGTGGTCTATCCGAACGGCAGGACCCGAAACTGAAAGTGCGAGTCGCCAACCGCGAACCTCAGGTACTTCTTGTGCTTGGGATGGATCGGCACATGGAAGTAAGCATCCTTGAGGTCGAGTGACACCAACCAGTCCTGAAGCTGAAGGGCCTGGAGGACTTGAGAGAGAGAGAGTAACCATCTTGAACTTGTCCTTCCTGAGGAGTTTGTCCAAACCGCGCAAGTCCATGATGGGTCTCAATCCCCTGTCTTTTTTCGAAATCAAAAAATAAGGGGAATACCATCCCTTGTTCCTCTCTGCTACAGGCACCAGTTCTATGGCGCCTTTCTCCAGCAGGGCTTGAATTTCCTGCGCAAGGAGCGGGTCCGGACTCTGCAAAGAGAGGTTCCCCAGTGGATTGTTGCGAGGCCTGTGCCGAAAGGGAAGACAGTAGCCGTGGGTTATGATCTCCAGAACCCACACATCTGAAGTAATGGCTTGCCACTCTACAAGATGCTGCGCCAGCCTTCCCCCAACCGGCGAACCATGGGACATGGCCTCATGACTGAGTGGGAGCGGCTGCGGCGTTACCTGAGGGCAAAGAGGCAACTGCCCGAGCGGCCTTGGCACCACGGGTACCCTGTCGTCCATCTGTGGTACCCCTGCGTTGGCCGCTTTGACTGCCAGCTCCTCTCGCTTTACTGAAGGACGAGTAATAGCGAAAGGAACCACCCCTCCACTGCTGTCCCCTAGGACGAAAAGGCAGAGGTTGGCGACCTGCAGCGCCCAAAGACTTCACTGCAGCTTTTGAGGTCTGCAACCTCTCAAGGCTCTCGTCAGCCTTGCTACCAAAAAGGTGTTCAACGTCAAAGGGCATGTTGAGGAGCCAGGACTGCACATCAGGAGCAATCCCCGACTTCCGCAACCACGCAAACCTGCGTATCACGGTGCTCGCCGCCATGGACCTACTGATGCATTCAGCTAAGTCCAAACCCGACTGAACGGACTCACACATGGCATCCTTACCGTCCTGGACCATAGCAAGGAAACCATCCCGTTCGTCCCCTTCGAGAATATGTTCAGCCGCTAACGCAACACAGTACCACAGAGTGTGTGTGAAACGAGACAAGGCACAAATGGAGTTGGCCGCCTGAAGCGCCATACCACCACAAGAAAACACTTTCTTCACCCAGCCATCAAAACGTTTGTCGTCCCTATCAGGAGGGATGGTAGGGTACAACGCCTGCTTTGCCGGGGCCGTGGCCGCCTGCACCACCAAACTCTCCGGTCAAGTAGCAGGGGTCAAGTAGCAGGGGTCGCTACTGGCTGGACGGTATTTTCGCGACACGGATCTGCCCACCGCCGGGAGACTCTCAGGAGCATTCCAAGCCGCCGCCACCCTTCTCTGTAAAGCCATATGAAATGGCAGTACCGGGTCAGTTGGGGGACCAACATCAAGGATGTCCGTTAGATCAAGTACTCAGAAACCCTAGCCATAAGGCGCCGGTGCGAGGAATCTGCATGAGAGCCAGGCTCAGGCCTACAAAACTCCACCTCCGGAGA
The DNA here is from genome assembly GCF_040938575.1 of Ambystoma mexicanum. Lineage (NCBI taxonomy): Eukaryota > Metazoa > Chordata > Amphibia > Caudata > Ambystomatidae > Ambystoma > Ambystoma mexicanum. The sequence goes on from NC_090925.1 coordinate 361,225,734, forward strand.
GGTGTCCAGTCCACTGGCATCATGCAGTGACTGCTTCAAATCGTCAAACTGACTATGGCCTGAGACAATTTCATCTGGAACCTGACTAGGAACCAGGCCATCAGAATCCTCATCCGCCTCTGAAATATATTCCAGGTGGCGAAAAGAAGGCACCCGCAAGTGCTTGCTCTTAACCAGAGCCTTCCTAGGGGGTTCCTAGGGGTACCTCCGACACAAAAGGCGTCGATGGCGTCGAGCGCATCGGCGCCAAGAGGGTCAACGTCGAGGAAATCGACGTCAGATGCAGCGCCGTCAGCATCGGCGGCGTCGACACAGCCCTCGGAGCCCCGAGCGTGTCCTTCGACGACCTGAGCGTCGACGGCTTCGATGACTTCCTCGGAGCCGGAGCCTCGAGAAAGCCTGTCGACGCCTCAGATGTCGATGTCTTCCTCGAAGACCTCACGGGTGCACACGGTCTCGAACGCGTCGAGGACCGGGACCTGGAACGGTTACGTCGAGAACGAGTCTCCTTGTCCGAACGGGACCTCTCCCGTGACTTGTGCCGACCACTCTTGCGAGCGGTGTCCCTCGACCTCTCACGACCGACCCCACTCGGGGGCGCGGACGGCTTAGTACCCTGCGACTCAAGAATCGCCAGCATTTTCTTCCCGAAGGAAGCCCATTCCTCCGGCGTCGCACGGCTGGTGGGGTAAGCGGCGTGCCGGGCCGAGTCCTCCGAAGAGGACCTGGAAGACGACCGGTGTCGGCGCTTCCGAGAATGCCTTGAAGAGGCTGAGGAGTGGCGAGACCGACTCCTAGAAGGAGACCCACGAGACTTCCGACGATGACGCGGATAGTCACCCCTCGAATCATCAGTCGAAAGCCCCGCAGACTTCGACTTCCGGGGCTTGGACACCCGACCTATCAACAACTTCTTCTTACGTTCGCGTAAGGCTTTGGACGTGAGCGACTGGCAGTCGATACAGTCATCCGTGTCGTGGGCCTCCCCGAGACACCAGAGGCAGGCGTCGTGCGAGTCCGTCACCGACATCTTGGACCCACACTCCCCGCGCTTCTTGAAGCCCGGACGCGGGGTCGAAGACAGTAGAAGACCTCTTCACACGAAGGATTTTCACAAAAACGAACCGGTTCGAAGAACCGAGAAGAACAGAACTCCAAAGAGTCGAGGCGTTAACCGAGATTCACGAAGCAACACGTTCGTGGAAAAAACGGAACTGAGGCTATGGGCGTCGTGCGTCCTACTTATCACATCGGAGGACGTCGGGGGAGGTCCTCGACGACGGCGCATCGATGTCATCGACGCAGGACGCAGATGCCGAAAAAAGTTTCCGAAGCAGCACAGCTGTGGTGATTACATGGCATAGATATGGAATACGTCGGAGGACCCAATCCCCTCGAATGATACCTTTGCCATTCACCTCGTGCATTCCTGTGTGTACTAATCAAAATAGATAAAATGAAAATGTTTGAATAGATTATATCCGTTACAGAGAAAAAGGAGGATAAGTAAGATTTATATTAAATCTTGTTGGCTGAGCCAGTCCTTACCCTTTCTATTTCTGTTTTAATTCCCCCTCTGGGATAAGTCTCTCATAATTGATCAATTAACCGAAGTCTTAGGGCTCAATCCCTCCTAAACACAAATTGGTATAATGTTGTCAGTTTGTGCTTGTCATTACATAGTATCCAATATTTTTGTACTGAGTCCCAATTCATTAATGTTATCATTGAGTCCATGATTAATCTTTCATGCATTCCCTACTTTGCTTAATTATCTAAAGTCACTCATAACAATCCCTCTATCATTTGTTTGTATATTTCATATTATTCCCGTAATTGAGGCTTGGTTTAGATTACCCACTTCATCATAAGGACTCTGTGTGGTACAATATGATGTTTCTCCCCACTGCTCCGGGAGAAATAAACATGCTGAGCACGCGTATTTAAACGTTTGCCTCATTCGCGACTTCATTTTCTCCCGTACTTTGAGGCTTGGTTAAATTACCCATTTAGTTATAGGGACTCTGTGTGATACGGAAAACATGGTGTTTCTCCCCACTGATCCGGGAGAAATAAGCATGCTGTTAACGCGTACTGCCAACATTAGCCTCCTTCGCGACTTTGTTTAACCCAATAACAAATTCATTGAAGCACGTCTGAGAACGTGCACGCTTGTTTAAGGTAGGCTTCCCACCCAGATTTAGGGCTTACCTGAAAACTATAGTGCTCACGCCTCACGCGTCGGGGGTCCCATCTTACCAGAAATGGACTCCTTGTTAATATGGAGTCTTTTCCTCTAGTCCCTCTTCACTCTCAATCCACGTTTTTTGGCGGCCATGTTTTGGGATACCTGCCTGTATTTCCTTATATTTCACGTTACGCATACTTCTATTTACTCCTGTTAGTTCCTATTTTGAGTCCGTGTGTTTTAAAGTTGGTTTACTGAATTGCAGTGATATTGTGTTTACAAATTTTTTATTTTGACGTTTTGGAAGATGCCCCACGTGAGATAAACTCCACATTGGGTGTGGAGGATTCTGGTTATAGTAGTCCCATTATATATTGCGTATTAAGGGGGACTTCTCATTTATAAGTTGCCTTACGTCAATACACCTCCACGTTGGGTGTAGAGGTTTCTAGTTATGGTAGTCCATTGCTACGAATAACTAACAGCCAATCCTACATCGAAGATAACACAAGAACTAACAAGCTACACAGATGCATGGCATCGCCAAGGACTAATTTCAGATGAAGAGAGAGTGCACTTACGTGTAACCAAACCAACAATTCCAACCATATATTTTCTGCCAAAGGTGCATAAGAACTATGAGACTATCCCAGAAGGGAGACCAATAGTAAGTGGTATAGGATGGGCGACGGAACCTTTGGCACAATACATTGACAATGTCATAAGACCTGAAGTAATCAAAATCAAAGCATATCTAAAAGATACTACAGCTGTTATAAAAATTGCAGAGGAACTCCAGTGGCAAGATACCTATCTGCTGGCAACTTGGGATGTGAAAGCCTTATATCCATCTATTGAATATATCAGTGGGGAGAAACACCATGTTTTCCGTATCACACAGAGTCCCTATAACTAAATGGGTAATTTAACCAAGCCTCATAAAGTGCGGGAGAAAATGAAGTCGCGAATGAGGCAAACGTTTAAATACGCGTGCTCAGCATTTTTATTTCTCCCGGAGCAGTGGGGAGAAACATCATATTGTACCACACGGAGTCCTTATGATGAAGTGGGTAATCTAAATCAAGCCTCAATTACGGGAATAATATGAAATATACAAACAAATGATAGAGGGATTGTTATGAGTGACTTTAGATAATTAAGCAAAGTAGGGAATGCATGAAAGATTAATCATGGACTCAATGATAACATTAATGAATTGGGACTCAGTACAAAAATATTGGATACTATGTAATGACAAGCACAAACTGACAACATTATACCAATTTGTGCTTAGGAGGGATTGAGCCCTAAGACTTCGGTTAATTGATCAATTATGAGAGACTTATCCCAGAGTGGGAATTAAAACCGAAATAGAAAGGGTAAAGACTGGCTCAGCCAACAAGATTTAATATAAATCTTACTTATCCTCCTTTTTCTCTGTAACGGATATAATCTATTCAAACATTTTCATTTTATCTATTTTGATTAGTACACACAGGAATGCACGAGGTGAATGGCAAAGGTATCATTCGAGGGGATTGGGTCCTCCGACGTATTCCATTTTGCTTTAACTTTTTTGGGCAATTGCTATAGAGGGTTTTGCGGCACCAATGAGTCACCATTTGTACAATGTTAAAAGGAATTGAAGAAAATGTTACTCAACAAATCACTCAAACTGTATTTGGTTTTGTTTTACTTATGTAAACAGCCCGGATTTGAAAAAGGCACGAGATACACGCCGAAACACGTGTCATCCAACAAGGGCTAAACGACAAGTCAAATAAATTAAGAAAAACTTTCAAGTGAACCGACTTTTGTGACTTCTTACTACGTGTTATAATTGGCGCAAAGAGGTGCAGGCACAAACTGTCTTTTTCTCATATTCCTCTATATATTAGAAGTCATTCCACCCCAGATTCTTTGGTAGTCACTACCACAAAGAAAAGAGCAGGGGTTCCTTTATCAACATTCGAGGCTCCCCCTGACAAAGAAGGGAAAAGGATTTATGCCCTGGGTAAGAAGGTTACCACAGCAGCAGCGTACTCCACCCGTATCGCCAATAACACTACTCAATTGGCCAGTTACGCACTTGCGCAATGGGCTTTAATACAAGATGGCCTACAAGAGTCTCCAGAACCCCTACGGACCCGCCTACTTAGCGCAGTCTCTGAAGGTAGGCAAGTTAACCAAAGTATTTTTAAGTATCTTTGGATTCTTCCGAGACAGCCAGCTGAGCCCTCACTCAGGGCATTCTCCTCAAGACACGTGTGGCTTCGAAATTCAGGGTTTAAACCTGAAACGCAAGCGTCTCTTATAAACAAACCTGTGGAGGAATCCAACTTGTTTGGAAAGACGGTCAATGAGGCCTTAGAGACCGCGAAAAAAAACCATGAAACCCTAAAGAGTTTGGACCAAATTACTCAGACCTTCCACAAGGCGAGGATTTGGAAACAGGTTTTTCCGTAATCAACGCTCCACTCACCAACAATACCCTTCAGGAAACAACTGGAACTCTCCACAGGGAACCATTACTTACAATACCCCGTGCCCCCAAAGGGGACAGCGGCGTGGTAAGGGAAGAGGTAGGAACCAGACCCCCAGAGGTTCTCCTGCCTCAGGCTCCAAATGACTTGAAGATTTGGGTCCCCTCCATACCTCTGCGGTCAGGGCCCAGCTGACATCATTCCTGAAAGCATGGAAGGGAATAACCACAAACCAGTAGGTGCTAAAAACCATAGCCCACGGGTACTGTGTAGAGTTCAACCAATCCCCAAAATACAGACCTCCACGTCAACTAAGACTAACACCAGAACATCTTTGCATACTACTTCAAAAAGTCGAGATACTGGAACAAAAAGGAGCCATATAGATTGTACCTCTATCACAGGCAAAGGAGGGTATTTATTCAGTGTACTTCCTTGTACCCAAAAAGGATCTAACCATGCGTCCTGTTCTAGATCTGCGCCCAGCGAACAAATTTGTAAAACATAAATTTCGCTTGGTCACCTTGCAGGAAGGAATTCCTCTGCTCACACAGGAGGAATTACATGGCTACTCTGGATATGAGAGATGCATACTTTCATATTTCGATGTTACCAGCGCACAAAGTACTTCCAGGTTTATGATACAAAACAAACATTATCAGTTCAAGGTACTGCCCTGCGGCATAGCATCTGCACCAAGGGTATTTACGAAGGTACTAGCAGTAGCGGCAGCACTCCTGCGCAGGCTATCCATTCCAGTTTATCCTTTCCTCGACGACTGGCTCATAACGGGGGACTCCTACGAAACATGGCTGTCAAATACCCAAAAGATGATAGATCTTTTATTCAGCCTGGGTTTCTCTATCAACGAGAAAAAACCCAGCTTAGACCCCAGTCAAGTCAAACAGTTCCTAGGGGCTCTAATTCGAACAAAGGACGGCCTTGTCTTCTCGAACGGGAGGGTTCAAAACATGTTATTTCAAATCCCTCACTATGTAGCCAGTTGAGAGGTAACAGTACGCAAGGCTACGTGTCTGCTAGGAATGATGGCGTCATGTATCTACTTAGTTCCCCACGCACGCCTCTGCCCAATGCAAGAGTGGCTAAGCAACCAGTGGTCTGGGACGATTTAGTAGTGGTCTCGCCGGCCCTAGTTCTCTCGCTGTGGTGGTGGTCGAGGAAAAACCTCTTGAAAGGGGGATCCTTCACCACCCCCGCAGGGGAAGCCACTCTAACTACGGATGCCTCGCTTACAGGGTGGGGAGCCCACCTGCTTCATCAGACAGCAAGCAGAGTTTTGTCGACGGACATAGCGTCCAACCAAATAAACCTGCTGGAACTGCTGGCAGTGTTCAAAGCACTGAAGGCGTTTGAAACGCAACTACAGGGAAAGACTATCCTAATTCTCACAGAAGCACCACGGCCATGTACTATCTGAACAAACCGGGAGGCACTCATTCTCCAGGGCTGTCTCAAATGTTCTGAGACACTTTGAAGTGAGCTCTCAAACGCAACATGTTCCTGTTATTACAACATGTTCCAGGGGAACTCAGTCTTCTGGCCGACGTACTCAGCAGAGACTTTCCGTTGCCCATGGAGCACGAATGGCAAGTACACGGAGACCAACGTTTTCGCACAATGGGGTTTTCCAGAGATCGATCTGTTCGCGACCCTGGCAAACGTCCAATGCCAAGATTACACCTCCAGCTACCCCCAGAACCGATCCAAGGGGAACCGACTCTGGATAACATGGTCAGGGAAATTTGTCTGCTTCCCCCTCCCCCCGACTCCCCTTCTCAAAAAGATTGTGCACAAAATGCACCAGGAACCAGTCATGATGATATTGGTGGCCCCCATGTCGGCCCGCCAACCCTGGTTCGCTCATCTGATGGAGATGTCCGTATCTCCTCCAGTCAAACTGCCTTGCCCGTACAACATGTCGCAAGACAAAGGGAAGACGCTTCACCCATCCCCGCAGACATTGAACTTAGCGGCCTGGCTCCTGAGGTCATAGAATTCGGACACTTGTAGCTCCCTGAAAGATGTATGGGCATCCTCAGGGAGGCAAGGAAACCCAACACTAGATATTGCTATTCTAGTAAATGGAAACGGTTTGTCATCTGGTGTAACTCGAAGAGCATCAACCCAATTGACTGCACTCCCACTCACATTGTCCTATACCTAACTCAATTACTTGGTTCGAGCCTAGTCTTCGACTCAATAAAGGCGCACCTAGCGGCACTTTCAGCATATACAACATCACAACAGAAGGTGTCGTGGTGGAGGATACCAGTGATTAAGGCTTTCATGGAAGGGGTAAAAAGAATTCACCCTTCCATTTCTAACCCGGCTCCCGGATGGGACCTAAATGTGGTGTTAACTAGACTTATGGGAGCTCCTTTCGAGCCCATGCACAAAGCAAGTCTTAAGAACCTAACCCCTGCTTTTTTAATAGAAATCCCCTCCATTAGAAGGGTAAGTGCACTGCAGGCACTCTCTATTTTAGATCCCTTTGTAACAGTTCACAAAGACGAGGTGGATTTGCGCACTCACCCTAGATTTGCACCTAAATTAATTTCCAAGTTCCATGGGAACCAGTCAATGGAGCTACTAACGTTCTTTCAAAATCCCTCAAGCCTGTGGGAAAGAACCCTGCACACACTGTATTTACGCAGAGCTGTCATGTTCTATATGGAAAAGAACTTGTCCACTAAGGAAGACTAATCAGTTTTTCATGTCTGTGGCCACAGGAAAAGGAGGAGATGCAGTCTCCAAATCCACTATTTCTAGATGGATTGTCAATTGCATTACACTCTGCTACTATCTTGCTAAGAGAGAACTGCTCTTCAAGCCTAGAGCACATTCCACTCGAGGCACTGAGGCGTCTATAGCATTCATTGCAAATGTTCCCCTTGAGAGTATTTGCAAAGCAGCAACCTGGAGTTCTGTACACACCTTTACAAAACACTATTGCTTAGACACTCATTCTAGGTCTGATTCTCAGGTGGGACAGGCAGTACTAAGACATCTTTTCACTACAGTTCCTTCTCACAATCCACCTCCAACATCCGGGTACTGCTCACTAGTCTATGCAGAGCATGTGATTCTAAGCAGATTGACAAACATCAGAAGACATGCATTACTTACTGTAAAAGCACATTTCTGATGGTTATTTCTGCTTAGATTCACATGCGCCCACCCTTCCTCCCCGCTCGGATGGAAGGAACGTAGACATCTTACTACTTTCTCTTTTCTGTACTCACGATAGTCATAAGACTCCCTCTTGGCAGAAAAAAATACAATCGGTGGGACCTCGAAGAGGGATCTTGGGTACACTACACGTCACGTAGGGATAGTGTTACAGACACGCCCATGTCGACGCCCCCTTTCGATTCTCGAAAGACAAGATGCAATACTCCGCGGTTAGCACTGGATATCGGACTATGCACAGTATGTGAATCTAAGCAGATGCAACCATCAGAAATGTTTTTACGGTAAGTAATGCATGTCATTTTTTTTGGTACACTTTGGTGTATTTTCTGTGGATATCCATGCAGAATATTATGGGAATGGTGACTAACATTTTACCAGCGCCTGACTTCTCTGGTCGCCGGATTTGTTATAGCCCGGTGGCACCGGGCAGTCGGGCGCCAGTAAAATTATTTGGAATATTTGTACCTTTTGCATCTGCCTGCTTCCTCTTCCTGATGGTCTTCCTGATGGTTCAGACTGACTGCTCTGTCAAGTTACTTGCCTTTAAGGGGGGTTTGGTTTTCTTTTTGGTTGGATCCTTTTTCCCCCCTTGAGGGTGCTAGTAGTTTTACAAAATCTGCCTTATCAAGTTCTCTTTATAATCTTTCACAGGACGGGCGAGAACAGATATGTAACAGAAGTTATGTCAGACATATGACTCACCCTTGTCCCCTATCCACTGATTTCATTTATGGCCATAAAGTATCCCAGTTATGCCTGCAGCAGAAATATGAATTTAAAGGAGTGTTCTCATGGACATATAAGAATGATGCCTTTGGGTAGCCAGACATACTGTGCTTCATTTATAAACTCTTAAAGCAATTAGATACTTGATTCAATGCTGGTCCTAGATCAAATGTGTAATCCATATCACTGAACAGGGGTATACTTGGTATGCTTTTAGTTATTACTGTGAACCATGTTTAACTTTTTTCTTTGTCTGAAAGGATTGACAGTTCAAGACCGCTTAATTATAACCTGTTACCTGCTTGATTTTCAGGCTGGGGTTGAGACGAGAGGAGTCGCCACAAGCATCTGCTTTTGAGACAATTGAAAAAAGGCTTGAGCATCATGCCCCGTCGGAAGCAGTGCGGGCATCTAGAAGGTTGCAAGAGCTGCACTGCAAGAACTTTTTGCCAGAGCAAAAAAGCACGACAGACAGTGTTTGTAAAGGGACAAGTGAAGCAAATTCTGATACAGTTAAAGAAACGGAAGCTCTCATTTCTGACGCATCCATGGTCAGTCAGAGGAAAGTAGAGATTGGCCCAAAGGAAGTGAAAGGCTTGTGTCGACTACCTGCATCAGCAAGTGTTCAGTGTGAAGTGTTATCTCCATGCACAGCAAGAATTTCCAGTGTTGTGAAAATGTTGCCCTCCTCGAATGTATCGAATGAAAGGATTCCATACCTGCCTCAAGATGGCTTAAACCAAGAATCAAAGGACCAGAAGAGGAAAACCGTTGAGGCGGCCATGGCCTCCAACTCCTTTCCCGAAAAGAAGCCCCGTCTTGAAGATCGCCAGTCCTTTCGTAACACAATTGAGTGTGTTCACACAGAAAAGCCCCAGCCTACTAAAGAGGAACCCAAAGTCCCACCTATCCGGGTACGTAAACCTTACAGGGAAAACATTTTTTTTAATAGTTTTATGTCCAATATAAAAATTCAGGTTTGAACTGTCACACACCCACCTGTACTACTGACCACTTGGATTCTTCGTTCTAATACCATATTTTCTTTTAACATTATTTCCCACTTAACCAAAAGACTATACAGTTAAAGTTGGATTGTTTGTCCAGTCTGAGCATGGGTGTTAACTGACATCAACCAGCACAGTGGCCGGGGACTAGTAAAGAGGAAATGGTTGTGCTTCATTGGCCAAGAAACATTTGGGCGCCGTTTTAGGGATCATGAACCATGTACAGGCCAGTTTTAAGTTGTAGGCCTTCAGAGATTATCTGTTTAAATCCGAAGCCTCAAACAAGGTAAATGTGGACGTTTTTGCAGAATGTAGATCATTGGGCAGCAAGTGAAGATGGCCTGGTATGCAGTCAAATAATATTTTTTTTACAAACAGTTTCCCCCCATCTTACTCGGAGCCCTTTTCCGGAATCTAATCCTAAAGAACCGTAACACTCTTAACTGAAAATTTACTTATTTTCCTCCACTGACAATTTTGATGGGTTGCAGCAAGCCAGCTTGTACCTACTTTTTTTCTGAGGAAAATCTTTTTCTCAATTTTAATCACGTTTTGCTTCAGTTAGTGGCCAGCTCTAGGAAGAACTAGCTTAAGCTGGTTTCTTCCTCCTCCTTCAACCTAGCTGGTTATTCCCTTTACCAGAGACATGACCAGTAATTCTCTCTAAAAGATCACTGTTACTTTAAAACGTTTAATAATGGAGCTCCATGCAAAGGCCCAGCTCTTTATATAGTCTAATCGCCAACTACTGGGCCTGTTTTTCCACCTGGTTGGAGGCCAAGGAAGCAACAGTTTGCTGTCTCCCTGCCTTTTTTGTTATCTCCTGATGGACCATCATATTGCAGGGTTTGCCACATTTCTTGGTAATTGATTATTACTAAACCAATTTGAGCATCACCCTATTCCCATTGCTAGATGCCCTATAAAACCGTCTTCAAGAGACGGTGGTTGCAATAGTCATTTCTCCATAGCAGACCAGCACCAAGCCTTTGTGACATGCCTTGCGATATACCACCCATCAGCTAGATTTGCTTTATTTGCATGTTGATATCCAGGTCTGTGTGCCTGCAGCTGATGTCTAAGAAGGGAAAGTTGACAATCGCAACTGATGACCTGCATGGAGGATTGCAACCTTTTGGAAGTGCTGTACCAAAAGCCAGCAGAGTCCTTTGGTGCTAGTTTGGTTTGCGTGAGGAATTTAAGGGCGTCTCACTTCTTTCCCAAAATATCCTTCACCTCCAATCCCACCCCTAGGGAAAGGCCGTCGCTTTCGGATTCTGACCCTGGGGGTGGATATGCCAGGGAGGATCACCTGGGAGGAGGAGACTTGGGAAGTGGGGATGAGGCACCCTTAGGTAAGACGAAGTATCCTCCATTTCCCTTTCATCAAGAATCAAATGTTCCCCCAGGCTTTTTATGGGCTATTTCCAATCACTTCCCTATTGTGTTAGAAAACCATCTCCCAATGTGTACCATTATGGTACTGAGACGGGCAAGAGACCACATAGGAACTTGCATTTATTCTTTATTTACTCAGACATACACAAGCACCACTCTGGTACTGGGACGACAAAGAGGGATGCCGAGCACCAAGACGGTTGTGAAATCAATGTGAATGGCCTGCAACTGAAGCCAAAGGGGCAGAATAAATGGCTCTCTTGGGTGAGGCTAATGGAGGTAGTGAGGTGATCAAGATCACCTGTGTAGTGTTTGCAGATGGAGGTGAAGGCAGGGAGATGTGTGTGCGAAGCGCTGATGTGCTTCGGGGTCGCTACAGCGGAAGCAGAGTGTGGCTGGTGTTGTCGGAAGGCACCAGGTTGCAGGGTCAGACTGTCTATCTCCTGGAGTCAAGAGGACTCCCTCTCTGGTAGCCCGAGGTGTCGAAGATTCAAGAAAGAGGGGGGCTTGCAACGGTGTCAGCGCTTCAGATTCCCCATCCCATAGAGCCCTATTGGACTCTGTGGGAATGGGGACTAAGATTTTACTGGCGCCCGACTTCCCGAGCCGCCAGACTTGTAATATCCCAGTGGCACCGGGAAGCCAGGCACTAGTAAAATATTACGAGTCTGGCGGCAACCCGCCAGTAGCACCGTCAGGGTTACCGCCCGACTCATAATGAGGCCCGATGTATCAATAAAAGAGCATCTTGAAACATTTGAAAGCACAGAAAATATAATTTCTCGAACTGTGCCAAACGCATTCTTGAGCTGGTTCGCTGGCTTTAGACCTACTCAAAGTACACTCATTTCAATACCTTACATTACTTTGCTGTTAAACCCATGTATCTGTTTCGTACAACACTATGGGATGCGTTACCACACTGCAAAGGAGTGCTTATTCATAGTAAGATCGCCATGCTGTTTTTGGTGTAAACCACCTCAACAAGCTGTTTTAATTCCGAAAGGTAATGACCAGGGGCCTGTTGTGTTCAATGTATAGCAAATGTCCAATTTCTGGACTGATTTGTGTTCCAGATCAAGGACGGTCTTCAGAATCCAGAGGCACCAGATAACACTCCTCTTTCACATCTCAAATAGAATGGTCAGCTAGTTAAATTTCCTCCCTCCGATAATAGTGTACACAGATTCAATCAAGATTGCAAGAGGCACCCTTCAATGTGTGGTCTTTGACAAGGCCATGCAAGTGCTAGAATGTATAGCAAATGTCCAATTTCTGGACTGATTTGTGTTCCAGATCAAGGACGGTCTTCAGAATCCAGAGGCACCAGATAACACTCCTCTTTCACATCTCAAATAGAATGGTCAGCTAGTTAAATTTCCTCCCTCCGATAATAGTGTACACAGATTCAATCAAGATTGCAAGAGGCACCCTTCAATGTGTGGTCTTTGACAAGGCCATGCAAGTGCTAGATATTTTCTAACCTGAAGAAAACATTGTGGGCAAGAGATCTTTTATGCAATCTTCCGGCAGCTGTAAAGCCAGCTTTGAGCTTGGACCCTTCCTGCTGACTGTACATTTTCAATTCTCTTCAATATAATCGCCTGAAAGATATTTTTTTATTTGTTTTTAATCCAGTCGGATTTTTTTACAAAAAGCAACGGCTGCAAGTAGACAAAGAAGATGATCTTAGATTCTAAAATTAGTTCCCTGATGTGGTTGAAACAGTGTTCAAATCCTGAAGCGGAAGCATCACTTTGATGATGTGCTGTATGATGTTCACTGTTGCCAACAACCATGTCAGTTTGTCTCCTATCAATTTATACCAGCAGTTTTCCTCATCTTGGAGATTGAAAGATATTATTTTTAAATGTGTAAAGTGCCTAAGCCCAAGGGCATTTAGGCGCTGTTGTGAACCAGTTACAGATAGGATGCACAATGTTTTTGCAGCCATTTAATGGTTCTGTTGAGATTGTAAGCCCTATGTGTAGTGTGGCTCCTCGGACATGGTTGCCTCTCGTGCAGACTGGATAGGACTCCTGGGGGGGAAAATGGTCAAGCATCTCAAAAAACAGGAGCAGTTTCAGGGGTGCCGTAAACATAAGAACAAAGGGATTTATTTACCGACCATCCCACACCAGTGGATCCTCAAACCAACAGTAATCAAGATCTTCAATTACGTAGCTCTCCTGCATCCATCCATAGCAAACAATGTTGACATCCTTTTGAGTAAGGTCTTATGAGGAGATAAAGATGTTGGCAGTCAATGGTGATTCACTGCCTTTTATATCCAAATATATCTTGAATTTCATAGAAATAATAAAGCCACCTGGATAACAGATAAGCATTCAAATCAACTAAAGGGCAGTTTTATACCAGACTGTTGAACTCTTCGTATTGGTCCTTCCACATCCCATACCCCATCCTCCATACCTTTTGTGAGTTGGCCCTCCTTGGGATGAGACAAAAAAATGAAACCCTTACTTTGATTGGACCAAGCAATGTCCTCCATGCACCACCCCCTGTCCTTGCCCAGGCAGTGAATTTCTCAGCTGTAGACAGGTTGGAGCCTTCAGCGTGTGCGTGTCTTCATGCTTCTCTCCCTGCCTCCCATCCTTAATTTTTTTATCTTCCTTTTATATTGCTATCGCAGTTGGCTGTCTCACCTATGCCAGGTAAAATTGAGTTTTCGTTGTTGGCTTTCCATGAGGTAGACTCTGCTGCATACTTACACTCCTTGTGTTTGAAGTATCTCGGCCAGGTTTGTTTGTTTATTTATTTGGTAATGCGCACCAAGCCCTTAGGTAGACGGTCGCAACAGAAACAGGAAATCTTAAAGCTTTGTTACAGTACAAGGAAGCAATCCTTAGAGCAGGCAATTGCAATAGGAGCAAAGTACAAGAAAACAGATACATCAAGTGCATAGCAATAGTATTGGTGAGTCCGTAGGGCAGGTGATTGCAGGATACAACAAATACATAGCAGTAGTCTTGGTGAGTCAGGACACGTTAACATAAGTATATGTGTGTGCGTAAGTACATATGCACAGATGTATGTGCGGCCTTGCCTATCTGCGTCAATGTGTGTTCAAGGTACATACAAATATGACAAAGCAGACAACCATGAGTACACGGTTAATCAAAGTACAATGTGATTTGGCTAAAAAGCAGCGGTCGAGTAAGGGCCAGAGAGGTAGAGGTGCAAGTCGTCAGTTAGGTGTCGTTGGTGTGTAGCCAATTGAGTATCTTGTCTAAATTTAGGGTAGGGTTGTTCTAGTCTGAGGTTGATTGGTAATTTGTTCCAACATTGCGCAGCTTTGACTGGGAAGCTGGTTCTTCCTGCTGTCGAAGGTTTGAACGTAGGGATTTCTAACTGGGATGAATTAGCAGATCTCATGGGACGGGTAGCTGTTCTCCTATTAATTGTATCCATTAGGTATGGAGGAGCTAGGTTATTCAGGAATTTTGAGGTGAAGGATACTGTTTTGAGGAGGATTCTGCCCGTTATTTTCATCCAGTTAATCCCTTTCCTGAATTTGGTAATATGCTCTCTGTAAGGGATGTTCAATGCTGCCCTCAGGGCATTATTCTGCAGTCTTTGAATTTTGTCTGTAATATATTTATTGGCTCCTGAGTACAGGGCGTTACAGTAATCTAATCTTGACATAATAAGAGCATTGGCAAGTGTGGTGCAGCTAGCTCTCGAAGTATGGCCTAGACGCTCTGATGAGTTTGCAAGTATAAGTTGTGGATGAGGCGAGTGAGCGGAGTTGCTTTTTGAGAGTGAGAGGAGTCCAAGTAGAATCCTAAGGTTTTGGCTACAGACATCACCTTGATAGGGTTGTTATCAATGTGAAAGGTTGTGTAGTTTGGGCTGAGTTTTTGGATGTTGGCTTCAGAGCCTAACATTAGCAACTCTGTTTTTTCGTCGTTCAGGCAGAGGCCATGAGATGCCATCCATGCCTGAATAGGGGTGTATATCTTATTCACCATGGCTGAGTCCGCCTCAAAGTTGCCCGAAAGTGGTATGAGGATCTGTGTCATCTGCATAGTAAGTGTAGGTGACACCCAGGCTGTCCAACTTGTCAAAACAGAGGCTTGGTGAAGATATTATACATAGTAGGGGAAAAGCAAGAGCCTTGTGGGACCCCGCAGGTTATTTCGATGGGGTCGGCAGAGGCTGAAGAAGTGAAGACTCTCATGGTCCGGTTAGATAAGGATTGAACCCAAGCTATAGCCTCTTTAGAGAAGTTGGCGGCAGATTGGAGGTGGTTGCATAACACTGCATGATCCACCAAGTCGAACGCTGTCGACAAGTCTAGTAGGAGTAGCGGAGCCATTTTTCCATTATCCTTTAGTTCTTCCATTTGTGTCTTAAGGTCTAGCAGCGCTGTTTCAGTGCCATGGAGAGGGCGGAAGCCCGATTGTCGTGAGCCAAGTAGGTGGTTGGCTTCCAGATAGTCCTGGATTTGTATGTAAGCAACTCTATCTAAAATTTTAAGAAGAAGCGGCACAGTGGTAATGGGTCTGTAATTAGTGGGCATAGTGGGATCCAGCGTTTGTTTTTTGAGTAACGGGAGGACCCATGATTCTTTAAGATTGGCCGGTACTATATTAGCTTTAAATGAGGAGTTGATCAGTTTGGAGATAAAAGGGGCTAGGTCTCTAGCTGCATCCTTTATTATCTGTGCTGGGCATGTGTCACCTTTACAGTTAGGATTGAGGGAGGGTATTATTTTTTCTGTTTCGGTTATGGAGATAGTCTTGAATCTAAAAGGAGTGGTTGTCCTAGTCACCGAGGGTTGACTCGTTTGTTGATCAGTGGGTGCTAGTGAGGCCTTTTTTTTTTGTTGTTGCAATTTTGCATTGTAGGGACAAGATTTTGTTCGATAGAGCATTTTGTATGTTGGTACACCATGTTTTATCCTTTGGGGAATTGTCTACCGGTTGGATTGGGGATTCTAGTTCACGGAGGATGGAGAATAATTCTTTAGTATTGGATTTAGCTTTCTCAATCCTGTCATTGAAGGTGTTCTTTTTAGCTTTAGTTATTTCTTTTTTGTACATTTTTGCAAATTCCATTAGATTATTTTTGTTATTTTCAGAGGGGGGTGACGCCAAATTTGACTGGAGTTTCCTTTTTTGTGATCTTAAGTATTTGAGTTGGGGAGTGAACCAAGCATTCAGGTGCGCTACTTGCCTAGCTTTGCGCAGTTTAACAGGAGCGATCGTGTCCAGTGCCTTAGTCATAGCATTATTAAAGGTATTTACCAATGCATCAGGGTTGTTACTTTCCATTCCAGAAATGGCAGGGAGGAGAAGAGGGATACGTTTTTCAGATGTAATATCCTTCTTACTTCTGGTGGGGAGAGGCGGTGCCATGTTGTTGGGCTTAGGGCTAAGGAGGTCTAATGCGGCAGTGAAATTTATTAGGTGATGATCTGTCCAGGATTGTGGGGCAATATCGGTAATGTTGATGTCGCAGTTTAGTTCGGACACCCAGTCAAGGGTCCTTCCTTTGATGTGCGTTGGGGAGAGGACTTTTTGCGTAAGACCATAGTCATTTAGTAAGGCTGCAATAGATTCAACATGTTTATTGTCGGTATCATTAAAGCCTCGGTTAAAGTCTCCCAACAATAGTGTTTGAGAGAGATCTTTAGTGTTATCGGCTAGAAGGCTAGTTAGGTTGTCTTCGAAGGTGCCCAGAGGCCCAGGGGGTCTGTATATCAAGTGGATAGTTTGTGCGGTTATTGGAAAGGGGCAGTTTGGCAGTGAGTACTTCACAGGATGTGAGGGGAACTGCGGTGGCAAGTCTAATAGGGTGGGTTGTTTTAAAGATGATGGCTAGGCCACCGCCTCTGGCGTTCGGCCGGTCCACTCTGATGATTTGGTAGTTGTCCGGTACTGCTAGCATGAGAGTTGGTCCTGCGGCCTCATGTAGCCAGGTCTCAGTTATGGCCAGTAAATCGAAATTGTCATTGTTTAAGATGTCAGCAATTTCAGTAGCATGGGCTACCATAAATCTGGAGTTAATAAGGGACCCTGTTGGCATTAAGGTACTGTCAAGTCATCGAGATTTTGTGAGAGAGGGTATTTGGTGAGGGGTGATTTCTAGAAGGAGTTTGGTCAGTGGCATTAGTAGTTTGCTTTAGTGTGGAAGAGTGGTTCTTAGGCCGGGTAATAGTGCACCGGTGAGAGCATTGATGTTGCAACACCCTCCGTCTGCTCGCTCGGCAGGCTTCGCTAGTGCTGGTAAAAAATGTATTTTCCCTCCAGGACACCTCGCAGACTTCCCTGAGCAGAATAAATAGCAGATATTACTTGAATTTCCTTCTTTAGTTGGCACTCTGACCAGCTCTCCTTTCGAGGGCTAAATATGTGGTCAACCCGGCAACTTGTCCCCCCTTGCAAAAAACGGAAGACGCAGAGGTCCATGCTCAGTTGCTAAGCAAGGGGCTAAGTTGTCTAATGGCTCCTCAGAAGTCAAGATGCTGACACTGCATAGTGGTCTCACAGCCGCCAGCAGTGCTATATGTATTTCTTGTTCTGTCCAAGCCCTACTCTGTGTACAACGTGAAGGTGCTCAAGAAGATGATGCTGGTAGAGGTGGAATGGCCACCAGTGCAGACCCCGGAGATTACAGTACCAGAGGTACCCTTTACATAGTCTGTTGATTTAACAGAAGTCCGGAATCCCCATCCAAAAGGTGTGATGGCAAAGGCCTTCAAGCTATGGCAGAGACCTTATCCGACAACTGTGGTCAACAGACTGATTCATATAACAGACATCTTTCCTTCAGTGAAGGTGTACCTTTCCTCCCACCTGCGCTAAATGAATTGTAATGCTCAGACATCAGCCAAACAAAATTTCTGGGAAGAGTTGGCTGGCCTTGAGCACTACTTACCTTCAACCAAGCAGGACATTTTAGCAGTGAACCATGTGGCCCAGTATTGCTGCATTTGATCATATTGACAACTGCAAGCTGAATGTTTCTTTGGGTTTGTTTGCTGCAAGGTTTTCAAGAGTGCTGCGAAGTTCCCCGCTGATGTACAGGAGAGGATCTTGCCCAGCTTCCTTTGAGGAAGAGGTTCTTGGCACCCCTCAGACTGGCAAGTCTCCCGTAGTTCTCGCCAAGCTGCTGCAAAAGCCTTTGTCACCTCGGAGCAATTCAGATTCAAGGTCTTGATCTTTTGAGGGGATTGAAAGATTTCCAAGAGTGACGTGTCCTTCAGGGAGATCACTGTTCCTCTCAGAAGTGAAACAGAAAGCAGCAGATGAGGCCCAGGTGCTATTTCCAGCACCCACCAACCCTCACTCAGACCATTCCTCATTACAGGGTCTTCAACAGACCCATGACTATTTTAAGTTAAGAGGATTATTAGTGTGATGATGCTACAGTCTCCTGCATCTCTAGTCCCACAGTCCCCTCCAACTATGCCTACCATGACTACAGCAGCGTGCATGCTCCATCTGACCCTCTGACGATACTGGAGCCAACGTAACCACTGCCTCTCACATAGGTCCCACCACCTCATTGGCCATCGGCTCCAACCACCTAAGACAAGGATTGGTCAAGTGAAGGGGAGGTTGACGTGCTCATTCTGCAAAGGCTTTCCATGACCAGATGCTCAGCCTGGCTATATTCCTAGGCGTTTCTGGTCCTGAAGTCCCCCAACAAGTCGAATGTCCTCGCTGAGGTCCTGGCCCTCATCTTCTGGTAGATCCTTAGTACATATTGATGTGTGCGCTAAAGCTTGCGAGATCTGGTAGAAACTCCTCTCTGTGCAACCAGCAACAGGAGACTTCAGGCACCTCTAATAAATTGTGCCTCAATGCTCTCCCGCAATTGCACTTCACACTGGTAGCTTCTGCCTCACTTTACGCTAGCCTTCTACTTCAGTCAGTGCCTCGTCCTCTCCCTTATTCTGGAAGGATGACTAACTTCTGAAGACTTGAAGTCTCAAGATCTACACCACCGCCTTTTTGCAAATTGGTGACTTTCAATCTTTAATCCCCCCTGAGAAATAGCAAGCCTTTAAACCAAGCATGATGAAACGGAAGCTCATCACTCCGGACTTGCTTCAGACATCCCCCACATCGATGCATTCAGTAGAGGCATGACTTTGGGTGCCGACAAGCAAAGGTTGGAATTAATGCATGCAGCCAAGTTTGCTCAGGCGGTTCAAGGCTAGATAGTGGACCTGCCCTTCTCTTTCATCTATCCATGGACGAAGAGCTAAACAAAAAGGAAGAACTCAGCCCAAACTGCCAAGTCTATTACAGTCCTCTCTAAGCCCGGACATGGATCATGTTAGCAGCCCATCTCCAGGGATGCAAGCAGAGGTCCTTCAGTGGGGTTTGTTATCAAAAAAGAAAAGCCAGTAATCCCAAAAGGCCCCCCTAGCGGCCATAGAAGAAAGCAGCATTGCTCCTCTTCCAAAGGCCTTTGCTGAATTGTGTGCTACAGCTTCAGGAGATCCAGAATAAGCAGTGACTGGTCGATTCAGTTCCATATCACACCCATCGGCTGCAAGCCTTCCCTTTATCCCCCACCCCTTCACTTTCCTCACTGTGAGACCATTTCTGAGAACCCTTGGACACTCTCCAAAGTCTCATGGGCTACTGTTTTTCTGATCCTATGACCCTTCTTCCTCCTCATCGAGATGGGATCCATTCCGCTTCCGGGAGAGGTCAACAAGCTTCTCTCCATCGAGGCAATAGAAACCATTCCCTCAGACCAGAGGGATCAGGGCTTCTACTCCCGTAAGAGGCACCCACCTAGCCTCCCTGAACTCCTACTTATGCCATCTCCTTTTTTTGCTGTCCTGTCAGAAAAAGAAACCATCTGAGGATGTTGACACAAGAGGGATCATGGGTTACATTGCACGTGTGATTTGAATACTGGGGCATAAACGCCTCTGTCGATGCCCTTTTACTTTGTAATTAAAATGCATTTGTATTCATAACACACCACTAATAGATCAAAATGCATCAAGGTGCGACGAACGTTGAATGCAGTGTTTATTCTTAAATGATTTATATTTACTCAAGCCCAAACATTACCAATACAGCCAAGCCTTGATAGTTTTACAAATTGCAAAAATATCCTGACGGAGGAAATTCTAGATTCTTGGAGCAACTATGGAAACCTCTGTACTGAAACTTTGAAATGCAAATCGATAACCTCTTCTCTTTAGAGTATAGGGATTTGGAAGGAATATCTATGAATTTTATTTTGAAGGGAAGATGGGGCGAATCCATGAAGACATTTGCACCTTAGGCAGAGTATTCTTTTTTTTTTTTATATATATATTTTTTTGTCAAAATCTTTTTATTGAAACATTGAATTAGAGTGTCACTGCAAATTACATTAGTCTCATGAGCAGTGAATCAACATTTCATTTTAACTTTTGCCTTCATCCATTGTACCGACTTCATCAACATGCTCATAGAAAGGAGTCAAAATCATCGTTTATCACTGCAATTGCGACATTAGTCTGGTAAACAACGCATCAACATTTCATTTCAACACCTTTGTTATTTATTCAGTAACTATAATTTCACCAACATCCTCCGGGTCGAGGATAGCCCAACTTGAAATCCTATAGCGCTCTTAAATGAGAGAGAGAGAAAAAAAAATACTAAACAAAACTCACCACAGCTAGCAACAGTTCGCAACATTACCCTCTGAGGAGATATATCTCCCCCCAGACCGGATTTCAGTCTACCGGGTACACCAGCCACATCAGGAGCTTGTCAAGGTTGAAGAAGGTGCTTAACCAATCTAAGCTGAAAAAACATGTGTTCTTTTTCTGTGACATGATCCAAGAATGGGCCCCAGATACGAGAGAACTTGGATGTCTGCCCTTCTATTGCGGACGTTAGTTTGTCCACCCCAAGCAGTTCCTAAACCCTTACCTACCAGTACGCTATATGGGGGCCCTCTATTTCTTTCCAAAATCGGGCTCGTGTAAGACAGGTCGCCATAAGCAAATGAGTAATCGGGCTAGCTCTAGGGCCAGACCTGGGGTAAGAACCGTCATCCGGTACGTCACCTAGTAGCATTATCAACGGATCCATGGGGAGCAGGGTTCCGCATATATCTTTGACCTGATTTCTAGCCAGTAGGATTGGATGACCGGACAATGCCACCACAAGTGACCCAGGTCTCCCCTCCCCCCACAGCCGTGCCAACATGAGTCAGGGTAGTCTGGATTTATCGCGTGTAGCTTCTGTGGGGAGAAATACCATCGGAAGCAAATCTTAAGTGCGCATTCTCTGTCGTGCACCTGGAAGACCTATGAGCTCTATCCCAAATTCTCTGCTATGATTCCTGAGGTATCTCAATCCCCAGTTCTCTCCCATGCCAACATATAAGGGAGTTTCTCATCTTCGGGGACGCTTTCCTGGAGGCGATAGCAAGTCGCTAATTTGAGCACTCTGCCATCCAAGACCGTTATTTCTATGCCTGTCGGCAGCCTTGTGGCAGCCTTTTTAACGATCGGATTAGTGATCCAATGCCGAAGCTGTATATATCTAAATCTCTGTCTCCGGGAGGTTAAATTTCTCCTTGCATTGGGCGAAGGTCAGCCGAACATGTCTACATAGAGCTCCTGCAGTCTCAGGGGTCCCTCCCTTGACCAGAGTTGGTACGAGCTGGGTTGAAGGCCAGGAGTCGAGGCTGGATTCTGCGTGACCGGGGAGTGTGGACTTAAGCCCAAGGGGATTCCCCGTGGCTCACACTGCCTATCCCAACAAGGAAGAATGGAACCAGTAGTTGGAAGGAGGGGCCTCCTGAGAGCCGCAAGCCTCCCGCAGGAGGGAGGGGCGGTGAGAGAGAGGAACCCCAGAGAAGTGCTGCTCGATATCCCGCCATTTAGGGGGGGTCAGCTGGGTTAATCCAGCCCAGCATAGGGGCGATTTGGGTTGCTCGATTAGTATCTGAAGAAGTAGTAGTATCAGTAGAAGATACCATCTGAGCCCAAGGCCTCCCAGCTGCCTACCCCGAGTGAGAAGCTTGCGCTGAATTCTAGGTGTTTTCCGCTGCCAGATAAATCGGCTTATCTCCTTCTGCAGGTCTAACAAGTCTCGCTCCGGAATTAGAACAGGGAGAGCTTGAAACGTATAAAGAAGCCGAGGGAGTAAGGTCATTTTAACTGCGCTTATGCACCTCAGCCATGATCTCTCCTGAAAGGCCCACTTTTGTAGAGATTCCTTGGAATCTTTTAGCAAGGGAAGGATGTTGGCTTTCAGCAGGCCCGTGTAGGTAGGAGTCCGATGCACTCCGAGATACGTAATCTTGGAGTTCTTCCAGTTTAGGGAATGAGTGTTCCGCAAGGCACTTAACGTGTCCGGGGATTCAGACAGCTTCAAGCCTATCGATTTTGCCGTATTTATCATGAATCCCGAGATCAGTACGAAGTGGTCGAGCAGATCCATAAGCGGGGGGACCGAAGCCTGGGTCTCCCTTAAGAAACAGAGCACATCATCTGCGTATAGCGCAACTTTGTGGCACTGGTCTCCCATTTCAAACCCCTGAATTTTCGGGTGGAGATGGATATTTTGGCTGAGGGTTTCATCGCTAGTGCAAAAACTAGTAGGGACAGGGGGCACCCCTGCCTGGTCCCCCTACCAAGGGGTATATGGGGTGTCCATTGAGAATTCACTCGTATTCGGGTGGAGGGGATCTGGAAATTCGACAGGGCCAGTCTGAGGAATTTCGGGCCAAACCCAAAACCCTTTAAGACTAATTGCATGTAGTCCCAGGACCTGCTATCGAATGCCCTGTGGGCGTCCAAGGACAGGAGCAAGAGGCGGCCTGGAGTGGAGGGGGCGAGAGCTATTAGGTCTATTGCCCTGCAGATGTTGTGGGCGGACCGACCCTGAATAAAGCCAGTTTGATCCCGATCTATGATTGAAGGTAAGACCTCTCCCATCCGCCGTGCTATGACCCTGCTAAATAGTTTTGCATTTGAATTAAGCAAAGCTATAGGCCCGTAGGACAAACATTCCGCCCGGTCCTTCCCTGGTTTCAGAATTAGGGTTGTATTTGATTCTGCCATGGACTGTGTAACAGAGCCTGTTTCCCATAAGACATTAAATAACTTTGTGAGATGGGGTGTGAGCTCCTTGCAAAAGGTTTTATAAAACTTATTTGCAAACCCGTCTGGGCCCGGGGCTTTGCCAAGGGGGAGCGATTTGATAGCTGATTCGACTTCCTCTGCGGATATTGGGTCTTCTAACGTCTCCTGTAAAGCTAGTGGCAGCTGTGGGAGGTTTGCTTTGGTTATGAAATCATTGGCGATTTGTGGGTCCCCCCGATGCAGGGCTGCGTGTTCCCTAAAGAGATACTCAACAATACAGCGTTTACCCTCTTCGGAGGAGGTGCCTTTGCCTTTCTTCTCACGTAGGAAGTCTATCCTATTTTGTTTTGCCTGTTTCCCCAACTTGGCTGCTAAAAATGTATTAGCCTTGTTTCCCTTCGTGTAATAAAATTGCTTGGTACGCATCATGCAGTAGGCCTCCCTCCCCATATGATGTGCCTCAAGCGCTTTCGTAGCCATCCGCAGGTCTGTCATTGAGCGCCGTCAGAGTTTCTTCTTGTGTACCTCCTCCAATCAACGAGCTTCACTCTCCAAGTGTTCCTGCAATAATCTCCTAGCCCTCCCCCCTGTGCGGCCTGCTCCATAAAGTGCCCCCTGATTACTGCCTTACTTGCATCCCAGATTGTGCCCCAGCTCACATCCCCAGTGCCCCCCTGATTACTGCCTTACTTGCTTCCCAGATCGTGCCCCAGCTCACATCACCAGTATCATTCTCCTTGTAGTATAGTTCCATGGATTCTTTTATATGGGCACACATCACTTGGTCGTCTAGTAGGAAATCATTTAGTCTCCAAGGGGGTCTCAGAGGAGGGGTATCTCGAAGAGGGGCTATTGTCAATAAAACAGGGGAGTGGTGTGAGGGCGCCTCAGGGAGTATATCAACATCTAACACCATCTGGATGAACGAGTCTGAGATAAAAAAAACATATCCAGCCTTGAGAATCCCCCATGGGGCACGGATTAGAAGGGACCAGGAGGGCTGTGTGAGGGTTTATTTATATAAATCCACTTGGTAATGCAGGGGAACCACTGATGATGAGGGATTTCATATGTAGGAGGGATTTGCAGATATTGACTGTCACTCTTACCTCTTGACACTGTCGTGGTGGGGATGCCAGTTCTGACCAGTTTGAGTGGCGTGGCTATGTTATGTGGTGTATAAATCACATTAGATATGGGGGGTTCTTGTGCGCTGCTGTGGATATGAGACCCAATGGGGCTTGTGGGACAGAAGGGGTAAATACTGTGACATGGTTTTACTCAGTCCATGGGGTAATCTCGATGTATCATATTTAAGGGCAAAGTTGATGTTTGTATATACAATCGTATTTGGGTGGGGGTCTCCTATATTCACCTTAGTTTCATGGTATTGCTGTGGATGATGTGGATATCTTATAGGACGATGTGCTTCTCGGTTGATATTGGTGTATTCTCTGCAAGTTGGTGCGAGGAAACATGAAACATGTGAATGGTGTTGAAGCTTCATCATTTGTAGCTGGATTAAGATAGGATAATTTGTGTGAGGGATGGTACTGGGCTATCTTGACCATGAGGTACTGCACGCGATACTGGATTTGTTCCATTCCCTGGTGTGCTATTTCTTTCTTTTCCTGGGGGGATGTGATGTGGGGAGGTCCTGGGTTTCGCCACTGAATAGACCAAAATGCATACTTGGCTTTATTTTAATTGATGGAGGTGGTATTAGGATGTATGCTTTTTTTGGGGGATCCTACTTGCCGACCCAAGGGAGGGGGTGGGGCAGTCCCTTTCTGCGTGAAAGTGAAAGAAGTTCTGGAGGGTTGGGTGGTTCAGACCCAAGAAAGTTTTTATATTTTCTGTTTTTGTTTTTTATACTAGTTATAGGTTTGTTTATACTAGTTATAGGTTTAAGTTTTGTTGTGTTGTGTTATTTGAATTCATCACAAGGGATGTGAGACGGGATCTGCTCATTTCTTACTCTTATCAGAGGAGTTTGAGCGTGGTATCCTGGAATGTAAATGGTGTTCATTGTGCTAACATGAGGAAAGTGATTTTGATCAAACTGGAAGAAATGGGAGCAGATGTTGCATTGCTTCAGGAGACTCATCTGCTGGATACAGATATAGATAAATGGAAACGGGGATGGGTCAGCAATGCTTATTGCTCATCCTTCACTACTAGTTCTAGAGGTGTGTGTATTCTGTTTAAAAGAAATTTGCCAATCACAGAAATGAAATGTGAGAAAGATGCTGAAGGGAGGATTGTTCGTGTAACTGCAAAAATTCAAGATGTTCCATATTGTTTCTGCAACATATATGCTCCGAATGGGGGGAGATGGGAGTTTTTTCATCTCTCTAGCACAGTTTTTACAGAATATGCATGGCAGTAATGTTATTATTGGGGGGGGCTTTAATGTTGCTCTGGATCCTGAGTTAGATAAGTGGAGGGGAGCTATGGACAGTGCGAATGATCTGAAAAGAGTGGCATTAAAAAGACTAATGGATGAATGGAACTTCTCAGATGTATGAGATTGCAGAACCCTTCAGCGAGGCAATACACATTTTTCTCTGCCATACATAAAATATATTCAATGATAGACCGTTCATTACGGGACCGCCAGGGTCGTATTGAGGCCCCTAGACTCCTATTACATCTGTTATTGTAATGTAACGATAGAAGAAAAGTATCAGCCCTGTACTGTGAAGAGTAAGAACATAGAAGTGATACAAAATACCTGTCTGTCAATCACTGCGACGAAAATACCAAAAGAAGTTATGAAGAGTCCAGTTCAACACAAAGGACTATCTTGAGTAAGCCCCAGCATGGCATAATAAAAGGGGGCGGGCAAAGAGAACCAGGAAGGGAAACAGCGAGTTTGAAATTGACTGGCAGTGGGAAGCTGGTAATTCGGAGAACGCTGGTTTGTGCACTCCCTGAGAAGAGGCTGGAAAGAGGCTATCCAGAGCCTGCTGGTCCCTGGTGAGATGTTCGAATAGGAATAGAAAAGAGCCCTAACCTTGACGTGCTGGAAGTGAAGCACGCCGAGGATGGACCAAGGCAGGTCTGTGAACCCAAAAGAGAACAGGAAGGAACAGAGCACGAGATGTGGTGGAATGGAAGAGCAGAGTGAAGAACCCTTTCTTTGCTGATACCACAGATAGACACCGAAGCGTGTCAAGTGAAAAAAATGGAAGACCACAGAGAAGCCGTCCTGACTGTAAACAGAACAGAAACCAGGAAGAGCGCTCACCCGGTGACACAACCCCATTATACTAAAGGTAAAGAGGAGAGCAGGATACCCAGGCATATGGTCATGAAAGATAAATGGGCCAGTCATACTTGTGTGTTTCGCAAAACCGCATATAAAGATTGGAGTAATCTTACTCCTCCCAGTGAGTGGCAAGATCACAAGAAGAGCAATAGTCAGCCTACTTGTTTCAGTAAAAAAAAAGAGGACAGGGGGTTGTTCGGAGGACGGATTTGGTGTCTTAAGGAAGAAGGAAGGTAGACCAAGACAAGAATCTGAGAAAATCTAGACCGGAATAGGAAGAGCCAAGGAAACCAAAATACAAAAGCTTGGAAAAGCCCCTTTAAATAACTAAAGGACTTGTTACAAGAGATAGCAAGAGACTATCTGAAGAGTATGTATTAAGGAGAACTTTGTTGAAAAGCAATCCAGGAGAAGGGAGTCCTTCTCCTGGCCTTTAGTTTAGTATTGGTGGTAGGGTCCGGGCAGCTTAGGTTTGGATGGAGGACAGACCTTTAGACGAACACCCTAGTTTAGTTAAGTAGGGAAACCTTTAGGGAAAACATTTGAAAATGGCACCTATTGCTCTATCTCCTCGTTCCACATATCATAGATTAGCCTTCCTCATGGACTCCGCTCAACAGAGCCTACCGACAGCCGAAAAACGTACCTGCATCCAGCTCTGAGGTTTCAGAGGTTCGGAGTTAGGCGGCCTACGACTCTTCAGGCTTCGACCTACACAGTAGGAAAAGTGGGGGTGGGCACTTCTAATTGTACATTTAGAGAAGAATGTCTACATATATACTCCTACGTCCCTTCCCCTTTTCTCCATACTTTTGGGACATTCCATCCATCAGGACGGGACCGGAGCACTTTTGAAGCATCAACAATAATTTGTCCTTTTATTTTTTTACGTGATGCCACCGCACTTGACCGTAGCCCTGCCTTCCTGGCCTCCACCCTGCGCACCACCCTTCAGTCCTTTTTTCTGCGCAGTCGGGGTCTGATGCACTTGCATCGTGGGGAATGTTTTCTTTTTCCCACTGTTCCTTCTTGTTCAGGTACCACGGTCCTCTTCTCCTATGCCGGAGCGTCAGGGATTTGTGTCCTGTCTTTGTGCAAACATTGTTTCGCAAGGGCAGATCCTCATTCTCTGTCTGGAGTTCTGGGGCCCGGAACATCGGTGGGACTTTTGTCTCTACTGCGACTTTCTGTCAGGGAACTCCAGCATAGGCTCGTCAAGTGGGAGATGTTACAACGGCTTCCTCCTTCACCTTTGCAGCAGTTCATAGACAAAAAGGGAAAATGTCCGGTAAGTGCCTTCCTTTTTGGGACACCCCGGCCAGGGGACTTCTTCCTGGGGTCTTCTGGTTCCAGGAGGGGTTCAAGTGACTCTTGAACCAGGGTTCTGCCTGAGGTGTCCCGAAAGGGATCTAATCTGGATTCCAGAGTTTTCTCCAAGACACCCTGTCAAAGGGCTACAAAGACCGTTTCTTCCTCTGAGGTTCCCCATCTAGGGGCTAAGACTAAGCCTAACGCTTCTGGGGCTGCTGCAACCAGGATTATTCCCGAGGTTTCCCAGTCTGGGACTAAACGTACCAAGCCTAGTCTCAAGGTTTCCTGTCAAGTGACTAAAGGTACTGGGGTAAAACCAGAGGATCCCCAGTTAGGGCATTTTTCAAAGACCAGCAGGATCAAGGAGCTCCATTTAGGAGCTCTGGCTACCGGGCGTGACCCTAAGCTTCACCACAATCTTGTGGTTGTACCGGTCTTTCTGAGGGGGCAAAAGCCCTAAGTCTTCAAGTACCGGCACTGCCGAGGATCCCTCACTAAGGGCTAATTCTTCTGCAGAAACCAAAAGGGTTGAAAAGTGCTCCAGTTCTGCTAGGACCGACTCTGCAGAGGTGCCCTGTCGGAGGGCTAAAACTAGTACAAAAGCCCCTGCAATCCCTGTCATGACAATGGCCTTACTGAAACCTGTGGCACGGATCACTTCAGGCACAGGGACGTCATTTAGGGGTCACCAGAGGTCGCAAGAGCGACCTCTGCCGATTGGCTAGCGACCTTTTCCAATCTCTTGCCACGTCTGAGGGTGCGAGGCAAAGCGTGTGTGGGCTCCTACGTTTTGCGGCTTGCCTCGCAGCTTTAAAAGCTTGTATTTGGAGCAGAGTCCATTCCAGCCTGTAACTCTCTTCGAAGGGAAGCAGCTTCTGCTGTTTCAAAACTGGAGACGACAACAAAGCCCACGTTGCTGGCGCAGCCCAGGCCGCTTTGCCAATCAGTGAGTGCTCATTTGCCTTGGCTGCTGGCAGGTGGGGGGAGGGCTGGCGGCTGCAGTGCTAAAGCGAACCCCAGATTGTCTGCAGGCTATATTGACAGTGATCATCAGTCACCTGCCCAAGCTCCCTTCGGCCGCAAAGGCAGACCAAAGGTTGCACTGGGACACAGGCTTTGGAAAGGCACGAAAAGGCATGCACCTCCCAGCAGCGGGCCCGCTTCATCTGAGCACAAAGTCTGCCCCCGTGGGCCGTGAGGTTTGAAAACGTATACAAAGTCTCGGGAGAACTTGTTTAAATATGTAATATAGCTGCACAAAGGGAAAGCTCTGCTTGCAATTACTGCATTATTTAAAGGAATAGTGCGCTCAAATATTATTGGCAAAAAAGATGGCCAATAATCAAATATCTAAAATATTTTTTTTTAAAGTCCCTATGTAAAGTATTGAGCAAATGAAGCTCAAACTTTAAAATGGGAAGCACTAGGAGGCATCTATTTTTTGAAATGGATGCTGCCTGTGCTTGCCCTTGCAGCACTAATGAAGCAAAAGCCAGCCAGCTGTAGTTAACAAAAGCTACCACTGGGTGGCTTTTGCTTCATTGGTGCCGGAGGACGGAGACCAGAGACTGCAGGCAGGATAGCTGCATCTTGGTAAGTGCCAATTTCTTTTTTTTATTTTAAATTACCACTAGCTGCAGTTTTTTTCTAAGTTTTCCGAGCTGGAAGAGCTTTTAAAATGTTGTTGTATTTGTTTGTGGTAGCTTCAGCTTGGAGCCCACGTTGTTGTATTTGAAAACGCTGCAGGTTTCTTTCTAAGTTTCTCACGCTCGTCCGATATCGAACGCCAAGGTAAGCTAGCGCGCGGGGAAGAGTCCTTCAAGTCTGCAAAAAGACTAAAAGACTCTGGAGAATCGAGAAAAAAATCTCGTCATTAGTCGAGGCGATCGAGGTCGAAAAGGCGATCGAGGAAGTCCTCTTCATCGAAAAAATCAAAAAAGCAACGTCCTAGATCTTCGTCCTCTTCTTCTTCCTCGCCCGACAGAAGGTTAATTTCTTGTCCTTCTAAACATGATTCCCCCAAAAAATTGGAGACCTTTAGGGCTTCATTGTAAAAAAAATGTAGAGAAGGCGGCCCGACCCCCCTCAAAAAAGTTGCGTGAAGAGCATGCCCCTGTCCACTCTAAAAGTTACAGAGGGAAATCTAAAACGTCTCGCACTAGATCCGACAAGTCGAGGGCGTCCTCGGTCGATGATTCTCCAGCACCTCATGAGATTATACAAAAACCTCTGGTGCATAAATCGAGGTTGCCAGAGGACAAAAGGGCATCCTCATCGTCGGAAGTCAGCTATCGACTCGACGTGTCCTTCGGCGACTTCGTCAAAGCCAAGAATGGCGTTGATACCTTCGGCCTCGGCGTCAAAGCCTTACTCGACATCGGAGCCCTCCTCGATGACCTCAGGCATTCCTTCGAGCGGTTACCAGACATTTGGTCGAAAAAAAAAAATGGTCGAAACCATTTGGTCGAAAGACAAATGGTCGATTTGTTTTTTTTCCCTTTTTTTGGGGGGGGGTCCCCTCCAACCCCCTTTTTTTTCTAAAAAAAAAAACCTTTTTTTCCCTAAACTAAAACCTAAAAAATATATATATTTTAAAAAAAAAAATTCGACCATTTGGTTTTCGACCAAATTCCGTCAACCAAATGTCTTTCGACGAAATGTCCGGACACCCCTTTGAGCATATCGAAGCCATTGTCGATTCATTTGATGCCTTTGTCGGGGAAATCTTTTATACCATTTCAAAGACAACTATGGCTAAAACTAGGTCTAGTCAACCTTCACCAGACATTTCTTTTCCACCCTCAGCCCAGGCAGGAATTTTTTTAATTATATATCTGCTATTTTTGAGGAACAAACCTCTGAAGAGGAGATTACATCAGCTGGTGTTCAATTTGGGACAAGAGAGGTCCCTGAGGAACTAGTAGATCCTAATTCAACTATGACAGACCTTTATGACTGCCTACAACTCGGCTAATGGCCTAGATACCTCACCTGAGGTAGAATTTGAAAGACCTGACCATGCTGAACCGGGGTATAGGAATCTTGTGGGAAGAGCGATATATTTTATGGGGTGGAAGTTAGTGTCTCCAAGATATGACCAGGGTGACTTAACTGATATTATTGATGAAGGACCTCAAAGACCCAGTCCTTACTTTCCACAACTCTCTTCAACAGAGAGTTATGACAAATTGGGAGACCCCCGAGTCTTTACCAGCTGTAAACAAGAAATGTATAGGAAAGTATAGACCTGCTTCCTCGGATCCAGAGTATTTGTCAAAACACCCTTCACCTGAAAGTTGGTGATTCAAGCTGCGACTGCAAATAGACAATCGACTTCTCCAGCATTGGATCTTTCATGGATTCACATTCTTAGAATATTCCCCGTTGTCAGACTGGGATCCTCTGTACAGACTTTTCGGAGTTCGTGAGTTAGACGTTTCGGAGGATTGTCAAAAAATTCTGCAGGCGGCTCGAGCCCCTTCTACCAACAAATCTTACACCTATAAGTGACTGAGGTTCTGTGAATGGTGTCGAGGACAGCAAGGCCTACAACCGTTGACCCCGGAACAAGTTCTACCTTACCTGCTTCTCTTGGCGGAGAGGGGTTTATCCTTCACATCGAAAAAGGTGCACCTGGCGGCCATCTCGAGGTTCACGAGGAAGAGGCAGTCGTCTCCTCTATTCAGCGACAGACTTGTGAAACACTTCATGAGGGGTTTATTTCGAACTTTTCCCCCGGTAAAACGTTTCCCTCCAACTTGGAGTCTCAACACAGTGTTGACAGGGTTAATGAAACCACCCTTTGACCCTATGGCCACGTCGGACATGAAATTCATATCGTGGAAGTTGCATTCTTAATTGCTATCACATCAGCTAGGAGAATCTCGGAACTGCAAGCGCTGGTCGTAGACGCGCCATTCTTAACATTCTTTAAGGACAAGGTGGTCCTGGCAACTAATCCTACGTTCGTCCCAAAAGTTCCGACAGTGTATCACAAACACTCGTCCATTGTTCTCCCTACTTTCTTCACGACCCCATCATCAGCAGCAGAAAAAGCTCTTCATACCTTGGACGTTAAGAGGGCTCTGAAATTTTACCTACATCGTACACAGGAACCTAGGTCTACTCGACAACTGTTCATCGCATATGGTCCGTCGATGAGGGGAAAAGCAATCTCTAAACAAGGATTGGCTCGATGGGTCTCATCGACGATTGCGTTTTGCCACTCCAAGGCCGGAAGGCCGCTGCAAGGGCATCCTAGAGCCCAATCTACCAGATCAATGTCCTCGTCAGCAGCATTATGGGCAGGAATTCCGCTAACTGACATATGCCAGGCTGCGGCATGGTCAGTGCCCCACACGTTTTCCCGCCACTACTGCCTTGCCAGGCAGCATGCGGACGAAGTGCAGATGGGAAGAGCTGTCCTGCGCCATCTGTTTCAGTAAGGTAAGCTCCACGCTGTGGAGAGTCTGTTCTACCTTTTGATGACAGTATACTTTGTGGGTAAGGTTATATGAGTAAACTTATTCCTGCTGTACATATGCATTGTGTATTATGGTGAGGGTATATTACATTACATTCTCACCGCCGTGTCAGGTGTTACTGCTATACAATCTATTCTAAGCATGTGAATCCATGAAAGATCCAATGCTGGAGAAGGGAATAGTTTCTTACCTGTAACTCCATTTCTCCAGCATTGGTATCTTTCATGGATTCACATGCGCCCGCCAGCCTCCCCGGAATGCAATGTATTTGCTTGATAAGTTTAACCCTTCCTACTTTGGAGGGGCCGAAATCTGAAGGGGAGCTGCGGGGGTGGGCCTCTTATACTGGGACGGCCTACTGAGCATGCGTAGGCGGGTCCTAAAAGGACGTAGATAGGACACAAGTGTCGAAGTTTTTCCTATAGGAAAAGGCTATATATGTGTACCGAGGATCCCAGTCTGACGACGGGGAATATTCTAAGCATGTGAATCCATGAAAGATACCAATGCTGGAGAAATGGAGTTACAGGTAAACTATTCCCTTATCCCTCCATGCCACCTGACAGACGACAAAGATTGACGCCTGGGCGGGGAAAGCTTTTACTTCGGTAGTATGGCACTTAAATCTACTAATGTGACTTGTACATTAGCTAGGTTTACTTACACCCTGTGGAGCTGTTTAGATGCAGCGGCTGATCACATTCTGGAGGGTGAGGAGCGGGATGGTTTCCTGGCGATAGTAAATGATGGGAAGGAGGCTATGGAGGAATGCCTCAAGTCAGCACTGGATACTGCAGAGAGTATAAGCAGATCCATGGCATCTAGCGCAGTCTTGCGTAGATTCGCATGGCTAAGGAAATCTGGCTTTGCATCTGATGTACAGTCCAGATTACTTAACCTGCCCTTTGACGGCTTGAGGTTGTTTGGCAGCAAGGCGGACGAGAGTTTGAAGAAGCTGCAGACCTCGAAAGCGGCAGCAAGATCACTCTGCGCCGCTATAAGGCAACCTCAGCAACACTCTTACGCAGGCTCATCTTCCTAGAAGACTTCTATTCCTCTTTTGGAAAAGGGAGAGGGCAGGCCAGTCGGAGAGGACAACAAAGAAAACCCTTTCGTGGTGGAGAAGGGAGAGGCGCTAGATCAGTCACAGCAGCGGCTACTACCTCTTCAGTCACTGCTGCAGCCATTGCAATGCCACTTTGAGGTCTTAACCCACAAGACGCTGGTGAGAGGCAAAATCACTCAATATCTGGACGAATGGCGGGGCATTACGTCAGATGTCTGGGCACTAGAGATAGTGACCCATGGTTACTGTCTTCCTTGTCATCAAAGGCCTCAAGATCATCCACCGGGAGCCAACTCTGTAAAAATTCCAGACCTGCTCCTTCTGCAGGAGATTTTAACCCTGCTGGAGAAAGGTGCTATAGAACATGTACCTGTAGCGGAGAGGAACAAGGGTTGGTTCTCCCCTTATTTTCTCATTCCCAAAAAGGACGGAGATTGAGACCTATCTTGGACTTGAGAAATGTGAACAAATTCCTCAGGAAGGACAAGTTCAAGATGATGACCCTTTCTCAGATCCTTAAGGCTCTTCATCTTCAGGACTGGCTGGTTTCATTGGACCTTCAGGATGCTTACTTTCATGTGCCAATCCATCGCAAACACAGAGTACCTGAGGTTTGCAATTGGCGGATCTCATGATCAGTTTCGAATTCTAGCGTTTGGGCTGACCTCCGCCCTGAGGGTCTTCACCAAACTAATGGCAGTGGTGGCAGCGAGTCTCAGGAGGGAGGGGATTCACATTAACCCTTATCTGGACAATTGGCTAATCAGGGCAAGTTCAACCGAACTGGCCCAGGAACATCTAGCCATGACCTGTCACTGCCTACACAAACTGGGCTTCTCCCTCAATTACAAGAAGTCACAAATGATTCCGAGCCAAAGACTCCAATTCATCGGAGCGGTCCTGGACACCACCTCAGGGAAAGCCTGAGGAAAGAGCTTACCACATTCTGCAGATGGTAACAAAATTTCAGAATGCCAAATATCTACCGGCGTTCGACTTCCTAAGGTTGCTAGACCTCATGGCATCCTGCATTTATCTGGTGCCAGAGGCTCGACCGAGGATGAGATCCGTGCAATGGGCCCTCCGGGATTCAATGGTCCCAGTTTTGGGGGGAGATGTCAGATCTTCTACAAGTCCCATCCAAGGTGGCTCAAGATCTTCTATGGTGGGCTCGCAAGGAGAATATCCTCAGATTGGAACCTTTTTGGCAACCATTGCCTGAGATAACAGTAGTGACGGACGCCTCACTCACTGGGTGGGGAGCCCATACCAACGATTTAACCATCGCCGGTCGTTGGTGTCCATCGGAGTCCAAACTACACATCAACCTTTTGGAGCTGAGTGCAATCAGGCTAGCGCTGAAGGCCTTCCTTCCATCTGCACGGGGAAAGAATGTCCTGATAATGACGGACAACACAGTGGCCATGTACTACCTCAACCAGAGCGGTGTAGGGTCATTACCACTGTGCAGAGGGGCAATGCAGCTTTGGTTCTAGGCAATACAAGGAGGAATCTCAGCAGTTCCCATAGCCAAGAGAAGAACACTACGGCAGACGCTGTGAGCAG
Organism: Ambystoma mexicanum; assembly: GCF_040938575.1. Taxonomy (NCBI): domain Eukaryota; kingdom Metazoa; phylum Chordata; class Amphibia; order Caudata; family Ambystomatidae; genus Ambystoma; species Ambystoma mexicanum. The sequence continues at coordinate 361,260,529 of NC_090925.1, forward strand.
GCAGAGCAGTCTCCCATGTGTGGGAACTAGCTCAGGAAGTCCTTCAGGAGATCGTCACTCTTTGGGGAACCCCTAAAGTGGATCTGTTCGTGATCAGTGCCAACAGGAAGTGCAAAATGTACTACTACTCAAGGGAATTTTCCCAGAGCGGAGCTATAGGAGAAGCGTTCGTGGTGGACTGGGAGTTTCCACTTCTCTACGCGTTTCCTCCAATCCTTGTCATTCCTCATGTAATTAGGTTCAGGAAATCCATGATGCTAATTGCCCCAGACTGGGCCAGGAGGACATGGTACCCGGACCTTCTGGACATGTCCATCTGCCCTCCGATTCCTCATAGAGAGGACATTATCTCGCAAGAGGAGGGTCAGGTTCTCCATCCGTATATCAGGATTCTCAGCTTTCGCGCATGGGTTCTGAGAGGCTGAGATACAAAGATTGGGACCTCCGGGACGATGTAATGGAGGTTTTGCTTTGGGCCAGAAGGCCAGCAACCAAATCTGTATACCGCTCCTGATGGAATAAATTCTACAGCTGTGTAGAGATAAGAATGTTGATCCTTTCTCATGTAACACACCAATGGTGTTGTCTTTTCTATTACATCTAGCAAATCTGGGGCTCCAGATTGGTACCATCAAAGGATACCTGGCAGCGCTTTCTATTTTTAAGCGCACTTCAGAGGAAGTCTCCTATTTTAAGATTCCTCTTGTAATACAATTCTTAAAAAGATTAACTGTTTACCCTCCGACACCCTTTCAGGTCCCACTGTGGGATCTCAACTTGGTTTTAAACTTTCTGATTGGTGCTCCCTTTGAGCCTCTACATTCTTGTCCTTTAAGACTTCTTACGCTGAAAACCGTTTTCTTTGTGGCAATAACATCAACCCGAAGTTGAGTGAGCTACAGGCTTTATCCTGCGAGCCTCCTCATTCTGTTTTTCATAAAGACGGAGTGGTACTAAAGTTGAAGCCTACCTTTCTCCTTAAGGTTGTTTCTGAGTTTCATATTACTTAGAAGATAACATTACCATCTTTTTATCTTCCACCACATCCGGGGAAAGAGGAAGGAGGACTTCAGACTCGACCCTAGATGTGCACTTAGTTTTTATATTTCCAGATTGGGAAAATTGCGGCAGAATGACCAGTTATTTGTGGGCTATTCAGGTCACAAATGGGCTCTATCCATCACCAAACAAACTATCTCCAGATGGATTATTTTAACTATATCAGAATGTTAGACTTGCTGGTAAAAACCCTCCTTAAAGGGATGGTCTAGTAAAAATGTTTATTTAAAAAATAGATGGGCAACATAAAAAAAAATACTAGCATTCTCTGTTTTAAAAGTTCCTATGTAAAATTTTGAGCTATTCAAGCTCAAAATTCGCAAAAGCAAGCACATGGGCGCATCCATTTTGTGAAATGGAGGCCCTCCTGTGCTGGCTTTTGCGGCACTAATGAAGGTAAAGCCAGCCAGCTGTAGTAAACAAAGGCTACCGCTGGGTGGCTTTCCCTTCATTAGTGCTGTAGGCGGAGGACGGGGACCGGAGACCAGAGCAGGAAAGCTGCAGCTGAATCTCGGTAAGTGCTATTTATTTTTAAAAAAAAATAAGCACTAGCTGCATTTTTTTTCTAAGTTTTCCGGGCTGGAGGAGCCCGGAAAACTTAGAAATAAAACCGCAGCTTTAAAAACGTTGTATTTATGTTTGCGGTCGCTTTTGAAGCGACCGCAAACATAAATACAACGTTGTGTTGGAAAACGCTGCGGTTTTTCTTTCCAAGTTTCTCAGGCTCCTCTGGCTCGGAGGAGCCTGAGAAACTTGGAAAGAAAACCGCAGCGTTTTCCAACACAACCGCGTGTGTTTCTGCCTGCTGTGGCCATCACTTTGGGTCTCCGTTGCTCCCAGGGGAGCACCGGAGACCCAAAGTGAAAGCCAAGGCAGGCAGAAACACACGCGGTTATGTTTACATGCCGCGTAGTGTTTCTACCTGCAGCTGATTTCCCATTTGGGGCTCTCGGGCTCCCCAAGGGGAGCCCGAGAGACCCAAATAGGAAATGCTTAATGCTGCGTTGTCTGCCTGAATCTGCTTTCCCAAATGGGAAAGCAGATTCAGGTAGAAACAACGCGGTTGTTTTCCGCAATGCCGCGTTGTTTCTGCCTGAATCCGCTTTACCATTTGGGGCTCTCGGGCTCCCCGTGGGGAGCCCGAGAGCCCCAAATGGTAAAGCAGATTCAGGCAGAAACAACGCGGTTGTGTTGGAAAACGCTGCGGTTTTTCTTTCCGAGTTTCTCAGGCTCCTCCGTTTTCCAACACAACGTTGTATTTATGTTTGCGGTCGCTTCAAAAGCGACCGCAAACATAAATACAACGTTTTTAAAGCTGCAGTTTTATTTCTAAGTTTTCCGGGCTCCTCCAGCCCGGAAAACGTAGAAAAAAAACCGCAGCTAGTGCTTAGTTTTTAAAAAATAAATAAATGGCACTTACCGAGATTCAGCTGCAGCTTTCCTGCTCTGGTCTCCGGTCCCCGTCCTCCGCCTACAGCACTAATGAAGGGAAAGCCACCCAGCGGTAGCCTTTGTTTACTACAGCTGGCTGGCTTTTCCTTCATTAGTGCCGCAAAAGCCAGCACAGGAGGGCCTCCATTTCACAAAATGGATGCGCCCATGTGCTTGCTTTTGCGAATTTTGAGCTTGAATAGCTCAAAATTTTACATAGGAAGTTTTAAAACGGAGAATGCTAGTATTTTTTTTTTTTTATGTTGCCTATCTATTTTTTAAATAAACATTTTTACTGGACCATTCCTTTAACATCTAAGAGCTCATTCGACCAGGGGTGTTGCAACTTCGTCTGCTTTGCAGAGTTAAAGGATATATGTGCAGCTGCCACATGGTTGTCTGTGCATACCTTTACTAAATACTACAGTCTAGATGCCTCCATGAGCCAAGATGATTTTGGAAAAGCAGTATTGCACTCCCTCCTCCAAATAATGTAAACTATATCAAAGATGAGGAATACGTGGAGGACACAATCCATTTGAAGAACAAGTTACTTACCCAAGGTAACTTTCTTTCGTCTGGATGTTCGTACCACGTATTTCTCATCGCCTCTCCCAACCTACCCCACAGTAAAACTTCTCTTATAGTTGCAGACTAAGCTCTCTCAAGGGGAGTAACCATCGAACACAAGGCAGTGCTCCACTCGTCAAAACAGAACTGAGGCCAACGGGCTCTGCGCGTGCTACTTATACCTGCGTTGACGTCGACGTCAAGACTGAGGCCACCGAGGGACATCGTCTCGACCAGGCATCAACGAACAGCGCCCTCTACTGAAAAGAAAATTCAGAGGCAGCCAGTTGGATATTGGGAAATATATAGATAAGGAATATGTGGGAGGAACATCCAGTCGAAAGAACGTTACCATGGGTAAGTAACTTGTTCATCTTTTATATAAATATGTGCAAGTGCTTCTTTGCTTTGCCTGTCTAACTAAGATTCAGAGTACTTACCTACAGCTCACAACTTCCTCTTAATATAAGCCTGACTGCTCTGCAAGACTACCAGGGTCCTGAGCTAGTACAGACTGATACTAAGAGTTGAGGGATCTACAAACCACTTAGATAAATTAATAAAGTCTTATTTCCAGTAGGACTTTAGGAAAACTTCCCTAACAGGCAGTCCAGCACAATGTCTGGCTACAGGCCGTACACATTCCAGGTCAGATCAATGTTGCAGCAGATTCCCCGAGTGGTCAGTCTGTGGCAAATTAAGAGTTTGAAATGAACAGCAATGTTCTTCTCAAGCTTTTCCAGGAATGGGGTTCTCCAATGGTGGACCTTTTTGCGACTGCAACCAACGGGAGACTACCACTCTATGCTTCCAGGGACGGTGTCGGAGCATCTTCGTTGGGGGATGCGCTCAAGATCCTGTGGGACAACATGAAAGCTTATGCCTTCCCTCCTCTGCTGTTGATTCATCAGTCTCTCTGGAAGCTCAGGGGTGCCTCCAACTGCACTCTCCTGTTCATAGCTCCTTGGTGGCCAGCCAGGTTCCGGTTGTCGAAGCTTCAGCACCTATCAATATGCGACCCCATTAAGTTGCTGCAGATCCCAGATCTCCTGCACCAGAGCAATCACCAGGTGTAGCACCCCTCCCCAAAATCCCTTAACTTGATGGGCTGAGTTTAGGTCCTTGGCGCAGTTTAACCTTTCGGAGGATAATATGCACATAATCCAGGCTGCACGTAAGCCTTCTATGAGAGCACAGTACAAAAATAAATGGCTTTGTTTTTGTCATTGGTGTCTTGCGAAATTGCTTGATCCTCCACATGCTTCTATTGACTTTGTCTTGTCTTTCCTATCAGACCTTGCGGCCTCTGGTATTCACGTTTTATCATGCAGAACATCTGTCAGCCATTGCAGCTCATCTTTCTACAGATAGTTGCTCTTTCTCTGGCAAACCCGGTAATCCAGAGGCATTTCGCAGAGCTTCGTCACCTCTTTCTGCCGGTCAGGCCTCCTCACCCGGAATGGGATCGGAACGTGGTCCTTACCGCCTTGTCTCACAAGCCCTTTGAACCAATGGCCACTACTGAGCTCAAGTTTCTCTCCTGGAAAGTGGCTTACTTGATTGCAATAAGATCAGCGAGAAGAATAAGCGTGCTTCAAGCTCTCTGTCAAACATCTGTTCCTGACTTTCCACAAGGATAAGGTGGTGCTTTGCACTCATCCTCCTTTCCTTCCAAAAGTTGTCTCGGAGTTCCACATAAATCAGTCTATATCCCTACTGGTTTTCTTTCCAAACCCGGTCTCTGGTGCAGAAAAGGTTCTACATAACCTGGATGTCAGAAGTGCTCTGATGTTTTACCTTGACAGAACAAGCAAACTTAGAAGCTCCTCGCAACCCTTTGTTACTTTCTATGACCCAAAAGGAAACCGGTTTCAAAAGCATCCATCTCATGCTGGATCACTTCATGCATCTCAGTGGCATATACAATGCAAGGCCTTTGGCCCCCAAGGGGCGTTCATGCGCATTTGGTCTGTGGCAAAGTGGCTGCTGTTGGCTTCCAGAAATATGTTCCTTGGGAGTCCATACTGACCACAAAAGTGATGGGTGGAAGGTTTCAAATGAATCTAAACCACTGGCAATTGCTCTGGGCAACCTTCCACACCACCGTTTTTTAGCCCGTCTGCGCCATTGCAAAAGGGGAGCAGCCATGTGCAAATCAGTCAGCAGCTGCCGCCACCGAAGGTAGCAGCCCAGCCCGAACTGCTAGGTTTTGGCCTTGTTGGACCTCCTCAGTGAGGTGCAGCCTGGTTCCCTGTGGCGCAGCGAGAAAGGGACCCACGTCTGGGCATACCCTCTCACAAGGAGAAACGAACTGACCACAAAAGTTTTCTGTGCAGAGGGGACCTGGCTGGGCTGCTACCATTGGTGGTGGCAGCTGACTGATTTGCACATGGCTGGACCCCTTTTGCAATGGCGCAGACGGGTTAAAAAACGGTGGTGTGGAAAGTTGCCCAGAGAAATTGCCAGTGGTTCAGATTCATTCGAAACCTTCCACCCATCACTTTTGTGGTCACAGTTTGTCTCTCCATGTGAGAGGGTATGCCCAGACGTGGGTCCCTTGCTCGCTGCGCCTTAGGGAACCAGGCTGCACCTCACTGAGGAGGTCCAACAAGGCCGAAACATGTCTGGGGTTACTTGGTTTTCTGTGCAGAGGGGACCTGGCCTAGCAGTTCGGGCTGGGCTGCTACCATTGGTGGCAGCAGCTGACTGATTTGCACATGGCTGGACCCCTTTTGCAATGGCGCAGACGGGCTAAAAAACGGTGGTGTGGAAGGTTGCCCAGAGCAATTGCCAGTGGTTCAGATTCATTCGAAACCTTCCACCCATCACTTTTGTGGTCACACCTTGGGAGTCCATAGCCAAGGCTGCTACGTGGGCTTCTCCCTTGGCTTTTTGCAGACACTATTGTCTTGACCTGAGCTCCCGGGCTGATGCCCAGCTCGGCCAACCAGTTCTCAAGAACATTTTCCAGTAAGGGAAATTACCACCCTCACGTTTCTTTGGTCAGTGCTTGGGAATCTCTCAAAAGAATGGAGGAAAGGGGAGGGGACGTACAAATATAACAAAAGTTACTCACCATAGTGACTACCTTACTCCTAGTCCACGGTCCCCTTTCCTCCATACGCCCGGCCGCCGTCCCCTCTAAATAGTATCCTCTATTTTGCGAATGGTCCTTCGACTCTGTTGATGGAAAAGGAATGAAGGGCAATGCGCGGGACGGAGCTCAGGAAGACGGGGCTACGGTCACATGCGATGGCCCCACGTATAAATGAAAGGACAAAAAGTACTCCTACATCCCATCCCCTTTCCTCCATACTGTATGGGCGTGCCTCGCTATGTACGGGAGACAAAACCTTTTTCACCAGAAACAATCTTCTTCCCCTTTAAATTTAGAGGTGCGGTCCCCTGACTCCACCCACCGTGGGCACTCACCAGTCTCCTTTTCCGCGTCGACGGGAAGGGATAGCTTTCACCAGCGTGCCTGGGTTTGGCTTCCGCCTTGTAGTTCCACATGCTCTTCCCCAGATTCTCTCTTCTGTTTTGTGGTCTTAATCAGGTACTCGGTGCTCTGGCACCACGCTCCTCCCTGGCGCATGTCAAGGTCAGTGGGCTTCAGCAGGTGTCCAGCCTTCGCGCAGTATTGGCACGCAAGGACCCATGGATACTATCAGTGGTGTCCACGGGCTATCAGTTCCTACCACTCCCGCAGATATGGACAACAACTCTGCTGGCGGAAATTCGATCGCTCAGAGAGCCAGGCAGTGGAATAAGTCCCAGCCTCCCAGTGGGGCATGGGCTTCTACTCCAGGATCTTCGCCATACACAAGAACCAGGCTGGCCTGAGCATTGTCTTGGACCTTTCCACCTTTAACCTGTCCCTCCCTCTTCAGAGTTTCAAGATGGTTACCACAGCTCTGATTGCAGAGACACTGTGCAGGGGAGACTGGATGTGAAGGACGCTTACTTACACGTCCCAATTTGGCAGCCTCATCGGTCCTTCCTGAGGTTCAAGATCATGGGCTACCATTTCCAATGCAAGGTTATACCCTTGGACCTCAATTCAGCCCCTGGGTCTTTACCAGGCTTATGAATGCAGTGGCAGCCCTTCTCTGGTCTCAAGGTCACCATGTCTACCCGTACCTGGAAGACTGGCTCGTCAGGGCGAGATCCCCAGATGCAGTCCATCATACATCCTCCGCCCTCATGAATACACTCCACGAATTGGGATTTTCAATCAATCTCAAGTCACAGCTGCAGCCCATGCAGAGTCTAACTTTCCTGGGCCTCATCTGCGACACGAGCTCTGAGAGAGTTTTCCCCACGGAGGACAAGATTGCAGCCATCAAGAGGGCCACGGGGCATTTTCACAGCAGAACGCTGACCTCAGCTTGGTGGTACAAGCACCTCTTGGGTATCATGGCAGCATTTTTACTGGCGGTGCCTTGCACAAGGCTCAAAATTAAAATATTTCAGCTGCATGTCGCAGCCTCATGGAGTCAGGAGAGGGGTTCCCAACCGAAGCTTGTCAGTATTCCTCTCTCTCCACTATGACCTAGTCTGTTGGAGCACGGACTGCAACTTGCGGATAGGCAGGCCCTTCCGGCAGGCAGCGCCATAACTTACCATCCCCACGGATTCCTCCCTGGAGGGGGTGGGCTACCCTGGACAACTACAGCGTCCATGGATTTTGGGCCCTTCAGGAGCAGGAGGCCCATATCAACTGGCTAGAGCTGAAGGCTCTCAAAGCCTTCCTGTCACTTATCAGTGGCAAGACGATCCTCATTCAAACTGACCATTCCACCAGCATGTATTACATGAACAAGCAGGGTGGCACCTGGTCTCCTCCCCTATGCCGTCTAGCAGTCAGCATTTGGGAGTGGGCTCTGGAGAACAGCATTCACTTGAGCACAATCCACCTCCCTGGGGAGTCCAACCTGGAGGCGGACAGACTAGCAGTTTGGGTGTGGACAATTACAAATGTCAATTGAATGACCAGGTCCTTCAGGGGATCTTCAGCAGATGGGGGCAGCCCCAGGTGGATATTTTCGCCACCTGGTACAACAGGCTCCCTGGGCGACGCCTTAAATTTACAGCATGAACACATATGCATTTCCTCCCACTCCCCTGGTTCACAGTGTGGTCTGCAAGATTAGGGAATCTCATCACCTCCGCATCATTCTGATAGCTCCTTGGTGGCTCATCCTCTTGGACCAGCCTGCGATCCACCTTCCATTGGGCCCAGCTCATCTTCTATCACAGCAGGGAGGCAGTCATCCATCCCGCCCCTCAGAAGTTGCCCCTTGCAGCGTGGTTCCTGAGCAGGTCACACTAAGGCATCTGTCTCGGTTGCAGCCTAACCTAGACCTCATGCAGGGTGAGTAAAGCTACTAGGAGCCAGTACAAAAGCAAATGGACTAAGTTTTGCCACTGGGTAGATTCAAAGGAAGTTGATCCGCTTACTTGCACGTTGGATGACGTACTATCCTTCTCTGGTCACCTTGCGCACTTTGGTGTGCAAATAGACACATGCTGTGCCTATCTGGCGGCCATTGGGGCCTACCGGAACTCAGATGATGACGTTTTCTCATCCTCCAACCCTGTGGTTAAGACATCTGGCTGGCCTCACCAGGCTCTACCCGCCTATCAAGCAGTCACACCCTGTGTGAGACCTCAATGTAGTGTTGGGTGCCTTGGCACACAAACCTTTTGAGCCAATTGCGTCTGCGGGCATCAGGCTAATCACCATTAAGACAGCCCTCTTGGTGGGTCTTAAGTCTGCACGCAGGGTTAGCGAAATGCAAGCACTGGTGACTACAGAACCTTACACTACCTTTCATAGACATAAAATGGTCCTGAGAACGCATCCCACGTTTTTACCCAGAGTAGTCTCTGCTTTCCACCTAAACGAGGAAATGGTGTTGCCTACTTTTTTTGCAGACCTGAAGGACGGTGCGCAAAGGGTCTTGTGCTGCCTAGATGTCAGGTGCACTCTGAAATTCTATATGGATAGGACTAAGAGCTTCTGCAAGTCGGAGGCTCTGTCACCTTCGGGGGAGGGGCGGTCAAGGCTGGGATATCGGGCTTATTAGGCCTCCATAGCAAGGTGCATGGTTTCGGCCATTAAAGAGGTCTATGAGGGGAAGCACAAACCACTTTCGGGGAACATGCATGCCCATGCTATGTATGCTTTCCAGAAACCCGTTCTGTGGCAGGTCATCAGCAGGGCGGCCACGTGGGCCACTGCTTCAGCCTTCTGCAAGCACTACTGTTTGAATGCTGGCTCCAGGTCAGACACGACATTCGGACAGGCAGTATTGAGGAACTTGTATTCTTAAGGAAGGTCTCCTCACCACCCTGGGGCTATATTCATTTGTAATCACCCATACAGTATAGAGGAAAGGGGACAGGACGTAGGAGTAATTAGAAGTTACTCACCATATTGGCTGACGTACTCCTTTCCTCCATATCCCTACCCCTAATAAAACTGATGTCATTAGGGACAGAGGAGTGGTGCCGGTGGGCAGAGACGTGGGACTGCATGCTCCCAGGGCCGTGTGCCTCTAAATTTAAAGGGGAAGATTTTTTTCTGGTAAATAGGGTTGTCTCCCGTCCATAGCGAGGGACGTCCATAAAGTATTATGAAGCATAGGGGACTATGGACTAGGAGTACGTTAAAATGTATTTTTGATGCTTCAAAAGGCCTCCCGTCCCGATGGATGGAATGTCCCAAAAGTATGGAGAAAGGGGTCTATGGACTAGGATTAAGGTGCACACTGATGTGATTAACTTTATTTTCTCCCTTATATCTAAAGTATCTCTGTTCACTAGTGTTAATAATGGAGAATACTCCATTTGAATTTTGCCCCACATGCAACCGAAAATGTCCCTAAGGTTTGTAACTTCTTTCCCTCTGCCTGCAGAACCTTGGTAAATTCATTTCCCAGCCCCTGCAGTCTCCATCCATCCTTTGGCTCAATGAGCCTTTTTTTCACTTTAAAGTGAACATTTACGATTCAGTGCTCGTTTCGGCACTCCCCTTCCCCTCTTTCTGACCCACTCCCGCCCATGAACGCTGATTGGGACACCCTATCAAGGCAGTCTCTCTGGGCTCTGAGGCAAATGGCAGCTCCCAAAGACGCAGCTCCAGTCTGTGTTTGCCTGTGTTCGCCTGGGAAGCCAGCAGCCGTCAACTGACAGCTACTGATAAGGGAAGTGTGGTCGGTGGGCATAACATCAATTACTGTACTCCTTAAAACCCCCACCACTCTCATCTTGCATAACATAGCACATATGTTAGCCAACTAGTGAGTAGTTTTCAAATCACTCCGGTGTTCCAATTGTAGGTGGTTCTCCATTCAATGCTGTGACTCAAATTTGGGTGTTTTTCCCACTTGCCATCCATCTCAAATCTAAGTGTATTTTTTACTTGTTGATGTGTCTCAAATGTAGGCTTTTTCCCCACTTTCCAGAGAGACACTCCTGAGGAGTGGGGATTAGGGAGGACCAGAGTGGAGTGCAGGGAAGAAGAGGCGTCTCAATGGGAGGGGTGGTTCTTTGAGACCTAGGGTGTACCCCTCCCTATGTAGGGTCAAAGGGCAAACCCGGGAGGGAGATGGGTCCATGGATAGAGGTCCTAAAATGGAAACAAGGGGGAGGTATCCCAATCTCGGAACGGATGGACCGCAGGGAACACCTTTCCCTGGAGGAACCTGTCGGGGTGGTAATTGCTGCACACTAAAATTTACTAAAGTGATATGGGCTGCACTTAGTCTGAACACAGAGGGTTCAGAAGGTACTACCAATAAATGACCCAACTAAAAACCCACACTTCTGCACACACCATAGGGCTGGTAATGGCAGTACACCAGAATGTACGACAGGGGAAGGAATATGGGCCACAGTTAGTCAGAACAGCAGGGTTTTGAAAGGGGTACTGCCCCTAACCAACCCTACCCTTCTGCATACACCTCTCAAACTTTGAACTAAACACAACCATACCTCTACAGCACAACAAATCGCACGCACTTCAGTACATTGATGAAAAAAAACACACAGCCTCGCCAAACAGCACATGGAGGCTACCAGCCGAAAAGCACACCTATGCTCAGCGAACAGTATAAACCGAACTGAAGCTGCCAACCGCACATCACAGCCCTCTTGGTCTTTTCTCTCGCTCATTCCTAACTTACACTCTGCCCCTTTGCTTTACAGATCTGCCAGAGCACCAAGAAACCACGCTCGGGGCAACAGTGCACCTTATAAGTACTTTTAAAATAACAAGAGACCACCAGCATAGCAAATGTCGGGCGTGTAAGCTCAAACCAGAGATGCTTAAGAATCGACGGTAGAACAATGGACAGCCTTTGCGATGCAAGCGAAGCATCGTCAGAATACCCTGCCGGGTCGGAGCAAGACGGTCCTGGTTTCATTAGTGACACTGATGAGACTTCCAATAGGCAACCTGAAGATTCCCAAGTGCCAGTCCCCAGGTCCGAACAGCATGCATCATGCTTTGCTATGGAGGCTTCCCCTGGCGACAAGGCCAAACATAAACATATTCATGGGACAAACTCGGCACACACAGAGTTATGCCAGCAAAACCTAAGCATACGATTACACACAAACCATCAACTCCCACTCCTGCCGTTTCAATGCACTTGTCAAAAGAGACTAAGTTGTTGGTGGAACAGGCAACCTCAGCAAGTGGTTTGGGGAGTGAGAGGACCCCATGCTCCGAGTAGCTCTCTCTCAACGCATGTTCATAAAACATTGCAAATGCAGAGTAACCAGTTCTGCACCGAAAGCTACTACACATACAACAAAATGCAGGCACCGAAACATGTTATTTTGATGCCAGATGAAACGCAATAGCTGTGTTTATACAGGTAGTAGTCCCCATATCCCCCACACCCCCTTAATGGAAACGCACACAAAAAATGGTTCTTCAAAGTCAGGAGAGAGGTTGTTTTTTCCGTTGCAAGCTCCACCTTGCTAGTGGTGATGGGTCAAAAGAAAGATTTGAAAAGGTATTCAATAAAATGGCCTCATTTGTGGGGTTTTAGATAAGCACCCAATTAACGTAAACCTATTGTACAGGAGGAGGAGGTTCCCCTTAAAAAAACAGGGTAGAACCCCATTATGAAGAGCCCATAATTGAGCTATATTAAGAAGAGAAGTCAAATTGTGCTGAGGAAGAGCAAGGCACTGAGACTGATGAGTTTACTGTCCAACCCCCAGACATTATGGACCAGCCCATATAATCATCACCCATAGATTATCCTATCTTATATAACTACCTCCTTAAAATGGCAGGTGAATGTTTTAAAACTGAAACCCATGGAACAAATTGGACAGTATATTCCTTTGTTACAATCTGTCAAAATGAGACTGCCCCCGTCACCTCCAACCCCAACTAAAGCTGTTAATCATCACATTGAAAAGCGTTTAAAGCTGGCACTGACTGTTTATAAAGCAGCATCTTAAACCCAATTCACTAGTGGTCACTACTACACTTAAAAGGGCTGGAACATCCTTTTGCTTGTCAAAGGGCCTCCTGATAAGGAGAGTAAAAAATATTGTATGCACTATGGAAAAAAGTGGCAACATCAGCAGTTTATATAAGCTCTCATGGAAGATCTTGTTAATGGTGTTCATGAGCCCCTAAGGTCAGAAATGCTCAAAATGCTAACAGCAGACAAACAAGCCGCCAACACTGTTAGAAAAAATACACTTGATGCTGCTGCTGAAACTACAGGAAGAATAACTGCAGAAGGTACCCACGTGTAGCTGAGGAGTTCTAGTTTTAGACCAGAGACTCTGGCCACACTGCTTAACATGCTGGTAGAAGACAACATCTTATTCAGTAGCAGTAGACAATGTTCTAGAAGTGTCGAAAAAAGGAGCATGAAACATTGAATACATTAGGACAGATTACAATTAAACTTTACCAATGAGGTTCCTTTTCCAACAGCTGTAGTTTTCGTAGCCAAAGCTAGCCAAGATCATCCAGGCAGTCCGGCTACACCTCAGGTGCAGGTTCCAGTTCTTGGTTTACCAACCAACGCCTACAGTCAACATCAGTCCTCTTTTCCTAGACCATCAAGAAGTGGGTGTAGCATGCGTAGAGGCCAAGCCACTAACGTTTTGGCCACACCCACAAAACAATGACTCCCTGTTCCAGGCCCCCTCCTGGTAGTGGGTCGCATAACACTTGGCCACATATGGGAGGGGATTACATCAGACAAGTGGATGTTGTGTGGTGAACAGTTGAAGACTGATATTGCGTGCAATTTCCAAAGCAACCGCACACTCGTCTGCCATCACACAGGAGAGTACTGTTGGAACATCAACAGATTCTGCAAGCTGAAGTACAGACACTACTGAAAAAGGGAGCCACAGAACTCCTTGGCCTCCCCGGTCGGGTTTTTTTTTTTGTCATTCATTCAAGCCTGGGAGGGGATAACTTCAGACCAGTGGGTGTTAAAGACCGTCACCCACAGTTACTGCATCGAGTACCACGGCCACCTGTCCTGGGATGGAAAAGCAGAGCTCAGGCGAGAGTCCAAAACTGCTCCAATAAATAGAGGGACTGGGACAGGGAAAACCTAAGACTTCTTGAAGTTGATGGAGAAGCCCAACCTGTGCAATAGGCTGCACATTCTGTACAGGTGTGCCGATGTGAGGTCTGGGGAACAAGCTCAGACGAATCAGTCATCCAGACAGGGAAAGACATGCATATACCCTCCCTTTCTGAGGTGAGCCGGCGCCACTGGCAGCAGTTTAGTGAAAACGCTGGGTGCCGAAGGATAAACAAGGATCACTTTTAATACGACTCTTCTCACTAGTTATAGCGACGCATGCCTGGGTGAAGAACTCGGGTTTCTAATCAGAGACTCGGGCGCCTCTGATGAATAAACCTGTCGTAGACTCCAACTTATTTGGCAAGGCTGTTGATGACACCCTGGCGACTGCTAAGAAAGAACATGAGATATTGAAATCTCTCAGCCAGATCACAGCCAAACCTTTCTACCAGCTGGGAGGCTCAAATTCACGACGTTCCTTTCGTGGACAGTCTTTCTCTGGGTCTCCCCATGGGCAATATGGCTCTGAAAGTACCCCCAAGTCCTCCAGTCAGGGGTTCATCTGGTAACAGCCAGTACCAGCGGAGAGGTCCGCGTAGAGGCAAGAACTCTACTCCCAAGAGGCTCCCCAGCCTCCACCGCAAAATGACTCGCCAGTTCAGGTCCCCCTCCGAGGCCTCCCCGGTCAGGGGTTGTTTGTCATGATTCATTCAAACCTGGGAGGGGATATCTTCAGACCAGTGGGTGTTAAAGACCGTCACCCACAGTTACTGCATCAAGTTCCACGGCCACCTGTCCTGGGATGGAAAAGCCGAGCCCAGGCGAGAGTCAAAAACTGCTCCAATAAATTAGAGGGACTGAGACAGGGAAAACCTAAGACTATTTGAAGTTGAGGGAGAGGCCCAACCTGTGCAATAGGCTGCACATTCCGTACAGGTGTGCCGATGGGAAGTCTGGGGAACGAGCTCAGACGAGCCAGTCGTCCAGACAGGGAAAGACATGAATACCCTCCCTTTCTGAGGTGAGCCGCCACCACTGGCAGCAGTTTGGTGAAAACGATGGGTGCCGAAGGTCCAAACGGTGGGACCTTGAATTGGTAGTGAACGTTCCCCACCGTGAATCTCGGATACTTCCTGTGCCTCCTGTATATGGCCACATGAAAGTAAACATCCTGGAGATCCAATCTCCTTTCTGCCATACTGCATGGGTGTCCCTCACTAGGGACGGGAATGGAACCCTTTTTCATGTAAAAAAGCCTTTCCCCTTTAAATTTGGATGCGTGTGGCACCAGTAGCGTGTGCTCCACGGACTGCCCTTCGGCGCCTCACCTCGGTCCTCTTTTATGCAGCGACAGGAGCGGACCTACTTCACTGCACTAGTGGTTGAGGCAATTTTCCTCATAATCCAACGTGCCAGCTATTCCCCAGGAAACTTGGTTTTCCATATTTTTCTTCATTTATTTTTAAATTTTCACTGGTCTCTGGTGCCTTGCCTCCCGGTGCATGTCGGTCAAGGCGGGCTTCATTTGGTGCCCGTCCTATGACTGGTCTTTCCCGGCGTCGGATCTGCATGCTCCATGCCTCCTGTGCTTAGCTGAGGATCACCCCTGGGAAGGCTGCTCCGCTTGGGATACACTCACCCCTCTGTCATTGAATAATTGTCTCTCCAAGTGGAGGGAGCTTTTTTCAAGATCACTGCCGTAGCAGCTAAGAGATTATGTACATCGGAAGTCGAGGCCTAAAGTAAGTACCTTATTCACCAAGGCACCACACAAGGGCAATTCCTTTCTTGGGAATACCCCAAATGGAAGGGGATTGTACAGATCCTTGTACCAGTCAGGAGCAAGTCTCCACAAGCTTTCGGCTGTGGGGTCGCAGGATCCTTCTGGATCCCAGACTGAGGGACCCACTGGTTCTGGCACCAGGAATACTCCCTAGCGGCATTACTCTTAACACTGGGTCTAGGCCCGAGAGGGTGCATTATGCAAGAGCACTACTGGGCACAAGCTGATGGCAACAAGCCGCCTTGTTCCTTACCTGAGGTGCAAACTAGTACAGGGAAGCGGCTCGAGGGCAAATGGGCACCAGCTCATGCTGTTGAGTCGTTGGACCCAGAGTTCCCCTTGCTTTCCTGCTAAACCAGACAGTTGGCAGCTCCAGGGAATAAATGGTGCAATGTGAAGAAGCACTCCCATCACAAATACACAGGGTAGGAACACCCTTCACACTGAGGCAGGACTCACCCCTAGGGTTGAGTGGTCACCGATGCACACATCTCAGATATCTTTGTGTACTCCATATCCGGTACCTTCCTGATCGGTCCATTATACAGAATCAAGCTACAAGCAAGCCAGGCAGGTGACCAGAAGGACGCAGCCCACGGCACCCACAGCGCCAGACCGCTCTTCCTTGGTGTGCTAGGAGACATTTGTGACCCTCATGAAGTCCCACCAGATGGCTGGAATACTGAAAGGCCTCATTAAAGAGATGATGCCCACCCCGCTGACCACCCTGGTGCAACTACCGGCACTGATGCAAATTCAGCCGCCTCCGCTTCCAGGGCCTCCTTCAGCACCAGTACAGGTGCCTCAGCAGCCTCCCCCGGTGGCAGACCTGGTCCCGCAGCAGGTTCCGGAGGTCCTCCCTCCTGACCCACAAAAGGATAAGACATATCAAAGATCCAATCTTAAGGCTGGTTCTGAAACCCAAGGCATTGATCAGGGGGAGGCAGTTCCCGCCGATACGGATGAGGAGGATGAAACAGGCATCCACGTCCTTGCAAGCCTTCCATGACAGGCTGGCAGGTTTGGCTGAATACCTGGATATACCACAGGCGCAACCTGAGCCACGAGTCGTGGCATAGGTGTTAACGCGAAGAGCCTCAACCAGATAAAGCATACACCTTCAAAAAGACGTGTAGGCATTGGTGAAAAGGGTTTGGGTCGAGCCTCACACTACACAACCTACTAATAAGACTAGACGCCAAATATAGACTGGCAGAGGACGACTCTTTACTATTGTCTGCACACCCGCAGCCTCACTCCTCAGTAATAGCAGTAGCGTCTATGTACTGGAAGCCACAGGCCTCTACCTCCTCAAGCACCACTACATCCCTGTTGGCAAAAGAGGACAGGAAGTTGGAAGCCTTCAGAAAAAGGGTCTACCTAAATGCTGGACTGCATCTTAAGCAGGCTAATGCAGATGGCAGCAGCTAACCAGCTGTTTATGGAGAGAGATCTCTGATTTTCTACCGAGCTGCCCTCGCACAAACAGGCAGCATTTAAATCTGGGCTGGCGGAGGCCAAAAGGTCACTGTGGAAGCTGCAGTGGCACACATTGACACAGCTGGAAGGGCTGTCTGCATCGCCATGGACATGAGGCGTTCAGCCTGGATGAGGGCCACAAAGTTCAATCCTACGTTCAAAGGCAGATTCTAGACCTTCAGTTCGAGGGCATGGACTTGTTTCACTCCTCGACTGATGAGCTGAACAGAAAGGCCAGCTCACAAACGGCAAAGTCCTTAGCTATACTAGCCACGCCAGTGTCAACCTTTGGTCAGACTCAAGGAAGATCAGACTGAGGGAGAATTTATGGGGCTTTCAAGAGCGCAGGGCGCTCCAGCCTGATAGTTTGCCCAGCCTACATGGGCTCAAGCAACCGTGATCTTCAACTAAGGCTTTTTTCCAGTCCCCCTCTCAAGCACCAGCCTCAGACAGAAAAAAAAACAATGAGGAGGGCATCCAAGTTCACAGCTCTCCAGTGGCAGGCTAGCCTCTCATGTTCAGTTCTGATGTGTGCACTTTGTGGAACTGTGCATAATGTCTGTGGTCTCCATGGGGTACGGTCTCCATGGGGTACTGTCTCCCCTTACCCTATGTCCCTCTGCTCTCTCCTCTTACAGATTGGGACTCCTACTCTTCTAGTAGAGATCTCAGCTCTGATCAACAGAGCAGTGGAAGCGGTCCTTCCCTCTTGGAGAGGATCTGGCTTCTGCTCATGTATTTTCGCAATTCAAAAAAAGAAACTGTGCCTGAGGGTGGTTCTCGGTCTCTTACCTATACCTACCCCTTCAAAATGGTCATGCCAGCACTGATCGAGGAGACTGGGTGTGCTTCCTGGACCTTAAGGATGCCTACCTACACGTCGCGATTTTTCAGCCTCATTGATGTTATTTCAGGGCGCTATTTCCAATACTCTGGTTCAGATTGAATTTGGGCCCCTCAGGTTTTTAACCAAGCTAATGAATGCTGTAGCCTCCATTTCCGGGTCTGAAGGTCACCCTGATTACCGGTACCTGGACGACTGAATAATCATAGCGGCATCGCTAGGTGCGGTTCAATTTACAGTACAGCATCTCATGTTTTATTTATTTGGTAATGCGCACCAAACCCTTGGGTAGCCGGGCGCAAACAGTACAAGAAGTCTTATAGCTTGGTTACATAGCATAAACAGGTGCATACCAGTAAGTACAACAGGTGCATAAATACATATAATACAGAGGCGTAGCCTTGGAGGGCCAAGGAGACATTGACATGCAGATTTGTTTATAAATAATCGGCTATAGTACAGTATGACTCATCAGATGCAGGGGTCAGGTGCAAGCCAGGAGTGGTGGGAGTAAGGTAAATCAGGTTAGGTGTCGTTAGTGCGCAACCATTTAAGTACCTTATGTCTGAATGTGGGATAGGGTTGTTCTAGTCTGAGGTCCAGTGGTAGCTTATTCCAACATTGCACAGCTTTGACAGGGAAGCTAGTTCCTCCAGCATTCGAATGTTTAAACCTGGAAATCTCCAGCATAGATGTATTAGCAGGTCTAGCAGGACGGGTTGTTCTCCTGATGATTTATTCCGCTAAATAAGGAGGTGCTAGGTTGTTCAGGCATTTGGAAGTAAGAGAAGTTGTTTTAAGGAGGATTCTATCCGTTATTTTCAGCCAGTTAACCTCTTTCCTAAATTTGGTGATGTGCTCTCTTTAGGGGATATCCAACGCTGCTCTTAGGGCGTTATTCTGCAATCTTTCAATTTTATCTGTGATGTATTTGTTGGCTCCTGAGTACAGGGCATTGCAGTAATCAAGTCGCGGCATAAGAGCATTGGCTAGGGTGATACAGCTAGCATTGGAAAGATACGGTCTAGAAGCTCGGATTAGTTTGCAGGTATAGGTTGTAGTGGAGGCTAGGGAGTTGAATTGCTTTTTCAGTGTGAGAGGAGTCCAAGTAGAATCCTAGAGTTTTAACCACAGTTGAAGGATGTGTAGTTTGGGCCTAGCTTTTTGATGTTAGTTTCCGAACCTAGGATTAGTAACTCCGTTTTCTCATCGTTCAGGCAGAGGCCATTTGATGCCATCTATGCCTGAATGATGGAGTAGATTTTGTTCACCAAGGCTGAGTCGGCCTCAAAGTTGCCGAAAGGGGTATGAGGATCTGGGTGTCCTCTGCATAGTTAGTGTAGGTGACACCCAGTCTGTCCAACTTGTCAAACAAAGGTTTGGTGAAGATGTTGCACATACTCGGGGAGACACAAGATCCCTGTGGGACACCACAGGTTATTTTGATAGGGTCAGCGGAGGCTGAGGTGGAGAAGACTCATGGTGCAGTTGGCTAAGAAGGATTGGATCTAGGCTATAGCCTCTCCAGTGAAGTTGGCGGCTAATTTAAGGTGGTTGCATAAAACTGCATGATCTACCAAGTCAAAGGCTGCCGGCAAATCCGATAGGAGTAGCAGAGCTGTTTTTCCGTTGTCCTTTAGTTCTTCAATTTGTGTCTTAAGGTCTAGCAAAGCTGTTTCCGTGCCGTGAAGGGGGCGGAAGCCAGATTGCCGTGAACCTAGTAGGTGGTTGACTTCCAGGTAGTCTTGGATTTGTATGTAGGCCACTCTATCCAAGATTTTAAGTAAGAACGGCACGGTGGTGATAGGTCGATAGTTGGTGGGGATGGTGGGGACCAGTGTTTGTTTTTTGAGTAAGGGGAGGACCCAGTATTCTTTGAGGTTGGCAGGTACCGTATTTGGTTTAAAGGAGGAATTTATAAGCTTAGATATGAAAGGGGCTAGATCCCTAGCTGCAGCTCTTATTATTTGCGCTGGCCAAGTATCTTCCTTACAGTTTGAGGGTTTGAGGAATAATATTTTTTGTGTCAATTATGGAAATGGTCTTGAAACTAAAGGGTGTAGTTGTCCTGATCTCAAAGGGTTGAGTTGGTTGTATATCGGAGGGTGGCAGTGTAGCCTTTTTATTAGCAATTTTACATTGGAGAGAAGAGATTTTGTTGGATAGAGCATTTTGTATTTTAGTGCGCCATACCTTGTCCTTGGGAGCATTGTCTACCGGTTGGATTGGGGATTCCAATTCTCGGAGGATGGAGAAGAATTCTTTGGTATTGGAGTTGGCTTTGGCAATTCTGTCATTGAAGGTATCCTTTTTAGTTTTGGTTCTTTTTTCTACAGTTTGGCCAGTTCAGTTAGATTGTTTTTGTTGTTTTCGGTAGGGGAGTGACGCCAAATAGATTGGAGCTTTCTTTTTTGTTATCTTAAAGCTTTGAGTTGGGGAGTAAACCAAGCATTTAAATGTGCTTCTTGCCTAGCTTTGCGCAGTTTGACCGGGGCAGTCATGTCAAGTGCCTTGGTCATAGCATTATTGAAGGTGTTTACTAGTATGTCCGGGTTGGTGTTACTTTCCAATCCAGCAATGGCTGGAAGGAGGAGGGGTATAAGTTTGTCAGCAGTAATATCCTTACTTCTGGTCGGAAGAGGGGGTACCATATTGTTAGTCTTGGGGTTGAGAAGGTCTAGTGTGGCGGAGAAGGTTAAGTAATGATCTGTCCATGGTTGCGGGACAATATTGGTGATATTAATATTACAGTTTATTTCAGATACCCAGTCAAGGGTCCTTCCTTTAATGTGAGTTGGAGAGAGGACATTTTGAGTGAGACCATGATCACTTAACCGGGCTGCTATTGATTCAACATGTTTGTTATTTGTGTCATTGAAGCCAAGATTAAAGTCTCCCATCAGTAGCGTTTGAGAGTGGTCTTTTGTGTTGTTGGCTAGAAGACTGGTTAGGTCGTCTTCAAAGGTGCCTATTCGCCATGGTGGCCTGTATATCAAGTGGATTGTTAGTGGACGGTTGTTGGAAAGAGGCAGTTTGGCTGTGAGTATTTCACAGGATGAGTAGGGTGCTGACGTGGCAAGTCTAATAGGAAGGGTCATTTTGAAGATGATGGCTAGGCCACCACCTCTGGCATTAGGCCGGTCTGCTCTAAGCATCTGGTAATTATCAGGTACCGCTAGCATGAGTCGGTCCTGCAGCCTCATGTAACCAAGTCTCCGTTATGGCCAATAGGTCCATGTTCTCATTATTTAGGATGTCTGCAATTTCGGTGGCATGGGCTACCACTGATCTCGCGTTAATGAGGGACACTGTTAGCGTTTGAGTGCTATTAGCTTTAGATAGTAGTGAAGGTTTGGGTGAGGTGGTATTCTGGATCATATGAATCATGGTAGGAGTTCTAGCACAAGAGTTGGTAGTTTCCATTGATAGGGCCGAAGGATCTTGGGCTTGGAGATGGTCCGTCTGTTGGCGTTGTTTCTTTTAGGTTCGTAGATACAGGGAAGTCTAGACCTGAGTCTCAAGTTTCTATCCTGGGGGGTGCAGGGGGGTTTGTTTTAGTGGCAACGGCCATGATCGTAAGGTTAGCAGGGGTGAATATTAGGGTCTGAGTAGATTTAGTGGAACAGGCCATGGGCATCTTCAGGTTATGCCAGGAGCGTATTATTGTACTAGTATTTAAGTATTATTTTAGAAGGAGGGCAGAGTATACTTTCTTGCTATGCCTAGGAGATGCTACGTGCTAACATCTAGATTTGGTTTCATTGCAAGTGGCCAAAACACTCATGACTAAAGTGTGCTAAGTCTAACATTTGTATACAGTTTAAGAAGAAAGCAGAGAAAACTCTATCATGCTAAACCTGGGAAGTACAATGTGCTAGCATCTAAGTTCAATTTTGGTGCCAGAGGCCAAAAACACTTGTGACTAGAGTGTGCTAAAGGTTAACATCTAAGTACAGTAGCAGTTTAAGACGGAGGAAGAACTATCATGCTATAATGGGCAATGCTGTATGCTGAAAGTCAAATGCAGTTTTCATGGAGGAGACAGTAAACAATCTCCTACTATACCGTGGGGTATCATATGTGGGCACCCAAAGGTAGGCTAGAGTGGGTATATAGCAGTAAAGATCAAGTACATTTTCACTTCTTTTGGTAGTTGCAAAACATTCAAAAAAGGGTGCATAGTACAATCAGCGAGTAGCAGCACAAAGGAGTTGCTGTGTCGTTTTAGATTACATTTTTTGTGCGGGGCACTAGATATGCTACCAATGCGTACAGCGTGCAGGCATATGTGATGGGCAGGACTTATTAGCAAAAAGAGGCGGAGTAGCAGTTGTGTTGCTAATCAGCGTGGAGTACTGTGAGAGGCACATGCAGTGGATCAGGGCAAGTCAATGCAATTGACAACAGTGTCTCTGGATTGGCGGCACGAAGAAATACAGGTGTGCATGATCAGTGGGGATATAATAGTCTCACCTTGCAGTCGTTGAGGATGACCTGTGCAGAGGCAAGGTAAAATGACCTGGTGTAGCACGGCACGCTCGGTCAGCTCCGTCAGTAGGGAGCCTTCTTTCTAGGGCCGGCTCTCACCTGCCAGCGAAGCGTGATTGGCTTAGATAGGCAGTGGTAACCAATCAGCAGGTAGGTGCAAGGAAGTCAGGCAGGCAATATCAATATCAATGTCATGGACATTCTGTATGAGCTAGGGTTCTCTATCAATCAGCTGACTCCCATGCGGTGCCTGGTTTCTCTGGGCCTACTGTGTGACACGCAGCAACAAAAGATTTTTTCTACGCCGGAAAGGATCAAAAGCTTGAAGGCGGCTATTGGTCACTTCCTGAGCAGAGCAGCTAAGACTGCATGGTGGTTCCAACACTTGTTAGGGATCATGATGGTTTGCTTCCTAGCGGTCCCATTTACAAGGCTCGGGATGAAGAGAATTCGGTTGCGTCTTGGAAGCTGCTGGAACCAAGAGAAGGACTCAGTCCACCACGGTCACCATACTGGCAGATCTGCACCAGGATCTCATATGGTGGAAACAGGGTAGCCACCTCCATCGGTATGCCATTTCTTCTGCCAATGGCTTCCGTAACGAAAACAATCGATTCATCACTGGTGGGGGTGAGGGGTGCACTCTAGGCAGCCACTCAGTCCACGGCCTGTGGTCATGCAAAGATAAGGACAGCCATCTGAGCTGAGGGCAATACAACTAGTGCTAGAGCTCATGGCAATACAGCTAGTGCTGAGAGCTTCCTACTGCTGTTCGGGAGCAGGGGAGTCTGTATTCAAACGGATAGTTCCACATGTATGTACTACATAAACGAGCAGGGGGGGTGGCTGGGGCAGATCCCTGCCCATGTGCAGACTGACAATGGAAGTGTCGTCTCCCAAGTGGGTGCTGAGTGAAAACTGGGCCGAAAACGAAAAAGATTGATTTAGAATGACTGCTCAGTGACCGTACGCGGGTGGGGGGGGGGGTTATTTGGACTTGGTGTTGTGCTGGGAAAGGGGTGGTGGGTGCTGAAAGGAGTTTGGGGAAGCGTTCACCTTGCGGACGCTGGAGCATTTCCTAATGCCCCATTTTAAATCTGGCCAAAAGAATAGTCTTTTTTTTGTGCTCGGGTCTTTAAAATGCGTTGTTAGCACATAGAATCCCCAAGGGACAGCAATGTTGGGGCAGACAGGCTCAGCACGCTGGCAGAGGACAATCATGAATGAGAGATATGTCCCCAAGTAATGAGGGACATATTTGGAGCATGGGGTGATCCGAGGGTGGACCTATTTGCCACAGAAGCCAACAGAACATGTGATCACTTCGGGTCCTGGATGGGCAAGGGCCGTAGCCCACTGGGGGACGCTCTTCACCTGTCCTGGAGCAACCTTTGAGCCTATGCGTTCTGACAACTCCACTAATATATAGAAGGTAATGAGCAAGATCCGGAATTCGCAGGGCCTTTGCCTCCTTCTAGTGGTGCCTCAGTGGCCCGCCAGTCGGGTATTTGGATCTGGTGAGGCTGGCGTCTCGGGTGCCGATTCCTCTGCTTCTTACAGGAGCCGCACTCCTCACAGAGCAAGGGGAGGGCGGTGGTGCACCTAGCTCCAGAGAAACTAGCCCTAGCGGCTTGGTTCCTGAGAATGTGACCCGTCAACACTTACAATTATCTGAGGAGAATTTGTAGATCATCCAGAAGGCGAACAGGGGCACCACACAGTCAATATAAAAGCAAGTTGACATGGTTCTGTTTTTGGGCAAACAATAACTGGGTATACCCTATGACCTGTTCCCTGGACCATGTTCTGTCTTTCTCGGCTCACCTGCCGAGGTCCAGATTGCAGGGAGGCATGTGTCGCAGCTATAAGGGCTTACAAGAACTCAAGTGCGCAAGTGTGTTTGCGGCGTTCTGCTCGCTTTCCACAGTGCCGCTGCTAATGGGAGGACGACCAAAGTCTTTCATCCCGTCCCATTGCTGCAGTGTTTGCTTCCATTCAAAAACTCACTCCAGTCGCAGAGACACTGAGTGTGCAGGAGTGTTGGCTGTGTTGCCGGGGAGGCCTCAGAGACTTAGGGAGCCACTTGAAGATCCTGGGAGCACAGATTTTCTACATACTACACCATGGATGCTGTGTGTTTCTTTCTAATGCTAAGAACCAGGCAGCAACTGAAGTCTCAGGTGAGCCGGTTACCTGTTAACACTCTAAAAACCAAAAACGTTTGTTACCCCGTTCGCATTACCAGACACGTCTCAAAAACAGGGTTGCCACTGCCAATGAAGGATGCCATAACCTGGCTTCAGGATTCCAGTGGGAGTGAGGAATGCCTCAGATTAGCAAACGCTCTGAAGGGGAAGAAACTTCAAAAATTTTCAGCCGACGCCCCAAATGTTAAGGGTCTTGTGTCCTTGTCTCCATTGGGCAGAATGTGAAACGACTGGATGACTTGCCAGCTTCTAATTCTATGAAATTCCCCCTTGAGATTAGAAGTAATGTTCATGATCTCACAGACGTTGAGATTTTGCTAATTGAACCTGCCTTAGCCAGTTTTTTGACGAGCACAGTTGGGGGCTGTGAAAAATATAGGATCCATGGATGCTCCACAGCCGAGCTCGGTATGGAAGAGCACCCTGCTCACATTCTACAGGAGGGTTGTTCTCCTTTTCCCGCCAGCGGTTCGCACCAGAATACTTCTTTGCCGCTGAGCTACAAAGTTGACCAGGTCCCCATCTTCATATTTTTCCTAGTTTTTGATCCGAGTCTTTGACCAAGGCCCTGTTGAAAGGTACTGATCATGGGATTCTTTTAACTCTCCCTACAGAGAATGATGCGGTCTTAAGTCCAAAGTACATTGCCAACAAAGGGGAAAATTAACTGCTTCTTCCCCCGGTTGGCATACAAGAGATGTGTAATAAAATGACTGTAATTCGATCTCCCATGTCAACGTGTCTTTCGCCTCTTGTGACAAATAGCCCTAGCCCACAATTAAAGATGAGCCTCAAAACATCCAGCAAGGTAGTGCCTTCGGTATGCAATTTTTGCCGACAAGCACAAGGCAAGAAAGTAATGAGGCAAATGTTATGACGAATACCAGACCCTTAAGAAGTTTACAAGGTCCCATTGAAGGTTACATTTAACAGCGCTGATACTGATAAATGACTAATCTCTTTCACCAATGTCAGTTCAAGGAAAAATGTGTTCTGTTAGGAGTCGGGGTTTTTCTCAGTTTCATCACCAGACTTCCAGTGAACCACGAAATTGTTTATGGCGGATAGCCTTCCCGAATACAAGGGGCTCTTTGCACTTAACAAAGGTCATGGACATATGTTCTGGTGCCCTATATGTAATATGCTTGCAGGTAACTTGGCTTCTATTACCTCCTGTTTTAGACAGCTATACTTCCTTTCTTAACCCAGCCTATTGAGGTACTAGTGGGCGCCCTGCAGCGGGCTTGTTAACCCTTATAAAGACTGGAAATGGGATAACGGTGGAGGTAGTTGGAAGTCTGAATACCTTTCTACAAACCATCGGCATAAACATCAAAGAAAGCGTGGGCTATGAAGCTCGACCTGGTTTGATCCTCAATGTTTACTGGAATCTGGCTGCTATAACAACTGAGGTGTTTACAGTTGTGTATTGGATTGATGTATTGTTTTACAATTTAACCTGCATTTCACAATTGTGGGGGTTGTGAGGAAGGCATTGCATCAAAGTAAGACGAGAGTGACCACAATTTAAGGGTGTTTATTGACCTTTATCAAGCGTGTGAAAAACGCCTATCTAAACCTAAATCTAAGATGGGAGCAAGCTACGACCATCAAATAATAGTCCTAGTGGAGTCTTGTCAAATAAAACAGGCCTATACAAATAAAGCTATTGCCAATCCTTACCGCTAATCTACAAATAGTGTGGGGTAATGTTCACGAAAAAGAAGTGTGCACAAAATAAATCAAGATGCTCAGGCCATTGGCCTCCGTTCCCCATGTTTTTAGCACGGGGCAAGGTTGTTCACTTCAGCAATGCACACTCTTGGGCTTCTTTGGCACGAGGACACAGTTCATTTTTACCAACATCCGGACCTCCTATGCCCAAGTCTCTTAACATTCAAAGTCGAGCGATTCACTCTTCACCCTGGATCCCGCTCAGCCAGGCTCAGATCCTTTTTTTTTATATATACAATCAGCCTCCCTCAACCAGGTTCGCATTTGCCACAGCAATATCTTCTTGGGTGACTCACGGTTCATCCCGGATCCCCGTCTTCCGGGCTCGGAACAATTTCACTTCATATTGGCCATCAAAGACTTTCGAATGCGCCCGGAATTTAGCTTGACCCGGAATTTTGCAGGACCACTTCGAGTGAGCACGCATGTAGTGCCGGACCACTCTGTATCTGGTACCTATTTCGGTTTCATAAAGTTCAATCACATGCAAGTCACCTTTCCTCATACAATGTTGCTTGCAACCTTGAGCGTAACACAGTCCGGTCTGTTATCAGTCTCTCTGACTTCACTGGCTGTGCTGAATTCACATTTGTTGATTTGCTGTTGGAGACAAAGACAGTAACACAGCGGCAATCGCTTCTCCCCACCTTGGCTTTCAATGCAGGAGGGCCCTGTGTACCTTTGACACACACTACACCGTTCGTCAGCTGCAATTCCCGGTCTTATGTTTCTTTTCAAGAGGCCTCTTCAAAGTCGCGGTTTTTCCCCGAAAAGGTCAAGGGTAGTTCCCTCCTTGCAGCCCGCTCTCGTCTCACCGCCTTTCTCCTCAGTTTAAACTGCCATCTTGGAATTGCAGCTTCCTTTGGCGTTTTGCCTTGCTCAGAATGTGCTTTCGTGCTCCGCCTTTTATCTGTGTGCGGAAGTGTGATGGAAGTCAGGTGTGTGTAATTATCAGTAATTGCCTGGCTCTGCCTGACCCTTGTGTTGGGACATGTCGGGTATACGGCTCTGTTAATCTGTTGCCGTTCACAATGAACTGTCTGTGAGAAAGTGTTGCTGTCGGGAAAGGGGAGCAGTTGAGCTTCTAGGTATCCTACCTGGTAGGATGGGGAAAAGGTGTTACAGGGAAGGGGTTATCATGTCTCACCCTTCGGTATCCCACTCCCCAAAGACCCCTCATCCAGGTGATCCTCCCACACTGGACCACCCCCAGGAACTGGATCCAATAGCGATGACCGTGTCCTGGCCACCTGGATGACTAGTCCCCAGGGACCTGCGGCAGAGACACCTTCAGGTTTCTCGCAGGGGCTGTCTCAATTGTCCCTGTATTGCGAGCAGGGGCACTCGCCCTACCCCCCCGGGCCATGGATTACCAACGGACCGGAAACTTAGAGTAGCCGAATGGTTAGACCTGATGAATTCCAGAGACCTACACATTCTTAATGGGGACTGTCCTCCAGCTCCAACTTGGTCCAATGGTATTCCGTCTAGTATTTTGGATTACATCTTTGGCTCAAGTTCCTTGATTCAGGATATATGATAGTTTGAAATTATCCCAAAATTAACTAGCGACCACGCTATGTTAAAACTCACTTGGGGTGGGAACTACAAACCGAACCCAGATATCAGATATATTGGCATTGAACCCACACAGGGGGTTCTAAGGCTGAGACCAGGATATTGGTACATTTTCAAGAAAATGTGCCTCTCAGTTGGCACAAGGGGGAGATTTGAACTATGTCCCATTACTTCTGGAACTTAAGATCCAGTCTAAAAAGGATTCATCATTGACTTTCTCACAGATATAACTTTGATGAAAGAATCAAGCAGGAGAAGAACCTTTTAGGGAAAGATCAAAAACATATTAGCCACCTAAGACAGTCAGCATCTATTATGGGCGAAAAAGCAAAAATATAAATAGAAGAACTGGTTAGCTTTATATTAGGCCGAGATTCTACAGAAGGAGGCTGAACGTATGTTGGCTGCTCTTTAGAAAAGATGTAAGAGCCATTTCCTTGGCAAACGTGGTTTCAGAAGCAGCATGGATAAACGTCTATCAAAAATTATTTGATCTGAGGGATGGCTCAAAGTATTTTCGGCCTATTAAAATCAAGTCTAGATGGCCTTTCCCGCTGGACCAATTAGATGTTGAACTAATGAAGGAGGCTAATCGCTGTAGAACCCCACGACGGAATGGTATCACAAACTGATTAAGGAATCACCTGAAGCCTGGTCTCCTTTTATTTTCCAACTCTTCAAGCAGATCATGAAAACAGATGCCAAGTTGGTGGAGATCGTCGATAATCGTTGCCATCTATAAGCAGGTTAATAGGGTGGATCTGTCCATCTACTGCCCAATTACTCTCCTAGATTTGTTGGGCAAATTATTTGCAGCTTTCCTTCTGAAACAATAAAAGTGGATCGGGAATGTTGGAAGAGAGGATCCTAGACAGACAGATTTTGTTGAAGGTGTTGGTACAGATTTGAATCTGTTCTTGCTGAGTATTCTGAAAGGAACAGCCTTTAACCCTAATGCAAAAGTAGATTTGGCTTTTGTGGAACAAAGAAAGGCCTTTGACAGCATATACTGACAACTGCTGTGGTCCAAAATGGAGGCCTGGAAGTGTGCACCTGATCTATTGGCTGCTTATACAAATCTACCAATGTAAAAAAACCAGTCCAATTAACAATGGGTCTAAAACCGGGGTGTCCTTTGGCCCCAACCTTGTTTAGTTTATTTCCAATATTGGGGAGCCCTTGGACAAGATCCAAGCATTTCCACAAAAGATTGGTGAGCAAAAGCTGGCAAGGATGCTCTACGTGGATGACCTAGTCGTGGTCGACATGATGCTGATTGGGTTACAGCGTAGTTTGGAGGGCCTTAAAGGAAATAGGCCCACTAATGGTTTGATGAAGCCAGCAAAAACTAGGATTTTGGTATTGGGTAGCAAGGATCTCCCCTCAAGCCCTCTTTTAAATGTAATGTGGATCATGACCCGTTAGCCCAGATCAACCAGACAATATATTTGGGGGCACTCATTAATAACAGCAGAATTGATCTACCTTGAAAACCGGCTCGGAAAGCTAAACTGAAAATCCTGACCGATCAAGGTAGATTGGTTCAGAACAAATATGGCAAGTTTTCTATTCTTCCTGTCCTGTCTTTTCAAACGAAAGTTTATTCATTCGTCGAACACCTTTTGGGAATCATAGCTTTCACCGGAGGGCTGTTTTTGGAGAAATAGTGAAGCTTCCAGATCTAATTCCAACTGCAGTGATTAGATGGGAGCTGGATTTGATCTCTTTACAGGTGAAGACGATCTGGAAAACCCTGGCCCTGTCTGCAAATCTGTGATGCTGCATCCAGTTGGGCCCTATCAAATTTTGGAGCAAGATCTGAAGAATGGTAGAAATGTCTTCCTCCACCAATGGAGTAACGGTTGTCGACGATATTTGGATCATTTGCAAACTGATGTGGAAGTCCTGATAAATAACCAAGTGAAGGTTAAATGGGAAGTTGTGGCAGGATGGCTGGATCAAAACCCAAGAGGAAAAGAACTCTGGCAGCCTGTCAAACGCTTTGAGAAACGAAAATAAGGCTTAAGTTTCCCAATCTGTGGTTTAGAAATCAGTGTAAGCGTTTCAGACTGAATCGGTCTCCTACAAAACAAATTTTGCAGATCTACAACCAAGGCTTTACTATGGGATGCAGATGTGCTGAAAACGAGATGAAAGAGACACTTAAGCATATAACATTGGTTTGCCCTAGGCTGATTGAGTTTAGAACTAAGCACATGGGTACATTGATTGTGGACAATCTGGTCTTTTCTCCTTTCACAGCAACGTTCTGCCTCGTAACATTTTTGAAAGAAGTGTTTGAATTGAATGTGAAATGTATCTAACCTCATAGACCACCGAGTTTGATATTTCTTTCTTGCTTTGATATGAGATACGATTTAATTGAAACAAGGAAGATGAATTTATGATAAAGGTTTGTAATAAAACCAAGAATCGAATAAAACATATTTTTTGTTTAAACGGACTCTGTGTCCTTCCCCACGTCCCACCCAGTGGTTAAGAGACACCTCACTGGTCTAACAACTCTATTCCCTCCGGTCAAGCACTCGCACCCAGCTTGGGATCTAAATGTGGTACTAAGCGCATAAGCCTTTTGAACCCATGGCTACGACGGACGTCAAGCTGGTCACCATCAAAACAGTGCTACTGGTTGGGCGAACGTCAGTACTCAGTCCGTGAAATAAAAGCCCTAGTCGCGTCTGAACCTTACATCCACAGGGATATGGTGGTGCTTCACACCATCCATCATTTTTACCGAACATGGGCTTATCATTCCATTTGAACTAGGATATTGTGCTTCCAATGTTTTTCCCAATCCACAATCGGACGTGGAGAGGGTCCTACACCGTCTCGATGTCAGAAGGCCGCTGAAGTTCTACCTCGATAGATCAAAGGAGATTCGTAAGTCTGACGCCTTGTTTGTAAGCTTTGGGGGGTCACGGCCGGTTTATCAAGCCTCAAAAGCCTCCATAGCAAGATGGATGGTGGCAGCTATCTAGGAAGCTGATAAAGGGCATAACGAGTGTCCAGCAAACCTACAAGCCCATGCCACCAGGGCTAAGGCTACCGCAGTGGCGTTCCAAAGGCATTTACCTTGGCAGGTCATCAGCAGGGTAGCAACATGGGCTTCACCATCCGCTTTTTGCCAGCATTACTGTCTTAACAGTGCACGGTCAGATGCAGCATTTGGCCAAGCAGTGCTGAAGAATCTATTTGCGTAAGGCTATAGTCACCTCTCCTCTCTAAGATCTAATGGTCAGTTGTAATCGCCCATGTCGTATGGAGGAAAGGGGACAGGACATGGGAGTAATTACAAGTCACTCACCGTAGTGACCAACATACTCCTAGTCCATAGTCCCCTTTCCACAGTACAACCCTCCATCCTCCCCCCTAAAAGTAGTTAGTAGCTTAATCTGGCCGACGTGTAAAATGACAGAGGTGGGGGCAGTGGCTTGGGGCGCCGCGGATGAGCAAGCTCCTTTAATGGCCCATGTTGACCCTGTTCTTCATGCAGCAGAACTATATAAAATGTGGTAATTCTGTGAGCCCTAACAAAGGTGGCTTGAATGGTGGCGATCTATGGCCTCAGCCCGCTCCAAACTCATGGATTGCAGCGGATTTCGGACCCCTCGTCCTCCCGGCATATCTAAAATGGCGGACCTGCCTTGCGACATGGAGTGCGGGGGGGACACAGCCCTCGGCCCAGCTGATCGTACTTGAGGAGGCCCGGGGAGAGATCCTCACCAGTAAATCACCCTTCTGACTGCCTCAACATCTGCGCTGGGCCGGGGCCAACATCGTCCTCCGAAGAGAGCGTGCCGCGGACCGCGCCAGGGACCCTTTGCTTACCAGAGCGGAGTGACCCAGCACACGCACCCAACATCCTCAGAGTGCATCCTCCAGTCCTCCGACTTTGAGGAGCGCTCCCTGGGGGTGCCCTTTCTCTCCTGCAGATGCCGCAGAGTGCGTCGTTAAGACTCTGCGCAGCCTGGGGGCGGGCTGGTGCCTCCCCTGGACCCGTGCATCAAGCGGACCGCCTGCGGAATCTACACTTTGTGGCCCAAGTGTATCGGGGGCCGGGTCTCCTGCATCGGAGACCTCGGCCTCTGCTTCTTGCAAATGCAAAGAACATGGCGCGATCCTGGCCCCTGTGCGAATATTGCGCCGGAGCCACCGCGTAATACCTTGATGGAACGGAGTTCATCGTGCTCGGTCGCCTCTGTGGTGGCCCGGCTATGAAGGCCCCAGGAGTCCGGTGAGGAGATAGCCCTCACATACCTCTGCAAGCATACATGAGGTAAAGGATAATCCCGTTGCCCTACAGCCCAGAGCTACCATCCTGGGGACCAGGTTCACTGCCCTTCCTCTTTTACCTTAACACTCCGGAGGGCCACTACATCCTGGGGCGCCCCTGACCACCATCTACTGTGCCCACAGGCTGAGTTGTCTGCTGGGGTGGCCCTGTGGAGGGTCCACACAGCCCAATATATCGCTGGAGGGACTCAATTACTAATCACAGCTGAACTAATTCAATTGTCTAGCCCCTGGGCTCCCTCCCTGATGCCTGGAAAATTGGGCAGAGACCTGGGGCTTTGGATTCCCTCTGCTCTACTTGGCCTATAACACCTAGGTGATTAACCCACTCTCCTACAGCATAACTGCCATGCTTGCTGGACGGCTGCTTCAACTCTTCTGGCCAGGCGCAGTGACCCGTGCAGGACATTACTGCAGATCTTGAATGGAGGGAACCCACCAGGTACCGAGGCCCTATTCAACAGCGAGACATAAGCGTTGTAATTCCTCTTAATCTGCCAATCTTTGAGGACTCTGCAGTACTCCTTGGTCCCTGGCAGAGATGTCAAAACTCAGAGCGCAGACATTACCACCATGCTGCTCCCATCCGACAAAGGGAAAAAGACAGACACCCCAAAGTCCCTGCCACAAGCCCCATTAGATAGCGCGAGTCGGCTAGACACTAAGGGAGACATCCTGACTTTTATGCAGGACATTAAAGCTGAATTCCGGTCTTGTATGACGGAACTGACCGCTAAAGTGGAACAAACTGAGCAAAGAGTTGTGGCGTTGGAACAAAGAGTAGGAGAGGTGGAAGACCTGACCCGAGAACTTGCAGCCACGATTCTGGATATACAGCGCACGATGCAAGCCCTACTTGACAAACATTTGATCTTGGAGCACAAGCAGGAGGATTTGGAAAACAGAGCTTGGCGGAATAACCTTCGAATTCGGGGAGTCACCTCCTCGGTCCCGACCAGAAGGTGGCAGAATATGTGGATGACCTCTTTCATTCTCTTTTGCCTCACTTGGATAAGTCCCAAATCATACTGGACCGGACCCACAGACCCCCAACCCTGGTGAGGTGTATACTCTGATTTCCCCCCTCCCCCCTGGGTGCACTTTTACACAACCAAGGAGGGCTATCATGGCAATGGGGCGCTCTCAGGACGACCTGACCTTCCAGGGCTCCCCTCTCCAGATTTACCAGGGTCTAGCTATGGCAACTATCCAGAAACGGAGAGCTCTGAAGCCCTTGACATTATTTCTTCGGCACACACAGGTTTGTTACTGTTGGCTGGTCCCCACCGCGCCAGTTCTCCTATAAGAGGGTCCCCCGAATGATTAGCCATATAGAAGATGCTGACTCAATCTTGAGTCCTACCTCACCTGAAAAGGAATCTGGAACCCCCCTGGACTCCCGGAGGAGTGGCCCTGAAGGACTCCTTCCAAAACCAAAGCGGTCAACATGGACTAAGGTCCAGAAAGCGAAGTCTGGGCGTTGACCGTCCTGGGAATATATGAGCCACGTCTTGAGTGAAGACTACTGCTCGGCTCACCACTTTCAATACAATAATCCTGCATGTGGCGAACCTTGGAATAACGACATGCGTGAAGACGCAGTATAATAGCTAATTTGCAACGGTATTCGCGCGGCTCATGCCCGACTCCGAGGTGAATGTCACCTAGAAGCACTTGGAGTGCATCACAAACAATGTTAGCCCTGTTGGCTAAGGGAAAAGCCGACCAGAAAAACTCTGCTTCCCACAAGGTTGATGTTGTTATTGCTTCACGTTTGAAGCCCAAGTTAAAACCCTGGTTGTACTGTGCCTACAGGATGACTGAAGCCATCGCAGCCATTTCTCCCCGACTGGCCCCAGGATCACCCCCTCCCCCCACAGACCAGAAGCTGAACTTCATCTCGCTGAATACTAAAGGCCTGAACTCCCCCTCCAAACGAAAGTCTACCCTGAAGCGGCTTCAAGATATGGAGGGATTGGTGGTCTTTCTGCAAGAAACTCACCTGTTGCCCACCGATTTTACACGCCTCCGTGACAGACCTTTTCAGTTTCAATTCCTGGCGTCTAATGGTACGAAAAAAGAGGGTATGGCCATTCTCCACGCCAGGGCTACCCGACCCGAAATATTAGAAACCCTGCGGTGTTCGGTGGGATAAGTGGCTGTCAAAGGCCTTATGGACAGTTGTATTCTCTGGTAGCAGTTTATGCCCCTAATGATGGACAGGAGGCATTTTATGAGACACTGGGCAAGACCCTCCTCGCTTTTGTGGAAGGCCACATCGTCATAAGAGGTGATTTCAATGGGGTCCCAGCCAGACCCCGTTTGGGATAGATCACACCTGCCGGCCCCTAAAGAACTTTGCTCTGATCTTACTCCATTTGCTCCTAACTCTGGGAGTGGTGGATTCATGGAGAGTGCTTCACCCTGGCGAAAAAGACTTCACTGGCTTTTGTTGACGAAGTAAGTATTGGGTCAAATGTGCTTTCTGACCATGCCCCGATTACACTGACCCTTCATGCTCATGACCCCCCCAGCTCCACCCGGACATCATTGGAATCTATACGACCCACTCTTGAACGACTTCTCGCTTAGACTCCATAGCTCTGGTGATCAAGAACTTTTTCTGAGAAAACCCAACAGAAGATACTTCCCCGGCTATCACATGGGACGCTATGAAGGCAGTGGTGCGGGGAGAACTCATTGCACATGAAGCAGCGTTCCATAAGCATAAACAGACCCGCAGGAATCTCGAGGAAGCGGTTCAAACAGCCGAGGCCTACCATAAACAGAAAGGCTGGTCTCCGAAATCCCAACGAGCCCTGCTACTGGCCAGATGAAAGCTAGAGGCCCATCTAGCAGAGACCACTCACTTACTAACGAAAACCAAGCCAGGATATTATGCCAGGGACAATAATGCAAAAAAAAACTCCTGGTAGAGAAATTGGCGAAAGCACGGAGGATAAAATGATAGTGGGCCTGCGCGACCCCCAGGGCAAGACCAAATACGCAGAAAAAAACAAGCCACGAATAGCAGCGGCCCATCTTACGGGCACAATGTCAGCAACTCCCCGGGACACAGCAGAACAGCAGCCATACTTGTAGGGGCTGCCCTTCCGCAGCTTGAAGAGTCGGACAGGGAGAAAGTGGGCACCCGGATCACAGGTGAGGGTGTGGAGGTGGGCATTAAGTCCCTGAAACCGAGAGCACCGGACCCTGATGTTTTCACCACAAGATTTTACAAAATATTCCACCCTCAACTGGTTGCCCCGCTGAAAGTCCTCTATAATTAATTTGGGGCCTCTGGATCCATTAACCCAACTATGCACAAATCTATTACGGTGCTCCTGCTCAAGCCCGGTAAAGATCCTAAAGACGACAGCTCATACAGGCCTATTTCCTTATTGTAAAAAAGAGGGGGTGAACTGAACAACATTTTTCACTACAGCTACCATAATCCTTAGACTGCATTAGCAATTTAATTGGATTCACCTGAAAAGCAAGGCAACACAGCCTCCCTGAAGAGTGTTAGGACACGAAGCGCTAGGAGGAGGAGAACAGCAGCACACATGCAGCAGAAGGGATCCAACCCTGTGAACATTTTGGCAACAATTGAGATCTAACCCAGTGAATTGGACACTTTTGGGATTTAACCCAGTTATATATTTTTTCATTCTTCAGGTAGTATATTGGCCAGGAATTGGAGTGCGCGCCTCACCCCCCTTTTTTACATGCTATTTCCTTATTGAACATCGATGCGAACATTTACTCCAAAATCTTGGCGAATCGCCTAGCAAATGTCTTGCCCAACCTGATAGACCGATTACAAACAGGCTTTGTAACACACAGGTCTGCTGGGGATAATATCCGCAGGGCCCTAAATCTAGTGGACATCGCCTCCCAGGATTCACATAAACTGCCATTGCTGGCCTTGGACACCACCAAGGCCTTCGATAAGGTGGACTGGTCTTTTTTTTACAGCTCACATTGGAGGCCTTTCATTTTGGCCCAGGCTTCTGCAGCTTCATTTTGGCAAACTATCAGGCTCCCAAAGCTCTCCTCCAGGTCAACCACAACCTGTCTGATCCGATTTCCCTGACCTGTGGAACTAGGCAGGGATGCCCTCCCTCATCACCATTCTTTTTGCCCTGGTGATGGAGCCCCTGGTCCAGAGGGTTCGAATTAAAGGTATTAAAGGCCTTCCCGTCGGCATCTCCCAGCATAAGATTTCCCTTTATGCAGACAATGTGCTCCATAACAGACATTCGTTCCTCGCTAACCGTGGCGGCTCGTAGGGAGCCCCATAGATGTGGGAGGCTATTGGGCTTCGCTATTAATTTGGGGAAATCAGTGGTTCTGGGGGTGGGCCTGGATCCAGGGGAGCAAGCAACCTTAGAACCATTATTCGCGATCCAATGCAGTACGAAATCCATTCCCTACCTGGGTGTCCACATCCCATCTCGGCCCAGTGACATGTACTTATTAAACTACTTATTAAACTACCCCACACTTCAAGGAATTAAAATCAGATTTTGAACGCTGGCCAGTCCAGATGATTTCGCTCATCGGGGCAGATCACTGTTTGCAAAATGAACCTCCTTCCAAGGTTTCTTTATGCCTGATCCTCCCGTCCCACTTCAATCCCACAATCTCCTCTTACATAGGCAGAGAAAGATGCTTGCCTTGATTTGGAAGGGTAGGAAAGCGAGGATCTCCCAGAGGACCATGGCGGACTTGGAGGGGGGTAGTAATGGGCCTGGGGGTTCCCAACTTGCGCAGATACCACGTTGAGGCGTGGGTCATGGCCTCTGGGCGCCCAAAATGGGTAGAGTTAAAGCAGTCACGCCTCATGCTCCACCTTCGATTTTTTTATTTATTTTTTTTTCCCCCCTACATCCCGTCTATATTGCGACAGACGTGGGGTAGTGGGGGGGGGGGGTTCTTCCACTAAACACACCCTTAAAACGTGGGACTGGGCGCTGCAATATAAAGGCATTCCCTGTGGTTTGCGATTTTTTTTTTTTTTTTTTTTTTTTTTTTTTCCCCCCTGTCCCCCCACCCCCCTTCTCCAGTCTTCCACAACCCGGCCTTCTCTCTGGGCTTTCATCCGTCGAACTTCAAAAATTGGACTAATGGGGGAAGGGTTAGGAACTCTGGGACTGCTATTTGAGGGGGACCAGCATTGCTCCTTTGAACAATGTAGAGCAGCCTTCCAATTAACCGAGTGCAGCTCCTACATAGGTGCTCCCAGATCCAAACGCGGACCCCAGCCCCCACTTGAAGTTACTCTACTGGATCTACTGCAATGGGGGAAAATCTCCACACTCTATACCCTGCTGCAAGAAGACAAACTCCCTACTAGAGCCCCCTATATGACACAGTGGGAGACAGATTTGGGCCACCCCCTGGAGGACCAAACCGTGGTAGTCGTATGGTCTAGAACTCTCTCTTCCTTCTGCGTCACTAACCGGGAATGTGCCAACAAACTGCTACTGCGATGATGCTACCCTCTGGCCCGCCTCCATCGCTTTAATCAAGCCTTGACCCCCAGTGTTGGCATAACTGCAGACAGCGGGGCTTGTAGCTTGTACTTTCACATGTGGTGCTCCCGAAGGTCCCGGAAACCATTTTGCTTGTGGCACCAGGCGTCTATCAGAGATCACAGAAGACGGCTAAGCTACTCACGCAGCTTTTAATAGCCGTGAATATCACAATTGCACGCACCTGGAAGAAAACCTAGGGCCCATCATTGGTCCTCTAGTGGATTAAGCTTTGGGACATATTGGTCGCCGAGAAAGTCACAGCGGCCAAGGCAGGCCTTGTACATCGCTTTGCAGACTTTTGGGCCCCACTGCTAGACTATGATCGGAATTTCCCAGCAATGACTCATAAACCCCGGTCTGTCCAATGGGCATTGGTGCAAACACGGCACCAACAACAGAATAAGCCGTCCGACTGGGCCAAAGAGTGGTCTGAAGGGTAGGTGGGGGGTTGGAGGGGGTGTGGAGTGGCGGGAAAAGCTTGTTAACGGGGAGTCTGGCAGTGCCCGCCTCACTACGCGGAATTGGACTAGTAGTTCATCCAGTATCTGATATATGCTTGTAATGTTTTAGCTTGCAACCGGTTTAAAATAAGCATGTTAAAAAAAACTAAAAACGACTGAGGGCGGAGTGCATGCTCCTGGTAGCATGCCTCTGCGTATCTAAATTAAAAGGTGAAAAGCTTTTTTTTATGTGAAATTGTTCCGTTCCCGTGCCTAGCAAGGGACACCCATGGACGAAAGGGGACTAGGAGTACGTTAGTCACTAAGGCGAGTAATGTGTAATTTCTGATAATTGGCCTTCCCACAGATTCCTCACTGCACCCCCAACCTGCCGCTCTTGGTCGATGGCCAGTACACCTTGGTACTACGGTCCCTCTGCGTTGGAGTGCTAGGGAAAAGGGTGTAACTTAGATATCAAAGATGAGGAACGTCCATCAGAAAGCTTGTTACTGAAAATTAAGTTTTGTTCTTCCCAAATGTGGGAGAGTCCTCAGTATATTCCTTTTTAGGGTACCTTGGACACGTACTGGGGAAATGTATGAATAGGGACTCTTCAAAGGACCACACTTCGTCCAGCAAAATATTTTAGTTCTGGGATTGCTTTTTTAGCTTTTGTTTTTCTCTTACATTGATCTTAGTTTCCTATCTGATTACGCAAGTTTCATATTTGCTCAATATATTTTATGCACCTATCCCCATTAAATTCTTTTAAGCAGTTGGCTTGTACCATTTTATAACCTTCTTAGGAATAAACCCCAGTAGTGTGAAGATTCTTTTCTTTGGGAAAGTACTAGTTTGAGTACACAAATCAAGGGGTCAATGAAGCTGTTTTGTTTAATCTTCATGTGTAGCATGCATTAATTGCAGGGAAAATCCAATGTTGATTTGTCATTTGAATTGTAGTATTTGAGAGTGGACCTTTCTGGAATTTGATTAGTCATATTTGATTTTTTTTGTTTTCTTTTTGCAGATTCATCTTTCACGGATCAAACCCCCCTGGGTGGTTAACGGTCAGCCAGCATACAAGATTTGTTCCAAGAGTAACCCAACTTCTGACACTCCCAGGCGTGGAAGGGCTGCAATCAGGAACAATGCAAATGTTAAGACCAGTGCTTTTTATGCCCGTGCCCCGAGAGCGAATACTCGCACTGCCATCGGTGGTGGAGGTGGTCCCGGAGGGGGTAGAGGCCCCGACGATGAAGGGGGAGGCAGAGAATGCAGTTACCGTGCTAGAGCGTCGAGGCGAACTTGCAGAAAACGGATGTCAAATCCTCCTCGAACACAATTATTGCCGTCCAATGGGATAGATGTAAAGGATCTTGCTCATAAGCCCATTGAGATCAGTTTGTCAGCTCACGTAAATCGCAAATGTTCTAAACAAGAACTTTGCTCGACACAGAACCCAGTTTCAGAACTTGCTCCAGTAGTTTCTGGATCACCACTCAACTCAGCATGGGAACCTTTCTTGGTTTCTGAGGCCTCCAGCAACCAGTTACGTGATCCATCTTTCGAAGCGCCACTTCAACATACCAAAGTCACCCAGAAGCTTATTGGTCTTCAGGATAAATGTTTGTGTTTCCAAAGCTATAATTTGAAAGCCGATTGTCATAATTGCACTACCTCTCAGGACAATGAACAGAGACCTGTATTTTCCAAACCTGAAAACCTCGGATGCATGTTGAAAGGATCTGTTGGCAGCGTTGAAAATGCCCAAGCTGCTTCTGTCCACGTGGAAAAGATCTGCCACTCTTTTGGTATGGACAGTACTTACACCAGCTTTGCTCTCAATGCTGTGAACTCCCCATCTGCTGGTAAAGAGTATGAACAGTCACTTAATGAAGTAAGAGTTAAGGAGTCTTGCCAAACTGCCGGAATGTGTCGAACAATTTCAGAAGGGTCTAACAGTGGAGCAATCATTAAAAGATCCAAGGTTGCACTGGAAGAGTTGCTTGAATTGGACTGCACGGCACCTGAAAGGCATTGTGAGGTTCAACACAAGGACTGCTTGGGTGAATCCACAATAATAGAATCTCTGTCTCTACATGTCACGCTGGAAGGCCTTGGGCATCAAGACAATGCTTTGAAAGAGCTGAAGGCCTGCCAAGAAACTAAAAGGCAAGCTATAAGCCATGTCGAAAGCAATTATTGGTGTGGATCAAGAAACATGAATGAGGCCACATCTCGTGGCGAAACTAATATTCTGGTGGAAAGTGCAGAGAATAAATGCTCTGAACATAAAGGTGGTGATGATGAATCAGCAGTAAATATTCCTAAAACTGAGAAGCATGTAAAAACACAAAGAGGGTTTCAGTCCCGTCTTTTGCACAAGTCTGAGAAAAAAAGAATTGAAAGGGTTGACGAGTTTCAGAATTTGATGCAAGATATAGCTGTACCTTGCAACTTCTCAGAAGCTACTCTTCATACCACTTCTCTGAACCAAAATAGACGTACCCAGCATGTGAAGCCTATACAATTGGTTAAGGACACTAATCCGTTAATGATGCAGTTAGCGCAGAATGGCTGTCCTATGCCAAATATCTTATCCTCGCCTCAGACCAAGATTCTAGGATCTGCCGATTCATCTATACCCTTATGTGCACTTGCAGACAACTGCTCTGTTCCGGAGTCATTGAGGGTTATGAATCTGGATAGCCCATGTGAGAGTATCCAACTCTTCCCTGGACAGAAGGGGTCTAGTGATCAGCCTTGTATTTCAAGAGACAAATTTCAACATCTAATTGGTATTTCTTCACAGGACCTCTTGGGAAGAGGAGCAGTTGAAAGAAGAACCTGCAAAGACTCTGCCATTGCTGCATCATTTCTCTCTCCCTGTAGCCTTAAAGTTCAGAATGTGTCACCTTTCTCCCTTGAAACCCCTACAACACGCCCTTATGGTGCTTTAAAGAAGAAAGGCTTTAACTCTCACCAGTCCAAAACCATTGGACTTTCTACCCGAAACACTGCTTTTGTTCTAGATGCAGCCTCTGATGATGAAAGTTACCCAGATTTTCAAGGAATAAAAAGGATTGGCTCTGCCTTCTCATGCAATTTGCCCTCTACAAAGTGTCTCAGAAGTACTTCACACACTGTGCGGGAGAAAGTTGCATGTACTAGCACGCAAGTATTTCCAGTTCGTGGCAACCTAACTCATGTGGATGCTAATGGTGCAAGGGAACACTGGGTTAGAGGGGAGTATCAGCATGACTTTGTAAATATGAGAAACAAGAATAATCTGCCACTGCATGTAAGGGCACTCAGAAACAATGTAAAGAACAAGGAGGCTCCACTTCCCTCACTTGAATTTCTTGAGTTTCAAGGTGTTCCGCTAGTTATAGACCTGCCAATGCTTAAGTTTCCCAGGAGCTCTCGAAAACGCAGCCAGCAGCCACTGAAGCCTTCATCCCTTCCATCCCAGCTGAATATCAAGAGGTCTTTGTATGGGAAGCTCTCCAAGTTGCAGTTAAACTCTAGAACCTGTCCTTGTGCTGCAAGTGGTCCGCTTAAACAATTCACTAAGAGTTTTGCTCGGAAGGTTCTGCAACTTGGCAAAAAGGCAGATTCAAAAAGTGCTTCTCTTTCTTTTCAGATGTTTGCGGAGCATGCTGGTTTTGAACAGATATCCTTGCATTCTTCCTGTCGCCTTAAAGCCATGATTATGTGTAAAGGATGTGGGGCATTCTGCCACAATGACCGTATAGGACCATCAAAGCTCTGTGTACTCTGTCTTGTGGTCAGATAATAAATTATGACCAAGGGAAATGCTACATTTTAATGTGTGTATTTTGATCACATGTTTGCTCCTGGAAATCTGTTCATTCAGAGATTGTGTTGGCAGAGATAATACGCCTGCTTTGGGATCGTCTACTTAACAAAA
Source organism: Ambystoma mexicanum (assembly GCF_040938575.1). Lineage (NCBI taxonomy): Eukaryota > Metazoa > Chordata > Amphibia > Caudata > Ambystomatidae > Ambystoma > Ambystoma mexicanum. The sequence goes on from NC_090925.1 coordinate 361,302,510, forward strand.
GAAGCTTGTTGTGCAACAAAGTTATACAACTGTTTTTTCTTTTCTTGACAGAAAGGAAAATAAGCTTGGAGCAATGTTCAGGGAGCTGTATGGTATTGTAAATTGAGGCTTGCTCTTGGGGTAGCAAAGCAGTAGCTGAACTCCTAAGGCATATCGCCCTTAAAGAGTTTTTTATTTTTTTTCAGGGCGTCTGACATTTCATGAACCTCTTAAAAAGCCGATGTTTGGGTCCATTGTTCATGAGCCGATTAAAATAAACCTACTTATCTTCGTTTAAAGTGCTAGAAACATTGAAGCATGTTCAGAAAGACATACTGTGAGGTTTTTAACAGTTTTGTTTTTCCTGTTATAACATGGGGCACCGTGTTGGAACTATTAGCAAAAGGCAGTTGAGGGAAACACTTGAAATTGAACAGATGAGTGGGCAGGAGGAAATAAACTAGCAGCAAGACAAACTCCATAGAAACTGCGAATAACTGTTTTGTATTGCGGAGACCATGTTCTGTGGAATATTTAACCTTGTACTGAGTTTGTTTCCTAATATTTGAAGCTGCATTCTTACTGCAGTGGCTATAGTTAATGTCGCCAGAGTTACGGGTGTTAGCAGTTCAGTTTTAATTTAAAACAGTGGGCATGTCTGTAACAGATGCTGCTCTAGCACTGACATTCCAAAAGCCTCCTCAAAATGTCTGTTGGTGCCTTCCTTTGCCAAGGGACAGTGTGTTGAAGAGGAGTGGGGCTGTGCTGGCATTGCCTCCACAGGCACAAATCTTGAGGGTTTGTATGGTGCCAGAGCATGGTGTACAGGGAGGAAAGAGTTACTTGCAAGCAGGACACATTCAAGTTCTGTATCCAGAGTGTACAAAGTGAAATATTTGACTGCTCTTAACCTCTGCATCGCCAGTATTTTATCATTGTATTTATATGTTGCATACTGTATTGGACAATTCTATAAATGTATGGAATGTACAGATAATATAAAGTTTTGCTTCTTGTGACTTTTTGGTTTTTGTTTATTTTTTTGCTTGATTTTTAATTCTCTAGTTTTAGATTTTCTTTCCTTTTGACAAAGCCGTGTTCCTGAATTTCAAAGTTGCCCATGATTGGATGTCGCCATTTAGAAGAAAAAAATTACTGCATTTCCTGGTGCATGTTTGACACCCTTATGTTTAAAATATCTGGTTATGTGCTTTCTGTATACCTTGAAGGGTCACCATGCATGCATGTTCTCTTGCTGTCTGGGCTTACATAGTCTTGGGCAAAGATCAGGATTGCTGTATTGTCAACACAACCCACCCCTAATGATCAGGCCTGTGGTGACACAGAAATGTGTAACCTTGCATTCTGGCCCCTAGTAAGTGATGCTGCATAAGAAAGGCAAATGTATGTGAACAATATAAAGGGAAGATTTCCAAGAGCCTACCATGCTTCTAACCTTAGCCTTATTATCCCGATGGGTGCATCCTGAATGAAGATTCAACTTTAAAGGGGTAGTTTGATCAGAAATGTTATCCTTGTAGTCTCTGGTCCCCCAGGACAGCGAGGTAAGAAGTTGGACGCCATGGGGAGGAAGGTAATCTACACCGCAGCGTCCACCGTGGAGGCTGCCAACACACTGGCGATCCTAGCCAGGTACGACAGGGAGCTGTGGTACAAGCGGGGGCCTATTCTGGAGTTCCTCCCGGATGACAAGAGGATGGAGGTGATCACCCTCTTCCAGGATGGAGAGAGAGTGTCAGATCACACCATCACAGTGGCACTGGCTAGATGGGGAACAGTGTCTGCCTTTGTCTCCAAGGCTGTATGAAGGTCACACATTTCCGTCAGGAGAGCCAAACGAAGGTACTGGACATGCCTTTCTCGGCAGTGATAACCTTTTCGGAAAGGCAGTCGATGAGTCCCTACAGGCCATCAAGGCGGAGACGGCCCGTGCCCTGTGCACACTCCAACAGCACTGCTCTACCTTTCGTTCTTCCAGAGGAAAGTCAGGCAGGTCGTCAGCCTTCCAGATCCACGACCCAGGAACCCACAGAGGCTGTTCCCAGGCCTACAGAGGAGGAGGTTGTTGTCCCATGCACCCAGGTGTGAGGCCGGCTGACTAGGTTCGTCAGCAAGTGGGAAAAGATTGCCACTGACAGATGGGTGCTGGCTGCTCTCGCCAAACGACATTAACTGGAATTTCAGCACAGGTGTCTGTGGATCCTGCCAGTGGCACGTCCCTCAGCTCTTGGAGAATGTACAGACCATGCTATGAAAAGGGCAGATAGAGCTGGTTCCCAAGCGACTCTGGGGCTCCTGAGTCTACTCCAGATACTTCTTGGTAAGAAAGAAGACTTGGGGCTGGAGCTCCATTCTAGACCTGCAACGTCTAAAAAAGTAAGTCTCAGAAATTCAGGATGGTCACGTTGCAGCACCTGCTCAGCCAACTGGAAAGAGGGGATTTCTTGACGCCACTGGACCTGGAGGACGCCTACTTCCTCACAGGAAACACTGCCGTTTTTTTACGCTTCCTAGTGCAGGTATAGCACTACCAGTTCCAGGCCCTACTTTGGGGTTAAAATCGTCCCCCAGAGTGTTGACAAAGTGCCTGGCACCAGTGGCGGCCCACCTGTGTCTACGGGGCATTCAACCATCGCAGAACGCACTGATCCTGGGAGCCAGGCTTGATAGTGTCTTACCTAGCATCACCTTCGGAGGAGAGGGTTTGACCATTCCGGGGAAGGTGCAGCGACTGCTGCCCATGAAGATGGCGACAGTGCAGACCATCTAGTCGTTGCTCGACATGTTGCCCTGCATCTACCTCATCTGGCTTTGTAGGTTACAGATGTGACCTCGTGACCTCTTCAGTTGTTCCTGGACACTTGCTGGGTGCAGTTGTCCGGAAACTTCACAGACAAGATCACTCTGGACGACGAGTTCCGTAGGCGATAAGCTGGTGGGGCGACCGCTCCAACATTGCCCGTGGCACAGGGTTTCAGAACCCTCCATTCCAGGAGATGATCACGACGGATGCTTCCCTGGAACTCTGGGGGAATCCCATAGCGGACGTCTTCGCGCCAGAGGCCTGTGACTGCCGGAGAAGAAGGATCGCCATATAGCTTCGGGCAGTGCTCTGGGCCTTCAAGTCGTTCCTTCCTTCTCTGAAGGGCAAGGTGGTGAGGATCTTCATGAACAACACCTTCACAATGTTCTACATCAGGAAACAAGGGGGAACTCGCTCCTTGGCCCCCTCCAAGGAAGTGCAGGAACTGTGGGGTTGGGCCATCGGGCAAGCAATGTTCCTAGTACCCCTTCACCCAGCGGGAATCGAGAGCACCATTGCAGACTCCCTTAGCAGGGAGTTGTGCTCCTGCCACGAGTTGGCACTTCGGCAGTACCAAGTGGACCACATCTCCTCCTGCTATGAGTCATCAACACACTCTGTGTCAGTGCAGGATGCTACTCATTGCCCCAGCGTGGCCGAGGCAGATTTGGTACCCGGACCTTCTCAGCGTGTCAACGTCGCCACCAGTTAAGCTACCAGCCGTCCTGGATCTTCTCACCAGAGAATGAGGATCACTCAACCTGAGGGCTTGGCTCCTGCAGCCCTAGAGTTTGGAGGACTGCACGGAGGTCATTGCCAAGACAAGGCCATCGTCGACTCTGGAGTGCTACGTTCACAAATGGAAGTGTTTCGTTACATGGTGCTGATCTCAGAGGATTACCTGTCTGAGGGTCACGGCCCCACAGATCCTTCCATACTTGTTATCCTTGGCCAAGGCTGGACTGGCGCACGCCTCGATCAAAGTACATCTGGCGGCTACCTCCTGCTACACCAGGTCTCCAGTAAGGTCTTCACTTTGGTCTCATCGGGTCAATGAGTTCCTCAAAGGACTTTTTCGATCTTTCCCGCCGGTGAAGGCGCCTTCCCCGGTGTGGGAACTCAATGTGGTTCTGGCGAGGCTAATGGGAGGCCCCTTCGAGCCTAGGCATCATGCTCCTTTCAGGTTCCTCTCATGGAAAACGGCCTTCCTTGTGGCCATCACATCCGCCAGGAGGGTGGATGAGATACAGGCCCTGTCCTACAAACAGCCAGACCTGACTTTTCACAAATCGAGGGTAGTGTTGCAAAGCCACCCCTCTTTAATGGAGAAGCTTCCGTCAGAATTTCACATCAACAAACCTTTTAACTGTTTTTTTTCCGAAAACTTTCTCTGGCTGAGAGGGCCTTGCACTCACTGGACGTTTGCTCATGCCCTGAATTTCTACGTGGCACGCACAAAGAGTTTTCGGAAGACTTTACAGCTGTTCAACTTTGGTCCTGTGAACCATGGGATGGCTTTGTCCAAGGCTTCCGTTTCAATGTGGCTCTCGGCTGCATCATGCGCCGTCATCGGTTGGCGAACCCACCGCTGCCCGGCCATCCAAGAGCCCATTCCACCGGAGCCATCGCTGCAACAACGGCATTCCTGGCTGGTCTGCCCCTGCTGGACATCTGCAGGGCTGCTACGTGGAGGTCCATGCACACCTTCACGAAGTTCTACTGCGTCGACGGGGATTCCAGGGAGGAGTCTAGAGTCGGCCAAGCAATGTTACGCAACCTGTTTGCTTGAGGTGAGTGTCTTCCAGAGGTACAAGTGTATTGCTTTTGTTGTGCCTTAGCACATACTGTGGTTGTGTAATGTTATACTGCTGTGTATTCGTTATTCATGAGCATGTGAATCCATGCCAGACCCCATGCCGGAGAAGGAACAAGTTACATACCTGTAGCTATTGTTCACCAGCATGGGTTTGGCATGGATTTGCATGCAAACCCTCCCTCCTTGCCCTCTGCGGCTCTTCTTGGTCATACTGCCACTTTAAGTGCTTACCAAATCTGAAGATGTCTGCCAGAGGAGGGGCTTAGGGAAAGGCTGTCATTGGCAGGGGCAGTAGGACCCAGAGGACAGTGAATGGATTATGGGGGAAATACAGTTTTGTAAGTGAAAGTGATTATTTGCTTTTACCGAGAATTCCCAGCCTGACGGGGAATATTCATGAGCATGTAAATCCATGCCAGACCCCATGCTGGAGAGCAATAGTTACAGGTAAGTAACTTCTTCCTTATACAGCCAAAAATGAATGGACTCAGTAGTCTCTTTTCATTGCTTATATTATGGACAAATGTCTTTAGCAAACCATATTTAATCACTTAAGTGCTAAGGATGAGGTATCTCGTCCTCAGCACTACATTTGCAGTGCCAAGGATGAGATACCTCGTCCTTTTAAGCACTTGGATGTGTGTGATCGCGGCAGCGGGGCATTATAGTTTATTTGAAAGGGTGTGGCCCTCTCCCACTCCTACCCTAAATGGTGAGGGGGGTTGTGTGGTTCTCTTTGGGGGTAGATTGGCAGTGCAATCTGCCCCTAGGAAGGGGAGAATGCGTTTTTACTGCAGGGGGTGGTGGTCACTAGACCACCAGGGATGGCTTGTATGAAAGGGGTGGGGGTGACTCTCCCCCTCCTGCCCCAAATGGATGGGGCATGTATTGTAGCCCTCCCTGGGGGCAGATTGGCAGTGTAATCTGCCAATCTGCCCCTAGGACTAGGAAGGGTCAAATGTTTTTCTACTGGAGGGTGAGGGTCACTAGACCACCAGGGATGGCTTGAAAGGGGAGCCGTAATAGGAGCATGATCGCATTTGTTTTTGCTGGGCTGACAACAGATAATGAATGGATCAATCACCAGAGCCTGAACCCAGTCACATGGAAGAGGTTTCCACCTGATGTACCTGCCATTGTTTTGAGCGTATGCCTACTCTGGTGGAAAACTGCTGTTGCAGAGAAAACTCTGGCTGCTTGACGTACAATGCCAAACAAGACACACCACCACTATGCGTTACTGAGCTGCACGACTTCAGGGTCCGCCCACCTTACAAGATCTGTGTTACGAATGTTGGTCCTTATGCCCGAACTTCGAGCTATGGTTTGTCCTCGTAATCCAAGTAACAAGTAAGTACACTCTATATATGTTGTGTGTCTGAGGAACGAAACGGCTAACATAATAAGTTGTTCCCTTACATCAATATAACTTTGATGGATCACTGACGAAAGAATTGTTCTGTAAATTGAATAAATTACTCCTTCTAATCTGAAACCAAAGTGTTAATCTTTAGATTTATCATCCGAACAATTCAGTTTTTCACTTGGAAATGTCTCCCAAACTATTTTTGCTGGAATGTGCATTCACATTTCGAATTTATCCCTACTTGAAATCACAAGTACTGTCAGTAGTTTGCACGAAAAAGTATTTTCAAAGCATAACAATGCCTTAAACTTTACAAGGTAGTGCAAACAAAAAAATGCAGTCATTTGGTTCATTCAAGTAAACTATGTATCTTACACAGTTGGTAGACGTGTGGCATATCGTGCATTTACATGGTGGATTCATGGAAGACTGGAATTTCGCATTCAACAAGTAATACCTGCCTGTGTGGTTCGAGCCGTTTGTGATGAATTCCCCGGTGACCACGGACAATACAGTGGATTTATACAGACAGTGCCTCCAACCGCAGCAGTATAATTAGTAGTGTCATTGCCATCCACTTTACCAAACAAAATTAAAATTAATAAAGGAGTTAATCTGAACAGTTGTTAGACATTTTTTGTAAGTCCACAACACGTCCAAACATTTAAGAGTATTGCAAAAGATTGGTGTGCTTTAACAGGTTTATTAGCCTATAGTACCCCCACCCCCTCATCCATCCCCGCTCCGCTCCGCTTTAATAGCTGTTCGCACCTGTGGGTGTGCGCTTGTAAGGGGGCTGGGAGGATGGGAATGCTCAAGGTGGCAAATACCATGTACACCACAAGGGTTTTTTCGCATGGGCACCCATATCCACATGGCCATCCCAGACCCAGTGTCTCCAGACTACCCTTTGAAGACCCCGTCCCTGCAATCAACAGGTCTGTGTTCCAGGCCTATTATGCTCGCCTCATCCACATCCACGCCCCACCCCCTGCTATCAATGTCGGTTCACGTGTGGGCGTGCGCTCGCATGGGGTCTGCACTGGCGGGATTGAGGAGTTCAAACATTGCCATAGAGGCCTGGTGAGTGTGAATGAATACGTCAGACATTCACATACACACACACTTTAGTAATCCTTTTGTAAACCCCTGTGGGAGTTAACAAGTAAATATCTGCCTGTATAATATGCCTTACAAATGATCACTCAATATACTGAAATAGTCTGCGAACAGGTAACACAATGAACATTTTTTTCGGGAATATTAACATTGACATTTTATTACACACGTTTCCTTCATGACACGATGTACTGTGGTTTGTACATTTTGAACTTAAGCATATTTTGTAAATCTCTACTTTAGAAATGCTCTAGTAGTTCAGTGCCATGTGGCGGAAACGAACGGCGAGTGACACGCTGAAAACTGCTCACAAGGCCAGGGAAACGCAGAGGATGCCGGAAGGAAGGCAGGGACCGCTCCTGCCGTCGAAGGAAGGCCCTAGCCTGCGAGAAGGTTTCTCAGAAGGCGAAGGGACCTTATCCTCGACTTTATGGGACAGACCTAGATGGATAGAGGCAGAGGGAGAGGGAGCTCCTTTTTCGCCTCCAGACAGTTCTGGTTTACCATACTGGACTATTGAGAGATTCCAGTCATGTATGGACAAGCTGGACAGATTTATGTCCACTCCTGAAAATAAAACACCTAAGAGACCAAGGGAGGCACTTCAGGAGGAGCCTAGGGCTAAATATCCTAGATTTTTTAACCCCCTCCAAGAGGTCATGAATACTTATGACCTCACTGAAGAAGACTCTCACTTCCAGGAAGATGAGGAGTTCTTAAATAGTGAAGACCAACAAAACCTAGGAACAGAAGAAGGTTTTGAGGAAAACACTGACATGGGTGGGGGGGGGGTTTCTTCGAGGAAGACCCAGATGAAGGTGGCTCACAGCCCTGGCAGTCACCAACAGAGTCTACAGACCCTGACATCTTAAACCTTCCCTCTCCTCAGACCACACCGGTCAAGAATCCATCACCAATAGATGATCAACCCACCTTCAATGCGCTACTTCGAAAGGCAGCAGCACATTTTAAAATTGAAACTGGTGAAATTACCCCTGATAATGATTTTGTGGAAAAGATCATTAAAGAAAAACCTCCCACTAGTCAAACCATTTCCCTCCTCGCCTCAGTTAAGAGACGAATTACTCCATTGCTGTCCACACCTGCACTGGTAAGAGGGGTCAATCCCAGAATTGAAAAATTCTTTACTCCCTCTCAGTCAGACCCATTATACATTAGGGGTCACTCAATTCCGGACTCCTTGGTGGTAACTACCACAAGGAAAAGAGCGGGGGGTTCTGCTGTCAACCAGCGAAGCACCCCCAGACAAGGAAGGAAAGAAGCTCTATGCCCTGGGTAAAAGAATTACCTCGGCAGCTTTTTCAACCAGAATTGCCAATAATAATACACTAATGGCAAGTTATGCTGATGCCCAATGGTGAAAACTACGGCAAGATCTCGAAGAAGTTCCTGAGCCCTTAAGAACTCGCTTATTGGCAACAGTAACAGAAGGAACTCTGGTTAACCAGAGCATAATTAAAAACACTCTTGATGCTGCAGAAACAGCTGGTCGTTCTTTAGTGCAGGGAATTCTTCTGAAGAGTCATGTCTGGCTCCGCAATTCCGGTTTTAAGCCAAAACACAGGCGTCACTCATTAACAAACCAATAGAGGAGTCTAACCTCTTTGGGAAGGCAGTGAACGACGCACTGGAGACTGCAAAGAAAGAGTTCGACACCCTCAAGACCTTAGACCAAATCTCAAGGCCACCCAATAAGCGAGGATTTGTCAACAAAAGCTTTTTTCGAGGGCAACGCCAACAGCAGTACACTTCAGGCAACTGGTCCTCTACTCGGGGAACCAGTGGCCAGTACACACAGAGGCCAGCGCTGTGGCAAGGGTAGAGGTCGGGGCCCCACTCCCAGAGGTTCCCCGGGAACCAACACCAAATGACCCAAAGATCCGGGTCCCCTCCCATGCATCACCCGTCGGGGGCCGGTTAACATCCTTCCTACCAGCATGGGAGGGAATAACATCAGACCGATGGGTATTGTCAACTATAGCCCACGGGTACTGTGTAGAATTCAGTCGGTCCCCCAAGTACAGACCCCCAAGGGGACGACGCCTGTCATCGGAACACCTCACCATTCTTCTTCAAGAAGTGGAACTACTGCTACTAAAAGGAGCAATAGAGGTTGTGCCTCTATCACATGTAACGGAAGGTATTTATTCAGTGTACTTCCTTGTACCCAAAAAGGACTTAACCATGCGCCCTGTACTAGATCTGCGCCCAGCGAAAAAATTTGTCAAACCTCAAAAATTTCACATGGTGACCCTACAGGAAGTAATCCCCCTACTTTCGCCGGGAGATTGCATGACAACACTGGACATTAAAGATGCATACTTTCATATTTTAATGTTGCCAGCGCACAGGACATACCTCAGGTTCATGATAGAGGGCAAACACTACCAGTTCAGAGTGCTACCCTTCGGCATAGCGTCAGCACAAGGGTATTCACGAAAGTACTGGCAGTAGCAGCGGCCCACCTGCCCAGGTTGTCCATCCCAGTATACCCTTACCTCGACAATTGGCTCATAACGGGATTCTTGCGAAACATGCTTCACAAATAACCAAAAGACTGTAGACCTTTTGTTCCAACTGGGCTTCTCCATCAACGAGAAGAAGTCCAGCCTAGACCACAGCCAGATCAAACAATTCCTAGGGGCTCTAATTCGAACAAAGGACAGCCTCATCTTCCCCTCCATCGAGAGGGTGCAAAATATGCTGTTTCAGATCCCTCAATATGTGGCCGGTCGAGAGGTGACGGTGCGCAAAGCAATGCGTTTGCTAGGAATGATGGCGTCATGTATATATTTGGTACCTCACGCGTGACTGCGCCCAATGCAAGAGTGGCTCAGCAGCCAGTGGTGTCAGGCCAGCGGACAATGGGACGATCTAGTGGTGGTCTCGCAGGCCTTGGTTCTCTCGCTACGGTGGTGGGCGAAGGAAAACCTTGTAATAGGGAAACCATTCACCACTCCCGCAGTGGAGGCCACTCTAACCACAGACGCATCCCTCACAGGATGGGGGGCTCACCTATCCCATCAGACTGCACACAGAGTTTGGACTCCGAGCGTAGCGGCCAAACACATAAACTTGCTGGAACTGCTAGCGGTCTTCAAAGCACTGAAGGCTTTCCAGGCACACTTGCAAGGGAAGACAGTGATGGTCCTCACAGACAGCACCACAGCCATGTACTTTCTGAACAAGCAAGGGGGCACTCACTCTCCAGGACTGTCGAAGCTGTCCCAGAACATCTGGAAGTGGGCTCTCAAACACAGTGTTCCTGTTGTCACAACTTGTACCAGGGGAACTCAATCTGCTTGCAGACGAACTCAGCAGAGACTTCCCTCTACCCGAAGAGTACGAATGGCGGTTACAAGAAGACATCGTCTTCACACAATGGGGATTCCCAGAAATAGATCTGTTCGCAACTCTGGAGAACTCCCAATGCCAAGATTAAGCCTCTATCGATACCATGGTCAGGAAAATTTGTTTACGCTTAAAGCCGACCCCCCCCCCCCCCCCCCGACTCCGCTTCTCAACAAGATAGTGCACAAGATGCACCAGGAACCAGTTACCATGATACTAGTGGCCACTATGTGGGCCCGGCAGCCGTGGTTCGCTCACTTGATGGAAATGTCTCTATCTCCTCCAGTGAAACTTCCCTGCCCGTACGACATGCTGTCACAGGACAAGGGCAGGACACTACACTCCTGCCCACAGACCCTAAACTTAGCAGCCTGCCTCCTGAGGTCATAGAATTTGGACATTTTTTTTTTTTTAAATTTATTTTTATACGGTTTGTTCAACCTTTAAAAACACAGGACAGGAAAATCACACCCGATCAACAGTATCTCCTAGACCTTTTTTAAAGTCCATTGCCCTCGCCACCCTTCTACACCCAATTTCACAAGTTATATGAATCTTGGTGTCCAAGCCGTGTTCACTGCAGAGGTTCATTCGACTCTGGGCACTTGAGTTGGATCCTTCATGTCTAATCTTGTTTTTAAGACCTGTAGCAGCGTTATCAGATTAAACAATATAGTTCGGTTTGAGCCTTCGAAGAACATTTCCCACCATTTTTCCGAGCTCCTTGGGCTAATATTATGAATGATTGGCGAAAAAATCCGTCCTCTTTCTTTCTCAAAACTCGAGCATGACATGATCAAGTGCTTTAGAGATTCTATATCAAGATTGCAGAAGCGGCACCTTTGATCAATATTTGCATACTTAGGCCAAGAGCTTAAACGTTCTTTTGTATTTAGTGCGTTTAATCTGAATCTCATGTACAATGCTCTTGCGTGCTGATTTGGCAGATGCGTAAGGTAAGAGTGGCGTTGGTTGAAAGCTTTCGCCTCGCCTGGGACTTCGTGCAACTTGCACTTTGTTCTTTGATCACAGGTCTTAATCCAATCTAGCCGCCAAATCTTCATCTTTGCTGCATCCGGATTTTCCACTAGCAAAGCAGGAGTGATGTCGTACTCACCTAACAGATCTTGGCACAGCTGATTCCACTTGGCGAGTATTGTATAGTTCTTTGCACTGTCAGGCATATGAACAATTAGAAATTGGGGTGCCGGAGTCCTTAGCACCGTTTTACGATAAAGGCTTAGCAGGTTCCACAGAACTCTTGCATGTATTGAAATTAAGCCAAGCTCGTATCGTATACAAACAGTTGCGACCCCCCTCGGAAGGTGAAGTACACGAGACCAAAAGATGTTTTCTAGTGAGTTCCATAAGCCATTGGAGCAGCCGAAGGCATTTTCCCCTCCGTATATCAGACTCGGGACCACTTTCTGCTGATAAAATAAAATTGCCGGCTTCAGCGAAAATTTGCCATATTTGTTATTAAACATGCTTGGCTTGCTAATTGCCGACATTTACTTTTTACCACTTCTGTCCAAGGTGCATCGTTTCTGCTTGCGCTGATGGTCATACCTAGATATTTCGTACATTTTACTGTCTTGATGCGTTTGTTGTCAATATACCAATGATCTTTCGACCCCTTACCGAGGCCTCCTTGAAGGTTACCCATTATCAAATTTTCAGTTTTTAGTCTATTAATTTGCAATCCGTTTGATGTTATGTAGGTATTTATCAGATTCATTTTACGCTGAAGACCTATCGGCGTCTGGTCTATTAAGACAAGATCGTCAGCGTATAACAGGTAGTTGATGGGTACTCCGTGGATTTTTGGGGGGAACAGATTGTTACCACAAAAAATCTCGTTCACATCCGATATAAACAAGTCGAATAATGTTGCTGCCAGGGGGCAGCCCTGCTTCACACCCTTAAGTGTTTTGATTTTTGCAGACAGAGTGCCCTTCAAGTCCAACCGAATTCTAATAGTGTCTCCGAGTGTAGTTCCTGAATTGCACTCAATAAACTGGGCGGACAGTCCCATTTACTCAGTTTTTCCCACATCCTCTCTCTGTTGATACTATCAAACGCCTGCGGGAGGTCAATCGGAGCCAAATAAATGTTTGTATTAGTTCTGAGTGCTTCCATCTTTAGGAGATTTAATAGCAACAGGTTGAGGCCACAACCTACTCCTCTTACGAATCCAGCTTGTCTCTGATCTATGTGCTTAGATTCTTTTGCCCACCTCACAAGTTTGCGTTGAAGCAGCGTTGCATATATCTTCCCCACAACATCAAGAAGTGCTATTGGGCGATAGTTTTTAGGGTTGGTTCTATCACCTTTTTTAAAGATGGGCACCACAATAGCACTTTTCCATGAGTTAGGGGTAGATCCACTCATTGCAATGCGATTGAACAGTGTGACACAGAAGTCTGCCCACAGTTCTGGATTACGTTTGATTGTGTAATTAGTTAGTCCATCAGGACCTGGCGCTCTGGATTCACTCAATCCCTTGATTATTAAGAGAATTTCATCTCTTTCAAATTGCAAGTCCCATTTGGATTCGGGCAGGAATGTACTGGCGCTTGTTGGATCGTCTTTGCCGAATAATGTATAGTAGAATTCGACCCAGGCTTGCTCACTAACAGCGTTAGCCTGTAGAGCATATTGTGATGTTGCACTGTTGTTTATTAGACTCCAGAATTCAGCTGAATTGCGCCCCTCCATTTTTTCCATCATCTTCTCAGAGTCATTTTGTAATATAATGGCCGCGTGTGACTTAAGCCAATGTTTGTATTTCTGTTTGATCATTCTTCAAATTTGTTTTACGTTTATATTGGAGATGTTTTTGGTTTTCCTTAATTCTTGTCTCATCAGACGTTTATGCTGTAGCACACAAAGATCAAATTTGTGTTTACGGTGTAATTGAGCATGATTCATTTTAAATCTTCTTTCTTCGAATTGAACTAGTATATGTTGATATTCGAGAGCCTCAGTAGATCCTTTAAATTTTGATGTAATTGCCTCTACTTCAGTATCTAAAAGATTAAGTTGAATCCTGCTTGGGCCTGTTTTTACAGGCCCAAGCAGGCCATACTTGCAGCGGACAGGCACATTTTTTGTGAAGAGTCAGTTGTACCATTTCATGATCACTATGAGCCATTTTTTGAACGTTGAGTTGCAGAACTCTTAAGAAGATTTTCGGTTACGAAAATGTAATCAAGTACTGATGTTGATTCATCTCTTCTCCAAGTTGACTGTGCCGGAATATCGCCTATGGTGTTGCCGTTTAGCATGTGTATTGCACGAAGGTCCATTTCATCGCACCATTGAGCTGCTTTAGGTTCAAGTTGGAATTTCTCTTTCAAGCAGTCCATGTTCAAATCACCACAAACAATCAGATTCAGCGAGGCTTCTGTCTCAAGGAGGTCATCTATCGCAGTTGTCACAGTGTCAAGAAAAGAAGATGCAAGTTTGTTTCGATGGTTCCAATATACATTAAGAATATGTAGGCGGTCAATGTTCTTTTCGTTAGGTTGGGATCCGCCAATTGTTGAAAGTTGAATAAATGGAGACAGGTTCTGAGAGTCTAAAATCCTGAAACCCGCCGCCTTTCTCACTGCTGTCATCAATCCCGACATAGGTCTTCCTTTGGCTTGGCGAATCGCCGGGTTACAAACAATTTCAAAGCCTTCTAAAAGAAGACTGGTGCTTAGCCAAGTTTCTTGAAGGCACAGCAAGTCCAAATTAGATGCCCATGATGTTTGAAACAAGTGGCTTAAGCCTCTAGTATTCCAGGAAGCCAGTCGACAGACATTTTGCGTCTCCGACGTCTGGCGTTATTTATTATCACTCTTGTTTAACGAGCCTGCAAGCCAAGACCAATCAGATTCTACTTGAGTTAAAGCGGGCTCACTTGCACTTTCCGCAAATGTCTTAGAACTGCATATGGGTCTATTCACAGTGATTCGTATACTCTCCTGTCAGCATGTGTTTAGTTGATTTTGCCACAGAGATAGGCTTCAGTGCTGGGCTTTTTGACAATATAGCAGTTAATCGTGGTTCAGGCTGCTGTGTGTAGGCTCGACTCTTCCCATCTACTGTGCCACAAGGATCTCTTTTGTGAATTGGCAATTGCAAGCAGCCATCTGATCTTGATATATTGAACCCCAAGGACATTAGGACAGGCCCAGCATCAAGCAAAGCTTCAGCGATCAATTTTGATTGGAGATGTAAAATGACAGCATCATTTTTCTTCTCGTCATAGAATTCTACAATTCTAAGATCATCAGATTCAATTGCTCTTAGGCTAGGGATCAGGTGACACAACCAGAGTACGTTGTGCCGATTTAAGATTAGATCATCCGAAGATTCAATACGCTCGAGTAGCAAGCTTTGCAGACTGAGAATCTTGTTTCGCTGAGTACGATTCTCTTTCGTTATTGGGATTTTGTTTCATCTTTTACATTTACAATTCCCTCAAAGATGCATGGACATTCTTAAGAAGGCTAGAAAACCTAACACTCGTTACTGCTATTCCAGCAAATGGAAAAGATTTGTCATCTGGTGTAGAGATAAGAACATCAACCCAGTTGACTGCTCTACCACACAGATTGTTCTTTACCTGACTCACTTATTAGACTCAGGTCTGGTCTTTAATTCCATTAAAGTTCATCTAGCTGCACTTTCCGCATACACCACTTCTCAACACAGTGTCATGGTGGAAAGTCCCAGTTATTAAGGCCTTCATGGAGGGAGTAAAGAGAATACACTCTCCTATAGCTAACCCAGCTCCCGGATGGGATCTAAATGTGGTACTTACCAGGTTTATGGGCTCACCCTTTGAACCCATGCACAAAGCATCCCTTAAGAACCTCACTCTTAAAACTGCTTTCTTAATAGCGATCAACTCCATTAGGAGAGTGAGTGAACTACAAGCGCTCTCTATACTAGACCCCTTTGTAACAGTTCACAAGGATGAGGTGGTTCTACGCACACATCCTAGGTTTGCACCAAAATTCATTTCTAAATTCCATGTCAACCAATCAATAACTACCAAAGTTCTTTCAGAACCCTTCAAGTTTGGGAGAAAAGAGCCTGCATACACTAGATGTACGCAGGGCTGTCATGTGTTACATGGAAAGAACTAGACCTCTGAGAAAAACTAATCAGTTCTTTGTCTCGATGGCAGCAGGAAGAGAAGGAGATGCAGTTTCAAAATCCACTATTTCTAGATGGATTGTCCAATGCATCACTTTCTGTTTCTCTCTTGTTAAGAGAGAACTACCCTTCAAGCCAAGAGCACATTCTACTCGAGGCACTGGGGCTTCCATAGCATTTATTGCAAATGTCCCTCTGGAGTCCATTTGCAAAGCAGCAACCTGGAGTTCTGTACACACCTTTACAAAACAATACTGTCTAGATTCCCACTCTAGATCTGATTCCCAGGTGGGGCAAGCAGTGTTAAGACATCTATTTTCTACTGTTCCTTCTCACAACCCACCTCCACTCCGGGTACTGCTCGCTAGTCTATGCACAGCATGTGATTCTAAGCAGATTAGCAAACATCAGAAGACAATGCGTTACTTACCGTAAAATAATTTCTGATGGTTGTATCTGCTTAGATTCACGTGCGCCCACCCTTCCTCCCCGCTCGGATGGAAGGAACATAGACATCCATACCTTTCTCTCTTTTCTGTACTCACTCACGTCTAATAGGCTCCCTCAGGGCAGAAAAAATACAAACGGAGGGACCTCGACGCGTGAGATTGTGGGTTCAATGCACGTCACTTTAGGGATAGTGTTACAGACACGCCTTGTCGACGTCCGGTTTTCGACTACGAAAAACAAAATGCAATACTCCGCAGTGACCACTGGATGTCGGACTATGCACAGCATGTGAATCTAAGCAGATACAACCATCAGAAATGCTTTTACGGTAAGTAATGCATTGTCATATATCGATGTAAAGGACCGTGATGCTACATCGACCACTATTCCGGAGTCGACAGCAACCACACTTGCCTTTCAAGTAATTTCTTTAGCATATTCCTTCAGATATGACTACAAAATATGTATTTGTTCAAGTTCAACTTAAAACATTGATTAATGTTAAGTATAATAGCTTTTGATACAAACTTGCTTTTAGGCGGCTTTGTCAATATCGACCATCTTTTACGTGTAATTTTTTGTTGTTGATGTTACATCTTTATTATTAAAATTAGTGTTATACAGGCACAGCCTGGAACTTCAACATACTATTCTTCTACTGCACCCGGTATGGAGGATGAGGTATGAGGTGATCATTTGATTTGTTCTAATAGTTATTGATTTAAAATATCTTTTTACATTGATTTGATAATTTGCAATACTGTCCTTAGATCAGCAACCTTGATGTATCCATGGCCGAAACACTGCAACAATTAAAGTAAACCTTCAGAAAAGGGTACTTTGTCACTGAATAAATGCACAAATGTCAATACTAATTTAAAAATGTTAATCAGACGATTAACAATATCCTTTTACATAGTTTAACTGATATTGTAAGGTGGTCAATTATTAAATAAACTTAAAGTGGAAGAGCACATTTCAAAGTTTATACAATTTCAAAATGCTGTTTTTCAGCTTTGTCTGGTGGTCGGCAAATCCTATTTCATTGTTTCAAGGGGACAGAAAGGTTTTTAAATAAGTTATTGATCTAACTTTTTCATTTTATAATTCATATATTCTGTATGTGTGCTATAAATTAAGCATATATAAAGACTCTGACAACTACACAAAGGAATGATGTCACTTGCCAAACCGTTGTCACTTGGGTGCAGCTACATTCTGAGGCTCAGCATGGTCCTCACAAGATCAGTGTTGTGATGCAAATGTCCAGTGGCCGGAATTTTTATTGAATGTCAGCAGTGACCCATGGAAAGTAACCCTGGATCATTTTTTTTTATACATCACACAGCGTAACCAGAAGAAACGTTCAACACAGAAGATGTTTCAGAATTGCTTACAGAACCGCTCACACAATCCAGACCCTCTTAAAAAAAAAAAAAAAAAAATGCGATCTAAGAAACCGTCAATGTTCCCGGTTTACCCAATGCATGTGGACAAATCGGAAATATCGCACAAATAACCAGTGTCTTCGCTACTGATTGACAATTTTGCTCGTGATGTGGACTTCACTCTTCCTAGTGTTGAGGACTTATCCGCCACCATGGAATTGCAATCCACTATACTTTGGGACGATTGGCTGTTAAATGAACCAAAATACATTGTATTAGACTGCTGCCTGATCGAGATCATGAAAATGATTAAATGTTTGTTTGTTCATTTATATAGCGCTACGAACCCTCAGGTATCTGAGCGCTGCTTATTTCCCCACAGTGTGTGGTGCTCCTTTATCAACCTCGGAAGGATGAAGGGCTGAGTTTGGCCCTGCCGGGATTCGAAACTGTGTCAGCAGGCTCTGCACGGATGTCAAAGCGAGCGCTCTACTTGCTGTGCTATCTGACCGTGATCATAAAATGCACAGGAGGATTTGTGGGGAGCAATTGGTGAAGTCTACCAGTGTAACGGGGCATGGGATTCTATTCCAGAATATTCACCATTCAGAAAAAGAACTAGGCTGGCCTAAGAGTTGTACTGGACCTTTCTTCCTTGAACCTTTCCCTACCTCTTCAAATGTTCAAGATGGTTACTCCGGCTCTCATTTCTGAGACATTGTGTGGGGGAGACTGGAGGTGCTCACTGGATCTGAAGGATGCTTACCTGCACATCCCCCATTTGGGAGCCCCATCGTTCCTTCCTGAGCTTCAGGATCATGGGTTTTCATTTTCAGTACAAGGTCATCCCATTTGGCCTCAGCTCGGCCCCAACGGTTTTTACAAGGTCAATGAACTCAGTAATGGCCCTGCTCAGTGCGGACAGCCACCACCTATATCCATACCTTGACTGGCTAGTCTGCGTCGGCACTGATGCACATGCTATACAATCTGGGGTTCTCTGTCAACCTCAAGAAGTCGCAGTTATTCCCCAAACAGTTCTTAATATTCCTGGGTGTAATTTGGGATACAAGGGTGGAGAATATCCTCCCCTCGGCAGACAAGATCACAGCAATCAGGAAGGACACCAGGCACTTTGGCATAATGGTGGCTTGCCTCCTGGCTGTTCCGCACACAAGACTCAAAATGAGGCTGCAGCTGCATTTCTCAGCCTCTTGGAATCCAGAGACTGGCACCCAGTCAGCTCTTGTAAGCATACCACAGCACCTGCACTCAGACTTGGAGTGCAGAGACCAACCTGTTAATGGTCAGACCTTTCAGACAGTCCCTTCCGGAGATCACCATTACCACAGACCAGTCCCTAGAGGGATGGGGGGAGGCTACACTGGACATCCAGTGTCCATGGAGTATGGTCACGATAAGAACAGCTGAAACACATCAACTGGCTAGAGATGGCCATCTGTCTGGCCCTCAAGGCATTACTCCCCATCGTCCACAGCAGCGTGGTCTGCATCCAGACAGCTCCACTTGCATGTATTACATCAACAAGCAGGGAGGTACAAGGTCCCCTCCACTCTGCCGGCTGTCCATCGACATTTGGGAGTGGGCACTGTCAAACACCATTTACATTTTTTGTTCTTGATTTATGGTTTAAAAAAACCTTTAACAAGATAACAGTGAATTAAAATACGCTTTCAGAAACTAGATTCAGTGCAATTCATTAGTTCCTTTAAGAATAAAAAAAAAAGCATTTACTTAACAGTCCACCTGCTGGGGGAGTCCAACTTTGAGGCGGACAGGCTAAGTAGGCTGGGGATTGACAACTACGAATGGAGTGGCCATGAGGGGGATTTTTGGTAGGTGGGGCCACACTCAGGGAGACCTATACGCCACCATAAACAGGAAATCCTTTCAGTCTGCATCCTGACACGGGCAGGGGATCGCTGGGGGACGCATTGCAGATCATGTGGAATGTCATGAATGCATACAAGTTCCCCTTCACCCCACTGATTCAGAGTCATCTGCAATGTCGTAGTCGCAGAGCCTTCGACTCATCTTGATAGTGCCATGGTGGTCGGCAATACTGTGGTTTTCGGAGCTACTCAGATTGTTGGACCAGCCTCCAATGCTCCTCCGCTGGGCTGCCCACTTACTTTGCCAGCATGGGGAGGTACAGTAGTTCACCCCATTCCGCAGAAGTTAGCCCTGGCAGTGTGGTTCCTGAACAGGGCACCCTGAAGCATCTACACTGATCACAGGACAAACCTGGCCATCATGCAAGGGGCAAGAAGTCAGGAGCAGGTGGACCAGGTTCTGCCACTGGGCCAAGATTAACGAGGTGGATCCACTTGCTCACTGGACGATGTGTTCTACTTCTTGGCACATCTGGCCCACTCAGGTGTGCCGGTAGACACCTGCCGTACGTATCTTGGGGCCATAGGGGCCTATAAGAATTCCGGAGACATAGTCTCTTCTAATCCGGTGGTAAAAAGGCACTTGACAGGGCTGACCAAACTATATCCTCCAGTCAAACATCCACATCCAGTCTGGGACCTTAACGTGGTGTTGGGCACCCTGGCCCACAAACCTTTCGGACACCATGGAATCAGCGGACATCAGGCTGGTGACGATTAATACGGCTCTACTGGTTGACCTTCTTTCAGCACACTGGATCAGTGAAATTCAGGTTCTCTGGCATGGATTCACATGCTCATGAATATTCCCCGTCGTCGGGCCGGGAATCCACGGTATAGGAAAAATCAGTATCAGTTTCGTTTCTGATCGGTCTTTCTCAGTAGTAACTAATCACTGGTCTCTGGGTCATACTGCCCCCAGCCAATGACTGCCCTCTCCCTAAGCCCCACCCCATGCAGCCATCCTCAGATTTTTACTGCAGGTTCAAGCTTTGGGAGTCCTCGTGCTTAGCTCTCGAGCTTTTGCTGCATTTTCGCGCTTTTTTCAGGAGATTTTCTCCTTTTTCTGGTTAAAAGAGCCTCAAGCTCCACCGTTTCTACTTCCGATCAACGGGGATCCGTTTCAGAGTTTTCTACGCCCCTCAAGGGTGAAGATTTTGTCGAGTTACGCTTTTGGAGGATTCCAGAAGTTCCTAGGCCTACCCCAGACATGGCCCAGGAGAAAGGGAGCTCGACGCCCGGGAAGCTATTCAGGACCTGCCCTGGATGCCCGCTTCAGAAAGTTTTCAAGGAGGACGAGCATTCGTTATGCCTCTACTGTCTCCATGAGGACAAGACGCACAAGGAAAAGGACTGCGCGCTTTGTGGAAACATGTCGGAGCGGACCATGAAGGATCGCCACCTCCGTCTCGCCAACTGCCTGGAAGGTAAGAGCCCGCCAGGCGAGAAGAAGTCGTTGTCCGAGCGGTCTTCTAAGTCCTGTGAGGGTGCTCTGGCGACGGGGGCCCAACAAAAGGCTAAGCACCGCGAGTCCGCGGGCACCGGGAGCGCCGAACGGGGCTCCTTGACTGCCAGGCAGGGCGCACCCTCCCCGGCGCCATCGACCACGAGCCAACGCTCTGGCTCGGGAAAGAGGAAGTCCGAGAACCCGGCAAAGCTTCTGGAGAGGCCCCGGTCGATCTCGAAGACTCCGGCAGAGGGGGAACGAGGCTCGGACCCTCCCCCGAAGGTGAAGGCCCCAGGCGTACAGAAGGTGACGTTGGCCGTGATTCACCCTGCTAGGACCTCAATTGAGGATGTCACCGCGGCCCTGGCTCAGCCTGTAGAGGCTACACCAGTGGAGGCGCCCTCAGGTACCAGTCTCCCTGCCACCGCGGAGAGAGTCTTCTTTCAGGCCCATCGAGAAGACCCCCACGAAGTCCTCGTTGGAAAAGGGGGGGGGATGGGGTGGTGGCCGTCGTGGATACGGACACGACCTCTGAAGAGGAGCTCATCCAAGTCGTGGAAGAGACCCAGCCCATCGGGAGGGATCCAGACGAGGGCGACGGTGACGCAGACGAGGCTCCTCAAGAGCTCTCGCGCCCGTCGTTTCCGGCGCCGCAGGACACCTCGCGGCCATGCTCGAAGATAAGGACTAGGTTGGCCCCGACGGAGGAGCCTGAGCCAGGACCTTCGGGGAGCCCACCGCCTAAGAGGAGGACGACGCATCCTAGGCCTCCTCTCCCGTCTCTGCGGCCTTCTCTGCCTTCCCCCGGGTCCACTACCCACTGGGATGATACAGGCATGAACACGACTACAACGGGTAAGGATGACTGAGGCGACGACGGGACGTGCCCCCCGTCACCCCCTACCCGGGTGTCCCCACCCGACGAGATTGGATCCTTCCATGCAATGATCTCCAGGGCATCCGAGCTCTTCCAGCTCTGCCCCGAGGAAAATGAGGGGTTCCTTTACCAGCGGCGCGAGGCTAAAAGGAAGACGGTCCACACCGTACCGCTTCTTGATGGCATCTGGGATGAGGGGCTCGCCTTCCTCAAGAACCCTGCCACGGCTCCTGCGAAGAGGGACCAGTGCGAGAAGTAGTACCGGGTCCCCGACGCTGCCCCCTTGTGCCTTAGGGCACAACCTACCCCGGACTCGGTCGTTTCGGCGGCGGCCAAGAAAAAGGGGGGGGGGCATCGGCCTCGACTTCAACCTCCCCTCCGGATGGCGAGGGTAGGAAACTGGATGCGATGGGACGATGGGTCATCTCATCTGCAGCGACGACCATCAAGGCGGCCAACGCCCTGGCCATCGTAGCCCACTACGACAGGGAGTTGTGGTTCAAGATCACCCTGGAAATCTTGGAGGAAGGTGAGATTGCCTCGGACCACGCCATTACGGTGGCTACGGACACCGCCAACACCGGTTTCCGTCAGTTGGACAACAGCGTTTGCCTGAGACGACGAGGATGGCTCAGGGCGACGGATTTCCGCCAGGACGTTCAGACCAAGGTTTTGGACATGCCCTTCGATGTAAACAACCTTTTTGGCAAGGTGGTTGATGAATCCCTTCAGGCGATCAAGACGGACACGGAGACGGCCCGTGCACTGGGTGTGCTCCAACAGCGACGGCCGTCCTTTCGGAGCTCCGGAGGCAGACAGGGTGCCTCCAAGGGAGCCGGCAGCAGCTCCTCTACTTACCGTCAAGTGGCAAGGTCTTCGTCGCAGGAGGCCTACAGGGGACGCAGCAAGTCAGGTGGATCCCGCCGTCGTCACCAAGGTGGTCAAGGAGGCAAAGCGGCCTCCAAGCAAGATTGAACCGTCCGTCGGGTCGGGCCCCCGCCGAAGCACCCCGGTGGGAGGCCGGCTGACGAAGTTCGTCGGCGTGTGGGAGTCCATCTCCACCGACCGTTGGGTGCTGGACGCCCTGGCCCTGGGGCACGCCCTTGAGTTCCAGAAGAGGTGCCCCCGCATTCCTCCCGTGGCCAGGAAGGAAAATCACGTCCCTCAACTGCTGTTGGAAGTACGGGCGATGCTCAGGAAAGGTGCCATCGAGCTCGTCCCGAAGAGGCTTCGGGGCTCCGGAGTTTACTCAAGATACTTCCTTGTGATGAAGAAGACAGGAGGATGGCGTCCCATCCTTGACCTGCGACGACTAAACAAATACATCAAGGCACAAAAGTAAAAGTTCCGTATGGTCACCCTCCAGCACGTGCTGGGACAGCTGGAGGAGGGCGATTTCCTGTCGTCGTTGGACTTGGAGGATGCTTACTTCCACATCCCTATTCTAAAGAGACACCGAAAGTTCCTCAGGTTCGTGGTCAAAGGGCGGCACTACCAGTTCAAGGCCCTCCCTTTCGGATTAAAATCGGCACCCAGGGTGTTCACCAAGTGCCTAGCACCGGTGGCTGCGCCTGCAAGGGATCCACGTCTACCCCTACCTGGACGACTGGCTCATACGGGCAAGGACAAGGGAGCTTGCCGTGGAACACACTGCGAAGTCCGTCCAGCTGCTCACGGACCTGGGGTTCTCCATCAACTTTCCAAAATCCCACCTGGTCCCGTCGCAAGTCGCCCTGTTTCTGGGAGCACAGCTCGACGCAGTGGCTCGGCGGGCCCCACCGTCAGAGGAAAGGATAAGGACCATCCTAGGACAGGTGCAACATCTACTGGCCACGGACGTGGCCAGAGTGAGGTCTGTCAAGTCCCTCCTCGGAATGATGTCCTCCTGCATTTATCTGGTGCCCCATTGCAGACTTCGGATGCGGCCCTTGCAAGAATTCCTCGACGTCCACTGGATCCAGACGACGGGCAGCTTCGAGGACAGGATCTCGCTCGACGAAACGTTCCGTCAGGCGATACGATGGTGGGGTGTCCGCGCTCATTTGACAGCGGTAACAGGCTTCCTAGCCCCGGCCCACCAGGTGACGACGGATGCCTCCCTGGAAGGTTGGGGAGCGCACCCCGGGGGCCTCCACGCGAGAATCCTTTGGTACTCGGAGAACACTCTCCACATCAACATCTTGGAGCTCTGCGCAGTGTTCTGGGCCCTCGGGTCCTTCCTTCCGTCCCTCAAGGGCAAGGTGGTGAGGATCTTCACCGACAACACCACCACAATGTTTTACATTCGGAAGCAGGGCGGAACCAGATCCCCCTGCCCTGTCCAAGGAAGCCCAGGAGCGAACTCCAAGTGCCGGAGGTTCGCCAGCAGGTTTCCCCAACCGAGGAGCATGGGCGATGCTTTCTCGTTCCCCTGGGACGGCCTGTTCCTTGCCGTTGCTACTCCGGCTCCTCAACCAGCTCAAGAGGTCCCGGTGCAGGATGATCCTCGTCGCACCGGCGTGGCCGAGGCAGATCTGGTTCCCGGACCTTCTAGACTTGTCAGCGTCCACACCAGTCAAGCTGCCGACGGACGCAGATCTTCTCTCCAGAGAAGGAGGTGCCATTCTTCAACACGAACCAGAGTCGCTGAACTTGCAGGCCTGGCTCCGGCAGCACTAGAATTTGGAGGATACGACATCCCAGCCGTTTGCAGAGAGGTTCTTGCAAAGGCCAGGGCATCCTCAACTCTCAAGTGCTACGGACACAAATGGAAGAGGTTCTCTGTCTGGTGCCGGGCACAGAAGATTAACCCTCTGCTGATTACGGCCCCTCAAGTATTGCCGTACCTACTGTCTTTGGCCAAGGCTGGCCTGTCTCACGTTACACCAGAACTACAGGACGGGCGTCCTTGTGGTCTCATCGTCTGGTGAAGGAATTTATGAAAGGACTGTTCCGATCATTCCCTCCGGTGAAGGCCCCTACCCCGGCGTGGGAGCTCAAAGTGGTACTAACTAGGCTCATGGGGGGGGGGGGGCCCCATTCGAGCCTATGCATTCAGTGCCATTGAATTTTCTGTCGTAAAAGGCAGCATTCCTCGTGGCCATCACCTCTGCACGACGAGTGGGAGAGATCCAGGCCCTGTCTTGCAAGCCTCCATACTTGACTTTTCACGACACGAGGGTGGTGCTGAGGATGCACCCCTCCTTCATGCCCAAGGTGCCGTCAGACTTCCACCTCAACGAGCCCTTGGTGTTGCCAGTTTTCTTCCTGTCGCCTTCGTCTCCGGGTGAGAGGACTCTGCACTCGCTAGATGTAGCTAGAGCACTGAAGTTCTACGTGGATCGCACGAAGAGTTTCCGGAAGACATCACAGCTGTTTGTGAACTTTGGACCTGTGAATCGAGGGAAGGCTCTCTCGAAGACTACATCATGCACTGTCACCGGTTGGCAAACCGACCGCTGCCCGGCCGTCCGAGAGCCCATTTGACCAGAGTGATCGCTGCTACTACGGCATTCCTGTCTGGTGTGCCCCTGCTCGACATCTGCAGGGCTGCTACGTGGAGGTCGGCGCACACCTTCACGAGATTCTACTGCGTCGACTGGGATTCCAGGGAGGAGTCCAGAGTCGGCCAGGCAGTGCTGCGCAACCTGTTCGCCTAAGGTGAGCCTGGTGATGAGGTAAGAGTTGCTTAATGTTGAGTTGTTGTATTGCTTGATATTGAGCCTTGTGCCCCCTCCCGTGGTTGTGCTTGTGTATACTGCTATGTATTCTTATATTCATGAGCATGTGAATCCATGCCAGACCCCATGCTGGAGAAGGAACAAGTTACTTACCTGTAACTGTTGTTCTCCAGCATGGGTCTGGCATGGATTCACATGCGAACCCTCCCGCCTACCCCTCTGCGGCTCTTGACTTGGTCATACTGCCACTTCACATGCTACCAAATCTGAGGATGGCTGCCAGGGGTGGGGCTTAGGGAGAGGGCAGTCATTGGCTGGGGGCAGTATGACCCAAAGACCAGTGATTGCTTACGACTCAAAGTCAGATCAGAAACGAAACTGATACTGATTTTTTCTATACCGAGGATTCCCGGCCTGACGGGGAATATTCATGAGCATGTGAATCCATGCCAGACCCATGCTGGAGAACAACAGTTACAGGTAAGTAACTTGTTCCTTCTGGTGGCTTCAGAGCCTTATACCAAGTTTCACCGGGACAAGGACGCCTCCTGCCTTTCTCCCCAAGGTGGTTTCTTCCTTTGACATTAACGAGGAGCCAGTACTGCTAACTTTCTTTGCGGACCCAAAGGATGGGGCTCAGGAGATTTTGCATTGTCTGGATGTCGGGCATGATTTTATCTGGACAGGACAAAGAGCTTCTATAATTTGGATTCCTTGTTCATCACTTTTGGCTGATCAAAACCAGTTGGCCTCCAAGGCTTCCATAGCAAAGTAGATGGCCGTCAAGGGGGCGTATGAGGGGCAGCACAGGCCTTTACCAGAAAATATGCATGCCCACGCCATCAGAGCCAAGGCCACAGCTGTGGCTTTACAAAAACACGTTCCATGGCAGACGATCAGCAAGGCTTGGCTTCTTCTTGGGCTTCTCCATCAGCCTTTTGCAAACACTACTGCTTGGACGCCAGATTGGACGTGGCATTTGGTCAGGCAGTTTTGAATAACTTGTTTTCTTGGAGGGTCAACTCTCCTCCCCAGGGCTGCATTCACTTGTAATCGCCCATACAGTATGGAGGAAAGGGGGTGGGACATAGGAGCAATAGGTTACTCACTGTAGTGACTAATGTACTCAGTCCTTCCTCCATACGACACACCATCCTCCCCCATAACATCTCAAGTGTAATTTGACAATCAGTATTGTCGACAAGTCAAAGGGGACTGAGGAGTGGCGCAGAGTCGGGAGTGCATGCTCCCAGGGTCGCACCCTCGCACGTATCTAAATTTAAAGGGGAAGACAATTTCTTCTGGTGAAAAGGGTTCAGTTCCTGTCCCTAATGAGCCATGCCCATACAGTATGGAGGAAAGGGGACTTGGGACTAGGAGTAAGTCACTACGGTGAGTAACTGATCATTTTTAACATACACTCTGGGAAAGAAAACTAACATTTCCACGAATGTGCACATGGACAATGAGCAAAGAGCTGGAGCGTAAGAAAAGGTGTTTGTTTACAGGCTCCCCTCCTCACACAGCACTTGAGGAGATTGTGTACGGCAAAACGCTTTCAAGAGACATGAGGGGACTCTCAGAGTTCTGCCACATTGGAGATTTGGAGGTGTTTCATAATAATATACCCAAAGTACAGGCCTAAAAGGTTGCATTTTGGCATAGACAGTATGGAGGCCAGAACACCGTGGACATCCTTGCCCCTGTCATAATCGGGCTGAAGCCTACCTCCAAGTGCAACTTCTGGTATGGTTCTGACCTTGCCATCCCAAAACACAAGTGCAGGGAAGCTGAGAAGAAGTGGAGGGTTTAGGGCGCATGCTCTGACAAACTGGCCTGCCGCCTACTCCAAAGGCAATACACAGACTCTGTCCTGTCTGAGAAGAGAGCACACATACAAGCCAGCGTCTCTGCGGTCTCTAACACAGGCAAACTCTTTTAAAAATCTGCAAGGAACTGGCCAATCCTGTTGCAGTCTCCACCTCTCCTGTTCCCTCCCAGGCCCTCTGTACGGCTCCGGCCTCTCACTTCTCTGCTAAAACTCTCTTGGCCTCCCTTTGGCCATCGCTCCCTCTCCTCCTTTCTCTTCTTTCTCTCTGACAACACCCAACAAGGTTTCTACACCAGTCTGATCTATGAAAGTGTCAACCAAACCTGTGATTCATGCTCCTCCAGAACCATCAAGGACCATATTGACACCCTCGCTCCAGCCTTGGCTGATTTCTGTAATCACTCTTTCGCCACTGAAACTTCCCCTCTCCCCTTAAGCCCTCCTTTGTGCACCCCTCCTCAAGAAGCAGTCTGCTGATCCTATCTGCCCGGCAGTATAACGCCCAATCTCCATCACCCCTTTCCTGGGCAAAATCTTGGAAAATGGGACCATTTCCCAGCTTACTCTCCACACCGAATCTGTTGGTTGGCTCCATTACCATCAGTCTGGCTTCAGAGCTGCCAGGGGCATGGAAACTGCTCTCCTGAACACTCGTGAAGATCTGCTCTCGAACCTTGATTCCAGCATTCCTTCTGTCCTCATCTTCGTTTCTTCTGCTTTTGACACGGTCAACCATGCCATCCTGATCAATCGACTCAGTGAGAACCTGGGCATTACGGATCAGGCCCTGGAATAGCTGACCTCCTTCCTCTTGGACCGCCCTTCCCAGGTCCAACGTTGTCCCTTTCTCTCTGCCACCTCCCTACCTGTGGCGTTCCCCAGGGCTCTATCATCTCAGCCTTGTTTTTCAACCTCTATTGGACCATCTGATCTCTACCTTCTCTAACTTTGTGTTATGCGGATGACACTCAGCTTTCCTTCAGGATCCCCTCAGCCTCCTCTCTAGCTCTTTGCTGGCAGTCTATCTGCTATTCTGGATTGTGCGCCTCCAACAATCTCTGCTTTAACGCCAGTACGACGGAGATCCTTCTCACTGGGACCCCTGCCCCTGCTTTCCCTCTCACTCTGGCCGCCTGCCTTGGGCCCTCTTCCTTTGCCTTCCTGCGAGGCAAAAACCTTGGTGTCCTTTTCGACTCCACTGTCTCTCTCATGTAAGGAACTCATGGTGGCAACAGTAAAGACCGACACAAGTGATAACAGTTCAATGGTGTTTATTAAACTGTATAATGGGTGAGAAAAACACCTAATCTAAACCTAAATCTAAGATGGGAGCAAGCTGCAACCATCAAATAATAAGAAAGCAGCCCTAGTGGTGTCTTGTCAAATAAAGCCTATACTAAAAAAACTATTCCCAGTCCTTACAACTAAGTTACAAAAATAGCTTGGGATAATATTCTCAAGAAAAGAAAAGTGTTCACCACATAAGTCAGGATGGTATGGTTGGGTCTCCCTTCTCCACGATTTTAGCATGGGACAAGGCAGGACCTTTGAGCATAGCACACTCCGGGAACTTCCTGGGCCAAGTCTCTTGCATTAGAAGGCCGGCTGTACCAAAACAATAAACAAAAGTTCCTTTACCAATGTTTTCACTTCGGGCGACTGCTCCTCACTCCCTTGCATCCCTCTCAGCCGGGCTCTGATCCTTCTTGCAATGTCCGCCTCCCTCAATCGGGTTCACTACGGCCTTTCACTCAAAAACGTATCACTTGGGAGACCACCAGGGGGGGCGCAGACGTAATGGCTGCCTGAGCTGTCTCCCTCTCCCAGTGCAGATATATGGCGAGAAAATCCCACTTAAATGAACCTGCACGGCATTCTAAACACACAGAGGCTGAACAGCTGGAGCGCAAGGCAGCAATGCACAGAACAAAGTCGAATTTACATTTGCAACAAATTAAAGAAGCTTGAGTGATCTCCTACGACACTGAAGAGCCAAGATGGTGGGTGCTGGGTTGCGAGCGCCACAGTAGTCGAAGCGGCTGCTCCGGCACCAGACAACGCAGGGAAGAGCGCAGAGGCTTCCAAACCCTCCACGCGGAATGAACGTGCCCATTTGGTCGAGGCAGCGCCACATGAAAGAGGAACCGCGGTGAGCACACTGCGCCCAGTAAGCTGAGGTTGCCTGTAAGCGCAGTGTCTAATCGGAGCACTGTTCCATACCCTGTGGCTCCCCACGGGTGCTGACAGTGGAAGCGGTGTAAGAGAGGGTCTCCCCTCTCATTAATTGCAGAGAACGGCTACTCCTCTCTCCCTTTCAAGCCTCTGGACCGTAGAACAGGACTTGGAAGTCTGCTCGCCAAGTGGAAGCAACGCGGAAGAGCATGCAGAGGACAACACTTCTGACCACTGCAAGTAGTGGGGGGAAATCGGGGTCACACACAAACGATAATTTGATAGGTTCTGCCTATTTAAAGTGAAGAATTTTTACAAGAGCCCTGAAGCCCCAGGAACCACGTTTCTTCCCAGAGACGGGTAACCCATAAAGTCACACAGCACCTGCCTAAAGCAAACGGAAGAGTCAGATATAATGCAAGCAGCATTACTTAGCACATAAAAAAAAAACTTGCATGAGACCTCATCTGTAAAACACTGCTAGAGGGATGCCTGGGCTCGCTTTCACAATAAGCAGCACAAGAGGACATTGGGATAACAGGAAATACTGCCTGAAAAAACAGACACCAAGAGTCACGCTGGTTGAACAGCTTATTGCCTCCAACCCCAAAGACCGAGACCTCTGCTGAGTCCCATTAGAAAAACAACCACATATATTGCCCTCGGCTTAGACACTTACTGAACCCCGCGTCCACTGGAGCACTGGACCCACGCACTTTTCAAAGCTTAGGTCATGTAGTCATACCACAGGAGTCATGCAACAGGACGAGGTGCAAAGCTCTTGAGAAATACCGGGGAATGACCAAGACAACGCCACCAAGTCTGGCATCCGCCTTTTACTAGGTGAAATTTGCTCAATAAAGTCCAGTCTCGCGGAAACCGTGTCGGATTTGCAGGCGAGGATGGTAAAAGTTGAGGATCGAAGCAGGCACGTTAGGCACTGGGAGAGACCAATCACAGAAGCCTGTGGGCCCACTGAACAGGCCTACATCTTCGTCACCAAGGAGGGACCAGGCTCCTGGATCCAGAAAGTATAAATGTTACAACACTCCCTGGAAGTGGTTACCCTTGGAGAAACTCCAGGTTGGAAGTCCTCTCCTGGGGAGGCGTCATCGAGCTGGAGGTTGAGGCTCGCCGAATTACCGGGTACACGGCAGCCCGCATGTTGCCCAGAATGGATGACGGAAATAAACACTCGACTTGGGCTCAAAAGTTGTGAAATTTAGTTGCTGGATGGTTCCGCCATTGGTTGGGCGGGAGGGACACGCATCAAAAGGGAACACATCTGAATGTCACTAATGGCTCACTAGTTCGGTCATGCTCGCCTTGAAATTCGCAGCAGCGCGCCCATATGTCCAATGCTCATCCCCACGTCCAGCCACCTCGGCGGGGCCACTGTGTGTTATTTAAAACACCAGCATGGCATCACTTGAAAGCATAAAATTTGGGTCCCTCAACGTCAAAGTCCTTAACTCCCCGCAAAAGCGTTCTATGCTGGTTAAGGGAATTTAAACTCTCTAAGCTAGATGTGGTGTTTGTGCAAGAAACCAAGTTCACTCAGGGGAAAGAATTTAAAGTAGCCGGTCAAAACAGGGGGCGCTTTATGGTCATCAGGAAGTAATAAGCGGGGGAAATCGTATATAAGAAGTCTGAAGGCCTGCACATAGAACAAACACATCGGGATTTGGAGGGAAGGTTGCTACCTCTGAAAGGGAAGATAAGATTGCGCACAATTACTCTACTCTGCTTATGCCCCCAACTAGTATCAAACCCATTTTAGCGAATCCATCCTTGACTTTCTGGATGGCTGGAGGGAGGACACTCTGGTGTGTGGTGGGGATTTTTACATTATAACACACCCGAGCCTAGACTGGGATTCCATGCGACAGGGTGCACACCTGCCTAGCAGCCCCTCGGGGGAGTGATTTTTTTTTTTGCAAACTACATGCTAGCCACCTAATAGACACCTGCCGTACAATGCACCTAAACTAGAGGGCCTTTACTTTGCATTCCTCCCCCATCTTCCTTATTCGCGTATCGACTACTTGCTGGTTAGGTCTGAGAGTGAGGGCTCCATTTTACACATCCATTTAAATGGTGGCCTGGACAGATCATGACCTTTGTTCTCTTAAATTAGTCCTGAGACCACCCCCGTGTACGGAGCATCGATGGACATGTAATGACACCCTCTATAAGAACCCACTATTTAAAGAAACTCACGGACGCAATAAAAAATTACTTCACTGAGAATGATACAGGGGTTATGTCCTTAAACACGGTGTGGGAGGCAGCAAAGCCCACAATTTGGGAAGTCCTAATAGCAGAGCGTGCACACAAAAATAGGATCAGATTGAACAGGGAAAACCCTCTGAAATTGGAGATAACATGCAAAGAGCGAGATCTCCGAGCACACGCCGTTGGGAGGGAGGAAATTCTATCACAGATTAGCGAGCTCCGAGAGGAACTGAGGAATATTTGGCAAGATAAAGCACTGACGCACTTGCGATACTTACAGCAGACATTTTTTTTAAAGGGGGATAAGGCCCACACCATGCTAGCTAATTGCTTAAGGAAGCAAAGGGCAGACAGGATGATTCCCAAAATTAAGAGTGAACTGGGGTTAGATCTGTCAGACCCTTTGGAAATCACAGGGTGCTTCTCGAGATTCTATGCTTCCCTGTAAACCGCTGAAGGGGGGCGAGGGGGACACGGGGATAGACCGAGCAGTATTTGTCAAGATTCCACCGGGCGCCGTTGTCGCATGAACCCCCGGGTCATGCTCAACACCCCAATCACGACTGACTAAATTCATGAAGCCATCTCCAAGATGAAAGCCGACTCGGCGCCCGGGCAGGATGGATACACACCAGCCTTCTATAAAGCTAACTCCAATTCCCTGACCCCCCCCCCCCGTCCCCTCATTTACTGGATCCAGAATAGTAGTCTTACCTAAACAGGGTAAAGATCCCACAGAATGCGCATCAGATCGCCTTATCTAGCTTATAAATGTGGATGCTAAAATCTATGCAGGCATTCTAGCCAGCGGCCTAGCCCATGTCCTGCCTCAGGTTGGCTATGTGAGGGGGTAGACTGGGTGCGGACATGTCCGTAAAACCCTTGATCTGATGACGATCATCCAAAAAAGCGAGGATTGACCTATCTTGATGTCGATCGACGCAGAGAAGGCGTTCGACAGGGTCGAATTGCCCATCCTGCGGGCCGTCATGAGGTGGGCGGATCTGGGGGAATATTGGATATCAGGGGCATCGGCACTCTACCGCAATGCCTCAGCAAAAGTCCTTGTTAATGGAGTCACCTCAGAAATGTTTGACCTAATATGGGGTACGCGGCAGGGCTGCCCCTTGACACCCCTCTTGTATGCCCTTCTAGTAGAGCCCCTTGCACAGGCAGTTGGAGTCGACTCTTGCATCCACGGGATAGAGAGAGTGAGTAGAGAGTACACGTTGGTGCTATTTGCAGACGACATCTTGTCCTATATTTCGCAGCCACTAGAATCAGTACTGGCCTTGTTTGCAGCTCTGAGGGAATATGGGGTCCTGTCGGGCTTTCGAACAAATCTCAATAAAAAGGTAGCTCTAACGCTTCAACCGAATGCAGTCCTCCCGGCTCATCTCTTGGCAGAATGGAGTTTCGCAACTGCACACCACCGGGCTAAGGTACTTGGGTGGGGGGGCGGGGGGGGGATGTTAGAAATCACAAAGAATTTGGCCAACCTATTTGATGCAAATGATGGCCCTCTTTGCAACGCCGGCAAGACAGATCTGGAGAGGTGGTCTAAGTTAACGCTCTCCTGGGCCGCAAGGTTCACATCAATCAAAATTAATATTCTCCCCTGATTCTTGTTTCTCTTCCAGTCCCTCCTTGTGCCGCTCCCTGCGGCATTTTACACAAGTCAAGTGATCCCTTCTGGCCTACCTATAGGCAGACCTGAAACCCAGAGTCTCCTATACAACCTTAATTCCTAGGAAGGACGTGGGGGGGGCATGGGATATCCTGATCTTTATGAATACTTTATGGCCTCCCAGCTCCGCATCCTTGCAGACTTCCTGTGGGAAAACTCAGAGAAACAATGGGTGGTCCTGGAGAATGACCTATTTAAGCCAGTGACTCTTGGCAAATGGCTATGGGCCCCACTTCGAACCTTGCCACGCAGGTTCGGGAACACCCAATATTGGTAGTGTTGTGGTCACTGTGGTGTCCCACCCAAAGCATGAAGGGAATCACGTCCGGGCCCTCCCCCTTACCTGCATCTGGGCTCCGCCCATTCAAGACTACTTGGTTGATGTCCACCGCTTTCAGCCCCAATATGAAAATGGTCTGGTTAGAGCGGGGCAGATGTGGGAACCAGGTACCTATATCTCTATGGCGGAGCTAGAGGAGGCACAACATGGGACTGCAATAGCGCCACTGCCCTACCTACCTACAGATGTATAGTGTCCTGCAAGACCCGCATTGGGGAGACCTTTTGCCGAGAATCCTCACGACATTCAAGCGCATCCTGAGCGAGCGCCGGGGTACAAGGTGGCTGATAGCCCAAATATATAGTGCCCTGCTTACTAGGGGTCACCTTGCACAACCCACTAAGATTAAATGGGAGAAGTAGTTGGAGTTGCAGGACCGACCTGAGGTATGGGCAGTGTTGTATAGGGCTGTGTGGAACGCATCCCTATCCATGCAATACAAAATACATAATGGGAGGCTATTGATGAGATGGCATTTTACTCCACACCGGCTGTCAAAAATGTTTCCAGGGGTAACGCCATTCTGTTGGAGGGGCGGTGTCGAAATAAGCGATTACTGGCATCAGTGGTGGTGATGTGTGAAGTCTCAAGCCTTTTCGAAGGAGGTCCAGGGGTGGATTCACGAGATAGATGGGATTTCCAGGGGGCTCTTGCCATTGCTTGTACCGTTTGGGATTGAATCGAATCAGGATGACACAGATACTGTCTTATCTCGTATGCCAAGAAACTTGTTGCTTGCAGCCAGTGTGTGCCTGACAGGTGAAAAAGCAGTGCCTTGTTAACAAAAGGGGAATGGCTGTCGAAAGCATATTTATTTATTGCATTTGTTATACGCCCAGACCCTTGGGTATCACAGCGTAGTTACAGACCGCTTAAAAGTGGTTACAGACAATTATCAAGGATAGTTGCACAAAGACTTAAAGGAACAATACACAACCAACAGAGAAAAACATCAAATGTACAAACAGATAGTAATCGGTAATGCCAAGAAGTATGTTAGACTGTGTTAAATAGCCATGTTTTTAGTAGTTTCTTAAAGATGGGGAAGGAGGATTCATTTTTCAGATTAATGGGGAGGGTATTCCAGTGAGTGGGTGAGGGCTGGGAAGCCATTTCCTCCAGCTCTGCTACTCTTGTATTGTGGGATGGGCAGGAGAGATTTAGCATTTGATCTTAGTGCTCTATTAGCTACTTTTTTTGTGAATGATTTGTTCAGGTATCTGGGTGCTGTATTGTTTATACATTTATGTGTAATAGATAAGGCTTTAAAAGTGATTCTGGCTTTCATTGGCAACCAATGGACCTCTCTTCTGATGTGAGAGATATGGTCTGATTTTATTAGCCCTATGGGCTGTGTAAGAGGTGGATGAAGCAAGGGCATTTGTGTGCTTCGCCGTAGTAAGGTTGGCATCAAGGTAAACACCAAGTGTTTTGATTTGTTTAAGGATGGATATGGTGGTGCTATCTATTACGATTGAGTTGTAGTCAGAATGGAGGGTGTTGATTTTAATGGGGGAGCCCACAATGAGAATCTCAGCTTTCTCATCATTGAGCCAGAGGCTGTTTGGAGCCATCCAATTTTGTATGATTGCGTAAATGTTATTTATTAGGATGGTGTCTAACTCGTAGTTCCCAGAGAGTGGTATGAGTATTTGAGTGTCATCGGCAAAGTTGGTATAGATAACGGCCATATTATCAAATGCTGCGAATAAAAGTTTGGTGTAGGCGTTATATAGTGTGCGGGAGAGGCAGGAGCCTTGGGGGACGCCTATTGGAACTGGGATAGGGTTGGCTTCTTCTTTTCCTATGCAGATTCTGGAGGTGCGATTAGCTAGGAAGGATTTGATCCAGCATTTGGCATCATTGGAGAAAAAGAAGTCCTTGGCTAGAGTGGTACAGAGTTTGTCGTGATCCACAAGGCCAAATTCTGCCGATAAATCTAATCGCAGAAGCATACATAATTTCCCTGTGTCTCTGATCATGTACATCTGGATTTTGAGATCAAGGAGGGCTTTCTGTACTATGGTTTGAGCGGAATCCTGATTGCCTAGTGCCTAGAAGTTGGTTTTGTTCTAGATGGTCCTGAATTTGGGAATAGGCTATTGTGTCTATAATTTTTAACAGGAAGGGGACTGTAGTAATGGGACGGTAGTTAGTGGGGACAGTTGGGTCAAGGGTGTTTTTTTTAGTAGCGGGTTACCCAGGCTTCTGTGATGCTGGCTGGTACTAAGTTGGAGCTAAATGAGGCGTTGACGAAATCAGTGATAATGGGGGTGAGGGTAGGTGAGCAGAGTTTGACAACGTGGGCAGGGAATTGGTCACCTTTGCAGTTAGAGGCTTTTAGCTTAGTTCTCGTTTTTAGTACTTGGTCCTGGGTGACTGGTGTAAAGTCGAAGGGGGGGGTGGCATTAGAGATTGTCACTTTAGGGGTGTTGGTGGGGCTATTTTTATCTGATAGCAATTTCTGTTTGTTGATTTTAGTTTGGAGTAAGTCAATCTTAGAGGCTAGGGCGTTTTGGATTGTAGTGCACCAATCTTAGCTAGCATTGGATGGGGTGGAATTACGGCTAGGGTTCTCTAATTCTCCAAGTATGTTAGAGTTCTTTGGCATCGGAGTTAGCATTGGCAATACAGGTATTTGTAGGCATTTTTTTAAAAAAAGGTGTTCCAATGATCGTTTAGTGCGTCCGAGTACTAATAGGTCGTCATTGAACCAATAACGCTTGCTTTTTTCAGTTTTGCGAGTAATGGTGTTTATAGGTGCCACCATATCTATGGTGTTAGTGAGGCAGTTCTGGTATATATCTGCTAGCAGAGTGGGGTTTTTAGTGTTGACTATGATAGTTTTGAGATTATTATTGATAGGAGAGACAGTCATCTGTGAGTTTACAGGTGTTTCTCGTTTCATAGGTTGGCAAGTTATTCAGGGTCTTTTTTTTCTGCCCAAGCAGTTTGTGGTAAAATTGATACTGTGTTGATCTGACCACTCTAATGGGAGGATAGTCGGTGGTTATTGGCGTATTAACCGTGAGTACCCAGTCAAGGGTTCTTCCTTGAGTGTGAGTGGGGATGTTGCTGTGTTGGGTGAAATTAATGTCCGAGAGTGCTTCGTAGAAGGTAGCTGCTTTAGTGTCAGTTTGATCGTTGAATCCTAAGTTTAAGTCGCCAAGTACAATACATTTAGTATTGGGTTTGAGATGTGGCGTGAGGAGTAGCGGAATGTCAATGTCAGGGTTAGAGTTTTTGTTGGGAGATCTATAGATGAGCAGGATATTAATGGTGGTGTTTGGATTCGTTGTTATTTTGGCTAGAAGGAGTTTGTATCCATCTATTTGTTCCACAGGGCATGTTCTAACGTGGAGGTTATCTTTTGCTATGATAGCCACTCCACCTCGTTGAGAATTACATCTATCGGTCCTGTGGATGAGGAAGCTGGGAGGCAATGCTAGTGATAGCAGGGGGCCCGAAGCTGGTGTAACCAAGTTTCCGTTACTGCTAGGAGGACTCATTTAAGATCAATGATGTGGTCAAGAATCTCGATGGAATGAGCTCCCAGTGAGCATGCATTAATGAGCGCACATTTAATTAGGGCTGTGTTCTAAGGGAGATGGTTTACCGATGCTGGGTGGCTGTACAATTTGGATGGGGTTTTGTTTAGGGAGTATGCTATTTGGGTCTATGAGCAGTGTATGATGAGGCGGCTGGTTAGTATTGATAGTTAACAGACCTGTGGTAATTGGCTTAGTCCGTGATCTTAATCTCAATAGTCTAATTACACCTAGGATGGAGTTAGAGGAGATAGGAGCTGCAATTGAGAGGTCTTGGAGTCGAGTGATACTCAGGGTAGTCATGGGCTCTGATGTGGTAAGGCCTGAATGGTGTATTATCCATGGCTTGGTCTGTGATTGTAGTCTCTTTAATCGAGATACACCCAGAGTGGGTTTGGTAGCAAAAGGTTAAGTGTTCAAAAGATCATAAGGTATAGATAAACTATGGGTGAGCGTAGGTTCAGGAGTACTAGGGCTCTTAACAGTGGTTAAAGTACGACGGGGAGAATGTAAAAGCTGGAGTTGCAGTTAGGAATGGTGTTGGGCAGGGAACAGGGTGATGCATAGGACAGCCCAATTTAGTAAGACCATTGCCTAGGGGTACAAAGGCATTTCCAGTGCAGGGTGTACAATTGTTAATAATGCAATTGGGGAACATGATTAGGTATATTACAGTTAGCATAGTGAACAATATCCCATGATTTAACAGATGGTATACACATGAATATGTGCAGTTCATCACTAATAAACAAGGATACATTAGTAATGCAGATAGTATTACAAAGGTTAGCACTCGCTATAACACTCAGCGACCAGCTAGGTGCCTTGTGAAGCAGGAGATAGTTGGATGTTAAAAATCGGGTCTGCAATCAGATGTTTACAAAAAACAATGCAGTACGACACCCACGAGGCATGGACTAGAGTGGTGGTAGGGATTGAAACAGTGATTTTAGTCAAATACTGTTCGGAACAGATAATGTTAATCAAACCTTAACTGAGGCTTTTTCCAGTATTGCACAATGTTATCGTGCAGGTATGTTTTCTCTTTTCTTTCTCCCAGCTTGGCGTGTACTGGAAGTACCTTGCTCTTTCATTTGAATTGTGATGGTGCCCATTTATCCTACGGGTAGCACAGTGTCTCAAAAGAACAGTCGCCCTCCTTTGAGGAGACCCTGATTGGGTTCAAATTGTAAAAGTGAAAAAAAACATCCTGAATATCCCAGCCGGTACTCCTATCCAGGCGACCTGATTCCAGACAAGCGAGTTGTGACAGTCACAATGTTCAATGGTATATTACGAAATACCCTTAATTCGCAGGCATCCCTCTGTCGAGTTCACATTTGCCAGTTTCACAGTTCAGTTTTCTCTCTGAGGGGTTTTGCTGGACCCTCCTTAAACCACTTTGACACTTTACACTAGCCTCTCCTAAGGCCTCATGCTCTTTGTAGTTTCAACCAAACAACCTAAACGTAGAGTCCTTCGAATGAACGCCCCCGCAACGCCTGAATACTCTGCTTCCGAACCTTTTACTAGTGTTTCTTTAAAGTTCAATTACACAAATTCTTTGTTCAACAAGGTTGCCGGCTGCAACCTTGGACCCTGCAGTTTGGTTTCACTACCTGTCTTCTCTGACTCATCGACTGTGCTGAACGGAGTCTTTTGTCTCAGGAGTCAAGGACGACACCACAGTGGCAATCGCTTCTCCCTGCTTTGACTATCAGCGCGGGAGGGCCCTATGTGCCGTTGACACCTGTCACACCACAAGCCAGCTGGACTTCCCAGTCTTATTTCCCTTTCGGAGGCTTTGCGGGTCTGAGGTGAAAAGGGCTCTGCGCCTTTTTCCTCCGTTTGAACTGCCCGTCCGGAATAGCTGCTTCCTCGTGCGTTCGGCCTTGCTCGAAGTGTGCTTTCGTGATCCCTCTTTTATCCATGTGGGAGAAGAGGAAGGGCCATCAGGTGTGCATAGTTTTTATCAATTGCTTGACTCTGCCTGACCCTTGTGTTGGGACATGCCAGGTAAACGGCGCAGGTTTTTAGTCTGTTGTCTGTCTCAGTGTAGGAAAGTGTTTTTTGTTGAAAAAGGGGGGTAGAACTTCTGAATATCCTACGAGGTAGGATGGGGAAAAGGTGTTATAGGGAAGGTGGTATCTCGCCCATTGGTGTCCCACTTCCACTCCCTGAGGACCCCTCATCCAGGTGATCCTCCCGCACTGGTCCACCCCAGGAACTGGACTCCATAGCGATGGCAGAGTCCTGGCCACCTGGATGACAGATGCCCAGGGACTAGTGGGTGAGACAACTTCTGGTTTCTCACACTCCTCACTTCTCAGACATCGCCAAGAAGTCCCACTACCAGCTGCACCTCCTCAAAAGGGCCCTTCCCTTTCTCACTTCCCCCAGAAGCTCACGTCTCCAGAGCTCTGGTTCTCTCTAGGCTCAATCTGCCTTACTCTACTGTCTGCAACTAATTCAGAACAGGACTGCGAGACTTATCCTTGGCCTCAAGCCCAGGGACTGTATCTCTCCAGCCCTAAAATCTCTCCACTGGCTCCCGCTGGCTGCTAGGATCAAGTTGAAGACCCTTTAAATTGCCCACAAGGCTTTCTGGGGGCGACACTGGCACTAGATCCAACGCTCTTACAAAATACCTTCCTTCTCGATCCCTTCGCTCAGCTACCTCCAACTCTATAGGGGTTAGACTCCTCTCCTGTCAGAGATGGGGGGGGTAGATCTCTCTCCTCTGCAGGTGCCTCACTCTGAAATGGCCTCCCTGCCCCTCTCAAACTTGAGCCGGACCACCTGAAGTTTCGGAAGCAGCTTAAACCTTTCCTCTTCTCTGCTTTCTCTCTCTCCCCTGCTGACCTACATGTCTGCTGTACCGACTGGTTGCTTGGCTACTCTCAGTCTCACTGGGTACCAGGCTCGTTCTTGGTCAGTCACCCTTGTACTGCCTCTGGGCTTACCATGCACTTAGGGGCTGTAACTGTAACCCTACAGTCCTTTGTTCTCCTTGCACTACCCAGAGCCCCGCTGCCCTGGCTGCACTTAATCAGAGTATTGCTGCCCTGTTTCCCCTCCCCTCTCGTTTACACTCCCGCCCACTCCCTTTCCCCTTGCACTTTTCATTCTCGCACTTTCACAATCTGAATGACACAAGGCCTAGTAAGATTGTTTGTCTTGTCCTCCCTCTGTCTTCCCTCCCTTGTCATGCCTAGAAACACTTGTGTACAGGCACGTTATAAATGACGTATTGTATCATGACAAGATGGGCTGTACCTGAACACGAGAACGTTGTAAGGGAACTAGCAAAAACTGCAGGAATTTTCGATGTGCCCCATTACAAGGAGTTTACCAAAAGAAGCACACAGTGGGTGGCAAAGCAAATTTCAAGCAGATGGATTTTGAATTTGTGAAAGATCTGACATTGAATGTG
Source organism: Ambystoma mexicanum (assembly GCF_040938575.1). Taxonomy (NCBI): domain Eukaryota; kingdom Metazoa; phylum Chordata; class Amphibia; order Caudata; family Ambystomatidae; genus Ambystoma; species Ambystoma mexicanum. The sequence goes on from NC_090925.1 coordinate 361,343,117, forward strand.
CTGGCCATTCAAACGCATTGAATGGATCCAGTTTTTGTTTCCAGGGCCCAGTCTATGCCATGGAACATTGCAAAAGAGGATTGACCTCCCAAACTTGAACTTGTTGAAAGGTTGGCTTCAAGATTCAAATGTGTGGCTCTCCACAATGTGTTAAAGATTTTGTGGAGTGTTTGGAAACTGTTTTCATTGTACAACAAATAGAATAGTATGTCACCTGAGATGTAATTGTTAAATAATTTGTTTAATTACTGTTTGTGATGTAATGTCACTAAATTGCCCTTACAATTTCTATTTTTCTTTGATGTTTTGTTTTGTATTTATTACAATCAACATAATTGATTTATATTAAAACAATGAATGTCAACCTGGTTATTTCAAGTATGTAGCTCAAATCAAATGTAGAAGAGACTGGTGAGCTTAAAACCCACAGTTACCAGAAGCTACTTTTGGTTCCCCAGGCCAACTAATGTAACCCTATAAACTAGCTCCTTGTTCCCTAGTGTTAGCTCCTGGCGACCGGTTACTGCTGGATACCCAGGCACTGCTTGTAATTCCTGTTTATCCACTCCTAATTTCGAGCCCTGTTTGTAATGAAATCACAATAGTTGACTCTAAGAAGATAATTGGAGCAGCAGACCTAGAGAAACTCAATGTCTCCAGAGCTCTGGTCCTCTCCAGGCTGAATTACTACAACAGCCTCTTCCTCAATCTGCCCAAATCCTCCCATCAAATAATCCAGAATAGGACTGCAAGACTTACCCTTGGCCTCAAGCCCAGGGGTTGCATCTCTCAAGCCCAAAAATATCTCCACCTGCTCCCGTTGGGTGTGAGGATCAAGTTCAAGACCCCCCACATCTCATCCTCCAGACTTTCTGGGGCCAGGGACCCCACTACCTCGGACTCTTTTCCTAAATATATCCCTCTTCGAGACCTTCGGCCAGCTGCAATTCTCTGCAGATCAGACACTATTCCAAGCAAGAGTGTGGGGTAGATCTCTCCACGGCAGTAGCATCCATCTGTAATGTCCTCCCTGATCCTCTCAGGCTTCTGCCAGATCTCCTTAAGCTCTGGAAGATTCTCAAGACCCAACTTTTCTCTTATTCATTCCCCCTCCTGCGAATGCCCCCCTTTGTTGCATTGACTGGCTGCCTGGTCCCTTCTGAGCTCCACAGGGCACCAGGCTCTCCTCGACCAGTATATACAAGCACCCTGTCTTCCTGCCACACCCAGGATTCCCCCCCCTCCCAACCTGCACTTGCCCTTCTAGGCCCCTTTCCCATGGCCGGGTGTGCATCTGTAGTAAGCCTGGTCCACCCCTATCCTTGGGGTCTGCATGTGGTCCTCACTTCGCCTGGCACTTGCCCACCTGGCCTCCCCTTAGCACTTAACTAACCCCATTGACCCTCTACTTGCCCTCCTCCTCTTTCCTCTGCACTTTATCTCCCCTTGCCCCGCACCTCCCTCCCACCCTATCATTTTCCTCTCTGCCCCGTCCTACACCTCCCCCTCTCCACTTCCTCCCCACTGCACTTCTTGTTACTGCTCTTGCATGATCCGAATGACACAAGGCCTAATGGGACCGTTTTTATTTTTCTTCTTCCCTGCTCCTCCCTAGACCCCCCCTTTTTTGTCTTGTGGCACATTGAAAAACCATTTTTTTTCATTGATGTAGTTGAGTTTAATCAACTTTTCAATACAAAACTTGACAGTTTAAAAAGAGTCCTAATACAAAATACAAAGCAAATCTAGTGCAGTTAAAATTCAACAAACAATAGGATATTTCCAATTGCACAGTTAATAAAATGAGAATATTAATTGCAAAGAAGTTGAATCGGTTTACAAATTTGGAAATAATAAAAATAAAAGTTACAAGAACAAATACATAAACAGCTCAACAGGTGAGATTCACTGCATGAAGAAAATTAACTGTTGCAATTTGTAAAGAAACATTTGTTGTGCACAGCAATGTGGACCATTTCTCGACTGGGTCCATAATTCTCAAAGGATTACAGTGACCAGAAAAATATTTAAATCGCTCATGAATTAGGGCTGGGCATAGGGACACAATGTGTTCTAGAGTTTTAAGAGCCTTGGTATCCAGGCAGAATCGACAAAGGAGGACTTCAACTCGATGCACTTACGTTTGCACAAGAGTTCGCAAGTGTGCCACAAGTTGAACCGCAGCCTGAGGATTCTTGAGCGTGTTTTTTTACAGGGAAACATGAGAAGGTACGGTTCCGTAGATCCCAGGCTTTTGTGTTTAAATTTTTCAGGCATAGCAGTTTTATATTGGAGGTATCGAGATCTGGTCTTAATCCAATCACAACGGTAAATAAGATGTTTCACTTTATCGGGATTGGTTAGAAGCGTGTTAAGAGTGACGTCCGCTTGCACTAGGATGTTATAGACGGCACGTAACCAATATTTGACAAAGTGATGTTTCGTTTTGAAAATATAGTCGAACAGAAATTGCAAGAGATTGGTCTCCTTAGTTGACACTAAACATTTACGAAGGAGAGCACAGGCTTTCCACTGGTACTGCGCATGAAGGGAGGTTAGGCCTAGTTCAAAGCCCACCCAAACCACTGGAATGCATTGCGGAAGCTGAAGGATCGCTTTCCAGAATTTGCCTTCTATTTTATCTAGCACCGCAGGGGACCAGGGTGGTCGAGATTCCAGGCCACACAGTATACAACGGCTAGCGTTTTGTTTCCAATAGATCAGCGCTGGTTTCATGGTGAAAGTACCAAAACGATGCATTATAATTTTGGTTTGTGCAATAGCTGTATCTAACTTGTGCTGTACCGCATCTAAGTGACTGGCGACTGAGCCGCTACCATCAAACACCATTCCCAAATAGGTGTAGTTTGGAACCACTACCAAATTGATATGATTAATGGTCCATCAGAGTTTATGCTTAGCTGAGTTGGTGGGCCTATAGATAACAATCTACATGTTTGAAGTATTGGCCCGCAGTTCGTTTTGATCTATGTAGCAGTTGAAAGCATCAAGTAGACTTTGAAGGCCACTCAGGGTTTTTGAAATTAATACCAAATCATCGGCATGCATAAGTCTGGATCAAATGATTGTTTATTTTGGGTGAGTCAGATGGTATCGCCTCAAAGACCTGCCGGACGTCATGCATAAAATAATTGAAAATTGCAGGCACCAAAAGACAACCCTGCTTTAGGCTGCGGGTGGTTGGAATTGCAGCGGATATTAATCCTCCTAAAGTTAGCCTAATGCGAATTGAAGTTTCGCAATGTAACTAGTGGATAATTTGCTGTAATGTGGAAGGACATTTGTCTCTAGCAAGTTTGGCAAAAAGTAGGAGACGAGAAATGGCATCAAATATTGTGTGAAGATCTACGAAGGCAAAATAAATTGCCTGTTTGGCCGCTTGCGCTTGAAATTTGACCGCGTTGAGGCAGAGCATGTTAATATTCGTGCCCATGCCTGCAACAAACCCGTCTGGAAGGGGTCTCTAGTGTGGGTGGTTTTGGTCCAGAAGTTAATCCCAGAGTATGAGTTTGGAAAAGAGTTTCCCAGGCGCATCCAGTAATGCAATCGGCCTATAATTGCAAGGGAGGGTGCGGTCACCCTTTTTATGGATTGGTACTATGATGGAAGTTTTCCAAGAATAGGGAATGCAGCGAGAGACAATGATCTGTTGGAAAAGATTGTTTAAGATTTTTGACCACATAGGGGGATTAGATTTAAACATAAAATTACTAAAGCCATCAGGTCCCATGGCTCTCGAGGGGCTAATGTGCTTGATATAACCTTCAAGAATAGACTGAGAACATTCAAGAAACCAGGTTTGAAGATCTTCAGGTCGATAAGCAAGATTAGAGAAGGTCAGATCCGCATACAGATTTGTATAATGCTAGAACCACTGCACCTCTGTCACATTGAGAATTTGCATGACAGATTGGATCTGGTGAGCACACTGATTAAATATTGCCCAAGTTTCAGCTGTGTTTTTATTTGCTATTAGTTTGAACATGTGCTCGCCGTGCCGCTGCACAACATGAGCTTGATGTCGCATCCAGTTGCGATATCTGCATTTAGCAGATTTTAGCTGTTGGTTGCGGCTTGGCTCATTTAGTTTACAAATAAGTCTTCTTTCGCGTTGGTACTCAGTCTTTCTAGCTTTAACTAATGGATTAAAAGAATGTTTGAGGACTCATGAAGAACCACATTTTTCGTTGGTTTCTTGAATGTAGCTAGGATATTAGTATATTGGGTGGAGTGATGAGACTTATTGTTGCAGATAACTAGCGGTTGACAAGTTGGTATCACCATCGAAAATGAGATTTGGCATTATTAACAACCAAATTCTGCAAGAAAAAGGAGGTGTTGGGTGGTGCACAATTCCAGATTATTGTTAGTAAAAGCAAATGATGGTCGCTATGCGTCTGAGGAATAACTTGAAACATTTGTATCTGTCCATTTAAATTAGAATGGGTATACATGTAATCAATCAATAGTGGTGCTTGTGTTCTCTCTCTCTGCCATGTTGGGTGAGCTGGAATATCACCGCGAATTGAGCCATTAGTCATGTGAAAGTTGCGTTCCAGCATAAATGCAGACCACCACTTGACCTTTGCAATTGTTGTTTTCCCTTTGGGGTGCAGGCAGTCTAAATTAAGATCTCCCACGATAATTGTATCTGTAATCCCCGGGGTTAGGATTACCAGATCAAGGATACTAGTTAGGCCTGCATAGAAGGCAGAGTCAGTTAGCCCAAGAGGATTGTGATAAATGTTGATCAAGGCAATGGTGTGGGATGGACATGAAATTTTCACAAGCTGTATAAAAGCAGAGACTGCGGTCCATGACTGGACTTGCAGCTAGGGGGTTGTCCTACCCTCTGTAAGTCAAAGGAATGCAATATAATTCAAAAGCAAACAGGTTTTTTGACCTTGACGGGTGCCCATACAACTGGGGCAACCATTGTTAGAAACAACACTTATGCTGCTAATAAACACGTATCTCTTACTCATACAGAAATATCCGCTTTTTATTAGCAAGCTGGTGCTTTTTTCTTTTTTGCAAAATATTTGAGTATTAATATATACATGACAAAACATAATGGCCATTGTGGTAGACAGACACATGGTTATGTTGAAGGTTCATACAACATGTTTACAGATGTCCTAAGGTGTAAACCAACCACTTGTACATTGACAGACACCTTGTTAGTAAGTGGAATGTGCCTTGTAATTAGATGCCGAAAACACTAGATGAGAGTGTAGATAAAGGGAGACGTTGATTGTAGGTCTCCTATGCCTGGCTAAAGCTGACCTCATATGGTGTACGTCTGTGTAGAATGTTAGAAATATGGGTGCAGTGTTGGGTGCAGTGTTAGGTGCAGCCCATGGTAATTCTGGGTCTGTGTGCTGCTGACGTTTCGGCAATCCTAGCCAAGAAGGTCAGGCCACTCTATGTTGGGGAAAAAAAGAAAGTAGAGAAATGGAGTTAAAAACGCAGCAAGGTGCTGGATAAGGTCAGAGTAATGTAGTTAATACTAAAAACAAATCCTCTATCATTCCAAAAGAAGACTTCACTCACCACTGCACGTGCTGTGAGTAGGGGCGGGTGAACCAAATCAAGTTACATCACAGAACCGGCAGGCAAAGCCACAGAGGGCAGTGGTTATTGAGGCATTCGTGAAGAGCGCAGGGGGCCCGTTGGGAGCAGACGAGGGACCCCAGATGGTGGGACCGAGGTCCGACTGTATACACGGTGTTAAGGGCCTGGGATGCACACAGAAGTGAAGGGCACATGGATAATTTGTTGTCCATAGGGGCCATTCAAAAGCAAACAAAGTTGAAAATACTAAAAATAAACAAAGATCACATTGGGGTATTGAAAATACCTGGAAGGCACTTAGTGAGATGATCACAGTGCTGGATGGAAGCTGGACCGGATACTGAATGTGGCTGGATCAAGGGTGCATTATATCAGGGCTGCAAAGCCGGTGGATATGCCTTCGAGTTCACCCTGAGTAGATACAAGAGTGGGAGAAGGTCCGACTGTAAGAAGCCTGACAATCTGAGGGAGGCTGATAAGGAGAATGCCGTCCGGCAGGCGGGTGTGGAGGGAAAACTTACCTGCATGAGTCGAGGTGAACGGGAGAAGGAGGACCGGCGTCTCGAAATGGCGCCTGTGCTGGCTCTGAAACCGAGAGCTACATATATGCGCAGGCATACGAGAAACCACTGCGCATGCGCGAGTTGGTTGTGTCTCGTAGGCGCAGCATGGGGAGACTAGTGTCTCTGTGCATCACTGCGCAGGTTCATGGGATAAGGGGCGTGTGGCGGCTGTCTCTAGAACGCGCTCTGGGGCTGAGAGAATCGAGAGTGCATGTAGGCAACCAAGAGTGTCGTGCACTATGATGTCGGAAAGCATGCATGTCCATGACTGGACAGCAGAACCCCTTGCCATGTTCACCCCCACCAGAAGGCCCGAAGACGATCGACCCTTGAGGCCCGCAATAGCTGGAAGGAATACAACCTCATAGTTATTCCATGCAGGTGGATGCAAGAGCCAAGTTTCTTGCAACGCTATGATGTCATACTCGGAAACCAACAAGTGCGAGTGGCCTCGTGTGTTCCAACTAGCAATGGTGAAATGGCATTCAATAGGTTTAAGTGATGGTTATGACATATAAGGCTGTTTGCGATAGGCATTTTTCAGTGTTTCGTTCGAGTAGGAGTTGGGTAGCAGTTGTTTTGCATCATTTCCCACCGGTATGCGCGCAGTATCTTGCGCTATTAAGAAGCCCATGTTGAACAATTGCATTTTGGCTTTCATAACTGTGTTTAGTACAATGCCCGAGGGGATCCACAGGTGCACTATCGAGCAAGTGGACTCAGAAATGAATTCAATTTGTTCGATGTCGCTTGAACAAATATCTTCGAGTTCCACGAGCTCTGAGAAGATGTTTAACACACTACGTCTGTTAAGATCATATGTGTCAAAACTACCTCCTCGACATTTCAGAATTAGGGGATGACAATTCCGAGTGTCTAAAGAGAGCGGTCTGGTGGACATAGAATGAGCATCTTGTGGCTTGATATTTGTAGACAGGGCAACATCATTCAATTGCTGGGAAAAAGTTACTGTGGATCGTGGTGCCTGGGAATGAGTCATGCTGAGAGGTTGGAAGGAAGGGCGGAGAGTATCTGCGTCTGTGGAAGCAGTATTAGGGAGAAGCCATTGAAGCAGGTTGGAATTCAATTCTCGAGACTTTTGAATCGGAGTGGGTACAGAAGGCTAGATGCAGGAAGCTAGATAAGAGTCGACTGCCTCGTGTATTTGGTTCATTGCGAGTGCATCGGCCTCTTTTTCGCTCAGAGTTAACGGGAGGTATAGTTTTTGGTTGTACTACTTGACCTGAGAGACTTTAAATAGCAACAAAAGGTTGTTGGGTGTTCACTTGCTCTAGCTCTCGAATAAGGGCATCCAGTGGGGGGTAGGAGGTGGCTGCAGATGGAGTAGGCAAAGCAGACATCACAGGATTTTCGGGTCTAGAAATTGGGTATGGGGAAACCTGCTCCAATGGCATGGCAGTTGGATTCAAAGGTACTGCTAAACGGGCACTTGTGAGTTGTGTGTGGCTGGTAGAACAGATGGAGGTTCTACAATGAGCAGCACTGAAGGACACGTTATTGCTTCGACAGAGCCATGTGTCTGAGGAGTTGGTTTCAAAGTTTGGAAAAAGGATTTCATCGTTTGTTTGGGCAGTCATAGTGTGATATGCTTTGAATTCTTCTTGGGGGGGGGGGGGGAGGACGAGACACTCTTGGTATTGTTTTTTTCTTTCTGATAGCATTTGGAATGGACGTGGGATCCGCCTCTTTAGTAGGGCTCATGGCTGGTGGAGTTGGAATTGCCACTGTCTCAGAACTAACTGGCGAAGCCGGTAAGCTAACCCACGACACGTTGGGCGGAGCAGTGTAAACAGGAGGGCTAGTTCCAACCTCAGGGGTAATGATGTTAGCAATTGCTGGGAGTGCTGAAGCGAGCAGGGGACGCGGGCCTGAGGAACTAGCAGAGCCCACTGTGATGATGGAAATATCATCAGTTGTAACATCATTGGCATTCAAGGCTTGATGGGGAGTTGACTTGGAAGACTGCAAGTGTTTCTAATAAAGAAAACACGTGCTGAAATTGAGTAGATTGGTCCGAGATTTTTGCGTCTAAGCCCTCCATATAATTTGAAGAGGCTTTGTAGGTTTAGCTGTATAGCAGCTAAAGTAACACCAAGCATGGGGGGCAAGGAAGGTATGGCCGGGATGGTAGTATCCAGCCTGAGTGAACACGGCTGAATGTTCAATGAAATAGAATCTTGTTCCTGTGTTAGAGGAGAGGGGGGGAAGGGCAGCCAAAGCACGTGCTCTTCGTGGGGTGGGTACACGAAGGAGATGGTTGGGGAGCTCGTAGAAGATGTTGAGTCTGATGTAAGTTCCACAACACCATTGGGGCCAGGGAACATGGAGGTCGGTGACTCGCACTGGCTAGCATATCTGGAAAGGTCCGGGTCAGTACAAGGCGAGGTGGTTTGAGGCATTGCTATATTCACAGCTCCCTTCTTCGGGAGAGAGATGCGGTGGAGTGGTGTGCGAAGCATAGTATTGTCTGAAAGAGGGAGCACTGAAAAGTTTGAAGTAGGCTCCTGTTGGATGGGGGCTATTGGAGCACCTGGAAAAAATACTCGTGGAGTATGCATGGTCTCAGCGCTTATGAATGGCGGGCGGATAGGATCACTCCTTTTGTGATGACCGCCGCATTCACTGGGGACAAAGTGATGGTTTTATGGGGCAAGCATGAGGCTCGTGTGAGCAGGGTAGATGGGCCTTTCTGTTTCAATGAGACTGGCATGCCAGTTTTCAAGGAATAAGCCATGAAGCAACAAAGGATGTCAACAGAGAAGGCATGTAGGGAAGGCACGTCAAAGAAATTCAAATCAAAACAAATTAGTTCAAATTGTTAAATTTATAACTTTGTTCATTGTCCGAAGCACAAAGTAGACAAAAAATAAAAGAAAAATAAAGTCGGGAACTTGTTGAATGTTTCACCTTCTTAAAGGGTCCGCAGTGCAAATCGTGACCACAGAAAGGCAGCAGAGCAGATCACCGTAGCAGCAAAGTAGTACTTAGCCATTTTTTGTATGGGCGCATTACAAATAACCAATAAATAAAATAAATTAATTCTAACCTCGCTTTAAAGTAGGAATCATGATAAGTCACTGCAATGGACCAAAGGTTGATGCGCCAGTGTTAGTCAACATTGAAATAATGAGCAAAGGAATGGGTCTTGCCAATGTGCACTATGAACATGCGCCTGTGGCCTTTGAACATTTACATCTTATTGTGGAGGCTAACCAGGCATGCATACATCAACGCAGAAATCAATACGATTGCTGGAATAGATATACACAGAAGCCAGTAAGCCTTTCAAAACTGAACTCATTCAAGGCATGCTGGAATTTTAGTGATGCAAACTTTTTTTTTCTTTTTTTGTATTGCTCATTATACTGGCTGCAACAGTCCACCCAACCTAGTGCGAAATCGCTGCTTCCCCCGCCCCCTCCCTTCCCGGTTCGTCCATGGCATCGCTATATATTAGCCCACTGCTTTTGTAGTTGAATTCTGTTTATTTCAGAAAAGAAGTGGCCCACTTTGGCCCCAAAAACTGCCCCGCACTATTTTTTTTTTTTGGGCATTGCCCATTTGAAGTGTAGGGAAATCTGAGTCTGTTTGCACCTCGCCTAGGGTCATCTTTGAAAGAATACGTAAATGTTGTGGTACCAGGTGCATTGATACTGTTGAAATGGAAGTAAATATTTTCATATGTGGGATGCTTGAAATATTTCATTGTTTATCACTGCACAACTTGCCATTAATATTATTCAATTTTGTCGCATGCGTTCCCAAAACCAAACTCCCTTTGACACGCTGTGTATGCTGGATGAAGGGTCGCATTGTGTGTCCTTGAATCCACTGCACTTGCAATTTGAAGGCCAAAATGTGTTTAATATCTACATAGTGATACTTTATTGAAAGCTTACGTTGGATTGTTAAGTTTAGTTTCTATTCTCCAGAATGGGGTCTGGCATGGATTCACATGCTCATTAATATTACCCGTCATCGGGTGGGAATCCTCAGTAAAGAAAAAATCAGTTTCAGTTTCGTTTCTGAACTGTCTTTCTACTAGTAACCAATCACTGGTCTTTGGGTCATACTGCCCCAGCCAATGACTGCCCTCTACCTAAGCCCCTCCTCTGGCAACCATCTTCAGATTTTGACCGCACGTTCAAGTGTTAGGAGTCCTTGTGCTATAGCGCACAAGCTTTTACTGCGTTTTGCGTTTTTTTGAAGAGTTTACTCATATTGTCGGTCAATCGAGCCTCAAGCTCCACAGATTCTACTTCCGATCAACGGGGACCCATTTTTGGAACTTCTACGCCCCTCAAGGGCATCTTTTCGTTTAGTTTCCACTTCTCGGAAGATTCCAGACGATCTTTGAGGCCTACCCCACGTGGTCATGGCCCAGAACAAAGGAAGCATGACGCCTGCTGGACCCAAGCTGTTCAGGAGCTGCCCTGGATGCAGGCTACAGAACGTTTAGGAGGATGAGCACTTTCGGTGCCTCTACTGCCTTCACGACGACAAATCACACGTGAAGAAGCCCAGCAGCAGGTGAGAAGAGTAAGAAGTCCGAGCGGTCTGCTTAGAACTTTGTGGGCGCTCTGGGGACGGAGGCCCAACAAAAGGCAAAGCACTGTGAGTCCGCGGGCACCGGGAGCGGCGATCGGTTGGGCTCCTCGGCTGCCAGGCAGGGCGCCTTATCACTGATGCCATCAACCACGAGCCAACGCTCCCCCAACCCCTCCCCCCCCCAAGGTGAAGGCCCCGGGCGCGCCCAAAGTCATGAAGGCCCTGATTCACCCAGCTAAAACCTCAATTGTTGTGGCGGCCCTGGCGAAGCCTGTGGAGGCTATCCCAGTGGAGACGACCTCTGGGCCTAGAGTTTCTCTGCCAGCGCGGAGGGAATCCTCTTTTCAGCCTATCGATCAGACCCCCATGAAAACCCGGGCGGACAACGAGGGGGGGGGGGGCGGTAGCCATTACGGACACAGATACCACCTCTGAAGATGAGCTGGCTGGTGTCGCAAAGATCCTGGACAACAAGTTCGAGGAGGTCCGGTCCTACGGGAGGGATCCCGACGAGGCGGTTGAAGAAAGCGACGGTGCTGACAAGGAACCACGGGCCGTGGAGGGGACAGAGGATCCTACTCCCCAACCGTCGCAACCGGTGCCTATGCCACAAGTCAACTCATGAGTGATCTTGATGGATATTCAGGCCTTGTGTACGGCGATAAGGACAATGTTGCCCTTACCCCCAGCGGACAATCCAGCGGTTCCTGGACTGTCGGGAAGCCCACCGAGCAAGCAGAGGAGAACTCATCACCCTCCCCCTTTACAGCCTATACCTCCTTCCCCTCTTCCGAGGGATGAGACGGGAACAGAGACGGCGACGACGGTAACGGATGACGATGGTGGTGACGACGGAATGGACCTTCCATCCCCACCCGCTCGGGCCTCCCCTCCCGATGAAATTGGCTCCTTCCATGCCATGATCGCCAGGGCATCTGAGCTCTTCCAGCTCTGCCCCGAAGAGCAGAAGAAGGAAGGTTTCCTCTACCAACGGCGGGGACTGTCCTCTCAGTCCCGTTACTGGACAACATTTGGGACGAGAGGCTGGTGCTCCTGAAGAACCCGTCCACGGCCCCTGCTAAGAGAAACTGGTATGAGAAGTAGTACCGGGTCCTGGGCTCCGCCCCCATGTGCCTCAGGGCACAGCCGTCCCTGGATTCGGTCGCCTCCACGGCGGCCAAGAAGAAATCGGCGGGGGCGACTACTTCAACTGCGAGGGAAAGAAACTGGACACCATGGGACGGCGGGTCATCTCGTCGGCGGCAACGACTATTAAAGCGGCCAAGGCCCTCGCGATTGTGGCACGCTAAGACAGGGAGCTGTGGTTTAAGATCGCTCCCCTGCTGGACTTCTCCCGGACGACAAGAGGGCTGAGGCCCTAGAAATCCTACAGGAAGGCGAGGTGGCTTCGGACCACGCCATTACGGTGGCCACGGACATCGCTGACACCGGCTTTTGCCAGATGGGCAGCAGCGTTTGCCTTCGCCAGCGCGGCTGGCTCAAGGCCACTGACTTACACCAGGACGTGCAGACCAGGGTTCTGGACATGCCCTTCGACGGGAACAACCTGTTGGGCAAGACAGTGGACGAATAACTGCAGGCCATCAAGGCAGACACCGAGACTGCTCGGGCCTTGGGTGTTCTTCAACGACGACGGCCGTCCTTTCGGAACTCCGGAGGCAAGCAAAGTGCCTTCAAAGGATTCGGCGGCGGTTCCTCGTACTGTCATGAGGCCCGCTCCTCGTAGCAGGAAGCCTACAGAGGACGCGGCAAGACGGGAGGATCTTGTCGTCACCAAGGAAGCAAGACCGCAGCCAAGCAGGACTGAACCGGCCGTGGGGTCGGGCCACCACCCAAGCACCCCAGTGAGAGGCTGCCTGGTGAAATTCATCAGCGTGTGGGAGTCCATCTCCACCGACCGTTGGGTGTTAGATGCCCTGGCCCGCGGGCACACCCTGGAATTTCAGAGAAGGTGTCCCCGTATACCACCCGTGGCCAGAAAGGAAAACCACGTCCCACAACTTCTGGAGGTACAAGCGATGCTAAGGAAGGGAGCCATAGAACTCGTCCCAAAAAGGCTCCGGAGTGTACTTGCGGTACTTCCTTGTCAGAATGGACCAGGCCGCCAGTCAATGCAACAAAGGTGGGCATTCGCAGGATGGGGAATGAATAAGAGAAAAGTTGGGTCTTGAGAATCTTCCAGAGCTTCCTCATCCGGAAAAAGACTGGCGGTTGTCAACCCATCCTGTACGTCGTCTAAACACGTACATCAATTCTCAGAAATTCCAGATGGTCACCCTCCAGCACGCGATTCGTGGTCCAGGGGCGGCACTACCAGTTCAAAGCCCTTCCCTTCGGATTGAAGTCGGCACCCAGGGTATTCACCAAGTGCCTGGCGCCGGTGGCTGCGCAGCTGCGCCTGCAGGGGATTCACGTCTACCCCTACCTGGATGACTGGCTCATCCGATCAAAGTCCAAAGAACTCGCCATCGATCACACAGCAAAGGCCGTCCAACTGCTCACAGATCTGGGATTCTCTATCAACTTCGCGAAATCCCACTTGGTACTGTCGCAAGTCGCCCTGTTCCTGGCAGCCAGACTCGACACAGTGGCACGATTGGCCTCCCCATCGGAGGAAAGGACGAAGGCCATCCTGGGCAAGGTACAACAGCTGTTGACCATGGAGGTGGCCAGGGTGAGGTCCATCAAGTCCCTACTCGGCATGATGTCATTGTGCATCTACCTCGTGCGCCTTTGCAGGCTGCGACCACTGCAGGAGTTGCTCGACGCCCATTGGATGCAAGCGGCGGGCAGTTTCAAGGACAGGATCTCACTCGACAAGACTTTCCGCTAAGCGATCCGGTGGTGGGGCACCCGCGCGCATCTAGTGGCGGGCATGGACTTCCAGGCCCCGGCACATCAGGAAATGGTGACGACGGACACCTCCCTGGAGGGATGGGGAGTGCACACCGGAGATCTCCACGCAAGAGGCCTTTGGCTCCCGGAGGAGAGGTCTCTGCACATCAGTGTCCTGGAGCTCTGAGCCGTGTTTTGGGCCCTCGGGTCGTTCCTTCCGTCCCTCAAGGGCAAGGTAATAAGGATCTTCACCGACAACACCACCACAATGTTCTACATCCAAAAGCAGGGGGGCACCAGATCCCCAGCCTTATCCAAAGAAGCACTGGGCTGTCGCTCAAGGGATGTTTCTGGTTCCCTTCCATCTGGCAGGAATAAAGAACACCATCGCCGACTCACTCAGCAGGGAGCTGCGCTCGTACCACAAATGGGAGCTGCAGCAGGATCACTCCTATTCTGACGATGGGGCTATCCCCAGATCGACCTATATACGACGGCGACGAACGCCAAGTGCCGGAGGTTCTCCAGCAGTTTTGCCCAGCCGGGGAGCATGGGCGATGGCTTCTCATTCCCCTGGGATGGCCTATTCCTGTATGCGTTCCCGCCGTTGCTGCTGCGACTCATCAGTCAACTCTGACGGTCCCGGTGCAGGATGATCCTCGTCGCGGCCGAGGCAGATTTGGTTCCCAGACCTTCTGGACATGTCAGCGTCCCCACCCCCCCCCCCCAGTCAAACTGCCGACAGACGCGGATCTTCTCGCCAGAGAAGGAGGCACTATCCTCCACCACGACCCGGGGTCGCTGAACCTGCAGGCCTGGCTCCTGCAGCACTAGAGTTCAGAGGGTACGATATCCCGGCGGACTGCATGGAGGTGCTTGCAAAGGCCAGGGCGTCCTCGACTCTCAAGTGCTATGGACACAAATGGAAGAGGTTCTCTGTCTGGTGCTGTGCACAGAAGATTAACCTTCTGCGGATTACGACCCCTCAAGTGCTGCCGTACTTGCTATCGCTGGCCAAGGCGGGGCTGGCGCATGCCTCCATCAAGATCCATCTGGCAGCTATCTCCCGCTGCACCAGGACTCCAGGGCGCTCGTCGCTATGGTCCCATCGCCTGGTGAAGGAGTTCATGAAAGGACTGTTCCGATTGTTTCCGCTGGTGAAGGCCCCGGCCCCGGCGTGGGAGCTTAACGTGGTGCTGACCAGGCTCATGGGGCCGCCATTCGAGCCGCTGCATTGGGCACTGTTGAAGTTCCTGTCGTGGAAGACAGCGTTTCTTATGGCCATCACCTCCACACGACGAGTGGGAGAGATCCCGGCCCTCTCTTGTAAACCTCCATACCTGACATTCCACGAGACGAGGGTGGTGCTGAGGACGCACCCCACATTCATGCCCAAGGTGCTGTTGGACTTCAATCTCAACGAGCCGTTGGTGTTACTTGTTTTCTTCCCGTCGCCGGATCAGAGGACTTTGCACTCGCTGGATGTAGCTAAAGCGCTGAAGTTCTACGTGGACGGAAGACATCACAACTGTTTGTGAACTTTGGACCTGTGAACCAAGGGAAGGCCCTCTCGAAGGCTTCCATTTCCAGATGGCTCTCCGGCTGCATCATGCACTGTCACCGGTTGGCAAACCGACCCTTGCCCAGCCGTCCGAGAGCCCATTCGACCAGAGCGATCGCTGCTACCACGGTCTTCTTGTCTGGTGTGCCCCTGCTGGACATCTCCAGGGCTGCTACGTGGAGGTCGACGCACACCTTCACAAGATTCTACTGCGTCGATCAGGATTCCAGGGAGGAGTCCAGGGTCAGCCAGGCAGTGCTGTGCAACCTGTTCACCTGAAGGTGGGCCTGGTGAGGTAAGAGTTGCTTAATGTTGAGTTGATGAAATGCAAACCCTCCCTCCTACCCCTCTGCGGCCCTTCTCTTGGTCCTACTGCCACGTTATGTGCTACCAAATCTGAAGATGGCTGCCAGAGGAGGGGCTTAGGTAGAGGGCATTCATTGGCTGGGGGCAGTATGACCCAGAGACCAGTGATTGGTTACTAGTAGAAAGACAGTTCTGAAACTGATTTTTTCTTTACCGAGGTTTCCCAGTGAATCCATGCCAGTCCCAAGGTGGAGAACAACAGTTACAGGCAAGTAACTTGTTCCTTACTGAGATACGTCTTTCGAACCGGTTGGTTATCTGCCACAGAGGGAGAATGAAAACACAAGACACAATGTAAGCAAAGTTTTAAGTAATATTTATGTAAATGGGGATGGTAAGTGTGCTGTATGCTACATGATTAATGTGATGGATGAATGTTCAATTTGACGCAAATAATAGACATTGCACATGTTAATTGTAACTTAAATTGATAGTTAACATATGTACTGTGTATATACAATTATAAATTGGGTACTGAATATATTTTAGCATTTTCGATTTTACATAGTTATATTATACCTGTGTGTGCCTGTCATGGGTACCGTTTACCAGTCAACTGCGCCTTCAACCGCAATTAGACAATAATAATTAACAACGCATCTGTGATAACCATTATCTGAAACAATCGGCAGACAACAATCTGTCTTTTTGCGGTTGCAGTTATAAGGAGCAACATGGCAGCCTATAGGTTCTGTAAACGTGCAGATGTGAAGGTGTTGCATTCGGAATTTAAACCACCCATTTCTTCTCTGTAATGGAACGTGTTGATCAGAAATCTGTGATGGAAGATAACTCTGTGAAGAATGCAAAGACTGGGATTAATCAAATGGAATCTACATAATAAAATCACTGTTCAGTTAAAAAGAAAAGAGAACCATGCAATATTTGCTAGCTATAACCTAAATTGGAAAAGGTTAGCCATGTCTTTTGTGCACTTAATTACCTCTTTTCAGCGTTATGTCAAAATTAAAAGTACTGGTTACGCTCCCGGATGTTTTCTTCAAAATAAACCGTTTTAATAATAAAAACAAAGTTTTGCATCTGCTGTGGATGTTTGTGTTTTATGTTCCTGGTTTTGCGTTCAATAACACTATCACGTTGGTGATGACAGGGTACGTTTGGCTATGCTGCCCACCAACATTAAAATAGGTTGAGCACGTTGTGAGCATCTAGTGATATCAGCGTTGGGGGCGAGTGATCTGAATTAGTGCTGCGAGGGCATTTGACTTAAGGTGATGGATCAAGGGATAAGATTAGCACCTGATGGTGTTACCCAACCTGTTTTTTTTTTGTAACTGTTAAAGTGAGAAAAACTTGGGTAAATTGCACTGGATTTTTTTTTTTTTTTTAAAGAACGATCGATGTATCGATGTATGATCTAAAATACATGCCTGATTGATTGGGCCAATAACCTTTGTGACCAAACTACACCTAACAGCAAGGGCTCCTTGTGTTTAGTGAATGTGTGATGTCGGTACCAGGACCAGAGTTGGACCGCAGGAAAAGTCTTCACTACTATTCCTAAAATCCTACTTGGTAAATGAAAAAACTGTTCTGATGTCTTTTTCAGGCAGGAAGGGGGACTTGGACAGTAGCAGGATGAATCATGACTCGATTGCCTAGCCAGGCTTCTCGTTTAGGAAAGTTGATATTTGACAAACCAGCGACTGTGAACATGCCATGTATTTATTTTATTTTTTCCATTCATATAGCGCACAGACAGCCCAGGGACATTGTGGCGCTGTTACTTGTAGGAGACTTGGTTACAGTAAGTACACGTTCAAGGCATTAGATAGCATGGATGTTACACATATTATGCATAGAAGGCATACACAATTTGCAGTATCCCTGGAGAAGGGATGGAAGTCACATCAGAAGGTAAGGGTGATCAGGCAAACAAGGTGGTTTTCATGGCCTTACGGAAGGCAGTGAGTGATGGTTCGGCTCGCAGGGCAGTGGGGAGGGCGTTCCAGTGTAGGGAGGCAAGGTAGGGGAAGCTGGCGCCACATGCCCTAGCTCTTTTTACCCTGGGTACGGTGAGCATGTTGGCATTGGGGGTCCTAGACGGTCTTGTGGAGGAGGCAGGTGGATTCTTTGAGACAGGCTGGTTCGGAGGAGAGGTGGATGCATTTGTGGGTGAGGGTCAAGGCTTTGAAGATGATACTCTCCTTTATGGGGAGCCAGTTGGATGGTCTTCTGGCAGCAGTGATGTGCTCTCTTTTGGAGATGCTTTGTGCTGCACGTAGTGCGAGGTTTTGAATAACTTGCAGTTTCTCAAGGTTTTTTGTGGAGGACCCTAGGAAGAGAACATTGCAGTAATCCAGCTGGGATCCAGTGATGGCTCTAGCCATGTTTGTGCAGGTGTCCTTGGAGAGGAAGGGCCTGACTGCATTGAGACGTTTTGCATGGTAGGCAGCCGAGGAGGCGATAGCATTTACTTGCCTAGTCATGGATAGATTAGAGTCTAAGTAGACGCCTAGGGTTTTTACTAAATTGGATACTGGAATTTTGTTGGAGTCGAAGAAGTGGCTAAACTGGGCATCAAATTTTTAGAGGGTGTTGGGGGAACCTACAAGTAGGAGTTCGGTTTTGTCCAAATTGAGGCAGAGACTGTTGGCAGCCATCCATGTTTGGATGGTGGTGTAGATGTTGAGGGTCATGGGTCATAGTTCCCTGTAAGAAAGATCTGTGTGTCGTCCGCATAGTTGGTGTAGGCGATCCCCATTGTGTCAAGGATGAGAAAGATGTACCACCACCCAGGCACATTTGACTATGAACTCCGAACATAATTGCTCCAACATTGTGCCAGCAACATGAAGTATGCTGATGGTAAAGTAAAAAGGCATGGGAAGCCTGGTCTGTGCATGGCTTGACCTTCAATTGAAAGGTTTTGGAGAAGCCCGTCAATTACCCTCTTAATATTTTATTATATTCAAAGTACAAATCGGCAATCTCAATGACAAGAAAAGGCAAATACTGTGGCTAGAAAATGTAAATCTGACTGTTATAATAAGTATTGAATGGTGAATGAATAAGTCAATTGAGATTCATAAAGAAAGAGAAAAAAGGATAATCGTGATGTGAAGCGGTAAGAAAAAATAAATTCACATAGAATAACAGAAAATGTTGCTGATGTAATATATAACTGGATTAAACATTCATATTTAAATAGTTAAAGTATGGCCATTTGTTATGTTTAAAAGAGCAAAGGTAAGTTGGCATTAGTCCACCACCCTTTGACAGAGATAATTGAAAAATAATTCCAATTAGATGTAATTAAGCAATAATAAAAGATAGGGCGCTGTTGTGCAGCATGCTTGGAAGGACTGGAGGTTATCAGCTCCTGCACATCCGTCACAATCCTGCATAATATCCTGCTTCCCCCGTACCCAAACTTTTACCGCCCCACACGCACAGGTGTCGGAAGATTGGGGTCAGGTGCCAGCCCAACCTGGGTGAAAATCAGAGAATATCAACCCCTGCAAAACTTTCCGATTGGGACGGGTCCCAGACCAGCCACCATCTTGGACTGTGGGTATTGACCCGCATAACGGACCACATCCTGCGGGACACCCCTGTGGTGCAGGACTTGTCTCCCCCATGCAGGCTGTCGCAGGTAATCTTCCACTCCAGTGCCGGCTCCACTCGACAGACTGACTGGCGGGAAAACTTGGCAGAGGAGCCGGATGCATCCTCCTCCTCCTCTGCTGAGCACCGGAAAACTGGAGCGGCGCAGAGCCCATCTCCTCTCACGGTGCCGCTGAGAAAGTGGAACAATGGAGGTACCCAGCCACCTTCAGGCTGAACGGACCACAGCTCCCGTGTGACACTGAGGCACTGACACTCTGTGCCCCCGGCCCAAAGTGAAGACTGGGGCAATCTAGCCTAACCTGGGCTGTGATGTGCCGGGCTCTGGACTTGCCATCAACTTGGACGGTAAGTGCCACCCAGCAACGCAGCTGAACTGAATAACCTCAGCCCTTTAAGATGAGTAGCAATTACCCTGGAGATGGATGGGGGATGCAGACGTTACTCAGACATCAATAATCAAAATGACTCGGCTGGTTGGTAAAAAGGATAACTGTTTTATTTTCAATTGTCTTTAACAGGGAGCACAACGAGCATCAACAAATTCGCTCGATCTTCTTACTCAACGAGTTTCATAAAAAACAACTTGTGTATCAAAAACTCGTCACCATTGACGTTGACCTACGTCACTACCAACGTCATCCTACGTGGCAAACTATAAAAACTTAATAGCAACTGTAATAGGCTCTTAATGAACATTTAAGTATATGATCTATACTAGTATGGGCTAGTCAGTGAAAGTGATAGGTTTCTTAACATCAGGTGAGGCAACTAAGCCCTTCCCTCAAAATGGACACTATGAACGTCACTAAATACACAATGTCCCGCTGGCTACACAAACTATAGGACCCTTAATTACGCGGTCCCCTACAATTGGTTGTCACTCTAACCTACGTCAGTTCTTTTCCACCTACGTCTAGCAGAACTAACATATGACTTCCAGGTGCTGGTGAGCGTGTCTTAACCCCAGCTTTCCAACAATTAGCCTATCAATCTATCACCACCTCAGTGGTCAGTGTAGTCAATTAGGCTTTGAAGCTTGGCCTTGAGTTTGTTCTGTACTGTGGAGAATCGGGAGTGAAGGCACGCTCTGCCCTCATGCGTAGTTGTGAACATCCTGCTTGTCCAACTTCATCCTTCCACGTGACTGAGGACCATGATTTTGAGTTTTTACTGTTTTTAAAATACTATTTTTAATAGACCTGACAACTTCCTTTTTTGTTGGTGTCTTTTGAACAGGAGTTTTGTTCTTTCACACGATTTGTATCCAATGCTAGTTAACTTCATCCTGATAAGACCTTGGCTTCATGGCTCATCCAGCCTCGCCTTTTCGAGATTCACTTTTAATTCATGTGTTTTCTTACTGCGACACACTGAGAAGAGGTCTTTCTTTTTTAGTCCAATTTTGCTATAACACGTAGTGGAAACATCCATTGTTTCCTCTTGATGCATATATGTATATATTGGCACATGATGCAATCTATTCACTATAAAGCTAGCCTCAAGATTACTTTGTTTGCTTGGTTTTCTTTTGCATCTGTACATGCGTAAACTGATTTGATATATATATATTTTTTTAAACTTCTTTTTATTAAGTTTTCAGCATACTAGAGATGGAAGAAAAGAAAAACAACGCTCCCCAACCCCCCCCCCCCCCCCCCCCAGGAAGGCACCAGAAGTCCATTCATATCTCCATGGCTTCCTGATGCAGTCTCTTCAAGATTGTGCCGACAAACCCAACAGAACTGTACCCCCCCAACGATCCCCACTCCCCCCGGAATGGCTCCTCCTTCTCCACAATCCATTATCTTCATGGATCATTGCCAGCACTCAGCACAGGTCCAATAGTCGCAAGCGTTGAGGGCGCCACCCAATCAGGAAATCGTCTTTAAGAAAAGCCAAAGTTTCCTCCCAATCTCCAGCGAAGGACTGTAGTTTATTATCCTTCGCATATGTTGCGTAACAGGTCCTGCAATAAAGTGACCTCCTTACTCTTCCATCTTTGTGCCATTACCGTCATAGCTGCAATTGTAAGAATCGCCCTTGCTTTCCCTCTGGATTTAGGTTCCCCCGCACCACTGATCCACCCGAAACCCATAATAATCTCCTCAGGGGGTCTGCTACCCCCTGGACCGAAGGCCTGCTCCTGAGCTCTCTGAACCTCCAACCAAAAGGACCTTATTTTCGGGCATGTCCACCAAATATGCTGCATCGTGCCCTCCATCCCACAGCCACGCCAACAGATCCCAGGGGTTGTGGGGTAAATCTCCCGCAGTCGAGCTGGTGTATAATGCCACCCAAATAGGACCTTATACTACATCTAGTAGTTGGGATGCTCTAACCAACCTGGGGATCGTCCTCCATAATCTTTCCCACTCTTCACGCTCAATCCCCCTTCCCAAAATCCGTTCCCACCTTCCCATGTACGCCCTGGGGATTCTAACAGAGGCTTCTTCTAAAATCCTATAGAGATTAGATATGAGACCCTTGGAACCGTCGTTAGATAGAAGGAATCTCTCAAACCTTGTTTTCCCCCTTGTTGCAGCTTCTTTGTTCACTGGGTGAAGGGCCCAGTGGCGCAGTTGTGTGTATCTAAGTCTTTCTCCCTCCTTTACCCCCGCTTACACTCCTCAAAAGAAGGAATCTTCCCATCCCCAAACAGGTCACCCATCCTCCTACAACCCCCCTCTTGCCAGTGCTCAAATGCCCCTCCCTCCATCCCCGGAGTGAAGTCACCATTTCGAAACAAGGGCGTTAACAGGTGTCTACTGATTCATGCTTTTTTCCCTTCCCACAAGAAGTCACCCATCACAGACCTCAACGCTCGAAAGAAGCTCCCCAGTATGGCGTAGGGTATAGCCTGGAAGAGATATAACAATCGCGGGAGAATCACCATTTTAATTGTGGCCATTCTACCTAGCCACGATATCCGGAGGCCCTCCATTTGTGTAGGTCCCTTTTAATGTCCTTCAACAACGATGGATAGTTTGCTTGGTACCAGCCGCCCAAGGTTGCCGTGATTTTTACCCCTAGGTATTTAATCCCCCCAGGACTCCAGATGAAAGGGGTAGCTTTTCTCAATAATTCCCTATCTTCTACTCCTAGCGTTAGATTCAGGAGTTCCGATTTACTAAAATTAATTTTAAGACCAGAGACTTCCCCCCCAAAGTCTTCTAATAGCTTCCTGCTCAACCGAATAGATTCCAATGGTGACGTTAAGGCCAGTAACATAACATATATCGGCAAAAGCTGCCACTTTTTGTTCCACTCCCCAAAAGTAAATCCCTTTTATCCCCTCCACCTCCCTGATTGCCTGTAGTAACGGCTCAAGATAAATTGCAAAAAGCAGGGGGGATAGGGGACAGCCCTGTTTAGTATCCCTACTCACTTTGAAAGCTCTAGTCGTGGTTCCATTCACCGCAATTCTCATAGTAGGTGTTTGGTAATTAGCCTGTACCATGCGCAAAAAGTCCCCTTCGATGCCCATCTTCTGCATCACCTTAAACAGAAACGACCACTCCATACGGTCAAACGCCTTCTCCGCGTCCAACGATAAAAGGACAGCAGGAATGCCCGTTCTGTGAGTCTTTTCCACCAGGTGAGCCACCCTCCTGATATTGTCTGCTGTTTGCCTGCTCCTTATGAACCCCGCTTGGTTCGGATAAATTAGGTTTGGGAGAAGGCCCTCCAACCTATTCGCCCGGAGTTTTGTGAAAATCTTAGCATCAATATTAATCAATGCTATCGGTCTATAGGAGGACGGCTCCTCAGGATTCTTATTAGGTTTCAATATAAGGGTTAGTTTAGACTCTTCCATAGACTGAGATATTTTCCCGCCAGCCGAAATACATTAAAAAGGTCAGTTAAATGTGGGACTAATACCGCGGCAAAGGTTTTGTAAAAAGCTGCAGTGTATCCTTCAGGGCCTGGGGCTTTATTTAGAGGAAGCCCTTTGATCACCTTCGCCACTTCCTCTTCCATAATCTCCCGGATAGTTGGGCCAGCACCCCCTCCCCAATCCTTTCCAGC
Source organism: Ambystoma mexicanum (assembly GCF_040938575.1). Classification (NCBI taxonomy): domain Eukaryota; kingdom Metazoa; phylum Chordata; class Amphibia; order Caudata; family Ambystomatidae; genus Ambystoma; species Ambystoma mexicanum. Next base: position 361,366,244 of record NC_090925.1, read on the forward strand.
TCTCTTATCTAAAAACGCTGACTGCAAGCAATCTCGGGGGCCCTGTGATTTATGAAGAGACTCATAGAAGGATACCAGCAACTCCTGTACTTCCCCCTCATTCCGTTGCCCTTTCCCCAGTCTCCGTCAGTAAGGCTGTGATCGCATTCCTGGATTTCACTCCTCTTAGTAAGCGGGCAAGGAGAGCATCCGCTTTATTCGCTTTGGTGTAATAATGTTGTCGGACCCTTAAGAGAGCCCCTTCAGCTTTTTTTGTCCTAAGGATTTCCAACTGTCCCAGCGCCCCTCGATACTCCCTCATGGAAGCTCTCGTTGGGGCCGCCCCCACCTTGCGCCGTGCCCTTTCGACCTCCTCCTCGAGCTGGTTTTCCAGCTCCTTCAATTCTTTCTCCCTATGAGATGCTGCCGCAATTAGTTCTCCCCTTAGCGTGGCCTTAAAGGCATCCCACCTTATCTCTTCCTTCGTGTCTGTTTCCCTTGCGGTTGGTGGCAAAGAAGTCCCCGATTTTGTCTTCTATGTCCTGTCTAATGATCGGGTCCCTGAGAAGGTGTTCTGGGTACCTCCAGGTCCACCCCCTCCTATCCCTATGACCCAGGTCCATTTTCATTGATACCACTTTGTGATCCGCTATACCTATAGGACCCGTTGCCACTTCCCGAACCTGACCCACCAGATTCGAGGATACCCAAATATAGTCTATCCTAGATTGGGATCCATGGACCCCTGAGAGGAAAGTGTACCCTTCTTCCCTACCCCGGATCTCGCACCGCACATCTCTCAACCCTGCATCCCGTATTCTGTCCTTCAGGTCTTGCGACAGCAACGCTCCTCCCCCTCCCACCAGGTGCCCCGATCTATCCCGTTCCTTCTCCCATGCTATATTAAGGTTGCCTAGTAGAATGATTGGTCCTCGTGCCCTTTCCTCCAGAATCCCCAAAATGCGTGACAGAAATCGCTCCTGTCCTGCGTTTGGTGCATACACCACTGCCAAGGTGTACGGGTTGTTCTGATGCGCCCCGATGGCTGTTATGTAGCTGCCTTCCTTGTTCCTAATAATTTCCAACGTCCTAAAGCCCACTGAATTTTTAAGAGCCAAGGCTACCCCCGCTGGTCTACTCCCCCCTCCCCCAGATGCCAGTAATATCAGATCAAACCCCCTCAGCTTGAGACACCCCTGGTCTCTGGGCCGGAGGTGTGTTTCTTGCAGCCCCAAAATATCTGGATTCTCTCGCCTCGTAAATTGCTCTAGCTTTTTCCTCTTGAGGGGAGTGTTCAACCCCCTCACATTATGCGTTAGCCACTTTAGAGAGGATTAGTACAACTTCAGTGCTATAGCCCCTGACCTCCTCCCAGGACCCGCTCACATTTGAATGCCCCACCGCTGGAGCGAACCAGGAATCCCCTGTGACCCCTCCCTACTTCCTCTGATGCCGTGTAAAATCCCCGCCTTCCATACCCTGGGTCTTGCATGAAGCTTCTGCTGCCTGCCCCTCCCCCCTTCTCTCCCCCTCCCCTCCGAAGGGCGTGCCCTTCCCGCCTCCCACTCCCCCCACATCTCGGATATACCCATCCTTATTGATTCATAGAAGGGTGCTCACCTCCCTGCCAATTGTCTCCTTTAGTGGCCCACCACCCATATAAAGTTACTACTACTTTGAGGTCTACTCTTGTGCATCCCCTTCCGTCCCTCCGGGACCATCCATGTTTCTCCCACTGTTGTCCAGGCCCATTGCCTTGGTTGTTTCTCAACTGCTGCGACCTCCTTCCTAAATTTTTTAGGGGCGGCGTCATCCTGGTCCAGGCGTAAAATACCCACAGCCTCCTGTACTGTAGTTATGCGCCTCTGAACTCCCTCCCACTCGAACACCAATCCGAATGGGAAAGTCCACCTGTACTTGACCCCTCTCGCATTCAGAACCTGCAAGACGGGAGCCATCTGACCCCTCTTCGTTAGAGTGCTACTTGCCAAGTCCTGAAATAACGCTATGCGATGCTTGTGGTAGAAGATGGGCTCCTGTCTCCTCGCTTCCCGGAGGGTTTCCTCTTTTTGGACATACTTGGTGAAGGCCGCCAAAACATCTCTGGGCCTTGACTGCGCCCCCATGCCTCCCCGTCCCACTCTGTGAACTCGATCGAGCTCAATGCTTTCAAGGGGTGAGATTCCCGAAATCCCTGCAAAGACGGATTGTATCACCCCTTTTAAGTCCTTGTCCTGGACGGTTTCCGGTCGCATTTTGACCCTTATGTTACTTCGGCGGGATCTGTTTTCCATGTCCTCCATTTGAATGTCCAAATTACGTGTAGCCACGTCAAGTCTTTCAATTGCCTTGCTGTTAGCCGTCACCTCTTTGTCCAATTCTTGCATGCCCCTCTCCAACAAGTCTGCCCGCTCCCCTTGCTGTTGCAACTCCTGTTTAATTTCACCTAAGGTCGAGTTGAGGTCCACTCGAAGAATCTGGATTTGATCCTGGAACGTTTTTGCTAAATTGATCTGCAGGGTATGCATCTCCCCCCTGAGATCTTGTCGTGACATCGCAGCGTACACTCCCCGTCCGGGGGGGAGGCGCTTCCCTCCAGGTCCCTCTTCGCGGTCCCAGATGTTTCCCTCGCCTCCTGGGTCGGCCAGATGCTGGGAAGGGTACCTGGAGCCTCTCCCGGGGTCGACAATGTTTTCCCGCTCTTCCCCTTTACCTTCGTAGCCATGTCCGTATTCTGGAGATTTCACTCACCCCCACGGGGTCTCCGAAACCCCTTTCCACCTTGACTTCCTTTGGTGATCTTTGTCTCTGTTCGCTCCGGTTGTTGCTCAGCAGTCCATATCATACATACACTGCCCTCCGTATAAACACCTCTCCAAAGGGTGGGTGGGTGGGGGGGGGAGGGTGTGGAACGGCCCTCCCGCCTTTCTTCGGGGTAGGGACCCAGCAGTGCCACTCGGGTCCGGAGGGTAATACTATTTCTCCTCACCGCTCACTGAAAACCGGGCCGCCGACCAAAATCCTGCACTATGCCCCGGCTCAGTAATGACTTTAATCAGGCCTTTATGTTGCTCCTCTAGGCCCCTGGATGGTTACTGCCTCTGTCAGGGGGGCCTCCGCCAGCCCAACCCGAGTGGACCCAGTGAAGATGTTCCCTGCTGTTTTCAGTGGCTCCCGATGGAACCACCTTTCAGCTCTTCCTGCTCTGCTGGGGTCCGCTTCTTTGCACCCCTCTGCTCCTTCCCCCACCCGTGCGGGGGACAAACTTCCAATTTCACGTCCCACTCCTCAATGCTGGCGGGCGAGCGCTTCCCCCTCCAAAGTCTGGCCCCCACGGGGCCCATTCTAACAATCCAGGCGATGGGCCCTCCCTAGGTCCGTTGCGGCTCCCGATGGAGCCGCTCTCCCTCTGCCGGTGCTTGTTCCCCCGCCTCCAGCCCCACTCACCGCCACTGGGTCAGGGGGCCGGTCTCCAAATCCTCCCCTGGCTCCCTCAGGGGGAGCAACCTCTTTTTCCTTGGGGGCTGTGGGAGCTGCCCCTACGCTGGGCACTTCTCCTTCTATGTGTCGCGGCCGGCCAGCAATCTCCTGAGAGCCTCCTCCGGGGGCTGCGCGCCACTCTCTCTCTTGGCTCTTCCCAGGTCACTGGAGCAAGCGACCCCGCGCTCCGCTCCGCCAGCTCCCCCGGACAGGGTCGGTTCCTGACCCGCTCTTCCACCGTGGGTGCTCCCCTTCCTCCGCCTCCGCACCTCCTCTCCCGGCGCCCGCGTTCCTTGGGCCTCTGGGCTCCGATGCTCCACCAGCCGCCTCGGGCTCCGAGGCTCCGATCCGCCTCCACCTCACCAGCGACGTGGCTGCCCCCAAAATATGTCCCATATTACCGGGATGCAGACAGTGTCACTAAGCCTCGTATGCTGCCGAAACAACAGGGTGGTGGACTTTCCCCAGTGTTAGGGTTCGGAAGCTCCGCCGGCGCGTCTATCTGCAGCAGGCAGCCATCTTGAATCCCTGATTTGATATCTTCATCCATTTTATGGCATAAGCTTCTACACCTTGATCCCAAGATGTCACTTATCCTTGATACTTTCTTGATGCCTTATAAAATATCTGCATTCTCTAGTCTTTGCATCTCTTCTAGGCACGTCAGCTCAGCTCTGTGGGACGTCCCCATTTACTTTCTCTGCTTCGGGATTTCATTCAAACAGCCATAATTTTCTTGTATCCAGGCATGGTTTTCTCAATGGGAACCTTGCCTCCAGGACTCTCCTAGGTATCAGTATTTTCACTGCTACCACACGATTTTCACATCTGGGCTCCCAACATATAGGCAATATAGGTGAGGTGGTTGAGGTGGGGGTAAATGGGTCCTCCTCTACACAGCTGACACTGCCCACACTATGGGCCTTATCCTCTGCACATACCAATGATGTCCCCAATCTGGTGGGGTAAAAGAGTTGGAACCTTCCAACACAACACCTGCACACTTGTGCCTGGCCTGCAGAGACATTACCTATAAAAGAACTGGAGGGAGGAGTCCACCTGCTCCTCCCCCTCGGAGGAACACCAGTGACCCAGTGTTATTTGCAGCCTAGCCCCTCTCCTGGAGACGCTGAGGGAAAAGACATTTTAAACAAGGAATAGGCCCTGCCATCATAAGGTGAGCAAATCCCCCACTCCTGTGTGGTGCCACAGGGCACTGACTGCATGTGACAGACGATCTGTGATCCTCTTGCCCCGTGTGACAAACTGCCTCTCACCCCACTAGAGGCACTATCCTAGCAAGTAGTCCATTACCCGGGGGGGGGCCTCTGAGAGCAACTGGTGGCAAGGCTAAAAGACACTGCCACTGACTGGACAGGCACCCACATGCTGCAGGCAACAGTGGTGCACAAGAGTACACAAGTTGTAGTGGCGGTGTGGCCATCACCAAAGATAAGTGCAGCACCCAAAATGGTTAAAGACAAGTCCAAGAAGCCAGTACTACAAAGCAGGATCGACCAATTCACCATGGAAATGGTTGCCGGGGAGATGACGTGCAGAGTGCCCAGATCTCTCAGTGACATTATGACCGCCATTGGTGAATTCAGGTTGCCCATGGAAGAAAAGATAGATGGCCTCAATGGAAGTGTCCTTTTTGCAACAAGACCTCAAGAGTGGGTGAATCGGAGCAACAGATTTCAGACTCGGAAGATGCAATTAATCAACTGGAGAAACAATTATCAGTTATTTCCCAGAAACTCCCGCATCTCAAATAGGGCAGAAGACAACATGCACATCCTCTGAATGCTCGAGAAAGAATGAGGACCCTGCATGGAACTCTTCCTTGAACAATGGCTCACTGATCTATTTGCTCCAAAAAAAGCTGTCAAAGTTCTTTCAGTTGAACGCGCAAATAGGATCCCAGCGGGCAGGCCGGTCCCTGGTGCAACACCCTGGATGATCATTGCAAGTCTCCTAAACTACTGAGACTGTGATGCAGTGCTAGAGATTGGCCAGGCCACGGACCCCATTACATACAACAGCTACAACATCGGCTTCTTCCTGGACTACACCAGGGAGGTCCAAAAGGCACAGCAATCTTTCAACTCTGTGAAGAGGAAACTACACTCTCTCAACATAAAGTATGCATTTTTCTTCCCCAGCACAGCTTATGGTGCACCACGTGAGTCTTGCACCTTTTCCACAACCCTCGAGAAGCATGGACGTGGCTGGAAACCTAAATTCTATCTGGACCGGGATCACATCAGCAGGAGGGGTGCCCCATATGGAATCCTGAACACACCCCGTCCCCGGCCCGGTCAATCTCTGAACCGTCTTGCACCAGCTGAGAAAGGAAACAAACTGACGGACAACAGAAAGGGCTAGTAAGACCTCTGATCAGAACAGATCACTTGAGGGGGGACTGAGCAAATGCAGCCGTGACCCTTGGTTGCAGACCCACCATCGCAGCAAGAGTGGTACTCCTACGTCCCTTCCCCTTTCCTCCATACTGTATGAGTGTCCCTTGCTAGAGACTGGAGATGATACCTTTTTCACCAGAAAAATCATCTTCCCCTTTAAATTTAAATGTGCGCTGGGGCACGGCCCTGGGATCATGCGCTCTCCTGGCTCTGCCCACCGGCGCCACTCCTCGGTCCTTTTTTCCGCACCGACTGTAATGGACTGCTTTCACCAGCGCTCCTGGGTTACGCCTCTGCCCAAGTAATTCCACGTGTTCTTCCCCAGAGAAATACCTTAAGTCTTATTTCTCTTCTTTTTTTCAATCAGGTACCACTCTGTCCTCTGCCACCACGCTCCACCAAAGCGCATGTTGACGTTGTCGGGCTTCAGCAGGTGTCCAGCCTGCGAGGGTCTCTTCCCGACATCCAACTGACACGCCCAGGTTAGCCAGGTGGAGAGAGCTCTTTGGTAGATTGCATCCAGAGGACCTAAAGAATTTTGTGAAGCACAAGACCAGGCCCAAAGGTAGTTGCAATGTTCTCCTCCACACCCCACAAAAGCGACTCCTTCCCCAGGAAGTGCATGAGCAGGAGGGACCTAGCAGGTCCTAGTACCAGCACGAGTACCGAGGCTGCTTCAGCTACCGGCCTCCAGGCCGAGAGGTTGTGAGATCTTACTAGTGACTCTGCTGAGGGACCGCAAGATTCTGTTACTGTGCCTTGACCCGAGGGGCTATGCCCTAACACCATACTGATGTTTGAGGGGGTGCCTGTATGCAGCACTACCAGCACTACAGCAGAGGGCACTCTACCAGGCCCCGTCCTGAGGTGCAGGGTAGGCCTCAACCTCCAAAGCTCTGCGTACTGGAGGAAGCTGAGCCCATTGCAGTGAGTACCACGACGCAGGCACGTGGCATGCAGCAAGACCAGATGGCCACCGGGCTACACAAAATGGCGGCTAGCTCTACACCACCGCCATTCGGGGAACAGGTAGGGGAATGAGTCTCCAGGTGGGACTGGGCAACGTCTGGCACGTGGCCCACAGCATACCAGTCTACTTGTCAGGGCAGATACTCATTGCCCCATACAGCGAGACAGGGTGCACCTAGGCCACCACAACCTCTGGGCCCTGCACCCATGCTGGTTCCATCACAAACTCCTCCGGCCTGTGAATACAGGTTCTTTTAGACATTTCTCACGCTAATGAAGTCCCCACAGATGGGCACCATCCTTGGGGACGGTATCGGGGACATGCTCCCTCAGGTACAGCCACTAGAACCCATGTCCATGCAGCCTCTGGGGTCAGCGACGCTGGGTCCAGTGCAGCCTCAGTTGCCTGCGCCAGTCCCTACTACACCAGCTCCCATGCCAGTCACAGCAGCCCCTTCTCTGCTGCAGCAGCAGCCTCTGGCGCTGATCATCAGTACTACCCCAACGCTTCCTGCGCCCAGCCCTCCTCCGACAGCATCCGACCTGCAAGGCACACCAGTTGATTCAGATGAGGAGGACCACACTGACACTCAATCAGCCAAAGCCTTTCACGAATGGCTGGCAGGCCTGGCTGAGTATTTGGGGATCCCACAGCCACAGGTCTTGGCAGAGGTTCTCACTCTACGCCCCACGGCTATAACGGGAATCCCAATGCAAAAGGACGTGGTGGTGCATGCCAAAAAAGAATGGCTCAAGCCACACTATACCCAACCTACCAATCGGCGTCTCAACGCTAAATTTAGGCAAATGGAAGGGGACCCCCTCTTACTGTTGGCGCACCCCCAGCCACACTCCTCTGATTGCAGCAGCATCACTCTATTCTAAGTCTCAAATGTCCTTGGCTACATCAGCCGCTGCACTCCTGGGTAAGGGGGAAAAGATCCTGGAGGCGTACGGAAAGAAAATCTATTCCAAGGCTACACTCCATTTGTGCCAGTCCAATGCGGGTGCCATGCTGGAGGCTGTCAACCAGAGGCCATGGCGAGAGATTGCAGACTTCCTGCCGGAACTCCCTGTACAGAGCCAGGCTTGCGGAAGCCAAAATAGTGACACAGGATATAAGGGAGTCCACGGTGGCTCACATCGATACATCAGGTCATGCCATTTGCATTGCTACCGACATGAGGACGGTGGAAAATGCCAGCTCGTGAACTGTATTCATAAGGGCGGAGGCAGTGTGCTTGACTACCTCCGGAGACTTTGCCCTGACTGTGGACTGTAGGTAGGCATCCTTGCCCTTTACGCGGACTGCTGGCGGACAAGTTTCTTGGACACATGGATCCTCTCTGTAGTATCCACAAGCTTCCGGCTACCTGATATGATATGGCATTTGTAACACGCCTATACAGAAGTGTTTCAAGGCGCGACGAGGCAGGGAGGGGGGAACCAGGGGAAGACAGACAACGATCTTACTAGGCCAGGTGTCATTTAGATAGCGCAAGTTTAGGGGTAACGGGAAGGGAAAACGTGCAAGGGGAAGGGGAGGGGGGGAGTGCAGTACAAGGTAAGTAGAATAAAATAACATAGGGCCAGCTGGTGGCAAGTGCAAGGTAAGTGCAGACAAGTGCTGCGAGGGGGGGGCTGGAGTGATACAGAGACAGACCCGCCGGGCAGGGGTTGCCAGGGAGGCAGTGCAAGTGGAGAGTGGCTGGGCCCAGTACCGAGGTTGGTGAGAGTGGCCCAGTTGCAGATTCAGTGCAGTTTCAGTGAAGAATTTAGCAGGGGAGAGGGAGAGAGAAAGCAGAAGCAAAGAGGAAGGTTTTGAGGTGCTTCCGGAACTGGAGATGGTTCTCCTCAAGTTTCAGGGAGGCAGGAAGGCTGTTCCAGAGGGAGGCCCCTGCCGCGGAGAGAGATCTACCCCCAGCTCGTTGCTTCGAGAAGCGGCTGACACTGAGGGAGTTGGAGACGGATGAGCGAAGGGCTCGGGAAGGAAGATATTTAGGAAGAGAGAGTTGAAGGTATTCAGGCCCCAGGCCCCAGCAGGCCTTGTGGACAATGCAGAGGGTTTTGAACTTAATCCTCACAGCCACTGGGAGCCAGTGTAGAGATTTCAGTCCTGGAGAGATACGGTCCCTGGGCTTGAGGGCAAGGACAAGTCTCTCAGTCCTGTTCTGGATGAGTTGCAGAGGGCGGAGAGTGGATGCAGTCAGATTAAGATAGAGGCTGTTACAGTAGTCCAGCTTTGAGAGAACCAGTGCTCGGGAGACAGTGAGCTTCTGGGGGAAGGAGAGGAAGGGAAGAATACCTCTGAGGAGGTGTAGCTGGCAGTGTGACTTCTTAGAGACGTCAGATATATGAGGAGAGAAGGAGAGTGTGGAGTCGAAGATGACCCCGAGGTTTTTTGCCTTGCAGGTAGGAGCAGGAAGAGGGCCAAGAGAGGCTGGCCAGAGAGCTGCAGGGAAGGAGGGAGGGAGTGGGTGTGCCGATGAGTAGAATCTCAGTCTTACTGGCATTAAGGCAGAGGTCATTGGCGGCACACCATTCCTGGATAGCAGACAGACAGTCGGAGATGAGGGAAGGAGAGGGGGAGGCTGAGGGTAGCCTGAAAATGAACTGGGTATCGTCCGCATAGCACTGAAAGTTGGGGCAGAGAGTGGCGATGCGGTGGGCAAGAAGTGCCAGATACTGGTTGAACAGCCAGGGAGAGAGATTGGATCCCTGGGGGACCCCACAGGTGGAAAAAAAGATGTCAGATAGGAAGGACCCCAGTTGGACCTGGATGGGTCGATTGGAAAGGAAAGAGGTCAGCCACGCCAGAGCCTGACCAGTGATACCCAGGTTATCATGGAGACGGTTGAGCAGGATGGCATGGTTGACCGTGTCAAAGGCAGAAAAGAGATCGAGCAGAATGGGAACACACTGAGTGTTGGAGTCGAGGTTCAAGAGCAGGTCCTCACGGATGTTCAGGAGAGCAGTTTCCGTGCTTCTGGCAGCTCTGAATCCCGATTGATGGTCATGAAGACTACCAACAGATTCAGCATGGAGGTTAAGCTGGGAGATGGCCAGTTTGTCCAGGAGCTTGCCCAGGAAGGGAGTGATGGAGATTGGGCGATAGTTAGCCGGGCAGGAGGGGTCGGAAGAGGGTTTCTTAAGAAGAGGGTGCACATGGGAGTGCTTAAGGGGGGATGGGAAGACTCGAGAGGCGAAGGAGTGGTTGCAAAAGTCAGCCAGGGCAGGTGCCAGGGAGTCGATGTGGTCCTTGATAGTTTTGGAGGAACAGGGGTGAACCTGTTTGGACGAGACTTTCATGGATCGGACTTGTCTGGAAACCTCGTCAGCAGAGAAAAGGGGAAAGGCAGAGAAGGAGGGGGGGTGGCTGCAGAAGGGCCAGAGGAAGAGCAGGGAAGAGAGGGAGGGAGGTGATAGGAGGAGAGTGAGGACAGGATGTCCTGAGTTTTAGAGATGAAGTGAGAGGCCATTGCAGTGCAGAGGGCCTGGGAGGTGACAGGAGAGGTAGAGACTGCTGCAGGGTTGGCAAGCTCCTTGCAGATTTTAAAGAGTTCGGCCGAGTTCTTAGATGCCGCAGAGATGTGGGCTTGGATAAGGGCTCTCTTCTTGGTGAGAATGGAGAGACGGTATTGCCTTTGGAGCAGGCGGCAGGCCAGTTTGTCAGAGGATGAACATGAAGCACGCCATTTCCTCTCTGCCACCCTGCACTTGCGTTTTAGGGTGACAAGATCCGAGTCATACCAGGAGTTACATTTGGCTTTGGGCTTCAGGCGGATTCTCATGATGGGGGAAAGGATATCAAGAGTATCGGATATAGCAGAGTGGAGCATGGAGAGGGCTGTGTCAGGGTGGCAGTCAGCGGAAGGGGAAGGGGGGGGCGAGAAGGTGGCAGCGAAAGCCTCAACTGACACGCGCTTCATGGGTCGGATGACCGAGAAGGTGGGTGGCAGTGATGAGGGAGGCTTTGCCTGTGGGCTAGGGAGGGTGAGGTGGGAGGATAGGAGAAAGTGGTCACTCCAGGAGAGGGGAGTGGAGAGAGGGATGGAGAGGGGAAGGTCAGAAGAGATCAGAGCATCAAGAGTGTGCCCTGCAGAATGAGTAGGCCCAGACGGGAGAATAAAGAGTGAGAGAGAGTCGCAGAGGTCACGAAAGAGTCCAGAGGGGGGACAGGAGGCATCCAGGTGGATGTTGAAGGCACCAAGAAAGAGGAGTTGAGTGGTTGAGGACAGGAGGGAGGAGGAGAGGTCAGCCCACTGAGAGAGGAAGGAGGAAATTTGACCAGGTGGCAGATAGATAGTAGCCAAGGTAAGGGAATGGCTAGGAGAGAGAGAGAGAGAGAGAGAGAGAGAGAGAAAGTCGGCAGACAAGACATTCAAAAGAGGAGTAGGAGTGACAGTGGCAGGAATCCACTCAGGGAAGATAAGGGCTACACCCCTCCCCTGCACGGTTGGGCCTGGGCACGGCGAGGATCTTGTAACCGTCAGGTAGGAGTGTGTCAAAGCTGGTGACAGAGCTGGCCGTGAACCATGTCTCAGTGAGACCGAGGACGTCAAGGTCCAGTTTCTCAAGAAGGCGACAGATATCAGAGGAATGTTTGATGGCAGAGCGAGTGTTAAGAGTGGCAATGTGGAGAAGGTTGCCATCCTTGAAGGACTTCCGGGGAGGGGTACAGATCAGAGGGACGCCCTGCGGAGGTGAAGAAGGAGGTGTAGAAGGAGCACGAGAGGGGGTAGAGGCAAGGTAGCCTAGGACAGAGGAGGGGGGACAGCAGGAGAGGAAAGGAAGTTGATGAGGCGTGGGAAGCGTCTATCAAAGAGGTGAAGGTTGGCCTGAGGGCCTGGGACCAAGATGGTCCCATTAACGTAGACATTAATGATGGCCTTAGAGGAGTGGAAGGGGGCCTAGAGGACATCCCAACGGGTGCCACCATTAATGGGAGAAGAGGAGAAAGGAGAGAGCACAGAGACCATATGAAGGGTCCATAGGTCAGGCAAAGGGACGAAAAAGAGGATGTCAGTGAGAGTTTCCTTAGAGGAGGCACTAGTGTAGGTGTCCGCGATAGGGAGGCCTGGGTTGGAGACCAGGATGTCCTTTTTAAACATTTTCCTACCAGATTTAGTGAGGAGAGCAGGATAGTCAATAGAGAAGCAGTTAGAGAAGATAGGCGAGATAGAGAGCACCATGGAGTAGGAGGGAGTGGGGGGGAAGACAGACGAGATGAGAGCACGCAGACAGGAAGTGAGCGGCAAGCTCAAGTTTACCACATTCCAAAAAAACGACAGTAAATGCGTAATAGGTACAACAGTGGAGAGGCCACCTAAGTTTGTGAGTCCTGCGAGGGGAGAAAAACCCTAGTTTACCACATTTCAGAAACAACAGTAATGCGTATTAGGTACAGAGGCCACCTAGTTTGAGAGTCCTGCGAGGGAAGAAAAGCCCTAGTTTACCACATATCAGAAACAACAGTAATGCGTATTAGGTACAGAGGCCACCTAAGTTTGAGAGTCCTGCGAGGGGAGAAAAGCCCTAGTTTACCACATTTCAGAAACAACAGTAATGCCTATTAGGTACAGAGGCCACCTAAGTTTGAGAGTCCTGCGAGGGGAGAAAAGCCCTAGTTTACCACATTTCAGAAACAACAGTAATGCGTATTAGGTACAGAGGCCACCTAAGTTTGAGAGTCCTGCGAGGGGAGAAAAGCCCTAGTTTACCACAACTGTGGAACACAGTGAGCTGTAGACACCATGCGAATGATGTGATAAGGTGTAGGGGCCGGGAGAAGGTGGAGATGGCAGAGAGAATCTGGCACCTGGCGTCCCCTGCAGACACCTGCAGACACACAGGGAGCCGCAACCGTAGGAGCTGCCCTTTGCCTAAGTGGCCCTTAGCCTAAGTGGCCCTTAGCCGAAGGGGCTGCTGGGCAGGGGGCTGCCCTGGGGGGGTGGGATTTAAGGCAGGAGGAGAGGAAGGGAAGGGGAGGGTGGGGGTGGGCGGGCAGGAAGGCAGGAAGGGAGAGGGCAGAGGCGGATCAGGAAGTGTGGAGGAGGGAGGGGGCAGGGGGCAGCACAAGCGCGCACGGAGCGCCAACAACAAGACTGAAGCAAAAAGATTAAAAAACAATGCAAGCTTACTGAAGTCCAACGGGGCTTGGATGGCAGCAAACAGCAATCCACACAGGGCTACGGGCGACCGCTCGATCCCGCTCTGGCTCAACAAGCCAGCCTATCCCTCCTTCTCCTCTCCCCCGCAGATTGGTACAGCAACTCTGTTGGCAGAAATTTTCTTACTCGTAGAGAGTCGGGCAGTGGAAGAAGTCCCAGCCGGGTCTGAGCTTCTATTCATGGATTTTTGTCATGCACAAAAAGAACCAGGCTGGCCTGAGAGTTGTTGGACCTTTCCACCTTGAACCTTTTGCTTCCTCTCCATAAATTCAAGATGGTTACCCCAGTGCTAATAGCGGAGACTGGATGTGCTCCCTGGATCTGAAGGATGCCTACCTACACTTCCCGATCTGGCAACCCCATCGATCCTTTCTGCGATTCAGGGTCATGGGATTTCATTTACAAATGAAGTTTCTACCCTTTGGCCTGAATTCAGCTCCCATGGTCTTCACAAGACTGATGAACGCTGTTACAGCCCTACTCAGGGCGCAGGGGCATCACATCTACCCATATCTAGATGACTGGCTAGTCAGGGCAAGGTCTCCGGAGGGAGTCAAGCACACTGCCTCCGCCCTTATGAATACAGTACACGAGCTGGCATTTTCCTTCAATCTCAAGAAGTCACGGTTGGCACCCACGCAGAGTCTAACCTTCCTGGACCGTATCTGGAATACGAGCACCAAGAGGATTTTCCCCTCAGGAGACAAGATCGCAGCCATCAAGAAGGCCATGGGGCACTTTCACAGCAAAGCAGTGACCTTGGCATGGTGGTACCAGCACCTCCTGGGCATCATGGTGGCATGTCTCCTGGCAGTGCTGCATACAATGGTCAAAATGAGGCGTTTGCAGTTGCACATGGCACCCTCCTGGAGTCAGGAAAGGGGTTCCCAGGCAGAGCATGTCAGCATCCCATATCATCTCCACCCGGACCTTGTCAGATGGAGCACAGACAACACCCTGCGGGTAGGCAGGCCCTACCGTCAACCAGCACTTCAGGTCACCATTACCACGAACTCCTCCCTCGAGGGATGGGGAGCTACCTTGGGTAGCAACAGTGTCCATGGGGTATGGTCCCATCAGGAACCGGCAGCCCACATCAACTGGCTCGAGTTGATGGCCATCTGGATCGCTCGCAAAGCCTTCCTCCCAATGATCAACGGCAAGGCAATCCTCATTCAGATGGACAGCTCGACCAGCATGTATTACATCAACAAGCAGGGTGGCACCAGGTCTCCTCCCCTCTGCACTCTAGCAGTCAACATTTGGGAGTGGGCTCTGGTAAGCAACATGCACCTGGCAGCAGTCCACCTCCCGGGGGCGTCCAACCTAGAGGTGAACAGGCTCAGCAGACTTGGTGTGGACAACTACGAATGGCAGTTGGACGAACAGGTCCTTCAGGGGATTCAACAAGTCGGGGTCATCCTCGGGTGGATCTCTTTGCCACCTGGTCCAACAGGATGTGCCCCCAGTTCGAGTCCTGACAGGGCTGTGGCTTTCTGGGCGACGCAATGCAGATCCAGTGGAACAACATGAACGTGTATGCCTTCCCACCCACTCCCATGGTACACAGGGTAATCTGCAAGATCAGGGAGGCCCGGCACCTCTGTATCATCCTGATAGTTCTGTGGTGGCCAGCAAGGCAATGGTTCCCGGAACTACTCAGCCTGTCGGATCAGGTCCTGGGGCACCTTCCACTGGGCCCAGCACACTTACTCTCTCAGCAGGGATGCACAGTCATCCACTCCGCTCCCCCCACCCCTGCAGAGGTTAGCCCTCACAGCGTGGTTCCTGAACAAGACACACTGAGGCATCTGTCTCAAGCTAACCTAGACATCATACAAGGGGCTAGGAGCGATGCTACCAGGAGCCAGTACAAAAGCAAGTAGACCAGGTTTTGTCATTGGGTGGAATCAAAGAAGGTCGATCCATTGGCATGCCCTCTGGACGATGTGCTAGCCTTCTCTTCGCACCTCGCTCACTCGGGTTGCAGGTAAACACGTGCTGCACCGATCTGGCAGCCATTGGCGCCTATAGGATCTCGAAAGAGTAGGTATTTTCATTCTCTAATCCGGTGGTCAAAAGACACCTGGCGGGCCGGCCCGGCTTTACCCGCCTATCAAGAAACCACACCACAAAAAACCTTAAATTCCTCACATGGAATGTGAATGGCCTCGGCACTGGAATCGAGAGATGACTTGTCACGCAATTCCTCAACAGAAACTCCCCCGATATTTCCCTTTTAACTGAAATGCACCTAACGGGAACATCTTGCCCTCTCTTCCACAGAACAAACTACTGGACAGCAATATACGCAGGCTTCTCTATGGGATCTATGGGGGGGATCCTAATTCTAAAACAAACGCCTTCCCTTTGAACTAGCGCTGGTACGCCAAGACCAGAGAGGTATATTTGTGTTGCTGACGGGTAAAATATGGGGTGAGACCATTGGCGTTATAGCAGTACACCCCCCCTCCACTCACAGGGGACCTACTTGACGATGTTCTAGCCATGGTGGCAAACCACCGACCGGACCTGTGGATCCTGGGAGGGGACTTTAACAACGTCATACTAGACCGCACACAACTACGGAGACCACAACCAAACTAGCAGCTTTCGCCGCAGTGCTCGGCTTGAGCGATGTCTGGCGGGAACTTCTTCCACGAGAATGCGGATACTCCTTTCACTCGGGGGCACATGCCTCCCTTTCAAGGTTTGACTACTTCTTTCTCCCCAAACATGACACATACAGGGTCACTAATGCCAACTTCTTCACCACATAGGTCTCAGATCACTGACCACAAGAAATTGAGATCCGCACGAACAGGATCAAACCGAATCCCATATGGCGCCTAAACAAACTACTACCTGGGCTTTCCAGACTTTACGGATCACCTCCATAATTGCACTACAGATTACTTTGACCTCAATCAGGGCACGGTAGATAACTCTGCAACACTCCGGGAGGCCTATAAAGCAGTACCCTGGGGGGGAAATGCTCTCCTGGACCTTCTCAAAAAGAAAGGCACGCGTAACAGAGTCAGAAGTAGAAGCCAATGTACGTGAGGAAGAGTACCTGCTCACAAGTATGCCCAAACACCATCGGGCCCCATTGATGGCTAGGGAAAAACTCTGCAATGTCTCAATGGATAACGCCAAACAGGCCCACTGGGAGATGCGTACCCCCATATATGGAACCGGGGACAAGGCGGGCAAAATACTGGCCTGGCTTGAAAGATGAGATGAGGGACACCAATATGTCAAAGAAATCTGCAACAAACTGGGCGTCACAGTGCAAACAGATTGCACAATTGCTGAGGCCTTTGCAAATTTCTATGCCACACTCTGTGAGTCCAACACCAAACACAATACTAGACAACATTACATTCCTGAATCTATCGGAAGCCCAGCAAACACAACTAGACACTGAAAACTAACTAGCAGCCATTGTCCAACTCCACTCAGGGAAAATACCACGTCCCAACGGGCTCCCGATCGAGATGTGGAAATGAATAGCATAAGCGGTAGTAGCCCCAGACACAAAATGTTTAATCATTGCAAGGAACACGGCACACTCTCTCATGACCTGTGTAAAGCCAGTGTAGTAGTCCTATTCCTTCGTCCTGTCCCCTTTCCTCCATACTGTATGGGCGTCCCTTGCTAGGGATGGGTGACGGAACCTCTTTCACCAGAAAACATCTTCTTGCCCTTTAAAAATTTAGAAGCATGTGGGGGTGTGGCCCTGGGAGCATCCGATCCCCTGACTCTGCCCACCAGCGCCACTCTCCAGTCCCCTTTCCCATGTCGTCAGGAATGGACAGCTTTCACCAGCATTCCTGGGTTTGGCTTCAGCCTTGGAATTCCACGCGCTCTTCCCCAGATTCTGTCTTTTGTCTTCTGGTCTTAATCAGGTACTCGGTCCTCTGGTGCCATGCTCCTCCCCGGCGCATGTCGATATCAGGGTGCCCAGCCTGCGAGGGGCTCTTCCCTGCGTCTGACCCCCACGCTCTTTGCCTCTGTTGCCTCGGCCCCAACCATGGCTGGGAAAGTTGTTCCGTGTGTAATGTGCTTGCATCACGTGCTCTGGAGAACAGGCTAGCTCGGTGGAGGGAGCTCTTTGAGAATTAGCATCCAGAGGACTTGAAGAACTTAGTAGGACACTAGTCAAGGCCCAAGGTAGGGCCTCTTTTTTTCCATTGAACCCCACAAGGGCGACTCCTTCCCAAAGAAATGTCAGAGCGGGAGGTACCCTTCAGGTTCTCACACCAGCACAGGTACCGAGGCTGATTTAGCTACCGGCCGAGGGGACGCTAAATCCTTCCGGAGACAGTGCAGAGGGACCGCAAGGTTCTTCTACCAGGTGTCCACCCGAGGGGCTATGTCCTACTACTGGACAAATATCTGAGGGGGCGCCTGTACGCAGCACTACCAGCGTGTCAGCCGAGGGCACTACACTTACCAGACTTTATCCTGAGGTGCAGGGTAGGCCTCAAGCTCCACTGCCAAGAGTTTTGGAGGGGGCTGGGCCCAGTGAGGCAAGCACCACGACTCAGGCAAGTGGCATGCAGCCTGACAAAATGGCTGCCACGCCAGAGAAAATGGCCGCTCGTCTGATACCACCCCTGTTTGGGGAGCAGGTTGGAGATACTGTCTAGGTGGGACCTGTCTTATCCAGGTACGTGGCCTACAGCTTATCCTTCAGCGTTGCAGGGCAGATGCACCCCGCAACCAGCCAGGCAGAATATGCACATGCCCCAGCAGCCGCACGCTACGTCGTCAATACCACCTGCCACCCCATCAGCCTGCGAGTATAGGTTTTTTCAGAGGCTTCTCACGCTTATGAGGTCTCCTCAGATGAGTGCTATCCTTCAGGATGTGATCAGGGACATGCTGCCTCCAGTCTCGCCTCCTGTACCTATAGTCATTCCTTGTATGGCTCCAGCGCCTCAGGCCCCCGCGCAGCCCCAGCTGCTAATGCCAGGTCTTTCGATTCTGGCTTCCCTGCCTCCTACAGTTTAGGTGGTTCCACAGCAGCCTCTGGGCTACGGTCTCCTCACCTCAGCCTTCGGTGCCCAACACTCCTCCACCTGCTCCGGAACAGCCAGACACCCTAGTGGACACAGATGAGGAGGACCCCCCAGACACGCCATCTTCAGCCAAGGCCTTTCATGAACGGTTCACAGGCTTTGCTGAATACTTGGGCCTTCCGCAACCTGAGGTTGAACACCCAGAGGCGGGGGGTCCTGGCCTAGGTCCTCACTCTACGCCCTGCGGCAAGAACAGTGATTCCGATGCAAGACTACGTTATCACATTGGCCAAAAAGGGATGACTTAAGCACCTTTTGCCCCAGCCCACCAATCAGCGCCTCGACGCAAAGTACAGGCAGGGGATCCACTCTTGCTGTCGGCGCACCCTCAACCACACTAGTCGGTGATTGCCGTGGCCTCACTCTACTCCAAGCCTCAGTTGTCATCGGCCACCTTGTCTTTGCCGCCTCTAGGCAAGGAGAAGATTTTGGAGGCCTATGGCAAGAAGGTCTATTCCAACGCCTCGCTACACCTTCGTCAGTCTAATGCAGACGCCATGATCGCAGCCGTTAATCAGAGGCTTTGGTGGGAAATAGCTGACTTCCTCCCAGAACTTCTGTTGCAGAGTCAGGCACGTTTCAAGGCGGGGCTGGCAGAAGCAAAAATGGTGGCCCGAGACATCATGCCGGTCAAGTGGCACAGCAAGTAGAGCGCTCGCTTTGGCAGCCGTGCAGAGCTTGCTAACGCAGGTTTGAATCCCGGCAGGGCCAAACTCAGCCCTTCATCCTTCCGAGGTCGATAAATGAGCACCACACACTATGGGTAATAATAAGCAGCGCTCAGATACCTGAGGGTTCGTAGCGCTATATAAATGCGAAATTATTATTATTATGGAGTCCACCGTGGCGCATATAAGACACCTCAGGCTGTGCCATCCGCATCGCCACGGACATGAGAAGGTCGGCCTGGCTACGTAGGTCAACCCGGACGTCCAGGAACGCATATTGGACCTTGAATTCGAGGGTGGCTTTCATTCTTCCACCGATGAGGAACTTGATAAGAAGAACAGTTCCCAGAATGCTAAATCCTTCTATATCCTCACAAAGGCCACGCCCAAGACGTACAGCCAGACGGATCAGTGTTCCGACAAGCGGCGGACCTTCGGTGGGTTCCGGGGCTTCCAGGAACATAGGTCAAGACAGCCAAACTAGTCAGCACCACCACAAGCAAGACAAGGCGGGGAGCAAAGGCTTCTTTCAGTTCCCCTGCTCAGCCCCAGCCTCAGAGGGAAAGAAGGCATGACATGCTGCTTCGATTCCACGTGTCTCAGGTGGTGGGCAGGCCTGCCCTTCACGCACAGTATTGGCGCGTGAGGTTCGCAGACCAATGCATACCATCAGTGGTGTGCACGGGCTACTGCCTTCCAGTTCGTCCCTCTGCCCTCCTCCCATCCCACAGATGGGACAACTCTGCTGGTGGAAATTTGATCACTCGTAGAGAGCCAGGCAGTGGAAGTAGTCCCAGCCTCCCAGTGGGGCATGGGCTTCTACTCCAGGATTTGTGCCATATACAAGAAGAACCAGGCTGGCCTGAGAGTTGTGTTGGATCTTTCCACCTTGAACCTGTTCTTCCCTCTTCAAAAGTTCAAGATGGTTACCCCAGCGGTGATTTCAGAGACACTGTGCAGGTGAGACTTGATGTGCTCCCTGAATCTGAAGGACGCTTACCTACACGTCCCGATTTGGCAGTCGCATCAGTCCTTCCTGAGGTTCAGGTTCATGGGCTTCCATTTCCAATACAAGGTTCTACCCTTTGGCCTCAATTCAGCCCCCAGGGTCTTTACCAGGCTTATGAATGCAGTGGCAGCCCTTCTCCAGGCTCAAGGTGACCATATCTACCTGTACCTGGACGACTGGCTTTTCAGGGCAAGATCCCTGGGGGCGGTCCATGACACCTCCTCCACCCTCATGAATACTCCACGAAATGGGATTTTCAATCAATCTCAAGAAGTCACCGCTGCCCAAACTGTGCGAAAGCTATGATAGTGGTGGCCTTGCCGCCTCAGACTTCCCTGTATAGTACTATTCTGCATGAGGGGCGTGGCTGGCGCGCATGGCGTAAGGACGAGACTCACCAGCGCTCCTGCCCGGGATCCTTATACGGACCGAATGGTTCGATAAATACCCGACCAACGGCCATGAAAACTACAGCATCACGGAAAGGAACCGCTTCCCAACACCTGGTGCTGTTCCCATGAAAAATCGGACAACTGGAGCAGGCGGTTGAAGAAAGCAAAGCAGAGCCCCCCTGACCCGCAAGATGGCGACACCCGAGGCTCTGCTGTAGACTGCAGCGATGCGGAGCAGACAGCCCGCAGGGGGAAGGGAGTGCAGGCAGCTACCCTCAACTTACCCAACGAGGGCTCCCTGAGAGGCACCACCGACCACCGAGGGACACATTCGGGGACCCTGCACCCGGCCACACGGGCCGAACCGGAGACAGCTTCGAGGGGCGCGAAACCTAGAGGCGGAAGAAGGCGACATCGGTGAGCGGCTGCTGAGAACGGACGTCGCCCAGCGGAGCCCCCGCTGACGAGGCACGGGGAGAGAACCGGTGCTGCAAACGCCCGGAGTGGGCTGGAAGGAGAGTCCCGCTGGGACGACGGGCCCGACGGATCTACAGAAGCACCGGAACGGCCCACAGGGACTGCAGCCCAACACAAAACAGTGAGCCTGAGCGCGGCCGCATCCTACCGGGAAACGGGGAGCCCAGCAGAGTGAAGGGACGGAGAGAACCGGGCGCAGTCTGGAGAGGCTGGGGGGGCGCTGCCATAACAGCGCACGGGCATAAGGCAGGCCCCACGCGCGCACTAACCCGCATGCCGCATGAGCACCGGCAGCCCGCGCCCTAAACCCCAAGACCATGACCACCATCCAACGGGTGGCCCAGCGACACTAACGCTGCGAAGGCCTGGGAACAGGAAGGCACAGACATAGCACCTACCACCGGGGAGCAGAAAGAAAGAGACACCGCAGGGGGCAGGACACCGTGAAAGTAAAACCTCATCAGGGGTGGCACATCCCAGGCCCACAGCAACAAAGGGCCGAGACAGCAAGAGGCTGATGCCAAAACTGCACAGCTACAGAAAGTAAAATCGATTGCCGCCAACCCGGAGTAACCCCGGGCACGCATAATCGAGTACCCACTCACCGGACACTGAAACGACAGCTGCCGGGGCCATAACCGGCGGAAGGGCGAGCACCACCGACGCGAAGGGGCGGACTGAGTGCCAAGAGATAGGTGATGTCACCCCCCAAGGGCAAACCGAAAAATGCAACGATGGACTCCTACACAACCGTCAGACCCAAACTACAGCAGGAGGCTAGGGCTGCAGAGGAGCTACCGACCCAGGAAGGAGAACCTATGAATGCGCAGGTACTGCAGGCCATAGCAGCGTTATGCACCTCTATCGAAACAAAAATAGACGAAGTAAAATCGGACATACAGCTGATAAGGCAGGATGCTCGCAATCTCACTGAGAGAGTGACTACAGCAGAGGCTGCCCTACAGGACAATGTAGAAAGCACAACCGATCTCAAAACTAAGGTCCAAGACCTGGAACTAAAGGTAGCATGGCTGGAAGCGAGGTCGGAGGATGTGGAAGGGCGAGCCCGCCGCAACAACATCCGAATCCTGGGGGTCCCGGAGGGAATGGAGGGTCCGGACCCTATAGAATTCATTGAGACCATGTTACAACAAGAAATCGGGCCGGCAACCTGACCCAGGAATTCTCGATAGAGCGAGCCCACAGATCACTGCAAAAAAGACCCCCCACCGGGCTCGCACCCGCGCCCAAAATTTCTGCAACAGAGAGACAATATTGTGATTCTCGAGAGAAGGAGGGGAAATTAAGAGACAGGACGCCAAAATAGTCATGTATCCGGACTACACTCCCATAGTGCAAAGGGCAAGGAACTCATTCATCCCAGTGAAAGCAAGACTACTGGAGCTCAACCTCAAGTACATGCTGATGTACCCGTCGCGCCTCAAAGTAATACACAAAGGAAAAGCTATCTTTCTAGAAACGCCTGCGGCAGCGAATATGTGGCTCGAGCACAACAATCTTGCAGAAGACAATGAAGGGGCAACGAGGGAGATTACAGGCCACTGAACAATCAAAAGCAATAGGAAGTGGAAGATGCTCACACAACAAGGGGAAAAAAACCGCGGCACAGCACTAAGAACCACAGTAATACGAAAGCAACATCGGGCAGGAGCGCACTGGATCACACGAGCACCGATGATGTTGACACACCCATTCAGGAAACGTGGAGGCAGACCGCCAACACACAACCCGCACCGGGAGGCCTGGAAAGGCCCGAAAGGCTTGGGACCCCCTGAGCGCTGCAAGTTACAAGCAACTGCTGGGGGCAGTTCAAAGTTGCACAGTTTGTTGTTCTCATTCATCAGAATGAACGTTACTATAGTTGGTAAGTCTCCAGATGCACCGGGGGGAGGAGGGGACCTGGGCGGAGGATGGGGGGGACCTAGGCCTTAACCCTCACACAGGGGAGGCCCTCAACACCAGAGCTGCGATCACAAGCGAAGCAGAGGGGGAGGCAAGGCAAACGTAACAACCCTTTTGAACCACCATGACCACAACAGCACTCAAAATAATGACATGGAATGTGAGGGGTCTGAGAACATACCTTTGCAGAAACAGGATCAAGGCCTACTTACGCAGGAAAGGGGTGATGATAGCCCTGCTACAGGAGACCCATTGCACGGCAGACTCTGTGGCTAAACTCCATACTCACTGGGGGGGACAGGGATTTGGCACCACCTACTCCAAATATGCAAGAGGAGTTTACACTTGGATACATCCACAGCTCCCATTCCGCCTGACCAAATCAGAGATAGACCCGGAAGGCAGATACGTAATGCTATGGGGGCACATAGTAGAACAGACGGAATTATGCATCATGAACTCCTATTTCCCCAACAACAACATACCGGCCCACTTGAACTCACTGTATCCCATGATTACGCAACATAGAAGTGGTCTGTTCATTTGGGGGGGGGGAGATCTCAATTGTATACATGACCCAACACTGTATAGGTCCATACCCAATCCGAAAGGCCCATCAGCAGCAACAAAAGCACTGGCCACAATGATAGACAGACTGGACCTGGCAGATGCATGGCGAGAAACACACCCGGAAACGAGAGGTTACTCATACTACTCGACCCTGCATAATCTACACACAAGGCTAGATTACGTCCTTATAGGCAGGGAACACTTGCCCCAAGTGGGGGAAGCAGAGTACCTAGGGAGAACCATCTCTGACCACTCCCCACTTTTAGTGACATGGAACCACAGTGGCCTAAGACCCCCGATCCCCATGTGGAAAATGCCCATAGATGCCCTGAAGGACCCAGCCTTTAGAGAGGAACTACAAGAGTCTCTAGACAACCACATAGAAGCTAACACGGGCAGTGTGGAACACCGAAGCACAGAATGGGACGCCCTAAAAACAGTGATAAGAGGGGAAATCATTGCAAAGGCCGGAGGAATCAGGAAAACACTCAGGAGGGAACTAGAACAGATGGAGAAGGAGATTGAAAGGCTAGAGGCCGCCCCCACAGGCACCCAACAGAGAGAAATCGAACTCCAGAAACTCCGGGAGAAGAATGCAACCACTTGGAGCAGGCTAGAAAAGTTTGACTACACTGCCAAAACGAACAGATCACATGTAGAGGCAGACAGACCAGGCAGGCTATTGGCCTGGCTCTGCCAAAAGGAACATCCCAGACACTCTACCACCACACTGCAGGACGAGGAAGGGAACACGCATCACATACAGCAGGACATAAACAATACCTTTAAATGCCTCTACGAACGCCTATATTCCCATAATGAACAGGTTTCCCAGGAACAGATAATGGACACACTGGACGAGATAGAGCTCCCCAAGATGTCCCCGGAACAGGCCAACATACTAGAAACAGACATCACATCAGAAGACATAACAGAGGCTATTAGGTCCATGACCACGTGCAAGGCACCTGTCATCGATGGATTGCCCCCTGAATTTTATAAAACTTATGAGCCCTCCCTGACGCCCCTTTTACATGAGATATACCAGGAAGCATACGAGAGAGGGATACTACCTGAGAGCATGAGAGAAACACTGGTGGTCCCGATCCTAAAGCCCAACAAACCGGCGGACCGGTGTGACTCCTATCGCCCACTAGCGATGCTTAATTATGACGTAAAAATCTTAAGTACAATATTAGCTAAGCGGCTGTCCAGAATCATAGGAGACATAATACACACTGACCAGTGCGGTTTTATACCCGGCCGCAACACATCCATGAACTTGTGCAGGCTGCAACACATAGCGCACACCGACAATGATGGGGACCCGTATGCACTACTTTCCCTAGACGCCATAAAGGCATTTGATTCCATATATTAGGAGTGGCTGTACTCAAGGAATTTGGCTTTGGACCGGGGTTCATTAGATGGATCACAATATTATACGCTAAGCCTAGAGCTAGGGCGAAATCTGGGAAATACGTGTCAGAGGCCTGGGACATACAAAGGGGGACTAGGCAGGGATGCCCACTGTCCCCAATGCTGTACATACTGGGACTGGAGCCCTTGGCCATTTACTTTAGGAAGCAATTTTTCGATGCTGGTATAAGGCTGGGAGGAATAGATCACGTCATCTCACTCTACGCAGATGACGTACTAATATATGTCAGGAACCCACAACACAATGTGCCCACCATACTAGATATCTTGGATCATTACTCCAAGGTTTCAGGAATCCAATTCAGCAAGTCAAAATCCTGCCTGTTCCCCCTAGCGGCCCTAACACATGAGGACATGAAGACACTTCCAGCAGTAGGGATAAGATGGCAGACCACCTCGTTCCGATACCTCGGAATCCAAATAATGCACACCCCCGCACTGATACACGAGCACAACACAAAAGCAGCACTCCCAGCCCTGCGGAAATCAATGAACTTCTGGGCGAAATTCCCCCTGTCCATGGTGGGACGGGCCTCGATAGTCAAGATGATTGTACTGCCAAGGTTCTTGTATGGGTTCCAGAATGTGCATTACTACATTAACAAACCCTTCTTCCGACTGCTTGAGACATTAATGAAAGAGTTCCTATGGGGGAAAAACAGACACAGACTGGCGCTGTCGACATTAGCCCTACCATATAGTCAGGGAGGAATCCAGCTTCCTAACCTGGAAAAATACTACCTTGCAGCCCAGCTAAGCTTTGTGACCAAATGGCTAGCCGATGAGCCCACATCTGAAACCCCCCTGTTGCAGGCTATGGTCTTCCCGTACCAACTGAAAGAATTGGTCTGGATACCCTTACAACTTCTGAGAAACACCCCCCCCCCCCCAGCCACCCTGGGGAAAAAGATATGGCATAGAACGAAGATGCTCACCCATTCACGGAACTCCTATGCACCAGACGTACCACTGCTTGCAGACCTCTGTAAAACGGCCACAAATCTGAAACAAATTAGATTATGGGAAAGAGAGGGGGTCTACACCTGGGGAGACCTCTACGAAGAAGGCACCTTCAAAGAGTTTGCATCACTACAAGAAATAGAAGGCATCCCCCCAGGCCAGTTCCTATGGTATCAAAGGGTTCGCACCACTGCACGACGCAAATGGGACACGTGGCCTGAAGAACCGGACACAGACCCACTCTTAATGATGCTATACAACCTGGGGGAGGGCAGCAGACCAATGTCACAAATATATGGCCATCTAAGCGATATACCCAACCGCCGGAGTATGGAAATGAAAAACAAATGGGAAAGGGACATAGGCAGAGAAATGACGGAGGGGGAGTGGGGCAGGACGCTCACATTCCCCAAAGAAGTCTCAAGAAACCACAGATTCAGACAGATACAGATGAATGTACTGCACCGAACTTACTTGACCCCACACCGAATAGCCAAATTTAACAAGCAAGCTCAACAGAACTGCACCTGGTGTAAGGGGGAAAAGGCCGATCTGATACATATGCTGTGGGAATGCCCCAAGGCAAGCTTGCTGTGGGGCAAAGTAAAACAGAAATGCGAAAAAGCAGGCATGACCAGATACAAATGGACACCAGAGGAGTGCCTATTAGGAAGTTACCCCAGATTGGCCAAGCTTAAACACGCGGTACGACTCATGGACTTGGTATGCATACTGGCCAAAAGAACCATTGCCATGTCCTGGAAAAAAACAGCGGGACCTCAATACAAAATATGGCTCAGTGAAGCAGAGCGGTGGGTGCAGGCCGAGACCAAGGCTTGGGAGGATTGCGTCGCTAGATCCACTGATGAATCTAGCAGGGCGCTAGAGGCATAGAGAGAACTCACCAGACACATGTTCCACCCCTCTGATGATAAACCCCCATGAACTAAAAGCCTCAGGCTAAGCATTCTCGCAGTATAATCAGAAACGACACGGGCGAGACCACTGAAGATAAAGCTGGCCCTCTGAGGACACCCCCAACCCCCCTTTGGACCGTCTGACTGACCCCCTACCCACCTCTAGTATGGAAGGTACGAAATTGTAGGAACAGAACATGGAGACAGTTTTTGTTTACGATAATGTTTAATGTTAAGTTAAAAATATATTGCAATCATATATGTGCACGGCACTTTTGAATGTCATGTGATTGATATTGCTGAAAAATGCCAATAAACAAATTTTAAAATAAAATGGTACTATTCTGCACAAGCGCACTTCGCTAACTACTGGACTAACACTGCAGAACAATTTGCGCATATACACAAAGAAGAATTTGCAGCATCTCCCCTAAATCTCGAGAGCATGATATTCGCCAGAGCAACGAATGAGAAGATACTGGCTGATCCAATAGCGTTGACAGTGCGGGCATGGTCACCGATCCTCAAAAGGGTTGGATGCGATATGCCATATTGGCCACACCTACCCCTATGGCATTATCCGGACCTAGAACCCACTATGGATCGCATGTTACAAACGAAATGGGATCCCACAAAACAGGCCAGGATTGGAGACCTCTTCCTGGAGGGCCGATTTCTCACAGCTGCTGAGATCCAAAACAGGGGTGTAACAGGGCTATCCACAATACTTCATTACCAATGGCTAAAGGCAGCCTGCAAGAAAAAATGGCCATCCTTCCCGATGGCACCGCCAACTAACAAATTCCTCTCCGATATTCTGACGGAGGATGGCTTCGTAGGCAATGTCTCTATGCTCTACAGGACAGTACAGAATAATACCCCAACCAGGAATGGAATGAAAACCAAGTGGGAAAGAGATCTGAACATTGAGATCGATGAGCAACACTGGACAAACTACTGTAGATACACTAAAACTATCTCCCTCTGTACTCATTTCAGACTTATCCAAATCAAAATTCTGAACCATCTACATATTACTCCCAGCCAAATCTCCAAGTTTGACCCCTCCAAGCCAAATTCATACCCCAAATGTGGTACATCCACCGCAAACGCGATCCATATGTATTGGGAGTGCCCACCAATTCAGCAATTCTGGAAGGATGTGGCAAAAACTATGAACGTCATATTGAATAGGAGCCTCCCGGTCACACCGCTGAAATACTTACTAGGAGACATCAGGAAAACGTCCGTCAAGACCTGTAGACTGTTTGCAGTGGGAGGAGCCGTGGCCAAACGGAACATTTTCAGAAAATGGAAATCCAACCCCACCCTACACACACGATGGCTGTCTCTGAGACCTAATCACCACACAAGATTGTGAAGAGACCTACATAAGAGTGATCCAAACCACCTCTAGACCCAAAGACGTTTGGGGCCCCCTCAGAACATATCTACTGACTACGGGGGAGTCAATGAAGACAGCGGATACTGAACTATTACCCGAATGACCCCCTATTGCATACTTCTCTCTCCCCTTCTTCCCCCCCATACCGTGTCCAGCATATTGTACCCCATCCTAGGCCCACGCCATATTTACAAACCTTATTGTTTTTGATGGGAATGTGTCATCCACGTTGTATTGTTATGCCAGTACTAAAGTTTAAAAAAAAATAATCACAGCTGCAGCCCACGCAGAGTATAACTTTCCTGGGCCTCATCTGGGACACAAGCTCCAAGAGAGTTTTCCCCATGGAGGACAAGATCGCAGCCATCAAGAGGGCCACGGGGCATTTTCTCAGAAATGTGACCTCATCTTGGTGGGACCAGCACCTCTTAGGTATCATGGCGGCATTTTTACTGGCAGTGCCTTACACGAGGCTCAAAATTAGAAGATTTCAGCTGCACTTCACAGCCTCATGGAGTCAGGAGAGTGTTTCCCAAGCGGAGCTTGTCCGCATTTCTCTCTCTCTCTCCACCAGGACCTAGTCTGGTGGAGCACAGACTGCAACTTGCGGATAGGCAGGCCCTTCCCGCAGGCAGCACCACAACTTACTATCACCACGGATTACTCCCTGGAAAGCTGGGGGGGGGCTACCCTTGACAACCACAGCGTCCATGGAGTTTGGTTCCTTCAGGAGCAGGTGGCCCATATCAACTTGCTAGAGCTGAAGGCGATCTGGCTCGCTCTCAAAGCCTTCCTGCCATTTATCAGTGGCAAGACGACCCTCATCCACAGCCATTTCCACCAGCATGTGTTACATCAACAAGCAGGGTGGCACCAGGTCTCCTCCCATATGCAGTCTGGCAGTCAGCCTTTGGCAGTGGACGCTGGAGAGCAGCATTCACTTGAGCGCAATCCACTTCCTCGGGGGAGTCCAACCTGGAGGCGGACAGACTCAGCAGATTGGGTGCAGACCATTATGAATGGCAGTTGAATGACCAGTTCTTCAGGGGATCGTCAGCAGATGGGGGCAGGCCTAGGTTGATCTTTTTTCGCCACCTGGTACAACAGGAAGTGCCCTCAGTTCGCGTCCTGGCAGGGACAGGGCCTAGGCTCCCTGTGCGACGCCTTACAGTGGAAGAGCATGAACGCATATGCATTTCCTCCTACTCCCCTGGTTCACAGGGTGATATGCTAGATAAGGGTATCACGTCACCTCATCATTCTGATATCTCCTTGGTGGCCAGCGATAACATGGTTCTCGGAGCTGCTGAGCCTCTTGGACCAGGCTCCGATTCACCTCCCATTGGGCCCAGCTCATCATCTATCGCAGCAGGGAGGCAGGGTCATCCACCCCGCCCCACAGAAGTTGGCCCTTGCAGCGTGGTTTTTGAGCAGGTCACACTAAGGCATCTGCGTCTTTCGCAGTCTAACCTAGAAATCATGCAGGGCACTAGGAGCAATGCTACCAGGAGCCAGTACAAAAGCAAATGGACTAGGATTTCCCACTGGGCGGAGTCAAAGGAATTTCATCTGCTTACTTGCACTTTGGGTGACATACTATCCTTCTCGGCTCACCTTGCACACTCATGTGTGCAAATAGACACATGCCGTACCTATCGGGTGGCCATCGGGACCTACTGGAACTCGCAGGAGGACGTTTTCTCATCCTCCAACCTGGTGGTTAAGACATCTGGTGGGCCACACCCGGCTCTACCCGCCTATCAAGCAGCCACACTCCGCGTGGGACCTCAATGTAGTGTTGGGTGCCTTGGCGCACAAACCTTTTGTCAATGGCATCTGCGGTCATCAGGCTAGTCACCATTAAGGTGGCCCTCTTGGTGGGGCTTACGTCTGCGCGCAGGGTTGGCTAAATCCAAGCACTAGTGGCTTCAGAACCTTACACTACCTTTCATAGAGATAAGGTGGTTCTGAGAACGCATACTACGTTTTTATCTAAAGTAGTCTCTGCGTTCCACCCAAATGAGGAAATAGTGTTACCTACTTTTTATGCAAGGGGTCTTGCACTGCCTAGATACGCGCACTCCTGAAATTCTATCTGGACCAGACTAAGAGCTTCTGCAAAGCTCTCTGTCACCTTCGGGGAGTCATGACCGGTAAATTGGGCTTCTTAAGGGCTCCATAGCAAGGTGGATGGTTTCAGCCATTAAAGAGGCCTATTTGGTGCAGCACAAACCACTTCCAGCGAACATGCATGCCCACGCTATGAGAGCCGAGGCCATGGCTGTAGCGTTCCAGAGGCACATTTGCATGGCAGGTCATCAGCAGAGCAGCCACGTGGGCCACTCCTTTGGCCTTCTGCAAGCACTACTGTTCGGACACCGGCTCCAGGTCAGACGTGGCATTCGGGCAGGCACTATTAAGGAACTTGTTTTCTTAAAGAGTCTCCTCACCACACTGGGGCTACATTCAGTTGTAATCGCCCATACAGTATGGAGGAAAGGGGACAGGACATAGGAGTAATTACGAGTTACTCACTATAGTGACTAACATACTCGTAGTCCATACTCCCCTTCCCTCCATCCTCACCCCTAATAAAACTGGTGTCATTAGGCAATGTTAATATTGTCAGCGTGTCAATGGGGACTGAGGAGTGGCGCTGGTAGGCGGAGTCAGGGGAGCACATGCTCCCAGGGCCACACCCCTGTGCGCCTCTAAATGTAAAGGGCAAGACTATTTTTTTCTGGTGAAAAAGGTTCTGTCTCCCGTCCCTAGCGAGGGATGCCCATACAGTATGGAGGAAAGGTGACTAGACTAGGAGTATGTTAGTCACTACAGTGATTAATTTATCATTTCCCAAACCAGGCACACCTCCAGAACTCTGACTCTTACAGGCCCATCTCACTACTTAACGGCAAAACCAAAATACAGGCAAACAGGTTGCAGGCAGCAATCTCATCACTGATCCACCCAGACTAATGCAGCTTCATGCCAGATATGTCAACCTGCTTGAAAATCCATAGACTACACCTATCAACTGAACGAGCCCCTCTCATTAGAGAGCCTGTGCACTGTTGGCTATAGACTTTGAGAAAGTGTTTAACTCAGTGATCTTGGAGGCCCTCTGGGAGGCCCTCTGGTAAATTATGGAAAAAATGGGTTTTGGTACGAACGTTTTGAACTGGGTCCGATTAATGTACAAAGCCCACTTGCGGAAGTCAGGGTAAATGGCTGGTCATCCAGAACCTTCTGATGGGCAGAGGGATACAACAAGGCTGCCCTTTATCCCCACTACTTTTCGCAATCGCCATGGAATCCCTTGCCGCATGGCTTCACCAGGAGACCTTGTGGACGGGCTTTCGCTGGCCAGAGGGAGGGGAAGACAACATTTCCCTATACGCAGATGACCTTTTAATATACCTAAGCACCCCATCCCGCTCTTGCCTAACAGTTAGGTGAATGCTGAAAGACTACGGAACCTTCAGCGGCCTACGAGTAAACTGGGACTAGGCTATACGCATCCCAATCCAGGGGATGACACAAGCAATCCCCCCGGACGGCCCATACCGGGTCGAAAAGGAGCATTTTCGCAACTTGGGAGTTAGTCGAAGTGGACCTCTCTAGATATCTCGCCCATTCTTTACATCAGATTACAGAACGCTTTGCTTTAGAAGTCCGACACTGGAAGGCACTCCCGCTCACCCTGAAAATGCTTTCCCTACCATGCTTCCTCTATATCATACAAAACGCCCCTTTACAGATTCCAGACCCAAAATTCCATAGGATCGACAATATCCTTAGGGGCCTTCTCTGGGGAGTCGGATACCCAAGAATTGCCCTGGCCACATTGCAATGATCAATCTGGGAGGGTGGATTTGGCCTACCCCACATGAAATCTTTCTATTTGGTGTCCCAGTTGGTGGTTATCGGTGATGTACTGCACAGGAAACGGGACCTACCCCACATACGAGCAGAAATCATGGGAGTACAGGGCAGGACCCCAATTGAAAATCTATATCAAAATATGGGAAGGGGTCCTCCCAACACACTGGCACTCCACATGACACTCATGGCAAGATGCTCACAGACATATCGACGGGGACGGGACACTGGCTCTGGCACAGCCTTTATGGAAGAATGGGAATCTACCAGAAGTGAACAAAATGCAGATGTGGTCTGAATGGGTGGAGGTAGGCATCGGGAGAATAGAAGACCTGCTTACAGAAGGGTACCTTATCCCCTTTCTGGAACTCCGACCCGAATTCAGCCTACCAAACACGCAACACTATAATTTTCTGCAGATCACTCATGCCCTAGCCAAACATCTCCCATGCCCCTCAGACACGCCACACTGCACACCATTAGAGTGTAACGTCCTCCTAGAACCTATCACTACCAAGATTACATCTGCATTCTACCAAGCAATCACAGCCTTTGCATCCCTTGAACTATCCAACCTCAAAACAAAATGGTAAAGGGACGTGGCGCCCATTGACCCGGAAGAGTGGGTACTAGCCTGACGCACCCACGTGAAATCGCAATCTACTCTAGACTTTGCTGATACAACTTACGATTTTCCATAGAATATACTGCCCCAGAATCCTGCTGTTTCGCTGGAATAGAGTAACCAGCCCTAACTGCCTATGCTGTGGACCGGGTGAAGGCACATTCATCCATATTTTATGGGAATGCCCCCAGATCCGTACCTTCTGGCGGTCATGTTGCAATAAACTATCAGGAACACTAGGAGGGGACCTACCACCAAACCCTAAATTACTGCTATTGGGTATCTGGGGAGACGAAAACTTTGGGCGATATGAGAATTTTTTCCTGTCCACTGCAAATAGGCTTGATTAAACGAAACATCGCACAGAAGTGGGGGGCTGCAGATTGCCCCAGCTATGCACAATGGGTTTCTGATGTAGATAGCTGTGCGCTCATGGAATTCCGCATTTACACTGCTCTGGGATGCCCGGGGAAGGCTGCTAAGATATGGCATAAATGGGAAGAAGGGCACGGGTGAGCCACAGCAGGCCAAACTACGTATGCAAATTAAGGGATGCTAAAGAATGGACAAACTTTCAAACTGTTAGCACAGTCTCACAAGTGTTAGAGAGTAGCCCTATCACAGCATCTCTGATTAAGCAAAGTGATGAAGACAAACCGATGGAATGTTACTGATTAATTGTATGTTTTAAAACTCAATAATATGTTATTTTAAAAAAATAATAAGAAAAGATGTGTTCATTTTCCCACCATTGACTGCTGAACTTCCCAAAAGAATATTAGTTAAACTCAGAGGCCGATATTGATGGCAGTGTGGGATCCATCAGAGTATGGCACCCACTCAGCTTGGATTGTAATTGTTTATTTGTAAAGCGCTTATACACAAGTAAACTGCTTCAAAGCGCATCAAGGCCGGAAGGGAACAAGATAATACAGAGTCATTCTTAGGCCTTGAAGTTTCTGAATGATCTAACAAAAAAGACTAGCATACTAGGCCTGACGGCATTACTACTAGTGAAGTGCATGATCGGAAGGAAGGTGAAAAGGGGAGGAGAGGGGAAGAACATACAATCCATAAACTACTGTACTTGGCCAGCAAAGTTTCAGATAGTGCAAGTGCATGACAAAGAGTGATGTGATGAGGGTGGGAAGGGGAGAGGGGGAGAAGAACATACAGAAACAAAAAACTACCGTACTATGCCAGGCGAACTAGGCCTAGTGCATTCTAGGTAATGTAAGTGTGCAGACAGGAAGTGGGAGCGGGAGGGGAACAAGTGCGCACAGTCACGTAGTGCCCTGGATTAAGTGCAGAGAGATTACCCTTCTCATGGAACAAATTCCCGAAGTGCAGTAGTGTTGAGCAAGTGCACATGCCCAGGGAAAGTGCAAAGACTGCCGGGGCAGCCTGGGACCTGTGAGGCTCTGTAGGTGCACCAGGTGACCAGTCAGCAAAAACGGAGCAAAGTTGGGGAAGAAATGGAGGAGGGAATAGAGAGGAGGTCAGCAAGGTAGAGAGGAAGATAAGAGGAAGGTCTTCAGGAGTTTCCAGAACTTAAGGAGATCAAGCACAAGACTGAGAGGGGCGGGGAGGTTGTTCCAGAGGGAAGCACCTGCAGAGGATAAAGATCTACCCCCAAATCTCTGTTTGGAAAAAACGTCTCACCCACAGAGAGTTGGAAGAGGATGAGCAGAGGGCTCTAGAAGGAGAGTATTTAGGGAGAGAGAGTTGTAGATAGTGTGTGCCTCGGCCCCAGAAAGCCTTGTGGACTATGCAGAGGGTCTTGAACTTGACCCTTGCAGCCATGGGGAGCCAGTGGAGTGATTTCAGCGCCGGAGAGATGCAGTACCTAGGTTTGAGGCCAAGGATAAGTCTTGCAGTTCTGTTCTGGATGAGTTGTAGAGGTCGGAGAGTAGAAGTAGGCAGATTGAGAAAGAGACTGTTTCAGTAGTCCAGTCTGGAGAGGACCAGGGCTCTGGAGACAGCAAGCCTCTGGGGGAAAGTGAGAAAAGTTAGTATACCTCTGAGGAGGTGCAGCTAGTAGTGGGACCTTTTAAAGATGTCCGGATTGTGAGGGGGAGAAGGAGCGAGGAGTCGAAGATGACCCCCAGATTTTTTGCCTCACTACTGGTTGAGGGCCAAGGGAGGTCGGCCAGAGTGCGAGTGGGAAGGCGGGAGCAGGGATCCCAATGAGGATTATCTCTGTCTTGCTGTCATTAAGCCAGAGATCGCTCGAAGTACACCAAGACTGAATTGCAGACAGTCGGGAATGAGCGAGGAGGAAGGCAACGGCAGCCTGAAAGAGCTGTGTGTCATCCGCATAACACTGAAAGTTGGAGGTGAAGGCAGAGATCCTGTGGGCCAGAGGTGGCATGTAGACATTGAAGAACCAGGGGGATAGGTTTGATCCATGGGGGACACCACAGGTAGAGAGAGTGATAGTCAGAGAGAAAAGACCCAAGTTCCACCTGGGAAGGGTGGTCCGAGAGAAAGGAGGCAAACCACGCCATAGCCTGATCTGTGATGCCCAGGGTATCACAGAGACTGGAGATCAGGATGTTGTGGTTTAATGTATAGAAAGTTGAAGAGAGGTCAAGAAGAATGAGAACAGAAGGAGAGTTGGAGTCAAGATTTGAGAGCAGGTCTTCATGGGTGTTCAGAAGAGCAGTTTCCGTGCCTCTGGGTGCTCTAAACCAAGACTGATGGTCATGGAGACAACCAACAGATTCAGCGTGGAGGGTAAGCTGAGAGATAGCCAACTTCTCCAAAGATTTTCCCAGGAAAGGAGTAATGGAGATCGGGCGGTAGTTTGCCAGAATAAAAGGGTCGGTTGGAAGGTTTTTTGCGCATAGGGTGCTTGAGAGAAGTGAAGAAAACACCAGTGGCGAAGGAGAGGTTATAGAGGTCTGCCAAGGCTGGAGCAAGAGTGTCAATGTTGTCCTTGATGGTTTTGGAGGGGCATGGGACCACCTGTTTGGAAGAGGCTTTCATAGACTGGACTTGTCTAGAGACTGCTTCAGGTGTGACAGCAGAGAGGGAGGAGAGAGGAGGGGGAGAGGTGGGAGGAGCTGAGGGGGCCCCCAAGAGATGTTGGTGCCTGAGTGGGTACAGAGGCGAGGGAAGTGTGCAGCCAGGGCCGAGCAAAGGGCCTGCGTGGGTGCATTAGAGGATGATGCTGAAGTAGGGTTGGCCCGTTCCTTGCAGACTTTAAAAAGTGTGGCCGTGTTGTTGGATGCCGCAGAGATACAGACTTGAATATGGACTCTCTTCTTGGACCAGATGCAGAGTCTGTATTGCCTTTGAAGAAGGTGGCAGGCCAGCTTGTCAGAGGGTGTACCTGAAGATCCTCATATCCGTTCTGCTGCTCTGCACTTGTGTTTAAGGGCAGCCAGATCGGAATCTTACCAAGAGTTGCACTTCAGGCTTCAGTCGGACCCTCATTACAGGGGCAAGAATGTCGAGCATGTTGGAGATAGAAAGGTGAAAGTTAGAGAGGGCTGTGTTAGGTTGGGAGCCAGCCGCAAGATTCGAAAGAGGAAAGTAGGTGGAGGCAAAGGCAGCCACTGACACTCTTTTCATGGGTCGGAAGTCCTTGACAGCGGTTGGCAGTGCAAGGTGTGGCGGTGCTAAAGGAGAAGAGAGCTTCAAGCGTGATCGGTCCAGGAGAGTGAGGTAGTGAGAGGGATGTCTGTGGAGATGAGAGAATCCTAGGTATGGCCAGCGGTGTGTGTCAGACCCGAAGGTAGAATGGAGAGAGAAAGAGATTCACATAGGTTGCGGAAAGGTCCAGAAGAGTCAGGAGAATCAAGATGTATGTTAAGATCCCCCAGCAGAAGGTGTTTGGGAGAGGAGGAAAGGAGAGCAGAGGCCACATCTGCCTATTCCAAGAGCAAGAGGGTAGACTGGCCAGGTGGCCGATAGAAGGTGGCCATTGTAAGAGAGGAGACCGAAGAGAGAGAGAGAGAGAGCCTGCAGACCAGGCATTCAAAGGAGGAGTAGGCCTGAGTGGGAATAATGGAAACGGGGATCCACTCAGGAAAGATGAGGGCTACTCCACTCCTGGCACTTTTGGCCTGGGCTCTGAGAGGATCTTGTAGCCTTCAGGGAGAAGTGTCAAAACTTGTGACAGAGCTATCCTTAAACCATGTCTCAGTGAGAGCAAGTACATCAAGATCCAGGAGTTCAAGGAGGTGGCAGATGTCAGAGGAGTGCTTGAGAGCAGAGTGAGAGTTAAGTGTGGCAACATGGAGCAGGTTGCCATTTTTTAGAGACTTACGGGGGCCACAGGGCACAGAGGTCCCCTACGTAAGCGTCGAGAGTGCCTGAGAGATAGAGGTAGGAGGAGGCAGAGGACCGAAAGATGACAAGAATGTCAGTGAGGAGAGTGCAGGCAACAGAGCAGTGGTTAGAGGCCCGACAGTCTGGAGGAGGTGAAGGAGCCATGGAGGCAAGGGAGCCTGTGAGGAGAAAGGTGGAAAGCTGATGAGGCAAGGGAGGAACCTATCAAAATGTAGGAAGTTAGATTGGGGCCTTGGTGGTTCTGTTCCGATAGACCTTTATGATGACTCTAGAGGTGGAGAGGAAGGCAAGAAGGACGGATCTACATGTTCCGACATTGGCTGAATGTCCCGCGGCCAGAAAGTTCATATGAGAAAAGTGCAAACTTCCAAAGGTTTGCACCTTTCTCATGCGAACACACATACATACCCACACCCACAACACGCCCAGGACACACCCCCCACCCAATCAACACATCCCCACCCACAGCCCGAACATAAACAAATCCCACTTA
Source organism: Ambystoma mexicanum (assembly GCF_040938575.1). Classification (NCBI taxonomy): domain Eukaryota; kingdom Metazoa; phylum Chordata; class Amphibia; order Caudata; family Ambystomatidae; genus Ambystoma; species Ambystoma mexicanum. The sequence continues at coordinate 361,403,400 of NC_090925.1, forward strand.
CCTTCTTCTTCACGCTGGGTCCCTGTGGTGCCAGTTCCCTTTCACTTCCGTGATCGGGAACCGGCGCTGCAGGGTCCTGTTCATTTTTTGTATTTTATAGAAGGCTGCAGGGGTTCCCTCCCCAACCCCCCCCCACCCCAACCCCTGCTCACTGTACTGTTTTTTTTTACAATGCTACCACCAAAAGATCGAACTTTCGGTGTTCAAACCTTTGGTGGTAGCATTATTAAAACTTTTGGTTCATGCGAACCATAGTAGGTAAAAAGGTACAAACCCAGAAGGACCTCCCAGCGGGTGCCACCATTAATGTGTGAGGAAGAGTATGGTGAGACCAGAGCAACCATATGAAGAGTCCATAGGTCGGGCAAAGGAACAACAAAGAGGATGTCAGTGAGAGTCTCTCTGGGGCGTCTTTGGCCCACAGAAAATGAAACCAGCTGTGGGCTGGAAGACTGATTGTTAGAAAAGATACATAAGGCAAGACCTGATCTAATATGGCATATTTCTTTTAGAGTTTGACGGCGGCCCTTTCAGATAGTTTGCTCTGGCATACTTTGGGGCATTCAGAGCAAGCTTATAGCCAGAAGCACAACAGTGGAGTATGGTTGGGCTATGGGGGATGTCAGCATGGTTAAAGAAACCATGGAAATAATGTTGAAATCTGAAATAGATCAACGGGGAAAGAAAGGCTTCTCAATTTATATTGCATCGACAATAACAATTGGCCGGTATGCACAAAAGGAGTTTCCTCAGTGTCCACCTGTCCTTGGGCGGGCAGCCCTTCATCCATAGTAATGGGAGAGCCCTCATCCGGTTAGAATTTCAGTCAGTACTTTTTCCAATCTATCGGAGGTTTCAGTCAGTACTTTTTCCAATCTGTCGGAGGATCCTTAACCACTTCTTGCTCATGACAACATTTTCTATGGTTGCACATTTTTTTTTCATATAACGTTGACGTCATTTGCTGCCTGCTTTCATCTTAGAACGTTTTTCTTAAATATGGAATGTTTTTTATTCCACATTAGCTATGGCTTGACATGAACATTAGACCACCATATTGTCACTCTTGGACAAATATGCAGCCTCTGAAGGCAAGAAGTCAAAACAAATGGCCATGCCTTCTGTTATGACTGCCTCACATATAGCCACAATTTGGAAAAATTCCCCATGTGTGCCTAAATGTCCTAGAGAAGAATGAAGGACAGAGATGGCATCAAGGTGAGGAAAAGCTCCACTTCAGGAAGAGGTGGCTCTCTCAGAAGCAGAATCTGCCCCCAAAAAGCCCAAAGACGAATTCCCAAACCATTCTACTGCATGTTCTGACACCCCTTGTGGGCCTTTGGGACAGCATCATCCCCACCGTTGGCCCCACTAAGTGTCTCAACGCAGTGGGCTTTGCCAGCGATTAAGCTTGCCACCGAGGGATGAATCAACATTCAGGTCTTTTTCAATGGTGAGCCCTTTGGTGCCTTGCGAGTCCTCAGGATTAGGCTTCGACATCAAGGTTTTACACTTTCCAATGTCTCATGTCTGTAACGAAAAGTGCCAGTAATCCTGGGTAAATTATATAACTGCTATGGAGAAGCCTACAAAGCCCACTTCAAGGCTTTTGGTACCACTTACTTCTGAAGGCATGAGCCTTGAGACCCAGAAGAAAGCTTCATCCGAATGCTCGAGCCAAGTCCTCCCAGAGATCCCTTACTTCCAAGAGTTATTTCACCACCACATATCAGCACGTCTTGTTCACATTGGCCAGATTATTCAGCCATCTCTTTAATGCCTCCACTTCCCAGAATGTCACCTACAGTTGACATGTTTTCCATTTACATGTACAAAAGAGGGCAGCTCTAAAATGAAACATCCCATGTTTGGTTGGACTCACTGCACCTAAAGGAGCCTCAAAGCCCACTGATTCCTCTTGTGCTCGCCTTACTAAAACCAATGATAACATCATTTGGATGCCATCAAATGTTGTACACAAGCACAGTGGGATAAATGTAGACCTCCAGTGTCCAAACCTTACTTGTAAGGAAAAGCTCTCCTCCAGACTTCACGATTGCAGCAGCAGCCAGGCAAAGATTCCTATTTTCATCCTTCAGCACCTCCAGATAGAACCACAGAGTGGACTCTGTGGCGAGAAAAAAAGGTCTGCTCCACTCTGAGCAACAACTATGTCAGCAAATTCTATAGCACTCCTGGGCAGCTTTGGTCCTTCACTATCTTGGCCTAAAGGTCGACTCTCACCAAAGTCATTGTCCTTTCTTTCTGTGGAAATCTCTTTGTTGCGCTTGCCAAATTATGTTTCCAGGGAAGACTGTGGCAGCTGGTAGTCTGGATCCCCAGAAGGAGTATATCATCCTTTTCCTGCTCCTTTAAGAAGACTAACTGCAAAGAAGTTCTTCCTCTTTTGGGCAACATCTGCACCAGCAGACTGCTAGAGTTCATTACTAGCTAAGCTATCAGTCAAAGGGGCTAAGGGGAAGACAGCAAATACCGGCAGTCATGGGATAGCCTGCTGCACCCCAGAAACTGACGGTGATGGACATTTCCCATTGTTGGGCATCCAAGTGAGGAGACTTTGTTCAGACATTTTTTATTTTTCTTTGGTAAAATATAACCAGCATTTGCAAACAGTTTGGGCTTTTTTGTAAGCAAGGAATACCATTTGCTAGTCATTGCCATAATAGCACTACCTAGCCATACGAAGGCACTGGCTGGAGAAAGCTGGGTTTTACTGGGTCTTTGATGGCAGTGCCTGGCAAAGGACCCTCAAATACTTAGAAACAAGCATTTCCAAAGCCAACAGTTTTGGCTTGTGTGTAATGGCACTTCAGTGCATGGAACACACACAAATGAAGTGCCACTAGCCAGGCTTGGTTTTTAAAAAAATGTATTTAATTATGGTTGCTTTATTACAATTTATCTCATAAATACATTTACACACAAACTCATAATACAGTCATGTTAACAATATAAAATCAAAGCGTCTAGTTGCTCGCTGCACGTTTTGGAGCTGGAAAGTGGGAGTAGAAGCCGAAGCGAGCACGGACTGGCTGTTACCTGAAGCTGATGACTTCGATCTGTGTTTTGAGGTCAATAAGGGCGGTCTCAATCCAGTGTCAGTGCCGGAAGCCAGATTGCCTTGAGTTTAGAAGATTGTTGACTTCCAAATAGTCCTGAATCTGGAGATATTACTGGAGAGTGACATGTCTGAACAGCAGGGCGTGGCTGGAGCTGGTATTCCTGTGAATGTCAGATAGCTGGATCAGATAGCTGAATCCAGGTGGTGTCCCATTACTTTGGCAGCCTGTCGGTGTTGATTAGATGACCTCATATGAACAGTACCTGCAGGATACTGTGTGCAGCGAGCTACAAGCGATGAGGACTTCCAGTCCACTTTCTTTGTTTTTTGATTCAAAAACACACCCAGACCGCAGAGTCGAGACGCTGAGTCTTTTGGTTTGCAGTACCTGCAGGATACTGTGTGCGACGAGCAACAAGGACTTCCAGTCCACTTTCTTTGTTTTTTGATTCGAAAGCACACCCAGACCGCGGAGTCGAGACGCTGAGTCTTTTGGTTTGCAGTACCTGCAGGATACTGTGTGCGACGAGCAACAAGGACTTCCAGTCCACTTTCTTTGTTTTTTTATTCAAAAACAAACCCAGACCGCGGAGTCGAGACGCTGAGTCTTTTGGTTTGCAGTACCTGCAGGATACTGTGTGCGACGAGCAACAAGGACTTCCAGTCCACTTTCTTTGTTTTTTGATTCGAAAGCACACCCAGACCGCGGAGCGGGCCGCGGAGTCGAGACGCTGAGTCTTTTGGTTTTTGGGTCCTTTGGGTTCTTGGGCCGGCGGTATACCTGCTGATCCCCCCCACGGCTGGACCTTGCCTCACGGCTGTAAGGGATGACTAGAACAGAAGCATCACTCCCATTCACGATCCCCTGCACGTTGCCGCGCCTGCCACCGCCATAGGAACTTGCGGTAGGGTATCTTTTCGAACTGCCTATATTTTGACATTTATCATCGACCATTAACCCTGAGGATTAGAATTATCGGGAGACTGCGGGGGCTCACCCCTTTGATCCTGATACCTGCCCCTGAAACCGTGGGCCGCCAGTGCTTTCCAGTACCTACCTGCTCTTAGCAAATATTCTGCGCATTTTTGTCTGATCACTAGCTCTGAGGACCAGAGCTACCAGGAGACTGCGGGGGTTCGCCCCTTTGATCCTGGTATCACTCCTGTTACCTCGAGCTGCCATGCCGTCCCTGGTGTCTTGTATTATATAAAACTGCTGCTCCGCCATACCATCACACACAGTACGGAAAACCTTGCAATCAGGTCACTGTATAACTTGCAGTAACTATATTTCCTCTCCTGAGCATGCAACCATCTTAGAAATGTCTTCCCGATTAAATACGTCTAGTGCTGGAGGAGATCAGTCCCAAACAGAGAAACCGGGTCCTCACACCAGGCTACGAGGAAAGCGTGATAAGAAACACCAGACTAATATGATGAATGATTCATCACAACCCTCAATAAAAGAAGTCCTACTTAAACAAGAAATTGCGAAGGCAACAATGCACCCATTCACTTACCAAGTGCCAAATAGAGACATACGTGGCGGACCTATCCAGACCATCGGTGCCAATTCGACAGCAGCCAACACACAGGAACCAGAGGTAATCTCCCGTACTCCATCTCAGAGAGAAACCCTGCTATCGCCAAAAGACAATCTGCAAGTAATGGCAGCATGTCACCCTCAACAATTCGTAGAAGGGCAGCTACTGATTTCTCCTCCTCGGGATAGCAGCACTGCCAGTCCAAGCTCAAACAAATCTCTGAGCCCGGACACTGAGACTACAGCCACCACTGTTTCAAATCTGGAAGCCCCTACTAAACTTCCATTAACTACGGTACCCTTGGTGCAAACCCCATTGCCGTGTGAAAAACCCTGTCTAAAAGGAGGAGAAACTCTAACAGACTCTCCGAATATGGCCAGTCAAGGAATTGGTAAAACAGATCAAACCATTGAGACAAATCTGGCCCTCCTATCAAAGACGACACAGCACCTTCAACTATTCTCCCCCGAGAGCGCATACAGAACCATGAAATACCTGACTCGTCAAAAAAAGAAAAAGCCAGGCAAGCCAAATTGAGATGGCTGAAATCTTATACTGCTAAGAGCCTTTCTCAAGCTGAAAGCTCTAAAGACACTCAACAGTCTAGAGCAAAAGTAGCCCGCCTGTCTTTAAACATCACTGAAATTGAATCACTGTTGACTAACATCAAAAAGAGGAAAGAAGTTTTCAGAGATACACAGGCAAAGCGGCTAAATGACTTACCAACCACATCAACTCCAACCCTGCCCACCAAATTGATGGCAGAGAACCTGATGCCAAAAAAACCTTCCAAATGAAAAAACCAACCGATAAAGAACCTAAAGCACGAATACGATGACATGGACTCCTCGTTCCCTTTCGGTTCAGGCACACAGAAGAAGAGTGACACCCCTCTTAACTATGAAGAAGAACAGGACGCTTCCATCAAAGCATTATCCCCCACCCTCGAAGACCAATCTCCTCAGAGGATCCCGACTACAATGCTCGATCTACAAAATATGCTCACAACTGTCACCACACAAGCCATGAGTCCGTTCTGTAAGCTGTACGAATCAATAAACGAAAGTACTAAAGATCAAGCTCTGCTTTTAGCGTTAATCCACACAAAGCAAATCCATCTAGAAGCCTTCATTACCAACATAGAAAAACGCTTAGACAGAGAAGGTGAACTCTCCCAATAAATTTCAAACAAGACTCCTCGAAATGGCTGCAGCTGAATGAGCTGAAAAAGTTATGCTATCTGACACAATGATTACCCTGATGAAGGCTCAGTCAGTGTCAACCTCCAAGGCTCCTCAAGATCCCCAAGCGGCACCTCCAAGCAGCACTACTCTACCAGACATCATGCAGAAGCCACCATGTTTATCAACCTCTAGGACAACCTCAGCCGTTGGCCCCCAGTCTGCTAACACAAACCCACCAGATACTTTAAGAGTACCGAAACCTCCAGATACTTTTCAGATATTTTCAAATAAGAAAACTTTCAAGGAGATGCAACAGGTGAAACAGACTCCAAAACCTCAAACCAAACGAACAAAGGGGAATAATCAAACAGGCTCCCGAGCCTTCTTAAGTAATATTCCGGGAGGCCCTGAGCTTAACAAACAGAACAACTGCACCCCTAGAAATTTGAAAAAAAATTGAGTAATGAGATTAGACCCAAAGGGTGACCACATGACATGCCCGAGACAAGGACCCTCCAACATCCCAGAAGCTGAAATAGAAGATCTCCTCAACCTCAGCACGTATTCAGCTCACCAAGAGTCCAATGAACAGTTAACAAAAATCAATGAATCGATACTCGTAATAATAGATGAATATGCAATTGACCTCACAAATTCACTAAATGAATCCAATCTGTCCTGTGAAACAATCTCAGATGCTTCTCTCCACCAATAAGGAGACCTCACAAACATATCAGATGACCCGTCAAACTATTCGAATGAAACAAGTTATCTGACTGACAAAACTACTGCGACCGAGGCATCTACATCAGCCTCAGCAATTGACTCTCCAGACATCCAGAGAAAAGACACAAGGAATCCTCACAAGACCGATACTTACATTCTACCACAATTTATAGATCCATGGAAGAAAAAGCAGAAATGTATTCTTCGACTAGCCTGTATTAATGAATCAAGTACATCCATCATACTCAACAGGACTAATGTACTAAGATTGCTTCATACAATCCCACAACAAATCCATGGACACAATTGACCATCATCAAAACTATGAATGAGACGACCCCAGAATGCCTACCTGAATCACAATTTAAGTCAATCAGAATGATTGCAGTCATCAACGTGTATTGGAATCCAGTTGCAATTAATGACAATTGCTTCTTGGATGGCGTATTTATAACAATGGACAGAATCAGTGGCAAATTACCAGATATAAACTTCATCATCTGTGGAGACCTAAATATTCATCTGTATGACACCAATGGACTCCTTAAGCAATCTGATGACCTTTCAACCAGAGCCCTCCGCTGGACTAAAGAGATCTCGATGAGAAATCTACAGCTAATAAATCAACCCCATCATGCCCAGAATCTGCTGATCCCGACCTGGATTGGTTGAAACGCTATCACCATCATCGACTACATATATTTATCACCAGCCATAACCAATATATTAGAGGAATTTCAAATAATATCTACTAATCAGAGTGATCACTCGATCCTCTCGCTATCAGTTGCGGGAGTGGATGAGCCCGCCCCCTGTCCTCCTCCTCCTCCTCGGATAGAAATTGTTGGAGGTAACACCAGATTAAGAATCAGCAAAGATCTGTTGGCCACCATCCCGCAGGTATTCCAACAAACACCACTGCCAGATGACCAGAAAATAAATTACGATTGGGTCCTTCTCCCTTTCCAAAAAAACAAGCCTGCTACAGAGAAACAGACCCACCAACATTACTACAACCAAGAAATAGTTAACAAAAGAAAATTGTTGCGCCAAAACCTGCGTAAATGGAGAAAAGATCCAAACTCTGGAAACCTGGAAAACATCCGGAAAGCAAAGCAAGCATACAAAAACTGGAACAAATCAAACGTGATGGCCCTGCAGCAAACGGATGCCGAATCTATGCTACAAACACTCAGAAATAAGAACTTGAGATCTCTATGGGATCTGCTAAATAATAATCACCAGCAGCAACAAGCGATGGTATCTAATGTCACCCAAAAGAATTGGATCGCACATTTTTCTAATCTCTACAAATCGCGGAATAGCAACAAAAATATGGAGATAGCGACAATCTCAAATCAATGGACCATCTCCTGGGAGAAGCACATATTTGCAGAAATGATTGGCAAACTAAATTCCTCCAGAGCACCCGGACCAGATGGGTTATCTAATGCTGCCCTGAAGCGTGATCCAGAGACATGGGCGAACCTAATGGATCTCATACTAACCTTAATAAATACAGTCTAGTTATTACCAACTACTTGGACCAAAGCGGTACTGATTCCAATTTATAAACAGGGCGACAGAGATAACCCGGCCAACTTCAGATCTATTGCCCTGCTAGATCCTTTGGGAAAATTGTTCGCCTCATATCTGCTACGAAACTTGACCATATGGGCGAAAGCTTCTAACCATTTGGATAGTCGACAAACCGGCTTCACCTCGAACGTAGGAACTAACGTAAACCTTCTAACTTTAAAACAACGTTCCCGTTTATGCAGCGTTCATACACTTAAACATGGCCTTCAATGCCATAAACAGGGCCACCCTGTGGAACAAACTTGCCAAATGGAATTGCCCACTTGAAATCAGTGAACCGATCAAACTATTATATTCTAACACTACAGTTTCCATCAGGCTAACAAAAGAAGGTACAACGACGGAGGCAATAAGAACCTGGAATTGCCTAAAACAGGGATGCCCCTTAGCAGCGACCCTGTATAATCTGTATACTGCTGATTACTCCACAAGCATCGACACTGCAAATCTCAATCCACCAAAGATAAATTCAATTCCGATTCCATACTTGATGTATGCTGACGACATTGTACTCCTAGACAAAACACCATCTGGACTACAGGAGAATCTACGTATGACAGAATCATACATGACCAATAACGAACTCCAGATAAATATTAAAGAAACCAAAATCATGGCATTAACCAACTATCATAAGTCGTCTTGCCAAAACAGACCAAATTTTGCCCTGGATAACAAAGTGCTGAATATGGTTACCTTGTTCAAATATCTTGGTGTGTTATTAAACCAACTTGAAACACTTGTGTATAGGCGCGTTACAAATGCCATATAATTTCAAAAGGAAGAAACAGCCTGGGGGACCAGTCTCGAAGGAAAAATCCAACTGCTGGCACGTCAAGGCGTGATGCTGCATAGACGCTATGGGAAATTCTCTGCAAAACCGATCATAGCGTTCTACCGCCAAAAGGTAATTCCGATCATCACTTATGGTAGCGACGCCATGATCATTGCTACTAGAATAAACTGCCAAAAGCTAGAGGCATCATTCTGGCATAAAATCTTACAGCTCCCAAGGAACTACCCTATTCCCAGAATACGTTTTGAGGTAGCCCTACAATCACTTGCCTCAATAGTACGCTGGAAGCAGTTTGATCTCCTTCGTAAGGTCATAAACGAAGATACAGTCCCAGCAATGCAAATCCTTAAAATCACGCCTCAAGCAATGCATAACACCAGCTTGAAAGCATGGAAGAACGAGCTGTTCAACCAAATGACAAAAAGAAGAAATTACGACGGAAATGTTGATAAACCGGCCACAGCGTGCAAAGATCAAACTTCAGTGTAATGACTGGTCTAGAACAATAGCAGAAAAGGCAGCATACACAATTACCTTACAATGCCCAATTGACACACAAGCTCTGAATGAACTCCCACATTATTTGGAACTTTTTCCGGACCCAGTCATTCGAGCAATCTTCATGAAACTACGACTAAATATCCTTCCTACCAGACAACGACTATCCCAATTTCGAAATATACCAAAGGAGGAAAATGTTTGCCGCTTCTGTAAGAATAAAGAAATAACAGAGTCTCTCATGCATCTAATCATGATATGCCCTGCACTAGCGGACAAGAGAATCCTCTTTGGAGACCTATTCAAGATCTCAGACCAACAAGGCGATTCAAGATGGCTAAAACTCCTTCAAGGCAAAAACAATAAGCTGATATACACAGTTGTACAATTCCTTGATAATATCTTGGAGCTTACACAAGTTGCCTAAAGTAACTCTTGTGTCTCTTGGTCCCCGTTTCTTTTCTTAAGGATGCGTCATAATGTTCTAATCTGTAAATAATGTAAAACATCTTATGCAATTTAAATGAAAAGTTTATGTATAAACTATATCATTTTAAATAAAAAAAAATGAAAGTTAAAAATCACAACATCCTTAATACAATTTAAAAATTACCAAAATCACTTTCACTCCAGAACGAGGTCCACAACTTCATCTAGAGTTCCAAAACTTCCTCCCTAAATGTCATCACCGCCAATATCATTGAACAGTTTTCCCCCATTAAAAACAGTCTCCACCATTCCTTCAAGGACAATGATTTATAACGTGTGGCCACCTTGCTCATATATTTCCACGTCGCTGTATCCAGCCCCTTGCATTCAGTTATCAAGTGTTGCGTCTATTTAATCTTTTCCCTCCTCTCACAGAATCTTCATGAGTGGTTCCCATCTGTGTATTGTCTCCTCATACTGAGGACCTCCCTAGTAGGTAGGATATTTAGTCTCAACCTCATAAAGAGATCTCGATATTTAGGGCTAGGGAATTTTGATAAATACCCTGGTAGTTAATTGACCTCCATTCATATGCTAGATCCAGGTGCAATTTATAGGACAACCTCCTTGTTTCGTATATTTATCCAATCTTGCCTCTCTAATTTAGTCTTGACCTTTCCAGGGTTCACCATTACATTATCTTCTTATAGGTCAAAATTGTTTAACCGGGCACTGCAGGTGCCCTTCCAAGCATCCAGCAGTCACTAATTTCCTTGGTTTTTCCTATTTTTCTGAATTTCAAAAGGGGGGAGGATGTCTTTCTCAGAGCAGCTACAGTAAAGGTACAGTGTTCTCTATCTAACCATCGAGTGCAAGGACTTCAACCCCAATTCAAATCCTATTAAAGTTATCGGAAGGCAACTTGGCAGACGGAGAACCTTCCACCAAAAGTATCCCTCCATCACATCACAAAATCCTGTTGGGAGTTTGAGTGGTTTCCACATCATAAACATGAATTGGAACAACCTCCTGTTTATAAAAAGTAGTAATCTAGATCTGGGTGAATTTTCCAAACCTTTTAAGAATCACTTTCGCTTGGGTAGTTAATCAAATGCGTTTTAATCGGATCCCCTCCATCCATATTTTCTCATTTATACTTCAGTTAATTTAAACACACAAATAGAGTTCACAACCTCCAGTGGTTCATCACCCAAAACCCAGGTAAATGTAGCCTTCTTTTTCCCTCACACGTCGGATAGTATCATTATTTTGGTTTCTTTTGGTGTTTATCCTTAAGTCATTAGCTTTTATATAGGACTACAGCTGAAATAATCTCCTCTTTAACCCTACTGGGGTTTCGGCGATCATGACCAAGTCATTTGCGTATAGCATCTATGGAATTCCTTGGTCATATATTTTAGGAGGAAAAGCCTGAACAGGCTTTTGATTTTGTTCTAAATCCGTTAAATATAGAATGAACAATGCTGGTGCCAAAGGGCAACCCTATTTCACACCTCTAAAGGTGTGTATTTCTTTAGTTGGGTCTCCTTTCGCAGTCATTCTGATCTGAATTGTAGTTGAGGAATATAATGCCTTAATAGCTGCCAGGAGATCTGTAGGACAAGACCAATTGGTCAACTTCTCCCAGAGTCTTTCCCTATTAATGCTATTGAAGGCTTGCTCCAAATCAATGAAAGCTAGGTAGACCACCTGCTTTGTTTTTATTGCCTTCTGCTTTAAAATCTTTAAATTAGTACCAATACCCTTTACAAATCCTGCTCGTCTTCGCCCAGTCCCTTACATGACGCAGAAGGATGGAAGTGAAGATCTTCCCCAGCATATCCAAGAGGGCGATTGGTCTATCATTTTTGTGGTTTTCCCCATTTCCATTCTTATATACCGGTATAATCGTGGCTGTCTACCTAGATTGCAGGACCTCCCTTGTTCATAGAATTTGGTTAAAGAGCACAAGGCAGAAATCTGCCCAATCTTCCGGGTTTTGTTTGAGAATGTTATTATTCAAACCATCTGGCCCAGCTGCTCTCGAAGGGTTTAGCCTCTTGATTAGAAGTAGTATGTCGTCTGTCGAAATTGAATGGACCATGGAGCCTGCATCTCATCTTGAGATTCCTGTATCACCTGGGTTGAACGGGCGACTAGTTTATTAAAGTAACCAATCCAAATGTTCTCAGATACAGCCGGGATTAGAGATCCTAACTGAAAGGTTGCATTATTAAGCAGAGCCCATAAGTCACGTGTTCTTATTAGATATAATCTTCATTATTACCTTAGCATCTGCTTGATAGCGTTGTGCTTTTGAGGCGAACAGCCAATTTCTACACTGCTGTTTCCTTCTCTTTTTTAGAGTCACTTTATCCCCTTCCTGTAATGGATCTATACTTCTGAGATCAGCTCTCAATATTTTCTTCATGTTTCTCACATTGTGATTAGGATAAAGCAGTCTTTTAAAATACTGTTTTGGATGTATTCTTGGCTTTAGTTGGAAATCTACTAGAACACTGATATAATCTGTTCCTTCATATCCTAAGTTTAAAGAGTTTTTATATTTGGTAGTGATATTTTGAACATGCCTAGCCAAAATTCAGAAACATTTTCCTCCTTGATTTAGCTCTATATTACCCGCCCTCACTTTATTACAAGGACATTTCAGATCTTTAAAGTTCCGACTCAATAGATGATCACTATTTTCCATACATGTTATAGCTATGATATTCAATAAACAACAGTCCAGGTGCTCCTCTGGATTACCACTAGACCAAGTAACACAACCCGGAATATCCCCTATCATCTGTCCATTCAATTTGGTAATATTCTTTTTATTTGTGGTTAGTGAGAATATGACTTTTCATAATACATAAAAAGAAGAAAAATTAAAACATTAATGCATCCACTTAATCACGTCCATCATCATCAGAATTAAAATATACATCTACAATCAGCCATTTTAAAAGCAAGAGAAAGGAAAAAACAAAGAATTATAAAAAAAAAAGACCACAAAAAAGGAAAGAAAAGGGATTTTAAGTGGCCCTCAGACCTTAATTGCTGGCTCAATTTTTCCCAAAAATCAGAGATCTTCCAAAGATCCAGTTCTTTTTTTGTGGACTGACGTTGCATTAGTATAGCCATAGCATTGTGTTTCAGTTCGCATAGGAGTGTATTGGTATTTCTTGCCATTTGCCCACCTATATCTTCATAAAGGGAATTGGTTACGGGGCCTATGATTGATCTGTATAACATGATCCTTCTCCATTCTACGTGGGATTTTAGGGATTGTGGGCCTAGTCATAGTGTAGCTTAGCCATTGGTAACAATCCTGGCAAATTAAATACTTGTTTCCAAATCGAAACCCTCTATTCTGATCCAGATAATCTTTAAGGCTGATTTCTCAATTTCTATTCCATACATGAGAATAGGAATCACCTTGCCGTTATAGAACTTCATTAGCGGCAGAAGGGTAAATCTGCAATAGGCAGAGAGAATGTGTTTGATTTGGCAAACAAGAAGTTACCTTTTTCCCTAAGTCAGCCACAAGGGCAAGCATGGAGGGAGTGGATCTTATCATAAAGCCCAGATACTTTAATTCCTTTACTACAGGTAGGGTCTGGTTAGCCACCTTCCATTTATCAGCACTTTTTTGTTTCTTCTTTGAGTGATTATAGGTCATAATGAGGGTTTTGATGTGATTTTTGGTAAGATCATTCAACCGTGCATACTTTTCAAAGGCTACAACCAGACGCTGGAGGCCTATCTGAGTACGATCCAGCAGAACCACATAGTCTGCATAGGCCATACAATTTATCTTGAGAATGTCAACCGTTGGTGCGGCAAGCAAATGTGTAGCTAGTTTGTTCCAGAGATCAGCCGAAAAGGTTAAAAAGACAGGGAGCCATAATGCATCCCAGTCGTAAACATTTAGAGGTGGCAATGTGTGAGGAGTGATGATCTTCGAGATCCAGTCTAACCTCAATCTCTGTTTTGCCATGCAAATGAATTGGAATGGCCAAGAGACCTGTGGGAATTCCCCATTCTTTTAGTTTGCACCATAGTTTCCCTCAGCTGATGGTATCAAAAGGCATTGAGAGATCTATTGTTTTTTTATTTTATGTTTTTATTGTATATGGTTTACAAAAAGAAACCTTTACAAATACATAAAGTAACAAACATTTCAATATATTAAAAAGATACTTAGAGACCCAATTATCCCTTTTTAAAAATGAGAAACACATAACAAATCATTTAAATAAAAGAATTCAGTGGAAGTTAAAATATGAAATGATTTTTCTGTTTCCCTTTACATAACATCATTCTTAAAGAAATAGCAGAGATTACAACAGTTTCATAAAACAGATTATCAGACAGTTAAATCAAAGGGCAGGCGCATACAAATCTAAAAATTTGATAAATCCAGCCACAGCAAGACCATCTTTAATATTAGAAATGGCAAGACACTTCTTCATATGGATAGATCTCCATATGGAGATCTATCCATGCCCCATAGAGACGTAGGTCTTTATGTTGGTTTGGGTTTAGCATATTGAGCACCAGGCCATTCAACATCGTAGACAGTTCCCTTCCGGAAACCAGTCTGGAATTTTGAGATGATGTTGGCCTGTGCTGCCCATTCCTCTAAGTCTTTTAAAATGAGACGTGCAAATATTTTGCTCTCTATATCCATAAGGGCAATAAGGCAATAGTTAGCTGGGTTTCCATGATAGCCTTTCTTATAAATGGGGATTATTTTTGCTGAAGTCCATGACTCTGGGCATTCTCGTGTTTTTATAATGTTGTTAAGCAGATTAAAGAGGATGGAGGTCCAAAGGCCCACAGCATATTGTTGCATGTTGTTAGTAAGACCATTCGGCCTGGTGGCCCTCAATCTTGACGAGCTGTGTATTAGGCCTTTGACCTCATTTACCCCAAATTTGAGTTCCCAATTCACTTTGGAGGTCTAGTCACGACCATTAGGGTTCCTTTCCTCAAAAATCTCAGTAAAATATTCTGTCCGTCGATTCCATAATACAATTCGACTGGACTGAAGCTTGCTGTTGTGGCTGTTGGTGAATAATGCCCCAAAAATTACAAGAATTACCTTCTATCACTGCTTTTAGCATGGATAATCCGCCTGGCACCTCTCAAACTTTTTGTTTCTCAACCAATTTCTGTATCAATTACATCATAACCTTTTTCCTCGACGGAATACTTCCAATTCAAGACCCTCACTTGCCAGCTTCCGAATGCTACTGCGCAAAGCTTTTTTGCGCGTCATAGTGTCTGAATCGTATCTATCGCGATGAATATTTCTTGTGGGACCTCGTTTAATGACTGGCCTATCAATGTCCCAAAGGAGGTCAAAGGATTTTGGGCATGTAGATCGTTTAGTACCCTGCAGCCTCCTAATAACCCTTCCAATTTGGAATTGAGATTATTCCCTCTACGCCTGTACATGACCAACCAGTTCCCACCCTGATTAACCAAAGAAATTGGAGTATATTTCGGCTCTGGGCAAGTGGAACTATATTGGGCAAAAATTACTGTTAGCAGTAAGTGATCCCTTGAGCCAATGTCAACGGCCCCGAAGTTCTGACACTCTTTGAAGAGGGCTTCAGATATTATTACATAATCGATAGGGCATGCAAAAACTCAACTTCTCCACATTTTTGCCACCATAATGTCACAGAGGATGGAGCCATAGGAGATATACAAATTCCACTCCTCAAAATAATAACACCATATTTTACCATTCACACATGACGTCCTACCACGGACCTTGCCAGATTTCACCCCCACAGAACTAGAATTCAGATCCCCGGCAACCAACATTTTGTCATCCCGAAAGGTTGTACTTTCACTCAATAATGTTTCTGATAGATTCTCATAGAAGACTTCCAAGTTGGAATGCGCTGGGCTCCAGTATAGGTTGATCAATGTCAAATATTTACACATAAATTGATCTATAAAACAGATCCTGACTGGCCGTCTTTTCGAAGGTAGTTGATCAATAGACTTAACCAAGATGTTATGAACTGCCACCACTAATCCACCTGAGGAACTGAGCTAACTGGTTTAATGTTGTAAAACCATCCCGTTTAAAGGGCTCCATCAACCATGTCTCACGTAGAAGGATCAGGTTGTGGTCTTGAAAGATGTATTTTCACATTGTTTCGGTTTTAAAGGACCTGGAGCCCCGCATGTTCCAACATAGAAGTTTTAAATTCCTTTCTGCTAAAGCAAATCTTCCACACCGTTCAACTTCTGGAAGATCTCAGTGAGGATTCCCAGCAGCAATGCCCAGATTTTATTTTTGTCACCTCCGTGTTGCTCCTCACACATCTGTCTGCCTCCCCCTTTATAGTTTCTATGCAACCTGCCTGTCTTTCTCTGTCCATGGATCCTCCTCTACCCTTAACTTTTTTTTCCAAAATTGATTTTATTGGTAAATCAACATGGTTAGCACACATCAATCTGCGGTTACATATTCACTAATTACGCTTTGTACCATGAGAGTTTTTTTACTTTTTCTGAAAAAACATAATCACCTCAACCACCCCCCTTGATTCTAAAACCCCTTCCACCCCACCCTCAAACCAGATGACTCTTCAGGTGTGACTAGCATTCAATTTGCTGGGGCATACCAACGTCAGGTCCCTGTATCGCCTCCTCCCTTCTTTTGTTCAGAGTCTATGCACATCAATCACTAGCATTTCCTTTCTTCCCAATCCAAGGTCTGCCGTGGGGTTTACCGGTTTCCACTTTATGCCCATTCTCCCCTCTCTCTTTTGTAGATCTATGTCCCTCCACCCTTCTCCTGTGTCCAGTCTCGCTCGTTATTCATTTCCCCCATCTAAGTTCCCCGGTGCTATTAATGATCTCCCGGTTGGGGCCTCTCTGGATCATATTTCCCCAAGAAGGGAGCCCATTTCATTTCCCTTGAAGGAGTTTGACCATGTATCTGTTTAGTGAGTTGTTCCATCCTGTATATGTCCAGGGCCTTGGCTGCCCATTGCCTTTCGCCGGGGAGTTCCACCCCCTTCCAACCACCTGCAATGCAAGCCCTGGCTGCCAGTAGCAGGAAGTGCGGCATATGCAAAACTTCATCCAGTCCTCTTCAACTACCTCTATTCCAAATAACACCAGGAGTTGGTCCAACCGTCTTTCTACCCCATCTAGATCCCTTATCCAGCCCAAGATTTCCTTCCAGTATCTCTGCACCCTGTCACAGGCCCACCACATATGCCAGTAGTCTGCCCTCAACCCGCATTTCCTCCAGCACTGGGGGCCTACCCCCGGGTACATCAGTGATAATCTTGCCGCTCCCACTGCCATCTATACAGGAGTTTTAACCTGTGAAGTTTATATTGGCAGGCCACTGAGCTGCGCTGGGCGTTCTCACATAATGTTTGCCACTGAGCATCCTCCAATACTGTCCCTACGTCCCTCTCCCATTTCTTCCTGTATACCTCTGTCTCCCCCCTGCGCTTCTAGTAGGGCCTGGTATAAACTGGAGATGAGCCCCTTCGTACCTTCCCCCGTATCCAACACCTTCTCTGTTCGTGTCAGTTCCATTTGCATGTCGTTCTTCCAGTCTTTCGACATCAGCTCCCCTTTGGGTTGTAAATGTTTGAATACCGAGATCTTTCCCCCTCCCAGTGTGTCTTCGAGTTCACTTAGCTCTATAAACACATCTTTTGGTCAGGCCTTGCCCCACCCTTTCCACAACCCCTTCGAACCAGTCTCTGAATCTCTCGTGTACGGGGATCCGGTCTCTTATGGGGGGTGCCCAAATGTGATTTAGGGGTGAAGGCCAGGTTGTTACCCCCGCCATTTCCCCTCTTACCTCTCCAGAGGGACCAGAGTGGGCCCAAGATCCTATGTCTCTGTACCTTTCTCGGGGTGGCTTCGCTCGGTGCCCACAACCACTCTCCATGCGTCACTGGGCAGAAAAGGTAGTTCTCAATATCCACCCATTGCTTCAGCTTATCCCCCCTCAGGTGGGGGATCAGAGCTCTAAACTGGGCTGCCCTATAATATGTAGACATTTCTGGGAGCCCGAACCCCCCCTTTTTCCTTGGGTTGTACCAGTAATCTATAGGCTACTCTGTGTTTTTTCCCTCGCCAGAGGAATCTTATCATTTTCCTTTTCAACTCTCCATAGTAATCATCCAGCAGTTCAATTGGGAGTGCCTGGTAAAGGTATAATAGGCCTGGGGAGGAGGACCATTTTGAGCGTGTTTAGGCGCCCTAACCATGAAATGGTTAATTTAGACCAATTGTCTAGGTCCCCAAAGAGCCGGTGTAGTAGGGGAGGGAAGGTTTCCTGGTATAAAGTATCCAGTTCTCTGGGGATCCTCACCCCAAGGTACTTTAGACTGCCTTCCTCTATCTGTATTCCCAGCCCTTCCCATCCTTCACTCTTTTGTTACTTCTCCTAGTGGGAGGAGGATTGATTTATTCATGTTTATCTTAAAACCCAATAGGCGTCCGTATTTATCTACCACCCGGAGTACTCTGAGCACCAACTCCGTAACCTCTGAAAGGTATATCATAATATCATCTGCATACATGCTTAATTTATGGGATATTTCTCCCACTCTCATATCCCTTAACTGTGCGTCTTTCCAAATTTCCTCACCCAGGGGTTCCATTCTGAAGGTGAAAATGAGTGGGGACAGCGGGCAGCCCTGGCTGGTGCCCCTGCTACGGTCGAATTCCCTGGACATTGCCCCATTTACCACTACCCTAGCCTTAGGACCGGAGTAGATGGCCTGTATAGCTCTACACATTTTATCTCCCACCCCAATTTTCCTCAGCAGTGCAAACAAAAACCCCCATTCTACCCGGTAGAATGCTTTTTCTGCATCTAGACTTAAGAGTGCATTGTCCCCCTGGCTTCTTCCCACATGTTCCATGAGATCTAGAGTCTTTCTGACCGCATCAGGACCCTGTCTTCCCGCTATAAACACCATTTGATCTGGGTGCACTATCTGTGGCAATTTTCCCCTCAAGGCGTGTTGCTAATATGCGTGTAAAGATCTTCTCATCGACATTCAATAGTGCAATGGGGCGGTGAGATACACATTGTGTGGGGTCCCTACCCTCTTTGGGGATCACTGATATCAGTGCTTTACTGGAGGTGTCCAGGGCCTCTCCCGTTTCATGAATGTGGTTGTACATCCGTGCCATATGCCGGGACAAGGTCCCTGAAAATTTCTTGTACAATCCTATAGTGTATCCATCCTCTCCCGGGGCTTTACCATTGGGGAGACAGGATATTGCCTCCTCTATCTCTTCTATTGTTATGGGACTCTCCAGATGTTCCATTTCTAAATTGGTGAGTGTGTTCATGTCTATCCTGTCTAGGTATTCCCTTATTGCTTTTTCGCCCTCCGGTACTTTGGTTTTGTAAAGGGTTTCATAGTACTGGGCAAAACCCTCTGCTACCTCTCTGGGTGAGTCCCTCACGTCCCCCCTGGAATTTGTAGGGGATTGTTAGGCAGAATCCTGTGCAGTTCCCTTAGGGAGCACTACAGAAGATTAGGACTACAGGTGAGCGCAATAAATCCCCTTTGGTATCAGTCTGTACCGCAAATATTTAGTTGGTAGCTGTGGCTGAGCAGTCAGACTTCTCTCAAGAAGGAGATGAGCAGTATTCAGGTTTACACAATGGGCCTTCAGTACTATGGAACAAGGAAACACTGACCAAAGCTTTGTAGTAAAAGAATATATATATTTATTTTAACACTTCTAGTTAAATACATCTATCACAGTTCTTAAAGCAAGTTAAATTCGGTCAAAGAAAGTATACACAACTCCCTAGTTAAATTGTAGACAAGTTTGAGCAAGAGTGAAAACTGAGCAAAACGGCATAGTGTAAACCAAACACAAATGGCACTCTAGCAATTTCTCACAAGGGAGGGAAAGCACAAGTTATGCAGACATATCTTTTTACTCACCCTAGCAACACTTCCCATAAGTTTGTGAACCAGATTAAGCAAGGCAGTGCATCAGTATAGAAATTACTTAAATGAAAACTGAGCAAAATGGCAATTCACAAGGTTTAAAAGTGGGAAGGAAAGGGTGGTTATAATAAGTAGGTGCACCAACACATTTCTAGTTGAAAAGCAATCTAGAGAATGCAGTTCTAACAAATTTAGCCAGAGTCGGTAGGCCTGTGCCAGAGTCGGTGGTACAGGGCAAGGGCCCAGGAGCAAAATGTCTTTGGTTAACGATTTTGAAAAGGTGGATGCAGAAGTTGAAAGACAATGTTAAAAGAAAAGGGCGGCCAAACCAACAGGGAGGTAAAGGATTTAAAACACCTTTAGCACTACCACGCAGAAAGGGCAGCCTGGTGGAACAATGTACCTTATAAATGAAGAAGTGGCTCCTGCGGTGGCGGTTGTTCCTGGTAGTTCCTGCAGTTCAGGGGTTCCAGCAGAGGAAGAGAGGCTCTCGTCGTGGAGGAAGGTTTGAGTTACTGCACTACCCAGGAATGAAACCAGCCGCGGTGCTGGCCGACGAATAAAAGGTACGCGCCTTTAAATCGTGGTCCGGGTGGACTGGTGCATGACTATCCGGTCTCCGAGTACAGGATACTGGCGATTCGACCAAGGCAGGTCCAGGATGGCGATTGGCAAAATGGTTGGCCCCACCAGCTCAAGGGAAGAAGGCTCTTGCAGGTGAGGATCTTCTCTCGTCGTGTGGAGAAAAGTGGTGAGGCGCTGCAGCAGGGCTTCACCGGGGGTTCAGTCATTGCAGATGTCTTTGGCTTCTCTCCTCTTCGGCTTCTTAGTTCCAGTGGCGACGTCTTGCTCTTCCAGTCCTCAGGCCCCTGCTTTTATGCAAAAGGATCCCCATTCATACAGCCTAGCTGTCACTCACACAGTGGAGTGGTCAGTGCGACATGGGTTGCTGAGGCAACCCTGTCCAGGGGTCCTACTCCCCCTCCCACACAATGGACCCACCCCATACTCTGTGGTGCCGAAAGGAGGGCTTCTCGGCAGAAGCCCGCCAAATGGACACACAAAGGATCCCCCACCTGGGGTAGGAGTTTATAGAAAAACTGGAGAAAGAAGTTATATATAAGTTCTGGCAAATAAAACCTACCGGAGTAAAGTTAATATTAAAATACACCGGCGGTATGTTAGAAGCTGTCAGAAAATGTGGTAGCCTCGAACAATGGGAAAATCCCATTGGAAAATATTTGCAGTCGAATATTTATGGTAGTAACCACTGCCACCAGCCAGAAACTTTCGAGAGAGGGACTGTACGGCACTCTCTCGAAAATGAACATAAGGGAAAAACTATTAACCCTTCCCAGTACCTCCATAGTAAGATGGGTTGTACTGGTTTAATTCACAAAAATTGACTAGTAAAGTCAATGGGGACTTTACATGCCCTGGGAGACAGTAGTCAGTCTCAGGGTATGGAGTCTATGTTTGGGGGTCTCTACAACACCCCTGTGTCACTGCACGGAGGGTGCTGTGTAACACATGTGAGTAAAGATGGTTCCTATGGAGGTGAGAGAAACCCCATAGACATTAAACACAAAAATAGCCTGGAACACACATAGCAAAAAAAGCCTAAGAGTAGGAAAAAGAGTCTGACTCTTAGCAGGAGAAAAAAACAAACCCTTCAAATCCAGCAAAGCTGCTGGGGGACTCTGTAGGTAAGGGAAATTAGCCATAAAATGAGAATTCTCCCTAACAGGGATGATACCCATCTCTCTGCGCTCGGAGCCTTGCTGCCAGCAGCATGTCCGCTTTGTCCCCTTTCTCATAGTATATCTGAGGTATCTCAGCTTCCACACTGTTTCCCCCATTCCTAGTGCCTTCAGTAGTGCTCTTTTGGAGTGTGTCAGTTCCCTGGCTTCCTCCAAGTCCCCCTCCATCGCGTGCATCCTCTCCTCCCCCTCCACTATCTCTCTCCTCAGCTTCTCCGCTCTGAGGTTCCTCCCCCTTTTACGTCTCGCCCCCTCTCTAATAAGTAGTCCCCTCCAGGTTGCCTTTCCTGCGTCCCAGAGCACCCCACTAGTCACTTCCCCGCTTATCGTTAAGTTTGAAGTATTCTGTAATCGCCTCTCCAAGTTGTTTAGTGAAGAGGGAATCTTTCCAAAGGGTTTCCTTACACCGACAGCTGTTGTCCGGCCTGTAGGACCGGTAACGTCCAGGGACATTAGGACCAAATCCAAGTCGGTCCATCCCACCAGCCTGATTTTACTATGGGTCAGTCTTGTCCCCTGGTCCCTATTAATGAGAAGATAGTCTATCCTAGTGTATGTATTGTGTGCGACCGAGTAAAATGTATATCCTTCGTCTCCCAGGTGTTGTTCCCGCCAAGCATCGACTAAGCCATGGGCCGCAATTATACGTCCCAGGTGTCCGGGTTTGGAGCCCGCTCCCCCCCGTCCTGTGTCCCCTGTGGTCCTCTTGTCCCTTGCTTCATCCGCCAAGGAGTTGAAGTCTCCCCCTATTATGTAGAGGTCTGCTTCCTGCTCCTGTATTGCATTGAGCGTGTTTGATATAAATTGTGCCTGCCCCTGGTTGGGGGTATATAGTGCCATCAGGAGTACCCTGGTCCCATCTAGGATCCCCTTGAGTATCAGTACTCTCCCCTCCAGAAAGTGGGTAGTCGTGCAATCTCATAGTCTGCATTGTTTGTGGTTCACTGTACCTACTCCCCCCTTTTTGACAATCCCCAATCCCCAGTGAAATTGACCAATCCCGCCCCCTCGTATCGTCCGGTCTTCTCCGTCTATTAGGCGTGTCTCCTACGGAAGAGTACGTCTAGATGTGCTTTGCGGATTTCTCTAGCAACTCTTGGTCAGAGAGTTGAGCCCTTTTACATTCAGTGTCCCCACCAACAGACCTCTCCCCTTCCCATCGCTAGCACTTATCAACTCGTCGTGTGACTTCATTTTCTCGTCATCATCCTTGACATGGGAGTATTGTTTCTCTCCAGTGCTGTCTTTGTCCAAAGAGCCGTAACATTTATATAAACCCCCATCCCCCAACAACATTTTAACTAAAAATAACTGTTGCTTAAGTTCAGACATGATCTTGGAGACACCCTCGTTCTCACGGACGGTCACCTTGGAGTGGAGCATCTTACCTCCCTCCGGCTGACCATTAGTCATCTTGCGAGTAGTCGCCGAACACTTATAGTACCATTCTATCCTTCATGTATTGCGTTCCCTGGGTTTCTGCAGAGGCCTATTGTCCCGTGCGGCGGGCTGCTTACGGGGCGATGGCCCATTAAGCCTCATGTACTTCCTTCGCAGTTGTCCTGTCCTTCTCCTTTGTAGGCGAGGGGCAGGTCTCGACCCCTCCCCCCTTGTGTATGGACCCTGTGGGTTCTCCGGCTCAGCTTCTGGGTCTGCTGTAAAATGGCCCAGGGCCTGTTCGGCTTCCTCTGCTGAGTTTAGGCGGTATTCCACCCTCTCCACATCAAACACCAGTGAGAAAGCGTAGCCCCATAGGTATCTAATCCCCTTATCTCGCAACCATCTTGTGAGGAGTCTACAGGCTCTGTGCCTGGCCATAGTGAGGTTCGAGAGATCCTGTTATATTGCAACTTTGGAGCCTTCAAATTCTATTTCTCTCAACTGGTTGACTCTATTCAAGACTTCAGATCTGTCAGTGTATCTTAGAAATTTGACCACTATAGAGCGAGGACCATTACCATATGGTCTGCCACCTCTGTGTGCTCTTTCGAGTTGCACTGTCTTGCCCCCTTCTGATTCGAAAAGCTGGTTCACTTGCGCCTGGACTTTTTCAGAAGCCTGCCTCAGGGGTTCCATCGCTGATTCCTTTAGTCCAAGTATACATAGGTTGTTACGCCTTTCCTTATTCTCCAAATCTGTTACGCTCACCTGGTCTCTGCGGGGGTGTTGGGGCACGGTTGGAGCCCTCGCTGTAGTTGACTCCCTCAGACAGCTTCTCTCCCCCCCACCCCCCAACAACTGCCACTTTGTGGGCCTGGAAGGCGGAACCTGTTCCGGCGTGAAGGTGAGAGACAATGAGGCTTGTGTGGTGGATTTGTGGTCTTCTTCCGCCCTTTCGTGCCAGAATACGGTGCACAGAAGTTTACCCATGCAGTCTCACCTGATAGTATGAAAGGGCAAGCTCTCTGTCCTGCTTTCCTTCAGCAGGGGTGCTGCGGAGGGACCTAGTTGCGTCACTGGTCCTGATTGCGGAGGTCCAGACTGGCTGCGACCATTCCGTCTTGAAGGTAAGTGTTCTTATGACTTTCGTATTGTCTGTGTCCTTGTAATGACACTTATTGTTCGTAAGGGTATGTTGTCCTTTCTTCCCTTTGTAGCAATGAAGATGACCCAGGAGCATGTGATGGCAAAAGGAAGCAGCTCTGGGAATTTCCACCACTGGTAGGTAAGCTGGGGATTTCTGAGATTGCACCAAGTTCGTAAGTTATGCCGCTTTAGCGGTTAAAGTCTGTGCTTTCGTTCACCTTATGTCTTTTAGTCTCTTTGCAGATGCGGCAGGTTGGCGATGGCTGGAAGCCGGTACCTGGCTCCTGATGGTGGTCAGAGACGTAGGATCGCGTGGAGACAGCACCCGAAGAAGGTCCTAGTCGATGGAATGCGGTACAGGTAAGTTGGTTGGAAGTACCTGTCGAGGACTCGGAGAAGGTGAGTATGAATGTGGCCGAGTCGGGAGCTGATGGCGAGACTTCCAGCGACGAAGCGATTACAGGTAAGGCTTATGCTTCGACCGCTGAGTGAAGGCGATCTCGGGTAAGGCGAGCGCAGCGACTGTAGAGAGGAAGCGAATGACAAGGCCTCCGGTGATGATGCTTTCCAGGTAAGATGGTCGAGGTGGCTGGATGTGCGCGCGTCGAGTCAGGTAGGTGGCAAAGGGCTCCGGAGACTGGGAGCGCACGTGCTGGATCTGGTAAGATGCTTCTGGTCTGTGGCGAGCGTTACGTTGCTGATAGCAAACTAACGCGAAGTGCCAGTTTTCGGGTGGGGCCAGCTTATATAGCCTGGCCCCAGCCACTCCCTGTAGGCTCCGCCTTGTGGCCCCACCTAGCTCCTCCTTCAATCTTCTGCAAGTGCCTTCTCAGTGGTAATCGGGCCCCGCCCGGCCTTGCTGCACATGCCCCTGATGTTCTGTGTGCTGAGCACACTTTGAAATGAGCTTGGTGCCATCAGCGCCAAGACTAGGTCCATTGGGACCTTGTTTGTGGTGGAGAACTAGGCTCTTGCCTAGTGACCATGACGAAATCATCCATTTTGAGCATCACCTCCTCTTCAGAGTTCTATTTCTGACATTCGGGCGTCCAATTTCATCTCAACCATATCAGCGTTCAGTTGGTTGTGTTCCAAGTTCTCGACTTTATTTTCAACTTCCCGTCAAGTCTGTTAAGGATTTCCTTTGCAGTGTCACCAACTTTCTTCGCCATCGTCCCTTGCCCACTGTGGGGGCTCACTGCTTATCTTCAAGCTTTAGTGTGACTCACTGCGCGTGTTGACCCTCTGATTTGTGCCACTGACCAGGCTCCCTATCACCTGGACAATGGGTCTCACTGTTGTACGACTGTTTTATTGCAGGTGGCTGGGATTGACGTGGTTTACTCTCTACTTAGCATTCTGCGAGGGTGGATCACCTCTGTAGCTCCCATGAGTCGTTTTCCTCTGTTCGGCCTTCCTTTCCCCTCCTCTCAAGGTGCGGTTGTGTCCACTGCCAGCCAGTGCTCTTGAGGGGGCTCTTCATTGTTCCCCCTGTACCCTACGGTGTTGGGGCCCTTGTCTTGTCCGTTGTGTCCCTTTTCTATGCCTCTCCTCCTTTGAGGTTTTGAGGGGGACTCTATGATCACTGTCGCCATGCACCCCAGCGTCTTTGTATGGCGCTTCACACTACTTGCACCTTCTTCGGGTGGGTGTCTCTGGGGCCTTTGCGGGCCCACTCAGATTGCTGCAGCGGCTTTTGAACTGCCTGGGGAAGGCCAGATTATGCGTGTGATCCTCTGCACATTATCCCTCCTCTGGGACCTTTGTTGCCTTGCTGGTCTCAAGTTCCTTGTCTGTTGTTTCCACCTGTGTAATCCGCGGGAACTGCTTCACTCCACTATCTGAGCCATTTCCCATGTCGTACAACAGTGGGATGCTGCGGGGCTCAAGAGGCACCGACTATCATGCTGCACTTTATATGGGTGCCCGGGCCTGTCCGCCCACCACGATTGTTAGTCGGCTTCTCTGGGTATAATGGCATTGTTGCAGGTCGGCGGTTCTTTAGCCACTCATCAGCGCTTCGTATGACATTGCATTCAATTCTGCTTCTGCAGCTGGGTTTTAGCCTGCATTCAAATGCGGCACTGGCTGCCAAGCGGTCACAACAAAGCCTGGCAATGTTCTGCAGTAATGCGGGGCAGCCAGGAGGTTGCTCGTCTCCACAGGCCCCAGAGGTGTGCAGTACTTCCTAGGATTTCAGGGCAGCTTAATTAAGAGGTTGTGTGCGAGGTGCCGGGAGAGTGCCAGGGGGATTCTAATGGTTTGGTGACCCCTTTCTATCGTTGGGGGTCAGCTCTTTCCCGCCTGATTTATTTTAGTTCCAAATGTCTGCCCCCCTGGCGCGGTTGCGCTCCCCCTTTGGGCTCTTTGTTCTCTTTGGGGGGACTCAACCCCTTCGGTGCGTTTGCTGCGTCTCTCGGGCCGCCCACGGATCCTCCCCGTGGCTCCGCCCCACCCTTCAGCTCCCCTCCACTCTGTGCCCCGTCTGGGACCTCGTTTCACTCTATTCACTGGACTGCGGGGGAGGGGGTGGGAACGGGCGTACCGGTCACTGGTGCTTCGGGCTGGGTGCCTCTCTCCTCCACCGGGTGCCTTATGCCATCCGTTTGAGCTCCCTCAAGCCGTGCTCCTCGCTGTAGGGAGGTAGAGGCAGTCCACTTCGTTTACCTGCATCTACTGGTGGGCCACTGTTCTGAATTCTCTCTGTCGCGACCTCCCGGGGCCTCTGCTCCTCTGAGGGTATGACTCGGTCCCCTCGCAGACTGGCTCCTCTCTTATTGTTGGGTACAGAAAACGGGCACGGCATGCTCATTCCGGGTCTCCTGGGCCTCTGGTCACCCGTCCTGCCGTGGTCCGTTTGTTTCTCCGTCTGCAGTCCACCGATCAGCGGGGCAACGGCCCTGTTTTCCCTCTGGTTGCAATACGCTGATGGTCCGCACCTTTCTCACTCCCTTGCTTGTTCCTCATGGCACCTTTTCATAACAGTCGTTCCCAGCAGCCTTCTACTCTCATTGGGAACCAATGATTTCAGTTATTTACGTGACTATCAAATAGATACAAAATATTATATGAAAACACATTGATTATCTACATTCAGTATGTGCATTTATACACTATTAGTGGGTGGTTTATAGTGATAATATCGAAAAAATAATGCCGAAAACAAAAAATGTCGAAAAGAAAATGTCGAATGTGAATATATCGAAATGACATGCATACAATGGGCAAAGTCATTTATTTAAATAAAAAAAATGTCGAAAACAATTTGAAAACGCAATGCTAAAATATCATTGTAAAAAGTCCAACACAGTAACATTGTTATGGCAGGGGGTTCTCCCCCAAACCTCCACCGAACTGTCACCCTCCACGATAAATGGGTATATATTACACATTATGAATGATGAAAAACACACAAAAGGACGATTACTAAGGGTTAAACAAATGAATGAAAACAAAGAGTAAAGAACCTTAAATGAACGCTGAGGAACAGATGACGGTTGCGACAAACTGTTATTACCTGACAGAACCTGAGGTCAGAGCAAACGGAACAACGTACACTGCAGCTACTTCACGTAAATACAGGTAATATTACATTAATATATACAAATCTATATAGGCAATTAGAAAAGTAAACTATACATAATGTATGACAGGAATAGTGAAACGTTGTTTTCGTTATTTTAGATATAAGATGAGCGAGAACGTGGACTATGTTACTTCTCAGAAGGGAGGAGAACAGCTGATTCATGAGGGATACGTGTATAATAAAGAATCCCAAAAAAAATGAAAGAACATATTGGAAGTGCACGGAATATACAAAAACAAACTGTACAGGAAGAGTAATAACGGAAAATACCATGGTAAAATTAAAAGGGGAACACAACCATCTGCCTGATAGAACCACTATAGTGATTAAAAAAACAATGAATGAACTGAAGAGAAAAGCAATAGAAAACCCTACTGAGGCCAGCGTGTCTGTGATTGCTAGGACGTGCAACAAAATTCCATTGCACGTATCGGCACAAATGCCCGCGGAAAAACACATGCAACGTACAATAAACAGAACAAAACAACAAAAAGAAAATCTGCCGCCAGCACCAAGAAATTACAACAAGATAAACATCTCTGATATATTTAAAATTACAGAAAAAGGTGAACATTTTCATCATGCAACATTAGAAGTAAAGGATGAAAAAAATATAATATTCTCAACAGACAGCAATTTAAGACAACTTGGTGAGTGTGAGATGTGGCAAAGGGACGCAACATTCAAAACATGCCCCCAACCTTTGCATCAGTTTTATAGTATACATGGATCCATCAATAATTATCTAATACCACTAATCTACATTTTGATGCCCAAAAAAACAGAAGAAATATACAAAATAGTGTTTCAGACAATTAAAGATCCCATTCCTGACAAAAAACCTGCCACTATCGTAATGGACTTTGAACTGGCACAAATAAAAGCATTCACATCAACATATAAAGAGACAAATATACAGGGATGTTTTTTCCATTTCACTCGGGCATTTTGGAGGAAACTACAGAAACTAGGGCTCCATACCAAATACATAGAGGATAGCACATACCAACACAATGTAAAAAAAACTATTTGCATTAGCCTTTGTGAAAGAAGACAGCGTTATTACATTTTACGAACATTTAATCGAAACTGAATATTTCAAAAACAATGAAGAACAGAACACAGAATTAATGGACTATATGGAAAGCACTTGGTTGGGACAATTGACGCGAAATGGCACAAGAAGAAGGCCTAAATATCAGTTTGCATGGTGGAATTGCTACAATGCAGTGATGGAAGGAAGGGCAAAAACAAACAATAGTTTGGAAGGGGTGGCACAACAGGATTAACAGGAACTTTAATACTAAGAACCCAACATTGTGGCATTTCTTAAAGGACTTAATATCGGAACAATCACATCAGGAATTTAGACTATCCCAAAGCATTTGACTTGAAAACACACATTTGAAAAAAAGGAAATATCGAGACTATGAACAAAGAATTCAACAAATAGTAAAACCTTTTGAACAAGAAGAAAGACACAACTACTTAGACTCAATTGCATATAATTTAAAAATCCAACATAACCAACAATGCCAATCCAATGTGCCCAACGATTCCAATCAGTCCAAACTAAAATCCAACCAAAAAGAAAAACAAAATCCATATTCCAATCCATGCTCAAAAAATGAAATCCAGTAAAGAAAAATCAAAATCCATATCCCAATCCACAGATGAAAAGTGAAATCCAGCGGGAAAAAAAAGTCAGAATCCATGCTCGAACAGTAAAATCCAGCCAAGGAAAAAAAACAAAATCCATATCCCAATCCACAGACGAAAAGCCAGATCCAGAGAAAAAAAGGTAAAAATCCATATTCCAATCCATGATCCAAAGGAAAAATCCATATGAAAAAAAACAATCCATCAGGTCCAGGAATTCCACGAAAAAAACATCCAAAAAACAAAAAATCCAAGAACCCGCAAGCAGGACACCCGACTGGAATGAAAGCGCGTAAGAAATGGACTTTAAAAATGGTGCTTACGTCGACGTAACACTTACGTACAGTTACATCAAGAACTTAAGAAATAACAATAATACATACATTGCAATTTCTTATACAATGGCACCATCTAGTGGTAAAAATAAATATGTTAATCCAAGTTGCAACTCACAAATACTAATGTTATGTAATAACATATTTATTATTTAATACAATATTATAGCTACAAATGTTATTATTTAATAAAATATGTATTTAATCAAAGTTACAATTTAATAAAGTATTTAATGAACCACTGTTACTTTTTAATATAATATAATTATAATATACCAGTTTTACTGTTTAATAAAATGTATACTATACTGCAACACTTACCTTGCATGTAAAATTATTTTGAAAAATTCTATTTGTTTATTCGACATTAATATTTTCGAAATAATATTTTCGACATTTTGACTTTCGAAATTATTACATTCAAAAATATAACTGGATACCTTAGTGGATACTCCTCTAAAAACAATACAGTAATAACATAGTACAAACCTTGTAATATAAAAAAAATGAAAATTGCAAGGTTGTAAAGTTTGTTTCATGAGATTCAGCAGATTTACAACAGTTATAGCTCACATAATAAGTAAAATGTTCACAAACAGATGACATTTGTAACATATATAACGATTATTAAATCATATTTTAAATTTCATAACAAAATTATGAGCCACCATCTCTGTTCTGTCTAGAACAAGTATGCCTTTCTGAGAGACACTCCACAATACAAACAGTTCGACCTTGAATGTGTCAATGCGCCAGTTTACAACTAAGTTGACGGTAGAGATAATGCGCCAATTCATAATCACCAACAATCATGGTCTTTGAATTCGCCAAAGATGGCATACAAATATAGATTTTGAACATGTTTTGCTTACTTGTCCCTATTGATTTTCATCAAATCAGTACATGCATATTCATCATTCATATACAGGGTGTTATTCACTATTTCCAACATCCAGATGTTTTTTGCAACCCTTGAATAGATATTATAATGATTACTATATGTTAGAGATAACAGACCCTAATAGGTCAATTTTCGAACATTAAAGAAGAACGAAAATGTATTGTTGCAATTCTAATGCTAGTAAATGGACTTGACAGAATTAATTGCCATCTTGTCTCTGCATTCAAAGACCCCAAGGACGCATTATGTTTTCCGAAGAATTTCTGTCTTGCAGCACTCAGCATTGGACTTTGGATTATCAAGTGCTTTAAAGTCTCCCTGAACTCTAAACGTTACAAAGGCGGCAGATATTCTTACAGACTTGTATTAATTTCTGTTCCACCAGAAGATCTCATGTGGGCCACAAGTTAAGCCTCATGCGTAAAATAGAAGATCTTATAGCAGGAGACGGTGATTGATGTAAGTACGATTCCATGGCACGATATTTTTTATGCAAGAATGGATTTTTGGCAAAATGTTTGTTAGACAGATTTTTCTCGTCTCTATCAATCTGCTTGATAGATTTTTAGCTCTGCGCGATCTGGGTTAGAGACAATAACTTCCACTGTCACATGAGCAT
Organism: Ambystoma mexicanum; assembly: GCF_040938575.1. Taxonomy (NCBI): domain Eukaryota; kingdom Metazoa; phylum Chordata; class Amphibia; order Caudata; family Ambystomatidae; genus Ambystoma; species Ambystoma mexicanum. Next base: position 361,434,621 of record NC_090925.1, read on the forward strand.
CGGAAGTGTATGGTCTGATAGAAACATATAGTCTGAACGTCTTCTCAAAACAGTACCTGATTTCTGGTATACCAAACATTTTCTACACAAGGAGCAAAGGTACCAACAACACAGTGTATACAATGAGATCAATCCCAATTCATTGCGTAGCCATACTACTGGTATACACTGTGGCAATTGTAGAACCTTCTTCCAATGTTTGCCCTCAAATTTATCAAAAAAGATTTTTGGTAGAATACTACGAGACTCCAAGCCACATAAGAGGACTGGCGTTACTTTCTGTAGATAGTATGTCATAGCTGGACTCAAAGAGAACTTGCCATACTTGTGGATAATGATTTTGGTCTGTAATATCGCAGTTGTTAATTTACGTTCTAATACCTGTATGTGACCTTCATGCTTCATTTCGCAGTCAATGGTTATGCCCAAGTATATATAGTGAGATACTATGCCAAGACGCGTGTTGTTAATCGTCCACGACATTGCACCTTTAACAGATTTAATTGGAGTACAAACCATAACTTATGTTTTATGAGTATTGATAACGAAATGATTTATTTCGAGATAGTGGGCAAGTGCATTCATTAATCTCTGTAAACCCATCAGTATTTTCGAGATGAGAACTAAATCATCAGCGTAGAATAAGGCCTTAATCGAGACACCATTTAGTTTTGGAGAATCAGAAACTACATTTTCAAAAGCTTCTCCCACATTATGGATGAAAAAATTGAAGAGGGCTGAAGTAAGGATAAATCCCTGCTTCAGCCCTCTTAATGTTTGAATTGGAGATGTGAGCAATCCCTCAGTTGACATTCTTATCTGTACCGTTGTGTTCAAATGAAAGGCATATATATCACATCACAGAGGGTTGAAGGACACTCTGCCCTTAAAAGCTTTCACATAAAACAAACCAGTGAGACTGAGTCAAAGGCAGACTAGAGGTCAACAAATATGAGGTAAATCAGTTGTTTCATCAGGTTAACTTGCTCCCTAATGATATTGAGACATAACAGATTAATGCCAGTCCCCATACCTGCCACAAATCCGGTTTGATTTGGATCACGCTGATGTGCCTCGGTCCATGCATTGAAGTCTTGTAAGACTAAACGAGCAAAAACTTTACCCAGTGCATCCAACAGAGCTATTGGTCTATAATTGGAGGGTATTGATCGATCACCCTTTTTGAAGATTGGTACAATTAGCGATTTGCACCATGATGCTGGAAGAGTGCACTCCTTCACTATGTCCCGAAAAAGGTTGTGCAATATGATCGCCCAATTACAAGAATCAGCCTTAAACATGGCATTACTGAGCCCATCGGAGCCAGGGGCTCTGGAGCCACTTAATTTGGAAATCAGATCTTCAATGGTTTTAACCGTATGGAATATAGACCAGGTGTCTGTTAGATGATAACGATGTATCATATTATTACATTCCATATAAGCATACAGAGTAATATAATGTTGTATCCACTGATGTTCCATTACTCTGTTCATTTGGCTGTATATTTGAACATTGTGACTGGTATTATTTAATAGTTGCCATGTTTGTGCTGAATTCCTGTCATGTAGGGATTTGATCATTGCTGCACTATCGCATTGAAAAAGCCAGGCTCTTCTTCCTCTAATCCAGTTCTGCTATTTAAATTTGGCTGATCTAAGAGCTAATGACCTCTGCTCCACAGGCAATTTGGCAATGTCTCTCTTATCTCTTCTCCAGGACGCTTTTTTTGCCTTTATTTCTGGGTCATAACTGTGTTTATGTGAGAAGCCCTTAGATGTCATAATGGTCCTCTTGTATTCCTCCAAAATTTCTGTATATTGACCCATAATCAACGCCTGATAGTATTGTAATAGTTTAGTTTAGCTAGTTCTGGATAATTCATAACTGCTAAACGGGGAGGAACGACATTTCATAATCAGGGACTGTGCTTGTCGTTTGTTCTATTTATGGTCTGAGCAAGCCCGCTAGTTATTTTGTCTTTATTAGTTAATCTATTCATTTTGTTATTCAATGATAGACTATTTGTAGACAGAGCATGATCAGGTAGAGTCTGGAGCGAGGAATGCTCAACCATAGGGGCCTCATGTCCCTGCAATGCGGATTTCCTTAGGGGGTTTCCACAAAGAGAGCTCTCTATTGATGTTTTATCTTGTAAATTAGTGGTTTGTGTTTAAAGCAGTCAATCAAAAAAGCATCTACTGCTTTTTTGATTTCCAAGTTTCTTCCTTCGAGATTAGGTTCACGCTCTATTCGTGGTTTTAGTGTTTCCAATGTCGGGCAGTTCACTACTTGCGGTTGTGCAATATGTACAGATGTACTCAACCGATCTTGCTCTATGGCTGTTAACAAATCATTTAAATATGTCAGAGATTATTCTCCACTGTGATCCTGTTGCACCCCAGTAAGAGATGTATTTTTTACAATCACTGCATTACTCAATTGCTTTCTTGAGTCGTTCTTACCCGGGCTTTTCAATGCTCTACAGACTTCCCGAATAAATGGTTGACACTTCTTTTGCTAGTGGACTTAGGAGCACGCATGTTCTTTGTGTTTTTCTCTTTAGATATCTCTTGTTCAACCAATTTGGATTAAGCTTTCGGAATGATCGTCTCTGGGGTGCAATACCGTTTTTGGTGAAAATATCAAAAGGGTTAATTGTGGCATTAACTAGTTGAACAGAATCATTTTGTTCAACACTTACCCACGAATCATTCACCTGTACCACTTATGTGTCTAAATTCGATCTACCTATTGGTTTAATTATTTGATCAAATTGAGGTAATACAGAGGGCAATATACATCTTTCGGTTTGTATCACCTGCGAGTCGAGCAGAAACGGTGTTGGACATAATTTCGCTTTGTCAGCCAGTTGTATGTTACTGGTTCTGTTTAGCATTTCTTGTGCAATCCACTCAGGAATCAATTGAATTTGCGCTGATTGTTTAGACATTTTAGAGTCTAAAGATTCAAAGTGTTTGAACAAACTGGAAATGGTGGTGTTAACCGCTGACAGCATTACCTCCAACAATGTGTTCTTATTAGTTGGCATTTGAGGCGATTGTAATTGTGATAACATGCATCTACGAGGAGTTGGATGAGCGTATGTTACAGAGTGGGTTGATGAGTGCATTGAGCATTTATCATAGTAATCTGGTGAAAAGGACTGATTAGTATTGTGCGATAGGTTGCACACACTTGCATGTAATGAGATGTCTGACATCACATAGTTGGGGCTAGAGACCTCCTGCATTACTACTTCTAATATGGTTGCCACTATTGGCTCCCGCCGCAGAGATTGATCCGCTTCTAAAATGGCCGCGTCAGAGATCATATGTAAGCCTGTAGGGCTTTTACGTTTGTTAGAGCTAGCAAAACTACTAGCGTAACTCATGGCACTTGACAACTTTTTAAGCAGAGCTGTGGAAGCTGTAGAAACAGGTTCAGTCAATTGATTTACATGTGAAGCAGCCTTAGCGGCTGTTATAGGCAGGTGCTCAGATCGCATAGAGCAAAATGGCTGTATGTCCGTTTTGACAAGTGTGCGCCGGTTAAGAGACACTGGTGTCAAATTAATTGCCTTATGAGAGACCTTTCTACAAATAGGGGTGGTACCCACAGACGCTGCCATGGTAGTCGGCGCATTTAAGTGTTCAGGCATATTTGTTTTTAGGGAATATGTGTGGCTAGCATTTGATACTTCCAAACGGCGATAATAACTGCCGCCTTGGATCACTTATATCACCAGTTACAAAGTAATATAGTTCCTAATTTATACAAATAATAAAGGAGTTGCAAACTCACAAAAGCATTTCAAATTACCCTTTGTCAACAGTTAATCCCACAACTCAGGCACCTGTTCGGCGCTTCGTTGCTGCGGCAAAGTGGTGCTTCTCAGGTGCTTCACACAGGTTTGTTTGTTTTATTATTTATAATGCGCGATCATACCCTCAGGTAACAGGGCGCAGCAGTTACATGTATATGCGAAGCTTGGATACAACAGCAAGAATATATACATACAATTATAGCAAGATTATATACATCAAATACAAATATGGGTGCACTATATGTGAACATACAATTCAATTGATACATACAGGTCACTAACTAGCATTGGAAGTAGAAGCAATTAAGGGTTAGATACGTTGATTGCAGATAGGCATTCGGGAGGAGGAGTGGTGCTCCTTGCGGTAGGGCCTGGCCAGATGTTGCGTTAAGATCCTACATTTTCAGCCATATGACAACATTAGTCCTGAAGTTGTAGTAAGGCAAGTACTTTCTCAGGGTGGGAGGTAGGGAATTCCACAGTTTAGCTGTTTTCACCGGGAAGCTGTTGCCCCCTATTGTGGAGCGATTAAAGTTAGGGACAGAGAGGCAATCTTTGTATGCTGTTCTTATGGGTCTCAGGGACGTCTGTCTGTGGAATCTGTCGATCTGGTAGGTGGGAGCAGCGTTATTAAGGGATTTGTGCGTGAGTGATAAGGTTTTTAGGAAAATGTAGGTGCGCACGCATGCAGGTTTTTATGCGTTGTAGTAAAAAAGTCCAAATAGAAAGTGTTCCGCAAGCCTATAGAAGGAAAATCAACGATCTTTCTTGTTATAAACCGCTTGGAGTCCAAAGTCGAAGTTGCAGTAGTTGAAGAATACAATTACCAATTACTGATAAGTTTGGTATTTTCGGATCCGAATTCACAGGAGCAGTACGAGCAGCAAAGCAGTGCTTCTCAGGTACTTCACACAGGTGCGCGCGTGCAGGTTTTTATGCGTTGTAGTAAAAAAAGGGGTGGAGCCACTATTAGTAGTCCAAATAGAAAGTATTCCGCAAGCCAATTGCTGATGAGTTTGGTATTTTCGGATCTGAAGTCACAGGAGCAGTACGAGTGGCAAAGCGGTGCTTCACACAGGTGACTATCTTTTATCTCTTCAGCTTTTTGCCGGAGGGAGTGGTAGCTGCAAGGTTAAGCAGCCATCTTGTCCCACGCCCCATGGTGGTCCTGTACCCTTCATTTTGATGTTAGTGGACCGTGAGCTTTGGCTTCCTTCAAATTGAGACAGGGTGGCTGATATTTCCAGGTCTAGGTCTTTGAAGTCTTTTTCTCATTTCAACATGGCCCTCGCTCCCTTTTGGGATTTTATCACCACCTCTGTTACATTAGTAATTTGGTCATACAGGAAGCTAATATGGTCGATGTCATGTGAGGAAAGTAAGTAAAGATCCGGAATCCGCCTAGTTACAGCCAGGATGTTTCCCCTGTTCAGGCTAGCTTGTCCTTGAGATGGATCAAGTCACTTCAGCCAAATTCTGGGCATGTCAAAAGGACTGGGATCTTTCACAACCGATTGGTCTTCTCCCTCTGTCCGATGTTCTATCTGAGAGGGCAATACCAGCGACCCTTTGGAGTAGGGGTTTTCTTCCACCGTGGACTTAGGGCCACCCTCGTTTTTCCGATTTAAGGGATCTAGTACTTCTGAAGATGCTACAATGGAGTCAGAGCGGCTTTGATCCGTACTGCTCCGAACTTGTGCCTGCTTAGGTGTTGGTTTAAGAAAAATCGGGGTGAGTCATAAGGGGTCCTTCTTAGCTTCGCTTGGGTTTTCAGTTTGCAGACCGGCACTGATTTTAATAATTGAATAGCAAGTCTGATTTTTTTTGCCTTTGGAGTGGGTCACTTCCAGAGAGAGCGTCCAGACCCACATGATCTTCAATCATGTTCACTTGTTGTGCAAAAGATTCATTTAGTGCATCTGTGGTGACCCTGCTGGTAGCTGTATTCAGGGCATTAAATAATGCCTTTTACCTGAGGTGTTTTGACTTGTTTCTTTAATGTTCTTCGGCTTCAGGAGCTGAGGTTGGGGAATAGGCATGGGGACTTCTTTTCTTTGTTGAGCATCCTTGCTTTTCCTTACCTTGGTTTTCCTTCCCTTACCTTCCCCCCCGACCTTCCACTTTGATGACTGCTGGGTCATTCTGTGAGACCTCAGGATGAGGATGGACCACCAGAGGTGGATCAAGAGTAGTGATCTCTGCCACATCTACAGCCGGGTTGGGCCCCACGTCCTCAAGCCCAATTTCCAGCATTTCTGTGATGATCTCCCCTGACTGAGACAACCTTACAAATTATTCAAGTGTTGATTGTGACAGAGGGCTGTCGTCCAGTGGAATAGGTTCCAGAGACTCTGCCACATTGGGGGATCATTCATCCTGATCTCTCCCCATAGGATTTTTAGCTCCATGTTTGTTGATTGTAAATCCTGATTCAGCAATGTCAGGTGGGAGCAAATCTCCTTGCACATCAAAGATTGAGAGCAACTTTCTTCCTCAAAGAGCCCCAAGTCCTTACAAACCGATGAGTTTAATAAACATTTAAGACCAACCATTGTGGACTCACAAGCTCTCACCTCCTTGGTAAGTTCCAAAAGCGTACCAGACTGTATTTGGACTTCAGTTCGCAGCAATTCAAATAAGCTAACCAAGGAGTTGAGTACAAATGTTAAAGAGCTACGGAAGTAGCACGAAAGTAGCTGTTTGGCTTTTCGGCTGCTTACAGCCGAGTTGCCGGCCCACAGCTCTTCTTCTTTCCCCTTCCGTCTTCTCCATCTGCTTTTTAGGTACTTTGTCTCGAGTGTCTCATAGTTGGAACGCCAGAGTCACAGGCGTTATAGGAGCTTTTAGGACACCGGTCTGCTACATATATGGTAGCTTGATCGCTAATGTGCGTCTAACCCAGCGCCAACATTCTTAATGCCCAAATAATCCCTTAATTCCCCTCTGTCATATTCCTTCTCTCGACTTGTTGCCCGTCTGCATGCCCCCTCTGAGACACACGAGAGTCGACTGATGGACATAGCATTCAATATCCATCTGATGCAACAAGTAAGTTATTAGATTTTTAGAGTCTTCCTGCTTTTTATTTAATTCTTGATTCTTATTGTGCACGGCATATTGGATGTGTCATGTGTTGCTGAGTGTTGCTTAACTCTTAAGGCTCGCAGACCATAGGGTCATAGCGACGCACATAGTCATACAAATATTCACGAACATTGCGGCTCCCTTACACACGCTAGTGTTGGTGGAGAACATCCCATGATCACATATAGAAAAAACTGAATAATAGCCGCAAAATTGTTCCATGCCGATATAGACGCTTTTACAGTGTTTTCATCCCCTCTAATTGGGAAAACCTGCATGGTGCTCACAATTGGATTGCCAGCAGAGTAGTTGCCTGCTGGCCAGCTGCAAGCTTGTTCACATTGATCTTTCACTTCCTATTAATCTGATAGCTGTTCGCTGCTTATAGTGGTTACCTTCTGCCTTGGAAGCAGCTGTGTTCCTAAACTCCACGTAGCTTGCTTTTCAAATTGTATTGACTCATATTCTCTTGAATACGGCTGTACTGCTTAGAAATCGTATTTAATCTTTTTGCTTCTTAGGATCAGTTATACTTTTTTGTGATTCAGTTTCTTGCACTATGGCCAACCATGCTCACGAACTAGAATTGCATAAAACATTGAGGAATAGACGAATATGCATTCCTAAGGTTATTTCAAGAGTACCAGTTCAGGATAATCATATAACTGCCTATTTTGCAAAACATGTCTTAAAGGTGACTGATGAACAAACTGTTGAACCTTCACAACTGTTAATACCTGTGTCTGACAAGTTTTGTTCTGACATTTATTTATTTATTTGCATTTATCAAGCGCGCTTGCAGCCCATAAGGCATCGAGGCGCTGTTACAGATGATAAGCAGACTAGATTTAGAGGCGCGTGCCCAATGGGCTCATGGTTACACGGTAACGAACAAATATGCAGGGAATTGTTCAAACCAACTCATGATAGATATTCTGTTTAGACAAAGAGTCTAGTTTTAATAGACTTACGGAACGCTAGGTGTGATTCAATCAGTCTTAAGTGAGGTGGCAGGGCGTTCCAGTGTGTGGCTGCTTGGGTGGGGAAGCTGGAGCCTCCAGCACGCACCTTTCGTGAAGTGGGTGTGACAATCGTGTTGGCATAGCGTGATTTTAGGGGTCTGGTGGCCATGTGCCTGGTGATTCTGTCGGTCAGGTAAGGCGGGGCAAGCTCGTGGAGGCATTTGTGGGTGAGGGCAAGCGTTTTAAAGACAATTCTCTCTTTGACAGGGAGCCAGTGGGCTTGCCTTCTGATTTCAGAGATGTGGTCTCTTCTGGCGGTACCTGTGGCTGCCCTGAGCGCATTGTTTTGAGCTAGCTGCAATTTGCAACGTTTTTGCTGGAGGTCCCAGCGAGGAGGGCATTGCAATAGTCTAGCCTTGACCCGATACTTGCCCTGGCAATGGTGAGGCAATTGTGGCGGGCCAGGAAGGGCCTAGCAGCGTTGAGGATTTTAGAGTAATAGGCTGAGGAGGTGGCGATAGCATTGACCTCTCTGTCCATGGAGAGGTCGGAGTCAAGGTAGACTTTGAGGGTCTTAACATGGTTTGAGACCTTGATAGGAATGTTATTGATGGTGAAAGACGTCTCCAAGGTTGCCCAGTGTGTACGATGATCCTATGAGGAGGAGTTCCGTTTTTTCACTATTGAGGCAGAGCCCGTTTTCTGCCATCCAGGATTGGATGGTGGAGTAGATAGTGGTGAGGGTGTTAGTATCTGCTTGGTAGTCGCCCGAGAGTGGGATGAGTACCTGTGTGTCATCCGCGTAACTGGTGTAGGATATGCCAAGGGAATACAAGATGCTGAACAGGGGCCTTGTGAAAAGGTTGTAGAGCGTAGGTGCTATACTGGACCCCTGGGGAACACCGCAGGTGAGGAGGCTCGGGTTGGCGGATGCAGACTCCGAGAAGACTTTCATGGCCCTTTCTTGGAGGAAGGAGGTGATCTATTAACAGGCTTTCGGGGAGAAGTTGGCTTGGGTGGCTAGATGGTGGCACAAGGTGTTGTGGTCCACGAGATCAAAGGCCGCGGATAGATCAAGGAGCAGTAGGAGAGCAGGTTTGCCTGCATCTCTAAGATCGTCCATTTGATTCTTAAGGTCTAGGAGGGCTGTCTCGGTGCCGTGCCGCGGGCGGAATCCAGATTGCCGCAGGCCTAGGAGCCGGTTATCCTCTAAAAACTTCTGGACTTGCAGGTAAACTGCTTTGTCCAAAATTTTGAGCAGGAAGGGCACATTGGTAATAGGTCTGTAATTACCAGGGACTTTGGGGTCAAGTGAGGGTTTTTTAAGGAGTGGGCGCAACCAAGCTTCCTTGAGTCCGGACAGGACAATGCCTGACTGGAAGGAGGAGTTGATAAAAGCTGTAAGGAAGGGGGCTAGGATGGGTGCTGAGTCTTTGATGAGGCTAGCTTCGCAGGCATCGCCCTTGCAATTGGAGGGCTTGATGGAGTTGAGCAGGGTGAAGACATCTCGCTCAGTGACATCTTTGAATTCAAATAAAGGGGAGGCGCTGGTCTTGATGGGTGGCTCAGCGTGCAATTTGGCTATGATGTTGGAGAGGGCTTTTTGGTGGCTGCAGATTTTGGTTTGGAGGGTGTTGAGCTTGTCGAGCATGGCCGACGGAATGCTATTACACCACTTGTCATCTTTGATGATTGATGGGGGGTGGGGGGCAGATGGTTTTTCCAGTTCCCTAAAGATGGTGAATAGTTCCTTGGACCCTGACTTGGCTTCAGCGATCCTGGTGTTAAAGGAGGCGTCCTTCGCTAAGGTAATGTTAGTCTTGTAGGATTTGGAGATTGTTTTGAACTTCAATTTGGTGGCCTCAGAGGGGCTGGCTTTCCAGGCGGAGAGGGCCGTCCTTTTTTGCACACGTTGTTCAAGAAGTTCTTTGGAGAACCATGAGTTGGCATGTTTGGCTTTTTTTTGCATTTTTTAGGGTCAATGGAGCAATGGCATCAACGGCTGACGTGATGATATCCTTAAAGGTGTCAGCTAAGGTTTCGGGGTTGTTGGAGGAGGGGGCCTGTAGGGCAGGGTTGAGGAGGTAGGGTGCTAGATTCTCAGCTGTGAGAAGACGAGAGCTCCTGGCATAGGTTGCTGGGCACTGTGGGGGGGGGGGGTGAGGGCCACTTTCTTGGTTCCGAGGGTGAATTGGATGTAGTGGTGGTCCGACCAAGGGATGGGGGTGTTAGCAGTGATCTGAAGGGAGCAGTTGTGGTGACTGATCCAGTCAAGGGTGCGCCCTTTTATATGAGTGGGCTCGGAGATGGAGTGTGTGAAGCCGAGGTTGGACAGGGCTTTCTTGTTTTTTTGATGTTGTTGGACAGTGCGTGGATAAGGGTGTCATGGAAGTCAGAGGTTGAGCCTGGGGGTCTATATACAATGTGCAAGGTTATGGTGCAGTTGGGAGAAACGTCAATTTTTAGAGGGAGGTAGTCGCTGTTGGTGTCAAGCAGGCCTTCAACTTCTCTAATGTCAATGGCTTCCCTGGCTGATGAACTGATAAATTAAATATCTGGCGACCTTGGGTGTGTTCGTTCGAAACTTCTAAATGACATATTGGGCGGATCTGTTCATAATCCCACTCATGTATCTGAATTATTAGAGGTCACACTTCCGAAAATATACAAAGAGCCAAATTTTAACCCCGCCTTGTCTATCGTCGGTGTAAATCCCACTCCTGAGGTTAATCAGGAGCTGAAGACCGAAGTTGATCTCATAGCGTCTTCTGCTCCTCCTCCATCAGGTACTATAGATCTATCTGATTCAAAACTTGAAGAAATGGAATTGGAATATTTAGGTCATGAACTGGAATTGCCAATTGGAGAACCCTTAACTACCCCTGCATTCTTTACACCCCCTTCCAAACCCTTTACTCCTCTGTTCTACTTGAACATGCCCCTCCTAGCCTATATACTGCTACAATAAAGAATCATACTTCTATCGACCCTGCATTGAATAGCTTGTCATTATTCAAGTTTAAATTGGCTGGCACGACATCCAAACTTACTGACGATCCCTTCACAAAAGTGTGACCACTGAGTGTGGCCCTGGTAGTAATGATAGTGAGCATGATTCTAGCATGAATTCTGACGAAAAATGTGAAGCGCTTGAAAATCTTCTCACTAGTCTATTGGATAAATGTAATTTATTAGAAGCTAAAATCGACATCCAATCTCTGCTCGTTCATACGAGCCTGAGAAGAACTTGTCACTCAACCCATGGCAAAGCCACTGGTAACACTGCAAAATCATAGTGTTCCTATAAGAACGATCACACCATGCAAATCATTGCCTCTGCGCAACCATAGAAAGTCTAATCGTGTCTTTCAGGCATTTATGTATAGAAATAAAATCTCATACAATGCGCAAAAGTGTAAATCGAACGCCACTCGTTCAGGAAAGGCTACGATCATACTGTCCCCGCACACTAAAAAACACCAAAACACTACCTATGTTGACCCAATTGTGTCTATTGTCAATCCTTGTCAGCCCATGAAATTGTTATCTACACCCAAAAAGGGGCCTTACATAGTTGAGAAAAAAGGGAAATCAAAGAAACCTAACAGGAAGAAAATGTTATCATCTGTAGCAGAGCCCACTGTTGTGGAACGGCAAACAACCTTACAAAAAGGGTGGGTTGTAGACACTACTGGAAAGAATTAAATCTCCGTCCCAACATCCAACTCAAGTCAAGGTCCATCCAAGCATCCTTTATTGATGGCTGCTCTTCAACTCACTCAAACTGCTGCGGTCCAATCATATGTCCCTTTGAATAGAACCGCAATCTTGAAATTATTTCATGAATTAGTTCCACTTCACGTAATTACATCCAATGATATCTATCTTGTCGACCAAATTGAATTAGAAAACCATTATACATCTAATGTGTGCTTCAAAAAAGATGCCATTCTAACTTATGTACTTGGGTTTGAGGAAGATCTCCTTAAACTTGGCTATATTGCCCAATTGGTTGAGATCCCTGTAACCAAGCGACCAATTAGTAAAATGTGCTCTGATGTAAAACTTCCATCTAAGCAACATAAACCAGTTTCTGTGAACGCACCAAGAGGACCAAAACCTAATTGTCCAAGCATGATTCAAAAATCAGCAAATGTAAATTCAATTACCAAGCATTCCCTGTCCCCCGGAACTGTCCCTGAGGGCTATTGGCAATGGTTGCCATTGTCCTTCAGGGACCACTTCACTGGGACTAGAGAATGACCTATATCTTTTGCATTCCTCTGCTCTTGGAATACTCGAGGATACACTCACATGTTTGATATTGATAGACTTATAAGCAATATTGGCATGTTCCAAATGGTCGCTCTTCAAGAGACATGGCTGACTGGTGAGATCCAAATTGACAACCGTTGCACTATTCATGAACTGGCAACCAAAGGTCCTTTGGGGCGCCTGAAAGGTGGGCTGCTTATATCCGTATCGAGTCCCTGGACTATAGAAAAACTATGTACCTCAACCCCAAATATTTTACTAGCTATGATTAAAAATGAGGACACCACTTTCATCATAATTAATATTTATGACCCGCCCAAAATGTCCCTGAAATCAAAAAACTTGAAGGTTATTGAGGCTGGGTTAAAACAATACTCTCACGACTTTCCCATTTGGATTCTGGGGGACTTCAATGCAAAAATTGGTGTAATTACCCCAGTCGTTCAAATAGTCGATGGTGCCCAGAAGTCTAATCCTATAAAACAAGATTCCAACATTCAAGGAAAAAAGTGGCATAGACTATTTCAAACTTACAATATAACTCGCTTGATTTGTTCCACCATGAGTGATCCTCATATGGCTCCAACGCGCATAGAAGGCTCTTCTGCTAGCACCATCGATTATATTTTTTCCAATACTTTAGGACTACCTTCCATTAGAGATATGGGAGTGGTGTGTCGCGATGAGAGTGATCTGCCTCTATGTCTGCTACTAGATGTCAAGCAAACAAATTACACATTGCCATCTATTGATAAGAATGGTCAGATCCTTTTGAATGAAGGACAGAATCGTATTTTAAAGAAACGCCATAACGTAGTTTAAGCGAATATAATGGCTCAAACATTGCTACCTCCTTTTATCCACTTATATTCTTCTTGTTTGGACCTGCATTCCAAACTAATTGTGCACTACTCGGAAACCATGACCAATATTCAAAGCTCCACATTAGAGCAACGTTCATATAAATCAGTCATGGAGAGAGTTAATTTTGTGTGACCTGTACGTAATAATAACGACAAGGCCATTCAATTAGCAAAAAGGCAACTACGGGCCAATATTAAAATGGTGGTTCATCCTAATACTCAGATACTAAATGACCTATCCATTACTGAACAAATCCGCGAGCTAAGAAAATGCTATAAACGATGGTTAAAATCTCACAAAAAAGACCTTGAGATAAAACTCTGGCAAAATATTGCGAGACTATCCCTATTAGGCGATGGCAATGCGATATGGCACCTCCTTGCCAAAAACAAGCAAAGAGATCTGACAAATTGTATTAATGAAGAATCTTGGGCTGACCATATAGCTATGACCCTAGCCAGCACCGAGACTGTTGCTACGGCCCTTGCTATCCCGAACTCTATTTGGGAATAAAAGGCCTCTATATTAGACATTATCACCATTATTGAAAACTTAAAATCTTCTCGTGCTGTTGGCCCCGATGGGATATCTAATCTAGTATTAAAAAGTGATCCCCCATTATGGGGTGCCGCTTTGCATTTACTTTTTAACCCTATTGGTATTTACGGAACTCTCCCAAAATCTTGGAAAACTAGCAATATATTAACGGTTCACAAGAAGGTAGCATAGGATATTCCAGCCAACTTTAGAATGCTAGCAATGTTAGACCCAACATCCAAAGTTTTTACCAAAGTGTTACTCCACGAACTAAACGCTTGGATCGATAAACATAAGATCCTACCTTCCAACCAGATTGGTTTTAGATCGAAATCCAGCACCCTACACAATTTGCTTATATTAACCTCAGCAATTGAACACTCTTGAGCGTGGCGGAATTTGGATGTTTATTGTGCCTTCATAGATTTCTCCACAGCGTTTGACACAGTATGTAGGAATCATCTATGGCGCAAATTGGATGAATGGGGGCTCCCAAGTGGATTGCTTTGCATGTTAATGCTTCTTCATGCAGACACCTCAATCTGTATTCGATTAAATGCTATAGGCAAACTATTTAAATCATTCCCCACTATTTGCGGTGTAAAACAGGGCTGTATGGTAGCTGCAACACTCTTCAACCTCTATTTGGCTGATATGTTTGCCTCTTTTAACATTCATGCAGCTAATCCAATCAAAATAAAAAATGTAGCCCTGGGATGGCTTGCGTATGCCGACGACCTTTTACTCCTTGATTATACACCATCTGGTCTGCAACATATGCTAAATGCACTTGCCATATATGCATCTAACAATGGCCTCATCATCAATATTTCTAAAAGCAAAATTATGGTATTTACTCGGAAATCGATGTCAAAACGCATACACTGGTGTCTAGCTGACGTCCGTTTGGAGCAAGTCTCCCCTTACAAATATTTAGGCGTCATAGTTGACGATAAACTCAATTGGAAATCTCATTGGGCCGAAGCAAAAGTAAAGTGCGAGGCCTCGGTTAATCTCTTAAGTGCTCTCATAGGTCGCAACAATGGCTTCAGTGCATCGGCTGTTATAACTATCTACAATTCGAAAATAGCATCTATGCTCTCTTATGCCATATCCATATGGGGACATACATTTAAAAAAGCACTTGTCAGATTTGAAGCTAAACTCTTGAGGCGCTTGTTCCGCTTACCGAAATGCACAAGTGTTGAACACCTATACTTGGCGTTCGATATAAAAGGCATTTGGCTTTGTTACCTCTCACAATGTGTGATGTTCTTCCAGCAAGTGACGACCGTGCCTACCGATACGATTGTTACCCCATATATGCTGGCTTTCCTCAGTTTAGATGCCTCCATATCGTTAGGTACAATTGGTCTATTGAAACGCACTCATCATCAGTGTCTATATGAAGGCAGCAGCATATATGGGACGGGCAATATTAAATATTGGCTGAAACGTAAATTAAATGAATCTATATTCTCGCTTAATATTCTTCACCTAGAAAAATTGCCTTCTGCCACCGAATACTGTCATTATAGAAGGGATCGTAAACATACTCCACAATATATTCTGGCCTATCCGAATCCCCATATTTTTCGAGTTTATCTACTCCTCAAATTTAATATATCGGTAGCTCTATCGCCGACAAGTTGGAAGAACAAGAATGGCTATAATCACAAATTTTGTAGACTATGCGGTAACCTGTTGGAAGAAACTTTGTACCATCTGGTCGTTACATGTGAAAGTATGAACTATCTCTGAATGAAATACTTTAAATCATATAATAATGCTGTTACGATGCTTGAGATTCCTGGATTATGATTGAAATTCATACAAGGCAACGACATGAATTTAATCTATTTTATTGTTTGATTTTACATGCACTTATCTGAGATTTTTAACTGTTTAACATAATTTTCTCTGTGCAAAGTGTGGAAAAGATTTTAAATTATTTGTAACAAAATGTTTTTATCATTTGCCACTTGTATCTTGAATGATTTGTTTTTTCTAAATGTTTTATATGAAATGTTATACAAAGCTTTTGCTGTAAGTATATCAAAATAAACTTATAAAGCTGATAAAGTTGGTTTAGACAAGGAGTTAGAAGTTTCTTAGGTCTGATTTAAGTCTTCAATGCGATCTGCATTGGAGGGCCTGGACAAGAGGGTCTCCGCAGAGGTAGAAGGTAGGGCTCCACAAGCCTGGGAGTCGCATTCACCATTGATGTTTGTGGGCCTCAGGGCCTCTTCACGCATTGGAACACCATAATTTTCCGAGTACAATTGCAATTTGTCCGGTAGTCTTCCTTCACTAAGGATACTATCACTTTGTGATCTCCTTTTATTGGTCATCCCCTTAGTTATCGTGCCTAGAAACACTTGTGCACAGGTGCGTTATAAATGCCATATCATAATCGCATCATATCATTATTATAGGTTTCATTGAGGATGTAGAAATAGTATAATCCAAGTTGTTTCTTGCTAGTAAACCCAAGGGATGATTCCCAGGACGGTGACTGGAAGTCATGGATGTTTGGTAAGTACTCAGTTGATTCGCTACTTGAGATGGATAATCAAAAGATTGAGACATAAAGACCTCTTTGGCAATCACCTGCAACATGGTATTTGGAGCTTTTGAATCGTCCTTCCAACTCAAGGACCCGCTTCTTAAGTTGTACTGAGTGGGCATCGACTACTAAGGGAAATGTCAGCAGAGATCATTTAAAGCGGAATTGTCCTTTATTTCCTTAATACCATAGACATGCACCCAACCCATTAGAAAAGAGATGTAACCGGTTTTGTTGACGTATGTATTTTCAATGTCTCAGTTTGCGTGTTGAGCACCAGTAGAAGTGGGGGCCCTAATAAAACATCTGCATACTGGAATGTGAAGGAGTGTACACATCTTTTTAGGCTTATAGAATGTTTCTGAGATGTTACCTGGTGAGTATATCAGTGATCGTATTGGATGTAATAAATGTTCCCACATCAGGATTGGGGGTCTATAGTTGATACAGGCTCAACAAGTTTCTACTGCAGCACGCTCTTACTGCACTCACCTGAAGTCTTTCGGGCCGCAGTCTTCGGTCACCAGGTCCTTCCCATAGCAACACTGCCAACACTGATAACATTCTCTGTGTCGCTTATTTGAACAGTCCCTCCTCCAAAAAACAACAGAGGTAACAGACTCAGCAGGGTCTGTAGCAGCCGAGAAAGAGAGCCTCTGGCACTGGTAACACACTCCACAGCACTCTGCGACCGGAAAATTTATTTGAACAGTCCCTCCTCCAAAAAACAACAGAAGTACCAGAAAGACTCAGCAGGGTCTGTAGCAGCTGAAAAAAGAAAGCCTTTGGCACGGGTAACACACTCCGCTCAACTCCTGTTCTTCTAGTTCAGAGACCTAAAATGCCTATTTTTTTACATAGAAAACATAGGAAGAATTGTCCCGCTCTTATCCAAAACATAGGAAGAATTGTCCCGCTCTTATCCAAACAGCATATATTTAGATCCCCACAAATCAATATATTTAGGTCCTTCATTTCCACTCACATTTCATCAATTAAGGCTATAATGGAGTCCACAAAGACGTTGTCACCAATTCCCAAGGGATTCCAATGGAGGTTTAACAATATTATCACCCTCAGTGTCTTAAATAATGGCAACTCCCAGTTCAAGATCACCAACTGGGTATAAGGATTAGGGTTTCTCGTTTCCACAATTTGGAAGCTATGCCCCAACTTTACCAAGGTCAGAAGCCCCGAAAATGGTCTCCCCACTCATCTGGTTAGGGCCGGATTCAAACAAATTCCGTATCCCTCACAGAGCGATTTGAAGGTCAAGCATGTCTCCTGCAGACACAAGATATCATATGAGCTAAGGAACCCATCCTCTTCGTTAAAGAGCTGCCTGAAACCTCTGGTGTTCTAAGAACCCATACACAGAGGAGGATAGTCCTGGTATGCCAGATGTTATTTCTCAGATCTATTTGCAACGACCCAGCCAGCCAGGACCAGTCCCTAGCGGAAGCCGTGTTTTCATGCCGATCTTGATAAGCCTGAACATTTCTTCCTATGTCCGTTACACAATTAAATGTTACTTTAAAAGGTAGTATCTCTTTTTCTGTTGTGACTCAGCCCTTGGATTCATTGTTTAAACTTCTAGTGGCAGAGATCGTATCATTACAATGGGCCTCATTATAACCCTGGTGCTCCCGGATTGGAGGGGGCCGGTACGGGACCGATTATGAGCTTCCCATCGCAGGACCCGGATCGCATGCCTGGTAAAACCAGGCATGCTTTCCGGGTGCCGCGAGGGGAAGAGGTAGGCAATAACGGGTAAATTGTACTCTGCCCGTTATTACCTCCCTCCCCATTCCCATTGAGCCCTATGGGGGCTCGAATGGGGATGGGTTCCTGCATGGAGGACTTACCGGGTCCTCCTATCTCGGAGTAACCTGGTAAGTCCCCATTGCAGGACCCCCGTAATGGAACCCGGAACAGAGGCAGCCATGGAGCTAATAGCTCCATGGCTACCTCCATTCTCGTAATGAGGCCCAATATTTTGGGTCTTGATGACCCAATACTTTCCCGCCCAAAAGCCTTTTTAATTTGAAGGAAAAAGTAGGCCTAGGCTGTAAGGACATAAGCTGCATTCCCTCGGGTAAGTCAAAGGCTAAAGGCAGGAGGTCAATAGCAAGGTTTTCAACAATGTGGCATGAAGATGGAGAATTACCCAGTCCATCCGGGATTCATTTACAAATTCTACTATCTTATTTTCATCTAGACTGATAAATCTCCATTTAGGTGAACAATGCAACAACTTTAGAACATTTTTCCTGTTAATAATCAAGCCATCCGAGTTTGGAATCAGCCTTTCGATTACGACTTGGATTCTTGAAGAAGCGGTTTGTCTGAATAATTTCACACTATTGTTTTGATGTGACTGGTCTTTTCCAAGGACATGATTGGGGAGTGGAAAATCAACCACTTTTACTTTCTCCAACAATGAGTCTTTTTTTTGTTATAAAGTTTGAAAGGGTATTGACACTCTCTTCCCAAGTTGTCTCAATTGTTTAGGGGAAACAAGAAAAAAACCAGACAACACCTTGACATTCAATTTTGATGGAGTATTGCAGTCATCATCAGTCATCATTTACTTCGTACGTTAAGTCTACCTGATCCCCTTCATCTTCTTCCTCGTTCCTAATGGAGTACGTAGATAAATTAATTAAGAGGAGAGTATCCTCATCTATTGAATTCTCAAGTGTTGGATCCTGTTGACGCGGAGTGGGGGGAGCACAGCAATTTCTCTAGGTGGTTTAGAGGCCCCTTTTCCTGATTCGTTGGGCAAGGAAGAGTTAGCTTCCGAAAAAAGGCTCTTGACCCATTCATGTTAGGTTTCTTGGATGGCAATAGGTTTTGTGTTTTTCTTCTGGGTCACCATCTGATTTTTCCCTTGTTCGTAGCTACTTGTTTTTTCAAACATAGAGAACATTTTCGTAGTTGCTGTTTTAGGATGATAACAGAAATGTACTCGTACGGAGCCCTGGCTCACTGATGAGTCAGTGCTTCCCAGAGGCATGATCGAAGACCCAGGACAAGGACCTTGTTGTAGATCAGACTGGGGGGTCAGGCTCTGAGGCCCTTGCTCCGGTCAGTAGCCTGGTTATCTTCCCTCTGGGTGACACTTTGTTTTTCGATAAAGAGCTTTTGACTGATGGAAGTGGGGCACAAGTCCCCTTATTCGAATTATATGCAAGTCTAGTAGTAGTAGAAAAACAAGAGGGCATTGGGGCTCTGGACTCTGATTTATCGGAATAAAAGGTTTCTTTTGGGTATCTACCCCATTTTAGTATATCTAGGATGGCAGACATGGTTTTGTCTGACTCCACACCTCTTGCAAGGTCAAATAATCACGATTGCCACTGTGCTGTAAGCTTTGCTTCTCCAGCATGGGGTCTTGCATGGATTCACATGCTCATGAATATTCCCTGTCGTAAGGCTGGGAATCCTTGGTAAAAGAAAAAAGTTTCACTTTCACTTACAAACTGTATTTCTCCTTTAAACCAATCACTGTCCTCTGGGTCATACTGCCCCCATCCAATGACAGCCCTGTTTCTAAGCCCCTCCTCTGGCAGCCATCTTCAGATTTTTACCACACGCTTCAGTGTTTTTCCTCGAGTTTGCTCTGCAAGCTACTTCTATGTTTTTTTGTGTTTTCGACAGAAAAAGGTTCTCTTTTTGTTCTGAAAGCCTGTGTGCTCTCTTCTCCACCTGCAAACAGCAGGGATCCGTTGTCATTGAATTTCAGCACCCCTCAAGGGCGAAGATCGTCAAAGATTCCAGAAGGCCATCGGGCCTACTTCGCGCCCTCCGACGATGACAAAGGAGAAGGAGGGAAGGTCCCTCTTCAACCAAGTGCAGGCTACGGAATGTGCTTGTTGAAGAAAATCACTTGCAATTCCTATACTGCCTGCATTCAGAACACAAGGAAGGAGAGTGCGAGATATGCCTCGGTTTCTCCAAGAAGACGACGAAGGATAGGCAAAGTAGACTGTTGGCGTGGCTGAACACCAAGGCCTCTGCCCTGTGCTCCGAGCAGGGTCATGCCTCACCCAGGATGGGCTGGTCCGAGGAGGTGTCTTCTAAGTCCTTTGAGGGCACCTCATTTGTGGGGGCAGAAGACAAGACCAAGAACCGCAAGTCCGGGTCAACCGGGGTCGCCACGGAAGTGGGTCCCACGGTGTACAGGGCGCAATCGACATCACCCTCCGCCTCCATTACCAGACCGCAATTGAGCTCCTCATCGAAATTAAAATCCCCCAACCTGGCTAAACTGCGGGAGAAGCCCGAGAAGCTGCGGACGGAGGAGAAGGCCGAACTGCCCAAAAGGCCCAATCGGCACAGATGATAGAATTGGTGGCGGCTGCTCTCTCAAAGGCTAAGGGGGCTAACCTGGTGAAGATAGTCTCCGCAGCGCAGAAGGTATCCCTGCCCACGAGGCGCTAAACTGCTGCAGTGACTTTGGCAAAGTCTGCTGGCATGCCAGAAAAGGGGACACCGTCTCAGAACCCGGCTCCAGCCCACCAGGATGGAAAATGGGGGGGGGGGCAAGGAGGCCAAAGATCAGTCCCAGGCTGTGGCCCAAACAATGGATGTTTCAACCACGGACGAGCACCTGGAGTGTTTACACACGGTCCACAGGGGCATGGAAGAGGACAACAATGCGCTGTCTAGTGTTTCCGATCACGCCAGCTCAGCCGAGGGATGTGTCTCTGGACATCCTGTCGACCCTCCACACATTGGTGTCGGAGATCCAGAAGAGGATGCCACAAGGTCCGGTTCCAATGGTCCCCTAGACCTGTGATCAACCACCAGGGGAGAAGAGGAAGCTTCATCCGATGTCCCCATTTCAGCCTCCACATCTCCAGACACGGGGACGGATGCAGCCAGGACAACGACCAATGACAAGGATATCGTTGCGGTGGGTCTCCGCAGCCTAGGGCATCCTCACCGGATGAAATGGGTTGTTCCATTCCATGATCGCTAGAGCCTCCAAGCTATTTCAGCTTGTGCCTTAAGAAACCAGGAAGGAGGGTTTCTTGTACCAGAGGCGCAAGGCCAAAAGGAAGACAATTATGGCAGTGCACCTTCGGGACGGCATGTGGTAGGAGGGCCTGGCCCTCCTGAAGAACCCTTGCATGGCTCTGGCCAAACGGGACAGGCTGGAGAAAAAATACTGGGTGCCAGATTCGGTGCTTTCGGTGGCCGCGAGGAAACGGTCGGCCAACCTGTCCTCGTCTTCAGTCCCTCTGCACAGCGAGGAGAAGACGATGGACGCCATGGGAAGGAAGGTGATATACACCGCAGCGTCCAACATCAAGGCAGCCAACGCACTGGCAATCCTAGCCAGGTGTGACAGGTAGCTGTGGCACAAGCTCGGTCCGATTTTGGAGTTCCTCCCCGATGACAAGAAGATGGAGGCAATCGCTCTCTTCCAGGAAGTGGAGGTAGCGTTGGATCACTCCATCACAGTGGCGCTGGATGTTGCTTGTCACAGGGTTCCAGCAGATGGGGAACGGTGTATGCCTTCGTGGCCAAGGCTGGATGAAGGCCACGAATTTCCACCAGGAGGTCCAAGCGAAGGTACTGGGCATGCCTTTCAACAGAGATGACCTTTTTGGGAAGGTCGTCGACGAGTCCCTACAGGCCATCAAGGTGGGTACGGAGATGGCCCGCTCCCTCCAGAGGAAAGTCAAGCAGGTCTTCCAAGGGTTTCTCCTCATCCTACCGTCAGCCTTCCAGATCCACGACTCAGGAAGTCTACAGAGGCCGTTCCCAGGCCTATGGTGGCAGAGGACTGTGTCGATGTCGCCCGCAGGGCAGGGCGCCTGTGCTGAAGCAAGCCTGAACCGACCAAGACATTGGGCCGCCACCCGTGCACCCTGGTGCCGGCTGACGAGTTTTGTCAGCGAGTGGGAAAAGATCACCACTGACAAATGGGTGCTGGATGCTCTCGCCCAAGAACATACCCTGGAGTTTCAGCACAGGTGTCCGGGATCCCTCCGCTGGCCGGTCAGGAGCAGCACATACCTCAGCTCTTGGAGGCAGTACGGACCATGCTGCGAAAAGCGAGTTCCCCAGAGACTCTGAGGCTCCAGAGTCTATTCCAGATACATTTTGGTTAGAAAGAAGACATGGGGCTGGAGGCCCATTCTAGACCTATGACGTAAATTAAATGAATCTATATTCTCGCTTAATATTCTTCACCTCGAAAAAAATTGCCTTCTGCCACCGAATACTGTAATTATAGAAGGGATCGTAAACATACTCCACAATATATTCTGGCCTATCCAAATCCCCATATTTTTCGAGTTTATCTACTCCTCAAATTTAATATATCGGTAGCTCTATCGCCGACAAGTTGGAAGAACAAGAATGGCTATAATCACAAATTTTGTAGACTATGCGGTAACCTGTTGGAAGAAACTTTGTACCATCTGGTCGTTACATGTGAAAGTATGAACTATCTCTGAATGAAATACTTTAAATCATATAATAATGCTGTTACGATGCTTGAGATTCCTGGATTATGGTTGAAATTCATACAAGGCAATGACATGAATTTAATCTATTTTATTGTTTGATTTTACATGCACTTATCTGAGATTTTTAACTGTTTAACATAATTTTCTCTGTGCAAAGTGTGGAAAAGATTTTAAATTATTTGTAACAAAATGTTTTTATCATTTGCAGCTTGTATCTTGAATGATTTGTTTTTTTTAAATGTTTTATATGAAATGTTATACAAAGCTTTTGCTGTAAGTATATCAAAATAAACTTATAAAGCTGATAAAGTTGGTTTAGACAAGGAGTTAGAAGTTTCTTAGGTCTGATTTAAGTCTTCAATGCGATCTGCATTGGAGGGCCTGGACAAGAGGGTCTCCATAGAGGTAGAAGGTAGGGCTCCACAAGCCTGGGAGTCGCATTCACCATTGATGTTTGTGGGCCTCAGGGCCTCTTCACGCATTGGAACACCATAATTTTCCGAGTACAATTGCAATTTGTCCGGTAGCCTTCCTTCACTAAGGATACTATCACTTTGTGATCTCCTTTTATTGGTCATCCCCTTAGTTATCGTGCCTAGAAACACTTGTGCACAGGTGCGTTATAAATGCCATATCATAATCGCATCATATCATTATTATAGGTTTCATTGAGGATGTAGAAATAGTATAATCCAAGTTGTTTCTTGCTAGTAAACCCAAGGGATGATTCCCAGGACGGTGACTGGAAGTCATGGATGTTTGGTAAGTACTCAGTTGATTCGCTACTTGAGATGGATAATCAAAAGATTGAGACATAAAGACCTCTTTGGCAATCACCTGCAACATGGTATCTGGAGCTTTTAAATCGTCCTTCCAACTCAAGGACCCGCTTCTTAAGTTGTACTGAGTGGGCATCGACCTGCTAAGGGAAATGTCAGCAGAGATCATTTAAAGCGGAATTGTCCTTTAATTCTTTAATACCATAGACATGCACCCAACCCATTAGAAAAGAGATGTAACCGGTTTTGTTGACGTATGTATTTTCAATGTCTCAGTTTGCGTGTTGAGCACCAGTACAAGTGGGGGCCCTAATAAAACATCTGCATACTGGAAGGTGAAGGAGTGTACACATCTTTTTAGGCTTATAGAATGTTTCTGAGATGTTACCTGGTGAGTATATCAGTGATCGTATTGGATGTAATAAAAGTTCCCACATCAGGATTGGGGGTCTATAGTTGATACAGGCTCAACAAGTTTCTACTGCAGCACGCTCTTACTGCACTCATCTGAAGTCTTTCGGGCCGCAGTCTTCGGTCACTAGGTCCTTCCCATAGCAACACTGCCAACACTGATAACATTCTCTGTGTCGCTTATTTGAACAGTCCCTCCTCCAAAAAACAACAGAGGTAACAGACTCAGCAGGGTCTGTAGCAGCCGAGAAAGAGAGCCTCTGGCACTGGTAACACACTCCACAGCACTCTGCGACCGGAAAATTTATTTGAACAGTCCCTCCTCCAAAAAACAAACGAAGTACCAGAAAGACTCAGCAGGGTCTGTAGCAGCTGAAAAAACAAAGCCTTTTGGCACTGGTAACACACTCCGCTCAACTCCTGTTCTTCTAGTTCAGAGACCTAAAATGCCTATTTTTTTACATAGAAAACATAGGAAGAATTGTCCCGCTCTTATCCAAAACATAGGAAGAATTGTCCCGCTCTTATCCAAACAGCATATATTTAGATCCCCACAAATCAATATATTTAGGTCCTTCATTTCCACTCACATTTCATCAATTAAGGCTATAATGGAGTCCACAAAGACGTTGTCACCAATCCCCAAGGGATTCCAATAGAGGTTTAACAATATTATCACCCTCAGTGTCTTAAATAACGGCAACTCCCAGTTCAAGATCACCAACTGGGTATAAGGATTAGGGTTTCTCGTTTCCACAATTTGGAAGCTATGCCCCAACTTTACCAAGGTCAGAAGCCCCGAAAATGGTCTCCCCACTCATCTGGTTAGGGCCGGATTCAAACAAATTCCGTATCCCTCACAGAGCGATTTGAAGGTCAAGCATGTCTCCTGCAGACACAAGATATCATAGGAGCTAAGGAACCCATCCTCTTGGTTAAAGAGCTGCCTGAAACCTCTGGTGTTCTAAGAACCCATACACAGAGGAGGATAGTCCTGGTATGCCAGATGTTATTTCTCAGATCTATTTGCAACGACCCAGCCAGCCAGGACCAGTCCCTAGCGGAAGCCGTGTTTTCATGCCGATCTTGATAAGCCTGAACATTTCTTCCTATGTCCGTTACACAATTAAATGTTACTTTAAAAGGTAGTATCTCTTTTTCTGTTGTGACTCAGCCCTTGGATTCATTGTTTAAACTTCTAGTGGCAGAGATCGTATCATTACAATGGGCCTCATTATAACTCTGGTGCTCCCGGATTGAAGGGGGCCGGTACGGGACCGATTACAAGCTTCCCATCGCAGGACCCGGATCGCATGCCTGGTAAAACCAGGCATGCTTTCCGGGTGCCGCGAGGGGAAGAGGTAGGCAATAACGGGTAAATTGTACTCTGCCCGTTATTACCTCCCTCCCCATTCCCATTGAGCCCTATGGGGGCTCGAATGGGGATGGGTTCCTGCATGGAGGACTTACCGGGTCCTCCTATCTCGGAGTAACCCGGTAAGTCCCCATTGCAGGACCCCCGTAATGGAACCCGGAACAGAGGCAGCAATGGAGCTAATAGCTCCATGGCTACCTCCATTCTCGTAATGAGGCCCAATATTTTGGGTCTTGATGACCCAATACTTTCCCGCCCAAAGGCCTTTTTAATTTGAAGGAAAAAGTAGGCCTAGGCTGTAAGGACATAAGCTGCATTCCCTCGGGTACGTCAAAGGCTAAAGGCAGGAGGTCAATAGCAAGGTTTTCACCAATGTGGCATGAAGATGGAGAATTACCCAGTCCATCCGGGATTCATTTACAAATTCTACTATCTTATTTTCATCTAGACTGATAAATCTCCATTTAGGTGAACAATGCAACAACTTTAGAACATTTTTCCTGTTAATAATCAAGCCATCCGAGTCTGGGATCAGCCTTTCGATTACGACTTGGATTCTTGAAGAAGCGGTTTGTCTGAATAGTTTCACACTATTGTTTTGATGTGACTGGTCTTTTCCAAGGACATGATTGGGGAGTGGAAAATCAACCACTTTTACTTTCTCCAACAATGAGTCTTTTTTTGTTATAAAGTTTGAAAGGGTATTGACACTCTCTTCCCAAGTTGTCTCAATTGTTTAGGGGAAACAAGAAAAAAACCAGACAACACCTTGACATTCAATTTTGATGGAGTATTGCAGGCATCATCAGTCATCATTTACTTCGTATGTTAAGTCTACCTGATCCCCTTCATCTTCTTCCTCGTTCCTAATGGAGTACGTAGATAAATTCATTAAGAGGAGAGTATCCTCATCTATTGAATTCTCAAGTGTTGGATCCTGTTGACGAGGAGTGGGGGGAGCACAGCAATTTCTCTAGGTGGTTTAGAGGCCCCTTTTCCTGATTCGTTGGGCAAGGAAGAGTTAGCTTCCGAAAAAAGGCTCTTGACCCATTCATGTTAGGTTTCTTGGATGGCAATAGGTTTTGTGTTTTTCTTCTGGGTCACCATCTGATTTTTCCCTTGTTCGCAGCTACTTGTTTTTTCAAACATAGAGAACATTTTCGTAGTTGCTGTTTTAGGATGATAACAGAAATTTACTCGTACAGAGCCCTGGCTCACTGATGAGTCAGTGCTTCCCAGAGGCATGATCGAAGACCCAGGACAAGGACCTTGTTGTAGATCAGACTGGGGGGTCAGGCTATGAGGCCCTTGCTCCGGTCAGTAGCCTGGTTATCTTCCCTCTGGGTGACACTTTGTTTTTCGATAAAGAGCTTTTGACTGATGGAAGTGGGGCACAAGTCCCCTTATTCGAATTATATGCAAGTCTAGTAGTAGTAGAAAAACAAGAGGGCATTGGGGCTCTGGACTCTGATTTATCGGAATAAAAGGTTTCTTTTGGGTATCTACCCCATTTTAGTATATCTAGGATGGCAGACATAGTTTTGTCTGACTCCACACCTCTTGCAAGGTCAAATAATCACGATTGCCACTGTGCTGTAAGCTTTGCTTCTCCAGCATGGGGTCTTGCATGGATTCACATGCTCATGAATATTCCCTGTCGTAAGGCTGGGAATCCTTGGTAAAAGAAAAAAGTTTCACTTTCACTTACAAACTGTATTTCTCCTTTAAACCAATCACTGTCCTCTGGGTCATACTGCCCCCATCCAATGACAGCCCTGTTTCTAAGCCCCTCCTCTGGCAGCCATCTTCAGATTTTTACCACACGCTTCAGTGTTTTTCCTCGAGTTTGCTCTGCAAGCTACTTCTATGTTTTTTTGTGTTTTCGACAGAAAAAGGTTCTCTTTTTGTTCTGAAAGCCTGTGTGCTCTCTTCTCCACCTGCAAACAGCAGGGATCCGTTGTCATTGAATTTCAGCACCCTCAAGGGCGAAGATCGTCAAAGATTCCAGAAGGCCATCGGGCCTACTTCGCGCCCTCCGACGATGACAAAGGAGAAGGAGGGAAGGTCCCTCTTCAACCAAGTGCAGGCTACGGAATGTGCTTGTTGAAGAAAATCACTTGCAATTCCTATACTGCCTGCATTCAGAACACAAGGAAGGAGAGTGCGAGATATGCCTCGGTTTCTCCAAGAAGACGACGAAGGATAGGCAAAGTAGACTGGTGGCGTGGCTGAACACCAAGGCCTCTGCCCTGTGCTCCGAGCAGGGTCATGCCTCACCCAGGATGGGCTGGTCCGAGGAGGTGTCTTCTAAGTCCTTTGAGGGCACCTCATTTGTGGGGGCAGAAGACAAGACCAAGAACCGCAAGTCCGGGTCAACCAGGGTCGCCACGGAAGTGGGTCCCACGGTGTACAGGGCGCAATCGACATCACCCTCCGCCTCCATTACCAGACCGCAATTGAGCTCCTCATCGAAATTAAAATCCCCCAGCCTTGCTAAACTGCGGGAGAAGCCCGAGAAGCTGCGGACGGAGGAGAAGGCCGAACTGCCCAAAAGGCCCAATCGGCACAGATGATAGAATTGGTGGCGGCTGCTCTCTCAAAGGCTAAGGGGGCTAACCTGGTGAAGATAGTCTCCGCAGCGCAGAAGGTATCCCTGCCCACGAGGCGCTAAACTGCTGCAGTGACTTTGGCAAAGTCTGCTGGCATGCCAGAAAAGGGGACACCGTCTCAGAACCCGGCTCCAGCCCACCAGGATGGAAAATGGGGGGGGGGCAAGGAGGCCAAAGATCAGTCCCAGGCTGTGGCCCAAACAATGGATGTTTCAACCACGGACGAGGACCTGGAGTGTTTACACACGGTCCACAGGGGCATGGAAGAGGACAACAGTGCGCTGTCTAGTGTTTCCGATCACGCCAGCTCAGCCGAGGGATGTGTCTCTGGACATCCTGTCGACCCTCCACACATTGGTGTCGGAGATCCAGAAGAGGATGCCACAAGGCCCGGTTCCAATGGTCCCCTAGACCTGTGATCAACCACCAGGGCAGAAGAGGAAGCTTCATCCGATGTCCCCATTTCAGCCTCCACATCTCCAGACACGGGGACGGATGCAGCCAGGACAACGACCAATGATAAGGATATCGTTGCGGTGGGTCTCCGCAGCCTAGGGCATCCTCACCGGATGAAATGGGGTTGTTCCATTCCATGATCGCCAGAGCCTCCAAGCTATTTCAGCTTGTGCCTTAAGAAACCAGGAAGGAGGGTTTCTTGTACCAGAGGCGCAAGGCCAAAAGGAAGACAATTATGGCAGTGCACCTTCGGGACGGCATGTGGTAGGAGGGCCTGGCCCTCCTGAAGAACCCTTGCATGGCTCTGGCCAAACGGGACAGGCTGGAGAAAAAATACTGGGTGCCAGATTCGGTGCTTTCGGTGGCCGCGAGGAAACGGTCGGCCAACCTGTCCTCGTCTTCAGTCCCTCTGCACAGCGAGGAGAAGACGATGGACGCCATGGGAAGGAAGGTGATATACACCGCAGCGTCCAACATCAAGGCAGCCAACGCACTGGCAATCCTAGCCAGGTGTGACAGGTAGCTGTGGCACAAGCTCGGTCCGATTTTGGAGTTCCTCCCCGATGACAAGAAGATGGAGGCAATGGCTCTCTTCCAGGAAGTGGAGGTAGCGTTGGATCACTCCATCACAGTGGCGCTGGATGTTGCTGACACAGGGTTCCAGCAGATGGGGAACAGCGTATGCCTTCGTTGCCAAGGCTGGATGAAGGCCACGAATTTCCACCAGGAGGTCCAAGCGAAGGTACTGGGCATGCCTTTCAACAGAGATGACCTTTTTGGGAAGGTCGTCGACGAGTCCCTACAGGCCATCAAGGTCGGTACGGAGATGGCCTGCTCCCTCCAGAGGAAAGTCAAGCAGGTCTTCCAAGGGTTTCTCCTCATCCTACCGTCAGCCTTCCAGATCCATGACTCAGGAAGTCTACAGAGGCTGTTCCCAGGCCTATGGTGGCAGAGGACTGCGTCGATGTCGCCCGCAGGGCAGGGCGCCTGTGCTGAAGCAAGCCTGAACCGACCAAGACATTGGACCGCCACCCGTGCACCCTGGTGGAAGGCCGGCTGACGAGGTTTGTCAGCGAGTGGGAAAAGATCACCACTGACAAATGGGTGCTGGATGCTCTCGCCCAAGAACATACCCTGGAGTTTCAGCACAGGTGTCCGGGATCACTCCGCTGGCCTGTCAGGAGCAGCACATACCTCAGCTCTTGGAGGCAGTACGGACCATGCTGTGAAAAGCGAGTTCCCCAGAGACTCCGAGGCTCCAGAGTCTATTCCAGATACATTTTGGTTAGAAAGAAGACATGGGGCTGGAGGCCCATTCTAGACCTATGACGTCTGATCAAATAACTCAAGTCCCAAAAATTCAGGATGGTCACCTTATAACATGTGCTCAGCCAACTGGAAAAAGGAGACTTCTTGACGTCACTGTACCTGGAGGATGACTACTTCCACGTCCCCATTCACAGGAAAAACGGAGCGTTTCTACGCTTTGTAGTGCAGGGACAGCACTACCAGTCCAAGGCTCTACCTTTCAGCTTGATGTCGGCCCCAGAGTGTTCACGAAGTGCCTGGCACTGGTGCCGGCCCATCTGCGTATATGTGTACCTCAATGACTGGCTCATCCTGGCCCGCTCGCAAAATTTGGCCATCTGACACACACAGGTGACCGTCCAGCTGCTGACGGATCTCAGATTCTCCATCAACTATCCATAGTCCTGCTTAACACCATCGCAGAACGTGCTGTTCCTAGGAGCCAGACTCAATACGGTGTCCTGCCTGGTGTCACCCTTCGGAGGAGAGGGTAGAGGCCATTAAAGGGAAGATGCAGCAGCTGTTGTCGATGAAGACCACCACAGTGCGAACCATCAATTAGTTGCTCGGCATGTCATTCTGCATCATCCGGCTCTGCAGGTTACAGATGCAACCCCTTCGGGAGTTCCTGGACTCTTGCTGGATACAGGTGTCCGGAAGCTTCACGGACAATATCCCGCTCCACGAGAGGTTTAGTCGGGCAATAAGATGGTGGGACGTCTGCTACAACACCGCCTGGGGCACAGGGTTTCAAAACTCTCCGTACCACGAGACTGTCACCACTGACGCTTCCCTGGAAGACTGGGTAGCCCACATCGGACACCTGCACACCAGCGGCATGTGGTTGTCAGAGTAGAAGGATCGCCATATCAACATCCTGGAGCTATGGGCAGTGTTCTGGGCCCTCAAGTCATTCCTTCCAACTCTGAAGGGCAAGGTGGTGAGGATCTTCATGGACAACACCACCACAATGTTCTACATCAGGAAACAGGGGGGCACTCTATCCCGAGTGCTCTCCAAGGAAGCGCAGGACTTGTGGCGCTGGGCTGTCGGACAAGAGATGTTCCTCGTACCTTTTCACCTAGCGGGAGTCCAGAACAACATTGCAGCAGAGTTGTGCTCCTGCCAAGAGTGGGAACTTCAGCAGGACCGGGTGGACTGCATCTTCTTCAAGTGGGGCAGGCCCCAGATCGATCTGTTTCCGATGGCAGCAAACTACAAATGCCAGAAGTTTGCCAGCAGATTCCACCAACCAAGGAGCATGGGGGACGCGTTCTCCTTCCTCTGGGAAAGGATGTTTCAGAACAGGGTTTCTTGATGGCCTCTCTTGCTACAAGTCATCAACACACTCAGACAATGCCAATGCATGATGATACTCATCCCCCTGGTGCGGCCGAGGCAGATTTGGTATTCAGACCTTATCAGTCTGTCAGCGTCACCCCCAGGCAAGCTGCCGGTAGTTACAGATCTTCTCACCAGAGAAGGAGGCGCAATCCTGCATCACGACCCAGGGTCGCTGAATGTGAAGGTTGGGCTCCTGCAGCCCTAGAGTTTGGTGGATACGAGTTGCCTGCGACTGCAGAGAGATCCTCACCAAGGTCAGGGCGTCATCGACTTTGAAGTGCTACAGTCACAAGTGGAAGCGTTTTGCTACGTGGTGCCGGTCGTAGAAGATTACCCCGCTGAGGGTCACTGCCCCGCAAATTCTTCCATACTTGCTCTCCTTGGCCAAGGCCGGCCTGGCACACGCTTCTATAAAGGTACATCTGGCGGCTATCTCCTGCTACACCAGTTCTCCAGGAAGATATTCACTGTGTGGTGAAGGTTCCTGCCCCGGCGTAGGAACTCAATGTGATTCTGACGAGGTTCATGGGGGGTGACCCTTCGAGCTGATGCATCAGGCCCCTCTCAAGTTCCTCTCGTGGAAAACGGCTTTCCTTGTGGCCATCACCACTGCCAGGAGGGTGGGTGACATCCAGACCCTATCCTGCAAGCAGGCATACCTGACTTTCCACAAATCGAGGGTAGTGCTGCAGACGCACCCGTTTTTTATGCCGAAGGTTCTGTTGGAATTCCACCTCAACGAGCCTTTGGTGTTACCTGTTACTCCTACATCCCGTCCCCTTTCCTCCATACTGTATGGACGCCCCTCGCTAGGGACGGGAGAAAAGACCGTTTTCACCAGAAAAATCATCTTCCTCTTTAAATTTAGATGCGCAAAGGGGCCCGGCCCTGGCAGCATGCGCTTCCCTGAATCCGCCCACCGGCGCCACTCCCCAGTCCTCTTTTTTCCACGTCGATGGGAACGGACCGCTTTCACCAGCGTTCCTGGGTTAGGCCTCTGGCCTAGTAATTCCATGCACTCTTCCCCGGAGAAGTACTTTTGTTGTATTTTTCTTTTCCAATCCGGTACCACTCTGTCCTCAGGTGCCACGCTCCTCCCCGGTGCATGTTGACGACAGCAGGCTTCAGCAGGTGTCCAGCCTGTGATGGTCCCTTGCCGACGTCCGACCCCCACGCCTTCTGCCTTTGCTCTGACCACGGCTGGCAAGGCTGTACCGCGTGCGACGCGCTCACACTGTGAGCACTCAAGAAAAGATTAGCCAGGTGGAGGGAGTTCTTCAGTAGGTTGCCTCCAGACGACCTGAAAAAGTTTGTGAAGCAGAAGACCAGGCCCAAGGTAGGTGCACTGTTCTCCTCCGCACCCAGCAAGTGTGACTTATTCCCCAGGAAGCACACAAGCGGGAGGGGCCTAGCAGGTCTTAGCACCAGCATGAGTACCGAGGCGGCTTCAGCTACCGGCCACTAGGCCGAGGGGTCGAGAAATCCTACTGGTGCCTCTGCTGAGGGACCGTAAGGTTCTGTTACCGGGCCTCAACCCGAGATGCTACGCCCTAACACCGGACTGATGCCTGAGGGGGTGCCTGTATGCAGCACTACCGGTACTACATCCGAGGGCAATCCACCTTCCAGGCCCTGTCCTGAGGTGCAGGGTAGGCCTTAACCTCCACCGCCCCGCGTACTGGAGGAAGCCAGGCCCAGCGCAGCGAGTACCACAACACAGACATGTGACATGCAGCAAGACAAAATGGCTGCTTGGCCGGACAAAATGGTGGCTTGCCAGACACCATCCCCCTTCGGGGACCAGTTAGGGGAACAAGTCTCCAGGTGGGACTGGTCAATGCCTGGTACTTGGCCCACGGCATACCCATTTACTTCATAGGGCATAAAGCGAGACAGGGAGCGCTTAGCCCTCAGCAATCTCGGGTCCCTGCACCTATGCAGGTTCCATCAGTCACTCCTCCGGCCTGTGAAGACAGGTTCTTTGAGACATTTCTCATCAGGGATATGCTCACACCGGTACAGCCACTAGCACCCACGGCCATGCCACCTCTGAGGCCAGCTCCTCTGGGTCCAGCACAGCCTCAGCTGCCCGCACCAGTCCCTACTACACATGCTCCCATGCCCGTCCCAGTCACAGCATCGCCTTCTCCGTTGCCGCAGCAGCCTCCGGCGCTGATCATCAGTATGCCACAGCTTCCTGTGCTCAGTACTCCTTCGGCTACACCAGACCAGCAAGACACAACGGTTGATACAGATGAGGAGGTGGACCCTGACACTGCATCAGCCAAAGCCTTTCACGAACGTCTGGCAGGCCTGGCTGAGTATTTGGGGATCCCACAGCCACAGGTGGAACCACCAGAGGCAGGGGTATTGGTAGAGGTTCTCACTCTACGCCCCCTGGCTAGAACGGAAATCCCAATGCAAAAAGACATGATGGCGCTTGCCAAAAAAGGTTGGCGCAAGCCACACTCTACCCAGCCTACCAATCAGCGTCTCAATGCTAAATTTAGGTAAATGGAAGGGGACCCCCTCTTACTGTTGGTGCACTACCAGCCACACTCCTCTGTGATTGCAGCACCATCACTCAATTCTAATCCTCAATTGTCCTCGGCTACATCAGTCGCTGCACTCCTGGGTAAAGGAGAAAAAGATCCTGCAGGCGTATGAAAAGAAAATCTATTGCAACACTGCACTCTATATGCGCCAGTCCAATGCAGATGCCATGCTGGCATTGGCCAACCAGAGGCTCTGGTGACAGATTGCAGACTTCCTACCTGAACTCTCTGTACAAAGCCAGGCTAGCTTCAAGGCCGGGCTGGCAGAAGCCAAAATAGTGGCACAGGACATAATGGAGTCCACGGTGGCTCAGATTGATACAACGGGTCGTGCCATTTGCATTGCTTCCGACATGAGGACGTCTTGGCTCAGGACGACTAAGTTCAACCCTGATGTCCAGAAGCATATACTGTACCTTCTTTTCGAGGGGGCAGATCTGTTCCTTTCGACCGTGGACAGGGAACTCGATAAGAAGAAAAATAGTTGGGGCGTAGCTTGGAGGCCATGTAGAAGGATGTGAATCCACCGTGGCTCCTGCAGATCCTACAGAGATCCTGACAAAAGGCAACTTAATGCGGCCGTAGAACAGTACACTTGCACAAATGTGCTTGTAAAGTAAGTGGGTACAGCCGGAGGCACTTGGAGCTGGCCCCGTGCAACGATTCTGTGAGTTATTCACTGGAGAAGTTTGCATCAGAACGGATTGAATGGCCCCAAGATGGCCGCTAACCAGAACAAAGGAACCGGTCGCTGAAGGGGACATCGGACTGGGGATCATGCCCATATGACTATAACGTTGTAGCTGGCAGCATGAGAAAGAACGGTGCTGCACCCTCGGATGCAAAGGCTTAGTGACTGGGACATTATAGCCCCAACGTGTTGGGACGAAGAGCGTGTAACGAGAGCATCGACTTGCACCGCTGAGACACGCCCACAGACCGAACGTTCACACCGGGCTGCCCGGAACACGGAGGCCTGAGTCTTGCGGGTCTGCACTGCAGTAGGACATTGGCTTCCCTCAAGGAGGCCAGCCGTGACGCAGACACAAAGTAGCAGGGCCACTGTAACAGAGGGACACTGATGTGGCTTCTGCCTCGGCGGCCCGGCAGCAGTATGACTTTGTTCCCCGCGAAATATAACTGCGAGACGGCAACCGGATTAAAACACTGTTGCACCCGTGGGCTTTATCCAGACATACTAAGGAGCCCAACAGAGAGTAACAGATTTGAGAAACATGTATTGTAGCAGGAGTAGTAAGTGAACCACACGCACCGGACGGGTGCTGAGCCTGAGCGGGGGGAAGCAGAAGAAGACCAGCATGGCCTCAAACATAATGGCTGAAGAAACTGGACGAATCCCCAGGTCCTGCATATTATATAGTGCACACGTGCCGTGGGAATACTGCCTGCAGACGTCCGTATTGGGAGGCAGAACACTGGCCAGATACCGGTACCCTGATTAAATGAAAGGAGGGGCTGTTGATTTGCTTCTGATGTGACTTTGCTCATAACTAGTGGGTCCCGCAGTCACTGGGGGTAAAGAAACACTTGACCCCACTCACGATTGACCGGCGTGCGAGCACTAGTTGAGAGGTCCATGGAGGCAATAGAGATCACATGCATGTACGGAACAGCAAGATAACAAACATTTCGAGAGCACACCAGGAAACGACGCAGGAGAACCTGATTGCGGCTCATACAGATACTCAACAGATAGAAGTACTCTAGGGCAGGCACCGGCGCTCAGGTCTGTCGAGGTGGAAATGCCGTCCAAGCAGATGAAGACTAGGCCGCAGCAGGCATAGCTGGACATCTTTACGAGACTGATACGGGGCACAGACACCCCTTAAGCAAGTGGACTGTAGGCAAGTGGAGACCCAAGCCCGACCAGGGGTGATAAACAGATCCTAGAAGCTATGACACTGCAAGTGTCCTGGAAATCCAAATTATGTGCTGCCTTGACGGAGCCCCGAACATCCCTGGAGTTTAAGATTGACGCAGTCGGAGTGGAGGTCAACTTGCGACGACAGGATGCAAGGGCAGTGGCAGAGCGCACGGGAAGGCTGGAGGAGGAAGTCAAAGCCAATGCAAGCTCCTGTATAGATAACACCAAAAGCATCTCCATGTTACAACAGTCAGTGTGTAACCTGGAACACAGGGTAGAAGAGGCGGAAGGATGCGCCCGAGGGAATAACATACGGGTGGTGGGACTCCCCGAAGGTGAAGAAAATCCAGACCCAACAAATTATATTGAAAACATGCTGCTGCAGGAGCAAGGGGCAGAAACGCTGACCCAGGGATTCACAGTGTAAAGAGCACACAGGGCTCCAACAAGGAAACCACCACCCGGTGCACCTCCCAGACCAATCATCGTGAGAATCTTAAACTATAAAGATAGGGAGAAGATATGGGAACATTTTCGGAAGGGAGGAGTAATAAGCAGAGCATCGGCATCCATTGGCGTCCATCACGGCATCTCCGGACTACACCTTCCAGGTGCAAAAGCAACGCTTGAATTATGTGGCCACTAAACAGAGGTTGTGGCAGGCGGGGCTGAAATATATGCTTCTCTACCCGGCGAAGTTAAAGGTTTTATACAAAGGCAAGGCCCTTTTTTTCGAGACTCTGGAAGACGCAGCGAAATGGATGGACACAATGAACTGCCCAGCGGATGCGGAAAACCAAGACGAGAGGGATGAGGATAAGTGAACATGCGCTTTTTTCAACATGTACTTTGCAGAATGTGCAGTTGAGAACATATAGAGCTTACTTGAATGATCCACTGAACTATAGTTAAGGGCGGGTTGCCGGAATATAACTGTGTCAAGCTACATTTGGGCTATGTAGATTGCCTCTGCTCGGATATTGATTAGCAGGGGACACAGCGGTCGCTTAGTGGAAGCAACACCGTGGAACGTGTCAAACCCTGAGTAGTTTTAGTTAGTAGGATACTAGTAGGGTAGCATCCCCCTGCAGAGCCCCGAGTACCGGTAGCACCGGGAAAAGGTCTAGATGCGGGGTGGCCTGAGATCCAGGGATGGAGCTGGGCAACAGTTGATTATAGGGAAGGGTAGAAGTTGGAGAAGTTCAGTTTGGGAAGGGATTGAGGGGGTGGTGGGAAGAGTTGGGTGAGTTACATGGGAGTAATGGGAAGAGTCAGCAATCACAACCTGGACCACATAGGGGGAACGAGGGGGAAGAGACGGGAGGAGTAGGATACGGCTGATATGGGGGACCTGAAGATAGTGACCTGGAATGTGCGGGGGTTAAACAGTTATATCAAACGGACCAAGATCATGATGTACCTGAATAGGCAGAAAATAGATATAGCATTGATACAAGAAACCCACCTGACCAAAGATAAACTAGAAGTGATAAAGAGGAAATGGAAGGGGACCACAGTGGGAGCAACATATTCGGCGTACGCTAGAGGGGTTATCACATGGGTAGCACTTCACATCCCGTTCAAATTGTTACAACAAGAGGTAGAGACAGATGGCAGAATGGTATTATTGAAAGGGCTAGTGGGAAACAGAGAGGTGAATATAATTAACATGTATGCCCCAAACAATGACACAATGATATACTTCAGTATCCTGTATGCTAGGATCAGCTCATATATAGATGGAGCAGTTATAATGGGGGGGAAACTTCAACTGCACACTGGACCACAGGCTGGACAGATCTGATGAAAAAGTAACCAGGTCGAACCCAGCACTGAAAGCCCTAGATACACTTGCACAGGACTTTCACATGATTGAGATATGGAGGAGGCGTAACTCAAAAGACAGGTGGTACTCACATTATTCAGCCCCACATAATTTACACACCAGGTTGGACTACCTATTTGTGGCCAGCACACTAGTAGAGGAGATGAAAAGTACAGAGTACAAGGCAGCAGTCCTATCGGACCATGCACCGCTGGTCGTGAAATAGTGGGTGTCCCCGCCCAGGCAGAGGATACTGATGTGGAAGCTTAGAGCCGAAGCGCTGAAAGATACTATATTTAGAGAAGATTTGAAGAAGGTTATAAAGGAATACTTTGAGCTTAATACAGGCAGTGTGAGGTCGGCTGGCACGCTGTGGGAATCATTTAAGGTGGTAGTGAGAGGAGAAGCGATCTCAAAGTCGAAAGGACTGCAAGGAGGTATAATGAAAGATTTGCAAGACACTGAAAGGGAGATCGAGAACAAAATGCAAGGGGGCACGGATTCCCCAGGACAAGCTGAGGCCATACGCAAACTACAAGAGGAATGTAGAACCTATTGGAAAAGATTAAGCAACTTAAATTATAGAAGATATATAGAAAGACAGCATGCAGAAGGTGATAAACCAGGCAGGTTGCTGGCTTGGTTGTGTAAGAGTGGTGCTCCAAAAGAGGCGATTCAAGAAAAACACAGGATAGATGGCTTGGTAGAGGACACAAAAGAAGGGGTCAACGATTACTTCTATAGATGCTCTCAAGAGTTATACGCAGATAAGACAGAGGACGACGAAATTGATATATTGGAGACATTGGAAGAGATCAATCTCTCTAAGCTTGGGGAAATAGAGATTAGATACACTACTCGCATTGGAAGAACTACAAAATATAATCCAGACCCTAACCACTAATAAGGCTCCAGGTGCAGACGGCCTCCCGAGCGAGTTTTACAAAATGTATAAGACTGACCTACTCCCACCGATGCTGGCTATGCTGAACGAAGCGTTCGATAAAGGCAGGTTGCCAGAGACCCTCAGGGAGGCGATCATCATTCCGCTCCTCAAGCCAGACAAAGCGAGTACTGATTGCGTATCCTATAGACCGCTATGAATGCTGAACCAAGATCCTCCCGGCAGTGATGACAAACAGGCTGAAGCCGATGATAAACTTCTTAGTACGTCATGACCAAATGGGATATATCCCCCGAACGTGTATTTCTGATAATCTCAGGAGGCTACATCACATCACAGACCAGACAAAGGGGAGCTCCCAGGAAGTAGCGATAGTCTCACTAGATGCGGTAAAGGCCTTTGACTTGGTCAAATGGACATGGTTGATGGTGGTTTTGAAGGACTATGGGATGGGATCAGCATACCTGAAGTGGGCTAAATTACTGTACAGCGAACCGATGGCCCGCGTCCGGACAGGTCTGATTATTTCGGAACGTTGGACTCTTGGCAAAGGTACATGGCAAGGTCGCCCCTGGTCCCCGATGCTATTCATTTTAGCGTTGGAACCTTTGGCGATATACTTAAGGCATCACTATAACGAGGTAGGCATTAGCACGATAGGAGGACAGCACCTGATATCGCTATACACTGATTACATGTTGCTGTACCTGAAATACCCCGAAGAAAACCTGCAGTATATTCTGGAAGTAACGGAACGATATATGCAAAGTTGTCGGGTATAACGATTAACCCACGAAAGTCCACAATGTTCCCCCTAGGCACAGCACGAGTTACCATTATTACAGATTGGTTGGGCAATTGACACCTTTGGGTGCCTAGGGGTGGACATATATCACAGAATTGAGGATGAAGATGAGAACACCACAGAGAAGGCAGTAGAGAGGATTGAACGTAGTATAGTATTCTGGGCGCGGTTGCCTCTGACAATGATGGGTAGGGCTGCACTCCTTAAAATGATAGCATTACCCAGACTGCTGCACAATTACGCAAATGTCCCATATATGATACCTAAACAGTTTTTTTACCAGGGTGCAGAGCATATGTAGGGGGTTCATCTGGTACAATTCGAGAAATAGGATAGCCCTGTGGAAATTGCAGAACCCGTATGATCAAGCAGGGATCAGACTGCCCAATTTCGAGGTGTACTACCTGGCTGGCCAGCTCCAGTATGTAGCAAGATGGCTATCCGAGGACACCATAATGGAGTCCAGATTGTTAAGAGCAGAGTGTGCACCCTATTTTCTGAATGAGTAGATGTGGGTGGCTGATCCTCCGAAGGGAAGGAGGTCGGCACTGCTAGACCTGGGTAGGAAGATCTGGCATAGGGCCTGCTGAATAATGGGAAGCCTGCAGCCGTGCTCCCCGCAGGTGCCCTAAGTAGTGTTGATGGGCGTAGATGAACAATTGAGGAAGATCATTAGAGAACATTGGGAACCAGTAGGGATGACAACCATAGGAGATGTATGGCAAGAAGAGGGGAGGATAGAATTCAATATATTGAGAGAAGTCACAGGCTTGCATAGTGGACAATAGATCACGTATGCTAGGTTGATGACATTGGTGAAGAAGACGTGGTCAGAGGTAGAGCTGACCCAGCAGCCAGATGCTGCCATAGAAACGTTTCTGGCGGTGTCAGAAGGAGGCCATGAGATCTCCCGAATTTCCGAAATAATGATGTCTACGGTTGGAAAAAAAGTGATGCAGATGAGGCGAGACTCGGAAGAGGAAAGTGGGGAGACAATAAGTGAAGGGGTATGGGTGAAGATGCAGAGATAACATAAGAAAGTGTCAAGAAATGTAAGACTACAACAGATTCAGCTATACATTACACACAGGGCATATCTGACCCCCAAGAAAATTGCTAAGTTTACAAATGCCACTATCCAGAAATGCCCAAAATGTGGGGAGGTGGATTGTGGGATGGTACACATGTTCTGAGCATGCCCGGAGCTAGCTAAATACTGGGAGGAAGTAGCGCACCTCTTAGCTAACAAGGTGATAAAACTGGAAGTGGACTCTCTATGGGCGTGCATGGTAGGGGGATTCCCGAGGCAGCGCAAACTTAAGCATGTGAGCAAACTTAAAGATCTGGCTTACATCCTTGCCAAGTGCAGGATAGCAATGGGCTGGAAGGCAAGTGGGAG
The DNA here is from genome assembly GCF_040938575.1 of Ambystoma mexicanum. NCBI lineage: Eukaryota > Metazoa > Chordata > Amphibia > Caudata > Ambystomatidae > Ambystoma > Ambystoma mexicanum. The sequence goes on from NC_090925.1 coordinate 361,474,872, forward strand.
ACCAAATGCGAAAGCCTGGTGGCGGGACCTCCTGAAATGGACGGATGCAGAAACTGGTATGGAGAGAAGTGGTGGGTAGAGGGGGGGAAGAAGAAGCAGAGACGCTTACAGCTTGGCAACATTTGGTTGCATCATGTCGGGCTCAGGACTGGAGGAACCCAAAACGGATAGCTCCTCAGATGGTGCGGGAGATGTGCCGGTCATAAGTTAGGAGAAGGATGTTGTACATTGCGAGACTCTAGATGGGGTGTGGGGGGTTAAGGGAGAGGGGTCAGTTGGGGATTTTTGTTTTGAGCACCGTGGTTTGGTGCACTGTATGTTGATTGTTTTGAAAACCAATACAAATATGAAAACAAAAAAAAAGACGAAAAATATTTCACAGATGGCAAAATCCTTATCGATCCTCACCAAGTCCACCTCCAAGGCATATAGCCAGGCGCACCAGCGCTCAGACAAGGGGTGGTCTTTTGGAGGCTTCAGGGGCTACCAAGAGAGATGGTACAGACAACTGGACAGATCCCGAGCCAGCACAGGTGCAAGCAGCACAAGGAACCAGGGCTTTTTTCAGTCCCCATTCTCAGCCCCAGCCACAGAGGGCAAGAAAGCATGACACATCCATCCAGATCCAAGAGTCTCCGGTGGGGTTCACTGACCCATGGATCCTCTCTGTAGTATCCATGGGCTATATATACACCTCCTTCTCCTCTCCCACAGATTGGTACAGCAACTCTGTTGGCGGAAATTTGCTCGCTCATAGGAAGTCCGGCAGTGGAGAAAGTCCTACCCACCCAACGAGGGCTGGGCTTCTATTCACAAATGTTTGCCATACACAAAAAGAACCAGGCTGGCCTATTAGTTGTGTTGGACCTTTCCATCTTGAACCTTTCCCTTCCTCTACAAAAGTTCAAGATGGTTACCCCAGCGCTTATAGCGGAGACATTGTGTGCGGGAGACTGGATGTGCTCCCTGGATCTGAAGGATGCCTACCAACACGTCCCGATCTGACAATCCCATCGGTCCTTTCTGAGGTTCAGGATCATGGGCTTTCATTACCAGTAGAAGGTTCTACCCTTTGGACTGAATTCGGCCCCCAGGGTCTTTACAAGACTGAAGACCGCAGTGGCAGCCATGCTCAGGGTATCACGACCCTCAGCCCTGATCCCCACTGGCAAGCCCATTGGCCAGGTGGAATCAGGGCTCGGATCACTAATAAGGCCTGGCATCCACTTCTCAGGCCCTCTTGGGGCCAGTCCTGGCGCCTTTGGCGCCAGGCTCATCAGTAGGGAAAGACATCTGCTTGAGGAACTACTTTATTTAGGCTTTCAGCCAACATGGAAGCATCCACATAGCTTGGTTCCTAGAACCAAGCTATGCGGTCTAGTGTTTTGGGTGTGATGGCCTAGGGACTACTTTACCTGGACTACTTTACAGTGGCTATTTAAACCACACCCGAACAAGACAACACGCTTCGCATAACTTTGCTTCTAGCAACGTGACGCTCACCGTGTCCAGCTTTCTCACGAGCCTGGTGAATTCCGGACCTGCTGAAAAACCAAGAACATCGTTAGCAGCAGAATCCTACCTGCATTCATCATCCTTCACTGCTCACAGCTCCTGGGCAGCTCTGTTGATGGAGTTCACCACCTGGATCGAAGGACCTGAGAAAAGGAGAAAGACATCATTAAAGGAGGTAGTGGAGACATTACAACCACAAAGCGCTTAAAGACTTACCTGGTTGGTTGCTTTTCGGCCGGCATAGCTCCGGAACTCCATCTGCGCTGGGAACTCACCGCGACCTACGAAAAGAGAAAAGCACAGGTCAGTGAGGACAAGACATCGCTGCGCTACGCAAAGCGCCTCCTTACCGCATCATAGCGCTATAGCGCGCCATCATCTCCCGGTGAGAACCAGCATATCCAGTTCTCCAAGCGGACACTCCGCGCCCTTAGGGAGATAAAAAAAGAGACATTTAGAACAGAGAAAAGGCATGCAAGAATTACGATGCCATCAATCGCAATAAGACCTACCTGAAAGACACTACAAGGGCAGCAGTCAGTGAAGAAACTGGACCGCCCGCGCCCACAAAAGACAACGCGCCCCTGCTCAGAGAGCAGGACAGAGATCCCACCGATTCCGACAACCAGGTGAGAAGAGAACCTGGAGGGGCTGGAAACACAAGGGAGGTGGGGGAAAACACACCTTGGTCGCCCAGTCCTAATATAGTCTTCATTTCCAGGTGGAATCCCATCGACACCGGGACCACACCAGGGAATCATTGGGAAGGGCACCAACGACCAACTGGCTGGGTGGCGTCCCTGTGGATACCAGGTGAGCGTGACAGAATGCAAAGCCTCACATAAATAATCCACCTGGGTGCCATGGAAACATCAGAAATCGACCAACTGGCCCAACTGTTGGGGGACCTTCGTGCTGAGGTTCATTCAGCCTGACAAGAGACTAATGCACTCCGGAGAGACCTAATAGTGACCAATGAGCGCACTGATGAAACCAGCAGACAATTCTTGCAATCGCAGGCATGGCAGACTCCTCTGCCTGGAGGAAATCCACTGATGCAAAATCCTATCTCACCATCTTATACCTCCACACCAGTACAGATCACGCTGCCTGGAACAGTTCCCCTGGCACAACCAGAAAGGTTTTCGGGTGACCCACGGAAGTATGCAGCATTCATAAATCAGTGTCGCCTTCACTTCCTTTGTCGCCCTGGGGCATTTCCAAATGACCAAGCTCGGGTAGCTTTCATCCTATCATACTTGAGTGGAAGTGCAGAGGATTGGTCGGTGCCGTTGGTGACCTATAATGATCTATTGTTACAGGACTATGGGGGGTTCCAGAGAGAAATGGAAGAACTGTTTGCTCGCCATACCCAGGAACAAGCAGTGGATAACAAACTTTTATCCCTCCGGCAGGGGAACCAAGACTTGTTAACATACATTGTGACTTTCAATAGACTGGTTGCTGAAGCCAGGTGGCCAGAAAACAAAAGAACCACGTTATTCCATCGAGGCTTACGAGGCGAATTAAAAGACATCTTGGCCCAGGTAGTTGATCCCCCCCAGAGACTGTACCGAATTCATAAATCTAGTCGTGCAGCTAGACCATCGGTTGCAGGACCGAAAAGCAGACCAGTCCAAAGCAGACTCTCGAGTAGTTTGTGTTCAGCCTAAAGACAATGCGCCACGGGGGCCAGACAATGCCGTAGAACCCATGCAGATCGGAGGGATACGACCTCCATTAACAAAACAAGAGCAGGATAAAAGAAGACAACAGCAACTTTGTTTGTATTGTGGAAAACCAGGACATTTTCTGAAAGACTGCCCAATAAAACCCCCAAGTAGGACAGTCGGGGCCACAGTTAAGGAATCGGAAAACTACCAAGCTCGGCAACCGTAGAGGTCAGTTTGTCGAGTGATGAGAAAGAGCCACTGATCTCACACTTTGCGATACCCGTGATCTTAATAAATACCCAACAATCGTCAAAGATGCATGCCGTAGAAGCGTACATCGACAGCGGAGCAGTTGGGAACTATACAGATCAAGAGTTGGCAGCAGAGATGGGGCTCCCTTTGTGTTATAAGTCTACCAGGGACAAGGTGACTACCGTGGATGGGACAGAAATCGCCTCCGGAACAGTAACCCAGTGCACAGCAGTAGTAACCTTGCTGTGCCAGGATGGACATCGGGAGTGTATTTCGTTCGATCTTATAAAGGCACCTCAGTTCAGGTTGATACTAGGGATGCCATGGTTGGTTTCTCACAACCCTTTGATAGACTGGCGGGCACGGAAATTAACCTTCTCCGGCAACTTCTCCCTGACTTGCTACTCTCCTGACCCGGAACCTGACTCCTGTGTCTCCAAGACTTCCAATACAAGAGCCTCTACTCTGGGAGTAACTAATACTTTGCCAGACGAATATCGTGACTTTCAGGACGTATTCCAAAAAGACCAGGCTAACACATTGCCGCCGCATAGGCCTTATGATTGTCAAATTGACTTTATTCCTGGGGCACAAATCCCTTGCGGCAGGATCTACACTCTTACCGAACCAGAAAACCTTCACCTGAAATCCTATTTGGAACAGTACCTTTCAGACGGATTTATCTGCCCATCTAAGTCCCCAGCAGCTAGTCCTTTGTTCTTCGTACCGAAAAAGGAAGGGGACTTGAGGACCTATATTGATTACCACGCAATAAACCAGATAACCGTGAAGAACCGCTAACCCTTCCCTCTTATTCCGGAAATGCTAGACCAAGTCAAAGATGCCCAGATCTATACCAAATTAGACCTTTGGGGAGCATACCACCTGGTCCGGGTCAGAAGCGGAGACGAGTGGAAAACCGCTTTCCGTACCAAATATGGCTCGTTTGAATATCAAGTCATGCCTTTTGGCTTATGTAATGCTCCTGCAGCGTTTCAATATTTCGTGAATGATGTCTTGAGAGAACTGATTGACGTTTGCGCCTTAGTGTACATTGATGACATATTGGTCTACTCCGCTTCAAAACAAGATCATATCAGGCATGTTCGTTCAGTCCGCACCAAGCTCCGCCAACATCGTTTGTATGCAAAGCTGGAGAAATGTTTTTTTCACGTCACCGAAGTAGAATTCCTTGGTTTCATCCTTTCACCGAAAGGCATCAGAATGGACGTACATAAGGTTAACGCTATTCTAAAATGCCATCACCAACATCTCTGAAGGGGATACAGAGTATGCTAGGCTTTGCAAACTTTTACTGCCGGTTTATCCCAGACTTCTCTCAGGTTGTGCACCCGATCACAGTACTGCTACTAAAAAGCAATAAAAAGTTTGCTTGGACTGAGGAAGCAGAAAGAGCATTTCAGGAACTGAAACAAAGGTTCACCTCCGCTCCAATCCTGCGGCACCCGCGTCCAGACCTCCCTTATGTCGTAGAAACAGATGCTTCCAGTATGGCAATGGGAGCGGTCCTTTCACAGAGGGACCCAGAAACTGGCCAGCTGCATCCTGTGGCCTTCTGGTCAAAAAAATTCTCACCCCCGGAAATTAATTACGCTATCACGGACAAAGAACTCCTAGCCATCAAGTCCGCTTTCAAGGCGTGGCGACACTATCTTCTGGGAGCTAGACACACCATTACAGTGATCACAGACCACCGGAACCTGCAATATCTCAAAACAGCCAAAGCCCAGTCTTCACGCCAGTTACGGTGGGCCCTCTTCTTCGCCGAATATGACTACGTGATCACCTTTCGACCAGGGGTCAAGAATGGGAAAGCTGACGCCTTATCTCGAATGGGCATCAATGAAACGGTATATACAACTCGAGACCCAGTACCCATCATACCTGAAGACAAACTCTTGGGTATCACAACAGCGTTATCACAGGCCGAATTATGAAACAAAATTCGACAGTCAATGAACCCGGATGCTTTCCTCGCATGGAAAACTCAAGGAGAACAATATTGCATCAAGGATCAGTTACCTTATTTTAGGGACCAGCTATATGTACCCGAGAAGGAGTTACAACAGCATATCATTTCAGGTTATCATGACTCTCTGATCGAAGGACACCCTGGAATCGCTAAAACTTTAGCCAAGGTAAAAAATAACTTTTGGTGGCCTACCTGGCGTAAGGACATTGTCCAGCATGTTCAGTCCTGCGGCGTCTGTGCACAAAATAAATCACAGAAACAGAAACCATCGGCTCTCCTACAACCACTGGATATCCCTCCCGCTCCATGGCACACTCTTTCCCTCGACTTTATCACTGATCTGCCACGAGTCAAGGATTTAACACCATTCTTGTAATAGTGGATTTGTTCTCAAAGATGGCACATTTCATTCCTCTCAAGGGCCTCCCGGACGCATCCACCCTAGTCAGAAGTATTTCTAGAAAACATTGTCAAGCTGCATGGCTTTCCATCAGTTCTGGTCTCTGATCGAGGCAGCCAATTTGTATCCAATTTTTGGAGAAAATGTTGCACAATGGCACAGATTGACGTTCGACTATCCACCAGTCACCACCCCCAGACAGACGGCCAAACCGAGAGGACCAACCAGACACTCGAGCAATATTTACGGTGCATGCTGCACCATGAATTGAGAGATTGGAAGGACTTAATGTGGATAGCCGAGTACGCATATAACAACTCCGTACATTCTAGCACGGGCCAAACACCTTTTTACACCTTATATGGCAGACATCCACGTACATCAGAACTTGACCTTCCTGCCAGCCTGGAAATGCGTGCAGTAAAGACTCTTCATACAACCATCACTCAGGCGTTCAGAAAGGCGAAGGAACATCTTATTCATGCTAAAGGAAAACAAAAGCACTTAGCCGACCAGCATCGGAAAAAGGCCCCAGACTATCTAGTAGGAGACCAGGTTTGGTTAGCCGCCAAATACGTACCCATCAAAGGGACCCGGACCTTCCATCCTCGATATTTGGGACCCTATACCATCAAGGCAATTATCAACCCAGCAGCCGTCAAATTGGACTTACCATCTAATCTACAAATCCATCCGGTATTCCATGTGTCCCTCTTAAAACCAATGCAACCCGGTACACGAATCAAGACACCACCTCAACCTATACTAATAGATGGAGAACCAGAATTCGAAGTCCAGGGCATCCTGGACTCTAAGTACTCTAGAGCCAAGTTGTACTATCTCGTTGACTGGAAGGGGTTTGGGCCTCAAAATACATCCTGGGAACCCAGTGAGAACATCCATGCACCACGTCTGATCAAGAAGTTTCATCAGAACTTCCCAACTAAACCTGGACCAGGCAGGAGACACACCTTGGGAGGGGCCTTGGGGGGGAGTGCTGTCACGACCCTCAGCCCTGATCCCCAATGGCAAGCCCATTGGCCAGGTGGAATCAGGGCTCGGATCACTAATAAGGCCTGGCATCCACTTCTCAGGCCCTCTTGGGGCCAGTCCTGGCGCCTTTGGCGCCAGGCTCATCAGTAAGGAAAGACATCTTTAAAGCAGGTAGTGGAGACATTAAAACCACAAAGCGCTTAAAGACTTACCTGGTTGGTTGCTTTTCGGCCGGCATAGCTCCGGAACTCCATCTGCGCTGGGAACTCACCGCGACCTACGAAAAGAGAAAAGCTCAGGTCAGTGAGGACAAGACATCATTGCGCTACGCAAAGCGCCTCCTTACCGCTACATAGCGCTATAGCGTGCCATCATCTCCCGGTGAGAACCAGTATATCCAGTTCTCCAAGCTGACACTCTGCGCTCCTAGGAAGATAAAAAAAGAGACATTTAGAACAGAGAAAAGGCATGCAAGAATTACGACACCATCAATCGCAATAAGACCTACCCGAAAGACACTACAAGGGCAGCAGTCAGTGAAGTAACTGGACCACCCGTGCCCACAAAAGACAACGCGCCCCTGCCCAGAGAGCAGGACGGAGAACCCACCGATTCCGACAACCAGGTGAGAAGAGAACCTGGAGGGGCTGGAAACACAAGGGAGGTGGGGGAAAACTTACCTTGGTCGCCCAGTCCTAATATAGTCTTCATTTCCAGGCGGAATCCCATCGACACCGAGACCACACCAGGGAATCATTGGGAAGGGCACCAACGACCAACTGCCTGGGTGGCGTCCCCGTGGATACCAGGTGAGCGTAACACAGGGTCACCATGTCTACCCGTATCTAGATGACTGGCTGGTCAGGGCCAGGTCTCTGGAGGCAGTCCAGCGCACTGCCTCCTCCCACAGGGGTACGCTACACAAGCTGGGATTTTCCATCAATCTCAAGAAATCACAGTTGACGCTCACGCAGAATTTAACCTTCCTGGGTCTTATCTGGAACACAAGCTCCAAGAGGCTTTTACCCTCAGAGGACAATATCTCAAGAGGGCCACAGGGTATTTTCTCAGCCGAGCAGTGATTTCGGCATGGTGGTACCAACACCTCTTGGGCATCATGGCGGCAGGTCTCCTGGCAGTACCGCAGACAAGGCTCAAAATGAGGCGACTGCAGTTGTACTTCACAGCCTCCTAGAGTTAGGAGAAGGGTTCCCAGGCGGAGCAGGTCAGCATCCCACATCCTCTCCACCAGGACCTAGTCTGGTGGAGCAAAGACAACCTGCGGATAGGCAGGACATTCCATCAACCAGTACCTGAGGTCACTATCACCCCGGATTCGTTCCCAGAGGGGTGGAGAGCTACCTTTGGGCAGCCACAATGTCCATGGGTATGGTCCCATCAGGAGCAGGCAGCCCACATCAACTGGCTAGAGTTGATGGCCATCTGGCTCGCTCTGAAAGCCTTCCTCCCGATGATCAGTGGCAAGCCGATCCTCATTCAAGCAGTCATCTCCACCAGCATGTATTACATCAACAAGCAGTGTGGCACCAGGTCTCCTCCGCTCTGCACTCTAGCAGTCAACATTTGGGAGTGGGTTCTGATAAACAACATACACTGGCAGCAATCCACCTCCCGGCGGAGTGCAACCTAGAGGCAGACAGGCTCAGCAGGTTGGGTGTTGACCACTATGAATGGCAGTTGGACGAACAGATCCTTCGGGGGAATCTTCAACAAGTGGGGTCATCCTCGGGTGGATCTCTTTGCCACCTGGTCCAACAGGAGGTGCCCCCAGTTCATGTCCTGGCAGGGACATGACTGGGACTCTCTGGGAGACGCGATATGAATCCAGTGGAACAACATGAACGCTTATGCCTTCCCTCGCACTCACCAGGTTCACAGGGTAATCTGCAAGATCAGGGAGGCCCGGCACCTCTGTATCATCCTGATAACTCTGTGGTGGCCAGCAAGGCTGTGGTTCTCGGAACTACTCAGCCTGTCGGAGCAGGCCCCGGTGCACCTTCCGCTGGGGCCAGAGCACACACTCTCTGAGCAGGGAGGCACGGTCATCCACCCACATACATGCCAACCCTCCCGATTTAGGCGGGAGACTCCCGACTTTTAAGTAAAAAATGCATCTATTTTTCACGTTCTCCCGCCTGTAATCAATCTAACCCCAATGTATTCCTATGGGAAAAAGTACATCTCCCGAATTCCCTGACAAAATCTCCCTACCAGGTGCGTCGGAATGTTGGCATGTATGCACCCAGCCCCCCAGAAGTTAGTCCTTGCAGCGTGGTTCCTGAACAGGTCACACTGAGGCATCTGCATCTGTCGCAGGCTAACCTAGATATTATACAAGGGGCTAGGAGTGATGCTACCAGGAGCCAGTACAAAAGCAAGTGGACCAGGTTTTGTCACTGGGTGGAAATCAAGGGAGGTCGATCCTTTGACCTGCAAATTAGATGACGTGCTATCCTCTGTGCACCTCGCAAACTCAGGGGTGCACATAGCCACATGTCGCATCTGACATTGATATACTCAAGAACAGACATCTTTGGTAGCCAGACCAATCTGTAATGTGTGGTGTAAGGTAAAATGATAGTTTTGATTAGGTTCATGTCCAGTGAAATATTGTTGTATTGTTGAGAGAATTATAAAATCACTAAGGAGGTTAATTTTCCTTGCAGGCATTACATTGAGTGTGAGGAAATTGATCACTAGAATGATGCTTCCGCAACAATTGGAGTTGCACTACTGTCTATCTAATGACGCAGAGATATGCAGGTACCCTATTTATAGGTTATTTGGTTATCCTTGGGGTTGGGGAGGGTGAAGGATTTTAGCTAGGCCTAATAATGGACCCATTATGCGCATAGATTGATATATGCTTTTTTAATTGCGTACCTATCTAAACAGGAAAGTTTGAAGAGTGATGCAAGGAATAACAGGAAGGAATTTTTTCGGCCACCTACAAGATACAGTTTTTGCCACACAATTGTTGCCCCTGAAGAATGTCCAGCTAGTATCAGCGATAAGGGATAGAAACTTATATATGTCGGGCTTTCTTTGACATAATGTGAAATTAGGTTGAGCAAACCATCACTGTGTCAGGTCCAGTCATTGGAACTGGTGTTTTTGTATCTTTTTTGGCACTGTATGAACAATTGTATGTGTATTTGTGTTTTGAATATTGATGTGATACAGCATTTATTCTTTGTATTTAGGGTTTTAATTAAATTTGTTTATTGTTATTATTTAGCAGGTGGTTCTACCTACATTCCAATGCATGAATAAAATTGTTTTTATATTAATGAACATCATTATTTGCATTTATCTCCATCTCCTTGTAATTGTTTAGAGGTTGATGGTTAGGTTTCCCTGTGTGTGTGAATAAGGGTACACCTATGTTTTACTTATATAAAGTGCTTGACTTTCCTTTTGTTTGATGACACACACGGCATCTATTTTGCGACCATTGGAGCCTACAGGAACTCTGAGAAGGAGGTATTTTCATCCTCTAATTCGATTGTTAAGATACTTGGCGGGCCTGACCAGGCTTTATCCGTCTATCAAGAAGCCACACCCAGTGTGGGACCTCAATGTGGTCTTGGGCGTTCTTGCGCATAAACCATTCGAACATATGGCGTCCGCGGACATCAGGCTAGTCACCATTAAGACGGCCCTCCTGGTGGGCCTTACCTCGGCACGCCGGATCAGTGAAATCCAGGCGCTGGTGGCCTCATAGCCTTATACTACTTTTCATAAGGACAAGGTGGTGCTTAGAACTCACCCCGCATTCTTACCTAAGGTGGTCTCCTCTTTTCATCTAAATGAGGAGATAGTGCTACCAACATTCTTTGCGGACCCTGGGGATGACGCTCAGAGGGTATTGCACTGTCTGGATGTGAGGCGTATGCTGAGATGCTACCTGGACAGAATCTGAAGCTTCCGCAAGTCAGGCGCCCTTTTTGTCACCTTCGGTGGGTGAAAGCCTGGCTGTCAAGCCTCCAAGGCTTCCATAGCAAAGTGGATGGTTACGGTCATCAAGGAGGCGTACGAAGGTCAGCACAAACCTCTGCCAGCAAATATGCATGCCCGCACAATTAGAGCTAAAGCCACGGCGGTGGCTTTCCAGAAGCACATCCTGTGTCAGGTTATCAGCAAGGCGGCTAAGTGGGCTACGCCCTGTGCCTTCTGCAAGCACTACTGCTTGGATGCTGACTCCAGGTCGGACGCAGTTCTTGGTCAGGCAGTGTTAAGGAACTTGTTTTCTTAAGACAGCACCTCTCCACCCTGGGGCTACACTCAGTTGTACTCGCACATACAGTATGGAGTAAAGGGGATGGGACGTAGGAGTAATTATAAGTTATTCACCATAGTGAGTAACGTACTCCTAGTACTCCTAGTCCATAGTCCCCTTTCCTCCATACGTCCCACAGTCCTCACCCCTAATAAAACTGGTGTCATTTGGACTGAGGAGTGGCCCTGGTGGGCGGAGTCAGGGGAGCGCATGCTCCAAGGGCCGCACCTATCTAAATTTAAAGGGGAAGATGATTTTTCTAGTGAAAAAGGCTCGGGCTCCTGTCCCTAGCAGGGGGTGCCCATACAGTATGGAGGAAACGAGGCTATGGACTAGGAGTACTTTAGTCACTATGGTGAGTAACTTATAATTCTTTTTCCGAAAACTTCGTCACCACCTGAAAGGGCCTTGTATTCACTGGACGTTGCTTGTTCCTTGGAGTTCTACGTGACATGCACGAAAGGTTTTTGGAAGACTTCACAACTGTTCGTGAACTTTGGTCCTGTGAACCATGGGAAGGCCATGTTCAATGCTTCCATTTCAAGGTGGCTCTCCGGCTGCATCATGCATTGTCGTCAGTTGGTGAACCGTGTGCTGCCCGGCTGCCCAAGAGCCCACTCCACCGGTGCGACGATGGCATTCCTGTCTGGTGTTCCCCTGCTGGACATCTGCAGGGATGCTACGTGGAGGTCCACGCACACCTTCATGAAGTTCTCCTGCATTGACAGGGGTTCCAGGGAGGAGTCCAGAGTCGGCCAAGGAGTGCTGCGCAACATGTTTGCTTGAAGTGAGTCTGTTCCGGAGGTAAGAGTTAATTGCTTCTGTTGAGCCTCGCTACCTACTGTGGTTGTGTAATGTTGTACTGCTATGTATTCGTTATTCATGAGCATGTGAATCCATGCCAGACCCATGCTGGAGAACAATAGTCACAGGTAAGTAACTTGTTCTTTCCTTGTCCAACCGTGACTATACCGAGCCCAAGTAGGATTTCAAGAATATAAGCTTAGTATGAATCATCACCAGTAGAGTAGCCTGGTCTCTAACAGTTTCCGTTATATTTTCATAGAATTTTATTAACGGGTTTATTGCAACTGTCGGGGAGGCCGTCATCATATTCTGGAGATGGGCATAGTCGACTGTTTGTACTGTCAGCCGTTGATAGTCCCTCGATAGGCCAATTCTCAATTTAGTTGAACCCAATCGGGAATCAACTGATGATAACGTTGAGGATGATTACGATTCTTGTGGATTTGCCTGATCATGGCGTGGGTCCTCCACTGTGGGAATTGGGTCCATTTGAGTTCGCTTTAAGGCCAGAGAGGCGACATCCACCTGAGGTTTTCAATCCACTACTCTTAATGGAGGTGATTTTACATCGAACATTGGGAATTTTGATTTAGATAGTTTCCCGTCAGATTTTTCCACAAGCAATAAGGTCGAGCAATTGATGCTACCATAATCACAGGCTTTCCTCTGCCTGGCCATGGTAGAGTTCAAATTGTCAGGCTTCCAGAGCAGAATGTTAGAGCTCTAGCATTTTAGTTTCCTAAGTTTCAAGCAACAAACAAGAAAGGGCATTATATGCAATCATTGTAGATATTTCTGAATGTTCAGAGATGGCATATTTTGGTGAATCTGGGCGAGTAAATACCTCTTCCAAGTATGCATAATCGTCCTCAAAGTCAATGTCAGCAGAAACAGAGTCACTCTCATGGCCACCAACCCGGGATGTTGAGTCTCTCAGTATTGTTTGCTAATCAGAAGAGATCATAGGAGACGTCACTGTTCCCCTGGAAATGACCACATGTTTCATTCCTGGGAGTGTGTGAGGCTGGACCGCACGAGTCCCGAGGGGATGGCCGGCCATTGCCATACAAAATGGGAAACCAACAAGAAAACTCACAGGAGCAGCAAAGGGAACGACTCAGGATGTGGACAGGGTAAGGGAGGGGTTGCTTGAGGGGAGGTGGAATGAATTGAGCACACCCGAAGATGGGAGGGAAGGAAGGGAGGTACCGTTAAAAGCGGCAACCAGGAACTCATTGTGTCTCCCGATACTTTCATCTAGGAATCGAGTATGAGTGCCGAAGAGTGGACCACGGACATCACTGGCTTCGAGTGGGCGTACTAGGTCGGTCTGCCACCGGGACCGAGGAGACCCCTACACCCGACCACAGAAACCAGGAAACAGGACCACAGCAGTGAACACAAAGACGGCTAGAACGGTGCTCTTGGTTTCCATGCCTTTTCTCGCTTCCACAGAACTGACAACGCCAATCTTCTGAGAAATAATTCTTTTGTTACAAATATGGCTCATGGAGTAAAGAAGCCGGCAGCAAGCAGGGGGTCCGGCTGTGAGTGATCTTGTGTGCAAATGAGACGCATGTCCGACAGATGGAGCAGTCTGTGATAAGGAACACTGTGAGTTTTTGTTTTCCTTCTCTACCATACGGAACCCCCCCCACCCCTTCCGCACAGGGGTGCATGAACATTTCAACTCAGGCATTTAGGTAGACGGCACCCTGAGGCGGGTATTTTGTTTTCTAAAAGCACAGTGCCATCGGGGAGCAGAGATTCTCAACATGAGCCTTTTATGAGTTACTAAAGCTGCACTTAAGTTTTGAATGCCAGAATAAAAACAATCTTTTGTTGAACCTGAATTACTGACTCCCGCCTGCTATTTAACAGTGGTGGCAGCGGTAGGATTAGGTAACGCCGAATTAATACATCCATCATGGAAGCCGTATTAAAGACATTGGTGGAGGGGCAACAACAATAAGAACAGCTAATTCAAGTGCAAGGCCACCAGGCGCAAGCTGACCGTCAGGAATTGCAACAAGCCATCCAGGTGCAGAGCGCCGCCCAGGACCGAGTGAGAGAGGCGCTAAGGATCCTGGGGGAGGCTGTAGCCGCGACCAGGACACAACCGGCTATACAACCTACTGTTCTACAAAAATACCAGACAGGGGACGACCCAAGTTTTTTCTTTGTTAACTTTGAGCGTATCGCAAGAGCAGCACAATGGACTCGAGGGATGGGCTTTCTTTCTGGCCCCTTTACTAACAGGAGTCATGCAAGGGGCCTACCAAGCCACAAACCCCACGTGTGATACCCTGTATGCCGAACTGAAAAAAAACAATCCTCAAAAGGCTTGTTATGGATGAAGAATCCTACAGGATTAAATACAGACAGACCCGATTAAAGCCTAGAGAAAGCCCAAAACAGCTGTTCAACAGGATACAAGACTTAGCTGAGAAATGGTTACAGCCCAGCACCACTACAGTAGGACAAATTAAAGACAAAATTATGCTGGAACAGTTTGTGGAGGCCTTACCTAGTCCAATCCAAAGATGGGTCAGACAGCATCACCACTTAACCCTGAGCAAGGCCAGGAATAGGTAGCGGCATCCAAAGAAATACAGGCCCACAGTGCTTCGAGTGTGGGGAGGGGGGACACATAGCAAGGTTCTGGTCCAAGAAATAAAAGCCAGAATCCATGGAAATCGGAACCCTTCAGCCGAAACAATTCAGAAGGAGGAAATTACCCTATGTGATAGAAGTCACTGTGGATGGGCACCCGGCACAGGCCATGCTGGACAAATGATGCAGGAATACAGCTATCCAGCCACATGTGAGTGATCTAGAAAAACCCTAGGTGAGAAACATAGCCCTGAAATGTGTGCATGGGGATGTTAAGGAGTATCCAACCAGGGACATTATCCTGGGTAGAAAAGGGGACAGGGTACCCATAAAAGCAGCAGGAATACTCTCCCTTTCAGCACCAGTCCTAATAGGCACTGACTTTCCAAGATTTGAAAAATGGTTAAAAGAAGCACCCTATTCCGAGACAGAACTAAGAGAATATCCACAAAGGGAACAGTTGTGCCGGGCACAGAAGAGGAAAATCAAGGCGGAGTGGAGTGGAGGGCAGAGACCCATGACATAGCCCTGATAGACTGGAGAGTGGAAAATCATATTCCCTCCTTCCGCACAGAAACAGAGAATGATGAATCCCTTAAAAGAGCCAGAGAGCAAGTCCAGGATATGAACCACAATAGTGGTTCCATGCTGTATTTCAATGAAAACCAAGGCTTCTACTCCCGGGTAACTAGAGGTTTAAACAACACAGAGAAAGAGCAGTTATTGGTACCTCAATCCTATTGCATAAATTTGGTGCAACTAGCACATGATCACAACACAGGGGGTCACTTGGCTGAAAACATGACTCTTAAGAGACTACTCCAGAATTACTATTGGCCTGGGATATATGCAGAGGTAGCTAAATATTGCCAGGAATATTCTACCTGTCAAAAGACCAGTGCCCATATTCCGCCTAGGGCCCCATTGCAGAGAATGCCTATCATCAGAGAGCCATTCCAAAGAATAGGGATGGACATTATAGAGCCTCTTGAACCAAGCAGTTGTGGATATACGTTCCTATTGGTAAATGTTGACTATGCCACCAGGTATCCAGAAGCCTTTCCTTTAAGAGGTACCTCAACAAAACAAGTATGCAATGTCTTGCTTCCATATTTCACCCGAGTGGGAGTACCCCAAGAAATAGTGACAGATCAAGGGAGTAACTTCATGTCATTAGTAATCAAAGAGGTATGCAAGACTTTGTGAATAACCCACCTCAAGACCTCGGTGTATCACCCACAAACAGATGGTCTCATGGAGAGATAGAATCAGACAATAAAACAAATGCTACGAAGAGCCACCAGCCCTACCGGGTTGGGCTGGCACAGAACCCTACCTTGGGTCTTGATGATCTTGCGCGACACCCCACAATCCTCTACAGGGTTTTCACCGTTCAAACTGTTATTTGGGAGGCAACCAAGGTCCATCTTAAATGTTTTAAGGAAAACATGGGAGTCCCAAGAGGAGACCAATCTATCGGATTATGTTAAAAATCCACAAGAACATCTTGGACCCCTACAGGACTTTGCCCAGGAGAAGTTAGCCAGAGCACAACTACAGCAAGAGAAGTATTATGATCAAGGGACCAGATTACGCACCTTTAAAACCGGAGACAAAGTGTTGGTGCTGCTACCCACCAGCTCCAATAAAATGTTGGCTCAATGGAAGGGTCCATATAAGATCACAAAGGTTTTGGGACCTGTAAACTATGAAGTGGAACAGCCAGACAGACAGACAAGTGAAGCAAAAGAACTATCATGTGAACCTGCTTAAATTATGGAAGGAACAGTCCCCTCAGGTATTATGTAACACCCTGTCAGAACTATCGGTAAAAGAATAAATGGTGCCCATAGTTAACAGTGGTTTACATGATGTATTGGTAGGAGAATAGCTGAGTAAAGAACAAACCACCAAATTGTTCAACCATCTGGAACCAGTTTCCAGCATCTTCTCTGGGCTTCCCCGGCGAACTAATATGGTGTCACACCACATAAACACAGAACCAGGAAAAATAGTTTGCCTCCATCCTTATCGTATACCTGAGGCGAAAAGGGAAGACATGAATAAAGAGATAAAATGAAATGCTGAGACTGGGGTTCATAATACCATCTAAAAGTGCATGGTGCTCCCCAATAGTATTGGTTCCCAAACCAGACGGAACCACACAAGTTTGCTTGGATTTTAGGCAATTAAATGCCATATATCACTATGAGGTGTACCCCACGCTCAGAATAGATGAGTTATTAGAAAAATTAGGGGCAGCCGCGTATCTAAGTACATTGGACTTAACCAAGGGGTACTGGCAGATTCCATTACATCCGAAGGACCAAGAAAAAACACCATTCGCAACTCCTCAAGGTCTCTTCCAGTTCACGGTGTTTCCCCTTGGGCTGCATGGGGCGCCAGCTATCTTCCAAGCCCTAATGGACCAGTTACTCAAACCACATGAAACCTATGCTGCAGCCTATTTGGACCGTATAGTCATTTTCGGCACATCCTGGGAAGAACACCTATCACATCTGGAAAAAGTGGTAATAGCTTTAGGAAAAGTGGGCCTACATATCAATCCAAAAAACTCCAAACTGGCAGCTGAAACCACCAAATATTTGGTATACACAGTAGGCGGCGGGGTACTAACACCCTTAGTAGATCAAGTCCAAACATTACAACATCTACAAATACCAAACAACCGGAAAGGAATTTTTGGGGTTTGTGGGATATTACCGGAGGTTAATTCCGCATTTCTCCACAATTGCTGCTCCCCTGACAGACGCCCTAAAAACTAACAAACTGCTGGTAATCACGGCGTACGTCATCAAAGCCTTTCATGCTCTTGTGGGCATGATTGCCAACAGACCAGTTCTACACTGCCCAGATTTTTCCCAACATTTTTATCTACAAGCAGATGCCTCAGGGTTGCGGTTTGGGGGCTGTTTTGTCACAAGGAACAGAGAATGACCTGTGTTCCATCGCCAGCAAACTGCTGCCACATGAACTTCCCTATTCAACCCTGGCCGTTGGAGTCTTTACGATAATACCTACTAGGAAGGAAGTTCACCATATTCACGGATCATGCCCCATTGCGTTGGCTGGCAACTCAAAAAGATTCAAATCATAGAGTATTGCGGTGGTTCTTCACGTTGCAGCCTTACAGCTTTGAGACGGTACACAAACCAGGAAAATACCAGTGCAATAATCTGTACAATGATCAACACGATTTAAAATTTAAATAAGTTTACAAATTGTTTAAAATTGTTTAAAACAAAGAAATGATACTAGTAGAAAGTGGCAAAGGGTCCGGACGTAGACAGGCTAAGGGCAGTATTACCAAAGGCAGTTGCTGTGCTATCCTGACAAAGGTATTCCATTCGAAGAACAAGTGTGATATGCTAAAACTTGCTTTGATCTTGAGGAAATCAATTGCTTTGGTTTATGAACTTTTGTTTTTTGAGGAAATTGTGGAGAACAACAATTGCTTTAAGTTTTGAACCAATGTTTATTAAGGAGAATTTTACTTTGCTAAGTGGAAAGTTGCATTGGAAGGAGAGGATATGTTGTGTTAAAGTAAAGAGAACTTTGTTGAATCAGAAATTTGTCAAGTATACTTCTGCATTGATCCAGGGGAAATGTACCCAATCCTGGTCTCAATGGGTACTTTCAAAAACATATCAGTTTCAACTTTTACACTGTTGTGTTGAATTGAGGACCACCATATGTTTCTTGTGTTATTTTTTTTATGTATTAGTATGGGGTTCAGAGACTTTTTGGACATTAGGTCATTTTTCTTTAGTTTGTTAGGTAGGGATATCCTCGTTAGGATAGGGAAGATGGGTGTTTTTCACACCCATTTTCATTTTTAATGAAAGGCAAACTTTGAGAAACTATACCTTTTGTGTCTGTCCCGCATTTCTGACACATCACAGTGCTCCGTTTGTCTGGCCAACAGACTGGGATTTTGGTACTGTAGAATGTAGGTTTAACCAAGTGAAAATTTGCTGCGCTACTTTGTTGCTATTGTTGTGCATGTGAGTGGTGAGAATGAAGTCTTGGCTGTGTCAGTAGCATGATTGTGGTTTGTTAGCATCCCGCTTTTGTCATCTTTCTCCAAACGGTCTATGATGAAGGTTAGTTTTGCACTTGTAGAGGTGCCATGTGCCATATTGGGGCACTCTGTGCTATGTGCTGGCACCTCAAGATCGA
Source organism: Ambystoma mexicanum (assembly GCF_040938575.1). Lineage (NCBI taxonomy): Eukaryota > Metazoa > Chordata > Amphibia > Caudata > Ambystomatidae > Ambystoma > Ambystoma mexicanum. The sequence continues at coordinate 361,493,618 of NC_090925.1, forward strand.
CTAGTGTCAGTAGTGGATAGGAGGTGTTTGGTGTCATTTTGATGGTCTGGTGTGTAGCTTGCAGGCCCAATGTGGGGAAGGAGGTGTTTGAGCATGGCAGGCTTGACCCTGTGTTCTGTTCTGTTTTGGTGGTTATGTTGGTTGCAATGTTGGTGTGGTTATGCTGCCAGTGGTTTAGCTATGCCTTATTGGGTAACCTTATCTCTTGGTTTTTGGAGCGGATGTGCATGTGTCCAGTCAGAGTGTGGTGATGGTGTAAGCTTTGTTTTCTGCTGTTTAATGTGTCTGTTGTAGTGGTAGAATGGGAGGTGTGTTATGTCTGGTTTCCATGTGTTTTGTTTGACTTTCCTGCTGTGTGAAATTGTCTGTTGTATTGGAAGGGAGGTGTGTTACATCTGGTTCCCCTGTTTGTTACCTGGTACCTGAATACATGAGTGTGATGTCATGAGTGGAATACCCTGAGTGTTTGTCTGGAATATTTCGGGTTTAATGAAGGTTCCACCCAAGTATCTAGCCTGGGTGGTAGGAGCCAATCTGGCTCCTCTCTGATCTTTCTGATCTCCTTATGTACCTATGAACCTGATGACATCCGATCTTAGGCTGTAACTTATTAAAGAAGCTCAATCAACTCACCTGTGCCCTCCAGAGCATTTGCTGTGAATGTAACAAAAACCCTGGCATGAGAATATACAGGCAGATGCAGATTGCAAAAGTATTCATATATGAAAGTCCTGGTAAGGAAGCATATCAGGCAAGGTCAAGTTGAACAGTGTGTAAGGTACATCACCTAAGGATGTCCTGATAAGGATACAGCAGGCTGAGTTAAAACATGTCAAAGAGGAGAGAAGACCTGGCCGGAGAGTACACCAGGCATCCTATTAAGATGCAGATTAACAGCCAAGTTGTTTTGTATACCAATTGTGCTTCAAGCGAAAACTAAGGAACGGATATTCTTGAAAGTATAAAATAGAATGCAAAGAAATCCAGGGAAAGGAACCCCCCTCTTGAACAAGGAACTGTGTCCTTCTGGAACGTTTTGTGTTACACTTTTCCTTTTTGAACATTTGTAAACTACTGGAGGCCAAAGAAAAGTTTTCCTTTTCACAATAGAGTTTGATTTTTAGAATGTGAGGGCCAGAATAGTTATTTTCACAAAGATGTTTTTCTTTGGACATTTTGACATTAGACAGGCCCTTAGATTTGTTTTAGGCAGGGAAACACCTCTAACAATAGGGACAGAAAGGCATTTTCCAGCCCGTTTTCATTTACAATAAACGTTTATGGCCAAAACCATAAATCCTTGTGATCGTGTCTCATTCCTGGTTCCTCACACAGCCCTTACAACATGTCGCAGAACCAAAGGTCAAACCTTCATCAACATCCTCAGACAACCAACTTAGTAGCTTGGCTCCTGGAGTCATTCAGCCATCTCAGCTTACCTAGTAGATGTATGGAAATATTTAAGGAAGCATGTAAACCAACTAGACACTGCTACCTTATCAAATGGAAATGGAAGAAATGTCTAGTATGGTGTGGTAGAAATCTGAATGTAAATACCAAAGGCTGCTCATTTTCTAATATAGTGCATTATCTACTTCGCTTGTTGGACTCCGGTCTAGTATTCAACTCCTTATAAGTTAATTTAGCTGCACTTTCTGCATACACAAAATCACAAAGCGAGGCTTCATGGTGGAAAATTCCAGTTGAGAAAGCCTTCATGGAAGGGGTGAAAAGAATTTTTCCCCAAATTGCAAACCCATATCCTGGATGGGATTTAAACATTGTCTTAAGTAAGGTCATGGGTGCCCCCTTTGAACCTATGCATAAGGCAAGCCTCAGAGATCTCACTTACAAGACAGCTTTTCTGTTACGCTCACCAGGTCTCTGTGGAGGCGTTGGGGCACGGTTGCAGCCCTCCTGGAGGTGAGGTCGCTAGGGTCCGACTTCGCCCTATGCACTTATGTGGTGACTGGTGGTAATAGGTGATGCTGCTCGGGACTGCTCCTGCGTGGAGAATAGGGGGCGTGAGTATGCCAGCTTGTGCACCTGATTCCCTTCCAGACCCCTTCTCCCAAACCGTGGTACCCGTGGGATGCGCTGTCCCTGGAAAGCTCACCGATTGATTAGTTTTGGCGAGCACTCCGTCCTGCTGCTTCTGGCAGGGGTGCTTGTATGATCTGGACCGAGTTCCTTCACTGGTCCCTTGCATGTGGTAGTCCACTCCTGCTGCGACTAAGCCACTATACTTCAGGTAAGTGTCCCTGTTTGCCTTTGTCTTTCCTCTTCTGTTTTTGTTGTGTTGTAAAGGTTTGTTGTCTTGTATTGCTGTCCGTTCCACTTCTGATGTTTGCTCTTTTGCTTTCTTCCCTTGCAGGTGATGTTGCCAGCCCGGCAGAAGCTGTGGAGCTCGAGGCGGCAGCCGGAGGGAATGAGGAACGAAGCTGCAGTGGTACAGTAGCTGGTAAGTTGTTAACTAGGGGAGCGCAAGGTTCAAATGCGGCGTGGCCCTAGCATGGATGTTCTAACCTTGTCTTTCTTCTTCTTCATAGGGTCTGAGTTTGTGGATGCAGAGTGTGGTACTGCGGCATCAGGATCAAGATCACTGGATGTCAGGAGATGAGTCTGCAGATGAAGCGATGAAGCACCGGTTTCCTGGAGGGGAGTATGCAGGAGAACGCCTGGTTTCAAAGGTACGTAAACTGGTCCAAGTGGCGGTGAGCATCGCGTTGCACACAAGTGCACAGTAACGCGAAGCACCGGCCTTAAGCATGGAGCAGCTTATATAGCTGGGCTTCTGAAGCCACACCCACCAGGTTCACCCTACCTGCTACACCCTGCCACACCCGATGAGTCAGCACATGAAGACCAGGCCTAGGGAGCCACACCTGATGAGTCAGCACATGAGGATGTTCTCTGGAATAAAGGCTTTCAGCTCCTGGAAAGTTCTTGTAAAATAAAAGCATTACTGCACTGAAATAAAGTAAAAGCACTCCTGCACTGAAAAAAAGTGTTCCTGCTCACATCTCTGTATGAGCCTGGTGCCAAAGGCGCCAGCACTGAGTCCAGCCAGGGCCCCTGTGTTTATGAGTCCCAAAGGGACATAAGTGAGTCAAGTGACCCATTGCCCCCATAACTAGATGGTGTGGTTTTTGTGTTCTGGGACCTGTGGCCATGACATTTTCTTATAGCTGTCGCCCTATAAGAAGAGTAAGTGAGCTACACGCCGTCTCCATTTCAGAACCCTTTGTCACAATACATAAGAAAAAGGTGGTCCTAAGAACACACCCACGGTTTTCACCAAAGTTAATTTCCAGATTCCATGTCAAGCGATCTATTGTACTACCAGCGGTTTTTCAGGCCCCTCAAAACTTTGGAGAAAGACCTCCCCCGTACACTAGATGTTAGTGCATCATAGCTTTCCTATCTCAATAAAACAAAACTGATCAGAAAGACAGACCAGGTCTGGGAGGGAGGGGGAATCTTGTATACAAAGCCGCCATTTCTAAATGGATTGTAAAATGCGTTTAGCAATGTTACAAGTTATCCTACAAAGAACTACCATTTACGCCTAAAGCACACTCTACATTTGATACTGGTGCCGTTTACATATTCACCCAGCATTACTGTCTGTTTGCCTCTGTTCCTTCTAATAACCCACCTCCTTCTTTTGTTACTGGCTCACTAGTGTATGGATGCAGAGCACGTGATTCTTTGCAGATCCACAATCCTCAGAAGACAAACATTGCATACCTGTAATTGTCTTTCTGATGCTTGTATATGCTTAGATTCACGTGCACCCACTCATCCTCCCCTTGTTGAGAGTAGAAGGTAGATAGACAACAAACACAGCTTCATACTTTTTATCACTTTACTAGACACTTCATGCAACCTCAGGTCAGAAATAAAACAATGTGAGGACCTTGACGTGTGAAGGGCCATGGGTGCAGTATATCTCACAATAGGGATAGTATTACAAACACACCCTATCGACTTAGTAGTAATTGTCATTTGTATAGTGCCTTTCACCATTGGTTTGGTCCCAACACGTTGTAGGTTGAATGCCCTTGGGGGACAGAAGTCCGGGAGTGGGGGAAATTCGTCAGTTATAGAATGCGTGTGTACATTTTAGCCCCTATGTAAATAGATGAGGTGGCCAAGTTTGTGATAGTCACTCATGTCGAGCAGGCATGTGGATGGGTGCAGAGAGGTAGACTGTTGGGTATGCAAGAGTAGAAGCATTGTGTGTAGCTAGACCACATTTTATCGTTGTGGATAGCTGCATTCTTATGGCAGAGGTGTTATGCAATTTTTCTTAGAGTTGCGCATGATGGCAGATGTGTGTGGGTGGCCATACCTTTGGCTAGTATCCATAAGCATGAAGTGGGATAAGTACATGTGTGTCCTTGCTGGTTCTTAAATGAGTAGATGTAGTTGGATTTAGAAGGGGGTGAAATTAAAGCACAGCTAAATTCTGACCATAGGCTATATAGATGCACCAAGTATAATACAGTATTGCCTACCCTCAAAGATTCATCTAGGAGCCAATACATTGGTTGACCTCTAAATTCGTCTAAATGCAATAAATTGGCTACCCTCAAAAAATCATCTAGATGCAATACACTGGCTAGCTCGATAGCGCAACGAAATATCGAACCAGTGATAAGAATCGTATGGTAGTGAAAGGAAAATAAGGTAGTGACATGATTTAGGAGGCACAGACCCAGCTGTGCTCCCTGTTCCTGCCACCTTACCTGCCTGTAGCAGTAGACGGCGCACACGGCAAACAGGCAGTGGGGAGCTGCCCAAGGGAGCTGCCCTTGGGCAGCCTTGCAAAGGCAAGCCTGCCCTGGTAGGGCCTCGGAAGAGAGGCTCTGTCCGACACATGATGAGGGCCACGGACCAGGAGGGCAGGAAGATGGAGACGAGGGAGGAGGGTGTGGAAGAAAGGGTGATCACGGAGGAGTGGGGGGGGGGGGTGAAGAAAAGAAACCAGGAAGGAAACACACAGAAAATGGTAGAGGCACTTCCTGACTCATGATCAGGGCCACCAACCAATCTGGATGAGGAAGGCAGCCTGGGGAAATGGAAGGAGGAGGGTCTAGAAGGAAGGTGATCACTGGGGGGGGGGTGAAAGGAAAGAAAAGAAACCAGGATGGAGAAACAAAAATGTTAGATGGAGCCTCAGAAACATGGATGAAGACACATTGCAAAGCAAGGACACTAACTCACCAGTGATAGTTGTTCCAGCGTAGCAGGAATGCAAATGGGCCAGGGAGCAATGAGCCGACAGAAAATACTCTTCCAATGTTGCTTGGCTCTTCCTGACACATGATCAGGGCCATGGACCAATCCGGACAAGGACGGCAGGCAGGGCTCAAAGGGAGAGGGTCTAGAAGGAGAGGGGAGGGGTCAGCCGGCTGGGGTGGTGGAGGAGAAAAGAAACCCGGAAGGAAATGCACAGAAAATGGTAGATGGGGCCTCAGAAACATGGATGCACACATGTTGCAGACAAAGCAAGGCAACTAACTCACCAAGGATAGTTGTTACGCATTAGCAAGGCTGCGAAATGTAGAATAATTTGGTTCAACAACTAGAATATCCAAACCTAAACTAACTTTTTAGTAACAAACAATAGATCTGTGTCGAGCAGCCAGATGTACTAAACATTGGTAAGGAAATGGAGTTGTGAATACATATTTGGCTCTATTGGTAAAATGATGAAAACATGTTCAGATATTTGAGAAGATCTGTTCAAAGCAGTACAGTCATGCATAGAGGATAGCACTGTGTATGTGACTATGTAGGTAGCTAATGCCCCTTGTTCATAATCATTCTTATTAAAATCAGTGGGAAGAGTGATTATGCTCATACTAGTTTGGTAAGGAGTCGGGAACCATAACAAAATAAAGAATAGCCCTGAAGCAGTTTCATATTTACACAAGAAATCCCTCTGAAAAGCAAAAAAGTGCATAAAATCCAATGCCTCCATCTCATTCGGACTATGCAACCATTCGTATTGCGCTAATTTCTTCCGCGTTTAAGCACTGCCTAGAGTTCTCGCATTATAGACTAAACAATTCTCGCATCACAATGGCTGCACATTGAATTAAGCCAACCACATTTGTGGTACTGTGGTAGGTATTCTTGCTTATTCTACATTCTGCCCTCTTGTCTGCATTGTTCTTAAGATCTGTTCATAAGCATACCCCATGGTGACTATTGTCTCCACACACTGTCTCTTTGTACTAGACAGTGCCTGAAGCAAGTTGGAATGGTTTGTACCAGTGGACAATTTAGTGCAGCTGCAGTCATTGGGCACTTTGGACAAGGTGACATATGTGGCAGTAGTCGTTACACCTGATGTACCTTCTCAATTTAAAAAACAAGTCATGTAATACTCTGCAACAAGCACTAGATGTCTGCCTAAGCAAAGCATGTGAATCTAAGCAGAACTTCGATTACAGGCATGTAATGTTTGTGATATGTATAAAATGTGTAGATATGCTTCTGTACTCAGCTGATGCAGTTTCTCAGTGTTAGATTGCCCTCTGCTTTCCAAATGACAAAGTGCACCCACTTCAACAACAGCTATCATTTCAACATACGGATGCAGTTTCTCAGTGTTAGGTTGCACTCTGTCCAAAAGGCAAAGCACACCCACTTCAACAGCTACCATTTCAACAAACAGAAGGAGCACGGTTCTACGCGTGCACCTTTACCTTCCACTATCGCAAGCATTTGGAAGTTACTTCTTTCCACTCCCACTTCTCTTCACACCGGGCACGCCGGTTCCAGTGTCAATCACTGACTCAACGTTTCAGTCTCTAAAGAGTGAAACGCTGTAGGACAAATGCCTCCTCACAAGCTAAAATTGAAAGTTGGTGCTGTCATTATTTTAAAGGATATTATTATAAATTATTTTAAAGGATAACATAATAATATTTTATTATTGTAAAGATTGGATGTCATCCCACTTTCTTTCCCTCAATACTGACAAGACTGAGGTGCTTTTCTTCCCTCCTAACACTCTCTCCCCTTCTCCCCCCCCCTTCATCCACTTTCCACCTTCGAACCTCCCCATATCTTCCCATGCACGCAATCTCGGCCTCCACCTCGACTCCTCTCCTTCTCCAACCACATCTCTCTAACCTCTCAAGCCTGTCGCCACCACCTCTATAACATCTGCACGATCCGCTCCTCTCTCACATTCCATGCTTTCAAACTCCTAATCTCTTCCTTTATTTTCTCCCACCTCTTCTACTGCTCCTCTCTCCTCTTTGGACTCCCTGTCTCTCATCTAACTCCCCTAAAATCCATCTCCCACTCCTCTATCCGTACTCTGTTCCCTCGGCCCTCGAGACTCTATTTCTACCTCTCGCTCTCAACTTGACTGGGTCCCCTTCCTCTCACAACTGAAATTTAAATTCCTCTGTCTTGTCTACAAATCACTCCATGACCTGGTGCACCCCTACACTTCCTCCCTCCTCTCATTTTACTCCCCACACTCTCTCCGCTCAGCAAACCTCTACCTCCTCACTGTACCCCCAGCCCCATGTGCCTCCTCACGCTTCCGCTCCTTCCAACTCTTGGCCCCCCTACACTGGAACTCCCCCCGCTCTCCAGCCGCTCCCCCCCTACCTACTCATCCTTCCGCCTCTCCCTGAAAGCCCATCTTCTTCATTCCCCCGGACTTCGCTTCCCTACCCCTCCCTTCCTACCCTTGCCCCCCTCCTTTCCCCCCATCCTCTCCCCCTCCCCTCTGACCTTAAATTGGTAACAAATACTACTTAAGGGCAATGAGGACACCAGACCACTCCCCTTTCCCCCCCCCCTCCCTCCCTCTCCCCCTACCTCAAATCCTACACCGTAACTCCCTTCCCCTACCCCCTCCTCCACCCTCCCCCCAGCCGCTCCCCCCCTACCTACTCATCCTTCCGCCTCTCCCTGAAAGCCCATCTTCTTCATTCCCCCGGACTTCGCTTCCCTACCCCTCCCTTCCTACCCTTGCCCCCCTCCTTTCCCCCCATCCTCTCCCCCTCCCCTCTGACCTTAAATTGGTAACAAATACTACTTAAGGGCAATGAGGACACCAGACCACTGCCCTTTCCCCCCCTCCCTCCCTCTCCCCCTACCTCAAATCCTACACCGTAACTCCCTTCCCCTACCCCCTCCTCCACCCTCCCCCCACCCCCCCCCTTGTAAATAGTTCTACTTATTGTTCATGTTTGTAAATATGCTTCTCTCACTTTGTACCTGTTGTTATATTGTAAAGCGCTTTGGCTTAAAGCGCTATATAAATTCAATAAACATAAACATAAACATAATTATGCTACTACGTAATGTTATGCCATCACGGGGACTCTGCAATGAAAGAGTGTTGACAATTAAGCGTCTACAAAGACGCATCATAGAAGCCTGTGTGATCGATGGAACTTAGATACTGTTCTTATACTGTGCATACCTTTTATTCCATCTGATACGTTTAGCCTTTCAATGAACATTAATAAGTCACAGAGACCTACGCCCCCTTCCTTGAAGTGGTAATTGCGATATGTAAGAAGGAGGACAGAAGTGACCCTATGAAATACTGACTGATAATGACCTTTAAGATCTGCTAGAACGGCATAGGTTATGCCTGGAACAGCTAGAATATATATATATATATATATATATATATATATATATATATATATATATATATATATATATATATATATATTTCGGAGGCTTGTGGATCTTCTTAGAATCACATGAAACCCAGGTCAGCATGGTCTGCAAAAACAGTTATTTCAAACTTGGAGTACTTTGGAAGGTCCTTCCCTTCTTGCCAATGCATCTCCGTGTTTTCGTGATAACATCTTCCAACTTCGGAATGCTTGATTATTGCAACTCCTTGTACCTAGCTCAGCCACTCTAACATCTGAACAGGCTTCAGGTCTACAAAATTCTGCGGCCAGGACTGCAACTGTTACTCCTCTGCGTGTTTCCATACCACCAGTTTTTCGCCATCTGCACTGGCTTCCGGTAGCTCGCTGGATTGAGTTTAAGGCTCTCTGCATTATGCACCATGCCTGCTATTGAGTGGGTGCAGAGTTCCCTCAGGAGAAGTTCCGGCCTTATATACCCGCCAGTTCTTTAAGATCAGAGCACGCCTACCTCATTCGGGTGCCTAGGTTTAAGCGCTTGCAGGTGGGAGGTGGGGCCTTCTTTGTGGCTGCAGCAATGCTTTGGAACAATCTGCCACGCTCCTTTTGTGCGACTGATAACCATTTGTTGTTTCGTCGTCAACTCAAGACTCTTTTGTTCTGATTGTTCTTTGTGTTTCTTCAGTTGCTCTCCTCGCAGTTCACTAGTGCCATGATGCCTTTATTGGTGAAAGGTTGCGCTTTACAAGTTCAGAATAACGTAACATATTTTGCAAAGGCCGACATCTAGTGGTTGGTGCAGAGTATTGCATGACTTGTTTTTGAAATCGAAAAGAGATGTTCACAGGGTGTGTCTGTAATACTATCCCTACTGTGACATACACTGTACCCATTGTCCTTCACACATCGAGGTCCTCATTGTTTTTTTCTGCCATCGATGTTGCTTGCATTTCGGGGAGTTCCTCTCTATAGTGACTATTAGTCATTTAAAATAAAATATAGTTATTTCGATAGCACATTTTTGCTACTGCTACTTTCGATGCTCTCTATCAACAAATCCAGTGTGGCTTGACAAAGTTCCAGCTGTCCAGACTTCCTGATACTTCTTGAAAGCCTTCCTTCAGGCAAAGCCTACACAGTAGGGCGAGTGGACGGAATTGCATATTATATTTATACTTCTAGAAGGTCTCCATCCACTTTTCCCTTTCATCTTCACGTCTCGCTGTTCTTCTGCCTATATCCTGGAGAAAACTGAATTTAAGTTTTGCCCTTTCTGCATCCGCAAGTTTCCCTGGAAGGACACACACAACCATTGTCTCCCTCAGGACCACCAGGAAACTCTGTGTAAAGCGTGCAAGCTTTTTTGACCGAAGACCCTTAAAAACCGATGGTCGAAGCGTTGGGCAGCCTACGCAATGCAAGCGGAAGCATTGTCTGACTAACCGGCCGGTGCGGAGGAATCCGATGCAGAACAAGACAGCATCAGTTCTAGTAGTGACGCCAAAGACACTGTGTACAAGTCAGAATACTCGTGACTGCTCGTCCCTGGCTCCGAAAGGCAGACATCCCACACTATTATGGAGACCTCTTCTGGCGACAAGAGCACACACAAACATGGGGTGTCACACCACAAGACGCAAACACATATATTCCAAACAATGTACACCCTCCAGCCACAGTTTGGCGAACCTGCCAAAAAGTGAAACGTCTGTAGCAGAGCCTATCCTTTCAACAGGAGGATCGGTGCCAAAGAAAACCTCTGCACCTGTTGCTCAGCTTTCGGTGCATGTTTCAAACATTCAACAGATGCTGATCATTAGTAGTACTGCACAAACGTCTCTTATGCCTAAATCCACTCTAGCGCAACCACTGAAACGGCTGTTGAAGCAGGTAGTTGTACCAATCTTACCCCTATAAGGAGACAGTAATAACCCTGGATGAAGATGATGGGGAAGACGTCTTTTTAAATGCCGGTCCTGGGACAGACCCTCATACAATCCCCAGATATACCAGTTGAACCAGTAGCAAACTCCCCTGTTGATGAACAGCTTCTTCATAATTACCTTTGTAAAAGCGCTGTAGACCATTTTAAAATTGACCCACATGAGTCAGAGGAAGACGCTAACTTTGTCGACATTTTAAATGAGAAGAAACAAGTGGGGTAATGCATCCCACTGTTAGTCTATTAAAATACACCTTCTTCCATCGTTGTCTACTCCTGCCCTTACTAAACCTGTTAACCTGCGCAATGAAAAGCATTTAAAAACTGCACAAACAGGACCCCTCTTCATTAGAGGTCACCTGAATCCAGACTCTATAGTAGTCACAACTACACTCAAGAGGGTGGGCACTCCCTGGCCACTTCAGAAGCACCACCCGATAAAGAGAGTAAGAAAATCCACTATCTAGCCAGGAAAGTAGCTACTTGCTCTGCTTTCCAGATGTGAATGGCGATTAACACTACCCTAAATGGCTAGTTTCAACATGGCACAGTGGGACCAGGTGGAGGAACAAATTAATGGGGTACTGGAACCTTTACAGTCACAAATTCTTAAAACTCTAGTTGAAGGCAAGCTGACTGCTAATGCCATTATTAAGCCCTCGATTCAGCAGATACTGCAGGAAGGGTGGTTGTTGAGGGCACACTTATTAAATGCCATGCTTGGCTTAGAAACTCTGGCTTTAAACCTGGTGCAGGGGCTGTCTATTTAAGACAGACCACACAGATGTGAGTCACGCCAGGATGTGACGTACAAAAAGAAGGGGTTTGTGGGAAGTGAGAGGAAGCAATCGGCAGTTCCAGTTTGAATTAAATAAAGAAGGTTCTAAACTGTGATGCTAGTGTGTGCCTCCTTAATTTAAGAGGTTATAGCCTCTGAACAACTGGCGACGAGGCTCAATACGGCCCACCAGTGTCGTCCTGCTTTCCATGCGCATGCTGCACGCACATCCACTCATCTCTGTGATCCCACGGATCCGAAGCGCCGGGCGGTGCACCCGTGCCTCCACACGCAAGCGATCCCTCTGCGTGCTACATCCACCGAAAACCGCCGTTTTCCTCTGCCAGCGATCCCGCTGTACAAGTCATCCAGGAGCGGTAAGCCCCAATGTTCTCTATTGCATGCAAAACCTCCTGCAGCCAACGCGCAGCGATCCCGCCAGCAGTACATATGCCCTGCAGTCCCTTCGCGCGTGTTAAGACGCCCTGCCTAAACCCGCTCCGGAGACACATCCAGACCGCATATCTCCCAGCGGAAACCCTGAATGCTAAAACAGTGTGCCGCCTAACTGACCACGTACACACTACGGAGAACCCGGAGTAAGAGAAAGTACCAACCTCAATGGGCAACTTGAAGCGCCTGCCATACCAGATGGGTGCCCACATTATACCTGAAGCCACCCTAAGGCACATAACAGTGAGGGGAGTGGGGGAGGACCAAGGAAAAAGAAAACTCTGCACTTACCCCATGCACCAGGCACGCACAGCAGTGAAACACTGAAGACAGACAACAACCATACCACAAGAATCCAAGACAAGCTCCTCACACCATCGTCGACCCACGCATCATGAGCACATCCGCCGATCAAGCGGGACAGGTCCAGCAGCCCCCCATCAGTGTCCAGGTCAACTGCCACAGCATGGCGCATGCCCCTGCCTTTCTCCATGACACCACAAGCCGACAAGGGCCCTTGATGGATCGAATGGCTCGAGGACTTTAACAATTTCATTGCAGCTGCAGGAGAAGAAACCTCTCCGCGCCTACGCAGCATATTTATCAACACAGCTGGCACAGAAATAAAAACCTTAATTAAGACCATCCCACCAGCAGAACACACCGATTTCGCTGCACTAATCACCGCCCTAAACAAAAGGCTAGTCATAGAACCCAACAGGGACTATGAACGTTATATGTTTAACCAATGTAAACAACGCAATGATGAGACGGTGGATAAGTTCATCACCAGACTTCAAATCAAAGGGGCCCATTGTCAATTCCATGCTTTTTCTCTTGAGGAGGCAATCCGCCTAAGAGTTATAGAAGGGTGTCTATCGCCGACCCTGAAAAAGCAGTTACTCAAGAAACCCCTCACCATTGAGGAAGTAAGCGAAATGGCCAGGATCCTCGAAAGAGTTGATAAGCAAGCCATGCAGATGACCAGCACAATGACCCTCAAGCAAGAAAAACATGAAATGATAGCAGCGTTCCAAACCCCCAACATCAGACTGGGTCAGAGGCTGGACAACCCAAACTACTCATCAACCCCAAGTTTGCGAAGACAATATTATAGAATTGGAATGGCTTTCCTCCATGCAGGTTCATGCCCCGCACTCACCCAAAAGTGTGGGAACTGTGGTAGAGAAGGCCACTTTCAGTCTGTTTGCAGAGAAGGGAAACCTTTTCCAACACCACGACCAACCTCCTCCTCGCAATACAGATCATATCAAAGGCCCATATCAAATCAACCATATCAAGCACGCCCATACCAACAAGGGCCGAGAAGATACGTCAGGGTAGTGGAAGAACTATACCCTGAAGAGGAGATTCAAGACTATGAAATGCATGAACTCAGCTCACGGATCAAACCGTTCAGGACTTTGAAGGTGACCACTTCGACCTGTATGCACAAGACAAGTTTGTGAATCTCATCATGGATGAGGAGGAGGCACATGAAGCACCACACATACCTGTGGATATTTGCAACAAATGATTTTGCTTCCTTATCGACTCGGGACCCACAGTGAACATTATGGGAGGGAGAATTTCGTCAACTTCAAGAATCACCACCACTGATGCAGACGTCATCCCGCATATTTCAATGGGGTGTCAATGTCCCCCTACACCGTATCGGGTTGTTGAAACAACGACTCATGCACAGGGGCAAATCAACAACCACCGTAATTCACGTCATAATAAGCCCTACAAAAGGACTTTGCCTCCTGAGCTACAAAACGGCCTCCTCACTAGGTCTCATCAACATAAATGTGCTGGAAGGTGACATGATTAGCTCGACAGCGCCTACTAACGAACTCCAGAACCACGTTTACAACATGAGCCACATGCCACTGAGTGATCCAGTCATTACAAAGGATGACATCCTGAAAGAATTTCCGCAGCCGTGCCAAGGACTAGGCAAACTTAAAGGCCCACCGGTCAAGCTGCACATCGATCCAGCAATTCGGCCAGTCCCACAACCACCTACGCAGAGTGGGATTCTACCTTCAGGAGGCTATATCAAGGGAACTAAATCAACTCCCACACAATGACATCATAGAACCAGCCACTGGCCCAACCCCTTGGGTCTCCCCACTCGTAATTGTCCCAAAGGAGGGAGGTTGGTTGGAGCTATGTGTTGACATGAGGTTAGCCAATACAGCCATCCAAAGGGAACGCCACCCAGGGCCCAAGATCGAAGACATGATCATCCAATTGAACAAAGCAGTACTCTTCTCAAAGTTGGACTTAAATCAGGGGTACCATCAACTGGAACTCCATACAGAGTCGAGACCAATCACCACATTCGCATCCCATGATGGACAATTCCGTTACAAGAGGCTAAACTTTGGGATAACGTCAGCGGCAGAAATTTTTCATTAGACCATCAGACAAATCATTTGCCCCATAAAAGGAACCTTAAATTACAACAATGACATCTTTGTCTTTGGGAAGACCCGGAAGGAGCATGACGTGGCACTTTGTGCCGTATGTATGGCCGTGCAGAAAGTGGGTCTGACCTTGAACCTGGAGAAGTGTCGATTCAGCAAGTCCAAACTCAAATTCTTTGGGCACATTTTCTCAGCAGACGGAATGACTCCTGATCCAGACAAAGTCTCAACCATTTATCACCTGCAAAGGCCTGAACAAGCTGCTGACGTGAGGTCGTTCCTGGGGATGGCTGGCTATTGCGCCTGTTACGTACCCCACTTTGCCATGATTATCGAACCCCTTTGACGCCTACTGTAGAAGGATGTCCCGTTTGCATGGAGAGACTCGTGTCAAGCAGCATTTGACACCATTAAACAGGCCATTGCAGAAGCCAAAAAACTAGCCTACTGCGACTCTGACTGGCATACTGAAATTGTGGTGGATGCCAGTCCCGTAGGTTTGGGAGCGATTCTTGTACAAACGGCCAGCCCGGACACTCACCCAAGACATGTAGTTGCCTACGCCAGCAGGGCTCTGGCTCCACCTGAGTCTGCGTACTCCCAGGCAGAGAAAGAAAGTCTGGCAGCGGTATGGGCCTGTCAACATTTTCACAATTTCATAATTGGCAAGAGGTTCACACTCATTACGGACCATCAAGCCTTGCTGTCCCTCTTCGGGAACCCAAGAACAAAAATGCCCCCCAGAATTGAACGCTGGGGCATTCGCTTACAAGAATATGACTTTGAAATTATTCATCGACCCGGAGGCGAAAACAACCCTGCTGACTATTTGTCCAGGCACCCGACAGGAAAACCCATCCCGAGGACAGGAGATGCCGAATACTTGAGCTACGTCACTGCAAATGCGCTGCCCCCAGCCATCTCCATCAAAGCCTTTGCAGCTGCATCGGCAGCAGATCCCTCTATGGCTCTAGCAATAACCTTGACAGAGAACAACAAGTGAAAAGACTTTCGCCGAGCAGTTCAAAGACACCCTTGCACGTGCAGAGACGAACTTGAAAGACTTGCCAAAATACACCGAATTGGCTGTACAAGACAAGACAATCCTACTTCGAGGATGCCGAATAGTGATACCAGCAGCACTCAGGTCGGAGGTAATCAAGAAAGCACATGAGGGCCACAGAGGCGCAGATAACACCAAAAGGCAGCTCAGATGCCATGTCTGGTTCCCGTTCATGGACAATATGGTCGACAGGTGGGTGAAGAACTGCGCCGCCTGCCAGTGCACTGCAAAAGCAGAACCACCAGTGCAGCTCCCAGTGACCACCATCCCAGATCACCCGTGGGAAAGAGTCGCTGACGATTTCTATGGCCAACTCGAAACTGGTGAGTACCTGCTATTATTCATTGACGAACACTCCAGGTTCCCCATAGTGAAGAAAGTAAGGTCCACGGCATTTGCCCATGGAGCGACCACATTCGATGAATTTATCAGCGAGTGGGGGAACCCAATCACAATCAAATCAGACAATGGTCCGCCATTCAGCGGTCACGAGTTTGGGGTGTTTGTAAAGCAAATGGGGTTCAGACACCAAAAGATCACACCACTAATAAGTCCATGCAAAGAGCAAGAGTGGAAGGAACTGACCCACACCAAGCATTATGCAGAATGCTGAGAGACTATCGGAACACCCCCCACAAGGTCACCAACAAAACGCCAGCAGAACTCATGATGAAATATCAGGTCAGAACCAGACTCGTCAAAAACCCAGCAATACAGCCTGAACTAGACCATGAAGTCCTTAGCCGGGACGCTGAACGGAAAGAGAAAGCCAGGGTCCAGACAGATGGGAGGAGGAAAGCCCAACAAAAGGAGTTTCAAGAAGGTGACAAAGTCTGGGTCCAACAAAACACTGTTAAGAAAACAGACTCACTGTACGCGCCTCCACGTAATTGCAGTTAATGGGACAATGATAACTGCAGCAAGTGAGTCGAGAGAAGTAACCAGGAACTGCTTGCTGTTCAAGCATGTCTCGAGGGGCGAAGAAGAGAGGCTGCGGCCGGATGACCCGGACCCTAATCTGGACCGTCAATTTGATGACCCACAGGTTGAAGAGTGTATCCCTTTTGAACATCTGGTTCCGCGCCAGCTGTAACCTCAGGATCGGCCTGACGGTGACTCACACACAGGGTCACGGGGACGGGTCAAAGAGTCATTAAGAGACCACCACGACTTGTGGAGGAGTGTTTGAGCAAAGTTAAATGTTTCAGTTTGATATTTGTAAGGACATTCGTCTGGGGGTGTTGTTGCAGGAGCTGTCTCTTTAAGACAGACCCCAGAGGGGTTTGTGTGAGTGAGAGGAAGCAATCGGCAGTTCCAGTTTGAATTAAATAAAGAAGGTTCTAAACTCCGTTGCTGGTGTGTGCCTCATTAATTTAAGAGGTCATAGTCTCTTAACAAAACCTGAGACACAATCTACCCTCATAAATATGCTCATTGAATATAATGTGTTAATTGGGAAAGCTGTTGATGACACTCTTGACACAGCAAAGAGAACAAGACTCTTAAAAGGTTCGGACAGGGAGACCACTAGAGAGCGTGCAAAGATACCCACCTAGAGCAGAGCTGTTATTGTGGGCCCCCATGGTGGCTGTGGTGCAGCATAGTGGGCAGACTAAGACGAAACAGAGTCGGGAGCTTCCCTCCACCCCGTCAAGATCTAACAGACTGTGAGGTATTTACTCTAGAGGAGCATCCTGAGCCCTGAGACGCGGCCTTTGATAGCAAGACCCGTGTGGGGGAGCTGCCTCAATAGTTGTTGACGACTGGTTGGTGAGGGTTCCTGGCAGACCATTACATACTGCCTTGGAGGGTCGTGGTTTGGGTCTGCCGAACTGGTGACCCAGCGAGAGGAAGGAAGGCCTGTTGGTCCCCTCATGTAGGAGGCACTTGTGCTGCAAGATGGGGCACGTGGGACCCCCGTCCCCAGGCCACCTGAAAGCATTTCCAAGATGATGGAGTAGCCGGCTCTGAGCCGCTGTGACAGGTGAAACTAAGTTGGGAGTGAAGGACCATTGGCCCCCAGCAGAAAGAGGTTACAGTGCTCTGTGAATGCACCAGAAGAGGCACAGCCCTAGCCCTAGGGGCAGTGGGAATAATGTGCAGCAAGGAGGAATAGATGCCATAGAATTACCAAGGCAAGGCCATGACTGGGAATAATCAGGATATGCTTTAAGGTGTCCAGCCAGCTAGGGGGCCTGGTGGAGGTCACCGCAAGTGCCCAATTGGAGGACTGAGGGGCCTGGCAGTCAGGGAGCTATGAAGCGTGGCCGCATGGTGGCACAGCAGGAGAGGAGGTGACTGGAGGTCCTGTCATTGCACCATAGGGCGCTGTATTGATTGAAAGACTCCTGCTGGCCGAGGTATAAAGGGAACGACTAGAAGGTCCTTGCAGACAGGAGATCTGTTTCTGACTTGAAGGTGAAAAACCTACTGGAGTCGACCTGGAAGGAAGTGCGCAGGCCCGGCAGCAATTTTGCAGAAGTGACTGCCCGGAAAGAGGGAGGCAGCATGGCTCAGAAGGAAACCTAGAAAAGTGGCCCCTCTGGGGTGGGCACGAAGGATGACATAATGGGTATCCTTCAAGAAATCGGATTTACGGGTTAAGGTGGACTCGTTGAACATTATCGAATCAATGCAAAATAATAAATCACCGGTGACCTGCTCGAGATACATTATGATGCAAGATTGATTGTCCGATCTGGAGAGCAGAGAAGAGGATGTCAGTGTGAAAGGTGGTGGTAGGGGCCCAGGTCTGTGGTGGTCTGCTTTCAAAATGATGCGGAAAAGGCAGCGGTCCGGGACAGAGCAAAAAGACACCTGGTGCTTCAGTACGAAGGCGAATGGATCAATATATATCGGGATTTGTCAAGCCCCCCACTGACGAGGAGACAGGACACAATTAACGACCTGGCTGAATAATAAGGCTATCAGATACTGGTGGGCCTTCCCCTTTGCACTGGTCTTTGAAGATAAACACATGGCCTACATGATCATTTCGGGAATGGAGGTGGCGCAGGCACTCTGACAACTCAATGAAGGCACACATGAGGAGGGAACGGTGGCTCTGGACAGAGGCATATGGATTCACAGAAGGGACTAACTCATTGGAAACGGGCACCAGGAGGTCGTAAGTTTTGCAGACTGAGGACACCCTCCCTGGTGAAGTGAAGCATGAGGAGGGCCAATTGTCTTTTCGGACATGTTTGGGAAAGGTGGTGAGTGGGAGTTTTACATGTGCTTTTGTTGGGTTTAAAAGAGTGGGTGTTCAAAGCTGTATTTATTGGATATACAGGAAGAAGAGAAGCAGAGTTAAACTTACTCTAGTAGCCCATTGTGCTAATGGGCGTCTCAGGGGTATGGGTTTTTGGGGTGGGACAACCGGGGAAGAGGGTGGGAGGTGAATGCCGGTCACAGTTTATAGAAGGGTTCAGTGGAGGGTAAAGAAGGCCACCTAAGGGTGGACAACCAGAAACAATCGGTTTACCTAGAAAATCATCGCTGAGACCAGTAACGATTGGAGAATGGTTGTGGGTCCCGGATTACCATGAATTAATCGACTCAGAAATGTCCAAAGGATAAAAAAACGAAAGTTATTTTACTGAAAATTACTGTTTTCTCTCCCCCTGACCTTTTTGACAACCCGCATCCCCCCAACCCCCTTACTTACTTGTGGGCGGTACACCTTGTGTACTGCTGTCTCCTGCATCATTCTACAATGCTGGTTCCCTTCCCTCACATGGATGGGAACTAGTGCCGCAGGGTCCTCTTTTCTTTTTTTGTTTTTCTTTTTTTCATTCAAACGGGTGCGAGGCATACCCCCGCAACCCCAGTTGACATAGTGAACAAAGGTGCAGGGGACACCCCCACATCCCCTGATGTCCTTGTTCACTATAATGGCACTGAATGGGTGGTTGGTTAGACATTTTTGACTGCATGAAATTTTCGTGCAGCAGAAATTCAGACAAAACTCCCATTCGTTTTTTTGTTTTCGATCTAATATATGGATTCGGTGGGTCTGAACTGCCAAGAAGTGTTAGGGAACATGGGATTTTGGGAACACTATGGGATATATGGAGAAAGCAGCTGGGAATGCGTGGAGTGACAACATGGCCATCACCTTTGAGTCACCTGTGGGCCCCTCTGTTGAGGGCCGATCTGCCCAATCCATGGAGGTTTCAAGCAGAATATGAGGCTGGGTTAGAAAGGATGGGACAGCTCTTGGTAAAAGGGAGGTATGTTTCCATACAGGAAAGGCTTTGTGACGGCCGATAAGTGGAGAGCCAAAATACATTGGGAATTAACTCTGGTGGAGAAAATCCTTGATACCATCTCCCAGTACAAGTTCTAAGCTGACAC
This sequence comes from Ambystoma mexicanum, assembly GCF_040938575.1. Taxonomy (NCBI): domain Eukaryota; kingdom Metazoa; phylum Chordata; class Amphibia; order Caudata; family Ambystomatidae; genus Ambystoma; species Ambystoma mexicanum. Next base: position 361,513,287 of record NC_090925.1, read on the forward strand.
CTGTCCACACTGACACACCTTCCAGACCACCCCAGCTTCCTGTTCCCTCAGGCTCACGGGACGTGTCTATGGATCTTTTGTCAACACTACAAACACTGATTTTAGAGCTTCAACAATGGCTCCCAGGACCCCTGTTGCCTCCTTCCTCACAGTCCTGTGCTTTTCCTGTGGAAGGAGGTTTGGTTCCTCCACCTTCCAGGCCCTCTCCACGGGCTCCACCTCTGTAACCAGCTGCCCTCACAGTTACTCACATCAATGTCTATCCCTTGGATGGTTCTCCAAGCACTAAAACTTCTGATGAGTGTGAAGATCTGCTGCCAGCGGATCTACCTCCAAGAGACTCCTCTCCAGACAAGAATGGCTCTTTCATGCTCATGTTGTGGGCAGTGAAATTATTTGATCTCCTCCCAGAAGAACAGAAAAAGGAGGGGTCCCTTTATCAAAGGCGGGAGTCTGCCAGAAGGTCAGTGGTAGCTATCCCTGCGCTACACGATATTTGAGAGGACGGCCTTCTGGTGATGAGGAATCCATTCTCTGTGCTGCCCAAGAAAGTTTTCTTTGAGAAGAAGTACATGGTCCCGGATTCCACACCTGAATGCCTCTGAACACAGCATAGCCCTGACTGTCGTCCCTGCAGCCACCGGAAAGTGCTCTGCAAACCCTTCATCCCTTTGTATGGTGCCCCCAGACAAAGAAGGCAAACAACTGGACGATTTTGGCAAGTGGGTCATTTCTATGGCCGCTACAACCATCTAAGCAGCAAACTCTATGACAAGTCTCTCCCCCTACGACCGGGAGCTCTGGTTCAAGCTGCGTCCAATACTTGTCTTTCTACCTGACGATACGTGTGAGGAGGTGCTTGCACTTCTGCACAAGGGGGAAGCTGCATCAGATCATGCTTTTCCCATTGCTCTCGACATTGCGGACACAGCATTCTGTGAGATGGGTAACTTTGCTGTGTTACCCCATCAAGGTTGCCTCAAAGCCACCAACTTCCAGCCGGAAGTTCAGTTCAAGTTGGTTGACATGCCATTCAGCATTGGTTTATTTGGTTAAAAGGTGAATGACGCCCTAAAGGCCATCATGACCGATACAGATATCACTCATTTGTTGGGTAGTCTGCAACAGTGAAGCCAGTATTTCGTTCAGGGAAATAAATCAGGATTTACAAGTACTTTGAGGGATTATAGATTCTCCTACCATCCACAAATGTCCTGCTCTAACACCGCCTGAGAGGGTTAGAAGGAGAGACCACAAGTGTGTCATGGAAACCTGTGATGACGTAGTGTTTTCTCCAGAAGCCAAGTGCCAAAACAAGCCTGGTCAGCCCCAGGCCCTGATACCGCTCCACTTCAACACCCTATTAGGGTGACGTTTCACCAGCATCTTGATGCCTATGGGTTTAGTGCACTTAATAAATGCATAATTAAACTTCGCAGAGTGGAATTATCCATCACTAGACACAGCCATACCCTGGATTTCATTGGGCTTCCCCCCTCCCTTCCTCCATTCCAAAAGTGGAAAACTACCTGCCCCGGCTCCTGCAAGAGGTGCATTGCCTCCTAGCAAACAGAGCAATAAAAATCATGCCAGCGCATCTGCGGGGCACTGGTGTGTATTCCATATACTATCTGGTAAGTAAGAAGTCTGGAGGCTTGAAGCCCATATTGAACCTGAGAATACGCAACAAATTACTCAAATCTTTCACATGGTGATGCTCCGACACATCTTGGGACAGCTGCAAAAAGGGGATTTTGTCTCCTCTCTAGACATAGAGGATGCGTACGTCCATATCTCAATTCATCGGCGGCATAGATGTTTTCTTCTCTTCAAGGTGTCAGGAAAACATTACCAGCTCAAAGCCTTACCCTCCGACCTAAAATCAGCTCACCAAGTGTTCACCAAATGCCTTGCTCCAGTCTTGGCCCACCTCTGGTGTTCACAAATTCACATTCATCCACATCTGGACTGGTTGGTGCGGGCACCATCGCTTCCATTAGCAGCTCAGCACACCAACAACGCAATCCTACACTTGATGTCGCTGGGTTTCTCAGTGAACTTTGCAAAGTCTTGCTTTTTTATCTCAGAACTCGCTGTTCTTGGGTTCACACCTCAACACGCAAGTGTGTGTCGCCATGCCTTCAGAGGAGAGGGTGGTTTCCATCCTAACCAAGGCCATCCAGCTGTCACACCTGTCGATTGCTTCAGTCTGTTTTCTCAAGTCCCTCCTGGTAATGATGTCCTCCTGTATTACGTTGAGTCCACATGGCAGGCTCCGAATGGCAGGCTGGCGCCTAGAAACACTTGTGTACAGGCGCGTTATAAGTGCCATATCATATAAATTCAGGAGTTCCTGGATGCTCGTTTGTTAAGAGTTTTCCTAAAGTCCTACTGGTAGTAAGACTTTAGTAAGCTATCCCAGTAGTTTGTAGGTCCCAAACGGTTAATATCAGTCTATACTAACTCAGGACCTTGGTAGAGTGGCAGAGCATTCAGACTCATCTTAAGAGGAAGGCTTTAGCTGTAGGTAGGTACCCTTAATCTAGTTAGACAGGCACAGCAAAGAAGCACTTACATAAGTTATATAAAATTATATATTTATGATATTTACACCAGAATCACTTTCAATACTTTAGTCGTTTATACTAGAACACTTAGGAGTACTTGATAATACACTTCAAAGGGCACTTTCTCTTTTGTGTTTGTTCGTGGTTACATTTGTAGCAACGTTAGAAAGGTAAAAGACAATGGCCCTCATTACAACACCGGCGCTAAACCATGGCGCTATTAGCACCATGGTTAGTGCCGGTGTTGTAACGAGTCTGCCATGGTGAAATGGGGAAATACCGCCCCATTCCAAGGTTGGCGGGGCGGTATTTCACCATTTCACCATGGCCCTTCCCCATTCCCATTTTTGCCCCATAGGGCTCAATGGGAATGGGGAAGGCGGCAATTACAGTACTGCAAATTGCGGTACCGTGATTGCCTGCGAGCTCCCTTTGCGGGTCCCTACTTTAACGGCTGTTCCAGACCAGCCGTTCAGGTCGAGTCCCGCAAAGGGACCTCGTAGTAAGGCGCTAAGTGGTTAACGGCGCCTCAGCCTTTTACAGCGCCGTTAACCACTTAGCGTCTGGGTCGTAATGAGGCCAAATGTTATCGTATTATCGGTTACTGCGCACTCATACGGTTTTCAACGGTTTATACGGTAATGCATTTACCCTGCAAACACATAGTAAAGACACTTAAAGGGAGGAAAATTGTTAGTTAGTGTAACATGAGCTCATTGTGCCCCAGTTTAACCACATTGGTGATCTGGAAGACATTGATTGACTGGACATGGGGAGTCACAGTCACAAGAGAGTGGGGGAATTAGGATATTGTCATGGAATATAGCTGGCCTTAATAGATTGATGGTCGACACAACTTGATGCTCCTTTGTGAGAGTATTTAATGTCATAGCGCTCCAGTAGACTTGGGCTACTGAACTCATTTTTCTTTCAAGGGTTTCAATCGTTCTCTGTACCTGCATGGAAATATTCAAAGGGCAGACCCAGTGGCGGGTTGCTAGTTTGGCTGGATGTAAAGCTAGGATGGAGAGTAGTGGAGTGCACAACAGGTTCCCAAGACCTTCAATTTCTATCTATCGTAACTGGAGAGGGTGCAGTAATTAATCGGTTTAATATATATATAATAGGCCCTCCAATACTCGGGGCATGGAGGCTCTCACTTGCCTTAAAGACTCCTTAGATTCCAAGCATGTGAGTGGAAGACCAGACAAGGTGACCTTGGTGGTCAGTGATCTAAATCTCCAGATTGAACCTCTTGGTGCACTAGAGGGTATCTGGGAGGACCAGAATACGGCCTGGGACATCCCGGATATAGTGGCCGCTGCCCCAGCACAAATTCACCAACACGCAATTGAATCTGCCTGTATGTTACTTAACCAAAATCTAAGATTTTGCAATGGGCATGTCCAAAAAGACCAGCCGGCTAAAAAAAACATTTATTGGCCATAATGGGTCGTCACTCATAGATTATATTCTGATCTCAGGTGCAGATTGGGCAAGGGTTGCCGATTTCGAAGTGCAGGCTAGAATAGAGAGTGATCATTACCCTTTAGTAATGAGCTTCAAGAATAGTAGGGGCTCTCCTCAGAGATGTCAAGGGCCAAAACACAGTAAAGTACTGAATATAGTCGGTCATGCCCGTAAATCAGTAAAATGGCCCAAAGTGCTAGAAAATTGAACCAAACCAGCAATATATGTGTGGACTATCCGCATTATCGAGGCCATTTGTGACAATGAGGTCAATGAATTGTCAATTTTGGAGTCCTATAGTAAGCTAAACAAAAGCTTACTCCCACTTGTTTCGATCTCCGGGGGAAGGTAAAGGAGAAGGCAATTCGTAAAAATGAGTGGTACAATGAGGAGTGCCGTGTGCCAACAGGAAGATAGTAGCTTGTGTGGAAGCTAAGTAGGGGGTTATAAATTGAATTTACACCAGGCTCGCTCCGAATATAAAAAGGAAGTCCTGGGGAAAAGAAAATAATTTGTGCTCGACAAATGGAGGTTCTTGGCTGATGCCTTACAAACCAAAGACAACGTGTTATTTTGGCAATTGGTTACTGATAAGGAATTGAAAGGCGACCAGACATTTGATTGCTGCATTAATGCAGGAGACTGGTGGCAATACTTTTTTCAATTCTATATGGCAACCAGGACCCTGTAGCCCAGCATTCCCCAGCCCCCCTTGTATGGCAGGCTTCCCTCAAACCAATTATGTATAACTATAGGTGAGGTGGAAGACACGTCCCTATACACATTGCTCTTTCAGCCAGCAACACAACACTATTATTTGACGGAACTCCCATGGATAGACGAGGCCCTAGTCAAACCACTCCCTACCATAGTTCAACTGGGCCTGACTCTGTGGACGAGGGTGTGGAAGGTACAAGGAGTGGGTGACTCCTACTCAAGACAGATCCCCCCTGCGGGACTAGTTGACATTCACACGGCGTCCCTGATCACCTACCGCACACAGTGGGAAGACAAGGGACTGGCACAGACCAGAGACCTATGGAAAGAAGGGCAGTGGGTGGATTTTCAGACCTTGATGGATGAGCAGGGCATATATAGTGGACAATTCCTATTGTACAATAGCATGATACAGAGGATTAAGAAGAGGTGGAGGACATTGCCGGGAGGAGAAGGGGGTGAGGGAGTACTAGATGTGTGGTACAATGTGTCGGAGGGAGGACACACGATATCCAGACTCTAGGAACTGCACTTGCGGGTTAACATTGAAAGGGCGTCACAAATGAGAGCTAGTTGGGAAGAGGAGCTCCACAGGACCTTCCTTAATGGGGACTGGAACAGGACACTTGAGTATGCTAAAGAATTCTCAATAAATGCGAGATTCAGGCAAATGCAACTGTACCTCATGCACAGGGCGTACCGCACACCCAAGAGAATGTCGCACATGGGACACAAACAAACCCAAAGTTGCCCACGTTGTACGGAAGAGCAAGCGAATATGATACATATGTTCTGGTCCTGCCCGGTGATACGTACATTTTGGGACACAGTGAAAACGAGGGCGGAAGCAGGAGGGATCCAAATGCAAGCATGGTCGCTGGAATCTTACTTCCTGGGGCTGTTCCCGAGGGGTGGCAAACAACGGACACATATTGCGAAAATGGAAGGGAACCAGAGAGAGCAAGAACCATAGACAGCAAACACAAAGTCAATGCAGTCAACAAGGCACAGAACACAACAGGAACCTAGAAGAAGAATGCAGGCAATTCAAAGTAATGCCAGAAAAACAGTGGAGGACGAGACAGTGTCAGAATAGTTCACAATAGATCAAAGAGGGAAGGTCTGAGATGCAAGAGGAAGGAAGGGAAACGCAAGGGGGAGGGGAGGAACAGGATCCGCGGACCTATGATGCGAGGGAGTGCACGCAGCTAGTGAAGCAAGGGCGCACACGCAGCCAAGTTGTGCACAACCAAGTTGTGAGGGTGTGCACGCACGCGAATAGGATGAGGGAACCTACGATGCGAGGGAATGCACGTGGCTAGAGAAGCAAGAGAGCACATGCAGCCAAGTTGCGTGGGAGCGAACGCATGCCAACAGGATAAGGGGACCTACAATCTAAGGGAGTGCACATAGCTATGGAAACAAGGGAGTGCACAAAGAGGGGAGACGCAAACGTGTGAGGGTGGGAGGGTTAGTTGCACGGGGAGCAATGCGTATGCAAGAGGAGGGAGGGATGCAAGGTCAGGGGGGCTGCGTGGAGTGAAGCAAAGCTAACACTCCCTGAACCTTCTTACCTTGTGGCCGCAGACAGGAAGGTGAGATCGTCCACGCTCAGTCTGTGCCACTAACCCATCACCGCCAAACACCTGCGTCACTCAACACTGCAGCCTTGTCCTGCAAGGGCTTTGTTGCAGATGATATGAAAACACCCAGATTCGACTTTCCCAGAAGGGGCGAAAAAGGCACGTTTTTGAGCACAGCACAATACAACACACCCAGATTTGATTTTCTTAGAAGGGGAAAAACGCTATGTTTTTTAGCACAGCCCAATACAACACACCCAGATTCGACTTACCTGATCAGTCATAGCAGCTCGACGAATGCAGGCTACGTGCTACCACAGTGGACACCGGCAGACACCACTGGGGGCAGAGGGAGAGAACGCATGTTGGTGCATGCAGAACCTGAAGAGGAGGAAATCATGTTTCCTACTGAATCCTCCTCAAGCATATAGGCCAAACAAATGTTCCAGAAAATTATGTACAACATGTCCTCATTTATGGAGTTTCTTGAAAAACATCCCATTAAGAGAAAACGCATTACTGAGGATAGTGTCCCTGGTACACGTTCCCTCCCATGTTACCTTGTTAGTGGGTCAAATTCGAACATAAATCCATGCATGGGAGGCAATAACATCTGACAAGAGGTTCTTGACCAAAGTTACACAGGGGTATTGCATTGAGTCCATATCCAAACCGTGTGATCGACCACAAGGAACAAAAGAATGTTGTGAGAGCATCAACTACTTCTACAGGCAGTAATGTGAGTGATCTTTGAAAGGTAAGCAATAGAACAAGTCCCTCAATCACAGGCGAACAAGGGTGTTTATTCTCTGTACTTTCTTGTTCCAAAGAAAGAGAAAACAAAAAGACCAGAGTTTGAATTTAAGACAGACAAACAAATATGTAAGGTCACAAATGTTCAGAATGATAACATTGCAAGCAGGCATTCCTCTATTCAAAGAAGGCTACTATTTGTTAACTCTGTATATGAAAGATGCATACTTTCATATTTCAATGTTCCGAGGTCATCAAAAGTATCTGCGATTTAAGCTAAATCAGTTATATTACCAATTCAAGGTTCAATACAAAAAATAATTAGCTAGATTGCCAGCCTTTTGAGAAGGAGAGGCCACCAAATCTATCCATATTTAGACGATTGGCTTTAGAATTGCCTCAGCACCTTGGGGGTTGACACAAATAAACTAGCGGTAGTTGTGGCACATCTTCGCAGGGAAGGTATTCCAGTGAACCTTTATCCGGACGACTGGTTTATAATAGGGGAGAGCCCACAGGTGTGTTGCGTGCATACACAGGCCACGTCCAATCTATTGCACAAACAAATATTTTCAATCAATGAGAAGAAATCCTGTCTAGTTCCAAGCAAGGAAAAGCAATTTCTAGAGGCAAATATCAATACAGAAAAAGCTCTAATCTGTCCCTCCGACCAGATGGTACATAATCTGCTGAGCCAAATCTCCTGTTGCATTGCCGGTCACCAGATAACAGTAATAGGGTCATGCGCCTGTTTTGCATGATGACGTCTTGCTTCTTCATGATGCACGTGCAAGATTAAGCATGCCTCCCGTACAGTGATGGCTAGCAAAAATGTGGTCTCAAACAGAGAGGGGATGGTGGGTGATCTAGTGGAGGTTTTGCGCACACACTGATCTTGGCACTAAAATGTTGGCCAAAAGAAAACATGTTAAAAGGATAAACTGTTGTCAGTCCGCCAATTCACCTAACCCTTACAACGGATGCATATCCAACAGGTTGGGGAACACATTGCCTACACCTCACAGCTCAGGGAAGCTGATGAGTTTCACTTTAGAAACAGCAAATAAACTATACTGGAACTTCTAGCTGTCACAATGTCACTGCATACTTTCCAGGGTCAGCTAAAGGGTAAACATTTTCTCATTGCCATAGACCATACAACAGCCATGTTTTACATCCACAAACCGGGCAGAACAGACTGCCCAAAGCAGTCCAAAATTGCTGAAGAGACTTTGAGATGCTGTGTTCAAACGCCAATTCACCTCCAAGCTCCACACGTTCCAGGGGAACAGAACTGTCTAGCAGACAGCCTAAGCAGAACACAAGTGCTAGAGCAGTAGTGGGAGTTGAACACAAACGTACTCTAATACAATTTTTTAACACATTTTTGCACAATGGAGTCAACCACCAACAGAACGTTTTGCAGCAGCAGAAAACGGCCAAGCTACGCTTCCACAGAGGGGATCCCAGGGGAATGTACTGGCGATCAATTGGTCAGGGATACTTGCTTATGCTTTTCCCTTGCCGCCCCTCTTATGCACATTGGTCCACAAGATGCACAATAATACTCATTGCACTGATGTGGGCACGGCAGACATGGTACTCCCATCTTCTGAAAATGTCCTTGTACCCACCAACAAAGATGAGGCTCATTCAGAACCGTGTCTGGGGAAGGTCTTATATCCAGACCTTCATACAATTAACTTGACAGCGTGGCTCCTGAGGTCACAGAATTTGGTCGCCTCAATTTACCAGAAAGGTGCATGAAAATGTAAAAGGTGGCAGACAAAGCCAAGACATTGCTACTTTAATAAATCGAAAAGGTTTATTTGGTATACAAAATCAAGCATCAATCCAAATGATTGCCATCACTTATCCTGTTGTATCTTCTTCATTTACTCAAGTCACGTCTAGTATTTAATTCCCCCCTCCCTTCCTCCATTCCAAAAGTGGAAAACTACCTGCCCCGGCTCCTGCAAGAGGTGCATTGCCTCCTAGCAAACAGAGCAATAAAAATCATGCCAGCGCATCTGCGGGGCACTGGTGTGTATTCCATATACTATCTGGTAAGTAAGAAGTCTGGAGGCTTGAAGCCCATATTGAACCTGAGAATACGCAACAAATTACTCAAATCTTTCACATGGTGATGCTCCGACACATCTTGGGACAGCTGCAAAAAGGGGATTTTGTCTCCTCTCTAGACATAGAGGATGCGTACGTCCATATCTCAATTCATCGGCGGCATAGATGTTTTCTTCTCTTCAAGGTGTCAGGAAAACATTACCAGCTCAAAGCCTTACCCTCCGACCTAAAATCAGCTCACCAAGTGTTCACCAAATGCCTTGCTCCAGTCTTGGCCCACCTCTGGTGTTCACAAATTCACATTCATCCACATCTGGACTGGTTGGTGCGGGCACCATCGCTTCCATTAGCAGCTCAGCACACCAACAACGCAATCCTACACTTGATGTCGCTGGGTTTCTCAGTGAACTTTGCAAAGTCTTGCTTTTTTATCTCAGAACTCGCTGTTCTTGGGTTCACACCTCAACACGCAAGTGTGTGTCGCCATGCCTTCAGAGGAGAGGGTGGTTTCCATCCTAACCAAGGCCATCCAGCTGTCACACCTGTCGATTGCTTCAGTCTGTTTTCTCAAGTCCCTCCTGGTAATGATGTCCTCCTGTATTACGTTGAGTCCACATGGCAGGCTCCGAATGGCAGGCTGGCGCCTAGAAACACTTGTGTACAGGCGCGTTATAAGTGCCATATCATATAAATTCAGGAGTTCCTGGATGCTCGTTTGTTAAGAGTTTTCCTAAAGTCCTACTGGTAGTAAGACTTTAGTAAGCTATCCCAGTAGTTTGTAGGTCCCAAACGGTTAATATCAGTCTATACTAACTCAGGACCTTGGTAGAGTGGCAGAGCATTCAGACTCATCTTAAGAGGAAGGCTTTAGCTGTAGGTAGGTACCCTTAATCTAGTTAGACAGGCACAGCAAAGAAGCACTTACATAAGTTATATAAAATTATATATTTATGATATTTACACCAGAATCACTTTCAATACTTTAGTCGTTTATACTAGAACACTTAGGAGTACTTGATAATACACTTCAAAGGGCACTTTCTCTTTTGTGTTTGTTCGTGGTTACATTTGTAGCAACGTTAGAAAGGTAAAAGACAATGGCCCTCATTACAACACCGGCGCTAAACCATGGCGCTATTAGCACCATGGTTAGTGCCGGTGTTGTAACGAGTCTGCCATGGTGAAATGGGGAAATACCGCCCCATTCCAAGGTTGGCGGGGCGGTATTTCACCATTTCACCATGGCCCTTCCCCATTCCCATTTTTGCCCCATAGGGCTCAATGGGAATGGGGAAGGCGGCAATTACAGTACTGCAAATTGCGGTACCGTGATTGCCTGCGAGCTCCCTTTGCGGGTCCCTACTTTAACGGCTGTTCCAGACCAGCCGTTCAGGTCGAGTCCCGCAAAGGGACCTCGTAGTAAGGCGCTAAGTGGTTAACGGCGCCTCAGCCTTTTACAGCGCCGTTAACCACTTAGCGTCTGGGTCGTAATGAGGCCAAATGTTATCGTATTATCGGTTACTGCGCACTCATACGGTTTTCAACGGTTTATACGGTAATGCATTTACCCTGCAAACACATAGTAAAGACACTTAAAGGGAGGAAAATTGTTAGTTAGTGTAACATGAGCTCATTGTGCCCCAGTTTAACCACATTGGTGATCTGGAAGACATTGATTGACTGGACATGGGGAGTCACAGTCACAAGAGAGTGGGGGAATTAGGATATTGTCATGGAATATAGCTGGCCTTAATAGATTGATGGTCGACACAACTTGATGCTCCTTTGTGAGAGTATTTAATGTCATAGCGCTCCAGTAGACTTGGGCTACTGAACTCATTTTTCTTTCAAGGGTTTCAATCGTTCTCTGTACCTGCATGGAAATATTCAAAGGGCAGACCCAGTGGCGGGTTGCTAGTTTGGCTGGATGTAAAGCTAGGATGGAGAGTAGTGGAGTGCACAACAGGTTCCCAAGACCTTCAATTTCTATCTATCGTAACTGGAGAGGGTGCAGTAATTAATCGGTTTAATATATATATAATAGGCCCTCCAATACTCGGGGCATGGAGGCTCTCACTTGCCTTAAAGACTCCTTAGATTCCAAGCATGTGAGTGGAAGACCAGACAAGGTGACCTTGGTGGTCAGTGATCTAAATCTCCAGATTGAACCTCTTGGTGCACTAGAGGGTATCTGGGAGGACCAGAATACGGCCTGGGACATCCCGGATATAGTGGCCGCTGCCCCAGCACAAATTCACCAACACGCAATTGAATCTGCCTGTATGTTACTTAACCAAAATCTAAGATTTTGCAATGGGCATGTCCAAAAAGACCAGCCGGCTAAAAAAAACATTTATTGGCCATAATGGGTCGTCACTCATAGATTATATTCTGATCTCAGGTGCAGATTGGGCAAGGGTTGCCGATTTCGAAGTGCAGGCTAGAATAGAGAGTGATCATTACCCTTTAGTAATGAGCTTCAAGAATAGTAGGGGCTCTCCTCAGAGATGTCAAGGGCCAAAACACAGTAAAGTACTGAATATAGTCGGTCATGCCCGTAAATCAGTAAAATGGCCCAAAGTGCTAGAAAATTGAACCAAACCAGCAATATATGTGTGGACTATCCGCATTATCGAGGCCATTTGTGACAATGAGGTCAATGAATTGTCAATTTTGGAGTCCTATAGTAAGCTAAACAAAAGCTTACTCCCACTTGTTTCGATCTCCGGGGGAAGGTAAAGGAGAAGGCAATTCGTAAAAATGAGTGGTACAATGAGGAGTGCCGTGTGCCAACAGGAAGATAGTAGCTTGTGTGGAAGCTAAGTAGGGGGTTATAAATTGAATTTACACCAGGCTCGCTCCGAATATAAAAAGGAAGTCCTGGGGAAAAGAAAATAATTTGTGCTCGACAAATGGAGGTTCTTGGCTGATGCCTTACAAACCAAAGACAACGTGTTATTTTGGCAATTGGTTACTGATAAGGAATTGAAAGGCGACCAGACATTTGATTGCTGCATTAATGCAGGAGACTGGTGGCAATACTTTTTTCAATTCTATATGGCAACCAGGACCCTGTAGCCCAGCATTCCCCAGCCCCCCTTGTATGGCAGGCTTCCCTCAAACCAATTATGTATAACTATAGGTGAGGTGGAAGACACGTCCCTATACACATTGCTCTTTCAGCCAGCAACACAACACTATTATTTGACGGAACTCCCATGGATAGACGAGGCCCTAGTCAAACCACTCCCTACCATAGTTCAACTGGGCCTGACTCTGTGGACGAGGGTGTGGAAGGTACAAGGAGTGGGTGACTCCTACTCAAGACAGATCCCCCCTGCGGGACTAGTTGACATTCACACGGCGTCCCTGATCACCTACCGCACACAGTGGGAAGACAAGGGACTGGCACAGACCAGAGACCTATGGAAAGAAGGGCAGTGGGTGGATTTTCAGACCTTGATGGATGAGCAGGGCATATATAGTGGACAATTCCTATTGTACAATAGCATGATACAGAGGATTAAGAAGAGGTGGAGGACATTGCCGGGAGGAGAAGGGGGTGAGGGAGTACTAGATGTGTGGTACAATGTGTCGGAGGGAGGACACACGATATCCAGACTCTAGGAACTGCACTTGCGGGTTAACATTGAAAGGGCGTCACAAATGAGAGCTAGTTGGGAAGAGGAGCTCCACAGGACCTTCCTTAATGGGGACTGGAACAGGACACTTGAGTATGCTAAAGAATTCTCAATAAATGCGAGATTCAGGCAAATGCAACTGTACCTCATGCACAGGGCGTACCGCACACCCAAGAGAATGTCGCACATGGGACACAAACAAACCCAAAGTTGCCCACGTTGTACGGAAGAGCAAGCGAATATGATACATATGTTCTGGTCCTGCCCGGTGATACGTACATTTTGGGACACAGTGAAAACGAGGGCGGAAGCAGGAGGGATCCAAATGCAAGCATGGTCGCTGGAATCTTACTTCCTGGGGCTGTTCCCGAGGGGTGGCAAACAACGGACACATATTGCGAAAATGGAAGGGAACCAGAGAGAGCAAGAACCATAGACAGCAAACACAAAGTCAATGCAGTCAACAAGGCACAGAACACAACAGGAACCTAGAAGAAGAATGCAGGCAATTCAAAGTAATGCCAGAAAAACAGTGGAGGACGAGACAGTGTCAGAATAGTTCACAATAGATCAAAGAGGGAAGGTCTGAGATGCAAGAGGAAGGAAGGGAAACGCAAGGGGGAGGGGAGGAACAGGATCCGCGGACCTATGATGCGAGGGAGTGCACGCAGCTAGTGAAGCAAGGGCGCACACGCAGCCAAGTTGTGCACAACCAAGTTGTGAGGGTGTGCACGCACGCGAATAGGATGAGGGAACCTACGATGCGAGGGAATGCACGTGGCTAGAGAAGCAAGAGAGCACATGCAGCCAAGTTGCGTGGGAGCGAACGCATGCCAACAGGATAAGGGGACCTACAATCTAAGGGAGTGCACATAGCTATGGAAACAAGGGAGTGCACAAAGAGGGGAGACGCAAACGTGTGAGGGTGGGAGGGTTAGTTGCACGGGGAGCAATGCGTATGCAAGAGGAGGGAGGGATGCAAGGTCAGGGGGGCTGCGTGGAGTGAAGCAAAGCTAACACTCCCTGAACCTTCTTACCTTGTGGCCGCAGACAGGAAGGTGAGATCGTCCACGCTCAGTCTGTGCCACTAACCCATCACCGCCAAACACCTGCGTCACTCAACACTGCAGCCTTGTCCTGCAAGGGCTTTGTTGCAGATGATATGAAAACACCCAGATTCGACTTTCCCAGAAGGGGCGAAAAAGGCACGTTTTTGAGCACAGCACAATACAACACACCCAGATTTGATTTTCTTAGAAGGGGAAAAACGCTATGTTTTTTAGCACAGCCCAATACAACACACCCAGATTCGACTTACCTGATCAGTCATAGCAGCTCGACGAATGCAGGCTACGTGCTACCACAGTGGACACCGGCAGACACCACTGGGGGCAGAGGGAGAGAACGCATGTTGGTGCATGCAGAACCTGAAGAGGAGGAAATCATGTTTCCTACTGAATCCTCCTCAAGCATATAGGCCAAACAAATGTTCCAGAAAATTATGTACAACATGTCCTCATTTATGGAGTTTCTTGAAAAACATCCCATTAAGAGAAAACGCATTACTGAGGATAGTGTCCCTGGTACACGTTCCCTCCCATGTTACCTTGTTAGTGGGTCAAATTCGAACATAAATCCATGCATGGGAGGCAATAACATCTGACAAGAGGTTCTTGACCAAAGTTACACAGGGGTATTGCATTGAGTCCATATCCAAACCGTGTGATCGACCACAAGGAACAAAAGAATGTTGTGAGAGCATCAACTACTTCTACAGGCAGTAATGTGAGTGATCTTTGAAAGGTAAGCAATAGAACAAGTCCCTCAATCACAGGCGAACAAGGGTGTTTATTCTCTGTACTTTCTTGTTCCAAAGAAAGAGAAAACAAAAAGACCAGAGTTTGAATTTAAGACAGACAAACAAATATGTAAGGTCACAAATGTTCAGAATGATAACATTGCAAGCAGGCATTCCTCTATTCAAAGAAGGCTACTATTTGTTAACTCTGTATATGAAAGATGCATACTTTCATATTTCAATGTTCCGAGGTCATCAAAAGTATCTGCGATTTAAGCTAAATCAGTTATATTACCAATTCAAGGTTCAATACAAAAAATAATTAGCTAGATTGCCAGCCTTTTGAGAAGGAGAGGCCACCAAATCTATCCATATTTAGACGATTGGCTTTAGAATTGCCTCAGCACCTTGGGGGTTGACACAAATAAACTAGCGGTAGTTGTGGCACATCTTCGCAGGGAAGGTATTCCAGTGAACCTTTATCCGGACGACTGGTTTATAATAGGGGAGAGCCCACAGGTGTGTTGCGTGCATACACAGGCCACGTCCAATCTATTGCACAAACAAATATTTTCAATCAATGAGAAGAAATCCTGTCTAGTTCCAAGCAAGGAAAAGCAATTTCTAGAGGCAAATATCAATACAGAAAAAGCTCTAATCTGTCCCTCCGACCAGATGGTACATAATCTGCTGAGCCAAATCTCCTGTTGCATTGCCGGTCACCAGATAACAGTAATAGGGTCATGCGCCTGTTTTGCATGATGACGTCTTGCTTCTTCATGATGCACGTGCAAGATTAAGCATGCCTCCCGTACAGTGATGGCTAGCAAAAATGTGGTCTCAAACAGAGAGGGGATGGTGGGTGATCTAGTGGAGGTTTTGCGCACACACTGATCTTGGCACTAAAATGTTGGCCAAAAGAAAACATGTTAAAAGGATAAACTGTTGTCAGTCCGCCAATTCACCTAACCCTTACAACGGATGCATATCCAACAGGTTGGGGAACACATTGCCTACACCTCACAGCTCAGGGAAGCTGATGAGTTTCACTTTAGAAACAGCAAATAAACTATACTGGAACTTCTAGCTGTCACAATGTCACTGCATACTTTCCAGGGTCAGCTAAAGGGTAAACATTTTCTCATTGCCATAGACCATACAACAGCCATGTTTTACATCCACAAACCGGGCAGAACAGACTGCCCAAAGCAGTCCAAAATTGCTGAAGAGACTTTGAGATGCTGTGTTCAAACGCCAATTCACCTCCAAGCTCCACACGTTCCAGGGGAACAGAACTGTCTAGCAGACAGCCTAAGCAGAACACAAGTGCTAGAGCAGTAGTGGGAGTTGAACACAAACGTACTCTAATACAATTTTTTAACACATTTTTGCACAATGGAGTCAACCACCAACAGAACGTTTTGCAGCAGCAGAAAACGGCCAAGCTACGCTTCCACAGAGGGGATCCCAGGGGAATGTACTGGCGATCAATTGGTCAGGGATACTTGCTTATGCTTTTCCCTTGCCGCCCCTCTTATGCACATTGGTCCACAAGATGCACAATAATACTCATTGCACTGATGTGGGCACGGCAGACATGGTACTCCCATCTTCTGAAAATGTCCTTGTACCCACCAACAAAGATGAGGCTCATTCAGAACCGTGTCTGGGGAAGGTCTTATATCCAGACCTTCATACAATTAACTTGACAGCGTGGCTCCTGAGGTCACAGAATTTGGTCGCCTCAATTTACCAGAAAGGTGCATGAAAATGTAAAAGGTGGCAGACAAAGCCAAGACATTGCTACTTTAATAAATCGAAAAGGTTTATTTGGTATACAAAATCAAGCATCAATCCAAATGATTGCCATCACTTATCCTGTTGTATCTTCTTCATTTACTCAAGTCACGTCTAGTATTTAATTCCTTAAAGGTACCTCTGGCAGCACTGTTGGCTTACACAGCGTCTCAAAATAAAGCCTCCTGGTGGAGAATTCCAGTTATCAAAGCCTTTGTGGGAGGAGTTAAATGCTTGCACCCACCGGTAACTAATACACCACCAGGTTGGTATCTTAATGTTGTACTGAGCAAACTCACGGGTCCACTATTTGAACCAATACATAAAGCTTCCTTGAAAGACCTCACTTACAAGATGGCTTTCCTTGTAGAAATCACATTAATTCGCATACTTAGTGTGCTTCAAGCCTTTAGTGTCGGAGCCTTTCCTCACAGTTCATAAAAACAAAGTTGTCTTAAGAACACATCCAAATTTCCCTCCAAAATTCATATGCATATTTCGGGTCAACCAATCAATTCAGCTACTGCTTTCTTTCAAAACCCACAGAGTTCGAGAGAAGGAGCTCTTCATGAATTGGATGTACGCAGAGCAGTCATGTACTACCTTACTAAGACAAAACTGAGGAAACATATTGGTTTTTTGTGTCTCTAGCAGGCAGGCGAGAAGGTGACCCTGTCTCTAAGGCTACTATTGTCAGAATGATTGGAAGGTTCATTCAACTGTGTTACAGTGTCTCAATCAGAATACTTACTTTTACTCCCACAGCACATCCCACACACAGTAGATGCAATTCGTATGCAACTTAGGCGTTCTTCTGCCCTTCTTGCATTCAGGTAGACCACCTGAGTCTGTCACACTATCCCTCTTAAATTCTCAGCTCATAAAAGGATTCATCCATTGTAGGCAACATTTTATTTTCGTTATTTCTGCATTAAGAGAAAATATCACTCATCTCTCCTACAAACCTATTTTCTGCCTATTCCCAGCTAATTTGTATTTTCATTATCAGCGTACTTACATTTGAAAACATTTTTATTTTCTTATGGCGTTCGTCCTTCCCACGTTGTATGATGTTCGCTGTTCCATGGCACACATTCTGTTTATATGTCTTGATGCCATCATGGCTCACTCGCACTGTCAATTTTGTAATTCCTACTACCAGAACGTTATGTTAGTGACTATCTCTTGTCGTGGTGGCTATTTTAAAAATGCTGTTGTCATTTTCCATGGATCTAATGCACATAGTACTAATGGCAATGGTAATAGGTAAACTATTTATCTGCTGTTTTAACATTCCACGCAAGATCACTCTTAA
Organism: Ambystoma mexicanum; assembly: GCF_040938575.1. Lineage (NCBI taxonomy): Eukaryota > Metazoa > Chordata > Amphibia > Caudata > Ambystomatidae > Ambystoma > Ambystoma mexicanum. The sequence goes on from NC_090925.1 coordinate 361,531,010, forward strand.
AGTTGTTTACATTGGATCTTTCTAATGAGTAAAGGTGTCTCTAATGTATGCATCATATTAAACAACCTGTATGACTGAAATGTTGTCATTCAAGTCACAAGACTGAACGATTGGATCTGTTCATTTACACCCTGCTTATGGGTTTCTCAACGATAAATCCATCTTTGTTCTTTGTATAGCAATGACTTTTCAATGTTGTCTCCTCTCTAATTATTCATTGCTTATTCACTTATCCACCATTCCATGCCCTCTGAATTGTGTTTTTTTCCAGGTAATGTTGTACTAAAGGCATTGTAATGTCTTTTCTGCACAAATTCGGATGGTGTTCACCTCTTCTAATGGGACTTTTTCTCATTGTCATTCATAGACACAGCTGCACACATGGACATTTAATCACATAGACCACTTGTTTGGTCTGGCAGTTGGTAAAATGTCTTAACTCCCAGACAAAGTCATTGTGTGTGAACTTTTTAGTCTTTTTTGTATATTTACAATCTACACATTGCCCATGACATACCATTGGTTGCATTTCCAAAGACAATGGTCTTGTGTGTTGTTCCTTGTAATTTGAATACTTTTTTACAAGTGTTTGCTTTATGCTTTATCCTCTTTTGAAGGGGAAAAGGGGTTTTGGTAACGGCTGATCTGTAATACTGGTCAGATGCCAATTTTTGTTTACCAGTTTTATTTTGTTACTAATGTGTGAACATGTTTTTACACATATCAGTCTTTTCTCTGATTGGGGTCTTCCTGTAGAAGTTAAAAGGGTCTCTCCATCAATATGCCAGGCTCTTCTATATGCTTGATTTATGTCTATTTTTGGATAGCCACAAGCTTTCATTTTTAGTTTGAAGTCTCTTGCACGCCCTCCAAAATCTTTTTTTGATGTACAATTCCATCAGATTCTAAAATAATGTCTGACAGGTAAATTATTGTTCAGACTTGCGGGATGACAGCCGTCAAAATACAGTAGGGTATTCCTATCGGTTGTTTATAAATCCATAACTAGTTTGTTGTTTTCAATCTTTGTATTAAAAATCCAAGAAATTGATTTGCTCTCTGTGCCACTGCATTGAGAACATATGTTATGATTCTTTTCATGCAACCAGGTTCTGAAATCCATTAAATCGTTGATTTCTCTTCGCCAGATAATGAACACATCAACTATATATCTATACCATTTAGTGATAGTCTATATATGGATTGTTCTTACTAAAAACCAATTTGTCTTCATATTAAGCCATATATAAATTTGCTATACTGGGGGCAAAGGTCGAGCCCATGCTCGTCCCCTTAATTTGCCAGTAAACCTGTTGAGCTAGCTCTATTAAGAATTCAGTCAGAACTCTGAGGTCTCTCGCGTTTGTCTAGCGAATTTTAAATTGTATTTATCGATTCAGCCTGGGGGCTGTTTGTATATAAGGCCTCCACATCCATAGTTACTAATACGTCACTATTGATTTTAAAGTGCTTGTTCACCATTATATTAATCATGTGATGAGTGCTTTGCACAAACCTAGGTGTCTCTTGTACAATGGGTTTCAAGAATGTATCAACAAATCTGGATAATGGGTCAAAAATTGAATTTACCCTTGTGATTGTTGGTCTCCCTTTAGGGTTATCTATGCTTTTATGAATTCTAGGCAGGATATATATTTCTGGAATTACTGAGTTTTGTTTCAATAGATATGCCCTTGATTGCTAATTATCCTGTGTTATTTGCTCTCCTTACTAGACAATACTACTTCCTGCCCACAAAGCCCAGCGCATCAGGTTCCCAGGCTCGCATATGCCTGCAGAACACCTGACCCTACAGCCAACACCTTGTGAGCCAGCAATTCCATAAATAAAGGCATAGGCACCTACCCACCTGATTCTCCTGACCTCAGCCAGTTCCACAATCTTACCACCATAATACCACATCACAGCACACTACACCTCACCTCGCTAGTCACCCAGCCAATAGTGGCAACGGCCGCCAGACTGGATCTGATGAAAGCTACATCTATTCACCAGTATCTCCTTCACACAAGGAACATTCACCCCCTCACACACCCATAAGTAAACCGACAACTGCCCCCAAAGTACTCCTGCTCAAATATGACCTAGTGAACACAATGTCTGTCTCTGCCCACACCTTTGATATTGCTGACCTCATCACCTCTAACAATCTGGATCTGCTAGCCATAGCAAAAACATGGCTCCACGCTGCCTCAGACCCCTGCCTAGCACTACCACCCTTCTATACCATCTATCGTAAATATAGGGTGAACACAAGAGGCGGGGGGGATACCCTCATTGCTAAAACATCACTTCCTATCAGAACAAATTGAATACAATGACCTAAACTCTGGAGAACTCATAACCAACAAACTCAAACTTTCCCACACTTCCACAGTTTCCATCCATGTAATTTACCGTACAACAGGCCCCACCCTCTCTTTTGAAGAGGACGTCCTACTACACCTTTGCTCCTACAAACCATCATCCAAGTCCATTATCCAGGGAGACTTCAACCTCAGTTTTGATGAGCAAACCAACAAGTAAGCCATCTCTTTAGCCAGCTTCCTCAGAGCGTCATACAACGTGTCAACAACCACACACACACGACAATGGCAAGATTCTTGACTGGATAGCTGACTTGAATTGCAACATCGATATAAGCAGCAACCAGCTCTGTCCATGGTCTGACCATAACATCATTGCCTTCACTCTTCCCCTATCTGCCGACCCACCACCAGCAGCTCCCTCTCTCTCACCCACAACTACACGTAGCATCAAGAACATCACCAAAGCTAGCATCCTACCTCTACTGGAAGATCTAATCAATGCACACTCATTCAGCAATGACCCAGCCACCTTGGTCGAACAATATAACCTTGTACTTACCTTGACAGTTAACACTCTGGCCCCACTCACCCAAAGGAAAGCCAAGGCCATCTCTCAAAATAGCACGTGGTTCTCACCCAACCTTAAAGCCCCCTGCCTACTAACACGCCAGGCTGAAAAAACCTGGAGGCTCTCCCCTACCATGCCCAGCAAAGACCGCTTCATGCAGGCCACCAAGGCGTACCAAATTGGCAACACTTCAAGAAAATAAAACATCTTATAACTCAAGAAAAGAAAAAGCCAGCTCTAGGGAACTCTTTACCATCTTGATGGAGCTTGATACGCCTGCCCCTCGTCCCTCCAACTGCACACAGGACACCACTTGGGCCACACATATTCAAGATGCCTTGCTACAAAAAGTAAAATCACTTCAAAGAAAGATAATTGACAAACACATTTCATTAGGTAAGGCCGTAGCCTCACCCACTGCATCTCATTCCCACCCCCCTGACCTGCCCCATTTCAGGTCCCAACCTATCTCTGAACCTGATGTCATCCACATTGTCAACAGTCTCAAACCATCCTACTGCCAGGGCAACACCTGTCTGGCTACTATTATCAAAGAATGCACGGAACAACCGGCCTCTTTCATCGTTGCCTTGATTAATACCTCCTCTGCATCATACTCAGTCCCATCCCCCATCATGGATGCCTTGGTCCGCCCTCTGCTAAAAAGGTCGACCCTGGACCCTAATATTCCTACTATATCCCCATCACGACTGTCCCATTTCTCTTGAAAATCATTGATTGAGCAGCCTACCTTCAGATCCAGACCTATCTAGAATGCTACAACCTCCTGGGTTTGCATCCGTCTGGCTTCCAAGCTGGGTTTGGTACAAAAATTGCCTTGCTAGATCTGAAGAATAAACTAGATGAATTTAAGGACGCCGGTAAGCCAGCCCTCTTCTTGCTGCTAGACCTATCTGCCACCAAATCCTCTGCCACCACCTTGCCTCAGCAGCTCACTTTTCTTCAGAGGCTATCCCCTGAATATCCTCATTTCTATACAACAGATGAATGAGAGTTTTTTCAACCATTGCTACAGCACCACCAGCCCCCTGTCACATGTGGAGTCCCTTAGGGCTCTTGCATATCGCCAACCCTTTACAATATATTTACTAAACCTCTCTTTGACTGCCTTGATGAAAACGGAATATCGTACACAAACTAAGTGGATGACAAGCAGATCCTTCTCCTATTGATGGGGGACTACGACAGTGACAATGAAAACATACAAACAGTCTACCATACCATTCAGACTTGGATGGCAACCTACGGCCTCTGTCTGAATGACAAGACTGCCATTCTTATGGTAGGGACCCCCAACACCTTTACCAAACTGAACCCTTCCTACAAATCATTTTCCATTGATGGGATCACATTTCTGGTCTCTAACAATGTCAAAACATTATTTAATTTATTTATTTAATTTATTTGCATTTATAAAGCACACAACTGCCCTCGGGCATCGTGGCGCTGTACAAGAAGGCTTACTTAGTTACATAAGTGCTTGGGAAAGGATGCCTACATGCATGTTACAATGATACATGTAGTAGTGCAAATTGATCAGTTACATGGTGCTTGCACAAACATATAGTCAGCTTAATATATCTTACAGTTCAGCATAAGCAAACGCAACAGTTGGTTTAACCTGTTTTATAGTTGCATCTTAGTAGCAGCATACAAGTACAGTGGACAGATCCGGTGGCAAAGACTTGTTGGCCAGCCCCACGTAGCCGGGTGGCAGCAGTGTACAATGCGAGGTCAAAGAGGGGTGGCGCAAATGTGTTGCCTATCCTTTACTTATAAGGTGCTGCACGGCCCCATGTATCAGGGCAGCAGCAGTGTATCGATGCAGGGTCAAAGTTGGTGGGCACCAGCGTGTTGCCCAACCCTTTCTTATAGGGTGGCAACAACATGTGCTGTGGACAGCACAAGAGGCGGGGAGATGTTGAACAGCCCCATGTAGCAGGGCAGCCGCAGTGAGCCACTGCGTGGTAGAGAATGGGTGACACCAACGTGTTGCCTATCCCTTTCTTATAGGGTGGCAGCAGCATGTAGTGCAATGGATAGGTCAGGTGGCAAGGACAAGTTGCACAGCCCCATGTATCAAAGCGGCAGCAATGTTGCAATGCAAGTCAAAAGATGGGTGGCACCAGCATGTTGCCCAGCCCTTTCTTATAGGGTGGCAACAACATGTTGTGCTGTGGACAGCACAAGAGGCGGGGAGATGTTGAACAGCCCCATGTAGCAGGGCAGCCGCAGTGAGCCACTGCGTGGTAGAGAATGGGTGGCACCAGCATGTTGCCCAGCCCTTTCTTATAGGGTGGCAGCAGCATGTAGTGCAGTGGACAGGTCAGGTGGCATGGACAAGTTGCATAGCCCCATGTGTCAGGGCGGCAGCAGTGTTCCAATGCAGGTCAAGGATAAGTGGCACCAATACGATGCCCAGCCTTTTCTTATAGGGGGGCAGCAGCATGTGGTGCAGTGGACTGATCAAGTGGTGGGGACAGGTTGCACAGCCCCAGTTGCAGCAGTGTATCAGTACAAAGTCGGGTGGAGGGTATCTGGATGAGGCCAGACCCATCTTGTACGCTGCCTGCCATCAGCAAAAATGCTTGCTTATGAACGCAGCAGACCGTTGCTGAGTCTTTAGTTGGCGGCACATTGCAACATTTTAAAGTGAAAGTTGCGAGGTAGGGAGGGTAGGACGGTGGAGGGGTAAAGGGGTGAAGGCACGAACAGCGGGTTTGGGGGAGGAAGTAACGACATGCGAGCGACCAGGGGGTGGGGGGAGACAGTAACAAGCATACAGGTGAACAAGGGGGTTTGGGGAGACAGTAACAAGCATACGGGCGACCAAGACGCAGGGGGAGTCAATAGCAGACATAGGGCAATTTGTAGTGCGCTTACAAAACATAACAGTGAATACACAGTGCTGTGAATCACGATAATAGCACCGCAGATGTTTGGTGTAAAAGGCATGTAAGGTTCACAATGATGACATTGAGAAAGTTTGTGTCGTGGCCATGGTAACAAGAGGCTGGCTAGTACTGTTGATAGGGTTTAGGGAGGCCAGACTTAAATAGAGTACCTCTGTCAGGGAAGCAGCGGCCGTGGCCTGGCCGATGGGCAGGCATCAGCATCCTAAGACAGGGAAAGACAGGACCATTCCAAGCGAGTGGGATAGACCCCCAGTAGAGGTAGAGAAAAGCATATACCTGTCACTTTGCATCAAAAAGATTAGGCAATAAGCCCCTGCAGTGGGTTAGCCACCATCACTCGTCCATGCAGGACTGATTTACTAATGTCATATAATTTGAGGGTCTACTATTAAACCTTCTACCAGAGGCGTTGCTAGGGGGGGGCTAAGGGGGCTATAGCCCCTGGTCTTTTGGTTGTAGCCCCGGATAGAATATCAGGAGCTACAGCCAAAAGGCTAGCTAGCCCCCAGTCACGAAAGTTCCGACATTAGCTTAGCCCCGGATCTTTTCCAGACCTAGCAACACCCCTGCCTTCCACTAACCCCTTCCTTATGAAAAACATGCACCATATACAATAATACAATATACCGCATTTTCAGTAGATGCCCCACACAGTGCCCCCGATAAGGTGCGTACCTTGGCCTTTTACACATCCAATTATTGCAAATACGGAGCATTTCATTTTCCATTGCGTATTGGTTACGGAAGGTTTTCACATGATTTATTAATAAAAAAAATACCTCTTTCCTCCACTAGATGGCGCTAATGTCTGCATCATTAAACTCTACAGCACCACACGCAAGTTTCCTTTCCGAGACTGGCTTTAAACAGATGGGCAATGGGGTGGTGATGTGTAGACCAGGATGGCTCCGTTGCCCCGATTTTCGCCAGGAAGTGCAATTTAAGGTAGAAGACATGCTTTTTTTTAGGGCAGAAATCTATTTGTTCCCAAGATAGACTAGGCAATGAAAGCCAATACCGACAAACCAGCTCGATCGTTAACATCATTGCAAAGGAGAAGGAATTTTCCGTCCCTTCAGGGGTGCATCTATAAGAAACTATTCCTCTGCTAACGGCAATATTATTCACAGGGCTAGAAAATAAATGTCCTGATTCTGGCGTCCAAAAGAGTAAAAGACAAGCACAATGCCGAAGAGGATCCTCTGGCACCCAAAGGGGTAAGGCGAAGCATCCAGCATGATGACAACAGCAACATGAGAATAGGAGGGCAGGTAACAGGCTATGCTCATAAGTGGCTCAACATATCGGACGGGTGGGTGCTACAAGTGGTTCAGCAAATGGCACTGATGGAATTCACTAAGCATCCAAATGATGTGCCTCCATTCAAAACGTCACCCCTGCACCTAAGGGTGTTCAAGCATGAAGTGAAACAAATGCTGGCAAGTGCCGAAGCATCAAGACAAAGGAGTTTACTCCTGATACTTTGTTGTAAAGAAACCAGATGGAAAGTGGCATCCCATACTCGACTTGCGTGAATTAAATGTCCATCATAAAACAGTGAAAAATGGTGACGTAGCAATTCATACGGGCAGTACAACCAGGCGACTAACTGGCGTCCCTGGATTTACAAGACTCATACTTCCATATCCCAATCCATCCAAAACACTGGAATTGTCTGTGTTTTGTGGTAGGAAACACACTACCAGTTGAAAAGTAATATACGTTTATTCCGAGCAACGTGTTTAATTGCTTGCCTGCCCCCGGCAGGTAGCTTCCTACGGCAAAATAACCACTGGTGAAGTCTCACCTTCCTGCAAAATCACTCCTCCGCCATGAGGGAAAGCACCAGGTACCGTATCTTTTAGCCATATTCAGGATGATATTTTTCCCCAAGGAACAGGGTGGTTGATTAAGCCACACGAGCTAAGAGGCGCTGCAACCCGACATTGTAAATCACCCAAACACTGCCAAAGACTCTGACTCTCCGCAGAGCTGTATATGTTTATGCAGTTCTCGAAATTGCCGGAGTCCGTGCACCAGAATGTCAAGCAGCGAAGCCTCTCGCACCCTCTCATATTCGCCTCTGATGTTTGAGAGGCGAAGGAGGGACCCCAAATGGTTTCAGAGGACTGACCCAAACAGCCTGCAACATAAGCGCCTGTCGCAACCACGATCGCCGCAGCCACCGGACAAACCAAACAACCTTCCTCGCAGAGCACAGAGGGAAAGCACTCAACGTGTAAAGTCAATCCGCACTGTCAATAAACCCCAATTTCCAACCCAACTCCCAGATGGGACTTGAATGTTATTTCAAGGTTAATGGGACCCCCCTTAGAACCACCCATGCACAAGGCTAGCATTAAGGCCCTCACCTATAAGCCTGCCTTCCTAGTGGCGTTCGCCTCTATAAGAATAGTCAACGAACTACAGGCCCTTTCTGTTCAAGACCCCTTTGTGACTATTCACAAGGTAGTTTTGCGCACACACATGCACTGCGTCTTAATTTATCTGTTGCATGTGAATCGATCACAAGTCACTTCTTTGTCTATCTGGCAGCTGGTAGTGAAGGAGACCCTGTCTCTGAATTAGCGGTTTCCAAATGGATTGTAAATTGCATCACTGTTTCACTCTTGCCAAAAGAGATTGACCCTTTACGCCTAGAGCTCACTACTCTGGTCGCAGGCACCCCTGGATGTGCGCACTTGCCTTTTGTTAGACAGAGAGGCGAGGGAAGCCTTTCGCCGAAACTGGCGGTGTTAAAGTTTTACTCTGTTTGTTTAGAAAAATGTACTTGGAACAAACGCAGTAAAACTTTAAAGCTGTTACTTTCAAGAAAGACTTCCATCACATCTCTGCACATTGCGCTTTAAAATATACAATTCGATAATATGTGTTGGATATGTTTTACTCTCTTGCAGAGGAGAAAACTCATTTTTACTCTCTTGATATTGCATTTACTCTCTACTTTGAAAAAGCATGCGTAAAATACTCCCACCTCAAAATCCTATCTGGAGCACTGGCCCCACACTTAATATACATGCAATAATGCTTATAACTTGATTGTCAATAATGTACACTCAATGAATGTCATCACACTCTCCTGCAAAGTGAAATTCGTGTTTTATTAAGAGAAATAAGTAATAAAAAATGTTGCCACAATTATTGTACTACACATCGCACACTATGCAAAAGATTATAAATGAAAATACAGCTATCATTATATGTCTACGCAAGATGAATCAACCATCTCAAAAACATAATGGCCCCTTAAAAGCAATTGTATGCTCATCAATTCTCACTAAACAGCCTCAAACAAAGAACTGCCTTCTCAATCCTCCCCTCTTTACCAATGTGATATTAAAAATGGTCCAACTCACTCTCATACTTACTACACTCCTATGATAGTAGGGAGAAGAGAGATGAAGGCTGGATGCCTGTAGGAAGGCTTGCTCTCTGTACAATCCAGAAAAGCCCCAAAATATCAAATCCAATTAGTAAAAATCACCTATCAAAACCAGCATGGTCTCTTTGCAAAAAGCAGCAAACAGGTAGAAAATGTCTTTAAAAGATTGTGTCAATTGGAAATGACCATGATGCAAACATAAGCCAACTCTGCATAAAATAGTTCCATGGGTAGTGAGCTGATTGGCTTCCTTATGTTGAATCAAGAATAGTTCTCCCATAAAGGAAAAGCTTTCAGTCGCTGTAGCCAAAAATGCAATTTCTAATGCTTTAAAATACAAGCAGAAAAAAAGGAGTGATCGTCCACTCCTCTCTCCATAGGCCTTAATGAAGAGAGTATTTATAGACTGCTTCTGGTCCTCCTGCTTTGCTCTCCAGCCTGACAGCCTTTCTCCAAGATTTGTGAACAGCACTGCCTTTTCCCTCCCTGAAAAAGGCCTTTTATAGCTTTTAGAACAGTTGTTTACCAGAAGCCTGAAACTTTTTTTTTTTACCTCCAACGGTTTTTACTACATTTGTCAGAGGATTTTTTTTTAATCTTTAACACCAGTGGGATTCTTTAACCCCAGGCCCAGCAGTCAACATAGTCCTACATCCTGTCCATTTTCCTTAACACTATGGGCGTCACTGTACGGGACTAGACCCTTTTGCACCACAAAAATTGCACTTCCCCCTTAGTGGTTAGTTTAGGCATGCAGAGGTGCGGCAAAGGGTGTGATTGCACATGTTAATCCTGCCCATCGGTGCCACACTTCAGTCCCCTTTTTTTTCTGCATGGAGGGGAATGGATGCCAAGCACAGCGTTGGCATATTTATTGCCTCGCGCTTTCTCTCAGCATGGTAAATGTGCTTATTTTTCTCTTTTTGTTTCACATTGTACCCTGGCCTTCGGTGCCCCTGCCTCTCCAGTGCAAGTCGGGCTTGTCAGGTTTCTAAAGTGTGCATCATATGAGGGCTTCTTTGCAGTGTCGGATCCCCACACACACTGCCTTCAGTGCCTGTACAGCCTGTGAAGAGCCAACTCCAAGCTCACTGAACAGGTTGCCATGCTCCAGAGAAATATTCTCAAAATCCCTTCCAGAGCATCTGAAGAGATTCACATACAAGAAGACAGGACAGAAAAGGTAGGTGCCTCTTTATTTACTAAACCTCCCCAGCACGGCAGGGCCTTTCCTGGGAGTACTTGGGAGGAGTCATAAAGACTCTTCTACTGGCACTAGACCTGAGTTATTAAAGGCTACCAGCTTTCTCTCTCAGGAGTCGTGTGACTCTACCGGGTCAGGTACCTAGTGGCTCTATTACCAGGCGGCAGGCTGAAGGACCTGCTAGGTTGTGCGTCAGGCCTTGGCCTGAGAGGGAGCCTTTATACAGGGCTACCAGCAATTCAGCTGAAGGCTAAAAGCCTCCCGGAGAATACTATGAGGTCCATAAGAGAAGCAGGCTTTTGCCTGAGGGTCCTCCCAGACCAGATCATCAGGGCTCTACACTGAAAGTTTGTTTCCTGCGCATTCCTAATTCACATCAGCTGTGTCACAAAATGGCAGCGGTAAGTGTCAGCTGCACGATCAGACAGCATGGAGTGGGCCACTTCTTCAGTTGAGTCCTGGCCTTCAGAGAGAGCCACAGAACCATTGCCAATAACCCAAATGGGTCTTATAACTGGAGTACAATGGTCGGGGGGTTGACGTACCATGGTATACTTCATCCTCTAGTGCCATGAGATATTCAGACCCATTGTTGCATCAAATGCCTTGGGTTCTAGTCACATGGATTTGGACCCCAACAGTGGCAGCTCCCAGAACCACAGTACAAAGTACTGCTGCTTGTGAGGATAGATTTTTTTGATCGGTTTCTAAACATCATGAAGTGTCCTCAAATGTCGGATATCTTGAAAGGGCAAATTAAGCAACCAAATACAACCAAATACTCAACCAATAGGGGCTCTGCCTCCTCCACCATTACCACCGCCACCATCCCGCCCCTCCTCTAGCGATGCCAGTACTCTCCTCCTGTAGACATGGCACAGGCTGCAAGTTTTGTGAGCTACAAGGGTCAGCATTGAGGTGCCCATACACAAGGATGTTCCCATCCCACAAGGATGTTGATACTGATGGGAAAGATGAATCAGAGTTCCCTTCCTCAGCCAACACCTTTCATGAAAAGTTGGAGAGATTGGCAGAATTTCTGGGAGTCCAGCACCACACAGATAAGCCATTCGAGTGCTCGCTGAAGTTTTGGCTTTTCAAACAGCATTGGCTTTGGGAATCCCGTTGCAGAATGATGTCAGTGGCAAAACAGATTTGGTCAAAAACACATTCTTGCCTAGTGGTTAACAGAAAACAGGATGCCTGCTATAAATGAGCAGGCTCTGAGTGGGTACTGCTTGCAGCACACCCTCAATCACACTCATTGGCAGTAGTGGCTGCTTCCCTCTATGCAAAACCAAGTACAAGCACCTCTACAACATCCATGTCAGCGGCCAACATTCTTGCCAGAGAGGATGAGCTGCTGGAAACATTCGGGAAGAAGGTGTACGCTAATGCAGTGTTGCATTTGCGTCAAACTAATGCAGGTGCTTTGTTAGCTGCTACAAATCAGCATCTCTGCAGAGAGATTGCAGATTTCACTTAGGTTTAGCCTACAGAAAAACAAGCGTCTTTCAGATTCAGTCTAATTGAGGCAAAGCTGGTGGCACAAGATATGCTAGAGGCATCAGTATGTGACATTGATGGAGCCAGCAGGGGCATGTGTTAAGAGTTAGACATGTGCAGGTCAGCATGGATGCATTCCACACAATGTGCAAATGACATCCAGGACAGGATTTTATACCTACCCTTTGAGGGTTGGGATATATTCCACTCATCCACTGATGATGAGTTAATCAAAAAGAAAACCAGCTCACAAACAGCAACGTCGCCGGCTATCTTGACCAAACTGGCTGTTAAATCCTTTTTACAGGATAGAACTGGGCCCAACACCAGAGCTCGGTCATTTGGAGGGTGTAGAGCAGGGTTGTCCAAGCCGCGGCTACGAGGGACAGAATCCTGACTGGTTTTCAGGATATCCCTCATTAATATTCACGAGAAGACATTTGCTTACATTTAGAAACCTTGTATGCACATTTAGGTCAGGAATATTAATAAGGGGTATTCAGAAAATGAAACATGTTTCCGGTCCTCTAAGCTTGGAATTGGACAACCATGGTGTAGAGGCTTTCAGGCGAGGAGCGCGAGACAGCCTGATGGGTCTCCTAGTACCAACAGGCAAAAACAATAAAGGACACCCATTAAAGTGTTCTATTTGCCCCCCTGTACATCAGCCTAAAAAAATTAAAAGCAATGAGATCAACGTCCGGGTCCATGAATCCCCTGTGACTTTCTTTAAGGAGCAGTGGTGTCAGATGTTCACAGACCCTTGGTTAATTTCTGTGTTTTCCAATGGGTTCTGCTTACCCATTCACTGTCCCCCTTGCAGCATCCTTCCCTCTCATTCTGATAGGTTCTACTGCACTGCTCAGGGCAGTGATGGCCTTGATAAAAACAAGAGCTGTGGAGATGGTCCCTCCAGAGGACTAGGCCAAACGTTTTTATTTTGCTATTCCTAAGAAAATCCAGGCTGGCCTGATGGTAGTGGTATTCCGTTCATAACAACAATCAATTCCTTTTCAATGCAGATTATTATAATCGGTGCATGGGTGTTGCGATGGGAGCCAAATGCGCTCCCCCATTTGCCAATCTTTTTAGGGGTCACTTTGAAATTACACATGCTCTGGCACCCAGTGTAAATCAAACAGAGAATCGTGTGATTTTATGGAAAAGATTCATAGACTATATTCTTATAATTTTGAAGGGACCTGTAACAGAATTGGAACTATTTACTGACAAACCTAACAGCAATCCTTTTCACATTCAGTTCACTTGTACACATAGTTCCGAACGTATAACTTTTTTGGACATAGAAATTAAGATTATTGACAGCAAGATAGAGAGCAATGCATTTCATAAACCAACGGAAGTGAATTTGATCTTACATACAGCCATTGGACATAAGTATAGTGTCATAAAGAATATACCTAAAGGTGACATGTTGAGAGACAGATGTAACAGCAGCAAAGATGATGTTTTTGAATAGGAAGTTATCCATATCTAGCATATATTCAGAGGGCCTATAATGAGTCACATTGCAGAGGTCATGTGCCAAGCTAGAAGAGAAATGATTACTTTGTTAATACCCAGACATACTACAAAAGATATTGATTTGGTGAGATTCATCACCCAGTTTTCAGTTAATAATAAAGATGTATATACAATTCTGAACACACACTGGAATGGGTTAAGGTTGGATAAGTACTTCCATCAGTACATCAGGGAAAAACCAGATGTAGTTTTAACGGTATCAGGTAATAATATCCCTATATATATGGTTGCCATATATAATGTTGCCGGGAAAAGGTTGTGGCTACATTATATATGTGACCATATATATAGGGACAGGGGTAGCAGGGGTTGCGGGGGTGACCCGCGCTCCCCATGAAAAATAAAAAAGGGTTTGGGGGTTGCAGCGGTGTCCCCCGCATGTTCCATGTAATAATGTCCCCACAAAAAACAGCAATTTTTCGGTGATTTGTTTGCATGGCGATATTTTTGAGGGGACATCATTACATGGAACCGTTTTAACTAAGGCACACTCAGTGAAGCATAAGGTTAGCCTGATCTTTCTAAACACATCATCAGGACCATCTCAAAGCATGTAACTAACTAAACTAGAAGGTTTTTTCAAATGCGGCACGTGTACAATGTGTGATTACGCTCTACACAAAGTAACGAGGATTGAAACTCACATCAAAAAGACCATTAACATCAAAGTTTTCATGGATTGTAAAGTGAAATGTGTTATTTATATCATTAGCTGCCTGTGCAATAGATCCCTTCAAGTTTGGAAAATGAGGTGCGCGGAGTGAAGTAACATCAACAGTGTCTTTCAGCAATGGCCCCACCTAGGAAAAGGGCGTAATGGCATATGCACAAGCAGCGGTTCGATTCAAACCAATGGCTCACGTGCAGAAAAACACACGCCAAGCATGATTCGGAGTCGAATCTGAAGGACTGGAGAGATTGGTGATCAAAGTTATCAGAAACAGGAAACCAAAAAAACAAGCATTTTTTTCTCAAAAAAATAAAATGCATTTTCAGGTGATATTCCCATAAGGAAAGAAACGCCAGCAGATGGTCTTTTGAAGTGGTTAAGAGCGGCTGTATGTCCATCGTGATCAGGGAATGTCCACAGGCAGGGTCAGCTTGATCATTATGTCTTGAGGAAGGCAACTCTTAAAACATTTTCGCAGAAACATCTGAGCTTTTTCCCTCTCTGGGAATGCAGTGGGCAGCAACGCCCGGATTTATGTATGCACATTGAGACGTAGGCTGTCAGACCCTGAGGAGACAAGGCAACCCAGTATACACTGATTTCCACATTGGGACATAGTAAAGCACTTTAAGGTATTATGAATAGGATTGGTCAGTGTGAGGTGGTAGAAAGCAACAAGAAGTACCTTAACAACAATTTTAACATTGTATTTTGCACTCATTTTTTATATGTTGATGTTATTTATGGTGATATTTATGTTCTGTGTCTATATGTAGGAATGTAGTCTATTTGTATATGTCATATGTACGGAATATGCACTAATGTTTAGAAGTGTATGGGATCAGGGTGTGAGAAACCAGGAAAAAGCAAACATATGATGAATGAAATAAAAAAGCAAACATTTTTAATAGAATAAAACATTTTATAAGCAATAGGATTAATTTTGTATTAAGTAGAATTGTTTGCAGTTAGTACATTGCCGGAAGAAAACTGCATCTGTTTGCTAATAGATATAAAAACAGCAACAAAGGAAGCCATTTTTGTTGTGCAATAGATTTTATATAGGCAGCACCAAATAGGAACTGATATGGAAGATAAGAGAACATTTGTATGCAATAACAACCCAGAATACGCAGTATCCTTTGGCCCAACACTGGCACAGTGGACAAGATATCAAGAAAATACGCTTTGTGGGTATAAGAAGATTTGAAAGCGATCAAAGGAGTGCCAACAGGGAATGGAACATGAGAAGAAAAGAAGCTAGATTCATCTTTGAATTAAAGGCAATTAAAGATGGCCTTAAGAAGGATAATGACATGAATGTGTTTTTAGTATAAACTGCAATAACAATGGAAGATCACAGCTGCACTCATAATTTGAGATGTAGAGGTTATTCAGTATCAACCAATGCAGCTGGGGACTAGAGTAAAGAATAATCTGTGTAGATGCTTTTGTGACCCCGACTGGTGTCGGAACACTTTTTTGTGTTTTGTTCCTGGTGCATCATGATGGACCACTTGCCTGTTTGAACTTTGTAAATAGCTGAATGCTTACAGACTTAACTTCATTTTGTAAACATATCATCATATCATCATTAACATCATGTTAAACACCTCATTACACAATACATGAAACCGATTACTGGGTGGGATAATCCTTTGCCTCCGTGTCTTTAACAGAATTATGACTTTCTGTAACGTATGTGTTAATGTTAATGTTAAAGGATATTTGTACCGCGCACTATCACCACCGGAGTGGTCCCCTGGTGCTCTGGTGGCTCTGAAAAAAAAGGGAGGTGTGGGGGCAGTTAGTGGGATGAGTTGGAGAAGTGCAAGGGAGCAGTGATGTGCTGTTGGCGGCCTCATCCTGGAATTCCGTTGGCTGGGCTTGGGGTGTTATGTTGTCGGAAGACGCTGTGTGCTGTTGTGCGGGTCTATGTGAGCTTTGTTTTGTTGTTGCAGTGTAGTGAAGTATGTGCGGATTGTTGTGTTGTAGGTTTGTGGTTGTGTTTGTTTAGAATTTGAGAGATGTATGCAGAGGGTGAAATTGTTAGTGGGTTGGTTAATAGGCATTGCTGTCTTGAAGTGAGGCTCTAAATTTCCGTATTTCTAATTAAGTGGGGTGTGTGGGCGTTTCCATGTCTACGTCCAGATCAGCGGCTGTACGGCACTCACGTTCCCTTTCCCATATGGCATCCATTCATATGCATAACCTTGCCCAAGTTGCGTACTGACCGCCTACGAAGCCCCTGTTTGTATGCGGGTGTGGGCAGGCGTTTGTACATCCCTTGCGGTCTAGCCTAGAGAGCATTCCCAATCTAGTCTAGTGGGAGGGCAGCATCGGTAAGCCCGGGTTTACTCCCTCCATGTGTTGGGGCTGCTCAGCATTCATCATCCTATTCGGTTGCTCTTTTGTGTTACCGTTCCTACCCCTTTTGGAATGTGGCAATGCTAACGCTTGCAATTGTGTCCAGGGGCGGCGTCTGCCTACATTCACAACTCTCTTCGGACCATGCCACTGCCTATATCCACAGCTTAGTTAGTCTGGCAAGTGTTACCGTTCACCTAACTTTATACAGGTATGATCTAGTGGCATTTATCGAGTGGGTGAAGGTTGTTCACTGCAAGTTGGCTAGGGATGTTAGATTCTGTTCTTGTGGGTGTCGATTGTGTCCTATTAGACTTAGTGTCATCTCTCTTGTTGTAGTAGGGGTTTCTTCTTTCGGTTCTAGATTTATTAATTGTCCTAGATTTGTCGTCCTTTTCATTGTGTTTCCCATTTGGTGTTTTGGTTTTTTAGTCTGAATCTGTGATGTTGAAGATCCAGGTTTTTAATAATTTTCTGAATTGTAGGTGGCCTTTTGTGTTTCTTATTTCTTTCGGGATGTTGTTCCAGGTTTTTGCGGCTAATTGTGAGAAGAAGGAACCCTCAAGTTTTTTCTTAAGGTATGGTTTTTCTTCCAGTCGGATTTTGTTGCTTGATCTGAGGAGTCTCGTTGGCTTGTAGATTGTTAATTTCTTTTGCAGGAATTCAGCTCCTTGTCCGTTGATTGCCGCCCTGTTTGTTTTGAGGGGATGCAATGTTTGACTGGGAGCTAATGCAGTGTTTTTAGGGCTGGAGTGATGTGGTCTCTTCTGGATAGTTTGAGGAGGAGTTTGCTGCTGCATTTTGGATATGTTGTAGTTTCTTCATGAGGTGTTCTGGTATCCCGAGATAGAGGCTGTTTGCATAGTCGATTCTTGACATGATGAGGGCGACGATTGTGAGTGTTTTGTGGGTGAAGGAGAGGAAAGGTAGGATTCTTCTTGCTGTGTGAAGGAGGAAGAAGCATTTCTTGATTTTTGCATTTATTTGTGGTTCTAAGGTTAGGGTGTTGTCCATCAGGACTCCCAGATTTTTTGCTACCTTAGTTGGGATTGGTGCGGTTCCCATTTCCTCTGGCCATGGAATATAGGTGTTGCTCTCTTGATTTTTGGATATAATCATGATTTCTGTCTTTCCTTGGTTGATTTTCAGGTTGTTGGCATTCATCCAATTAAAGACTTCTTTTAGACACACGATTAGGGTTGAGTGATCGGCTTGGGTGTCTTCGATTTCGTAGATGATTTGAGTGTCATCTGCGTAGTTGTAGCATGTAATTTTGTATTTTTTGAAGATTCTGATTAGTGTAGTTTGGTAGATGTTGAAGTACAGTGGTGATAGTGAGGACCCTTGTGGTACTCCACAGTCGTTGACTCGTGGTGTGGATTTGAAGGGCTTTAGCCAAACGGTTTCTGTTCTGTCTGCTAGGAAAGATTTAATCCAGAGTAGTGCCGTGTCTGTTATGCCTAGGCCTTCTAGTCTTTTGGTTAGGGTGTCATGGCTAACTGTGTCAAAGGCTGCAGAGAGGTCGAGCAGAATCAGGGCCGAGGTTGTGTCGGAGTATGCGTTTGTTTTCCGGTCATCCCATATGGATCCTAGTGCAGTTTCTGTTACTCTTGCAGGTCTGAAGCCGGCTTGTGCTTGGTCTAACAGGTGGAGTTTTTCTACGTGTTCTTGGGTTAATTTGTATACGTGGGTTTCCAGGAGTTTTGCTCCGTAGGGAATGTTTGAGATCGGCCTGTAGATGGAGAGCTCCTCTACGTCGCCACTTGTGTTTTTTACGAGTGGTTTGATATATGCTGATTTGAATGTTTTTGGTACGGTTCCAGTTGCTAGTGAGAGCTTGAGGAGGTTGCTGTAGTATTCTGATGGTGTTCCTTGTGCGAGGATTGATTTGTAGATGTCAGGCGGGCACGGATCCATGGGTGAACCTGACTTCTTGTGTTTCACCAGCAAGACGAATGCCTCTTCTGATATTTCGGGAAAGTTTTGGAGTTTGTGTTGTGGTTCTGTGTTGGGTTCGGTAGGTTGGATGTTATGGTTGGTTGGTCTGTTTTGTATGATTTGTCGGATGTCGTTGATTTTGTTCTTGAAGTGGTCTGCCAGGTCGTTGCAACGTTTCTCTGAGGGGGTTGGGGTGTTGTCGCATCCTGGTGGGTTTCTCATTTCTTTAATGATGTTGAACATTTCTTTTTGTGAGTTTGTCGCATTGGTGATTCTGTCGTCATAATGCCTTCTCTTCGCCTTTTGTATTTCCTTCTTGTATGCTCGGATTTGTTTCTGGAAAAAAAAATGTCTCTGGGTTGTATTCTTTCCACCATTCCAGCTCCATTTTCTTGTTGTCCTTTTTCATGGAGCTTAGTAGAGGGGTGAAACATTTTGTCATTGCTCTTTTTTTTGATGGGGTGAATGGTTTTTCTGGGGTGATCTTTTCGATTGTATTAGCGATCCATTTGTGTAGCAGCTCCGCTTTCCTGTCTAGGTCAGCCAACTCTAGTTCTGTAATTGAGGGTTTGGTTATCTCCAGTTGTTCGAACAGGTTGCTTGTTTTGATGGTTTTCCAGTTTATTTTTGTGGTGGTTGTGAGTTTGGGGGCCTGGATACAGAGTGGAGTTGGTAGTCCGACAATGAAAGGGATGGTGAGATGGTCTCTCCACAGTATTTGTATCAGTGGTGCCGTGGTGATAAGGTTTTCCTGGGCGAAGATTGCATAGACGGTGTGTCCTGCCGAGTGTGTTGCTCCTTTGACTAGCTGTTGTAGTTTCACAGATGTAAGTTGTCCGGTCAGTGAGTTTTAGGAGTTGGCGTGACTTGCTTCAAACCAGATGTTGAAATCCCCCAGGATAATTAGATGTTTGTGCTTGATGGCTATGTTGGTGATGGCTTCTATGAAGTTATCGACGAAGGTTGCATCATATGACAGGATGAATGTGACATTGGTTTTTGGGTTCGCTGATAGGTCTATGACCATGGTTTCGCAGCTGAGGATGTTGAGAGGGTCGTCTGTTTTTATTTTTAGGTGTTCTTTGAATGCTTGCCGAGACCTCCTCCTTTGTTATGTTTCCTGTTTATTTGGAGGCATTTGAAATTGTCTGGGAAGCAGTTTTGGAGTGTGATTTTGTAGTTGTCATCCAGCCATGTTTCTGTGATGAATAGGATGTCAATGCTGTTGTCACTGAGAAGGACAAAGATCTCTGTTGAATGTTTTGACATGGATCTTGCGTTTAATAGATTGCAGTGGAGTTTAGAGGTGTGGTTCAGTTTGGGCTTTATTGTTGGGGTTGTCTTCTGATCGGTGTTGGGTTTTCCTTTGAGGTCGATCTCTAGTTGAGGTGTTGACACAGGTGCGTCTGTGTCAATGAGTTTTTCTAGGTTTAGTCTTAGGTTTATGTTTTCCTCAGGTGATGTGTGGAAGTTACCCTTGATTTGGTGATGTAGGGTGTTATTGCATCGATTATGTTTTTGTTATTTCTAGCATTGTCTGATCTTCTGCGCGGTTGTGTTTGGTTGTCTTTTGCAGCCGATTCTCGCATTGGGTTGATTCGTTTTGTTGACTGGTTGTTTCGGAGGTATGGTGTTAAGTACAGGGATTGTTCTCTTCTCCAGCATTGGTTTGAGTGTTGTTACTACGAGTTGGAGTGTTTTCTGCAATTGCTTGTCTTTGTTGCTGTTCCGGTGTGGTGGTTCTTTCTGCTCTTTTTCTTCCACTCGGTACAGATCGTTTGCGTGGAATTTTGGGGTTGAGAGCTGTTTTGGTCCTTAGTTGTTTGTTTGCTTTGGTTGTATTGTGGTGTAGTACTGGGTGAGGGGAATTGTCCGCTAGAGGTTTGGGTAATGTCTGTTGGTGGTCAGCAGCTGGTATTACCGACTTGTTTGGTCAGTGTTTTGAGTAGGGGTGGGGAGGTTAGTTATTATTGTATTGCTGGGCTAACATTGGCTGCCCTTAATATGAGTCTCCCTGGGCGAGGTACACTGCAGTGAGACGACTATGTGGGGTTGGGCGGGTAGCTAGTTATTACACAGGTGAACTGATTTCAATGCTAACAGATATATTTGAGTGCCTCGAAAGGTGGGAGAAAGGGCCACGGCCAGTCGGTGGAAAGATTACAATCCTGAGCACAGGTGATGGGTTAGAATTCTCAACATAGTTGACAGAGTACAAATCTGAACAACGCCAGATTCGAGAGTCCTGCTCAGTGGGGGAGAGGCCCACGCCCAGATGGTGGAAGTACAATTCTAAACACAGCTAGCTTTGAGAGTCCTGTATAGTGGGAGAGAGGCCTATGCCTAACAGGTAAAAGAGTACAATTCTAAATACAGCTAGATTTGAGAGTCCTGTATAATGGGAGAGAGGCCTATGCCTAACAGGTGAAAGAATACAATTCTAAACACAGGTGGGAGATTACAATTCTAAACACAGCTAGCTTTGAGAGTCCTGTATAGTGGGAGAGAGGCCTATGCCTGACAGGTGAGAGATTACAAATCTAACTTGGGATTGTCCTATGCCTGAACGTTCAAATGGGTGCTATACTGGACATCGCTATGCATAGTAGTCTGAAGTTAAGGAAGGCTAAAGAGGTGTTATTTATCACTAAGGTGTTTTAGGATAGAATTGATAATTGGGCTAGGCTTCCAGGGTAGAGTTATTACTTTATTCCCCACCTAAGCCACTCTTACCTTACCGGTCCTTGTAGTTGCTGGTTGACGGCTGGCCACTGGCTTCCCCTGTGGACACCGGCTGACACTTTCTGGAGCCACTTCTGTTGGAGCCTGAATCTGAATTATACGTGAAGACCCAGAGGCTCAGATTATGCTTGTTCAAAGCTTACTTACCACCAATGTTACCACCCTTTCCACTGGCTTAAAATAAAAAGTTTTAAAAGTCGAATCTTTTGACCAGTCTGCTGCCTTCATAATGTCTTCTAGTCTGGACCCTGCCTGAAAAGACTTAGAGGCCATCGCCCCTCTCACTGAATGGGCTCCATAGCAAACTGTAACTACTCCCACTTGGGACATAACCCACCGGATCCATCTTGCCAGCGTAGCTGACCACATTGCCCCGAAAGGTTTCTGTAGGGCTATGAATAACTGAGTCACACCTGGCGGTTACAATTACCTAGTCATGGATTTGTAAGCTAAAATTCATCTCACTGGGCATAGTTTGGGGTGATCTGGGAATGTTTCATAGATACTGATCTCAACCAAGTTTTCGTCATTTTCATGATATTGAAAGACCTTCCCTGTGGAGATAAGGTTTTCCTATTGATCTCTAGTGCCCTCGCGTCTGATACCCTCTTACATGACAGTAAACATAGAAGCATAGGCAATTTGGCTGATAACGCTTTCCTTGTCAGATCCTCGTTATCTGGCCATGATCTGAACATTCTTAGGACCTTGTCTATGTCTCATACCTGGCTGTATTTCTTTCCCGGGGATCTAATTATTCTAACCCCTTTCAAAAGTCTTCAAATCAGTGGATGTTCTCCCACTGGTATCCCTTCTATTTTCGGGTCTCCGACTGAAATAGCTGAGCGAGCTGTGTTGATTGTCCTATATGCTTTGCCCTGAGCTGCTAACTGAGCCAGAAATTTCACTACGTTTACCACATCTGTTCCAGTGGAATGTATGTTCCTTTCCACACACCAATTATGCCATTCTTACCAGGCTGATTGTATGCATTCCTGGTCCCAGGTGTCCAGGCTTCTTTGATAATCCGTTCAGCCTTGTGTGATAGTCCTGGCCTAGCCCAGAATCCCCTGAAATTGCCCACGCAATGTAATTGAAGTTGCCTGTCTTCAACAGAGGGTGACCTCCCCCTGATGGGTCCCTCACTATCAGATCGAACCTCAGTAGTGCTATTGGGTTGTCGTGGGACATCCCTAGCAGATCCGGGAACCATGCTTGTCCCCTCCAATCTGGCGTGATCAGCACCATGGGTACTTGGTGTCTCCTCAGCTGTGCCAATGTCCTCACAATCATTGGGAATGGAGGAAATGCATATTCCCTGCCTGGCTTAAATTTCTGGGTCTGTCCTCCAACTGAAGAACCGCGCAATTTGCGTGTTCAATCTCGATGCAAAGAGGTCTGTTCTGCACAGACCCCATCTCGTCATTAATCTCTGGAAAACTCTTTCGTCCAGCTTTGAATCGCTGGCATCCCTGAGGAATCTGGAGTTCCAGTCGGCCACCTCGTTCTGACAGCCTGTTAGGTACTCTGCCGTCTCTGATATCTCTCTCTGCAGGCAGAGGTGCCAGAATATTTTCGCTACAAGGCTAACATTCTTGACTTTGTGCCTCCCAGTCTCTTTATATATCGGACTGCTGACACGTTGTCCCTCTTGAGTAGCAAGCAGTATTGTGCACTCTCCTGCGTCCAACATTTTACTGCAAATGAGCCTGCTACGAGTCCTGGCAGTTTATGTGAAGGTTCAGTTCCTCTGACCATCTGCCCCCTGTTGACAGATCTCCACATCTGGCTCTCCATCCCTACCTGCTGGCATCGGACTCTATCGCTAGGTCCAGGGATGAGCTAAATATTGCCCTTCCATTAGTCACCACTCGAGTTCCTCCTTTGCTTCGAGGGAAAGGGGTATTCTTTGCCTGTAGGATACGCCTTTAGGTGGTTTGGATCTTTAATCTCTGGAGGGCCCTGTAATGTAGTGGACCCGGGAAAATCGCCTGAATTGACGATGCCAGGCGAACCACTAGTCTCGCTAACTCTCTCAGAGATATGATATCTGCTGCTAGCTTACTCCTTATCTTCTTCTTGATATTGTTTACTTTGGTTAGAGGGGGGCTTAATGTTCCCTGCACTGTATCTATCCTGAAACCCAGGAACTCCATGTTTTGTTCTGCCTGGTGGCTTGATTTCTCCCAGTTTATTAGGAACCCTATGTTACGCTCACCTGGTATCCACAGGGGCGCCACACGACACTGGATGGAGGTCTAAGCGCTATCCCGGACTCCTCTCTGTTGGTTACGTGCCAGACGTTGGGTAGCACCTATAACAGGAGAATGGAGGGTTAAGATACTGGTTCTGTAATGGGTGGACTCCCACCTCCCTCTGATCCAAATCCCCTACCTTGGAGTTATTGCTCACTTTAGGTTTTTGTGTGTTGAACTGTCCGTCCTGCGTCTCTGTGCAGGGGCGCGTGGTTGGTGCGGGCGTTCCGTGGGCCTAGTTGCTTCACTGGTCCCTGTGCCCTTATGTCAGGTCCAGACCGGCTGTGACTCCGACTCTGCTTGCTGTCTTCTAGGTGAGTTATAATGTCTTTTCCGTCTTTATTCTGTCTCTTTCTTTCCCTCCGTTTTCTCTGTCTTCTCAGCGTCTTGCTCCAATGCGCTGTTCCCTAACAATGTCTCTTTTGTTTTCACAGGGATGGTTGTGATCTCGGAGTTGCTGTGCCGATGGTGAAGACTACAGTGAGTTATTGATGCACAGAGCGCTGTGCTGTTTATTGGTGTTAATTGCTAACCTGTGTTCTCTTCTTTGTACAGGTTGCGGTGATGTTCCGGAGTAATGAGCAATCGGAGCGCTGCTTGCCCAGGTAAGTGCTTTGTTAATGCTGACCTTGTTCCTTCTCCCTTGCAGGTTGCGGCAAATTCCAGAGATGAGTGAGGTAAGTGAAGCGCAGGATGGATTCAAGGCCGGTTACTTCACAGGTAAATGTTCTTGCACGCTAATGCTGTTCTTGTTCAGGTTATTAATGGAATCCGGATCTAGGGCTTCAGGATCCGGCCGTCGGAGAAGCAGATAAGCAGGAGCTGGACATGGTGAGCGTTACGCTGCAGGAGTGCAGAATAACGCGAAGCGTGTTCCGCTATTTGGGTGTGGTTTAAATAGCCCAGGTAAAGTAGTTCCAGGCCAAATAGTTCCAGGCCCAGCCACACTCAAAACACTAGACCGCATGGCTTGGTTCTAAAGAACTGAGCTGTGTAATAGGCCTCCATGTTGGATTAAGGTCCAAAACTGGTATTACTTTATTCCTGATAATGAGCCTGGTGCCAAAGGGGCCAGGACTGACTCCATGTATGTTTCTGATGAAGTTTTAAGGCCCTCGGGGCCAGTGTGAAGGGCTATAGCCCCACTGCTGCCAGGGGGCTCTTATACCTGAAGGGCTCAGGGGCATGGATCGTGACAGCACGCCCCTCTAAGGCCCCTCTCAAGGTATTTCCTCCGTCTGGCCCTGATTTGGTCGGATGGTTCAGATGAAATCGTCTTACCAGGCGTGGCGCATTACATGCTCGCTAGGCTCCCATGTCCTGTCCTGAGGGCCGTATCCCTTCCAGTCCACTAAGTAATATAACTTGGACCTGGTGAGTTTAGAATCTAGGATGTTAACCAGTACCGGATTTGCTGGTGTTTTGACCCGAGTTCCAGGCTGAACAGGTTTTAAGAGTGACACGTGGAATACGGGATGGATCTGCATATTTGGTGTTAAAGCTAGTTTTACTGCCACCGGATTTATAACAGCCTTGATGGTATAGGGCCCTAGATATCTGGGATGAAATGTTTGAGTTCCTCTTATAGGCACGTGCCGAGACGCCAACCAGACTTCATCTCCGACTTGGTAGTCTGGGGCTTTTCTTCGGTGTTGATCAGAGAAGCTTTTCTGTCTTTCTTTGGCATGTATCAAGTGTTCTGTTGCCTTTTTGAAGGCTTGAATGATGGTCGTATGTAAAGTCTTCACCGCGGGCATTTCCAAGGCCATGGGGGTATCTAATTCGGAAGTACATGGGTGCCTTCCATATATGGTATAGAATGGACTCTGTCCGGTATTGGTGTGTAGCGACTTGTTGTAGGCATATTCGGCTATCCACAGTACAGCCTTCCAGCTTTCTTCCACTTGATGTAACATGAACCGTAGGTATTGCTCTAGTGTCCGATTCGTCCGCTCCGTTTGGCCATCAGTTTCGTAATGGTGACTAGTGGACAGACGAATATCGATTTGGGCAATTGCACAACTCTTCCTCCAGAAGTTAGACACAAACTGACTCCCTCCTTCAGAAATCAGGACGGAGAGGAAACCATGTAATCGTACGATTTTCTCTAAAAACACCTTTGCCAGACTGGATGCGTTTGGTAGACCCTTAAGCGGAATGAAATGGGCAATTTTAGAGAATAGGTCAACAACCACTAGGATAGTGTTGAACCCTTGACAGGGAGGCAGATCTGTGATGAAATCGAGGGAGAGCATGTGCCAAGGTGCAGGTGGAATTTACAGGGGTTGAAGAAGTCCTTCAGGTCTTTGTTTATGGGATTTCTTCTGTGCACAAATGCCATATGACAGAATAAACTGCGTAATGTCCTTTTGCCAGGTCGGCCACCAATAATATCTTTTCACCTTGGCTAGGGTCTTGGCAATTCCTGGATGTCCTATCAGGGGGTCGTGATAACCAGAAATTACTTGTTCTTGTAGTGCCTTATTCGGTAGATATAAACGCCCTCTGAAATACGGGAGTTGGTTCTTTGTTGTGTAATATTCACCTTGAGTGGTCCAGTCTTGTAGAGACTTGGTGTTCATTAGGAGCCGAATTACCTTTTGGAGTTCGTCCAGAGATAACGTTGTTGTAAGTCCTAGTAGTTTGTCACCTGGAATAATGGCCACCGGGTCTGGGGTTGAATATGTGTTCTCATCAATACCCATGCGGGATAGGGCGTCGGCTTTTCCGTTTTGGACTCCAGGTCGGTACGTGATTATGTAATCATATTCTGCGAAGAATAAAGCCCATCGTAGTTGACGGGATGATTGAGCCTTTGCCGTTTTGAGGTATTGTAGGTTGCGATGGTCGGTGATTACTGTGATGGTATGTCTGGCGCCTAGGAGTTAATGCTGCCAAGCCTGAAAGGCTGCCTTGATCGCTAGGAGTTACTTGTCTGTTACTGCATAGTTAGGTTCAGGTGTAGTAAATGTTCGTGACCAAAAGGCCACGAGATGTAACTGGCCTGTTTCGGGATCCCTTTGGGAAAGAACAGCCCCCATCGCTATGCTGGAGGCATCTGTTTCCACTACATATGGGAGATCTGGGCAGGGGTGTCGTAGCACCGGGGCGAAGGTAAATCTTTTCTTGAGTTCCTGGAAGGCCTTCCCCGCCTCTTCTGTCCATTGGAACAGTTTGTTGTTTTTTCGTAAGAAAGAAGTGATTGGGTGCACAATCTGGGAGAAATCTGGGATGAATCGGCGATAAAAGTTTGCAAAGTCGAGCATACTTTGGACACCTTTGACTGAAGACGGTGATGGCCAGCTAAGGATGGAGACTACTTTGTGCATATCTATCCGGACGCCTCTGGGAGTGAGGACAAAACCAAGGAACTCGACTTCGGTGACATGGAAGGAGCATTTTTCAAGTTTGGCGTAAAGCTGGTGCTGTCGGAGTTTTGCAAGGACAGAGTGAACGTGCCTGACATGGTCCTGTTTAGAAGAGGAGTACACCAAGATGTTGTCGATGTAAACAGGGCACATACGTCGATCAATTCCCGTAGTACATCATTCATGAAGTACTGGAATGCGGCGGGAGAGTTGCAAAGCCCAAAGGGCATCACCTGATATTCGTACAGCCCATACTTAGTACGAAAGGCGGTCTTCCATTTGTCTCCTTTCTTTACACGCATGAGATGTTATGCCCCCCTGAGGTCCAATTTGGTGTAAATTTGGGCATCCTTGACTTGGTCCAGCAGTTCTGGGATAAGGGGTAGAGGATAACGGTATTTAGCTGTTACCTGGTTTAGTGCAAGGTAGTCGATGCACGTTCTCAAGTCCCCCACCTTCTTGGGTACAAAGAATTGGGGCGAGGCTGCCGGGGATTTGGACGGGCGGATAAAACCGTTTGCCAGGTATTGGTCCAGATATGATTTCAAGTGGAGATTTTCAGGTTCGGTGAGTGCATAAATTCGACTACACGGGATTTGTGCACCAGGTACAAGGTCGATCTGACAGTCATATGGCCTGTGAGGGGGTAAGGCATTAGCCTGCTCTTTTTGGAAAACGTCTTGGAAATCGTGGTATTTGCTTGGTCGTGTACTTGTTACCTCTTTATCTTGGACAGGTGTCTCTGGGTCAGGCAATGGCATTTCAACTTGGTAGCATGCATGGCTCGGCAGTCGATGTTAGGATTGTGAGCCACCAACCACGGCATCCCTAGAATCACCCGGAACTGAGGGGCTTGATAAGGTCGAAGGCAATGGCTTCCCGATGTCCATCTTGGCACAAAAGGGTCAATTCTGCTGTGCGTTGAGTTACAGGACCAGAAGCTATCTCCATGCCGTCGACAGTGGTGACCTTCTCAGTTGTCGTTTTCTGACAGAGGGGAAGTCTCATCCTTGTTGCCAGGCCTTGGTCTATGTAGTTACCAACGGCTCTGCTGTCTATGTATGCCTCCACAGCATGCATCCGAGACGGTTGTTGGTGACTGATCAAAATCACAGGCAGGGCAAGGTGTGAGGTCTGTGGCTCCTTTCCTTCACTCGACAAACGGACCTCTACGCTTGCCGGGCATGGAAGTTTTCCGACTCTTGTTCTCCTCCTTCTTTCTCTGTAGCTCCAACTGTTCTCCTAGGGGGTTTTACGGGACATTCTCTGAGGAAGTGACCTGATTTCCCGCAGTACAGGCTTAATTGCTGTGGTCGCCTTTTGTCTCTTTCGGCCTTGGTTAATGGGCTCTGTACCCCCCCCAATTTGCATGGGTTCCGAAGTGTTTCCTGATGAACGCGGACTGTTCTCCTTTGAGCATACACACAGTCCAATTCTCCGTTCTGGCTTGATCTGTCCTTCTATCTTGCAGCCTGTGGTCTAGCTGCACCACTAGGTTGATGAACTCTGCACAGTCTTTTGGCAGGTTTACCACCTGAGCTAGGACGTCTTTCAATTCCCCAGTAATCCTCGATGGAATAACATTGTTCGTTTCTCCTCAGGCCACCCAGTTTCAACGACAAGTCTCTTAAAAGTGGGGATATATGTTAACAAACCTTGGCTGCCTTGGCGGAGGGACAGAAGTTAGTTAGCCAGAGCTTGGCCCTGGGTATGTCGGGCGAACAGCTTCTCCATCTTCTGTTGAAACCCCCTGAAATCCCGCAGGAATGGGTCATCCTGGCTTACTAACGGTATGGACCAATCTCCCTCCTAAAGGCATTGGTTTCTTGCCGGGCGGAGTGCACCTCAGCCCGTAATTCTCCCAGTAACTGGGCTAGTTGGTCAGTCTCTGATGTTTCCATGACGCCCAGGTGGATGTTTTAATTGAGGCTTTGCGTTCTGTTACGCTCACATGGTATCCACAGGGGCGCCACACGATACTGGATGGAGGTCTAAGCGCTTTCCCTGACCACCCTCTGCTTGGTTATGTGCCAGACGTTGGCTAGCGCCTATAACAGGAGAATGGAGGGATAAGATACTGGTTTTGTGATGGGTGGACTCCCACCTCCCTCTGCTCCAAATCCCCTCCCTTGGGGTTATTGCTCACCTTAGATTTTTGTGCGTTGAACTCTCCGTCCTGCGTCTCTGTGCTGGGGCGCGTGGTTGGTGCGGGCATTCCGTGGACCTAGTTGCTTCACTGGTCCGTGTGCCCTTATGTCGGGTCCAGACCGGCTGTGACTCCGACTCTGCTTGCTGTCTTTCCCGTCTTTATTCTGTCTCTTTCTTTCCCTCCGCTTTCTCTGTCTTCTCGGCGTCTTGCTCCACTATGCTGTTCCCTAACAATGTCTCTTGTTTTTACAGGGATGGTTGCATTCTCGGAGTTGCCGCGCCAATGGCAAAGACCACAATGAGTTATTGATGCGCAGAGCGCTGCGCAGTTTATTGGTGTTAATTGCTAACCTGTGTTCTCTTCTCTTCTTTGTACAGTTGCAGTTATGTTCCAGATTGATGAGCGTTCGAAGCACTGCTTGCCCAGGTAAGTACTTTGTTAATGCTGACCTTGTTCCTTCTCCCCTGCAGGTTGCAGTGAAACCCGGAGATGGGCGAGGTAAGAGAAGCGCAGGGTGCTGCCAGGACTCGCGGCTTGGCCAGGTAAGAATTGTTATTAATGCTGTCCTTGTTTCTTTACCTTTGCAGGTTGCTGCGAACTCCGAAGATGGACGAGGTAAGCGAAGCGCAGGATGGATTTAAGGCCGGCTACTTCACAGGTAAGTGTTCTTGCTCGCTAATTCTGTTCTTGTTCCTCCAGGTCATTAATGGAATCCGGATCTAGGACTTCAGGATCGGGCCGCCGCAGAAGCAGATGAGGAGGAGCTGGACACAGTGAGCGTTCGCTGCATGAGTGCAGAATAACGCAAAGCGTGTTCTGCTGTTTGGGCGTGGTTTAAATAGCCCAGGTAAAGTAGTTCCAGGCCACGTAGTTCCAGGCCCAGCCACACCCAAAACACTAGACCGCATGGCTTGGTTCTAAAGAACTGAGCTGTGTAATAGGCCTCCATGTTGGATTAAGGTCCAAAACTGGTATTACTTTATTCCTGATAATGAGCCTGGCGCCAAAGGTGCCAGGACTGACTCCATGTATGTTTCTGATGGAGTTTTAAGGCCCTTGGGGCCAGTGTGAAGGGCTTTAGTCCCATTGCTGCCAGGGGGCTGTTATACCTGAGGGGGTCAGGGGCATGGATTGTGACAACCTAGCTGCTGCCGGAGATCTAAGGTGGTTTCCACCTACTCCTTGATAAGTAATTTGTCTTGACACATTATACAAATGTCGTCCAGATAAATAATCAGCCTGACCCCTCTTTCCCTGAGGAAGGTTACTACTGGTTTCATCACCTTCGTGAAACGCCATGCGGCTGATGCTAGCCTGAATGCTAGGCATGTAAATTCCCATATTTGGCCTCACCATCGAAATCTCAGAAACTTTTGCTGTTTTACTGCCATAGGTATGGTCAGGTAAGCATCTTTGAGATCTATTCTGGCTAGCTAGTCCCCTTGCTGTAAGATGTCCCTAAGGAGGTGTATGCCCTCCATCTTGAAATGGCTGTATACTACGAAGACGTTCAGTTCTCTCAAATTTATTATTGGTCTCATCTAGTGGCTACCTCTTTCTAGGAACATGTTGCTTATAAAGCTGTCCCTTGTATCTGCTGCCTGTATTATGGCAGTTTTGCGTGCTAGCTCTCCTGTTTCCACATCTAACAACTCCTCATCTGCCGTGCTCTGCACTAGTGTCTTTGGCAAATTACACAACGGAAGAGGAGATGGCCAATCTATGTGGAAACCTTTTATGGTGTCTAAAACCCAAGCATGCGAAGAGATCATTTGCCATTTTCCTTTGAACTTCGCTACTCTTCCCCCTATTGCGGGAGTTTTTGCGTCTGACGTTTCCGCCTGCGCTTTTATTCTCATCTGAATTAGGTTTGTGTTGATTTTCTGCATGCCTCGACCCTCTCCCTCTTCCTTTTGAAGGCATCCTGCTTCCAATGATATCTGTTAGTATGGAACCTGTTGCTTGTGTATCGGCTGGCAGAGTGGCTCCTGCCTCTTCCAGCCCAGCCAAAAACCTGTTTGCCAAATACCCTTCTTAAGGAAGCCTGTGCTTTGTCAATTGCTGCGTATGAGTTAGAAAATGTCATCAATTCTTTTATGAAAGTATCTCCGAAAAGTTTTCCTTTGGTGCAAGCAGCTGCATCTGACGTGGCCAGTTCGCTGAGTTTAGGATCAATCTTCACTAGCATCAATCTCCTTCTCTGTACCATAATTGCGCGATTGGCGTTGCCCAGCAAACACATCGCTCTCTGGGCACATCCAGACAGGATAATTGGGTCTATTGCTTCATTTTATTCTTCCGCTTCATCCGCCATCTCCATGATTATTTTCAGTGGACCAATCATATCCAGCATTTTGTCCTGGCATGAGCGCCAGGATCTGCCCAGACCTTTTTTAATGTCCTTAACGTATCTCCCCATAAATGTGACCATGCAGTCGTCAATATCTGGGGTCTCTGCTATGCCTTCCGGCAAATGTGGTCTTTGGCATTTGCCCTCAATTTATTTCTGGCTTTACTTTGCCCCTGGGGTTCTGAGTCTTCGCTTTATGTATACCGCTATCTTAATCGGCGACTCTGATTCTGAGGAACGTGGGTGGATCACGTTGTCCGGGCCGAACTCGTCTTTGGCTTCTTCCTCCTTGTCTTCCACCTTCTTTTTCTTAGCAGCTCTATTACTTTCCTCTTCTTCTGAGGATATGATTTCAACTTCTTCCTCAGACGATTGACTCCCCCTATCATCCTCATCATATTCCTCTGAACTATCTGAGGTTGCATCGCGCCATTTGCGCTCTTTATTCTTTAGGCTCACTGCCTTTCTCTTGCCCTTTCCTTTAAGTGGCGAGCCCGGGGGGAAGATGGG
The DNA here is from genome assembly GCF_040938575.1 of Ambystoma mexicanum. Classification (NCBI taxonomy): domain Eukaryota; kingdom Metazoa; phylum Chordata; class Amphibia; order Caudata; family Ambystomatidae; genus Ambystoma; species Ambystoma mexicanum. Next base: position 361,562,851 of record NC_090925.1, read on the forward strand.
TGGGCTCTTAGCCTTTTTGGCTTTGCAGGCTTTCTTTCTTCCCCATTTTTCAGTTCCTTGTCCACTTGTCCCTCTAAGTTCTTCCATACCCTTGGAGACCTTTAGCCAGTCCTCCATGATTGCCAGGTGTTGTGAGCTGTGACCTAGTCTCTGTCCCAGAGCTTGGTGCAATATATGACCCATACTGGGTTGAATTCTTGTTTGGCTCACTTGAGCCCTTCCCTCTTCACTGGAGCTGGTCCTGGACATCTCAGGACTTAAATGGGGACAAATGTGCGACTGTTTGTCTAGCCAACAGGTTATTTTGGGCCTGCACCCATCCAAAATATGATTTATTGGGCAGATTAACTTTAATAGCGCTCTTATGGCTATATTTTTCTTGCTAACCTCCTTTATGATGAGCTGATCTTTCTGGCCAACAGGTGGCACTGTTTCCTTGATCTGCCTTGTAACTGTTGGCATCATCCCCCACACACGCTTCACGCCATGAATCTCAGTGAAACTAACAGTATCGCGGGTAATAGATAGCTAAACAGAATAATCACGGGTGATCAGATAGTGTCTCTGGGGTTCCATACACTGTATAATGGTAACGAAAGTGATATTAAGGAGTGCCGGAACTATGATAAGTCCTGTCACGCTCCTCACACTTCCGTGACCTCAGTGCCCCCTTTATTGATAATGTAATGTTGCGGTATCCGGAACTGTTCGCCCCGTCACGGTCCGCTTAAAACTATGAATAAACCTTCTCTAAACCTTGCGGATATGCTCCGCCATGTCTGCCTAACGCTGCACACTAAGTTTGCTCACGTGCAATGTGTAAACCGACTTCAATATTACCAAGTAAAACATCTATCACAGTACAGTAATGAAGTCATGTCAAAATGTACTTAACTGACTGCCCGAGCAGCAAAGAAAGCGGAATACATAAAATGGTGGACAGGATTTATAGAGATGGACAGAGGCAATTGGTGGTTTAAGGTCACATGTTGGAAAGACCAATAACATTATGAACTGGGCATTGTAGTTTTTTGCATTTGTATGCTACTGTTATTGTTTGATGATGCTGCTCGAAATAGTAACGCCTCTGGGTCTTCACATAGAATCAAGTGAGTCATATCGCGCATGATGTTGCAACTCCAACATGGCACTCAATCGGAGTGTTTCAATTTGAGGAGACTATCAGTATGTTTTTGCTTCTTATTGACGTTACTGTTATGGGGGCCGGCCATTGGCATCAAGCCGGCCCCCTGTGGGTGTTATGGGTGGGACACCAGCACCATGGAGGCACAGTGCCTCAGAGGGTTGCCAGGGACACCCAGTCTTAGATGGGGGCAGGGCAGACCTTGCCCAGTACCTGCGGACCAGGGCCACCTCGTTGGCAAGAGGGCCCCATGGCAACATGGCCTGCAGGCCTGTGCTCACATGGTGTGGGCCTGCAGGCCTAAATGAGAGACGGTCTCAGGCATTCCTCTTTGGGAGTCTGCAGCCGTTCTATTGCATGTGCCTGCAAGGGCCCCTTTGGGCAATACACATGGGAGGGACACATCACATTAAAAGTGCAACACACGTGGGACGGTCACAGCACAAAAGTTACGTCAGAACGCAGGGACTTTGGAGTCGGCTTTAATTAAAGAAGATGCAGACTCACATTTTCACCGACACGCAGCATGTCTGACCTGGCCACACACACAGATGACACAGGACACAGTGGGACTCAGGTCTTCACTCCTTTATTTCCTTATTACAACTGCCCCTTTCCTTGTATATCCCCTCCCCTGCCTCCCTCCTCCCGCCTTCCCCCTTCCTCCTTTGACTCGTCTCTCTTAAAGGGCTCCTATTTCTTCCACGCCGCAACACCCCCGTTGCTTATCAGGGAGGTTCGCGGTCCGCAGTCTACATTTGCTCGATGAGACCTGTAGGTCTCCGTGTGATTTGTTGCAGGCGGCCTGGCAACTCATGGGTCTTGCCGTCCTGCTCTCTGACTGGTGGATCTCTGGTGTCTTCTGTTCTCGACTCTCCTTCTATTGTTGTCTCCTCGGTTGTCTCTGGCTCCTCTTGGTATAGCTTGCGGATGAACGAGGCATTGCAGGCTATCTCTCCTCCTTTGCCTATTGCGGTGACCATTGGTCCTTTCACTTCAGTCACCAGGAGTGGCTCTGTCACGTACCGTGAGTCAGTCTTCTTTTGCTGCCTTTGCCTGATAAGTACAACTTTGCCGATTGGGAGCTGATGTTCTTTTGCTCTCCTTTTCTGGTCTGTCCACTTCTTTGCCTTCCTTTTCTTCTCAGCCTTTCTTTCTCTGATCTCTGCGTCTTCTTCCGGCATGTAGTCTCCCAGCTGATGGGAGCCAAGTCCTCGCCGTCTACTTTATCATCAGTTCCAGGGGTGTCCGCCCAGTTGCTTCGTGGGGGGTGTTTCAATAGCTTCTTAGCATCTGGCAGATGGCTTGGGGCAGCGACGTCTGGTCCACAATTGTTTTCTGGTGAGTCCTTTTGATGGTGCCCATAAAGCGTTCCAGCATGCCATTGGGTTGCGGCCATAGTGGGGTGATTCTTTGGTGGCGGAAGCCTAGGTGGGTAGCGAACCTATAGAAGTCTTGGCCCTGGAAGGGCAGACGGTTGTCGGTTTTCACTGTGTTGAGGACCCCCCATTCACTGAATAGTTTGTCAATCACTCCCACAACATGGTGGAATGCAATTGGACTGTACATTTTTTCTGAGTGAAAAGCGTGAATAATCATCCATTATCATCTTGAGGTGTCCCCCTTCTTCCAGAGGGCCATAGAAATCCATTGCTACTCTTTGTCATGGTCCATCCGGTAGGTTTACTGTCTGGGGTGTGCATGGGGAGCTGTTCGCCGCTGTCTTTTGACAAGGTGTGCAGTAGCGTGTCCTCTATAATGGTGTCCATGTATGGGCACCATACTTAATTCCTCAATATCTTTTTCGTGTTTGCAACCCCCCGGTGGCCCTCATGGGCGATAATCACTAATGCTTTCCTCAGGGTCTTGGGGGGCTACTAGGTGGTTACACCGCAGTAGTGTCCCTTGGTCTGTCGTAGCAATCTTGTTCCGGATCTTAGCCATCCTCTGGAGATCCCTTTTGTCCATAAGTGTTCCTTATGAAGGTGCCTTCACTTGTTGGTGTTCGTTAGGCGTATCCCTCTCTCGATTGTGGGGTCTGCCTTGCTCCTGTCTGCAAACGACCTGCTCGTGATGGAGTGAGGGAGGGTGTTGAGAGACAAGTATGATATGCAGGCTTCAGCTTCTTTCTCCATTGCTTCGTCTGCTTTACGTTCTGGGTGTCGAGCTGGGTTGGCATCACCCCCAGGTTTGGGGATGATGCCGTAATCACACTCCTGTACTCTGATACGCCACCGTTCTATGTGCGGGGGCATTTTGGTTTTGGGATTTCCAAACAGGGAGAGCAACGCTTGATGGACCGTGATGAGGACGAATGTCCGGCCGATGATGAAGTGATGGAACATCTCACATGCCAAGATCGCTGCCAGGCTCTCCCTCTCGGCCTGGGAGTATGCTTGTTTGATGGTCGACAACGCCCTGCTGGTGTAGGCAACTATTTCGGTGTTACCGTGGTTGTTTGGGTCTATTTGGGCAAGTATTTCTCCCAGGCCAACCGGGCTAGCATCAACAGTGAGTTCAGTGTCCCACTCTGGGTTAAAGTAGACCAGCCGACGGTTGTTGGCCGGTTCATCCTTAATGGTACGGAATGCGTCCTGGCAGTGCTCGTCCCACTTGAAAAGGGAGTCTTTTTTGAGAAGTTATAATAGTGGGTTTGTGAGGGTGGCGTAATGTGGCAGGTAGCGGGCGCAATATCCCACCATCCCCAGGAAAGAGCGCAACTCTGCGATGTTGTTCGGGGCCTCAAAGTTGATGATGGCACTTATCTCATTGGGGTCGGCCATGATTCCACGATCAGCGAAGATGTGCCAAAGAAGCACGAGCTTCGTTTGTTGATGGCACATTTGGGTCCATTGAGGGTGATGCCGGCTTTGTGAAGGATGTCATACACCGACTTTAGCGCTGCGTCGTGTTGTTCCTGAGTAATCCCAAATACTAGGATATCATCACTTTAGTTTAGTGCATTTGGGATGGGGGAAATCAGCCGTCGGATGGTCTCTTGAAATATTTCTGCTGCGGATGATATCATCCCAAAGTTGAGCCGCTTGTAGCGGAACAGTCCCTCGTGTGTTGAAAATGTGGTGATTGGTCTCAAGGCAGGGTCAATGACCAACTGGTGATACCCCTGGTTTCATTATTCATGAACTACAAATATATTAAAGGTTTTCTTTAAACTTTGAGATTGAGTGCTGTTTGACACCTAGTACTCATTTGCTTGCTAGACCTTTCATACCTCAACCAACCTTACCCCTCGAGAAATTCAAGATGGTGACAACTACTCAGATTGCAGAGTCTCTCTTAGTAGGGAACTGGCTATGTGTGTTGGACCTGAAGGACGCATACCTACATGTGCCGATCTTGCTCCCACATAGACAATTTCTCAGTTTTACAGTGATGGCGTGGCACTACCAATACAAAGTCCTGCCTTTTGGGCTAATTGCACCACCCAGACTGTTTAAAAAAATAATGAACTAGATTGCAAGCATTTTGAGAAGGAGAGGCCAACAAGTCTATCCGTATTTAGACGATTGGCTTGTAAGAGCAGAATGCCTAGAGGAGTCTACACACACCCTGAAAGCATTGATAGACAGTCTGTTTAACCTGGGGTTTTCGATCAACACAAAGAAATTGGAATTTTCCCTGATGCAGAAGCTCATATTAATTGTTATTTCAGTGGGACACCATTCAAGCCTAGAGTATTTCTAACTCAGGAGAGGTGGAGAAATATTCTTTCAGCAATCACTCACTTCACAATCAGAACAATTACAACAGTATGATGGTTCCAGCACCTACTGGGATTGCTAGCGATGTGCATTCTAACGGTGCCTCGAGCACGGCTCAAAATGAGGAAGTGGCAGTTGCACCTAGCTGCTTCTTTGAATCAGGAGATGGGCTCTCAGTCAGATAAGATAACAATTCCTATGGCACTGCACGAAGACTTCCAGTGGTGGAGCCAGGACATCCATCTGATGAGTGGTGATCCACTCCAGCCAAAGGGGGCTAGGGAGCCACGGTAGGGATTCATTTCAGCCATGGCCTCTAGTCTCTGAATGACAAGTAACATCAAATAAACCTTTTAGAGCTTAAAGCCATATCTCTGGCTCCAAAGTATTCTTGTCCACTTCTTCAGTATGTGGTGGTCTTAGTCCTAACAGACAACACCATGGTCATGTTCTATCTCAACAAGCAGGGGGCACCAGATCCCTCCTATTTTCTGCTTATTAGCAATTCAGATTTGAACTGGTCAATATTGAATGGGATTTGGCTTAGAGCAGTCCATCTCCCAGGACAAGACAATCCGGAAGCAGATCGCCAGAGCAGACTCTTATCAGATTCATAGAAATGGGAGCTCTTTACAGAGATCGCCCTGAAACAACTCCAGCTGTCACCGTTACAGCTCGTTGGGAGGTTAGGGGAAAAACTTGGTAGGGGATGCCTTACAGATACCCTGGTTGGGAATGACTGGTTATGCATTTCCTCCGACTTTAATAAGAGTCCTTACCAAGTTCAGATCATCAGTGAACTGCACTCTGATATTGATATCTCCTTTATGGCCATCCAGACCGTGGTTCTCGGATCTAGCAAGAAGAGCATCTCAAGGCGACGGAACCTGAAAATATCCAAGAACATGCTGTCTCAGTAAGGGGGGCCCAGCGAGGTGGCCAGGGTCGACAGGCAATGGCCCTAGCAACATGGCCCCTGAAAAACGAACGATAAGTCACCTTAGCTTATCAGAGGACAATCTCAACATAATCCAAAAATCTAGGAAGGATTCCACAAGAGCTCAGTATAAGAGCAAGTGGACAAGATGTTGTCACTGGTCTCAACAACAAAAATGTAGACGCACAAAACTGTTGTTAAGATGATGTACTGTCCATTTTCGCTTATTTAGCTCGATCAGGAGTTCAAGTAGATCTGTGTAGTGGCTATTGGAGACTATGGAAATTCAGAGTGAATGTCCTTTTCATCAGCAAACCCAATACTTCAGAAGTATGTGAAGTGGTTAACAAGGTTGTACCCACCTATCAGAAGGCCACATCCAGTTTGGGACCTGAATTTGGTTTTATCGTCTCTGCCTCATACACCGCTTGAACCAATGGCATCAGTAGAAATCAAAATGGTCACCATTAAAACAGTATTACTGGTAGCACTAACATCTGCTAGTAGAATTAGTGAGATCCAAAAGTTGGCTACTTCAAACCCTTCCACTACATTCCACAAGGACAAGGTTGTATTACGAACCCATACATCATTTCTACCATAGGTGGTAACAGATTTCCACATTAATCAGGAAATAAATCTTCCAAAATCTTTTCCTAATCCGTAATCACAGGCAGATAAAGTTTTGGATGTCGGGAGAGCTTTGCAGTTTGAGGACAAGGGATTTCAGGACTTCTGGGCATTATTTGGATCCTTTGATGGAACTGCTCCAGGTACACCAGCATCAAAGGCATCTGTAACGATTACCCGGTGCCCTGCGGAAGCGTCCGGTCCTCTGAACGGCTGAGTGATCCAAACCACTCTTTCCCCAAAGTAGCACAGTGTGGTATGAACAAACCCTGTGTTCTGTGTGGTAGAAGGGGTTGGAATGTTGGTGTTTACTCTGGCCCTCAGCGATGGATGTGCTGTGTTACCAACGATGGATGGATGTGTTGTGTCCCCGACGATGGACGAGTTGTGTAGTAGGACCTAAGAGCCAGGGCAAAGGAAAAAGCACTATGTGCTCCTACCTCCTCCCCCCACTAGCCCCACAGCACTGGAGAGAAGGCTGGACTCACCTTATAGTTTGTTGGTGTGCACACACATGGCCAAATGGGAAGTGTGCAAAGACCATTTCACTGGTGAAATGCGGTCCAGTTCAGCTGCAACTTGCCTGGTCCTGGGGCAAGGTGCCCTTCTTAGTCTTACGCCAGCCAGCAACCAAGGTGGTCCAGCCTTCCCGCATATCTCTACCCTTGTGACTGCTGCATCCTGATGGTGTGTTCCATGTGATCATGACATCATCAATAGGTAGGTGGATAGTGTCTCCTGCATTTCAGAAACATACAAATTGCAGGCAATACTCCTCTCGAGTGAGTTCACACTCAGGCTGTTAGGGCAAAGGTTATCTGTAAAGCTGCCACTTTGGCTACCCCATCGGCTTTCTGCTGCCACTACTGCCTTGATGTAGAGAGGACACAGCATTTGGGCAGATAATTCACAGGTACTTATTTATCTAGAAAGCTGTATGATAAACGCCACCTAGTAATTTCAGCTTCTTTCGTCTATACAGTATGGAGGAAAGGGGACGGGACGTTGGGGTTCAGAAATTCCTTACCGTAGTGACTACTGTGGGTCTAGTCCAGAGTTCCCTTTTCTCCATACGCCACCACCCACCATCCCCGTCTAAATAGTGGTAGTTAGGGCTGTCGTCCTTCACATGCTTCTAAAGAGGAACTGAAGTGTGGTGCTCAGGGGTGAAATTAACATGCACGATCACACTGTTGCCGTACCTCAGTGCACCTAAAATGAACCCTTAAAGGTGAAGTGCAATTGTTTGCGGTGCAAAGGGCTCCAGTCCCGTCCCTGTACAAGGACGCTCGTACAGTATGGAGGAAAGGGGACTATGGATTAGGACTACAGTACTCACTACGGTAAATAACATTTTCTGTCTCCCCCACATCTGACCTAGCATGGAAGCCTTGTAGTCCATTGTAGTCTTTTAGGACTTAGTTATTGTTTGCTAGAAAATTGGGTACTATTTACATAAACAAAAAGAACTATTGGAACACATTCCAGACCATCGGATTGCAGGCCAGTGTAACGCTCACCTGGTTCCCTCGGAGGCGCTGGTCTTGGGCTGGGCGCTGCAAACGTCTTCAAAGTTAGGCGTAGGGTTCGTTTGGCTCCCGGATTTGGCCCCTTACTCACCGAAAGCTTGACCTGCAGAGTGAGGTGTCTGCAAGTGGAAAATCAAGGTATTAGTGGCTGGAAGGATGGGAGAAGTTCCTAGCCCCTCTCTCCCTTTCTCCCCGTAGTACTCAGATGATTGTTGTGCTCACCTTAAGTAAGTGAATGCTGAGCTCTCCATCCTGCGTCTTGTGCAGGGGCGCTGGGTCCAGTTACTTCACTGGATGTGAGTTCCGCCTCTTGATTGCAGAGGGTAGGTGAGAGCGATGCCGCCGTTTTGCTGCACGAGCGTGACTTGTAAGTATTAAAGTTCTCTTTGGATTGCTCTCTTTAAATGTCTTTTTCCTTATGTCTATGTCTTTTGCTTTTAGGATGCTGTCGATGCCAAAAGAAGATGCTCTCCCAGATTCGTGGCAGAGAGCGTAACAAGAAGATGGTGAATTCGAAGGCACGTAAGTAGGAAGACTGCTTTAGGGCCGTAGAATGCACCTTAATGTCCCCTTTTGTTTTTACAGGTGCCGGAATGCAGCGCGAACAAGGTTGGAGCAAGCGCAACACAGGTAAGCAGTATTGTAACTGAACGTTACTAACCAATGTTCTTTGTCTTTGCAGGCCCGATGCCGGACGCGGAATGCAGAAAAGAAAACGACTTGGATGCTGCCGATGGCTCGGGTGAGTTGAAGCGCTAACTTTGCCTTTGTCTAACCTGTGCCTTTTGTTTTGCAGGAGCTGCTGAAGATTGAAGATTGGTTCCCAGCCGGTAATTTTCGTAACTACAGGATCCGGAGCTGAAGATTCGCTGGAGCTGACACGGTGAGCGTCCTGCTGCAGATGCAGAATAACGCGAAGCATGTGGTACCAATCGGGTGTGGTTTAAATAGCCCATAGGAGTACTTAGGTGTCTTCTTCCACAGCAGCCGCGCCCAGGTAAAAGAGTTCCTGCTTCCAGAAGAGTTCCAGCATCAGTGATCCAGGGAGTGGTGCCTGCCCCACCCAGAAAGAAAAGTAGTTCCTGTTAGAAGAGAGTAAAGCATCATCTGGCTGGTAAGTAAGCAGCATGGTCTGCTTCAGGTAGGTTCACCCAAGCATTTTTACACTTGATATGAGCCCGGCGCTTCCTGTGCCGGGACGGGTCCTTACTATGAGCCTGGCACCACCGGTGCCAGGACAAGGTCCAAAACCGGTGGTCTAAACCGGTTTTGGACAAGGCCTAAAACAAGGCCTAACCCAGCCTCCAGCAGCCACCTGATTGGCCTTCCGGCCTATCTTCATCACCATTGGCTGCCGGCAGGCGAAGCCGGCCCACTCTTGCCAAGGCCCACGGAGGCAAGGCTACTACCTGTTTTGAGCCTGTTTGCAGCCGTTTCAGCCTCTGCCAGTCCCCCTGGCCCTCACAGGAGAGCACCAGCTTGGAGGACTCGCCGCCCCAGGACCACTAACCACCACCTTGAGCCCCTGTGGTCCACGGCACGTGACAATTGTACAAAAAAACCTGTCTTGCTCCCTCACGGCTACGCACCCTCTCTAGCCACACGGTGACTCAATGCAGATACACTGCCTGCACCGCTATATGCGTATCTGAATATCCCTTAATATGCCTAACACTGCATTTTGCTAAATTGGAATCTAGGTAGACTGCCACTGTTATCTACTGCTGATACACTGCATTTTGCTCCTTTTTGCTAAATTGGAATCTAGGTAGACTGCCACTGTTATCTACTGCTGATACACTGCATTTTGCTCCTTTCTGCTAAACTGGAATCTAGGTAGACTGCCACTGTTATCTACTGCTGATACACTGCATTTTGCTCCTTTCTGCTAAACTGGAATCTAGGTAGACTGCCACTGTTATCTACTGCTGATACACTGCATTTTGCTCCTTTTTGCTAAATTGGAATCTAGGTAGACTGCCACTAATATTTTGCTATGTACTCTCTTCCCGTCCACACCTGCTTAATTAGCACACTACTCACTTTGATTACTTCACCACACCCCTCCACTCTAAAGCACCACCACCACTATCAAATCAGCCTGCACAATCGATCACACACAATAGACCCCGTTCCCAAGCCATCTCACACTCCACATAACATAGCACTAATGATACCTAGCCTCAACCTCAGACTAGACAGACTCCGAGCCCGCACCATCTCAACCCACCACTATGCCACTCCTACACACCTACCACTCAGAAACCACAGACTTAGCTCACGCACCTATAAAATGCACACACTCCACTTCCATAACAAAACATCCACCTGCCAGAAACCTAAACACACACTCACCACACCGAGCAGTAACTCCCACTCTCATTACACCACTGGACCTAAAACTGACTCCATCACCACACCCTCAAAAATCTCCTGCCCGTGCCCAACGCCTTACAAATGCGCCTTAATCAATGTTCGGTCACTCAATGCCCACGCACTAGAAGTAAATGACCTAATAACTACTCAAAACCTAGATCTACTCGCTATCACAGAGACATGGCTCAACGAAGCCTCCGGCCCAGCCATTTCACTCGCCCTTCCACAAGGATATGCCATCCTCAGACAAGACAGGACAGCCAAAACGGGAGGGGGGGTAGCCATTATTCACAAAGAAACCCTCCCCATCAGAGCCATACCCTACCAAGAGGAAGGTAATCTAGACATCCTATCAGTCAAACTAACACTCTCTCCAAATAGCACAATAAATATCCACACCATATACCGTCCTCCTGGCCCAACCGCTAACTTCATGGGTCAAATCAATCACCTCCTAAGAAACAACCTTAAAAAAACTACTAAATCACTTCTCATAGGCGACCTTAACTTAGGATTCAATGACCCTAAGGACAAAACTGCCATCTCTCTAGCCAAGGACCTCCTAGACCTAGGCTTTTCTCAAAAGATCATCACACCTACCCACTCTAAAGGACGCATCCTTGACTGGATCATAGATCACAACTGCAATACAGCCATCACCGCCAATACCAGCCTCCCATGGACAGACCACAACCTTCTCCTATTTGACATCCCTATCTTAACAAGCACTAAAATGCCTATTAAAGCCCCAGCAACCTCAGCAAGAAGCGCAAAAAAACTCACTGCAGACAATATCATTGCACTCCTCAATCTACCTTGCCTAGCGCCCCCATTCTCCGATGACCCCAACATCCTCGCAGAAATATTCAAAGACACCATCACTATGGCTGTCAACACTGCGGCCCCATTAGAAATCAAAAAAGAAAAAAAATCCTTCCATTCCAATTCCTGGTTCACTCAGGAACTCCAGACCTTGCGCAAAGACAAACGCTTAGCCCTAAACAACTGGCAGCTTAACCCATGTGATACCACAAAAACTAACTTCAAAGCCATAGCAAAAAAATACAAAGATGCAATCCTCCATGCCAAATCAGAAACTTACAACAACCGCATCTCCAATGCCAACTCCCACTCCAAAGAACTTTTCAATATATTCAGAGAGCTAACCGTACCACCCACATGCCCTGATGAGATCGTCAAAGACGAGGCATGGTGTACAGGCATCCAATCAGCCATGCTTACAAAAATAAACCTCCTCCAAAACAAAATATCCCACCACCTTAAAACCCTACCCAACAAAGTGAACATGCTCAGATAAAACCTCTTGCTAAAGTAAGAAACGGGCCCAAATTCACATTTACCGAAATCTCAGAAACTGAGGTCACTGACATTCTCAGACACCTCAAACCATCACAATGTAAGGGTGATGTATGCCCCCCAAAAATCATCAAAGACTGCGCAGAACCACTCGCCCCCCTTCTCACAGCATTCATCAATGCATCCTTCAAAACAGGTATAGTTCCAAACAGCCTTAAAGAGGCTTGGGTCCGCCCTCTCTTAAAAAAACCGACACTAGACCCTACCAACCCTAACAACTACCGTCCCATAACCACAGTCCCCTTCCTCCTGAAATTACTCGACAAGGCCGCCCATAAACAGATTCAACTATACCTGGAACTGAACGCTATCCTAGGTAAAAGACAATCCGGATTCCGCAAGGGACACGGTACTGAAACCGCCCTTCTAGACTTAAAAAATGAAATTACTAACATCCTAGACAAAGGCAAGCCTGCCCTCCTCCTCCTCCTTGACCTCTCAGCGGCGTTTGACTTGGTAGACCACACCACTCTTACCAGCCATTTAACACACGCAGCACACTTCTCTAAGGACGCAGCATCCTGGGTAACATCATTCTTAGAGGGAAGAGCAATGAAAGTGTTCTCTAACACAGCACATGCTGCACCCTCCATCATCCACTGTGGGGTACCACAAGGTTCCTGTACTGCCCCCACGCTCTATAACCTCTTCACCAAACCATTATTTGACAAACTTGACACGCTAGGAATCACATACACAAACTACGCCGACGACACACAGGTACTCCTCCCCCTGACAGGAAACTATCTCCAAGACGCATCTACCTTACAGCAAATCTACTCTACCATACAGGCCTGGATGGCTACCAACGGCCTCTGCTTGAACGGGGACAAGACCGAAATCCTCATTTTAGGACAGAAATCGACCCTCTCCAAACTCAACCCACTGTACATCAATTTCAACATAGACAATTGCATCATCCCTGTCCTATCCTCAGTCAAAACACTGGGGGTTCACATAGACGCAACACTTTCCATGGACAAACAAGTCAGCGCCATAGTCTCGGCCTCAGCACTTACTACTAAACTCATTAATGCAATAAAACCATTCCTAACCAAGGATAGCTGCCTCTCCATCGCCCGAGCAACTATAGGAGCCAAACTAGACTATTGTAATGCACTCCTAGCCGGAACCTCCCAAAAAAACCTATCTAGGCTCCAAACCACTCAAAACAATGCCCTCAGAGCAGCCCTCAGCATACCCAAAAGAGAACACATCACACAGGCCAGAATAGCTGCACATTGGCTCCCAGTTAAAGACCGTATTTCCTTCAAAATCCTCACAACCACCCACAAATGTATCAACCGAACAGCTCCCTCCTATTTATCAGACACGATAGATAGATACCAATCCACAAGACCTAGACGAGCACAATATACGAACCAACTAACAATACCTCGCATCAACAGAACCAAAGCAGGAGGTATAGGCTTCCCTTTCCTCGCACCTAAACTCTGGAACTCCCTTCCCACTGACCTCAGAGCTGATACATCTCTATTCTCCTTCCGAAAAAAGCTTAAAACTGCACTATTCAACTAATCACGATTGCATGTACTCCTGCTGCTTTTGCACACATGCAAATAATGTATCCACTTGAACTGTATGTAACTAAGTAAGCAACTCTGTAACCAGCGCCACGATGCCTTCGGGCTGATGTGCGCTTAACAAATGCGAATAAATAAATAAATAAATAAATAAAAGGTCCCTATTGGGACTTGCTGGTGCCGATAAGGCATGTTATGAGCCTGTTTCCAAGGGTGTTGGGTAGGTCCTGACTCCTTGAAAGCAGTGGTCATGACAGCACCCCCCCTCAAGGCCCCTCCCAAATTTGTTCCCTCCGGGGGTCTTGGTTTATCAGGAAAAGTTCGATGAAATTTTTTAACCAGACGGGGTGCATGAACATGTTCCGACGGTTCCCAAGATCGTTCCTGGGGGCCATAACCTTTCCAGTCAATCAGATAGTATAATTTAGATTTGGAAATCTTGGAGTCTAATATGTCTTGTATTTCGAATTCTAGTTCTCCGTCCCCGAGAATAGGGTCTGGAGATTTTGTCAAACGGGTTCCAGGTTGCATGGGTTTCAGTAGTGAAACGTGGAAAACTGGATGTATTTTCATATGAGCAGGTAGGCCCAATTTTACCGCCACTGGATTGATTATGGCAGTGATTGGGTAAGGCCCCAGGTATCGTGGATTGAAAGTACGCGGTCCTTTTAGGGGTAAATGTTTGGTGGATAGCCAGACCTGATCTCCCACAAGATATTGAGGAGCTTCCTTTCGATGTAGATCCGCACTCTTTTTATATTGTTCCTTGGCCTGCTTAAGGTGAGATGTGGCCTCCTTAAAGGCTTGAGTGATTGTCGAATGCAGATGATCTACAGCGGGTGTTCCAAGAGTCTGAGGTGGGTCAAGATTTGAGGTGCGAGGGTGGATTCCATATGAAAGAAAAAACAGAGTTTTTCCTGTTCTGGCGTGGACTGAATTATTATAAGCGTACTCCGCAATCCAGAGAATGTCTTTCCAAGTGCCCTCTGATTGTTGTAACATGCAGCGTAGATACTGTTCCAAGGTTTGATTGGTCCTCTCGGTCTGCCCGTCGGTCTGGGGATGGTGGCTGGTCGAAAGCCTTATGTCAATTTGGGCTAGACGACAACAACTCCGCCAGAAATGAGAAATAAATTGACTCCCTCTATCTGAGATTAAAATTGAAGGAAAGCCGTGCAACCGAACGATGTTTTCGAGGAATTCTCGGGCCAAAATTGGAGCTGTAGGTAACCCTTTCAATGGGATGAAATGAGCCATTTTCGAGAATAGGTCCACAATCACTAAGATTGTATTAAATCCGGAGCATGGTGGTAAATCCGTGATGAAGTCCATGGAGAGAGTATGCCATGGATGTGGAGGAATGTCTATTGGATGTAGGAGGCCTGCTGGTTTCTCCTTCTGGCTTTTGCTTTGAGCGCACACGCCACAAGAATTAATGAAGTCCTTAATGTCCTTTCTCCAAGATGGCCACCAAAAATGTCTCTTTATCTTTTCCAACGTTTTGGTAATGCCGGGATGTCCTTCCATTAAGGAGTCATGGTAACAAGAGATCACCTGTCTTTGTAAATCGGTACATGGTAGATATAATCTTCCTCGAAAGTATAATAGGTTCTTATCCATTGTGAAATCATTTCCCTTGAGCTGCCAGTCTTGCACTTCTGCTGGAGTCAGAAGATCTTTAACTTTAGTTTCAATGTCTTCAATGGATTGTGCATCTATTAAACCCAGGATTCTCTGTTCCGGAATTATAGGTACGGGTTCAAGATTGGTCGTGAGTTCATCTACTCCAATTCGGGAGAGAGCGTCTGCTTTACCATTCTTGTTGCCTGGTCGGTAAGTTATCACAAAGTCGAATTCGGCGAAAAACAATGCCCAGCGAAGTTGTCTAGAGGATTGAGCTTTGGCTGATTTAAGGTACTGTAAATTACGATGATCCGTGATGACGGTGACTGTGTGTCGGGCTCCCAAGAGATAATGCCGCCAAGCTTTAAAGGCGGACTTAATCGCCAAAAGTTCCTTATCTGTAATGGTATAGTTGATTTCAGGAGCTGAAAATTTGCGGGACCAAAATGCCACTGGGTGTAACTGATTTGTTTCCGGGTCTCTTTGCGAAAGCACTGCTCCCATTGCGAGACTGGAAGCATCAGTCTCTACGATATAGGGAAGTTCCGGGCGAGGATGTTTTAGAACTGGAGCCGAGGCGAATTTTGTTTTTAGTTCCAGAAAGGCTTGTTCAGCCTCTGTAGACCACTCGAAACGTTTATTCTTTCTGAGGAGGGCTGTAATGGGTTGGACAACTCGAGAAAAATCTGGGATAAATCTTCGATAAAAGTTAGCAAAGCCCAACATGCTTTGAACTCCTTTCACTGACGTTGGTGAGGGCCACTTAATGATAGCGTCCACTTTTTTTGAGTCCATGTGGACTCCATTTGGTGACAAAATGAATCCCAAAAATTCGACCTCCGTGACGTGAAAAACGCATTTTTCCAATTTTGCAAAGAGTCTGTGTTTTCAGAGCCGCTCCAGTACTGCGGTGACATGTTTTCGATGTTCCGCCTCAGAGGACGAGTAGACCAGAATGTCATCAATATAGACAACTACACATACATCAATGAGCTCTCTGAGGACGTCATTCATAAAATACTGAAAGGCTGCCGGAGCGTTGCAAAGCCCAAAGGGCATTACTTGATACTCGAACAGTCCATATTTAGTACGAAAGGCCGTCTTCCATTCATCGCCCTCTTTTATTCGTACTAAATGGTAAGCTCCTCTGAGGTCCAGCTTTGTGTAGATACAGGCACTTTTAACTTGGTCAAGAAGTTCAGGGATCAATGGTAACGGATATCTGTTCTTAATCGTAATCTGGTTCAGGGCACGGTAATCTATGCATGTTCTTAGGTCTCCCTCTTTTTTTGGCACGAAGAACAAAGCTGAAGAGGCTGGGGACTTCGAGGGACGGATAAATCCATTAGCCAGGTACTGATCCAAATACTGCCTTAGGTGAAGATTTTCAGGTTCTGTGAGGGCATAAATTCGACTGCATGGAGGAGTGGATCCTGGAACCAAGTCTATTTGGCAGTCGTATGATCTGTGAGGAGGCAGTGAATTAGCTTGATCTTTTCGAAAGACATCCTGAAATTCCCGGTATTCAGGAGGCAGGTGAGGACTCTCAGAAGCAGTTGCAGCTAGTTTCGTGGGGGGCTGCGGATAGCAGGTAGGTGCGCATTCTGGAAACCGGATTGTCTTTGCTCGCCAATCAATTTGAGGATTGTGTTTTTCCAGCCAAGGGATTCCCAGGATAACTTGAAACTGTGGAGCCTTGATCACGTCAAACACGATTTTCTCTTGATGTCCATCTTGGCTTACCAACGTCACTTCCATGGTGGTGTGAGTAACTGGTCCGGAAGCTATTTCCGTACCATCCACGGTGGTGATGACGTCTTTCACCGACTTAGGACAAAGAGACAGATTCATCCTGGCGGCCAATTCACAGTCCACGTAATTGCCGATTGCGCCACTATCAATGTATGCTTTAATGGCATGCATACGATTGGGTTGTTCCGGACTCACGAGGACCATGGGCATGGTAAAATGCGAGGTCAAAGAACTGGTTTTTACGCTCGGCAAGCGGACCTCTACACTTGTCGGGCGAGGTCGTTTTCCGACTCTGAACCTTTGGCACCCTTATCGGAAGCTCCTACTGTCTTCTTCTTTGGTTTCACTGGGCAATCTTGGAGGAAGTGCCCTGAGTTCCCGCAATAGAGGCACAATTGTAGTTGTCTTCTCCTTTCTCTTTCCTTTTGGGTTAGAGGTCTTTTCACCACCCCAATCTGCATGGGTTCCACGGTATCATTTCCTTTAACGGAGCTCTGTGGTCTTGAAAAAACTCGATTTTCAAACCTGGAACGATCGGCTTTTCGATTTTGTATTCTATGATCTAATTGCACCACCAGACCAATGTATTCGGAACAGTCTTGTGGTGGATTCACCACCTGGGCCAGAACGTCTTTAAGTTCTCCACGAAGGCCTCTATAGAAAAGGGTGATTCTCTTATCCTCAGGCCATCCGGTTTCAACCACTAGTCTGTTAAATGATGCAATGTAGGCCAGAAGATCTTGATTGCCCTGTCGTAGTGAAAGAAGTTCATTGTCCAGAGCCTGTCCCTGAGAATGCCTTGCGAACAATCTTTCCATACTAGCTTGGAAGTCCTGGAAATTATAAAGGATAGGGTTATCCTGAGTCACTAAAGGAATAGACCAATCTGCGGCGCTGCCACTAAGATATGAGAGCACAAAGGCTACCTTAGCCTGGTCTGTTGGAAAAGCGGCAGGTCTACACAGAAAGTGCAAACGACACTGATTGATGAACACAGCAAACCTTTTCGGATCACCTGAAAAGCGTTCGGGCGGAGCCAAAGGTACATTTCCTGGTAGATTAATTTGCACCGGATTAGAGGAAGCCGTTGGGGCATGGCTTCCACCAGGGGTAGGCAGAGGAGTCTGTCCCGCTTGGGCTTGTAACAATTGTCTAGCCAAGTCGTCTGTTCGCTCCTTAGAAACCACTAGCTCTCTCCTTAGGGCATTTGATTCCTGGCGTGCTGCGTGTACTTCTGCTCTCAACTCCCCGAGCAACTGGGCCAATTGGTCTGTGTCTGAAGTCTCCATTGCGCCTGGGCGGGAAATGTTTGGGAGGCTTCGCGTTCTGTAACGCTCACCTGGTTCCCTCGGAGGCGCTGGTCTTGGGCTGGGCGCTGCAAACGTCTTCAAAGTTAGGCGTAGGGTTCGTTTGGCTCCCGGATTTGGCCCCTTACTCACCGAAAGCTTGACCTGCAGAGTGAGGTGTCTGCAAGTGGAAAATCAAGGTATTAGTGGCTGGAAGGATGGGAGAAGTTCCTAGCCCCTCTCTCCCTTTCTCCCCGTAGTACTCAGATGATTGTTGTGCTCACCTTAAGTAAGTGAATGCTGAGCTCTCCATCCTGCGTCTTGTGCAGGGGCGCTGGGTCCAGTTACTTCACTGGATGTGAGTTCCGCCTCTTGATTGCAGAGGGTAGGTGAGAGCGATGCCGCCGTTTTGCTGCACGAGCGTGACTTGTAAGTATTAAAGTTCTCTTTGGATTGCTCTCTTTAAATGTCTTTTTCCTTATGTCTATGTCTTTTGCTTTTAGGATGCTGTCGATGCCAAAAGAAGATGCTCTCCCAGATTCGTGGCAGAGAGCGTAACAAGAAGATGGTGAATTCGAAGGCACGTAAGTAGGAAGACTGCTTTAGGGCCGTAGAATGCACCTTAATGTCCCCTTTTGTTTTTACAGGTGCCGGAATGCAGCGCGAACAAGGTTGGAGCAAGCGCAACACAGGTAAGCAGTATTGTAACTGAACGTTACTAACCAATGTTCTTTGTCTTTGCAGGCCCGATGCCGGACGCGGAATGCAGAAAAGAAAACGACTTGGATGCTGCCGATGGCTCGGGTGAGTTGAAGCGCTAACTTTGCCTTTGTCTAACCTGTGCCTTTTGTTTTGCAGGAGCTGCTGAAGATTGAAGATTGGTTCCCAGCAGGTAATTTTCGTAACTACAGGATCCGGAGCTGAAGATTCGCTGGAGCTGACACGGTGAGCGTCCTGCTGCAGATGCAGAATAACGCGAAGCATGTGGTACCAATCGGGTGTGGTTTAAATAGCCCATAGGAGTACTTAGGTGTCTTCTTCCACAGCAGCCGCGCCCAGGTAAAAGAGTTCCTGCTTCCAGAAGAGTTCCAGCATCAGTGATCCAGGGAGTGGTGCCTGCCCCACCCAGAAAGAAAAGTAGTTCCTGTTAGAAGAGAGTAAAGCATCATCTGGCTGGTAAGTAAGCAGCATGGTCTGCTTCAGGTAGGTTCACCCAAGCACTTTTACACTTGATATGAGCCCGGCGCTTCCTGTGCCGGGACGGGTCCTTACTATGAGCCTGGCACCACCGGTGCCAGGACAAGGTCCAAAAGGTCCCTATTGGGACTTGCTGGTGCCGATAAGGCATGTTATGAGCCTGTTTCCAAGGGTGTTGGGTAGGTCCTGACTCCTTGAAAGCAGTGGTCATGACAGCACCCCCCCTCAAGGCCCCTCCCAAATTTGTTCCCTCCGGGGGTCTTGGTTTATCAGGAAAAGTTCGATGAAATTTTTTAACCAGACGGGGTGCATGAACATGTTCCGACGGTTCCCAAGATCGTTCCTGGGGGCCATAACCTTTCCAGTCAATCAGATAGTATAATTTAGATTTGGAAATCTTGGAGTCTAATATGTCTTGTATTTCGAATTCTAGTTCTCCGTCCACGAGAATAGGGTCTGGAGATTTTGTCAAACGGGTTCCAGGTTGCATGGGTTTCAGTAGTGAAACGTGGAAAACTGGATGTATTTTCATATGAGCAGGTAGGCCCAATTTTACCTCCACTGGATTGATTATGGCAGTGATTGGGTAAGGCCCCAGGTATCGTGGATTGAAAGTACGCGGTCCTTTTAGGGGTAAATGTTTGGTGGATAGCCAGACCTGATCTCCCACAAGATATTGAGGAGCTTCCTTTCGATGTAGATCCGCACTCTTTTTATATTGTTCCTTGGCCTGCTTAAGGTGAGATGTGGCCTCCTTAAAGGCTTGAGTGATTGTCGAATGCAGATGATCTACAGCGGGTGTTCCAAGAGTCTGAGGTGGGTCAAGATTTGAGGTGCGAGGGTGGATTCCATATGAAAGAAAAAACGGAGTTTTTCCTGTTCTGGCGTGGACTGAATTATTATAAGCGTACTCCGCAATCCAGAGAATGTCTTTCCAAGTGCCTTCTGATTGTTGTAACATGCAGCGTAGATACTGTTCCAAGGTTTGATTGGTCCTCTCGGTCTGCCCGTCGGTCTGGGGATGGTGGCTGGTCGAAAGCCTTATGTCAATTTGGGCTAGACGACAACAACTCCGCCAGAAATGAGAAATAAATTGACTCCCTCTATCTGAGATTAAAATTGAAGGAAAGCCGTGCAACCGAACGATGTTTTCGAGGAATTCTCGGGCCAAAATTGGAGCTGTAGGTAACCCTTTCAATGGGATGAAATGAGCCATTTTCGAGAATAGGTCCACAATCACTAAGATTGTATTAAATCCGGAGCATGGTGGTAAATCCGTGATGAAGTCCATGGAGAGAGTATGCCATGGATGTGGAGGAATGTCTATTGGATGTAGGAGGCCTGCTGGTTTCTCCTTCTGGCTTTTGCTTTGAGCGCACACGCCACAAGAATTAATGAAGTCCTTAATGTCCTTTCTCCAAGATGGCCACCAAAAATGTCTCTTTATCTTTTCCAACGTTTTGGTAATGCCGGGATGTCCTTCCATTAAGGAGTCATGGTAACAAGAGATCACCTGTCTTTGTAAATCGGTACATGGTAGATATAATCTTCCTCGAAAGTATAATAGGTTCTTATCCATTGTGAAATCATTTCCCTTGAGCTGCCAGTCTTGCACTTCTGCTGGAGTCAGAAGATCTTTAACTTTAGTTTCAATGTCTTCAATGGATTGTGCATCTATTAAACCCAGGATTCTCTGTTCCGGAATTATAGGTACGGGTTCAAGATTGGTCGTGAGTTCATCTACTCCAATTCGGGAGAGAGCGTCTGCTTTACCATTCTTGTTGCCTGGTCGGTAAGTTATCACAAAGTCGAATTCGGCGAAAAACAATGCCCAGCGAAGTTGTCTAGAGGATTGAGCTTTGGCTGATTTAAGGTACTGTAAATTACGATGATCCGTGATGACGGTGACTGTGTGTCGGGCTCCCAAGAGATAATGCCGCCAAGCTTTAAAGGCGGACTTAATCGCCAAAAGTTCCTTATCTGTAATGGTATAGTTAATTTCAGGAGCTGAAAATTTGCGGGACCAAAATGCCACTGGGTGTAACTGATTTGTTTCCGGGTCTCTTTGCGAAAGCACTGCTCCCATTGCGAGACTGGAAGCATCAGTCTCTACGATATAGGGAAGTTCCGGGCGAGGATGTTTTAGAACTGGAGCCGAGGTGAATTTTGTTTTTAGTTCCAGAAAGGCTTGTTCAGCCTCTGTAGACCACTCGAAACGTTTATTCTTTCTGAGGAGGGCTGTAATGGGTTGGACAACTCGAGAAAAATCTGGGATAAATCTTCGATAAAAGTTAGCAAAGCCCAACATGCTTTGAACTCCTTTCACTGACGTTGGTGAGGGCCACTTAATGATAGCGTCCACTTTTCTTGAGTCCATGTGGACTCCATTTGGTGACAAAATGAATCCCAAAAATTCGACCTCCGTGACGTGAAAAACGCATTTTTCCAATTTTGCAAAGAGTCTGTGTTTTCGGAGCCGCTCCAGTACTGCGGTGACATGTTTTCGATGTTCCGCCTCAGAGGACGAGTAGACCAGAATGTCATCAATATAGACAACTACACATACATCAATGAGCTCTCTGAGGACGTCATTCATAAAATACTGAAAGGCTGCCGGAGCGTTGCAAAGCCCAAAGGGCATTACTTGATACTCGAACAGTCCATATTTAGTACGAAAGGCCGTCTTCCATTCATCGCCCTCTTTTATTCGTACTAAATGGTAAGCTCCTCTGAGGTCCAGCTTTGTGTAGATACAGGCACTTTTAACTTGGTCAAGAAGTTCAGGGATCAATGGTAACGGATATCTGTTCTTAATCGTAATCTGGTTCAGGGCACGGTAATCTATGCATGTTCTTAGGTCTCCCTCTTTTTTTGGCACGAAGAACAAAGCTGAAGAGGCTGGGGACTTCGAGGGACGGATAAATCCATTAGCCAGGTACTGATCCAAATACTGCCTTAGGTGAAGATTTTCAGGTTCTGTGAGGGCATAAATTCGACTGCATGGAGGAGTGGATCCTGGAACCAAGTCTATTTGGCAGTCGTATGATCTGTGAGGAGGCAGTGAATTAGCTTGATCTTTTCGAAAGACATCCTGAAATTCCCGGTATTCAGGAGGCAGGTGAGGACTCTCAGAAGCAGTTGCAGCTAGTTTCGTGGGGGGCTGCGGATAGCAGGTAGGTGCGCATTCTGGAAACCAGATTGTCTTTGCTCGCCAATCAATTTGAGGATTGTGTTTTTCCAGCCAAGGGATTCCCAGGATAACTTGAAACTGTGGAGCCTTGATCACGTCAAACACGATTTTCTCTTGATGTCCATCTTGGCTTACCAACGTCGCTTCCATGGTGGTGTGAGTAACTGGTCCGGAAGCTATTTCCGTACCATCCATGGTGGTGATGACGTCTTTCACCGACTTAGGACAAAGAGACAGATTCATCCTGGCGGCCAATTCACAGTCCACGTAATTGCCGATTGCGCCACTATCAATGTATGCTTTAATGGCATGCATACGATTGGGTTGTTCCGGACTCACGAGGACCATGGGCATGGTAAAATGCGAGGTCAAAGAACTGGTTTTTACGCTCGGCAAGCGGACCTCTACACTTGTCGGGCGAGGTTGTTTTCCGACTCTGAACCTTTGGCACCCTTATCGGAAGCTCCTACTGTCTTCTTCTTTGGTTTCACTGGGAAATCTTGGAGGAAGTGCCCTGAGTTCCCGCAATAGAGGCACAATTGTAGTTGTCTTCTCCTTTCTCTTTCCTTTTGGGTTAGAGGTCCTTTCACCACCCCAATCTGCATGGGTTCCACGGTATCATTTCCTTTAACGGAGCTCTGTGGTCTTGAAAAAACTCGATTTTCAAACCTGGAACGATCGGCTTTTCGATTTTGTATTCTATGATCTAATTGCACCACCAGATCAATGTATTCGGAACAGTCTTGTGGTGGATTCACCACCTGGGCCAGAACGTCTTTAAGTTCTCCACGAAGGCCTCTATAGAAAAGGGTGATTCTCTTATCCTCAGGCCATCCGGTTTCAACCACTAGTCTGTTAAATGATGCAATGTAGGCCAGAAGATCTTGATTGCCCTGTCGTAGTGAAAGAAGTTCATTGTCCAGAGCCTGTCCCTGAGAATGCCTTGCGAACAATCTTTCCATACTAGCTTGGAAGTCCTGGAAATTATAAAGGATAGGGTTATCCTGAGTCACTAAAGGAATAGACCAATCTGCGGCGCTGCCACTAAGATATGAGAGCACAAAGGCTACCTTAGCCTGGTCTGTTGGAAAAGCGGCAGGTCTACACAGAAAGTGCAAACAACACTGATTGATGAACACAGCAAACCTTTTCGGATCACCTGAAAAGCGTTCGGGCGGAGCCAAAGGTACATTTCCTGGTAGATTAATTTGCACCGGATTAGAGGAAGCCGTTGGGGCATGGCTTCCACCAGGGGTAGGCAGAGGAGTCTGTCCCGCTTGGGCTTGTAACAATTGTCTAGCCAAGTCGTCTGTTCGCTCCTTAGAAACCACTAGCTCTCTCCTTAGGGCATTTGTTTCCTGGCGTGCTGCGTGTACTTCTGCTCTCAACTCCCCGAGCAACTGGGCCAATTGGTCTGTGTCTGAAGTCTCCATTGCGCCTGGGCGGGAAATGTTTGGGAGGCTTCGCGTTCTGTAACGCTCACCTGGTTCCCTCGGAGGCGCTGGTCTTGGGCTGGGCGCTGCAAACGTCTTCAAAGTTAGGCGTAGGGTTCGTTTGGCTCCCGGATTTGGCCCCTTACTCACCGAAAGCTTGACCTGCAGAGTGAGGTGTCTGCAAGTGGAAAATCAAGGTATTAGTGGCTGGAAGGATGGGAGAAGTTCCTAGCCCCTCTCTCCCTTTCTCCCCGTAGTACTCAGATGATTGTTGTGCTCACCTTAAGTAAGTGAATGCTGAGCTCTCCATCCTGCGTCTTGTGCAGGGGCGCTGGGTCCAGTTACTTCACTGGATGTGAGTTCCGCCTCTTGATTGCAGAGGGTAGGTGAGAGCGATGCCGCCGTTTTGCTGCACGAGCGTGACTTGTAAGTATTAAAGTTCTCTTTGGATTGCTCTCTTTAAATGTCTTTTTCCTTATGTCTATGTCTTTTGCTTTTAGGATGCTGTCGATGCCAAAAGAAGATGCTCTCCCAGATTCGTGGCAGAGAGCGTAACAAGAAGATGGTGAATTCGAAGGCACGTAAGTAGGAAGACTGCTTTAGGGCCGTAGAATGCACCTTAATGTCCCCTTTTGTTTTTACAGGTGCCGGAATGCAGCGCGAACAAGGTTGGAGCAAGCGCAACACAGGTAAGCAGTATTGTAACTGAACGTTACTAACCAATGTTCTTTGTCTTTGCAGGCCCGATGCCGGACGCGGAATGCAGAAAAGAAAACGACTTGGATGCTGCCGATGGCTCGGGTGAGTTGAAGCGCTAACTTTGCCTTTGTCTAACCTGTGCCTTTTGTTTTGCAGGAGCTGCTGAAGATTGAAGATTGGTTCCCAGCAGGTAATTTTCGTAACTACAGGATCCGGAGCTGAAGATTCGCTGGAGCTGACACGGTGAGCGTCCTGCTGCAGATGCAGAATAACGCGAAGCATGTGGTACCAATCGGGTGTGGTTTAAATAGCCCATAGGAGTACTTAGGTGTCTTCTTCCACAGCAGCCGCGCTCAGGTAAAAGAGTTCCTGCTTCCAGAAGAGTTCCAGCATCAGTGATCCAGGGAGTGGTGCCTGCCCCACCCAGAAAGAAAAGTAGTTCCTGTTAGAAGAGAGTAAAGCATCATCTGGCTGGTAAGTAAGCAGCATGGTCTGCTTCAGGTAGGTTCACCCAAGCACATTTACACTTGATATGAGCCCGGCGCTTCCTGTGCCGGGACGGGTCCTTACTATGAGCCTGGCACCACAGGTGCCAGGACAAGGTCCAAAAGGTCCCTATTGGGACTTGCTGGTGCCGATAAGGCATGTTATGAGCCTGTTTCCAAGGGTGTTGGGTAGGTCCTGACTCCTTGAAAGCAGTGGTCATGACAGCCAGAAGCTATGCTAGCTGCAGTGTTCCCAGGTGTTCCAAAACAACTGATTAGCCTGACTTGAAGCCCAGACTTGCACATTAGACGGTAAAATCTTTTCATACATGTATTCATGCATTGAGCAGATATCAACATTTCAATGCATTTGACTACTTGCATTGTATCAGGCAAAATGACTACACAGCTTGAGATAATGCTCAATTATCTGTATGGTTAGAGTACACAATACTCCCCATGAGTAATGGAACAATGAAGTAAAGGACTTCCAGAGATCGAGGTAAGTTTTCTGTAAGTATGTATTTATATAAAAGGAGGCCCTCCTGTCCGGGATGAAGCTTTCTTCTAAATAGGCTGGCAGCCTTATATACACAGTGTTTGAGAACCTTTGGACGTTCTAGGTTACCCAGGTAACCCAATAACATCTTTTTTGTTCCACTGCCCACCTGAGTGGCAACTAGATAAACAAATGCAACTTTTTAATGTAGCAAACACCAAAACATGTTTATGTATACAGTTGATTGTCCGACAACCTATTTGGTTATTACAGTTGACTTCGTTACCATTCGAAAATGCATTTCTTATAACAGATACTCATTACCATATGTGGTATCAACACAATAAATTATGATATAGAAATAATATCCTATATACCAGAAATGTGTAAATAACACGCCTAAGAGGAGTGCACATACAACAAACAACCCATGGAAGATGTCTAGAAAGCGTGGAAATAAGAGTAAAGAGAACAAATAACAAATGATTCTACATTTGACTGGTTGCTGAAGAGGCTCTCTCAGGATCTACACTGGACCCTACACTGGATCCTAGAAATAAAAACATTATTTTTTTTCAAAACATTTTATTGGTTTCAACTTATTCACCATACATACACCAAAACGCAGTGCACAAACACAGTTCCCCAACATTCCCTCTCCTCCCACTTCCCTCCCCTTCCCTTTAAGCCTTACAACACTACGGCCTGCCCTTCTTGTTCCATGGGCGTCACACTTCCCTCGCTATCCGAGGAGCTCTCTCCTTCAGGTCCCACCTGAACAGATCCCGACAGTGAGGCGACCAAATGCATCCAGGCTGTCAGTGTGCTGCTTCCTCTTCCCCTGCCCAGTCTACCGTTTCTTTCCACACTACTGTTTCAGCATCTGCCCATTTCAGGAGATCCCGCCACCAGACCTCTGTGTTCGGTATATTGCTAGCCTTCCAGCCCATCGTTATCCTACGTTTAGCTAATAAATACGCTAGGTGTTTAAGTTTGCTCACATGTTTGAGTTTGCGTGGCCTATGGAACCCACCCACCATGCACGCCCACAGAGAGTCCACGTCCAAGTTTA
Source organism: Ambystoma mexicanum (assembly GCF_040938575.1). Taxonomy (NCBI): domain Eukaryota; kingdom Metazoa; phylum Chordata; class Amphibia; order Caudata; family Ambystomatidae; genus Ambystoma; species Ambystoma mexicanum. Next base: position 361,589,346 of record NC_090925.1, read on the forward strand.
TTCCTTTATCTGCTTAGAGGTGTGCCGTCTCCCTCCAGTATCTAGCTATTTCAGGGCATGCCCAAAACATATGTGCCATCCCCGCATCGATCTCCCCGCATTTCAGACATGTCTGTGTTTTAGCGTTCCTGAGCTTGGCAATCTTCTTCAGGGTCATATACGCCCTGTGAGTAACATATAGCTGAATTGGCTGTAGTCTCACATTTCTTGACACTTTCTTGTGATATCTTTGCATTCTAAGCCAAAGACCATCCCCTAATGATTCCCTGCCATCTGCCTCCCATTCTTGCCTCATCTGGGTCACCTCCTTCCCAACTTTAGACATCATTAGTTCATAGATGCGGGAGACCTCATGACCTCTATCAGACATGGCTTGGAACGTTTCAAAGGCAGCGTCTGGTTGTTGGGCTAGTTCTGCCTCCGACCACATCCTTTTAACTATTCTCACCAGCCTGGCGTATGTAATATATTGTCCCCTGTGTAGTCCTGTGTCTTCTGTTAATGTATCAAATTGTATCCGTTCCCCATCTTGCCAGACATCTCCAATTACTTGACAGGCTCTGCGCCACATCTTTCTCCCCAGGTCTAGTAATGCAGGCCTTCTCCTCTCCGGTACTTCTATCAACCACATCCATTCGTTCAGAAAGTACGGTGTACACTTCGCACTCAACAGTTTAGACTCTGGTGTAGGGTCTTTTGATAACCATCTTGCCACATATTGGAATTGGCCAGCCAAGTAGTACACTTCAAAATTCGGCAGTCTAATCCCCCCTTGGTCGTATGGGTTTTGCAATTTCCAGAGTGCTATGTTATTTCTAGAATTATGCCAAATAAACCCTGTGCAAATACTCTGCATTCTGTGAAGAACCATTTGGGTATCATGTATGGGACATTTGCAAAATAGTGTAGTAACCTGGTAATACTTCCATCTTCAATAGCGCCGCCCTACCCATCATGGTTAAGGGTAACCGGGCACAGAAGACCATACTGCGCTCGATTTTAATCACTGTCTTCTCTGTATTAAATTTGTGTTCCTCCTCTACCTTGTGACATATATCTAACTCCAGGCACCTAAAAATAAAAACATTATTAAAACAAAAACGCATTTATTGTTGAGACGAGCTGGCTCTGGTCGATGTAGGACTGTAGACTGCTTCTAGTTGATGACAAAAGTCTATTCACTGTTATAGTGACAGCAAAATCAATGAAGAATAGTCATATGTGTTGACACAGATGGGTAAGCCTTCATTGCACAAACTGTTTCAAACAGTTCTCATTTGTCAATCAGGTTAGAGCTCTGATACATAGAACATATCTTCTGTTTTCCGCCACAACTAAATAAAAAGATGATCCGGATGAATCAAGCTGCGAGGATATAAAAAATGGGACAAATCCCTGTGCCTATTTTCCCAATTAAGACTAATATGCTTGTCACTGGATTGAAGGAAAAGACAGAATGCATCAGCCAGTCCATAGTGGATCCCAGGAGGGAGCTCCCATTTGATGGGGAGGAGTTTTCCAGTAGGGTCTGAACCCCTTTTGGCCGATCTGGTACTTTTCTATCAGGGCTTTGGCCAAGTGCTTTTGATGCTTTAACAAAGGTTTCTGTGGTGCTGGGTATTTTTGTGGACTCGCATCTCTCCTTTAAGAGACATTTGTCATATTTGAAATCAACCTGTGCTTTTTACTCAAATTTAATCTGGTAAATTCGCCCCTATATAAACGAGCAACATCTTGCCTTGATTGCTGGGGCCATAGTAAACTCAAAGTTAGACTATTGTAATAGTCTCCTGATGGGCACCTCTAAGAGCAATAGCATAAAAATGCAAACTATGCAAAATGGAGTGGTCAGAGCAGTCTATGGACTGAGCCGACGTGCGACAATCTCAGCGGCGAGGAGGAAGCTCCACTGGCTTCCAGTCGAACAAAGGATCAAATTTAAAGGTGCAGTTATAGTCTATAAATGCCTGGCTGGCACTACTCAAAACTATCTCGCTAACAAAATAATGAAAGAACCTCTTAAACGAGGCCTCTATAGCAATCATGATTTACACTAACCACAGCAAATCCTTAAAAGATAAGGAGCACAAACTTTGCCTTCTGGGCACCTATGGTTTGGAACTCTCTGCCCCATATGGTTAAGAACAGCGTGTCTCTTACTGGGTTTAAGAAACAACTCAAGGCCTGTCTGTTTGATGAGGGAGAAAACTAGAGATATACGAACCCTCTCTACTGCCTAGATATCCGCTCGTAGCATCAGCTTGTTGTTATCTGTTGGCCGTCTCTGTGAGCGCTCTGAGGCCTAGGGGCGAGTTTGCGCTATACAAAAACAAATACAGATAGATAGATGGCTAGATAGGTGCTGGTGATGGCAATCTTCATGTCCAGGAAGTATGCCAGCTTCAACGATAACTGCGGGAACTGAAGAGGCATCGGCTTCACTTCAGGCCAATTTAATAGCAGTTCAGTCTGCACTGGTGAATGATGTCACAACATTTTACCCCCTCTGAGTCAGTGATCGTGTTTCCAACTCTCACAGGCACACCATAACATGAAGAGTTGAACTGTACGATGTATGGACCATTAGGTAATAACAGGGCTTTGCTGCTGAAAATGTACACTTGGATTGCACTCAATGTACATACTATAGAGTTTGAAATCTGCTCACATGGGTGGACATTTGATATGTCATGGTATCTTTCATGAAGTGTTCCCACACAGTCTTTCAGGGAATACTGGTGAACATTGGAGTTCCCATGCATCCCACAAGCAAGGGAGTAGGGTACCTCATAAGCTGTTTTTATCCAATGATCCTTCCAAGGTACCCCAGGACTGTAATTCTTCACACGTTAGAGGTGGTCTTGTTGGCACAGGAATGTTGAGGATTCCATTAATGGTCCATGACACAAGGTCTTGTTCCCATGCTGATAATCCATAGAAAGGATTTTTGAAGACACTTGGCAGAGTATAGGTGGACTCTGAAGTGGCTTGTCACTGAGCCTGTTTTGATAAATTCATTTACATCATTTGTACTGTGCATGTTATGTTTGTCCAATCTGGAACTCCTGCAGACAGTGTGTCTAGGAAGTCTGTGATCTTCAGAAGCTTGACAACAGCGTGTTGTTAATCTTGTAGGGTTGCCCAAGATTTCTGGATGAAATGCACCATATCGACTACCACATCACTGTGGTTGTAGATTCCTTGCTGAAAAGCAATAAAGTTGTCATCGGCGGTATGAAAGCTCTTCCCTATTGAATGGTCTGTCAGCTGTTGGTTTTCCAATGCTGCTTCCTTCCAGGTGTAGAAGGATTCCGCACTTTTCGTTTCTCTCTTGGTCCTAACCTTTCCTAGGTGACCTATCCTGTCTATGATTGCTAATCAATTACTTGACTTTCCTCATGTGTCTATCTTAATAATGACCTAATTTAAAGGTGCTTGCCTCGTCATTAATTGGCATGTTTTGTCTATGGAAATGGCATATGTTCGAGAAGTGAATCGTGTAGCTTCAGCATTCTAAGGACCTACACCTATACTGTGTGCCTTTTATAACACTCATTGACATGGAGCTTCCAGGCATTTGTAATATAGTCATATTTGTTTTCCTGCATTGCTTTGTTAAGCTGCTCAGTTTTCCACCAGAATGTACCCTCTTTGCCTTACTAATCTGGATAAAAGGGTAAAAGGTGAAAACAGGTTACTTCACAAAATGTGTGTAATTTAGGAATTACATCAAATGTGGATATTTACACACTAGAGAGTCAGTTCTATCTACTTGGCAAACTTTACCCCCTACCCCCCATGTCATGTCAGGAGTGACTGATTCTTGCCATTGTAGAGCTAGGGCCGCTCACAACTCAGGTCCAAAAGCAGGGAAAAATAACCCACAAAAACTCAGAAAGGAGTGCACCACATGAAGGAAAGAGCACAAAATATATTTGTACATCACGGCTAGGAAAATGAGCAGAACAAGCCAACTTCGACCCACTTCTTGCAGGCTCAAAATGTTATAGCCACGAACAGGACATTAACATATCTCAGTAAAAGTGTAATAAAAATATCCTAACATTCTGATTGGCTGATCGTCACCAGCTACCTAAACAACTCTATATATACAGAGAGAGAGAGAAAGAGAGAGAGAGAGAGAGAGAGAGAGAGAGAGAGAGAGAGAGAGAGAGAGAGAGAGAGAGAGAGAGAGAGAGAGAGATTCTTGTTATCTAAGTTATTCATGCTACGTTGCACTATAGGTACATGATTTACCCAATTGCCTCCAGAAGAGAGGATGCATTTAGTCAAGGCTCCCTTTATTATCCAATTGGCTCTCTCAACCACCCTACTTGACTGTGGCCGAAACGGGTTAGAGAAATGTAGACTGCAACCCCAGCTTGATAGGGCCTCAGTTAAGGCTTTGCCAGAAAAGGCTGTCCCGCTTCCAGGTTGGAGTCATTTTGGTGCTATCATAGCTAATAAAGACCTCTTTACGGTTAGATTTCTTATGGAGAATTAACCAGGTAAATCTAGTGCACTAGTCCACTATGACTAATATGTATTTGTACTTGTTGACTGGTGTCAGTGTTATATGATCCATATACATACATTCAAATGGCACTCTCACCCTTGCTAGTGTGCTCTCTTGTGGTCTTAGGGAATTGTCCACAGTTGTTTGCAAGCATATGGAACAATTCGCTGTGTAGTGCTGTACTTCTTTACTAAGCCCTGGCCACCAATATCTGTCTTGCAAGAGCTGTGTAGTAGCCAACATCCCAAAGTGGGTTGCGGTTAGTAAATTCTATAGATTGTTGAACAATGTTTCTGAACTTTGTGCTGTAAAATGCATGATTTCGACCCATTGTTTTAAAACATGTTTAAGGGCAAGAAACCCTTAAAAATAATTTATTAGTTCAGGTGGATTCACTTGGGCAAATAAAAGGAAATCTTTTATACCTCTCTGTGACAGAATGCCATCTGTGAGGGTGAAGTAGCGTGCGCTTTTTTGTTTTTTTGCAAAAAAACTGATGCTTATAATTCTGTTTCTGAACGCGGGATCTGCACTTGCTGTGACCATCTCCTGACATTGCCAGCATCTGCCCTGCAGTGCCACCCGGGCATGTTCAAATGTGAATATGCATTCTAAACACAGCTGCTGGAACACAAAGTACCAATAGACAGAGGGCGCTATTTAACTGACTGCAGCTCTGGTTCAAGATATTATAATTGTGTACCCCAACAGCCTGGTTGCAGATTAGCATAAAAATATAAGGAATCTCTGGTTACATGGTGGGTACTGAGATTGCACAATAATAAGCCACGAGCATTGTATGTCATCTTGTTGTCTGCTTGGTGAGCAGTGGCTCATTTATGACAGGGCCTGGTATGAAATAGCTGTCTGGCCTGAGTGTGACAACAACTATGTTGGATCCATCCCAGAAAGCCTATCTTTGACCCCCCGAGGGAGGGTTGACACCTTCCTCCAGGGAATAACAACCCTCCCTGGGAGGTCCCCTGGAAATTGGTTCTTCAAAGACTGTTCTGTTATCACAATGACCATCTCCCACCAAGGTGCGATTACAGGAGACCTTTTAATATATGCTGACAGATGGAGCGGGCAGAGTTAGAGTAGGCCAGAGGAGAGGTTCAGTCCATAGAGGGGTCTAACCATCTTGGATTTGGCTAGGGCTCCCAAACATCCTGTCCACCTCTCCACTTCCTGCAGACAAGGTATTCTGAGTATGACATTAGCAGGCAAGGGACACTTGTTAGAGCTGCCTGGATTGAACCATTAACAACAGGCTTGCTCTGAACCCATCTGCAGTAGCATGTTAGGGGCGGGGCATCCCATTTGTTGATTCATCTCTGAAACACTTTTGAGGAAGATTCACTGATGCCTATTGAGAGTACAGTCCACTTCAAAGCCTTCTGCCAACGTGGTGAAGACAGGAGCTTAAAGGGAGGGGGATTCTCTTCTCCCCAACCACCCCAAAGCCTGTTTGGGCTGACCAGATTGCTGGATAAGGCCTAATGAAACTGAGGCACTGTTAACTGAGACCCTGCTCACTGGAGGTGACAGAACCTTGCATGTGCTGTCTACAAAACCTCCTGGTTGGGAAGGGCAGAAGAAAGGACTTCCCTTGCCCCTGATATCCTGGACAGGCTCTCCCAGCAACCACAGAACAAAGGAAGTGACAACTGCCACTACCTGTATCCTAGAACAGCCTCAATGCCGGTTTATGCACCTTTAGTGCCATCCAAGCTGCTGCAAGGGATCTGCTAGGGTCATCTCTGACGTTGATGTACAAACACCTTAGAATCTCTGAGTTTTGTTTGATGGGCGATGCTGAAATTCTGCCGTCTCCACATCTGAGACCCACTAATTCTTCTAGCGTCCCCAACTCGACACTGTTTGCCTGGTTACCAACTTCTTCGTACTCCGAGCAGTCGTTGCTGCAATACCACATCACCATTTTGAGCCAGTCGAGCCCGCTTGCAACTGTAGGCAAGTTTCCACTTCTCGGCATCTGAGGCCTCTGAGTCTTTGAGCACCACCAACCTGACATTGCCTGCCATTTCCCAGTGGTTTCGACCCACAAGCCTTCGCTGCTACCGTATTGCACTGCCTCACTGAACCCCATTCACGCTGCCCCTGACTGAACCTCAGTTCACTGCTAAAAGCTTCAAGGGCCCTAGTTCGATGCTGAAAAGACTGTCTTGATGCTGTTTAGCCCCAAGAACTAAATGAATTTGAAGCAGCCCTGTCCCCCTGGTCTACTTTGAAGGACCTTAGTGACTTTTAAGCTGCCTTTTCTGCTTGTTTAAAGACATGTTCAATAACTTTAACATTTTACTGCTGAAACCTTTGCCTAAGCACCCCAGTCTCCAAACACAGATTGTTCCTTAATTCTAAAGTCTGCTTTTTCTGTGATTTCCCTTACAGGGCTGGGTGAGTATTGATTTTTGTGTGCATTTTTGTAACTTTCATTAAAGTTCCTATTATAGAACCTTGCTTGGATATTTTATTATTTTGTCATCACTGTACTATTGTTCTTTTACTTGCTTCTGCACCAGCTCACACCCCTCCTATAGAGTATAACATGCCCTCGCTCACCGTTACAAAAAGGCGAAGGAAGTATAACTGTCGGCCTGTGCCTGTTTCACCTTTATGGTTGGGATCACTTCTGGTTTTATAGTGTGTGGGCTGATTTGGCGCTTCTGTTACTATTCAAGCCTATACTAATGCAGCACAGACGTCGTTTTGTCACACCCTCCACTATACCAATTCACCATGTGCCACTGTTCTAGACTGTAGTGGTATTGTTGGTATTGTTAGCGTGGGGCGTGGAAGCCAAATGAGATGTCTGGCTAGGTCTTTCTCCCTTCTTTGATGAGACATTGGGGGAACTCAAGTGCCCCATCAAAATACACAGGCCTTTTATTACACATTTTGCCCCCCTAATCCTGACATGCTGAATACCTGATGTGGCACAGAGTGCAAATCTGAAAGGGATGGTCCAGTCTGAAACATTGCATGGCCAGCAACATCAGGCACCAAAACACTTTAAAAACTGGCCTGTACCGTAATCAGGACCCAGAAACTAAGAAGAGGAAGCGCACAGGCTGCAGTATAACCATCACCCCGAAAAACATAGATGCTGTATCCAAGGTAGATGTGCCAATTTTGTATGTTAAATGAACAAAAAGGTCTATGGATTTAGGAAGCTGGTGTGCATATCAGCGACAGGCCGGAGCACATGCACGCTGGATCTTCCATTCCAGCAAACTATCACCCAATCTCTATCACTCCTTTCCTGGGCTTACCCCTGGAGAAATTGGCTATCTGCTAGCTAACCCTCCACACCAAAGCTGTTGGTTGTCTCCAAGACTATCAGTCTGGCTTCAGAGCAGCCAGAGGCACGGAAACTGCTCTCCTGAACACTCACAAAGATTTGCTCTTTAACCTTGACACTAATTCTCCATCTGTCCTCATTCTCCTTGACCTCTCCTCTGCTTTTAACATGGTGAAATACAACATACTGATCACCCGTCTCCGAGATACCCTGGCAATCATGGATCAGGCTCTGGCATGGCTATCTTCTTTCCTCTTGGACTGACCCTCCCAGGTTGAACTTGGGCCCTTCCTCTCCTCCACCAGACTCTCCACATGTAGTGTTTCCCAGGGCTCTATCCTCTCCCCCTGGTGTTTCAATATCTATCTAGCCCCCTTTATCCCTACCCTTTCTTCTAACTTTAATTGCTACGCGGATGACACACAACCCTCTTTCAGGCTACCCTCGTCTTCCTCCTTGCTAATTCCTGACTGTCTCTCCACTTTTCAGGCATGGCGCGCCTCTAATGATCTCTGCCTTAATGCCAGCAAAATGGAGATCCTTCTCATTGGGACCCCTGCTCCTGCTTTTCCCCTCTCACTCTGACAGGCCTCCCTTGGCCCTGTGCCCTCACCCTCTTGTGCGGCAAACAACCTTGGGGCCATCTTCGACTCCACTCTCTCCTTCCCTCCACGCATCACGGACATTGCCAAAAAGTCACATTTCCAACTGCACCTCTTCAGCTCACTGTCTCCAGAGCCCTGGTTCTCTCTAGGCTGGACTATTGTAGCAGCCTCTTTCTCAATTTACCCAACTCTACCCTTCGCCATCTTCAACTCATCCATAACAGGACTCCAAGACTTATCCTTGGCCACAAGCCCAGGGACTGCATCTCTCTGGCTCTGAAATCCCTCCACTGGCTCCCGATGGCTGCAAAGATCAACTTCAAGACCATGTGCATCGTCCACAAGGCTTTCTGGGGCCGGGCCCATACTATCACCAATGCTGTCTTCTTAAGTACCTCCCTAAGAGAGCCCTCCTCTCCTCTACTTCCAATTCTCTGCGGGTGAGTCACTTCTCCAAACAGAGACTAGGTGGTAGATCTCTTTCCTCTGAAGGTGCCTCCCTCTAGAATGGCCTCCCTGCCATACTCCGACTTGAGCCGGATCTCCTTAAGGTCCAGAAGCTCCTCAAGACCTTCCTTTTCTCCTCTTCTCTCTCTCTGCCTCTCCTCTGCTAACCTTTCCCCTCTTCCTTTTTCTCTGCCTCTCCTCTCCTCTGCTAACCATCCCCTCCTCCTGCATAGTTTTTTTTTAAACCTTTTCATTTGCATTTTCTACACAAAACATTACAAATAACCGCTTAAACAACAACACACACAACACATTTCTACTGGCACTTTGATGTTGGAGTCCTTATTATTTCTTATCTGCTCGATTCACGGCAGGGCCCCTTTCCTCCACCCGTGATGTTTCTACGCCATATTGTGCATTCCACTCGGGTGCGAATGGGCTGGCCTCCTCTCTCTCGGCTCCTTTCGGTTCGTGATATCTGAGGTTCCTCTGTCAGCTGATTAGTTCTCTGCCTGGCCACCTGACTCGCTCATGCTGTCTCTTTCGTTGCTTTCGAACAGTTCCTGCACAAGTGCGTTCCATGCTAATATCTTAGCTCCACTATTGCCTTCTCCCCTCTGCGTCGCCCTTGTCCACACTGATGTTTCGGCTATTGCCCATTTATGCATGTCCGCCCACCACCCCTCCATCGAGGGTCCCGTGCTTGTATTCCACACCATTGCTATGCAGCGTTTTGCCAGTATTGTCATCAGGTCTTTCATTTTTGCCAAGTGTGTTCTCTGCTTATCTCCTCTCGGGAACAGGCCCAGCAGATAGGAGGCCGGCAACCACGCCTGCATCTGGATACCTCCCTTCAACGCTCTTTCCTTGATAGTGTCCCAAAGGTTTGTTATTCTGAGGCATGACCAGAACATATGCACCATATCTGCCAGCTCCTCCGCACAGCGTGGGCAGCTCCGGGTCTGTTTGCTCCCCATACTCTGCATTATTTTCAGTGTCAGATATGCTCTGTGTATGAGATAGAGCTGCATCTGTCTAAACCTTGCGTTCCTGGACACTTTGTATACCGGAGGGCCCTGTACCATTTCTCATCTGTGAAGGGTTTTTGAAGTTCTCCTGTTGTTGGCTGCTAGTATGGTACGACGTCATTTCATTGCGGGATGTTTTTTCGCTGTTTTTTTTACTGCAGATCTTTTTTCGAAAAAACACATCGATTTTTTTGGGGGGTTAAAAAAATTATATAAATTGGGTGTGGGTGTACGGGGATATAAAAAAAATAATTAAAGGGGATGGGGGTTTGTGGGGTTAACCCCCCAAAAAAAAAATTGAGTTTTTTGGAAAAATCCATGGCAAATAACCCCACGAAAAAACATCCCGCGATGAAATGACATGGAACCCCTAGTAGTTGTTCGTAGAGCCTGGACACTGTGTGTCCCCCTTCAGGGACGTTGTACCATGAGTCCCGTGCCTCCCCTGTGTCATCATCCTCCGGTAGGGTCTCCCACCTTTTCCTTATCGTCTGGACCATATTATTATACAGTATGAATTCCCTGTTCTTCTACCAGGGTCTGGAAGTGTACCCAGTGCCCATTTCTCCACAGACCTCCTATTTGGCTACCCCCTTGTCTTCCCACTGTGTTCTGAACGTTGCCAGGTTTGCGATGCAGATGACCAGTCCCGCCAGAGGGATTTGCCTGGAGCAGGGGTCTCTTATGTCTTTGAGTTTCCATGCTCTTTTCCATAGGGCTCGTCCCAGCTTGACCAAACTGGGGAGAGTTTTGGCTCAGGGCGTGTCGTAATATCACTGCAGCGACAATCGAAATCGTATTGAGTCTATGGATATGTCCTCACCCAGCCACTGCACCACGAACTGGAGTTGAGCTGCCAAGTAATACCGCTGAAAGTCCTGGAGCCTGATTCCCCCCCCCCATTCGTAGTCTCTTTGTAGTATGCTCAGTGCTACCCTGTTTCTCCCTCCGCCCCACAAAAACTCCCTTGCCATGGCATGTAACTGTTTAAAGAACGTCCCAGGGATGTTGTAAGGAATGTTAGTGAAGTAATACAGAAGGCACGGTAGGACTGTCATCTTCAACAGGGCCGCCCTCCCAATCATCCCCAGAGGTAGTGTCCTCCAAAACTGCATGGCCTTCCCTATTTTGTCCAGGGCCCCCTGTGTTTTACCCTTATGTGTTTCTTTAGTGTTGTGGTATATGTCCACTCCTAGATATCTAAAAGTATGTGGGGTCCATATGAGGCCTAAATCCGGTAACCGGTCTGATGTCTCATCTCTCATGCCCACCACGGGGCACAACGAGGATTTTTTCTTGTTGATAGTAATTCCCGACAGCCTGCCAAATGCTCCCAGGGCTTCAGGCAGGTCCGGTAAGTGAGTCTGTGAGTTCTGAATATAAAGCAGCATATCATCTGCATAGATTGATATTTGGTGTACCTCCCCATCAATCACTATTTCCGTGTCCTTGTACTCCGCCCTTAGGAAGGCTGTAAAAGGTTCCATGGCCAAGATATACAACATCAGGGACAGCGGGCATCCCTGCTTCGTACCCCGTGCTATGCTCCACTCCTCCGAAACATGTCTGCCCGTCTTCACCCTTGCCTTTGGATCCTTGTATAGAAGCTTAATCCAATTTAGGAACCTCCACCTATGCCAAAGTGGGTGAGCACTCCCATAAGCCAATCCCAGTTCACCGAGTCGAATGCCTTTACGGCATCTAACGATGCCACTGCGCTTTGCCTCTCTGCCTGATTCGTGTTGTCTATGACATAGTGGAGTCTGCAGAAATTCCACATTGTATTCCTTGCCGGTACATACCCTGTTTGCTCTGGGTGCACCAGCGTGGATATAACCCTTTGGAGCTGGTTGTCCAGGGTCGCTGTAAGGATCTTGGAATTTTGATTTATCAAGGAGATTGGTCCGTAGGACCCACACTCCAGAGGCGATTTCCCTGGTTTTAGTATCAATAATATTACTGATTCCAACTTGCTACTCGGAAGACTCCCTCTCTCGTATGCGTCCTCCAATGTCTCCAGCAGTCTCGGGGCCAGGGTATCCTTGTATTTCTTGTAGAATTCACCTGGTAATCCGCCGGGCACTGGGGATTTACCGGTCGGTAGCTGGGCTATGACCGGCGACAGCTCTTCCACTGTGAGGGGCGTGTCTAACATCCAGTCATGTTCTTCCATTAGTTGGGGAAGTGCAATTTCCCCCAGGGCATCAGCTATATCTCCCTCTTCTGCCTCCTGGACCAGTGAATAAAGTTTCTCGTAGAATCCCGAGAAAACCATGTTAATGCCTTCCTGGGTCCTAATCACCTCTCTCCGTTCGTCTTTAATTGAGTTTTTCGTCTCTCGCTTACCCTCCTGCCTGGTTAGCCAAGCCAGGAGCCTGCTATGCTTGTCCCCTTCTGCGTGTAGCCTCTGTATATATTTCCCATAATACAGCTTTCCCAGCCTCTCCCAGATTGCCATACACTTCTGCCTCATGGTAGTGAGATCTCCCGGTTCTGTTCCCATCTTGCCTGTTTGTGCTTCCGCTCTTTCAATCTCCCTTTCTATTCCCTCAAGTTCAGCCAAAATCTCTCCCCTGAGACCTCCTGTCTTCCCTATTGCCGCTCCTCTTACCACCACCTTGAGTACCTCCAAGACCGTTCCGGTGCTATCCACACTCCCTGCGTTATGCACAAAATAATTGTCTATCGTGCTCTGGATGTGTTCCTGGAACTCCCCATCCAACAATGCTTCCGCCCTCAGTCTCCATGTGGGTATGGGGGCTCTCCTGTATATGTGTGCCCATGTCACCCCTAGCGGTACATGGTCGGATAGTGTTCGTGTATGAATGTGTGCCCTGGTAAATTCTCCCAGTGTCTCCTTGCCTGTGAACAGATAATCTATTTGAGTGAATGTCCTGTGTGAGGCGCTATAGTGAGCGTATGCCCTACTGCCCACATGTACCTTTCTCCAGACATCCTCTAGCTCAAGCTGCTACAATATCTTCCGTAGCAATCTGGCCGGCGGCGCCAGTTTCTTATGCTTGGTGTCCGACCTATCCAGCCGGGGGTCCAGTGTACAGTTGAAGTCACCAGCCCAGATGATCGATACGTCCCTGGATGGGGCTAGTCGGGGAGTAAGTGTCCTGAAAAACTCTGTAGCATCGTGGTTGGGGGCATACGTATTCACCAGGCACACCTCCCGGTTTTCCAGCATACACTGTATGATCAGGCATCTGCCCTCCACGTCTCTTTCTTGTTTTATGAGCTGAGACAGGATCCCCAGAGGAATCCATGTCAACACTCCCCTTGCGTAGTTCAAGTACGTTGAACTGTATATTTGGCCTCCCCACTTCTTTGCTACCTTGGCTTGTTTTTCCGCCGTCAGGTGCTACTCCTGTAGCATTTCTATATGGACCTTTGCCTTATTAACCATGCATAGGCCCTCAGACTCTTGACGTATGCATTTAATTCCCTGACATTCCATGTGACTACATTTAATACTTCCTGGCCCATGTATTCTCTGTATCCGGCGGCCCATTCATTCCCATGGGCTCATGAGCTGTTGTTCGTCCAATGTCCGGTGCTTCCGGACCTGCCCCTATCTTCCCCAACCCATTGGGATAGCAATGGTCCTTCCCCTCCCCGTGACCTCCGCTCATTTCCGCTCTGTGCGGGCCCTCATCGCTGGTGTGTCTCTCTGGTTCTCTGTATTTGTGCGCAGCTCTGACCACTCTCTCTCTGCTCCTCTGCCGTGTTCTGGTCATTTCATGCTTCTTCCTCCTCTAGTGCCTTCTCCTAACCTAACAACATACAACTCCTACAACTATAAACAAACACCCAGCTCCCCCCCCCGCTCGGGCTCCACCACTTTGGAGGTGCTCTCCTTCCTCCCGTGTGTGCACTCATTGCAGCGTGGTGCCTTGAAACTGGCATCATAAATTCTGTTCTTCTGCGGGGTCGCTTCTGCAGGACTTGGCGGCCTGCTTCATGGGCTGTGTGCTCCCGCCTCCAACTAACTGCTGGTTCGAGTCTCTGTACTGTTACTCATTTATCCGGTGCGCTTCTTCCTAGGTCATCGGGGGTAGGTGGTTCCTGTTGTCCCACTCATCCCTATCTCTTAGTTGCTGGTCCATCCATTCTTGGGCCTCTGTCGTAGTCTCAAAGAAGTATGCCCTGCCGTTATGTAGGACTTTCAATTTGGCCGGGTATAGCAGCATGAATCGTACCTTGGCAGCCCTGAGGCGTTCCTTTGTTGGCCAAAATTGTGCTCTGCGCTTTTGCACTTGAGCTGTATAGTCTGGGTACATAGTTATTCTAGCTGCATTTCTTGTTATGACCCGACCCTCTCTCGAAAATTCCAAGATCGTTTTCTCTGACCTTAAAGTTCATGATCTTTGCTATCATGGTTCTTGGGGGCGCCCCTGGATGAGGTTTCCTGGTTAGAGCCCTGCGTGCTCTCTCCACCACAAAACCCTGGGACAGGATCCCTGCTCCTACCTCTTGAAGCAGTAGGTTCTCTATATATCCTGTAGGGTCCCTGCCTTCTTCTCCCTCCGGCAGCCCCACTATGCGCACATTATTACGCATGGCCTTTCCTTCTGCATCTTCCGCCCTCTGCTCCAGGGTTCGTATCCGGTCTAGCGTCTCTGTCATTTGGCTCCGGGTGGCAGTTATGTTTGCTGTGTTAGTCTGCACCTGCTGTTCTGCTGTGCCGACCCTTTCTGACAGGTTCCTCGCACCTGCTGTTCTGCTGTGCCGACCCTTTCTGACAGGTTCCTCACATCTAGCCGTTGGAGGCCTACATCCACTATCACTGCATCCATTTTGAATTCGAGTGAAGTTTTCAGCACCACTATGACCTCCAGATCATGTCCCTCTTCTTTCCCCTTCTGAGTCTATGCAGTTTCCATTGTGCTGGAGCCAGCTTCTGCCGGGGCGCTTCTGTTTTCCGGTCAAACGCCTCCATGCTTGTTTGTTTTCCCTTCCCCCCTTTCTGCTTTCTGACAGGTCTGTGTTGGGGGTGCCTCGTCTTTTGCGTTGGGGCCCCAGTCTTGCCTCCTTCCTGCCACCACTGGGCCTCCTGTCCCTGTTTATGTGTGCCTTTTTTCTGTGTCTCTAATGCAGGGCTCTCTCTATTCCTGCTTGCAGATGATTAATCATGGGCACATGGACTGTGGCCTCCCAACTAATATTTGTTTAATGCCTTGCGCTGCTGCCTCGTGCTTATGTCACAAGTGGCTGCACAGTGCCAGCTCCTCTAGTACTGCAAGGTGAGCCCCCGCGCTCCAGCACATCTGTGGCTCAACCCACCTTGTCCACCTCAGCCTCTGTTGCGAGTTGGGAGCTACTGTGCCCTGGTGGAGTTATACGCTCTTGTGTCTCTTTTAGAGGGGCCTTTCCACCTTCCTTTAGGTTAGTGTGCCAAGGACTCGCCTCCAAGTGCCGTCCCACGGCCGATGCCAGTGTCCGTTGTGTCCCCTGTTGTGCGTAAACTGTGGCTTCATGTTATTTAAGTCTCCACCAGCTCGTTTCTCAGTTGCCACTGGTTCCCAGTGCCTTCCTTCATGGAGGACATCTCATCTATCCTAGCTACTAGCACCAAGCCAACTCTCAAATCATCTTACTGGGCGATTTTAACCTAGGTTACCTGGACACTAATGATGCTAATGCCACTAACTTGGCTAGTGCGTTGGCCGACTTCGGCCTTACCCAACACATTAGAGAAACTATCCATATCAAGGGGCGCACCGTTGACTGGGTCTCTGACATGAACTGTGCACTCAACATAACCTCTGTTTCTCCTTGTGTTTGGTCTGATCACCACATAATACTATTCTCCATCAATTCCAGTCCACCCACAGACAAACCCAACCTTGCCCCGCCCACCTATACACGCAATAAGAAGGATATCTTGGTTGAGAAACTACTCCCACTTATCCTCCCTTTACTGAACTAGTTTACATCTACGTGCTCAGACCCTACTGTCCTAGTAGATACTTACAACCGTGTCATGTTAAAAGCTCTCAACACCATTGCCCCTCTTAAACTGCGCAAACAAAAACCTTGTAACCACCTTAATTCTTGGTTCACCCCTCACCTTCGTGAACTGCGCAAAGAAGAAAGAAAAGCTTAGGCCCATTGGAAAAGCTCACCTTCACCAGTCAATAAAAATAACCTTACCACAGCCTCCCTTACTTACAAAGAAGCCATATTATCAGCAGAAAAAGAAGTGTATAACAATAGGATCACACAAGCACAATCTAACACCTAGGAACTCTTTAAGATCCTCAAGGAACTTGAGTCTCCAGTTGCCCCACTTGATACGTGCACCCCCGACACTGAGTGGTGTTCCAACATTCAAAAGGCTCTATTAGACAAAATTGCCTTGCTTGAAGCCAAAATTAATACTTAAAAAAAGCCACCTCGCAGACACAGTGGGTTCCCCCACCTCCTACAAAATCCCCTCCCCTAAGCACTCCTTAAAACCTTTTACCTTCACATCCCTTTCCATTAAGGAAGTTGAAAATATCATCTTGAAGCTCAAGCCTTCTAATTGCCAAGGAGATGCTTGCCCAGCTCCGGTCATAAAGGAAGCTGCACATGATCTCGCCCCATTCATTACCTCTTTCATTAATGCCTCCTTCAAATCTGGCTCGGTACCTGACAACCTCAAGGATGCGTGGGTCATCCCTCTTATCAAAAAACCTAATCTAGATCCTAGTAATCCAGCTAACTACAGGCCCATCACCACGGAGCCTTACCTACTCAAAATTCTGGACCGAACGGCTTATCTCCAAATCCAGGATTATCTTGATACCAATAACCTATTAGGGCTCAGACAATCCGGCTTCTGTCCCAGACATGGTACAGAGATAGCCCTGATTCTATGACAAGACTGGAGGCGAGCATTATGCTTCATCTTCATTTATTTCTACTCTTCAGCAGTTCAACAAAACATATATAAAACCATGAAAAGTGTAGAACCGAACTTTTCTCTTTTCAAAACTACAATATCCATGAGTCTCTGTAGTCCATGCCCTTTCCACCAGTCACAACCCACTTCCTGTGCTTGGGCTCCTCCTCTTCTTTTACTGCTCTTCAAGCAGATAAGTACCATTTCTTCCCTCTCCGCATGTCAAGGTTGGAATGACTGGGTTTGAGTGGAAGATTAAGGTTATGCCTAGCACAGTATGTGTGTGAAAGAGAAGATTTGTTTATGTAGCATATAAAAAAAAAGAAATATAATAATTTCTGTAATAATTTATTCAGAGTGTCATAGGCGAGTAGTCTAGTAACAGGACGCGTGCGAGATTGAGTGTTTTATCGTAGAGACGCATCGGAGTAGATTCCGCGAAGTTTTCGTGAGGCAGAGATTTCGTTCGCGAGGCTGACGGCCCCGTGTCGTAAGACCGGCATGCCAGGGGTTTAGTCAGCCTCGCGAAGACACGCAGCGGCGGCCGCGCTTACATGCGCGAGCTGGCCCCCACCCTTGGGGAGGCGGAGCAGGCGCCTGCGAGGCTCGGAGCGCGGCCAGAGAGCTCGCGAGCAGGCAGCCCCCGCCCGCGGGTGGGCAGAGCTACTGCGAGCCGTGTGTAGGCTCTACGCTCCGAAGCGTTAGCCCCCACCCACGGAGGAGGAGCTAGGCATCAGGACGCCGCATTTGTGCGACGTGAGTGTTTTCCTTACACACCAGCAGCAGAGCGCTCGGAAGAGCGAATAGCTTACATTGGCTTGATCAAGGCCCTGATACCAGCGATCTTACGATCGTGAGCGCCGTTGCTCCAGGAGAGCATATTAGGAGACTGCAGGTCCACGTGAAGAAAGTTGCTGAGCTAAGACACTGCAGATCCCTATACTGTCACTCAACAGAAGATTGGCGCCGTAGAGACAAAGGCTTACTAGAGCCTCAGAGCTAAGAACATAGGTGCAGCCACTGAAAAAAAAAAAAGAGAACATAGTTAAGAAGTAAAAAGGACTTTTACTGACTCTGATTTATCAATCAGGAGCAGTGGGCGTGCTAAGAGACCTGTCTCAGGTATATTAGGCACACAGCACTTCAGAAAATGTCAGAGTTCGAGTGGAGCGAGGAGGAGCAGTCGCAGGACCTCGCTGCCAGCTTTAAGCAAGTGCTGGGGAGCTCTCTGGTTGATGCAGTGGCAGAGGGCGTCAGGCCCCTACATGAGATGCTGGAGACACTGGAGGTTATGTTTTCGCAGCCTAGTAGCAGTACCAAGGACTGGAAGTGCACGCCCACAGACCCCTTAAAAGGGGAACTCAAGGGGAGTAAAACAGCCCTCACGAGGAAAACCTTGGACGACCCCCAGGGTGCTTTGGAAGGGGCAGCGGATAGGGCCCCAGAGGTGCCTGATGCGTTTGCTAAGCTGAAGGAAGCTTATCTGCAATGGCAGGCGGTGCCGAACCTCATGACCCCCTCTCCAGGGGATGAAAATACAGGAGATGACCCCGGCTCGGAAGATGAGCAGGCTGACGATCAGACTTCGCAAGAAGACGAAGAGGTTGAGGAAGAAGACTGGGCGAAACCCAGTGGGAGCAAGAGAGCATCCGGAATCCGAGGTCCACTGAATGGCAGCCATCCCCCCGAGTGGCACAGTATATGACAGCAAGACTACGCAAGCCTTTGGACAAGGAGGTAAGACAACAACTGCGAGCAGAATGCCCGCGTCCAGATCTCCCGGGGAAAGTAGCGGAAGCCCCAGAGCTCGATCCGCAGATGCTGACCTTCGTGTCAAAAACCAATAAAGACACCCGTAAGGGTATCGATAGGTCCTGCAAAAGTTGCCAGGAAAAGATTTTAGATTTGGCAGGCCCTCTCGCGAAAATCATAGACCTCGCAGAGAGAGTTAGGGACATAGGAGAAGAAGTGGACCCTGATGCTCTCGCGGGATGGGCCCAGAGAGCAGTATGTCTTCTTGGGAACGCCAATTGCGCCATCGCTTCGGAGAGGTGGAAGGGCCTTTTGCTCAAGATAGATTTGAAACTTAGCGACCTCTCCTCATATGAAGCGGGAGAAGGAGCCCAGGGCCTCCTGTTCGGAGAGACCTTTGGGAAGGAGATGGGCCGGTTTGTCGGGACATACGCTTCCCTCGAAAAGGCTCAGGCATCGATTCGGAAAATATTCCCAAGTAGAGTTTTTGGAGGGACTGGCCGCTCCAGAGGTCGTGCAGCCGGTCGCAGTCAAGGAGGCAGAAGACCTCAGAACCCCAGAGCGCAATACTGGGAAAACAAGAGCCAGGATACATTCTTTCCGTCCAGAGGGAGATTCCAGAGAGGCCGCAGATCCATGGTTTCAGGACGAGGTCAAGGATTTACGCCAGGTGAGAGCGATTCAGTATCCTCCTGTAGTTGGGAAGACGCGCATGTTTTAGAGAATTGGCGTGAGCTTTCAAGCGATTCCTGGATATTGCAGACCGCCACAGGGCTGCAGCTAGATTTCATAGAGAGCACAGTTCAGCGGAGCAGACCACAGAGTCAGAGGCTAGCGCAAGCGGAACAAGCATGCTTAGACAGCGAGATAGCACAGCTTGCCTGCAAACAGAGATGCGAGACGGCCCCCAGATTTGTGAGCAATATGTTCCTAGTGCACAGGAAGGAAAAGGTGCGTCCAGTCATAAATCTCAAAGAGCTGAACGGATGGATAGTATACCGCCACTTCAAAATGGAGGGCATACATCAGCTCAGGGACTCTCTAAGAGAAGGAGACTGGCTAACGTGTTTAGATCTCAAGGACGCCTACCTCACAGTCCTGGTCCTCAGAGAGTACAGACCATACGTAGCTTTCCGCTGGCGAAGACAATTCTGGCAATTCAAGACAATGCAATTCGGGCTTGCTTCAGCACCCTGGGCATTCATGAAGCTGATGAAGCCAGTAGCGGCGGCAATCAGAGAGAAGGGCGTCAGACTGATCATCTATCTGGACGACCTCTTACTCCTGGCAGAATATCGAGGGGTGTTAGTTTACCAAACGAGATGGGTACACAAACTTCTAGTCTCACTAGGATTTCTGGTGAACTCAGAGAAGTCAGATACCATTCCAGCACAGAGATTAGACTTTCTGGGGTTCGTACTAGACACAAAGAAAGTGACTCTGGAGCTGCCAGCTCGAAAGCTCAAAGATATAAAGAGGGAGATCAGGTTATGTTTAGAGGAACAACGAATATCCCTCAGGACATTAGCGAGGATAGTTGGGCTGTTAGCAGCATCTATTCAGGCCATATTCCCAGGGCCCCTGCACTACCGGGCTTTACAGAGGTTGAAGATAAAACATCTACAACAGGGTCTGAAGTATCACCAACAGGTACCTCTAGATCAGGACTCCATTACAGAACTGGAGTGCTGGTTAAAGAATATGGAAGCTTGGAATGGGCGAGCCATATTCAGAGACAAGCGAGATCGGATAATAGAATCGGATGCCAGCCGGAAGGGCTGGGGAGCCAGATGTGGGACCCTGCAGACCAGAGGCAAGTGGAGCGAAGAGGAGCTCCATCTCCACATAAACTGTCTAGAGCTCCTGGCAGGATCATTCGCGATCAAAGCCTTCACAAGAGGAAGGGTGAAATCTTGTGTACTGCTGAAGATGGACAACATATCAGCAGTAAGGTACATAAACCACCTAGGCGGTATAAGGTCCAAGATGCTAGCAGAGCTAGCGAAGGACTTCTGGTACTTTTGCCTACGGACAGAAACGTCAGTGACTGCAGAGTACCTACCAGGCTCGCTGAATGTGGTAGCAGACTGGAACTCTCGTTACCTGACAGACTCCAGCGATTGGCAGCTGGATCCAGCAGTGTATCAGAAGCTGGACAGGAGATGGGGACCGTTACATATGGACCTCTTCGCCTCTCGGCTCAACACACAGACGAGCCTCTATTTCAGCTGGAGGCTGGACCCGGGAGCGCAAGGAACGGATTATTTCCTGCAGGAATGGGCAGGAGGCCCGCATTACGCTTTCCCTCCCTTCGCGATGTTGAGCAGAGCGCCAGCGAAGTGTCGGAGGAAGAAAGCGGAACTGGTATTAGTAGCACCTTTGTGGAAGTCACAAGTGTGGTTTCCAACACTAATGGAACTAGTAGCTGACGTTCCCAGAGTCCTCCCCGAAGGAGAGCGACTGCTAACGGACCCAGTTGGGTCGTGTCATCCTCTGAGAGTGAGAGGGACACTCCCGCTAGTCGCGTGCAGGATATCAGGAGACGTTGGGCGCTGCCAGGAATTTCGGCGCAGGCTGCTCAGCTTATCGCAGAGTCCTGGGCTCCATCCACTCGGAGGAGCTACGACACAGCTTGGGCAAAGTGGACAAGCTGGTGCAAGAACAGAAGTGTTCATCCCGTTTCAGCACCTGTAGTGGAAATACTGAATTTCATGGTGCACTTATTGCAGAACGGGAAAGCTTTCCGGACAATAGGAGTATACAGATCAGCCATATCAGCAGGGCATATACCAATAGAAGAGGTACCGGCAGGAGAGCATCCCGCAGTAGTGAGGCTCATTAGAGGAGCGAGATCAGAGTGCCGCCAGGGCCCAAATATAGTACAACATGGGACGTGACGGCGGTATTGCGATTATTATCAGATTGGCCATCAGATAAATACCTTTCTCTTAAACAGCTATCAGGTAAACTAGCTATGTTATTATGTCTGATTTCATGCAAACGAGTGTCAGACGTTAGACCGCTAGAAATTAACAGACGGTCCTTCGGTCCGGAGGGAGTCACATTCTCCATAGTCAGGAGGACCAAGACAGGCACCTCCACAGTGCATTATCCGTATTTTCCGAACAATTCGAAATTGTGCGTTGCACGATGTATTAAAGAATACGAGAATAGAACAGCAGAGAATAGAGCAGTAAATACTACTCAGTTATTAATAGTGCGCGGGAAGCCTTACCACGCAGTGGCATCAGCTACCATAGCGAAATGGGTCAAAGAGGTCATGCAGGCAGCATGTGGACACGTATGGAGCTCATTCAGTGAGAGGAGCAATGGCATCATCAGCTGCAAGAGCGGGAGTGCCTTTGAGTGAAATAATGCTAGCAGCAGACTGGTCAAGCGATCATACTTTTAAAGAGTTTTACTTTAAGCCAGCAGAGGGTTTGGCTGGTGCGGTGCTGGGGAAGCTTTGAACAAGCATAATGCTCGCCTCCAGTCTTGTCATAGAATGAAGATTACCCCTGCTAGCTGCGCAGGGAGTATTCATTCTATTAAAGACTAAGGAGGCGAGCATTAAATTCCCACCCGAGTGCTGTAATGTATATAAATGTTGATGCATTATATGAGTGAGGACATTACATACACACCACCCTAAGATCTCTTATTATGTTTTCATAGGGGAAGATCAGAAGAACAGCTGAAGACAGTGTCGTAGCTGAAGGTATCAAGAGTCCGGGAGAGCACCGGCAGTTGAGTTTAAAGTTCAGAAGACCCTCCGCACCGTTGGCGAGGATCAGTTAAAGAACATGAGTGACTGTCAGAGCAAGAAAAAGGAGAGGAGGAGCCCAAGCACAGGAAGTGGGTTGTGACTGGTGGAAAGGGCATGGACTACAGAGACTCATGGATATTGTAGTTTTGAAAAGAGAAAAGTTCAGTTCTACACTTTTCATGGTTTTATATTTGTTTTGTTGAACTGCTGAAGAGTAGAAATAAAGGAAGATGAAGCATAATGCTCGCCTCCTTAGTCTTTAATAGAATTAATACTCCCTGCGCAGCTAGCAGGGGTAATCTTCATTGATCTGAAAACACAAATCGAGGACCTGAAAGACAAGGGCAAACAAGCTCTTTTGCTCCTCCTTGATCTCTCAGCAACCTTCGATTTGGTCGATCATCAAATCCTCTGCCATCATCTCAAGATTGCAGCTCACTTTTCTGACGCAGCGATATCCTGGATCAGCTCTTTCCTGACAAACAGATCTGTGAGGGACTTCTCCCCCCTAGCTGCAGCTGACCCGGCACATATCCCATGTGGAGTCCCACAAGGTTCTTGTGTATCTCCCATGCTTTACAACGTGTTTACCAAATCGATCTTTGATATTCTGGACTATCTGGGTGTCTCAAATACTAATTATGCTGATGATACCCAGATACTTATCCCTGTCACTAGCGATTATGTAATCGATGTCAAAGCTTTAAATGCTGTCTATACCGTCCTCCAGGCCTGAATGGCACATCAAGGGCTCTGCCTTAATGATGAAAAAACAGAGTTACTCATCCTAGGCTCTCAGTCCAAACTTACTAAACTAGACCCCAAATACAAATCATTCACTATTGATAGCAACATTATCAAAGTCACCAATGTCACCAAAACTCTTGGAACTTACCTAGATTCCACTCTTTCTCTCAATAGACAAACCAATTCAGTCACCTCTGCGTATACTTGTAAACTGATCACAGCATGCCGTCCTTTCTTGACAATGGGCAATTGTTCAATCCTTGCTAGAACCCTCATCATGTCCAAAATTGACTATTGCAACACCCTCTACCTTGGGACGAGTCAAAGAAATCTTGATAACCTTCAGGTCACTCAGAACAATGCCATAAGGGCAGCTCTCAATATTCCTAGGCGCTCCCCCATTTCCTCTACCAGACGCAACCTGCATTAGCTACCCATTACTCACTGCATCTCCCTCAAAGCACTCACCCTAACTCACAAGGCCCAGAATAACGCAGCAACCGCCTATCTTTCCACACGCTTTACACACCATACTGCATCCAGACCCCTGCGATTGGCATGGGTTCACATCCTAACTATTCCCAGTTTCAAGCTGCAGACATCCAAAGGCTCAAGCTTTCCAGTCCTTGCGGCCAAGCTCTGGAACTCTCTACCTAATGCTCTCAGAAATGTTCCTGCCTTCCAATCCTTCAAAAATAAAACCAAACTGTGGCTTCATGAACAGGATGGCCTGGCCACCCCACTGTAATCCAGGCAATTGTTAGCAGTAAACTGGCTGCACATTGTATACACTGTACACACTGGTCTGCTCTGCTATCCTTTGCAATGTTCTTATCCTCTATGCAGATATGTATACAAATGCTATCTACCTATTACTGTAACTTGTAACTGCCTTCTAAACATGCGCTCAGATGCCTCTGGGCAGGGTGCGCACTATAAATAAACAAATACAAATACAAATGTGCTTGCGGACCGTGTAGGTTGATGGCTTGTGCCCTCCCACGTGACAATTATGGATTGTTTGTAAGCTTTTCTCCATTTGATGTTGGGAGGCCCTCCAGTATGAAATCTGTCTGTGCGCCTCTGCCCGTCTCCTGTCATTGCTTGTAATCACCCCATTCCAGGTCAGCCGGCTGGACGGCTGTAGACACAGATGGTGGTCCGTTTGGTGTGTTCCTGCAGGCCTCGGTTCTTGGCTATGGCCTGTAGCTCTTCCGTGAATTGCGGTGGGTATTGCCGGACCCACCGTATCACAGCTGCTATGGTGTCCTTATTCGGGTGCCTCCTCGTTTCCTGGGGTCCGACTCGGGCCTCTCAGGATGCGCCCAGCATCCGGCTGTGTGCTCGTGAGGCCGCAGGCCTCATCCCCCTCGTGTGTTCTTCCAATTCGGCCTGGTCCTGTCTGCGTCTCTGCTCCGGAGCAGCCAGGGGGCGTCTCCCGGCGCTCCAGCACAGCTATCCCTTGCGGCCTCTGGTGGGCCCAACGCACGGGGCCACAGGTCTTTTCTCCAGTATGCGGAAGGGCTCGCCTCTATGCGCTGTCTTTCAGCCAGCACCAGTGTCATTTACGGCCCTGGGTTTGCGTAAGCCGTGGTCTTGTGTTTATTAGATCTCTGCCGGCCCGTTTCACCGTTGCCCCTGGCTTCCAGTGTCTTCCCCGGGGGTGGATGGGTTGTGCCCTCACACGTAACAGTCATGAACTATTCACAAGCTTTTCTCCCCCTGGTTCCAGGGAGCCCTCCGGTATGGAGTCCGCCTGTGGGTCCCAGCCCGTGCACCTCAGTCCGCCACCCGTTGCAGTTAGCACTCACCCCGTTCCGGGTCTGCCGGCTGGGTGACTGTCCATACAGATGTTAGTCTGTTGCAACGAGATCTTGCAGGTCCCGGTTCCTGCTATGGCCCTGCAGCTCCTCCGTGTGTTTGCGGGCGGCTGACGGCAGTCCCGCCGTATTGTAATTGCTGTAGAGTTTCGATTTGGGTGCCCCCTTGTTTCCTGGTGTCCTGGTGCCCGACACGGGCCTCTCAGGGTGCGCCCATGCATCCAGTTGCATTCTCGTGAAGCGGCAGGCCTCATCTTCCCCATGCGTCCCTTCCATATGGCGCGGCCTGTGCGCCCGCTCCAGAGCTGCCAGGGGTGGCTCCCCCGGCGTTCCAGCGCAGCTCTCCCTCGCGACCTTTGGTTGGCTCACCGCTGCAGGCCCTCACTCCCACGGGTGTCTCCGGTTGCTTCCACTGCTTGGGAACTCTTGATGGCAGAGCTCCTTGCCGGAGCCGATGGGTCTTCCGCGTGGTTGTGGTGCCTGCTGTTTTATCCACTCCCGTCCACCCCACGTGATCACTCGATGGTGGTGTCTCGCTCGTGCGCTGGGATACGTCCCCTGCACTCACTGCTGCTCGTCCCTCGCCACCCTCATTGTCTCCGTGTGGCACCTCCGCTATCTCAGGCAGACGTGCCCGCCATTTTATGTGCTTTCCCGGTGGTCGCCTTGATGCTTCTCCTGGATGAGCCCTGGTGTAGTGCTGCCCCCTTAAGGGACGCACATGCGGCAGCGTGACGTTGCACGCCACCGCGTGCATTATAAATAAATAGGGCGTTCCTGGCCACGAGAGTGCGACCGGGGAGCCTGAGCTGAACAGACGTTTGTGCCTGAGTCTGTGGAGTTGGGGGCTCACGGGAATTGCCGCATGGGTCAAAGAGAGACCCCCAACAGTGGCAAGGAGGATTGCATTGCCCTGGCCCGGCGGTGAAGAATTTTTCAATTTTTGACGCGGAGCAGCAGGCGGCCATTTCGGATTCCTGGCAGGGGGATACTCACAGAGCTCCAGTAGGGCCGTGTGGGGCATCCATGCCTAAGTTACGTCGAGTGAAGGCGAGGAAAGGGGGGAAAGATGCCAAGGCCTGCTTGACTCCCAGACTTCGCTGGCTCCATTTCTGGGACTTTCATGCTGGAGGACTGCTGCTACACGATCTTCTGCAGCTGAGGATCTCCATCTTCATTGTCACCTTCATCATCATGCCCAGCTGCTTTGTGTAAAAGGCACAATTTGGTCTGGCAACTCCCTGCTACCCACCATCATCATCATCAGCTTTGGACTTGTGACTCCTCTGTGTCTCTCGACTGGTGCACTCCACGGCCCCTGATGGGACTGTGCTGGTTGGGTGAGTTGTGGTCCCCAGTTCATGTTGGGGGTGCCTGTGCGCTCTAACCCATGAGTGCGCCCGGCAACCAGGACGGTGGGCAGCCTGCGGACCAACAGCAGCCTCAGGCCCAGCCCCAGCCTGTAGCGCTACCTGTCGTGCAGCCGGTTCCTCAAGTCATGGCACAAATGCGGGCCCCTGCAGCGCGACAGCCCATTCCAGAGTTTGTTGTCTCAGGCCCCCCATCCAGCATGGGGCCCAGGTGGAAACGATGGGTGGACCGTTTGGACATGTAATTCAGGGCCACCATGGAGACAAATGAGGACAGCAAGCTGGCAAACCTACTGTATGCGGCTGGGCCTGCAGTGCAAGAAATCTTTGAATCCCTCCAGTCCGCTGATACCTCTTATGGGGTGGCAAAGACTGCCCTTCAAAACCATTTCTCGCCACTCGCCAATGCCGATTACGAGAGATTTGTAATGCTGTCAGCCCGGCAGAAGGAAGACCAGACGCTAGACACTTTTTATGGCCGTCTCAGACGCCTCTCCTTGACATGTGCCTGGGGTGATTCAGAGTACATGATCAGAACCATGCATATTTAGGCCTGTTCCTCGGGGAAACTGAGGCAGCGGGTGCTAAGGGAACCAGGCACTACGCTCACCTGCATCCTTGAACTTGTGTGCTGCCATGAGGTGTCGAAGGCCCGGGCGTCCAAGATGGAAGCTGGGACGCGCCCGGTGAAGACGGAAGAGGTATGCGCCATGTGGCAGGGTGGCATAGGTGTCAGGAGGCGCAGGTACCAGCTTCCGCGACAGGGGTGGGAGAGCTTGCGATTTGTGTCCAAAATGTGGCAATGACCTCCTCCACCCTGCTGAGTGCCCAGTGGTGGGAAGAAGTTGCGGGAGGTGTGGACTTGCAGATCACTATTCCCGTGTGTGCGAGGCAGTCCTGCCTGTGATGGTGCCCAGAGGCCCAGTTCGGTCGGGGTTCCTGCATCAAAATCATCCCTCGAATGTGGCTCAGGTCGATCAGGGTGAAGATGGTGCCCCAGTGGAAGAGGAGGAGTAAGAAGAAGAGCAGAACATCTTCGTCATGTCCAGCGTGGGGGCTCAAAAATCAAAGAGCAGATGTCAACCGAGGTGTGTGGTAGCAGTGAACAAGTCGCCCGTCCCGGTGCTCGTAGACACGGGGGCGTCGGTCAACGTGATGGCCCGGGGACACTACGATGCAATGGACACACCACTGAAGCTGGCTGGTAAGTCCGAAGTCCCGCATCTTAGCTTTCGGTGGTTTGGAACCAATCCCCCTGGACAGCGCTTTCGTGGCAAAGGTGGAGCATGATGGATCGAAGATCATGGCCTGATTGTACGTCACACCGGTGAGCACAAATACCCTCCTAAGTTGTGCTGCGGCGGAGGCTTTAGGCATCGTCAGTTTTGCATACTCTGTATATCCTGAAGACATACATGACTTGCTGGACAAATACTCTGCCCTATTCCAAGGAATTGGTCAGATGGCCGGTGACCCAGTGAGGCTGCACATTGATGAATCTGTGCAGCCCATAGCCCTGAAAAATCGCAGGGTGCCGTTCCATCTCCGGGAACAGGTTGACAAGGAACTGGACAATCTAGTAAATCTAGATAACATTGAGAAGGTCAAGGGCCCCACACCATGGGTGTCACCAATCGTGGTGGCAAGGAAACCGAAGCAACTTGACTCTGTCCGAATATGCATCGACATGAGGCTACCCAACAAGGCCATCAAAAGGGAGAGACATTTGACCCCGACCATCAATGACATCATTGCGAAAGTGCAAGGGGCTTGCTTCTTTTCCAAGTCAGACCTTCTGGCCAGCTACCACCAGGTCGTCCTGAACCCGGAGTTAAGAAATATAACCCCCTTCACAACTCAATGTCGACTTTATAGGTGTCATCGGCAGCAGAGGTGTTTCGAAACATCATTAGAGGTGCCCTCGCTGACCTGGATGGAGTCCTAAACATCAGTGACGACATCCTGGTGTGCGCCAAGACTGAGGTGGGCCATTTGCGCAGGCTGGCCAGGACATTTGAGAGGCTGCAATCACTGGGCCTCACGCTTCACAGGGATAAGTGTGAGTTCTTACGACCGACCATCGAATTCTTTGGATTCGTGTTCAAGGAAGGGGATGTGTCGCCAGACCCCAGGAAGGTGCAAGACATTAAGAAGGCCCAACGGAGGCGTGGCTTGGGCAGCCATGGAGTAGGACGTGCTTCCCGTGCGGCTCCGGAGGATCCGACAGATGATCCGTGAAAACTACCTTTAAAAACGCGCCACTGGTTCCAGAATTGATCACACATGCACAGGAATGTGTGTTCTGCTCACTGTATAAAGACAGAGAGAATCGTAAGTGGGATTCTGGAGGAATTGCTCGGCGAACGACGGCGGCTGTTCGGTACATTGTCACACAAGATGGCCGACAACAAAGGAAACAAAACTAGAGCACCCGAAGGGGACGAATAGAGGCGGCGGCCACGGGGAAAGAATGACGATGGCGAAGTGGAGACGGAGCGAAACCCGTGTGGCGGTGAGCCTTGGGTCGCAAAGGCTTGGGTGCTGACCCGGACGGCAGAAGCCTGAGGGCAGCGGAGGTGCGAAAAGACAGGCCGCACCACGACAGGCATGAGGAGCGCTCGCTCGGCATTGATGAGAAACTAGCAGCGGCGAGAGGCGGCGGATGGCGCTACTGCTTGAAGATCACCACAACAGCCGATAAGAGTGGAAAAGACGGTTGGGGAGACACGCGGACGCTGAATCGCGATAGAGAGGCCCAACAAAGGCCGGAAAATGCCGGCGCAAGGGGCCGTGGGCAAGAATAAGAACAAACAACCCACAATGGATATTTTTGCCAAAACACAACAGTCTCCTGCGGCCATCGCACCCAAAGGCCCGATGGCACCAGCTGAGGACACCACAGCGGCTGATAATCATCAGATTTTAGAGGCCATTACGGAGCTGAAAGACTCTTGGGGGTTGCGATGTTGGACCTGCGCACTTCCCTGGAGGCTAAAATTGAAGCAGTGGGCATTGAAGTCTCCCTGCTGAGACAAGATGTCAGGGGGCTGACGGAATGTACAAGCAGCCTGGAAGGTGCGGTAAAAACTAACACGGACACCAGCACCAACAATGCAAAGGAGATCCATGTCCTTAAGCAACAGGTGGCCAACTTGGAGTCCTGAGCAGAAGAAGCGGAAGGGAGAGCGAGGAGAAACAATATCCGCGTGGTGGGTTTGCCGGAAGGTGAAGAGGGCCAGGACCCGACTGATTACATCAAGAAGTTACTCCTACAAGGAATTGGGGCTGGCACACTCTCACAGGGATTTGTAGTGGAGCGCGCACACAGAGCCCTTATGAGGAAGCCGAGACCAGGGGCCCCTCCACGAGCGATAATCGCCAAAATATTGAACTACAAAGACCGCGAGAAAATACTGGAGTACTTCCGAAAAGGCGGAACAATTGAAAGGGTCTCGAGCTCCATCACGGCGTACCCGGATTATACTATGCTGGTCCAAAGGCAATGGTACAGCTATGTAACCATCAAAAGGAGGCTGCTTCTGTACCCTGCGAAATTGAAGGTGGTGCACAAGAGCAAAATGTATTTTTTTGACACTCCGGAAGAAGCAACGACATGGCTGGATCTGCAGGGCTGCGCGGAACAAGACACGGAAGAGACCCAAGATGGACGTGATAAGTGACTGGGATACGGTATGCATACTGTTAAGGCGACGTGTGAACATCCCAGGGGCGCCTAGATGAAGGCTAAGAACAATGGGCGCGGCTGTAGGAGGCTGATATTCGATAAAATACCGCTGATTGTAAAGGACTTGATGGACTGGAATATAGTGGCGGGTACATATATTTAAATTGTATAGCAATGTATAGTTATCCGATGTGCTATAGGAGCGGCAGGGCGAGAGCACCCTACACCCCGAATTATAGTTGTAGTAGGTTGGCCACTAGAGCGGCCTCACCCTGCAGAGCTTCGAGTACAGGCGAGAGCCAGAAAGAGCTAGATGCGGGGGAGCCTGAGATCCAGTTATGGAGCTGGGCAACAGTTGGTGGGTGTGATGTTAGGGAAGGGACGGGAGGTGGGAGGGAGGGGGAGCGGGAAGTTTGGTGTGTTTTTGGTTAAAGGGAATTTAGAATGGGATGCAAGCCTATACAGATTGGATTGGACTCCGAAGACAAACTGCACCTGGAGGGGAGGGAAGGGGACTACAACAGGCCATGGGGGACCTTAAAATACTCACATGAAATGTGCAGGGGCTTAATAGCTACTTAAAAAGGAACAAGGTTATGTTGTATCTGCGTAGGCAGAAAATAGATATTGCATTGCTGCAGGAAACCCACCTTACACGTGAGAGGATGGACATGATTGCGGGAAAGTGGAAGGGGGTGTTGGTTGGCTCATCGTACTCTGCCTACGCAAGAGGAGTACTTATATGGGTGGCGCCTCATTTCCCGTTTCAGCGATTGCAAGTGGTGGCTGAGACAGACGGGAGGATGGTTATGCTGAGGGGACTGGTGGAGAACAGGGAGATAAGTATTATTAACACGTATGCCCCGAAACAGAACACAGCGGCGTACATTAGGACATTGAGTGCGAACCTGAGCGCGTGTGTAGGAAGCGCAGTGATCTGGGAGGGGACTTCAACTGCTTATTGAACCCGAGGGTGGACAGATCGGATGGGAAATTTGATAGACCGGCCCCTGCAGCCAGGGCGCTACAGACATTGCTTGATGACTTTGGGTTGGAAGATGCATGGAGAGTGTGGCACCCCCAGGAAAGGCAATATTCACATTATTCTGCCCCACAGCATTTATCAACAAGGCTGGATTATGTCTTTGCATCACGTGAAATGATAGCGGAGATTGCACACATAGAATATAGGGCCAGGGTCCTCTCGGACCACTCGCCCCTGATTCTTGCGTGGCAATACTGCCCCCCGAGAACGAGGATCCCGACATCGCGCCTATGAGCGGAGGTGTTGCGGGACCCCCTCTTTAGAGAGGATTTGAGGGAGGAGATTGTAAACCATTTGAAACAAATACTGGGAGGGTGGACTCTGCGGGAACACTGTGGGAGGCCTTCAAAGTTGTCATGAGGGGTGCGGCCATAGCGAAATCCAAGGGCCTACAAGGTGGGGTTTCGGCTGAACTGCGGGAGACGGAAGTAAAATTAGAAGAGACCTTAAAGGCCGGAGACGATACAGCGGAGAAGCTAGAATTGATACTTAGGCTACAGCAAAAATGTGCGGAATAATGGGAGAGATTGTGTAACCTTAATTATAAAAAATACATAGAGAGACAGCATGCGGGAGGTGATAAACCGGAGAGACTTTTGGCGTGGTTATATAAGAGTGAGACCCCCAGAGCCACAATCAGAACTATAGAGAGAGAAGACGGTAGCGTAGAGGACACCCAGGGGGGAGTTAATCAAGCTTTTGTGGATTATTATAAAGTATGATACGGAGAAGATGGGGAAAGTAGCCGTGCAATGATGGAAGAAACGCTTGAGGATATGGGGCTGCCCAAGATAAGCGAGGAGGAGATAGAGGAATTGGACACCCCCATTACCCTGGAAGAACTGGGCGAGGTGGTGAGGCAGCTGCCTACTAGTAAAACCCCAGGGACACATGGTCTCCCAAGCAAATTTTACAAAGTATACATAGAAGAGGTCCTCCCCCTGCTGCTAGAGATGATAAATGAAGTGTTGGAGATGGGACGCTTACCGGAGTCACTGAGAGAGGCTGTCATAGTACCTCTCCCTAAGCCTAATAAACCTGGGCGCAGCTGTGGTTCCTTTAGACCCGTGTCAATGCTGAATCAAGACAGCAAGATATTAACAGCTGTCCTAGCAAATAGACTGAAGAGGGTCATTAGCAAATTAATACATCCGGATCAAACGGGCTATGTCCCCCATAGAAACATTACCAATAATCATAGGCGACTCCAGAGAATCATTGAGTTTGGCAGAGAAAGTGATGAGGAAATGGCAATCGTGTCCTTGGATGCGATCAAGGCCTTCGACTCCGTCAAGTGGCCATGGCTGCTGGCGGCCCTGAAGCACTGCGGGTTAGGGCCTGGATATGAAAGATGGGCGAAAATTTTGTATAGCGAACCGCTGGCTAGAGTTAAGACAGGATCTGTGATATCAGAGAGGTGGCAGCTCAGCAGGGGTACAAGACAGGGATGCTTGTGGTCTCCTATGCTCTACATACTGGCCCTGGAACCTCTGGCGATTTATCTGAGGCAGCAATATAACACCATAGGCATCGAGGTGAAAGGGGAGCGGCATTTGATCTCCCTATGCGCAGATGACATGCTGCTGTACGTGCGATTCCCAGAAGAAAACCTCCAGTACATTCTGGAAGTGCTCGGGGGATACGCTGTGCTGTCCCGCATAGCAGTGAACCCCCAGAAGTCGAGCTTGTTCCCATTAGGGGGGTACATAGGGATTCCAGCGGAGAGGTTACCAGTATTGTAGGTACCGTGGGCGGTTAGTACTTTTCGGTACCTGGGGATAGACATATATCGCACCGTGGAGGAAGAGCATAGGTGTAATACAGAAGTAGCCATCAAGAAAATTGAGAAGTGCATGCAGTTTTGGGCAAAGCTGCCTTTGGCGATGATGGGGCGGGGAGCAATGCTAAAGATGGTGGTCCTGCCGAGGCTCCTAAACTACTTCGGGAATATACCGTACCTGATTCCTCAGAGGTTCTTCACCAAACTGAATAGCATGTGTAGGGACTTTTTGTGGCATGGCACGCGAAACAGAGTGGCGTTATGGAAGCTTCAGAACTTCCATGACAAAGGAGGAATAAAGCTGCCCAACTATGAGGCGTACTATGTGGCAAGCCAGTTGCAGTATGTTGCCAAATGGCTCTCTGATGAAGAGTCCTCTGAACTTAGGCTGTTTGGGCATGATTGTGCACCTTTTTATTTGAAAGAGATGATGTGGGTACCCAGGGCGGAAATGGTGGGGCGCCCTGAAATGATGCTACTGGGGTGGAAGGTGTGGCGCAGGGCATGCCAAATAATGGAGGACCCGTCCCCATGCCCACCGCAGATACCATTGGTTCTATTGATGGGGGCAGACGCTCAGCTGCGAATGATACTCCGGACCCACTGGGAACCGGCTGGGGTGGCAACGATGGGTGATATTTAGCAGGAGGGCTCAAGTATTACTTTTGAGGGGCTGCGGGAAGAAACTGGGTTGCATGAAGGCCAGTACATCACGCATCTCAGAGTCGTACAGAGGATTAAGAGAACATGGCCTGAAACTGTGTTGGAGGAAGAATTGGACGCCACCATAGACGTGATATATGACATAGCTGAGGGGGGGCCACGAGATTTCCAGACTGTGTGAGATGTTGATGCCTAAAGTGTGGAAGGAGGTCACGCAGTTGAGACTAGACTGGGAAATGGAGGTCGGGGCCCCAATGGGAGATGGGATGTGGGAACGGGTGCCGGGGTATCATAAGAAGGTGTCCAGAAACGCGAGGCTGAAACAGATACAGCTGTACATAACACACAGGGCCTATATGACGCCCTGGAGGATATCGAGGTTCGAAAATGCAGGACGGCAAGCATGCCCCAAGTGTGATGAGGAGAACACGGGCATGGTGCATATGTTCTGGTCATGCCTGATCATAGAGAGATTCTGGAGGGGAGTGAAAGAAAAACTGGAAGAAAGAGGGGTCAAGATAGTAGTGGATACGGTGTGGGCCTGTCTGCTGGGGGGGTTCCCCAGACCACAGAAGCTCAGGCATGTAAGTAAGCTGAGGGACCTGGCTTATGTGCTCGCAAAAAGAAGGATTGCCATGGGATGGAAGTCATGCCATGTGCCGAAGATAGAGGTGTGGTGGAAAGACTTGCAAAAAT
The DNA here is from genome assembly GCF_040938575.1 of Ambystoma mexicanum. NCBI lineage: Eukaryota > Metazoa > Chordata > Amphibia > Caudata > Ambystomatidae > Ambystoma > Ambystoma mexicanum. The sequence continues at coordinate 361,623,480 of NC_090925.1, forward strand.
GGGTAGAAGCCGAAACCATGGCATGGCAAGAAGCGTGTAGCACTGGGGGGGAGGAGGAGAATGAGTCCCTGATGGCCTGGAAATCACTGATAGCCGAACTGTTTGGGCCACTAGCTGACCCGGCTGAGCCTGTAGAGGAGGAGACTGAACCACAGGATGTGGAAACTGAAGGTTTCGCAAGGGGGGTGGGTTAGAGGGAGTAGTGGTTAGGAATTAAGAAAAGTGTAATGAAACTGTTGGCACATGCACTGTCTGTTTGGTTTATATTATTTGATTGTTTGTAAAATTCAATAAAATCTTAAAAAAAAAAAAGAAGGCCCAACCGCCTGAGTCGGTGTCAGATGTGCGGAGCTTTCTCGGCATGGTGACATACTGCGGTCGGTTCATCCAGAACTTAGCGTCCAGGTCGGAGCCCCTGAGGGCCCTCACAAAAAAAGACGCAACATGGCACTGGGGCCCTCTCAAACAAGCAGCGTTCAAAGATATCAAGAGCGCTCTCACTGCCGAGGACACCATGGCGTTCTTCGACCCCACCCTCCCGTCGGAGATAATTTTTGACGCCACCCAATTCGGCCTGGTGGCCGTGCTGACACAAATTGGGCGGGATGGTGGTGTTCGCCCATAGCCTACGCCAGTAAAGCGCTGTCCGAATACGAGCAGTGATACTCCCAGATCAAGCGGGAGGCTCTGGCAGTGCTGTGGGGGTGCAGACATTTCAGACTCTATGTCCTGGGCCGTCCGGTGACGGTCGTGACGGACCACAAACCCCTACTGCCCATACTGGCGGGATCCTCGTCCAAACCACCGGCGAGGATCGAACGATGGATGCTTGCTCTCCTCGAGTATGGCGCCACCCTAGTATACAGGCCTGGTGTGAACAATGCGGCAGACTACCCGTCCAGGCATCCCAGTGATGGCAGTAAGGAGCTAGACACTTGTGCCGAGGAAGCGGATGACCACGTTCGGATGGTCCTTGAGGTGGCCACCCCTAACACCATGCCCCTCGAGGACCTGGAGGTGGCAACAGGCCAGGACGAATGCTTTAAAATCCTGAAGACCGCGATGCAGCAGGGGTCATGGAAGACCGTGCTCGAATCATTGGCCGGACGCAAGCAAGAGGCCAAGGTGGGGCTGGAACAACTGTGGGAGGTGAGGGAGGATCTATCGTTCTCGGCGACGGGCCTCCTGTTAAGGGGTGACCGGATAGTCGTACCCCAAGCGAAGCTCAAAGATGTGATCATTCTGGCCCTCCATGGACACCAAGGAGCTGCCAAGACCAAGGCTTGGCTACGCCTCAAAGTGTGGTTCCCCGAGCTGGAACGGAGGGTTGATGACTTCATTGCCGTATGCGTCTGGTGCCAGGCGGCATCCCCACCGCAACAAGAGCCGACGATCGAAATGATGCCCAGGGGGACGCGGCCATGGGACGTGGTGCATGCAGACTTTGGGTCCACCACACTAAGCACACATTTCCTGGTGGTAGTGGACGAGTACTCCCGCTATCCGGAGGTAGAGTTCGGTGACTCAGTGGCTTTTGAACATGTGGTGGTTGCCATAGAGAAAGTATTTGCCTACCATGGTTCCCCCCCAGACCCTGTGCTCGGACAATGGGGCGGCGTTTCAAAGCGAACGCTTCTCAGAACTGATGGAAGGGTATGTGTTTCAACATCAAAAGATTACCCCGCTCTGGGCTCGGGCCAACTGTGAGGCGGAGAGGCTGATGAGGACTCTGAATAAGACTTTCCGGATAGCGCAGGGCCAGGGGCAATGCCTGCAGAGGGCGCTATACCAGTTACTGCGTGTCTACCGAACCACCCCCCACGCTTCCACGGGAGTCACCACGGCCCAGGCCCTGTTCAAGCGGTGCCCCCGAGGGCTGCTGCCCGATGTTGGGGAGAAGGAGCCCAGAGTGATCAACGATCAGCAGGTGGATCTGGATTGTAGACTGCGGATGGAGCAAGAGAACGCGAGAAGAGGACTCCGCCCGCAACACCTAGAACCGGGAGATGAGGTGCTCATAAGGCACAGACACCCACACGGAAAGCTCTCTCTCCCATACGAACCTGAACCACTTCACGTGGTGGCTGTCAAGGGGTCCATGGTGACGTCCTCGGACGGGAGGTTGGCTGTTCTTTAAGAAACTAGGGGACCCAAGAACTGAACCTTCCCACGAACCAGACAGGATGGAAGTACCGGACGAGGGTAGGGTGGAGTGTAAAGGCGAGGTTGGTCCCAACGCAGAAGCAGCAAGAACTCCTTCCTCCCCCTGACGGTCTTGGCGCCTGGATTGGGTTAACACAGGTCGCCGGGACCCCCACGGGGAAAGAGGGTTAGGGTCCATGGATTGGATGGGCTTCGGGGTGGTAGGGAAACCGGGTTGAGGGTTAGGAAGAAGTTATGGACAGGCAGGGGGTTGTTAGGAAAGGCATGCTCCTTGACTCCGACCTTTAGAAGTCTGTTTAATTTGACCCTGGTATTGCTGCTTGTTCTCACGTTCCACCGCTTATGCATTCGTATCTCATTCATGCACTACCCTTGGTTGAACTCAACACACTCAATATCAACTTCGAACTTAGCTTCATAATTTGTGCTATCATGCACAGCATCAATACATGGTTAAGCACTCAGTTTTAGCGTAGGCACTGAGTTTTCCTTGGTACTCTAGGATTACAGACCCTTAACAGAAACAAGAATTCTAAAACAATTTAGATAAAGCACAACTTAGATCAGCAAAGGAACTTAGCTCTGGGTTTCTGATGTGTTTCAGTTTCGTTCCAGTTTCGTTCCGCCCGCCTGCTCCGCAGCCTGTGGGCCCAGGAATCAAGGTTGCTGTAGATAGCGGCGTTCTCCTGACAAGAAAGGAGACAGTTAGATTTGTTCTCATGTGTACTCTAGGGTTGCTCACAAGTACTCGCGATCGGCGAGTAACATTCAACAAACACCCACAACTGGCGAGTGTAGCGTTACGTCACCACCCGCAACTGGCGGATGTACTCCGACATGCAGTTTAGTATTGTTAATAGTTAGTTCGTAGCTCCCCTGAACTTGGTAGGCTCCCTCGATAGTCTAACTGGCCAGCGGAGCCTTTTATGAGTGTTAGTTTCCCTCAGGCAAGTATCAGAATAAACTGTTCACTTATCTTAACAATCGCGGGGCCTGCCGATTATATCCTGGCAGCGAGGGCGGCCCCGCGAGTGGCTTCGCTGGAGCGCTTGTGAGATGCGTCCTCTCGGTAGCAGCGTTGAGCACGAACAAGCGTTCTTCGATCACGCATGCGCGTTGGCTGTATCGCACATGCGCGTTGCTTTGGCCGTTGGCCTAGGTGTTCCTAAGCAGATTTCATACTCCGTGTGCCTGCTTTCTCCTCACACAGTGTCCGGACTGCTAGGGCTGTAGTCTTTGGACTTGAGGCTGCTGGGAGATGTAGTCTTCCCTGGGCCTTGGTACCAGGAAGCTTCTTCCAACTGCACCAGGAGCACCTGCAAAAGGGGCAAAGGTGACATCTGCTAAAAAAGGTCCCCCCACAGTTCCTGCAATCACTTGGCCTTTACACCGTCCCCGGGGCTTAGCCTCGACTTTATGACATGGAGCAAACCCCCCCTGCCCGCATCCCCAGCCCGGGGAGTGCCGCCGGATGGACTGCCTGTGCCTGAGGTAAGTGGGAGGTACCCCCCAGAGGGCTGGGCGAGGGAAACCTGCTTACCTTGACGACTACGTGCTGGGACAAGTTTCCTAACGGGCCCGTGGGCAGTGTGTAATAGTCACGGGGATCCAGGGCAGTTGTGAATAAAAGGGAGTTGTGGGGAATTTTGGAAATTGCACTGTTTGTTGTTATCGTTGTTGTTTGAGACTGTTGATGCACATTTGTTTGTCCTCATGGAAAAGGAGGAGTGTGGTGCTGCCCCCCTTAAGGGATGCACACGCAGCAGCATAACGTTGCACGCCGTTGTGTGCATTATAACTAAAGGGGGCGTTCCCGGCCGCGAGAGTGTGACCGGGGAGCTGAAGCTGAACAGACGTGTGTTCCTGAGTCTGTGGGGTTGGGGGCTAACGGGGAATGCCGCATGGGTCAAGGAGAGACCCCCAACAGATTTCTGCCCCTAGGAAGGGGTACATGAGATGCCCTCCATCCATTTGGGGTGGGGGAGAGGCCACTGCAAATATTGGCAGAGCCACCCCTCCCAAGCCTGGGGCAGTATATTTTGACCCCCCCCTGGGGGCAGATAGCCACACACATGTGCCCATTTGCCCCTAGGGAAGGGCAAAACATATATATATATATATATATAATATATATATATATATATATATATATATATATATATATATATATATATATATTATAACTTGTTTTGGGTGGGGCTAGGGAGCCCACTAGAACACCAGGATGTTTTGTGTTGGGAAGGGGGGTGGTCCTCCCCCCACCCTAAGTGGATGGGCGGGCACCTATGTAGCCCTCCCTGGCGGCAGATTTCTGCCCCTAAGAAGGGGTACATGAGATGCCCCCATCCATTTGGGGTGAGAGGAGAGGCCACTGCAAATATTGCCAGAGCCACCCCGCCCCTCAAGCCTGGGGCAGTACATTTTGCCACCCCCCTGGGGGCAGATGGTCACACCCATGTGCCCATCTGCGCCTAGGGAAGGGCAAAACAAAAATATATAAATTATAACTTGTTTTGGGTGGGGTAGCGGGCCCACTAGACCACCAGGATTTTTTGTGTTTGAAAGGGGGGTAGCCCTCTCCCCCCCACCCTAAGTGGATGGGGGCACCTTATGTAGCCTTCCCTGGGGGAAGATTTCTGCCCCTAGGAAGGGGTACATGAAATGCCCCCATCCATTTGGGGTGAGGGAGACAACTGCAAATATTGGCAGAGCCACCCCCAAGCCTGGAGCAGTACGTTTTGCCCCCCCAGGGGGCAGATGGCCACACACATGTGCCCATCTGCCCCTAGGGAAGGGGCAAAACAAAAATAAAACAAATTATAACTTGTTTTGGGTGGGAGTGGAACCACCATGGATGTTTTTAGTGGAAAGGGGGGTGGCCCTCTCCCCCCACCCCAAATGCATGGGGGGCATCTCATGTAGCCCTCCCTGGGGGCAGATTGCTAGCACAATCTGCCCCTAGGAAGGAGGCAAAACAAAAATAAAAAAAATGATAACTTGTTTTGGGTGGGTATGGGGGTCACTAAACCACCATGGATGTTTTTAGTGGAAAGGGAGGTGCCCACGGGTGCCTTCTTTTCGGAAACGCATGGGGTTCTCTGTTTTCCTTGGAGGCTTCAACACCCTAGGCCCAAATCTGTAGGTTGTCCACATGAGCAAAATCTGCTTTGCCGAAAGGCTTGGGGTTATCAGTGGGTTAGCCTTTTCCTTTTTCGCCGAGTAGGTGCATCCACACATGTGAGGTACCGTTTTCGTTGGGACACCTGTGGGAACGTGGGAAGGTAGGACATCTGTTGTTGGTGGCGTGTTACGGTGGGTGGGCAGAAATGTCTCTGAAATTTGTTGGAAAAAACCCACAATTTTCAGATATTTCACTCTGCTAACCCACTGAAACACGCCGCCAACAACACGTGTCCTACCATCTTGCGTTCTCACAGGTGCCCCGACGAAAACGGTACCTCACATGTGTGGGTGCACGTACCTGGGTGTAAATCGAAAAAGCTAATCCACTGGTAACCCCAAGCCTTTCGGCAGAGCAGATTTTGCTCATGTGGACAACATACAGATTTGGGCCTAGGGTGTTGAAGCCACCAAGGAAAACAGGGAACCCCATGCATTTCCAAAAAGAGATATGTAATGCAAGAAAAAGAATTAGTTGCGCGACATTATAGAAAAACATATATCACAGTTTGGGTACCAGCTTCGCACCTGCAATGTAAAACTCCAGGAAAATAAACACATTTCACATTCATTGAGGTGTACAATACAACAAGTCTAATGTACTAAATTGCAATTTGCCAACACTACAGAAAGGAAACCATTTCGTTATCACTGTTAAGATCTGTGACAGTGGAATTGAAATAACATATTGTTCGCGCTTCAGCTTTCCTGAGTGCTTTCAGTCTGTCACCACCCCTTTTATTCAAAGTCACTTGCTGTAGACCAATAAATACTTTCGGACACATTGTGATTAATACTAAGCAGGGACATCACAACACGTTACTTGCAGTAAACATAGGGGATTTTTGGCATGAATACTTTCTTTTAGAATGAGAACTTAATCAACATCTTTGCTATACCAATATTTGAAATTACACTTACTTGTTTACAGATTCTGTTCTGGGGATCTTACCCCGTTACTACTACAGTGACAATAGTCTTGTGGGTTTGTCTCATACTACTATGGGTAAGCATTAACACCACGTACATAACTAGTTAATACGCTGACCATGTGCCTATATTGGCTCTAATATTATTGATTTCACTAATCACTATACTTCTCTGGTTTTCTCTCCTTTGTGTTGTCTCCCCATTGGTTTATTTCGTTGGTTGATTTTTGCTACATTGTTCATTTTTTGATATGCCTTTCTATACCCTTGTATCCTCCCCTTTAACCAACCCCTGTTTTTCTGTCTTTTCATTAATACTTTGATGTGATAATCTGTACTGTGGAATGACGCGATACTGTCTGTGTCACAATTCTTGTAACTACATCATTGCATTTATGCCGATATCATGCCTCTCTACAAACTTTACTTGATGTAATTATGGCAAACATTATCACATGCATATGATGATTGGTTGTGTAATACTATGTAGCCCAGGGTTAGCATAGCCGAAACATGCTATCGTTTATCGGCTTTTTTCGCTTTTGAATGTGTGACAATGCAACACAATTAAACGAGCATATATCTGATGGCGCTGAGTCCTGGAATCACTTTTGCTTTACACTGTTTGTGGTGACGGTTAGGCTTTACTACCGTCTGGATACAGTGACCTACGACATCCGTGTTTATTCTACATAACCCTATATTCATGGCATTCTCTTTGAAATAGATTATCGATTTTTTACTCCTGGGATTGTAAGGCGTCGCCCCCCAGAGCAACGTATATAAAAGCCATTGGTTTCAGTTGTGTTTTATCACCTATTTGCACCCTCGGCTCCATTGCACACCTTTGCCCTTGGATGTCTGTCAATATAGCATCATTTATATGTGACCTACACACTTGCATCAAGCTTTCGACCTATGGCAGTGGAGTGCAGTTCCTGCAGTGGTTTAAATGATGCCAGTTCATCAGCTCAAAACCTTCCACAGCTCAGATTAGGGACTTCACCCTCATGGAGAGGCCATACACGTTTGGCTCTTGTAGGTAGTTTTCACTTCCTTCTTCCCTATTCCAATCTCCCACAGTGGATCCCCGCATTCACCCTTTTACACAGGCAAGTTTTGACACTGTCACATCTAACTGTTGGCATTCCCACATTATATATCACCGCTGGATTCATGACCGGCAGCCACAAGCAACATGTGACTCGTCTGACCTAGCTATTCCATGGCTAAGTGCCCTTTACACAGAGTCTGTGCAGCCTCTCCTCTATCTTGGACAAGTGAGAGGGTGGATAGACAGCTGAAATCAATATAGATGAATTCATATGAAATTCACTTATGACCTCAAGCGTAACCTTGTTTGTGAAAATTGTATTAAGCCTTTTTGACTGACAGAGCCTGAAGTTAACTCACTGGTCTGGCCTATGCCGTGTGCAGTGAAAAAGTAGAAAACATTAAGTCGAATGCCAAAAATGTCGAAAATAAAATGTCGGAACTTTTTTTGGGGAATGTTTTCTTTTTTTATTTACATGTTTTTTTTGGGTTCCGCAATTAAAAAAAAGGGGTAAAACAAAAACAAATTACAAAAAAGGAGGGTTGGGGGTACCCCCCATTTCGAACAAAAAACAAACAAAAATAGACATTCAAATCTTTTTTTTTACTTTTCTTTTCCGACATTATGACTTTCAACATAATGTAATTCGAAAATATCACTATAAACCGGCCTATGCAATGGCCACTAAGGAGACAGTCTTCAAGGTAAGAAATTTGAAGTCACAGGTGTGCATGGCCTAAAACAGTGGAGCCATTAGTTGTGCCAAAACTAATTTCAAGTCACATTGCGCCTGGCGTATGGCACGGGTAGGTTGCGAGTCACAAACACTTTCAGGAATTGCACCACAGTTTGAATCCTGAAGGAGGGTCCCTACTGAGGTTTGTGCATAAAGGTGGAAAACACAGTGAGACTTCACCTTACGGTGGACACCTGTAGCCCCTCAATCCTAGCTGCGGAGGTTGAGAAAGGATTAATCTCCTGTGGATCAAACAACCTGTAACACCATAAGACCCAACACCTCCTTAGACAAGTCATGACCCTGAAAGCTTAGGCATTCCAGGAGCCAAGCGTGGAACTGAAGGTGTGCAGGTACGTGTGGAATACTCTGCCTGATTTCTGAGTCAACACATTTGGAAAGACGGGGAACCTCCAACACACCCCGCTGCTCAGGTTGTGTAAGTCTGTGTACCAGATCCTTTGTGGCCACTCCGGGCAACAAAGATCATCATCCTGCGGTAGTTCCTGAACAGCCCAAGCACCATCTACAACACAGGAATTAAATGGAATATGTAGATCCTCACAAATGTCCATGGAGTCACCAGGGCATCACCCAGTGCACCCTTCCTGAGTACCTCTCTGTAGCAGAATAAGTGGCATTTCCTATTGGCATGGGTTGCAAACAGACCCACCAGCGGTAGGCTCCACATCAGGCAGATGTGATCCACTACTGATTGGTCTAAAGACCACTTGTGTGGCACTGGTTACTCCTGTTGGGGGCATCGGTTTATAGTCATCCATCAACAGCCAAAGAAAGCATCTAATGCCATACCATCTAAAAAAAAAGCATCTAAAAGGAGCATCTAATGCATGCTTTTTTCATTTTTTTTTTATGGGGGGGTCCCCCTAAACCCCACTTTTTTGACCTTTAAACCCCGTTTTTATTCAACTAAACCCTTTACCATCTAAAAAAAATGCATTAAATGCTTTTTTTAAGATGCCTTTTTTTAGATGGTTTGGCTGTCGATGCTTTGGTTGTCAATGCAATGACCGGATACCGGGGGGATCCACCCAAAAGTTGCTCTCTGTAGTCAGATGAAAGTTCTGGACTGGTACATGTCTGTTGATTAACCGCAACCAATGAGCCTGTGCCTCATTGCACAGATTTAGGGGGTCTACCCTGCCACACTTGTTCACAAAGTGCATCACGGTAGGGCTGTCCATTAGGACCATCACCTTCTTCCCCCACACTGTGGTTGGAAAGCTTACACGGCCTAGGAGGATTGCTCTCAGCTCCAAAGGAATAATATGGAGCTTTGTATATCTTGTTGTCTATCCATCTTTCTCGTACCTCCAGCTCATTGAGAGAAACTCTCATGCCCATCACAGAAGCATTCATGATGACTTGTGACTGAAACACTACAAGTGCAAATGGCTCGGCTCACCCACCATGACATTCTAAACACTTAACAGGGTTCTACTAGGCTTCACAACACCTTCTTCTCTCCAGGATCTGGTACAACAATCTGCTGACCTGTTCCCTCTCCTCCTTGAATCGTTGCCACATGCTTATTCTTACGGAACCGTATTTAAGGTCTTCTTTTCCCTGCTCCTTTCTATGTTCCTTTTGCTTCTTCTCGATGTCTCACCACAACTGTATTCCTTTACTGTTCCTTTACTGTTCCCAGGTGTACCTTATCATAATTGTGGGTCCAATGACACCTTATTCGCACTAACAGTCTTTCACCTCTCCTCCTATGTAAATCCTCATTCCTTCTTCTTAACAATATTTAATTCCTTCTCCTCACCACTCTCTGGCACGTCCTCCTCTACTCCTTTGATGTTCTTCAACTTAACTTCTTCAATTGCTTCTACCACCTCCTCATTCACCTCCTTGATGTTTTATATGTCCGAGCAGGAAGGACAGGCAATGAGAGATGGTGTAGGTATTAATTTATGTACAGTAAACTAACGTGACTTACATCCTCACTAGATTCCTCATAGCAGTTGTGTGTCTAGCAAAGCTGTGTATGAATTTAGAATAATATTCTGACATACCTAGTAATATCCGTACCTGATCTTTGTTAACTAGGGTGAAAATCTTCTTGATGGGCTCTACTAGGTCTCTTTTGGGAGAAATGACATGCCCGAAGTACTCGATTTCCTGCCTGTTAATCATGCACTTCTCTTTGCTTAGATTCATTTCTGCACCATGACATTTCTTAAGTACTCCATTGAGCTTCTGATCATGTTCTATGTTTTCTGCATACACCAAAATATCATTCTGGAAAACACAACGCTATCATCAGCGTCAAAGATCCTGTACATGATTTTTTGGAATGCAGAGTCTGTAGAGACAAGTCCGAAAGGCATTCTTCGATACGGATGTAACCTCTCTGGAGTTCTAAATGCTGTCAAGTGTCTTGACTCTTTGTGAAGCTTCACTTGGTGGCAGGCAGAGGTGAGATTAAGAGTCGAAAACACTTAAGCTGGGTCCATTGTTGACATCAACTCTTGAATATTTGGTAAAGGATGTCTTTCTGGAATGACACACTTATTGCGCTCTCTCATATCGACGCACATTCAGACTTTCCCAGAGCTCTTCCTCACCACTACCAGTGGTGACCCCCACCTAGGCATTGATGCTTTCTATAATATCTTGACTTTCCAACTTCTTCAGTTCCATCTTTACCTCATCCCTCATGGATATTGGAATATTACTGAGCTTCTGGACGATAGGTGTACAGACTTGCTTTAGTCTAATTTGGTGAGTGAATCCTCTCCAACAACCTCTGTTGTCTAGGAATACTTATTCCTTTATTTATTGGGTGTCTTTCAGTTCATTCTCCACTGAAAGCACTGCATCCTATGTATTCAGGTCAAGTTTCACCTCTAGTTTCTTTTGATGGGCCGAACTCAAAAGTAGCATTGATCTCTTTTTGATACATATATTTTTCCAGTAGCTTCTCTCCCTTTAAATTTCAGTGTGGCTTGGAATCACTCAACTAGTTCTATCTGCACTCCACCATATGCCTCAGGATTTATGTCAACTTCATGTAGATATCTGTGCCCAAATTCATCCTTCCATGCACATTCCAGCAACAAAGTATATTTTGCTCCATAGTCGATCATCACTATCGGCACCTTGTTGACAAAGACTGTAGCTTTCAGACTTTCCAGATCTTTCTCCTCATCCCTCACTGTAGATATGCATCCATCACCATTGTCATTATCATATATCTCATGTATCCAATTCATTGAAACACCCTTGATCCTGCAGCAGCTGACAAATTGCTTTTCCCGTTACATATGCTGCAGCTAATTCTGAGGGCTGGGCAAGTCAGATTGTTGGCCCACTGCAATGCACTGTCACACCTCTAGCATCTTCCAGGTTGGCTCTGAGCCGTTGTTGGGAATCTTCCTCTTCCTCTCACATAATCTAACTTTGGCATAATCCTCTTGTAGTTTTTATCCTCTGGGGCCCATTTCATCACTGTCGTACCACTCTCAATGGCATATATTGACTACATGGATCCACTAGGTATGCCTGGGTTGCTTCCGAAGGCACTTTTATCACTTTAGTCCACATTCCAGTGTCTTGACATACTTCTCTGTGTGTACAACTTCTTTGGCTATCCATAACACAGTCTCCAATGGTGGGCCATCTTCACCCACAGCTTTTCTCTGACTTTGCTAATCCTGCACTCTAACATGAATTGATCCCTCAGTCATCCATCTAGTTGTAAATTGACATTGCAGGATCTGGCCATTTTCCTAATGACTATGATATTTTGCTTGACCGTCTCCCCCTCTTCCTGTGTTCTTTTGCTGAACTTGTAAGATTCCAATATGGTGCTAACCTTCTTCTCGTAGTGTTTGTTCATCTTCTTGACACACTTTTCATATTCATTCAAGTTCAGGGATTCCCCTTTGGGTAGGCTAGGGAGGTCCTCAAATTTCTCTTGTCCTGCTGAACGTAAACAGTGTAGCAGTAGTGATTTCCTCCTGTCTACACTATAGTTAGTGCCACATACTACATTTGCGTAATGTTCAAAAGACTTAAGTAATCTTTTCCATGATATTGTCAGTCCCCCCCCCCATTCTGGAAGAAACATGGTGGGGGTGGAACACTTTGCATGGCCATGTGGTCATGTGCACTCCTGTGATCACTTGTGGTGAGCTTTGTATGCTGTCTTTGTGCGTTTCCTTGCATATATGTATATTTATTTTTATTTCTAGATACTGTCCTTGCAATAACAGTAAACCGTTCCGAACTTCAATATAACTTGTAAGCTTCCTTAGCTGTGTCTAGTATTGGTATCTATCGGCGGCACATGTACGCCATGCCCTCATCTGCCTCATGGATCTGGACGAGTTCACAGCACAGTTTACAGCGGCAGCGTTTACAACATTTCCAGGCAACAGCATTCTCTCCCCAAGCGTAACGTGCCACGCGCTCCGCTCGTTAAGTCACCTGCTCAGTGCACATGCTCTGGAAGCCGCTTTGTGGCAGGAGAAAAACAACAAAACCAGAGGCAAAATGACACAGTCCCTTAAATGACACGGTACCCATCCTGGGCCTTACCCGCTCCATCACTGTCTGGGGCACGCCTGTGCCAGCTTGGCAGTGCTCGCTCCGTTCATGTGTGGTGAACTGCACTCCCACGCCTTCATCGCCAGATTTGAATGGTGCAAGCACAAGGTCAGGCAAGGAGAGAGGGTATAGGTATTTATTTATGTAAAGTATTGTATCAGTTTAGTCAGGATCTGGATTGCAAGCTCTGCCAATGTTTTCCTTCCTCTCTCTGGTCTCAACTGTCTCTCCACCGCCCATGTTCCATGTACGCAAACATCTCATGATACTACAATGTTCCACTATGTTTCTCCTTTACTTCTCTCGGCCCATCTCCTTATACACTTTAGGTTTGTTTCTCCACTCTTCCCCCGATTTCCAACAATTTATAACACTTCCTTTCTCTGCAACATCAATTACCTAATTTTCCACCCATCTGACTCACCCACCTCACTGCCTTTTGGATTTCCCCTTCCCATGCCTGCTGGGTATTTCTCTGCAAAGCCCTCTGGAACTTTCACTCCAGCTTTCTGGGTCTTCCTCTTTCCAACCCTTAGGTCTCTCTCATGCCAGGCTTCTGGGTCTTTCTCTTTCCAACCCCATGAATCTGTCTCTTCCTAATATTTTGAGTCTGCCCCTTTGCAGCCCTTTAGTTCTCTCCCTATCCAACCACCTATCACCTTCTTAGCTCAGCGACCCACATCTCTCTACAGCCTTCTAGCCCAGATCATTCTCCACCTCCTTCTGTTCTCCACACCAACTGTCCCCAAATTAGCTTTTTCTCCTGACTCCCACATCATTTCTCTGTCACAGCCCCTTCATTACAGTATTGACCCTGCCTACTCGCCTCTATTCGGTTGAAGGGAATTAAGGTGTGTCTCCTTTTAGAGCCGTTATGGCTGATGGGCCCCTCCCGTGGAGGTAGTTTACAGTTCTGATATGGGGCTTTTGGTTCGTAAGTCCATGTGACTGGGCCGTCCTCAATCTACTTGCTAGACCCTGGGCCTCATCACGAGTTCGGCGGTAAGCCCTAAAAGTGTCTGAAATGGAATAAGCACTACCACTCTTTGAATGTGCAGGTGACCTATGATCCTAACCTGTACATCACCCACTGCTGTGCCCGCTACCCTGGTTTCACCCACAATGCCATGGTCCTATGGAACAATACACTGCCTGGATACATGGAGAGGCACTAAGGACAACGGACGTGGATAGTGGGTGAGTAAAACTGTCAGCACACAGGCTCTGTGATGCACCTGACCACATGGGAAAGCATAAAATAAGACCTACAAAAATGGTCAAAGGTGACATTATCCTGGGCAGCCCACTGTTCGACAATTAAAATGAATGTCCTACCTAGACTACTGTTCCTCTTCCAGACGCTCCCCCTCATTGTGCCAACAACCATCCACAAGGAGATAAAAAGAACTGTTTTGACATTCCTGTGGGCAAGTAAGAGGCCCAGAATAGCATATAACACTCTGATCATACTGAAAGGGGAGGGAGGGGTGGGCTTCCCAGACTTTTACGAATACTACTGTGCCACCCAACTCAGGATCCTGGTGTTTCACCTGCATGAAAACAAAGAAAAACAATGGGTGGTGATGGAAAATACTCAGCTCACACCACTCACCCTTGAGGAATGGCTATGAGTCCAATACAAAAATCACACACGAAGAATCCAATCCCACCTGGTGCTTGCGACCCTCTGGCACATATGGAAACCCACAGGGGACATGAAGGGTGTCAAATCCTGGCCATCACTGCTAAGTTATATATGGGCCCCCCGATTAGGGATACAATTGCAGAGCCACTAAGATTCAGAGTGGGCCAAATGTGCAAGGAGGGCACGCTCATGCATGTCAGAATCAGAAGCCACCATTGGGGTCCCTAGTATCCCTCCCCTGACGTTCCTGCAATTGATGGGAGTGCTCACAGACTGGTGCTGAGGACACAATCTAGCCCGCCCGCTGACCAGGTTCGAATAAATACTCAATACATTTGCAGACTCAAAAGGCCTCCTAACGGCTCTGTACGAAGCCCTCCTTCTCAGAGGCTACATACCTTCACCGAATCCCAAAAAAGCTACAACTCCAGGAGGACACAACAGCCGGCAGTCTAACTATTAGGCGACATGGTCCTCGACCATTGCAATGCAATATAAAATGCACAATGCAACGCTCCTCTTTTGATGGCACCTAACCCTGCAAAGACTCTCGAAGATGTACCCAAACATCAGACCCCTATTCTGGAGGAACTGCATAGAAATCAGCACATATTGGCACATATGGTGGGCATGCCCGCCAGCACAAACATTTTGGAAAGAGGTCTGGGCATGGATAAGGGGCATAAATGGTATCAACAGAGAGCTGTCACCATTACTGGTACTGGTCACGGCCATCTTACTAAAATCACACACACATATCGACATTGAGTGGCTGCAATTCATGGAATACTACCGCTGGCCTGGCATATGGAGAGAAGCCTTTGACAAGGTTGACATTCACACAGCCCACAACCCCGGCACAATACCCAGCTCCAGGGCATACCCCCAACACACCCTGACATCCAGCCCATCAGACCCATGACAACTACCCCCCAATCCAAACAAGATAGTCTAATGCTTGGCACAGCATCCACCGGCCCCATCAGGAGGGAGGTAAAGGAGGGGGAGGAGGGAGGGTTAAGGGTAAGGGAGAGAATGTTGAACTTGAACCAATAAATGTTGCACTAGAGGGACTTCCAGGACCCCCCTTCTTAATTTGCATAATTTAAGTAACTTTGGGTCTCACCCTAAATTACTAGGGGAATCCAGACGTGGACCCCTCGCTCACTATTCTTAGAGAGGCACAGCTCCACCCTACTGATGAGGTCCAACTAGACCAAAACACGTGTCTGGGGTTGCTGTTGGTACTCTTGTTCAGAGGAGAATTGCCTAACATTTCAGTGCTGGTCTGCCCCAGGTCAGGACAAAGACTGATATGTTTTGTATATTTCTCCTCTGTGAAAGATAGTGAGCTAAAAAATCTGGGTAAGTCTCTCATACCCAGGACTAATGTCTGGCAGAGGCACTCCCAGGACCCCCTTTGTTAATTTGCATAATTTAAGTAACTTTGGGTCTCACCTTAAGTTACTAGGGAAATCCAGACCTGGACCCCTTGCTCACCATTCTTAGAGAGGCACAGCTCCACCTTACTGATGAGGTCCAGCCAGACCGAAACACGCGTCTGGGGTTGCTGTTGGTACACTTCTTCAGAGGAGAATTGCCTAGCATTTCGGAGCTGGACTGCCCCAGGGCAGGACAAAGACTGATATGTTTTGGATATTTCTCCTCTGTGAAAGATAGTGAGCTAAAGAATCTAGTCCTGGTTACGAGAGACTTACCCAGATTCCAATGTCTGGCAGAGGGACTCCCAGGACCCACCTTGTTAATTTTCATGATTGAATGTACACCACGGTTCCCATGTTATCTAGGAATATTTTTTTCAAGGGTCTTTTTCCCAAGTGATCTTTTTAAAATACTGTGCTGTACCGCATAAAAACATATTTTCAACAAAAAAAATCCACAAAGCATTGCACGTCAAGTGAATGTAAATGTCGGAGCTGCCCGCCTCCTGCATCAAGATCACAGTACAGCCCAGGGAACATGCATATGTCAGAAATAGCTGGATGGTGAAGCTGATGCACGCATACAGTAGCAACTCCAAACACACACATGCTTACAGTTACCACAATGCATCATCCACCCAATGTCAAAGAGCCACATCGCATCACACAACATCAACCCCGCCAGTGCCACAGCCAAGTACCCATGTACACTCAGCCCGCAATGCAGACCCCCTGCCCCCAGAAGCCCAGAGAGGGCGGATAGGAAACCCATCAGGCCACATGCACGAGAGCAATACACTGCCACAAGACAGCCACCATGTCAGCTTGACATGGCATAGACAGACACATGACGTAACATCCACTGCAAGGGAGTGGTGCATGTTAAGTAAATACAATGCATGATGCGAGTGACACAACATTCCCAAACATTGAAAAGACAAATGCACTCAATGAAGCCCCATATTCATGCACATGATGCCCATTGCCCTGATGCTGTGAAAAGGCCACGCCTTCACACTGCAGTACAGCTCAGTGGTGCACTTGGTGTGCTGCCCCCTGGCTGCTGTGGAGGGTGGCTGATCTGGCACCCCATCACTTCACCCTGATTGACCAGCCCAGCTGCTGGGTCTGCTGGCATGAGTCCCTGTCCACTAGGGCATCTTGTGCTAGGCTGACATTTATGCATGGCCATTTGCTCTGTGGAAGGGGGGGCTTGACTCGCCTCCTGGCACCGGCCTCCGCTCCACCGACTCCCTCGATGCCCTCCATGTCGAGAATGCTGCTACACTTCTCCTCCTATGTTGTAAGGACTAGGAGCTCTGTGGTACCACCTCCAATTGCCATGGCCACCTGCCGGTGTTGGGAGAGGGGTCCCAGCACCCTGACCCTGAGGTTGTTCCACCTCTTGCAGCAGTCCTCTGTCACCTTCTGACTGATTGCCAGCCAAATGGCAGTTTTGTGCTGGCCTGTAGTTTTGCGTGGTCTGCTGCCATACAGCTGCTCACAATGGGCTGCTACCTCATCTGTGAGGACTACCAGTTCCCCCTCACTAAATTTAGGCTTTCTCAGCTGGTTCTCTGGGACCTTCCCTCTGGTCCACTCCTGAGACATGTTGCCAGTGGGGTTCAGCTTCGGATTGGCTGCAGGAAGTGGGTGATTCAGGTTGGATTCAGTTTTTACAGGTGCCCGCCGCCATGCTTCCCATTCTGGTGATGACACTATTTCTACCGTCGTTAATAGCGCCTGAGGACGCCAGCGGTAGCCTGTTAGCGCCGAGACTTCAGCGGAGTGCCTTATTTCAGCACTGACTCCACCGGGCAGTATTAGCGTAACTGCCGGAGTGGGGTGCGCGTTCATGCTAGGTTGTGATTCAGCACTAATACCGCAGCTCGTCCCGGATGTAATGCTAATTCCACTCGGTGGAAATTCAGCCGGAATACCGTCCAACTCGTGAGGAGGTCCCCTGGTTGTTAGGAAAGATTTTCTTTTTGCAACTTTCCCTCCATAGTTTTCTATGGGACCCCATTCTTTTTGCTTTGTTTTTGATCCAGTCCTGACTTTTTGAAGGGATATAAAGCCTTCATCTTCTCTTCCGTTGCTTTTTGTTCATTGTTATTTATGGGTAAGCTGACTAGTCCACCAGACTATCAGTACTGAGTAACCTGGTTTCTCTTTTGCATTCTTGTGTTTTTGCCAATTGCACACATCATCTTTCAGAGCAATGCAATGGGGATACTTTCTATCCCATTAACTTTTCATATTATGGGTTTTTGGTTACTATTATTTGTTCCTAAAGACAAGTTGATGGCAGCAGTAACATTTATACTGTTCTTGCATTATTTTACTTGTGCACGTTTGCGTTTATTTATATCTTTCTTTTTATTATTTCAAAAGGGAGACATATCTCAGTAAAAAGACATGGTTCAAACACTATGCACATACAATGACAACAATTTAGTTGCTTAAATGTTCCCCACCACGTCTTGATCAATAGAGCGGTTCGGTACACGCATTCAGTGGTTACATTCAATACATATAGGTGGCCACCATCCACTCTCAAAGCTTACATGCTATGTCCACTCGGTCCCTCGATTCCCCGTTCAAATGTGTTGCTACTTCAGATTTGAGTGCTTGATAAGGTTAACAAGGTACAAGGTAGGAGTAAGATTCTCACTTGATTTACTGTTGAATTGGGGTACCTTCAAGGTGGTCTTAGATCTGATGGGGTCTGCAGTAAATGCCAAACTTCATGCCGAATGCTATAGTGACCATCTATGTCGCCTGACCCGCCCAGTCTATCCACTATGTTCTGTTCGGCCTTGACATATCTTTGAAAATCCCTATGTGAACCCTCCATGGTTAAGCCACCCCCCCACCCCCTGACAATTTCCAAGCCATAGCAATGCTCCTCTTAGCCAGGATCAGCCCCAAGGAGACCACATTATGAAGCTGTTTATGCCTCCTGCCTTGCTCCTCTTAGCCAGGATCAGCCCCAAGGAGACCACATTATGAAGCTGTTTATGCCTCCTGCCTTTCCGTTGTCGTAATAGACCGAGCAGGCAGATCTTAGGAGACACCAGGAGTTGCCATCCAGTAACCTTTGTTTAGTTGATTCATTACTCGCCCCCAGAATTCCGCAATCTAGTCACAACGGCACCACATAAATAAGTATGTTCTAGCCTCCTTTTTGCACCGCAAGCAGTCCAAGATCGCCTCGGGGAGCAATCTGTTCCACCACTACTGGAGTGTTATAGCTCTTATAGCTCACTTGTATTGTATCCACCGAAGTCTAGCATTTCTCTGTTTTGTATAAAGTAGAATCCATGCCCACTTCACATTCATAATGGGATCACCAAAGTCAGTCGCCCATATTTTCCTCACTGTGGCCCTCTCATCTTTCCTAGATCCAATCCCAGTGTCGTAAATCTCGGTCACATGTTCCACCAATCTGAGCAACATAGCGTTAATAACATGTTGATCGGTTCAGGCAGGGAATCCATCCCACAACTTCCTTATATTGGCCATCAGTGTAACAAACTCAATAAAATGAATTTGGACGGCTGTATGCCGGGTGTGAAATTCTTGATATGGGAGGATGACATCCTCATCATATACGTCACCCATCCATCTGCTGCGACCCATGCCGAATACTGTGTCACTTCCCCTACCACTGAGAACATACCCTAATCTGCCACTAGTTAAACACATCTCCAAGAGAAATGGCAACTTCTGGCCCGGGAGCTTTGTCGTCCACCAACATACCTGTATTTTATATATTTTTATTTTTTGTATTTGTAAAGCGCACTACAGCCCAGGGGTATCGAGGCGCTGTTGCAAGCAAATGTCTTAGTTACAGGAGTAAATGCACATGCCCGTGGGTTACAAGGAGCATGATTTACGCATAGTTTTACCAAACAACAGAAGCAGGTTTCAAGTTGCATAGGTGATGGTATACAAAAAGGGCGAGGAACAAAGTTGACCGGGGGTTCAGATTATACAAACAGCCATGTTTTAATGGCTTTCCTGAAAGCAGTGTGTGAGTCCATTTTTCTTACGGGGGGGGTTGATAGGGAGTTCCATTGTGACGCAGCTATAAACAGGAAGCTGGAACCTCCCACTCATGCCCTCAAGGTTTTAGGAACAATGACCAGGTTGGAGTAGGCTGCTCTTGTAGGTCTTATCTGAATGGGATTTAACCAATTTCTGAGAGGGATACCTCGGAGCTGTGTTGTTGAGACACTTGTGAGTGATGGCAAGGGTTTTGAAGGTTATGCGCTCCTTAACGGGGAGCCAGTGGACTAGTCTTCTGGTTGCAGAGATGCGTTCCTTCTTTGAGATGCCAGTGGCCGCCTGGAGGGCATTGTTCTGAATGGTTGAAAGTTTCTCCATGTTCTTTGCAGCAGTGCCAGCTAGGAGGGCGTTACAGTCGTCTAATCGGGAGCCGATTATTGCCCTGGAGATGGTGAGTCAGTTCTGTTCGGACAAAAAGGGCCTTGCTGCATTGGTCAGCTTTGAATGGTAGGCTGCGGCATTCACATTTACTTGTCTGCTCATGGTGAGGTTGGAGTCAAGGAAGACTCATAGGGTTTTTACTGCCTGAGAAACTGGAATAGGTGTGTTATCGATGATGAAGGTCTTGTAGTTCTCGTTGAGTTTTTTTAAGGTAGCCAGGGAGCCTATTAGAAGCAGTACCGTTTTCTCCCCATTCAGGCAAAGCCAGTTTTCCGCCATCCAGGTTTAAATTTTAGTGTATATGGAGCTTAGGTTTTCATTGTCAATGTCACAGTCTCCTGTGAGGGGGATGAGCACCTGGTTTCATCCGCGTAATTGGTGTACGTTACGCCTAGCTCATCCAGCTATTTGGACAGGGGGGCTTCATGAAGAGGTTGTACAGGGTCGGAGAAATGTAGGAGCCCTGTGGGACTGCGCATTTGATAGTATCTGGGTTGGCGCATGCTTGTTCTGAAAAAACTTTCAAGATTCTGCCCTGGAGGAAGGAGGCAATCCATGCTGTAGTATTCGTGGAGAAGTTGGCTGATGATGATAAGAGGTGGCAAAGGGTGCTGTGGTCCACAAGATCAAATGCCGCTGATAGGTCGAGTAGTATGAGGAGTGCTGGTTTGCCAGCATCCCTTAGGTCATCAATTTGATTTTTAAGGTCTAGGAAGGTGGTTTCTGTCCCGTGGCCTGGACAGAATCCTGATTTCCGAAAACCTAGGAGTTGGTTTGCTTCCAGGAAGTTTTGTACTTATTGATAGGCTGTTTTGTCCAGAAGGTTTAAAAGGAAGGGCATTATAGTAATGGGCCTATAGTTCCCTGGGGCGTTTGTGTCCGATGTAGGTTTCTTCAATAGCGGACGTACCCAGGCTTCTTTGAGGCATGAGGGGACAATGCCAGATGTGAAGGGTGCATTGATGAATGCCGTCAGGAACGGGGCTAGAGTGGATGCACAGTCCTTGATGATCTGAGCCGGGCAGGCGTCCCCTTTACAGTTCGATGGTTTGATCGATTTTCCTTAAAGGAAAAGGAAGGGGGTTCGTGGATGGATTCGTATTGTAGGTTGGCCATTTGTTGACTTAAGGCTTGTTGATGGGTGATGATTTTGCCTTGAAGAAGGTTGAGTTTGTCAATCATGGCCGATTGGATAGAATTACACTAATCTGTATTTTTGGTGATGGCCGGTGGCTCAGGCGCAAGTGATTCCAGCTCCCTAAAGATGGCAGAGATTTCTTTGGAGCTTGATTTTGCATTGGCAAGTCTGGAGTTGAAAGCATTACTCTTGGCCTTGATGATGGCAACTTTGTATTCTTTGGAAATAATTTTAAAGGCTGCTTTGGTGGCATCACAGGGTTTGGCGACCCAGGCAGGGAGTGAGCATCTTTTTTTGGAGCGTATCAGCGTGGCCATCGAAGAAGGGAGGGATCCGAGCTCTCTCTCTCATTGCCTCAATAGCCCAAACAGCTGACGCGGTTTACACATATCTAGTAGCAAATCTGTAATGGCCTCCCCATATGGGGTTGCAAACCAATCCACATAGTGCTGTAGTGGCCATTTACCGCTCTCTGAAATCCACTACAATGAACCACCAGGGCAGACACGGCCGGTACACTGAGCTCCGAAAGCATCCCAAATATGGGTGTCACCCGCCAATAACCACAGACACTCATTCCTACCAATATGTTCACCCTGCACTTTACATCACCAAACAATAGAATGCAGCTACACCCCTTGATCAATTCGGCCTAGCTGCACACATACCTACATCGCTCATAGAACACCTCAACAGCCTTTTAGAACGCAGCTATACCCCACAAAAATATCGGCCTAGCCGTACACATAATCTCTTACACATGCCCCACGGCAGCCAGAATGCAGACTCGGAGATCACCCTCCTCGCTGCACACATTACACTGATCTCTCACATCCACCGCACCACACTTAGCATTAGAATGCAGCCATCCTTTGCAAACCACTCTGGCTACTCACATACCAAGTGCACACAAGCACTATATACCATACTACTCTCTTAACTGATACGGACCACGGTCCCCGAGGGCGTTAAACCCAGAGCGCTTTGAGATCATACCAGTGATACATAAGGTGCTATACAAAGACACTATAATATAACATAATGTGGCGGCCCAATAGTACATTTCAAAATTCGAGGCCATGTACCCCCCTTTCCGACAGGTAATTGGAACTTCTCCAGTGCTATCCTAGGGTTCCCGCTTTTCTATATTAGCTTCCACAATACTATATGGAGTTTTTCGAAAGTGCTCAGTCAGGATAAGCATTAGCATCACCTGGGACAAGTACAGTAGCCTTGGTAGTGCTATCATTTTCCCCAGCGCCACTCGCCCCAAAGAAGACAAAGGGAATTTCATTCCAAATTCCACAGATCTATCCAATAGAATCAGCTGTGCTCAACATTTCGTTGGTACAACGAGTCTCAGTTTGCACTCACTTCAATCCCAAGGTACATAAATCCACCCTCAGGAACTTCCATACCCAGGTGCGTCATTCCCTCAGCCACTGTCACAGGCAGTATATGTAGGGAGATTTGGACGATTGACAGTCAGACCAACAGAGCCCTGAATTCCCTAACCGATTCCAGCACCCGTTCCAAGCTCACTAACGGGTCAAGAACATATAACAAAATAATTGCATGCCATGATATGAAGTGAGTCCTCCCCCCACATTTGCAGTCCAACCAATTTGTATCTCCTACATACCACCCCCACAAGAGATTCCACTAACAGAGCAAAGATCATCGGGGAAAGCGGGTACCCCTGGCGGGTGCCTCTATTTACTTGCCATGCTGCTGAGACAACCTTATGACAGCCACTCTGGATGTGGATCCCTCTTACAGGAGACACACCCATTTAAGAAACCCAATACCCAATACCATCCTGTCCGGAACCATCCATTGCAAATCCCAACCAACAGAGTCAAAAGTTTTAAAGGGGTCAAGGCTGACCACCACCATCCCACCTCTTTTGTTCTTATAGCTATTCAATATTAAAAAAAGTATCCTCAAGTTGTGCATGGTGTTCCTGCTGGGATAAATCCAGTTTGATCCGGACGGACCAAGTCCCCTATCACTGGCATAAGCCATCTCGCTAGTATTTTACAAAGAATTTTAATATCTTCTCCCGCCTCTTCTACTGCTCTTCCTTACTCTTTGGACTTCCTGCTTCTCACCTTGCCCCTCTTAAATCTATCTACCACTCTGCTGTTCGCATCCTCCGTCTCCTTACCTCCTCCCGTGACTCTATCTCTACCTCTCTCTCCTACCTTGGCTGGCTTCCTTTTCACTCTCAACTTAAATTTCAATTTCTCTGCCTTGTCTTCAAATCTCTCCATGGTCTTGCACCCCCTTATCTCTCCTCCCTTCTCTCCTTCTACTCCCCCTCTCGTTCACAGCGGTCCGCCGACCACTTCCTTCTCACCGCACCTCCACCCCCCTGTGCCTCCTCCCGTTTTCGCTTCTCCAACTCCTAGCACCTCTACACTGGAACTCCGACCCTCTTACTATCAGTTCTTCCCCCACCCTCACTTCATTCCACACTTCCCTTAAATCTCTCCTTCTCCATTCTCCTCCCTGAAACCCCTTCCACTTCTGCTTTCCCCCTCACTCTTTTCCCCTGACTTTCTCTCCCCGCCCCCTCCTGCTTCCCCCTTCCACCCATCCCTTTTCCCCCTCCTTCTCCTCTCCTCCACTCCCCACATCCAGTCCCTTCTCCCTTTCCTCCCTATCCCCTTCAGTTAATTGCTCTTCTCACTGTTTTATTGTTCGAGTGATTCATATTGTAAATGCTTCAACTGTTATTTCATTTATGTTTTTTGTATTATGTTGTTCCACTGTACAGCGCTTTGGCGTAAGGCGCTTTATAAATAAATAATTACAATACAATACAAAATACAATATCAACATTAATCATGAGCAGGGGACCACAGTCCCTGGTGTCTATGCCAGCTTTAGGGATTACCGCCACCAGAGCCCCTAGCGTTGAACCCTGGAATCCGCCAACAGTGATCGCCTTAGTGAACACCTCCAAAGGTTTAGGGGCAAGCAGACCTTTATAGACCTCTATTGTCAGCCCATCTACCCTTCGCGTCTTCCCCAGTCCCAAGTTGTCGATTGCCCATTCATTTTCCTGTAGCTCAGTGGGTACACCAAGCGCTGTCCCCTTTTCGTCTGTTGCACTATTCAAATCAGCCTCCTCAACACGGGCAGCTGCCTAGGTACGATTAATCCCCTCCTGAGTGGCATAGAGTTTACTATAAAACCCCAGAAACACATCACAGATTTCATCTGGGTCCCTCACTAAACCTCCTCCAGCATCTCACATACCTTCAAACAAATGTTTACCACCTTCCACCTTCACTAACCAGCCAAGAAGCTTTCCTGCCCTGTCACCCTCCGAGTGCTGTTAGTTCACACACCCTTCATAGTCAAACATACACAAATTGGTACAGTCATCCTCTAGCTCTTTACTAGCGTCCCTTTTAGAGGTGTGTACATTGTCCCCCTAGCTTCTCTTTGTTCAAATGCTGCCTTCTCTCCTCTCCTTCAAGGCAAAGGGTGGCATCAATCATCACCAGACATATCCCGACTTTGGTCGAAAAACAACATCCCCCACTGAAAACCATTAATGCCTACCATTCACTGTTCCAATGTTCAGTGGAACCCCAGTTACTTTCTACAAAGTGACCTATCTCATTCCTCATAGATGCAGGGTCAGACTGGGACAAGAAATAGGCCCAGTCACCCAAAAAAGAGTGTCCCACCCCTCGCCTCAAAAAAGGGGCCCACCCCTCTCCTCACGACCCTTGACCTCTGATGACATCACCGGAAGTGATGTCGTTTGAGCCCACCCCAAAGTGACATCCTAGGAAGCGATGAAACACGATCTTTCACCTCTTGACAAAACAGGAAGTGGCATCAAATAGCATTGTTCCTAAGTACACTAAATTACTGTGAATCCAAGCAGACGTCCAAGGCCAAATGATATGTTATTGTATAGCACTTACGCTTAAGCTCTTTTTTATTTTTTTATAGAACAAATTTGCATACAATATCACTCAACCTGTGTTGGTACTCATTTATCGACCTAAGAAGGATGAAAAGCTTTTTTTTTTTTTTAAAAAGACATTTGAAAAAATCTTTTTTTTTAAAACATTTTTTTTCTCCCAAACCGGCCCAGGCATGGCCAGAAACCGGCTCCCATTCCCCAGGGATGATTTTGGCCCGGCCACGGGCCGAGAGGCTGAAGGGCCAATCTGGCCCTGCATAGATGTCCTAAAAGCCAAATTTCCCAGCAGACGGCTATTAAAGCTCCACATAGGGATCGGAGGGACCCGTTGGCATCATTGCACCCCCATTAACTGCGTAGCGTGATTGGACAGGGATCTGTCCAATAATTCCACCATCCCCACCAGTGCTGCTACCTCTTCCCCTACAAATGGTTAATCAATCCTTGAGAAGGAACCATGAGCCCCGGAGTAAAATGAGTAGGAGCGTTCAAAGCCATGCTTCATTGTACACATATCACACAGACGTAAAGCTGTAGTAAAACTAGCCAGTGTCCTAGAGGTCCGACTCTGAGGACTGACATTCCAGCTACTTGTATCAAGCTCCCTATCCAGGTCCCACAGCCACATCACCCAGTTTCCGTTATGTTTTGTAATAAAGTCACTTATTACAACAAAGAAATCAGTTTGTTGCAAATTTGGAGCGTGCGTCCCCATAAGTAATATATTTCGCCCCCTCTAGTCTACCCCTTATTCCCATATACCTGCCCTCCCGGTCAATCAGTGTGCACTGCACCGAGAGCAAAAGAGTGTCCCTAACCCAAAGAAGCACCCTCTGAGCATATGGCGAGAAGGAGGTGCCAATTGTAAAGACTGGAGGGGCTATCTGTACTCCTGCTCTCTATATAGCAGAGTAGAAGCACAGAGCACCCCAGCCAAGATTCTCTTTAGGGTAGCGAAGGTCAAGCAATCAAGCAATCAAGATTTAAGATCTCAGGAGGTGATGCGGCTGGTTCTTAAGTACAGTGTAGTCCCCAAGCATCCACACACTATGTTAGTGAAAACACAGTTCTTTATATAAATAAGGCTCCAGTTATGTACACAATCACAATAACACACTTCGAATAGCATACAAATCAATATAGCAAAAGGTATTAACCATAAATATAGGAGGAAAGCAAGGGTTTAGACAATTGGCAGAATACTGGGCCCCTACCGTCAGGCACAGTTCTGTGTGAGGATCCCCCCACCTGGGCAACCTGTAAATAAAGATATCTTACAAGCCAAGTCCATATATTGTCTAGCAGTCTTATCTCCTTCTATAAAAGTTCTACTGCCCCAAAGTACCTGGTTTAGCAGAGTTCGACGTCGGGTCATCGACAGATCCTTCTTGAGTGACCCCCTTTAAGGCAGAAGTAACGAATCGTCGAGATCCCACGAAGAAAAGGTGAACAAAGGCATTGAGGCAGGATCTTGGGTCCTGGCGGTGCTCGTCGACAATCGGTCGTGGACATCCTGTGAAGATGAGGCGTGCAGGGCACCTCGACGACGATAGTTTGTTGCCACAAAGAGTTACTTAAGAACTTTGGCCCAGCAAGGGCGTCGGGTCGTCTGTGTCTTTTTGGTCTTTGGTTGGGGGAAACCCACCGGCGGATTCTTCTCGGCGCGTCGACAGCCTTGACTTTCTCCGGCAGGACAAAGCTGTCATCGGTGATGAGCGAGGGAGTCCTTCGTTCAAAGTGTTCTTAGGCAAAGGAGCGTTGGGGTTCTGGTCGACGATCATCGTCGTCGACGGTGATGGACTTCAATGTCCGGGCGATTCGCTTTGTGATTCTGCAGCGGTCCCCGTCTTCGGTCAGCAGCCTTTTGAAGACTGACTTCCAGTGCGCTTCGGCGAAGGTTATCTGGTGCACAATGGTCCTACGTAGCTCGGTGAGAGGTCTCCTAGCCAGGTCCTCTCTTGGATCCGTTCCTTGAAGGCACAGCAGCTTTCAGATTGGCAAAGGACAGCAGCAGCCATTTGCTTTCTTCCAGTGGGCTTCAAGGTTAAGCATCAAGTATCAACTTCAGCTTCTGAATGATTTCCATCAGTGAGCTGTCCCCAGATATACGGTTTGGGCTCTCATTGACTCTGCTGGGTCACACTTAGGCAACCAATCATCCAGAAGGGCATTCATGCAGGCAGGCAGCCAATCAGGCTCACGGTGCATTCAGGCCATTCTCCCCCATCCAGACACACACAACAAGGAATGTGTATTGGGACAAGCACCCAGTCATTCAGCACTCCACACTGCATTCATACCAGTTTATGGCTGTCTCATTCATTGTGTTACATACCAGAATCCGGACACCCATTACATGAAGTGCATATTGGTCACACACTCCATTCACCCAGGTCCCACCCCAAGGGTACATCCACAACATACAGTCACTGGGAAGGCTCCAGCCAGTCTGGCCTAGACTTCTCCCACAATACCATATATGGAACTTCCACCCATCAGCCAGTCAGGGGGAAGGGATAGAGTCAGTGCTTCCCATGACTTTGGGAAAACAAGGTAACAGGCAATAGAAAGCAAGAGGCCACAGGGGCGATCTTGTCTCCTATCAGGAATCAACTGATTCCAATGGCAGGGCATGGGTATCCCAAAATGGAGTATACTCAGAGCACCTATCAAATTCAGCATGGAGCTGCCACCAGCCCATACCCACACACAGTTGCCCAAAAACATACACTAAGGGTACAGGGTTGTAACCCCACCCATGGGTGCCATAAGGGTACCCCAAGGGTCTATACACCAAACCAAAAAGAGGAAGAGCTGCACTGCCAAGAGTCAAACATGGACACCTGGATGGAAAACAATACAGAACATACATGAAAAAGGACTACAGGACAAGGATAGGGAACCCCTGTCCCTCCAATGCATTTCCAGCATCACACCAATCATACTACCTTTCCATATTGACCTTAGCTTATCAAGTTAATTTCCTAAAAGATGTGTCTCTTGCAGTATGACAATGTCCACCTTATGTCAAACTATATAAGAGTGTATTTTGCTTCTCTTCACCACATTTTTGATTCCCTGTACATTCCAGCGACAAATGTTTAATGTTGCCATGAATCCACTGAAAATCCCCCAGTGTTCCCCAACAGCCCTCCCATCCCAGACCAGGAAGCCACAAAAGCCATCCCCCCAACCAGCTAAAGTACGTTCCCTCTCCCCACACCCCGTATTCATCACCCCCAACCACACCTGCAAAACCCAACCCCAATAATGCCGGAAATAGGCCTTCAATATCCCATGCCAAATATTCCCATCCACAAACAAGGCAGCTCAGTAGGGCAGTCACCATAGGTCAGGGAAGAGAACACACCTAAGGAGAGGGATTCCACACCAAAGGATAATACAGACAAAGCCCCAGTTCCACAAACTAGGAGCCTCCCTCAACCCGGCCCTCTAAAAAGCTCATGCCCGCGCTCCACTGGTAACCTCTCATTACTACTCCCCACCTAGCGACATGTGCAGCGAGTGCAGAACCAGGATAACTTCAAAGGACCACTGCACAGATAAATATCCTACAGTGTGACTACATGGTCACCACAGCGTGCTGGAGTCCCAGTAGCGCAGTATATCGCCCCCCCGCACCCTTAGATTAGTCAGCAGAGTGGACATGGTTGGTTCCTTGTGTGTCACGCATGCCAGCACCAGCAGGAATCTCATCCAATGCCAAGGTGCCACCTGGGTTTAGCAAGTATGTTGCCCATCTGTGCTCTCCAGGCCATGTCATTAACATATGTCTGTGCATTTCCCATTCCGTGCCACGCCAGCTCATACTCCCTCACCCGTGATCCACAGTGGCATGACCCGATTCGTCCAGCCAATCCCATACCTCCGCTGCGGTATTGAAGAAGAAGGATTTGTCCCGCGCCAGAATCCTCAGTTTAGACGGGTTAAAAATCATGTACCTCAGATTCAGTTCTCTTAGCCCCCTTTTCACAGCGTCGTATGACTTCCGTTGCCATCGAACTTCCTGGGTGAGGCGCGGAAACATCAGTACTTTGGGGCTTGCAATCATATATATATATATATATATATATATATATATATATATATATATATATATATATATAGTGCCACCCACATCTGGAAGTAATGCATCTCTATCACAGAAATTAAGGAACTTAGCGATTATAGCGCTATGTGGGGCACCAACTTGTGGCCTTCTGCAGGATTCCTGTATGCAGGCTCTATAGTAAACCCTTTGGACAACCCCTTCATGCACAGCGTATCAATAATGAGTTCTTCCAAGATCGACTTATGCCCTGGCCCCCTTTCCGCAATACCTAATATTCTAATATTGCATCTCCTGGAGCGACTTTCTGCGTCCCTCCCACTTGTCTTCATCGGACCGGGTAGCCTTAGCCAGGGCATTCAACCTGGTTTACAGAACTGAGATCACATCTTCTGCTTCACCAACCCCTCTGTTCAACCTTAGTGACCCTCTCGCTCACTTTATTAGGATCTGTCCGCTCAAAGATACTCCCATGCTTACCAACTGCATCTTGCACTCCAGGGATGTTCTGGAGTCTCTAATGGCCGCCATAAACTGGTCCATTGTGGTCGTTACTGTCCCAGACTTGCACCTAACAAGATCTGTGCCCAGCTGCCCTTTACCTTCCATGAAGAGAACTAGCATCTGCTGCCATTGTTGTGGACCCTTCACCATTTTAAGTGCCCAGTACGGACCACTCAGGATCCTGGGAAAGGTACAGAGTGCTACTGCAATTGTTAGCAGGAGCCAAGATCCAAGGTCTAAAATCCAGGCACATAAAGCGAGTGTTAAAGTCATGCCAGCTTATATAGGCAGTGCTTCAAGTGGGCGGGAGCGGTGCTCCTCTACTTTTTTTAAATTAAGTTTCACTGTTCCTTTACTTTTATTTTAAAAAGAAACCGCTCCGGAGTGTAGGAAGAAATTGAAAGTTGCCAGTGGTGACATGTTTGTATTTTGCTTTCATCCTACTGGGGATTCGAGTTTGGGACCTGTTATATCAGCTCCTACCTCACATCATGGTGAGCTGTGGTGCTGCCCCTTTATGGGTTCAGTACTCGTCAGAGTGATGTTGCACTCCGCCGCGTGCACTATAAATAAAAGGGGTGTTCCCGGCTGCGTCAGTGCGACCGGGAGCCCGAGCCTGAAACATGTCTCTGCTGTGAGTCTATGCCACTGGGAGGGCTGGGGGCTCACGGAAGATCGTTGGGTGGGGGGCTGGGATACCTCCACAACAGTGGTGACGAGGCCGGTGATGAATCCGGACCCAGCAGTGAAAACTCTGCCATTTTTTTTCACATGAATGAGGGACGGAATCCACTCGTTCCACGCTTCGGGGAGGGTGCGGCCCACGTGGCAGCAGCCATTTTGTCCCTCATAACGCGGATGTTTCGCAGTGCTCCGGAGGGGCCCGTGAATGCCATTGATTCAAAGCTTTTGGAAATATGAATAGTTGACAGCTATCATACCTGGAATTTTGATTTTTGTGCAATTTTCGAGGTGAATATCAGCGAGTGAAGGTGAGGTACTGGGGGGAGGCTGGCTATTCGAATGCATCTACCCTAGTCCTCCCTGGCTCAATTTTTGAACACTTCTCAGTGGCCAACTACCCTGTTTGGACTTTCTGGTGGGTGCTTTGTGCCCTGGAACTGTAATGGTGGGGATTTCTGAAGATCAAGAAAGCCTGCAAGGTTGTGGGCCTGGTGTGGAATTTGGATGATCAAGGTGGCAGTGAGAGACTAATCGAGCTGGGTGAGTTGCGGCCCCTGTACAATCCAGGAGGGGTGCTTGTGCGCTTGACCCATGAGTGATCCAGCGAACCAGGACAGAGGGCAGGCAGCAGCACAACAGCAAGGAGTGCCCCCACCTCCACCTCCAGTAATGGCCCAGATGAGGGCCCTGGTGGCCCTTCCACCCATCCCCGAGTTTGATGTGTCTGGCCTGCCATCCAGCCTGGAGCCTAGGTGGAGGCGATGGGTTGATCGCCTAGACATGTATTTTCAGGCAACGATGGAAACCATTGTTGACAGCAAGCTGGCCAATTTACTGTATGCCGCCGGACCTGCCGTAAAATTAGATTTTTGAGCAGTTCGTCATGCTATCCACTCAACAGAAGGAAGAGGAGACACTGGATACCTTTTGTGGCCGCCTTAGGAGACTGTCAGTGGCATGCGCATGGGACAACCCGGACGACATGGTCAGGAACCAGCTCATCCAAGGGTGTTCCTCAGGAAAATTACGGAGACAAGTGCTGAGAGAACCGGGGATCACCCTTCCTCGCATCCTGGAGCTGGGTCGCTGCCAGGAGATATCGGAGGTACGTGCATCAAGGATGGAAGCGGGCTCTAGCACTACCAAGTCAGAGGAGGTCTGCGCTGTGGGGCATGGCGGCAGGGGTGCCAGGAGACCGGCTGGAAATTTCCACGACAGGGGCGGAAAGCCGGGAGACTCATGTCAAAAGTGTGGGTACGACCTGTCCCATCCTTGTGAATGCCCAGCAGCAAGATGAACGTGCGGACGGTGCGGCCTGTCAGATCACTATGCCCAGGTGTGCAGAGCTTCCCTGCCGTTAATGGTGCCCAGGGGCCCAGTGCGGTCTGGGTTCTTCAGACAGTCTCGTCCTCTCAATGTCGCCCAGGTGGACCAGAGGGAGGAAGGCACACAACCCGATGAGGAGGAGGAGGAGGAAGGGGAAAACATTTTCTTTGTGTCAAGCATTGACGCCCTCCAGTCCAAGGGCCGGACAGCCGATGTGCATCGTGGCAGTCAATGACTCTCCCGTTTCGGTGCTGGTGGACACGGGGGCGTCGGTCAATGTCATGGCCAGGGACCATTATGATGCCATGCACTGCCCCCCGAAACTATCAACCCCGAAGGCTTGAATCTTCACGTTCGGGGGTTCACATCCTATCCCCCTGGACGGTGCATTCGTAGCTCAAGTGGGGCATGGAAGCTCAAAGATCAAAGCACGATTCTATGTGACGCCCATCAGCACCCACACCTTACTAAGCTGCGCGGCTGCTGAAGCCCTCGGACTTGTGCGTTTTGCGTACTCCATGTATGTGGAGAACATACAAACTCTACTGGAGAAATATGCGAGACTGTTCCAAGGGATTGGACGCATGACTTCCACCTGAGGGAGTTGGTGGACAAGGAGTTGGACAACCTGGTAAACCTCGACATCATCGAGAAGGTGGAAGGTCCGACACCCTGGGTGTCCCCAATTGTGGTTGCCAAGAAACCCAAGCAACCTGATTCAGTGGGAATCTGCGTAGACATGAGGCTCCCCAACAAGCTGCAAGGGGCTCGCTTCTTCTCGAAGCTTGATCTCAGGGCTGGATATCACCAAGTCCTCTTGCATCCAGAGTCGAGATATATTACAACGTTCACGACTCACCGGGGCATGTACTGGTACAAGCGACTCAGCTTCGGAGTGTCCTCCGCAGCTGAGGTTTTTCAGAACATCATCAGGGGTTCACTGGCAGACCTGGAGGGCGTGCTGAACATCAGCAATGACATTCTTGTGTTTGCCAAGTCAGAGGTGGACCATCTGCACAGACTAGCTGTCATGATGCCTACCCCCGGGCATCCGGATCAAGCCCATCAGCCCCGGGAGCAGGCATCCAGATATTTAATAAAACCCCAGCAGCCCCGACTGGGGGCTGTCTGGGTTCAGTCCTGGCGCCTTAGGCGCCAGGCTCATAATAGAAATCAGTCCTGGCGCCATAGGCGCCAGGCTCATAGACTTTACTTACCTCATGCAGACCATGCTGCAAATGAATCCAAGCCAACGTGAGTCCTGGATGGGACTATTTTACTACATTTTTACTCTGGTGTGGTTCTAGGGACTTCTTACCTGGAACTACTTTGGAGGCTATTTAAACCACGCCCGAACAGCAGCACATGCTTTGCGTTATTCTGCATCCAGCAGCATAACGCTCACCGTGCCTGCAGTCAGCATCCAGTCTTCAGCCACGCCCGTCTCGAATCCAGAGCTCCTAGCAATAGAAGAAAGAAGAAGGAAAGGTTAGAATACAGATATTATTTCAATCCTTACCCGAATTCCAGATCCATCACGTCTTCGAACTTGAAAAGGACATTATTCTACACGCGTCGCATCACCAGCTGCAGCGGCGTGCCATACTCACCGGTCCTCACAGCATTTTTCGATCCGGCACAGCCTCCATCATTTTCTTCGCCGAATTCCACCATCTAGGGGACAAAAGAAACATAAGGTGAGCCGAGAGAGCCAACAAATACAACCTCTCCACCATAGACTTACCTGATTAACAACCAGAGGCATTATTCTGAAACAAACCGCAACTTCTTACGCCGCACCTGTAAGAAGAGAGAAACCAGCAATTTAAATACACGCATCTTTTACCGGACAGTGTTGGGTAGTACAGACTCTTACCTGAACACCATCAGCTGCCACAAGACAATCTTCCCTTGGATCCAGCTGCAACACAAGAAAGGAATGTACAAGAGTGAACATCAGACATATTGAACTCTTTGAACTTTATACTTGCGGGTTCTCGCCTGGAACCTCGGAGTCAATATTCATCCGGAACTCTTCCAACGCCTTCAAACCAGTGAAGTAACTGGTATCTACGCGCCCCTGCATTCCACGTAGGATGGAGAGCTCATCATTTAAAAACATCAGGTGAGCTTACTGAAAGTGAATATCGGTGGTGATTAGTGGGGAGAACAGTGGGGTGCCATTGCTAGAATCCACGGGTGGCTAAATCCCTTTCTCCACTTGCAGGAGAATACTTCTACGGGTCAAGCAGATGAGTTTAGGCGGTCCAGTCCAGTCGGTCATCTCTGCACTACGCTTCACGTTGGAGGAGGTCGCAGCTGTCCAGGTCCGATCGACGCCCCTGTGGGAGCCAATTGAGCATAACAGAACGCGAAGCCTATCTACAAATCCCCACCCGGGCGTTATGGAAACCTCCGAAACAGACCAACTAGCCCAATTATTAGGGGAACTTAGGGCGGAAGTGCACTCTGCGCGCCAAGAGACTAATGGCCTCAGGAGAGAACTGATTGTGTCAAAGGAACGCATAGATGATCTTGCTAGACAACTGCTGCAAAATCAAGCTGGGCAAACACCACTACCTGGACTCGGGGGAAACCCAGCTCCTGTTTCATCGAGCAATCCTGTGCAAGTAATCCTACCAGGGGCTATTCCTTTAGCTCCACCCGAACGCTTTGCTGGGGACCCAAAAAGGTTTGCAGTGTTTATGAATCAATGCCGCTTGCACTTTCTATGCAGACCTGGAGCTTTTCCAAATGACCAAGCCAAAGTAGCCTTTGTACTATCATATCTTAGTGGCAGCTCAGCTGACTGGTCAATTCCACTAGTCAACCAGGGTGGCCCTCTTCTTCAGGATTTTGAGGGTTTTCAAAGAAGCATGGAAAGACTATTCGACAGACATTCACAGGGACAGGCCCTGGATAACGAACTTTTATCCCTACGACAGGGTAATCAGGATCTGCTAACCTATATCGCAACCTTCAATAGGTTGGTGGTGGAAACCGGATGGCCTGAGGAGAAACGAATTACATTATTTCATTGTGGGCTTCGGGGAGAACTCAAAGATGTTTTGGCTCAAGTTGTGAACCCACCTCAGGATTGCACAGAATATATAGACTTAGTGGTCCAGTTAGACCACTGACTTCAGAATAGAAAGGCTGATCGAGCTAAGTTCGAGAGTCGGGGATGGGTTAAACCCAATGTTACCCCCAAAGGAACAGATGCATCAGAAGCTATGCAGATCGGGGGTGTTAAAGGACCCTTAACTCAAAAGGAAAGAGAAAAGAGACGGCAGATTCAATTGTGTCTGTACTGTGGAACCGCAGGACATTTTCTACGGGATTGCCCTATAAAACCACCCAAGAAAGTAGTAGGAGTTGCTGACAAAAGTCAAATAGTGTCTGATTCGGGAAACGACCACGCTCGAAAAGCGTAGAGGTCCGCTTGCCGAGCTTAAAGAAGGACACTTAGACCTCCCACCTAATTACACTAATGGTCCTAATTGATCCAAGGCAGCCATCACGTATGCACGGGGTGCCATTACTAGAATCCACCGGTGGCTAAATCCCTTTCTCCACTTGCAGGAGAATACTTCTACGGGTCAAGCAGATGAATTTAGGCGGTCCAGTCCAGTCGGTCATCTCTGCACTACGCTTCACGTTGGAGGAGGTCGCAGTTGTCCGGGTCCGATCGAGGCCCCTGTGGGAGCCAGGTGAGCGTAACACTAGCCAAAACATTTGAAAGGCTTCAATCCTTGGGTCTGACGCTCCATCGCGAAAAATGTGAATTCCTGAGGACGACCATCAAGTTCTTCGGGTTCAAGTTTAAAGAGGGCGGGGTGTCTCCAGACCCCAGAAAGGTAAAAGGCATTAAGGATGCGCAACCTCCCGAAAATGTGTCCGGAGTTCGAAGCTTCTTGGGCATGGTAACATACTGTGGCCGCTTTATCAAGAACCTAGCGTCCAGGTCTGAGCCATTACAGGCCCTTATTAAGAAGGAGATACTGTGGCAGTGGGGACCGTTGGAGCAAGCAGCATTCGAGGACATTAAGAGCGCCCTCACTGAGGAAGATACAATGGCCTTCTTCGACCCTGCTCTCCAGTCTGAAATCATTGTGGACTCTAGCCCGTTTGGCCTGGGAGCTGTGTTGACTCAAGTTGGGCCGGATTCCAGCATCTGCCCCTTGGCCTACACCAGCAGGGCTCTGTCTGAGACAGAGCAGCGTTACTCTCAGATAGAGCGACAGGCGTTGGCCGTTCTTTGGGGGTGCAGGCACTTCCGGCTGTACATCCTTGGGAGAACGGTGACAGTAGTGACTGACCACAAGCCCCTGCTGCCTATCCTGGCCGGCTCCTCCTCAAAACCACCAGCGAGGATCGAGAGGTGGATGCTTGCACTTCTCGAATATGGGGTCTCGCTGGTTTATCGGCCTGGCTCCAACAACCTAGCCGAATATCTCTCTCGCCATCCGGGTGGTCACCAAGACGGCAAGGTCGATGCCTGTGCAGAGGAGGCTGATGATCACGTCCAGCTGGTGGTCGAGGCGGCTGCCCCAAATGCCCTGCCACTGGAGGAACTGGAGGGGGCAGCCGCACAGGACGAGTGCTTCCGCATCCTCAGAGCGGCATTGCAACAAGGGTCTTGGAAGAATGTACTGAAGTCACTTGCAGGGTGCATGCAGGAGGCAGAGGTGGTGCTCGAGCAGCTGTGGAGGGTGCGGGAAGAACTTCAGTTCTCGGAGAATGGACAGCTACTGAGAGGAGATCTGATTGTGGTCCCGAAGGCCAAAGTCCAAGAAGTGATTGGCCTAGCCCATCAAGGTCACCAGGGGACCGTGAAGACCAAGGCCCGCCTACGCCTCAAGGTGTGGTTCCCCAAGCTCGAGCGACGAGTGGACGAGTACATAGCCTCATGTGTGTGGTGCCAGGCAGCCTCACCTGCCCAGAGGGAGCCCGCAATCGAAGCCATGCCCCACGGCACGCGTCCCTGGGAGGTCGTCCATGCTGACTTTGGGTCCATGTTGCAAGGACTCACTTCCTGGTGGTGGTGGATGAGTATTCCAGGTACCCAGAGGTGGAATTCATCCAGTCGGTGGCCTTCGAACACGTGGTGGTGGCGATGGAGAAGGTGTTTGCTGCTCATGGCTTACCTACAACCCTGTGTTCCGACAATGGGGCCCCCTACCAAGGTGAGCGGTACGCTGCCCTGATGGATGACTACGGGGTGCAACATCGGAAAGTCACCCCGCTCTGGCCAAGGTCCAACGGGGAGGCCGAGAGGCTAATGCGCACGTTGAACAAAGTCTTCCAAATTGCACAAGGACAAGGGCAGTGCTTGGAGAGGGCTCTCTATCAGTTCCTGCGGGTCTATCGGATGACGCACACATCTCGACCGGGGTGGCCCCGGCGGAAGCCCTGTTGAAGCGGTTCCCGAGGGGGCTGCTGCCAGAGGTTGGTGAGAAGGAGCCGGGAGTCATCAATGACCAACAGGTGGAGCAGGAGCGACGGCTGAGGATTGGGCAGGAGAACGTGAGGAGAGGCCTTTGACCTCAACAACCTGTGCCCGGGGACGAGGTGCTAATCCGAAACAGACACCCCCGTGGGAAGCTATCCCTAACATATGAACCTGAGCTGCTGGACGTGATTGCGGTCAAAGGGTCAATGGTGAGTGCCTCGAACGGCCAGGCTTCGGTCACGAGGAACGTTAGTTTATTCAAGAAGCTGGGGGAGCCCAGGACTGAGGAGCCCCTGGACCAGGTCGTTGTGGACATACCCGATTAGGGTGGGGGTACGGAACCCCTCCCTCGGTCTCCTGTCAGCACACCGGCCACCAGTGGAACTCCCATCCCCGAGGCGAGCAGGAGGTACCCCCTGAGGACAGGGTGAGGAAAACCTGTTCGTCTCAGTGACTATGTCTTGGAGCAATGACTGTGTCCGACCCTGGAGGCGTCTGCCAAGCGTGGGGCGGGAGGGCCCTTGGGTGGCTGTGAATAAAGGGGTTTGTGGGGTACAGTTGTGTTGGTTTAATAGTGTGTGTTTTGGGGGTTAAAAGTAATTATGCAAGTTTGTGTTTGTTATTTGAGTTTGGTGCTGCCCCTTTAAGGGTTTAGCACATGACTGAGTGACGTTGCACTCCGCCACGTGCACTATAGACAAAAGGGCATTCCCGGCCGCGTCAGTGCGTCTGGGGAGCATGAGCCTGAAACATGGCCCCGCTGTGAGTCTATGCCGCTGGGGTCTCACAGAAGATAGCTGGGGGGGCCTGGGATACCCCCACAACATGAGCTATCATAGAAGCGCACAGTTGTGGTTATTCTTTCAGTGGCCTGCTTGGGCAAAACCCATTCCCAAGCCCCATCATAGCTATGCTCCCACAGTATCCGAATTTTTCTTTTGCCGTTAAACATCTTAATGTGAAAATAATGCAGGCAAACCTGTACGTGCAGTGCAGTGCAGTTAATGCGTAGGTGGGAGCGTTGGCTTTAATCTTTAGCATACCCCTTAAGAGGTGCAAATGGCAGGTGTTTAGAAAGAGGCTGCGTAAAGCTGCACGCTGTGGCGGACAATTAATGTAGGTAATGGCTGTCGTTTAAAATGCATTTTGCATTTTTTTTCACTGTGTTTCTTTCCGCCTTTCTATAGGGGTAAGGGGTGGAATGAAGGATAGGTGGGATTCAGGTTATGGGGTTTGTATTGCGCGTGGGAGGGGATCTGGCAATGACATTTGGGTGGGGAACGGGGGGGGGGCCAGCAGGGAACATAGTTCCCATAATTCTTTTTGTACACATCTACCACTGCATAGAGGGTGCACAGCCACCAGGCATGTACAGCAGGCCCAATCACTTGTTACTGCTGTGTTGCCCCCCTTCATCATCCAACTGGTGAATCCCACGCCGCAGCCACTGCATCCAGTCCACAAATACTGGCAGACACATTAGTCCCCCGTGCTCAGTCTGGACACCCAAATCGTGCAGTCAATGTTCAACTCCACCAGTTAACAGCCTCGCAACCCTATACCAGGGAGGCATGAGGCCGGATGTGCTATTTCAGCACTCTACTGAACATGCAGCCCTCGGATCTAACCACCAGCTGCAACCATTGGCCCAAACCGGCCACTCCACTGCTCGGCCCTCAGGTCCCTCACCTGGTCTTGGGCTGCTCTTCCCACTGCCCGTGCCCCACCAGGTGTTCAAGGCACCAATGTGTGGCTCACTTGTCACTCAGGTCCCGGCGTAGCAGCCAGGAACTCCCGCCAACAACTAGCTTTCCAGCCCAGGGGTGCCAGGTAAAAAGGATCCACGCCACCCACAAACCTTGCACTCTCATGTCCCTGTGCTCCGTTAAAGATACGCTGGATCAGCGAATCAAAGATGGCCATGGTGCTGCACCACCTGCCTCTCCTCAGTCCGAGATGTCCAGCCGGTATCCCTAAAACTCCTGTCAGGCCAGGTGGGGAGCCTCACCAAGGGTTTAACCACATCAGTGGATCACAATGTGGGTATTCTGCAGGATATTTAAGGATGTTTGCAGGTCATCAAGACAGAGCTCTGAGGCTTACATCTGCTTCTCTCGGTATCAAGCCTCATGCACATTCACATTTAACGTATATGGCTACTAAAGGTGGCTAGCACCCTATGATGGCCGTGCCACGAGATTATTTGCTTTTTCTTTAGCCATATTGTAGTTTGGTCTTCTTCTTGTTCTCACAAGTCAGGAAATTCCATGTAAGGTCATGCGCTTGCCTGGGAAAGCTGCTACTTTCATGGGCTAGTGAGATTTTGTGTGTGCAAGAACAAGGCAGTGGTCTGTGACTCTCTAGTCCCTGTTTGCTTCCCTTGGTGCCAGAGAGTCTGCTGCTGGATGGATGTGAAACTAGTAGTTGTCCCTCATTGGACAGCTACTAACAGTTTGAATGGTGCAAATCCTTACCATTGGTGGGCCATTCTTCAGATCTACGCTGGAGCCAAGAATTCTATGACAAATAGTAGCCCGCTGATGACCTGAGGACAACTTCTGCAGTGGACCAGCATCCCCTCCAGTGATTGAATCAGTGAAGCCATGTTCCTTTGCATGATCCCAGAATACCCTTGTTGGTGCCTTAGCCCTTGGACTAATAGGACTAAGTAGTCTCAATGCCTACTTTAGGTTGCATGCCCTAAGAACTTTGGAAGTGTCCTAGAACTGCCTGGCAGACTGGCCACCTTCCTCATGGGCTACCTCACCATAGATGTCACTGTTCTGTGTTCAAGCCTGGAACCTTGGCGGTCACCAGTTTGTGCTATAAGTCACCATCTCCCAGAATGTTCGCTTCTTACTATCAAGGCAACCTGTCCTGGTGCTGCTACTGTGGCAGTGACTGGAAGAATGCCTGACCTCACATGCAAAGGGTGACCATCGCTGGAACCTGAAGAGGTGCATCTCGAAAGTCTGCGTTTTTCATCATCTGGGCTTGCATCTTGAAATTGCACCTGACCAGTAGAATCTCTCATACCTGCAGCCCCTCTACGGCTCTCACCCGAACAAAGGAAGGAGATCATGTCTCCAGCGACCCCAGATGATCCATCATGTGACCTGGGAAAATCTCAGTAGGGGGTAAGTAAACGTAATTGTTCCTGTACACCCATTCCTCCATAGGATAACATTGGGTGCAAATCCCTTTTTCTCATAATTCCTCTTTAACAACCCTGTATGGTCGAAGCTGGGTCAAGTCTCCTACCATGGGCTCACCTTGGGACTGGAAGAGAGAGGGGAACCCACCTGTCTTTGGATACATTCTTTGTCTACTTTAAAATAGTTTGGAACTGTGTGAAATCACCACCACAGCCCATTACATACTTTCTGAGAACACCTTCCCTGGAGAAATGTGTGTAGGAACCTGTGCCCTTTGGGCACTAGACCCCATGCATTTTAGGGGGGGGGGAGACTTCTTAGGTAAATGGAATTGTGATTGGTCCAAACATTTTAGCTACATCTGCATTACTTACCTGATTTAACTGGTTAAATATTGGTTGATGCATTGTAAGTGAAACTACTCGTGAATGTATATATTTGAGACATATGGTTTTGTGTGATAATACTACCTGCTAATTTCAATTGTTAGTGTGTTCTGAAAGGCCTGATAAATAACTGCATTTTAATGCATACAGTTTAAGCTGAATTATTGGGTGTTATTCTGTGTGGACTCATTGGGGCCCCAGACCACTCTCACTCATTCCTGAGAATAACACCCTCATTACGAGTTGGCCGGTTCAGAAATAAGGTGCTGGTAACAAAGTATACTGGCACCTTTCCGGACCGGCCAACTCCAAGTCTGCCGGTAGAAGCTCTGATCTACCAGCAAGCCTGACCTGCCGATAGATGGTTCCATGTCATTTCATCACGGGAAGAAAAAATGATGAGTTTTTCTCTGTCGATATTTCAACGAGAAAACTGATCGTTTAAAAAAAAATGTATTTGGAGGGGGGTTCCTTCCCCAACCCCCCCATCCCCTTTAATTATTTAACTATTGTGGAACACCGACTCCCATTTATATATTTTTTTTAACCCCCCCTACAAAATTCGATGAGTTTTCATGTTGAAATAACAACGGAGAAAACCCAGCGTCCTTTCATCCCATATTGAAAGGATGTTGTACCCGATAGATCAGGCCCATACCGACATTAAAATGCCTGAATCACAAGCACCGTTACTACTGTCAGATAGCACAGCGAGCTAAGCGCTCGCCCCTGATATCTGTGCGCAGTCTGCTGTGGCAGATTCAAATACCGGCAGGGTCAACTCAGCCTTTCATCCTTCCAAGGTCAATAAAATGAGTACCACTCTGTGGGATAATAATGTCTTCTGTTATTTGAGCGCTCTGAGATCTATGGGTGTGTAGCGCTATATAAAAAATTCATTATTATTATCCGGGCAACCCATTCCCATGGAGTCCTATGTGACTCCATGGGAATGGGGTCTTACCAGCGTCTCAGCCACCCAGAATATCCTGGTAACACTGGGATATCAAGCGGCAGAGACGGTACAGTAGTTCCCCCCACCGGTAATACTGCCAGGATACCGGGGAACTCAGAATGAGCACCTTAACTGCTCTTCCACGTACCTCGATTGGGGTTTGGCTAAACACTCAGAGCTCCCTGTCCACCATGCCTAGGGTTGATTTTAGAAATCCATCTCAAAAATGGCCATGCTCTTGGGCTGGACTCCCTTAGCCTAACTGCTCTTAGTTGTATGGGTGTGGCGCCCTCATGTGATGACTCGTCAATTGCACAAGTTCTATCTCTTGGTTCAGATCCTGCTCTCTCCCCCTTTATTTTCATGTAGAGTTTCTGGATCTGCATGAGGGAAGCTGAGCATACAAGCATGGCTAGCTCTGATGGATTGTCAATCCTCCATTCCATAAAAGAGACAGGAGCAACTAAGGTTGCAATGTTATATGTGTTAGGGAGTCTTTCCTTAAGGCTCTGTGGTCACGGTCCTCCGGTATATATTCCTGACTGAGGTATCACTAGTGATTCCCTCAATCTGCCAGGGCTCTCCAAGTGATAGTCGTGCCAGAAAGCAGCCCAGGCCTAACTAAACAGAGATGGAGAGATGGAGCGCTTCACAGGTACAGTATAGATTTTTCATTAATACTAAATAAGAAAAACTGTACACTCTATATTTGGATGAAAAATAATCTTTAACAAAAGACAAAGAGAAGAAAAATACACTAACGGGTCACAATGTAGCAGGTTAGAATCAATTTTGAATAGAAGTTCTTTTACAATAAAATAACTTCCTGGCGAACCCTCGCCCTCCTCCCCCGCCTGCCCCCCAATAACAGGTATGTAAAATGCTTTTCGATTCAAGTAGTTCACAGGAGACCAAGAGGGACCAGAATTGAGAACAGGAGGTGCTTTTGGCAGGGGGGAGTTACCTCAGTGCAGAAGTGCCCCCAAGGAGCAGTTACTGGAGGTTCATTGGAGGGACACCATCAACAGTTTGTGGAGATGAATAAGAAGCCTAGCGATGAAGGAAGAAACAATGAAAATGCCGTCCACTAGAGCTGGACGGGTAGGATAGCAATATCCTGGGTCTGGGCAAGGAGTTTTCCAGGATGCGGTTGGTGGTTTCCAGAGGGGGTTACTTCACGGGTTATTCAGCTACCACCATATACTCCAGCAACGGCACATTAATGTAGATGCGGCTCTTGGGAAGGACAATTATTCTTGATTTGGTGATTCCCAGGTCAGAGTCAGAGGAACAGAAAGATGAGTCGCTGCGGTTTCCGGTGATTCAGGATTCCCACTTGACCTTGGGTACAGAATCCAGCTTCTGAGGAGTAGATTGGCTTGGTGAGACCCCCAATGGAGAGGGGATGTTGAATAAAGCACACCAGCCTCAGAAGAAAGTCCAGGAAGGAGGGTTTTGTAGTGCGATCGAAGGACTTGAGGCAGCACGGCCTCTGGAGCTTTCCAGGTGAGTGGAAACAAAACTAGAGTGATTGCCTTTCATCCTATCGTGAAGATTATTGTGTCGGTTTTGCCTGGAGAGTATTCTGGGCAGTGGAAGCTAAGCCTAACCCACTTCTGTGTCCAGGGATGCAGGCGTGGTCAGGAACGTCAGGGTGTTGAGGCCTTTGAGCAGGAGCTGCGATCCACTTGCACCACAA
Source organism: Ambystoma mexicanum (assembly GCF_040938575.1). Classification (NCBI taxonomy): domain Eukaryota; kingdom Metazoa; phylum Chordata; class Amphibia; order Caudata; family Ambystomatidae; genus Ambystoma; species Ambystoma mexicanum. The sequence continues at coordinate 361,666,970 of NC_090925.1, forward strand.
GATCACAGCAGAGGGTTTCTTCTGGTCTTCTTTGGAGAGGCAGAGCTTTGCCGTCGGATCCTTTGGGAAGTGAAAGGCTGATGGTTTAAAGCTTAGTTCCTTCATCAAGCAGAAGGCCTTGCAGAGTGCAGGTTTGGATATCTGGCCGAAGACAAGGTGAGTGTCAAGCACAACTGAGCGTTGGCGCATACCTGAGCGTGGGGGCCATTGGGCAGGAGTCGCCACATTAACCACCTCAGTCCAAAAGAAGGAAATGGTGGTACCAAAAACCCACCATACACCTGCCAACCAAATATAGAACTGTTCGGAGGTTGCACACAGAGCAGGTCTTCCTGCATCACGAGAGGTTGCCCCAGATTAACGTGACGCTCTTGGAGGGGTGTTGGTTCCTGGTCACCTGAATTGTAAAACTGTTACCACTACAGCTACCAGAATCCTTTGAGAATGAAAGAGCAACTAATTAGTAACACCTGTAAAGAAATACAGCCTCCCTGATAATTGTTTGTGACAAGAAAGCGCTAGGAAGAGAAGAGCAACAGAGCAACTGAATTGCAGCAGATGGGATTCAACCCTGTTAATACTTGTTCAGTTATGGGATTTAACCCAGTTACTTCTTTCATTTGGTATAATTGACTGGGAACTGGAGTGCGCGTCTCGCCTTCCTCTTTTTTCACATAGGGTTCCGAAAGGGCGGTGGGACAGTGGATCTGTGTTTTTTGTTTTTTCTTATCGTCCAAAAATACTCTGTCCTACTGAAAATTTACCTATACGTACTTTGTGTGGATCTTAGGACAGCATTCGACTGGTCAGTGAGAAGCTATGGCAGGTGCTGGTGAAGAATAAGGTTCCAGAGTACCAGATTAGCAAGCTATCTTCACTTTACTCGAACACCACGTCGTGTGTATGCTGCAATATGGGTCGTGACCAAACATCATTCTTTGAGGTGGCTCAGGGGATTAGGCAGGGCTTTGCTCTGGCTCCCCTTTTATTCAATCTTTATATACAAGAGATCATACACGAGTTAACAAGGGTGTGCCATGACTTCCCCAAAGATGGCTACAACTAAATTCCCGGAATTATTCTATGCGGATAATGAGGTTTTAATAGCAACATCACTGCAGGGCTTGAAGGAATCCCTCTCCATTTTTTTAAGGAAATCGAGGGAGCTGGTTGTGGCGAAAACCAGGTTGATGGTTATAAAGGCGAAATGCAGGAAGACCATCACGCTTCAATGCAGATTGACAATTCTCTAATGGAACAAGTTGATAGCTTTGACTATCTAGGTGTAAGATTTCTGGCGAAACCAGGATGGGCCCTCCAGATAAATTGTGGGGATTTGAAGATGTTGAGACGATTTAAGAAGGGAAAATAACTGACTGAGGCTACAAGGCTAAAGTTGGGCCCGGTCTATCTTGGACCTGATCAAGCCGGCATATGCAAGATCACTTTATATGAGGCTAAGATTGGAGATCCTGCTAATAGCTGCCATCACTTCCAAATGGAAAAACTCAGATTTAGCTATCGGTCCAATGTGTGGTGCCGCCGAGGAGACACGTGCACATTTCTTTCTATTTTGTAAGCTTACTGAGCGGCTAAGGCAGTTGTACTTGAGACCCTTATTGTTGGAAGCGGGTACAAAAACATGTGGCAATCGAATTTTTGACACAACACCCAATACCTGCAGCGGAAGGCTGTGTGATCAAATACCTACATAGAGCATGGTAGCTAAGAAGAAAGGTGGTTGCTTATTAATTTGGGCTCCAGGCTGCAAGTTCTTCTCTGCTGGTTTTCTAAATATTTTATGCATGGCAGCGCCTTTATATCCATTGATAGATACATGACTACTAAAGCTCCATGCTGCTGTAATATTTCTTTCCAGTTGATCACACCTGTGTCCTAAACAACAGTCTTTTCCATCGGGGCTAACCTAAACTGTAAGCTGTTTTGTATTTTATCCATTGATCATGGCTGCCGAGGAGAAAGATGACTGCTTATTTACCTGGGCCCCCAGGCAGCGATCATTTTTCTCCTGTTTTTTTAGAAATTTTAAGCATAGCAGTGTGTTCTCATAAACTTGTATATGATAGTTAAAACTATACGCTGCTGTAACAATTGTTTTGAGTGAACTACAGCTGTTTATTTTATACAATGAACTTTTAGCAGGGCTATTTCGAATGGTAAACTGCTTTGTATTTAATCTGTTGTGTAATGGATATAATCCTGACGAATCTGTGTCGAATAAAGGTATTTTGAAATAAAAAATAAAATAATGAATTAAAACTGTCTTAAAGAGACATCTGGACTTGGCAGTTTCTGAATACAGTCCAAAGTCCTGGACAAAAACACCCAATGCCTACACTAAGAGGGATAATGGATAGTAATGTGACCCACAGGTCGTTGAGGCAAACTACAACCTTCATTGTGATGAATGAGGGAGAGGACCAAAAAAGGACCCAACCAGAACAATTGGATTTCACGCAGTGAAACCATTTTACACAGGTGAAAAAGCTTCCACCCACCGAGCCACATTAGTAACAGAGAGGGTACTCTTTCTGGGAGACGAAGGGGTACCTTTGGAGTACTCCTTCCTTAGGAGCTATGAGGAATCTTAAGGCAGATGACAAAAACACAGGGCCACACTCTTGGGCTTAAGATTAGACCTGAATGGGAGAAAAACAAGTCACAAACACAGAAATGCTAGCAGAAAGTACGGTGGACAACCATGTATGTTAAAAAGCAGGATTTCTGTGGGCGTTGTTGCACGGCTGGATGATGGCCGCTGACTGAGAGCTTGCTCTCAGTGCCTTCTTTAATCCTACCACGTCCTGCTCTAACACCTCCCACAGACGACATGGACGTCGCCTCTGCATGCATGAGACTTCGAGCTTCCCAGTGATCCTTTCCTCGAAGCCCTGAAGACTTTCTCTGTGCTCAAGCCATTGTGGCCTGGAAGTGAATGGTACCCGTGGACTGGACTCCTGTGGTGCTGTGATACGAGCATTGCGGGGGTGCCACTCTGAGGCCTGTCGCCTGGTTGCGGCGCCATTGGGGCTGCCTTCTTTACATTGCGGCGTTGAGTCGCCTTTCGGGGTATAGCGAGGGCAATGGCACCTTCCCCTCTGGCTCCCGAGCCCCCGTTCATTACGCCAGTAGGACCACGGGGGGACCCGCGCAGTATAAATCTCCTCCTTTGCGCCCGTGGCGCTGCTGGGCACCGGACCTCCCTCAGCAGTTTCCTGGCACTGTGATCTTGGAAACTCGGACCATTGTAAGAACCTTCTACACTTGCTCCTGCAGTTGGCGAGGCAGTGTCCTGAGCCCCCATTACCATGCCTGGTCGGCCACCCTGCGACCGGAGTGGAATTCCACCACTCCTTTCATCATCTGCGTTTACATCTTGCGGCTCAGACGCGGGTCGGACTGGCGGGGGAGCACCATTTAGCAGGCCCGCTTCGAACCCACCGAGGCTCCTGCTGGTGTACTGGGCCTCTCCACACGACCTTCTACCTGCAAATTAAGGGGCCTGGAGGATGCTGACGGACTCACTTCCTGCCTTTTGGACTCTCACAGCACAGTGTTTGTGCACTGGTAGAGTGACGGTACAGACCATTAAGAGCTCTCCTTCCTCTGCTCCTCCTGTTCCACACAACTCCCCTGGGGACAATCTCCACCTGCTGACTTCCGAGTGAGAAACCGTGTTGGTGGAGGCGTCTGAGCCCTGGTGCCGTGGCGAGTGTACCTGTGTGGGGATAGCCCACGCCCACATTCTCTGGGACTGCAGTTAGGAAGCGGGAGGAAGACCCCACTGCTCTGAAGATTCTCTGATCACCTCTCTGCTCCAACGGTGACACAGGAGATAGCTGCGGCCCCTACTCCCTCGGTGCCGCTCAAACCCAGGGAATAATACAATACGATGGGGAACAATAATAAACAAGCCAAGATGGAACAGTTTGCTCGCCAGGATCAGTCCACTGCCCCTCCAGCTCCAGCCTCTACCAGTGTGGATGTGGCCACCCTGAATCAGACTCTGCTTAACCTTAAGAGTAGCACAGACTCCCTTGGTCAAAAATAGACACGTTGACCTGCAAGGTCGAGATATCAGCGATACAAATCAACAAATTATGTGGCCGTATGACTGAAGCAGAAGAGAGGATAGGAGAAAATGAGGACAGAGTCGCATCACTGCAGAGCGAGGTGGTCACTCTGTAACAGTCCGTCCGCCGAGTAGAAGCAAGAAATGACGATCTTGAACGGAGGTCCCGCTGCAATGACGTCCACATAGTAGGGGTCCCAGTGTCCCCACATATTGACAATATCGAACTGTTCATTGAGAAGCTTCTTGTGGATATTCTTGATCATCCTCCTTTGTCCTCGATGTTCCTTGTTGAGCGTGCACACCGCTCCCTAGCCACCAGGCCCCCAGGTGGGGGCCCCGGACAGAGCAATCATTGCTAGGATCTTTAATTATAGGGACAGATACATCCTCCTCAGAGCGGACAGGCATAAAGGCAACCTACAATATGGCTCTTCTGTGATCAGGCTCTTTCTCGATTTCAGCTCACAAGTCCAGAAGACCTTTCAAGCGGTAAAAAATAAGCTTAGGAGGAAGAACATCAAATACGCAATGCTATTTCCTGCCAAGCGCTGAGTAGTCCAGGAAGGAAAAACTTAGTTCTTCACCACCCCTGCCTCAGCTGACAGGTTTGTGTCGAACTCCCCGACACCAGTGGTGGGCCCAGGCCCCTCGAGTGATGACACTCCTGGGGCTTTCCTGGGAAGCTGGGTGCCCTGTGGTCTGGGTCACTTAGCCACGATCACGTTTTTGTGAGATACACTGTTAGAGCAAAATATGATACTGGCACTGGTCACTAGAGCGCTACAGCCGTGCTTGGCACCCGGTATACGCAGTCGCTGCATATGATAACGTTTTTTTGTTTGAGGGGGGAGGGCTCGATGCCGGTAAGTTTGTGTTTCTGGCGTGGGTGGGGGATGTTGGGGTTTCCATAAGGTGCACACAAGTTTGTATCTCAGAGTCCGTAACCACTTCAATAAAAGTACACATTGTCTGGAAATACATGTATACAGGGCAATAACTTATGCCCAAAATGGTCACGATGGCCGTGTTGCCTGGTTTACATCACTATGGGCCTCATTACAAGTTTGGAGGTAGCCTTGCCTGTAATAACGGCAGGCTACCTCCAAACTTGCAAATAATTCCAGCACCCGCGAATGGGCAATTACCGGGGCATTCTGCCCCGTTAATTGCCCTTTCGCGGGTGCCGGAAAATAGGATGCTCCCCATTCCCATTGAGCCCCATAGGGCTCAATGGGAATGGGGAGGTCGGATGCACCGGCACCGTTTATAACGGTGCCGGTGCATCCGACATGCTGTGCTCGCGGGTTCTGCTCTGGCCACCAGGACCGACCTGGCAGGCAGAAAGGCACCCGCGAGCACAACTCGTAGTTTGCCGGTCGGGGACCTATTGTACCGGCAAGCTTACCAGTACCATAGTTCCCAGACCGGCAAACTTATGAGACCCTATGTCTTGTAGTTCTCTAACGGTAATATGCTGGATTATTAGAGGGGTCACCAACAATAAGAAATTTAGAATGGTGCGTAATCAAGAAAAACTGCATGGGGCTAACGTGCTATGCGTACTACAAGAGACAGAGACACATATCCCGATGGAAGACACCCTCCCCATGGCTAGAGGCTGGGGGATAAACCGATATGGAGCCTCCTTTTCATCCCGATCTAGGGGGAGGGTCGCAATTTACTTACACCAGTCCCTCCAGTTCTGCTTTCATGATAAGGTTGTGCACCCTGAGGATGCTACATGTATGTCACGGTGGAATGTTTGGGTATGAAGGTACTGCTTTTAATGTCTATGCCCCCAACACTGACTCACCTGAATTTTTCCAGAACTGCACCGCAATAATACAGACATTTCCTTCATACAAAATAGTCTGGGTCGGAGACTTTAACATGGCATTGATGTTGGATATGGATCGCTCAACCACTACTCAAACTGCTCCCCCAGAGCGGTTCTCGCTTGGATCGATATAGCTGAGTCAGTGGGTCTGGTAGCTATATGGAGACAAACACACCCTGGGATGAAAGAACTTTCGTTCTTCTCTGGAATGCACGGCATGTCCTCCAGGATTGATTACATAATGTTCTCCCTACCCCTCGCCCACTCCACACAAAGCACTGAAATGTTACCAAGAACATTATCCGACCACTCCCACTTCCTGGCAGCTATTGCAATACCGACCGGGGCTCCCCGCTCTGCTCGTTGGCGCTTCCGACCCCGAGCTCTTAAGGACGTTGTCTTTTGGGAGGGGCTCCGTAGTGACATTGTTGACTATTTTCACATTAATGTTGGCTCTGTCCCAGACAATTGGATCATGTGGAAGGCATTAAAGGTAGCCATTAGGCGCAGCTGTATCTCCAGGGAGGGTGGAATCCTCAAGTCCCCGAGGGCCTCACTTCTCCACTTGGAGGGGGAGATAAGGGAACTAGAGGGAGAACATGCTATGGGAAACAATCCACAGGTCTCAGAGACACTATGCGAAAGGTGCCGCTAGCACTCTGAATTGGTGCAGCGAGCGGATACATTCCTAGGGGATCCCTCCCTTACATCCAATTACACAGAGGGGGGCAGACCCAGTCACACACTCGCCTGGGTGGTGTGCAGCGAACAGGGCTCTGGAGGCATACTCGAAGAAGTGGACCTCACGGGGAATCTGGTACATGATACAACTGTAATTAATTAATTATTTTGAGACTACTACAGTCTACTATATTCATCTCAACTAACCGTATCCTCTGAAGATATTAGGTTGTACCTGGACTGGGTTGCCCGGGGTGGCTGGACCCGCCCAGGCAGATCTACTAAATGCTCCTTTCACCATAGAGGAAATATGTAAGGTTATATGGGACCTACCCAGTGGAAAGACGCTAGGGCAAGATGGTATCTCTACTGCGATTTCTAAGGAATATGCTGAAATACTGGCCCCCCACCTGTGTAGTATGTCTGAGTTCTCCTTATCCACTGGCCTGCTCCCGGAGTCTACCAGAACAGCCGTGGTTACCCTGTTGCTCAAACCTAATAAAGACCCCCACAACTGTGCCTCATTTAGACCCCATTCACTTATTAACACTGACAATAAGATCCTTGCCAAACTCCTTGCAAATAGATTATTACACCACATGGGAGCCCTGGTACTCCCCGACCCAGCTGGCTTCATCCCTGGTAGGTGCACGCAGAACAATCTTCGATGCCTCTTCTCCATGATGCATAACGTCGATGAGGAGGTCCTATAGTAGTAGCAGCCCTCGATGCAGAGAAGGCCTTTGACTCCTTCGAGTGGCCATTCCTCTTTGAGGTACTGCGTAGATCTGGATTGGGTCTCAACTGTATACGTTGGATCTGACTACTATACATATCCCCACAAGCATTAATCCTTACTAACCAGCGCACTTTGGATGATATCTTCCCTACTAGGGGTACGCGGCATGGTTGCCCCCTTTCTCCTATCCTTTTTGCCCTGGCAGTGGAGCCTCTGACCTGCACCATCAGGGAATTCCATGCACATAGGGGGGTACGAAAATACATTCCTATGTCTCCATCATCTCCCTTTATGCCGACCGTCTCTTGCTGTATGTCAAACACCTCAGGCAGAACTTACAGGCCTTGGTACAAGAAATCTCACTATTCGTGGGATTCTCCGGGCTTCGCATTAATTGGACCACGTCTGAGATATTACCTCTTACCGCCTCTGTGCTCCCAGCAGACATTGGTACCAACTTTCGCTGGTGCCCCCTGTGCATGAAGTATTTGGAAATAATTGTTACCACTTTGCGCAGTCGCCTCTACGAGGATAACTACGTTGCAGCCCTACAGCAGCTGGACTGTAAAGAAGAAGTCTGGATCTGCCTTCCTCTGTCCCAAGCCACCGACTAGGTAGTGGTGCCCAAACTGCTATATATATTCAACAATGTACCTCTGGTCCCCAAACTCGATTTTAGAGGCACCTGCAATCCATAATGACCTGGTTGGTGTGGGCAGGCAAACGTTGCATGTATCGCTTGATACACTATATCTTCCTTATGCATCCAGGGGCTTGAATTACCCTGATATGTATATTTACTATCTTGCTGCCCAGCTAATATATGCAGTGTGGTGGTGGCATCCTACGCTGGAACTTCCCCACATTAGACTTGAGAAGGTGATTGCCCACCCATGCGATTTGAAAGGACTACTGTGGGGGATGCCCAAACCTATCCCAAAAGGCGAAATACAACCCATGGCAGTGACCTGTTGGGCATGGGACCGAGTCTGCAACAACGCCGGAATCTCAGGCAATTACCATGCAGATTTTGCTGTGTTTTCAGTTCACGGCCTCCCTCTTACCTCTGAAGAGTCCATTAAAATACAACTCCAGAAACTGGGGGTCCATACCTTGGGAGACGTCACAAATAACGGCCAGTTTATACAGTGGGATTTGCTGAAGAGCTGGGGGCCCTGGAACGCAGTTTCTTTGTTCCTTTAATACAGACTAAGGGAAACACTGAGCCGAGTGTGGGGGATTTTCCTACAGCACCAGTCCCTTCCCCTTTGACACACTTTCTGACTAATCCACCCACTCTCACACACATGGTTTCAGCACTATATAAACTGATTAAAACTCTGCGCCCGGCCCCCGGGAGTTATTTAAGGAGAAGTGGAATGGTGTTCTGGGCTCTCCTATATGGGAAGACCAGTGGCACTCAATCTGCAAGGTGACTAAAAACCTCTCCTTGAATTCCAGGTATCGCTTGATATAATTTAAGTTCCTATATCAATCCTATCTTTCCCCTGCCCGATTACACAAATTCTATCCAGAGGGAAGCTCTGCCTGCCCAAAGTGTATATATTCTGAGACTGATTTCATACACATGGTTTGGAACTGCCCCCACATACAATCCTACTGGCAGAGGGTGTCGGGTACAATGAACACAATTGTCCCTGGATCCCCACAGGACTCTCCAGCACCTTGGCTGCTTGCGTTCTTTATCACCCCTTCCAGAGCTGAAAAGAAATCACTTGCCATGGCATCGGTGGTTGCTAGAGCGTTAGTTGCTAAATCATGGATCCGACTGAGGGCCCCCTCGGTGAGGGAGTGGTTGTACCAGATGAGAATGTGTGAAATACGAGAGACTGCCTACTCCTGCTCCCTCCCTCTGGGTTGCAGACCTCTGGGCTACTGGGCATCCTTCTGATCCTATATTACAAAGACTACAGAGCTAACTGACCCGTGTGATGTGGACTCGGCATAGTGTTCTTACCTCTCCTTACCGGGTTGTGCGACCCTAAGGTACCCTACCATTATCTGTTCCAAAACTTCCTAAAATTCCCTGGCGTACGGACTTAACGTGGGTCTCAGGTGGGCATGCAGACCCGGTCTCCTTTAACGACATGCGAACGACTCAGTTCAAGGCATAGTCCTCCTGGGATCTGACTATGTGAATTCCTTGTGTGTCTCACTGTGACTTGACTTCAAAATGTTTGTGTACACCGGATGTTTATGGGTTGGGTGAGGGGGCGGCGGGTGGGGGCAAGGGATAAGAATTGTAATGTTGATTGTGTTGCAAAACTGAATAAGGAGTTTTAAATGTCTTCTTTTTTTTTAAGGCAGGATTTCTGCCTTACACTCATTCCCCCTAGCCTAAGGACATTGGAACTAATCCCCCCAGCATTGTTCTCAGGTTCTGGTTTGTCAAACGTTCTAGAAAGTCCAGCTGCATTATCAAGGTCATGGCCAGGTCTATGCTCAATAGTGAATTCCACTCTCTGGAAGCGGATGGCCCATCTGCACAACATTGGTTTCCCCCCCTTCCTGAGCATTAAGCACTTGATGGGTTTGAGATATGTTTGCATCCTAAAGGTGGATCCAGTGAGGTAGGGTCTAAACCTTCAGAGTAACCACACAATTGAGAAACACTCTTTTTCAATGTTTGTCGAGCTAAGCTCTCTACCCTTGAGCTTCTTACAAATGTAGGTGATGGGATTGTCCCTGTCATTTTTATCAAGTTAGGAGAGTACTGGCCCCTGTTCCAGCTTCAGAAGTATCAATTTGGGAAACAAAAGGCTAACTGTAGTCAGGGGGCTTCAGAATAGGTGCCTTACACAAGACCTACTTCAAGCCATCAAAGGTCCTCTGACAGCCCTCTGTCCTATGCACCCTTTAAAGGTATATATTGGAATTGAGCTGTCGAGGGGGCTGCTAAAGTCCCATAGTCATCCATTAAGTTCATTTCATAACCAGCTATGCTCAAAAAGCTCTCGGTTTTTCGATTTTCCAAGTCTTGGGCTACTTGGACCTTGCTGGGAAGAAGCTGAATCTTGCCCCCACAAACTTTGTGACCAAGGTAGATCACAGTACTCTGACCTACCTAGCACCTTGAAGACTTGATAGTCAGCTGGGTCACAGTCGAAGACTTCAACACCTGACTGAGGTAGCTCACATATTCCTCCCAGGAGTAACTGAAGACAGCTATGTCATCCAGGTAGGTGACACAAAAGCTCTCCAGACCGCTGAGGGCATAATTCATCAAACACTGAACTGTGGCAGGTACATTCTTAAACCCAAAAGCAATGACCCTGAATTGATGCAAGCCTTTTTGGGTGGGGAATGCTGTTTTCTCATTTGAACAGTCTATTAAGGTAATTTGCCAGTATCCTAAAATGAGGTCAAAGGTGTTAGAAATTTAGCAACACCTTGTTTGTCACCATCTGATCAGCTCTTGGTAGAGGTGTGCATCTGTCTTGGTGAGTTGGGCCAGCTCATGAATACACTTGCATGTAAAGCATATCATCTTACAATGTGTTGCTGGACTAGAAGCCAATAAGGATCTACTCTATAAACAGAGATTGAGCACCAATTAGGGAGTTGTGGCGAGTCGGAAGAAGGATGCGGACACTTGAAGGATATTATTACTGGTGCTTGTTAAAATAATAAAAATAAGGCCTATCTTTCCCTATTGCTAGAGGGCTATCCCTGCCTATATACATAACTCAAGGTGCTTGTCAGTCATCAGGAAGCCCCAAATGAATATATCCACGATCCAGAACTAGTTCTGACACTACCACTATTTTAACTAACTGAAACTTAAAAAGGCGCGCATTAAGGAAGTGATTGGAAAGTGATTGCAGTCAGCAGGAGAGGCTTGTGGTTACTGTGGAGGAGACTTTTTTACCTGGCTGACTCACCGTACTCAACTTTGCCAGCTGACTGTATTCAAACAGCACTCCTGAACAGCGTTCAGCACAGGTTTCAGGAAGTGATTGTAAAGTTATTGCAGTCAGCGGGCTGTGTGGTTGCTGGGAGCTGGGGCTTGTCGCTGTGAAAAGGTGCTTAAGGTTGGTGCTTGAAAGCACTTGATACTAGACATTGTTTCTACATGCGGTGACCGAGCGTTTAACATGTATTCTCCCATTAAAACTTTAACAAGCCGTTCCACGGTGTGTAAGGATCAGGTTATGGAATTTCTTTTTTTTTGCTGTGAATCTACCTCAGTGGGCAATTTAACACAGTTTTGTACATCTATAGTGGCTCTGGACGAGTCGCATTAGCGAGTGAGTGACTCACCTTTCTCCCGCATTATAATCGAGAAAGAGACAGGAGAGCCCTACCGAGTTCTGCAACACTAGTTGGCCTGGAAGTTTTAATTGTTTTTGGGCCGCTGTTTAGATACCTACTTAGGAACTCCAACTTAGAGTCTATTTTTGGTATCTTGTTTTCTTGCTCCTGACTGACCCCAGGTGACCTGCTCTCTGGGAGTTCCATTAGGACATTGTTGTGCTACCGGGTCAGTCCTTTAAATCAGTGGCCATTTTTGAATTCCATTGTGATAACCCACAATGCATGGCTTACAAAGCCTTTCGAAATGGAAGAGGCATACCATTCTTGATCAGATGATGTAAATGGCAAGAGAACTTCCTGACTCGCCTGGAGAGGGGAAAAGTCATGGCCCTCTCCCCCACCCCCGGCCTTACAACAATATTTTACTGATGAAGGCCCCAACGAAGGCAAGGACAAAGGCTTTAATTGAGGCTACTGACTCAGAGAAAAGTGTATCTGGTGCTAGAGGGTGCACAGGGGACTAAACCCATTACCAAAATAATTATCAAAAGCAGCTCTCAATCTGCTGATGCATTCGATTGTCGGACGCAGAGATGTTGAGATGGGTTGTGTCATTGGATGAGGGGAGAATTTTAAGGGGAAATTATTACCCATCCTCATTCACTTTTGTTATGTTCCCTCTCTCGATTGTGACAAGTAAGGACCTTTCTATAATTATCCTTATTCACTCCTTAGGTTTTCACTCTCTAGACTGGGACGAGTGTGAGCCCTCCAATAATGATTCACATTCACCCTTATTAGGTTTTCTTTCTCTTGACTGCGACGAGTATGAGCATTCCAATAATAATTCTCATTCACTCTGAATAGGTTTTCTTTCTCTTGACTGCTACGAGTATGAGTATTCCAATAATGAGTGTCATTTCCTCCTCTTTCTAGTATTTTGAAATTATCTTTCACGTAATGGTGACAAGGATGAGGGTTCTAATAATACTTCTCATTTACCCTTCGTTTGGGTCTTGTCATATCATCTATCTCGTAACTGTGACGAGTATGAATGTTCCAATAACTGTTACCACGCACTCCCCCGGGTCTCTTGCTATCCATATTACATTCAGTTTGTAGGGTTGTCATCAGGTTTCTTGTTTGGTGAGGATTGGCTTCCTTTCTTCTCCGTCGGGCATCTTGTTTTCCTTCGTCCGTTTCTTCTTCCATTGTTTGTGTTGGATGGCACTCAGCTTTGTCGGGTACCGGCCTGTATCAAATGGTCATGGCGTTGTTATCTGGACTTCCTGTGGCCACGCCACCAGTCGCAGCATCTTTCGTTCATTCAGCGTCCTTGCTGCCAGTGGTAGCACACCTAATACCTCTCGGTTCCTCAAAGCTGTAGGACGCTGCACGTCTTGTCACAGCTGCTAATCCCTGAAGCCAGCGTGTGTCTGCGTTTGAAGTTTGCGAGCTGTGTTATCATTTCCAGAGGCTCCTCCCCATTTGGGACTGATGTAGCCATGGGGCTTCGCCTGCATAAGAATCTGTTCCTTTTTCTCTTTCTCTGGTGGATCCTCTTCTCCTCCATAAGTCCTCTTCTTCGTCCCAGTGGAATGGGAGATATCAAGGTTTTCCACTGTAGGTTTGTAATAACACATATTGGACTTTTCTTCACAGATTTTATTATCAGGAAGTCTTAAAGGTATTACTTTGGTAGGTTCTCTCAGGAGTTCTTCTTGGGAATGGGAGTCCTTGTCCCCGAAGGAGGAGTCTCTCCTGGCGAGTTCCCACTTGCCTCTACCACTAGGGAGGATTTTGTGGAGCAGGATCACTGCCCTAGCCTCACAGGGAGGGCTGCCTCTTTGGGAGAAGGGACACATTCCTGCGATTCAGCACAGTATTCACAGATATCCATGTGGCAGCCCTGCAAATATCCAGGAGGGGAACACTGGAGAAGAAAGCCGTCGTAGAAGCAACTGCCCTTGTAGAATGGGCACAATGCCTGCCCAGAAGAGGCCTGTTAGCCAGCTGATGACAGTATGAAATCCAGGAGGACAGCCACTGTGCAATGGATGACTTCAAAAGAGCATTGCCCATGCTAGATGCACCAAAAGCCAAAAGAAAAACAGAGAAGACTTGCAGAAATCTTTAATGCGATACATAGAATTTAAGAGCTTGCACAACATCCACGGAGTGCAAGGAGCGTGCAGCTGGAGAGGAGGGGGAGCCAAAAAGACAGGCAACACCAAAGGTTTGTTTAGACGGAAAGAAGATCGAACCTTCCACATGAAAGTTGGGTTTGTGTCAATAACATCCTTAAATGTGTGGAAAGTCAAGTAGGGGGTTTACACGAGAAAGCCTGGATTTCCCCCATATACCTCATGTAGGTCATGACAACAAGCAGAGCAGTCTTCCAGGACAGGAACTCTAGAGAGGTTTTTTGTATAGGTTTGAAAGATGTCCCAATGAGTTTGGAGAGGACTACATTTAACTCCCAAGTTGGAGCAGGTGCTCAAACCAGAGGGAAAGAGCAGAACAGTCCTTTAAGGAATTCCTTGATGAGCCTGTGTGACCACAGAGAAGGCACCCCAGGGGAATGCGTACATCTGGAAAGGGCAGCAAGGTGTACCTTGATGGAAGAATGAACCTGCCTGGCCAGTGCCAGAGACAAAAGGCAGGGCAAGACATCCTGAGCTTGCACACAGAAAGGGTTGAGGCCCCAACCAGAAGACCAAATGTAGAAAGGTCTCCACTTGCTCATATAGCAGGATACTGTGGATGACACCTGTGCCTTTGCGCCAGAACATTTTGACAGTAAGTATACAAAGGTATGCTTAGAATTCTAAGAAAGCAGGAGCCAGGCTATCAGATTTAGGGGGGCTGGGTTGTGGTGTGGCACTGCTCCTTGTTCTCTGGACAGAAGGTTGATAAGTGGTGGTAACCTGATGGGCAGTGTCAACGAGAGGCTAAGGAGATCCGAGAACAAGAATTGCCTCTGCAAAGATCTGTTTGCACTGATGCTGTTTGAACATGTCGATCTCTCAGGGGATTGAAGGGAACTCATACAGGAACATCCCTTCCCAAGGGAACATGAAGGTGCCCCTGTGATGCTGGAAAGGCATTGGTGGGACATGGCCTCCCTGTCCATGTTCTGTAGTCCTTTTTCGTGTATGTTTTGTGTTATTTTCTTCCCAGTAGTCCATGTGGGACTCCTGGCAGTGCAGCTCTTCCTCTTTTTGGTTGGGTGTACAGACCCTTGCGATACCCTTATGGAACCCATGGGTGGGGGGGGGTACAACCCTGCACCCCTAGTGTATGTTTTTAGGCACCTGTGTGTGGCCCACAGAGCAGGGTATGGGCTGGTGGCAGCTCCATGCTGAATTTGACAGATGCTCTGAGTATCCTCCATTTTGGGATACCCAGGCCCTGCCATTGGAATCAGTTGGCCCCTGTGGCCTCTTGCTTTCTATTGCCTGTTACCTTGTTTCCCCAAAGTCATGGGAAGCCCTGTCTCTGTCCCTTCCCCCTGACTAGCTGTTGGGTGGAAGTTGTGTATATGGTATTGTCGGGATGTCCAGGCCAGACTGGCTGGAGCCTTCCCAGTGACTGTATGTTGTGAGTACACTCTTGGGGCTGGACCTGGGTGAATGGAGTGTGTGACCAATATGCACTTCTTGTTATGGGTGTCTGGTTTCTGGTATGTGGCACAAAGACTGAGACAGCCCTGCCTGAAACTGGTATGAATGCAGTGTGGAGTTCTGAATGGCTGGGTACTTGTCCAAATACACATTCCTTGTTGTGAGTGTCTGAAGAGAGGAGAATGGCCTGAATGGCTACCTGCCTGCCTAAATGCCCTTCTGAGTGATTGGTTGCCTGAGTGTGATCCAGCAGAGTGAATGAGAGACCAAAGGGTATATCTGCGGACCTCTTAATGATGGAAGTCGTTCAGAAACCGAAATTGATACTTGATGCTTAACCTTGAAGCCCACTGGAAGAAGAATTGCTGCTGCTGTCCTTCACCAATCTGAAAGCTGCTGTGCCTTCAAGGAACTGATCCAAGAGAGGACCTGGCTAGGAGACCTCCCCCCGGCCTACGAGGGACCACCGTGCACCAGCTAATCTTCGCCGAAGTGCCCTGGAAGTCAGTCCTCGAAAGGCTGCTGACCGGAGACGGGGACCGCCGCAGAATCACGAAGCGAAACGCCCTGACATTAAAGTCCATCACCATCAACGACCATCATCGTCGACCGGAGCCGGAACGCTCCATTGCCTAAGAACACTTTGAACGAAGGACTCCCTTGCTCACCACTGATGTCCGCTGTGTCCCGCTGGAGAAAGTCAAGGCCGCCGATGAGCCGAGGAGAATCAGCTAGTGGGTTTCCTGCCACCCGAAGACCACAAAGACGCTGACGACCTGACGCCCTTGCTGGTCCAAAATTCTTCAGTAACTCTTTGCGGCAACAAACTATCATCGTCGAGGTGCCCCGCACGCCTCATCTTCGCAGGATGTCCACGACCGATCGTCGACGAGCACTACCAGTACTGAAGCTGCTGCCTCGATGCCTTTGTTCACCATTTCCTCGTGGGATCTCGACGATCCATGACTCCTGCCTTAATGGGGGTCACTCAAGAAGGATCCGTTGACGACCCGACGTCAAACTCTGCTAAACCAGGTACTTTGAGGCAGTAGAACCTTTATAGAATGAGATAAGACTCTGTTAGACAAAATATGGACTGGGCTTGTGGTATATCTTTATTTACAGATTGCCCAGGTGGGGGGGATCCTCACACAGAACTGTGTCTGACGGTAGGGGCCCAGTATCCTTCCAGTTGTCTAAACCCTTGCTTTCCTCCTATGTCTATGGTTAATACATTTTGCTACATTGATTTGTATGCTATTTGAACTGTCTACAGTTGATGCATTTTAATGCCATCAGAGTAATTGTAGAACCACCTAGAAACTGTATATATTTACCATTTTAGATTATCTTGAGCACAAAGTGTGTTATTGTGATTGTGTATATAAAGAACTGTGTTTTCACTAACATAGGGTGTGGACCATTCCTTTGTGGGTGCTTGGGGACTACACTGTACTTAAGAACCAGCCTGCATCACCTCCTGAAAGCTTAAGCCTTGATTGCTCGTCCAACGTTACCAAATAGAGAATCTTGGCTGGGGTGCTCGGTGCCTCTACTCTACAATATAAAGAGCAGGAGTACAGATAACCCCCCTCCAGTCTTTACAGCCCAGTAAGATCCCTGCATGATGGAATCTGCTGGCGAAAGCCACACATTTCGTGTTCGCTTTGGTAGTGAAGACATTGACATCTGGAGTTCCTCACCTGCGGAAGACACTGCAAACTTGATCATCCAGAAGATCCCACTTGGGGCAGGACCGCAATTCCCTGCTGGGGGAATCCGGCCTGTGTTGTGTATGGCATGAGGAAGAGATTGTGGGTCAGAGCCCAACTCTACAGGGCTTGAGCTTCCGTTTACAAACAGGGCGGCACCCCTGTATTCCATTCTGTCAAGTGTTGTGGTTCATGTTGCAGGTAAACACCGGGACCACAGGGCCCTGAAGTTACCTGAGAAAAGATGTGAGGACCCAGAGCACAGTTTACAATTCCAGGACTTTGATGTACAACTCCTTTTCCTCTTAGGACCAGAGACGCCTGGCATGGAGACAGTCTGTGTGGGCACCCGAGCCTTCCAGAGATGCGTCCATTGTGAACATGACCTGATGGTCTGGTAGACGAAAGGGTGCATCTTGGGAGAGATTGGAGCAGAGCATTCACCTTTGAGGAGCGTCGCGGAACAGGTGTGTCAAAAGAATCTTGTCTTCCCAAGTACCAGAGACTTGCTTCCATCACACATCAGGGAACTCCTAGAGAGGCCTCATCCGGAGCCTGCAGTGCTAGTTTAGAGGAATGCAGGATGACATAATTCCCAGCAGGGACTTCAAGTTGTAGCCTGACACTGATGTCTTCTGCAAAAGCAGTAAAGCCTTTGCACGGATTCAAGAAGGTCTTCACTCTGTTCTCGGACAGGGTAGTGATGTAAGACAGTGTGTCCGGATGACCGCCCAAGAACATAACATAACAGAGTGCTTTGCTAAGAGGCCATCAGGACACGTTGGTGAGCACCTTCAGAAATTGTTTGATAAAGGAATTTTAAAGTATGACACTTCCTCAGAAGAACACTTAAAAATTGAAAGCGCCGCCAAATAACCTTTAATGGTTCCAATCTGGAGCCCCAGATTTGCTAAATGCAGCAATAAAAACAACACCATAGGTGCATACATTGAAATGGGTCCACATTCTTATCTCTGCATCAGTCTCAGAATCTGTTCCAACAGCAATGGTACAAAGATTTAGTTGCTGGCCTTCTGGCCGAAAGCAAAATCTCCATTACGTCATCCGCGAGGTCCCAATCCTTGCATCTCAACCTCTCAGAAACCATGCATGAAGGTTGACTGTCTTGACCTCTGGATGCAGAACTCAACCCTCCTCTTGCGAGAGAATGTCCTCCCTTTGCGGAAGATGCATTGGAGTACAGATGGACATGTCCAGAAGGTCCGGGTACCATGTCCTACTAGCCCAAACCAGAGCAATTAGGATCATGGATTTCCTGAACTTTCTCAACCTCCTGATGACTTGAGGAATGATGGGGACTAGAGGAAATGCGTACAGGAGTGGAAACTCCCAGTCCACTACGAACGCGTCCCCTAGTGCTCCTCTTGGGGGAAATTCCCTGGAGCAGAACAGTTTGCACTTCCGGTTGACACTGGTCACCAACAGATCCACTTAAGAGGTTCCCCAAAGGGTGAAGATTGCTTGAAGGACCTCCTGAGCTAGTTCCCACTTGTGGGAGATCATGCTCTGCTTGCTCAGAGCATCCGCTGCTGTGTTCTCTTCTCCGACTAGGTGAACTGCTGATATGGAGATTCCTTCTTGAATTGCCCAGAACCAGATCTGCATTGCCTCGCTGCACAGTGGTAGTGACTCTACACCCCCTCTCTTATTGAGGTAGTACATGGCCACTGTGTTGTCCGTAATTATCAGGACATTCTTTCCCCGTACAGAGGCCATAAAGGCCTTCAGCACTAGTCTGATTGCTCTCAGCTCTAAAAGATTGATATGTAGTTTGGACTCCGATGGATACCAACGACCGCTGACTGTCAGATCCTCTGCTTGGGCTCCCCACCCTGTGAGGGAGGCATCCGTAACTACTGTTATCTGCAGCCATGGCTACCTAAAAGGTTCTCCCTTCAGAATATTGTCTTCGCAAGCACACCACAGGAGATCCTGTGCGACCGTGCTTGGAACCTGAAGTTGGTCTGACATCTTGCCCAATAATTGAGACTGCTGCGTTCTGAGAGCCCATTGCAGGGATCTCATTTTCAGGCGAGCCTCTGGCACCAGGAAAATGCAGGATGCCATGAGGCAGTACAACCTTTGAACATTCAAGGCCGGAAGACGCTGGGATTTCCGGAATTTGGTGACCATCTGTAGAATGTGTTGAGCCCTCACTTCGGGTGGCAAGGCTTTCCCCGAGGATGCATCCAGGCCTGCTCTGATGAACTAGAGCCTTTGTGATGGTATCATGCAGGACTTCTTGTAATTGAGGGAGAAGCCAACTCTGTGGAGAGAGTGGCAGGCGATGCTGAGATGTTCCAGGGCTTGTTGGGGAGAACGTGCCCTGATCAGCCAATAGTACAGGTAGAAGTAGACGTGAATTCCCCCCTCTCCTGAGACTCTCTGCTGCAACCGCCATTAACTTGCTGAAAATCCTCGGACGGAGGTCAGCCCAAATGGCAGAAATCGAAACTGATGAGAACCGTCAACCTCAAGTACCTTCTGTTTTTACGATGGGGAGGCACATGAAAGTAAGCATCCTGAAGGTCCAATGACACCATCGAATCCTGAAACTGGAGTGCCTGAAGGATCTCAGAAAGGGTAACCATCTTGAACTTGTCCTTCCTGAGGAACTCGTTCAAGTATCTCAAGTGCAAGATGCGTCTCATTCCCCCGTCCTTCTTGGGCATTAGAAAGTATGGGGTATACCACTATGTGTTACATTCCGCAACAGGTACTGGTTTTATAGCACCTTTCTCTAGAAGGCTAAAAAGTTCCTGCACAAGGAACAGATCTGTAGTTCTGAGCGAGTGGTTCCCCGGTGGATGATTCTGGGTCTTTTTATGAATGGGAGACAGTAACCATGGGCTACAGTTTCTAATGTCTACCTCCCACTGGGGTCTTGTGGATTAAGACCTCAGAGAGGTTTTGAGGTGACTGGAACAGTGGCTGATGGTAAAGCAACCGATTTTTGGGCGGACCTAGTAACTCTCCCTCGTCCACCATGCAACTGAGGAATAGAAGCGAAAGGACCTGCCCCTCCAAGAAGATCCACAGGGGTAAGATTGTTGTGGCTCTCTGATTGCGATGCTAAGTGATTTTGCAGGCACTTTAGAGGTCTGCAGTTTTGCCAGGCTTTCTTCAGTCTTGCTGCCAAACAGATGAGAGCTGTCAAAAGACATATTGAGACGTCTGGATTACACGTCTGGTGCAAATCCCGACTTTCTCAACCACGCAAATCTGCGTATTACGGTACTTGTTGCCATGGATCTACTGATGCTGTCAGCAGTATCCAGCCCTGACTGTAGAGGCTCGCACATAGCCTCTTTCCCATCACCTATGATGCCCAGAAAGCTATCCCTTTCTTTCCCCTCGGAAATATGGCCACCTGACATTGCTATATAATCCCACAGGGTGAATGTGAATTTTGCTAAGGTGCAAGTGGCGTTGGCCGATTTCAATGTCATGCTTCCCACAGAAAAATCTTTCATGCCCAAGCATCTGCTCCCTTATTGACTCTCTCAGGAGCAATAGTGGGATATGCGGCCTGTTTAGACGAGGCCATCGCCACCTGAACCACCAAGCTTTCTGGCGTGGCGGTCTTTGTCAAATAGTCAGGGTCACTGCTGGATGGCCTATACTTTTGGGTGAGGTTCTTGTTCACTGCAGCAACTGTCTCAGGTGCCTCCAAATTTGTCTTAACCTTTTTCTGAAGAGCAAAGTGAAAGGGAAGGATTGTATCCTTTTGTGGACCCTGGTCCAGGATATCTGTTAAAAGTCAACCACCCTGGTCATGAGATGCCAGTAGGAGGCTTCTGCATGGGCTAAAGGGTCTGGTTTTCCAAATTCCAATTCAGGTGATGTATCCACACCACTGGCTATCTGGAAGCTCTCATATAAGTCCTTCATCGTGGACTCTTCTGACACCAGGTCCTCTGGCACGTTAGGGGTACCGAACTCCAGGCGAAATTGTGGCGTGTCCGCACCAGTGTTACGCTCACCTGGCTCCCACAGGGGCGTCTATCTGAACTGGACAGCTGCGGTCTCCACCAATGTGACGCGTAGTGCCGTGATGACAGATTTGGCTGGCCCACCTAGCTTTGTTTGCTTGGCCTGTAGGAATATTCTTCTGCAAATGGAGAAAGGGAATTAACCACCCGTTGAGTTGAGCGTTAACCCCCCCCACTCCCGCTGTTCTCCCCACTGATCACCTTTGAAGTCCCCTCTTATAGTCTCACCTGATGGTTTGGAAAGATGAGCTCTCCATCCTGCATTGAGTGCAGGGGCGCGTAGATAACCAGTTGCTTCACTGGCTCGAAGGAATTTGTGAGTTCCAGAACAATATTGACTCTGAGATTCCCAGCAAGACGCCGTAAGTATGTAGTTCGTAAGAGTTCAAATGTCTGACTTTCACTCTTGTCCGATTCCTTGCAGGTTGCAGCTTGACCCTAGCGAAGAGTTCCTCGTGGCAACCGGTAATATTCAGGTAAGGATTTGTATTATCCAACACAGTTCGATAAAAATAATGTCAATATGTAACCTGTTGCTTTCTCCCTTATTCAGGCGCTGAGAGAAAGTATGAAGTCTCGGGGAATAATGCTTCTGGCGGTAAAATCAGGTAAGTCTATTGTGGTGAGGCGGTTTCCCCTTGTTTGTCCCTTTGTTTCACCTTGCTGTCCTTTTGTCGCCCCTTAGGGACCGGGGTTCGGCGAGGATGCAGTGGAAGCTGCGCCGACCCGTGAAGAGGAATAGAACCCCCGGTGGTAAAATCAGGTAAGTCTATGGGGGTAACTATATTGCCTCTGTGTATTCCCTTGGCTCACCTTTCTGTTCTTGTCTTCCCCTTAGGTACCGGAGTGTGGCGGGAACATGCAGAAGGATGCGGTGGAATGTGAAGATGCTGCGAAGGCGGGTGAGTTCAGCGCGGCGCTGCAGCAGGCGAGCCCACACGCATAAAATAACTTCTTTCTTCCAGCTCGAAGGCACGATGGATCGGGAATTCAGGTAAAGATCAAAGGTCCTTGCTTGTTCTAACCTTTTCTCCTTCTTTCTCCCTTTTTCTAGGAGCTCCAGACTCGAGGCGGGTGTGGCAGAAGACTGGATGCAGACTTGCAGGCACAGTGAGCGTTACGCTGCTAGATGCAGAATAACGCGAAGCGTGTGCTGCTGTTCGGCGTGGTTTAAATAGCCTCCAAAGTAGTGCCAGGTAAGTATTCCTCCTCAGCCCCACCCGAGTAAAAAATAGTCCCTAGGTAAAGTAGTCCCTTCCAAGCCTCTTTTGGCTTGGAGCTCTTGCAGAATGGTCTGCATCAGGTAAGTTTGCAGCATGGTCTGCATCAGGTAAGTTTACCTATGTTTACCTATGGTGCCAGGACTGACTCTCCATATGAGCCTGGTGCCATAGACGCCAGGACTGCACCCAAATAGTCCCTAGCAGGGGTTGTTGGGCTTGCTTGGAATAACTTGATGCCTGCTTCTGGGGTTCCTGGACTTGGTCTGGGTCCCCGGGGGTAGGCATCATGACAGCATTCCCCCCCCAAGGCCTCTCCTAAAGTCGTTCTTCCCTGTGGTTTCGGTTTGTCTGGGAAATTTCGGTGGAATTTTTTCACCAATCGGGGTGCATGAACGTGGTCACTAGGTTCCCATGACCTTTCCTGTGGTCCGTAACCTTTCCAGTCGATTAAATAAAAAAGTTTTTACTTTATCAGTTTGGAGTCCAGGATGTTCTTAACTTCAAATTTGGGTTCCCCGTCTACAAGGATGGGGTCTGGTGGCTTGGTTAGTCTTGTCCCTGGTTGCACTGGCTTCAAAAGTGACACGTGAAAGACAGGGTGAATTCACATATTAGCAGGTAAGTCCAACTTGACAGCTACCGGGTTGATAATGGCCTTAATAGAGTAAGGTCCCAAATATCTGGGGTTAAAGGTCTGTGTTCCCTTTAGAGGTATATGTTTTGTGGCTAACCATACTTGGTCCCCTATCTGGTATTGTGGAGTATCACTTCTATGCCGATCAGCATCTTTCTTGTATTTTTCTTTCGCCTGTTTTAAATGTGCAGTTGCTTCCTTAAAGGCTTGTGTAATCGTAGCGTGCAGATGGTCCACTGCGGGCATTTCTAAGTGTTGGGGTGAGTCAAGGTCTGAGGTTCGAGGATGGTGCCCATATAAGATATAAAAGGGGCTTTGTCCAGTTCCAGAATGTACTGAATTATTGTATGCATATTCGGCGATCCAAAGAATGTCTTTCCAATTACTCTCAGTCTGATGTAACATACAACGCAGGTATTGTTCGAGAGTCTGGTTGGTCCTCTCCGTTTGACCATCGTTTTGGGGGTGGTGACTGGTCGATAACCTCACATCGGTTTGCGCCAAATGACAACATTTTTTCCAAAAATGTGAAATTAATTGACTCCCCCGGTCAGAGACCAGTACGGACGGAAATCCGTGTATGTGAACAATGTTTTTGAGGAACTCCTTAGCAAGGATTGAAGCTGAGGGTAATCCCTTTAAAGGAATAAAATGGGCCATCTTGGAAAAAAGATCCACAATAACTACAATGGTGTTAAATCCTTTGCATGGGCGTAGATCAGTAATAAAGTCTAACGATAAGGTGTGCCATGGTGTAGGAGGAATGTCTAAAGGTTGTAAGAGTCCAGCTGGTTTTTTCTTTTGACTTTTATTTTGGGCGCAAATGCCACAAGACATCACAAATGATTTAATATCCTTTCGCCAGGTCGGCCACCAGAATTGTCTCTTAATTTTAGCTTCAGTTTTTGCTATACCTGGGTGCCCCTCCATTAGGGTATCATGATAACGGGAAATGACTAGTTCTTGTAGTTCCTTGTGTGGCAGAAATAGTCGCCATTGGTAATAAGGCAGGTCATTGGTGACAGAGTAGTCCAGGCCTTTCTTTACCCAGTCCTGCAGGGCTGTAGGATCAAAGAGTTGCTGGATCTTTAGCTGATTGTCCTCTAGTGTCTGTAGAGTAGTCATGCCAAGAATCCTTTGTTCGAAAATTATAGGTACTGGTTCTGGGTTCACTTCTGCCTCTCCCATCCCTATTCGGGATAAGGCGTCTGCTTTACCATTCTTACAACCAGGTCGATAGGTTATCACAAAATCGAACTCGGCAAAGAACAATGCCCATCGGAGTTGGCGTGATGATTGGGCCTTGGCTGTCTTTAAATACTGCAAGTTCCGGTGATCGGTGATCACATTAATGGTATGCCTGGCACCGAGAAGATAGTGCCGCCAAGCCTTGAAGGCGGATTTAATGGCTAATAACTCCTTGTCGGTAACCGCATAGTTTAACTCGGGTGCCGAGAACTTTCTGGACCAAAATGCTACTGGGTGAAGCTGGCCAGTTTCAGGGTCCTTTTGAGACAGGACAGCTTCCATGGCTAGACTGGATGCATCAGTTTCCAACCAAGGTATCCCCAGTATTATTTGGAACTGTGGGGCTTTGATTAGATCAAACACAATAGTCTTCGACTAAATGGTGTTGGGTTAAGGCCTCAGTGGTTTTCGATGGGTCGATGGCTTACGTCCCAGGCTGGTGGGCGTGCTGGATTTAGCCTTTACCTTCTCTTTGTCGCCCTTTTGCAGTGCGACTGGAGCATGGCTTCTCTCCTTGTCCTTTGAGGGCGCGGGGGCCTCCTTCTCAAATATTTTCAACATCTCTCTCCGAAATTCTTCCCACTGGGCAGCAGTAGAGGATTTGGTCGGACATAGAATTCTCTCATGAGAGGAATCACTAGAGGACGATGGAGATGTGAGACGCTTCTCTTTCGACTTTTAGTCGAAGACCAAGAATGGTGGTACCCACTCCTGGAGTGAGATTGTTTTTTAGATTATTTTCTCTGATGAGAGTCTCCTCTCGACTCATCAGTAGATCGGATTTTAGATTGGGATGAAGGTGATTTCAAGGGGGTCCTACCCGCCACTAGTTTCCCTTTATGCTCTTTTAGAGCCTTAGAAGTCATTGCCTGCCAGGAGTTGCAATCAGCTGTTCGATGCTCTGTGCCCAGACATCACAGACACACTCGATGGGGGTCACTGATTGACATTTTGGCACTGCATTCGTGGCATTTCTTGAAACCTATCTTCGGTGTCGATGGAGCTGACAATGAAGATATTTTTCTCAAGTGTCTTAGTTTTTTTTCAAAAACTGAAGGGTGCTGTAATTCTCTCAAAGCGATAGCTGCGTCGTAAAAACAGAACGGAAGCCAACGGGCGCTGTGCATGCTATATACACTGGCGATGATGTCGATCTCGAGACGGAGGCCCTCGAGGGACATCGAGTCGACGGAATCTGCGCACAGCGCCCTCTGCCGAAAACATTTTCCGAAGCAGCTGAAGCTGGAAAAGATAATATCAAAAGATGAGGAATACATGGGAGGACACAATCCATTAAAAAAAAAAGATTTCTCATGGTCAAGAGATAGTCTTTCCAGATGTCCTCGAGTACATGTATGGCAACCAAAGACTTTCTCGTCTGCTCCCTTCACAGGTACAAAAAGCCTTCTGTCTTTAGTTCCTCTTGGATGAGATCAAACAACTTGGATGTAATGGACATGAGTGCTTGGAAGGACCTAATCACATCAGGGTGAGAATTTCTGAGAGGATGGTCCTCCGGTTCATCATCCCCTAGTAAGACATTATAAAACTCATCCACGGTATCAGTTTTTGTGGACACATCACCTACAAAGGGGTCATCCTCCGAAACAGTGTTCCTGAGGTTGGCAGGAGGAGGAAGAGCAGGTGTGCAGGTGCACAAGGCGCATCAAGTAGGAGGTGGAGAAGCAGGCAATGGGCCAGCCGAAAGATCCTGATGTGGCAGCAACGATGGAGCAGGTAGTCTATGAAGCCGTATGGTTGGCCCACTTTGAAAATCTTTATAGGTATACCAACTTAGCCCTGCCTGAACTTGATGATCCTGTTTCTGGAAACACCTCTCCCTCTGTTGTTATCCATACAGGACATTAAGGCTGCCCTTATATCGCAGAAATCACGAAGGCCCCTGGACAGGATATGGTCATGGTCGACTGGTACAGGCAAGAGGTTGATATTTGGAGCCCCTATTTGTTACAGTTCTTCCATGTCTTACTGTTTACAAATTTTGTCCCCCATTCATGGACCCAGGCCATAATTGTCCCCATATTCAAGAAGGGCTATAGGGGATCCCCCTCTAATTATAGACCTATCTCCCTTCTTGATGCAGGGGGAAGTTGTTAGCAAAGGTGGTGTTGGGCCATTTAGATGTATGGATTCTTGAAGTGGGGGCCTTCAGTCACCTACAAGCTGGGTTTCAATAACCAGGTCATAAGGTTACATTTGGTATTGGAAAAATATGCTAGCCTAAGAAATAGGCTTTTGTCTACTTAAAGACTGCCTTCGACAGTGTGCCCAGGGCAAGATTGTGGCAAGTACTGAAGAACCTGGGCATACTGTCTGGGATCTTAGGTGCAATACAATCCTTTTACACTAACAATGAGGCAGTAATCCGATATGGTTTGGGTGGTCAAACAACAGGGAAAATCAAAATCGACGTTGGAGTTAGGCAGGGCTGTGTCCTTGCCCCCAGCATGTTTTCTATGTTTATTAATGGGGTCATTGACCTTTTGCTTGCTGAGCCCACCAATGCACCTCAATTAGCGAGTGGCCGAATTCCGATTCTCCTATTCGCTGATGACACCGTCCTGTTGTCTCTTACCACCCAGGGTCTCTGTAAGCAACGGGTTATCTTTGAGAATTAATGGCCTTGCAATAAATGTGCAGAAATCCAATTCAATGGTAGTCTCCAAACGTAGGGCCAAGAGTAAACCTCGTCTTCATATTAGGCTTATAGATGGCCCTATTGAACATGTAACTCAGTATGATTACCTAGGGTTAAGAATGATGGCCACTTGCTCGTGGAGCTATCAGAATAACAGGGCAGTACTCAAGCTGGTCTGGCATAGTGGGGCAGTGTTGCGATTCATCCATGATCATGGGGTTGGTCCTCTGAGTGTTGCACTCCAAATTCATAAGATCCAGGCAAGACAGGCAGCCATGTATGGGGCCGAACTTTGGGGCATGTGCAATACCACCATGTTACAGACAGCAAACACACCAAATGCACCGATTTATTCAGAATTGGATCTACAGAGCATTGGCTTTATTTGTAAGATGTGGCCTGTGTTCTTGTGGATATGACTGTGGATACATTGTAATCTGGACATCTATAGAAGGCGCTGTACGGGATGTCTCATCTCAGGCGGGAAGTGCAAATGTATTGTGGTTCTCGGCTATAAAGAAGAAGCTCTCTGCTTTGGGGCTGGGGAATTACTGGTCCCTACCGGAGTCAATCCGCATTAACGCCGAGTCCCAGATTAAAAAGATTCTTAAGAGAAGGAGGGAGACTGAAACCTGTGCAAAAATAGCAAATTTGGCTAGTCTGGCTTTGTATTTGCTATGGATGATCAAACCATGCTTCGAATGCTATTTAGATAGAATGTGCCCGCCCTGGATGAGAATCCTTTACATGAAGCTTTGCATCGGCATACTGCCAATTGCTGGTCTGCAGCGCAAATGGGATCCGCTTAAATCAGAGGTGTGCCCTTTTTGCCCGAGCTATGTTGAAAGCATAATGCAGTTTATTTTCTTTTGTCCAGAATACTGTCACATTAGAAATAAATATTTGATCCCATTGTTGAAACAATGCCACGTAAGAAGGTTGAATAAGGCTCTTTATTGAATTGGCAACCCACTGTAAGGGGAACTTTCTTTACCAAGTCTGGAGGAAAAGATTAAAGTTTATTACCGGCTTGATGAATGATGCTCAAGTCTTGCACAACGTACAATCTGTTTTATGATTATAGTAACTCCCTTGTTGTTGTTTAAATAGATCCACTCATTTCTTTTTTATAAGTCACTATTTGTTTATGTTTTGATGAATTTTATATATGACTTTTATGATCTGTCGGATCGAAATAAAGTTCATGATGCTGATGATAAAACAAGCCATATTTTCTAAGTTTAGTATCAGAGGACTGGGTTAGCTGACCAGTGAATAAATATTGGTGGGTAATTACTGTTTTGTTTTTAGAATACATTGTTAATGTAGGTATGTACATGCATTGTTATTAACACAACATTTGTTAATTTAAAACATGTATTATTAACCAAACAATAAAGTATACGATTTACAGTCGAAAAAATTATTCACACATTTAATACCCTCTTAACGAAGGCCCAGCGTGTCAGGTGTTGGCCTAGAGCTTGAGGACTGTCTTGTTTTTTCCAAGGTCCACTGTGAATGGCTCATCAGCAAATCCGATCCATGCAAGTAACACATTCCAGAAGGAGCATATGCGGGCAATTATCACACCCATTAGTACCCTGCTCACCAATTTTCTTTTTGCCTTATATTACACACATTCAACCAAGGAGAATTCAAGCCTTGAAGCGCCCATCTGGAAACCCATACCACAAATGCCTTCATCACAACTCACTAAAGCTTACCAGCAAACATAAAATAAGTTCTTTCAATTTGCACTTATCAGGATTCACACCTTGCCCTCCTTGACTCACACTTCGTTCCCCCTCTCTTACAGATTCTAGCATCAAGAGGCTGAAGAAAAGGCATACGGCAAACTATGCAAGACCAGATTACATAAAAAGTCTTCAAAGTCGATGTAAGGAATTACTTCATAGAGATCAGGTCCCAACTCATGGAAATTCTGGACTTTGAGATTCTGAAGTCTGACATCAGGGAAAATCTCGTTAGTAGAGACCCAGTGACAACATATTAGGTTTTACTTGACATTCAGAGAATAGCAAAAGGTCCCCTTCAGGATAAGATGTCAGAAGAGCTGACCTCAGAATATTTTTTTATCAAATAAGTTCGTGGATTCTATAAATACATTTGTGGCAGGGAAGAGGAGAGAGAGCAAGAGAAAAAGAGAGACAGAGAGCGAGAGAAGACAAGACTTTTTTTGGAAAAGCACTTTTTTTTATTTCGTTTGTGATGAGCATGCTCTGGAACAATGTTCCCCCATCAATAATGCTTGGCATACAATTTCCTTTATCATCTTAAGAGCAAAAGAAAATTACCTGAGAATTGCCTTTTTTGTGGACTGACAAAGACACTCTGACTTCTCGTTCCCAGATAGGCTTTGATTTTAAAAGACTTCACCTGTGATATGCGGGTAGATCATGAATGTACTAGGGTACAGGCCAAACATCCATTTATCATGTGGGTGTTCATCTACAATTTTCCTAGAACATTCATAGATCTTTAAAAGGCCCTTTCCTTCCAATGCTTTGTTTTTTCATAAGAATAAATCAACGTAACAAGAAACAGAGGGACCATCACACTAAATTAGATTTTCTGGCAAGAATAATTCCTCTCTCCTTTCTGAATCAAAGAAAAGTGAAAACATTTTAAGAATGTTACTTCCGAAACTGTCAAAGAAGCCTGTCCACAGAAGCAGCACTGAAATGGCTGAAATTGGTGGTCCCTTTTCCTGTTATTGCTTTAGTTATATCACTGACACTAAAGACGACAAAAGTGAGCAACACTATGATATTTGATCACAGTCCTTGCCCAACATAGAAGGATATTAATAGCCAAGGACTTTTGAAAGGCCCAGTGTTGGAGAAAATAACATTATTTAAAAGTACAGTTGTTCACAATTACGTCTATTGAGCATAAGTGAAAGCACTGAAGGTTATATGCCACAAACCTGGGAAATGCGCTTTGAAGTAAACTGTTAATTTCCAATAAATTGCGACAGACGATCATGGAGTAGATGTACATGGAGAATAGATGAACAAGGAGCTGTGTTATTCGTACAGTGTGTTCTTTATTTAGTAGATTCAGTCTTATATATGATATACAGATTAAAAGGAAAAAAAGGATTCCACATGTTATGAAATCAGTGCATTTAGCAAGTAATACCATGGAGATAAGAGCTCACTGGTCTTTTGTTAAGTGATGGGGGCCTGTGCTAATCATTCCACGTTGCATCACATATAATATTGACACACATTCTAAGAATTAAAATATTAAGCCACATTTACTTTAAAAATCCACTGTATATAACACAATAAATATTAATTTTCATAGATAAAGCATTGAAGAGGAAGTTCTCATCTGCTTAAAAACTCGCACTGAGCTGTAAAGAATTAAAGACTGAGAAGTTGCAGTGAAATAAAGTTACCATCTTTTTGAAGTCATTATCTCTTGCAATTTATAATTAAAATTATAAGTGCCATATGCTTTGGAAATCTCCCCAAAGGTCAAAGTAATCACACAATATATGTCTCATCTTACATTACATTTACCATACTATGTGAATCCAGCAATACCCAAGTTAAGTGTAAAGGACTGAGGATTCAATATGGCTGTGTATTCCTCTCGGTTTCCCACACCACTCTGAAAAGACGCTGCCCTAAGGGTTACCCAGCTGACTTCATGCACTCAAACCTGGACCGAGTGCCCATGAATTGACTTTCCTACAGAACTAATGTTCTGACTGCAAACAACAGATGACTCCAAGCTTTAAAAACACAACAGTCACTAAATAATGTACTTCAATCCAGAGTGCCCAGGTGTTGAAAATTAAACACAGTTTTGGTAATGATGCTCCATGATGAAGACAAATACAAAGTATTGTAGGTGTTTGGAGCAACTTCTTCTGAACTTACTGGAGTGAAGCGAAAGGTACTGCGTGATGATGGGTGGTAATAGAGGGACAAGTGGGCAGCCTGAGTGTGAGACATAGCTGTAGAAATCAAGTGCACAATGCAGTTATGGGGTGGTGCCCAGGGGGATTGGGGGGGGGGGGGAGCAGTGTGCGGCTTTGCAAAGCAGAGATTCATGAGGGCTCCTTCTTCTTCAAAGGCTGGGATTGCAGACCACAGCGGAACCGAGTTCTGTACATGTAAACAGCACACTTTCACTGAGTCCGAGATCGGAGAAGAAATACAAATATTCACATTGGTATTTAGGTAGCGAGAGGCAGGAAACATGGGTGGTCAGTTAAAAAAAACAATAAAACCCAACATGTTACTAAAGCACCACTAAATCATATAAAACATTAGACACTGGACGGCCTTCAGTTTGTGTTCTGGTGGAATACCACACAGCATTTAAAAAGTTGTACAAAAGAAATAACAAATCAGAGGTGGTTTTACCCTCTGACATCAAAGCAGCATTTTTGAGAATAAAACAATGGAAAATCTGCCAGCCGTGCAGGGGACAAGAAAGGCCCTTTGGATTCTGAGGTCAGAAGGAAACATGTTTGCATCTAAATGTGGCAGCACTGCTGGCGAGGACTTGGGAAGGAGATAGCATGGAGAGCAAGACTATTATAATTTCTGACAAACATTACAAACAAGCAGTTTGATTTGGAATCATTCACAGATTCCAGTCCCTGCCATTACTGATATTCTTAACATGGCTCTTTCCAAACCCTAGTACCCTCGTAAGAATTAAATGGAAAACAGAGTGTCTGGCAGGCTGACTACTGCACCTCTCTTGTTCTATAGACTTGGAATTTCCTTACTAATCGTTGCGGATGCCGGAGTTGGAATGTGTCTGAACCAGTCTCCACTCATCATGAGCGCTGGAGTGTTCCCTTCTGCTATACACACAATTGTAAAACATTTCAACAAATCAAAGTATCGCCAGTACTAGGTGCATCATTGTCAGTCCCCAACAAGTCTCACACAAACACAGCATGTGACTTTTTGTATCTCATGAATAAATATCACAGAATATCACAATACAGTGTTAAACTATCGAATAGTGGACTCCGCTATGAACATGGATGCCCAAAGTGCAATGATCTTGTGATATGCCATGATACTGCACAATTAATTGTGCTCCAGAGCAATTGCTGATGTTCTTTATCTTTTTAGAACTATCACTTTTCTTCTTGGCAGACAGTGCCAACATGGGGACTCCTGTTGTGATATCTCATCAGTGGAGAGAGAACATTATTCGCTATAGGCAGAATGAAGAAGTTTATGAAGGATGCCAAAAGCCAAAGGCCAAATGTAGGAGATTGAGGAAAAGTATGACCTGCCTCTTCTAACCCCTTCCCACCGTCTACCCCACTGCCTAAGTGCTATGGCTCCTGTGGTAGCAGTAGGTGCGGCAGCAGAACCTGAATGAAAAATGGCAGTGCTAGGAGCTGCAACCAGTACTTTTCTCTGTTGTGAGTTTCAAGGACAATGACAAGTAGCGGCTGTCTCGGTTGGAGTACAGGAGAAAAGGAAGCAAGACACAGTAAGTACTGCCCTACTATCTATCCTCTTCACCCCAATTCGACAATACTCCACACTAGGGACAGACAATTTAATGAGGTGTCCCATGGATCAAAACATTTTGAATGGGTACCGTTAGAAAAAGGGGGAGAGGTTTTCACTGAGGGGTTTTCATGGACATCACAGACCACTCAATGCACCAGACTCATACACTATGAAAATAATTTATTTTTGTTCAAGGCTGCTGTCCTCCATCCTGAAATCTGTGTCAAGTGCCACTGCAGAACAATGTTTTGTGTGGAGTTTTCACTAAGTCCATAACAGGCAAGAGTACAGCAGCAATTGTTTCAGACAGGATGATCGTCTGAGAGCTTTGAAATGTGACACTGAATCTACAAGTGTACCAATAATGTGGAGTGAATTTAACTAATATTAAACAAAACACATTTGCTACATTAAGGCTGGTTGTAAAAGGTCATGTTGAGTAACATTAAAAAAAGCATTTCCTGATAACAAACCTGTGCCAGCAGGTTCCAAGGTAGAATTATTAGGGACAATAGATGAGACTTTGGGTGTCAAAGAGATGAAACTAAGAAGAAGATGATGTGTATAATGAGGAAAGCAGAGATTGGTCAAATGCCCAGTACTAAATCTCAAGAGGTGGAACGGTTAATGAAACTAGTTTTGAACATGGAATACCTACCATCAAGAATATGCGTACACTTTCAAGGATAATCACTAACAAGTGTACATGTATGCACATCCCAAAGACCCATACTCCTCTGCTTTTATGCTTTCTGGTGTATTGAACATGGAGTATTTAACAGGTAGATAGGTGGGTGGGCCGGCACCAATAAAACAGAGTTAAAAACCCAGTTTTAGTTATGTATATTCTTCCCATGTCATCAAGACAGACACATAAATCTAGCGACAAAAATTCCTCAACACAGCCAACTTAATGGACAACCAGTAAATTCACCTGCTCACAAAAGCAGTGGCAGCAACCTTCACCAGAAAGCATGTCCTGTCACAAGAAATTATGCCTAGAAGGATTGCTATCCCACAACGTCCCCAAAGAGCTCTCCTAACTTCAATGCTGCCATATCTTGTTGCTAACTCCAGAGTTCTCCCAAATGGGGCATTTCATCATTATACAGCTAATGGAGATAGAGAGGAGGGGAACCGTCAGTGCCTTGATTCCCACCCCTGAGAGAAAGATCCCCACCTTTCTCACTACTGCCATATAGTTCTCGATGCTGCCTAGGGAGCCTGGACCTTTATCTGGTGTTAATTCACCAACGTTCACTGTTGACTCAGCAGCAACCATACCATCAAGATAATATTTTGCCAAATATTGCAACATTTCTTAAAAATTGTCCATTTGATCCATATGGGTTAAAGCTTCAGCTTTCTATAATGTATTAAGACTTGTGAAATGTAGAAATACGATCAAACTAACAAAGAAATCAACACACTTCACAGGAGATGCATAACGATAAGCGACCCTAAAACATTTTTTCCATAACTTCCCAAATGCTCTAGGCTGAAACATAATAACTAGAAGTACTCAGAAGAGACAGCAAAGTGACTTGTTAATCTGGGAACACAATGTCCCAAAGAGCAGCAACCAAACAACAGTGGTGGTCCACCATCCCTGGACTGGAATCTCCCATGCACCGTGGCTTTTCTTATGGCTACAGATCATCTTGCATTGGGTGGGTCTATTTGTCCCGTTGAGGTTTGAGCTATGTTCCGTATTTAGCAGCACTCACTTCTAGATATTGCACTGAATGGAGAACTATCAGCTCTCCAGGAATAGGATACTTGGTCCATGTGCAGCCCCACCACAAGGCTGTAGCAATAGCCTTTATAATCTTTGTAAACATGCACCAGCATTTCATATTATAACCAACCCTTTTCGTTTTAAACTTACAATCTATGTATTACCACTTGAATGGACTAATAGAGCATAAGGCTTGCTCCCAACCACATGTATATCTTCCAAAGTTCCCTCTCATATGCCACTCATTCAAAGAGGTGTTTGAACTTGCACTCTGATTTGTCAGGATAGAAAAACGTTAAAATAGAATAGAATTCACATAGGATTGCAAGAGTAGGTGTGTCAAAGCAGGTTAGTTTAAGACATTCAACAATTTCCTACTGAGATGTGACACTCATTAGATGTGCCTAATGGAGATTTGAATAGTTGGTTTGGATTGGTCTACAAAAGAGAGATGGAATTAATGTATCCTAAAGGAGTGTTGAGTGGGAGGTAGGACTCTGTTTGTTCCAGTTCCTTTTCTGTGGCTTCCCAAGTGGCTTATGATTGACCTTTGGATGGGGCCAAGTCTGGTTGATTCTCATTGGCATTATAAAACAAAACAGGAATGATAAAGTTCTGCAAGGTCTACTGCATAAAAAAATAAATGGTTTTGTTGTGGTTGGCCTGTTAAGGTTTTGGAAGATGTGGTTCTATTGAAGAGAGACCAGTGTGGTTTAGATCTAATCGAAGGCCTGTTACAGAGAGAACAGGGCTGGTTTGTTTCAGGTTGGTCTCTTAAAGGGAGATACGTGGTTTAGTTCTGATTGGCCTTTTAAGGCAGAGAAGGATGGCTTGGTTTTTACATTTTGCAGGGGATGAAGATGATTTCGTTCTGAAAGGTCTGTTGAAGGATAATACTGATTATTCATTTCTTATGGTCTAGTTATGGTTTATGAAGCAGTCTTGTACTAATCCTGGTGGAAGTAGTAAATGTTTTTTTTCTGATTTGTTTGTTCAGTGGTGGTGTGTACAGCTTAGTTCTTATTACACTTTTTGGCCTGTAATGTTTGACTATTTGGTTTTAATGGCTTGTTGTTTGGAGAAGGAGCTGCTATGAGTAAAGTTGTCCATTGAAATATGGCTGTGTTGAGGGATTCTTGGCACAGCACTATGAAGCAAGGATAATTTGGTTTTGCTTGGCCACTTAAAACGTGTAGTTTTAGTTAAAAAAAAGATTGTGTTTTTTAGAAGCTTCTTTTAAGTAAGAACAGGTTCTGGTTGGTGTGTTAAGGTCAAGGCTGATACTTTAATTCTCATCAACCTGTACATCGGTGAAGTAGCTGGTGGTGTTTCGATTGAGCTAGTGTTATATCTTGGTTCTAGTT
The DNA here is from genome assembly GCF_040938575.1 of Ambystoma mexicanum. NCBI lineage: Eukaryota > Metazoa > Chordata > Amphibia > Caudata > Ambystomatidae > Ambystoma > Ambystoma mexicanum. Next base: position 361,702,334 of record NC_090925.1, read on the forward strand.
TGTGGCTATTAGTTCTAGTTAGTCTTTTGAAAGAGTCAGGGATGGTTTGGTTCTATTTCACTTTTTATGTTGATGAGGATGTGATAGGTCTGATTTGCCGGTTTAAGAAAACTTGATGGTCTGGAACAGATGGCCCTTTAAGTATGGTTCAGTTCTAATTGGCTTTTTGAAGTATCTTTGGTTATGCATAGTCTTTCTTGGTGTTGATGAGGATATTTTACTTGCAAATGGCCTATTCAAAGTGCACTGAGATGACCTAGTCCTTCCTACAGTACACCTGATATCAGAGATGCTTAAAAGTTTTTAATTGGGCTGTCAAAGAGAATGACAGGTTCAGAGTGGCTTGAAGAAGAAAGATGGTGGTTTTGTAATGATTGGTAGTTAAATAATATGGGTATACACTGCACCTAATTCACCCCTTCAAGAGAGACAAGTATGTTTGGGTTGCAGTTGACCTATTAAGGATGGTATGATTTTGCAAAGTAGACAGATGGGTTGTTCCATCCTGGGTAGTTAAGAGAAGTGCTCCTCTTCAGATTGGAGACCTGAGCAGTTTAGGTCAGGATGCCAAATGAAAGGAACAAGTTTGACTTTTCCTGATCATTTGATGATGTTGTAGAATTTAATTGATTATGATGTTCCAGCCATCCTGTAATGATAGTGAATGTTTGCCTTTATGGTCCTGTTAAGTGTTATTTAGTTATTTGTTTCAGAATGACTGTTTGATGGGAGACCTGCCGTATTTTGTTCTTTTGGTCTTCTGATGGAGGCTACTCATTTGTAATTGGTTTCTATGGAGAATGGCTAGATACCAATAGGCATTTTAAAAAAGGGAATACAAACATGAGTTTTTCTGATTAGACTGTGTCTGAAAAATATGGCTGATCTGTTTAACTGCTATCTATGAATCTGACTTTTTCGCTGACTGTACCACTGCTTTAAATAACTTCAGAGATGTAAATGAAATAGTTGAAAAATAATTAAACAAAGATATGTTCAAGAAACATATACAAATTGCAAGCAATAGGCAGTTTTCACCTGTCTTTGGTGATGTTCCTAATGTTAGATAAGTGGCTTTGTTTTCCACGATCCACAATGAACAGCCAGGAAAATGAGAGTATCCAATAAACTGTGCTCTGACTCATTACCATGTCCACAACCCCATACATCTAGATACAGCTAACCATCAGCAGACATATTCCCTGATTGAATAATGCAACAGACTTCTTTCTGTCATACCAACAAGCAATAGAAAGCAAAGGCAATTTCACATCAACTATAACTGTTTTCCAGATTTGGGGATATTGCCAATGATAATGGGGTTATTATGGTCCATTATTTAAATGTATTTAGGCAGTGCATGAAGTGGTATGAAAGGTATCACTGGCAGTAGAGGTGCAAGCTATTTTCCATCAACAATGGACTCTCATTCTGTCATGAACAGGTGTTGGGGTAACTCCAGTTGAACCTGCAGGTTCCTTTCGAAGCAGTAGTTCCAATTAGGTGAATGGGCTTCAGTACTGTCAGAAGGGAGTGGTGGGACTGTTTGCAAACGAGGTGCTTCCTGTTTAGTCCACGCTGATATTTTGCAGTGAAGGTCAGGCCGAATTGTGAAAGGGCAACATGACGTCTTTTCTTTTTATGTAACATTTTTCTGGCTTCAATGATAGGAGTGACAGTGAATGCTTTTTGATGTTTGAAAGACCCCTATAAGTATTACTGAAGACATCAAGAGTGAGGTTTCATAGCATGTGGTAGAGAACAAAAGAGTCACAAAGAACCATGCCTTCAAAAGACAATAATTCTCGTTGTTCAGTTTTAAAGTGGTACTCTGGAACAGCAGTTTTCATCCAGGCTTAAACAAGTGGAATGGCCTGGCCCATTTGCCGAACCATCTCGAACCTCGGTCCCAGGTTTGGAGTGATATGGAATGTTACAATCTCTCAGGAGAGAAATGCTACTTTTCTGTACAAACGCAAAACAAATCCATTTAAAAAATAATAAATTACAAAGGGAGGACATTTTACCCTCAATAAATATGTGATTCTGACCAGCTAAGACTTGGAAGGTGATTATCTGGGTATGGGACCACAAGGATCATTCTAAATACATCTGCAGCCCCCAATCACTCAAAGGCTGGTAAGGAGGTTCTAGGATTGCACTATGCCAATGCAGTTCCATACACCTCAGTGCCACAGGTCCTTGGCTTCTTTCTGCCAGACAAGTTGAGCTAAGATCCAAAATGTGACCTTGTGCCCAAAGTCCCAGGTGCTCTGGCGGTAAAGAATCAGCTTCGTCCAATTCCACCTTTAAAACGAAATGCACGAATAGCCGATGTTTGGACAACAGGTCCTGAGGAGAGTCACGCTCTAAAGGTTCTTCTGCCAGAGGAATCAAACAGAGACCATGAGTCAATTTTGCTGCAATATGAGGTTTTCCAGTTCATCAGCAGAGCGGAGAAGAAATGCAGCTGATTCTCGATAGCCAGCAATCAGTTGCCTTACAGCGCTGATTTCTGTGGGGCTTAGCTGGGCCGTGGGTATTCCCCGGGTGCTGCTGTTGTTAGGAGTTGTGTTGGCGACCACAGCTTTCATACTGAGATCAGTAGGACCTGCAAACAAAAGGCAGATATTAATGATACAACATCACAGCAAGCTACCACTATCAGCATAAGCCAGGTAAAATATGGGCCTGAATAACAGAAACAACTACCAAGCTCATCCTAATTGAGCTCGGAGAGCTGAGCTTCACATTAAGTACAAAAACACTCACGAGTGAACCCACCAACCTTTCATACGGTGTATTGGCCACTCTACAAGCATCCAAATATGTCATCAATTATTGCATGAATGTGTATTATTAATAGGCGTCTTAAAGTCTGACTAAACTGAACAGATGTATTGAATGACTTACTTGACAAGGATGGCTAAGTGGACATGGCCATGCTGAGTGAAAAGCAGCGATTTGAGGATTCCACAGAAGGATCAGCTAGTGTATCATTATTTGAGTCTTTATCTCAGCCACAGTAGTACAAAGAGATTCTCATGGTACTGACTATGGTTCATAGTCCCCTTTCCCCATATTCTTCGGGTGTCAGGATCCTCAGCATTAGCTGAGCATAGCGATGTATAAAGAGAAGCCAGTGTGTTCATGTGAGAATGTAGTGCTGACCACGTATCCTTTCACAGTCACTGGGTCTCATTAAAAGTGTGCTGGTGCAGTAATACCGTGCTGGTATTACCGCATACTGTCACATTACCGCACCGGCACACTTCAGGTTTGCCAGTAGGGTGGTAGATATACCTCCAGCTGTTAGCTGGAGGTATATCTAGATATACCTCCAGCTATTAGCTGGAGGTATATCCGCCACTCTACTGGAAAATAACTGCTGGTATTACGGGCCCGGGAATACCGGTGCCTGTAATACCGGCAAGGTCCCCCATGGAGTCCAATGGCACTCCATGGGATGTGGATTTACCAGAGTTTCCGCCACTTGGATTCTGCCGGTACATGGTATTACAATTGGCTGGTATCCCGCTGGTAACACAAGCGGGATACCAGCAAACATGTAATCAGGCCGACTGTCTCTTTGTGAATAATCGCTTAAGTCATTTCCGCAGTGGGGATAGAGAGACGACTGTTTGGGGAGAAGGCGACTGCAGACTAGGAACATAATTGTCATCACTTTTACTTCCCCTAAACCATAGCCCCTTTTTCACCATACAGTTTTTACAACTGTGGAGGGTTGTACAACCACTAATCCTATGGTGGGGCAAAAGCACCCAGCCAAAAAGAAAGCCAAATTTCTCTAAAAGGTGGGTAGTGGGGAAGAGCGATTAGGCTTAATGCTTAGAAAGGGGTAGCAGGCTAGCACAAAGGCTATTTACATTAGTCCACACCCTTATCCATAGAAGATACCCCACACTGATATACTGAAAACAATATACATTTAGCATCCGGGGGGAGGGAGGTGAGCAGCCAGTCAGGTTTCGCAGATTGAAACCGCTGCCTTCCCTGTCCCAGACTGCTTGCTTGTCCCTCCCTCATTTCCATTTTTAAAAAAATGTTCTCAACCTATCTCCCCAGCCCGACTTACCTGATTTCGCTATTCCAGATGCCATGGAAATGGTAGAGGGGCTCCGTATGGAGTCCCGCCTTCTACAACCATGGCGGCCATCTTGGAAAAGTATTTTCATTCATTTAACGAGACGTGCGTGGCATCCCGTTCAATGAATGAAAATACTTTTTTTAGCACCCCAGCTTACCTCTACTAATAGCGTTAGTAGCGTGTCCCACGTGCAATGCTGGGGGGTAAACATCCCGTTGCCCTTATTAACCGCCCTTGCTTCGCTCGTTAACTCAGGCCGCTTACCCACAGTATAGATCGTTGAACGCGTTACTAATGCTATATTATTATGTCACACATACACAACTCTATAATTTCAAATAAGTACTTTCATACAACACACTGTATAAAAATACACAGTATAAAACAATGTAGGGTGATGTAATCACAATAATAACTAATCCCTTGTTGGGTCATCCCTTCGTTATTAGCCAGTTAAACTTCCCAATAAGAGCAGAACAACTTTTGATATTCCCCATCTATCTTTGTTGCAGGCCTGTCTTTGCAGACTGTAGGTCCTACAGCTACCTTTTCTCTTAGGAGGACTTTTGATCCTCTGAACCTGTAATAGGCATTTCTGCAAAACCATCAGTAGAAGGTCCTAATGGCCCAGGAGTACTTCTTGTACAAGAGTCTGCAGCCTTCTTGGAATACCCCTCCACCTCTTCTGTTGGAGCAGGGGAAACAAAAGGCTTAATCACTAAGGACTTAGAGAAAGAACTCGTTTTTCGTTTGGATCCTGACAACTTTTCAGACTGAGGGAAGACCCCCTTTAGCAAGCCGAATCTGGGTAGGAGCAGAGTTTACCTTCACAACTCCTGGGATGTGAACGGTGCCTTTCAACATACCACTCTCTACCAAGACATTGCCAAACAAAAATACAAAAACGTTGCCAGGGACATTTCCTTGGACACTAACAGGGAGTATTGACTTCCTATCAGATATCTGAAGGGAAATGATAACAATAGGGAATGTTTTAAGGTGGGCACTAGACAACTTAGTGCCCTGCAGAAGACTATTTACTAGTGCCTTTGGCCCAAAGAAAGTACTGTCAATGATAGTCAAACTGGCAGCAGTTTCTCTAATTCCAGTGGTATGATGACCCCCCAAACCCACACACTATAATGGAATGGACATACTGCATACAGTATTCGGAGGAACCATAACCTCCATTCTGGGACTTAAAACCTCTCCCCACATTAAGTGTAGCTGAAGAAATCTGTGGGGTGTCTGCCCAAGGTCAAATCTCCCAGTGACTAGAGGTGATGCTTAAAGCACAGATCTCTGCAGTCCTTTTAGGACAGCTGGATGACCTCTGGTATGATCAACTTTTCTACTGTCCCAGTAAATACCAGAGAGTAAGGGAATTAATGAGGGAAAACCACTTTCCTTTGGGTTAAGGGTGCCAGCCTTGTTTTTGGACCAACTCACAAAGGGTTTACCCACCTCTAATTTGTGGACTTTTAAGGACAGGGAATATAGCCCTGATTTACCTGTTGCTGTGTCTTTGTGGGTGACTCTATGAGGGACCCACAAGTCAGCCATCTTAACTAGTTCCCTTGTCTCAATGACCTTGAAATCAGCTAAGATCTGACATAACTCAGGGGAGCAAGCATCCATGATGTACTCCAACATGACAGGAATAATCATGCCTTCAAAGGAACACACCATATAGCCATTCACCCACCCATTATTCACCCATGACACCAACTGCACATTACCCTTCTTTTTGGCCCTAAAACTCCTAGGATACTGAATGGGAGTCTTACCAAATCTCAGTACAAGAGCAGCTTTGACACTCTCATACTTCTTCTGCACTCAACTGCAAAATAGCTGCACAGGCCCTCTGGGGCAGGTGGGAGAGAAGGAATACTATCTTAGTGTAATCAGACACGCACTGTACTCCATAAGCAAGCTCCAACCCATTTAACCCCTCCAGAACAACTGACACTTCCACAGACAAACTACATTCTTAGGCTGACAAAGAGACCCAGAACCACCCTCAGGCCCAGTCCTACTGGTTTGGGATTTCTCCAACTACAATTTCCTAAGCTCGAGCTCATGAGCTTGGATTTTCTCCAGCTCAGAGTGTTCAGTTTCTTTCTTGGCAGTAAATTCTCTCTTCATGTCTTATGAATCAGTTCTGCCTCATACTTTAGTGCCAGTGCCTGCGTTTTGACCTCAGTCTCGTGTTGGGCATTGTTTAGCTTCAACTCAAGGGCCTAATTCTGAATTACTCTCTCTCTCAGGCGAAAGGTCTGGCTCATCACAAGGGACAGAATCAGTAGTGCAAGGAGCCTCAGCAGCAGTTTCTGATGGATAATCTTGTATATGATTAATGAGATCTGCGTGGGTGCCTCTAGCAGTAAGACTTTTTATCTTGTGTAGACACCAATAGTAACAAACAAGGGGGGGTAGTGAGGTTCTATCCCAACAGGAAAAGCTGTGTGGTATACCAGTGGAAGAAGTCACTGTAAACTGTCTCATTAAATGGCTGCTGAGGAAGGATTCCCCCTGTACAGAGTGCATGTGACTTACACCTAGTATGGTGTCCTTGTGTTGGCTCTCAACAGGAGGGAGATTCAGCACCCTGTGTTAGTCAATAACACATAGTGGTATGTCCTCGTATTTGCTCTCAGACATGCAGGAGCTAAGACACACTGCGCTGGATATTTAACATTTGTGTAGATTTCACATGTTTATTCTTTGTAACAAATACTTCATTATTATCTAAGTAATCAAATTATTTACAAACAACAGTAAATAGAAAGGACCTGAAATCGAAGTCAGGAAGTAGAAGCACAAAAGAGAAGACATTTGAAAGTACAAAACAGAATAGGCTAATGTTCAAAACAGATTATTAACAAAACAAGAGGCAAATTGTATAGCATAGTCTGTATAGATGATACAACATATTCTGACCAGGACCTAGTACATAAACAGCAAATATCTCATTGCGTCTGTACAAGTTATTAATGTGGAGATGAGAGATTTTCATATTGGCTAAACAGATTATAGTCCAATGAGGAATCAACTTTAGTGAACAAAACAGTTCAATATGCTGCTATTGGTAGATCTCAAAGTCTGTTGACCATTAGTAAGGCATTCCATCCTAGGGACAGAAATAGTTTAGTAAACCTATAGACACGTCCAATCCATTCACCAAAGCGAGATATAAAGTAGTCTTTGCCATAAGGGATAGCTAACATAATGGAACGTTATCTAACTTAACTCTAAACTCTCCAAAATAAACCAAAGTAACTTACCCAACCACAAACCAACCAATCAACAGTTTTTGCATTTCAGAATAAAAGCCAACACCACTGCAAAATTGTTGTTGCAATACATTAGAAACTACTTGTAGGTACGCATCAATTTTGTTACCAATTTATAAAAGCAAATGTGAGTACATACACAAACACACATACACACACACAAACACACTCTCCAGAATACTAAATTTACACGCAGGTAAGTATGCAGTTTTTTTTTTTACATCTAGAATGAACCTACGCAAGCTAAGTCATGTATTTTTCTTCCAGAAAATATAGTATACAGGCAGGTACGTTCTCTCTATATACCTGTGGCCTAAGCACCAAGAATCCTTGATGCTGATCATCAATCTGTTAAAGAAGTTTTTGTACAACTACTAACCCTGTGGTGGGGCAAAAGCACCCACCCAAAAATAACATCACACCTCTCTTAAAGGTAGGTATTATGGTAGAGAGATCAGGCTCAACTCTCAGGAAAGGGTAGCAGGTTGACACCCAGGTACAATTAGTCCACTCGCTTATCAATAAAAAAGACACCACACTGAAATACTGACAAATAAATACATTTATTATTTTACACATAACACAAAAAATACACTGTATATTATAAAAGCAGTAAATATCTTTGAGGACTCTCCTCACCCTTATCCTTAAATGTGGATCTCTATCTAAATAGGTGCACACAACATATAGTGACAAGGGTGAGGGAACCAGACATTCTAAACAAACGGTTCAAAATACCTAGTTCATGCACATTAGTATATTTTCCTAAAGACATAAAACCCACTCCTGTATTACACTGTAGGTCTACTACCTGGTGGTAGGCAAACAGCACATAAAGACAAGGGGTGGGAAGAAAAGGGAACCAAAGATTTTAAAAAACTATTTTAAAAGTAGCCATACAGGACCTTAGACCAACACCAACAATCTGCAGTTATTTTGGGGCTCTAGGGCATAGTATTTGAAAAATCCAAGTGCACAGTCCTAGTTAAAACAAGCATTGCCAAAGCCAACTGTTTGGGCTTTTGTGTAGGCACGGGATAAGCATTTGCTAGGCACTGGCATAAGCCATTAGGTCGCAACAACTAGAAAACAGAGTTATTAGCTAGGCATATTAAGCTAGCTCTATCAAGCAGTAATAGTAAACTGTGGCCTGCATATATAATTTCTACGCATTTCTGAAGGTTAATGGCTTAATTGTAGCTGTAAATGCACTTCTGGTGTAATAATAATGTCTTAACCAAGTGTGCACACAACCACTTGACTTGATTTATATCTGTTCGTTGCACCAATGTCATGTTAATAATAAGCACTGACAAAGGCTTATGTATAACTATTAGATAGGAATTTCCCAGTCGCTGCTCAGATAACCACACCATTTTCAAACTGTTGCCATCTTATGGCCCGGTTGTACTATTATGGTAGTGCCTTGCAAATGCCTATCCCAAGCCTACAAAAAAGCCAAAATGGTTGGCTTTCCAATGCTTGTTTACCATAAAAACACTTTGCTGAACTGAGTGACTATGATAATAAAAGTGTGTATATCCCAGCTTCTGTTAACTTCCAGTGGGTTTAAAAGTATCATGTGGGTTGTAAACAAATGGCAGCTGTGAAGCATAAAAGCTTATCTGGAAGTAGACTCCATGCTGTAGGGGATCCATTTATCCATTGAAAATATCCGTTATTTTGATATTATGGGGACACCACTGTTCCATAGTCTGACTGCAAGTAGTCTTGGACCGTTCCCCATTCCTTTGCAAATGCATCACCTGTGCCTTGGATTGTGTGTGTCACTTTTTCCATTGCCATTTGAGCCCATACCTTCTGGAGCCATGTGTATGTCAGTGGGGTGTCCCTCTTTTTCCAGTATTGGGCAATTGTTGTCCATGCCGCTATGAGCAGGCCTATGAAGCTTCTCCATTGTGGCTTTCTATACTTCTTGGCTGTTTGCTCCACCTACGGAAACATTTTCCCCATCTCCACCTTTACCTCCTCCAAAAATGGTTTAATCCCCTTGCAATCCCACCAGGTATGTCTCCATGTTCCCACCTCATCGCACCCTCTCCAGCATCGTTTTGATGTTTGGGGGAACATTGTGTGCAGCCTTTCTGGGGTATAATGCCATTGGGTTACTATTTTGATCCACATTTCCCTTGTCCGTGCTGAGCGGGTCATTTTGGGAATCTGTGTCCACAAGTCCAACCACTGTTGTTTTGTTGGCTCCTCCCCCAGTGTGTTCCCCCATTTGATCATATATGTCAATTTTATTTCTTCGTCATGGGAGTTTATGAAGGAGCATAGTGTTGAGACCCATTTCTTCGCCCCTGAGTTAGTGGTGACATACATCTCAAACGGTGTGAGGTTTCTTGTAGCTGCCCTAGCTATTTCTGGGGACTTCAGCTAATGTCTGAGTTGATCATATCTGCATTTGTCTGCCGTAGTGAGGCGTAGAAGGGACTTGCAAGCCTCAAATGGTCTGATTTCTTTGTCCGTGAACATTTCCCCTATTTTCGTGTATCCCCCCTCCTCCCATTTCACAAACGCCCCTTGCTCCATTCCTGGTAGGAATTAGGGGTTCCGGCAGATGGGTGTAAAGGGGCCTACCTCCATGGTCATTATACCCTTACGTGTCTGGTTGTCTCAGGCCTCCAATGTGGTCTTCATAATTTCGCTTATGCTAAGGTTGGGGTGTCTGTGTTGTTTCGGTTTCCAAAGCAGGTCCACCAGGGGAGTTCTAGCAACTGCCCTGTCTTGTTTCACCCATATTGGTTGTGGATCTTCCCCCACCTAGTCCCTAAGTACTCTTAGTTGCGCTCCATGATAGTATTTTTGAAAGTGGGGAAGGACCATCCTCCCTTCCCGGGTCAGTGCTGTGAGGATCGCCCTGGATACTCTCGGGGGTTTTCTTTTCCATATGAAGGATGAGACCGCCTTGGATAATGCTTTGAAGAAGGATCTGGGTACCCCAACAGGGAGCGCCTGAAACTAGAAAAGCAAGTTCGGGAGGATGGTCATCTTGACTGATTGTATTCTGCCCCACCAAGCCATGAGCAGTGGAGTCCATCTTTCTAAGTTTCTACTTATGAGTGTTAGTAGCTGGGGGTAATTCTTGTCATACAGCTGCCCTACCTTGTGTATCAGCGTTATTCCCACGTACCTAATCCCATTTTCTGCTATTTTAAGGTCGAGTGTTGTTGCTTCCCTTTCTATTGCTTCGTGATCTCCCGCCAGTATCAGAATTTCTGATTTTCTCCTATTCATTTTAAGTCCGGAGATAGCCCAGTACATTTCTAGTTCCCCGACCATTGTCGCCGGTGTCCTCCCCGGGTCTTCAAGGGCTATTAACATGTTGTCCACATAGGCAATTACCTTGTGCTGCATTCCCGCCATTTCTATCCTCTTAATATGGTTGGACTCCCTTATTTTCATTAGGAGAGGTTCTAGGAAAATAGCATATAATAGCGGAGAAAGCGTGCATCCCTGCTTAGTTCCCCTTGAGATAGCTACCATTCCTGCGACTTCTCCGTTGATGGCTAGTCTGCTTGTCGGAGAGTTATAGTTGGCTCTAATCATTGCTATATATTGTTCCCCAAATCCCATGTGTTTTAAGATCTTAAATAGCATTGACCACTCCACCCGGTCAAATGCTTTCTCAGGATCGACCGATAGGAGTATCACCGGAGTGTGCGTGATACTCGTTTTTTCCACTAGGTGTGTGAGTCGCCTAATATTGTCGTGTGTTTGTCTATCTGGAATAAAGCCCGATTGATCGAGGTCTATCAGGTTGGGGAGAAGCGGAGATAATCTTGCTGCTAGGACTTTTGTGTAAATCTTTGCATCTAAGTTTATCAGGGATATTGGCCGGTAAAACGCGGGGGATTTCGGGTCTTTCCCTTCTTTGTGGAAAACTAGCACCTTTGCCTCGTTCATTGTTGGGATCACGTTGCCGCTCTCCTTAAAGGAGTTTAAGAGCCTTGTTAGAAAGGGGATCAGTTTATCCGCATACTTTTTATAGAAAGGGGCCGTGAAGCCATCGGCGCCAGGTGCTTTATTTAGCGGGCGGTCCACTATTGCCTTTTTCACTTCCTCTTCCCTGATCGGGCTCTCTAGGGCTATTCTGTCCTCCTCCGATATTTGTGGGATGGGTAGGGTCTGTAGGTAGGTGTCTTGTGCGTTCCCATCCGGGAATTCCGGTAGAAATTCTTGAATGCCTCCCCCATGTCTTGTGTGCGTGTCAGTAGCTCCCCCTTCGTGTTTCGAATGGTCTTGTTCGTCATCTCCTTTTGTTTTGCACGAAGTTGTCTGGCTAACAATCTATCTGCTTTATTAATATAGTATCTTTGTTTGAGGTATAGCAGTGATCCCTCTGCGCCTTTGGTGCGCAGCATTTCTAATTGACCCTGTGTATGTCTTAACGATTTCTTTAATGCCCTTGAGGGTTGGATCAAGATTTTCTCTTGGATGTCTACTATTGTGGTTTCCAGCTCCCTTTCCCAATTGTACCTCTGTTTGTCCTTTGAGGCCTTCAATGCTATCAGTTTCCCGTGGATTACTGCTTTAAACGCCTCCCATACAGTCCCTAGAGAGACATCCCCAGGGTCATTTTGCTTGAAATATTCTTCTACCATCTCCCTAATTGACTCAGCTGTTACTGGATCTTGGATTAATTCATGGGGTAGCCTCCACCTCCAGAGCCCATTTGTCTTCCCGGATAGATTCACCTCCAGCCACACAGGAGCGTGATCCGACAATGATATTGACCCCTTGCCCAACCCCTGAATCTTCCCCATTAGTCCGTTGATGCCCATAAGTAATCTATTCTTGACATGGAGTTCTGAACATGCGAGTAGTACGTATATCCCCTCTGATCCCCCTTGAGTTCCCTCCACACATCACATAGTGCCATTTGTTCCATCTGCTGCTTGAGGCGTTTCGACGGTGCCCCTTGACCATGCAGGCCCCCCGAGCTTCTGTCTAGTTGTGGGTGCCATGCCATATTGCGGTCCACCCCCATGATCACCTCTCCCACGGTGAAGTCTTTGAGTTTCCCTAGCGTATCCCTTAGAAAGCCATCTTGTCCTACATTAGAGGCGTATATTGATGCCAGGGCAATGCGGTGTCCTTCAATCACCGCGTTGGCAAATGCGTATCTCCCATCTTTATCTGTGTTCTTGTCTACTAATCTGGCATCTCCCCCCTCTTTTATTGCTATCAGCACTCCTGCTCTTTTTTCCGTTGTGTTCGCCTGCGCCCATATCTTGTCTCCCCTTATGCGTGTCTTCTGCTTGTCCTGGGCTCTGATATGCGTTTCTTGAAGTAGTAATACATCTGCTTTTTCCCTCTTAAGCAGCTTCTTGAGTTTTACCCTTTTCGTTGGGTAGTTAAGGCCCCTGAGATTATATGTTAGGATGCGGATTTTCCCCATGGTATCATGTCCAGGTCCTTTGCCCTAGGTCCCACTTCCTTACTGCGTTAGCCTTCTTCCATTCCCCCACCCCAAATTCCCCTCCAACCATTAACAGTGAACCAAACAACTTTCCCCCGAGCAGGGCGCGGGTTCCTACGGATGCTAGGGCGTTGTGCCTATCGTCCCCTGCCCTCCTTAAACTCGCGGGGGTACTTTGCGGGGAATCCTAAACCCCGCATTTTGGACTGTCCTTACCGGGTTCCAACGCCAGGGTTTCTCCCCGGGCCGCCTTCTCCAATGACTCTCGATGCCTCTGAGTTTCCTCCACCCGGACCCCGGATGGTTATCTTTGTTGGGTTCCCACAGGGTGTCTAGCACGCCGGCCGTGTCCTCTTACTTCCGATTATGGAGACATCCTGCGGCCCTCCTTCCCTGTGTTTTTCTTCCTTTGTTTAACCGTCTCCCATCCTCTCAGCCTTCTTGGTTGCTCTCCCCTTGTTTTGGATCCCCTTACTCCTCTTCTTCTGCCTGGAGCCCCATTATGCTGAAGCCTTCTTCCCACATGGTCGCTCTTCTCTGTCTTCCCTCCCATGTGAACAGCAGCCCAAAGGGGAAGGTCCACTTGTACCGGATTTGTCTCGCCACTAATGCTTTAAGCAGGGGGGCCATCGCTCTTCTCTTTTGCAGTGTCCCCAGGGCTAAATCTTGATATAATTGTATGTCTTGCCCGTTCATTCTTATGTGGTCCATCTCTCTTGCCCTCCTTAAGATTTGGGTATGATCAGAGGGCTACCAGGACGTCCCGTGGTCTTTCCCCTGGCGCTCCAGATCTCTTTGGGCCCACCCTGTGCACTCTGTTTACCCCAATTTCTTCCGTCTCTTGTGCCTCCAGGACATCTCTAAACACCTCTTTCACCGCCGTCTTAAGATCGTTGTCTAGAACGGTCTCCACCATATTATTTATGCGTATGTTGGACCTTCGAGAGCGATTCTCAAGGTCCTCACATTGGATTTCTAGATTGTGGGTGAGTCACACAAGGCGTTCCTGTGCTTCGCTGACCTGTTGTGCGCCCTCTTCAATGCCTTGGACCGATCTTTCAAGTATATCCGTTCTTTCCTCTAATTTGGCCACATCGACTTTCAGGTCCTGGACCACCTGTTTCATGTCCGTCTTCATCGTTGCAAATTGTTCCTGTACCGTTGACATGAACTTTTCTTGCAGTTCTGTGAACCACTTTTGCATGTCATCTCTTGATGGCAGCTGTTGATGAGGCATAGGGGCGTTACATTTGCCTTGCAGGTCCTCCTGACCCTTTCCTCTAGTTTGTATTGCAGTGTCTGCAGACCACATCTGTAGGATATTGGCGTCTTCTTTTGTGCTCTGAGGGGTCTGTTGTGCTGTGCTCCCTTTCCCCTTGGCCTTTGACATTGTTGCTTGGGTCTTCTGAGGATGTCCCTGGGCACCTCTGAGTTATCTTGCCGTATGTATGCTTTCCGTTGGCCACATCGCCGCTATCCTCTCTTTGACGTGCAGAGGGGGTGGGCTGTCACGATTCGGTCCGTGGATTGAGTGTTCGGGTCGGTGTGTGCCCTCCGCTGTGGCCCACCTCTTTTTGTCTTTTGACTGTGGGTCTGCTTCGGGTCCCCTTTTCTCACTTCCCCCTTCTTTTATTCCCAGAGGCAGTCTCTCCTCTTGGTCTTCTTCTCACCTTCCCCAGTACCTCTGAGTGTTGTTCTGCTGGAGGGGGAGCCTGCCCACCTGTCTTTTTCAGCAGATCCTGCTTGATGCGGGGAATATATGCCTTGCCAGGGAGTGTCTGCTCGCCCGCTGTGGTTTGGTGGCCGAGGGAGCTCTCCTTCTGTGTCCCCTTCTGTTCACTGGCTTACTCTTCTCTGCTGGTGGCTTATTCCTACCTATCCACCGCTCTTCTTCTGCATCTCCTTGGGAGGGGGGCCTGTGTCACTCTACACCGCTGTCTCTGGCTTTGCGTTGGTTGGGGGTGGGGGCACCAAACCCCCCACCTCAGTTTATGCGGCTGATTTGTCTTTCTGCTGCCCCCCACGGGTTTCCTGCTAGATGGGGCCTCTATTGCTGGCGCATCCGCCTGCCTTATCTCACTCCTCCGCTGGTGTGTGGGATAAGCTGTGGAGGCCTCTCACAGTCTGGTGGCGCCTCGCCTCTCTGTCTGCGTCCTGCAGTAGCCTCCTCCTTTGGCGCTTCTCCTGCCGTCCCCGGTGGGGGAAGGGCCGCCACGTGCTCCCCGCTGTATGTGGATCCACTGAGCCTGGGTCCATCTGCCTCTTTCACCGGGCTCGCCGACCCCCTGTGTCTTTCCTCCCACCTTCCGCCTTCGTTGCAGGCCGCTTCTCGCCTGTGTCCCCTTTCTCCGCCTGCCGGCGATCATTGTTTCCCTTCCCGTTGGGGGAGGGGCTGTCAAAAATCCTAATTCTGCCATGCGGGGGTTGCGGGGATGTTGAGGTTTCTCCGACCTCCTGGCGTCTAGATTTGCTGCATTTTCTGTGCTTCTGCAGGCGGCCCGGTCAGAGAGCATTTCATACGCGTCTCATCGCCCCGGCTGCCATCTTGGAACATCAAGTTATATTCTTTAATAGTACTTGGATCACTTTGATTTCAGCTGCCCAAGTAAGAAATGAGTGGGCACAGTGATTTATAGCTGGAGTTTTTTGTGTTTAATTTCACTATGAGTAAGGAGCTATCTCCTGCTCCCAATGAAATGTAAAATGTGGTGTAGCCCAAATGTTGTCATTGAATTGTAAGTGTCTTTGTGAGGCCTTGATAGAATATGGTCAACTCTGTTGGTATTTTCTAGGTTAGGACTGCGTTACTTGGAAAGGTTTATAACTGGCACTGACCGCTATGCAGGTGGAGACAGTATTCACGCCCTGGCTTCTTTCTGGTCCACACACTACTTAAGCGTATCTGTGAGCATGCAAGTTTACGCATGGATTGTATGTCCAGCAGGCACCGTACACTTTGCCAGCCCTACCAGCTCCCAGTCTTCCTACAGACCAAGCCATCCCTGGATGGCTTGAGATTTACCTGCCTATAGAGGTTAAAGGGGAAAATGGGAATTTTCCATTTTGGGCTTTGCAGTAACCAATCAATCAACTTGCCAGGCAAGATTTCTACTTGCTATCAGAAACAGTGACTCTCATTAGAAGCAACTCTGGGCCTGATTTTAAAAAGAGTTTTACAATGGTGCAATCCCATTGAAAAACACTTTGGAACTCAGGTCCTCTGTTTACTACTTTGCAAAGTCAAACGAACCCAGATCAAGAATAGGCAAAAAATGGTTACAAATGTAAATAATGTAGTTATTCATTTGGCGATTTAAACTGATAAATGCTGACCCTCAAATTATTTTAATAGGCTATTGTACTTAAATCAGCTGGATAAGCTGTAGCATACATTGTAATGTACATCGCAGATTTCTTCCAGTGACCAGTGATTCACAATAGGGCAGTTTGCTCACATGGGCTTTACACCCCATTTTTTTGGAATGGCAGATGACTTATAGGGTCCCGCAGTTCTGTTTTTGCACTCCCCAACATGCTCACTATCTGGCAGCACTGGCTCCTGATGTTTATTTCACTGGCGAATTGCACTGCTCTGCTCCAGTCTTCATAATAGTTAAAGAGCGTAATTGCAGTATTCAAACAGAATGTAAGCGTTTGAATGTTAGTGCAAGAGATGACATTCGAAACAGATAAGGAAAGGGTATCCATTTGAGAAATGAAAAAATGTCACGAAAGGAATGCATGTTTTGAACTATCGCCGCTGTCAAGCACAATCCAAGGACAAGTTTGAACTAATCCACAAATCTAACGGGCACAGTAGAGAGGACTTGATGAAATTGAAATCCAGCCTTCAATGCAAGCGAGAGCTGCTGCTGCTGTGCTGCGATAATACTGAGTAAACACGGTACATTCAGAGACTGACTCACGGCCTGTAATGCATTTGTTTTGATATTTCTTAAACATGTCACAAAGGTCATTGCAAAGGCAGAACTAATCAAGGCTCAGGGCGCAATGACTCACGGTAATGGTAAAGAGGCGTCAACATGTAAATATTGGTAATCGCCCGCACCCCCACAATCAAAATGGAAACACAATAGCAAGTTCTGCTTTTAATGCGGCTCGGAGCAATGCTTTTGTTGATGACACTTGTTAGTAGCTTAGTCTCTCAAGAAAACATTCCTTGTGTGTGCAGAGGTGCACACAATGTCCAGAGACCACAGATCTGACACTGACACTCACATTCGATGCGCACGCTACAGTTTGCACATCATTTTCTAAACAAAATGTCCTGTTGAAGGAGCCTTCATAGAACAGTGAATTTACAGGCAGTGCACACCTTATAGCATGCTGCACACAACATGACCAACACCACAATACATTATTTTCTCAAAATGCAAATTACTATAGCTATTTAAAAAAATTCTCCATTGAAATGTGGACAGGTCTCCAGTGTAAACAAGCTCCCAAAATGCAAATTACTTTAACTATTTTAAACAATGTATCATTTTATTTGGAAGATGCATGGTATCTTTCACATTCAAAGATGGCCGCTATTTTTGGCTTGTTTCCAGAGAGCTTCCTTAGAGACAGTTATCCAAGATGGCTGCCTCCATGGAAGAGCTCACACAAAATCAAAGAGTTCTGAGATGGGCAAGAATGGGTTGGATTAGCCATAGGGATTACATTGGCTAGGGGCAGGGAATAGGAGGGATTACAAATGTATGCCTCCTCAAATTTCATCCCCATTGGGAAAGCATGACAGACCCTCATTCAATGCTCATATTTGAAGCTCTTATGTTAATGACAATAGTTTCGGCTTTTAAGGTAGCGCTTTCAACACCACCTAATAGCCCAAACTAAACAGGGCCAGAGGGTGGGAAAGAATTCTTACAAACACCCAGAGGGCCCCATAAAATTCTCTCTGGAGGATAGCTCAGGGGCAACATGCTCGCCTTGGAAGCAAGACGATGCGGAGCAACACAAGTTCGATCCCCGGGTACGTGCTTAGAAACCTCAGAGTATTTAGCGCGTTATAAATAACCAATTATATGGGATACATTACTCACCGTAATCATATTTCTGATGCTTGTATCTGATTAGATTGACATGCTGTGCATAGGCCGACATCTAGTGCAAGCTGCAGAGTATTACAGTTGTTGTTTTCGGAACTCAAAAAGGAACGTCGACATGGCGTGCCAATAATACTATCCCTAGTGTGACGTCCACTGTACCCATGATCCCTTATGCGTCAAGGTCCCTCAGATTGTTATTTTTCTGACATGAGGTAGCATGAGGTGTACAGTTGTATCCAAGCAGATACGAATCAGACAAGCTCATAAGCATCCATGCACCTTATCTCCGAGGGGAGGAAGGGTGGATTGCATGTGAATCTAAGCAGATACAAGCATCAGAAATACGATTAAGGTGTGTAATTTATCCCTTCTGAGGCTTGTGGAATCTGCTTAGATCACATGCTCTGCATAGATTAGCAAGCAGTGTTAGAAGAAGGTTGTGGGATGCGACAAGGTTCATGGGCGAACAGATGTCTTAGAACTGCTTGTCCCACCTGTGAATCTGTATTGGAATGAGTGTCAATGCAGTAGTGCTGAGTGAAAGTGTGTATTGAACTCCAGGTAGCTGCTTTGCAAATGCTGTCTAGAGGGACATTTGTAATGAACACCAGAGTGGCTCCTATGCTCCTTGTGGAGTGAGCTCTGGGCATAAAAGGCAGTGGGCCTCATTATAACAGTGACGGCCACGGTATGAACAGTGCCGGTAAGGCACAGGCACTGTTCATACCGGGCCGCCGCATTACGAGTTCTGCTCGTGGGTTCCTGACAGCCCCCCAGGTCTGGTGAGCTCTGTGGCACCCGCGAGCAGACCTCGTGATTCCACTGGCACCGTTATCAACGGTGCCAGTGCAACCATGCTCCCCACCGCCATTCTGTTTTGAATGACTCTGAACCACTGGCATTGCTCTGGGCAACCTTACACACCACCGTTTTTTAGCCCATCTGCGCCATTGCAAAAGGGGTCCAGCCATACGCAAATCAGTCGGGTACTATGGTAGCAGCCCAGCCCGAACTGCTAGGCCAGGTCCCCTCTGCACGGAAACACAAGCAACCCCAGACATGTTTTGGCCTTGTTGGGCCTCCTCAGTGAGGTGCAACTTGGTTCCCTATGGCGCAGCGAGCAAGGGACCCACATCTGGGCATACCCTCTCTCACATAGTGAGACAAACTGTGACCACAAATGTAATGGGTGGAAGGTTTTGAATTAATCTGAACGACTGGCATTGCTCTGGGCAACCTTCCACACCACCGTTTTTTAGCCCGTCAGCGCCATTGCAAAAGTGGTCCAGCCATACGTAAATCATTGTGCATTGTTAGATCTTTCTTTGGCACGAGGAAGTAGGTTGAATAAATAGCCTTGTTTACCTGGCAGGCCGGGACAACCTTGATGGCATCCTTTGAAAGAAGCGTGGCAATCTCCTTGAGGAGGATGCGCTGATATTCCTAGGAATGGGTCTTTGGTCATGGTGGGTGGTTGTAGGGTCGCTCGAGGAGGTCTAGGCAGTATCCGCCTGCTACAGTGGACAGCACCCATCTGTCTGTGGTGATTCCCTCCCATGCGTAGGTGAAGCTGGATATGCGCCCTCCTACTGGAGAGGCATGGGAGGGCACCTGGAGCAGATAGTCACTGCTTTTGAGGTAGAGTGCCACCTCGGGAGGAGTTGCCTCTACCGCGTCTGCGGGATCTGCGCGCTCCTCTTGGGTCATTCTGGGAGGACTGATCCTGATTGTTTCCCCAGGCAGTACCTTGGCTTTGGCTATAAGTGGAACCCCTTTGAGATTTTTTGCCGCGTCAGCGCAGAAAATTCCCATTTCCCCTTTTGCCAGTAGGTTTATTGGTGAGTTGGCCCAATGACTTGAGAGTCTCGTATTCTTCTTTGGCTGTCTTTATGGCAGCCTCGACAGCCTTGCCAAAGAGCACATTGGGCTCATCGGGCATATTGATAAGGGTAGCTTGCGTCCCTGCTTTAAACCCCGATTGGCACAACCAAGTGTGACGCTTGATAATAGTTCCCTCTGCTATTATCTGCCTGCGCTGTCCGCGGCGTGAAGATTGTCTTTTAATGAGCAGCTTGACACTGCTGTGCCTTCTGCGGCCACCTGGGCAAGCTGAGATTTAAGTGGTTCTGGGGCTGATGATAGTAAGGTACGAGACCTCATCCCACTTGTGGCAGTTGTAACTGGCCAACATGGTAGAATTGTTAGCAATCCTAGTTTGGAATGCCACGGAGGAAGCAACCTTCCTGCCCATCGTGCAAAGTCTCTTGCTTTCCTTGTCAGGCTGGGCCTCAGAGGAAGCTAGAGGAGTAAAATCGGGCTTCAGTTGCCCTCTGATATACAGTGTGTCAGATGGGGCAGGTCTGGACAGTTTCTCTATGCAGGGGTTCACTGCCCGCGTAAAATTAGGGGTCTCCAGCGATGGCTGTATCTTTCGCTGAATGGACTTAAAGAGAGTGATAAACTGCATAACAGCCTTCTCATCCCCAAGGATCTCTTCTACAAAATCCTTATCTTGTTGTACCTCCTGAGTTTCTATCTGAAAATGTTCTGCCGCCTTGACGAGCACTTCATTTAGAAGGGGTTGGTTGTGAATGAGTTGAGTCCATGACCGGAGGATCCTGATCAACAGGTGAGTCTATGGGATACATATTTGCCTCGGTGCTCCCACCTCCAAATTTATTACTGCTTTGGGAGTCTATCTAAAATGAGGAATACGTGGGAGGACACAATCCATTCGAAGAACAAGTTACTTACCAACTGTAACGTTCTTTCGACTGGATGTTCCTCCCACGTATTCCTCATCGCCCCACCCATCCTACCCCGCTGTAAAATTTACGAGTTTGCTTGTTGCGTTTGCAAAGAGCTTTCCATCTGGAGCAGGCCTATCTGGTTCCTCTACTTAATAATTGAAAAAACAGAACTGAAGCCAACTGGCGGGGCGCAAGCTATTTGTACCACAAGTGACGTCGACACGCTACGGCGACCTCTGAGGGACATCGACGCCTCGACCTTGTGCACAGCGCCCTCTGCTGATTTTTTTTTTCCGAAGCAGCAAGGCTGGGAAATATGATTATCATAGATGAGGAATACGTGGGAGGAACATCTATGTAGAGCAAGCTTTGGAACTCCGGGCGCTTTTATTGTAATAATGTAATTTTATTTTATTCTGTTATTATGTATTTTGTATTTCATGAATTGAGTTATGTAATATTTGTGCTGCTGTGATTGTTTTTGTACTTTTATGGGTATTCCCCGAAATAAAGTTCTCTCTCTCTACATAAACACCTTCAAAAGCAAGCTATGATACAGAAAGGGGAACGCATCCAAAGTTGTCTTACGTGAGCATATAGTCTTTTGCAACAACCAGTACAAAAATGCTTTATGTACAGTGTTCTAGTAGATGGATTTCTAGCTGCTTGGAGCATTTGTAGATTATACAAAGAAAGATAAAAATTATATGAGGTCAACTTGATCCACACCACAAAGAAAGTCAATTGAAGGAAGGGTTTGAGGAACTTGAGCCCCTTGTCGAAACTAAACATTCATAATAATGGGAATAACTGGTCGACCTCTTATCAGTTGACTTTATCCAACAAGCAGAATCTCGTTAGCCAATAAAAGGCCACTGTGATCCTCCTGCATTTGCATTATTTCTTTTCATTTTGTGCTAGATTGTGGATGAAGAAAAATGAAGGGAGAGCATTTAGAAGACTGTTCCAAACAATCAAGAAAGTGATCTATTTCCTTGAACAATCCAAGAAGTATACCTATTGTTCTTAGTGTTGCTCTGTAATACAAACCGTTCCATCCTTGGCAAAACAAACTGATGAGCGCTCTCCAGGAATATAATGTGAGCAATGCCCATTTCTAGGTCTCTACAGGTTGGGGACCAAGAGGATGAGAATGGTTATCACTGTGCTTGTTCAAATGAATATTGAACAAGCACACCCAATCTTTCATTTGAGGTAGAAAAGCTTTTGTTGCCAAGAAAAGGTCTTTCAACTCCAATGCATTGAGATGCAAGGACTTGTCTAATGGATGGTGAAACATCAGATGATTCATGTCACTGCCACTCTGAAGTTGCTGCAAGAGAGGTCTGTGGGAGTGACTGAACAAAGCAAACTCCTTATAAGGTTGGGAGTCTATCACCACAACAAAAAGTCCCTTTTCATTTGAGTTGTGATGAAAATTAAAGACAAATGTTTTGAAAAGTTATAGCTGTTCTGTTCTGGGAGGAAATATTTCCTTCTAGTGTGTTCAATTGATTGCTTAAGAAGATAGATACTGAGTCAGGAAGAGAACTGATTTGTTGATTTTATGGGACGCAACGGATTGAACATGAGGTCCACTGGTGTTTATAGATCAAGAAGTTACATTCCTTACATGTAAGGTTGGTTTTGATCAATACAATGTCTCCTCATCAAATTCCTGATCTTTAAAATGTCCAGCATTCAGGCTGTGACCTGTGAAAATTGTAATCAGTTTCACAATACACTGGATTGCACCACCTACGCCTGCTTTCTGAACAGGCATCCACCCAGTTTCCATTATAGGTGACAGAGCCCATGGTATGAGGGGTGCCGTCTGCCCAGAGCATCATGGTTCTCCAGATACCTCCCACCACATATGTACTGGTATCATTCCAAGGCAACTGTGGAGAGGACAGCAGGCTTATAACGAATCTACAGAGGAGACATCATATCCATCTGAACCAACATTACCCATAAGGTGTGGAACCTGTTCTTCTAATGGACACTTTTTCCTCTGTAAATTCCTTATCTTTGAAAATTTCACCCAGCAATACCTAACAAATTAAGGAAGAACCTTGGATGTGCCAGGACAATGATAAAAGGTCTCAATCAAAGACATGCTGCACTACAGATCTTCCAAAAAAGACTTCCATCCTAGCATGTAAATCCAGACAGAAGTGATTTGCAGAGCCACTGTCTCAGGAAAGTGGTCATAGCTGCATGACCCCTGGTAGAGTGTGCCACCGTACAGTCTGGGAAAATCTTGTGCACTGCTTCATAACAAATACTAATATATTTCGAGCAGACTGTCTTGGACCTTCTTCAGATAAATTATCTACAATTGAAAATTATCTTTCTGAGTCTGAAATCCTTCCTTTCCCTCTTCCAGGGGAAAGTCTGCACGGAGGAACACATCTCTCTCTCTCTCTCTCCCTCTCTCTCTCTCTCTCTCTCTCTTTCTCTCTCTCTCTCTCTCTCTCTCTCTCTTTCTCTCTCTCTCTCTCTCTCATTAATCCTGTATCATCCCATCTAGCGGGAGAGAAAAACCTGAAAGCAGCTGCCCCCTCACATCAATGGGAGGTTAGCAGGTCAATCATCATGCTAGTTTTTCATCCGGGGGCCTTCCAAAGATGTATCTGTTTGCGATGGAGAGCAACTATCAATGTCCAGAAGATACTTTATGCGTTCCCCAACTTTGCTCCTTGTTTATCAAATGGTGCATATCTTTTAGACAATTTATCACTGAAGTATGATTCTAGTTACCCTTTATCGGCCTCAAGAAATGTGTTTCTCAGACCTACTTAATCTATTGAATGGCAGGGTTCAAATCCTTCCAAAGGTCAAGACATACCAGTCCATCAAGCTGGTGCAGTGCTTCACCCATGCATTCCATTGCTGACTTGAGCATCTCATTCCTGAAAGGTTTGTCTATTCTTGTTTAGGGTTCTCTGACGGAAGAGTTTTCATCAGGTATGCTGCAGGTATGCTGCGAGGAAAGATCCCCAAAAGACAATGTAAAAGCAAATGTCTCAGATTGCCATTGGGCCCCACAGAGACCATTAATCATCTGAAGACTTGCTTCTTTCTTGTATGTCTTACCTGGCCAGTACAGGCATTCAGGTTCAGTCCTGTGAACACTGTCTTTCTCCAGCATGGGGTCTGGCATGGATTCACATGCTCATGAATATTCCCCGTCGTCAGGCTGGGAATCCTCGGTAAAGAAAGAGTTTCAGTTTCGTTTCTGAACTGTCTTTCTCCTAATAACCGATCACTGGTCTCTGGGTCATACTGCCCCCAGCCATTGACTGCCCTCTACCTAAGCCCGTCCTCTGGCAGCCATTTTCGGACTTTTACCGCACGTTCAAGTGTTGGGAGTTCTTGTGCTATAGCTCTCGAGCTTTTACTGCGTTTTGCGATTTTTCAAAGAGTTTACTCAAATTTTTTCGGTCAATCGAGCCCCAAGCTCCACCGTTTCTACTTCTGATCAACGGGGACCCGTTACAGATTTTTCTTACGCCCCTCAAGGGCGAGTTTTCGTCAAGTTTCACTTCTTGGAGGATTCCATAAGATCTTTGAGGCCCAACCCGCATGGACATGGCCCAGGACTAAGGAAACACAACACCCGGATCCAAGCTTTTCAGGAGCTGCCCTGGATGGGGATTACAAAATGTTTTCAAGGAAGATGAGCACTCTTGGTGCCTCTACAGCCTTCACGATGACAAATCGCATGTGGAAAAGGACTGTGCATTTTGTAAGAATATGTCCGAACAGACAATGAGAGATTGTCGTATTCGAATCACCAACTGTTCAGGTTCAGTCCTGTGAACACTGTTTTTCTCCAGCATGGGGTCTGGCATGGATTTACATGCTCATGAATATTCCTCGTTGTCAGGCTGGGAATCCTCGGTAAAGAAAAAATCAGTTTCAGTTTCGTTTCTGAACTGTCTTTCTCCTAATAACCAATCACTGGTCTCTGGGTCATACTGCCCCCAGCCGATGACTGCCCTCTACCTAAGCCACTCCTCTGGCAGCCATCTTCAGATTTGGTAGTACGTAAAGTGGTAGTAGGACCAAGAGAAGAGCCACAGAGGGGTAGGAGGAAGGGTTCGCATGGGAATCCATGCCAGACCCATGCTGGAGAATAACAGTTACAGGTAAGTAACTTGTTCCTTCTCCAGCATGGGGTCTGGCATGGATTCACATGCTCATGAATACAAGAATACATAGCAGTACACACATGCACAACCACGGGAGGTGGCAAGGCTCAACATTAAGCATTTCATCAACTCAACATTAAGCATCTCTTACCTCCTCACCAGACCCACCTTCAGGCGAACAGGTTGCGCAGCACTGCCTGGACTCCTCCCTGGAATCCCGGTCGACACAGTAGAATCTTGTGAAGGTGTGTGTCGACCTCCACGTAGCAGCCCTGCAGATGTCCAGCAGGGGCACACCAGACAGGAACGCCGTGGTAGCAGCGATCGCTCTGGTCGAATGGGCTCTCGGACGGCCAGGCAAGGGTCGGTTTGCCAACTGATGACAGTGCATGATGCAGCCGGAGAGCCATCTGGAAATGCAAGCCTTCGAGAGGGCCTTCCCTTGATTCACAGGTCCAAAGTTCACAAACAGCTATGATGCCTTCCGCAGGCTCTTTGTGCGGTCCACGTAGAACTTCAGCGCTCTAGCCACATCTAGTGAGTGCATAGTCCTCTTGGCCGGTGACAAAGGCGACGGGAAGGAAACAGGTAACACCAAGGGTTTGTTGAGATGGAAGTCCGACGGCACCTTGGGCATGAAGGAGGGATGTGTCCTTAGCACCAACCTTGTCTCGTGGAATGTCAGGTATGGAGGTTTACAGGAGAGGGCCTGGATCTCTCCCACTCGTCGTGTGGAGGTGATGGCCACAAGAAACACTGTCTTCCATGACAGGAACTTCAACAGTGCTGAATGCAGTGGCCTGAATGGCGTCCCATGAGCCTAGTCAGCACCAGGTTGAGCTCCCACGCCGGGGCCGGGGCCTTCACCGGCAGGAATGATCTAAATAGTCCTTTCATGAACTCCTTCACCAGGCGATGGGACCACAGAGATGATCACCCCAGAGTTCTGGTGTAGCGGGAGATAGCCGCCAGATGGATCTTGATGGAGGCATGAGCCGGCCCCGCCTTGGCCAGAGAGTTGAGGACGCCCTGGCCATTGCAAGCACCTCCTTGCAGTCCGCCGGGATATCGTACCCTACGAACTCTAGTGCTGCAGGAGCCAGTCCTGCAGGTTCAGCGACCCCGGGTCGTGGTGGAGGATGGCGCCTCCTTCTCTGGCGAGAAGATCTGCGTCCATCGGCAGTTTGACTGGGGGGGGTCGCTGACATGTCCAGGTGGTCTAGGAACCAAATCTGCCTCGGCCACGCCGGTGCGACGAGGATCATCCTGCATTGAGACCGTCTGAGTTGACTGATGAGTCGCAGTAGCAACAGAAACAGTGGGAACGCATACAGGAATAGGCTGTCCCAAGGGAATGAGAGGGCATCGGCCATGCTCCCCGGCTGGAGAATCCTGCTGGCGAACCTCCGACACTTGGCGTTCGTCACCGTCGCAAATAGGTCGATCTGGGGATTGCCCCATCGTCGGAATAGGAGATCCACTTGATCCTGCCCCAGCTCCCACTCGTGGCATGAGCGCAGCTCCCTGCTGAGTGAGTCGGCGATGGTGTTCTTTATTCCTGCCAGATGGAAGGGTACCAGAAACATCCCTTGGGTGATGGCCCAGTGCCACAGATCCTGCGCTTCCTTGGATAGAGCTGGGGATCTGGTGCCCCGCTTCCGGATGTAGAACATCGTGGTGGTTTTGTCGGTGAAGACCCTTACCACCTTGCCCTTGAGGGACGTAAGGAATGACCTGAGGGCCCAGAACACGGCTCGGAGCTCCAGGATATTGATGTGTAGTGACCTATTGCGTGGAGATATCCGGTGTGCGCTCCCCATCCCTCCAGGGAGGCGTCCGTCGTCACTGTTTCCTGATGTGCCGGGGTCTGGAAGTCCATGCTCGCCGCAAGATGCGCGCGGGTGCCCCACCACCGGATCGCTTGGCGGAAAGTCTCGTTGAGTGGGATCCTGTCTTCGAAACTGCCCGCCGCTTGCATCCAATGGGCGTCGAGGAACTCTTGCAGTGGTCGCATCCGCAGCTTGTAAAGGCGCACGAGGTAGATGCACAATGACATCATGCCGAGTAGGGACTTGATGGACCTCACCCTGGCAGCGTCCATGGTCAACAGCCGTTGTACCTTGCCCAGGATGGCCTTCGTCCTCTGACGGTGACGCCAATCACGCCACTGTGTCGAGTCTGGCTCCCAGGAACAGGGCGACTTGTGACGGTACCAAGTGGGATTTTGCGAAGTTGATCGAGAATCCCAGATCCGTGAGCAGTTTGTTTGTTTGTTTGTTTATTTTATTTATATAGCGCTCCGGGCCCGGTAGTAAAAGGGCGCTTAGTACAAGTTACAAGGCACAGTACATGGCAATTAGCAGTGATACCTTAGCAAAGGTTATTGTTACGCTCACCTGGTTCCCACGGGGGCGTCGACCGGAACTGGGCCGCTGTTATTTCCACCAGCGTGACGTGTAGCGCTGAGATGACTGACTGGACTGGCCCGCTCAGCCTAGTTTGTCTGGCTCGCAAGAATATTCTTCTGCAAAGGAGAAGAGGAATTAACCACCCGTGGAATTGAGTGTCAACCCACCTTCCCCACTCCCGTTGTCTTCCCACTGATCACTCTTGATGTCCCCTTCTTAATCTCACCTGATGGTTTGGAAGGATGAGCTCTCCATCCTGCGTCGACCGCAGGGGCGCGTTGATGACCAGTTACTTCACTGGCGTAGAGGAATTGGTGAATTCCAGTATTGACTCTAAAGTCCAATTGTTCATAAGAGTTCAAATGTCTGCTCTTCACTCTGTCCGATTCCTTGCAGGTTGCCGATTAATCCACTCGAAGATTTCCAAATGGCACTCGGTAAGATTCAGGTAAGTCTATTGTGTTTTTCCCCTTAGGGGCCGGGGTACGGCGATGAAGCAGAGTTGACTGCGCCGACCCGAAATGAGGTGAGTACCTCCCGTGGTAAATCAGGTAAGTCCTTGGGGGTAGCTTGTATGGCCTTAGAGAGTCCACGTGCTCACCTTGCTGTCTTTGTCTCCTTAGGTGTCGGAGGGCGGCTGCGAGATGGAGAGAGCGTGATGGAATGCTGAAGTACCGCCAAGCAGGTGAGTTCAGCGCGGCGCCGTAGGAATGCGAAGCAATGCTTCAAAGACTTCTGTCTTTCAGTTCTGTGGTGAAATGGATCAGGATTCAGGTAAGGATTAAAGTTAAAACTCCTGTTCTAATCTTTATCCTTTTTGTCTTCTTGTTTCAGGAGGCCCAGGACTGAAGCGGGCGTGGCTGAAGGCTGGAGCTGCTGAAAACACAGTGGGCCTCATTAGGACCCTGGCGGTAAGGGGTTTGCGCCAGCGTTAGCTGCGCCGACCCCTTACCGCCAACTACGAGTTCCCAGAGCGCCATGGTCACTTTTCCGCCCGCTTTTTGTTACTTGGGACCTCGGTGTTAATTACGCCACCGTAGTGTACGGTGGCGTAATTAACACCTTCCCCACTCCCATTGAGCCCTATGGGGCCGAAATGGGAATGGGGAAGGGTAAATGGGTCAATGGGGACTTACCGCCCCGCCGACCTCGGAATGGGGCGGTAAGTCCGCCATCCGCCATGGCGTAAAGGGACTTTGCGCCATGGCGGAAAAGTCCGCCGATGGCGGAAAAAATCCGCCAGGGTTGTAATGAGGGCCAGTGAGCGTTACGCTGCAGCAAGCAGAATAACGCGAAGCACGTGTGGCTGTCCGGGCGTGGTTTAAATAGCCTTGGAAGAAGATCCAGGTAAGCATTCTTCCACAGCCCCACCCAAGTAACAAAATAGTCCCTTCAGTAAAATAGTCCCTCCTAAGCCTCATTTGGCTTGAGTCTTCATGCAGCATGGTCTGCCTCAGGTGAGTATGCAGCATGGTCTGCTTCAGGTAAGTTATCAATAATGAGCCTGGCGCCCATGGCGCCAGGACTGACTTTATCTTTATGAGCCTGCCGCCGTAGGCGCCAGGACTGTACCCAAACAGCCCCTAACTGGGGCTTTTGGGCATGCTCCAAGTGGCATGATGCCTGCTTCCGGGGCTGCTGGGCCTGGTCTGGTCTTCCGGGGGCAGGCATCATGACAGCACTCCCCCTCAAGGCCCCTCCTAAAGTCGTTCTCCCCCTTGGCCGTGGTTTGTCTGGAAATTCCCGATGGAACCTCTTCACTAAACAAGGTGCATGCACATGGTCACTAGGTTCCCAAGACCTTTCCTGTGGACCATAACCTTTCCAGTCAATTAGGTAAAAGAGTTTTGATCTCACTCTTTTTGAGTCCAAAATATTCTTGACTTCGAACTCGGGCTCCCCGTCTATGAGGATAGGTTCAGGTGGAGTGGTTAGCCTTGTTCCTGGTTGCACTGGATTCAAAAGAGACACGTGGAAAACGGGATGGATTTGCATATGAGCAGGTAGGTCCAACTTGACGGCCACTGGGTTAATAATTGCCTTGACAGAAAAAGGTCCCAAATACCTGGTGTTAAAGGTCCAAGTCCCCTTGAGTGGTAAGTGCTTAGTGGCTAACCATACTTGGTCCCCTATTTGGTATTGAGGAGCTTCACTTCTGTGCTGATCCGCATCCTTTTTGTATTTTTCTTAGCCTTTTGCAAATGGATGGTTGCTTCTTTAAAGGCTTGTGTAATAACAGCGTGGAGATGGTCCACTGCGGGCATCTCTAAATGCTGGGGTGAGTCCAAATCCGAGGTTCGAGGATGGTGCCCATAATTGGTAAAAAAAGGACTTTGTCCAGTTCCTGAGTGTACAGAATTATTGTACGCATACTCTGCGATCCACAGAATGTCTTTCCAATTCCCCTCAGACTGATGTAGCATACAACGGAGGTACTGTTCAAGAGTCTGGTTGGTTCTCTCTGTTTGACCGTCGGTCTGAGGGTGGTGACTGGTCGAAAGCCTAACATCAATTTGTGCCAGTTGGCAGCATTTCCTCCAAAAATGTGAAATGAATTGACTGCCCCGATCTGAAATTAACACTGAAGGAAAGCCATGCAGGCGGACAACATTTTCAAGGAATTCCTTGGCCAGGATTGAAGCTGAAGGTATCCCTTTTAAAGGAATGAAGTGGGCCATTTTAGAAAAAAGATCTACAATAACTAGAATGGTATTGTAACCTTGGTACGGGGGTAAATCCGTGATGAAGTCTAATGACAAGGTATGCCAAGGGGTAGGTGGTATGTCTAATGGTTGCAATAATCCATCAGGTTTTTTCTTTTGCCCTTTATTTTGTGCGCAAATGCCACAAGACATGACAAATGACTTGACATCCTTTCGCCAGGTAGGCCACCAAAATTGCTTCCTAATTTTAGCTTCGGTTTTTGCAATACCCGGATGCCCTTCTATTAAGGTGTCATGGTAATGGGAAATGACAAGTTCCTGTAGTTCCTTTTGCGGTAAAAATAGCCGGCCTTGGTAATAAGGTAAATCATCGATGACAGAGTACTCTGGACCTTTCTTTGCCCAGTCCTGTAGGGCAACGGAATCAAAGAGTTGGTGGATCTTGTTTTGAATGTTCTCCAGTGTCTGTATGGAAGTCAGGCCAAGGATTCTCTGTTCCGGAATTATGGGTACGGGTTCTAAAGTTATTTCTGCTTCTCCCATTCCAATCCGGGACAAGGCGCCTGCTTTACCATTCTTACAACCTGGTTGATAGGTTATTACAAAATCAAACTCGGCGAAGAACAATGCCCAACGGAGTTGGCGCGAAGATTGGGCTTTGGCTGTCTTTAGGTATTGTAAGTTGCGGTGATCGGTGATGACCGTGATGGTATGTCTGGCACCCAGTAGATAGTGCCGCCAAGCCTTGAAGGCGGACTTGATGGCCAGCAGCTCCTTGTCGGTTATGGCATAGTTTAATTCGGGGGCTGAACATTTTCTTGACCAAAACGCCACTGGGTGAAGCTGGTTAGTTTCGGGATCCTTTTGGGAAAGGACTGCTCCCATGGCTGAACTGGATGCATCTGTTTCCACTACGTAGGGAAGCTCGGGGCGCGGGTGTCTTAATATGGGAGCAGATGTGAATTTAGCTTTTAACTCTTGGAAGGCGTTCTCGGCTTCCTCTGTCCACACAAAGCGTTTGTTTTTTCGCAATAGTGTTGTGATGGGATGTACAATGCGCGAGAAGTCCGGGATAAACCTGCAGTAGAAATTGGCAAAGCCAAGCATGCTTTGAACTCCTTTGATTGAATTTGGCGAAGGCCAATTAAGAATGGCATCCACTTTTCGTGTATCCATCCGGATTCCTCTCGGGGTCAGAATAAATCCAAGGAATTCCACTTCCGTAGTGTGGAAGATGCATTTTTCCAGTTTAGCATATAATTTATGCTGGCGTAACTTCTCTAGGACTGCTCGGACGTGTTTTACATGTTCAGATTCTGATAAAGAGTATACTAAGATGTCGTCGATGTAAACGACCACACAAACGTCGATAAGCTCTCGGAGGACATCGTTCATGAAGAACTGGAAGGCTGCTGGTGCATTGCATAGTCCGAAGGGCATCACCTGGTACTCAAATAGTCCGTACTTGGTGCGAAAAGCAGTCTTCCATTCGTCACCCTCTTTGACACGTACCAAATTATATGCCCCCCGAAGGTCTAGTTTCGTGTATATACAAGCGTCTTTCACCTGGTCTAGTAGTTCTGGGATCAAAGGCAGTGGGTATCGATTCTTCATGGTTATCTGATTCAGTGCGCGGTAGTCTATACATGTTCTAAGGTCGCCTTCCTTTTTCGGTACGAAGAACAAAGCTGAAGATGCAGGGGATTTGGACGGGCGAATGAAGCCATTAGCAAGGTACTGGTCTAGGTACTGGCGCAAATGAAGATTTTCGGGTTCCGTAAGGGCATAGATTCTGCTGCAAGGTGGTTGTGCTCCAGGTACAAGATCTATTTGACAATCATACGATCTGTGTGGTGGTAAGGTGTTTGCCTGTTCCTTTTGGAAGACATCCTGAAAGTCTTGGTATTAAACAGGTAATTGCATGGCTACTGGAATTACTGGGGCCAGGACTGAGTTTTGAGTTTTCCTTGGGTAGCAGGTGTGAGTACATTCTGAGAAGGTTAGTCTCTTCTCTTGCCAATCAATACAGGGATTATGTTTTTCCAACCAAGGCATCCCCAGTATCAGCTGAAACTGTGGGGCCTTGATTAAGTCAAACATCATAGCCTCTCGATGCCCATCTTGACTCAGCAATGTCATCTCTGCAGTGGAATGAGTTACGGGTCCAGAGGCAATTTCCGCTCCATCTACAGTGGTGACAACATCGGCCGTGGTCTTGCGGGTGAGAGATAGATTCATCCTGGTAGCCAATTCCCAGTCCAAGTAATTTCCTATGGCTCCACTGTCTACGTACGCCTTTACCGCGTGCATGCGTGATGGCTGCTCTGGATCTACAAGGACCATGGGTATGGTGAAATGCAAGGTCAGAGTGTCCTTCTTTAAGCTCGGCAAGCGGACCTCTACGCTTGCCGGGCGTGGTCGTTTCCCCGAGTCAGATTTCACATGGTTTTCGTCTGCTGCTCCTATAACTTTCTTTGGTGGTTTTACAGGGCAGTTCCAAAGAAAATGACCAGCAGTTCCGCAATATAAACATAATTGCAGTTGCCGTCTTCTATCTCTCTCCTTTTGGGTTAGGGGTCCTTTAACCCCCCCGATTTGCATTGGTTCTGAGACATCTACTCCCTTGGAGCTTACGTGGGTTTTAACCAACACTCTGTTCTCAAACTTGGTTCGGTCAGCCTTCCTGGTTTGAAGTCTGTGATCGAGCTGGACCACTAGATCTATATATTCAGCACAGTCTTGAGGCGGGTTCACGATTTGGGCCAAAACATATTTGAGTTCTCCTCGAAGTCCTCGATGGAATAATGTGATTCGCTTGGCTTCAGGCCATTCGGTTTCCACTACTAATCTATTGAAAGTTGCAATGTAAGATAAAAGATCCTGGTTACCTTGACGTAGGGATAAAAGTTCGTTGTCCAAAGCCTGTCCTCGGGAGTGTCGGGCGAATAGTCTTTCCATGCTTGTTCGAAAACCCTGGAAATCTCGAAGAATCGGGTCATCCTGGTTAACTAGTGGAATGGACCAATCCGCCGCACTGCCGCTGAGATATGACAGTACAAAGGCTATCTTGGCCTGATCGTTTGAGAAAGCTCCTGGTCTACATAAAAAGTGCAAGCGGCATTGATTCATGAAGACCCCTTTTGGGTCTCCGGCAAAGCGTTCAGGCAGAGCCAAAGGAACGGCTCCAGGTAAATTTATCTGCACCGGGTTACTCAATGGTACAGGAGCTGGACTTGCCCCAAGTCCTGGTAGAGGTGTTTGTCCAGCCTGGCTCTGTAATAGTTGTCTGGCCAACTCATCAGTTCGTTCTTTTGACACTATCAGTTCCCTCCTGAGGGCATTGGTTTCTTGGCGGGCGGAATGCACTTCGGCCCTTAATTCCCCTAATAATTGGGCCAACTGATCAGTTTCCGAGGTCTCCATGACGCCCAGGTGGGTATTTGTGGGTTGTCTTCGCGTTCTGTTACGCTCACCTGGTTCCCAAGGGGGCGTCGTCCGGAACTGGGCCGCTGTTATTTCCACCAGCGTGACGTGTAGCGCCGAGATGACTGACTGGACTGGCCCGCTCAGCCTAGTTTGTCTGGCTCGCAAGAATATTCTTCTGCAAAGGAGAAGAGGAATTAACCACCCGTGGAATTGAGTGTCAACCCACCTTCCCCACTTCCGTTGTCTTCCCACTGATCACTCTTGATGTCCCCTCCTTAGTCTCACCTGATGGTTTGGAAGGATGAGCTCTCCATCCTGCGTCGACCGCAGGGGCGCGTTGATGACCAGTTACTTCACTGGCGTAGAGGAATTGGTGAGTTCCAGTATTGACTCTAAAGTCCAATTGTTCATAAGAGTTCAAATGTCTGCTCTTCACTCTGTCCGATTCCTTGCAGGTTGCCGATTAATCCACTCGAAGATTTCCAAATGGCACTCGGTAAGATTCAGGTAAGTCTATTGTGTTTTTCCCCTTAGGGGCTGGGGTACGGCGATGAAGCAGAGTTGACTGCGCCGACCCGAAATGAGGTGAGTACCTCCCGTGGTAAATCAGGTAAGTCCTTGGGGGTAGCTTGTATGGCCTTAGAGAGTCCCCTTGCTCACCTTGCTGTCTTTGTCTCCTTAGGTGTCGGAGGGCGGCCGCGAGATGGAGAGAGCGTGATGGAATGCTGAAGTACCGCCAAGCAGGTGAGTTCAGCGCGGCGCCGTAGGAATGCGAAGCGATGCTTCAAAGACTTCTGTCTTTCAGTTCCGTGGCGAAATGGATCAGGATTCAGGTAAGGATTAAAGTTAAAACTCCTGTTCTAACCTTTATCCTTTTTGTCTTCTTGTTTCAGGAGTCCCAGGACTGAAGCGGGCGTGGCTGAAGACTGGAGCTGCTGAAAACACGGTGAGCGTTACGCTGCAGCAAGCAGAATAACGCAAAGCACGTGTGGCTGTCCGGGCGTGGTTTAAATAGCCTTGGAAGAAGATCCAGGTAAGTATTCTTCCACAGCCCCATCCAAGTAACAAAATAGTCCCTTCAGTAAAATAGTCCCTCCTAAGCCTCATTTGGCTTGAGTCTTCATGCAGCATGGTCTGCCTCAGGTGAGTATGCAGCATGGTCTGCTTCAGGTAAGTTATCAATAATGAGCCTGGCGCCCATGGCGCCAGGACTGACTTTATCTTTATGAGCCTGGCGCCATAGGCGCCAGGACTGTACCCAAACAGCCCCTAACTGGGGCTTTTGGGCATGCTCCAAGTGGCATGATGCCTGCTTCCGGGGCTGCTGGGCCTGGTCTTTTCTTCCGGGGGCAGGCATCATGACAGTTATATACAGAATATACAGACTGTGGAGGTAAATACATCCAGTAATGACATAGTTGAGGCATGTCCAATATATACAGGTAGTGGCTAGGTCTAACTTAAAGGTTGACTCTTTGCCAGTAGCCACCCAATGGCGAGTTTCCTGAAAGACTGGAAGGATTTGGACGATTTGATGTTCAGCGGCAGGGAGTTCCAGAGTTGGGAGGCGAGGACAGTGAAGCTCAAGCCTCCGGCTATTTTGGAAGTAAATCTGGGCACCGTGAGACAAAGGGTGTTGGAGGATCTAGTAGTTCTGATGGAGGGATTCATGGTGAATATGTTGGTAAGGTGGGGGGGCTAAGTGGTTGAGAGCTTTATAGGTGAGGCAGAGGGTTTTTAGATCAATTTTTTGTTGGATAGTGAGCCATTTACAAATGATTCTGGTGGCAGAAATGTGCTCTCGCCTAGGAATGTTTAGTGCAGCTCGTAGCGCATTTTTTTGCAAGACTTGGAATTTACTGATTATCGCTTGGTTGGCAACTAGGTAGAGGCTGTTGCAGTAGTCTAACTTAGATAGTATGAGAGCTCTAGCTAGCGTAAGGCAGCTATTAGTGGAAAGAAATGGTCTGCAGGCTCTTATTAATTTTCCTGCATAGGCGGTAGCTGAGGCGGTAGAGTTGACTTGTTTAGTGAGGTTGGTATTGGCATCGAGATAAAAGCCAAGTGTTTTCACATTTTTGGCGACAGGGATGGTGTTGCCATCGATGATGATATTGGAGTAATTGGAACTTTTTTTTGTAAGTTGTTCGGTGAACCGACAATGAGCAGTTCGGTCTTCTCGTCATTCAGGCAGAGGCCATGTGTGGCCATCCATGCCTGAATGACGGAGAAGATTTCATTGATCCTGGTAACATCAGTGTTATAATTGCCAGAGATGGTGAGGAGTATCTGGGTATCATCTGCGTAGTTTGTGTATATGGCACCCAGACGATCCAATCTATCAAAGAGAGGCTTTGTAAAGATATTGTAGAGGGTGGGGGAAACACATGAGCCTTGTGGGACACCACAAGTGATGGGGATGGGGTCCGCTGCTGCCACAGGGGAGAAAACCCTCATGGTTCTGTTGGCCAAGAAGGACTGTATCCACGTGACAGCAGAAGAGGAGAAATGGGCGGCAGAAGAAAGGTGGTTACAGAGTATTTCATGGTCAACCAGGTCAAAGGCTGCTGAGAGATCTAGGAGGAGTAGGATAGCAGCCTTACCCTAGTCTTTAATGTCGTCAATCTGACTTTTGAGGTCAACAAGGGCAGTTTCTGGTCCATGTTGAGGTCGAAAGCCAGACTGATGCAGTCCAAGTAGTTGGTTGGACTCCAAGCAATTCTGGATTTGCAAGTAAGCAACTCTGTCGAGGATTTTTAGCAGGAAGGGAACGGTGGTGATAGGCCTGTAATTAGTGGGAATGACTGGGTCTAGGGTCTGTTTTTTTAGAAGTGGGAGGACCCACGACTGTTTCAAATTGTTAGGTACTGATTTAGTAGAGAATGACACGTTTATAAGCTTGGAAATGAATGGGGAGAGGTCTCTTGCTGCATCTTTTATAATCTGTGTGGGTAGCTGTCCCCTTTGCAGTTAGACGGTTTGAGAGAGGTTATAATTTTTTGCACTTCTAGTGTAGTTACCTTTTTGAAGGTGAAGCCGTGGTTGGTGTTAGAGGTAGTGGGAAGGCTAGTGGTAGGGGGAGGGGTTGTTACTAGAGAGTTGTAGTCTTTTGTTTTCAATTTTCGTTTGTAGGCCAGTAATTTTATTCGCGAGGGCTTCTTGGATGCTCGTACACCATAGTTGGTCCTTCACAGACGTGTCCGTTGGTGGATTAGGATTTTCTAGCTCCTTCAAAATAGTAAATAATTCTTTAGCACTGGAACTGGCATTGCTTATTCTTACATTGTAAGCTTACTTTTTAGCGCAGATTATTTCTTTTTTATAGAGGGAGGATGCATTTGTGAGATTAATTTTATGTTCCTCTGATGGATTCATTTTCCAAAGGGTTTCCATTTTTGTTTTCTTATTTCTTAATATTTTAAGTTCAGGTGAGTACCACGAGTTAAGATGGGCTCTAGGTTTACCTTTATGTCATTTTAGTGGGGCAACTGTGTCAATCGCTTTAGTCATGGCGTTATTGTAGGTGTCTACTAGTACGTTAAGGTCCGATGTGTCGGGGATCCTGTTTAGGGTAGGTAGAACCAGTGGGATGAGGGCTTCTGCAGTAATATTGCGCTTATTTCTAGTCAGACATGCTGGTGCGGGGGGGCACTGTATGTTGTGCGGGTTATTCGTGCTGATGTCAAATAATAGTAGGAGGTGGTCGGTCCATATAAGTGGTTGTTGGTCCTTACAGGTAATGTTACAGTTGTGGGCAGCGAGCCAGTCTAGGCTTCTGCCTTTCTGATGTGTAGGTAGTGTGTTAAGTTGAGTGTAGTTGTGTTAGCAGAGGGCATTGGCAAGGGAGGCTGCATGGATATCGTACGGATCATTGTA
Source organism: Ambystoma mexicanum (assembly GCF_040938575.1). Lineage (NCBI taxonomy): Eukaryota > Metazoa > Chordata > Amphibia > Caudata > Ambystomatidae > Ambystoma > Ambystoma mexicanum. Next base: position 361,739,530 of record NC_090925.1, read on the forward strand.
TCCCAAGTTAAAGTCACCTAGAATATTTTGAGAGAGAGGTTTAGATTTCTCTGCTATAAGGGAGGTTATGTCTTCCTCGAAGGTACCTGTGGGGCCAGAGGGTCTGTATATAAGTTCCAGGGTGATAATGTTCTTAGGGGTAGTTTGGATTTTGATGGAAAGGTGTTCACATGAATTTAGTAGAGGGGAGGTAACAGATCTGATGTCAAGCGATGATTTGAATATAAGTGCTACACCTCCTCCGCGAGCATTGGGTCTATCGGCCCTAAGGATGGAGTAGTTGTCAGGAACCGCAAGGGTTAGATGGGGGCCTGCTGCAGCATGAAGCCACGTTTCAGTGGTTGCAAGGAAGTCCAAATCTGCTGAGCGGATGATATCAGCAATTTCGGTGGGGTGAGCAACAAGGGATCTGACATTAAGTAGGGCTCCTTTGTGTGGCACGGTATTTGCAATGGTATTTTTATTGGTGTCTTTATTTGTAGGAGTAGCGGGCATTTTACTGTGTAGGGTGAGAAGTCTGCTGCCTAGTCTGTTGTTACGGGTAATGATGTTGGGCTAGGTTGAGGGGCGAAGTTCTGATATTTTGGATGAGTTCTGGTTGGTGCCAGAGTCAGCAACTTTAGTAAGGTCAGCGAGGTTAAGTGGCAGGTTACCTAGTGTAATGCTGATTGTAGCAATGTGGTCTGCGGGGGCACTGTGGGGGAAAGGAGGCAGGGTGGGTAGGAAGGGATTAGGGCAATGGATAGGGTGGTGTCTAGGGCAACCAAGTTTAGCTAGACCATTACTGAATGGGATGTAACTATTTCTACTACAAGACGTGCGATTGGGCATAACACAGAAGGGGAACATGATGAGGGTGAGCCAGGCTGGCATACTTCAGAAGCAATGCTGGGACGTGATGCCAGATAGATGGTAGATGTTATGAGCTGAACTCGTACAAGTAAGCCCCCAGGGCAGTTACAAGCGGTTGGGTGTAACTTAGTCTATGGGATTTAACTTGGCTAGTATAGTATGGTGTTATTTGGCAGAGCACAACCATCTAGATATAAGTATGATACAAGCAGTCGGTATAGCTTATGGCTAGGACAATCACCAGGTTAGTTAGGGCCATTTTCAGTACAGGCAAGTTGGAACAGGAATGCATTCATGCATGCTAGGTCTAGGTAGTGCAACAGCTCGAAGCGAGTTTTGTGCGGACTGACAAAGATGCTTACAAATGGCACAATCAACAGGCTAGTTAAAGTAACAGCTAGATTCGAATTTTGTACAGAATGGCAAAAATGCTTACAAATGGCACAATCAGCAGGCTAGTTAAGGTAACAGCTAGATTCAAATTTTGTGCAAAATGCTTACAAATGGCACAACCAGCACGTTGTTTAGAGTCGTTTTGAGTGCGGGCTGAGACAAGAGGGCCTACATGCGTACTAGGTCAGCGTGATTCAGACATGAGGATCGGAGTGGCATGAGTATATGAGAATGCGAGCGTAAGCGCTAGTGCATGGTGAAAGGACAAAGCGATTATAATTATGCCTTAGTATACAAGAGTGGTGCCATGTGCCTGAATGGCAGGGACAGTCATGCAATATAAAGCGTTTCTCGGGGAGTGTGCCTTGTGAAGATATTTCTGGGCAAAGTGACCGGCCGACAGCTGGGAAGGCGTGGACAGGCAGAGACAGGTCAGAGGCCTTAGTGCAGGCCTTGGTGCTGTGGCCGGCTACGCCTCCCGGCTTGCCGATAGGCTGCTAGATGAAGGTGGATGGGCCAATGGGCAGGTCTCAGGCTCGGATGTGCCTGTTTCAGGAAGTATGTTGGTCCGTTAAAGATGGTCTGCCATCTTGGAATGGTGGCCGCGGATCGAAGGGAAAATGCTGTTATCATCGACACGGCAGGTGATTTCATATGATCGCGGGCAGTGCAGCAGTTGGTTTCTGTATATGTAATACAGGCAGAATAAAGCGAGCGGAGAGATGTTTTCAAATTATTTTCTGCAGCTTGCAGATCGACTGGGTGAAGAGCTCGGGGCCCTACCTCAGGTGTGGGGGAAGCGCCTGCTTCACTCCCGACCGGTGACGCACTGCTACAGCAGTGGGTGGGGGGGCTCCTGCTCCCTCAGTGCCTGCTGGTTAGTGGTCCACAGGCAGTGACAGGTCAGAGGCTTTAGTGCAGGCCTTGGTGCTGTGGCCGGCTACGCCTCCCGGCTTGCCGATAGGCTGCTAGATGAAGGTGGATGGGCCATTGGGCAGGTCTCAGGCTCGGATGTGTCTGTTTGAGGAAGTGGTCCGTTAAAGATGGTCTGCCATCTTGGAATGGTGGCCGCGGATCGATTGGAAGGAAAATGCAGTTATCACCGACACGGCAGGTGATTTCATATGATTGCGGGCAGTGCAGCAGTTGGTTTCTGTATATGTAATACAGGCAGAATAAAGCAATCGGAGGGATGCTTTCAAATTATTTTTTGCAGCTTGCAGATTGACTGAGTGAAGAGCTCGGGCCCTACCTCAGGTGTGGGGGAAGCGCCTGCTTCACTCCTGACTGGCGACGCACTACTCCAGCAGTGGGTGGGGGGGCTCCTGCTCCCTCGGTGCCTGCTGGTTAGTGGTCCACAGGCAGGACGGTCTTCGCTGTGTGATCGACAGTGAGTTCCCTTGACTTTGCTTGAATGAGGCAATTGTCCAGGTAGGGGTAGACGTGGGTCCCCTGCAGGCGCAGCCACGCCGCCACTGGTACCAGGCACTTGGTGAACACCCTGGGCGCTGACTTCAATCCGAAGGGAAGGGCCTTGAACTGGTAGTGCCGCCCCTGGACCACGAATCATAGGAATTTGCGGTGTCCCTTTAGAATGGGGATGTGGAAGTAGGCATCCTCCAAGTCCAGCGACAATAGGAAATTGCCTTCCTCCAGCTGTCCCAGCACGTGCTGGAGGGTGACCATCGGGAATTACTGAGACTTGATGTACTTGTTTAGATGGCGAAGGTCCAGGATGGGTCGCTAACCGCCGGTCTTCTTCCAGACGAGGAAGTACCGCGAATACACTCAGGAGCCCCGTAGCCTTTTTGGGACGAGTTCTATGGCTCCCTTTCTTAGCATCGCTCGTACCTCCAGAAGTAGTTGTGGGACGTGGTTTTCCTTCCTGGCCACGGGTGGTATGCAGCACCCAACAGTCGGTGGAGATGGATTACCACACGCTGACGAATTACGCCAGCCAGCCTCTCCCCGGGGTGCTCGGGTGGGGGCCCGACGCCACGGCCAGTTTAGTCCTGTTTCGTCACAGCCTTGCCGCCTTGGCCTCCTTGGCGACGACGCGTTCCTCCTGTCTTGCCGCGTCCTCTGTAGGCTTCCTGCGATGAGGAGCGGGCCGCTTGGCGGTATGACGAGGAACCACCGCCGAATCCTTTGGAGGCACCTTGCTTGCCTCCGGAGTTCCGAAAGGACGGCCGTCGTTGTTCAAGAACACCCAAGACCTGAGCCATCTCAGTGTCCGCCTTGATGGCCTGCAGTGACTCGTCCACTGTCTTGCCGAACAGGTTGTTTCCGTTGAAGGGCATATCCAGAACCCTGGTCTGCACGTCCTGGCGGAAGTCGGTGGCCTTAAGTCAACCGCGCCAGCGAAGTCAAACGCTGTTGCCCATCTGATGAAAGCCAGTGTCGGCAATGTCCGTGGCCACCGTAATGGCGTGGTCCGAAGCTATCTCGCCTTCCTGTTGCATCTCTAGGGCCTCAGCCCTCTTGTAGTCCGGGAGGAAGTCCAGCAGGGGAGCAAGCTTGAACCACAGCTCCCTGTCTTAGCGTGCCACGATCGTGAGGGAGTTGGCCGCTTTAATAGTCGTCGCCATCGACGAGATGACCCATCGTCCCATGGCGTCCAGCTTCTTCCCCTTGCCGTCCAGCGGGGATGTTAAAGTTGAAGCCGTCGCCCCCACCGCTTTCTTCTTGGCCGCCGCGGAGACCACTGAATCCGGGGACGGCTGTGCCCTAAGGCACATAGGGGCGGAATCCGGGACTCAGTACTTTTTCTCGTACCGGTCTCTCTTAGCAGGAGCCGTGGATGGGTTCTTCAGGAGCGCAGCCCTTCGTCCCAGATGTCATCCAGTAACGGGACTGAGAGGACTGTCTTCCTTTTGGCCTCCTGCCGTTGGTAGAAGAAACCTTCCTTCTTCTGTTCTTCGGGGCAGAGCTGGAAGAGCTTAGATGCCCTGTGGCGATCATGGTGTGGAATGAGCCAATCTCGTCGGGGGGGGGGGGGGGCCGCAGAGGTGGTGAAGGGAGGTCCATCCCGGCGTCACCACCGTCGTCGTCCGTCCCCGTCGTCGCCGTCTCCGTTCCCGTCTCATCCCTCAGAAGGAGGTGAAGGCTGAGAAGGCTGGAAGGGAGGGGGGATGGGTTCGCCTCCGCTTGCAGGGTGGGCTTACCGACGGTCCAGGCTCCACTGGGTCGTCTGCTGGGGGTAAGGGCAACCTTGTCCTTATCTCCGTACACAAGGCTTGAATAGCCATCAAGATCGCTCCGGAGTTGTCTTGTGGCATAGGCACCGGTTGCGACGGGAGCAACGGTTTGGGAGTAGGATCCTCCGTCTGCTCCATGGTTCACGGCTCCTCGTCGGCACCACCGTCGCTTTCTTCGTCCGCCTCGTCGGGATCCCTCCCGTAGGACCGGACCTCCTCGAACTTCTTGTCCAGGATCTGTGCGACGCCAGCCAGCACATCTTCAGAGGTGGTATCTGTGTCCATAATGTCTACCGTGCCACCCCTCTTTTTCTGCCCGGGGTTTCCCGGGGTCTTATTGATAGGCTGAAAAGAGGATTCCCTCCGTGGTGGCAGGGAAACTCTAGGCCCGGAGGTCATCTCCACTGGGATAGCCTCTGCAGGCTTTGCCAGGGCCGCCACGACTCCCTCGATCGAGGCCTTAGCCGGGTGAATCAGGGCCTTTGTGACTTTGGGCGCGCCTGAGGCCTTCACCTTGGGGTGAGGGTTGCAGCCTTGCTCCCACTCGGCTGCCGCCATCGGGATCGACCGGGGCTTCTCCCGAAGCTTACCCGGGTTCTCCGACTTCCTTTTCCCTGAGCCAGAACGTTGGCTCGTGGTTGATGGTGTCTGTGACATCGCGCCCTGCCTGGCAGCCAAAAAGCCCGACCCATCGGCGCTCCCAGTGCCCGTGGACTGCGGTGCTTTGCCTTCTGTTGGGCCCCCGTCGCCAGAGTGCCCTCAAATGTCTTAGAAGACCGCTCGGACTTCTTCTTCTTCACCCCTGCTGCTGGGCTCTTCCCCTCCAGCCAGTTGGTGAGTCGAGTACGACAATCTCTCATTGTCCGTTCGGACATATTCTTACAAAATGCACAGTCCTTTTCCACGTGTGATTTGTCATCATGAAGGCAGTAGAGGCACCAAGAGTGCTCATCTTCCTTGAAAACATTTTGTAATCCCCATGCAGGGCAGCTCCTGAAAAGCTTGGATCCGGGTGTCGTGTTTCCTTAGTCCTGGGCCATGTCCACGCGGGTTGGGCCTCAAAGATCTTATGGAATCCTCCAAGAAGTGAAACTTGACGAAAACTAGCCCTTGAGGGGCGTAAGAAAAATCTGTAACGGGCCCCCGTTGATCGGAAGTAGAAACGGTGGAGCTTGAGGCTCGATTGACCGAAAAAATTAGAGTAAACTCTTTGAAAAATCGCAAAACGCAGTAAAAGCTCGAGAGCTATAGCACAAGAACTCCCAACACTTGAACGTGCGGTAAAAGTCCAAAAATGGCTGCCAGAGGAGGGGCTTAGGTAGAGGGCAGTCAATGGCTGGGGGCAGTATGACCAGTGATTGGTTATTAGGAGAAAGACAGTTCAGAAACGAAACTGAAACTGATTTTTTCTTTACCGAGGATTCCCAGCCTGACGACGGGGAATATTCATGAGCATGTGAATCCATGCCAGACCCCAGGCTGGAGAAAGACAGTGTTCACAGGACTGAACCTGAATGCCTGTACTGGCCAGGCAAGACATACAAGAAAGAAGCAAGTCTTCAGATGATTAATGGTCTCTGTGGGGCCCAATGGCAATCTGGGACATTTGCTTTTACATTGTCTTTTGGTGATCTTTCCTCGCAGCATACCTGCAGCATACCTGATCAAAACTCTTACGTCAGAGAACCCTAAACAAGAATAGACAAACCTTTCAGGAATGAGATGCTCAAGTCAGCAATGGAATGCATGGGTGAAGCACTGCACCAGCTTGCTGGACTGGTATGTCTTGACCGTTGGAAGGATTTGAACCCTGCCATTCAATAGATGAAGTAGGTCTGAGAAACACATTTCTTGAGGCCGATAAAGGGTAACAAGAATCATACTTCAGTGATAAATTGTCTAAAAGATATGCACCATTTGATAAACAAGGAGCAAAGTCGGGGAACGCATAAAGTATCTTCTGGACATTGATAGTTGCTCTCCATCGCAAACAGATACATCTTTGGAAGGCCCCCCGGATGAATTGACCTGCTAACCTCCCATTGATGTGAGGGGGCAGCTGCTTTCAGGTTTTTTCCGCTAGATGAGATGATACAGGATTAATGAGAGAGAGAGAGAGAGAGAGAGAGAGAGAGAGAGACAGAGAGAGAGAGAGAAAGACAGAGCGAGAGAGAGAGAGAGAAAGAGAAAGAAAGAGAGAGAGAGAGAGAGAGATGTGTTCCTCCGTGCAGACTTTCCCCTGGAAGAGGGAAAGGAAGGATTTCGGACTCGGAAAGAAAGTTTTCAATTATAGAAAATTTATCTGAAGAAGGTCCAAGACAGTCTGCTCGAAATATATTAGTATTTGTTATGAAGCAGTGTACAAGATTTTCCCAGACTGTATGGTGGCACACTCTACCAGGGGTCATGCAGCTATGACCACTTTCCTGAGACAGTGGCTCTGCAAATCACTTCTGTCTGGATTTACATGCTAGGATGGAAGTCTTTTTTGGAAGATCTGTAGTGCAGCATGTCTTTGATTGTGACCTTTTATCATTGTCCTGGCACATCCAAGTTTCTTCCTTAATTTGTTAGGTATTGCTGGGTGAAATTTTCAAAGATAAGGAATTTACAGAGGAAAAAGTGTCCATTAGAAGAACAGGTTCCACACCTTATAGTTAATGTCGGTTCAGATGGATATGATGTCTCCTCTGCAGATTCGTTATAAGCCTGCTGTCCTCTCCACAGTTGCCTTGGAATGATACCAGTGTATATGTGGAGGGAGGTATCTGGAGAACCATGATGCTCTGGGCAGACGGCACCCCTCATACCCTGGGCTCTGTCACCTATAATGGAAACTGGGTGGATGCCTGTTCAGAAAGCAGGCATAGGTGGTGCAATCCAGTGTATTGTGAAACTGATTACAATTTTCACAGGTCACAGCCTGAATGCTGGACATTTTAAAGATCAGGAATTTGATGAGGAGACATTGTATTGATCAAAACCAACCTTACATGTAAGGAATGTAACTTCTTGATCTATAAACACCAGTGGACCTCATGTTCAATCCGTTGCGTCCCATAAAATCAACAAATCAGTTATCTTCCTGACTCAGTATCTATCTTCTTAAGCAATCAATTGAACAAACTACAAGGAAATATTTCCTCCCAGAACAGAACAGCTATAACTTTTCAAAACATTTGTCTTTAATTTTCATCACAACTCAAATGAAAAGGGACTTTTTGTTGTGGTGATAGACTCCCAACCTTATAAGGAGTTTGCTTTGTTCAGTCACTCCCACAGATCTCTCTTGCAGCAACTTCAGAGTACAGGTGGGCAGTGACATGTATCATCCGATGTTTCACCATCCATTAGACAAGTCCTTGCATCTCAATGTATTGGAGTTGAAAGACCTTTTCTTGGCAACGAAAGCTTTTCTACCTCAAATGAAAGATTGGGTGTGCTTGTTCAATATTCATTTGAACAAGCACAGTGATAACCATTCTCATCCTCTTGGTCCCCAACCTGTAGAGATCTAGAAATGGGCATTGCTCACATTATATTCCTGGAGAGCGCTCGTCAGTTTGTTTTGCCAAGGATGGAACGGTTTGTATTACAGAGCAACACTAAGTACAATAGGTATACTTCTTGGATTGTTCAAGGCAATAGATCATAAGGAGACACTTTCTTGATTGTTTGGAACAGTCTTCTAAATGCTCTCCCTTCATTTTTCTTCATCCACAATCTAGCACAAAATGAAAAGAAATAATGCAAATGCAGGAGGATCACAGTGGCCTTTTATTGGCTAACGAGATTCTGCTTGTTGGATAAAGTCAACTGATAAGAGGTCGACCAGTGATTCCCATTATTATGAATGTTTAGTTTCGAAAAGGGGCTCAAGTTCCTCAAACCCTTCCTTCACTTGACGTTCTTTGTGGTGTGGATCAAGTTGACCTCATATCATTTTTATCTTTCTTTGTATAATCTACAAATGCCCAAGCAGCTAGAAATCCATCTACTACAACACTGTACATAAAGCATATTTGTACTGGTTATTGCAAAAGAATATATGCTCACGTAAGACAACTTTGGATGTGTTCCCCTTTCTGTATCATAGCTTGCTTTTGAAGGTGTTTATTTAGAGAGAGATAAAACTTTATTTCGGGAAATACCCATAAAAGTACAAAAACAATCACAGCAGCACAAATATTACATAACTCAATTCATGAAATACAAAATACATAATAACAGAATAAAATAAAATTACATTATTACAATAAAAGCGCCCGGAGTTCCAAAGCTTGCTCTACATAGATGGTCCTCCCACATATTCCTCATCTATGATAATCATATTTCCCAGCTTTGCTGCTTTGGGGAAAAAAAATCGGCAGAGGGCGCTGTGCACAAGGTCGAGGCGTCGATGTCCCTCAGAGGTCGCCGTAGCGTGTCAACGTCACTTGTGGTACAAATAGCTTGTGCCCCGCCAGTTGGCTTCAGTTCTGTTTTTTCAATTATTAAGTAGAGGAACCAGATAGGCCTGCTCCAGATGGAAAGCTCTTTGCAAACGCAACAAGCAAACTCGTAAATTTTATAGCGGGTTAGGATGGGTGGGGCGATGAGGAATACGTGGGAGGAGCATCCAGTCGAAAGAACGTTACAGTTGGTAAGTAACTTGTTCTTCGAATGGATTGTGTCCCCCCACGTATTCCTCATCTTAGATAGACTCCAAAAGCAGTAATACATTTGGAGGTGGGAGTACCATTCAACTTTTTTCATGTACATAATTAAGTACTGCTTTTGCGAATAAACCTTCTTGGGAGGATGAAGTATCTAAGCAGTAATGCTTAACAAATGTGTGAATTGAAGTCCAGGTTGCGGCTGAACAGATGTTGGCCACTTGGACTCCCCTCTGAAGAGCTGCAGAAGTAGACATTCTTTCCCTGTACAGAGGGCAAAAAAGCCTTCAGCGCAAGTCTGATTGCTCTCAGCTCCAAAAGATTGATGTGTATTTTGGACTCTGATGGAGACCAACGACCGCTGATTGTTAGATCGTTGGCGTCGGATACCCACCCCGTGAGTGAGGCATCCGTAACTACTGTAATTCCGGCAATGGTTGCCAAAAAGTTTCTCCCTTCAGAATGTTGTCCTCGCAGGCCCACCACAGGAGATCCTGTGCGACCATGTTTGGAACCAGAAGTAGGTCTGACATGTTGCCCGAGAATTGAGACCATTGCGTCACGAGAGCCCCTTGAAGGAATCTCATTCTCAGACGAGCCTGTGGCACCAGGAAAATGCAGGATGTCATGAGGTTGAGTAATCTCATAAAGTCAAAGCCTCTGCATTCTGGAATTTGGTGACCATCTACAGAATGTGTTGAGCCATCACCTCGGGTGGCAAGGCTTTTCCCAAGGATGCATCCAGGACTACTCCTATGAATTGGAGTCTTTGTGATGGTATAATTTGGGACTTCTTGTAACTGAAGGAGAAGCCCAGTCTGTGGAGAGAGTGGCAGGTTACAGTGAGATGTTCCAGGGCCTGTTCGGGAGACCGGGCCCTGATCAGCCAATCGTCCAAGTAAGGGTGAATCACCCCTCTCCTAAGACTTGCTGCCACCACCACCATCAACTTGGTGAAACCCTTGGGGTAGAGGTCAGCCCAAATGGCAGAACTCAAAACTGAAAGTAAGAGTCGCCAACTGCAAACTTCAGGTACTTTCTGTGCTTGTGATGGATAGGCACATGAAAGTAAGCATCCGCAAGGTACAATGACGCCATCCAGCCTTGGAGTTGGAGGGCCTGAAGGATCTGATAAAGGGTAACCATCTTAAATTTGTCCTTCCTGAGGAATTTGTTCAGGTTTCTTAAGTCTAAAATGGGTCTCAATCCTCCATCCTTCTTGGGGATTAGGAAATAAGGGGAGTACCCACCCTTGTTCCTCTCTGCTACAGGTACTGGTTCTATAGCACCTTACTCTAGCAGGTCACAATTTCCTGAACAAAAAGCGGAATAGGAATTTTGAATGAGTTGTTCCCCGGTGGATGATCCTGAGGCCTTTTTAGAAAGGGAAGGCAGTAACTTTGGGCTATAGGTTTTTCCAATGCCCATGCGTCTGAAGCAATGCCCCGCCATATTTTCAGATGCTGTGAGAGTCTGCCTCGCACAGAGGTTTTGTGGGTTAAGGCCTCAGAGTGGTTCAGAGGCGGCTGGAACAGTGACTGAAGGTAAAGCAGCTGCTGTTTGGGCAGACTTACTACCTCTTCCTCGTCCACTGAGAGGGAATCTTTCCTGGTCTCTATGACTAGCGTGTCCTCTTGCTCTTCCAACTGAGGAGTAGAAGTGAAAGGACCTACCCCTCCAAGATGATGTACTAGGGTAAGAATGTCTGCGTAGTACAGTACTTGTCGCCATGGATCTGTTGATGTTGTCTGCAGTATCCAGACCTGACTGGAGGCACTCACACATTGCCTCTTTTCCATCTTTCATGATAGCCAGGAAGCTGTCTCTTTCCTCCCCTTCAGGGATGTGGTCAGCCACCATTGTTACACCACAGCTGATCCCTCTTGTCCTGCTAACTATCGCCCAATTTCCATTACTCCCTTTTTGGGAAGCTCCTGGAAAAGCTGGCCATTTCTCACCTTAACCTTCATTCCGACTCTGTTGGCTCTCTCCATGACCACCAATCTGGTTTCAGAGCTGCCAGAAGCACGGAAACTGCTCTCCTGAACATCCATGAAGACCTGCTCTCCAACCCTGACTCTAACATTCCCTGTGTCCTCATCCTACTTGATCTCTCCTCTGCTTTCGACACGGTTAACCATACCATCCTGTTCAATCGTCTCCCTGACAACCTGGGTATCACCGATCAGGCTCTGGCCTGGCTGACCTCTTTCCTTTCTGATCGACCCTCCCATGTACAACTTGGGTCCTTCCTATCCTCTATCTCCCTTTCTACTTGTGGTGTTCCCCAGGGATCTAACCTCTCGCCCTGGATTTTTAACCAATACCTGGCAAATCTCGCCTATTGCATTTCCATTTTCTGCTCAAACTTCCAGTGCTTTGCTGTTGACACCCAACTCATTTTCAGGCTTCCCTCTGACACCTCCGCTCCTTCCCTCATCTCGGATTGCCTAATCGCTATTCAAAATTGGTCTGCTGCCACGATCTTTGTCTAACAAGAATGAGATCCTCCTCATTGGTACACCTTCACTATCCTTTCCCCTCTCTCTCTGGCCGGCCTCCCTTGGCCCTCCTCCTACCCCTACCTGTGAGGCTAAGAATCTCGGGGTCATCTTTGACTCCACACTTTCCTTCTCCGCACACATCTCTGACGTCTCTTAAAAGTCAAATGTCTTACTGCACCTCCTTAGAGGTACTCTGCCTTTACTCTCCTTCCCTCAGAAACTCATTGTCTCTCAAGCGCTGGTTCTCTCTAGGTTGGACTACTGTAACAGCCTCTTTCTAAATCTACCAGTCTCCACTCTCCGCCCTTTACAACTAATCCAGAACAGGATGCAAGACTTGTCCTTGGCCTCAAGCCCTGGGATCGTATCTCGGCAGCTCGGAAATCCCTTCATTGGCTCCCAGTGGATGCAAGGATTACATTTAAAACCCTCTGCATTGTCCACAAGGCTTTCTGGGGCCTAGGTCCAAAATACCTTCAACTATCCCTCCATAAATACCTCCCCTCTCGAGCCCTTCGTTCCTCTACTTCTAACTCTGTTAGGGTCATTCGTTTTTCAAAGAAACAACGAGCTGTGGGCAGATCTCTGTCTACGGCTCGGGCCTCCCTTTGGAACAGCCTCCCGGCCACCTTGAAACTTGAGGAGAATCATCTCTGGTTCCGGAAGCACCTTAAGACCTTCCTCTTCTCTTCTGCCTTTGCCCCTCTTCTACCCTGCTGATCTGTTTTCTCTCTTAGCACTGTGCACCTGGCCACACTCTGTCCTTCGCCCCAGGTACTTGCTCACCCTGCCTCCCTCCTGCACTGCCTCCGGGCCACCCATTTTACTGGGATCTGTATCTGAACCCATACAGTCCCCCACTTTTCTTCTGCACTTATCAGATATACTACCCTATCTGACTAATTAATGTACTGGCCACTTGCTGGCTGCAATACCACTTTTTCATTGCATGTATTTATTTCAATTATTATTCATTCTTTTCTCTCCTCTGTTCTGCACTTTCCACATCTCCCCCTTCCACGCACTTTCCCCCTTTTCCATGCACTTGCATGTTCTTAATGTCACTGGGCCTAGTAAGATCGTTGTTTTTGTTCTCCCTTGTTCCCCTCCTTTTGCTTGGTTGCGCTCTGAAACACTTGTATACGAGCGCAATATAAATAAAATATCATATCATACAGTTCCACAGGGTGAACATGAATTTTGACAAGGCACAAGCGTCATTGACAGACTTCAAGGCAATGTTCTGTGCTGTGAAGATCGTCCGCACCCAAGCGTCCTCACGCTATGCCGACGATTTAGTGGACGTTGCCGCCTGGACTACCAGACTTTCGGGTGTAGGATGCTTAGACAAATATTCAGGGTCACTGATGGATGGCCTCTACTTCTTGGAGAAGTTTTTGTTAACTGAAGTTTCCCAATTAGATCTAACCCTTTTTTGCAGAGCAATATGAAAGGTCAAGATAGGATCTTTCTGTGGACATTGATCCAGGATGTCTGTTAAATCATCTTGCTCAAATTGGGGAGCAGGCCTGCTACATCCTGAAAACTGAACTATCTTGCTCATTAATTGCCTATATGAGGCATCAGCACAATCAGAAGGGTCTGGTCTTCCAAACTCTAACTCAAGTGATGTATTCACACCACTGGCTGTCTGCAGGTTGTCATATACACCTTTAATTCTGGACTCCTCGGATATTAAGGCTTCAGGGACATTTGGAGTTCCATACTATAGGCCAAAAGGAGGAGAATCATCAGAAGGCTCATGTTCCTCATAAATTGAGGATAATGCCTTAAAGAAATCCTTCTTGGCAAAGGTCTCTAAGCTTTCTCTTTCAATGGCTTCGAACATGCCATCGACAATGGCTTCGAGGCCAATGACGTTGAAGCTTTCGACCCTGGAGTCGATGTTCTTGACACAGGCCTAGACGACTGGTCAGTAATGTCCTTGAAGAGTTGGATTCTCAACTTGTTGAAGCCCTTGACGATTTCTCGTGGGTTCAAAGCCTTGATGGCTCCCGATGAGATTCTGGCCTGCGTCCCAGGCTCGAAGGCGCACAGGATTTAGCCTTCAACTTCCCTTTGTCGTCCTTATGCAGAGCGACCAGGGCATGGCTTCTCTTTTCCTTCCAAGTGGTTGGGGCCTCCTTCTCGAATATTTTTAGCATCTCTCTCTGAAACTCTTTCCACTGAGCCAGAGTGGAGGATTTGGTCGGGCATGTGATCTTCTCAGGAGAGGAATCTCTCTAGGTTGAAGGAGATCTATAACACCTCTTCTTTGACAAAGACGAAGAGTGACGTGATTGACTCCTGGATCGAGATATTTTTTCAGACTTCCTCCGTCAAGGAGAATCTCTCAACTCAACGGATGACTTTTTTTTTAAAGACTTGAAGGGAATTTCAAAGGGGTCCTTCCCTCTGCTAATTTACCTTTATGCTCCCTTAGAGCCTTATCGGTAATTGCCTGACAGGAATCACAGTCCGCCGTGCAGGGCTTCGTGCCCAGACACCATAGGCAAACGCGGTGGCGATCGGTAATCGACATTTTTGCCCCACAGTCTTGACATTTTTTTAAACCCGTTTTAGGCGTCAAAGGAGCAGACGGTAAAGATATTTTAGATTTAAATTCGAAGAACCGAAGCGTGGCGTAATTCTCTCAAAGAGAATGCTCCGTCGGAAAAACGGAATTGAAACCAACAGGCGCTGCGCATGCTACATATACTGGTGATGACGTTGACGGTCGGACGGAGGCCCTCGAGGGACATTGAGTCGACAGGACCAGTACACAGCGCCCTCTTACAAAGAACATTTTGTTCCAAAGCAGCTGAAGCTGGAAAGGAAATATCAAAAGATGAGGAATACATAGGAGGGAACAATCCCTTCGAAACAAAGGGCAGCATCAACTTGCACCTGCTCAATCATCTGTCTGGCCACCAACATGGTTTTTCAGGGTGAGGAACATGTAAGTCACAGCTATGCATTAGCTAAAACGGTGAAGCCATCAATGGTACCAGCACCAAGTTAAAGTCCCACTGCACCTTGATGCCTGTACTGGTGGATAGCAGATCATCAGCCCATTGAGAAGTTGGATCAGAATAGGAATCTCGAATAGAGCTGCCACATATCCCTTCAGCGCCCCGTGGTGAAAATGTTTTCCGAAGCAGCTGAAGCTGGGATGCGATTATCATAAAATGAGGAATACGTGGGAGGACACAGTCCATTCAAAGTGGTCAATATGCCGCTGATCACACCACCTTCAAAAGCGCACCCCGCAGCAGGAGTACAGCATTCTCATTATCTGCCACTTGGGCCCTTCGTTAAGGACTGGAACTTCCCCAGACATGTGATGTCCTTGAAACCTTAGGCATTCAGAAGCTGAAGGCTACCCAGGTACGGATGGTAAACTCCTGAGTCAGCAAGTCCAGAAATACTGGAATACTCCAGCAGTCTCTGTGGCTCAAATTGTGTAGCCCATTGTATAACACCCTCTGGAGTCATCTCAGGACCACCAAGATCATTGTCCCCATGTTGAACCTTAAGTTCCTTAGGTCAAGCTGCAAGAAGGGGACCAGAGAGAATGCATACATGAATCTGAAGTCATATGGGATCAACAAGACATAGCCCTCCTGGGGACATCTTTGGAGCAGAATCTGCTGCACTTCCGATTGGAGCGGGTTGGAAAAAGGTTGTTGTGAATCTCAAAAAAGGTGGTCGACCACTATTGGGTGCAGGTACTACTCGTGCTCCGTAGCCTGCTTAGCAGGTTCACCTGCACTTTGCTTCTCCCCGACAGATGGAATGCCTGCACAGATATATCCCTGGCAAATAGCCAAAAGCATACAATCTGGGCTTCTCAGCAACGTTTGTGGTTGCCCACTAGATCCCCCAGCCACACACCTGTTCACACAGTGCAACTTGGTTGTACTGTCCGTAAGAGCCATCACTCTTATTCTCAGCAGCAGTGACTGGAAAGCCTTCAAGTTGTGGCAAATAGCCATCAACTCTAGCAAATTGATTCACAGGCTGCATTCTCCCTGGCCACCTCTCCCTAACATACTTGTCATGAGGGGGAAAGACTGGGGGAGCAAAGGGATTGGCCACCAACATGTTTTGCTCTTTGTTCCACTAGCTCAGATCCTACGCCAGAGTGCACTCACTGGCAGCTTAGCCTCTCCAGATTCTATCAATTCAAATCCTCACCTGAGCAAATAGCAAAATACAAGAGGCTATCAGAGTAATCTCAGAAACATCCGGAATGGAACCATTACCCCAAGCTCGAAATAGGGCAACATGTACCCAATTACCTGAAACCATTGTGGCGTTCGGAAAACTTTCATCTGCATTGTGTTGACCAGACTTTTTGTTTAGCGAGAAGCCCAGCCTGTATAGCACCCCACTCCAAGCTCAAAGACTTCACCAATTCACCAACCAGTCCTTAAGGATGGGGTACACCTCCACTTCTACCAGACGCAATTGGGACATGGCAACAACCTCACTTTGGTGAAGACCCACAGCACTGATGTTGCCAAAGGGCAATATCTTGAACTGCCAATGGTGGTCTGATAGCACAAACCGAAGATACTTCCTACAAACTAGTAAAAATGGACACAATGGTACCACTATCTAGAGGTGGGGACACCATCCAGTCACTCTCTGAGAGAGCCCCTAGGATTTGGGACAGCATTGCCAGTTTGAAGTTTTCCTTTTGCATGTACTTGTTCAGACCGTTTAAGATCTAAAATGAACTTAAATGGTCCTGCCCACTGTTTAGACATTAGAAATATCTTGAGTAAAACCCTGTACGGTGTTCTTCTTTGAGCGCCCTTTCTATTGTACCTCTGTAAGCATTATGCTCTATTTCTAGAACCAGCTTTTCCCGATAAATTGTTATTGTTATTTTTCACTTATATAGCGCCTTATATACCATTGGTATGGTCTGAAGGCGCTGGTAGGTTGAACGCCCTTGGGAACCGAAGTTCAGATCAGTAGAGAGAGAACGGAGAGTCAAAAAGGTGCGTGTGAGCACCGGGTATGTGTGCAGCTCGTGCGGTACTCGTGTAATAGCTGCTTCTTAGCGGTAGATGTGGTAGTTTAGAGATCAGGAGAATGTGTTCGTTCTGGCAGGATTTATCCGGAACGGATGTGGCTGCGTTAGGCCTGAGGAAAACGCCTGGCTGGGGGTGTGATACCAGCAGTGTTTACATAGAATGATGTGGAGTAAGCGGCGGATGTTGGTATGAGAACAGATATACCGAATGGTGTCATAGTATCTCTGTGTTCTAGTTGAGTGGTGATGTAAGGAGAGAGTAAGCGTGGTGGTGTGATATGATGGGTTATATGCTCTTTCAATGAGCACACTTCTAAATGCAACTTTCCCAGAGAGGGTACTGGGCGAACTTCTAAATTCAATTTTTCATGGCAAGGCTACTGGGCGAACTTCATAATATTCATAATTCTATCTAAGAGCGGACATGCTGACATTCACAATTCTATCTTGGAGTGGACATGCTAACATTCACAATTCCATCTAAGAGTGGACATGCTAACATTCACAATTCTATCTTGGAGTGGACATGCTAACATTCACAATTCTATCTTGGAGTGGACATGATAACATTCACAATTCTATCTAAGAGTGGACATGCTAGTATTATGGCACTCTATGTTATTGGTAGGTAAGATAGAGTGACGGAGGTTTTCTGGAGTAGAGTGATTGCTCTATTCCCCACCCATGCCACACTCACGGTTTTTGTTGGTGTCTGGCTTCCTTGGCGTCCCCTGCGGACACCTGCAGACACATCTTGGAGCCGCCAATGTAGGAGCCGCCCTTGGCCTTCGGGCCCTTAGCCGCAGGGGGCTGCCGGGCAGAGGGCTGCCATGGGGATTTCGGATTTGTCTGTCAAGTGGCCAATCACGGTGGGGGGTGGGAAAATAACAATCGGAAAGCTGGTCGGGATCAAGGCAGCCTATCAGGGATGGTGGGAGGGAGCGAGGGCGGGCGCAAGGGAGGCAGGAAAGACGCGGGGAAAGACGCGGCCTGCGCTGGGGGGTATGGATGGGCTGGGGGCTCTAAAGGGGTAACAGGCGGTGGATTCAAGGCCTAAGGGGGCTGGGGGGCTCAGCCACTCACCTGCACGGCCGAGATGGAAGTGGCGTGCAGGTCGAGGTGGCAGCAACACACGGAAATCAAGGCAGCCTATCAGGGATGGTGGGAGGGAGCGAGGGCGGGCGCAAGGGGAGGCAGGAAAGACACGGGGAAAGACGCGGCCTGCGCTGGGGGTTATGGAGGGGCTGGGGTCTCTAAAGGGGTAACAGACAGTGGATTCAAGGCCTAAGGAGGCTGGGGGGCTCACCCACTCACCTGCACGGCCCGGATGGAAGTGGCGTGCAGGTCGAGGTGGGAGCAACACACGGAAATCAAGGCAGCCTATCAGGGATGGTGGGAGGGAGCGAGGGCGGGCGCAAGGGAGGCAGGAAAGACGCGGCCTGCGCTGGGGGTTATGGAGGGGTTGGGGTCTCTAAAGGGGTAACAGACAGTGGATTCAAGGCCTAAGGAGGCTGGGGGGCTCACCCTCTCACCTGCACGGCCCGGATGGAAGTGGCGTGCAGGTCGAGGTGGGAGCAACACATGGCAATCAAGGCAGCCTATCAGGGATGGTGGGAGGGAGCGAGGGCGGGCGCAAGGGAGGCAGGAAAGACGCGGGGAAAGACGCGGCCTGCGCTGGGGGGTATGGATGGGCTGGGGGCTCTAAAGGGGTAACAGGCGGTGGATTCAAGGCCTAAGGTGGCTGGGGGGCTCAGCCACTCACCTGCACGGCCCAGATGGAAGTGGCGTGCAGGTCGAGGTGGCAGCAACACACGGAAATCAAGGCAGCCTATCAGGGATGGTGGGAGGGAGCGAGGGCGGGCGCAAGGGGAGGCAGGAAAGACACGGGGAAAGACGCGGCCTGCGCTGGGGGTTATGGAGGGGCTGGGGTCTCTAAAGGGGTAACAGACAGTGGATTCAAGCTCCAGTTTGCGCTTTTGGCGTGGGAAATCCAGGGAAAAGTCAAAGAAGGAAGACTGTAGCCTCTTTCCAAAGTCTGTCTGTCCCATTGGTTAAAGGCCACAGACATCCACTCCTCGACAAAGCGCCCCATTCCAGCCCCACTCCCATCTCATGTTGAAAGGACACATCAAAGTAGCTTTCCTTGGGCAGTTGGCCCAGAGAAGCTGTTCGCTGGATTGCTGCTTCTTCTGGCACCTGCCTCTTACATGCATCCTAAATGTCTGCTCCTAGCCTGGGGTCCTTTTGCTGAAAGTATGTTTTTTATAGAGTAGCTGGCATTGATCTGTACTGCTGGGCTGTAAAAAATATTTTCTCAGCGGTCGATAACCCCATAGTTCTACCAGTCTTTTTGTGCTACTGAAACCTTTGTAGGGGTGTGCTTTTTTACTGAATTAAATTACTCCATTGTAATTTCCTTCAACAGCATTACTTTGTGGGGCAGTAAAGATATGAATGTGTTTTGAGGGTTAGGGAGAATGGGGTGGTGGGGGTGAGGAAGTGGGAGGTGCCAGTGGTAAAGTAAGCAAGTAATTGGGGGACCCTCTACCCCATTTTAAATGACTTTTAAAAAGTCATGCCATTGAAGTAAATTACAATGGAGTAATTTCCTTTAAAAAAACAATGTCAAACCTTTGTAGGGTGTCATCTACCTTGTCCCCGAAAAGCTTGTCCCCTCAAAAGGACATATCTATGTAAGAGTCTGGATATCTGAAGGAAAAAAATGGCACTCTCAGCCAGCCATGGTGCCAGCGGATGTGCCATACTCCTGTTAACTATATCAAGTCCTGCCTGTATAACGTGCCTGGTGGTCTTGAAACCTTCACACATCACCTCACTTAATGCATTGTGGCTCTGTGCCAGTAAATGCGCCATAGCCATCTCCACCACTTGCTGCATGGCAAACTGGTAGTTCCCTAAGGTGGTTGATGCATTGACAGACCTCAAGACAAATTAACTTGAAGTGAAAACTTCTTGGCCATGGTGTTGATCCTTTCCACTTCCTGTCAAGAGGCATGGTCAGGAAAACATTGGGTCATCCCCATGCACCACCAAGGACACCCCCAAAGATGAATCAAACATATAGGGGTTCCCCCTAACCAGCCTGTACTTTCTCAGGATGTCCCTGTTCAAGGCTACGACTGCCACTGGCACATCCAAGATGTCCATAATGTGGTCCTTGAGACACTCCCCAAAAGGCAGAAAAAGCTAATCCTCTTTGGGCCCCTTCTGCATTATGTCTGTAATCTTATCATGGTCCACATGCCTGATCCCATCAGACGCTTTTCCCATCAGAAGCTTTGATGTCTAGACACTTCACTTCCATTCTCATCAGGACCATAAAAGAAGCAAGTTCAGTTTTAGGGCCCATTGTTCATTCAGCATTAACTCTGGGGGATGTCTAAATCACTAGATCCTGCAAATCCCAAAGGACTTCTGCCTCAACATTCGCCTTCTTGCTCACACCAAAGCTCCCCGAGCCCTTGAGTAGTGGTGTGTCCAATCACCAATGTGGCAGGGAAAGTGCCTTCCAGCAGGGGATTAACATTCATATTTGTCCCAATACACGACTCTTTGAAGTGGTAACCACTGGACTTCCGTTACACCTGTGGTGTCCTTCTCTGTATAGTATGCAGCTCTAGTCTGTCAACTTTGTCCATCGCTATCAACTCCACAGAGTCTGTGGACATATCTCAGTCCAAAAGATCAGGAACAACAGTCTCCACTTTTTGCCTGGGGAGTCATGAGCTCCTGATGTGGTGTCTGCAGCGTAATCTCTCTGCATCCGCACTACTATGCAGGGGGGTGGGAGGAACAGCCAGCTGCTGCCAGGTCTTGGTAATCAAAGCCAGCATCTCAAGTCTGAAGGACTACATGTCCACTGATGTCAGATGTCCACTACGACTCTGTAATGGTCGTGACCACCTATTTCACAAGAAGATCCTTAGGCGTTGGCTCAGTCCTCTCTTCCGACTCAAGCACCTGTGCATGGATAACCTCGACACACTTCAAGAGTGAGACCGCTTATGTTTTTTTCCTTTGGAGCCAGTAGAAAGAATCCGACCAGAGTTCCTGCTTCCCTCAGCATGCACTGGCTCTACAGAGCCACCCCCCACCTGGGTCATCTATTTGCAAGCTCGTCTTCTTTGGCAAAGAAATGAAAAACCTGTGCTCACCAAAGCACATCACCTTCAAAGATAAGCCCCAGAAAGCCTTTTTCTCTTGCGTCAATGCAGGGGTAATGGGTACTGGCAGTGGATATTGTCCTCGAGCACTCACTGCAAGTCTTGAACCCCTCTGTCTTTTTTACTCATTTTGGAAAAACGATTTTCTGAATTTGATTGGGTTCTTTCTGAATTAGGGATGAATGTCAAACATGCACAGTTAGATTTAACGACTCTGAGCACGTTCTGAAGTTTAGCTATCTGTGCCATTCTGCTCAGGAAAGTAGCACAACTTATATCCTTGGCACCATTACTTCTATTGGACGCCATGAAGACGCTCTTGCAGCACTGCAGTATGGGTAGTGCCACTCTGCGTAGTGCAAGCGTGATGTGACCTTTTCCTAGGTCACCTCCTAAATGCAGGGCATTTCAAAGATAAGGAATCAGCAGAGATGATAGCATCCAATCGAATTTACATTACTTCTAGAGTACTGTTATTAACATACTGGAGTGCTAACCAGTTCATAAGCTCCTGTTGTGGACGCAGTTGTATACCATGTAAATCTATAATCAATATCAGCGCTAGAGAACAGTATTTGCAGGGCGTGTAAAGGCTTCGATCTTCAGCAAATAATATGTCATCGATTCACATGCTTCAGATAGATTAACAAATTGTATATTCTTGGATAGCCATATGAGGTAATTAGGCTTACCTTAGAGATTTTGCTACACCGGCATTCCAATCCTTGCTACTCTTCTGGCCTGCATTCCCACGCAGTAAAGCTTGAAGGTGCACATACTCTTCATGTAGTGGCGCTGCATATGTCTAGATGTCTGACTCAAACTAAAATAGTAGTTGTAGCCTTGATCATTCTGATAGCATACATTGCAGAGATACTGCTATTTGCCCCTTTGTGGCACAGCATAATGCACATTAGGATCCAAAAGGAAATGCCCTGCAACAGGAACAATCCTCACCAATACTGGCAAAACTAAAGTCTGCCTACAGCTGATGAGTTTTCCTGAAGTATTTAGTCCTGTCCATAAAAGGGCACATTTAATATCCAGCACAAATAGAGATGGCTCTGATGGGCAAGAGCAATTTTAGATACGAATATACAAAGCAACTGCATATTTCAAAAGAAAAAAAAACAAAAGCATTTTGGGAAGAAACCTAGTCTTAGTTTGTAAGATGACTCTGTTCTTCTGCAGTCTTGTAGATGGCTTGTTACTGCAAGACTCACATCACTGATTTCTCATTAAAATAAATGGTGTCTTCTAGGACACCTAATTGATATTTGCTTTATGAATTGGTTCAGGAGGTTGATCAATCTATCCTAAAGTTGCTATGCTGGCAGCTTAACCCATATTTGCCTCACAGGAGAAAAACAGAGAAACAACATTTTAAATGTTCCTAATGATCTTCTGTAAAGAAGCAGAAGGCTATCAGTGCTCCTCTAGTATGAGCTAGCTGGACTTTGCAAGCTGCGATGTACAAGTTGTAAAAAGTACAGTAACATCTGATGAGGGAGGATACACACAGAAATGCTTATATTTTGTAATGTACTTCGTCAGTGTAAACCTTCTTCTAGATATGTGAAGCATCTCACTGCATTCCTTTGTCAAATCTACTGTCCAAACTCACGGTACTTATAAACCATGTTTTCAGGTTCAGGGATTCCGGGTTGTGATGAAGAACATGACTTTGATCACTCATTGGAAGAGCGAAATGGGGATGCAGGTTGCTGATTTGAGAGTCAAACTAGTTCCATGAAACAGAACTTCCTGGTCCAGGTTGGTACCATCAAAAAATCAGTCTGTAGAGTGGCATTCTGATTCTGAGAATTAACATTGGGATCAGAGGAATAGTAAGACATGAAGACCAATTTCCCTGACCAAGGAATTAAAAATGCTTCTCCCAGACACACTTGATGGCAAAACCTGCCAGCAAAGAACTAATATTTGTGGTTTTGCAAGCCTGCGAATGCCTCTTTTTGTCTTGACTCACACAACGCAAAAATGTTTTCCAGTTCGCTCTGATCCAGTTGCCAATCATGAAATGCTTTCACATCTCTGCTCAGGGTGTTTGCTGTGACATTGCTCACACGCAATATCAGCTGAGGCACAATCAACATGTTCTGCTTGAGGGTTCATTGTCAAACAGACGGTTTCTTCCCAGGGAGGATAGATTGCTGTGCTGCCCTGGTTTTGTAGGGAGAGCGTTGTCGTTCTGTTTTCCACTAAAACACTCTCTGTCTTTCCTGCTAGTTTTAGTAGAAGAGACCGGAAAGTCACTTTGATTGTCCTCAGTTTTAGGACATTTTTGTAAAGCCTCACCTCCAGCTCTGGCCAATGTTCCTTGTTCTGCAGTTCCCTCAAAAGGGTGCCACAGCCTGTTAAAGCAGCACCTGTGAATCTCCAGCCATCTGCAAGAGCCTAGTGTGAAAACCCCCATAACTCTATTTGAAGCACAGCATTTCAGGGTGAATTCAACTTTCGAATTCATTACTGGACCCTTTCCTTTTGCGTGCAAATGGTGAGGACTTCGACAGCAACAAGGCTCCATTCCCGCACACAAGGCAAAGGGCAGAATGCCATATTGATTGCCCAGGCGTGTGATGCAGACTCAGGGTGGGTCAGCAGCTGAGGAGGGACATATGAGGCGCATACACGCTTTGAAGCAGTGCTTGTGACCCTTGCACTTCAAGGAGGTATTGTTAAATA
The DNA here is from genome assembly GCF_040938575.1 of Ambystoma mexicanum. NCBI lineage: Eukaryota > Metazoa > Chordata > Amphibia > Caudata > Ambystomatidae > Ambystoma > Ambystoma mexicanum. Next base: position 361,763,062 of record NC_090925.1, read on the forward strand.
ATTATAATAAAGACTGATTTTTTTTCAAATTTAAAAGTAACCAGGTGACACTCAATAATAGCAACAAAAAGTTAAAGCATCCAGATCAGCAGAAAAACAGGAACTGGCGGTTGGGCTGCGGGGGCCAGATGTTTAAGGGAACAGGGTCCCTGGGCGCATGTTGGGAGGTTTGCGTACTGGGTCCTTCCGAATTGTATATCAGGATCATGCAGCATTTTGAGAGACTGTGCTGCTTCGAGAACAGGTTTCCCAACACCTCGGGATGGAGAGAGCACTGCTTCATGTATCTAATAGTTATACAGGAGAAGAGAGATCATGTTCCACCTCTCAATGACATCTCGTGACGTCATATTCCACCTCTGAATGACATCTCGTCACTATAGGCAATATGTTGGGAGCTTTCACCATAGTTGAGCTAGTTGGATGGATCTGTTTTCCAAAGGCATCTACTCATTTATTCTCCTTTGCAATGTATGGCACAGGAGGTTTTACTCAACGTGTGCACTGCAGCTGACAACAATTCAGGATTTTGCTGCCCTCTTAAGCGCATTGTCTGGGGCTTTACATTTTTTCTCAGTTCTACTAATACCAATGGAAAACAGAGATGGGTGTTTTTATTGTGGTCAGGCTTCACAGCATGAAGTCCACTACTGGAAGTTTGGCAATCGTTTTCCTCATATTGAACATATAGGCATAAGGGAAGCTGTCCCTACGACTTGTACCTGGATTTGAGGCACAGGGCCTCATCGCGAGTTTGGCGGTAACCCTTAAATCCGGCGGTCGCGCTATTACCGCCGGCGGGAAATCCGCCGGCGGTAAGAGCGCGAAAATTCCCCATTGAGCCCCATGGGGAATGGGGCATTCCCGTATGGGCTCAGTGGGGAATGGGGAATTCCATTACCGCCAAACCCATGATCCGGCGCTAATATCGCCAGGGGGTTTGGCGGTAGGGCTAATACCGCCGGCGTTACCGCCCAACTCGTGATGAGGCCCAAAATGTGCAGATGGTGTGGAAGACTCATAATGGTGTGGAAGGCTCCAATGTTATCAGACTCCCTAGATGGGGTCTCAGGTGGTGCATCTTTGGGAGTAACACATTCTTGCTAACCAACGTCTTCAGTGATACCCCCCCCCCCCAACGAAACACCAAGCAGCTTCCTAGTCTGCGCCTCCATTTCATCTGACGTTGTACCTTCATGATGAAAGGGCTCATTTTCCTTAGGATGCACTGGTCTTTAGACTAATGACAAGGTGTATCTATAGTTACTCTGACCCTATGTTGCAATTCAGGTAATGGTATAAATAGATGTGGGGGATGCTAGAGAGCCGACCAAGATGGCAGTGCCTCAGTGAGCTGCGCACAACCACCTGAGATAACCCCTGAAATCCTGGCAAATCCTGTCAAATTAGAGCGATCAAATAAGGGCTCTAAGGGCTCAATGCAGGAGCGTAACGGGAAAACTGGGCTGCCGGGGCACGTTAAACGGACAAACTGAGGCACAGTGTGACGGGCCGGGTCCTGTGTGGGCAGTGATTGCGGCACGAAGCCAGGGATCTGCCGCCAGCGCTGCGACCCGGAGCAGTCTCGGAGCCCTCTGGGTCAACAGTGTAATGACCATACTCCTGTGGCGCCGGCAGAGGCGTAGTGCCGATGGCGAGTACTGCGTGGTGATTGGGGTACGGCGTCCTTTCATTGCAGGCTGTTTTTACGCAGTTTTTTAATGCAGATTTTGTAACGATAAAAAAACTCATTGAACATTTTTAGGGGGGTTAGGAAAATATATATCTGGGGTGTGGGTGTTCGGGAATATATAAAAATTTAAGGGGTTAGCCGGGGCCCAAAAATAAAAAGATAAAAAATGTGATGAGTTTTTTAGTTAAAAAATTAGCGGTAAAAAACTCAGCGTAAAAACATCGCATGATGAAATGGCATGGAAACAATTCGGGGAGGAGGCCGTTTTGACTGAGGTGCCTTATCACTCCAGAGTAGGAGACCGAGTGGCTGCCTGGCCTGTCTGAAGTGGCCTTGGATCCCTTGAGGGCTTGGCAGGCCCAGTGGGTGACGAACACGAATGGGAGCTAAATTTTGAGGAGTGCAGTAGGGGACGGCCCAATGGACATCAGTGCTACGTGAGGTGGGGGCCAGGCTGGGATCAGCCAATGCTAACTGTGCTGGGTTGCAGCTCTGACTGGTGTGAGGGAGGGGGGGCATTGCGCTACTTGACTCCATCTGAAGCCCCTGGAGCTGGGTACGGGCTGGGGTCTGGATCCCCATGTGGGGCCGACCCATTAGCACCGCAGATAACCATTGGCATCGGTTAAGAGGCATGGTGTGCTGCAGCTGTGCCCGGGTGAGGACCTGTCCTAGTGTGAGGCCCCCCCAGTCGTGCACAGAGGGGTGGCGCTGAACCCCAGTGGTCAACTGGCTGCAGGATGGTTAAAAGCTAGCAGTAGAAGCTGGAGCAATGCCTGGGTGGCAAGGGCAAGCATCCCAAGCTGAACCAACTACCTATGGATGAGAATGGAGACCCTGTGTCCTCGAGTGAGCCATAACAATGGGACGGTTGATGGAGGCAATTCATGACGATGTCTGTGGAGCTCTTGCTGGTCACGATAGACCTTAAGAAGGCGGGGGAACGGGTGACCGAGGTGGAAATCACGGCTCAACGCTCTCACGGCTGCTACGAGATCATTGGAGGAAAGGGCCCAGGATACAGAGGGCCACTCCAGGCACAGCAATGTTAGAATCCTTGGAGTGGCTGAAGGGGAGGAAGGCCTGAGCGTGGAGCTGTTTTTGGAGAAGCTCTTTGTGGACACCTTGAAAATCAAAGGCCTCCCGATGTGATTTTAAATTGAAAAGGTGCACAGGGTGCGGGGAAGAAGACCACCTGTTGGCCATTGTGGTGAAGTTACTCAATTTTCAAGACAGGGATGCTATCCTCCAAGACGCAAGATGCTCATCGGTCTATAACGTGGGCGTGGCGAAGATTGTTTTTTCCGGCCTTTACTCAGGAGGTGCAAAGACAACAAAGTCTTACTATGCAGTGAGTAGTATGCTGAGGGACCTAGGCTATAAATACATGAGACATTCACCCGGCGGGTCTGTCTGGGTGAGGATGACACACAGGTCCTGAGGGAGAGGGTGTCAGGCCCTGAGTGAGAGACTGCAGCCTGGGGGGAATGACCATGAAAGGCAGGAGGATCCGGCAGATCGTCCAGACCTGGATCTGGAGGGGACTAGAGGACACTGGCTGATTTTTATGAAGGAGTGGGGCTTGTTTGGATGTTTTTTTGCTGGTATAGGGGTATCCTTTGGATAGGAGGTTGTGAAAAGCTGTACTGCTAGTGGGACCAGGATGAAGGCTCCTATGCCAAGGTGGGGGGCCTCAGAGGTTGGATCAGAATTCTGGGGATACAGGGGGACAGGGGAGTGTAGTGCTTTGGTCTAAAGGGGTAGAGGAGGGGCATTGTTGGGGAGAGGGGATTCTTGGGTGGTGGTGGGAGCGACTTACCCTAAGTGCTCCATCTCTTGCCCTTGCATTTGGTCTTTATTGGGTCTGGCTTTGGTATTAGGGGTGGAATCTCAGCTTGCTGGGGGGGAATGCTGAGGCATTTAGGATGAGGGGTCGGAGTGCATCTACTGTTGGGTGCGGGGTGGTGGGTGGTGTTTATTGGGATGTTTAAATTCCAGGTTATCTTTTCATGCATATATGGTGGTCCTGATTTTGCTCACATATGTGGGAGAATGGATTTGGAGGGAGTTGTGACTAATCGATGGCTACATTATATGTGAATAGCTGGTATATACCGGGACTTAATGTGGTGAAGAGGAGCAACGGATGCTCGAATTTAATCAGACATAAGGTGAGCGTGGTGGTACTGCAGGAGACTCACCTCGATGCTCATGGGTTGGGGAATTTGAGGGCGAAATGGAAGGGTAGGATGATTGGGACCGCTTTTTTCTTTTATTCCAGGGGTGTCCTTATATGGGTTGGAGAGACTGCAGGGTGGAGGGGAGGTATGTGGCCGTAGTGAGGGAAATTCTGGGGCCCTCCATATTTCTTCTGGGTACTTATGAGTTTTTTCAGGGTAAGCAGGATTTATTAGTTGGACACCGAGTTGCTTGGACTCTATGGATTGGGGATTTTAACTGTGTGCTAGACGTCGAGACTGAGACGTTGTGGTCTAGGGCAATGACAACCAAGGACTTGTCGAAAAATGTTGCAGATCTGTGCCTACGGGATGCATGGCAAGTGCGGCGGAGAGCGTAGCTACTCCTATTTCTCAGTGGTGCATTGGTCCTACATGCACATAGACTATGCCTTTGTTGTGGGGGGACTTGATTTGGTAGTCTCTATGGAATTCCTGGATCGGTTTCTTTCGAACCATGCAGCGATGCTCTTAGGACTGGCCAGGAACGATTTTAGGCCACCCATTCCCAGGTTGAGATTTGATAACAGAATGTTGGCGGACAGCGCTTTAGGGATCTCCCTGGAGGACCAGATGTGTCTGGTTTTTTTGGTGGACAACTGGGGCTCGACGTCACATAGGTTTACTGAGTGGGAAGGCCTGAAGGTGTTCATCAGGGGGTCTGCATATCGGCAAATGTTGGGGTGTGCAAAGTTATGTCGGCTGAAGTTCTGGGTCTGGAACGTAAGATGGCCTCTTTAGAACAGGAACTTGCCAGGGGAAGGTGTCACGTGAGACGGTAGCAGATGGCTTGAGTGACTTCCATGGGGCAAGGGAAAGACTGGACAATCATGTTTATGTCGGGTCTGTCACTAAGCAGCATTCCGATGGTGATAAGGCGGGCAGGCTATTGGCTTGGTTGGTGAGGAGGGAGGGTGGTCAGCGCATCTGTGAGGATGTGAAAGACCAGGAGGGTGAGTTGGTTACAGAGAGTGACAGTATTTGTGGGGCATTTAGGGAGTTTTATGCCAGAGTGCGTCCTTGTGGTTGGAGGAGGCAGGTCTTAGTGGGCTTACAGAGGAGCAAAGGGAGCACCTGGGGACGGCCGTGGACGTTCATGATGTTGAGCGGGCTATTGAGGGATTGAGCTTGGGTAGGAAGCCTGAGGTTGATGGGATAACAGTGGAGGTGTATAAAGCATACAGCAAGCTGTTAGTCACTAAGCTACTGGAGGTTTTCCTTGAGGCCAAGGAGCGAGGTAGGGTCCCAGAGTCTATGTTGGAAGTGCTTGTGATACTCTTGCTGAAGGAGGGTTGGGATAATAGGGATTGTGCCTCATACCTCTGCAAGCTTTTGGTGGGTCGCCTGACTCCATTTATACAGGGACTGATACATCCTGACCAGACTGGCGTTATTCTGGGTAGGTCAACCATGCACAATCTGAGACGGTTATTTCTGATCCTAGATAAATGACATACATTACTCACCGTAATGATATTTCTGGTGACTGTATGTGCATATAGTCCGACATATAGTGGTAGTGTACGCAAGATCCCTTTTGCATCAAGTTCCCCCCCAGGTTTTTTTTTGTTCTGACATGAGGGAGTACAGGTGTAAGATGTCTATGTTCCTTCATCTGATTAGAGTCATATGCTGAGCATAGACTAGCAAGTAGTACCAGGAGATGGTGGTGGGATGTGAGAAAGAACAGCAGCGAAGAGATGTATTAACACTGCCTGCCCCACCTGAAAATCAGTCTTAGTGTGTATCTAAGCAGTAGTTTTGAGTGAAGGTGTGAACAGAACTCCAGGTTGCTGCTTCGGAAATAGAATCATGTGGAACATATGCAATGAAAGTTATAGTAGCTCCTGTGCTTTGAGCAGAATGTGCTCTAGGCATAAAGGGTAAATCTCTCTTAGTCAGAGAGTAACCCATTTGGATGCATTTAACAATCCATCTACAGATTGCCGACTTAGAGACATGGTACCCTTCTTTACCATCGGCAAGAGAGACAAAGATATGCCTTTCTTCGTGGTTTTGTTTTTATTAAGCTAATACATCAATACTCTCCAAACATCTAGTGCATGAAGGCTCCTTTCAGCTGAGTTAGTGGGATGCTGAAAGAGAGTTCAATGGACTGGTTTACATGGAACTTGGAATTGAATATAGGCGCAAATCGTGGGTGTGTGCGCAAAACCACGTTGTCCTTGTGAATAGTAACAAGTGAGTCTTGAACTGAGAGAGCCAGCAGTTCACTAACATTCCCAATAGAAGTAATAGCCACCAGAAAAGCTGTCAGGTGAGAGCCTTAAGACTAGCCTTATGCATTGGCTCAAAAGGAGGGCCCATAATTCTAGGTTGGACAACATTCAAGTGCCACCTGGGAGTTGGATTAGAAAAGGAGGGTGAAGTCTTGTTACCCCTTCCATGAAAGCCTTGATTACGGGGACTTTCCACCAGAAAACCTTGCTTTGAGAGGTGGTATAAACGAAAAGGGCAGCAAGGTGTACTTTAGTGAGTTAAAAACTAGTCCTGATTCTAAGAGGTGAGTTAGATAAAGGACTGTGTGTGGGTGAACAGTCAATGGGGTATATGTTAAAAGTACTGCACCAAATGACAAAATGTTTCCACTTACTGGAATAACAGTGCCTAGTATTAGGTTTTCGTGCCTCTCTAAGAATATCCATACACCTTTGAGGAAGCTGGAGATGCCCAATCTCAGGAGCCATGCTGCTAAGGTGAGAGTTTGACGACCGTGTTGTTCCCTGATCTTGGTACAGCATGTTCTATGGGCAAGGCAGCTTCACCGGAGGGCAAAGGGGCATTTCTCATGAGAGGTGGAAACCACAGCTGCCAAACCCACATTGGTGCTATCAGGATTAGTGTAACTTGTTCCTGGTGCATTTTGTGAACTCTCCTGAAGAGGAGAGGAACTGGGGGGAAAGCGTATGCAAATTTCCCTGACCATGTGATCCAGAGACCGTTCCCCTTGGACATTCTTTGGGGATACCTGGAGGCTTAGTCTGGGCAGTGTGCGTTCTCCAGTGTTACAGAGAGGTAGATGTCTGGATGTCCCCATTCTGCAATGACGTTGTGCAAAATGTGTTTGTGCAAGCGCCACTTGTGTTCTATGGGTAGCTGCACACCTCTGCAAAGCATGTCTGCCAGAAGATTGAATTACGCTGGAACGTGTTGTGACAGGAGGAACATGTTGTGTTTGAGTGCCCATTTCCAAATGCTGTTTGACAGTTTGGACAGCCATGGAGAGTGAATGCCTCCCTGTTTGTTCAAGTAATACATGGCTGTGGTGCTGTCTGTAAGGACCATAACGGTCTTCCCATGCAGTTGTGTCTGAAAGGCTTTCAGACACAACTGTATGTAGTTCTAACAGGTATGTTTGTTCGCAACTGATATTGTGACCATGTGCTGTGCGCTGTCTGGTGTAGAAGGTGAGCTCCCCACCCTGACAGGGATGTGTCCGTGGTGAGAGTTCTACTGCAGGGGTCATTAAGGATTTTCCCTTCAGAAGGTTCTCGTTCAACCACCACAGCAGACAGAACGAATGCAGTTGAGACAACCACTAGATCGTCTCACTGACAGTTGCTTGACACTATTGGCTCCAAAGCCACTCCTGCATAGAATGCATGCGCAGACAGGCGTGTGGAACCAGGAAAATCCAGGATACCATCCTTCCCAACAGCCTCATGCCTTTCTGTACGGTTATCTGATGACCGGCTACATACTGAGGGATCTGAAAAATCCTCTGTCAATACAGTGCCCCCAGAATTTGTTTGACTTGGCTGAGGACAAGACTTGACTTTTTCTCGTTAATGGAGAACCCCAGGTGGAAAATAAGGTCTTTAATGTTTTGGGTGTGCTCTAGGCACGCTTTGTGTGAGTCTCCAGTTAGGAGCCATTTGTCTAGATAAGAGTACACTGGAATGGACTGTCTGTGCCGGTGTGCTGCCGCCCCCTACCAGTACCTTGGTAAACACTCTTGGGGCTGAGGCAATGCTGAAGGGGAGCACTTTGAACTGATAGTGAGTGTTCTCTATCTTGAACCTTAGGTGCTTCCTGGCTGCTCTTAGATCCTTTTTCAGTTCAGGGAAGTATATTGAATAAATACTCTCATTTACCTGATGATCTAAAATGAGTTTGATCGCTGCCTTTTGCAGCAGAGTCTCTACTTCTTCCAGGAGGATGAGGAGACGTTCTGGAAACAGGCTTCTGTTTTTTAGTCAGTGGCATCGAAGCGGTTGAAGAAACTCGATACAATAGCCATTGCCTACAGTCTTATCTGTCTTCCCACTGGCGAGACATGGAAGGGGACCCGAATCGTAGAGTATTTTGCTGGCAGGGGCGGAGGAGCCTGTGTCTTCTGCATTTCTTACCCTTCCTTTGGCACAATGCACTCCCCGCTGTTGAGGGGTCTGATACGTGATGGACGTTCCTGGGCCAGAATACCAGAGTTATCCGCTTGTACTGTAGGCACCCTGAGCGGTGCAGGAGAAGGATTGCCCACGAAAGGAGCGGCGGGTATTAAATACAAGGAGTGGATGGAACGGAAGGAGTGGATGGAACGAAAGGAGTGGATGGAGCAGATGGAGTGGATGGAACAGATGGTGTGGCTAGAGTTGATGGAAAAGATGGAGTGGATGGAACAGACGGAGTGGATTGAACAGTTGGAATGGATGGAACGGATAGAGCAGATGGAACAAATAGAGCGGATGGAGTGGATGGAACAGATAGAGTGGTTGGAACAGATGGAGTGGATGGAACATATGGAACAGATGGTGTGGATGGAACAGACGGAGTGGATGGAACAGATGGAGTAGATGGAACAGATGGAGTAGATGGAACAGAAGGAGTGGATGGGACAGATGGAGTGGATGGAAGGGATGGAGTGGGTGGAACACACGGAGCTGGTCGAGTGAATAGAAAGGATGAAACGGATAGAACACATTAAACGGATGGGAAGGATGAAATGGGTCTACAGAATGGATGGAGTAGATTATGTGAATGACAGGTTGAGTGGATGAAATAATGGAAGGACTAGTAGACCAAATGGATGAAACAGATGAAATGGATGAACAGACGAAGTGGAATGAACGGACAGAGTAAATAAAATGGTTAGAATAGATGGTATAGATGGAGTGCTCGATCTCAAGCGCCGTACTGATAACCACCATATCACACTACCATGCTTACTCTCTCCTATACACCACCACTCAACTAGAACACAGCAATACTATGAAACATTCGGTATAGCTGTTCTCATATTAACACCCACCACTTACTCCTCATCATCCTAATTAAACACAGCTAGCTGAGCACACACCTCTAGCTTAAGCGTCTCCTCAGGTCTAACGCAGCCACAAATCAGCCTGGGTGTCATCCCTCCAGAATGAACACATATACCTGACCTCCCAACCACCACACCTATCGCTAAGAAGCAGCTGTCATGCGACTGCCACACCGGCTGCACACATATCCGGTGCACCCACGCACCTTATGACTCTTTCTCTCTCTACTGACTTGAACTATGGTTACTGAGGGCGTTCAATCCACCAGCGCTTTGAGATCATACCAATGATACATAAGGAACAAGTTACTTACCTGTAACTGTTGTTCTCCAGCATGGGTCTGGCATGGATTCACATGCTCATGAATATTCCCTGTCGTCAGGCTGGCAATCCTCGGTACAGAAAAAAATCAGTATCAGTTTTGTTTTTGATCTGTCTTTCTCAGTAGTAACCAATCACTGGTCTCTGGGTCATACTGCCCCTAGCCAATGACTGCCCTCTCAGATTTGGTAGCGCGCAAAGTGGCAGTATGACCAAGTGAAGAGCTGTAGAGGGGCCGGAGGGAAGGTTCGCATGTGAATCCATGCCAGACCCATGCTGGAGAACAACAGTTACAGGTAAGTAACTTGTTCCTTCTCCAGCATGGGGTCTGGCACGGATTCACATGCTCATGAATATAAGAATACATAGCAGTACACATACACAACCGTGGGTGGTGGCAAGGCTCAACATTAAGCATTACATAAAACTCAACATTAAGCATCTCTTACCTCCCCACCAGGCTCACCTTAAGCGAACAGGTTGCGCAGCACTGCCTGGCCGACTCTGGACTCCTCCCTGGAATCCCGGTCTACGCAGTAGAATCTCGTGTGGTGTGCGTCGACCTCCACGTAGCAGCCCTGCAGATGTCCAGCAGAGGCACGCCAGACAAGAACGCCGTGGTAGCAGCGATCGCTCTGGTCGAATGGGCTCTCGGACTGCCGGGCAACAGTCGGTTTGCCAACCGATGACAATGCATGATGCAGCCGGAGAGCCATCTGGAAATGGAAGCTTTCGAGAGAGCCTTCCCTTGGTTCACAGGTCCACAGTTCACAAACAGCTGTGATGTCTTCTGAAAACTCTTCGTTCGGTCCACGTAGAACTTCAGCGCTCTAGCCACATCCAGCGAGTGCAAAGTCCTCTCGGCCGGAGATGAAGGCGACGGGAAGAAAACAGGTAGCACCAAGGGCTCATTGAGGTGGAAGTCCGACGGCACCTTGGGCATAAACGAGCGGTGCGTCCTCAGCACCACCCTCGTGTCGTGAAAAGTCAAGTATGGAGGCTTGCAGGATAGGGCCTGGATCTCTCCCACTCGCCGTGCGGAGGTGATGGCCACAAGAAACACAGTCTTCCACGACAGGAATTTCAGCAGCGCCGAATGCAGAGGCTCGAATGGTGCCCCCATGAGCCTGGTCAGCACCACGTTGAGTTCCCACGCCGGGAATGGGCCTTCACCGGCGGGAACGATCGGAACAGTCCCTTCATAAATTCCTTCACCAGGCGATGGGACCACAAGGACGCCCGTCATGTGGTTCTGGTGTATCGGGAGATCGCAGCAAGATGTATCTTGATGGAGGCGTGAGCCAGTCCAGCCTTGGCCAGCGACAGTAGGTACGGCAGCAGTTGAGGGGCCGTAATCCAAAGAGGGTTAATCTTCTGTGCACGGCACCAGACAGAGAACCTCTTCCACTTATGTCCGTAGCACTTGAGAGTTGAGGACGCCCTGGCTTTTGCAAGGACCTCTCTGCAGTCAGCCGGGATATCGTACCCTCCAAACTCTAGCGCTGCAGGAGCCAGGCCTGCAAGTTCAGCGACTCCGGGTCGTGATGAAGTATGGCACCTCCTTCTCTGGAGAGAAGATCCGTGTCCGCCGGCAGCTTGACTGGTGCGGACGCTGACAAGTCCAGAAGGTCCGGGAACCAGATCTGGCTCAGCCACGCCGGTGCGACCAGGATCATCCTGCACCGGGACCTCTTGAGCTGGTTGACGAGTCAGAGCAGGAACAGGCCTTCCCAGGGGAACGAAAAAGCATCGCCCATGCTCCTCGGCTGGGGAAACATGCTGGCGAACCTCTGGCACTTGGAGTTCGTCGCTGTCGCGAACAGGTCAATCTGGGGTTTTCCCCATCGTCGGAAGAGTCGATCCACTTGATCCTGACGTAGTTCCCACTTGTGACACGAGCGCAGCTCCCTGCTGAGTGAGTCGGCGATGGTGTTTTTTATCCCTGCCAGATGAAAGGGCACCAGAAACATCCCTTGGGCGACGGCCCAATGCCACAGATCATGTGCTTCCTTGGAGAGGGCTGGGGATCTGGTTCCTCCCTGCTTCCGGATGTAGAATATCCTGGTGGTGTTGTCGGTGAAGATTCTCACCACCTTGCCCTTGAGGGACGGGAGAAAGGACCTGGCCCAGAACACTGCACGGAGCTCTAGGATGTTGATGTGGAGCGTCTTCTCCTCCGGGAGCCAAAGCCCTCTCGCGTGAAGTCTCCGGTGTGCGCTCCCCACCCTTCCAGGGAGGCATCCGTCGTCACCGTTATCTGGTGGGATGGGGTCTGAAAGACTGTGCCCGCCATCAGATGAGCACGGGTGCCCCACCACCGGATCGCTCGTCGGAAGGTCTCGTTGAGCGGGATCCTGTCCTCGAAACTGCCCGTCGCTTGGATCCAGCGGGAGTCGAGGAACTCTTGCAGAGGGCGCATCCGAAGCCTGCACAGGCGCACGAGATATATGCAGGAGGACATCATCCCGAGCAGGCGCTGCACCTTGTCCAGGATGGCCTTCGTCCTTTCTTCCGACGGTGAGGCCAGGCATGCCACTGTGTGGAGCTTTGCTCCCAGAAACAGTGTGACTTGCGACGGGACCAGGTGGGATTTGGGAAAGTTGATGGAGAATCCCAGGTCCGAGAGCAGCTGGACGGTCCTTGCTGTGTAATCCACGGCAAGCTCCCTTGTCCCTGCTCGGATGAGCCAGTCGTCCAGGTAAGGGTAGACGTAGATCCCCTGCAGGCGAGCCGTGCCGCCACCGGTGCGAGGCACTTGGTGAACACCCTGGGTGCCGACTTCAATCTGAACGGGTGGGCCTTGAACTGGTAGTGCCGTCCTTGGACCGCGAACCTGAGGAACTTTCGGTGACCTTTCAGAATGGGGATGTGGAAGTACGCATCCTCCAAATCCAACGACGACAGGAAATCGCCCTCCTCCAGCTGTCCCAGCACGTGCTGGAGGGTGTCCATCTGGAATTTCTGTGCCTTGATGTATTTTTTCAGCCGTCGCAGGTCCAGGATGGGGCGCCATCCTCCGGTCTTCTTTTTTACTAGGAAGTACCCTGAGTATACTCCGGAGCCCCGGAGAGTCTTCGGGACGAGCTCGATGGCACCTTTTCTGAGCAACGCCCTCACCGGCAAGAGTAGTTGAGGGATGTGATTTTCCTTCCTGACCACGGGTGGGATGCGGGGGCACTGTTTTAGAAATTCGAGGGCGTGCCCCTGGGCCAGGGCATCCAGCACCCAACGGTTGGTGGAGATGGACTCCCACACGCTGACAAACTTCGCCAGCCGGCCTCCCACCGGGGTGCTTCGATGGGGGCCCGACCCTGCTGTCGGTTCAATCTTGCTTGGCGGACGCCTTGCCGCCTTGGCCTACCTGGCGACGACGGCGGGGTCCCCCCGACTTGCCTCGTCCTCTATAGGCTTCCTGCGACGAGGAGCGGGCCGCTTGGCGGTACGTAGAGGAGCCACCGCCGAATCCCTTGGAGGCACTCTGTTTGCCTCCGGCGCTCCGAAAGGACGGCCTCCGTTGCCAGAGGACGCCTAGAGCACTAGCAGTCTCCGTGTCCACCTTGATGGCTTGGAGGGACTCATCCACCGTTTTCCCAAACAGGTTGTTCCCGTCGAACGGCATGTCCAGCACCTTGGCTTGCACATCCTGGTGGAAATCCGTCGCCTTGAGCCAACCTCGTCGTCTAAGGCAAACGCCGTTGCCTAGCTGGCAGAAACCGGTGTCGGCCATGACCGTTGCCACCATAATGGCGTGGTCCGACACCACTTTGCCTTCTTGCAAGATCTCCATGGCCTCGGCCCTCTTGTCATCCGGTAGGAAGTCCAACAGCTGGGCGATCTTGAACCATAACTCCCTGTCGTAGCGGGCCACGATCGCGAGGGCGTTGGCCGCCTTAATCGTTGTTGCCGCCGACGAGATAACTCGTCGTCCCATTGCGTCCAGCTTCTTCCCCTCGCCGTCTGGCGGGGAAGTTGACGTTGAGACCGACGCCCCCACCGCTTTCTTCTTGGCCACCGCTGAGACGACCGAGTCCGGGGTAGGTTGTACCCTAAGGCACAGAGGGGCCGCGTTGGGGACCCGGTACTTCTTCTCGTACTGATCCTTCTTGGCAGGCGTCGTAGAAGGGTTCTTGAGAAGGGTGAGACCCTCGTCCCAGATGTCATCCAGCAGAGGCAAGGCGAGGACTGACTTCCTCATGGCCTCGCGCTGTTGGTAAAGGAAACCTTCCTTCTTCTCGGGGCAGAGCTGAAAAAGCTTGGATGCCCTGGCGATCATTGCGTGGAAAGATCCAATCTCATCGGATGGGGAGGCCCGGGCTGGTGATGGGAGCTCCGTCCCGTCGTCACCGCCGTCGTCGTCGGTACCCTTCGTGGCCGTGTCTGTTCCCGTGTCATCCCCAGGGACAGGGGACATGGGTAAAGGCCGAGCAGGCCGCGAGGGCTGAGAAGGCAGGGCTGGGTGGATCCGTCTTCTCCTGTTCGTGGGACTTCCTGCCGGGACCGGCTCTAGTTCCTCCGCCGGGCATGGTACCGGGTCCTCTGTCGGTGGTAAGGGCAATCTCGTCCTTATCTCTGAACATATAAGTATTGTATCGCCAACAAAATGGCCGCCAAGTTATCCTGTGGCTCCGGAAGTGACGGCTGACTAGGACCCTCGCCAGTGCCGCTGTCACTTTCATCGTCACCCTCGTCGGGAACCCTCCCGTGGGGACAGGCCTCCTCGACGCCCTCGTCGAGGCCCTCTAGGACTTCTGCCAACTCCTCCTAGGATGTTGTGTCCGTGTCCACAACGGCCATTGCCCCCCCTCTTTTCCGCCAGGGTCTTCACGGGGGTCTTTTCGATAGGTCTGAAAGAGGCTTCCCTCCGCGGGGGCAGGGAGACTCTGGGCCCCGAGGTTGCCTCCACTGGTGTAGCCTCCACAGGCTGCGCCAGGACAGCCACGACTCTGTCGATAGAGGTCTTGGCTGGGTGAATCAAGGCCTTCACCGCCTTAGGCGCGTTTGAGGCCTTCACCTTGGGGGGAGGGTCACCGCCTCGCTCCGCCTCGGCCGAATCCTTCGAGATCGACCGGGGCCTCTCCAGAGGCTTACCCGGGTTCTCGGATTTCCTCTTCCCCGAACCAGAGCGTTGGCTCGTGGTTGATGGTTCCGGGGAAGGCGCGCCCTGCCTGGCAGCCGAAGAGCCCGACCGTTCGGCGCTCCCGGTGCCCGTGGACTTGCAGTGCTTTGCCTTCTGGTGGGACCCTGTCGCCGGGGCGCCCTCACAGGACTTAGAAGACCGCTCGGACGACTTCTTCTTCTCACCTGACGGACTCCTTCCTTCCAGCCAGTTGGAGAGACAAAGGTGTCGGTCCCTGATGGTCCGTTCCGACATGTTCCTGCAAAACGCACAGTCCTTCTCCACCTGCGTTTTGTCCTCATGAAGGCAGTAGAGACATTTCGAATGCTCGTCCTCCTTGAACACATTCTGTAGCTGGCATCCAGGGCAGACCCTAAACAGCTTTCCGGGCGTCGAGCTTCCTTTCTCCTCGGCCATTTTCGGGTAGGCCGCAGAAACTTCTGGAATCCTCCACGAAGCGTAACTCGACAAAATCTTCACCCTTGAGGGGCGGGCCCTCACCCCTAGAAAAATCTGACACAGATCCCCGTTAATCGGATGTAGAGACGGTGGAGCTTGAGGCTCTATTTGACCGAAAAAGGAGAAATTCTCTTTGAAAAAGTGCAAAAACGCAGCAAAAGCTCAAGAGCTAAGCACGAGGACTCCCAACACTTGAGCGTGCTTTAAAAATCTGAAGATGGCTGCCAGAGGCGGGGCTTAGGGAGAGGGCAGTCATTGGCTGGGGGCTGTATGACCCAGAGACCAGTGATTGGTTACTACTGAGAAAGACAGATCAGAAACTAAACTGATACTGATTTTTTCTTTACCGAGGATTCCCAGCCTGACGACGGGGAATATTCATGAGCATGTGAATCCATGCCAGACCCCATGCTGGAGAAGGCACTATATAAATGCCAAGTAACATAACATAAACGGCCTACCAGAGATTTGATTAAGAGATTTCAAAATCTCATGCTCTTACTTTGCCGCCTCAAGCGTGTCGTCCATCGCTTTGCCAAAGAAAGCCGACTCCTCAAAGGGTTTGTTGATGAGCGAGGCCTTTGTCTCGGGTTAAAAAACAGAATGTTTAGTAGTTGTGATTTTGTCGGGTCAAGCCCATTTTGTAGACCCTCTTGTACCAGGTCCCACTAGACATTACTGTAGCTAGCACGGAGAGTGATATTGTTAGCATTTTGGGTACTGTAGGCTGCCGAAGAAGCAAATCTGTTGACCAATGCGTAGAGTTTCTTGCAGTCTTTATCACGGGGAGACTCAGATGAAGACAGGGGCACGCCCCCACGTTTTCTAGTCGTGGTGACCCCGAATATAAAGTGGATCAGAGAGCGGGGGCGAAACATCTTTTTGGCACGCGGATTCACCACTCCAGTAAGGGAGGATGTAAGCAAGGAGGGGACAATGTGTTTTTTTAATGGCAAAAAAGTGAGGAATCTATTTTTTGGTACTACTGTCGAAGAACTCTGCGCCCTTTTTATCTTTTGTGTTCATACAGTTAAGGTCGCATGTGTAATTAGGGTAACCGTGGAGTCCTATGATTCCTCTACTCCACTAGGAAAAGACCATAACACAAAGTGTTACCCTTATGTGTTGCTCATGCGCCCAAGTTGTTTTTACTCCATACAGATGGAGAAGGAAATAAGGTACCACACAAGATTTGTGTTTTGATTCACCAATATTTATATAGAAAACTGTTGCCCTTTAGTGATGACACGTGTTTCAACGTAACCAACGTCTTTCTCAAATCAGGGCTGGTATCAACAAATGACAAGTAATATCAAAAACAGTGCATAATAAATTGATTTAAGTAAACGCCAATGTGGTCCACAATTGTTTAACAATCATGTGTTTTTATATTTTTTTTTCTCTTCTCGCTTTCCCACAAACCTCCTTCCTCTTCCCCCCCCCCAAACATGGCCATGTTATTATGATTTTGTTAATTATTTCTTAATTCATGCATGTGCAAACGTTCTTGTGGACCACATTGGCGTTTACTTAAATCAATTTATTATGCACTGTTTTTGATATTACTTGTCATTTGTTGATACCAGCCCTGATTTGAGAAAGACGTTGGTTACGTTGAAACACGTGTCATCACTAAAGGGCAACAGTTTTCTATATAAATATTGGTGAATCAAAACACGAATCTTGTGTGGTACCTTATTTCCTTCTCCATCTGTATGGAGTAAAAACAACTTGGGCGCATGAGCAACACATAAGGGTAACACTTTGTGTTATGTTTTTTTAATGGAGTTGGGAAGCGGGATAGCCTGACTGACTGGAACTTTTTCCTTGAGGATGTCTTCCATGAAGTCAAGAGTCAGGCACTGTCTCGTGAGTGACAACTTTAAAAACGTCTGCTGCTTTCCGAAGAATAGTATTGAAAAAGCATATGATCATCAATGGGGGACGCCTACCTGGGTAGGGATACAAGGAGGGGCATCCAAAAAGATGTTATCAGGCTATGCCTCGTGAGCAGGGGTAGTGGGCCAATTCCCCTGGTCATCTGTAGGAATCCAAGCGCCTGGGTCGTGAGAAATAGGTTCTTGGGAGCATCATCACGATCTGGAACATAGTAGACGTCATCGCCCTGATCATACTGGTCATCCAAAAAAATGTCTTGAGAAGGATCAGGCATTTTTAGTCCAGAAGAAGAGTGAGCCTTAGGGGACTGAAGCCTAGGAGGCTTGCAGGGCCTAAAACCATCCTCAAAGCAAAAGGACCTTTTAAGAATCTCATCAAATGTATCTGAGAACCCAATCAATTCAGAAACTTTCTCCATGCAGGGTTCAAACCTTTCTCTAGGCCTGGAAGTGGAGGTTTGTGAAAGGGGAAAAGCTAACTCATCTGGAGCAGGGCCCTTGTAGGGACTGGGCCAAATGAAAGGAGGTCTGTGTATATCTTCAGGGCAGAGAAGAACAAGTTACTTACCAACTGTAACGTTCTTTCGACTGGATGTTCCTCCCACATATTCCTCATCTTGTGATCATTTGTTATCTCCAGCTTCGCTGCTTCGGAAAAAAAATGTTTCTCGGCAGAGGGCGCTGTGCTCGAGGTCGTGGCGTCGATTGTCCCTCGACGTACTCCGTACTCTGTCGACGTCACTGATGGTATAAATAGCTCGAGCCGCGTCCGTTGCTTCAGTTCTGTTTTTTCGATGAAATATATATATATATATAGGAGGGATACCCAGGTGTGTCCCATGACCGATACATTCTTCGTGAGAGGAAAGTGTAAGAAACGTAAACTGTACTGTGGGGTAGGATGGGAGGGTCGATGAGGAATACGTGGGAGTAACATCCAGTCGAAAGAACGTTACAGTTGGTAAGTAACTTGTTCTTCGAATGGATTGTGTCCTCCCACGTATTCCTCATCTTGTGATAGGCTCCCATAGCAGAATCAATTTTTGGAGGCGGGAGTACTAATTTCAGTTTTCGTGGACAGAATGCAAAACTGCCTTTGCAAATAAACCCTTGTTAGAGGAGGCAGTGTCCAAACAATAATGTTTAACAAAAGTATGCATTGTTTTCCAGGTTGCAGCTGCGCAAATATCTGCTGCTGGGACTCCCCTCTTTAGAGCCGCAGAAGTAGCCATTCCCCTTGTAGAATGGGCACGAAGCCCATCTGGTGGTTCTTTTCCCACTAATCTGTAGCATTGAACTATGGCTAATATGATCCAGCGTGAAATGGTCTGTTTTGTTACAGATAAGCCTAATTTATGACCAGTATAACCCACAAACAGTTGGTCATCTTGTCTCAATTTAGCCATCCTTGAGATGTAAACACTAAGAGCCCTCTTGGGATCTAATCTGTGTAATCTCTCCTCTTCTTTGCCCAGATGAGGAGGAGGATAAAAGGTTGGTAGTACTATTTTTTTGTGACAAATGGAAGTCCGAAACTACTTTTGGCAAGAACGAAGGTTTAACTTTAAGGACTACCTTATCTTTATAAAAAATAGTATATGGTGGTTTGCATGAGAGAGCCTGAAGTTCGCTAACCCTGCGGGCTGATGATAGGGCCACAAGGTGGACAGTTTTAAGAGTCAAAAGCCTCAATGGACATGAGTGCAGAGGCTCAAAAGGTATGCAAGTCAAGAATTTTAATACTAAATTTAAGTCCCAAGTTGGTACATGAAAAGGTACTGGAGGGTATACATTAGTAAGCCCCTTTAGGAATTGAATTATTAACGGTATTTTGAAATATGAAACCTCTTCCGAGGAGCGCTTGAAAATGGACAGCGCAGCAAGGTATACTTTGATTGTTCCTATCTAGAGCCCCAGATTAGCTAGATGTAGTAGAAAAGAGAGCACCATTGGGGTGCCACACTGAAAAGGGTCCACATCCTTGTCTTTGCACCAGTTCCTAAACCTGTTCCAGCGACATTGGTACAAAGACTTTGTTGCTGGTCTTCTGGCCGAAAGGAAGATTTCCATAACGTCATCCGGAAGATCCCAATCCTTGTATCTCAACCTCTCAGAAACCATGCGTGAAGGTTGAGTGTCTTGACCTCTGGATGGAGAACTCAACCTTCCTCTTGCGAGAGAAGATCCTCTCTTTGCGGAAGACGTATTGGAGGGCAGATGGACATGTCTAAAAGGTCCGGGTACCACGTCCTCCTGGCCCAATCCGGGGCAATTGGGATCATGGTTTTCCTGAACTTTTTCAACCTCCTGATTACTTGAGGAATCACGGGGACTGGGGGAAACGCGTACAGCAGTGGAAACTTCCACTCCGCTACGAATGCGTCTCCCAGAGCTCCTCTTTGAGGAAATTCCCTTGAGCAGTACTGATCGCACTTCCGGTTGATCGCGGTGGCAAACAGATCCATTTGAGGGGTTCCCCAAAGGGCGGAGATCTCCAGAAGGACTTCCTGAGCCAGCTCCCACTCGTGAGAGACCGTACTCTGCCTGCTCAGAGCATCTGCTGCCGTGTTCTTCTCTCCGGCTAGGTGAATTGCCGACAGATTCCTTCTCGTATTGCCCAGAACCAGAGCTGCATTGCTTCTCTGCACAGTGGCAGTGACCCTACTCCTCCTCTTTTGTTGAGGTAGTACATCGCCACCGTGTTGTCCGTCATTATCAGGACATTCTTTCCCTGTACAGAGGGCAGAAAGGCCTTCAGAGCTAGTCTGATTGCCCTCAGCTCCAACAGGTTGATGTTTAGTTTGGACTCCGATGGAGACCAACGACCGCTGATTGTCAGATCGTTGGTGTGTGCTCCCCACCCCGTGAGTGAGGCATCCGTCACTACCGTTATCTCCGGCCATGGTTGCCAAAAAGACTCTCCCTTGAGAATGTTGCCGTTGCAAGCCCACCATAGAAGATCCTGAGCAACTGTGCTCGGGACTTGCAGAAGATCGACATATTCCCTGAGAACTGGGACCACTGAGTTCTAAGTGCCCATTGAAGGGATCTCATTCTCAACCTGGCCTCTGGAACTAGGAAAATGCAGGATGCCATAAGGCCGAGCAACCTGAGAAAATCTAAGGCCGGTAGATGTTGGGCATTCTGAAACTTCGTTACCATCTGCTGGATGTGGAGAGCTCTCACTTCGGGAGGCGAGGCTTTTCCCGATTAAGTGTCCAAGACTGCTCCGATAAACTGGAGTTTCTGGGATGGTATCATGTGGGACTTCTTGAAATTGAGGGAGAAGCCCAATTTGTGGAGGAAGTGGCAGGTGATCGAAAGATGTTCCTGAGCTTGTTCTGGAGAACTTGCTCTGATCAACCAGTCACCCAGGTAGGGATTTATGTGAATACCTCCTCTCCTGAGACTTGCTGCCACAACCGCCAACAGTTTGGTGAAAACCCTCGGGAGGAGGTCAACCCGAATGGCAGAACTCGAAACTGATAATGAGAATTGCCAATCGCGAACCTCAGGGACTTTCTGTGCTTTGGATGGATTGGCACATGAAAGTAAGCATCCTGAAGGTCCAATGATACCAACCAATCTTGGAGTTGGAGAGCCTGAAGGATCTGAGAAAGAGTCACCACCTTGAACTTGTCCTTCCTGAGGAACTTGTTCAAGTTTCTCAAGTCCAAGATGGGTCTCAGTCCTCTGTCCTTTCTTGGGATGAGAAAATATGGGGAGTACCAACCCTTGTTCCTCTCCGCTACAGGTACCAGTTCTATGGCACCTTTCTCTAGCAGGGTTAAAATTTCCTGCAACAGGAGCGGATCCGGAATTTTGGCAGAGTTGGCTCCCGGTGGATGATTCTGAGGCCTTTTTTGAAAGGGGAGACCGTAACCTTGAGCTACTGTTTCCAGTGCCCAAGCATCTGAGGTAAAGCCCTGCCATTCCTTCAGATGTTGAGAGATCCTGCCTACCACTGGTGTTTCGTGTAACAAGGCCTCAGAGGGATTTGGAGGCGGCTGCAGGAGTGGCTGAGGGTACAGATGCCACTCCTGAGGATGATTTTGCACCTCTTTCTCGTGCTCCACGAGGGAAGTTTCTTTTGCCCCTTTGAGAAGCCTGTCCTCTTCCTCTACCAAAAGAGGAGTAGTATCGAAAAGAACGACCCCTCCAGGAAGATGAGCCGGAATAGGGTTTTAGAGGCTGGCACAAAGAGGCGCTAAGTGATTTAGCTGCCGCTTTCGAGGTCTGAAGTTTTTCTAGGCTTTCATCAGCCCTTCTGCCAAAGAGCCTCGAGCCATCAAAGGGCATGTTGAGGAGCCTACCTTGCATGTCTGGTGCAAACCCCGACTTCCTCAACCACGCAAATCTGCGTAGCACAACGCTTGCAGCCATGGATCTGCTGATACTATCAGCAGTATCCAGTCCAGACTGGAGACATTCCCCCATTGCCTCCTTCCCGTCTTTGACTATATTCAGGAAGCCTTCCCTTTCCTCGCCTTCCGGAATATGATCAGCCGCCGCCGAAATACAGTCCCACAGGGTATGGGTAAACCTGGCTAGGGTAGAGGTGACATTTGCCTACTTAAGTGCCATACTGCCTGACGTGAAAACTTTACGTGCCCAGGCATCCATTTTTTTATCCTCTCTATCTGGAGGGATAGTTGGATAACTAGTTTGTTTTGAAGTAGATGCTGCCTGAATGACTAAACTCTCTGGTGTCGGATGTTTATTCAAATATTCAGGATCCGTTCCAGCTGGTCTATATTTTCTTGGAAAAGTGCTATCTGCAGCAGCAATAGTTTCTGGTTTCTCCCAGTTTTTCTCCACAGTCCTTTGAAGGGCCCTGTAAAAAGGGAGAACAGGATCTTTCTGAGGTCCCTTGACGATTATATCCTTCATGTCATCTTGTTCATAAATGGGTGAAGTATTACCCCAACCCATATATTCAACTACCCTGGTCATAAGACCCCTGTACCCAGCATATGCATGCTCTGCAGGATCAGGTTTGGCGAACTCTAATTCTGGGGATGTGTCAACTCCACTGGCAGAATGTAGAGTATCACTCAGGTCTCTCATTCTAGATTCCTGGTCAATAAGTTCCTCAGGAACTTGTATTGTACCATAAGTAACTCCCAAAGGAGTAACCTCGTCTTCTTCTGAAGCAGACTCTTCATAGATTGCTGACATAGATTTGAAAAAGTCTGACCTGGGCAAAGGAGTGAATCTCCTTTCTTCCTCTTCCATCTGCTTCAAAGGAATTGGCAAATCCCTCGAAGTTTTCCAAGGACTTCGATAATGGCGTTGATGACGCATTTGGCTTTGGCGTCGAAATTATCGACGTCGAGGGCGTCAACGAAGTTGTCGAAGTCTTCGACGACTTGTGCTTCTTGCATGGCACTGGAGAGGTGCTCGACTCTCGAAGAGTCTTCGACGGTTTTACGTCGACTCGAGGTTTTTTGGATTCCTCAACGCTACCGGTCTTAGCCATGGTAGCCTTGGACTTCCCTTTGTCGTCCAATGGAGCGACTTTAGGGGTATGGCTTTTTCGAGGGTCTTTCGAGGTTGGGGCCGCATTCTCGAAAACCTCCATCATCTTTTTGTGGAATTCTTCCCACTTACTGGGAGAATCCGATTTAGTCAGACAACACATTTCTTCGGTCGACTCTGAAGAAGAAGATGATGAGGGAGATCTATGTCTCCTCTTCATTTTCTTCGATGACGACGAAGAGTGTCTCGATCTACTCCTAGTTCGAGATCTCTTTGAGTGCCTATGGCGATCCGATTCCTTAGAATCAGTCGCTTTCTTGTGTCTTTTTGACGAAACCTTTTTTGAGGCCTCCCTCCCCAACAACAGTTTACCTCTCCTCTCACGAAGAGCTTTTTCGGTCATAGATTGGCAGGACCTGCAGTCGTCGGTTCGGTGACTGGAATCGAGACACCAGAGACAAATCCGGTGGGGATCGGTGATCGACATCTTAGATCCACAATCTGCACACTTCTTAAACCCAGTTCTGGGTGTCGAAGGTGTCGAAGATGACGTCATTTTCTTCACAGAAAATAGAAGCGCGCCGTTCTCGATAGCAAAGCGATCGGAAAAACGGAACTGAAGCAATGGGCGCGGCTCGAGCTATTTATACCATCGGTGACGTCGACAGAGTATGGAGTACGTCGAGGGACAATCAACGCCACGAACTCGAGCACAGTGCCCTCTGCCGAGAATTTTTTTTTTCCTAAACAGCAAAGCTGGAGATAACGAATTATCACAAGATGAGGAATACGTGGGAGGACACAATCCATTCGAAGGGGCTTTCTGGGGTCCAGAACCACAAGGAGGGACTTTAGAATGCTTTTCTTTCAGTTTGGGGGGAGTTTTGCCTAAAGAAGCGCATTTCGATAGGTCTTTTGACGCATCGGAAACATGCATCGAAATTTTAGGGGGGGGCGCTCTGGGTAACAGAAGACTTGGTGCCATGTGCTGACCGTGACGGTGGAGGCGCAGCGGGCCATGAACCCTCAGGTTCACCATGCCCAGTCAAAACTTTTGGCAGGCCTGTGGGTGACGAAGGGTTTTTCGACGGTTCAATCGAAGAAAGGCCGAGGGGTTATGTGCTTGGCCTTGGAGTGAGTGTGTGTGCCCTTGTTACTAGGGTGTGATTTCCCAGTAGCAATGCGTTTGGCAACTCTAGTGGGGCTGAGTACAGGCAAGTCACAGTCGGCCAACTCTGCAACAATGTTATCGGTCTCCGAAAATGAGTCGTGTCTGCTAGAGGAATCCTTGTCCGAGGAGAAGGCGTCTGAGGAAGAATGATTCTCGGCCTGCATGGCATAGGCCACCCGCTGCTTTGTGCGCCTTTCTTTAAGCGTCTTAGGTCTAAAGAGTCGACAGGCTTTGCAAAGCCGCTCATCGTGGTCACGAGGTAGACAATTATTGCTCTCCCTTTCAGTGTGCTTCCACGGAAATGTCCCCTTACAAAAAGGGCAACATTTAAATGGAGTTCTCTCCATCGTGAAGAGGAAAAGGAGCAGCCAGACAAGTAAAGGAAGAGGAGGGAAAGTAAACAAAAGGCTTTCTCCAAGTAGAAGTGTCAAGAATAAGGGGAACCACTCTCCTTATAGTATTGTTGAATAAGGGTAACCACTCTTCTTACAGTAAGGTTGAAGCCTGAAGGCAATGACAGACGTCGAGAAGTCAAACGAAGGTTCACAGGATGGCAAATAGGAACAGTCGTCGAAGAGTTAGTCGATGGATGCATCGAAGACACGTGGAACAGCAACACATCTCGTTAACACGAGCTCCACATGAAAGCCACTGACCAGAAACAAAACAAAACAATCTGGGGGACCTGGTATCAGGTCCAGGGGAAGAAGGGAATGAGGCTTACCTGTGGGCTGAGGGGGTGCTTGGATTAATACACTTCTTTTACTGTATTTCTTTTCTTACTTTGGTTTGGGCCTTAACCCAGGGGTTCAGAGTAGGGAAGTTATCCCAAGCCAATATGGAGAAAAATACTCTCCTCACTGATTGGCTTCTGTGAGAATAAAGGCACTGAGATCAACATTCTAAACTGCCTTTAAGTCTTTTTCCTAGAGGCAAGTCGTGTTAATGTTCCATCTCTCAATCATGTTAGGCCTAAGTATCTCTACTTCTAAGTGTGGCAGATTTGAAGACCAGGAAGATTCAAGCAGTGGAGCAGGATGAAAGTGAAGTGACTGAGCAGAAGGAAGCTGCTGCAGTAACAGATGGCAGATAAGTTCATTAATAGTTATCAGCAAAACTTCTCTTTTCGTTTATGTGCAGAACTGTAAATAGTTAAGAAGTCTGTTTGAGTAGTTAAAAGGTGGCAGGCGTCTGAAAAGAGTTAAACTTAGTTTGATCACAAGGCCCAGGCTGCACGCATGTTTTCTGAAGCAGCAAATACCGTTCTGTGCTGCGACATTCTGTGTGTCAGCGCACTAAGGACTTTAGCGTGTCTTGTGTCTGCCAGCTTGTGGGCCAGAAACGTTCTCAGAAGCAATCCGCAATCAGGAGGGAAGAGGCATTTTGCGCGGCCAGCACGGTGATAGAAGCTGAAAGCAGCTCTGTTTCATGGTGACAGAGCTTCTACAGAGCATTTGGGTTTGGAGGCCCTCTCGTGGGTATCTTCGATACTGCAGGCGTGCAGCACTATAACTCGAGTTTATTTGTTTTTGACATGCGTTTGCGCAGAATGTTTTGGAACTGTCAAAACATTAAGAGGATTGAGTAAAAGAATTAATAAAAGGAGAAACATTACAAACCTATAAGCAAGAACCTCAGAGTAAGCTTAAGCAGCGTTCATGCAGAAGTGCTTGGAGCTATATGATTGAAAGCTTGAAAAACAGACTTAAGCAGTGACGTCATTTTACCAAAACGGCAGGGGTAGCGGAATTGACATCACACGACCCCTGCCCTCTGATGATATCAGAGGAAGTGATGTAATTTGATTCCACCCCGAAGTGACATCATGGGAAGCAATGGAACATAACCTTTTACCCCTTGACAAAACAGGAAGTGGCATCACATGGCATTGTTGCTAAGTACACTATGAACAATATGGTACAATTGTAACGTGATACATCCATTTCATACAAGAATGGATCGCCATAAAAACATGCTAAATACAACTTGGGAAAAGGAAAATACATAGTCCGAAATGGATGATCTACTCTAAATGCTTTTTGGAGGATTTTATCTGCATTGTGAATTTGAGGTGTTTAAGAACAGACTAAATCAGTGACTCACCCCCTGATGTGTGCTTGAAAAAAAACTTTAATGAGTCTAGCAATTATTGCATAGAACTCCATAAAGACAAATTATTTGTTATTCCTATTCTTTCTTATTTAGAGTCACTGCTCAAAGTGTTACACTTGTGGAACCCCCTGTTTTTAAAGAAGCCTGAACAAGAAAGCCATCCACTCTAGAAACAAAGAGCCATATGGCATTGGTAACAGCCCAGGAGCTTCAAAAAATAAATTTAAAAAAAAACGAAAAAAAGATTTTTTTAAACACTTTTTTGTAGGGGTAGCAAGGGAGACCTCGGGGATCGCAAGTGCGACCCCCGGCGACCCCTAAATGACATCCTTGGACTTAAGTTCAAAGTTAAACATCACAGAAGACATATTTCAGTTATTTTAAAAGGGGTTTTCACAGAAAACCTGAAAAAGGAACAACTCAACCAAGACGTCTTTAATGAAAAACCCCTCCTAGCAGTTGCAGAGGGTAAAACTAAGGGAATGATGAGAGGGGGTTAGTAAATTTGGGAATGCATAACTTAACGTGTTATTCTTTCTCGCCCTCATGCAGATAACCTCTAGAGCCAAAGCCGGGGATCTGAACCGTTTGTTATTTTATCCACTTCCCCTTTTTCCCTTGCAGGTGTTCTGGGCTCAGCCGTTTTAACTTCTGGTTGAGTGCGTAACACCATGAAGGGACTGTGGGGGGGTTGAGCAGCTCCTGAGGATATTGTGTGAAAACATTGACCTGACACCTGGATGTGCGAGGGATCTTGGGTACACTACACGTCATGATAGGGATAGTGTTACAAGGCACGCCCAGGTCGACGTCCCTTTTCGATCTTTGGAAAAAAGATGCAATATTCTGCGATTACCACTGGATATCAGACTATATGCGCAGCATGTGATTCTAAGCAGATTCACAAGCATCAGAAACAGGGATTCATCTGAGAAGTAAGCAGTGATCATCTTGGACTCTTATACAGACTTTGGGCCTGATCACGACTTGGCCGTTACCGCCAGCGGTATTACCGCCGGCGGTAATAGCCCTACCGCCGAACTCCCCGGCGCTAATAGCGCCGGATCACGAGTTCGGCAGTAAAGTAATTCCCCATTCCCCATTGAGCCCATTCGGGAATGCCCCATTCCCCATTGGGCTCAATGGAGAATTTTCGCGCTCTTACCGCCAGCGGATTTCCCGCCGGTGGTAATAGGGCGAATTTTCGGTGGATTTCCCCCCAGCTCAGAGCTGGGGCGAAATCCGCTGAAGCCCTGATTCGGCGGACCCTTAAATCCGGCAGTATTAGCGCTACCGCCGGATTTAAGGGTTACCGCCGAAGTTGTGATCAGGCCCTTTGACTCGGTTAACTGGGACTTTCAATGAATGTTACTTGGTAAGATGGGACTTGGGTTCCAAATTATTGAATGGGTGAGGCTCTTGTACAGGGGTTCAACTTCCAGGGTGCAGGTTAACAGGGCTATCTTGAGGCCATGGCAAGTGCAGAAAGGAACGCGACAAGGGTGCCTGTTGTCTCTGAGGGTTTTTGCACTGGTAATTGAACCACTGGCACAGGTATTTCAGAAGAGGTATGAAGTGGTATGGGGATGGGTAGGGTGTTGCACTGCATCTCCTTATATGTGCACAATGTGCTTCTATATGTTTGCGACCCGCTGCGCACTCGGTACAGGTAATGGTCACATAAGAGTTTTGGGAGACTCTCAGGGCTGGTGATGAATAACTCCAAGTCTACAATCTATACTATGGAGATTTCGGAAGGGGGGTTTGAAGTATTTAGTCATCATGGTGAGTGCCACCTGTAGTTGGGTGTATCAGAGGAACGTGGCGTGGGCTGTGGCAGCCTTTGGAAAGCTCGCTGAATTCTGGGAATGGTTTCCTAGCATTTTTATTTTATTTGGTGTTATAGCTATAAAAATAACTTTTGACCAAAACAATAAAATCAATTGACCAAGCCAACATATATAAAATATATCAAAAATGTTCACCATAGAATACATAAAGTCCATAAAATTAAATCATTAGAAAATGTATCAGTAATGAGACAATTCGACCAATACATCCACATAAATAATAAGTGCAGAGAAGAGGTACAATTAAAATACTATTAAAATACACTCACAAATTGTTGCACATATAAAAACCAATACAAAAATAGAGTGTCAAGGACCAAACTGTCCAAGAAGTCAACAACTGCTATTAGCATGGAAGTTGTGCATCCCACAATGCAGGTCCTCCAGGAATCTAACCCTCAATCATCATAAAAATGTCCGCCCACCAAACATTTCTGAAAGAAGCAATACCTTTCACTTTCCAACGATGGGCAAAAAAACAGGTGTCTGAAAGTTTCCAGAGGGCTGTTTGGCCCACAAAAGCGACAAAACAAATTGTTGCTAGAAACTTTTTGATACCGATGGAGCACCTCATTTGTCAAAAACAGGTTACATTTGAACCTCATAGGACGTTGCCGTGCTAATTTGGAACTGGAGAGTGTCGAAGATAGCGTTGGCTACTCTGCAGTTACCAACAGGTAAAGGGGGTGTTGGGGCGCCTGATTTTAGGTCCTATTATTGGGCCTCTGTGTTACAGCATATGGTGGACTGGTTTGTTATCCCGCATAAGGACGGTGTTCCAGACGGGATTAAGGTGGAATCAGCTCCACAGAGATTGTTGTTTTTTTTTTTTTATTTCAAGGCATATAGCTCAAATAATTTAACTTTTGCCACACTGAGACTGTTGTAGTTGCGTGGAGTATGCGTAAGGGAGCTTGGGTAGCTTTTGTCCCCAGTGAGTACTATTATTCAGACCTGGTGGCTGGCTACTAAACTTCCAGGGCAGAAGATGCCCTTCATGTTGGAAATGCTCCTGACTGGCGGTAGGTTGTGGTATGTACTCAAGCGGACGGAGTGGGGTGGGGGGTGATATTTGGCGATTGAGGGCAGGGGCTTAGTGGGAGACATCTATATCGAGGGCAGGGTCATCACTTTTGTGGAGTTTGGGGTGGCTCACAGTCGGTTCATGTAACTTTCTGGAGTTTGCTACCTTGATGGCGATAGTCAGTGGTGTGTGGGGTTTTTCCGGGAGGCTCCAGATTCACAGGATGAATTAGATGCTCATATATCTAGGTAGTGGTGGTAGGAATGCCTCTGAACTCAATGCAGCGGATAGGGCTGAGCAGTACTTCGAGGCTGGGGCCCTGAGACTCAAGGCCCCAGTGGCTGCAAGGATTAAGTTCAAGACCCTCTGCTTTGTCCACAAGGCCTTCTGGGGCCTGTGCCCTCAATACTTCCAACTCTCTCTTCGTAAATACCTTCCTACTCGAGCTCTTTGCTCCTCCACCTCCCTCAGGGTCAGTCACTTTTCCAAGCTTGAGGAGAACCATCTCCGGTTCCGAAAGCACCCCAAGACCTTCCTCTTTGCTTCTGCCTTCTTTCTTCCTCTCCCCTGCTGATTTCTTGTCTGATCCTGAACTGGTCATCTGGCTACCCTCTGATTTCGGGCCCAGGTCCCCGCCTGCCCAGTTGCACACCCACACTGCCTACCAGCAACCCTTGCACTTGGGTCTGTATCTGTAACCCTACAGTCCCCCTACCTGCGCTTTTGGACACCTGCTGTCTGCACTTACCCTTGCACCTGCCACCTGATGGCCGCACCTCTTGTTATTGTTTTGATCCCATGTACAGCACTGCCCACTCCCTTCCCCTGGCACTTTTTCCTTCCCACCTCCCCTGCACTTGCGCGATCTCAATGTCGCTTGGCCTAGTAAGATCGTTGTCTCTGTCCTCCCTCTGTTCCCCATTCCTTGCCTCGTCGTGCCTTGAAACACTTGTGTATAGGCGCGTTACAAATGCCATATCATATCATGTCAAGTGGGAAGGAAATATAGGGGAAAATGTTTCTGATGGGGAATGGGGCAGAGTCCTCTCGCATGCAAAACAAGTGTAAATACATGTGTGGCTCCAATGGATTCAATACAAGATAGTGAGGCAAGATTATGTCACCCCGGTTATGGTGGCTAAAATTTCCCAGGAACGGACTTGAACTTTTGGAGGTCTAAGAGTGTGCTTGGGAAGTATCTACACATGTGATGGAGGTGCAATCTGGTGATGGGATTTTGGGAAGAGGTTCAGGAAGAGATGCTCTGGTTGATAAAGGTGAGGATTCAGCCAATGGTGAAGCAGTGCCTGTTGGGGTTATGGCCGAGCAGGAAAGGTAAGCGCAGTAAGGCACTCATTAGAGTGTTAGCGCTAGGTATCTTAATTGCAAAACGTGTGATAGGCATGGGATGGAAGGTGCAAACCGGGCCGAGGATGGGTGACTGGCATAGGGCAATGAGAAAATGGATCAGGGTTGAGGGAGATGTGGCCTTGTTGTTGGCTCCTACCGAGGACTGTGTTTTTTTTAGTATACTGTATTGCACAAGGTGCTTAAGGCCAGCTCGGACTTGCGGCCACCGTCGTCTGTATGATATTCGGAGAGTGTGGGGGCAGGTTGCGGGTAGGAGGTTCTTCTCTCACAGCAAGATTGGGAGGGGGGCACTTTGAGGACACTTAGTCCTAGGCATGGATGGGTTCGAGGGTTGGATGAGGATAGTTGAAGATTAATGCCTATGGGGGCTGGGATCTATGGTGTCTACCTCATATGAAGTGGGTGGAGGGATTGGATTGGTAGGAAAGTCATAAGGCTTGAGTCCGGTCATGGGGGAGTGTGATATTTCCAGTTGGGGGTATCTTTTTTTCATGCCGCTGTTTGTGGTCCCATTGGATAATACTGTATGTGGACATATGTTTTTGTTTGAGATCACCATTTGATGTATGTTGAAACTGATTTAATAAAAATGTTTTAAAAAAATAAAATCGAGCCGGGCAGAATCCACATCCCTATAACAACACTTGCTGAACTAGGGGAAATGTGGGAAGATCAACACAATAAAGTGGGTTGGTGGTTTCCAGCGTGGGGTCGTTTGCCTGCGCCCTGAGATATATGATTTCTGCATATTTACCTGGTCTCTGTGAAGCATGTGCCAGTGTTTGGCTATTTACTAGAATGCTGGTGTGTGTGTGAGAGAAAGTGCTGATTTTGTGCTACCGCACACTTTGAAATATGTCCATGACGTGGTGTATAGCAGCACTGGATAGTTTAACTGCCTTCTGTAAAACGTGGCAGTGTTGGGCGGTTTATACAAAAATGATGGATGTTTATCAGTGGCAGATAGCTTGCATAGCAACAAAATTTGAGATTGTTTGCCCAGTCACTGTACGTTGTGTGGCAGTATTGGACTTTGCTTTTACAGTACGAGGAGTGTAGTTGTACTGGAAGGTGTGCACACACATAATGGTACAACAGTGTTGGCCATTGTGAATAAACATATTGTAAGCCACATGTGATGGACCGAGACAGGATTTCCTACTAGGGGAGTGTCATATTGAATAGTGTATGTTGAACTGCATAGCATACATAGCCATGTTTCTTACCATTGCTGTGGTTTCCAGTCGGGAGTGTGGCAGGAGGTGGCAGGCTTCCCCCTATAGTTCCGTAGCCACGATAACTGTAGTTCAGGCTACCATTGATGTACACTGGATCCTGGGCGTAGGAGGATGCTGGCAATGTGAAGGAGGAGTGTGTGAGAGCTGCAGGGTCACGGGGGAGTGGTTTATCCAGACTGATGGCATCATCCTAAAGTAAAGAAAACAAAGTTACCTATATACACAGAAGGCCCCATCAACTATAAAACCTTACTCTGTAGCCCCCTACATTTAATACTGTAAACATCAACACTTTTATTAGTTTCCATTAACCCCACTATGTACTTGTAGACATCCAGAATAGAGGTGCTCATTCCTTTCCCAAAAGAGCAAAACCCAATTTATTTCTTCCCCCTATGACAACAGTGCACATTCCTGTATCCAATTTGTATTGACATCAGCACTGCCTGATCCCAAAAATGGCAGTGGTCATTCCTGCCACAAAAGAGATCCTCCCTCATCCATGTCACAGAGGACAGTAGACAGTGGTGGCCCACCGATATGGGCGGGGGGTGCCGCCCACTTGTCCAAGTGGCAGGCTGCCTTCTATCCCATCCTTATTTTTTTCCCTGATGTAACAGTGTACATTCCTCTATCCCCTTCATATTAACAGCAGCACTGCCTGATCCAAAAGATGGCAGTGGTCACTCCTTCCACGAAAGCGACCCTCCCTCATCCATGCCACAAAGCACAGTAACAAGTGGCGACCTGCCACTATGAGTGGGGGTGCCACCCACTTGTGTGAGTGGCAGCTGCCCCCTTTCCTGTGTAACAGACAGGCAGCACAGTCCCTCGAGTGCTTCAGTTGCACGAGGGACTGTGCTGCCTGCCTCTGAGCATGGATGCATCCCACGCTAAGCATTTTTTGTTTGTTTGTTGTAGAGCGGTTTTTCCTTCCGCCACAAACATTTGAAGGTATCAGAGAACTGGCCCCATCACCTTCCATTATTGTGCTAGCAGTGTAGACACGTTGCCTGACAGGAGAGAAATCCTCTCCTGTCAGCGTGTTTACGATGTGGGTTTCCGCAAAGTGATCATGCTGACTGACAGGAGAGGATCCTCTTCTGTCAGGCAACATGTTTATGTCCCTGGGAGAAGGGAGAGCCATCCATTTTTTTGCTTAACCCAAGAATTATTACGTGGCTAGAATGTCCTACATTAAATGTAGGCCAGTTTAGCCATGTAATAACACTTTTGCTTTACCCGTGATGCATAATTACTGTGCATCAAGGGTAAAGCAAACATGCGTGTTACCTGGCTAGACTGGCCTACAGTGAATGTATGCATGTGACAACACTTGTCATGTTTTCTTTACCCTTGATGCAGAGTAACTGTGCTTCAAGGGTAACGCAACCGTAAGTGCTATGTTTGCTTTACCCTTGATGCACAGTTGCTGTGCATCAAGGGTAAAGCAAACATGATAAGTGTTATTACCTGACTAGACTATCGTACATTAGTTGTGCCAGTCTGCATATGCTTTCTTATTGTGACATGGCATGTTTACTTGGCATCAAGGGTAATGCAAACATGGTAAGTATTATTACCTGACTTGACAGGCATTCACTGAATTTAGGCCAGTCTAGCCAGATAATAGAGCTTATCATGTTTGCACTGCCCTTGATGCCAAGTATAAAATGGCATGCCACATTAAGGTAAAGTATATGCAGGGTGGCACTACTAGTGTCAATTTGCATATACTTTCTTAATGTGTTATGGCATTTTCTACTTGGCATCAAGGGACAGCAACCACGATAAGTGTTATTACGTGGCTAGCCTGGCCTATTATGTTAGTGTACATTTACCTTATTACTGTGGAATGACATGTGTTACTTTTTACTTGACATCAAGGGCAAAGCAAACATGATAAGTGTTATTACAAGACTATACTGGTTTGCATTGGTGGCTCTAGTCTAGCCATACATTCTTTGTTTGTCAGGGCATTTTTGTACTTTGCAGCAAGGGTAAAAGCAATCATATGTGTGATAACTTGATACACTGGCCTATCTTGGGATAGCCAGCCTGGAAATACTTTCTTTCTGAGGCATGTTATTTTTTACTGGCTGGGAGTCCTTAAAAGGTAATACTGGCATATATTGGCACAGCATGCATGGACATGTAAAGCCACACCCAGCATGAACATGTTTTATATACTGGCATATGTTGTGGACAAAGACAAATTGAAAGTGCATTGGAAAAGGGGCCTATTGCACTGTTGGTAACTTGCATTGGTTTTTTTCATGTGCTACCATAACAATCTGTTTACAAACTGTATGGCTTTTTAGCCATTTTTTCCACAGAAAGTGCTATGAAATGCACAATTTTTTAACACATTATTTGTTTTTTAAATTGCGGGAAGAACTACCCCAAAGCGCCCTCGTTTGGTTTGGGTTCATTTGCTACACTCGGTTGTGCAGGAATATTAAACACTTACTTTTACGACCCCCCCAGTTAAAAACTTTTACTAGCCGCCACTGCCATTAGGGTTCCTTCCAGTCTACATAGTTGTTAAATAGTTGTTAAATAGTGCCCGTTTAGGTCAACCCACTTCCTCCTCAAAAAAACAACAGGAATACATCTGTTTGTCAAACGAAAACAGCCATGCCTGTAACTCGAGATGAACAAGTTACTTACCAACTGTAACGTTCTTTCGACTGGAAAATTTTCTTGGCAGAGGGCGCTGTTCACAATGTCATGGCGTCGATGTCCCTCGAGGGCCGTCGTAGTGTGTCGATGTCACCAGTAGTATAAGTAGCGTGTGCCGTGCCCGTTGGCTTCAGTTCTGTTTTTTGCGGTTAATTATTCAGGAACTAGTCAGTGTACCACAGAATGTAAGCTCTCTGGAAAACACAAAGTGTAATGCACGTAAATTATACGGTTGGGTAGGCTGGGAGGGGCGATGAGGAATACGTGGGAGGAACATCCAGTCGAAAGAACGTTACAGTTGGGAAGTAACTTGTTCTTTTGAATGGATTGTGCCTCCCACGTATTCCTCATCTTTGATAGTCTCCCAAAGCAGTGGCAATTTGGAGGAGGGACTACTAATTAGTTTTATCATGAATGGAATGAAGGACTGCCTTGGCAAAAAGGCCTTCTTGAGATGAAGAGGAATCGAAGCAGTAGTGCTTAACAAAAGTATGCATTGTTGCCCAAGTTGCGGCTGAGCAAATATCTACTACCGGGACACCCCTCTGAAGAACCGCGGAAGTTGCCATGCCCCTCGTGGAATGGGGTCGAAGCCCTTCCGGGGGGTGTTTCCCAGCAAGTCTATAGCACTCTCCAATAGCCAGTGTAATTCACTGGGAAATGGTCAGTTTAGTCACGGGTAGTCCTAAGTTAGGACCAGTATAACCCACAAAAAGCTGGTCATCCTGGAGAACTTTTGCCATTTTCGCAATGTAAAACCCAGAGCCCTTTTTGGGTCTAGTCTATGCACCTCTCTTCCTTTTTGCCCTGAGGAGGAGGAGGGTAGAAAGTTAGCAGTGTTATTTTTTGTGACAAATGAAAGCCAGAAACTACTTTCGTCAAGAAAGATGGTTTAACTCTCAGGACTACTTTATCCTCATAAAAGGTAGTATAGGGAGGTTTGCATGAAAGAGCCTGCAACTCACTAACCCTGCGGGCAGATGTTAGTGCTACAAGAAGAGCAGTTTTTAGTGTTTATAGCCTCAACAGGCAGGAATGTAGAGGCTCGAAGGGTATACATGTTAGAAATGTCAACATGAGATTTCAATCCCAAGCAGGGACATGGAAAGGTACTGGAGGGTACACGTTAGTGAGTCCCTTCAGAAACTGGACAATTAACAGTATTTTGAAATAAGAAACCTCTTCAGAGGAGAGTTTAAAGATGGAAAGCACCGCCAGATATCCTTTTATTGTTCCAATCTGTAGCCCCAGAATGGCCAGATGCAGCAAAAAAGAAAAGCACCACAGGAGTGCCGCACTGAAAAGGGTCCACGTCCTTATCCTTGCACCAGTTACTGAATTTATTCCAACGACACAGGTACAAGGATTTGGTTGCTGGCCTTCTGGCCGAAAGCAAAACCTCCATTACGTCATCCGGGAGGTCCCAATCCTTATATCTCAGCCTCTAAGAAACCCTGCATGAAGGCTGAGTGCACTGAACTCTGGATGGAGAACCTGACCTTCCTCTTGCGAGAGAAGATCCTCTCTTTGTGGAAGACGTATTGGAAGGCAGATGGTCACGTCCAGAAGGTCCGGGTACCACGTCCTCCTGGCCAAATCCGGAGCAATTAGGATCATGGATTTCCTGAACTTTCTCAACCTCCTCATCACATGAGGAATGACGGGGGACTGGAGGAAACGCGTATAGGAGCGGAAATTCTCAGCCCACTACGAACGCATCCCCTAGAGCTCCTTTTGGAGGAAATTCCCTTGAGTAATACTGTTTGCACTTCCGATTCACTTCGGTCGCTAACAGATACACTTGAGAGGTTCCCCAGAGGGTGGAGATCTCTTGAAGGACTTCCTGAGCTAGTTCCCACTCGTGGGAGACAGTGCTCTGCCTGCACAGAGCGTCCGCCGCCGTGTTCTTTTCTCTGGCTAGGTGAACTGCCGATAGAGCGATTCCTTCTTGTATTGCCCAGAACCAGAGCGGCATTCCCTCTCTGCACAGTGGTAGTGACCCTACGCCTCCTCTCTTGTTGAGGTAGTATATGGCCACTGTGTTGTCCGTCATTATCAGGACATTCTTTCCCCGTACAGAAGGCAGAAAGGCCTTCAGCGCTAGTCTGATTGCCCTCAGCTCCAAAAGGTTGATGTGTAGTTTGGACTCTGATGGAGACCAACGACCACTGATTGTCAGTCCATTGGTGTGGGCTCCCCACCCCGTGAGTGAAGCGTCCGTCAGTACAATTATCTCCGGCCATGTTTGCCAAAAAGATTGTCCCTTGAGAAGGTTGTCTTTGCAAGTCCACCACATTAGGTCCTGAGCAACTCTGCTCAGAACTTGCAGAAGATCCGACATGTTCCCCGAAAATTGGGACCACTGGGTCCTGAGGGCCCATTGAAGGGATCTCATTCTCAACCTGGTCTCTGGCACCAGAAAAATGCAGGATGCCATGAGGCCGAGCAACCTCAAACAATCAAAGGCCGGAAGACATTGGGCACTACAGAATTTTGCTACCATCTGCTGAATGTGTTGAACTCTCACTTCGGGGACGAGGATTTCCCTGGGGAAGTGTCCAAGTCCACTCCGATTAACTGGAGTCTTTGGAATGGTATCATAAAGGACTTCTTGTTATTGAGGGAGAAGCTCAGCCTTTGTAGGGAGTGGCAGGTGATGCTGAGATGTTCCAGAGCCTGTTCGGGAGAACATGCTCTGATCAGCCAATCGTCCAGGTAGGGGTAGATGTGAATCCGCCCTCTCCTGAGGCTTGCTGCCACTACTGCTATCAGTTTGATGAAAACCCTCAGGCGGAGGTCAGCCCAAATGACAGAACTCGAAACTGATAATGAGAACTGCCAACCGTGAACCTCAGGTACTTTCTGTGCTTTAGATGGATTGGCACATGAAAGTAAGCATCCTGAAGGTCCAACGATACCAACCAATCTTGGAGTTGGACAGCCTGAAGGATCTGAGAAAGGGTGACCATCTTGAACGTGTCCTTCCAGAGGAACTTGTTCAAGTTTCTTAAGTCCAAGGTGGGTCTCAGTCCTCTGTCCTTCTTGGGAATGAGAAAATCGAGGGATTACCAACCCTTTTTCCTCTCTGCTACAGGTACATGTTCTATTGATTGCCTGCACAAGAGCGGATCTGGAATTTTGACAGAGCTGCTTCCCAGTGACTGATCCTGAGGCCTTTTTAGAAAAGGAAGGCAGTAACCTTAGGATACTGTTTCCAGTGCCCAAGCATCTGAAGTAATACCCCGCCATTCGTTCAGATGCTGAGAGATTCTGTCTCCCACTGGGGTCTTGTGGGTCAAGGCCTCAGAGTGGCTTAAAGGCGGCTGCAGCAGCGGCTGAGGGTAAAGATGCCGCTCCTGCGCCTGCTTTTGCACCCTTACCTCGTCCAACGTGAGGGAATCTTCTTTGCCCCCTTTGTACAGCCTGTCCTCTTCCTCTACCAACTGAGGAACAGTATCGAAAAGGACAACCTCTCCAGGAAGAAGAGCCTGAATAAGGTTGTTGAGGTTGCTGAATAGAGCCGCTAAGGGACTTAGCCTCAGCTCTGGAGGTCTGCAGCTTCTCTAGACTCTCATCTGCCTTGCTGCCTAACAACCTCGAGCCATCGAAGGGCATGCTGAGCAGTCTGGCCTGCTCGTCCGGTGCAAACCCGAACTTGCTCAACCATGCAAATCTGCATAGCACAGTGCTTGCAGCCATGGATCTGCTAATGCTGTCAGCAGTATCCAGTCCTGATTGGAGACATTCTCCCATCGCCTCCTTGAATCCTTAACTAAATTCAGAAAGCCATCCCTTTCTTCGCCTTCTGGAATATGTTCAGCTGCCATACTAGCACAGTCCCACAGGGTATGAGTAAACCTAGCCAGGGTACAGGTGACATTAGTGGATTTTAGGGCCATACTGTCTGAAGTAAATGCCTTGTGAGCCCATGCGTCCACTTTTTTATCATCTCTATCTGGGGGGACAATCCATGCCCCTGACCCCCTCGGGTATAACAGCCCCCTGGCAGCAGTGGGGCTAAAGCCCTTCACAATGGCCCCAAGGGCCTTAAAACTCCATCAGAAACATACATGGAGTCAGTCCTGGCGACTTTGGCGCCAGGCTCATTATCAGGAATAAAGTAATACCAGTTTTGGACCTTAATCCAACATGGAGGCCTATTACACAACTCAGTTCTTTAGAACCAAGCCATGCGGTCTAATGTTTTGGGTGTGGCTGGGCCTGGAACTACTTGGCCTGGAACTACTTTAACTGGGCTATTTAAACGACACCCAAACAGCAGAACACGCTTTGCGTTATTCTGTACTCCTGCAGCGTAACACTCACTGTGTCGAGCTCCTGCTAATCTGCTTCTCCGGCGGCCCGATCCTGAAGCCCTAGATCCAGATTCCATTAATAACCTGGAAGAACAAGAACAGCATTAGCGAACAAGAACACTTACCTGTGAAGTAACCGGCCTTGAATCCATCCTGCGCTTCGCTTACCTCGCCCATCTCCAGAGTTCGCCGCAACCTGCAAAGGTAAAGAAACAAGGACAGCATTAATAGTCCTGGCAGCACCCTGTGCTTCTCTTACCTCGCCCATGTCCGGGTTTCACCGCAACCTGCAAGGGAGAAGGAACAAGGTCAGCATTAACAAAGCACTTACCTGGGCAAGCAGCGCTTCGATCGCTCATCACTCCGGAACATCACCGCAACCTGTACAAAGAAGAGAAAAGAACATAGATTAGCAATTGACACCAAGAAACTGTGCAGCGCTCCGCGCATCAATAACTCGCTGCGGTCTTCACAATCGGCGCTGCAGCTCTGTAATCGCAACAATCCATGTGAAAACAAAAGAGACATTGTTAGTGAACAGCGTAGTGGCGCAAGACGCCGAGAAGACAGAGAAAACGAAGGGAAAGAAAGAGACAGAATAAAGACGGAAAAGACATTATCACTCACCTGGAAGACAGCAAGCAGAGTCGGAGTCACAGCTGGTCTGGATCCGACATAAGGGCACACGGATCAGTGAAGCAACTAGGTCCACGGAATGGCCGCACCAACCACGCGCCCATGCACAGAGACGCAGGACGGAGAGTTCAATGCACAAAAACCTAAGGTGAGCAATAACCCCAAGGGAGGGGATTTGGACCAGAGGGAGGTGAGAGTCCACCCATCACAGAACCAGTATCTTAACCCTCCATTCTCCTGTTATAGGCGCTACCCAACGTCTGGCACATAACCAAGCAGAGAGGGGTCTGGGGTAGCGCTTAGACCTCCATCCAGTATCGTGTGGCGCCCCCGTGGATACCAAGTGAGCGTAACAGAACGCAAAGCCTCAATTAAAACATCCACCTGGGCATCATGGAAACATCAGAGACTGACCAACTAGCCCAGTTACAGGGAGAATTGCGGGCCGAGGTGCACTCCCCCGGCAAGAAACCAACGCCCTTAGGAGGGAGTTGACTGTCACCAAGGACCGCACCGATGAATTAGCCAGACAATTGCTCCAAACACAGGCTGGGCAGGCTCTGTTGCCAAGAAGTATTCTGTCGGTTCCAGCCACATCCGTAAATCCAGTGCAGGTGGTCCTCCCTGTGGCAGTTTGTTTGGCCCCACCGGAACGTTTTACGGGGGACCCAAGAAAATATGAAGTATTCATGAACCAGTGCCGCCTCATTTTCTTTGTAGACGCGGAGCCTTTCCTAACGATCAGTCGCGGGTTGCCTTTATTCTGTCATATCTGAGTGGCAGTGCCGCGGATTGGTCCATACCGTTAGTAAGCCAGGATGACTCACTCCTGCAGGATTTCAGGGGGTTTCAACAGGAGATGGAGAAGCTGTTTGCCCGACATACCCAGGGCCAAGCTCTGGATGACGAACCTCTGTCCCTCCGCCAAGGTAGCCAAGATTTGTTAACATATATCGCCACTTTTAACAGACTTGTCGTTGAAACTGGGTGGCCTGAGGAGAACCGAACAACGTTATTCCATCGAGAATTGAAAGACGTCCTAGCTCTGGTAAACCCGTCAAAAGACTGTGCAGAGTTCATCAACCTAGCGGTGTAGCTAGACCACAGGCTGCAAGATCGAAGGACAGATCAAGCCAGAACGGAGAATCGGACTGTGTATGTACGCTCCAAGGAGAACAGTCCGTGTTCATCAGAAAACACTTCAGAACCCATGCAAATTGGAGTGCACGGAGCCCATTAACCAAGGCCGAAAGAGACAAAAGGAGACAACAGCAATTATGCCTTTACTGCAGGAAATCAGGTCACTTCTTCTGAGAATGTCCCGTAAAACCCCCTAGGAGAACAGTTGGAGCTACAGAAAAAGAAGGAGGAGAACAAGAGTCGGAAAACTTCCAGGTCCGGCAAGCGTAGAGGTCCGTTTGTCGAGTGAAGGAAAAGAGTCACAGACCTCATTATTTTGATCAGTCACCAACAACCGTCTCGGATGCATGCTGTGGAGTCATACATAGACAGCAGAGCCGTTGGTAACTACATAGAGCAAGGCCAGGCAACAAGGATGGGGCTTCCACACTGTCAGAAAACGACAACTGAGAAGGTCACCACTGTCGATGGCACGGAGATAGCTTCAGGTCCTGTAACTCAACGCACATCAGAATTTACCCTTCTGTGCCAAGACGGACATCGGGAAGCCATTGCCTTCGACCTTATCAAGGCCCCTCAGTTCCGGGTGATTCTAGGGATGCCGTGCTTGGTCGCTCGTAATCCTAACAAAGACTGGCAAACCAAGAAATTAGCCTTCTCCAATGAGTGTGCTCATGTTATGTTATGTTATGTTATTTTGCATTTATATAGCGCCTTATATACCATTGGTATGGTCTGAAGGCGCTGGTAGGTTGAACGCCCTTGGGAACTGAAGTTCGGATCAGTAGAGAGGGTAGAGAGAGTCAAAGGTGCGTGGGAGCACCGGGTATGTGTGCAGCTGGTGCGGTACTCGTGCAATAGCTGCTTCTTAGTGGTAGTTGTGGTGGTTGAGAGATCAGGAGTATGTGCTCGATCAGGCAGCATTTATCCAGACCGAAAGAGGCTGCGTTAGGCCTGAGGAGAACGCCTGGCTGGGGGGTGTGAAACCAGCAGTGTTTACTTAGAATGATGTGGAGTATGCGGCTGATGTTTGTATGAGAACAGTTATACCGAATGGTGTCATAGTATCTCTGCATTCTAGTTGAGTGGTGGTGTAAAGGAGAGAGTAAGCGTGGTGGTGTGATATGATGGGTTATATGCTCTTTAAAACGTTTTCAGCATCCCAAACCATTCTATATAGGTCCCGCAATTCTATGTGCTCCAGTCCGTTCCATGCACTCTTAACCACTCCATGCACACCAGTCTGCTCCACACAGTCCGGTCCGCTCGACGCACTAATGCACTCCAGTCCGTCCCGCGCACTCCAGTCAGCTTCGCGCACTCCAGTCCGCTCCACGCATCCACTCTTGTCTGCCCCATGCATGCACTCTTGTCTGGCCCACGTATGCACTCTTGACTGCCTTACGCATCCATTAGTGTCTGGCCCATGCTCTACGCATTCAGCAGCTCTACATACTCATCCATTCTACGCAATCGTCAGTACGGGATGCAGTCTGCGCTCGTTCGTTCTACGTACTCATCTGCTCTACACAACACGTCTGTTCACTCTAGGCGCTCGTTCGCTCTATGTCCTCATTCGCTCCAGGGCTTTGTTCGTTCCAGGTCCTCGTTCGCTCTGGTACTCGTTCGCTCCAGGCACTCGTCCGCGTTATGCCCTCACACATACTATGCATTCATCTGTTTTTTGCGCACTCATCCCCTTTACGCACTCACCCCCTCTACGCATTCATCCCATCTACGCATTCATCCCCTCTATGCGTTCATCCCCTCTACGTGCTACCAAGTGGAAATGCCATCATCTGACCCAGAGACACCTCTCTAAGATAAAGAGGCATTGGTACTAGGTGTAACAAGTACACTACCAAGCGAATACCACGATTTCCAAGACGTTTTCCAAAAAGAACAGGCTAATACGTTACCCCCTCACAGGCCATATGACTGTCAGAGCGACCTCGTACCTGTTGCACAAATCCTGTGTAGTCGAATTTATGCACTCACGAACCTGAAAATCTCCAATTGAAATCATATCTGGACCAATACCTGGCAAACGGTTTTATCCGCCTGTCCAAATCCCTGGCAGCCTCGCCCCTATTCTTTCGTACCCAAGAAAGAAGGGGACTTGAGAACGTGCATCGACTACCGCCAACTAAACCAGGTAACAGTTAAAAACCGTTATCCTCTACCACTTATCCCAGAACTGCTGGACCAAGACAAGGATGCCCAAATTTTCACCAAATTGGACCTCAATGGGGCATACCATCTTGTGCGTGTAAAGAAAGGAGATAAATGGAAGACCGCCTTTTGTACTAAGTATGGGCTGTACGAATATCAGGTGATGCCCTTTGGGCTTTGCAACGCTCTTGCCGCATTCGAGTACTTCATGAACAATGTACTATGGGAATACATCGACGTATGTGCCATAGTTTACATCGACGACATCTTGGTGTACTCTTCTTCTAAAAAGGACCATGTTAAGCATGTTCGCTCCATCCTTGCAAAACTCCGACAGTACCAGCTATACGTCAAACTTGAAAAATGCTCCTTCCATGTCACCAAAGTCGAGGTCCTTGGTTTTGTCCTCACTCCCAGAGGCGTCCGGATGGATATGCACAAAGTAGAGGCCATCCTTAGCTGGCCATCACCATCTTCAGTCAAAGGTGTCCAAAGTATGCTCGGCTTTGCAAACTTTTATCGCTGATACATCCCGAGTTTCTCCCAGATTGTCTATCCGATCACTTCTTTATTACGAAAAAACAACAAACTGTTCCAATGGACAGAAGAGGCGGAGAAGGCCTTCCAGGAACTCAAGAAAAGATTTACCTCAGCCCCAGTGCTACGACACCCCCGCCCAGATCTCCCATATGTAGATGAAACAGTTGCCTCCAGCATGGCAATGGGGGCTGGTCTTTCCCAAAGGGATCCCGAAACAGGCCAGTTACATCCCATGGCCTTTTGGTCGCAAAAATGTACTACACCTGAACTTAACTATGCAATAACAGACAAGGAACGCCTAGCGATCAAGGCAGCCTTTAAGGCTTGGCGGCATTACCTCCTAGGCGTCAGACATACCAACACAGTAATCACCAACCATCGCAACCTACAATACCTCAAGACGGCAAAGGCGCAATCATCCCGTCAACTCCGATGGGCTTTATTCTTCGCAGAATATGATTAGATAATCACATACCGACCTGGAGTCCAGAACGGAAAAACCGATGCCCAATCCCGCATGGGTATTGATGAGAACGCATAATCAACCCCAGACCCAGTGGCCATTATTCCAGGTGACAAACTACTAGGACTTACAACAACGTTATCTCTGGACGAACTTCAAAAGGAAATTTGGCTCCTAATGAACACAGAGCTCTACAAGACTGGACCACTCAAGGTGAACATTAAAGAACAAAGAACCAACTCCCGTATTTCAGAGGGTGTTTATATCTACCGAATAAGGCACTACAAGAACAAGTAGTTTCTGCTTATCACGACCCCCTGATAGAAGGACATCCAGGAATTCCCAAGACCCTAGCCAAGGTGAAAAGAAATTATTGGTGGCCGACCTGGCGAAAGGACATTATGCAGTTTATTCTGTCATGTGGCATTTGTGCACAGAATAAATCCTAGAAACAAAGACCTGAAGGACTTCTTCAACCCCTGTAAATTCCACCTGCACCTTGGCACACACTCTCCCTCGATTTCATCACAGATCTGCCTCCCTGTCAAGGGTTCAACACTATCGTAGTGGTTGTTGACCTATTCTCTAAA
This sequence comes from Ambystoma mexicanum, assembly GCF_040938575.1. NCBI lineage: Eukaryota > Metazoa > Chordata > Amphibia > Caudata > Ambystomatidae > Ambystoma > Ambystoma mexicanum. The sequence continues at coordinate 361,806,851 of NC_090925.1, forward strand.
AAGGTCCGTTTCATTTCGCTTAAGGGTCTACCAAACGCATCCAGTCTGGCAAAGGTGTTTTTAGAGCAAAGCGTACGATTACATGGTCTCCCCTCCATCCTGATTTCTGACCGAGGGAGTCCGTTCGTGTCTAACTTCTGGAGGAAGAGTTGTGCAATTGCCCAAATCGATATTCGTCTGTCCACTAGTCACCATCCCCAAACTGATGGCCAAACGGTGCGGACGAATCAGACACTACAGCAATACCTACGGTGCATGTTATATCAAGTGGAAGAAAGCTGGAAGGATGTGTTGTGGATAGCCGAATATGCCTACAACAACTCGCTACACACCAGTACCGGATAGAGTTCATTCTATACCGTATATGGAAGGCACCCACGTACTTCCGAATTCGATACCCCCACGGCCTTGGAAATGCCTACAGTGAAGACTTTACATACGACCATCACTCAAGCCTTCAAATAGGCAGCAGAACACTTGATTATAAATCCTGTGGCAGTAAAAGTAGCTTTACCACCAAATATGCAAATCCATCCCATATTCCACGTGTCACTCTTAAAACCTGTTCAGCCTGGAACTCGGGTCAAAACACCACCAAATCCGGTACTGGTTAACGGAGAACCCGAATTCGAAGTCAAGGACATCCTAGATTCTAAACTCACCAGGTCCAAATTATATTACTTAGTGGACTGGAAGTGATACGGCCCTCAGGACAGGACATGGGAGCTAGCGAGGACGTCCATGCGCCACGCCTGTTAAGACGATTTCATCGGAACCATCTGACCAAACCAGGGCCAAACGGAGGAAATATCTTGAGAGGGGCCTTAGGGGGGAGTGCTGTCACGATCCATGCCCCTGACCCCATCAGTTATAACAGCCCCCTGGCAGCAGTGGGGCTAAAGCCCTTCACACTGCCCCAAGGGCCTTAAAACTCATTCAGAAACATACATGGAGTCAGTCCTGGCACCTTTGGCGCCAGGCTCATTATCAGGAATAAAGTAATACCAGTTTTGGACCTTAATCCAACATGGATGCCTATTACACAGCTCAGTTCTTTAGAACCAAGACATTGGGTCTAGTGTTTTGAGTGTGGCTGGGCCTGAAACTACTTGGCCTGGAACTACTTTACCTGGGCTATTTAAACCACACCCAAACAGCAGAACACGCTTCGCGTTATTCTGCACTGCTGCAGTGTAACGCTCACCGTGTACAGCTCCTGCTCATCTGCTTCTCCGGCCGCCCAATCTTGAAGCCCTAGATCCGGATTCCATTAATGACCTGGAAGAACAAGAACAGCATTAGCAACACCTACCTGTGAAGTAACCGGCCTTGAATCCATCCTGCGCTTTGCTTATCTCGCCCATCTCTGGAGTTCGCCGCAACCTGCAAAGGTAAAGAAACAAGGACAGCATTAATAACAATTCTTACCTGGGCAAGCAGCGAGTCCTGGCAGCACCCTGCGCTTCTCTTACCTCGCCCATCTCCGGGTTTCACCGCAACCTGCAAGAGAGAAGGAACAAGGTCAGCATTAACAAAGCACTTACCTTGGCAAGCAGTGCTTCGATTGCTCATCACTCCAGAACATCACCACAACCTGTACAAAGAAGAGAAGAGAACACAGGTTAGCAATTAACACAAATAAACAGCACAGTGCGTTTTGCACCAATAACTCACGGTGGTCTTTGCCATCGGCGCGGCAACTCCGAGATCGCAACCATCCCTGTGAAAACAAAAGAGACATTGGCCCTCATCATAAGGTTGGCGGAATGGGTTTACCGGCACCGTTAAAGGTGCCAGTAAACCCATTCTGCTCTACCACAAGGTCTCCTCGCGGGACCCGCAATGGGCGCCTGGAAAAACCAGGTGTCCATACCGGGTCCCGCGAGACACCAGGGAGCTAACAACGGGCCCGTCATTAACGGGCCCGTTGTTAGCTCCATCCCATTCCCATTGAGCCCTATGGGGGCTCGAATGGGAATGGGGATGGACCGGGTCCGGGTTCTTTGGACGGGGAATTACAGGGTCCGCCAAGGTTGCGAAGCCCGGTAAGTCCTCATTCGAGGGACCCGGGCCCGGATTGCGGTAATGAGGCAAACATGCCGCTAAAAGCGGCATGGTTACCTCCAACCTCCTGATGAGGGCCATTGTTAGGGAACAGCGTAGTGGAGCAAGACGCTGAGAAGACAGAGAAAACGGAGGGAAAGTAAGAGAGAGAATGAAGACGGAAAATACATTATAACTCACCTGGAAGACAGCAAGCAGAGTCGGAGTCACAGCTGGTCTGGACCCGACATAAAGACACACGGACCAGTAAAGCAACTAGGTTCACAGAACGCCCGCACCAACCACGCGCCCCTGCACAGAGACGCAGGACGGAGAGTTCAATGCACAAAACCTAAGGTGAGTAATAACCCCAAGGGAGGGGATTTGGACCAGAGGGAGGTGAAAGTCCACACATCACAGAGCCAGTATCTTAACCCTCCATTCTCCTGTTATAGGCGCCACCCAACGTCTGGCACATAACCAAGCAGAGAGGGGTCCGGGATAGCGCTTAGACCTTCATCCAGTATCGTGTGGCGCCCCTGTGGATACCAGTTGAGCGAAAAAGTATCAAGACCGCTGGCAGAGTGGAGGGAGTCACAGGGATCTTTCAACTTAGACTCAGGATCAATTAGCTCTTCAGGCACTTCTCTAGTGCCAGACCTCACTCCTAATGGAGAAACATCCTCCTCTGAAGCGATGTCCTCCTGTTAAATGGAGGACATTTATTTTTTTAAAGTATCTTTTTGGTACAGGTTTGAATATTTTTTCTTGCACCGTTAATTGCTTCAATGGAATCGAAGACACCGTTGATGGCGTCTTCGAGAAATCTCTCGATTTCAGAGTCGACACAAATGGCATTGATCGCGTCGACAAAATCGTCAAAGGCTTCAGCGTTTTTTGTTTCTTCACTGGTATCGGAGGCGTAGTCGACTCACGTGCCGATGCCTTTGACACCTTTTTGTCAGGTCGAGTGTATCGAGCCTCCGATTTCCTACTCTTCTTGCCAGAAGTAGTTTCTGACCTTCCTGCGTTGTCTAACGGAGCAACTGGGGTCTGGCTCTTGCAAGACTCTTTTCATCATCTCTTGCCTAAAGGCATCCCATTTACTGTGAGAATCCGACCTAGTCCCCAAACTTTTTATATTTTTTTGAAGAAACCTTCAAAGCTTCCCTCCCCATCGCTAATTTACCTTTGCATTCATGGAGAGCTTTTAGACTGACAAGACCCACAGTTCTCGGTTCGGTGACTGGAACCCAAACACCAAAAGGCAGTTACTATGAGGATCTGTTATCGACATGTTTGCCCCGCAATCATGACATTTCTTAAAACCTAACTTTGGGTTCGAAGTGGTCGAAGAAGAATACATTAGTTTCAAAAGAAAAAATGAAGCGCGATGTTCACTCGAAGCAAAGCTATCGGAAAAACGGAACTGAAGCCAACAGACATGGCACAAGCTACTTATACTACTGGTGACATCGACACGCTACGGCGGCCCTCGAGGGACATCGACCGCACGACATCGTGCACAGCGCCCTGTGCCAAGAAAATGTTTCCCAAGCAGCGAAGCTAACGAAACGTATATCAAAGATGAGGAATACGTGGGAGGACACAATCCATTCGAAGTTAAGATTAATGAAACTCTATACCATGACTTGCAGTGCGTGCCCTGCCAATTTTAAATGTTTCCCTCATGGTTCACTGACCTCTTTAAAAAGAAAAAACAATATTGCATTATTGTTGCAATTCTTACATTTAGAAAGTACGAAAGTATTCATGACTAAGACTGTCAATTAAATAAACATGAGTGCCGAGCAGGAGTTCAAATAAGCAACCCACATATTTGCTGTTCATTTGTTACCCGCGAACCACAAATCCAAACTTGAGTGTAGTCTAATTAACAATTAACCCTTCAGCAATCAGGCCTGCTATGACCAGATTTGGTTGGATGTATGAATGGGGGGCTCCGATTGAATCCTGAATCGGAATTACTTACCATTTGCCCCAGAAGAAGCCAGGGAAGATTTGAATGTGGCAACCAACCCAGACTGGGTGGCTGCCAAATGTGTGAATTGTATTGTATTGTATTTAGTTACTTATATAGCGCGCTTTCCCACTTGTGTGGCCTCAATTCGCTTTTTCCTCGGTTGGAATGCCCTTGGTGACCGTAGTCGATGTGGTTGGAAATTCTAGGGAGTTTAGCTTAGGAGATGCATGTGTGCATGTAGCCGTACTAAGACTTGGGTGGCTGGCAAGGCTCGACTAAGCAGCCCAAGAGAGGACAGACACATGGATGGGTGCTGTTGAGGGTTAGAGATAGATTGCTATTGTTGAGAGAGTCTTTCTGAGGCCAGCTATACCGGTTTTCTTTCGGGCGGTGGTCGCTGTATGCTAGTGGCAGAAGTGTTGCGGTACATCAGGTATTTCAGTCTGGACGGCTATGTGTGAACTAGACCGGATGTGCTTGGCCATAGCCGTATTCTATCGTGCATGGATGCTTGGCCATGCCTGCGGCCTGGGTCCACACTAGTGGTGTGAAGATATACGCACCGTAGGCTGCGGGATTGCTCAGCTGGGATAATTTATGTCCAGGTCTAGAAGTGAGAGTCCTATACCAATGGGCTTAGCGTTCATACTGTATCAGGTATCCACATATATTAAACAGAGATGGAGGCTACACCTAGATTTGATATACTGGGAGAAAGGCCTACGTTTCACAGTGCAGTAGGTTTAGGCATATGGTAAGCAAAGACAGAGGCTATGCCTAGATCCGAGAATCCTGTACAGTGGGAGGCCTCGGTATCAAAATGCAGTAGGTTTAATCATACAGCAAACAACGATGGAGGCTATACCTATATTTTAGAGTCCTGTATAGTGTGCAAGAGGCCTAGGTCCCAAAATGCAGTAGGTCTCATCATATAATAAACAAAGGAGCAGGCTACTGTCATGATGCCTACCCCTAGAGCACCAGGCCAGGCCCAGCACCCCCGGGAGCAGGCATCACGCCCCCAGGTAAAAGCCCAGCGGCCCTTTATAGGGGCTCTTTGGACTCTGTCCTGGAGCCGTTGGCGCCAGGCTCATGTTGGACATCAGTCCTGGCGCCACAGGCGCCAGGCTCATAAAGGGAAGTGTTTGGTGCACTTACCTGAAGCAGACCATGCTGCACACTCACCTGATGCAGACCATGCTGCATGAAGAACCAAGCCAAATGAGGCTTAGGAGGGACTATTTTTCTGAAGGAACTATTTTGTTACTTGGGTGGGGCTGTGGAAGAATACTCACATGGAACTTCTTCCAAGGCTATTTAAGCCACACCCGGACAGCCACACGTGCTTCGCGTTGTTCTGCATCCCAGCAGCTGAACGCTCACCGTGTCTGCTCCTGCACCTGGACTCCAGCCACGCCCGCCTCGAACCTGGAACACCTGTAAGGGAATAAGAGAAGAGAAAGGTGAAAACCAAGAACTATTTCAACCTTCTTACCTGCATCCGGAATCTTCACGCCAGCATTCCTGAAGGAAGACTTCCATTTAAAAGCACCGCGTTGCTCGCTGCAGCGCCGCGCTTCACTCACCTGTTCCCGAGACGCCGCCCGGCTCCATCGCGGCTCTCAGTGCCGGTCGCCACATCTCTGCACCGCACCTAAGGGAGAGAAGAAGAGGCAAAAGGTGAGCAAGGGAACACAAGAGGAAAGACGGATTTTCAGCCATATTACTTACCGGCTATTCTTGGTGAGCCATTCCACATCTCGGGTCGGCGCCACATCTCTGGCAGGTACCGCACCCCGGCCCCTATGGGGAAAGGACAAAAGACATTACTGGGGAATTATAAAGACATTTAGAGGGGTCGCCCTCATCACTGACTCACCTGATTTTACCCCGGCAATTTAACCCCTCAACGCATCCCCTTTGTTCTGCACCTGAAATAAAGGACAGAAAAAGACAACATAAAAGGAGGCTCACGCTTGAACTTTTGCATCTTCATACTTACGGCGTATCGCTCAGTAAAGTCAAGTGGATTTGCCAGCGCCATTCTGAAAACCAGTGAAGTAATTGGACGAACGCGCGCCCCTGCACCAGAAGCAGGATGGAGAGTTCATCCTTCCAAACCATAAGGTGAGCTTAAACCGGGGGTTTTGGAGGATGTCAGAGGAGAACGAAGGGGGAAAGGGGAGAGCAAGCACATTATTCAGCAGACAGTTAATCCCCTTTCTCATCTGCAGAAGGATATTTCTACGGGCCAGACAAGCAAGATTTGGGGGTCCTGTTCAATCGGTGGTCCGAATTCTGCGCATCACGTCTGAAGAGGCCACAGCAACCCAGACCAGACCAGCGCCTCCGTGGGAGCCAGGTGAGCGTTACAGCTACACCTAGATTCGAGAATCCTGCATGGTTGGGTCTGGGGGGCTAGGCTTCAGAGTGCCATAGGTTTCAGACTATAGTACAGTAGGTTTCCGTAGTGCGACAGACATTGATGGTTTATTGTACCAAAATCTGGGAATACCTTTTTAGTGGGGGATTGCTAGTGTTGAGAGCTTCCCTGAATTAGCGATGCTGGTTAACAGAGGCAGTGAATTACTTAGTAATGGGCGTGTGCTACCCTGGGATACTTATTTCATTGTTAGTCGTCTCTCATGTGGGCCGGCGGCGGGGACACAGTGTGAATGTTGTGAGTGTGGTAAAGCGAAGGCTGCTAGCTTAACTGGAGTGCTTGTGCGGTGGGAGTGTTGTTGCACCGTCCAATGGCTTTCGGTTTTGGGTTTATACCATTGATTAATATATGTTTGCTTTGAACTAAAGGCACTGCAGCCACTTAAGTACTTTTATGAACATTTAGGGGCTCATTTATAAGTCTCTGGAGTGGTAAAACAAATGTAAATGACCTGGCATAAAAGGTCTATGCTGGGCTTTGCACCTATTATACCACTCCAGGGGACTTTTGGCCATTTTGCAGATGGAATCGGAGCATAGACCAGAATTATGGTGTATGGCTTGCCCTTCCCCTACCAGCTGCGAAAACAGAATGGTTTTCTGCCAGCATAACAATGGAATCTGCCTGTTTTTAGCTCTTGCTAAAAGAGGGCGGATTCCACAGGAATCCACTGCAGATGGTGAGCCAGCATTAATTGTGGGTGGCATTCAAACCTTTTGCCAGGTTCGACACTTTTTTCTGCTTCCTTTTGGAAATTACCACAATTACATGGAGTAGAGCATAGTGCATGAAAGTGCAAAAATAGGCGGTCCCCTCCATGTAATTACACTTTTTGTAATATGAGCCCCTTAGTAGCATTTAGCAAAGTTATAGCCTCTAAAAACAAATCCTGCAAAGTACTGAATAACATTTTTGACAAAGCCTATGATATGGCATTTATAACGCGCCTATACACAAGTGTTTCAAGGCGCGACGAGGCAAGGAAGGTGGAACAGGGGGAAGACAGACAACGATCTCACTAGGCCAGGTGACATTGAGATTGCGCAAGTGCAGGGGAAGGCAAAGAGGTTTTCCTAGAGGGGAGGGGGCAGTGCAGTACATGGGATCGACCGCATAAAATGAAATAAATAAGCAATAAGTAAAGGATGCGGCCAGCTGGTGGCAAGTGCAAGGGTAAGTGCAGACATTAGGTTTCAAGTGCTGGTAGGGGACTGTAGGGATGCAGAAAACAGTCCTCAAGCGTGGGGGTTGCCAGGGAGGCAGTGCAGGTGTGCAACTGGCAGGGGAGGGGACCTGGGCCCGAGATCAGAGGGTAGCCAGGTTACCAGTGCGATTTCAGTTTCAGCCAGGAGTTCAGCAGGGGAGAGGAGAGAAAGCAGAAGCAACGAGGAAGGTTTTGAGGTGCTAACGGAACCGGAGATGGTTCTCTCACATTTCAGGGAGGCAGGGAGGTTGTTCCAGAGGGAGTCCCCGGCCGAAGAAAGAGATCGACCACAAACTCATTGCTTGGAGAAGCGACTGACCCTGAGGGAGTTGGAGGCGGATGAGTGAAGAGCTCGAGAAGGAAGATATTTAGGAAGAGAGAGTTGAAGGTATTGAGGCCCCAGGAGGCCTTGTGGACAATGCAGAGGATTTTGAACTTAATCCTCGCAGCCACTGGGAGCCAGTGCAGGGATTTCAGTCCTGGAGAGATACAATCCCTGGGCTTGAGGACAAGGACAAGTCTTGCAGTTCTGTTCTGGATGAGTTGCAGAGGGCGGAGAGTAGAAGCAGGCAGATTTACAAAGAGGCTGTTGCAGTAGTCCAGCCTAGAGAGAACCAGAGCTCTAGAGACAGCAAGCTTCTGGGGTAAGGAGAGGAAAGGAAGAATACCTCTGAGGAGGTGCAGCTGGTAGTGTGACTACTTAGAGATGTCAGAGATGTGAGGAGAGAAGGAGAGTGTGGAGTTGAAGATGACCCAGAGGTTTTTAGCCTCACAGGTGGGAGCAGGAAGAGGGCCAAGAGATGCTGGCCAGAATGTGACAGGAAAGGAGGGAGCGGGTATGCCGATGAGGAGAATCCCGGTCTTGCTGGCATTAAGGCAGAGATCATTGGCGGCACACCACTCCTGGATAGCAGACAGACAGTAACAGATGAGAGAAGTAGAAGAAGTGGCGGAAGGGAGCCTGAAAATGAGCTGAGTGTCATCCGCATAGCACTGAAAGTTGGGGCACAGAGCGGCAATGCGGTAGGCAAGAAGTGCCAGGTATTGTTTGAACAGCCAGGGAGAGAGATTAGACCCCTTTTGGAACACCACAGGTAGAGATAGAGATAGAGTAGAGGAAGAACCCAAGTTGGACATGGGAGGGTCGATCAGAGAGGAAAGAGGTCAGTCAAGCCAGGGTCTGATCGGTGATACCAAGGTTATCACAGACTCGGTTGAGCAGGACAGGATGGTTGACTGTGTCATATGCAGAAGAGAGATCAAGTAAGATGAGGACACATGGGGTGTTGGAATCGAGGTAGGAGAGCAGGTCTTCACGGATGTTCGGGAGAGCAGTTCCCATGCTTCTGGCAGCTCTGAAGCCAGAATGATGGTCATGGAGACTACCAACGGATTTAGTGTGAAGATTAAGCTGGGAGATGGCCAGCTTTTCCAGGAGTTTACCCAGGAAAGAGGTGATAGAGATTGGGCGATAGTTAGCCGGGCAGGAAGGGTCGGCAGAGGGTTTCATAAGAAGGGGATGCACAAGGGAGTGCTTCAGGGGGGAGGGGAAGATACCAGTGGCGAAGACGTGGCTGCAGAAATCAGCCAGAGCAGGGGCCAAGGTGTCAATGTGGTCCTTGATGGTTTTGGAGGAACAGGGGTGAACCTGTTTTGACAAGACTTTCATAGATCAGACTTGTCTAGAAACCTCGTCAGGGAAGAACAGGGGAAAGGCCTGGAACATCATACCAACTAGGATACGCAAGATTGAAGACCATCTTCTCTTCCGCAAACAGTTAAAGACCATTCTGTTTAGTTAGGATTTATCTTAGTTTTCTTCACCACTTCTGTCTTTCGGCGCCTGGATGCCTGCGGGCTTTGGCGCCTTACAAATCTGAATAACATAACATAGCAAAGGCAGAGATGGAGGGAGGAGAGGTGGCTGAAGAAGGGCCAAAGGAAGAGCAGGGAGTAGAAGGGGAAGGGGGAAAGGAAGAGAGAGAGGACGGGATGTCCTCAGTTTTTGAGATGACATGAGAAGCCAGGGCTGGGAGGGGACAGGAGAGGTAGAAACTGCAACAGGATTTGCCAGCTCCTTGCAGATTTTAAAGAGTTCGGCCGAGTTGTTAGATGCCGCAGAGACGCGGACTTGGATGTGGGCTCTCTTTTTGGTGCGGACAGAGAGCCGGTATTGCCTTTGGAGCAGGCAGCAGGCAAGTTTGTCAGAGGATGTACCGGAAGTATCAGAGTATCAGATATAGCAGAGTGGAGCATGGAGAGGGCTGTGTCAGGGTGTGAGTCAGCCAAAGGGGGAGAAGGGAGTGAGAAAGTGGCAGCGAAAGCCTCATCTGACACATGCTCCATGGGTCGGATAACCGAGAAGGTTGGTGGCAGTACTGGAGTTGGCTTGGCCTGAGGGATGGAGAGAGTGAGCTGGGAGGAAAGGAGTCACTCCAGGAGAGAGGAGTGGCGAGAGGGATAGAGAGGGGAAGGTCTGTAGAGATCAGAACATGAAAAGTGTGCCCTGCAGAGTGAGCCGGGCTAGAGGGGATGATATTTAGTGAAAGAGAGTCGCAGAGGTCGCAAAAGAGTCCAGAGGAAGGACAGGAAGCATCCAGGTGGATGTTAAAGTTTCCAAGAAGGAGGAGTTGAGTGGTTGAGACCAGGAGGGAAGAGGAGCGGTCCGCCCACTCAGAAAGGAAGGAGGAGATCTGACCACGTGGCCGAAAGATAGTAGCCACGGTAAGGGAATGGCTAGGAGCAAGAGAGAGCCTGCAGGTAAGGCATTTGAAAGAGGAGTAAGCCTGTGTAGGAATGACAGAGGCAGGAGTCCACTTGGGGAAGATCAGGGCTTCATCCCCTCCGGAACGGTTGGACCTGGGCACGGAGAGGATCTTGTAGCTGTCAGGGAGGAGAGTGTCAAAGCTCATGACAGAGCTGGCCGTGAACCATGTCTCGGTGAGACCGAGGACATCAAGGTCAAGTTCTTCTAGGAGGCGGCAGATGTGAGAGGAGTGTTTGACCGCAGAGCGAGAGTTAAGAGTAGCAATATAGAGAAAGTTACTGTCCTTGAAAGACTTCCGGGGAGGAGGACAAATCAGAGGTACGCCCTGTGGAGATGCAGAAGAAGCCCAAGGGCGGGCAGAAGAGGAAGGAGGAGAGGGCAATGTAGCCAAGGAGGAGACAGCAGGGGGAGACAAGGAAGCCATGGAGGGAAGAGAGGGGACAGCAGTAGAAGAAAATAAATTTATGAGGCACGGGAAGCGTCTATCAAAGAGGAGAAGATTGGCCGAAAGGCCTTGGACCAACACAGTACCATTCAGATAAACATTTATGATGACCTTAGAGGAGTCGAAGGAGGCCAGGAGGGCCTTCCACCGGGCGCTGCCATTAATGGGAGAAGAAGAGAGAGGAGAAAGCACAGAAACCATATGAAGAGTCCATAGGTCTGGCCAAGGAACGACAAAGAGGATGTCAGTGAGGGTTTGCCTAGAGGCGGCACTGGTATAGATGTCAGCGATAGGGATGCCTGGGTTGGAGACCAGGAGGTCCTTTTTAAAGTTCTTCCTACCAGATTTATTGAGGAGAGCAGGATAGTTGATAGAGAAGCAGTTAGAAAAGATAGGAGAGACAGAGAGCACATAGGGTAGATGGGGAGAGGGGAGGAGAGAAGAGGAGGTGTGAGGGAGGTAGGGGAGAAGACTAGGGAAGGGCGCAAGCAGAGGAGATAGAGAGAGACAAGACAATAGTGACAATTTGACAAGATGATAGGCGCTACCTTAACATTGCAATTTTAAATACTGCAATTTTAAATACCGGAGAAAACACACCTAAGTCTGAGAGTTTGCTAAGTGTCCAGGGTAGAGTGAAGGCTCCACTCCTAGCCCAAGCCACTCCTACCTTACTTAGTGGCTGCTGGTAGACAGCTGGCCGCTGGCTTCCTCTGCTGACACCTGAAGACACTAGATGGAGCCGCCTCTGTAGGAGCCGCTCTTAGCCGCAGGGGCTGCCAAGCAGGGGGCTTGCCTGGGAGGTTGAGTGATGACCAACAACACACCAATTAGGGGAAGGTGGGTGGGCTGGGAGGCGAGAGGGACCAGGAAGTGGGGAAATGAATGCAGGGGAGGGGTCGGAGGGAGTACTACAGCGCTGCAAGTGCTGAGAAATTTAGCAAAAATTAAACCAATTATACAGAAAACTGCCCAGCAGGGTCTCAGTAACGCTGCTCCTCACCTGTTCCACGCCAAAAAAGTGGCGAGCAGGGGGGACTCGGCAGTCCAGTAGGCCTGGAACACGCTCTAACAACCACCAATCAGGGGAAGGTGGGCGGGCTGGGAGACGGGAGGGACCAGGAAACAGGGAAATTAATGCAGGGGAGTGGTGGGAGGGAGAGTGTACTACGGTGCTGCAAGCGCTAAGGAATTTAGCAAAAATGAAACCAATTATACAGAAAACAGCCCAGGACAGAACAGTGAAACAGTAATTGTCATTTGTGAGGAAGATTGGTAAAAGTTGCAGTAAAAGTTCTTTCTGCTACTGTTACTGATCCACCTCATGTACCAGCATTTGTCCAGTGAGGTGGGGAGATGGGAGAACATATCATGCCCCACTTCCATTTGCCGACCAGGCGAGACAAATGCGGCTGCCTTGTCATCAGCATGGATGTATGTTCACCCCAGCACTAATACTACGGATTCCTTTGCCTGAAAGTGCAACCAGGTAAATGCAGGCAGATTCTTTAGAAATCCATTATAAATGCCTCCCGCAATCCTTTGTTGTGAAGATATTTATACCTTCCAACCAATAGAGTGGAAAAGTGAACAGTAAATGCAATTTCATCTATAGGTTACTCTTACCTTTTTCACTCAGTGGTGGAAAAGTTTAAAATTGCATGGAGGGATCTTTTGCACTTAAGTGCGAACAGATGTTGTCCCGTCTGCAATTAACATTTTAAATGAAAATTACCTGCACTGTTTTTATTAGCGATATCATATGTGGACAGTACTTTATTGTCTACTAGTATTGCTACTCTTTACCTTCTTGTCTACCCTGCTGCCCTCTTGAGTGTAAAGCCTTGACTGCTGATGTATGCTTTCCCTTGTAGGAGATGGGCAATATTGTGAGAAGCATTACAGCCAAGACTGGACTTCCTTAACGTTAAACTTAAGGTCTCAGAAAATCCTCATAAGAGGGGAGCAAAAGAGTGTATTGCATAGTTTGTACGATAATGTGGGCAGTGTAGTGAGCTCTGATTGGCTCTGCAGTGTTAATGTGTGGTGGTGGTGCGAGGCTCTTCGGGAGACATGTTTTGAGTTCCTAGGACACATTATATTGACCCTATGGGGTAAAAGTTTGGCTGAGGCGGAGTAGTACTAACATTGGTCTGAATAGCGGATAAATGCTATTTTCTGTTACATTTATGACAATTGTTGAACGATCGCAGTTTGGGTAGGTCACAGTACTCTGGTCTCTGTGCTGGACAGGTTACACTGGCCCAGTAAAGTTGGTTTAGTGGCCGAGCAAGAGTTTAGTTATTGTAAAATAGATGGATTTGATTCCTGTGTTTTGGTGTGGGGGGTGCATGGTGGAGAAGAACAAGTTACTTACCAACTGTAACGTTCTTTCGACTGGATGTTCCTCCCACGTATTCCTCATCTTGTGATAAATCGTTATCTCCAGCTTCGCTGCTTCGGAAAAAAAAATTCTCGGCAGAGGGCGCTGTGCTCGAGGTCGTGGCGTCGACTGTCCCTCGACGTACTCCGTACTCTGTCGACGTCACCGATGGCATAAGTAGCTCGACCCGCGCCCGTTGCTTCAGTTCTGTTTTTTCGATGAAATATATATAGGAGGAACACCCAGGCGTGTCCCATGACCGATACATTCTTCGTGAGAGGAAAGTGTAAGAAAACGTACTGTGGGGTAGGATGGGAGGGTCGATGAGGAATACGTGGGAGGAACATCCAGTCGAAAGAACGTTACAGTTGGTAAGTAACTTGTTCTTCGAATGGATTGTGTCCTCCCACGTATTCCTCATCTTGTGATAGGCTCCCATAGCAGTATCAATTTCTTGGAGGTGGGAGTACCATTTCAGTTTTCGTGGACAGAATGCAGAACTGCCTTTGCAAATAAACCCTCATTAGAGGAGGCAGTGTCCAAACAATAATGTTTAACAAAAGTATGTATTGTTTTCCAGGTTGCAGCTGCACAAATGTCTGCTGCCAGGACTCCCCTCTTTAGAGCCGCAGAAGTAGCCATTCCCCTTGTAGAATGGGCACGAAGCACATCTGGTGGTTCTTTTCCCACTAGTCTGTAGCATTCAACTATGGCTAATATGATCCAGCGGGAAATGGTCTGTTTTGTTGCAGATAAGCCTAATTTTTGACCAGTGTAACCCAACAGTTGGTCATCTTGTCTCAATTTAGCCATCCTTGAGATGTAAAAACTAAGAGCCCTCTTGGGATCTAATCTGTGTAATCTCTCCTCTTCTTTGCCCATGTGAGGAGGAGGATAAAACGTAGGAAGTACTATTTTTTGTGACAAATGAAAGTCCGAGACTACTTTTGGCAAAAATGAAGGTTTAACTTTAAGGACTACCTTATCTTTATAAAAAATAGTATATGGTGGTTTGCATGAGAGAGCCTGAAGTTCGCTAACCCTGCGGGCTGATGATAGGGCCACAAGGAGGGCAGTTTTTAGAGTCAAAAGCCTCAATGGACATGAGTGCAAAGGCTCAAAAAGGTATGCAAGTCAAGAATTTTAATACTAAACTTAAGTCCCAGGCTGGTACATGAAAAGGTACTGGAGGGTATACATTAGTGAGCCCCTTTAAGAATTGAATTATTAACGGTATTTTGAAATATGAAACCTCTTCCGAGGAGCGCTTGAAAATGGACAGCGCAGCAAGGTTTTTTATTTTTATTGTTCCTATCTGGAGCCCCAGATTAGCTAGATGTAGCAGAAAGGAAAGCACCATTGGGGTGCCACACTGAAAAGGGTCCACATCCTTGTCTTTGCACCAGTTACTAAACCTATTCCAGCGACATCGGTACAAAGACTTTGTTGCTGGTCTTCTGGCCGAAAGCAAGATTTCCATTACGTCATCCAGAAGATCCCAATCCTTGCATCTCAACCTCTCAGAAACCATGCGTGAAGGTTGAGTGTCTTGACCTCTGGATTGAGAACTCGACCTTCCTCTTGCGAGAGAAGATCCTCTCTTTGCGGAAGACATATTGGAGGGCAGATGGACATGTCTAGAAGGTCCGGGTACCACGTACTCCTGGCCCAATCCGGGGCAATTAGGATCATGGTTTTCCTGAACTTTCTCAACCTCCTGATTATTTGAGGAATCACGGGGACTGGGGGAAATGGGTACAGCAGTGGAAACTTCCACTCCACTACGAATGCATCTCCCAGAGCTCCTCTTTGAGGAAATTCCCTTGAGCAGTACTGATCGCACTTCCGGTTGACCGCGGTGGCGAACAGATCCACTTGAGGGGTTCCCCAAAGGGCGAAGATCTCCAGAAGGACTTCCTGAGCCAGCTCCCACTCGTGAGAGACTGTGCTCTGCCTGCTCAGAGCGTCTGCCGCCGTGTTCTTCTCTCCGGCTAGGTGAATTGCCGACAGAGAGATTCCTTCTCGTATTGCCCAGAACCAGAGCTGCATTGCCTCTCTGCACAGTGGCAGTGACCCTACACCTCCTCTCTTGTTGAGATAGTACATGGCCATTGTGTTGTCCGTCATTATCAGAACATTCTTTCCCTGTACAGAGGGCAGAAAGGCCTTCAGAGCTAGTCTGATTGCCCCCAGCTCTAATAGGTTGATGTGTAGTTTGGACTCCGTTGGAGACCAACGACCGCTGATTGTCAGATCGTTGGTGTGTGCTCCCCACCCCGTGAGTGAGGCGTCCGTCACTACCGTTATCTCCGGCCATGGTTGCCAAAAAGACTCTCCCTTGAGAATGTTGTCGTTGCAAGCCCACCATAGAAGATCCTGAGCAACTGCACTCGGAACTTGCAGAAGATCCGACATATTCCCTGAGAACTGGGACCACTGAGTTCTGAGTGCCCATTGAAGGGATCTCATTCTCAACCTGGCCTCTGGTACTAGGAAAATGCAGGATGCCATGAGGCCGAGCAACCTGAGAAAATCGAAGGCCGGTAGACGTTGGGCATTCTGGAATTTTGTTACCATCTGCTGGATGTGGAGAGCTCTCACTTCGGGAGGCGAGGCTTTTCCCGATGAAGTGTCCAAGACTGCTCCGATAAACTGGAGTTTCTGGGCTGGTATCATGTGGGACTTCTTGAAACTGAGGGAGAAGTCCAGTTTGTGGAGGAAGTGGCAGGTGATCGAAAGATGTTCCTGAGCTTGTTCTGGAGAACTTGCTCTGATCAACCAGTCGTCCAGGTAGGGATTTATGTGAATACCTCCTTTCCTGAGACTTGCTGCCACAACCGCCAACAGTTTGGTGAAAACCCTCGGGGCGGAGGTCAACCCGAATGGCAGAACTTGAAACTGATAATGAGAATTGCCAATCGCGAACCTCAGGTACTTTCTGTGCTTTGGATGGATTGGCACATGAAAGTAAGCACCCTGAAGGTCCAATGATACCAACCAATCTTGGAGTTGGAGAGCCTGAAGGATCTGAGAAAGAGTCACCATCTTGAACTTGTCCTTCCTGAGGAACTTGTTCAGGTTTCTCAAGTCCAAGATGGGTCTTTTGGGATGAGAAAATATGGGGAGTACCAACCCCTGTTCCTCTCCGCTACAGGTACCAGTTCTATGGCACCTTTCTCTAGCAGGGTTAAAATTTCCTGCAACAGGAGCGGATCCGGAATTTTGACGGAGTTGGCTCCCGGTGGATGATTTTGAGGCCTTTTTAGAAAGGGGAGACAGTAACCTTGGGCTACTGTTTCCAGTGCCCAAGCATCTTATGTAATGCCCCGCCATTCCTTCAGATGTTGAGAGATCCTGCCTCCCACTGGTGTTTTGTGTAACAAGGTCTCAGAGGGATTTGGAGGCAGCTGCAGGAGTGGCTGAGGGTACAGATGCCGCTCCTGAGGCTGATTTTGCACCTCTTCCTCATGCTCCACGAGGGAAGTTCCTTTTGCCCCTTTGAGAAGCCTGTCCTCTTCCTCTACCAAAAGAGGAGTAGTATCGAAAAGAACGACCCCTCCAGGAAGATGAGTCGGAATAGGGTTTTAGAGGCTGGTGCAAAGAGGCGCTAAGTGATTTAGCTGTCGCTATCGAGGTCTGAAGTTTTTCTAGGCTTTTCATCAGCCTTTCTCCCAAAGAGCCTCGGGCCATCAAAGGACATGTTGAGGAGTCTAGCTTGCTCGTCCGGTGCAAATCCCGACTTCCTCAACCACGCAAATCTGCGTAGCACAACGCTTGCAGCCATGGATCTGCTGATACTATCAGCAGTATCCAGTCCAGACTGGAGGCATTCCCCCATTGCCTCCTTCCCGTCTTTAACTATATTCAGGAAGCCTTCCCTTTCCTCGCCTTCCGGAATATGATCAGCCGCCGCCGAAATACAGTCCCACAGGGTATGGGTAAACCTGGCTAGGGTACAGGTGACATTTGCCGACTTAAGTGCCAGACTGCCTGACGTGAAAACTTTACGTGCCCAGGCGTCAATTTTTTTATGCTCTCTATCTGGAGGGATAGTTGGATAAGCAGTTTGTTTTGAAGTGGATGCTGCTTGAATGACTAAACTCTCTGGAGTCGGATGTTTATTCAAATATTCAGGATCCGTTCCAGCTGGTCTATATTTTCTTGGAAAAGTGCTATCTGCAGCAGCAATGGTTTCTGGTTTCTCCCAGTTTTTCTCCACAGTCCTTTGAAGGGCCCTGTGAAAAGGGAGAACAGGATCCTTCTGAGGTCCCTTGACGATAATATCCGTCATGTCATCTTGTTCAAAAATTGGTGAAGTATTACTCCAACCCATGTATTCAACTACCCTGGTCATAAGACCCCTGTACCCAGCATCTGCATGCTCTGCAGGATCAGGTTTGGCGAACTCTAATTCTGGGGATGTGTCAACTCCACTGGCAGAATGTAGAGTATCACTCAGGTCTCTCATTCTAGATTCCTGGTCAATAAGTTCTTCAGGAACTTGTCTTCTACCATAAGTAACTCCCAAAGGAGTAACTTCGTCTTCTTCTGAAGCAGACTCTTCATATATTGCAGACATAGATTTGAAAAAGTCTGATCTGGGCAAAGGAGTGAATCTCCTTTCTTCCTCTTCCATCTGCTTCGAAGGAAATTGCAAATCCCTCGAAGTTTTCGAGGGTGTCTTCGAAGTCTTCGAAGTTTTCGAAGATGACTTTGATAATGGCGTCGATGACGCATTTGGCTTTGGCGTCGAAATTATCGACGTCGAGGGTGTCGACGAAGTTGTCGAAGTCTTCGACGATTTGTGCTTCTTGGCCGGCACTGGAGAGGTGCTCGACTCTCGAAGATTCTTCGACGGTTTTACGTCGACTCGAGGTTTTTTGTATTCCTCGACGCTACTGGTCTTGGCCATAGTAGCCTTGGACTTCCCTTTGTCGTCCAATGGAGCGACTTTAGGGGTATGGCTTTTTCGAGGTTCTTTCGAGGGGGTCGAGGCCGCATTCTCGAAAACCTCCATCATCTTTTTGCGGAATTCTTCCCACTTACTGGGAGAATCCGATTTAGTCAGACAACGAATTTCTTTGGTCGACTCTGAAGAAGAAGATGATGAGGGAGATCTATGTCTCCTCTTCATTTTTTTCGATGACGACGAAGAATGTCTCGATCTACTCCTAGATCGAGATCTCTTCGAGTGCCTATGGCGATCCGATCCCTTAGAATCAGTCGCTCTCTTATGTCTTTTTGACAAAACCTTTTTTGAGGCCTCCCTCCCCACCAACAGTTCACCTCTCCTCTCACGAAGAGCTTTTTCGGTCATCGATTGGCAGGACCCGCAGTCGTCGGTTCGGTGACTGGAACCGAGACACCAGAGACAAAACCGGTGGGGATCGGTGATCGACATCTTAGACCCACAATCTGCACACTTTTTAAACCCAGTTCTGGGGGTCGAAGGTGTAGAAGATGATGACATTTTCTTCACAGAAAATCGAAGCGCGCTGTTCTCGATAGCGAAGTGATCGGAAAAACGGAACTGAAGCAACGGGCGCGGCTCGAGCTACTTATACCATCGGTGACGTCGACAGAGTACGGAGTACGTCGAGGGACAATCGACGCCACGACCTCGAGCACAGCGCCCTCTGCCGAGAAAATTGTTTTCCGAAGCAGAGAAGCTGGAGATAACGATTTATCACAAGATGAGGAATACGTGGGAGGACACAATCCATTCTAATGAACTGTTTCCAGTGCTATTTGAGCTAGGACCATCTGGGCACAGTTTGGTTCTTGGCAGTGTTTCATGAGGAGTTGGAGAAACTGACCCGACTGAGTCTGAGCTTGATTCAAGCTTATGCATATGTGAATGAAACTTACCTGTTAAGTCTGCTCTCATGATCATTCTTGATTGTGAGCTTAGTGCTCTAATGAATAATTGGGACACCAGTCTGTGCCTGCTAGTAGGTTGTAAGGATTCAAATGGCCTGCACTTTTGAAGGTCTATGGGCCTCATCAGGGTTTGGGGGGTGCGGTAAAAATGCAGTGGTAACGCTATTACGGCACCACCCGATCCCGACTGTTAGGGAGAATTCTCAAAAATGTGCTAATTCCCTCCACCTTAGAGACCCCCAACAACTTAACTGGATTTTGAGGACTTGGTTTTTTTACCTGGAGAGAGTGAGACCCTTTTTTCCCACTCTCCCATGTATTTTAATGTGATTTTATACACTGTGTTTCTTTTTGGTTATGGAGTCTTACCAACTCCATAGGCATCATCTTTTGCAATTGTGTCACAAAGCACCTTCAGTGCAGTGCCACGGGGAAGTCTTCCAGATTTCCCAGGGTTTAAATACCTTCTCTGGGATCAACTACTGTTTCCCAGAGCAGTAAAGTGAAATTGACTTTACTTTGCATTGTACTTGCTAGACCCAGCACACCCTATCTTACAATAGAGTGCTGGAGGGGTTACTTAGTATCCCCTGTGTCTAAATGCTCATGTAACATTTTTTTATGTTACCCTTTCCTCAATTGACTGGCTGGTGGCAGTGGTTTAGTTTTGAACCCTTGGCTTGCCTTTACCGCGACCGTTCATGGCTCCAGTAAAGTAACCGCGGGAGCTATCTTTTTCAAAATGGTGTACAGCCATCTTTGCTAAAATTCTTCTTTTTTCGCCAGGTCTTTGTAGAAAGGTCCTTCTAGAGAGTTTTTCTGCGCGCCAAACCAGGTTTGCTCTCTTTGTTCATTTAGCCTTTGGCAGGGTTTCTGAGAGAAACCCGCCTCTGGGACCCGAGTGTCCCGGGTAGGCAGGTAGGGAGGGAGGTGCCCGTAACTCCCTGTGCTTAGTCTCCTAGGAGACCCAAATGCACTCTGTGGCGATTGGCTGGCTGACTGTCCAGCAAGGACAGCCACCCTGCTGGGTGAGTGACACCTAGGCTGGAATGAATGGGAGAGAACTGAATAAAAGGCAAGTCTTTTGGCTTGGAAGGCAGAGTCGACCACTGGATGAAGGAACCGAAGAAGAGCTTGAAGAGGACGCCTGCTGCAACTCCTGGACCGTTGGTTTGCCCGGTGAAGGCCTGCTGCAGTGACTACTTGCCAAGTTTGCATCGACAGAGAAGCCCCTGCAAGGACGACTTCTCCCTTTGAGTTGGTGGGACCAATCAACTCCAAAGTAAGCCACCTGGACACCCATCTCGGAGCTGGTTGAATTTCCTCAGAGTTCCTGCATGAACCGTATAGCCAGGGAGAGGGACACCAGATTGTGTATGTTACTTTTAAGCTGGCCTAAAGCTTTTGGAAGATCCTCCGGACACCCACGAAGCAGGACTGACCAAGCCTGAGCCCCCTCAGCATAGTGCGGGACCCCAGAAGTAAGGACAGTCCACCTTGACAGCCAGGAATCGCGCGTATTGCTATTTGCTGTACCGCAAGGAGTTGAAACGTGAAACAGCCACTGAAAGTAAAGTTTGCCGGTTGCCAGTTTTGACAATGCCAGTGCAGTGCAGGAGTCCCCCAACGTCCTCCCTCTTGTCCCCACGACAGAGGCCCAGGAACAGTGAGATCTGCAGAGCTGCACAAGAACAGAAGTCATAAGCTGCATCTTTTCTTCTTTACCAAGGTACTGTAAAACAAGTCTAAGAGAACTTACCTCTTACTGTGTAAGTGCTTGTAACTTCTGCAACTCACAAGTCTAATCGGCTTGTGGCCCTACATTTGATTCTTCTTTTTATCAAAGACTCCTAAGAACTTGTGCAAATACTTTTCCATTTACTTACCTGAAGGGCTGCATCCTATACAAAGACTTTTGCCCATTGACTTTAGCTTAGCCTATTTGAATTGAATGACTGCTATCTGAAAGTATTTGCCCTGCTTATGAATATTTGTAATTTCTTGTGTTCTAATAACCTTTGACTTTTACCAACTTTTTAAGAGTATTCTGAATGCCAACAGTAAGATATTAATGTCCCCAGCACCCTTGTTACTGGAGTCACCTGTGGGTGTAGGTTGTGTCTGTGGACCATCCCTAAAGGGTCTTGTCTGATTCAGAAACTCAGAGTGTACAGTATTGAAGTGTATTTGTATGTTACTAGTATATTCCTCCCTTCTAAAGAAGGCTTTATAACAGACTGATAAATAAATTCATAAGTGTTTATGCAAGAAACCTTGAGTGTAAGAGTTTATTTGAATACCTGTAACTGTGAATCTTTGTGTAACTCCACTACAGCTCACATTTCCCCTTTTGAGATAAGCCTGGCTGCTCAACACGCTACCAAAACTGTGTAGTACAAGCTTATACCAAAGATTGGGTTGCCTATACCTGTAGTCATAGTTGCTTGTAGTGTTCCCAGAGGGTACTGCATTCAAACTTTGCCTAACACGACTTTGGGGAAAACTCTGAGGATTCCCCTCCAGCTCTGAGCTGGAGGTGAATGCGCCGACTTTCCTGCCATTTTCGGCACAATTACTGTGGCACAATTACTGAATTGGGCGGTATCCCGGTAGATGTACCACCAGTATACCGCCCTACTTCTGATAGAGCCCTATGGGCCTCATCACAAGTTTGGCCTGAGCCCTTAAATGCAGCGGTAATGGTATTGTCGCCAAATTTAAAGGCTGGCAAAATCACGAGTTGGCCGTAAAAATGTCAATTTTCAGGCCGTTTCTGGTGCTATTACCACCACCGCAATTACCAGCGGCGGTAACAGCGCTCGTCGAACCCCATTGCGTCCTAAATGGTGATTTACTGCCCCCCACCCCCACAACTCGTGATCTGGCGCAAATTGTGCGGGACCGAGTTGCGGTAGCGCTATAACACTGGGTCCTTTTAGGGAATCAGAAAGTATGGGGAATACCAACCCTTGTTCCTTTCCGCTACAGGTACATGTTCTATTGCACCTTTCTCTAGTAGGGTCAATATTTCCTGCACAAGGAGCGGATCTAGAACTTGAAAGAGTTGTTCCCCAGTGGATGATCCTGA
Source organism: Ambystoma mexicanum (assembly GCF_040938575.1). Classification (NCBI taxonomy): domain Eukaryota; kingdom Metazoa; phylum Chordata; class Amphibia; order Caudata; family Ambystomatidae; genus Ambystoma; species Ambystoma mexicanum. The sequence continues at coordinate 361,829,088 of NC_090925.1, forward strand.
GGCATTTTTTGAAAAGGAAGGCAGTAACCATGGACCACAGTTTCCAGTGCCCAAGCATCTGAAGAAATGCCCCGCCATTCGTTCAGATGCTGAGTAAGTCTGCCTCCCACCGGGGTCTTGTGAGCCAAGGCCTCAGAGTGGTTTAGAAGCGGCTGAAGCAACGGCTGAAGGAAAGGCTGCTGCTGCTTGGGCTGACTTAGCACCTCTCCCTCATCCACCACGAGGGAATCTTCTCTCACCTCTTTGACCTGCTTGTCCTCTTCCTCTTCCAAATGAGGATTTGAATCAAAAGGACTTAAACCTCCAGGAAGAGGAGCCCGAATAGGGGTGCTGAAGCTGTCTAATGACAGTGCTAATGGATTTAGCTGCCGCCTTTGAGGTCTGCAGCTTTTCCAAACTCTCATCCTCCTTGCTGCCAAACAACCTTGAGCCGCCAAATGGCATGTTGAGTAGTCTTGCTTGCACATCTGGTGCAAACCCAGACATCCACAACCACGCAAAACTATGTAACACTGTGCTAGCCGCCATGGATCTGCTGATGCTGTCTGCAGTATCCAAACCTGACCGGAGACATTCACCATTGCCTCCTTACCATCCTTGATGATTGCCAGAAAACTGTATCTTTCCTCTCCTTCCGGGATGTGATCAGCCGCTATTGCAACAGTGTCCCACAGGGTAAACGTAAATCTAGATAATGTGCAAGTGACATTTGTCGACTTCCATGCCATACTACCCGCAGTGAAAACTTTTCTCACCCAGGCATCCACTCTCTTATCATCCCTGTCAGGAGGGATGGATGGGTAAGTTGAATGCTTGGTAGATGCAGCAGCCTGAACCACCAAGCTTTCTGGTGTGGGATGCTTAGTGAGATACTCCGGGTGTCACTGCTGGATGGTCTGTACTTCGTAGCAAAGGTTTTATTTACTGCAGCCACAGTTTCTGGTGTCTCCCAATTTGCAGAGACCCTTTTCTGTAATGCCATTTGAAAAAGCAAACTTGGGTCTTTCTGAGGACCCTGGTCCAAGATGTCCGTCATGTCATCCTGCAAAAAAAATGGAGTAGGCCTACTCCATCCTAAAAATTCGATAACCTTTCCCATACATTTTCTATATGAGTCAGCATGCTCAGTTGGGTCTGGTTTGCCAAACTTTAACTCTGGCGAGGTACCCAAACCACTGGCTGACTGAAGGTTATCGTATAAATCTCTTAGCCTGGACTCATCAGATATTATTTCCTCTGGCACATTAGGGGTGCCAAACTGTAGTCCAAAATGTGGTGTATTGTCATCAGAAGGAGGTTCCTCCTCATATATGGCTGACAGAGACTTAAAATAGTCCTTTTTAGGTAAAGGTTTGTAAATCTTTTCCTGTAGCACTACAGGCTTCGATAATGTCGTGGTAGTCGTCGCCGATGGCTTTGAAAATTGGTGCCGATTTAGTCGGCGTTGACTTCGGTTTCGAGGCCCTCCAGGAACATTGACTCAATGACACTGCACACAGTGCCCTCTGTTGAAATTCTTTTCCGAGCAGCTGGAGAGATAATTATCACAAAATGAGGAATACGTGGGAGGCACAATCCATTCGAAAGAAACTTCTAATCAAGCATTCTGTGCAAGGCGCCAAAGCTTTTATACCCAGGGATGGTGCAAACATATTTTGCGCATAAACCCATGCGCTGTTTCAACTAGGATAAAACATAGATATCAACCTTTCACCTCCTCGAAGTCTGGCCGATTGCTATACTTAGGTTTGCACCAATATAGCCAACACTGTTTTTCCAGGACTTTAAAATCTAGTCCTTTGAAGGCTCTCTCAATAAGAAATGTGAAAAGTAGGATTCCTTGATCCCCAAAGATGATCTCCTTCTGTATAGCTTCAGGTCTTATAATCCTCTAGGCCTCATTCCAAAATAAAATATGAAGTGGAAAATAATCACACAACTACCATTATCATTCCACCTGGCAGTGGCATGGGTATTCTTTATTATTACCCCAATGTTATGAAATTACTGCTGGTGATAATAAATACGGCTATCAGAGCACTTTGTTAATTTTCTGCAGATCAATTAATTCAGTCCGTGGTAACAAATGTACTCCTGGTGGTAAAGTATCAAGAGCAGAAAACAAACCTATATTTCTGGAGTGTATATCACCGAAGACACCATTTTCATTACAGTTTTAGATAACGGGTAACACCATTTTTTAAGAAATATTTTCCTGTGCTGGGGATTGATGATGGACATATTACTAGAGGCAGAAGTGTTCAACCCAGTAGTGTTAGGCCACAATCTTAAAAGGACAATGATTAGACAGAGCATCATGGGTATTATGAACATGTCATCCAAAGATCCTATTAACGATCCAGCCCTTTTGTCTGGAAGTGTAATCAACAAAGTGGGTTGCAAAGCATAGGTATGTATTTGCTTGGAAAGGTTTGCTCGTCAACAAGACAGATCAGCGGGTGATGGGGAAGGGGGCCAGAATGTTGGTGAAATATGAGACTTTACTGACTAAACTTCAGTTTCGTCTTGGTGTTGGCTGGGAGAGCATACCAGTGGCAAGGAGATAAAATGGGGGTCAGCACAGAGAGACGTGGGACAAAGGGCTAGAGAGAAGAGGGTTAAAGCAGGAGAGTAGCGAGAAATTTTGCAATGTATTAGGAGGCTAGGCCATGGAGGGATGAAGAAAATGAGCAGAAACTTGTGAGTGATTGTGCACAGGCCCCACCCCTCAGCAAAATATGGCGAGGTAGAAGACTATCCAGGTAGGCCTGGTGGAATTCGTCACATTAAATCCTTAAAGTGTTTTCTCCCTACTGTTTTCAATGCTATTTTCACCCAAAAATCCTAAAGCACTTCAAATCAATTAGTCTGCATGGATACAACATTTGATTTCATAATCTTTTGTATTTCTTATTGAAAAGCTCGAAAGACTTCCACTGGAATTCACTCTTCTGGATAGGTCAGACATATCAGGATCTGCTGTCTCAAGGTCATCTTCAGGGATGCAGCAGAAACATTTTGTGATCTATATAAATGTGATTGGGGGTTTACTATGCTTCTGATTGGCATGTTTGCATATGCAGACAATGATTACGTCAGCATTTTCATCCCACACATCCTTCACAAAACAAAAGTGTCTGCAGAGTCTTGGACTTTAAGCAATTTCCTTTCCCTACTCTTTAGTGAAATTTACTTTTGGATGAAAGGGCTGATGTGAATAAAACTTGTCCTCAGCGTTCGCTCACAATATTAAATTGCACTCATTGAGTTCATCATGTCCACATTCAAGTAACCTAGTCCTGTCACACATGGGGAGTATCATTCATATGCACAACTAGCTGGGAAGACTCAGCCTACCTCCCATTCAGCTCTGCTTCACTAGATAGTAAGAGTAATGCTGATGTAGGCATCCTGGTGACCTGACATACAACGTCAGCTCCCCCATAACCGTTTGTCTCTTCTTTGATCCAGGACTTTCTCCAACAAGCCTTTGGCTGTCATGCTTGCCTGCAGTCCCTTGTCGTCACCACCGAATCGTAGTTTGAGTACAGGAGACTAACGATCTAACTAGCGAACTTGGAACTTTCAAACATAAAGGTTTTGGCAGCAGAGGTTTGCTACCATGGCAGTTCCACTATACAAAAAGATCGCTCTACCTGAATGCTGCATAACATTTGCCCTATCTCTAACATTGGGCTTATTTTTAACAAATGGGTAACTGTAAAATTACGATCAGTATCTTGCACAGGCAATCAAAATTGGCCCATCTTTCCCATTCATTCCTATGAGAGACTAACTCCCTGTTGAGCAGATGAACAGGGACTGGGTACCTGAGAGCCCCGGTTGACCTTTGACACCATCTTTGACCCAAGGGTTCAGGTATGAACTTTGGACACTAAAATGACTCTTGTTTAACAGTTTACTCACCTGTTACTTGCAAAACATTTTACTCATTTGCACATAAAACAGAATAAATGAATATTTTCAATTAGAACGTTTGCTTGGACATTCAAATATTGAATTCTACTTTGCCTTTCAGCTTGTCAATAAGCCCAACCCCACTTCTTCTAAATCCACCTACATTTCTCTTCCGCACAACAATAGCAGTGTTAACTTATGTACAAAAGAGCAGCACTTCCCCCAACCTTGCCACCAAGATTAACAGTAATCCAGTTTTGGTGGTTTCTTTTAAACCCCAAATAAATCAGTGTTCCTTCATCTATGGAAGGGATCTTTCTACATTTGTGTTACCCAAACCCTGGCCGTTGCCCCTCCCACTAGAGCAGGTCATGCCCCAAAAGTCACTTCTTGAATGATATGGCTGAAGGGGTTCAACCCGTACCTGTGAGCTTTGATAGATTTCCAGCCTCATTCGCTTTGCTGCTTTTCGTGTCTCACTTTCACAGGCGGCAGCAAGAATATTTTCCGCCATTGCAGAAGTCAGATGTGGGGGAGTCGGCCTTGCCTGTGGAGAGAAATGTGATACTCTCAAGGGAAGAATTCTTATTTGGAAGAAACACAGATACATTGCTAATCTCTGAGTACCCTGGTTGCATGGCTGATGCCCTGGTTCCATCATTAAGCTGTGGCAAAAGTAAGGAAATCCCCCCGAGAACCTCTGCTAGTATGGAGCCAGAGCCACTGCAAAATCAAGACTGCAGTCTAATTGGAAAGTCCATCATATCACCTGCCAATATCCCTGTCTGTCACTGCCAACACACAGCTCTTCACAATCCTGCAGCCGCCACACCCCCTATCCGTTCCCTTTTTTTAAGGTCAAGGTGGTGCACATCTTTTGAGGAATCAACATTCCACCTTTTATCTTTTATGCCACTTGTTTCAGCATGAAGAATTCCCTATAGGGTTGCAGCTTCATTCTGATACCGTAGGCCTGGTGGCCAATTAACACCTGGTGAGTTGTGGCTATTGGTGGCGGGGGAGATTTAATTTTGGACTTTGTGAGAAATGTTTGGGGCTTGTGGAAGACAGCAGGATAACACTTTGAGTCAAACAAGCAGGGATTCTGGCCCCTGTCCCGACGAATCCCTGACAAACACCTTGCCAGGTCTCGACAGGCCATGCCTTCGACGAGTAAAAGTCCACTGAGCTGAGCATGATAGAGTGGGGTTTGTGGTATCGCTCAGTCTATTAACCAACATGCTAAAAAAGCTGAAATGGGCAAATAACAAGCTGCCCTTTCTCTGAACCTAAAGCTCTTGCCTCAAATTACCCTATAGCTCATGGTAATGTCTGAGTTTAGGTACCACCCCTTTACCTCATCTGCCAACTGGCACATGCTTGTTTTGTGCCTCCAGGGATACAATGTATCTATTTGAGAGAAAGAGAGAGAGGAGACAGAGAAAGAGTGCAAGAGAGAGACAGAGACAGAGAGAGAGAGAGAGAGGACGAGAGAGAGGTGGCATCCTGAGCTAGAGAAATGGGACCTGTCTGCAAATGGCTAGGGCAGAGGTGTAGGGTGGCAGGTTGTTTTGCCTTGTAAGGCCCACTTCCTTTCCCCAGATTAACTAAATCCAGTCTAAGATCTCCTACCTGTAACTAGAAAAGTGATGGGTGGAAGGTTTTGAATAAATCTGAACCACTGGTACTGCTCTGGGCAACCTTCCACACCACTGTTGTTTTTTAGCCCACCTGCGCCATTGCAAAAGGGGTCCAGCCATATGCAAATCAGTCAGGTACTAGCACCAAGGGTAGCAGCCTAGTCTGTACTGCTAGGCCAGGTCTCCTCTGCATAGAAACACAAGCAACCCTAGACATGTTTCGGCCTTTTTGGGCCTCCTTAGTGAGGTGCAGCTTCGTTTCCTATGATGCAGCGAGCAAGGGACCCACGTCTGAGCATACCCTCTCTCACAAAGGGAGACAAACTGTAACCAGAAAAGTGATGGGTGGAAGGTTTTTAATAAATCTGAACCAATTGGCACTGCTCTGGGCAATCTTCGACACCACCATTTTTAGCCGGTCTGCGTCACCTTACACTACACACATGAACCCCCCGGTATCAGGTAATAATATCACGGCAAAAATGTCGCAGGTAAAATAAAATTGGTTTGACCCGGTAAAAGTGTATCACATTATACCATTTAAGGGGAACAGGGGTTGCGGGGGTGTCCCCAGCTCCCCTTAAATGGTAAAATGGGTTCAGGGGTTGCGTGGGTGTCCCCCGCATCCTTTATATGATTGTGGCGGCAAAACCACAGCATTTTTGCCACAAACTCTTTTATTCACGGCCATTTTTGCCGCGATTTTAAGACATGGAACCAACCCCCCACAGACAGCCAACAATGGCCTATGCATTAGCACATAAACACTCACCAAGCCACAACTAAGTACTCCTCTTTAACCCTATCACACTCTTCCACATCAACGGCTAACCAGACCCAAATCGAGCCAGTTTATCAGATCCTGTGCCCTTACCTATGGATAACATACTCCCAGGTTTCTCCGCCAAACCCATAGAAAGCAAACTGGCACTCGGGAACTGGGTATTTCCAACCTGTGCTCAACAACACCACAGGTTTCACATCTATTTCCCACTGTCCCACTAATGTACCCCGCCCCCTTTTTTCTTACAGAACCACACACAGCAAGGCCATCAATAGTGGCAGAAGTCTGATATACAAGATCACTTACATCACATTGCAGTACTGGCATAGCTGCATATGAAGTGTGGCAAAGGTGAATTGTGAGCGCTTTCAGTGTGCAAAGTATAGGTAGACTATTCCATGCTGTAGTTGTGATTTGAGGTGCATTGTGAGAATCTTGAGGGTGCCCACACATTGACTGTGTGTATATATGCATACATATTGTAAGTGTGGATAGAGATGCACTGCGAAAACTGAGGGTGTCTCAGTGATGTACTTACATAAATCCACATGATGTAAGTTAATAGAGGTGCTTTGTGAGAGACATGAGGGTGCCCCAGCAAGGGGATACTATTACATGTTGTCACAGATGGCCTCAAGAACACAAACTCTCACAGATGATTCAAGGGTTTTTATTATGAATTTAAGGGGTTCCAACTAAGGGCCCATCCCTCTTTGACTTGTCTTCCCTGGGCCTACCACCTTAGCCCAGGCTTCCCTAATCTCCAAGATGGTAACTAGAGATCGATAACCCATACTGTCTAGAATCTTGTTGGCAAGGTGTGATGGTTGAAAGGCAGTTGCTTTATCCATCTTCCCCCCTCCAGGGTCTTGAGATGTACATGACCTGGCATCCCACAATAAGAATGATAACAGGAACTGGTATCTTCTGATCGCCTTGCAATCACCAAGGTCTCACTTGATCTTCTACTCTCCTCCTTTCTCTTCCCCATTATTTTCCATCCCTCTCTCTTTATCTGTCTATTCAATATTATTCCACCTCACATCCACTACTTCTTTTGCTCTACTCACCCACTCCCACTACTCTCTACTCTGCTACTCTATCACTACTAACCATACCACCTTCTCTCAGACATCTTACTTCCACCCTTCCAATCACCCTTCTCACTCAGCCTCACTAACTCCCTTACACTTCAACCTAGTCTTGCTCCCTCACCTTACTCAACATACTCCCACAGTAGTATAATTTTTCTCACCAAGCAATACCTCACCTTTCACACGCTTTCTAAGTCTCTTCCACAATCTGCTCCACCGTCCCTCCTCTGTCACTCCTCTGTCCGTCCCTCCTCTGTCTGGTCTATCGGTCTGCCTTCTCCTACCTTGACCTTGCCTGAACAACCCACAATCTCACATTCCGTTTGTCCCATTTTATCCTCCCCCTCTTCCCTCTGCCATTTGCTCTCTCGCTCACCTGGTTCCCCAGGCCAATAGCTGCCTTGCTCTCCCTCAGGGGCCGAGGTACACAGGGAGAATCCATAAAGTGCCCTTTAAGCCCTGCCTCCTTTCCAAATTCTGATCTGCCAGTGTTTTGCAGTGGCAGCTCGGTACAGTAAATGTCAATTGCAAAGTTTGTTTTCTGTGTAATGTGAGCGTCTTGGCTTCCAGACTGCAGCGGGCAGTGCTTCGCCAGCTCTGTCCTCGTCGCTGTGTACCCCGTCTGAAAGCTGTAGACTCCGTCCTGTGACCCACAGACTTCTGTGATCCGTAGTTCTGAAACCAATGAGAAAATACTAGCCAGTATAGGGTAAGGTTGGTATGGGGTGATTGCAAGTGGTACTCTTCAATTGTAACCAGGCATATCTGAAGCGGACAGAGACTGGGGCCCTCACAACTCCCTCATCACGTCTCTGAGGCAGGACTGGTTCTGGCAACCACACTAGTAAGCTTTCTGCTCTGGGATGAGACAAGTCCCTATCCCCCCTAACAGGGTCAGATCCCCAAACCTGCCTGGCCACTGAGAAAGACAGTATATCTTTTATCTTTGATCTTTTCTCTCCTTAAAGCCTTCTTAGGCATAGACCAACGAGGGGGAAGTCTGTCTCTAGGAGAAGTTCTTCAGTGTGTCCTGGCAGGACTATCATAGCCGTGTGGAGATGGTTCCTTGCTACCTGAATCCCCATTGTTGCTTGTGGGTATAGGTCAGCATCTCCATGGACACATACTATTTGCGACAAGGGCCTTGGAGTCAGTTGCTCAGAGGTTATCATGTCTGCCCTAATAGCATGCCTTCTGCTTCCCAAATCTAAATAGGCTTTGGCCACTCTCACCTGGACCACTAGCGTAAAATGGCATTTTCAATCAGTTTCGCTGTAGTATATAATGTCCATGCTGGAGACCATGGAATGTCTTCATCTTCCAATAACAGATTGAGGAGGTATTCCACATCTGTGGGTTTTTCTTTACATTCCACAGTGGTTTCATAGAGAGTTTCTTCTTATAGATCTGGGTTCATTCAGGAGCCTGACCTCCATAGATTATTCTTTGGGGGTCTGTGAACAGAACTGTCCGGGTTTTCCACAGGCATAACATCTTATCACCTCTGGATGCGGGCCCCACCAGGATTTTTCCAGTCTACCAGTAAGGAAGGTCTAGCTAGCCTTTGTTTTGGGATCCAGTCAGGCAGGACTTGATTTTCTCGGGGCTGGACTCTCCTCTCTCACCCGAGACCCAGGTTTTCCTTCACTGGTCCTCTGAGGCCCCATAACTGGCTCATGAGAGTACATATCTCTCTAGTGCGTATTAGCTGCCTGGATTGCTTCTTCTAATAAGGACTCATGCAGGTGGGAAACTCATGTTTACAGATACAGGGGCAAGGAGTGCAGAAACTGTTCTAAGTACGGCATTTCTTTGAGCTCTTCACATGGTTTTAGATTCAGCCATTTGTTTAATAGGTCATTCACTCTATGCAACCTCTGGCTGTCACTTTCCTTGTCATAGGCGTAGATGTAGTCATCAGATCCTATAGTGTTCCCGATCCTGCCCCAGCCTCTCCAGAATACCCTGCTACAGATCTTCGTATGGTGTGGTCCCGTTGGGGTTAAATGCGTGAAAGGCCTGCTGGGCTTCCCCTGTTAGAAGAAGGATGATATACTGGGCCCAGAAGTCTTGGTGCCAGCCTGCTGTCTTGGTCACTCATTCAAAATTCATAAAGAAGAAGGGTTGGTCTTCCCCATTACCCACTTTTTGAAGGTGGCACATCCAGCTGCTGTTCTCGTCTTTCTGTGATAGCACCCCCTAAGGATGTAAGGGTGTCTTGATGTCAGCAGCTAATAGCCGGTTGGCCTTCCACCAAGAGTCCTTAAACAGGTCTTCCATGGGTGTTTGTGCAGAGTCTACTCCCCTGGGACTGGCATCCTCTTCAGGTGGTGTGGCTGTGGCCTTCGCCTGTTCCTCATGTTGGTCCATGAGTTCTCTCCACTGCTTGAACACGGAAATGCCTGGGAGGCTTGATAGTTTGCTTCCACCCCATTGGGTTAGTTTCAATAGGCTTGTTCTTTCACTGGCCTCCAGTATCTTTTCTAACAGACTCATCTTCGGTTCATCTACCAGGATTGGGCGCTACTCTGGAAGGTCTGCTCTGGTCAGAGCCGTCGGATTCCCAGGAGTCCCCCGATTCTTCTGGCAAGGAGTCCAGACTACAAAATTCCAGTTCTACTCCTACATCCCAGATCTCTTGGTGGAGAAGAACAAGTTACTTCTTACCTTGTAACGTTCTTTCAATGGGATGTTCCTCCGACGTATTACTTATCTTTGATGTTACCCATCCCAGCTTGCTGGCCTCGGAAATTTTTTCAGTAGAGGGCGCTGCGCGTCGACGTCCTTCGAGTTGATGTCCCTCGACAGCCTCCGTCTCAGCGCCGACGTCACTGAGCGTCCGTTGCTCAGTTCCGTTTTAAAGCTTGAAATTAGCTGTTCATGAATTGGTTATTGACCTTGAAGGAGTGTAAGCTGCAACCACAAGGGAAGTTTTACTGCGGGGATGGATGGGAGGGGCGATAAGGAATACGTCGGAGGAACATTCCATCGAATGAACGTTACAAGGTAAGAAGTAACTTGTTCTTCAAAGGGATTGTGTCCTCCGACGTATTCCTTATCTTTGATAGACTCCCATAGCAGGTGGGAGTAAAATTTAATATTCCCTTTAAGAATGTACAGAATGTAACACAGCTTTGCCATATCTTGTCTCCTGGCTAGAGGAGGAATCCAGGCTGTAAAATTTTGTAAAAGTATGTGCAGACGACCATGTGGCAGCCGCACATATGACCCGAATTGGAACCCCTCTCTGGAGAGCCAAAGAGGCTGCGATACCCCTGGTTGAATGAGCCCTAAGATGTTGAGGGGGCTCTTTCCCTGCCAATTTGTAACATTCTAGAATGGTTAAAATAATCCATCTTGGAATAGTTTGTTTCGTGATTGGCATTCCTAATTTGTGTCCTGTATAACCTATAAACAGTTGGTCTGCTTGTCTTATTCTAGGAAGTCTGCTGATATAAAAACTCAAGGCACGCCTTGGATCCAGCCTATGTAACCTCTCTTCCTCTTTCCCTGGGTGGGGAGGAGGATAGAATGAAGGTAAAGTTATTTTCTGAGTAATGTGGAATTCAGAGACCACCTTTGGGGGAAAATTACGCTTCACTTGTAAGACAACCTTGTCTTTATGAAAGATTGTATGCGGAGGTTTGCAAGATAGAGCTTGTAATTCGCTCACTCTTCTGGCAGATGTTAGAGCCACTAGAAAGACTGTTTTAAGAGTGAGAAATCTTAATGAACAAGAATGGAGTAGTTCAAAAGGAGTACCCATCAGAAAATTTAGGACTAGATTTAGGTCCCACAATGGAACTTGGAAAGGCTTTGGGGGATAAACATTAGTTAACCCTTTCAGAAATTGAACTACCAGGGGTAATTTGAAATATGAAGGCTCCTCTGTAGTGCGCTTACAGATTGATAGCGCTGTGAGGTAGCCCTTGATCGTACCAACTTGAAGACCTGAATTTGCTAAGTAGAGTAAGAAAGATAACACCATTGGTGTACTGCATGAAAAGGGTTCGATATTCTTTTCTCTTCACCAGCTGTAGAATTTGTTCCAACGGCAGCGGTATAAAGTCTTTGTTGCTGGTCTTCTAGCTGAAAGCAACACCTCCTTGATGTCATCCGGGAGATCCCAATCCTTGTATCTCAACCTTTCAGAAACCAAGCGTGAAGGTTGAGGGTTCTGATATCTGGATGGAGAACCTGACCTCCCTTCTGCGAGAGAATATCCTCCCTTTGCGGAAGACGAATTGGAGGGCAGATGGACATGTCCAGAAGGTCCGGGTACCACGTTCTCCTGGCCCAATCCGTGGCAATTAGGATCATAGTTTTCCGGAATCTTCTCAACCTCCTGATCATTTGAGGAATGACAGGGACTGGAGGAAACGCGTACAGAAGTGGAAACTCCCAGTCTACTATAACGCGTCCCCTAGAGCTCCTCTTGGGGGAAATTCCCTTGAACAGAACTGATCGCACTTTCTGTTGATGCTGGTGGCGAACAGATCCACTTGAGGGGTTCCCCAAAAGGGTGAAGATCTCTTGAAGGACTTCCTGAGCTAGCTCCCACTCGTGGGAGACTGTGCTCTGCCTGCTTAGAGCGTCCGAAGTCTAGTTCTTCTGTCCGGCTAGGTGAACTGCCGATAGAGAGATGCCTTCTTGAATTGCCCAAAACCAGAGCTGCATTGCCTCTCTGCACAGTGGCAGTGACCCTACGCCTCTTTTGTTGAGGTAGTGCATGGCCACTGTGTTGTCCGCCATTATCAGGACATTTTTTCCCTGTACTGATGGCAGAAAAGCTTTCAGCACTAGTCTGATTGCTCTCAGCTCCAACAGGTTGATATGTAGCCTGGACTCCGATGGAGACCAATGACCGCTGATGGTCAAGTCGTTGGCATGGGCTCCCCAACCCGTGAGTGAGGCATCCGTGACTACTGTTATCTCCGGCCATGGTTGCCAAAACTGTTCTCCTTTCAAAATGTTCTCCCGACAGGCCCACCACTGAAGGTCTCGAGCCACTCTGTCCGGGACTTGAAGGAGATCTGACATTCTTCCTGAGAATTGCGACCATTGGGTTCTTAGTGCCCACTGGAGGGATCTCATTCTCAGGCGAGCCTCTGGCACCAGGAAGATGCAGGATGCCATGAGGCCTAGCAACCTCAAAAAGTCGAAGGCTGGAAGACGTTGGGCATTTTGAAACTTGTTGACCATCTGCAGAATATCTTGAGCCCTCACGTCTGGTGGCGAGGCTTTCCCCAGGGAAGTGTCCAGGACCGCTCCAATGAACTGGGGTCTCTGTGATGCTATCATCTGTGACTTCTTTAAGTTGAGGGAGAAGCCCAGCTTGTGAAGGAAGTGGCAGACATAATGTAGCTGAATCTGAGCTTGTTCTGAAGATACTGCTCTAATCAACCAATCGTCCAGGTAGGGGTAGACATGGATCCCTTCCCTGCTTAGACTTGCCGCCACTACCGACATTAACTTGGTGAAGACCCTCGGGGCGATGGTCAGCCCAAATGGCAGAACTCGAAATTGATAGTGAGAGTTGCCCATTGCGAACCTCAGGTATTTCCTGTGTTTGAGATAGATTGGCACATGGAAATAAACATCCTGAAGGTCTAGCGATACCAACCAGTTCTGAAGCTGGAGGGCTTGGAGGATCTGAGAAAGAGTTACCATCTTGAATTTGTCTTTCCTGAGGAATTTGTTCAATTCTCGCAAGTCCAAGATGGGTCTCAGTACTCCGTCCTTCTTTGTTACTAGGAAGTAGGGGGAATACCAACCCTTGTTCCTCTCCGCTACGGGTACCGGCTCGATGGCACCCTTGTCTAGCACATCTATAATCTCCTGCATAAGGAGCGGATCTGGAAACTTCAAAGAGTTGTTCCCTGGTGGATGACTCTGAGGGGTGTGTAGGAAGTGCAGGCAGTAACCTTGGGAAATTGCCTCCAATAGCCTGCCATTCTGCCAGATGTTGAGTTAACCTGCCCCCTACTGGTGTCTTGTGAGGGGAGACCTCAGAGGGGTTTTGAAGCGGCTGATGCAGATGCCAAGGGTAAAGTGGCACCTGCTGCTGCAGCTTTTGTACTTTTTACCCGTCCATCACGGGTGAATCGTTTCTGGCCCCTTTGAGCTGTCTGTCCTCTGCCTTTTCCGAATGCGGAGTAAAAGCGAAATGACCTACCCCTCCAGGAGGTTCCCGAGGGGCGATTCGAAGTCTGTCGGATTGCAGCCCCAAGAGATTTCGCTGCTGCCTTGGATGTTTGTAATCTCCCCAGGCTGTCATCAGCCTTCTTACCAAACAAAGAAGTGCCGTCAAAGGGCATATTCAAAAGTCTAGCTTGTACATCTGGAGCAAAACCAGACGTCCGCAACCACGCAAATCTGTGGAATGTGGTACTTGCCGCCATGGCCCTGCTGATACGGTCAGCAGAATCAATGCCTGTTTGAAGGGACTCGCACATTGCCTCTTTTCCATCTTTGATGATGTTTAAAAATGCTTCCCTTTCTTCTCCTTCCGGGAGGCAGTCAGCCGCTGATGAAGCACACTCCCAAAGTGTATGGCTGAATCTTGCAAGCGTGCAAGTGGCGTGAATAGATTTAAGCGCCATGCTACATGCTGAAAATACTTTTTTTGACATAGCATCAAATCTTTTATCATCCCTGTCTGTGGAATAGTAGGGCATGCAGATCTACTGTTTGGTGAAGTTGCTCCTTGTACAACCAAACTCTCTGGAGTTGGATGTTTGCTCAAATATTCAGGATCTGTAGTAGATACCTTGTATTTAGCAGACAGTCTCTTGTTAACTGCAGGGATAACTTCAGGAGCTTCCCAATTTGCAGACATTTTTCTTTGCAGAGCAGAATGAAAGGGGACAACAGGATCCTCCTGTGGACCTTTATCTAAAATATCAGTACGGTCATCCTGCTGAAAAGAGGGTGTAGGTGTAGACCACCCCATGAATTCGATTATTCTGGCCATCAGAACCCTATAAGGGGTCTCAGCATGTTACCCAGGGTCTGGTTTAGCAAACTCTACCTCTGGAGAAGTATCTAAACCACTTGCCTCATGTAAGGAGTCTTGAAGGTCCTTTAACCTGTTCTCTTCAGAGATAAATTCCTCTGGTATGGGTGTAGTGGTCCTTTGTAAACCAAAAGGTCTCTCATGGTCAGAATCCTCACCTTCCTCATATATTGAGGATAAGACTCTAAAATAGTCAGACCTAGGATGTGGTTTAAAACCCATTTCTAGAGCAGGAGGAGCCAAATTTGTTGTCACTGGTGGGGAAAACGTTGAGGTTGTCGATGTGGAAGTCACAGGCTTCGACAAACTCGAAAAGGGCGGCGAAAAAGTTTGAAGAGACCTCAATGTACTCGAGAGGATCAGAATCCTACTCGATGTGGTCGAAATAGTCGATGGCATTCTCGACGTCATGGTCGACGTCCTCGACACCTCTACTGTCTGAGATGTAGTGACAGTTGTCGCTCTGTCTTTTATCAGAGTCGACAGTGTCGTCGAAGACGGCGCCGACGCAACCGATTTATGCGTTGAGGGGCCCTTCGACAACAGCGTTGATGACGCAGATTTATGAGTCGAAGAAACCTTCAATGACGGTGTCGACGACGCAGTCTTACTGCCTTTATTCGAGGGTTCATGACGCTCTCGGGTAGTTTCTCTCGCCAGGTCCAACAACTCGCAGCGTTTTGATTTTTCAGGTCTTTCACCCGGGGTATCACCTTTAGACGTCTCTGAGGGGGTCGAGGCCGCTTTCTCGAAGACGCTAAGCATTTTCTTACAGAATCCCCCCCACTTAGCTGGAGAGCTGTGTTTCGTGGGGCAGGTGACCCTTTCCGGAGAGACAGAAGAAGACGAAGAAGAGGGAGATCTACAACGCCTCTCAAAGACTGGTGGGAACAGCTTTGAGATCTTGAGCGGGAATGTTTCTTATGACGACGAGGAGATGAATGTCTCGACTCTGCCGAAGAAACTTTCGAGGGAGTAAGAGATTTAAGAGTCTTACCTCTTTCTAGCTTCCCCTTACGCTCCTTCAAGGCTTTCGGCGTCATGGACATACAGTCCTCGCATTCCGAACAGTGATGCTCTGATCCCAGGCACCACAAACAGATCCTGTGAGGATCCATCAACGACATTTTCTTCCCACAGTCATGACACTTTTTGAAGCCAGACCGAGGAGTCGATGGTTCGGATGAAGAAGCCATCAAATTAAGATGATATCTTTGAAGGATAAGTCTGAATCTTCTTGAAGAAAGAACTGAGCAACACGTTTCCGAGGCCCACGAAGCGGGGAAAAACGGAACTGAGCAACGGACGCTGTGCAAGTCTATTTATACGCACGGTGACGTCGGCGCAGAGACGGAGGCTGTCGAGGGACATCAAATCGAAGGACGTCGACGCGCAGCGTCCTCTACTGAAAATATTTCTGAGGCCAGCAAGCTGGGATGGGTAACATCAAAGATAAGGAATAAGTCGGAGGACACAATCCCTTTGAAATTCATTGCTTGAAATTACCCTGGAGTCCCCTCCACTGAATTCCCACAATGACACCATGTGTAACAAATGGCCTCAAGAACACACCAACTCTCAAAGTTGGTTCAAGGGTTTTTATTATGAATTTAAGGTGGGGGCGGGGCCTAAGTTATTGTCAATTGCCTGACCCTTGTGTTGGGACAAGTCAGGTAAACAGCTCTGGTGTTAGTCCATTGTCTTTCACAGTGTAAGAAAGTGTTTGTGTCAGAAAGGAGGCGGGGGTAGAGATTCTAAGTATCCTACGGGGTATGATGGGGAAAAGGTATTATAAGGAAGGGAGTACCGCGTCACACCCATCAGTGTCCCACTTCCACTGCCCGAAGACCCCCCCATCCAGGTTATCCTCCCTCACTGGTGCACCCCCAGGAACTGGATGCAATAGTGATGGCCGCGCCCTGGCCACCTGGATGACAGATCTCTGGGGACTAGCGAGTGAGACATCTTCAGGTTTCTCACAGCCTTTTGGAAAGAGATGGGCATGCTGTTAGTCGTCCGGGAGCTATGCCTGCAATATTCTGTGTGTCCTGCTCTATTCATGTCGCCTCTTTGGGGACCTAGGCCTAATGTGTGCTCCTACACGTAGGTGATGGAAGTGCAGATTGCCTATTGGCATGCCAAGGTGCCTTTTTTTCATGTGTGGGGTGGGTCAACGATTCATGTCATGGACTTCCTTGCCACTCATGGGCGCTTCATTTCACTTGCACATTAGGTGGTTTTGTGCTCCTGCCTCGGCCGTCCCAAACCCCTCAATGCCCTCCATGTACAGGATGAAGCGGCATGTCTCCTCCCAGGTTGAGGGGTGCCACTGTTCCTCCTCCTGTGGCAGACGTCTCCCTCCTATGTTTGTAGATGAGGTTCGGGAACCTCAGGCGCAGATAGTCCCCGCGCTTCCGGCAGTCCCACTTCATTTGGGGGACAGTCCCCACAGCCGTCACCCTCTCCACCACCTCCTGCTATATGGCAGTCTTCCTTTGCAGGCTGGTTTTTCTGTGGCCAGCCCCAGCGAGTGCCTCTGAGTGCTGCAACAGTGTATGCCAGTGCAGCCAGCACTGCCTCCGTGAATTTCGGTCTACGCATGCGGATGTCAGGGACTCGTGTCTTCTTGTCTCCAAACATGTTTGCCATCTCCTGTGTCTGTGGATGGTAGTTAGAAGTGGGGGATTCAAAGTGGATTGAGTTTTAAACTGTGACGAAAATTCCGGTGCTGGTCATTCCTGTGCCGGTGCAGACCTTTATGCCGGTAATACTGGTGGAGTGAGGCTGATGCCGGTAATACTGTCACGCCGGTATTACCCTTTCCATCAGGGGGGTTTGCGCCTGCCCGAGGACTTGTAATGTGCTAGTATTTTTGGCGGTCGCTGTGCCAGAGAAGGTAATACCAGCATGCTGGAATAACCAGCAGTTTACCAGCAAACTCAATCTGGATTACAGAAAAACTCCTTGTTTTTATAGGTGAGGGGTGGCACAGTAATACCAGCAAACTCAATCTGGATTACCGAAACGCCTTGGTTTTATAGGTGAGGGGTGGCACAGTAATTCGCTAAGCTACAAACATTAAAGAGCCTACAGCAGGAAGACCAAAAACTCGATCCGAAAATGGCACCAACGCTGCACCTCTTTGTTGCAGGACACTTCTGACATTTAACAGCAGTGAGTCTATTGTCCTGTTGGTGAGTGGGGCTCCGCTAGACCTGCAGATAACTGGAAATGAACAAGAAAAGGCACCAACTGAGGGGTATTGACAGTGCAGTCCCGCTTCTTAGTGGAAGACTCGACTCACCCCGGAGCAGTTCTGTATTGTGTAGTGCCAAGGAAATGGTATTCGGAGATGAGAGGGTTGAAAAGTGTTACGTTCCGACAAGCAGAGACTGCCGAGTGAAGCATAGCCTATTTACACTGCTGACACTCACTGCTCCTCTGCTGGTTAAAACTGTGTAGGGATTTTTATCCTCAGAGCATTGCAAACTAATGCCTGTAAGGAGAAGGTAATGCAGGTATAATACTTCACCCATGTTGCACTGAGTTTGGGGATTGTTCTAAGACCAGTACATCCTCCTGGGTGATGGCACCATTTCACAGGGCAGAGGGTCTAGGCTGTTGGTAGCATTACTTGCCCAGAAGTTCTGCATCCCTTGTGAGCGATAGATCACATGACTACTGCTTTGGATCCTGCATGTGTACGTGATTGCTCAGACTTCGAGTGTGGCATGTCTGGAACATTCACATTTAATATTGGGGACGCTGTGTCTGCAGCTCATGAGTGTCTGCTACTTGTTTCAAACTACTAAGATCCTTGCAAATTAATGCATGGCGGCAGTACAGTTTGCAGCGGCTCACAGTGGAACTACACTAACAAACAGCATAAGTGAGACTTGGTGGCACCAGAACAAGATCACTGGAGGAAGGCACGAGAAAACAATTGCAATTAGATCATTGTAAGCAACAGAAACCAGTGGCAACAGACGTCCTGCTAGGGGGAGGTGATGCAGCTGACTGCAGCGCTGCCCCAGCCTGTGCGATTTTGTAGGATATCTGTTAGTCTAAAGAGCCACTGGAAAACAAAACAGGAAAAGTAGCGGATGATATGTTGTTGATTCAACATGGCCTCTAGACGTGCGCAGTGAAAGTGTGCAGTCTTCAGGAGGCTGCTAGCTTCTAGGAGGTCTAGTTTTAGTGTGGAGCATGAGGGTGGTGTGTTCCTGAAGCACACGATTAACTGCTTCGGGCGGCGAAGTGTAATGGAAGTGTGCAGTCTGTAGTCTGCAGACCCATTGAGGTCTGAAGACCTGAAGGTTGGGTAAGCAGATGATAAAGCTGGGTGAATTGTACAAAGTCTGTAAAGTGTGAAGGAGTCTGCTGCACTCCATGGAAGGATGCACACAGTAATTGCGATGTGTGGGAATACCTTATGTAGAAGCAGTTGTCTATGCAATAATACAAGTCATCTGCTTAAGACAAACTACAAGTCTACATCTCGCTGCTTTTTACACTTCTTTGAATTATTCCTCGCTTCACTTTCTTTCTTTGCCAAGAAACCACTTTGTCTTTGGCTGCTTGCACTCTACGAAAGCATAACATTTTTTTTGTATTGGCTTTTGTTGTGTGGAGCCTGTTAATACTTTACTAATTATTATGGTTAACATCACTATGGCTCCGGAGTGAATGCACGATAACAACCTCCAAATGAATGTGAATTTGGGGGGAAAGGGGAACACAAACCCGCTTTTAAATGCATTAGTGTCCCCCAGAAAAGTTATCAACATGTTGGAAAATAGCATAGGCACTAAGTCAGATGCCAGCGTTGCCTCAAATGGTTCAAGAGTTAGAGCCTGCAGTTGGGAGACTTGTCTAAGAACACTTGAGGAAGAAAACTCTGCAACAACAAAGAAATGCAGGGCAGACTATTTTCCCAGTAAATGGAATAAGAAACTGTGAGTGCTGCAGTAATTGAAAGAACCATACCTGTCCCAAGTAATATACTGAGCCTCATCCAGAGTGAGAGGCACAAATAAGTCATTTATGGAGCTGAATAATATTTTATTTCAAACATTTGAGAGTTTGGAAAATAAAATATGTGCACTAAGAAAAGTCCAGCAGGGGATTCATCTAAACAAAGATGCAGAAACACAAGCTTCACAAAACGTTGCGTTGTGGTGCAAAGTATATTGAAGAGACTGCATTGAGTCCTGCAATCGCTGAAAGGATTATTTGATCAAAGTGTGGGGGAGGTGAGAAATAACACAAATATATGCTGCATGCCTTATTAAACAAGTTCCATGAACATGAAAATGTATTAAATGATGTCAATTTATCTATATGAAATTCACCAGCCTGTGAGCGACAAGAAAATTATAATAACAATGAAATACAGACTAAGGAAAGCCATGCTATGTTAAGACATCAGATACCAAAGAGAATGCACAGGACTCTACCTATAATTACCCCAGCTTAGATCAGGATCACCATCATTGGACAAAGGAATTATTAGGGGAATTGCCATTAAACATTACTGCCAAAAACTCAGAGGTGGTTTCAAATGTAAAGTGTAAATCTGGAAACAATATAGTCAAACAAGAACTTCAAGTTAAAGCTGGAATGGTTAACCTTCCAAACAAAATTAGCTTCAGTAAGGCTGCAGAAGGAGGACACTGGCACACAGGTGGTATAGTGATTGCTATAGACTTTTATTTGAGATGAAAATAAAGAAAAAACCTACCTCCCCCTGTATCTGTGAGGGGGTTCCCTGCCTCAACTTAAGTGTTAATGTGTCTGTCAGGATGCCTTAGTAATGTAAAAGGTCCACCGTTCTGTGTCACAATGTCCCTATCTCTGTCTCTTACACTTATAACTAAACTAAACAGTTGCACCAAAGTTCTTGGTCCAGCAGAATGGCTCCCTCCTACTAGAGTAGCTGGCACAGTGCTAGCTGAAAGTTCTCCACCAGGGGGAATGACTTCATTCCCCTGATTTTAGTGCTTCACAAGCAAACAAAAGGGTTGCAGGTCCTCTACCACTCTGCTTCAGAAGGTCCAATCCATTGTATCCCAGGGGGAATTACTCTCTACACCTGGATCACTTGTTTGATCCTCGCTGTGGGTTCAATTTTCCAGGAGAATGACTCCCTTCTCCTGGCCTTCTTCAGCTTTGTTTTTCCAGTTCACAACACCAGGGGGAACGCTGGCCTTTTTCAGCCTCTACTTTACAGTTCACAAAACAAGGGGGATGACTCTCTTACCCTGGCCTTTCTCAGCCTAGTTTAGAACACCAGGGGGAATGACTCCCTTTCCCTGGCCTTTCTCATAAAGCAAAGATCCAATTGTGATGAGGGTCCCAGACCCAGGTTTCTTTTCTTCCCCAAGGGGTACTTGATATTCTCTCCTGCCAAGTACTACGATGCAGGGAATGGTTTGCAATCTCCTTTTCTTGTTGGTACTGCCATGAGAAAACTGACTTGCGGTATACTTTCTCTTACTGTCTGCTTCAACAGTGGTTTGCGACCAACCACTATTCCGAAGAGGATGACTCCTGAGGTACTCTCTATTATGGGTATCTTTAATAGTGGTATGCGACCATCCACTGTGCCGAGGAAGATGACTCCTGAGGCACTCTCTCACTTCTTTCACTATTACTGTCTCACCCGATGCCTACCCTGACTTTCTCATTCTCCTGTTGCCTCTTTCTCAGGAGCTCTTTGCTGGTTCTCGATGGGTCTGTGGGTCTTTATTTGCAGTCTCTTTCCATTCGGTGCTCTCCTGTGTGGCTCTGCTGTAGGATGTTGCTGGTGGTCACGGCGTACAACGCAGACTATTCGGTCCACCCGCTTTGGGTTACTCCTCCACCTTTCCAGCTCTGACCTCTGCTCTGGACTTGTTCCTCGCTATCGGACCAAGGATTCCCCTCTCCAGCCTCTAGACTTGGGAAGCGGGTTTCTCACGGCTTCCTTGGCATGCTCTTGTTGAACTTCGCAGGTTGGACCGACTCTCCTGCTAGTTGGCTGGCTCTCTGCATGCAGTCCTTTGCCTATTTTTTATATTGGCTGGTTGGCAATGGTTGGCATTATGTTTTAAGTCCCTTTTCAATGTCTTTCTTCCTTGGGTAGTCCATGTTCTTCCTCGTCTCAGTGGAAGTCAAGTCTATGGACCTACATAGGTACAGGGGTTGGTTAGGTATATGACTAGGGTTTAAAAAGTGGGGAGATGTCTAGGGTGTTGAGTATTATACCATGTCTCCCTTAGATGTTCGTCCTTGTCCTTAGAAGGGGAGTCTCTCCCCATGAGATCCTCCCACTGAGTACCACCCGCAGGGGGACTATCCGGTTGCGGCCTCCCCCTAACTGGCCCCATGGGAAGGGGTTCCCACTCAGGGACAAGGGACGACATCTAAGGATTTGTCACACTTCCTAGAACTGTTTCCAGATGGACGTTTTGCGCCCAGTTACAGATCGCAAATCTTCTTGTTTTTCATGCGATACCTGCTGTGAGAGTTTTGATAACACAAGACATAGCCCAAGTAAAATTCCACAATGACAATAAGTAAAACATTGTGATACTCCATCATAAAAACACAAAAATAAGTCAGGCTATACTGGAAGTGCTAGATGGCCTTCATATAATAGGACATGATGCTGTACAAATATGGTCTTATAGGAAACAAATAGGGGTGGGGACTACCTCAGAGCAGGTTCATATTACCTCTAAAGACCAAAAAGATTTTAAAAAACAAGGAGCTTTTCATCTATCAATGGACTTCAAATTAAGTTACCATAATGGTGCGATAGCTGTAATTAATAAAGTGGACAATTTAACAAAGCCAAAAAACAGAAGACTTCGTCATGGCTTTCCTGAGAACTTCAACCGCACATGATTCAATGGCATTAAAAATACTTATAAAATATTTCTATGCTCTACTTAAATTCAAAGGGTCATAATAGCCTTAGGTCAGATAATAATGCAGGGAAGTTAAACAATGGCGACCATACATTATTACAAGAGGTTTAGCTATAAGAGGTGCCATGTTATGATGATTTTACGAACTATTTAAAACCAGGCCGGTATGGCTCCAAAGGGCACCCTAGAGGTTGACTTGCTACAGCACCAAGGAACTATTATAGTACAGAAGAACAGGGACATAATTTAACCACAAAATGTCCAAGCAACAAAATGTGTTTTAGTCAAGAGCTGCAACACACCCTGTAGATACCTTTAAATGATTACAGCACACGATATTAGGGGGACACATGCGGAACAATATAAGAAGTGTGTAACATTTTAACTGCACAGACAGCCATGTATTCTGTTAATAGTATTATTTTCGGTGGGGTTCTGACTTATGTAACAGCAGTTTCTATGAAGACCAAATAGTAGAACTAAAGATTCCTGATGCCAAGTTAGGTAGGTTAACTTCTGAAAGCAATGGACAGCTGTGGGCCGAAACATTTAAGAGATTGGGGCTTAATTAAGTTGAATGCATTGGGGCTTAATTCTGATGAATGCAAGGGTGGAAGGGGATATGCAAGCACGGTTTACTAGAATTCAGGGTTGCAACTCATTTTAATTGATTGCATCTTCATTTCAGCAGGATAAGTATTTATTAATACTGTTTATAACGTTCTAAGTACTTATTTTTATTTTTTTAAATATATTTTATTATTTTTTACATGATGTAACAATCAGAACATAATGAAAACCATCTCCCCCCACCCCCCCCCCCTTCCGGGATAACTCCGTCCATGCAATGTTCTCGCGAAATTGTGCTTCCTCTTCACGAGAATAGATCCATTATCCTTATTGTGTGCGGACACCATTGTTCCTTGTAGTCCAAATGGAGGCATTCTATCACTTGTCCCCAATCCTTTCTAAACCTCCCATGTTCTCCTTGGATGTTATATGTTAACCGTTCCATAGCCAGATGCGTCCACACCCTGCGCATCCAGTCTACTGCTGCCGGTGGATTTTTATTTTTCCAGTTATGTGCCAACTCCAGCCATGCCCCTATCAACAGACCCATAAAGTTCCTCTTCTGCGAGGTGTTGAGAGTTTTATCCTTGGGGTCCCATAGGCCCCCCAGCCATACATCGACCCCCAGGTGGCCTGTCCCCGGGAATATTTTATGCATTTGGGCCTTAATTTCCCCCCAATAGGTGCTCAATTTAGGGCAATCCCACCAGATGTGTCGCCAATCCCCTTGTCCCCCACATTCCCTCCAGCACCTGTTCTGGGAGTTGGCAAACATCGTGTGTAGTCTCTCTGGGGTGTAGTGCCATTAAAGCATTATTTTCACCCACATTTCTCTATTTTGGATGGCTCTCGTCAATTTTGGAATCTGACGCCAGATATACTCCCATCTGTCCCTGGAGAGTGTATAGCCCAGGGTTTTCTCCCACCTTTTCATATATTGCCATGTGGTTGGTTCCGGTTGTGCATTAATGTATTTATATGTATTTGAGAAAAATTTGCGGGTGCCTGTTTGCGTCATAGTGTACTTTTCAAAAGGGGTCAGGTCACTAAACATTGCTTCTTTTATTCGTGGGGTACGTAACCAGTGGCAGAGCTGTTCATATTTAAATCGATCCTTTGGTGTTAGATTCAAAAGCGTTGTGCAGTCCGCAAATGACCTTATCTGTTGGTCCTCTTGCATGTCCCCCACCATTTTGCACCCGGCCTCTTCCCATTTACTGTAGGCGCCTATTTCCATTCCCGGTGGGAACTCTGGGTTGCTAAACATTGGCATAAATGGAGCGGGATCTTTAGTCAGGGTTTCTTTTTGGGTAGCTGCATCCCACACCCCCAGCGTAGTCTTCAGTATCTCACTTACATGCGTATTGTCGTGTCGGAATCGATTGTTAATCCATAGCATATGCCTGGCGGGTGTCGTTGCCACCGCTCTATCCTGCCTCTCCCAAATTTTTTCCCCTCACTCTGGGATCCATTCCCTTAATACCCACAGTTGGGCTGCATCATAGTAGTTCTTAAAATGTGGCATAGCGCACCCACCTTCCCCTCTATTCGCAGTCAGATTTGCATTTGAGATTCGAGGGGTTTTGTTTTGCCAAACATATTTGGACACCTCCTTCCTAAGTGCTCTAAAGAACTCCCTGGGGGGTCTTATTGGGAGGGCCTGAAATAGGTACAGTAGTTTAAGGAGTATGGTCATCTTGACCGCCGTGATTCTACCCCACCAGGAAATCGCCAATGGATTCCATTTTAATAAGTCTTTTTTAATAGTTTCCAAGATTAAGGGGTAATTATGAGCATAAAGTTCATCAATTTTCCCGGTGAGAGTGAAACCCAAATATTTGATACCCGTGGTCGCTACCTTCAATTGGCAATCTGTCGCGCTTGCGCGGATTTCTTCTTTGTTACCTGCCAGTATCAGTATCTCTGATTTTTGCCTGTTTATTTTTAATCCCGAGATCTCCCCAAATTTGTCTATAACTTCCATTAGATGCGGTAGGGACCACCCCGGGTCTCCTATAGCCACTAGCATGTCATCTGCATATGCCACAGCTTTGGGCTCCTGTCCCGCCATTTCTATGCCCTTTACCTCCGGTATATCCCTGATTTTCGCCAGTAAGGGTTCCAGATAGATAGCATATAAAAGGGGGGAAAGTGGGCACCCTTGTTTCGTCCCTCTTTCTAGGTATCCTCTCGTCTCTTTTGCAATTCCAGAGTTATCCCCGGGTTTCCCCTGTCCCCAACTCCCCCTACCGCCCCCGTTGTGTCACGCAATCCCCAAATGGCGTGTTTCCCTCCCCCCCTGCCCCAACTGCCCTGAGGATGGCATGATTTACTACTAGCACCTCGGCGTGTTGCCTCGTGCCTCACGCCCTCTACCGTACTCAGGGATAACTTTGAAGGGGATCCTAAACCCTTCGTCATGACTTCAGTGGCCTCCCGTGTCTCCCCCGCCCCCTCCCGGCACCTGTGTCTTGGTCTCTCGGATTCTTACTGTCTCTGTCCTGTCCCCGATGGCTGCTGTGTCCTGCTTCTGCTCCGATATTCTAGACGTTCCCCTGTGCGTTACTTCCTCCTGCTTGGTCGTCTCTCTCTCCTGTTCATCGTTTTCCATCCCGTGAGTGTCGTCTTAACGGGGGGGCCTGAGCCGCTTGCCTGCGGGGGGTCTTCGTCTTGGTCCTGCAGGTTCATAAGTCTTTGCTCTTCTTCCCGTGAAGTTATCCTTTTTTGTGTGCCCTCCCACGTAAACAGCAGGCCAAATGGAAATGTCCACTTGTATCTAATTTGGCGGGCTGTCAGCTCCTTCGTTATCTGGGACATTTCTCTTCTCTTCTGGAGCGTTGTCAATGCCAGATCCTGATACAGCTGTATTTCCTCCCCGTTCATTCGAATGAAGTCCATTGATCTGGCTTCTTTAACACCCGCTCTTTTTGTGTGTATCTGGTGAGTGCCACCAACACATCTCTCGGGCGATCGTTTTGGGGAGTCGATCTTTTTGGTCCAACCCTGTATATTCGATCTATTAGGACTTCTTCTCCCTCGTCCTGGTCTAGGATGTCTGAAAAAACTTGCTGGACCGCTGACTTAAGATCTTTATCTCCCACCGTTTCTGGTATGTTCTTTATCCTAATGTTCGATCTTCGTGACCTATTTTCCAAGTCTTCACATTGGATTTCCAAGTTGTGCGTTAGGCGGGCTAAGTGTTCCTGTGTTTCTGCAACTTGTTGTGTCTCTTCCTCCATGTTCTGCACAATCTTCTCCAAGGTGTCTGTTCTTTCTCCCAGGCCTGATACTTCCGTTTTTAATTCCTGCATGGCCGATTTGAAATCGGACTTCATAGCATCCAGATGCGCATTCATTGAGCCCATGAGTTGTGCTTGGAGTTCCCCGAACCACAACTTCAGATCCTCTTTTGTGGCCATGTCTTCGTGGGGGGGGGG
This sequence comes from Ambystoma mexicanum, assembly GCF_040938575.1. NCBI lineage: Eukaryota > Metazoa > Chordata > Amphibia > Caudata > Ambystomatidae > Ambystoma > Ambystoma mexicanum. The sequence goes on from NC_090925.1 coordinate 361,855,456, forward strand.
GGGTTCGTTCCCAGGTCGCTATTTGATCGTTTGGGCGTTTTCGCCTTGTCCATGGTTCCTTTGTCCCCCCCCAGAATTGGGCCAAATTGTGGTCTTGCTTCGGCGGTTGGTTTGAGGGGTTGGTTGATCCGTGCTTCCCTCTGAATTTTGACATTTATGCCTCCTTGTGGAAGCTACTCGATGGGGGCCGGCCCTGTCAGTGTGTTTCTCGGTCTGCGGCCTCTGCTGATCTTCCGTAGTCGTCTGTCCCCGATCCGTACGGTTCTCAGACCGGGGTTCGCCCGTTATTGCCCCTGAGAGCTTCCCCAATTTATGACTGTGTCTTGCCGCTTTGGAGGATCCCTTTTCTCCTCTCCGTACGTTGTCTGTGGCCTGTGACCACTAACGGGCCGTGCCCTTGCCAATGTGTGAGGGGGCTCTCGGAGCGGGGGAGATTACGGTTAGTGTGCCAGGCTTCGGGAGTCCATGACTCTTGTTGCGAACCTTTTTCTCTCTCCCCTCAATCAGTTCGATCACGTACCTTAAGAGAGTGCCCGGCTTCGGGCTGCGTTCTTCCCAATATGTGTGGGGCCCGGAGAGCGGGGGAGATCGAGGCTAGTGTGGCGGCTCCAGGCGCCGTGCCTTTTGTTGTTCGTGCTGAGCCCTCGCTCCCTTTCCTCGATCTGCTTGGGCGTGTATCTTATTATTTTGTCCGCCAGCTAGTGTCGTTTCCCCGCATCCGACTCTGGGGCTGCTTCTTCCTCTCGCCCATCCAAGCGGAGCCGCGCTGGGGTCGCCTCCGTGCCCGGTCTCGGGTATTTCTCACACCCGAGGCTCACGGGGGGGGGAGTCTCCTCCTCCGCGATTCCCCCGCCGATTCAATCCGTGGGCGCGGGGGACGAGTCTCGTGTTCTGCGTCTCAGGTGGGCGGCCTCGATGTCGGGTCCCGCTCCGCATCCGCTGCTTCCGGAGTGTGGGTTGATAGGGAACCGCGGGTCCGCCAATGTGTTCCGGCCGCGCTGGGGTTTACCGCCGTTGTGTATGGCACCGATGGACCCTCATATATGGGGGGCTTCGGCTGCGGATTTCCAGGGACCGTTTCCTCCGTCTACCTCATCGAGAGATCCGCAAGTGGGCCGGCTGCTGTATAGGCCCGGGAGGGGAGAGCCGGAGCGCGCTCAGGCACGTCCTCTCTCCACGGCGGCCATCTTGAAGTCGTTCTAAGTACTTATTTGACCGGCTAGACATCTATATGCATGTATATATTTTTCAGCATATTGATGTGGTGTATTTTCTAGGGATACACATGTGGACTAGTCTTAGCCTGCTACCCCTACTTGAGAGGTAAGCCATGTCGCTCTGTCCACATTCCTTACCTTTACGAGAGGTTTGTCTTCCCTTTCTTGTCAGGTCTGTTAACCCCCATGAAGGTCAGTGATTGTAGATCCCTCAACGGAGGATTGTGAAAAGCCTAGTAAGCAGGTAAGTTCCCCATGGGTCTGTGCAATAATTTACAGTGTCCTAAAGACACAACCCAACCCTAATACATGTGGAAGGCTCTAGACCTGATGGTCAGCACCTAACACATATGGTAGAGTAGGCGATAAAAACGGAAATACAATATTTAATCAATTGGAAAAATATGTTAAAGTATCCCTAAAGCCTATAACATTAATGCACTCCCAGGACATTATATAAGTATTAAGGCGCAGTCACATATACATAATAGATTATAGCCATGGAGAAAATGTAATGATTGTAAATCATAGCCAGAGAACTCCAAGGAATCTCTACCATGGACAAGAGGGATGCCTGAGGGCGAGTATCTTGTTGGGTTCTTTGGCAAAAATGGCTCCAGCAACCCAAACTGCTCAGTGAGTAAATAGCTCTTTTCCATAGGTGCGGGTTTCAGGATTCAGGTGCCAGCGATTAAAGGGCCTAAGAGGATCCCAGCGACCCAGAAAAGAGACATCTATCTTCAAGCAAGGAGTGAAAGATCCAGCGAGGGAGACTTCAGGAAGAAGGGGGAACCCGAGAAGATGGTTCCCAGCAGCTCAACAAACAAAAGAAGACAGTAGCAAACTGTCTCAGGATGGAGACAATGGCTGGTGGCATCTTCAGACATCCTAAACTGAAGATATGATAGGTAGTTAAGGCATCAACCACCTTCTGGACATCAGCAGAAACCCACATCCAATCAAATTATTCTGGTAGTGAACGGCAGTAGGTGGGGGTAAAACTGCCTAGAAAACGGTTTTAGAGTGGAGGGCTTGGCACAGCTGATGATTTCCAGTAACCAGGAGTCTTCGCAAAATCTGGACTGACACCACCTGCCAACCTCCAAGTTGAGGGGTTGGTCAAAGGGGTGCCTCTCAAAGGCCAGCCAACCAATCACTAAAAGGGCTGGGGTGGCTGAGGGTTAGATGACCAACCATACTGGTTGGTCACTAGGACTGCCACGTAGCCTTAACCACCTCCACAGGAAGTAGGAGGAACATCCCAGGGACCTATACTGGCCTTAGCTAGTTAAGACCAAAATGTAGGCTGTCATTGTGGGGGGTTTAACAATTCCACTGATACCCCAATGGCTACCAACTTGGTATATTGGGGTAGCAATGCAGTAAAATGACTTGCACCCCTGGTGAAGTCAAAACAAGAGTATAGCTGCCCCCAACCTCTGCCCTAAAACCTGTGTAGGGTGATCAAATTATCCCTGGGGCAAACACAGGTAGCCTGGGAGTCACCCCTGGTGTTGAATGCTTCAGGAGCGACCCAATACCAGAAACCTCATATAAGGTAAACAGTGACACATTGGCAGGAAGACTTCAAGAGAAGTCTCACTGGCTCCCAAAAGGGGATCAAGGAGCCAGGGCGAAACATTCAAAAGTTGAGAAGCCTTGAAAAGTGGCAATAGATTTCCCAAAATAGGGATTCTGACTTGACAGCCATTCTTTTAATACAATGTGTGTGGATTTCAAATGCGGCGAAAAAGAAAGTGGGTCAGGGTTTCTTAACAAGCCTTCAGAATCTCATTTTCTCTCTGTGAGGATTGTGCCATGAGTGGAGGGGCGAGTGATCACAAAAATATACAAAGCCCTACATTTGGATTCCTCACTCCTAGTGTTGGGGGTCAGCGGGGCTTAGGAGTTAGACATCCATCGAGAATTTGCACACTGCCAGCCGAAGTGCATTTGCCTACAAACCAAGCAGACATCTACAAAAGGTCTGTTTGAAGCAGTTGCAGTTTAACATATTTGTGGCCCTAATAGTCAAAGAAACACTGAAGGCTAGACAAATTAAACCCATCACATCCGAGAACTTCGATGCCCTATCAGTAAAAATCTCCTTCTCGCCTAACGACACCATGACAATGCACCTTATCTACCGGCCTCCAGGCCCACTCCTGAACTTCCAAGCCGACATCCTACACCTCCTAGGTAACAAATTACCAATGGGGGTCCTGGGAGTCCCTCTGCCATACATTGGTCCTGGCAACCTCAAACCAAATACTAAAGCCATACTCCTGGGAGACCTGAATCTCGGATTCAATGACACAAAAGACAAACACAGCAAATCCCTTGCCAAAGCCCTTCTGGACCTTCAATTCATCCAAAGAGTTGACTCTGCCACTCACACTAAAGGCTGCATACTAGATTGGCTGGTCGACCACAACTGTAGGGTAGATATCAGCTCACACACGCCACAACCATGGACCAATCACCACCTCATCCGCTTCTACATCCCAACAAACGCAGCTATCTCTCAAAATCTTCTCATGCCAGCTGCCCTAGCCAGATCTAAAAAACTACTCACTAAAGAGAGAATCTGCCCACTCCTAGAAGTCTCGGCATTAGCATCACCCATCTCTAATAGCCCTGAAGAACTACTCGAACTTTACAACACCACTATTAAAGAGGTCATCGACACAAATGCCCCATTAGAGACTAAAAAAGCGAAAAAACTCTTCCACGCCAACTCTTGATTCAACCAAGACCTACGAGACCTAAAAACACTCAAAAGACAAGCTCTTAAAAAATGGCAATCCTGCCCCTCCGCCCCTCTACGTGATTCATACCTAACTATTGTTAAACAATACAAAAACGCCATAGCCAAAGCCAAAACTGCTACATACAACACTAGAATCAACAATGCCCAATCACAATCAAAAGAACTATTCGCTATCTTCAATGAGCTAGTCATACCTCCCACATCCAAACATCAAACGGTCAAAGATGAGAAATGGTGTAATGACATCCAGAAGGCTATGCTTGACAAAATAGACCTACTCCAAAAGAAAATCAAAGCCAACTTTGACAATCTACCCAAGTCTCCTCACAAAACGCAGACCGCCCCTAACCCCCCTATCCAACACAACAGTAATCCTCCACCGCCATTTACCTTTAGAAAGGTAACCGCTCCTGAGGTCTTACTCATTATGAAACAAATAAAACCCTCACTCTGTAAAGGGGACATCTGTCCAGCAAACATAATCAAAGACTGCGCTGAGTTCCTAGCGCCGTTCATTGCAACCTTTATCAACGCATCATTTGCCACTGGCTCAGTACCCTCCTCTCTCAAGGAAGTCTGGGTTCGCCCACTGCTAAAAAAGCCCACTCTAGACCCAGATTCGCCCAACAACTACAGGCCCATTACAACAGTGCCTTTTTTGCTGAAAATCTTGGATAAGGCTGCTTATCTACAGATACAAGCCTACCTCGAATCTCACAACATCCTAGGCAAGGCACAGTCCGGCTTTCGTCCACGCCATGGCACAGAGTCAGCGCTACTCGACCTAAAGAAACCAACTCCTAAAAAATATGGATAAAGGCAAATGTGCTATCCTCCTACTCCTTGACCTGTCGGCAGCGTCCGACCTAGTCGACCATAAAACCCTAAAGACACACCTCACCAATACAGCTCACTTCTCTACTGAAGCCAAAACATGGATCTCATCCTTCCTGGAGGGCAGAGCTATGAGGGTCTATTCAGACCAAGCGTCAGCCACTCCCTCCCCCATCAACTGCAGAGTACCACAAGGTTCCTGCCCCTCCCCCACACTATACAACTTATTCACACTCCCTCTATTCAACGACTTAGAAGAATTCGGCATAACGTTCACCAATTGTGCCGACGATACACAAATTCTTCTCCCATTAACTGGTGATTACGAGCAAGACCTAAAAACCCTACAAAACACATATGCCATCATCCAGGCCTGGATGGCAGCCAACGGCCTCTGTTTCAATGGAGACAAGACTGAGATCTTACTGGTGGGCCCTAAAGAATCCCTCAGCAAGTTAGACAACAAATACAGCACCTTCCTAATTGAGAACTCGGTAATCTCAGTGTCCCCTGCTGTAAAAACGCTGGGAGTATACCTAGATTCTACCTTGTCCATGGATAGACATGTTTGTTACATCTCCTCTTCAGCAGCCCTAACAACTAAAATAATAAACGCAGTAAAGCCTCACCTATCCACTATAATCTGCTTCAACATCGCCAGGGCCACCATAGGTGCCAAACTGGATTACTGCAACGTCCTCCTACTAGGCACTACTGCCAAAAACATTAATAGACTTCAAAACACTCAGAACAATGCCTTGAGAGCAGCCCTCAACATTCCTAGGAGGGAACACATCTCCCTAGCAAGACAAAATGCCCACTGGCTCCCAGTCAAAGAGCGCAAGGCTCTCACCATTACCCACAGATGCATATCCCAATCTGCCCCAAGCAACCTGACTGAATGTATACATCCAGTTCAGACACTCAGACCCAAAAGCGACCTGTACGCTAACCAACTCTCAGTCCCCAACTTCAATAGAGAGAAAGCTAGCGGCTCGAATTTCGGAGTCCTAGCGCCAAAAACCTAGAACTCCCTACCGCCCAAACTGAGAGCTGAATCATCCCTCATGGCATTCAGAAAGGCACTGAAAAACACTTTATTTAAGTGATTCCTACTTAAAATACTACTGCAAAACTGTACCCATGCTCACTGTTCCCTTGTAACCTTGGAACTTTAGCTATGTCTGTAATTATGTCTCCATCGACTTCGTGATACTCACCCATGCCAAGTAAACGTTCTTGTAACAGCGCCACGATGCCCGAGGGCAGCTGTGCGCTTTAAAAATGCAAATAAATAAAATAAATACTACATAGTACATACATTACTCTTGTTAGAAAACACCATATGGATCAAGAAGTTAGCACAGACTGTTTTAGGTGCAAAGGCTGGCCAGATACCTTCATCACTTAATATGGTTGTGCCCGAGGGTTACAGGATTTTGAAAACAAGTAAAAAGAGAGTGGTTGGAAAAACCTGTCTGTTTACCCCTGATATGTGCTTATTAGGCCTGGCACCTATAAAACGACCCAAGAAATTAAACTTAAATGTATCCATTTGAGCTTCGCCATTGCTAATTGCTTAATTAAAATGAACTGAATGCCTCAATCAGTTCCTTCATTTGGGGTGTGGGCCTCTCTGTACATCACCTGGGAAACGGCTGCACTAGAAGCGTTAAGCAGCCATCATAGGACATATTGGGTGAAACGCAATACCATTTCAAAGAGGGATGCTTTAAAACAAGGTCTCCTGTTCCCCCTGACACCTACCCACCCCGATTTCCGTTAGGCATGATATTGCTAAATCTGAAGATAGATGCCATCACTATCCTTCTACTACTTTATTAGATGAGGTGTTGATGAAGAATGGTAGTGAGGAATAATATGTGATCTGATATGATCTTTGTTTTAGTACCCTCTGGGGGTTAACCCTTAGGAAATAGTGCAGTGCTAGGCGCTACAACTTTCTTGTGTTTTGCATGGTGGCTATTGTCACTCCAACATGTTATGCACCTGTATTCTACACTATTCTGGGAGCTCATCGTGGATGGATGATACTATCGATATTAAAAGATGGCTATTAAAACAAATTATAACTTCTAAATGTTTCTACAACCAAGGTTTGTAGTAACTGTTTATTCTACGATACTGACAGAACTATAAATCAGATATGTTGATCAAAATGTTTGTACATTATTATTTGTTAAGATGTCGCCTGTGCAAAAAGGCAGCAGTGGTAGAAACTCTGAAACATCTGGTGATAGACTGCCCCAAAACCAAACAAAACAGAAGCACATGTCTCCTACCGCTGGTAACAAACCCTTGGATGCTACAAGAAGACGATCTGTGGAACAGATTAATCTCAGGAGAAACTACCAGATGGACGATGGCCATGGTTAAATTAATAGAACTAGCATTCCAGCAGATTACCCCGGCATCGACTTCATCTATTCCCCAGTCGAACTGAGACTCATCTTACTGAGTATGGAGAAGAGGGAATTTCTGACTACTTACGGTAAAACAGATGGACTTGATAGCGACTGGGTGTGAAGTGAGAAGTGAAGTTACTAAGTTTGTTCGTAATCTTGATAAAACTCAGGTTCGCCTGAGTAAAATTCAATAAATAAAAAAGAAAATAAAAAATATAAGATGTCTTAATCCTGGCCATTGTAAAAGAATGTACACTGAAGTTACTGATTATACAACTATAAAGGTGGTCATCTGTAAGAATGCCGACTTTTCCTCATTCGCAAGTCTAGTATGCATTAATCGAGCACCCCAACATTTGTCTGTATTTCAGTAAAAATTGTGTGACAAAAGAAAATGACAGTCCACTGAACACATCCCATCATGAAGCTGCAACGCCTACAGAATCTGAGCCAAAGGCAACATGCAAAATGTTTGCACTGTCAGGAACTAGTTTAACGCAGAATGGGGCAGAGACCTCCTCCCTTTTTAGGAACCAAAAAATAACAAAAATATACCTCAATGGTGATTCGGGTACTCAGAGTCTATGTTCTCAGAAGGATTTTCAGAGACCCTAAATTTAGGGTTCAGCAAGAAGAGGAAGACCAAAACACACCTTCGTTGCAGGGGGTTTCTGTGAAATGCCTGACTATCCAAGGGGAAAGAATGGATGTGCAGTCAAGGAGACACTGTCAAAAGGGGAGCCGGCCGAAAAGAGAGTAAATGGTAGCATATGACAGCACACACAGTATAGTTAAGAAAATATATTTTTTATTTGGGATATGACAAAAAAGATTCAAGTTGGAAGCTACTAATTTAAAAATATTTCAGCCTGGTCAGTGCCTTGGTTCTGACATCATAATGAAATAGCCATCCAAGCAGAATTACATTGTTTTTTTTAATAACATATTTTATTGGTTTTTAAAGTAAACAAACAAACAATACTTAATACAGTTTAGACATACAGGCATACAATCATTCTCGATGCACGGCTCTTTCATTTACATTTTAACGGGCACTTTTTATATTAAGTCTGTGGACTTCCACTATACACATCGTTCAGGTGGAGCTCAGCAGTTCATCATGCCTTTAACGCAGCTTCTCATCGTCTCTAGGTGTCCTCCCACTTCTGCCAGATCTTACGTGCCTTCCCTGGGCATCCTCTGTTGGTGTACACTCTTGTTTCCATTGACACACATATATCTACATCTGTTATCCATTGTTCATATTGTGGGGTTGAGGCAGAGCCCCACAGCTGGGCCAGATTCCTTTTTGCGAGGCCTGTGGTCGTTGCAAGCATAAGTATTTCAAAGCGGGATATCTCTATGTCTTCATCTATCCCCAGTATTAGCAGTTTAGGGTCCAATGGTATCACTCGGCCGATGACCGTTGATAATCGGTCACAAGATTTCTGGCAAAAGTACTGGATTTGAGGGCATTCCCATAGGATATGGAAGAATGTTCCTCTCACTTGATGGCATCTTAAACAGTTGGGGTCCGTTGCTCTCCCCCATTGATGTAAGGCCTCTCTTGGATAATATACCCTGTGTAGAATTTTGAGTTGAATCAGTCTGATTCTGGCCGATATAGCTGTTTCTCTAGGATACAGGAGGGCTGTGGTCCAGTCCTCCGGTTGTAATGGCCCCACATCTCTTTCCCACTTAGCTCTCAGGTCCGTAAGTTCCACTGTGGCAAATGAGGCAATCGCATTGTACATTGTGGAGGTTATTTTATTGTCAATACGCTCCATCACGATGTTCCTCTCGATCTGTGTGCACTCTGGCACGTTGGGAAAGTCTATCGCACATGTGGTAAGTGCATGTCACGTCTGTCTGTAGTGGAAGTGTTCTGTGAAGGGCAGCTTGAATTTATCTCTCAGGGTCTGAAATGTTACTATTTCCCCGTCTCGCATCATGTGTTCTAGCCTTGTTATCCCAGCTGCTTCCCAGTTCGCCCATTTCAGAAGTTTGCTGAGCTCTGGTAGATGTTTGTTTCGCCACAGGGGCTGCATTAGTGTGACTTTCCCCTCCCAGCCTAGGTGCTTGTGCACGTCTATCCATATTTGTGTTCTATGGGCTATAGTTGTGTTGGGGGTCGGGCGTGCTGTGCTTTGATAGAGTGTCTCTAATGGGGTAAGCCCTTGTCCCGCTTGGCTATCCGCTCTGATGTGTGGCAATTCTGGATTATTATGTAGGATGTTGTTTACTATTGGCATCTGGGCTGCCCAGTAATATGTTTGGAGGTGGGTAAGTCCAATACCTCCCTCCCATACGTAGCGCTGTAGGGTTTTCAGAGCTATTCGAGGGTGTCCTCCTACCCACAACAATTTTCTCAGTTTGCCGTCTATTTTGCGGAATTCTGATGTAGGTATATATAGTGGTGCATTTTGCAGGATGTAGAGGAACCGCAGTAGAGCCAGCATCTTAAACAGAGCCGCCCTCCCCAGTAGTGTGAGGGGTAGGGTCATCCAGTGTTTCACATCGTTCGCAAATCTATCTCTGATTGGATGTAGATTTTTGGGCACGTATTGTGTAAGATCAGTCGTGATCTGTACCCCGAGATATCGGAAGTGATCGTTTTCTATTCTGTATGGGCAGTTGTCTAGGGCTGTTGCATTGATCCCTTTAATCGGGAATAGAATGGATTTACTATAATTTACCCAAAGTCCATTAAAGGCCCCGTACCTGTTTAATATATGCGTGACGATGGGACATGACACTGATGGATCACTCAGATAGATTAATAGATCGTCAGCATACAGGGAGACTTTATCCTCCCAATCATGGGCCCAGTGGAATCCTTTCCATAATTGCGATTCCCTCAGCACTATTGCAAGGGGTTCAATTGCTAGTGCGAATAGCATCGCAGAGAGGGGGCATCCCTGTCTGGTTCCTTTGCCCAGGTTAATGCTGCGAGAGGTCCATCCATTCACCCTGATCTCGGCTGTCGGGGCATTATATAAAAGCTTGACCCAACCTATGAATTGGTTACCGAATCCCATTCTACGCATTATGTTCCACAGGGCATCCCAGTGGACCGAATCAAAAGCTTTCTCGAAATCAATAGTGAGGAGTGCCAGTGAATCTTGTAGTGTTGGTGCCTTTTCAATGTCAGCGTGGAGCCTGTGGATATTCATTTGTGTAGATCTCTGTGGCATGAAGCCACATTGATCTGGGTGGATGAGCGAGTTTGTAGTGTTTGTAGTGTATTTGCTAGTATTTTAGCCAGTGTTTTTACTTCTATGTTTACAAGTGAGATCGGCCTGTAGGAGCTACATGCGTCTGGCGGTTTGCCTTCCTTGTGTATCACCACTATGCTGGCCTTTCTTAGATATGGGGGGAGAATTCCTTTTTCTTTTGAGTGCAGGAACATTTTAAGCATGTGGGGTGCTATTTCCCCGCTGCCAATCTTCTTCCACGTTTCCACTGGGAAGCCGTTAGGTCCTGGAGTTTTCCCATTTTGGAGTTGGGACACGGCTGCTGTCAGTTCTTCTTCCGTGATATCTATTTCTAGACTCGTTCTTTGTGTGTCGTTTAGGGACGGGATGGTGATCGTATCTAATATACTGTGATCCATCAGGTTTTTCGGAGGAGCATATAGCGCCTCATAATATGCTGCAAAGTTCTCTGCGATGCCTTGGTCAGTTGAGATCCGTTCTGCATTTGCGGTGCTTATGCGCCTTACCTGGAGATGGCCCTCCTCCCTCTTCTCCAACCACGCTAACATCTTGCTAGCTTTGTCTCCAGTCTCATATAATCTGGCTCGCATGGTTCGGTGTGCCTACTTCGCACAGGTCAGTGTGATGTTATGTAGTTTCTTTTGTGCCACTTGTAGGGTTCTGTTGTCTTCAGTTGCGCCTGTGTTTATATACTGTGCCTAAGCGTTTTGCACTTCTGCTTCCACATCTTTGACCTCTTGCCTGTGCGCTTTTTTGTGCGCTGCTGTCCAGCTCAGTATTTCATCTCTCAGAGTTGCCTTATATGCTTCCCATATTATCCCATCATCATTTATAGAGTTTTGATTTAGTTCAAAATATGATACAATAGCTTCCTGGATCTTCTCTACCAACTCTGGAAATCCTAAGTAGTAGGCGTTTAGCCTCCAGGTCGGTGTGGGCTGGGGTCTTTCTGTTTCGAGTAGTATCAATAGCGTGGAGTGGTCTGATATCCCTCGGGGGTGCAGGGTTGCTTCCGTTACTTTATGTATATTATCGCCAGGAAGGAAGAAGTAATCTAGCCTAGATAATGACGCATGTGCGCCCGAGTGGAACGAGTATTGTTTCTCTGTCGGGTGAAGATCTCTCCATACATCCCTCAGCCCCATTGCTGCTGTGAAGGTAGCGAGTTTAGTTGGTATCTCTGGATTTCTTCCCCTTATATGTGTACGGTCTTCATTGAGATTCATCACTTCATTGAAGTCTCCCCCTATTACCAGAATATTTGCTGTGTTGTTGGCTATAATTGGTGTGATGTCCTCCAGTAGGGCTGCCATGAGTGCTGGGAGTGAATAGACCACTAGTATGGCAATGGTTTGGTTCCACAGCGTGCCTTGTATGAAGACAAACCGTCCTCCGGTGTCCTGGCTTATGTTAGATATTTCGATAGGGGTTCTCTTGTTTATCAGTATTAAAACTCCTCTCGAGCCCATGGGAAAGCTTGCATGCATTGCTGTGCAGTATTTGGTTCTCTTTAAGAAATGGCACGTTGTGCCTGCCAGGTGCGTTTCGGTGAGAAGCACTATGTCTGGGTCGTGCCGGTTCAGATATTCTGTTACCAACCTTCTCTTAAAGCTGTTTCCCAAGTCGTTCACGTTCCATGTTTTGAGAGTGAGTGTTTTGGTATTAGGCCCGGTTGAGTTCATTGCTTGTCCTGTGCAAGTCTATGTGTAGGCAGCCGCAGCTTCCATGAGAGGTATCTTGTGTTGATTCAATCTGGAGTGCCGTGATGTCTTCATATTCAGTGTGATTGTTCGAGTCGTGCCTGTCCTGCTGCCAACAAATAACTTGTTCAAATCCCAACTCCCCCCATACTCCATACCCTACTTATGCATCTGTCGCCCATTCAACCAAACTAATCAACTAGTCTAACGTTAAGTGTCTCTCGTCACCGTGGCATTGGAGATACCGCGATGGGCACTTGGATGGAGGGGTGGATGCGTCATGGGTCGCCAGCCATCCTGTGAGTTGCTTTTTGGATTCCCGGTTGGTGTATTTCCCAGGTGGGCTTTTAACTTTCCGACACGGTTAGTATCTCTGTGGACTTGTTTGCTTTTTGCATTTATTCATCTCCTCTCCATGGTATTGCTTCTATTTCTTGCTGTGGTGGCTCATCTTGTAGTCTGTTTGGTCGTAGTCTGTTTCTTCGGTTCTCTTGCTGTTTCCATGGGCCCCCGCCCAGTTCCATGCTTCTTTAGGGTCCGTGAAGTGCACCGTCGTGCCCTTGTGGTATATTTTCATTTGTGCTGGGAATAGCAGACCATATTTCATGTTCAGCGCCTGGAGATGTTTTTTGAGTGGTTCAAATGATTGTCTCGCCTTTTGTACTTCTCTAGTGAAGTCAGGGAAGAAGGCTATCTTGGAGCCGTTGTAAGTTATGACTCCTTTCGTCCTGGCCATTTGGAGCACCACGTCTCGATCTCTATAATTCAGAATCTTGGCTATCACTGTTTGTGGTTGACCTCCACAGAATGACATTGTTAATGGTGTCAACAAGTCCATCAGAATCAGAGCTCTGACACCGCCGCCACTCACTGTCTTGTGAATGTCATTCATATCTGCCAGTGCTCCCAACTCTGAGCTATGGCTCCTGACCATGAAGTATCTGAAATTCAGCAGTGTCCCCTGGATTTAAAGATGGCTTCATCAATGTGAGAGTAACCACCAGTGATTTAAGGAGACTTGGTATGTTTCTAGAAGAAAGGATGTATTTATTATAGCACAAAGATCTGATGCTGAAATCGAATGCTTTTCCTTGATGGTACGTAGCAGACATGGTTGATAAGGGGAGCCAGCTGCACACCTACTAGACATTACTTTGGCAAAACGGACTCAGAAAAGATTGTGAAGACAAGAGAACAGGACTGGTGGTTCTGTCTGTATCATACTCGAACAATGGTAATACTACATCAAAGTCACCTTTTGGAGCTGTCTCTTTCTGCGCAGATTGGATATTATAGATCTTTTCTTAATAATACTGGGCTATATCAACATATAAAACTTGTGAGGGAAAGACAGAACTTAAAGAGGGCATCAGGATTCTGTAGCTCTTTAACAACCTTAAAAGTTCCTGAGACACATCTGGTCATAATAATATTTGTTCTTTGCTCTAGTCAGGCTACTTTTATGTCTTCTGAGCAATAAGAAATTTAGATTTGGAAACATTATCACACTTTATTCTCCAGTGGCTATATTTTTGATTAAGGAGATCCTTCAATACACCCAGATCGGGAATATACCATGACATTGTATCCTGGTAAATATGATTTGTATCTGTCTTTATTACAGGAGCAAAAGTGTTGCAAGCCTAAGACGTTTTCCCTTAACATACCTTTAAGATTGATGTAGGATATGAATCTGATACAACAGTCTGTAATGAATCTACAGGAGATTTAATAAAAATAGGTTTCAAACAACCAGGTGTACTGTTGGATCATTTCTGATATTTAGTAGGACAAGAGGAAATTGGCAGTAGATTAGAATTAATTCTAGTGATTAACCTAAAAAAGGGACCCCTGCATAATCAGACCAGGGATAAAAAAGCATTCTGCCAACTGTTATTATATCTGATGTAACAGAAATACAACACACACATGTGACCAGCTAGATGTGTTTTGAACCCTGCACCCAATGAGTAAGCCCAAAATCGTTTAGACACACAATAACAGGTTTAACAGTTGGATTTTCTGGCTCATCAAACCTGTAGTTCAAATCTCCTAAGAAAACCAAATTAGCACAGGTCTCAAGAATTTGAGAGATATGGTTAGTCTGAGCAGACAAAAAAATGAACAGCTGAATGAACGGGTTGATAAAGCACCGTACAATCAGTAGATTTCTCAGCCGCAAATACACAATTCACATGTATCAGATACAAACTAGCAATATTTAAAGACAATTTAAGAGAATTGCTGAACATATTAATAATGAGTGCAGCTCCATCACCCTTTCTCTTCTGACAATTTTCAATAAAAGTGTAATAATCAACCTGAGTTAGGTTATTTAAAGCATACCGAGAACAAACTGAAAACCATGTTTCAGTGGTAAAGAACAGGTCACTATCAGTATTATTACCGCACATTGAGTTTTATTTAAAAAGCCTTAGTATGAGAGCACCGAATCTCATGGTCATTGCAGGAAGGGAATGCATCTACAGTGGGGTGATTTGTAGAGGGAGACCATTCAGAGCTGTACTGGAACATAACCGATCACAATGTTCTAAGCTTACCAGATATTGCTTGTACTGTCACTTCACTTAACAGCTTACAAAGGTACTATGAACAAATGGATACAGAGCTCTGTAAAAAGAGGAATATGCACAAACCCTTCATTATGTGTCTGAGCATCAGAAATACCTTTGGTACCATAGACAGAGGAGGAGACAACTCTAGGACCACTGAAAAGGATGCTGGAATGTGCACAGAAAGAGGGGTCCCGGGAAGGGACTCATCCACCTGTCTAGTATAATAACCAATACCCGAGTGTTCCTGATATTCCAGACCAGCCAAAAAAATAACCTCCTACGGTACTAGGATAGAGTTCTGTCTAGCTAAGCATAGGGAGGATGCTGCTTGGGCTCTTGTATGTTTTTGTAGGTTCTCATTTTGAGCTCAAAGACTTTGGTACCAGAGAATGAGACCTCGATCCACACGTGAAGTCTCACTATGTCTCCAAAGCTTTAACAGAGAATGCCAAAACTTTATAGAGCTGCTGGGTGAAGGGTGCCTGGCATTGAAGGGCTAGTGGTGGAGGAGGCCTGGAGGATACATGTACGCCAAAAGAACTGGAACACGCTGTCCCTGAATGGCCCACAGAAAGCCCACAAACTGGGGACACAGCTGTCTGCCAATTAATGATAAGTCTCACCAATCATATGCACCAAACCTGCCATAGAAACTCCATTATTCAAATCGCAAGGTCGGTGGCTGAGGACAAATGTAACTGTCAACTTCAGCATTGGACTGCTTTCTTTGTGCAGCATGTGCTGAAGACAGCTCCGATAGAACGTAGGTGTGATTTCATGCACGGATGGCACAGGATTGCACTGGGTGTCGCTTTTCGATTGCTCAAACCGGCTGCTAGGACAAAAAAAAATAAAATAAACTGGTGGTTGGAACAGTTGTATGGGAAAGTGTGAGAAGTCTGAAGCATAACAGAGGGTTTGCCTAACTTGGGTCCACATACTAAATGCTTTTGCTCCAGCATCATTGGGCAGTTTCTGGCCTCGTCTGCTGCAGGAGCAGAAGGAGCAGGCTTCCACACATGTTGGGAAGGAAGGAAAGTAAGCGGACATGTGTATTTGGTGTAAAGCCGCTGACCTTTCTGATGCTCCGGCACCAGCTCTATTGCATTGAGCTGGACAAGCTGATGCAGTTCTTGAATTAACTTTGGTGGTCACTTATTTACATTTTTGGGGGCGATGACGCTGGGACTGGTGGCAGAGCCAGGCAGTAGCCATCTTTGCCCATGTTGCGAACACAAGGGTCCTGAGTTATCAAAATCCACTAAAGATAATGGGACGAAACTCTGCTGCTTTTAAGGGATGAATGTGCCTTGATGGGAACAGTAGGCACCAACTCCTGCTGAAAGAAACAGATTTCTTGCATGTGTTGGCCTGTATATTCTGGGGTAGAGCAGAAACGGTACCTCTTTTAGCTGGTGGAAGATTTGGATTGGAGCTCCCACCAACTATTAAAACTCTTAAGGGCCTGCCAGTGCTTGTAGAGAGTATGTTTGCAGTCACTACCCCAGTCTTGTACTTCTGCAAGACTGTCTCTTCAAGCGGCAAAAAGCACCTTGCCATCAAAAGCAAGGTCAAGAATGTTATCCTGGATGTCTTGATGCAGGGACGTTATGTCTAGCCAGGCACTTGGTCACATTTCTACTACAGAGTTAACAGCCTTAGAAGAGGTATCAGTCACATATTTGTTAATTTGAAGGTGCAGGAGACCAGAGTCCTTCCCTTCTGAAAGCCAGAAGGTAAACTTCTCTAGTGCCTCAGTTGGGAGAAGTTCTGCATATTTATCCAGACTGCTACAATTTTGCAAGTTGTAACATGGCATCATAGGACATATCTCCTCTGTGAAGGATAGTGAGTTAACGAATCTGGCTAAGGCTCTCCTAACCGGGACTCATGTCTGGTAGAGGGACTGACAGGACCCCCCCTTGTTATTTGCATAATTTAAGTAACTTTAGGTCTCACCCTAAGTTACTAGGGGAATTCAGATGTGGACCCCTTGCTCACTATTCTTAGAGAGGCACAGCTCCACCCTACTGATGTGGTCCAACCAGACCGAAACATGTGTCTGGGGTTGCTTTTGGTACTCTTGTTCAGAGGAGAATTGCCTAGCATTTCGGTGCTGGACTATCTCAGGGCAGGGCAAAGACTGATATGTTTTGGATATTTCTCCTCTGTGAAAGATAGTGAGCTAAAGAATCTGGGTAAGGCTCTCGTAACCGGGACTAATGTCCAGCAGAGGGACTCCCAGGAACCCCCCCTTGTTGTTTGCATCATAGTGAGAGTGCCATTTTGACAAAGGGAAAGTATTCCATTTTGATTCGACTTCTTGCCTTGAGTTTTCCAAGCCTTAACCGCTTTAAATTGAACTGCAAATGACTGAGGAGCTGGAACTGTACCCTACTTGAGCTCTGCTGAAACTACAACTGACTGAGCTGAGAGATGGCCAGTAACCATAAAAGGTTGCTCTTTGGGAATCCTGTACTTTAAGCCATCTCCAAAGCCTGCCTGGCTTTGCCCTTGAGTAGGACAGCTCAGGAGGATGCAGAGACATGTTTTCTTCATGTCTATCCAGATCCTGATCCGTTCTCTGTTTTTGATTCAGAGGAGCAGCAGAAGGTACTGGAACAGGGCCCATAAAGGGTTCTAGACCCAGAATTGGCCCTACCAGAGTCGAAATAAAGGCCAGCACTAGAGTATTCTGATACAGCATATTCCTGTGACTCTATAAAGTCCTTCACCTGACCTACAAAGGTGTCCAAGAGCTTGCCATACAGCACGGTATGTCACACTCTTGTTTGTCACCCTCTTCACAGATTACTCAGGTATGCATGGAGGATCTGTAATCGGAACCTGTTCCATTGGTAAACGTTAGATGGCCCAAGGTGCACGTTAAACACTAGTGGCCTCAATATCTGGATATTTGTATAGAAAAATGATTGCTGTGATGGAAGATGTACATTATGAGTGGAATTTGGAGATGATAAGCTTGATGGAGAAAATGGTCACATTTGCACCGGATTACCAAACAGCTGTCCAGGAACAACTGTGAGGGGATGTGGGACAGAGAGTCCATTTCTTTAAGAAATGCTTGTTTCCAGGCCCACCTTCGTTACAGTCATATTGAAACCGGTTTGGGAAGAGAAGAGCAAGACAACATGTATTTGAACATGTCCATGTCACACTTCTTCACATGAGGTTGGCACAGTTTTCTATATGTCTTGCAGTTTTGTGAGGATCTTTCCACAGCCGTGCCTTTCTTAATGAAGAGTTGGAGTGCTGTGTGTGAATTGAGGTGCAGTGAATATCTTACCATCTCCATGCCACTCTTCTTCATGCGCCGGCAGGATTTGAGGTAAGTGCGAATTCGCTTGCGTGCTCGTTCTTGGAACTCTGGGAACTGACGGCTGCAGGACTCAATTATGGCTTGAATCTTCTCCTTGGGTTGTTTTGAAATTGGAACCATGCGATCCAAATTCTCATCCACAAAGAGGCGCACAAACATCTGAAATGAAAGATCCCAGTAAGCATCCAAATCTTAAATAACTAACATACTAAAATGCATAATTATGTCATCGTTCTTACATTGAAGGCTTTGAGTCGCTCAGGGTCTAGCCCCTCAGTGTCATTGATTTTATCATTATCATCATGGTCATCATGGTCATCATCATCTTCATCAACGAGCGGCACCCTGCCCATAGTCAGGTCTTCTGGACAGCCGCTCATCTCAGTCTTAATGGAGTCATAACTTCCTGAGCTGTACGGCGGGGACTGGTGTGTGTGTGTGAGAGTGGAAGAAAGGATAAGGTTGAAGGAATAGAGGGGGGAAACAGGGTAGAATGTATTGGAAGTGAGAGTCATGGGAGGGTAAATGGAGAAAGAAAGATAGAGAAAAACAGAACTTAGAACTACATATAGCTTTACACAAAAAAACATTTACTTTTCAAATAAAATGATTTACACGAATTTGGGTCTAAACTTCTTCTGTTGCCTGAACCTCTTTTCGGTTTTAGGCCACTTCTAAAATCTTTTTAACAGGATTGCAAACAAACAATGATGCTCGCATTCCTAACTTTCTGTTTATTTCTTGCTCAAAGCCTGGTGTCTTCCAGATCAGGGATATTTGCTAAACTTCTTTTAAATTCCCTAATTTGCAAAGGCACTGCACCACACCCTCCAATACTATAACTATGCTCTCTTTGGGACAATGCTAAAACTGCCCTTCACGTCTGCCAACACTAGAGCTGCTGCTCAGTTCCTACCATCAGCCATCAGTAGTATCTCTTGATACACACACAACTGATCAATCTCTCTTCCAACATAGAGCAATTACGGAAGTGTCCATGCTCTATCCAATGCCTTTCAATGTTAAGCCTACAGTAATGTTTTACTACACAACTCATTTTGATAGCCAGGCAATGCCTGATCCACAACTTCCTGATAACCAGGAAGTAGTATAATTTTCCAAAACCGGTAATGCCTGCTAACTCTTTCCAGGGCCCAAGATAAGATACATCAAACGTCTGAAATACTCTTCAGCATAATCCAGTGGTTGACCTACTGCTTAATTCCATCCCTGTGATAACGTTGATACCCAACTCCATCTAATGATTGTATACCCAACTCCATCTAATGATTGTAATACTTACTGCTCAAGTCTTCATAACATGTACAAAGTGATTTGTCTAGGTGGCTAGCTCATGAGTTAAGCGCTTGCCTCTGACATGTGGCAAGTATGCACTTGGCTAGTTCAAATGCAGGCAGGACCACCTCTTCTTCAGCCTTATGAAAAACCTTGGCTGATAATAACATTTATTATTGCAGCACCTACAAGGGGCAGGGAATCCGGAGTGAAGAGCTATATAAATACCTCATATTACTACTAATATTACAGAACATGTGGTTTTTGACACATAACTTAAGTCTTGCCAATAGCTAGGATTCTGCTCATCTCCTTGTAATATGTGAGTTACTGTTTAGCTAATGCTTCCTTACATCCAGACAATTGCTCAACTCCCTCCCAATGCTAAAACAACTGGTCACCCCCTTAACTATGCTTGAGGTACACAATGCCACATCTCGTCAGTAAATATCAACTTATGACCCTGGTGGTAAAGGCCAAAGTTCCTACAAAGTAAACCACTGTATTGCCAGAGATTGTTGCTTCCAAATACACGTGTTTTGAACTTGAGTTTGCATGAGTACTTATTTAGGATGAAGGCAATCTACAGGGGTTGGTTCTTATATTTATAGTAGGAGAATGACACAAAAGTGCGTTATTACAATACTTGCTGCCTTGAAATGTTCATCACATCATTGGAACCGGCTACTGACAATGTCACGTCACTATAACTATTTTACACATTTCTGCCCTCAACATATACCCACTTCTAGACACCACCCAAAAAGAGAACCTAAGGATAAAGAGGCTAAACAGATTTGCTGACGGGTGGGATACTGGCAGAGTGGATTTTGCTGCGGTCCTCATTTCCCATCAATATATAGGAGTGACTCGGCCCACAAAATCATCTTGCGTCTACCTCTCTGATCCCACCCACTGGTGTGGCATCACTTACCAGAAACCACTTACATATCATATCACGGCAATGCCACTCTCCTCATCTCTTTGAACATACCTCTGAGGTTGCCTTCACAGCATACTTCACCCGGCTCCGTAGTGCATCTGCACTGCAGCTATCTGACTGGAAGGAGGGCATTCCATGAGCATTCTGCAGTTTGTCACTGAGGTTTATGGGCTGGTCCTCTGACGAGGCTGTGAAATCCAATGGGACAGAGGTTCCATTCCCATTCATCTCAGGGAAAGCAATATCTCCCTGAGTGCTGCTGGATGTGGATGGGTTTAATGTGGAAAATCCATTCCCACTACAGCTCTCTGACGAGGAGTCATCTGAAACACAGAAATAGATATTTCAAATCAGAGAATATCTTCTGAAAAAACATCACTAGCTCTCTTTTCTAAATTTGATTTTGGGGAGTCAAAACACAACATAGAAAGCTTTTCAATCAGCGCCTTAGGTTACCCCATGGCATTCAGATGTATTCTTGAAGCCTGCCAAATACTTGTAGTGCTCTCCTCATACAGCAGGACACATAACTATAAACTGCTACTATTCAAGGCCTCAAAATATAATACAGCTACACACACCATCCAAGGCTGAGAGCAGCACAAGCATATACTTGCTGTCCAAGAAGATGTGAGGTTTGAGCACCCTTGTAATTCCAGGCTGTGTGCAACTGGAAAACCACTGCCATTTAAGTATTAGCAGCTGATCCAAGCCAAAGGAGGGGTGTGGTGAACCATAAGAAGCGATTAGAGGCAATTTTCAAAAGAACCAAAATGCCTAATTAGCCCTATGACTATGAGGGAAGTTCCCCACCTGGTAAAACAAAAACCAAGGGTGCACTTTAAAGTCCAAAATAAAGTTCTTCGGTCCGAATCCGATCCAACTAACTGGCCCTACCACTTTAGAAAAACATCTAACTAAATGGGAAATGCAAGGCTTTGTACAATAGCCTCAGCAGGGCATCTGCCTGGCCCAATGTATATTAGGTTTGTTCAATAAAGAAAACTGTCTCTTTTTGTGAACATTTCCATTCCTCCACGATTTCTTGTAAACAAATAAAAAGAACACATCCTCATTTGAGGCACTAAGTTTTCCCCCAAAGTCCTGTTATCCTCATACAAGTTATTTCCTTCACCTAAGTTCATATAGGGTGGCTGTCCACCCTGTCCTATCAGACCACTGTACCTTCTGTTGATTTGTCAGCCTTAATTTAAAATGTTCATATCTCTTCCTCAATCCCCTTTCAGAGGGTATTTGCACACTCGGGTTTCGCAGGCTCCCATAACCTTGATAGCTTTCCCAGCCGTTAATCACAATGTTTGTACCTTGTAACAATATGCTCTCCGCCGGGTTTCCCAGGCTGTCATAACTTCGCCGGCTTTCCCCACGGCTACTTGTCTCTGTAGCTATGGTCTGACGTTTTTGCGAGCTTGGACTCATTCGGTCGCCTTCTCTGGCCCCTTTGGGAATTCTGTCCTTTTCCTCTTGAAATGGAAGGATAGAAACTAAAAGAGCGCCCTCTCCACCCTTGTCCTGAAGGTTGTACAGGTTGCCCTATTGCTGCCCTAGAGATTTAGCTGCTGCTCTTGAAGCTTGCAGTTTCTCTACACTGCTAACAGCTTTCTCACCAAATAAATGAGTCCCATCGAAGGACATGTCCGGCAAACGTGCCTGGACACTGGGCGCAAAACCTGATCTCCTGAGCCATGCCAGGCATCTTAAAAATGTACTGGCAGATATTGCTCTACTCACAGAGTCAACCGTATCCAGACTTGACTGCAATGATAATCTCATGGCATCTTTTCCATCTTAATTCGGGCTGAAGAACCCCTGTCTCTCATCACTTTCTGGTATATGGTCTGCTGCTAGGGATGCTACTCTTCAAAGGGTGTGTGTATACCTCGCTAGGGCACTTGTGGCATTTGCATATTTCAACGCCATATTTCCTGCACTGAACATTCTCTTCCCTATTGCATCAACCTTCCTATTGTCCTTGTGGAATTGTACGATCAAACCGGATAAAAAGGGCTGACCGTACAAAAAGCACGAAAAATGCTACCACCAAAAGTTCGAACACCAAAGGTTCGTACCTTTGGTGGTAGTGTTGAAGGTAAGTATAAAAAAAAAAAAAAAAAGACTGCAGGGGTGTACCCCGCAAAACCCCGCTCACTATGCTGTGTGGTATAATGAGTGGGGTGTTGCGGGGGGACATCCCCGCAACACCTGAAAAAACAAAACCAAAAAACAGGCTGCAGGGGTATCCCCCGCAACACCCCGCTCACTATACTTTACAGTATAGTGAGCAGGAGTTGCGGGGGAAACCCCTGCAGTTCCTGAAAAAAAAAAAAAAGAAAAGGACCCTGCGGTGACGGTTCCCGATCACGGAAGTGAAAGGGAACTGGCGCCGCAAGGACACAGCGTCTGAAAAGGTAGGTATGGTTTGGGTATGTTGGACGTGTGGCTGGGGGTGGGTTAAGGGTGTGGGTGGGGGGGGTTCAGTGGGGGTTTCAATGCGTGTTCGCATGTGAAATGTGCGAACCTTTTGTGGTTCGCACATTTCTCATGCCAGTTTTTCCGTCGCTGACTTTTCCGTGACGGAAAAATCACATAGATCCGTCCTTGTCAGCAGAAGTGGATGGATAAGCTGATGCCTTTTAAGACGCTGCCGCAGCCTGAACCACTAGGCATTCTGGTGTTGGATGCCTATTCAGGGAGCTAGGGTCTATAGAAGCTGTTCTATATTTTTTTTGTCAGCAGCTTGTTAACTGGAGGGACAGAATCTGGCTTCAGGCAATTCTCCATCACCCTCACTCTGAAAGCAGTGTGAAATGGTAATGCTGCTTCTTTTACTGGACCACTGTCCAGTACATCAGTAGGGTCATCATTTTGTACAATTGCAGCTGATTTTGACCACCCAAGATATTCAGAGACTACTGATCACTGACCTGTAGGATGTACCTGAATATCCAACCACTTTTGGGTTCCCAAAGTCTGTTTCAGAAGATGTCTCCCAACTGCTGGTTTCTTTCAGTGTTTCAACAAGATTCTGTATTCTTGACTCTTGTGAAATAAGCTCCTATGACACAATGGGTGTTCCAAATTCATACCCAAATGGAGCTTGGTCCTCCTCTTCCTCCTCAAAGGTAGAGCCCTCGGATCAAATGAAATCTGGTCTAGCCAAAGGATTATATGATTTTGTCGAGACAGTAGAGGACTTTGCATGCTTCAAAGGAATTGAATGCCCCAATGGCGTCAAGGGCATTTGAGGGCCTCGACGACTTCAAAGAAGCTTCAACTTGATTACATGCCTCAACGGTTCTGGTGAACTACTCAACGGCTTCAACAGCTTTGGAGAAAGCCTTGAGACCGGAGCTGAATGTCCTGAACCCTTTTCCTTCGAGGGGGAAGATGTTGGCTTCATCTTGTGTGTAAATGAAGACACTTTCGACTTGTGTCGAGGAGCCTCTCTTCTCGGGGCTCTTAGGCGCGCAGGAAGGAGACACATCAGACCCGCTGCTGGTCTTTTTTGACACAGAGATGTGACTTGACTTCTTTGGTGAGAAACGACAAGCGTTGTGGTCTCTATCTCTAGCTTCTCTGGTGTTTAGAATGCTTTTTCTCAGGGGACAGCTCCCTAGAGTCAGAGTCAGATCTTTTGGATGGGATAATGGAGGGGGATTTGGGAGAGGGCTTCAAGTTTCCCATTCCTTTCCTGCAAGGCCTTGACCGTAATAGACTGACACAAGCTACAGTCGTCAACTTTGTGGCCTATCCCCAGACACCACAGACAGACTTGGTGCGGCTCTGTAATTTACATTTTTGTCCCACAATCAGCACACAGCTTAACCCATTCTTCGTTGTCATGGACATGTGAAGTAGATGATGAATTGACTAGATTTGCGTGAAACGTTATCGAAATTTTGCTGCAGCGATGTCACTCTGAAGCATGCTAGCATGCGGCAAAAACAGAACTGAGGTAACGCTTACTGTGCATGTTTCATATACCAGCGTGTAAAACCAGTGAGTAAAACCCTCTCTGTATCAGAGACCGGGTTCGGGAAGAAGACCGGTAAAGATATTGACTGGTTTAACTGGAATTCAGAAACCACTTTGGGAAGGAAAGAAGGGTGAGTGCGAAGCACAAACTTATCCTTGTGGAAAGTTAGGAACGGATGTTCGACAGAGAGAGCTTGAAGCTCACTTATTCGTCTTGCAGATGTTACCGCAATCAAAAAGTCCACCTCTTCCAAGAAAGGTACTTGACATGACTTGATAGATAGATTGACATGATAGGTTATTTGTAACATGCTTAATAACCAGAGTTTTCTAAGCGTGGACCCGGGGATCGAACCTGTGGTCCTCAGTGTCGTCTTGTTTCCAAGGCGAGCGTTTTGCCCCTGAGCTATCCTCCCGAGACTTGAGCTCGGTAGTGGCCATAGGTTCAAAAAATTATGACATAAAGCAGTAAGGGCCACATTTATATCCTATTTGGATTCCGAACCGGCGGAAAAACATGGAGAAGATCTGCAAAATGTCTCCTGATGACTGGGTTCGCCAGTGAAAAAGAGCAACTGTCTGTAGACGGATAAGCCGCAATGGCGGATAAGTATGTCCTGCATGATAAGACATGGATGCCAGAGGCTGCAAGGTCAGATACAAAAGACAAGACACAGTCAGGAAAAGCCTGCGTGGGACCAAGCTCTTTGACTATACAACAATTACAAAATCGGAGCCTCTTTCTCCTGTATTGAGCTCTTGTAGAGGGCTTACGTGTCACTTGAATTATATACGTTATCTATCCTCCGAGAGGTTAAAATGTGCTAATGGTCAGAACTCAGGCACAAGGCCGCCAAGCTGAAGGATTGTGGTGAGGGGTGCCAAAACTGGTGATTGTTCTGGTGAAGAATTTCAGGAATCTGCGGCAACCTGATCGGGGAGCACACCGACAGGTGCTGCAGTCCCAAAGACCAGAACCTGGCT
This sequence comes from Ambystoma mexicanum, assembly GCF_040938575.1. Classification (NCBI taxonomy): domain Eukaryota; kingdom Metazoa; phylum Chordata; class Amphibia; order Caudata; family Ambystomatidae; genus Ambystoma; species Ambystoma mexicanum. Next base: position 361,880,753 of record NC_090925.1, read on the forward strand.
GGCCACCAAGGAGCTATGAAGAGGAGAGTGCAGTTGGAGGCACTCCTGAGTGACCGATGAATCAGCCGCAAAGGAGGAAAAGCGTAAGGCTTCATGTTGTTCCCACGGGATCTCGAGAGCGTCCCCCAAGAAAGACACTTCGAGCCCGTCCCTGGAAGCATAAAGAGGAAGTTTCCGGTTTGATGAGGTCGCAAATAGGTCCACCGCTGGAGAATACCATTGCGGGAAAATCTTGGTGAGAATATCGGTGTTCATCTCCCACTCGCCGCAGATTGGCAGCTGAGGGAGTCTGCAGCCACATTGATGTGACCTGGAATGTGCATAGCTTGAAGCCAGACATTCCGTTGGATAGCCCAATTCCAAATGTGGATAGCAAGGACCATCAGACTTGGTGCCCCCGTTTGTTGATGTAGAATATTGCTACGGAATTGTCTGAGCAAATATGAACCACACTGTTGGTGATAAGAGGGTTGAAAAGCCTTGAGCGCCAGAAAAACTGCCAAGAGCTCTAGGTAATTCATATGGAACCGCCTGTCATGAGGCATCCACAAATTGTACAACTCGAGGTGACGCAGTGTCGCTCCTCACCCCAGAAGGGAGGAGTCTGTAGTAACTGTTGCTTATGGGGAGGGCTCCTGAAAGGAGGTCCTCACTGAAAGGTTGCTGGCGGATGACCACCATTGAAGATCCGCCGTCATGCAGGATGGGACTGGAATCATCTTGGCGTCTGGATCCGTAGCCTGGGACCACCAGCTCCAAATAGCAAGCTGAATGAACCTAATTTTCAGTCGTGCAAGAGGTAGAGCTAACAAGCAAGAGGCTATGAGGCCCACAAGTCTCTGGAACCACCAAGCCGACATGTGGGAGGACTGCAGGAAGAGCTGAGACGTGGTTGAAAGATTTGCAATCCTGTCCTCCGTCAGGAACACCATGGTACTGACGGTATCCCAACTGAAACCCAGAAAGATCAGGTCTTGAGCAACCGTCATCGACAATTTCTGCCAGTTCACTGACAGCCCAAGATGGAACAGGAGCTGAAGGAGTAACTGAAGATTGGCCGTAGCTGCCTGTGGACAAGGACTGCGCAGGAGCCAATCATTCAAGTATGGATATTCATGAACTCCCTGCAGTCTGAGGAATGCTGCGATAACCGCCATCATCTTCGTAAAGACACGAGGTGCCTAGCAGAGACCAAATGGAAGCACACAGTATTGAAGTGTTCCATTCCCACAGAGAACCGGAGATGTGTTTTTATTGCGGGCTCCAGATCAGAATATGCATGTAGGCATCCTGAAGGTCTACCATGCTGAGCCAATTGCCCTTCCCAAGAGAGGACTTTATCTGGCAGGGCGTAATCATCTTGAATTTCTCTTGGGGTAGAAAGAGATTGACCTTGGAGAGGTTGAGGATAGTGAGCAGGCCAGCCTGTTTGGGTCCTGTAAACAGAGATGGCAGTAATCGACCTCCCCTTGCTCCTGCAAGAGAACAGGTTCCACTGCTCTGATGTCTAGAAGTTAATGTACCTCGGCTCTGAGGGAGGGTAACCCAGTCTGCTGGAGAGGAGGGTGAGAGGATGGGGTAGGGGGGAGGGGCAAGCAGAAGCCCGCCGGGCGACGGACAAAACCCATTGGTCTTCTGTGATGGTCTGCCACGCCTCCAGATGAGATGAAATTCGTCTTCCCACCGGAGTCTCGTGCGACTGATGAAAAACATCATTTAGATGGTTTACCGGTGGGGAGACCACCCGTTGCTGAAGAGGAGGCTGTTGACCGAGAGAAAAACCGACCACCTTGCCTTTGCTGTTTGTGGCAGGAGAATCAGCCCACCGCGCACGCGGTCCTGAAAACCTCTGAAACCAGAGAAGGACCTCGTTTGAGACCCCGAGTATAAGGTGCCTTTGCTGGGGTTTTGACTTAGCAGTTTGCGTGCTTTCCTTGGTTTTTGTGAGTTCCTCATCAGTTGAGGAGTGGAACCGTTCCTTACTCTCGAAGGGGAGATCAATCACCTTGTCCTGAACTTCCTTCGAAAACTTCGTAGCATGCAACCACGCTTGGCGGGAGATGTTACTACGGCCTCAAGCGGAAGTGGATACATGATAGTCAAGCGGAAGTGTCTAAACGATAGTCTTCAGGCCTATCAGGAGGAATACATTCCTGAAACTCAGTGAGCTCCTTCCACAGCTTGACATTAGCAGCCGACAGGATAAGCTTGGTATTAGCCTGACACAGCTGAAGAGCCGAATTGGAAAATACCTTTTTCCCAATGGCGTCAAGAAGCTTGTTCTCCTTGGAAAGGATCTCAGATGCTGCAGTGGAGGATGTAGAGGCCGGCTTCGACTGGAGCATAGCTGCTGCCATCACTGTCGAAGATGGGAGTGGACATGCAGACAAGGATATGTCTTCAGATGCGTGTAGCTTGTAGTGAGCGTCAATTTTCTTGCTTAGGTGTTGCCCGGAATGAGGTTTTTCCCAGACCTTGCAGGCTTTGGCCAGGACATCCTTTTGATGAAACAGGTCAGTGCGCTCTTGTGTCGACAGAGTAAAGGCTCCAGAATGTACCCCTTCGGGTATTGGGATGTCTAGCAATGCCATCATATCCACAACCCACTCGTGAAAGTCTCGAACAGAGTGGGGCTGGTCGTCACTGTCCTGGTCCGCTTGACCCTCAGGCCGCGAGATCAGGGTTGACTGCGCAACAGGAGTCTTTTCCACAGGAGAAAGTGGAGGCAGAGGAGGAGGAGGAGGCCCCACAGGAAGTGGTGGAGGAGGTGGCACTACCGGGACCTGCAGAGGGATTACCGGAGCAGGGGGCAGTTTAGGCAGCTTAGAATACATTTCCTTAAATAAATCCTTAAGGTACGCCTTCATGGGATCAGAATGCACAAGCGTCTGAAACTTGCCAAAAAACGCATCCTCAGAAGGTCTAGGCGTTGGAGCGGGTAGAGGCCGCTCGGAAGGGGCATACCCCCAGGATCGCACAGAGGATGGTTGCCAGGATGGTCCTCCACCAACTGGATACACGTAAACCAAAGGAGCGGAAGTAGGAGAGAGCGAGGCTGTGTGCGGTAGCAGAGTCCGAGCATGCCAATCTATTGGAGGGGGGAACGGGTTCTTGTTTTCCCCACAACGTGGAAAGGTTGCTCAGCTCCAGAAACAGGCCCCCCGAGTCCCAGCTGTTGTGAACGTTGGTGTGAGAGAGGTAGGCAAAATGGTCACGTGGACTGCAGGGGTTGGATCGCCATTTTGTTAATGCCTGAGGTGAACTGCGTCACAGGTGTCAGTGAGGCTGTGGTCACCACAGGGGAATCAGGGGACTTGTGTTCCATTTTAGACTTGTAACGGTGGGCAAGAGGTGCCAAGTAGTGGTTGAAAAGCCAGGGAGAGAGGTTAGATCCCTGAAGAAACCACAAGTAGGGAGAGGGATAGAAGAGAGGAAAGATACCAGTTGGACCAGAGAAAGTCGGTCGGTGAGAAAATAGGTCAACCAGGCCAGGGCCTGATCGGTGATACCCAGGTTGTCACGGAGGTGATTGAACAGGATTGCGTGGTTGACCGTATCGAAAGCAGAGGAAAGATCGAGTAGAATGAGGACAGAAGGGAAATTAGAGTCAAGATTGGAGAGCAGGTCTTCACGGGTGTTCAGGAGAGCAGTTCTCATGCTTCTGGTAGCTCTGAAGCGAGACTGGCGGTCGTGGAGACAACCAACAGATTCATTATGCAGATTAGGCTGGGAGATGGCCAATTTTCCAGGAGTTTGGCCAGGAAAGAAGTGATGGTGATTGGGCGATAGCCAGAGAGGAAGGATCGGCTGAGGGTTTCTTTAGAAGGGGTGCATAAGGGAGTGCTTGAGGGGGAGGGGTAAGTTCCAGTGGCAAATGAGTGATTACAGAAATCAGACAAGGCTGGAGCAAGGGTGTCGATGTGGTCCTTGATGGTTCTGGATGAGCAGGGGAGAACCTGCTTTAATGAGACTTTCATAGATCAAACTTGTCTAGAAACATTGTCAGGGGTGAACATGGGAAAGGAGGAGAAAGGAGGAGGAGAGACAGCCTCAGACGGGCCAGGAGTGGTAGAGGAGGAGGTAGAGGAAGAGAGGGTGGACAGGATGTCCTGAGGTTTAGTGGTCAAATAAGAAACCAAGGCAATGCAGAGAGCCTGGTAGGGAATAGGAGAGGTAAATACTGCAGCAGGATTGGCCAGCTCCTTGCAGATTTTGAAAAGTTTGTCTGAGTTATTAGATGCCACAGAGATGCAGGCTTGGATTTAGGCGCTCTTCTTTGAGAGGACAGAGAGTCTGTTCTGCCTTTGGTCTGTCTTTGGAGTGTAACCTCACTTCACCCTTAGAAGGGTGATGAGGTAGATAAAAGGCGCGTAAAGTTATTTTCTGTATCAGATGGAATTCAGAAACCATCTTGGGAAGGAAAGAGGGACGAACCCTCCAAACTACCTTCTCTCTGGAGAATATAGTAAATGGTGGTTTGCATGATAGCGCTTGTAGCTCACTCAGAAGTGATGGCTGCCAAAAAGATAGTTTTCAGGGTTAATAACCTGAGAGGACAAGAATGTCAATGTTCAAATGGAGACCCATTAGGAAAGTTAGTACCAGGTTCATATACCAGGACAGAACCAGAAAAGTGACCAATGGGAAAGTATTTGTCAGTCCTTTGAGGAACTATATGACTATCGGCAACTTACAGTAAGGGACTGGAGTGCGTTTAAAATGGATAATGCCGCCAGGTATCCCTTGATGGTAGCCACCTGCTGCCCCTGATAGGCTAGGTATAGCAACAAAAAAAAGCACTGAAGGTGTATTGCAAGTGAAAGGATCAATATTTTTAGCTCTACATCAGCTTCAAAACTTGTTTCAACGTCAGGGTTATAGTGCTTTTGTTTCTGGTCTTCTGGCTAAAAGCAACACCTCAAGTCTTCCGGAAGGTCCCAATCTTTATACCTTAACCTCTCAGAAACCAGGCATGAGGTTTCAGAGTTCTGATTCCTGGATGAAGAAGACGGCCTCCCTCTTGCGAGAGTAGGTCCACTCTCTGGGGAAAACGAATTGGAGGGCAGATGGACATGTCTAGAAGGTCTGTGTACCGTGTCCTCCTGCCCCAATCCGGAACAATCAGGATCATGGACTTCCCGAACGTCCTCAACCTCCTAAAGACATGAGGAATGACGGGGACTGGTGGGAACATGTACAGGAGTGGAAATTCCCAGTCCACGATGAACGCATCCCCCAGAGCTGCTCCTCTCTGAGGAAATTCCCTGGTGCAGAACTGGTCACATTTCCTGATACTGGACGCAAACAGATCCACTTGAGGGGTTTCCCAAAGGGTGAAGATCTCTAGTAGGATTTCCTGAGGCAACTCCCACTTGTGGGAGATTGTGCTCTGCCTTCTTAGAGCGTCTATGGTCATATATTCACTTTCGCGGCTATGTGAACAGCCGATATAGAGATCCTGTTTCGTAGAGCCCAAATTAGAGCTGCATTGCCTCCTTGTGCAGTGGTAGTGACCTCACACCTCCTCTTTTGTTGAGGTAATGCATGGCCACTGCGTTGTCCATCGTTATCAGGATGTTCTTCCCCTGTATAGAAAGCAAAAAGGCCATCAGAGCCAGTTTGATTGCCCTCAACTCTAACAGGTTTATGTGAAGTCTTGATTCTGATGGGGACCAAAGTCTGTGAGATCGCGTGTGTGAGTTCCTCATCCCATGAGGGAAGAATTTGTGACTACTGTTATCTCCGCCCAGGGTTGCCAATAAGGATCCCCTATCACCACATTCTCCTCACAGGCCCACCACAGGAGATCCTGTGCAACCTTGCTCAGGAGCTGAAGAAGGTCCGCCATCCTGTCTGAGAATTATGACTATTCAGATCGAGGACCCACTGGAGGGACCTCATCCTTAGCAAAATTCAGGGTGCCAGCAACCTCAGAAAGTCGAATGAATGCCGGTAGATGTTGGGCGTTCTGAAATCTCGTTACCATCTGCAAGATACGTTGAGCCCTCAACTCAGGAGGCAAAGTCTTCCCAGAGGAAGAGTCCAGGACCACTCCAATAAATTGCAGCTTTTGAGAAGGTGTCACCTGGGACTTCTTGAAGTTGAGGGAGAAGCCCAGTTTGTGGAGAAAGTGGCAGGTGCTGTTGAGATGTTCTAGAGTCTGTTTGGGAGAACGAGCTCTGATCAGCCAATCATCTAGGTAGGGAAAGATGTAAATCCCTCCCCTCCTTAGATTTGCTGCCACCACCACCATCAACTTGGGGTTGAGGTAAGCCGATAGGCAGTACACAAAACTGGTAGTGAGAACTGCCAATGATGAATCCGAGGTACTCTCTTTGTTTGGGATGTATAGGCACATGAAAGTAAGCATCCTGAAGATTGAGTGACGCCATTCAATTCTGGAGCTGAAGGGCCTGGAGGATCAGTGAAAGAGTGACCATCTTGAATCTGTCCTTCCTGAGGAACTTGTTCAAGCGTCTCAGATGCAAGATGGGTCACAGTCCTGCATATTTCTTGGGAACCAGAAAATAGGTGGATTAGCAACCCTGGTATTGTTCCACCACAGGTACCCTTTCCACGGCCCTATCTCCAACAGGGAGAGAATCTCCTATAGAAGGAGCAGATCTGGTTCCCGAAAAGATTGCTTGGTCGGGGGACAATCTGGAGGCCTTTGTTGAACTGGGAGACAGTAACCCTTGGGCCACTCTGAAGTGCCCATACATCTGAAGTAACGCAATGCCATTCTTGCAGATGCTGGGTCAACCTACCTCCCACCAGGATCCTGTGAGCAAAGTGCTCATAGAAGTTTTGGGGCTGTGGCAGAGGGAAGTGAGGCAGTGGCTGCCTGAGCAGTTTTTGCTACATGGCCTCTGGCGGCGCGCGAGGACCTCCTTTGTCCTCTTTGGGTAGCCTGACCTCTTCCCCTTTGACTAAAAGAGGAGTAATGACAAAACGAATGATCTCTCCACACCTGTGTAGGCTGGTGCTGCCCCTAAAGATTTCATAGCCGCCTTAGAAGCGTTTAGCTTTTCCAAGCTGTTGTCTGCCTTTGGTCCAAAAAAGATTAGATCCATTGAAGGGCATGTCCAGGAGCCTTGATTGGACGTGGAGGGCAAACCCAGACTTGGGTAACCACGTAAATCTCTTTATTACTGCACTCAATCCAATACACCGGCCAACGCAGTCTGACGCATCAAGGCCTGACTGAAGGGACTGGTAGGAAGCCTCCTTGCCATTACTGATGTGATTGTTTAAACGCTTTGTGACTACGCTTTGTGACTGTTTTCTATTGCCTGGGAAATTACATTCCATAATGTATATGCATATTTCACTTGAGCGCAAGATGCATTGATGGCTTTCAGTGCCATGCTTCAAGCAAATAATACCCTCTTAGCCAGTGTGTTGTCCTTCTTATTGTCTCTTTACCGGTGGGATGGTCGGATAAACTGTGGCCTTTGAGTTGGAAGTAGCCACCTGCAGCATCAAACTCTCTGGTGAAGGGTGCCTGGAGAGGAAGTCAGGGTCAACAGAAGAAGGCCTGTACTTCTTCACCAACTTCTTGTTTACAGGAGTGGTGTCTGGTTTCTGCTAGTTTTCTAAGATGTTTTAGTGCTGTATGAAAGGGTAGTGCAGACTCCTTAGGAGGGCCTCTATCCAAAATGTCTGTAAGGTCATCAGGCATAATGTCCTTAGCAGGACACCCCCAACCCAAATACTCAATCACCCTATTCATGACCGTTCTATAGGCCGCATTAGGGTGGGAGTGTATGTCTGGAGTATCAAATTCCACCTCAGGAGCCGTATCCTTTCCACTGGCTTCGTTCAGACAAGTGGCTAGGTCTTCAGGCCATGATTGGTTCAGACCAACTCTTCTGGAACATTGGGAGGTTCAAAATGTTCATACCCGAATGGTACAACAACATCTTTCGCCTCATCTTCCTCGAAAATGGACCCAAAAGATCTGAAGAAATCAGTCTTAGATTTGGGGGGGCGTGGCTACGAGAGCCATGTAGGAGGACGCGTTCCAGCAGAGCTCCCGAGATCCTGAACAGATCCGGGCAAATCAGTGCAGTACGACTGCTTATTGAAAACCGACGACATGCATGCCAGCGTGTGAAGGTGCTACCGAAGTACTGTGAACTTTTGGAGGTCATAGTAGCTACGACGACTGAGATCGGAGAAGAAAAGTCGAGAGACGCTGAGAACAAAGGGCGACTCAAAATGGCCGACATAGACTTGAGACGGGATTGAAAAGAGTCGCGGGAAGACCTAACCAGGTCAGCGCGCAATGCGCCCACTCATCATTCGGTAGACCTGCACATCCTCAGAACCATGTCCAGTAAGGCAGTGCGACCTAAGGCGAAACAACCCACGCTGGATGACTTCACCAAAACGTCCCCGGGCTCGGACGCCACCAAGAATAAGGATGCACCGGCCGTAGGTAGCGCGACGACTTCGAGCTCTAACCAAGAAATCCTAGCAGCGATTGCGGACCTGAGAGCGGCCTGGGAGTCGAAATTAGAACAGGCTGTCTCTGAATTAAAAACGGCATTGGACCTCAAAGTTGGGGAGGTCCAGGAAGACGTCAATCTACTGAGACAAGACGTTAGGGTTCTGGCAGAGCGCACAGAGTCCCTAGAAAAAGAAGTCGGCCCGAATACGGCGGACTGTGCCACCCACAAGACAAAACTGCACGCCCTAATCCAAAGGGTGGGCAACCTGGAAAGTAGAGCGGAGGAGGCGGAAGGACGGGCCCGTCGCAACAATATCCGCATTGTGGGCCTACCGGAGGGGACGGAGGGCCGTGACCCTACTGACTTCGTTGAGACCATGTTGCTGCAAGAGATATCCGGAGGGGCCTTATCCCAAGGCTTCGCAGTGGAGAGAGCACATAGAGCCCTAACGAGGAGGCCGCCTCCTGGAAACCCGCCTAGACCCATCATTGCCAAAATTCTTAACTACCGTGATCGGGAGAGAATATTAGAACATTTTCGAAAAGGAGGCACAATCAAGAGAGGAGAAGCAAACATCACGGCGTATCCGGATTACACCCTAGCTGTGCAGCGGAGCCGCATGAACTTTGGAACTGTGAAACGGAGGCTGAGGGAGGCAGGTTACAAATATATGTTGCTTTACCCTGCAAAACTGAAGGTCATACAGGCGCATAAGACTTTATTTTTCGAGACCCCAGAGGACGCCATGGAGTGGCTCGACGCACAAGGGTGCCCTCAAGAATCGGCGGACCGGCCCCAGAAGGACTCGGAGGAGCTACGGAAGACGTAAAATGGCGTCGCAAGATGGCGCGACACATGGACCCTAAGACTTGATTATAGTCGGTTCGGAACCTTCGGTATGGAAGGTCAGTTGGTTGTACTGTTTGCCACAAACATTGAGATTATTATTGAACGGGAGCCCCATGGAGCGATACTCTCTCCCCACAATAGCTTAGGTTAGGTGGCCATTAGGGCGACCTCACCCTGCTGGGCTCCGTGTACGGACTGGTGTTTGCGGAGCCAGATGTGGGGGTGCCTGAGCTCTTTTGTTGAAGCTGGGCAACAGTTGGGGTGTGTGGTGTTGGGGGGAGGGTGGGTGAGGGAGGGGAAAGGGGGTTGGAGTTTAGTTGTGTGTGCGGTTAGTTTGGGAATGAGCTTATTTGCGGAGTGGCCGCAGTGGGACGCTTTCTGTGTCATGAGAACTGTTGGAGGTTCCCGTAAGGGGGGTGGGAAGACACATAGCTGCCATGGGTGACCTCAAGATTGCCACCTGGAACGTCCGAGGCCTCAATAATTACTTGAAAAGAAATAAAGTCATGTTGTATCTTAAACGACAGAAGATCGACATTGCCCTGCTACAAGAAACGCACCTGGCCCAACATAAACTAGACCTTGTAAAGAAAAAATGGGGGGGTACAGTGGTGGGCTCCCCGTACTCGGCCTATGCCAGCGGTGTGCTGATCTGGGTGGCCCCGCATGTCCCACTCAGAATTGTACGAGAGGAGGTAGACACGGAGGGTAGGCTGGTAATACTGAGGGTACTGATTGAGAACAGAGGACTGAGTATTATTAATACATATGCCCCCAATCAGAATACTGCTGTATATTTCAGGACTCTATGTACACGCCTGGGCCCGTGCGCAGGGGAACCGATCATCTGGGGGGGGGGATTTTAACTGTGTTCTTGACCCCAAGATAGATAGGTCCGACAGGAAAGTAGACAGGCCCACCCCAGCGGCCAGGGCTCTACGGGTACTATTAGACGACTATGGACTAGAGGATGTCTGGAGATTGAAACACCCCACGGCCTTGCAGTACTCTCATTATTCGGCCCCTCAACAGTTGCACACGAGACTAGATTACTTCTTTGCTACGCCAGAAGTGACGATAACAACTACACAGGTTGAATACAGAGCGAGGGTCCTGTCGGACCATTCGCCCTTGGTGATGGCCTGGCAATATGGCCGCCCTAGAGGGCGGATTCCAACATGGCGCCTCCGGGCGGAGGCGCTCAGAGACCCGGCCTTCAGAGAAGATATTAGAGAGACGATTACAAGGTATTTTGAGGAGAACACAGGCAGTGTGGATTCGGCTGGTACACTTTGGGAGGCCTTCAAGGTGGTAGTGAGGGGCGATGCTATTTCTAAATCAAAGGGCCTTCAGGGGGGGGTTTTAGCTGAGCTGGGGAAAGTGGAGAAAGAATTGGAGCGTGAATGTACCAGAGGGGGAGGGGAACAGACCTAGTACTCGAATTACAACAACGATGCTCAGAGCTTTGGGAGCGGCTTTGTGACCTCAATTACAGGAAATACGTGGAGAGGCAACATGCAGGAGGTGACAAAACTGGTCGCCTACTGGCATGGCTTTACAAGAGGGAAACCCCCAGGGCCCCGGTCATGATGATAGAAAGGGAAGACGGAGAGGAGGCTCACACTCAGGAAGAGGTTAACGCTGCTTTCTTAGATTATTATAAAGCGCTATATGAGGACAAAGGGGAAGACAATCTGGATAAAATCAGGGACGCACTGGAAGATATAGAACTGCCCAGGATTAGTGCAGAGGAAAGGGAGGAGTTAGATGGCCCCATTACGCTAGATGAACTGGAAGAGGTGGTGAAACGGCTGCCTACTTGCAAGACCCCGGGCACTGATGGACTCCCGAGTGAGTTCTACAAAACGTATAGCGCAGAGATACTCCCCCCTATGCTTGAGATGTACAACGAATCATTCGAGGGAGGCCGATTGCCAGACACGCTGAGAGAAGCGCTGATCGTACCACTGCCCAAGCCTAACAAGCCGAGACAACACTGTGGATCGTACAGACCGCTGTCGATGTTAAACCAAGACAGTAAGATTCTGACAGCGGTCTTGGCGGATAGGCTGCGCAAGGTCATCGGCAGGCTGATACACTCGGATCAGACAGGTTATGTCCCTGGCAGGAATATAACTCATAATCACAGGCGGCTCCACCGAGTGATAGAAGAAGGGAACAGAAGAGATGAGGAAATGGCAGTGATCTCCCTAGACGCAGTTAAGGCGTTTGATTCGGTGAGGTGGCCATGGCTGTTTGCGGTCCTGAGGGAATATGGGTTTGGGCCAGGCTATATCAGATGGGCGAGACTACTGTATAGCCAGCCTACGGCTAGGGTGCGTACGGGATCAGTGATATCCGACAAGTGGCACCTAAGTAGGGGTACTAGGCAGGGATGTCCTTGGTCCCCGATGTTATACATATTGGCCTTGGAACCCTTAGCGGTATATCTTAGACAGCAATATGACCTGGTGGGCATCGAGGTGGGAGGAAAGAGCCATTTGATATCCTTATATGCCGATGACCTGCTGCTGTACCTAAAGTATCCTGAAGAGAACCTCCAGTATGTTTTGGAGGTCATGCAGAAGTATGCCGAATTGTCCGGCATAGCGGTTAATCCTGACAAGTCGAGCATGTTCCCTCTAGGGTACTATTCGAGGGTCCCCACGGAACGCTTACCGGTATTGCCCGTGCCTTGGGCAGCCGAGTCCTTCCGATACCTCGGAATAGACATATATCACACTGTGAGAAACGAACATCTGCACAACACCGAGGTTGCTGTGGATAAAATCCGTGCGTCTATGCGATTTTGGGAAAAACTGCCGCTAGCGATGATAGGGCGAGGGGCGTTGCTTAAAATGGTTGTCTTGCCTAGACTGCTGCATTTCTTCAACAACATACCATACTTAATAGCTAGGAAGTTCTTTACCAAACTCGACAGTATGTGCAGGGACTTCCTATGGCACGGCACTCGCAACCGAGTGGCGCTGTGGAAGCTACAAAACTTCTACGATAAAGGAGGAATTAAATTACCACATTTTGAGGCCTATTATGTAGCGAGCCAATTGCAATATGTTACACAGTGGCTCTCTGATGAGGAATCTCCCGAGTCCAGATTGGTTGGGACAGATTGCACCTCGTTTTATTTGAAGGAGATCATCTGGGTCCCTAGACAAGACTTAAACCTTTGCCCTGGTATGCTGTTACTTGGGTGGAAAATGTGGCGTAGAGCATGCCGGTTACTGGAAAGCCCGGATCCGTGTTCGCCGCAGGTGCCACTGGTTGCCTTGACTGCGGGGGATGGTCAACTTAGAAAATTGATCAGAATGTACTGGGAACCGGTTGGGTTGGCCACGTTAGGAGATATATGGCAAGATGGGGCCATCAAGGATTTTGCAGACTTAGAAGAAGAAGCTGGGTTACATGGGGGCCAATATGTTACATACTTCAGGTTGGTACAGATTATCCGAAAATCTTGGCCTGAGACGGTGTTAGCGGAGGATCCGGATGCCCTGATTGACACAATATATGACATATCAGAGGGCGGACACGAGATCTCCAGATTGTACGAGGTGGTGATGTCCCGAGTGGGAAAGGACTTGACAGACTTGAGACTAGAATGGGAAATGGAGGTGGGGGTTCAGATGACGGATGGGATGTGGGAACGGGCTCTGGGATATCATAAAAAAGTGTCCAGGAATGCTAGATTACAGCAAATCCAACTATATATCACACACAGAGCGTATTTGACCCCCAAGAGAATAGCTAAGTTTGCTAACTCGGGCAGGCAAGCATGCCCGAAGTGTAACGAGGAGAACGCGGACATGACGCATATGTTCTGGTCCTGCCCAGTAATTGAAGTCTTCTGGGGAGAAGTGTCACAGAAGTTGGCTGACAAAGGGGTCCCAATAAGCATTGACACGACCTGGGCTTGCCTTCTAGGGGGGTTCTCCAGACCAAAGAACACCAGACATCTGGGGAAACTGAGAGACCTAGCGTATATACTCGCTAAGAGGAGGATAGCTATGAACTGGAAGCAATGCTACAAACCTAGGATAGAGATGTGGTGGAGGGATCTCCAAAAATGGGCGGAGGCTGAAACCATGGTCTGGCAAGAGGCATGCAGTAAATGCGGGGAGGAGGATGTGGGCAACCTAGTAGCCTGGAGGTCATTAATCACTGGTCTGTTTGGGGTACGAGGAGAACCTACTGCCTCGGAGGAGGAAGTCACCCGGCCACACCAGGTCGATACGGAACTACCCTGTGGATGAGCTCTTGGGGGGGAGGGGGGGAGTGTAGTGTTGTGCTTTGTTAAGTGTTTTATTGGTTTATTGTGTATAATGTCACAAGTTTGTTTATACTGTTTTCACTTAAAATAAAAATAAAAATAAAAAAAAAAAAAAAAAAATCAGTCTTAGATTTGGGCTTAAAACTTGTCTCTGAGGTCAACGTTGACGTCTTTGAGGAGGGAGACACAGAAGCTTTTTGACAGCATCCCTGAAGTCTTCAGACATCTTCTTTTGGCTCTTTTGAGGGACCCGGAGGGGCTACCTTCAAAAATGACCTGCATCATCTTTTCTAAGAACTGTTGCCATTCGGCTGCATAAGCGGTCTTATCGGGAAAACGTACCCGATGCTTGTTGCGTGAGGAGTCAGAGGACGAGCAACGATGGCGTTGTTTGTTTGACTTAACTGACCACGAAGAAGAGTGATGGGAATCACTCCTGGTTCTTGACCGTTTGGAATGACGAGATCGTTTCTTGGGCCTTTCGGGAGACTTATCTCCACTGGTGCTTCTACCTTTGGAAGACTTCCTTTTCGAAGGTGTGGAAGATGAAGAATTGGAGACCGACCGACCTAGGGTGAGTTTAGATCTTCTCTCCTTCAAGGCCATGCTGGTCATCGATTGGCAGGACCGGCACTCAATCACCTCATGTTCTTCACCGAGGCATCAGAGACAAATCCTGTGCAGATCAGTAATCGACATCTTCGAATCACAGTCCGCACATCTCTTGAAGCCTGTCTTTGGCGCAGACATCGTGAAGTTTCATTGAAAAGACGTTAGTCGAGAGATCGCTGAAGTGAGTTGAACCGTTCTCTGTGCATGCGGAAAAACAGAAGTGAGGCAACAGGCACAGTGCGTGCTATTTATGCTATCATCGACGTCACACCCAGACGCAGGAATGGTAAACGTCGAGGGACATCGACTCGATGTCGCACAGTGCCCCCTACTGTCGAAAATTTTCTGAAACTGCAGAACAGGATATGGATATATCTAAGATGAGGAATATGTAGTCTCTATAAATGTTTTACAAACATCTGTGTTTTCCGTTTTATTTCTTTGAATGGCTTGGGAACAAGTATTAAATGATCTAAACTTGGCAAAGGGAAATGTTTAAGTGAGATGTAAGCAAGAGCAGCATGGGACCACTTTTTCAATGAATAAATGTGTCTGCCCAAGTTCCTAGTAGCCCTCATTCTTTGTAGTATCCTTTCATGTGCCTGGTGTCCCCCGTCGCACTGTATATACATTCACCAATGAGCCAACTGATTGTTCCCCCACTTTTTACAACAAGGCTAGTGTGGCAACTCTAGCATGTGCATAAGGAGATAGCAGGATGGGAGCAGGAAAGGAGGGAGAGCTGTTGGCCAACAGTACCTGACTCACCATGAAGGTACCGTATTGCTTAGGAGGAGCAAGGATCTTAAGTAGTTACTAAGAATGAGTAGTATTTGCTTTCAAAAGTACCACAAGTAACTGGCAAAAGTCTTACTAAAGAAAGGCTCCTTGTGAAGTGACAAATAATGAAAGAAATTACAATGCTGGTGGCCTCTGGTGGCTTGCTTACACCTCGTTATGGCTCAACTCATATGAAGGGAGGGCTTGATAGAATGTAAATAAAAGAAATTATATTTAATTGTATTGTTGTAGCAACATAAGTATTTGACTTTTTCCTGTAAAGAAGAGTGACCTTGTCAAACCCATTATAAGACTCTAAAACAGAATATATCAACTTAGAAAATGAATTTAGCCAGAACCCCTGACACTACTGTTCTCACCTTCTATAGCCTCACTCTCATCGGATGACTTTGATGAAGAGGCTGATGAATGATTAGCAGGATGGCCTGAGGAGTTCTTCTTTGATGACCTACGGCTCTCGTAGAGGAACTGTCGATTGCGAAAGGAAGCCACTCTGTCAGACTGTAGGAATAGCCTAGGCGAGAGACTCCCCTCCCGACAACCACGAGTGGTAGAAAAAGCCTCCGGCAACAAAAACAACCTCAATGTTGTTCCGCAGCAAGGATATTTGCAGATCTCCGGTGTAGTCGTAGGTGAGCAAAGAGATGGCAGACCTGTAGAAGGTCCGGTAGAAAAGGAAGGACTGCGGAAGAGCTGGTAGCATACACAAGAGCCAGAATAAGGGCAGTAGAGAAAGGAAGTCTCCAAAGGGAATGGCAGGGAGCGAACAGAGAAAAAATAAAGGAAGCAGAGAAACCAGGCGCTAAGATAACATAGACGGTAGGAAACAAAGAATGCAGAAACACATAGAACAGCGTCTTACCC
Organism: Ambystoma mexicanum; assembly: GCF_040938575.1. Lineage (NCBI taxonomy): Eukaryota > Metazoa > Chordata > Amphibia > Caudata > Ambystomatidae > Ambystoma > Ambystoma mexicanum. The sequence continues at coordinate 361,896,620 of NC_090925.1, forward strand.
TATAGGAATCTGAGGGTTGCAACGCAATGCAGAGCCCATTGGTACTGGTCTGGTAATGAAAGCGGCATGGTGCAGCCATCTTGAAAAAGCACTAGAACGCACCTGCACATTGAAAACGAACGTGGTGTGCAAGTCAGCGGCAGCGTTTCCACTTGTGCCACAGTTTCTATAACGGGCGGATTATGACAGTATGCCCCCTCTTACGCTCGGTTGCCCCAGGTTTGCCAGGATGCTGGCAGTGGAATCAACGATTAACAGCGGGGGCTGTGACGTACGAACATGGTGCCCATGAATCTTCAGATGCAGATTAGCCTTTCCAATAGACGAGATATTTAAGTCTCCCCTTGTGATACCTGGAATCACAAATTCTTGCCACCTCATATTCCTCTGTGTCTTCTGTCGCTGCTCTCTTCCAAGGAATCCCTTTTCTACTCTTGACATCAGGGACAAAAGTGCATAGTAAGGAGGTATGAAATATGGGATGTATCCTATGGAGATTCGGGGGCAATTGAAGACAGAAAGCCTCAGTATTAATGTTGGCCAGAATTATATACCGCCCAATGTACCTGAGGAATAGTTTAGAAGGCTGTATCCATCGTGGTAAGTATTTGGTGGAAAGCCACACCTTAGATCCCACTTCCCAGCCAGCAGCGTCTCTTTGATGGGCATCTGCTATCCTCTTGTGTCTTTACTTGCTCTCCTCTAAAACTCCATGTGCTGCCTTATGAGCCTGGGTGATGTTGTCCAACAAGGAGTCCACAGAAGGCATTGTGGTGGATACAAAAAGTGTTCCTGGAATTAATCGTGGATGTATTCTATAAGTACAAAAAAAGGACTCATCCTGGTGGCGGAATGCACTGTTTTATTATAGGAAAGTTCTGCAGTTGGAAGCAGTTCCACCCAATTATCCTGCTGCAAGTTGGTAAAACAGCGCAAGTACTGCTCCATCGTATGGTTCAGTCATTCTGTCTGCCCGTAAATCTGCAGATGATATCACAAAGAGAGAGCTCTGTCTATGAGAGGTATACTGCAGGCCTCGAAACGATATGATAGAACAGGGCAAACCATGTAATCGAAATATTTCCTGTAAGAATACCTTGGCCATTTCTGGTGCTGAAAGAACTTTAACCAGAGGTGTAAAGTGTGCTATTTTACAAAAATAGTCCACGGTAACCATTATAGTTGTGTAACCTTGAGGTGGGGGTAAATCCATATATATGAGTCCATGGTCTGCTGGGGCAGTACTTTCCTTTGGCACACACCGGGCAAGATTCCACGTACCCTTTAGCATCTTGACTCATGGTAGGCCACTAAAACGTCTAGCAGCGTTTCCACTTGTGCCACAGTTTCCATATCGGGCAGATTATGACAACTGTAGCCAATAGCCAAACCCTATGGTTCCATGACTGCAATAGTTAGAAAGCTGCATACAAAGGACTAAATGGACAGCATAGTGATAGTGATCAGCCGAAGTAAGAGAACTTTGGGATAGAACAACACAGGTACCTGCAAAGGTTTCCACACCTTTATTATACCCATATTTAGGGTCCTGGTTAGTCAGATGACTTCTCTAAGCAAAACAACACAAGGGCCATTTCGATCTGGGTACTAGAAATGTTTCTTTATGACTGCACTGTTTAACCTGGCACCAGTGCAAAAGTCGACACAGAAATGTCTTATAATTATGTTTCCACTATGAAGCCCAAGTTGTAGATTTACTTTTCTCTAACACCAATGGGTCATACCTGAAAAGAACAATTGATGCTGCTTAGATAGGGTTAAATGTATTGCCTGAAAGGCATGGCTTCTTTAGGCACTTGTAAATCAGCCACTTAAAGACAAGCCTCCCAGTATAATATTGGCTTCCTACCACAAAATGCTGTTTATACTTTCTAGTACGTGGTTGGTGTTAATGTGCTAACATCTAAGCATGTGGTGGCCTTCTGTGGGGTGTGTGTGTGTGTGTGTTTAGTGTAAGGTAGTAGGCAATCTTAGAGGGAAGTCGGTTTGTTGGGGGATTTGTCGGGGGAACGGCGGGAGTAGGCCTTGCAAGGCAAAACAACCTGCAACCCTGCACTCCAACCCCTAGCTCCCAAAGCCACTACTGTCTCTCGAGGTGGGATTTCCCTACCTAAATAAACTAAGGATAAACTGCGTCAGGAAGTCCAAAGTTAAAGTCTGTCTGTGTCCAAAACCTAAGCTTCACCTCACTACTATTTGTATAAAATGTGTAGGGATGTCAGCATACAAATGGGAAGTGTTCAAATAAAAGTTCAGAGCTTCTTCCAGCTCTTGGTTTGTAAAGGGGTTCCCTTCCCCAAGGTTCAAAATAGTTCACAATGCAAAGCTTTCAAGTGTTTCATATTTTCCAACACACAGTTCTTTGTGCTCCTTTCCAGCTCTTCTGGTTTGGTTACCATTCACCAATTTTACAAAGTACAGTTCCTTAATATCGATTCACCCCAAATGTCCTTTATATTCCATTACTTTAAGTGGCATTCCCATAAGTAGGTGTCCTTGGTCTAGGCACAGTTGTCACACCACACGGTCCACCCATTCATTACAGGTCACACAACCAACAAACCTATCTTGCCTCTTTTTCCTTGTATGCACTTTGCCATTGTTTCAGCTCTACTGTGGTACTTGGTTTATTCCAATTTCACATCCTCATGATGCTTTATGATTGCTTGTTTTGCCACTATTCACTTGTTGCTCTTTCATATCTTCCTATGGCTCTAGCCAATGCTTGTTCTCTCAATTTACACAGTTCCTTTATAGCGTAAGACTCCACAAAACTGCTTTAATTCAGATCAGTTTTCAACAGTACTTGCTTTCATTCGAATCAGTATTTAAAAAGTGCTGGTTTTCTTGCTTTCTTTTGGCTCGGAATTCATTAAAGTTCTCATACATTTTTTACATGCTCACCTGCCGCCCCGGTGCCCCTCTCCTAAATTGACTCACTGGTCGGTGCTTACGGCGCTCCAGCGAGGATTCCGGCCGCCACAAGCTTTCTCTCTCTTGTATGGTGCCTTGCTCTGTCTCTACAGCGGCTCTCTGTGGCTTAACTCCTGCCACTGATGCTTGCGGCGAAAGCTTTGCCAGATCACCCTGGATCCCTTTCCGGGGTTCATCGCAGGCCTCCATCTTCCTTCAGTCTTGCTTTCCGCTGCATACACGCTGCTTCTAACCAGGGCTCTCGAGCACTCTGTCTGCGACGCCGCCTTCCAGGAGAGGTCTGCGCTCCTCCAGCAGTCTGTAAATCTGCTTCCATAGCTGGTTGCTTGGTCTGAAAATGACAAGACCGCTCATTGCCGACTTTGGAGGTCTGCATTGCTCCTGCTTGCCTCCTCCTCGTCGCCCCAGTACATAACTGGTGTGTGTATGTGCGTGAGTCAATAAAGAGAGGATCTATTTCTCTAGTTGGTCTCTTCCTCGTACCAGTACCTAACTGGTGTCTATTGGGGAAAGATTTAGGGGAAAAATAGGGAAGGGATTGACAACAGCATATAAAGGCCTGGGGGATGGTGGACTCTTTGTGAAAGGAAAATGGGGGATACTGTGTCTCACCCAAGGGTGCTTTGTCTTCACTCCCCAAGTCTCCTCCACCCAGGTAGTCCTCCCTTGCATATCCACAGCCAGGGTCAGGATCCAATAGCGACAGCCTTTCTCTGGCCACCTTGGAGAATATATTGGGGAAAGAAGTGAGGATGCCCTCAGATTCCTCGCAGCTGAGAGAGGCCTCAAATCTCAGACTAACATGCTCATATGCTATGCTAAGTGGCCTGCTGGGACTTTTGCCCATCGAGGCAGAGAAGGTGTTTTCAGGGGATTGATCGGGCATGGGCCAGAATCCTTGCTCATTTCGCCCACAGATCCCTACTCATTTAGCCGAGGGGTCTACCCTGTGGCAGCCACAAACCCCAAACTTCTCACACAGTCCAAAATGAACCCCTTCCCCGGCTACCAACAGCCACAACCAGGTTTGATGCGGCACCAGGCCTTCGGTATGAGAGTGATACTGCAACCCTGCTGAAGATTCTTCACAATGAAACGAGGAGCAGAAAAGATGAATGGTGGAGTGTGGATTCCTCAAAAGAATTTGCAGCACCATGGCCTAAATACATGGGATGGGGAGGTCTGAAGGCTGCATGATGGTGAAGAGCAGTGGATTTTTGGAGGTAGGAGTTCTGATGGGCTTTCCAATATGGCTGCAATTTTGTTTTTACAGTCTCTCTGGCACCTGATTAACTAAGGGTCTCAGCGGCATTTCCTTACTCATGCCACAGCTAAATGATGGGACCAGGGACAAAAAGGGTCATGCCTTATTAATCCAGATTTTAAGGGCTGTCCTTACAAGGGTCGGTGGGGGGGGCTTGTCATGGATTAGCATATGTACAAGGTATGAGCTGTTCCCCATAGGCGGTCTCCTGGAGCCAGCAAAGGTACCACCTGACTCCTTAACAGCTATTTAATGGGTAAGGTGGTATATAAGAGAGGAAGGAGGAAATATGCTGTTGGGCTGTCTCTCTGAAGTATGCAGGGCTTTGGCTAAATTGTGCTCTTAAATTTACAACCTTTACATAAGTTATTACCATGTCTTAGGAAAATGTCAGAGAAGGCAGCAGAAGTATCCCACACTTGCTCCTAAACTGGGAAACTGATGTGAGTGCCCTCTTAAACTGGGCAGCTGATGCGAGTGCCCTCTGTGACCATAAAAGCAATGGTACATGGTGTATGTGCAAGTTTAGACTTCAATTAATATTTACTTGATTTACCCTTGAACCACATTTTATCGAAAACACCTCTGAGTACGTGGCACATTGCTGAACATTGTTTGAATAAAATTATACATGACTAGCATAGCTTTAACCGTGTGTCGAACCCTATTGTAATTTTACCCCTTCAACAAAAATATATCTATATCACCTCTAACTGAAAGTGAATAGCGATTTGATTCAATGCGAGGAGACTCCGATATGTTTGCAATGAATGCTTGACTTTAATACCAGTTTTCTCAGACATCCCACTTCTAAACTTGTGGGATGTCCACGTTAAAAAAAAAAGAAGTAAAAGAAAAACATGGACACATGCAGAGTTCCCCTCTTTCAGCACTCACTATCTTCCTTTCTTAAGTCTTCTTCCTCCACTGAAGGGTACATTGGATATGTTGTTCCAACGGTGAAGAATGTCCCCCCCAGACCTTTTTTTAAGATTGTCATGTTAGCAAGTGTTGATTCTATTTTACGGTTCTACCTGACTCTGTCGGCTTCCATTTTCTCTCCTCTCCTCTCCCCCACCCCCAGCTGATGCTGCAGACATTTGGAAAGCAACAATGCAAATCTTGTCTAGCTCAGTTCTCTGAAGCTGACCCGCACTCGTTAAGTCTTAAGCGTCCTCAGGAGCAGACATTGGGCCATCTCGACCTGCCAAAGGATAGCCTGGAGATCATTAAGAATTAGCCAAACAGGTTCCTCAGCATTGTCTGGTCAAGATGGACATCAGATTCTGACCTTTCCATATAATGTGTAATATTTGCAGGACATGAAAGGAGTAGCCGACGTTGCTGCCTTTCAGATTACTTCCAAAGGCACATGGTAAGGGATTAACACAGATGCTGCCATAGCACTAGCAGTGTCACCTGCATGCCCAAGGCTGCTCACCAGGTAGCAGTACCTTTACTGCTACCTCTACTGCTACTTTGGCAGGGGAGTAACAAAACATCTTTCAGAAGTACAGATTCTTTGTGAGCTCCAAGTAAAGCTAAAGTGACTGACAGCAAATCCAGCATGTGAATAATGTATCTGGGGCAGAGAAATGTCAGCAACATAATATCTTCATTCAGGTGCAAAGCTGCAAATACGTTCCAAAAGGTGAGGGAGCGGAAAGGTTGTACATGTACATCGAGAGCACCACCTTCCCCCCGTGAAACGCAGCAGAGGGATCTCGAGTTGAGAGGGCCTGAAATTTGCTTATATGGCCCACTGGACAAACACCCACCAAAAACATAGTTTTACCAAGCCACAAGTTTAGTATCAGTTTGAGTGCCATACAGAAAGCACATCATTCACATCACAATTTGTTTGTGGCATCCAAATCGCCAGGACCATATACACAGGCCCCTGAACAACATTTATTATCTTTATCTGTTCTGCAACCACCAGTTGATGAAAGATGGGACTTGCAGGAATCTGCATACGTAGTTTACCTGGCCAGGTGAAAAACAGAAGACTATGCAATGTGAAATGACTTGGATCAAACATGTGTACCTGTTCTTGGTGGAGCCTTTCCTTGCCCCTAATTCTGTGACTTTCGTAGAATGGTGCGTTTGGGGGAAGCAGAATGGTGAGGATGTGGGAAAACCTGCTGAAAAATGTTTCCACGTTTATTCTTCTGCCCACTCCATTCTGCAAATCAGGGACCCTAACAGAAAGTCCTCTCTGTGTAAAGTATCTGCATGCATCTCCATGGCATCAGTATTCTGATGCTCACAGAGAGGCTGAATTCACGCAGATTTTGTGTGTCTTTTTTTCACATGGAAAAAGCATGTGCAATTCATATGAACTCATTGTAATGACAGTAGCCATAGTTTTTCATGGCGGCCACCATTACTGATCTCCACCGCACATGCAGAAAGCAGTGATCAATTTGGATTATCAGCAAGGAACAGATTTAGACATGGAACCCTCCAAAACCATTTATAGTAGATCCCGGCCACGGATGCAGCTCGAGTCTTTCTGCTGGATTATATGGCATGGGCATGATCAGGCTACAAGTACGTATGTTATTCTAGTACCCAATAGGACTGCTTGCCTCTCAGCATTTTCCATGAAGCCAGGAGGGTTCACAAATGAAGGTATTTGCAAGAAGAAGTATCTCCTAAGCAAATTTCTATGGATTCTGGGGATTTGGAAAATCACTCTTCTGAAGAGAAGGACTTCCAAATGTGAGTTGCTAAACGAAGAACACGTGGGGAGCTGCTTTGCTAAGAGGTCTTCTTTTCCATCGAAGGCCACCAGAGTTGACTAGGACTACTCTAAGGTGATGTCCAAGTTTCTTTAAGTTCAGAATGTTATGCGAGCTGTTCGCAGATGAAGCGCTTTGATAACAGTCATGACATTTTTTGAAGCCTATAATATTTATTAGCCACATGAATGTAACCGCAAAAAGCGATAATGCAAATAATCTAGCATAAATAAAAAATGGGTTTCGCAACGTTTTTTGTGCTGGTAAAACGCCCCAATAACATGTACATAAAGCTATGAATATTAGCGTGTAATAGCTTCTTACCTGGGGACCACCGTGCATAAAAAAAAAAATCAGATGCTGCGTTTACTTGATATTATAGGTTATTTATAACGTGCTTAATACCAAGAGGTTTCTAAGCGCAGACCTGGGGATCGAACCTGTGGTGCTCCATGTCATCTTGCTTCCAAGGCGAGCACGTTACCCCTGTGTCATAAGTGACCCTCCTACAGCATGTGGTGTGTGAAATTACCTATTCCAATTGTAGGCATTAATGGCTGTTTTTTAGAGTAAAAATACAAACTTGTAATATTGGCCCAAGGATTGTACCCTGTATCCTGCAAAAGTATTCTGGCCATATCAGAGCCTATGTGAGGACAAAGGTGTAAGGAGGTGATGCTGAATCCTCTTTTCTTCAGCCTCCACTCAATGCTACCTAAATCCTATTCTGTACTAGCAGTATTACAAGAGAGTGATAGAAAGGATGAGCAGTCACACACGGTTAGGTATTTTTTCCCATGATCTCTGAAAAAGGTTTATGCTGCTAAGTGCACTCTTTCAGTGCAATGCAGGCCATCAATAGACACCTATTCTTTTGCAGGCGTCTAGCTTAGTGAGTGCTCTCTGCAATTTGTTGGTAGTATAACACAACAAAACATGTTTCGGGGCTGGTGCTTATATGAGCAGGTTGAGCATGGAATGAACCCCTCCAGATCCCCTGAAAACAAAGTCATGCACATTGCAAAACCTTGGAGCTGTATTCAGTCTAAAAAGATAGCAACTTCTTTTAATATTAAAACATTGAAGGTCAATGCACTAAAGCCTTCCTCAGAGTAAACAGTCTTTTATATGAAGCACAATGGCGAATTCAGTCGGTATCCTAGTGGCTTCCTGATCCTGGTGGAAATCTGTAGATGAGGAGGTCCGATTAAAATGGTGGAAGTTCCTTAGGGCTCTATCAGGAGTTGGGCGGTATCCCGGCGGTAAATCCGCTGGGATACTGCCAAATGCAATTTGCGTTACCGCAATTTTATCTATTAGTGCTGGATCACAAGTTGCAGTGGTGGGGTAAGTCCCCATTTTTTCTTAGTCCATGGGTCTCAATGGAGCATTTTTGGCACAATTACCGCGGCGGTAATTGCGCCGAAAATGGGCAGAAAGTCGGAGCATTCACCTCCAGCTGTGAGCTGGAGGTGAATGCCCATGAGCTCCATGATGTTGCTATCCTAGAGTCATACAATGAAAAGAAAATTGATGCCATTCCAAAGGTGATGCAAACATTTAAAAAAAGAAAAAAAATATTCTTGAGGAGTTGAATCAAGCGTTGCAAACTGTTCACATTGCAGCCTAAAGGTCTGTGGAACAGTGCAGCCTAAAGGTTTCTAGAACAGACACACCTATCTTTCTAACATCTTTTTAAATACACAACCCACTGCCATCCCAAAGTTTTGTCAAAATGTTAAAACCACTGCTAGATTACGACTGAGTGAAAGGGGAATTAGTTGGTAGAACAAATGGGTAGGAATGCTCGCTTTCTAAAGATTGTTAAATCTGCGAACGCAAAGCACTTATAGGGGACTGGGTGCCTAAATTCATTGTGTCCTGAGTATAATGGCAATCACTCTGAATACATTAGCCGTAGGATCGCTGATTGGAGGGAGTAGCGGCCCGATTCATTTGGAAAGGCCCTGCTGATCCACCTGCAGTTCCCTCGATCATCCCTGTAAGACTAGTACTCGAGCGGAGTAAGCGTCTCCTCGGGGCTGTCCAGTCAAAGTAGACACAAAGACATATTGCGAGCATCAAAGCAGCGATTCCAGGGCTCCAACCCGCACCACACTAACTACCTACCTCTGCATCCCTTAGAAAATGGCACAAATGGGACTGTGGATGTGGGAGGTGCGGGGGAATCACCAAAGAAGGTCTATCAGCACATTGAAAAATTGAAGATGATGGGTACAAGGGCCCTCCAGGACTGTTCTAGATGCTCAAAGATGCAGGAACGTACAGATCATCTATAGGGCTACCAGCTGCACCCCCCACACTCCAACAGCCTATTTTCAGGTATTTAGAGACTTCTTGAAGAATTAGCTAGAGCAGTATTTTGATGCTATTAAAGAGAAGAGAGGGACACCAGAGCTTGTATGGGATGCGTCTAAGACCTCTTTTCAGGGGCTACTCATAAGGAAAGAAGCTCAAAGAAAACTAGATTTGGGGAAACTAGCGAAAGATCAGAGAGTTGGGGATGCAGGCCCTGGAGAGAACAGGGTTCATGGGTAGAAATTGATCTTAATTTAGTGGGGAGAATACAAAACCTCTAGGAGAAAGGGGACATCATGCTTGGACATACACTCTGGAAATAAAAGGTGCATCAAATGGTAGTTTCATTGAAAGAAAGTATGACATTTTTTTGTAAAGTACCAAGTAAGACAGCAGAGGACCTTTGGCATATTTTATGAAAGTCTTTATGCCTCAGGAGATTTATGCCCACCGACATGGATGAGGACTTCCTCAGTCTGAGGAAGTCACAGTCTGAAGAACAACTAGCCAAGCTGGAGCCCTGCCAGATAGGGAGGTGCAAATGGTAATAGTGGGAAGGCAAATGGGGAAGTCTCTGGGGTCGAGATTGGAACAGGTTACAGTTTTATACAATAGTGTGGTAGAGCGAGGGGCCATCCCCTATATTCGATGCTATGACCTCAGTGGCCTATAAGGTGAGTACGGACCCCACCAAATGCTCCACTTACACACCAGTATCCCTTGTAAATGTAGATATGAAACCCTCACTAGGGTATTAGCCTCATGATTAGATAAAATACTGTCCTGCCTGATCCACCCACGCCAAGTTGGTTTTGTAATGTGTGGACATGAACCAGACCACATGAAGAAGATGCTTTATTTGTTCCACAGAACAGAGGTCCTTCCAGCCAACACAGTCTTTCTTTCAGAAGTTGAAAAGCGGTTCATTGGGTTGGCTGGAGATTCCTTTTCAAGATCTTGAGGACAACTGAATGTATGCTCCTCTGGTTAAGATGGTTGGGAGAGCTTTATTCATAGCACTGGGTGCAGGCCTGAAGGCTTTGTTGCGGTTTTCAGCACCGCCGAAATCTTTGGTGCTGACGCGCTCTTATGAGGCGTCTCGGCGTTCTTATGTTATTTGGTGCTGACGCCCTTCTGACTTGAATGCCCGACCATGCCAGGTCGAGGGTTGCGGGGAGGGAGGCCGATCATGGGGATCAGTGGGTTCTGTCAAATTTTCAACGGGCCCGTTGATGTCTGTAGACTTCTTGACTAATCCATCAAGGAGGCTTGTGAGGTTGTGTGTTTGTGTGTTTTTCTTTTCGTGGTGCGCGTGTGTCCCTGTCGCTGGGATGTTGTCTGCACATAGCAGAACCGGTGGCCTGCCTGCTGGGGCCAGGCACCTTGGAACCTGCTGGTTCCGCAGAGAGGTCAATGGCCTCCACATCAGAGTTATGGCTGCCGCTTGAATCCTCATGACTCGAGGTGCCTGCGCCGACAGGGGAATGGCTCTCGGCCTGCTGCATGGCGTAGGCCACCCACCGCTTCATCCACCAATCTTTTATCGTCTTTGGACGTAAAAGTTGGCAAGACTTGCAGGATCGCTCGTTGTGATCACGAGGTAGACCCTTGTTAAACCTTCGGTGAGTGTCTTTCCATGGGTATTTGCTGTTGCAAGAAGGGCAAAACTTAAAAGGAGTTCTGCCCATAGCTCAGGTAAAAAGCGACAGCAAGACCAGAAGGAAAAAGAGAGGGGGAAAGGAAATGCAAAGGAAATTCTAGAAAGAATCAAACCCGGGGCCCCACTCTCCCTAACGTATAGGCCTGGCCGGAGGGACGAGGCCAAGTGGTCGACAGCGTCGGCCGAAGCACCAGCCGCCGAAATCTGTAGTAGCCTTCGTCGTAAGTTTGGAAGTAGTTGTCGATGATGGGTGGATGAATATTAAATGACCAACGGTCGTGGGTAATTAAATATACTTGCAATTTACAAGCTCTGCTTAAGGCAGTGGTATTCAAACTGTGGGTCGCGACCCCCTAGGGGTCCGCGGGTGCATCCCAGGGGGGCCCTGAGAGCTCAGCATGAAAAAAGATTTTTTTTTTTTTTTTTTTAGATTGGAAGAAATGGGCAGGGGTGGCCCACATGGGCGGGCTGAAGCATGAAACTGTCTCAGGCAACAATGAAAAAGTGGCCCACAGTTGTAAATGGATATTCATTCCTTTAGTCACAGACTGGGCCTCATTACTACTATGGCGGACCAGTAACAACGGTGCTGGTAAGCTACCGGCACCGTTGCTACCGTTCCGCCATAGTAAGAGTTGTGCTCGTGGGTGCTTGACAGCCCCCGCCAGGTCTGACCTCAGCTCGTTGGATGCACCATCCAACGAGCTATTAACGGTGCCGGTGCATCCGAGCTCCCCCTTCCCATTTGAGCCATATGGGGCTCAAATGGGAATGGGGATCTACCGGCACCTTCGAAAGGGCAATTATCATGTCCGCCTAACTCGGCATGACCTAGTAATTGCCCATTCGCGGGTGCCAGACCCGGATGCAACTCCAGTGGCAGCCGTGCCGGTTTTACCGGCACAGCTACCGCCAGAGTAGTTATGAAGCCCACTGTTTCAATAGTACCCAAAGGGGTGCTTTGTGTTAAAATGTAAGTAAATTGTGATATATTCAGCAACAATGGTCAACATTACTAACTGCATAGTGGCCCCTCACCCATTATGGAGGAGCTAAGGAGCCAGCCCAGTGAAACAGTGAGCACTCCCTCAGCTGCTTTATCCAGCTAATGGAGTGCTCCTGGGCTGGCTGAACTGTCAAAGGGAAACACTGTTTCCCTTTGACAGTTCAGTTTAGTTCCCCAGCCGCACATGCTCACTGAGCCATGCAAGTGCTGGGGCGTTTTGCTTCGCCAGCATTGCATAGCTCATTGGAAATGCTGGCTGGGGCACTGCATGTCTGTATGTCCGAGGGGGAGCTCCTGCGCCTCCTCGCACATACGGACAGAGCAGCTGGAGCAGCACCCACACACAGGCCAATGCAGAAGGTACGTTTATGTTCATTGTTTTTATTTAAACATGTGTATGGATGTGTTATGAGTGAGTGTATGGTGATGGATGCTCATGTGAATGATAGAGTGATTGCTGTATGAATGTGCAGCGCCTTGCATATACACATAATCATGTTCATTGTGTTAGGACCAGTGGGGCCCAGGGGACAGGGATGGTATCTTTTTACCGGACATCTATCATTCAAAACCCTCTGCCTTGTCCACAAGGCTTTCTGGGGCCTCGGTCCAAAATACCTTCAGCTATTCCTCCGCAAATACCTCCCCTCTCGAGCTCTTCACTCCTCTACCTCCAACTCCCTCAGGGTCAGTCGTTTATCAAAGAAACGAGCTGGGGGTAGATCTCCGTCTTTGGCTGGGGCCTCCCTCTGGAACAGCGCCCTGCCACTCTAAAACTTGAGGAGAACCATCTTTCTTCCTGCACTTATCAGACCTACCCTGTCTGCTGCCTTAAACGTAGCACTTGCAAATTGCTGGCTGTACTACCACTGTTTGTTGCCTTTATTATTTATTTATTGTTATTTATCTGTTTCTCCTCTGCTTCGCACTTTCCACTTCTCCCCCCTTCTATGCACTTTTCCCCTCACACTTGCGCGTTCTCAATGTCACTGGGCCTAGTAAGATCGCTGTTTTATTCTCCTCTGTTCCCCTCCCTTGCCTTGTCACGCTCTGAAACACTTGTGTACGAGCGCGATAGAAATAAAATATCAATGCCTGCCCCCTGGACTCCCAGCAACAATTGCAAACTGTTTGGCTATTTACCCATTTTTTGTTAAAAGTATGCTCTACAATGCAACATTTTAACCTATTATTTAAAAAAAAATTCACAGGGGGAAACCCCCCCGAACCTCCCCATAATGCCCCTCCACTTAAAAAAGATTCACCAGCCGCCACTGGCCCTCAGACTGTGTTGGGAACGGGATGGGGGAACCGAGGGACTATGGTGGGAGCACAATGGGCGGGAACCATGGGATAGTGATGGGAGCAGAGTGGGGAGAGCCCTGGGTGTGTGATGGGGTGGGGAGAGACCAGCGACTGGGTAGGAGTGGGATGAGGGAGCCCAGCGACTTTGATGGGAGCAGGTGACGGCGCGCAATATATACTGTCCATTTGGCATTTCTGGGGGGTCCTGACCTGCCCAAATTTTGCTCAGGGGGGCCCTGGCCAAAAAAGTTTGAAGACCACTGGCTTAAGGCGACCAGCCAGCTGGGTGAAAAAAAAATGATCTGAGGGACCGCGACGTGTGAGGGATTTTGGGTACACTACACTTCACGTTAGAGATAGTGTTCCAAGCACGCCCATGTCGACGTCCCCCTTTAGATTCTTGAACGACAAGATGCAATACTCCGCAATTACCGCTAGATGTCATACTATATGCACAACATGTGATTCTAAGCAGATGCACAAGCATCAGAAATTAAGTTTATTTGTAGATTATATTTTGCTTAACATTACCCTCTGTAAGGAAAGGCTTGGTATCATCAATGAAGACAGACACAAATGAGGCACAGATCAAGGGTGTTTATTCAATTTTAAAGGATTGGTTAAACGCCTATGTAAACCTAAATCTAAGGATGGGAGCAAGCTACAACCATCAAATAATAACACGGTCCTAGTCGAGTCTGTCAAAATGAAAGGGCTTATACTAATAAACTTATTGCCAATCCTTACTTCTAAAAAGAAAATGGTGTGGGACAGTGGTGTGTGCAAAAAAGGAAAAGTGTTCAAGAAATAACATGTCAGGCCAATTGAGCAGTTGACTTCCCTTCCCCACGCTTTCAGCACGGGACAAGGCAGTATGCTCGAGTCTCGTGCACACTCTGGCTTCTTCGGCACAAGGACACAGTTCAATGGTTCATCTGGTCTCACACCATTCTGGCAAAGTCTTTAAGAAACAAAAAAAGGATTCTCAAAAATAAAGGTCTCTTGTCAAAACCAAGTTCACTTTACTTGTCAATCACAGGCTTCCTTTGTCAGAATACAGGCTTCCTCTGCCTTGAAACAAAAGTTCACTTTACTTGTCAAAACACACAGTATTACCTTCTTTCCCAGTGACTGCTGGTACTTGCAGTTCCTTTTGTTACTTGCACAGTTCAATATCTCAGAATAGAACACAGTATGACCTTCTGTGAAAAAGTCTCTTTGACATTCAAAGTCTGTTACTGCGGAGGGTCTGATGTAGCAAACAAAACACAAAGGTTCCTTTCCTTTGTCAAGATTCTCACATTCATAACTTCACGATTGGTCTCCCTCTTTCGGGCTTGGACCACGGGTCCCCCCGTCCGGGCTCAGACCGCTTTTCTCACAATGTTCACAATTCCCAACTTGGTCTCCCTCATTCGGGCTCGGACCATGGATCCCCCTCTTCCGGGCTCTCATCCCTTTTGACACCAGAACCGAAGACTTTCGACAGTGGGCATGATTCTGCTTGTCCCGTCGCAGGACCACTTTGATTTACAATTTCTTTAAAAAACTTTCTTTATTGACATTATGCATAACAACAGTTCCAACTTAACACCCACCCCCAAACAACCTTGCCCTCCCCCCCACTCTATATGGCACGCGAGTCAACCCTACCCCGCGAGGTGGATTTAAGCACATAACCCATAAAGCACATGATGCGCTAACAAATGGTATTTACCATACAATAGTCCGTCCACAGAGCCCAAACTAACCAAAAGGTAAGAGGGGGCCACAGTCCAACATGGCCCCTCCCCCCCTCCAACATATCACTCATCCAGAGGACCCCAATGGTGGTAAATGTCATACAATGTGTAGGCCATTCAATCTGACGATAATGTACTCGGGAACTCCCGCGTCTCACCAGTGCCCGGCGCTCCATCATTAGTCTGGCTGAAGAGAAGGTACGACGTATAGGCGCCCCACATGTTGGCATCCCCCCGCCCCTCCCCTGCATTTCACCCCATCGCACTTCCATGTTATTGCAATATAGAATGTCCCGAGACCATTGAGCAATCGTCAGAACAGTCCTCCTGCCCCACCCCATAGCCACCCTGCGTTAGGCAAGAATCAGCAGCAGGCTTACCAGTTTCCGGAACCCTTTCAGTACCTGAGCAGTGTACCCCAACAATCCCAGAACTGGATCCAGAGCCACCCGCCGACCTACGATCTTCCCGATCACAGCAAACACCCCCTCCCAAAATCGATCAAGTAGTGCACATTCCCATGCCACATGAAGGAATCCCGCAGGTTCATACCTGCACCTAATGCAGGCTGCAGATCTTTGGGGGAAGTGCCAATGCAATTGAGCCGGGGAGTAATAATAGTGATGCAAGACCTTAAAGTGAATGAGCCTGAAATTGGAGTTAACCGCCCCCTTTCTAGTGTCTTCGCAACAGTACACCCACACATCCCCCGGTATCTCCCTGCCCAGCATCTTTTCCCACTCCTCCTGCAGAGAACGCATAGTCGACACTTTCCCCTCCCCAGCCTTTGCATACAGTTTGGAGAGCATCTTCTGATCCAGCTCCCCCTTTATCACTTGGTCCCGCAACGGCGCCACCTAGGGCTGCTCAGGAAAGGTCGGGAAAAGTCGCTGCAGCGACACTCGCAACCTAAAATATAGAAACATGTCCAGCGCGGATAGGGTCCCCCGGACTCTCAACTGATCGATATGATTTACAATTCTTTACAACTCTTTAAGTTTCACTTCTGCCACTTCTCATCTGGATACTCTGTCTCACAGAGTTGCTCTTTTGGACTACAAGTCCCAGAATGCACATTCAAGGTTTTGCTCCTAGTTACAGACACTTTTGGGATTTACACAATGTTCTTGACACAAAAGGTTATTCCGCCTTAGCTTCCCTCGAATCACCGGGTCTCCATCCTTTACCCTCAGTGATGAGGTGTTTAGCACGTCTCAATGGGGATTCACTTGAGGTCAGGGTCCCACCACCTGCCCCATAACTGCCTGGGTTTCTGGAACTCGCCCAGGGAGAAAGCACCGATTTAAACACTACTAGACAGGTTTAGCTGGAGTTTTGGCTCTCTGGGGCACGGCTCCCCTGCCACACTGTAGCCCCCTTTGTACTCACAGGCCTCAGTGTCTTGGGAGTCCGTCCCCCCCTTCTGGCTTCCCAAGTTTCTCCCAGCTGCTGCCTTCTCCTTCTGGTCTACAAAGTTCTTTCAGCACCCCCTGCTCGCTCAGAATGCTTTTTCTGGTTGCCGCTTTTATACTCCCAGCTAGAGTTGTCCCTCCCTGCCCGACTCTGCGGGACAACATGAAGACTGCCCATGGAAATCCTATGGGTAATCCTCATGACTCCAATCTGCCTCCTCTTTGTTCCAGTAGTTGGACTTCTAGAATGGAAGTAGGGATTGTGGGAGGCTTAGGTTTTCCCGGAGATCATTGAAAACCCATGTGGGTTTTTGTCTAGATGAAGGGGTTAAATGTATTGTGGTGGGTGAATGGATCTTCTATTGGGTTCTTGTGATTTTATAGATGGTTTTAATTTTCCTGGTCGTTTTCTCCTTTTTCTTCCAGAAATGTACTGGGGTATGATGGGACTCAGCTGACAATATCCCATGACAACTGAGGGGATATCAGGTAGGGTTATATTGGAACAGAAGGAATTCCATGTCTCGCCCAAGCGCTTGTCTCCCATAGCCCCCAAGGACCCCCTGCCCAGATGATACTCTCTCGCTCGTCCGCCCCCAGGGTTGGGATCCAAGAGCGATGGCCCTTTCCTGGCCACCTGAAAAAAGGATCCCTGGGAATAACCTGGGAGCAACGCCTCAGGTCTCTCACACCTCCCTAAAACTTATTAGCAGTAATAATACAACAGTTGGAGGGATTTGGATCTCTAACAGGGTACAAAGTTGATGGGGAAAAACCTGTAATATATCACATCAGACCTAATGTGAAAACAATGGCTAGTCAATTAGCGGACCTTCCCTTAAGGGTAGCTGAGAATAAAATTAAATATGTGGGGGTCTGGTTAAGAAAAGACCTATGTTCCCTCTTTCAAATTAATTTCCCATGGTTGTGGAAGAAGGTGAAGGAAGGTTTGCAGAAGTGGCGTCCCTTGAAATTCTCGTAGATGAGTTGCTTGGTAATCATAAAGATGACTGTTCTGCCAAGGTTGGTCTTATTTGTTTACTATGCTTCCGGTTTTGGTCCCAAGCAATTTCTTGAGGAACTCAAGATCACCCTATTGAGATTCTTATGGGATGATAATAAATCCAAAATCCCATTTATCATGTAATCGTCTCAAAGATGAGGGGGGCAAGGGTGGACTTCCCTGACAGAAAGGGCTATTACAGTGCTGCACAGCTGAGAATTTTCTATGATCATCTAATACTTGTGAAAGAAAAGCAGTAGTCAGTGCTTGAAAATATGTTATTTCAGCCTGTAAGAGTGGGTGAGGCGCTATGAGTGTCGGTCCTGAAATCTGTGAAAAAAACCTAGTGTCTGGTGTCTTTTTGGAGATATGGACAAACCAGGGTATTATAGCACTAACATTGTGGCTCTGGCCTTTCAGTTGCATCGGGGCTCCGCATTTCATAGGAGAAATTGATGTAGCCTTAAGATTTCAAAATTGGTTTGAAGCAGTATTGGAAAGGGCAAGTCAGTTATGGAAATTGACAATTTGCTGCTATTGTGTCTCTCGAGAAAGAGATCAACATTGCAAAGTTATCAGTATTTTTATGTCTCCAGCTAAAGGGGGCACTCTTACAGAGAAAGTAGAGGTCAAAAATCGCCATACACTTAATGAAAGCAGAGTAAATACTTGATCAATATCCTGGTAACAAGGACCTGATTTCAGCCCTTTATAAATCAATGTTCCATGCGTTGGACCTCACCGCAAACACTGTCTGAGGTAGATAAGGGATTCTGGTGTACGTGTATTGATACCCTTTGGGCCCTAGTGTGTGCAAAAACATAGAAGTCATCTCTGGCCACTTAATTTAAATTGCATTGTTGCCAGGTGGCATTTGCCTTCAGTCAGGCTGGCTAAGATGGATAAGGGAACAAGTGAGCTGTGCAGGAGCAATTGTGGGGGAATGGGAACATTGTGGCATTTGTGGTGGGATGTAGGATGTTCGTGTTAATTGGAGGAGGTTGTATTGTGTATAAAAGAGCTAGATAGGCTACATAAAACTACTGACTCCCTGAATTCAGCTTTATTCAGACACCCTTCTAAAGGTGGTGTTGCAATGTTACCACACATGACACACTGCATGCTTTTGCTACAGACAACAATCAAATTGACCAAGACCATAATATTCCCATCTGTGCAATACCTATACTAAAAACACCACCCAACCATCCCCCCGACTAGCCTGCATATACAAAACCAATTCAACAATAACCTGCGCTCACTTGATGGGCGGACTACAAGCCAGATCCAAACCCTGCTTTGTTTCATCCTACCTTTCCACCTATTGATACACCATGAGCCCTTCACAGAACACACCACGAGTAACAACTCTGGAAAAGAAACACATGAGGACAAGAACCAGAACCCTGGAAACCCCCCAAAGCCAATCTTACACACAACCAACTCAAGAATACAATTTTAGAATACCAACGTGGAAACCATAGCCCACTCAATATGGCACAGATGCCAGCGACCAAATAACCTTAATAAGAAACCTCAAACTATACACTCCTATTATCACCACAGACCACTGTAAGGAACTCATGGTGGCAACAGTAAAGACAGACACGAGTGATCACAGTTCAAGGGTGTTTATTAAACTGTATGCAGGTTGGAAAAACGTCTAATCTAAACCTGAATCTAAGATGGGAGCAAGCATCTACCATCAAATTAAAATAAGGCAGTCCTAGTGGGGTTGTGTCAAATCAAAAGGGCCTATACGAAGAAACCTATTGCCAAACCTAACAACTAATACAAAAAGAGTGTGGGATAGTTCAAGAAAAGAAACAAGTGTTCACAAATAATATGTCAGGATGCGGTAGCTTGGGTCTTCCTTCCCCACGTTTTAAGCACTGGTAAGGTGGGATCTTGGAGCACAGCACACACTCGAGTTTTCCCAGCACAAGTCAACAGTTCAGTTCCAGTTTATCAGGAGCCTCGATGGCTAAGTCTCTTTTACTTTCAAGGTCTGTTGCCTTCGAGGGTCTGACGTATTCAAATCACAAAACAAATGTTTGTTTCCTGGTTTTACTTAGGTTGAGAATTCTTCATCCCTGCGTCCCCCTCTTCAGGGCTTGGATCCTAAGACAGTTCCCATCAATATCAAGGCTTTCGGGGTTGTGGTTGCCTGGTCCCGAGGGCTTGATAGGTTTATCAAGAAAGAACCAACAAACAAACACAGGTTCTATTTTATGTATTTCTCGGGAGATGGATTCACCCATAGGTCCCTGTAACGCTCACCTGATTCCCGTAGAGGCGCCGGTCTTGACTGGGCGTATACCGTATCTTCAAAGGTGATGTGTAACACACGGCTGGCTCTTTGGGCTGGACCTCTGTGCACTGTATATCTGACTCGAAGGGTAAGATGTCTGCAGATAGAAAATATGGGATTAATGAACTGGGTTATTGAATGTCTCTCTCTTCTTCCCTTTCTCTTCTCCTGTAGAACCCCAAAGGTTAACGCTCTCACCTTAGGTAAGTGAACGCCGTGCTCTCCATCTGCCTCGGGGCAGGGTGCTGTAACCAGTTTCTTCACTGGATAAGGGGAGCAGGCCTCTTGACTTCAGAGGACTGCTGTCCGTCGTTTACTGCACGAACGGTAAGTTTCGAGTAATTCTAATGTCTTTAAAAGTCTTTAGTAATGATGTCTCTTGTTTTGCAGGGTTCCGGCGATGGCGGATGACGGGCTGAAGTGAGTTGAAGATGGAGCCCGTGTGATGAATAGAAGCGCCTGGAAGCACGTAAGTAAGCGCTTGTTGCCTGCTTCACAATGCGCTCTAACTGTCTTTTTATTTTGCAGGTACAAGTTCGGAGCGGCTGCAGGGTGCCGGAATACCCACTGGATTAGATGTGGAAAGGAGTAATGGCACGTGAGTATTAAAGTTCCCCAATGTCTTTAAACGCACCTTGTTTTGTCTTTCAGATGCGGGATGCAGCGCCGAAGGCCTCCGGAGCGTGCGAAGAGTTGGTAAGCTTTTGTCTTTCAGATGCCGGAATGCAGTGCGAAGACCTCCGGAGCGCACGAAGAGTAGGTAAGCCTTTGTCTTTCAGATGCCGGAATGCAGCACGAGGCGTTGGTGACAGCCGATGGACCAGGTAAGTGAAGCGCTGTCACTGAAGACCGTAATGCTAACCTGTTCTTTCTTGTCTTTATAGGTGTTGCTGAAGACTGGATTCAGGATGGTAAGCCTTTTTCCTTAGGCCCCGGATCAGATGCAGAAGACACGATGAGCGTTCTGCTGCAGAGGATGCAGAATAACGCAAAGCAAGATTCATCCATCGGGTGTGGTTTAAATAGCCTCCTGTAGTGCTTAGGTGTCTCCTTCCACAGCCACGCCTAGGTAAGAAAAGAGTTCCTGCTTTCCAGAAGAGTTCCAGTGTTCTGAACCTAGGGAGTGGCTCCTGCCCCACCCAACAGGAAAAGTAGTTCCAAACAGAAGAGGATCAGAGGCTCAACTGGCAGGCAAGTAAGCAGCATGGTCTGCTGCAGGTTAGTCCACCCAAGCATTATGAGCCCGGCGCTTCCAGCGCTGGGACTGGGCATATTTATGAGCCTGGTGCCACTGGCGCCAGGACTGGGTCCAAAAGGTCCCAATTGGGACTGGTTGGCACTTGGAACCTGGGTTATGGATCTGCTTCCAAGGGAGTTGGGAAAACCCTGACCTTTTGGAAGCAGAGATCATGACAGTCCCACTCTTCCGGGCACAGACTCTTTTCTGTTTTCAGCCTCCCTCCACCGTGTTCCCTATGGCTTTTCTCGGGTGATGGATTCACCCCTGGGTCCCCCTTTTCCGGGCACAGACCACTCTTTGCTTTCAGCCTCCCTCCACCGGGTTCACTATGGCTTTTCCATCATTCGCTACTCGTAATGTCTTTTTAAATAGTTCCAGTGGACATCCCTCGGTCGGGTTCACTTCTGTCAACACACTGTTTCTTGGGACATTAGACTTGCCCCCTTCTCATTAGGATCCTTCTTATGGGTTCACTCTTGCCAACTTCACATTCACATTTACTTTTAATGTTTACAGGATTCACTTCCCTTGCTTGCTCATGTGGCAGGATTCACTTGCCTTGCTTTCTTTATAGTTCTCAGGTCAAAGGTTTTCGACTGTACAGGGATTTTGCTTGACCTCTTGTATGACCACTTTGACCTATCTTGGCGGCTCTCCTACGGCCTTCTGGTATTTGTAGCTACACTCAGACAGGGATTGACCAGAGTTTCTTGGCGCAGCACCCATGTGGTGCCAGTCCCCTTCTGAGGATGGTCGCCTCTTTACAATTGTATAGTTCTTTGAACTTCTCTGACTTTGGCACTTTGCGACTTTCATTGACCACAGCTCGGTTCTTATCGATTCTCTCCTCGACTCCCCGGCTGCGATGAACTGCTTGGCTTTCCTCTTAACTGGAGTCAAGGCCGGTACCACAGAAGCAGGTGGCTCCCTCGCCCCAGCTTATCAGCATCAATACACTCTGTGTACTATTGACATCTGCTGCAGCACACTTGGGCTATTGTCCTCGGTCTTACGATTCCTTCTGCGGAGGGTTTGCAGGGTTTTGTCAAAAAGGGCAAGGTTGTGTCTCTCCTCACCATCCTCTCGATATTTGCCATCTTTCTCCTCCTCTTGACCTGCCAGGTCTGGATAGCTGTCTCGTTGTGCGGTCTGCCTTGCTGGTACTGTGCTCTCTTGCTCCACCTTGTATCCCTGGTGGGAAAAGAAAGGGCTGTCAGGTGTGTGTGACTGAGTAATCCCCTGACTTTGCCTGACCCTTGTGTCGGGACATGTCAGGTAAACAGCGCTATGAGTCTGTTCTCTTTCGTGGGGTAAAAAAGTGTTTTTGTCAAATAAGAGGGGAGTAGATTGTCCCACGTGATAGGATGGGGGAAACAGTGTTGTATCAAATTAAAACCCTCATATTAGAGGGTTTTTTGGTGATCTCGGAAGGGTGGGTTTTGACATGAGTAGGAGGGTTTGTGAGGCACACAGGAATGACCGGAATTATTAGTATGAAGTGGACAGGGGGAATTGTGAGATTGGTAGTGTTTTGTCTGAGCAGACAGGGAGTGCAGGAAATAGTGACTAGAGGGGCGTGGAAAAGAATGACAGGGAGTATGCGGGTAGGGAACAGTACTGCGTCTCCCTTGGGTTATTCTTCTGAGCAGAGCCCCAGGCTCCCTTACCCAGGTGATCAATTCTCGCTCTTTCAGTCACAGGGTTGTGATCGTAGCGTATCAACCCTTCTTTGGCCACCTGAATAAGGGTTTCTCGACACTCGCTTGGGAGAATACCCTCAGGTTTCTCACACCACCCAAAAAGTCTGGCTTCAGAGCTGCCACAAGCACGGAAACTGGTCTCCTGAACATCCATGAAGATTTGCTCTCCAACCTTGACTCTAACATTCCCTCTATCCTCATCCTACTCGATCTCTCTTCTGCATTCGACACAGTCAACCATAGCATCCTGCTCAACCGCCTCCGTGACAACCTGGGTATCACCAATCAGGCTCTGGCCTTGGCTGACCTCTTTCCTCTCTGATCGAACCTCCCAGGTCCAACTTGGGTCCTTCCTTTCATACATCTCCCTTTCCACCTGTGGTGATCCCCAGGGGTTTAACCTCTTACCGTGGCTTTTCAACAAATACCTGGCAACTCTCGCTTACCACATTGCCATTTTCTGCTCCAATTTCCAGTGCTATGCTCACGACACTCAACTCAGGCTTACCTCGGCCACCTCCTCTCCTTCTCTCATCTCTGATTGCCTACCTGCCATTCAGGATTGGTGTGCTGCCAACAATCTCTGCCTGAATGTCAGCAGGACGGAGGTCCTCCTCATCAGCACACCTTTCCCCTCCTTTTCTCTCACTCTCTGGCCCGCTTCCCTTGGCCCTCCTCGTACCCCCACCTGCGAGCCTAAGAACCTCTGGATCATCTTTGAATCCACACTTTCCTTCTCTGCCCACATCTCTGACTAAAAAGCCTAACTTCCTACTGCACCTCCTCAAAGGTACTCTGCCTTTCCTTTCCTTCCCCCAGAAGCACACTATCTCTCGAGCCCTGGTTTTCTCTAGGTTGGAGTACTGTAACAGCATCTTTCTAAATCTACCTGCCTCTACTCTCCGCCCTTTGCAACTCATCCAGGACAGAACTGCAAGACTTGTCCTTGGCCTCAAGCCCTGGGATCGTATCTCTCCAGCCCTGAAATCTCTCCACTGGCTCCCAGTGGATGCAAGGATTAAATTTAAAACCCTTTGCATTGTCCACAAGGCTTTCTAGGGCCTGGGTCCGAATTAACTTCAACTGTCCCTCTATAAATACCTCCCCTCTCGAGCTCTTCACTCCTCTAACTCCTTCAGGGTCAGTCGTTTGTCAAAGAAACGGGTTGGGGTAGATCTCTGTCTTTGGCCCCCCTCTGGAATAGCCTCCCTGCCACTCTGAAACTTTTGGAATACCATTTCCAGTTCCAGAAGCACCTCAAGACCTTCCTCTTTGCTTCTGCCTTCTCCCTGCTGATCTTCTCTCTCTCTCCACTCTGCACCTGGCCCACCCTCTGACTTCCGGGCCCAGGTACCTGCTCACCCTGCAACCCACCTGCACTGCCTCGGGGCAATCCCTTGCACTCGGTCTGTATCTGTACCCATACACCCCCCCCCTTTTTCATGCACTTATCAGACATACCCGGTCTGCTGCCCTAAACCCAGCACTTGCCACTTACTGGCTGAACTACCACTGTCTGTTGCCTTATTATTTATTTATTTTATCATTTATCTGTTTTTCATTTGCACCATACTTTCCACTTCTCCCCCCTTCCATGCACGTCTCCCCTTTCCATCTCCCATGCACTTGCACATTCTCAATGTCACTGGGCATAGTAAGATCATTGTTTTTGTTCTCCTTTGTTCCCCTCCCTTGCCTTGTGGCGCTTTGAAACACTTGTGTACGAGCGTGATACAAATAAAATATCATATCATATCATAACCACTTTCTCCTTAGAATCAAAAAAAATAAACAAGCCAACCCGTAACCTACTGGGCATGTTTTACAATGAAACATGAGACTCAATGCAACTCCAGCCCACCCCCGCAACCAAACAACCACCTGACAACTTAGATTCTGACTGTCACAGAGAACATGGTGGCAATGCAGGGCATTCCATGCCTTTGACACGTCATCCAGAAGCAGAAGACATGATACACTGCAGCCTGATCAATGCCCGCTACGTCTCTAAACACAGAATGGAGATCTTTATAACAAACCTGGTTGCCCGACCACTACAATGTAATGGCACATGAATCCAACTCGTCCAAGATAATCAGACTGGCAAAAGAGTAGGAGGCATCTCTGTGGCACATAATCATGACTTAGCATCACATGGACTTCAGACCACCAGCATACAACCTATACTTTGCAGAACGTTTCACAGATGTATCTTCTCACGTAGAGATACAACACAAACATTCAACATTTCAACATTTGGTTCGAGGAAAAAATAAAATCTGTACCCAAAAGCTTGACGTCCTACAAGGCCAGCTTTCACCTCAAACAAATGTTCAAAGCAGTGACACAATATTGCATCAAGGGTGTGGCCTGCAGATTTTGTGAAGCAGGCCTAATAACCACCTCCCGAACCATTCAGGTACTCCTAAGCGATCTTCTAATGATTCCTTTTACTGTCCACTGCCAATTTGCTATCCACATGACAATGCTTCCGGACAAACAACCACTGCCAAGAGAATTTGGAAAGCTCTAAAACCTGGAGAAACTCAGATATTTTATGGAAGATAAAACATACCATACCAAGCCAATATTCTAGAGAGCTATGTATACAGCCATATCCTGGAGTATATAGAATCTAATAGCTTACTAGATTGCTCACAGGTTGGTTTTAGACCGATGTGAAGCACCAATTCTGCACTAGTTTCGATTTGTGACAACCTTAAAATCGCAGCGGATAACAACATCACCTCGGAACTACTACTCCACGTCTCAGCAACCTTTGGCACTGTTAACCTCAATTCACTAAATATAAAGCTTGAAGAAACCGGACTCTATAACACAACTATACAATGGAAGAGATTTTCCAAACCCACAACCCACTGCCTGTGGAGTCCCCCAGGGGTCAAGCTTCTTGCTGCTCCTCTTCAACATCTATATGGCCGGTTTGATGAGGATCATAAAATCTTATGGCCATAACTTTTACAACTATGCGGATGACACGCAAATTCATGTACAAAATGAGTGACGACAAAAACACCAGCACCGCCCTCAGCAACTGCCTCACACGAATAAATGAATGGATGCCAGCCTAAAATTCAACCCAGACAAAATAGAAATAATGATAATGGAAATGGATAACACCCTATCTTAAGTGATCAGGAACCTAGGTATATTGATGGACAACCACCTCACCCTGAAACCTCAAGTCAATGTAACAGTTAAAAAAGTGCTTCTACCATCTCCGCTCTATCCAACGGATTATGCCCTACCTTTTGTTCACACACAGAGGGCTGCCCACGATCTTCTTGATTCTTTCAAGAATCGACTAAGCAAACAGCATTTAGCTAGGTATGCCGGACTACCTCTTAAACACCTTCAAGGGATCCATAACACAGCAGGCAGACTTCTACTCCAACTCAACAGGAGAGAGTGCATAACACTGGCTCTCAGAGCACTCCACTGGCTACTAATTAAAAAGAAAAGCATTCAGTTTAAGGCCATGTGCATCTCCAACAGAGCACTTGAAGGTCAAGGAGCAGAATTCTTTCAAAACAAAATGTCACTCTACCAACTAACCATAGACCTAAGATTAAGACACGACTGTGAGGAATCGGAGGGCATCCTCCCATCTACTCCCCTTGGATCTTCCTCTCAAAAGGCCATCGCTTTTGAATCCTGATCCTGGGGGTGGATATGCGAAGGAAGATCACCTGGGTGGAGGGACCTCAGGGAGTGGGGAGAAGATGTATTTAGGTGAGACACGGTATCCCCCTTTCCCATTTGAGAATGAGTCCTGCCCTTCCCCTGCCTTCATAGGGTATTGCAAATCTATATCCCTTCCACACACACCCACTGTCTCTCAATCAAATGCCTTGAAGACTATATCCCTTCCACCCACACCCACTGTCCCTCAATCAAATGCCTTGAAGACTGGGATGAGGAAGAGGCAAATAGGAGTGATGCACACTTCTAGTCAATTTCACCACTATTGTACTGGGACGAGGAAGATGACTATGAAGGGTCAGTCATGTCCATTTAATTGTGGTCAGGCAAAGGACTCGCAACTGCAACCCACTGAAAGGCCACAGGTGCTTAAAAGGAGAGGCCAGCAGTGGCCAAGGGAGAACCTGCCTGGTGAGAAGGTAGCAGCGGCGAGGCGAGGAGCAGGCTGGAGAGGGTCCGGTGGAAAGGAAGCTGTGTACTGCAGAGGGGTGAGAGAGGCACTTAGACCTGAAGGGCCGTGAGAAGGTCAGAGTCCCTGCAGTCCCTTATGCCGTGTGTTCCCAGCTGGAGCTGGGGAACACAGAAGACTCTGAAGCGCTGTGGGCCGCTGCCGCGAGATTCACGGGTAGCGAGCACCACTAGCTGGAGCTCCTGACGCATACCCGGGTGCAAAGTGGAAGCCAGAGAACAGAAGGAAGGTGCCTGGAGGAGCAGACAAGCCCAGGTGAGTGTGAGAAAAGGAATACTCATACTGGGGCGATCCATGGGTGGGAATTGGACATTGGCTGTTAGCGATCAAACTGAAACTTATAAGAATGGGGTTTGTAACCCGAATGAGAGAGCAAGTATTTTGTGAAATACAACAACATGTATTGAATACCGAACTAAAGAGAAGATACGGAAATAATGTGAAATTACACAAGTGGAAAGCGAATGATGCGCTATTGTGGATGTAGTGAAAACCACTAGGAAGTATTGATGAACAAAGTGAAAGCCCGTAAATTAATAATTATGAACTAAGTCAAAAGCAAGTGTGAAAGACAAGTTGCTGAACTTAAATGAACAATGTGAAACCAAGGTGGTGCGAGAGGCTATAGACTCCAGAATAAAGCAAATACAAGTTGTGGCTCAGCTAAAAGACAGCCAATCTAAATGTTATAGCAATGCTCCACGACTGCCAATCTACAAGTTGTGGCAAAAAGCCCAAAAGACTGCTAAGGAGAATAATACAGCAAACACTGATTACTGACACAGGTTCAAGGAGAGGGAGTGTGTGTTGTTCAAAGACTTGATAGAGTGTCTGAATAACGAATTGAATCAAGGCCAAATACGAAGACTGATAAAGAAAAGTGGCATGAAGTAAGCATCTGATACAGGTTGACAGAGAAGATATACGCAAATGAATAACCAAGTATCATGGGTCATCGGTTGCATGACCTGCAATGGGTGAACCATGTGGTTCGACAACTGCTCGTAGACCGAGTGACTTGCTCGTATAATATTTTGGAACGAACCAAGGAAACACCAAGAGGGTTACAAAGTGCCAAGGGATATCAGTTGCGTGACCTGTAATGGGTGGACCGGGTGGTCCGACAACTGCGCCAAGACCGAGTAGCCGACTTGGGAAAGAGCCAAGAGCCAAAGGCGGTATAAGTGATGAAGTGAAAGAAAGTATTGTTGAAAGCCAAGTAACTTGAACTGTGTTGAACTTGGGGAAGGTAACCCTGAGATATCCTGGAATTGCGCTGCACCTGGGAGAAGGAAACCCTGAGTCTTTCTTTTTTTGGAACGATTTGATCTCGGGGGAAGGGAACCTGAGATATTTTGGAACTGTGTTGAACTTGGGGAAGGGAACCCAGAGACATCCTGGAACTGTGTTGAACTTGGCGAAGAGAACCCTGAGATATCCTGGAATTGTGTTGCCTTTTGTGGAACTATTTGAACTTGGGAAAGGGGAAGTTGAAACGAAGTTGAAACAAACCAGAGCTGGAAGAAGCTGAGAACTTTATTTTGAACACTTTCTTTTGGTGCTGACATCCTTACACATTGGGCCTCATTACGAGATTCGCAGTAAAAAGTAATCTTTACCGGCATGGAGGCAATACCCCGTCCGAGTAGCTTTGACGCCGCTAATAGCGGGCGATTACGATTATGCGTGCACGCGCGTACTGGCATGCCGATAACGTCCATACCGGCATGCCGCTAACGACCCTAAAACCCACGTTAGCTGCATCATATAATGCGCCGACACCTCCTCTGCCTCCATCCACCCTTAAATAACGGCACCGGCAATACGGGGTCCATCAATACCGGAACCGGAAGTAACGTCATCATGCCGGAGCGGGAAATGCAACGGCGGCCATCTTTAAAAACACAATCCATTGCAATCCTCCACACAAAGGACCTGGACCTCCAAAACACCACACACATCTTCACCAGAATGCCCAAAGCAATCAAGAACGGTGCCGCCCGTCACCGTAAGGTGCGTTTTTCTGAAGACGAACTGAACATGTTGGCGGACACATTAGTCGAGAACGCTGATGTCGTTTTTGCTGCAGACCTCAGGCGACCCGCACAAATACGGAAAAAGGAGATTTGGGAGGAAGTGGCCAGGAAAGTCAGTGCGGTTGGCACCACCGCCCGCATGGTAAATGACGACAAGAAGCGGTGGGATGACCTACGCCTCCGTGTGAGGAATATACTGTCCGCCAATCGGAGCCAGGGGCTAGCAACAGGCAGCGGGGCCCACTCCCCCATCAAACTCACCAGAAAGGAGGAGACATGAGCCAGTACCATCGACATGGAGTGCATCGAGGGAATCGGCAATGTGGAGTGTGGAGTACCGTCATCGGCAGATGGAGGTGAGTGTCCCCACAAACCATAGAAAACCAAAGCACGATGTTGGTGAACTAATGTGATAGTGACATAAGGCAATGCATGGGCCATCATACACACATGGACACATCCCTGTCCAGATGCTGTCCACAGCACTGTCACATCAACATGCATGCTGCATGCCAATTCCATACCTGATACACACCCCACAAACAGCAAAACAGCATGTGTCACACTGCACGCAAAGCACAACACAATGGTATGTCACACAGCATACACCACCTCAAACATGTGAGAACCTGATGTATGCCCAAATATCCCCCCTCCCATATAGCAAGCACCCTGTATGCCCCAACTCCAAGATTGCAATGCATCACATGGGAACAACTGCACTAACACTAATGTATGGATGATGCACGTACAACCATCACTGATGCCATGCCTCTCTCGGTCCCCCACAGGCACATATGCCGACAGCGATGGCCAGGATACTGCGGCACAGGCCAGGACACCGGAAACAAAGCCCATGGCCAGATATGACGGCACCAGGCCATCAGCATCGAGGGCCACTACGAAGCACCAACTGCCACCCAAAGCAACACCATCAGGACAGGCCAAGGCACAGGAGCGTCAAACAACAGGTGCGAAACCGCAAGAGGAAAGAAGAACACAGGACGTATCCACTCATGCGGAGGCAGAGGCAGACGGGACCCAGTCTGCCGCCAACAGCTCCATCAGTGGAGACGAGGGAGAAGGCCAGGTCGAGGAGTGCTTACATGAGGATGGCAACCTGTCCGGGGATGGTGCATGCACACCAAGCCCCCAGCAAACCCCCCAGCACACCCCACAGGGCACCCCAGATGGCATCCCTCAGCACCAGTCCCAAGGACAGGTGATCCAAGACGCCTGGAGCCCACCAGAGGATAGCCATGCATTGGGCCCCTCGGCACATGCCCCTTCCACCTCCACAGCTATTCTGGATGTAGAGGGGCGCATGGCCCGAATGGAGGGGCGACAGCAGCAGCTCACGGACCTTGTGAAGTAATATGTTGTGGAGGGTGCATTGACAAGGCAGGAGGCACATGAGAACACTGCGGCCATGACAGGGGCCATGGACAGGAATACCAAGCTGATATGCGACGGGCTATCAGCAGTTACCCAGGTCCTGGCCAGGATCGCACAGACCTTGGAGGTGCAGCGTCCTGCACCAGCAGAGGCTCATACAAGCACGGCGTCATCTTCCTGCACACCTGCCAGCTCTACCCAAACGAGCCCCGTGCGAATATCAACACGCACCATGCGGCGCTGAGATATGCAGCCCCCGGAGGCCAAGAGAGGCTGCCAGTAGCAGGGGCAGCCTGCATGTGCTGACTCTAGTCGCATACAATGACATGCATTGCACATCATGTGTGGGGTGTTGTGGGGGGAGGGGAATGGAGAAGGGGGTGTTGTGGGCGAGGGGGTGTGTGGGGTTTTGTGGGGAGAGGGGTTGTGTGGGGGTGTTGTGAGGGAGGGTGGAGGGGGTGCGTTGGAGGGCCAATACACTATGCTTAATTATACTGTTCAATACACCCGTTGTGTGGAAAAAAGATATCACGAGTGGACATTGGTTATTTGGCGTGTGTCCATTCAATACATCACAGTGTACAGTACCCATCCACCAGCACACCCTGTGTCCATATGCACATGATCCCAGTGCCCAGAGTACAGCCACCATGGCACCCTCTGCAAGTGTCCCACATGAAAAATTGTCAATCACTGAATGGCGCACCCCACGTCCCTCTGGTGCATGGCGCCCTGGCTGCCGTGCAACATCTTCTCCTTCCTCATCCTCATCCACACCCGGTGCTTGCTGGTCAATGTCAGCTGGCAGATGTACATTCCATCGGATGCACATGTTGTGCAGCATGGCACAGACCATAATGATCTTATCCACCTTCTCAGGCCCGTATAGGAAAGCCAACAGACCTGCTGAGGCAGCGGAGCCGTGCCTTCAACAGGCCAATGGTCTGCTCAATCATAACACGGGTACAGGAATGAGCCTGACTGTAGTCCTCTTCGTGCCTGTCCTGCAGATTCCTGACAGGGGTGAGGAGCCACGGCTTCAGGGGATAGCCAGCATCACCTGCATGGCAGCACAGTAAGGTATGAGTGAGAGTATTTCCTCTATGACATCTGTACTAAGCCTGTCCATTGTTCATGTTGGTACGCAGGATATCACCGTTGTTAGTCACTGGCTACACATATGCACAACTATCTGGCCTGTTCACTACTTGGCGACGACATGGTGTAGGGCATGTGTGACATTCAGGACTGAGGGGCCTTTACATCGGATTCACCACACAACCAGATGGAGTGAGAGAGACCATGACGTGGTCACATGTGAGGGTTGTGTGGCAGGTGATGTCACAATATTCAGGTCAGCCAATGTTTGTAGCTTTAGGATGATGTGTACCATGTCAAATGTACTTTGCACTCTCATGCTTGCAGCCCTTTGATGACGCCATGCACATGTCCTGTTACGTTTGCACACATTTTGTTGTGCCACTATGTGTTTGGTGGTATGCTCCACAGGTGTAGGTAGCGTTCCCCTAATGATGCAGGTTGTCCACTTGCATGCTGGTACTCATGTACTGTGGATGGCTACCACTGAAATTGCACTCATATAGGTGATGTTGACTACTTTGTAGGTGTGTTTACGTGCAGTGTTGGCACAAGTTTGTATTTCATTTTGCATACGTCGGTTCACTTTGCCATGTTGGCATGCAGCGCTACTGTGGTGGAGGGCCAGTGACAATCAGTGGATTCCCTAGTTGGAATGTATTCATGCGCACTCGTGGATGCATTACCAGGGTGGTGCTTTGATGCGGTCATGTACATTACGCTTACTCAATGCATGTTGCTGTATTGTGTTGCAGGGGGCACGGTCTGATGATGTCCAGTGGACATGTTGAGGGGTGTGGGCTGCTTGCAAGTCTGACATATTGACATTGTTGTGCCGCAAGGGTAAGTGAGTTGACATTTTCAGCGTCATGTTCAGGTTGGGATCTTTGGGGGAGAGTGTTTTGCAGTATGGGCAGTGTCCAATCACCACCCCATTCTCACCCAGGTGGAGTATGCATCACCCCCCCCGTTCTCACACAGGTGTAGTTTGCGTCTCTCCCCCCTCCCCATACACTGCCATGGGCCTGTGAGCAGACTCACTCAACAGCCAGGCACGTCGTGCAGCATGTCGCACCATGTGGCGGGGTAGCGAGGAGTTCCGCAGCACCATAGCATCATGAGTTGATCTGGGAAATCGGGCACAACAATGTGTGATGATATTGCTGAGTCACATGCCATCTGCACATTGATGGGGTGGTATAGCTTACGAATGCGGTACACCATCTCCATGGCATGAGGGGCCACCAATTCCACATGGGTGCAGTCGAGGGCACCGATACAATGAGACATGCCTGCCAGAGCATGGAAGCCAATTTATTTGTCATTCACCTCCTGGGCAGTCCGTGGTAGGGATATGTAGTCCCTTGCATGCTTCAGGAGGGCATCCAGCACTTGGTTAAGCATGTGTAATATAAAGGGTGGCGATATGCCATGCAGCTGCCCCACTGTGTGCTGGTAGGTGCTTGTGGCCAGGAAGTTGAGCACAGTTACTACCTTCAGTAGAGGGGGGATGGCGGTGCAGATTTAAATCAAGCTGACTATGTTGTTGTTTATCATGTCCACACTGGAGGTGATGGTGTCCTCGTCCTGGCGGTACAGGGTATGGATCTGCACAGTGGTTAGGTTGTAACGGCTGACCCTGATGCGAGGAATTGGTGGATGCCTACGTGGAACCAGTGGCTGCACTGGTGGGACTTGCTGGGCCTGTCTCACCCTCCTTCCCCTCCTGCGTCTCCTCTGTTGTGCCGGTTGTAGTTTTTGGTCACGGAGTGGCAATGCAGGCATGTCCTCCAGCCACGAATTTGCAACAGCAACTGTGATAATTTTGGTGTAGGAAGGGGTGTGGTGTGTGGGTGTGCTCCTTTTGTGCTGGGCCAGGCTCCATTGCCTCCACCTGTGCTAATTGTGTGCACCTGTGGCAGTTGGGAACACAGCAGATTGCCTTTAACGTGTGCTCCGCGATGCCAGTGATGCCGGCATCGTAGTAACCCTAATTACTGCCTTCTAGATGCCGGAAGGTGCATGTCCGCGTGACTTGTAATGTCTTCCTGTGAGCGGCATCCCAGTTTTGCCGGTCCGAAGGGGCGCATGCCCGCCGCACATGCCGGTACGGAGGGGCACGGTCCCAGTGGTGACGCTAATACCGGGATGTCTACTAGTAATAGGCCGGACCGGTAAACGGTGCCGGCCTTACCGGTATCATTTTTGCATTACCGCAATTCTCGTAATGAAGCCCATTGTATATCTTTAGTTGTGAGGGCAAGTATTGGTTTTAGACACAGACCGACTTTTAAGTTGAACTTACTGACACAGACTATCCTTACGTTTTTTTAGGTAGGGAAATCCCACCTTAGTATAAGGCAAGTTAGGCCTTAACCCATCCTGACGTTTAAAATAAAAAACTTTTGTTAAGAAAAGTGAATCTGTTGTCTGTGTCTTGCTTCATGATACCTTCACACAACATACTTTTAGAAACCAGACGGATTTTCAGAGAAAGGCACAGAGGCTCCACCTTTCCCACTCAAACACTGTGACACAATACAAAGGGAAATCAGCGCCCTAAAGGACAACCTGAAATTCAGGAAAAGTCTAAAAACCTGGCTCTTCAGTGCTTAACAGAACGAACATTTAACCGTAAACCACCAAGTAGCAAAAATTACACTTCACAATAGTTTGACTTTCATGTGCAGACACAGCCTAAGGAAATTGCATGCTTCCCCACCCCCATATCTAAGCCTCAACACATGCCATGTCCACGCATCAACCATTAAAGACAAACACGTCTTACCATAATGCAAGAAAACCATAAAATCGACAGCAAGACCAATACATTGAATGCCCTGCATAAACCTAAAGACTACCCGTCCTCTTAACTAACCTTCAATTTCTCTCTGCCTTACTCACCACACACACATGTAAACTAACCACTTGGGAAACAAAGTAACGTCCCATACTTCAAACATCACACACTTACACCTGTAACTACAACTGATATACTAAGTCCCTGGCCAATACATCCACCCTACAGGTACGAGGCCACCCGCCTGAATACAAAGCCTTTGATGTCTTC
This sequence comes from Ambystoma mexicanum, assembly GCF_040938575.1. Taxonomy (NCBI): domain Eukaryota; kingdom Metazoa; phylum Chordata; class Amphibia; order Caudata; family Ambystomatidae; genus Ambystoma; species Ambystoma mexicanum. The sequence continues at coordinate 361,931,072 of NC_090925.1, forward strand.
TGCACTTCACACCTACAAAGCTTACAAGCATGCAGAGCGCAGGGTGCTTCTGATCTTCAACCTCAACACAAAAGCACTACAATCGTGCCTTTCCTTCTCCTCCCAACTAACCAAACCCACCCACTCTATTCCAGATTTGCCAGAACGCCTGGAGAACATGCAAATGCCAGTGATGCACAGTACAAATCCTAATAACAGAACATGCCATAACAACCACAAATAATATGCCACTTACATTGACCAAAGTCATAGGACTTATCTCTGAAAAGGTAATCATACAAAAATTGAAAAAACCTGCAGCACTCTATCATCCATGATCACTTCATTTAAATCTACCAAAGCACACCCTTCAAATCTTCAAAGGCCAAGGCTCTAGCATCAAAAACAATCAATGGGCCTCATTACAAGGTTGCTGGTCTGGAAACAATGGTGCTGGTAAGCTTGCCAATACCGTTGTTTCCAGACCGGCAAACTACGAGTTCTGTGAGCGGGTGCCTTTCAGCCGGCCACCATTCATGAATGGTGCCGGTGCATCCGTCCTCCCCATTCCCATTGAGTCTAATGGGACTCGAATGGGAATGGGGAGTAATATTTTCCTGCGCCCGGCAATGGGCAATTACCGGGACTGCCGCGGCCGTAATGCCCCGGTAAGTCTCCATTGCCGGGTGCTGGAAAAATAATGACTCCAGCGGCAGCCATGCCGTTTCTACCAGCACGGCTACCGCCAGATTCGTAATGAGGCCCAATCTAATCAAATCAACAAATACCACACAAACTTTGCTGTACGATTTAATCATTTGGATACACTCAGTGGGCCTCATTACAAGTATGGAGGTAAGGCAACAATGGCGCCGGTATCGCTACCGGCACCGTTGCTACCGTACCGCCATACTAAGAGTTCTGCTCGCGGGTGCCCTTGCAGCCAACAGGTCTGACCTGGTGGCCATACCAGCACCCGTGAGCAGAACATGATGATAGCACCAGTACAGTTATTACAGTACCAGTGTTACCACCTTCCCCATTCCCATTCAGCCCTATGGGGCCGAATGGCGATGGGGAGTCCCTTATTACCGGCACCCGCGAATGGGCAAATGCCGGGTCTGCTAAACTGGGCATGACCCGGTAATTGCACATTCGCGGGTGCCGGAAGAAAATGGATACCGGCGGCAGCCGTGCCTGTACTAGAGACACGGCTACCGCCAGCCTCGTTATGAGGCCCAGTGTTGATGTTGAGATGGCTGCGGTGAGTGATTGTCCCCTGGATGGATCCTGAGGTATGCTCTTGTAAATACATTTGCAATCAGTTTGTATTACTACATTTCCTGGAGGTAAGTGGATTTTAAAAGAAAACACAAATATGCAGGTATACCACTGACACTCACATCATCAGAGGGCTTGGGACTCTGACTGTCAGCTCTACGTGTGGTGAGTAAATCTATCAAACAGTAAAATAGTGACATTAACACTTGGGCATCTCGTTAAACAAGCCAATGGACACGTATTCATGCAAATTAACAAAAATACAACCTGGTCAGGTAGCTTCAAATTATTACATCTGTTAGTCCTGTTATCTTTCTCTTACTTTCAGATGTTCAGATCGTGGTTAAAATTGCAGTCTCTTTTTCTCTAGGAGTCTCAAAGTGGTTTCTCCACAAGTCTACTTGGACTAGACATCTTGCCATGAACTAGTGGTGGTATAGGGTTTGCAGAGAACTTCCCAGCATTCAAGTCACATGACTTTATCTCTTAACTGCCCCTGGATGATCTCAGTAATCAGGGATTGCAGCCCCAAATGCCAACCCCACGAGTGTATGTGTGCTTCCTAAGTATTTCTTGCCTTCGTCTTCACTAGAATTAGCAACCCTTCCTTCTTGGAAGTGTCTTGGATACAATGCACTCCAGACCCTGTGGTAGTTAATATTATGGACTTGAAGTAATGTTGGACTTCATGGTAGACCTTTATCCATAGGCTTGGTGTTCCTGTCTCTTTGGGCTGCTGTACAAGTTAGGATTTGGCGCAGAGGCGTCTGCCCGCTTCTCACAGTCACATGCAGATAGTGGAGAGAGTGTGGGTAGTGAGACTCTGATTTACATCAGGGTCTTTCCTGGTTGCAATAGTTTTTCCTTGGGTATATAGCTCTCGTTCAGCAACCTCATTCCTGGGTTTCTGCTACATATTTTAGGATTGATTCTTTTCTACCATGGTATGCCTTCCCATGGCCATGTCCTGGTGTATATCTTTTCTTTGGCATCAGTTTCCTTTTCTACCCAGCATCCCCCATGCCTCACTCCCATTCTGCATCCTTACCTGCTTGATTTTGGTCCAATTCTACTGCTAGAGTGATTCCCTCAGAACTACTAGTTTCTGAAAGATGTCTTACTGCTTTATCATATGTCATTATATATATTTTATTATACATTTTCCAGATTCTGTTTCTCTTATTTCTTCATTCTCCAAACGAGACAGCAGCTGTAATTAGTTCCTTAGAAATATATGTCTCACAAAACAGTGATCTCCTGTTCCAGAATTGTTCTCTTCTTATGTCTAATCACCATGTGGCAAAACTACATGGTGTTTCGATCTGTCCCAGACCCATTTCTTAGGCTGGTTGCCTTTTCTTGACTTAGAATGGCACACCCTTGACCATGGGATGCATGACCTTCAACGTTTTATTTATAAAATCTACTAATCCTTTAGTTATAATGTCTTAGGAGGCCACATAAAGCACATTCCTAGAGACAACAGCACCTGCAGTCAGGCCAAGATACTCACACCAACTCAGGCTCCATCACTCTATTTACTGAGCCTTCAGCTTCACATACAAAGAAGCCACAGCACACATACCTGCTAAAGCCACAATATTCACACCAATCGCTGCCACTGCACTTGTATCAACAGTAATCACAGCACACAAACTCATTCACACATGCCACGACATTCACATCCATCAGTGCCAACACTCAAATCTACTGAGGCCACCTCACTTGCATGATACAGGCGCAGATTCAAGTACACCAAGGCATGGCACACACATGTTCTCATGCCAAAGTATGTGTCTTCAATGAGGCCATGACCCTTGCATTGAGGGAGGTCATGGCACTCACATCCTCATATACCAGAGAACACAATGATTTAATCTATTAAAGCCATGGCCTTTTTATCCGTTTAACTTGTATTCACTGAGTTCAAGGTGCATGCATTCTGATACCACACCACATATACTAAAACTGCTCAACGTACATTTCCTGAATGTATGACACTTGCATTCACAGAGACCGAAGAATTGATCGGGCGAAGGGGAAGGCACACTTGGAATCTTGCAGTTGTGCTCAGCTTTTGCATTGTGCATCACCTAGAGCGTCCCTTTCTCTGCGCTTCCGTGACAGTGATTTGGAGGCAGCGATTGAGGTGCTTCACTTGGCAGTCTGCAGGACTGCAGTGATCCGAATTCCTGGGAGGACTTTTGCTTCCTGCCTCACGGTAAGACCGAGTGGATCCTCTCCATAGATACGTCATATGTTTATAGTTGACTGTACCATCTTTGGAGTCATATTCATCAGCAGTTGTGACATTATTACTCTGTATTGTGAACTAAACAAAAGTATGTCACATAAACACAGACATTACAATCGTCAAAATAAGTTACCTACTCCTCTGGATAACGAGATGGCTAAAGCCATTGCAGAGGCAAAACATGGAGAGCACTCGGGAGAAGGGGGGAAAATCAGACTTCTTTTCCTCATGCAAAACCACCAACACCCATTAGAATGTATAGTGAAGTGATGCAGATGAAGAATGCCCTGGGTATTAGGGATGTGATTGATGGTAAAGTAGGTGATGAAAATCAGGTTACTGATGGTGGGCTTCGACAAGATTATCGTTCTCAGTAAGGTACACATTCCTTAAAGGATAGGCTGGATGTCTCGGCAATAAGAGTTCTGCATTCCGAGACAGGAATGGCTGCAAGTGCAAACTTAAGCATGACTGATGATACTGTATTTAATGCCTGTCTGGATTTGGAGGAAGGAAATCAAGAGGTGGAGATCCCAATGACAAACTTAAGTGGGTTGCCCTGTTTATTTGCCCATTCTAATGTGGTCGTAGAGGATGATCAGTTTTTGGAAGATCCAGCAAGAGAATATCAACATATGGCAGACAGACTTGCGAGGGAGAGTTTATTGGACCCAACTCTTGGAGACAATTTAATAATGAGTGAGATTGCCATGTTAGCATTTAATCTGGTTCTGCAAGCCCTGGTCCGGATGTATGACAATGTGCATTCAGAGGTCCGGTTGAATACGGGCACGTTATTGGACATTAGAGAGGAGTGATCTAGAATCAAGAAGACCACGGTTTTGAGAGGAAACGAGCTGGGCAGTGCTCATTTGTAAGGAGTCTATAGTGATTAGCACTCAAACGCAAACAGAGTTTGAAGTAGAAATGAGGAGAGCTGAGTTGGCCGCCGCCGAACATAAAAAACCACAGAAAAAAAACTAAAATCAGCCTAAGGATTCTAGGAATAAGCGGGAAGGATCAATCAAATTTCTTCGCAACATACTTCACACAAAGAGAGCAGACAATTGTAAATAAGGAAAACAAAGTTAGATCACAAAGGACAGAGTTGGCGGCTATCACAGTAGAAGTATCTGCACAAGAGGAGACCACTATGATTCCAGACCTGACCTTTGACTCTGAGCCAATTCAGGATGGCCCTTGGTGTGACCACCCCCCCCCCCCCACCAGAAGGAAAAACAGCGACTAAAAAATTATAAGATATAAGATGTTATTTACATCCACAGAGTGGGGAGGAGGTGCCTTTGTGTTTAGTTTCTCCAGTTTTCTGGGAACACTAGCTCACTTTCTCCTGCTCAGGAAATGCAGGAAAGAGTTTGAGATGTGGGCTTGGACCCTATTGCTGAGTTTGTGCCTCCTGCCTAGGAAACCCAATGTTCCCTATGCCACGGCTTGGGAAAGAAATGGGTAAAGGGGACAAATCTGCACGTAGTACGGACGCTAAGAATGTTTTGAGATGCAATGAGAAGTGGGGTAGGTTAATAAAGGCTGGGGATTGTAGACAGCAAGATATTTTTGGTGTAAACATGTCCACCGTTTTTGAAGATGTTATTCAATACCCCCTCAATAGGAGGAGAGTATTAAGCATTTTTAAAGGTGATGATTTGAGAAATGCGTTCAAATGAACAGCTTTTATAAGAAGGCCGAATTTGACTGGTTTGAATGGAAATAAAGAAGGAGATTGGGACTATGGTCCCTATTGGTTTGGCCCCTTCTCTAATTCGACAATTGATTTTGTCTTCTTTTTGAATTTACATATCCATCTAGCACACTCTCTAAATATACTGCATGGCCCATTGAGCGATCATGCTGAATTGACAATTAATACAAATATTTCCTCTAATCAAGATCCTTCAAGGGTGACTTGCTGCATAGATGTATTGGTAAATACTCAGGGTAATAAGGTTCTTAATGTGGTGAAGAACTTGGACAAATGTAAATGTTTAGTGCGAGAATGGTGGGTAGAGCTGGGCACCAACCAAAATGGAATATGTTCTCTCCTGTATGTATTTTTGGATTGCTTGAATTATCTAGTTGACAACCTCAGTTCAGTTAGTTTGTGGGCGCAAGGGCCGGTGAGACCCGATTATACACAACACTATGATGTGGTGGTAAGAGACAAGGAACAGGAATTTAGAGAGAAAACTAGAGTGATTTTAAGATTCACTTTATTAGGTGCCACTGATAGAGCAGTGAAGCTATGTAGGAGCAAATTAACTTACAAAACCTGTCTGGAATTGTACAAAATTAGAAGTATATTAAGCAGAACCAGGAAATGGTTTTTTAAGATGTGCACAGCATGATAATCGACGTATTAGGGGGACCTTGAATGGTTTACAAGATCATCAGAGATGCTTGCAGAAGAACAAGTTACTTACCCCTGGTAACGTTCTTTCAATTGGATGTTCCTCCCACGTATTCCTCATCTGAGAATAATTATCTCTCCAGCTTCAGCTGCTTCGGAATACATTTTTGACAGAGGGCGCTGTGTGCAGTGTCGTCGAGTGGATGGCCCTAGAGGACCTCCGTTCGACGTCATCATTAGAACAAGTAGCGCAAGCAGCACCCGTTGGCATCTGTTCTGTTTTTCCCCTTCTGAAGAGGAATTACCAGGCGTACCACAGACCGTAGGCTCACAGAAAGCGTTAAGTGTAAGAACATGTACATTGCACAGCGGGGTCAGCTGGGAGCGGCGATGAGGAATATGTGGGAAGACTATCCAATCAAAAGAATGTCACCAGGGGTAAGTAACTTGTTCTTCGAATGGACTGAGTCCTCCCACGTATTCCTCATCTTATGATAGACTCCCAAAGCAGTAATAATTTGGAGGTGTGAGTACCAATTAAATGTATATCTAATCATGGATCGAATGGAGGACGGTTTTGCAAAACGTCCTCCCTGACTGGAAGATGAATCCAGGCAGTAATGTTTTACAAATGTATGAATAGACGAAGTGGCCTCTGACACGTAAGCAGAGGTTGCCATGCCCCTTGTGGAATGTGCCCTTGGGCCTTCCGGTGGGTCCTTGCCCGCTAATCTGTAGCATTCGCCAATAGCCAGGATGATCCATCTGGATATTGTTTGCTTAGTAACCGCAAGGACCAATTTTGGGCCAGATATAGCCAATAAACAGTTGGTCATCCTGGCGAAATTGAGCCATTCTGGATATATAAAAACGGAGAGCCCTTTTTGGGTCCAGTTTATGTAGCCTCTCCTCCTCCTTTGCTGGATGAGGAGGTGGATAGAAGGTTGGTAAGGTAATTTTTTGTGACAAGTGGAAGTCGGAGACTACCTTCGGTAAAAAAGAAGGCTTTCCTTTGAGAATAACTTTGTCTTTATGGAATACCGTATGAGGGGGTTTGCAAGGAAGAGCCTGCAACTCGCTTACCCATCGGGCTGACGTTATTGCAATAAGCAAAATGGTTTTTAACATCAAGAGTCTTAATGGACAAGAGTGTTAAGGCTCAAAGGAAATGCATGTTAAAAACTTAAACACAAGATTGAGGTCCCACACAGCTACATTGAATGGAACTGGTGGATATACAATAGTGAGGCCCTTCAAGAATTGGACAATCAGAGGGATCGTACAATATGAATCCTCTTCTGAGGAGCGCTTGAAAGTGGAAAGCGCTGCTAGGTAACCCTTAATTGTTCCAATCTGGAGCCCCAGATTTGCTAAATGTAACAGAAAGGAAAGCACCATAGCTGTGTCACATAGCAAGGGATACACATTCTTATACCTGCACCAGATGCTGAAATTGTTCCAAAGGCAACGGTACAAAGATTTAGTTGCTGGCCTTCTGGCCGAAAGCAAAATCTCCATTACGTCATCCGGGAGGTCCCAATCCTTGTTTCTTAGCCTCCCAGAAACCATGCGTGAAGGCTGAGTGTCTGACCTCTGGGTAGAGAAGCTGACCTCCCCCTTGCGAGAGAAGATCCTCTATTTATGGAAGACATATTGGAGGGCAGATGGACATGTCCAGAAGGTCTGGGTACCACGTCCTCCTGGCCCAATCCGAAGCAATTAGGATCATGGATTTCCTGAACTTTCTCAACCTCCTGATCACATGAGGAATGACGGCGACTGGAGGAAACGCATCCAGTAGTGGAAAATCCCAGTCCACCACAAACGCGTCTCCTAGAGCTCCTCTGGGGGAAATTTCCTGGAGCAGTACTGTTTGCACTTCCGGTTGACACTGGTTGCAAACAGATCCACTTGAGGGGTTCACGAAAGGGTGAAGATCTCTTCAAGGACTTCCTGAGCCTCATGGGAGACTGTGCTTTGCCTGCTTAGAGCGTCCGCCGCCGTGTTCTGCTATCCGGCTAGCTGAACTGCCGACAGAGATATTTCTTCTTGTATTGCACAGAACCAGAGCTGCATTGCCTCTCTGCACAGTGGTAGTGACTCTACGCCTCCTTTCTTGTTGAGGTAGTACATGGCGGCTGTTTTATCCATCCATCATTATCAAGACATTCCCCATACAGAAGGCAGGAAGGCTTTCAGTGCTAGTCTGATCGCCCTCTGCTCCAAAAGGTTGATATGTAGTTTGGACTCCGGTGGAGACCAACGACTGCTGATTGTCAGATCGTTGGTGTTGGCTCCCCACCCCGTGAGTGAGGTGTCCGTCACTACAGTTATCTCCGGCCATGGTTGCCAAAAAGATTCTCCCTTGAGAATGTTGTCTTTGAAAGCCCACCACAGAAGGTCCTGAGCCACTCTGCCCGGAATTTGCAGGTGGTCCAACATCTTGCCTGAGAACTGGAACCACTGAGTCCTGAGAGCCCATTGGAGGGATCTCATTCTGAGACGAGCCTCTGGCACCAGGAAAATGCAGGATGCCATGAGACCGAGCAACCTCAGAAAATCGAAGACTGAAGATGCTGAGCAATCTGGAATTTGGTAAACATCTGCAGAATAAGCTGAGCTCTCATCCCGGGTGGCGAGGCTTTTCCTGGGGAAGTATACATGACTGCTCCAATAAACTGGAGTCTTTGGGATAGTATCATGTGGGACTTCTTGTAATTGCGGGAGAAGCCCGGTCTGTGGAGCGAGTGGCAGGTTACCCTGAGATGTTCCTGGGCTTTCTCGGGTGAGTGAGCCCTGATCAGCCAATCATCCAGTTAGGGGTAGACGTGAATCCCCGCTCTCCTGAGACTTGCTGCCACCAGAGCAATCAACTCGAAGACCCTCGGGGCAGAGGTCAGTCTGAATGGCAGAACTCAAAACTGATCATGAGAACCGCCAACTGCGAACCTCAGGTACGTTCTGTGCTTGAGATGGATTGGCACATGAAAGTAAGCATCCTGAAAGTCCAATGATATCAACCTGTCTTGGAGTTGGAGAGCCTGAAGGATCTGAGAAAGGGTAACCATCTTAAACATGTCCTTCCCGAAGAACTTGTTCAAGTTTCTTAAGTCCAAGATGAGTCTCAATCCTCCGTCCTTTTTGGGGATTAGAAAATACAGGGAGTACCAACCCTTGTTCCTCTTCACTACAGGTACATGTTCTATTGCACCTTTCTCTAGCAGGGTCAAGATTTCCTGCACAAGGAGTGGATCTGGAATTTTGACAGAGTTGTTCCCGGTCGAAGATCCTGAGGCCTCTTTTGAAAAGGAAGGCAGTAACCCTGGGCCACAGTTTCCAATTCCAACTAAAATGGAGAGCGAACGTTCTCTTTTCAATATGTTGGGAGCGGTCTATCGAGATAAGAACGATCTGTATGTGACAACTTTATGTTAACATGTGAAGAATTCTTGAAAGAAGCTGCAATTGTTGAGGAGACCTGCTTTCTATGCTATAAAAATAAATTAAAAGAATGGGATAAAAGTGTCACCTGGGATAAAATCCAGGAGTATAAATTATATAAAGAATATGTAGGTGTTTCAGTTAGTCTGTCGGAACATTTATTAGACCTGATTAAGTCTCCATCTAAAAAGTTTAGAATGTTTTTCCTGAGATTTGGGTTAAATTGTTTGATTACCCCTTGAGGTTTTAGGTCCAAGGATTGGGCTTCCCTCTGAACAGAGGACCTGCAGATTATGCCATTTACAGGATGTTGAAACTCTCAAGCACTGGGTTCTAAATTGTGAAGCCCTGAATGAACTTTGCTTAAAACACTTTGAACGATTTCTACACATAACCATTTATGTCCTCTATGAACGTTTTTGGGTGTGAATAATGACAGGATTCGCTCTCACTTTCAATTGCTTTCATGAATTTTATAGATGCTGTTTTATATTGGCAGGGCATATAAATGTGCTCTCAAGGGAGCTATTAAGTTTATCTGAATAACATTAAAGTCTATGGAAGTTGCTTGTGGAATGTGGATTTTAATGATACAATGATTGGAAGTTGTTTTACTAGGAGTATATTAATTATTTAATGTATGACATGGAATTGTGTATACAAGAATTGACATGCTCCTAGTTTTAATTGGATAATGATAATAACCTCTTTTTCTCCTGTTAATTTTATTTTTTGCTAATGTGATGTACAAGTAGATATGATTTAAATCGTGGTGCTTCCTTTGTGACATGTAATGTGAAAGGTTTAATATATAACCAAATCGCAATAAAAAACTATTTAAAAAAGAGACTACATTACCTGATTCTTCCATGTTGATGGCACCCAGGGGTCACAGCACTCATAATCGCTGAGGTCACAGAGCTCACATCATGAGGCCACATTGCCGACATACTAGGAGTACACATCACTTACATTCTCTGAGGCCACAGCACTCGCATCCTTGCAGGCCATGTCCTTCAAATTCTTTGAGGCCATTGTGCTCAAATCTTATGAGACCCAAGCATGTCCATTATATTCTCTGAGGCCACAGCACTGACGTCCTCAAACACATGCCACTCAAAACTTCTTAGGCAAGCATGCGCACATTCTCTGGGGCCAGTGTTTACCTCCTCTGTAACTATGGTACTTTAAGGCATCAGTACTACAATTTACAAGGTCACATCTCCTGAAGCCATTACACTCATATCTTCTGAGACCATTGCTCCCATATCCAAAGTCCACTCTGTTTACACATTTCCAAAGATGTAGCTCTTATGTGCTTTGAGGCTACAAGTCTATATTCAGAAGCTATCGGATACAACAGCGACTACATATCATGTGTGAGGCTGTAGCCTAGGGCACGATCAAGCCTTGTAGCTGTGGCACTCACCATACCATGTGGCTATGGCACTTGTGTACTAGTTTATTGAGGCCATGTTAATCATATGTTATGCTCACAGCTGTCCCATCCTTCAGTCTTGATACTCACAAGCTCTGAGAGTATATACTTTATCAAGAATGGTCCCCAAACTCAAATGAGACACAAAGACAGGCATGGCAGCAATCTGGACCATAAAATAAAGTTTTAGCATAAAGCTGGCATTTTGATTGTCCAAATAAAAAAAGCAACAACGCTTATGCATGAGGTATTTACCCTGCAAAATCAATCTTGATTCAGTTACAAACCTAAATGGAGGAAGACAGTACAGATAGTTTTGATGCATCTGACAAGGTCGCAGCAATGAGGGGGAACATTTGTCAATGTTTTGACAAGCAGTGTATCGTAGGTATCCGCCCGCATAAAAACTCATCCTATTCTGCTCTGAAAAGTCGGTTCCCTCTTACACCAACCGAGCCATGGAAAGTGTTCCAGCCTGACTGGCTGTCTCCAAATTGCACCACAGACAGTGGTGACCAAACTCTCCAACTGTAAAACAACTTGCTTTCTCTCAAAGCCTGCTCTGTTGCTGCCTCTAACCGTCTAAAATATCTAACTACCTCTGTGAAATAAGATCGTATTTTGTTATGGCTCCGGGCACGTGACCTTTATCATTGTCCGTTGGTGAGGGGGCGGCCTGGGCTTCAGCTGAAAAAAGAAAGCCGGCTCAGCTAAACGAGGGTAGGTGAAGCACGGGACGATGATGGAAAATGGCACCGTGCTCGTCTCTCTTTTCCGTCATTCTCGTCGGCCCCTTCCCTGTCCGTCCTCGAAGTGGAAACGCCTTTCCATCTCGCTCTGTTTTTTTCAGGTCACCTGCTCTCTATCTTGAATTCTTTCTCGTATAACCCCCACTCCCTCCCTCTCACACCAACGGCCAGTAACGCAATCCTAGCGCTGCCATCCACGCCCTCTTCTATCTCCAACTGTTCCTCCAGTGCCGGAAAGGGCTCCCGGAGGGAGAGCGGGGCCTTACGCAATGCTGCCTCTCACACGGATTAGGAGAGGTATTTGTCCAGAAGCAGCAGCAGGAGCTGCACACTCTGCGTGCAGTCACCCTGGCATCTCCACAGCAACACAGCTCCCCTTCCGCCTGGCCAATCTGAGGCCGCCCTGCAGCCCCACGGAAGATAACCTTCGCTGTCTGTCAAATTAGGCTGCGGGACCCTCGCTTTCTCTCAATTATATGTCTTGTTTTCAGACGACCCCGCGGCTTGGCCACCAGTGACTTCCTTCTCCATCCCTTGTTTCCCAGAAACCCCTATAGCGACTGCAGCCCAGGCAAACTGCCCCCCATAGAGACTGTTCTACCCACGCAGTACCTCTCTATAGCAACTGGCTCTCTACCACTTACGTCTCACATGATCCCTCAGCCACCCGCCGTCCCTCTACCACCAGAATACAGACGCCAGCTTTACTGACTGACTGCATCTCTAGTCTCCAACAAGAATGCAGCTTGCTCCACTGACTGGTCCTCTGCTACTAATATGCTGCATCCCGCACTCGCCGCTCCTCTGCCACTAGAATACTCGCTGCTACACTGCTGCTACTCTGCCCCTCTTCCCACTAATATTCTTCATCTCACAACCTACACAACAAAATCATTTATTGGCATGACAAATAACCTGGGCATTTGACCATTATTATACCAATATACATTACTTTTGCTCATTCCTCTCCGCCCCATTCTTCTCCCCATCAGTAAGCTGCAGAAGAGACATGTCTTCTTTTTGGCATAAAAGGCTGCAGATTTATTTTCACACATAATAGAAAACACAGCAAACAATTGTGAAAAAGTTCCAAAGGTGCGGCGACTGCTCCGTGTCCAAAACCTGCTTCCCCTTTTTCCCCCAACAATCCACAGTAGGCCCAACTCTCCCAACCCTTCGTGCCCAAGACCAGCCTGCCCATGCAGGTGTTCCTGGGCTGGGAGAGTGCCGTTTGGGGGAAGCTGAGCCCTCATTGCTACACCAGGCGCCCCGCCGCTTAGGCTCCCAAGAGGTGCTGGTCCGAGAAGAGCGAAGACCCTTTCCGGCTGTGCAATGGCTCATTCGGAGTCTGTCTCTTGTCACTGGTCGCCACAACACTGCCTCGCCATCCTGCGACGTCAACGGCCAGGCCTCGCCGTAGCTGTCCCTTATGCAGGGTGGGTGGAAAACGAAAAATCCTTCTGGTCTTCGGTGGGCGTCCTTCTGCTGCAGGCTGTAGTCTATGCAGCCAGCGCCCGCCACTTATATGGGGCTTGGCCCGCCCCTTTCTTTTGTAGCCCTTTTGCAGGCTTTCCCAGTACTTATGATGCGTTTTTGGCTTATCCCTCCCCCTTACCCAGGGAGGAGGAGGACTCTGCCCTGGTTATTGGGGTGCCTCCTCCATCTTATTCTGTCTTTTCCGTCGTCACCTTCATTATACACATTTTGCCAAATGGTACATACACGTTACTTTGTCTTCAGTGGCGATTTTTCTCAGAGTTTTTTTCTAAAGTCTATATAGCCATAAATATATAATTGGATTTTTTTTTAACGCGCTTAATACTGAAGAGGTTTCTAAGCGTGGACCCGGGGTACGAACCTGTGTTACTCTGCGTCGTTTTGCTTCCAAGACCAGCGCAATGCCACTGGAAGAAAAAAAAAACTGGTCTTCTCTGGAGATATTCGTGCACTCATTTTACTGTTCTCTCTGCTAATTCCGGAGTTTGTCCTAGGATGAAGCAGACCTGTTCTTGGGCAGGTTATTAGAAAAGACTTCCCTATTTGTGGCAAATCAACTTCCGGGGCACCAGTGGTCCAGGGATGAATATCGGTTTCTAAACCATCAATCAGCCCCACACCTGTAGTACACCAGAAGTGATCAGAACAGATTGGAACACAAGTAAATTATAAACCTCTGTGTCCAATTTTTGATACCGTGGACAGAACTCCAGGCTTATGTCTGCAAGGTCGTGGATCGTTGATTAGTTGCAACACAGTGAAAATACAATTATTACCTAATGATAAAAGGGACTTTCTAGTCAAGGTTGTATAAAAATATCTTCTTGACTATTATTACAACAGACAGTTCTAGCACACTACAAAATACAACCCACCCTGCAAACGAACAAAGAAGACAGACAGTTTCACGAAGGAAAGGGATGCACTCTAGATACTGACAGGAAGGTAATCGGTAAGGCAACCAGTCTTAACTGTTCAAGCTTATTTGGTTTCAGCCCAAAGGGGGCAAGAGGTCGTAAATGTCACTAAGGGCCTTCGGAGAAGGACCAGGGGGACAGAACTGCAATGTACCTGATGCTTGAGATGATCTTGATGCTTGACAGCGTTGAGTCGATTCCAGAACGCTTTGCAGCTCCAGCGACAGAGTTCAAGATGGGAGACAGCTGCGGGTATCAGGCATTAGGCAGTTCGGCAAGCGAGGCTGGATGGACGGCTGCAGGCTGGCCTACACAGCGGCTCAGGGCCAAGAATCGTTGTCTCTGTGTTGGTTGGTGGATCTGGAATGCTGGTTGAGGCATCTCGGACGGCTTGAGTAATTGCAGTGTGACAACAGTCAGTGGTGCAGCCGGATGTGGTTCGAGGGCTCGACTGTCTCGAAAATGCCCTTAAAAGATGGACACTGGTTGATGCTGGTGTGGCACTCCTCCTAGCTTCTTCGCAGGGCTTGTAGTGTCCTTTCAAGGCGGACGGCCCAAAGCTGAGTAGAGTGCTTGCAAGCAACGGCCTTGTCCTTTGTTCAGGGACTCTCTGGCACTTCCCATCTAGGAAACTCGCTGGCAGAACCTAGCAGGGCACGCTGTGTGTTGGCTGGGACCGGTTCTGGCGCTGCTGGACGGGTCCTCCGAGTCCGGTATCTCCCTCTGCTCCTTGGGAGATGCTTAGGGGAGGGATCTTGCTTCCCTCTTGGAAATCCTGCCCTTCCTTCACTGGCGGAAGCTATAAGTTAGACTGTGCCTTCAGCTAGGGTCCAATGCTGAGTTCTTCTTTCCTGCTTCTCGTGAAGCCTTCAGATGATCTGGTGAGGGGCTCAGCCCTCTTTTAAAGCCAAATGGGTCCCAGTGATTGGTGCAGGCTAAGCCTACCTTAAGGAACCAATCCAGGGTCCCCACCAACTATCTTCTGTTAGTCCTAGAGTGCTTTGCAACAGGAAAGGTAAGAGGTGACAACATGTACTCCTAAGTCCCACCCATCATCCTGTCTGTTCTAGATCAAAGTGTCTCTCTGGTTAACTGTGCCCTCTGTGGCTCATGATCAACATGCTGGTCTCCCTTGAAGTTTGTGGTGAGAACAGACTTCCTGTCTCACTTAAATCACATACTTCATCCCTCTGAAAGGGGGTTTGCCTACTGTAAACAGTTGTCCCAGATATGACATTCACTGCCCTTCATACAGACGGGTGGTAGCTAGTTTCAAGGTGACACATTGCATGTCAAAGAGGTGTTCGTTTTCCTGCCCATTGTTAAGTTCTGTGACCAGGCCTATTCGCAGGCCCGTTCAATTAACTTTCATCAGTATGAGCCGCCACCATACAGAACGTAGACAATAGAACAGGGCAGATCCATGGAGCCTCTGATATTTAATTAGGCTGGGCATGGGAGGAGGAAGGTGTTGCACTTCTCCTCTGGATGTTTTCATGCATCCTTCGCTGTCACCTGTCAAATAAATGTGACAGGGAGGTCTGCGCCTGTAGGCTGTGTCCCCAGAGTACACTGGACTATGCGTTTTTTGTGCGGCGAGCATTAAAAAATGTGTGCGGATTAGCCCCACACATTTTCGAGGTTGATCTCCCATCATTCCATTTCCTAAAAAATCATTTAAAAAAGCCAAGGCGAGCGCATAATCACCGCGCGGATTGTCGAATCCTTCACTCTATTTTCAAAAAAAGTTCGGAAATAAATGTCTTGAATTCCTTTATATACAATGAAAGATGGTGAGACCCCATAACTCACTGATACCTGGGATCAAGAACATGAACGATCAACAAAGACATGAATCATCACTAAAAACCAACCTCTTTATCTGACAGCCTCCCTTTCTGACCTGTTCGTGCCTTTGCACTCTGTTGTTATCATACCATGCACTGTACCACAAAATGTACCACTAATGTAACCTGTGCTGGGTCTACAGACTCTTTGCAACACACATGTAACTAAGCAATTGTTGCCCCACTGGGGCCACTCACCTGTAAACCCCAAAGTAAGCCTACTTTCATATTCTTACAGCGCCTCGTTGCCCAAGGGTTGTAGTGCGCTTTACAAATACAAAATAAAAATAAATAAAAGAGCTGGTACCACGTGAGGGTGGGTGGGCATCACCTAGTTTGAACACATAAATTAAGGGTGGACTACCGCATAAAGGAATGTATGCGGTGGTCCACCCTTAATGTATGTGTTAAAACTAGGTGATGCCCACTCACCCTCACGTGATACCAGCTCTTTATTCATTGTTCAAATTCCTTTGTATGCAGGAGAACGTGTCACTCACGTTCTACTTCTCCTAATTCACATTGCTGACAGATTCTGTCTTGTCTAAGTGTTGTCAGTCAGTTTCTATTTCCTATACAACTAGAACTATAGAACGTCTTAAAAATATCAGAGGTGCCTCAAATGGTTGAAAGAAGCTGCAATAATCCTGAGACGGAAGTGGCTCAACCTACATAAAGACAAGACCGTGATTATGGCTGTTGATTCTGAGAAAGTGTGGCAGGGATGGAAATACCTAGAGGTATTACTGTAAGAACAACACTGCTTGCTCCCATGGTGCATTATCCCCAGGGTATAGTCTGAATATAGTCTGACCTGTATGGTGCATGTTCGGGGGAGTTTTAATTTGGGAGTTGAATTACACTAAAAATGCACACCTTCCTCCAAGCACATTGAGTTCAATGAACAATGCACAGCTTTCTGTTGCATATGTAGTGGTGAGCATAGAGTTATAATTGTGTTAGTCAGTTCAAGCCTATTATACCCTGCCTCAGCACTGAAGTAGCTCCATCTGAGTTTCCAATCCTTGTTCAAGATGGCTCTTAATTCCATTGCCTGGGTTGTGCCATGCTTAATCACTGGACCAATTTAAAATCGCAGAATATGCTGAGAATTTAAAAAAATGAATCAACCACAGGGATAAAAGAGCTTGAGTAAAACACTGAGGGTGAGTTGAACCCACTCATGATCCTCTGTACGGATTGACAATTCACTTCCTATGGATGTTGCAAGTGCTCTGATTCTTGATGTGCTTCAATGATCCATGCGGGACACATTCTTCCTGTCCAGTTCTTCCTTCATAGTGCAAACATAGTATCAAGTTAAATGTCAATGACACATTAATGTTGTCAGATATGTGGATCAGCAAGTGTGAATGGACACTAGTCTCAGACACTCTCTTCAAAAATCGAAGTGAAATTTAACACAATCTCAAATTCTTTGTGTGGGGAATTGACGTTCAGCTCATAGGGCATATTCTTCCTCTTGTGGCATCAAGAGCTAAACATAGGATCACAATTCTTTCTTCTGTATGTAAGATCTTAGTCCTTGAGGCAAACCAAACCACAACGATTGCTTACTATGCACATCCCAGAAATTGAATAGCCTCCAAATGAGACCTTGAAGAGGAATCCCTCAACCTCTCATTGTGGTGTTACACATTCTAAAGTTACCTAGTGTGAGACCAATTGTTATCTAGTCAGTGTGGTTCAAGAGACCGAAACAAAACTCTAACATCAATCAGGAGCTAGGCCCATAATGTATTAAGCAAGTCGGCTCTTACTGCAAAAGAACGATGACAATGCCAATGTACCCCCCTCTCTTAGTGTGGGCCATCAATAAAAAAAATCTCTCATATCCTGTGGAATGCATGAAAAAATGTCACATTTTACCCTTACTCTTGTTGGGTCATACAGTTCAGAAAGCATTGCCACCCTAATCTCTAAAAAGAAGACAATCACCTCTACTGTACCAATGTTATACTGCTCTCATTTGTGGTAAGGCGTAATCAAAATTATTGGGACTTTCGTTTCTGTCCTCTCAGGGTGAAATTACAAAAATCTATTGCTAACCAACTTTTAGCGTTTTAGAGATGTTTTGAAGTGGGAGTAATTCCCATTCCCAATGGGGGTATTCTGGATGCGAACAAACATATTTTATTTCTAAAACACATATCTTTTTGAAATCCATACCATTAAAAAATGCAGTTTCACCTACAAATTTCTCCTCAAGTGAGGCGGCATAAACCCTCTGTTGATGACACCAGGGCGTAAAAAATAGATTCAATATGAAATGTGCCACATCAAATAGGCACCTGTGGCCCTTTAGCAAGGGGCTTTGCACCGGGCTTCCAACCCGTAGCAAGGCACTGGGAGAAGTGAGTATGCACATTCTTATTGGGCAACACCCAATTGGTTTGCTTCTAAGATTCCAAGCAAAACCTCAGAATAAAGGTATAATTTACAAGTAGTATCACTTCAGACGTGTCTTTGTCAGCTCTGTTTGGGGCTCATACTGGTGATTTGGTTGGCATGGTTTGGGAAAAAGGACGCAGAGGTGAGGCCAATAAAATACACCTCAACGAGAAGGCAAGCAAACAAAGGATAAAAACCTGTTCAGTGAAACGTATAGTAGACATCATGACAACATGGGCAGTATGGAGCAAATTCAGTTCTACGCATTCCCACAAGGAGGCAAAAACATGTCTGGTATGCTTGTTATATAGTGCAGTGAAGACGTGGCCTTGCAGTTTGGGCACACCTTCTCTTTTTGGGGCAGGCACAGACTGATTTGCATATAGTTGGTCCTCTCCTGTAATGGCACAGCTGAGCAAAGCACGATAGAAGGCTGCCCAGAGGAGTCGCAGCTGGCTTAGAAGCTTTTGTATCACATTTTTAGTATACTATAAACATTTAAAAATACCGAGGGCAGGAAGTTAGGCCCTGGGCCTGGAATGTGGAGGATAAACACATATCTATCGATTTAACAACTTTAAGTTAAGCTTGTGATTTAACTTAAAGACTCTGCATGAATGAATGACATTGTTTCCTTTTTCTGTCACATTTCCAAAATTGAAACAATAACTCCTTCAACTAAAAAGGACAATGGCCTTATGTGTCAAGCACCAACTCCGAGCATTCCCCACCCTCAACTATTTACCAGTCAGCAACCAGACGATTGACTCTTCCAAGTGACAAAACGTGCACAAGTTTTAGGTTTTATGTCAGACGCCAGAAATTAGCTGGAAGAGGTACCGGGCCAGTACACTAATGAGTAATTCCTGGTTTCGATATTCATAAAAGAGTAAAATATGAGTTCACATCAGAGTTTCAAGATGGTTACTTGTTGTGCCATTCTCTCAGTTGGATGATAAAGGGACGCCACTGCAGTTTATTTTAGTGTCGCTTACAAAGAATGTTGATACAAGTATATTTACCTAGAGTGTTTACAGTTTAAGAGACTTAAGAGAAGGTCAAATTAAGATGAGTTAGGTGGGGATTCTCAGAATATATTAATGGTAGTATGTGATGCCTCGTCAGATTCACTCTGTCACTCGCTCATCTACTCACCAATTCAATGCTGGGCATCATACAAGCCCCTGAAATCTTGTACACGTTTTGAGCATAAACAAATGTAGATGGCTTTGTCAACAATGGAATGACAGACCATCTTAGTTGTGAGCACAGCGACAGTCCTTCCTTTCTATGAATGATACAAGGGAATTGCTTGCCTTCACTTTAAACCACAAAATAGTTTTTGTCAGGTATTAGAGCATGGATGAAGGGATTCCATCCCACATTTTTAAATGAATGGGTATGATCTGTGTCGCTTAGTGTACTAGGATGTTCAAAACCCAGCCACCCGTCCTTGCAATACTGGAACATTTGCTTGTTCTTAAGAGTATCCCGCCATCCTAATGCAATAACGAGCAGTTACTGTTACGTTAAGCAGAAGGTAGTCACAACGAAATAACCAGTAGAGTCAAAGAAGGCAACAGTGCTAAGGCACTAACCAAGTGTGAAGCTAATCTGGGAACAGTTGCACTTTGGCCAAGGAAGTAATTTCCCACCTGTAGGCTCAATTACAGAGATTGAACAGAGGAAACATTACAGAAATAGACATGTGGCACGAGAGAACTTGTCTCGGAAGTTAAACCTTTTTGGCAGAAGTAATTGCAATAAAATAAAAAAATATCAATTCAATATTCCGCTACAAATAAAACAAATGTGCTGATTACTTGTGATTGCTTATAAGTTAGCTAAAAAAGATACGTGAAAAACCCTGCAAAATAGCAATTTTTCCCACTAGTATTGTGCCTTCATTTTGTACTCATGAGATGGTTAATTACGCTTGATTTGTCATAAATAAGTAGTGAACACTCACATGGGGACTCATACAAACGTGACTTCTTTGAGAAAGTAATGAAATCTATGCTATATGGCCTATAACTCAACTAACAGGGCTGCCTGCAAAATCCCTTTCTGAAAGCCACTCCAAAACATCTAGGATTTTCGTGGTGGATCCTACATGTACCAGGCAGTTTTCGGTTAGCAAGAGCAAGAAGGGCAGCAGGACCAACTAGCCACGTTCATTACTTTCATCATGTTCTTTTTTTATTTAAGTTGTGTGTCAACCTTTCATCTATGTTGATAGAAATCAAGGGCTCTTATCTTTGTGACAGGTCTGCTCGGCGACACCTCCATTACTTGCTTGTTTTATTTGTAACTTCTTCTATGTCTACTTCTCCTGTACATCTATTCGTTCGATTCTCGTCGTGTCTCGATAGAGTATGGCAGTGAAAAGCCAAAAACTGCTCAAACAAACATGATAACAAATACTCTTTGAGACCATGTGTCAAGTTAAATCACCATTACCATCACCAAAGTTTAATGGTAAATTAGTGTCTGACCTTTGGATGACACGTGTTTTGGCAATTTGCCTTTATGAAATCCGGGCATATTTTCTTGTATGTAAGTTCAAAACATAACTGAGTATGACTTCATTATAACATTCACACAGGATATAAACAGACATAGTGGGTTATTACGACCTTGGCGGTAAGGGGTTAATGGCGCCGGTAATGGTGCCAGAGCCGTCAGCCCCTTACCGCCCCATTACGAGTCTGCTTGCGGGACCCGCAAAGGGCGCTGCGGGTCCCGCTAGCAGACCAGGGAGCTAACAACGGGCCCGTTATTTACGGGCCCGTTGTTAGCTCCCTCCCCATTCCCATTGAGCCCTATGGGGGCTCGAATGCGAATGGTGATGTACCGGGTCCGGGTTCCTTGGATGAGGAATTACCGGGTCCTCAAAGGTTGGAATGGCCTGGTAATTCTTCATTCAATGGACCCGGTACCCGGTAAGGGGGTAACCATGCCACAAATTGCGGCATGGTTACCTCCAAGATCGTAAAGACCCCCATAATGTTTTTGAACAGAAATAGAAGTCATATATAGGAGCAATTGAGGAGATTGAACAAATAATACAAAATCCAAATATAAGGTATATGACAGACACCTGGGGTTGGTAACGGGGAGGAATTTGAGGGTGGCAACTGGTAGCGCACAGGGTTGAGTTTACGTCAGTCTCTTTCCTAAATGTCCAAGTCTCTAGTTGATTACCCTCAGCATGAATCGTTAAGTCTAAGAAATTGATTGTATTGCTCTCACATGTTACTGTGAATTGTATTCCAAAGTTATTAGTGTTAATCCTGTTTGTAATCCTCAAATTGTGCTGCTATTCCTTTCCAAATTAGAAAAACATTGTTGATGTATCATGTCCATAGGATCATCCTGATTTGGAAGTCTTGGTCTGTGTATACAACCTTAACTTCAAAAAGTCCCATGAATAAGTTGGCTAGGGCCGGGGCATATTTGGTGCCCATGGCCACACCCTTCATCTGCTGATAGAATATGTTGTCAAATATGAATATGTTAAAATCCAATGTTGTTTGTAGCATCTCTTTGATCATGTCGATCTGTTCATAGAATGACGCAGAGTCTTCTCTGAAAGAGTATTCAATAGTACTGATTGCCAATTCGTGTTGTATTGATGTATCCAGGGCTTTTACATCTAAGGTGGCCAGGAGATACTGATCTTTCCATTCAACGATCTTCAATTTTCTGATCACACTAGTTGTGTCCTTTAAGTATGATTGCAATTTACTGGTTCTTCGCCGTAAGATATTATCTAAGTATTCAAAAATCTTTTCTGTAGCCCACCCAATCCCACTAAGACTGGGACAGCCTTCTGTGTGATCTTTTCAAAGGTTTTATGAATCTTTGGGAGGAAGTACATTGTGGGTACTATGGGTTCCTTGATTGTCATGTAGGTTTTCTCCTCATTAGATATCAGTCCTTTTCTATACCAATCCAAAATGTATTCCTCCAGTTTGTCAATGATTTCCTTATTAGGGTTACCCAATAGGATTTAGTGGCAACCTGGTATTTTCAAATGGTTATTTGCCATTTCCATGTAATCAGTCCTCTCCATTACGACAATATTTCCGCCTTTGTCGGGCTCCTCTATTACCACTGACATATCAGATGCTAAATCTTTTAATGCTAGTGATTCCTTGTATGTCAAGTTATTCTTTTGACCTAAGTATCTTATTGTTTCTTCGATATGGTATTCAAGTCTTCTGTAACACCCTTGTAAAAGGTATCAATTACATTATCCAGTGGTAGTTGCGGAACAAATCTTGATTTCGGTTTAAGTTTCTTCATCTCCAGAGTATCCGGATTAACACTAATAACTTTGAAATACAAATCACAGAAACATGTGACAGCAATACAATCAACTTCTTAGACGTAAGGATTCATGCTGAGGGTAATCAACTAGAGACTTGGACATTTAGGAAAGAGACAGCGGTAAACACAACCCTGTACGCAACCAGTTGCCACCCTTAAATACCTCACTGTTACCAACCCCACTTGTCTCTCATATACCTTATATTTGGATTTTTTATTATTTGTTCGATCTCCTCAATTGCTCATATATATGACTTTTATTTCTGTTCAGAAACATTATGTCTGCTTATATCCTTTATGAATGTTATAATGAAGTTATACTCAGTTATGTTTTGAACTTACATACAAGAAAGTATGCCCGGATTTGATAAAGGCAAATTGCCGAAACACGTGTCATCCAAAAGGCAGACACTAATTTACCATTAAACTTTGGTGATGGTGGTTTAACTTGGTGCATGATCTCAAAGAGTATTTGTTATCATACCTTTCATCTATGCCTCTGTCCTACTTGCATTGCCCAAAGCAACTAACGTTATTTCTGGGGTACAGCATATCCATTGTAAAGCGCTGCGATGAGTGTAAGCTCTCCAAATCATGGAGCTCTTTAATGAATGGAAACAGCAATCAAGATTGCACTGGGGATAGAAACAAGCTCCACTGTAATAAAATCTAGAAGCGCTCGAGAACACCTGGAAGGGCTGGCCATACACAGAAGGGAGGCCTTTCGATGACAGATACGAGACTGTATAACTGGATTGATATTTTAGGTGGTATCACAGTATTTCTTGAGATTAGCTGTTTTTTTAGTTGGCTATTTCATTGCAAAAGGAAATTAAGATCATTCAGATTAGTACTTGAATTCCTGAAGTCCATGAACTTACAAAAGTGTCAAATATCACAATTCCAGGATTTAACCAAGGTTCTGAGCAATTACTTATCAATGGAGTATTTTATTAATTTGCCCAATTTAAAAAATGCTATGATGAACATAACGTTAAAAAAATATTTTTACAGGTATGAGCTCCTGAATTTTATTCAAAATTATATATTAGTAAGCGTGCCATTACACACTATTTTATATTAATGGTGGATAATATCTTGACCCAAGAAGGAACAGTCCTGGAAAAATGGCAAACTATTTTTGGAAGAAACTCTAAAAGAACTTACAAATTCTGACTGCAAGCAAACAAAAGTTGCAATATTATAAAAATGCAGTCAGACTTTGTTATACCCCAGAAAGATTAAAACTCTGGTTTCTGGGAGAAATGTTGAAGGCTAAAAGCTGTGTGTTACAGAGTGCTGATTTATGCATGTTTTCTGAGTGCAATTATTTTGGGAAGGGGTTAGCAAACGACTGTTGGATATCAAATTAAACTGAAATGTGTTTTGAACAAGTTGGCAGCACAGAATTTCAAAATGGTTCAGAATGTCACGTGACCTTTCCAGCTATTGCAATTGCCAAATTAGTGACTGCCGACTAGCTAAAGACAAGGCCCTGCCAGATTTCAACGAATGGTGGGTGGAATTTATAGACTTCATATGGGGAAAAGATTATTTGACCAAGGAAAATATTGTGATTTAAGCATGAATGGCCTAGTTTACAAAATGACATTACTGAAGAATAGGTAATTATGATTTTTCCAACATAGGAGATTTTTCTTTTATTTAGCTCTTTTTCTTACTCTGTTCTATTGTTGTAAGTGAACACTTATATTTGTCTTTTTTAAGTATATGTAAAGATGTTCTCATGGTTTTGTATTAGCAGTTGCTGTATTAGCTCTTAATGAAAAAAAGGGAGACCTCCCCTGAAGCCCTACTGAACACGTGACAGCGCTGGAACGCACTGAGGAACCCTGGAATAGTCAAAAGGTCTTGCTGAACCTAGGACAAATGACTGGGGGAGGAAGCTCGAGAGATACAGATGATATACAATGCATGGAAACACTTTAACTGGGCGATGTGCAGCAATGTATGAACACTCTGCATGCCATGTAAGCACTGCGATGCACGAAAGAGGGGAAGGGGAGAGCTCGAGACGGGTCACATGCAATGCATACAAACACCCCAATGCAAGGACGTGCTCCACCGCTCGCAAACACTGTAGAAGACCCAAGCGCTGCAGTGCATGAAAACTTTCCAGAGTATGGCTCAAAGAGCTGAAATGCATGCATGCCCTTTCTAGAAAATAAACAATGCAAAACATGGGAGAGCAGCAATGTCTGGAAGCAAACCCTTTATAATAAATGGAAATACTGTAGCCGGAGTTAGCACTGCTGAGCACTGGAGGCATGCTTGTGCAAGAAGAGCCATTAATCTTGGAAATGTTGCAATCCATGGAGGTTCTGTATGCAATGCCTGGATACATAGCAAGATCACGGAACAGCTGAAATCCATGTAACGTAGTGCATGGGCTGTCACAGAAGGGCTGCAACACATGTACAAGCTGTAATGCACGCGCTCCAGTGCATGGGCCAATCTCATCATTACATGGAAGCGCTGCAGTGTGAGGAAGGAAATGTAGGATGGCCAGAGAGTCGGTCCTAGCGGTGCAAGGATTCCTTAAAGCTGATGCCTCCTATCACTTCGGTTACAGGCACATGTGTCGCACCCCACCCCCACCCCTCCCTCATCAGAGCATAATGAGAGCAGCAAGACAAAATGCACCATAAATTATTCACTCAGAGGAGAGAGGCGAGGGGGAGGGGTGATGCTGTAAGAGGAACACGGTACCTAGGGCAACTGAGAGGAGCGAGAGATTGAGAGAGAAAGGTGACAAGGAAAATGAATGTGGGAAGGGAATGGAGCAAGTGCAGGAGAGTCGCGTGGGGAGGCGAAAGGGTGGAATGGGTGATGGGGACGGCAGAGACAAAGGAAGAGACTGGCGCACGTGTGGGAGGGTGCATGCGGGAGAGGGGGTGCCAAGAGGCTCCATGTACCGAATGGTGGGGGCGGGAGAGCTAAAGAGAAGTGGAGATGGAATGCTGAGTCGCAGGCAGAGGATGAAGGTAGAAACCCCGCAGCACAATACTGTAAGGAAGGCCTGAGCCCCCGAACTCCCTCCCCCCTCACACCAGCTCTCCCTGGCTCTGTGTTAAGAGCACGAGCGAAATCACAACATGGCAGCACACCGTATGCCAATATTGCTATAAAAAAGAATGCCTCATATGTGTCCATCGGTGTCCACGTGCTTGCTCTTCACAAAAGCAAAAAGCAGCATGAAACCACGAACATTCTGAAAAAGTGCACACACACAGTTGCCTCTGCAGCAGCAGTTTAAAAGGGACCATATGACTAAATACTGCTGGCTGAAAGCTTTATGCATAGCTCTCAACTCACACGCTTTTGGCGGGTGTCACCCGCCTTGAAAACAGCTGACTCACCCGCCAAGCCTCAAGCATGCCCATTCGTTTCAATGGGCATCTCACCCGCCAAAACTAAAATCGGGTGTTTTCACCCGCCTTTGCAACACAAATGGTTGAGAGCTATGCTTTATGTGATGACGTCGGCAGGTCCCATGAAAGTCAATCAGAGGTTAAACCAGCGTGTCTTGGATAGTCTGATAGAAAAAGGAAGCTCCACAAGGAAATTCGGGGTCCAGGATTTCCAGCTACCAAGCAGCACCGTGCTAGGGGCTAGACCCACGTGCTCCCGTTCCCACTGACTGAGAACCGGAAGGGATCTGTATATGCCACCCACATCTGGCCGGGGTTAGGGCTGCAAGGATGGCATCCGGGTCAGAGATTCTGAATTACAGAATCACTGTTAAAAGTAGAGGAAGAGGACAAAAAGCGCACAGGCATGGGTGCTACAATTAAACAGATGGGCACTTTGCCATTCTGTGTTTCTGGCAAGTGCGAGTAGAATTACAGGGTTTTAGCCAGGCAGTCAAAGTCGTGGATTTGGATAGGGCCCAGCAACTCTGACATTCTTAAATAAAGACTGTCATATCGACTTGCATTGCAATGTAGTGCATGATAGCCTGCTGAAAGCACAGCTTCCTGATTGGAAAGCACCATCTGAACATTAAGGTTAACCTGACTGCTCGGAAATGTAATCCAGAAAAGACTTCAGGAGATCATGAGGCCCATGAACATGGGGCTGCCGTGTGTCAACAGCTTATCCTTGAGAAAGGCATCTCTCGCCTTAGGAGAGGACTTCTTCAAAGCAGTCCTTGTCTATGGGTGACCAAATCCTTCCATGCCCCTGAGGCAGAGGCGTTGCTGGGGGGGGGGGCTAAGAGGGCTATGGCCCCTGGTCTTTTGGTTGTAGCCCTGGATAGAATCTCAGGAGCTAAAACCAAAAGGCTATCTAGCCCCCAGTCCCGACAGTTCAGACAGTGGCGTAGCACCGGGTCTTTCTCAGACCTAGCAACACCCCTGCCCTGAGGCCCAAGTCCTTTGAGAATCCAGGGCTGGTGAAGGGACAAGCACAATACTATCAACCCAATGCTGCTGTCATTGCAATCAGTGATTCACATTGTGTAACTGACAGGCGTTTGGGAGGTTAATGGCCTGGCACAATTCTATCAACTTGATTTTGCCTAGTGGTATCAATACTTCACAGTTTCTAATTGACAGGAGTTTGAGCGGTCAATGTCTCTGTAGCTCGACGCCCACTTTCTATTGAAAGATTATGACTGCATGAAAAGAGATGGAAAATAAGTGACCGACAGCAGAAAGACCAAAACTTAGTCACTGTGTGTCCTGCATTTTACAGCACATAAAAATGTTGGGTGCACAGAAGTGCAGGGGTATGCAATGACATTTTTCTTACAATATTACAGGAGCAGATAATTTACTATTCTAGCCTAGAACATCACACTTGCGAAAGTAAAGGTAAAATAACGTAAAATACAAGTATACATGTGAAAATATTTTAGGATAGCAAAGTTTATTGATGTAAATTCTGATCTAGAAATTCTGGCGAAAAACTGCTGTCAAAGAGAGAGCAATCAACTGTGCTCCTAACGGCATTGCGGAACACCAGGAAGACCCTTGTTACTTCCATGACAGCAAGCCCTCATTGCACTTTCCAACTACCTTAGAAAACTGCACCATTGAACAAGCAGCTTCTGAAGTTCTCTTCTACTGGACCTCTATCCACTAGATCCATAATTGTACCCGGCTGAAAAACTCACCTACCATCAACTATCCATCTCCAATTTCCAACGGCATTCAACCAATGTTGCTAATGTATTTGGCCAAGATACTGGCAGATTGCAAAGACATGTTTTCAAAAAATTCAGATTTGTGATACCGTCTGCTTATAATACTTTGTCGAATACAAGTAGGCCCTTTCCACATTAAATAGTGATCCTATTAACTGCCTCCCATGATAATGATTTAGTAAAATATTTGTAAATATTTGTTTGAGGTTACAAAGGGCTTCAATGCTTATTAATGCACAAGAGAAATCATAGTAGGTGTTTCCGGGTGCATTAAAAGAGCAGAGTAGTAGATTACATATGAACTAGGAGTAACCGAAAACCCCTAGCATAGGCTGAAGCCTCAACTGGAGCATTAATAATTGTCACTGAACTCATCCCATGACAAATCACAGGACCCATCTGTAGACACGATCACTGCCAATATGGAAACCGCAGTCCTTAATGTCCACCGTGGCCACGTGATCTCTTTCCTGGATCCAAGGGATGGGTTGTTGTAAGATGGTCCTCCACTATCAAGGCAAGCCATAGTGGCAGAACATCAGCCCTCCTCGATCATGACATCACTGATCTGATTAGTTATCCCACACCAGGGGTCTCCCTCATAGGCCTATTACTGAAAAGAGATGGTCAAATACACATCTGCGTCGACATGCACATGCCTAACCAAGCCATACAAAGTGAAAGACACGTATGACCATGAACAATAACATAACATATCACCTTAACAGAGTTGTTCATTTTTGACTGAAGAGGAGAGACTCCTACGCCAGCTTGATCTGGATGCTACAACCGGCTCCACTACTACATTTACAACTCACAAATATCATTATAGATACAAGCGACTGAGCACTGCTGTGTCATTGGCCAAATAAGTCATCAAGGAAAAGATATGTTGAGCCATTCAACACTTCCCTAACCACATACACCACAGTGATGACATTTTGATATTTAGCACCTCCTAATAATTGCACAACACCTGGGTGAACCTTATGCCACCTTCTCAAACTATGGCCTGTAAACTGATCGTACCAAGATGAATGCCCTGACATCTGCACAACATAATCGTGCACCTCTGTCCTTGTTTCTAGGGATGGGGAGGTTTCAAGATTGTGGGCCTCATTAAGAGTTTGGAGGCAGCTATGCCCTTAATAAGGTCATAGCTGCCTCCAAACTCAGGTCCGGGTTCCTTGAATGAGGAATTACCGGGCCATTCCAACCTTGGAGGACCCGGTAATTCCTCATTCAAAAAACCCATTCCCATCTGAGGCCCCAATGGGAATGGGGAGGGAGCTCCCTGGTCCCCTTGCAGGACCCGCAAAGGACGTCTGGTCTGACCAGACGTTCAGAGCGGGTCCCGCAAGGGAACCTCGTAATAGGGCGGAATGGGTTTACCGGCACAGGCACCATTACCGGCACCGTTAAATCCACTCCGCCCACCTCGTAATGAGGCCCCGTGTGTCTATCCGCAGGTAGCTACATCACCTCACCAGTTGAGGGTCAGGACTATGTGTGAAATGTTAGGTTATGTTATGTTAAAGGTTCTAATACCACGCACTGTTGCCACCTGCGTGGTCTCTTGGCAGATCTGTAAAGCAAGGTGGGAGGCAGCTAAGTTAGCAGGACTGAGCAGGGAAAAAAGAGCATGAGAGCTGTGACGTGCTATTGGCAGCTTCAGTTCGGTGACACAGTTCACTGAGCGTAGGTGTGTTTTTCGTTTGTGCAATGTTAGATGGCGTTTGATGCCATCATACATAAAATAGGAGCTGCAGAATGCATTGCCTACTTCAATCCAGATCTTTGCACATAAATGAAAGTTGGTGACAGTCCAGTTGTTTTGGTACAATCCATGAACAGAATGAACCAGGACTGAACACAGAGAAAAAGGATGGATCATATGGCAGCTCCCACTGCATGTACAAATCACCTTCATCTATAAGGCAGTCACCCTCAAGCAACTCAGCTACCTTGCAGAGAAACTCAGCATCTCCGGTGGACAGCACATTACCAGAAGCCAGGACACGTGCAGACTTGAAATCCACTGCTGCAAAAAGGAAAGGACCTTCTCTACATACGCCCCAAGACTATGGGAGCTCCTCCCTGTCAGCATCTGACTCACCCCCACGCTCCTACAATTCAGAAAATAACTGAAGTCCCACCTTTTCAAGGAGTCTCTCCTCCTCAACACATAGGCCATCACATCGCCCGTTGCGCCACCTACCTCGCTAGTTGCCACCTGCCCCTCTCCTCTCTGCCACTCGGTACAGCTGTACCCCTCCTCTGTGCCCCTCTGTATCCTACACCCTCGCTCTATATCTGTTATGTTGTTAACTCTGAAAAGCATTCCGTTAAACATTTGTAATGTAGTACATCTCTTTAAAAGGCTCGGTTAAGCATCTCTATTGGTGTATACCACTGTAAAGCCCTCCATTGCTTCTCAAAGCTAGGTCTGCACTCAATAAATGCAATAATAATAATGGCAGCTTAAACCATGATGATACCAAGAGAGTATAATCTCATGCAGAGAAAAGGAGCCTGGCGTATCATCTGGGCCTGCGAGTATCATTACCTGTCAGGGATCGACATTGAGATTTGATAAGGAGGAGCTAAAAGCAGCTCCTGGGTATCCAGCATTAACCCGTGACCAGGAGCTTACCAGGAGTACATAGCGTTCCGCAAATCAAACTTCCACATAAGATTATATCCTATTGCTATGTCAATTATTTAATTACCCTGTATGCTTTAAATGTTGTATTGATGCGTGTGAATGTTTTTTTTAATAGATTGCTCCAAATGTGCAGAGTTAAATTCACATAGGTGTTTGTTCAGCATCATTTGGCACGGAAGGCAAAAGTAGCTCCTGGTAGCTGTTGGTGTCAAGCTAACCAGGCTCTTCTAGGCTACAAACAGGAGCTAAATAGCTCCCAGCACCCCTCAATTTCAAACCATGCCTGTTTGCGTACCGTAAAGCTGTCACCATCATCATGGATCATCAAGCTCGGCTCACTATCTATGGCAATCCACGACCCAAGATTCCACCTCACATAGAACGTTGGGGTCTACATTTACAGGGCTACTGTATAGGTTCAAATTCACACACATACCTGGCAAGGAACACAAGCTTACAGACTATTTTTAAGTCATCTCAAAAACTCAAATTTCCGTGTGTGGCAGGGGCACACATGGACTACGCCACACACAATGCCAGGCTCCTCTCTCTTTAATTGTAAGCCATTTTCATCTACTCAGGAAATGAAGCCACCATTAAACTAGTCAATTCCCAGAGATGTAGATATGCTAGCGAATGGGCAAAAAGTAATAAGAACTTGATTTTAAGGAGCTACAGGAATTGAAAATAATTCACATTTAATGATAGTCTTCCCAAGGTGGACTCCTTCTGAGGTAAAGCCAACTCGCTATACACAAGGAAGCAAGACAGAACATTAAGGTCACAGAGAAATAGTGGCTTCAAAATATCTTATGTGGCAGAAGGTATGGTTCCCAACTCTGGACAAAGTGATGAAATCCACCATCAAGGTCTTTCAAAGCATTAGAAAACCTCAATGTCCAGAGCATTTACACACGCCCCTACACTGAAAGGGATCTGGAGGAAAGTTGAGGTCTTTATCAGGCCCTTTGAAAACTGGAACCTACGTCTCTGTTGATATAGATGAACATTTCAGGTATCCTCAGTTACACATGATATGGTCCACTATGGCAATCTCTGTCATTCCGCTCTCGATAAGATCTTCCCAGATTATGGAGGGTGATTGAAATGGACTAAAATGGTTCTCTTTAAAGTCTGTGGGAGATGTTATGTTATGAGCCTTATATGGGGGCGGGGCTTAGCTCAGCCTACATGCAGATCAGGATATATGTGAGCTTGAGAAGGAAGCTGAATGACATTTCTGAAAATACCACCTCCACCCTGAAATTTGAGCAGGCTGCAGACACATTTGGGTACCGACAAATTAGTATAAGTATGGGAAGGATTTATTGAGAGTAGCAGCGGGCGCTGTGAATCATACTGTGTAAAATGCGTGTGGCAACTGTTCCAATTGTGCGAGGGACTACGGGCAAACTGCTTTTGACCTCGAATTGTTGCAGAACCACTTTTGCAGTTCATCAGAGCTGGCAAGAAACCAGGAAGAAACCTGCAGCAATCCCAGGCCGTGCAGCTCGGGAGTTGCGCCCTTCGTTGTAACTGCATATGCATTTTTGGAGTTAAACTGTTGCACCAAAGGCAAAATACACCTAATCACCTCTGAATTCCTGGTTCTAGTGAGCGAGTGACTACGGGCGAATAGCCTTTGAACTCACCTTGGTGACTTTTCTATAAATTTGTCATATGTTCTCAATAAGACTGATACAAAATTCTGGTACAAATATCTGACACATTGGAGTAAACGTACACTTAATCATTTTGGAACTCGAGAGCCTTTGAACTCGCATTGGTGAGATTGTTTTAAGATTGAGAAATGTGTGAAGTTGGTTGTGTGAGAGGGGTCTGGAGATTGGCATCAAGCCAATTACCCTTGGGCAATTGTGAATATCCTATTTACACTATTGAGTGTAAAGTGGTATACTCTGACACACAGGGGAATTTAAGTTGTAAAAGTGTGAAACCATGCCCCCAATAACAAGGAACCAACTACACCCAGCCACTTCGGAAGAATCACAAAGAACTCTGGTGGCTTCTGAGAATGTAAGAGGTTGCACGTTGAGTAAAGAAGCGGAGGATCAAATACGTACCTTTGAATACGATGCTAAAATGCAATCAACCCTCCGCACTAAGATCACAGAGGATGAGTTGGTTGACTCAGTTTTTTGTAATTGAGCAAACAATGAGTGAACATATGGATAAACAGGTTGCATGTACTGACACCAGTAGCAATATGTGTGCTGATAATTTACTGGATCAAGAGAGGGGAGTTTACACTGCATTGAAATCCAAGTCCCAAGGTCAGTTAAGTACAAAAGTATGAATGGACCCATAAATCACTGATTATTATAAACAAATAGGTACTAGCACAGAGTTTAGAGGCTCGAAACAACTAAATACTGAAAAGCCGGCCGTTCCAGGTTACATCACTGACATCAGCTTCCTGGAGGGTGCTAGCGTGTGCTGGTGATTTGGTGGGCAGCAAAGGAGAGGTTGACCAAGACCCACTGTCGATTGAATATGGGGATACTCAGGGTAGGTAGTATCCATCCAGGAAGAATCTGATCTGTTATAGGGCTCCCCATCACAATTATTGTACGTAAAGTGCCACAGTGAGATAGAGTACAAAACAGACAAGAGGGGTTCTAGGATTTTGCACCATAATCTAAGGGAGGCAGACAAACATATTAAGCCAACTTCACCATCAATCTTAGCACTTAATACAGTCCTCAGTGCCTCAGCTGAAGTGTACAAAAATATAAAAGACGAGTTAAAAGCACACACTGCTCCTATGTGAGTTGAATGTAACTTAACTTAATGTTAAAACACACGAAAAGGAAATCTAAAATAATGCGTGACAAACAAACAGCTACAGAGGATGTAGCCCTCAAACAGATAATGAAGGCCCCACATGATAAGGTGCAGGAACAAGATTGCATTGAAAACACACTAATAAATGGAAAAGATGATGAACAACAGCTGGTGAAACAAATTGAAGGAGACTGCTCTGGGAAAAGAATATCTAAAAAGACCTGAAAAATATGAAAGAATGCAAGGAAGAACCAGTTGCGATTGGATTCAAGAAAATACCTAAGAAATGTGATGATAGATGATACGACACTTAGTGCCTCGTCAATGTTAGAATTGGTGGAACAAGACACTAGTGGAGTCAGGGGAAAGGAGCTTAGCGAGGCATGTATGTATGGACTTGACAGATAAACTGGATAATAAGATCAACCCACAAACTGGTAAAAAAAAAAGAAAAAGTATTCATCATATCATGCTAAACGATGCCCAGAAAAGAAGTGGGTGAGCTGGGCAAAAATGAAGACTTTAACAACAGTTATAAGGATGTAGGAGGGATATCCCAATCCCCAGGACAGTCAGACAAGATGAAGCACCCAGAAGTAATGACTACGGTTAAATCAATTCAAGGGGTGGTTAAAGATGTTGAAAAAAGAAAGAGGAGATTGGACGATGGGATGCAATATTTTAAAAAACTGTGAAAAAGAACCCTCTAGCACCCAACCGGCAAAGTTGAGTAAAAATGGACATAGGAATGAGACTATAGCTGAATTGGGAAGGATGTCAGTAAGGGAAGGGGGAAATAGTTAATGGCTCCCCCACGCAAATATGCAAAAAACGGCACTCTGGGGTGGGGGGGGGGGGGAGTCGAGAGAGATTAATGGAGCTCTTCAGTATAAAATAATCTGTACCCATGGCGCCTGTCCAAAGGGACACAACGAATGACAGGGCAAATAATAATCAGGTTGTTAAAACAGGCAGTGAGGTGAAGACGCAGGATCTTGAACTATTTAAGTTACTTGGACCCAACATTAACTTAGATAGAATATTGAATCGTAGCAACGTATTGAAAATGCTACACGTCCTGCCTGAACTAGAAAAAATGTCCTCGGAGGACATTAAGTTTGTAAGCTTCCCGTATGAAAAAAGGACAGATCTAGTAGAGATACATTTAAAATCAATGTTTGTGGAAAAAACAATATTATAAGAAAGAGAAGCCCTATTAGATCTGGGGTGCGTGGTCTACCAGGAAAGAAAGGAATTCAAAGATTACCTAAAAGAGAAAAAACATAGGGCGGACATGAAGGAACAGGAGGTCCAGTGCACCATGAGAAAAGAAGCAGGGGAGGCATTGCATGCTGCAACACTAAAAGAGAAATTGCGGAATCTGTCCCCACGAGAGATGCATGGGAATTGGGCCTTGGTTTTAGAATCTATGAAGAGTGAGTTGGTGATGGAACTGTTAGGGGAAGAAGAACTCTGCCAGAGGAGCCTCTAAGAATAGTATTTTGGAATACGAGAAGATATAACAGTTTCATGAAACATGAAAAACATAAAAACAAGTTACTTACCCCTGGTAACTTTTTTTCGATTGGATGTTCCTCCCACTTATTCCTCAACTTATAATTATCCTTCCAGCTTCAGCTGCTTCGGAATAATTTTTCGACAGGGGGCGCTGTGTGCCATTTCGTTGAGTCGATGTCCCTTGAGGGTCTCCATTCGACTGTCGACATCATCATCAGTATGATATGATAGGTTATTTATAACACGCTTAATACCCAGTGGTTTCTAAGTGCGGACCCGGCAATTGAACCTATGTCGCTCCGTGTCGTCTTGCTTTCAAGGCAAGCACGTTGCTGCTGAGCTATCCTTCCAAGACAAGGGAGGATCTTATACCGCTGGTAGGTATAAGTAGTGCACGCAGCTTCCATTGGCTTCAGTTCCGTTTTTCCGAGCTAATGCTTATTATTTTCGATCTACGAAAATGTCTCCCCGTCGGCTCGATCAAGTCAGGGATCCATTCCATAGAGGGTTCCTTCGAAAAAGAATAAGTCAACAATATTGACGCCTTCGCTGACACCGTTGGCGTCAGAGCCGTCAACGCCAGTATTGAAGGCGACTCTGACAAAATCGACTCTGACTTCGAAGCCGGTGTCGACGATTACTTCGAAATTGTCAAAACCAGTGGTAATCCAGGAAAAGGTTTTCAAACCTTTGCTCAAGAAAGATTTTTTTAAGTCTTTAACTTCCATCTATGAAGATAATGAACCGTCAGATGATAACACACCACCATTTGGGTTACAATATGGCACCCCTAATGTGCCAGATGAATTTATCTCTGAAGAGTCTAGATTAAAAGACTTATATGATAACCTTCAGTCGGCCAGTGGTTTAGATAGCTCTCCCGAACTGGAATTCGGAAAACCAGATCCTACTGACCAACTCGAACACCATACTCGGGATCCTGGTAATTACAGCGAATTATAAAATGGGTGAAAACTATTTGTAGATTCTGATTGTAAATGTTTATTGGAATGAGAGGCAGGTGGGGATAAATGAGTTTATAAACCAAACTGAAGAGTGTTTGATGGACTGGAGGTCTAGTGGGGAGCAGCATGTAATGATGGCTGGTGACTTTAACATGAATCATATAGGTGAATACGGGGTGGAAACAAGTAGCATCCATGCGCATAGCATGAAATGGACTCAGCTCTTGGCGGATTGGGATCTGCTAGTAGCTAATGGGAATGTGAGGGTTGATTTATCAAAAAGGGCAACTTGGAAAAGAGGAAGTCAAACATCTAATATCGACTATTTGATACTATCACGGTTGACGTATAAGCGGTGGAATAGGTTTGAGATCAATACCACGCATTTGAACGACCATAATATAATGGTAGCTACATTTGATATATATGCCAATTCCCAACCCATGGAGCAACTTCAGGGACATGTGGTAGGTAGTGGGGGTAATAGACTCAAGAATGTTGCCGTAATGGGGCGAACCGAACAAGGAAATTAGATGCCTTTGTTAACAACAGACATGAAGAATTTATGCTTGAAACTTGCACCAGTGAAGCTTTCAATGAGTTCATTTGGGAAACTGAAAAGCTGAAAAACCCAGTAAAACGGCAGACTACTCATGCCCATGTATTTAACCCAGTGGTATGGGATCGAAAGAAAAAGCACAGGGCAGATCTTGCACTGTTGCGGCGGCAGTCACTTGATAGTGAAACCTATTGTAAAAGGAAAAATAATTAATAAGAAGCCACAAAAACTGGATGCAAACACGAAATTTCTAATGATCCAGCATGACAGTGATGGACAGAACATTGGCTGTTGTTATGGTCGGGGAGGCTGTAGCTGACGCCTACCTATCACTGTCTGTGGGGCAAATAGCTCTCACACTGAGATTATGCATCCCCTAAAAGCAGGAACTGGGCTTTCAATGGTGGTTCATCGATGGGCGATTCTCCACAAAGGGTTCACCATTTACAGTCTCGACGATGACCTTCTCGTGGACAGAACAGCCAGAAAAATGGTGAGTTAGGTACATTTTTAGTTGATTATGATAATAAAAAGTCTCAGTGAAGGAATCAGGCTTGGTAGTATTGTAGGAGGCACGTGGCATGTCCTATCTGTCCGCCAAAGAGTTCTCTTCTTGAGAGGAACTTGTCTCTTCCTTCTCTGGGGAAGGAGCAATTGAGGAACAACAAAGGTGTGCCTCATCCCCCACTGTTACTTTCCCAGGCCTATGTGAAGGGGGGCGGCAATAGATACAGTCCACCTGTGGGTCCTAAATGCACAGGTTATTTTTCCCCACAGGTAGAACAGTTCTTTCCTGGTCCCAGGCACCCCAGTCCTGCTTCCAGACGCAGAAACAGGTGGTTTGAAGGCTGGGGCTCTCTATAGTCAGAAAATGATCCAAACAAACAGCATAATCACAGAAAGTGGCATGCAACTGAGCAGCAGCACCGGAGAATAATTTCTGAAGAAAATGGGCCGATGTGTTTCTACTCAGAAAGGATATTAACAGGACTCCCACGGGCACAATGTCCAGTAAAGAATCTGAAGATGGGTCGGCGGGGTGGATTCTAAGCCTGTCCCGCACGTGGGGAAAAGAGCCGAAATTAGGAGGATAGGATAAATGATATGTTTGTTATTACTGCAAATATTCCCAGCCTGATATGATATGACAGGTTATTTATAATGCGCTTAATACGCAGAGGTTTCTAAGTGCGGACCCGGGGATCGAACCTGTGGTGCTCCATGCCGTCCTGTTTCCAAGGCGAGCATTTTGCCCCTGAGCTATCTTCCTCAGACGCCTGAAAACAGGGGAGTATTTGAGCATGAGCAGGGGCATCTATAAAACATCTGGCCTTTTGGAAGTGGCACTGATGAATTGCTGCAAAGGTCCAACATTTTGCAAACCCTAGTAAATAGTGCCTTTTAATTTCTACAAAAACGTTTCCCCCTCTGCCAGACAGTACAATAACATAACCTACTGTTGAACAATGCCACACTATAGTCGTGAGTGAAAGAGGGCAGATCTTTTAAAAACGAAGTTTTCATCTAATGCAGCAACATATCTGCATAGTTGAAAGCTATGTTCAAAGCAGCAGGCCTGGAAATCTGCTGGAAATCTGCCCCTTGACGTAAATAGTCTCATCAAGTGTGACAACGGTTGACTCTAGAAAAAGGCAAAATCAGAACCGCAAACCATACACATTTTCCAATAGGTCTATGTAAAGAATGGTATGAGAAACATACTTGGTTCCAGAACAGTATTTAGAACCGGATGCGGTGCTGCATACACAAAGGTCCACAGCAATGAATTTCAGTCCTTTAGTTTGAATAAAGGGAGTAGTGATTTTGGTTAGTGCTTTGCTGAATATGTCCTTGGAAAAGCAAGCTGTGACCTTGTGGAGGTTTGGTAAGAACAGTTTTGGTCAAGTAGTGGAGCAGCTCTGCAATCCTTTCATATTGTACTTATATCCACACTGAGGTTCATTTTGCTCCGGGCAGTGCAGAAAATGGAGGCGTATTGCTTTTATGCCTCCATTTTCCACTCTGCCCGATATTCGTGCAGAACCAAGCCAAAGGAGGTGAATGGTGCAGAGTTTATATCTGCGCTGTGCAGTCCTCCACCTTCTTGTGAAGCACTTTGTATTGCGCCTGCATGATATTTTAAAGCAGGGGTAAAACGAATGGCTGCCTATAGAATCTACTTTGCTTTAGCACCTGCTTGTAAGCAGGTATATTCCAGGGTAATCTATAAGTAAACTACGTGTGCAAAGTTTAATTTGCAGGTGGTGCTTACTTTTTTTGCAAAATGGAGAGTAAATGTAAAGAGAAAAGGCGATTTCTCTTTACTTTTTCACTTCCCCTTTCAGATGGTGAAAATTGTATACAGGGAAGCCATCAGCACATAAGTGCAATCATTGGTGATTCCATGCATGCCGGTAGCATCTGGTTCGGTATCCAAAATAACGAACAAATGACCGTCATGGTGATTCAATAACTGTCATTTCTCCCCCACCACTCATTAGGGTCTTTGTAAGGTAGACAATATTACTGCACCCTTGTGCCATGGGTTCAGGATCTCCGTCTTTTAACCTTAGAGTCGCCAATGATGACCTCTGTCATTGTTGTACAACTGCCTTCAGGTTAGGGAGAAGCTCAGCACAGAGCTAACTGATCCTCTCTTTCCAGGGTCCCCAAGTCTGGGCTGTCTTCAGCTACCTTGCTTCTAGTCTGCTCAAGGGCACTTTTACACTCCTCCATTGTTTAGTGGTTCTCCGATAATGCTTTCCAGGAATTTCCTCTTGCATTAAAGGAGCATGTTAGGCAGGCCTGACTCCTCCGGGAGTCTCTCTTTTTCTGAGTTTCCCAGTCTCAGTTAACTCTTCTATCTGGGGCTTCCTTTCCAAACTTGTCCTTTATTGGTTATTCCTCATTTTCATTCGATTTTCTACTGCTAATTGGTTATTCTCTGGATTTATTTTAGTATCTCTCATTTTAAAAGTGGTTTCGTATTGGCTAATTGTTTTATGAGCTTTTGGGATGTTGGCACATGCCTGTGAGATTTTAAGTGTGGTTGTGAATCCGGCACCATCTTGGAATCCTCAACGACGCAGAGAGCAGTTCTGTAAAGCTCCAATGCTTTTTCATACTTCTCCGACAAGGACTGCAAGGCATAAAATAAGCAGTGTCGCATAGCAATTTGCTATGCAATTCTGTAGGTTTGCTAATTAAATTGACACTTGTGTAGCAAAGTTAGCTATTTAAGTTACCTTGTTCAATGAACGCACTGCTCACCCTGAATTACTCGCTGGCTCTCAAGTCTCTTACCACCCTCTTCTCTGTTCACTGCAAGTTCAAAGGGGCTAATGGAGAGAGATTGCAATAGTAATCATCTCCTTGACTCATAGGTGCCAAATGCCTGTGTGGGTGTGCTAGGCAAGATTATGTTTCTTTTCCAAACAATTGGAAACCAGAAATAATCTGGTTGATACATTTATTAAGCTAACTGTATGCTCTTTGACAAAGACCAGTATGTGTACATTTATAAAAAACAGTCATGCAATTCCATTCCTAACAATTTAAGTTGTTGCATAATGCAGAATTACAGTATTGCCTCTGTAAAACTCTTCATAGTCTCCATAGTTTACAGTAAAGTTTAGGTTAGTGTATCTAAATCTCAATAGTGTCAACTAGATTTTTGTTGTTGGGGAAGATGAGTGAACACTTTTGAAAATGTACATGATCACATGGCTAACTGCTTTTAATGACAAGTCTAGTTCTGTGACCTGTTGGTTGCATTCATCTGTGCAACTGGTGCTCAACGCATGGCAGCAAACCACATTATACCACTTAGTTTGACCAGTTCTCTGCCTTCTATGCCATCTAATCTGCTTAGTCTGTTACTTTCTTTCCTCTTACATAATGAATACACAAGGCTAACTAGATCTTTACGCAAATTAATAAACAATGGTTCCATCCAGACTGTACAACAACACATCTACTGCAACACCACACACTGAGGTTAGCCTCCAGAGCTCACGTTGCTCTATTATTGTGATTGCATTACATTATAGCACCTGAGGGAGAGCTGGACAAACTGTTTTCAGATCCTTTTTTATCATATCTATTTATTTGTGTCCTTTCTTACAGCTAACCTTTTACATTTTACAGACACTCAGCCAGAGCTCACAAAGTCCACTCGCCCACTCACATAGTCAAGTAGATTTCACGAAAAGCAAGTACCATTTGCAGGGGATGTTTTAAACTTTTATGTAACATTTACTTTTTTGCAGTCATAAGTGTCACTTCGCATAACTGCCAGCAATGTGCAAAATAAAAAGTCGGTTTGTGGGAACATGCACCATTTTACAGAAAGCACATACACATTTTTTGTCACCTTTTCTATGGGTCTAATGCATTTCTTTTAGGTTGAGTAGGTAAACTATATTATTTAACCTGCAAGTTTAGTGGAATTTTAAAGAATTTGCCAAGCCTGATTCATCTCACTAATATCTTACTTCAGCGGTAAACAAAAATGCTGTATTGATGCTTGATTTATGTTTTGGATGCAAATAACATCTGGTGACATTAAAAAAAAGAGTACAACATTGCTAATCAAATGGGTGTGTTTGTTAATCAAGAACATTTTAAATAGAAAACACTGCTAATCAATTTTTGAAAACTAATGTATGCATTGGACTGTGTCGGAAGACTGCACTACGGGCCTGCGAGGTGGAGTTTGCTAGCTCCCTTGATGGTGAGACTTTCTTCTTTTTCTGTCTCTCGCGAACTCAGCAGGTCCATAAAACAAGTGTTTTTCCCCCCTTTACCGACTGTTCCTCAGATTTCTGGTTTACCAATGCGTCCTGCAATGTACCTCGGGAAATGTAGTCTTGAAGTCAAAAACTCTGCAGCAGGATACCCGTTAGGGCAAAACAGCATCTCTGGGGGACCGGGAGATGATGGAATACCTCCTCTTCCATCCTCTCGGAGGCATATCAGATAGCACCCGAACCTGCCCAGCCACTGGAGGCTCGGTTCCCCACATGCAAGAACGGGGAGTTCAGACAACTCCTCACACTACCAAAAGTGCACACAACACAAACCAGCTAAAAACAGACCAGCGCGCTTTAACTAATTTTCCTGCTGTCTACCTAACCTTTTCCAAATCCCATCTTTTTCAGTTCGGTCATTATCCCATCTACATTCATAATGGTTTAGATTCCAAATTTTCATGAACTTAACTTTGTGAATTGCATTATTACATCAGTGAGCTGCATATGTTAGGTTTTTAGTTCCCATCGATCAGGCCATGTACAGATTAATAGTGATTTAAGTTACATATATTCATGAACTTAACTGTGAAATATATCGCTACAGTTTATGTGACACATATATTAGATTATTTTTTGTTATCATTTTGCCAAGACATGTTTCATGGTATTGGTGTGCCTCTTCAGCAACAAATATCTTTGTATTTAACATGGCCGGATACAATTTCAGATATTTGTTTTACATTAATCCAAATGTTTCATTAAGCATTGTAAAAGCTGGGGTGTCCTCTGAAGGTTGGCCTCCTGCAGTCTGACCACATGGTGGTGTGAACACAGAAGACACAGCTAGCAGTAGCGTGTCAACCACAATTTTAGCATACACAGAATACTGTCCAAAACTACATAGTGTAAAAGCAAGAGGCAACGTACACCCCTGTGTCTCAGTCTCCAATTATTTTGTTACCCTATGGCTCATCTTTCATTCTGAAGTTATGAGCATTTTTCAGGAGTGACAGATACACCTTATTAAAAGTAGAAATGGAGAAGACTGCTTGAGAAGCGGGCCTTGCCCACATAAAGTTCCAACTAAACGGGACAGGCCCTGAATGATAGAAAGCCAATCAAACTCACCAGCATCTGGTAAGGCTCACATAGCCGAAAACTGAAGTTCTCTAAGGAACAAGTTACTTACCTGTAACTGTTGTTCTCCAGCATGGGTTTGGCATGGATTCACATGCTCATGAATATTCCCCGTCGTCAGGCCGTGAATCCTCAGTATAGAAAAAAAAATCAGTATCCGTTTCGTTTCTGATCTGTCTTTCTTAGTAGTAACCAATCACTGGTCTCTGGGTCATACTGCCCCCAGCCAATGACTGCCTTCTCCCTAAGCCCCGCCTCCGGCAGCCATCCTCAGATTTGGTAGCACGTAAAGTGGCAGTATGACCAAGATACGAGCTGCAGAGGGGTAGGCGGGAGGGTTCGCATGTGAATCCATGTCAGACCCATGCTGGAGAACAACAGTTATAGGTAAGTAACTTGTTCCTTCTACAGCATGGGGTCTGGCATGGATTCACATGCTCATGAATAAGAGAATACATAGCAGTACACACATGCATAACCACGGGAGGTGGCAACAGGCTCAACATTAAGCAATACAACAACTCAACATTAAGCATCTCTTACCTCCTCACCAGGCTCACCTTAAGCGAACAGATTGCGCAGCACTGCTTGGCCGACCCTGGACTCCTCCATGGAGTCCCGATCGACGC
This sequence comes from Ambystoma mexicanum, assembly GCF_040938575.1. Lineage (NCBI taxonomy): Eukaryota > Metazoa > Chordata > Amphibia > Caudata > Ambystomatidae > Ambystoma > Ambystoma mexicanum. The sequence continues at coordinate 361,973,780 of NC_090925.1, forward strand.
AGTAGAATCTTGTGAAGGTGTGTGTCGACCTCCACGTCGCAGCTCTGCAGATGTCCAGCAGGGGCACACCAGACAGGAACGCCGTGGTAGCAGCGATCGCTCTGGTCGAATGGGCTCTCGGACGGCCGGGCAGCAGTCGGTTTGCCAACCTGTGACAGTGCATGATGCAGCCAGAGAGCCATCTGGAAATGGAAGTCTTCGAGAGAGCCTTCCCTTGATTCACAGTCCCAAAGTTCACAAACAACTGTGATGTCTTCCGAAAACTCTTTGTGCGGTCCACGTAGAACTTCAGCGCTCTAGCTACGTCCAGCGAGTGGAGAGTCCTTTCAGCCGGCGACGAAGGAGATGGGAAGAAAACTGGCAACACCAAGGGTTCGTTGAGGTGGAAGTCCGACGGCACCTTGGGCATGATGGAGGGGTGCGTCCTCAGCACCACCCTTGTGTCGTGAAACATCAAGTATGGCGGCTTGCAAGATAGGGCCTGGATCTCTCCCACTCGTCGTGCGGAGGTGATGGCCACGAGAAACGCTGTCTTCCATGACAGAAACTTCAACGGTGCCGAATGCATAGGCTCAAATGGGGGCCCCATGAGCCTGGTCAGCACCACGTTGAGCTCCCACGCCGGGGCAGGGGCCTTCACCGGCGGGAATGATCAGAACAATCCTTTCATAAATTCCTTCACCACTCAATGAGACCACAAGGACGCCCGTCCCGTAGTTCTGGTGTATCGTGAGATGGCGGCCAGATGTATCTTGATGGAAGCGTGAGCTAGTCCTGCCTTGGCCAATGACAGTAGGTACGCCAATACTTGAGGGGCCGTAATCCGCAGAGGGTTAATATTCTGTGCATGGCACCAGACAGAGAACCTCTTCCATTTATGTCAGTAGCACTTGAGAGTTGAGGACGCCCTGGCCTTTGCAAGAACCTCTCTGCAGTCGGCCGGGATGTCGTACCCTCCAAACTCTAGTGCTGCAGGAGCCAGGCCTGCAAGTTCAGCGACTCCGGGTTGTGGTGAAGAATGGCGCCTCCTTCTCTGGAGAGAAGATCTGCGTCCGTCGGCAGCTTGACTGGTGTGGACGTTGACAAGTCCAGAAGGTCCGGGAACCAGATCTTTCTCAGCCACGCCGGTGCAACGAGGATCATCCTGCACCGGGACCTCTTGAGCTGGGTGATGAGCCGGAGCAGCAACGGCAGCGGAGGGAATACATAAAGAAATAGGCCGTCCCAGGGGAACGAGAAAGCATCGTCCATGCTCCTCGGCTGGGGGAACCTGCTGGCGAATCTCCGGCACTTGGAATTCGTCGCCGTCGCGAAGAGATCGATTTGGGGTTTGCCCCATCGTCGAAAGAGTCGATCCACTTGATCCTGGCGTAGTTCCCACTCGTGGCACGAGCGCAGCTCTCTGCTGATTGAGTCGGCGATCGTGTTTTTTATTCCTGCCAGATGAAGAGGCACCAGAAACATCCCTTGGGCGACGGCCCAATGCCACAGATCCTGGGCTTCCTTGGATAGGGCAGGGGATCTGGTTCCGCCCTGCTTCCGGATGTAGAACATCGTGGTGGTGTTGTCGGTGAAGATCCTCACACCTTGGCATTGAGGGACGGAAGAAAAGACCTGAGGGCCCAGAACACTGCGCGGAGCTCCAAGATGTTGATGTGGAGTGACTTCTCCTCCGGGAGCCAAAGGCCTCTTGCATGAATATCTCCGGAGTGCGCTCCCCAACCATCCAGGGAGGCGTCCGTTGTCACCGCCACCTGGTGAGCTGGGGTCTGAAAGTCTGTGCCCGCCGACAGATGAGAGCTGGTACCCCACCACCGGATCGCCTGACGGAACGTCTCGTTGAGAGGGATCCTTTCCTCGAAGCTACCCCTCGACTGGACCCAGCGGGCGTCGAGGAACTCTTGTAAGGGGCGCATCCGAAGCCTGCAAAGGCGCACCAGATAAATGCAGGAGGACATCATCCCGAGGAGGGACTTGATAGATCTTACCCTGGCCATGTCCGTGGCCAGCAGACGCTGCACCTTGCCCAGAATGGTCCTGGTCCTTTCCTCCGACGGCGAGGCCAGCTGCGCCACTGTGTCGAGCTTGTCTCCCAGAAACAGGGCGACTTGCGATGGAACCAGGTGGGATTTTGGAAAGTTGATGGAGAATCCCAGGTCCGTGAGCAGCTGGACGGTCTTCGCAGTGTGCTTCACAACGAGCTGCCTTGTCCTTGAGCCAGTCGTCCAGGTAGGGGTAGACGTGGATCCCCTGTAGGCGCAGCCGCGCCGCCACCGGTGCGAGGCACTTGGTGAACACCCTGGGTGCTGACTTCAATCCGAACGGGAGGGCCTTTAACTGGTAGTGCCACCCCTGGACCACAAACCTGAGGAACTTTCGGTGTCTTTTTAGAATGGGGATGTGGAAGTACGCATCCTCCAAGTCCAACGACGACAGGAAATCGCCCTCCTCCAGCTGTCCCAGCACGTGCTGGAGGGTGACCATCCGGAACTTCTGTGCCTTGATGTACTTGGTCAGTCGTCGCAGGTCCAGGATGGGGCGCCATCCTCCTGTCTTCTTTTTTACGAGGAAGTACCTTGAGTAAACTCCAGAGCCCCGAAGCCTCTTTGGGACAAGCTCGATGGCACCCTTCTTGAGCATCGCCCTTACTTCCAACAGTAGTTGAGGGATGTGATTTTCCTTCCTGGCCATGGGTGGAACGCGAGGGCACTTCTTCTGAAACTCGAGGGCGTGCCCTTGGGCCTGGGCGTCCAGCACCCAACGGTCGGTGGAGATGGACTCCCGCACGCTGATGAACCTCGCCAGCCGGCCTCCCACCGGGGTGCTTCGGCGGGGGCCCGACCCCACGGTCGGTTCAATCTTGTTTGGAGGCCGCCTTGCCTCCTTGACCTCCCTGTTGACGTCGACGGGCACCACCTGACTTGCCGCGTCCCCTGTAGGCTTCCTGGGACGAAGATCTTGCCGCTTGGTGGTACGTGGAGGAGCCACTGCAGGATCCCTTGGAGGCACCTTGTCTGCCTCCGGAGCTCCGAAAGGACGGCTGTTGTTGTTGGAGCACTCCCAGTGCCCGGGCAGTCTCCTTGTCGGTCTTGATGGCCTGAAGGGAGTCATCAACCGCCTTCCCAAACAGGTTGTTCCCTGTCGAAGGGCATGTCCAAAACCTTGGTTTCTACATCCTGGCGGAAATCTGTCGCCTTGAGCCATCCTCGTCGTCTCAGGCAAACGCCGTTGCCCAACTGACGGAAACCGGTGTCGGCGATGTCCGTTGCCACCGTGATGGCGTGGTCCGAAGCAATCTCACCTTCCTGTAGGATTTCGAGGGCCTCAGCCATTTTGGCGTCCAGAAGGAAGTCCACCAGCGGGGCGATTTTGAACCACAACTCCCTGTCGTAGCGGGCTACGATAGCCAGGGCGTTGGCTGCCTTGATATTCGTCGCTGCGGATGAGATGACCTGTCGTCCCATCGTGTCCAGCTTCCTGCCCTCACCGTCGTTTCTTCTTTGCCACCGCCGAAACGACCGAATCCGGGGTAGGTTGCGTCCGAAGGCACAAGGGGGCAGCGTCGGGAACCCGGTACTTCTTCTCGTACCGGTCCCTCTTTGTCGGCGCCGTGGCAAGGTTCTTGAGGAGGGCGAGCCCCTCATCCCAGATGTCATCAAGAAGTGGTAAGGCGAGGACCGTCTTCCTTTTAGCCTTGCGCCGTTGGTAAAGGAACCCTTCCTTCTTCTCTTCTGGGCAGAGCTGGAAGAGCTCGGATGCCCTGGAAATCATGGCATGAAAGGATCCAATCTCGTCGGGTGGGGAAGCCCGGGCAGGGGGTTACGGGGGACACGTCCCGTCGTCGCCTCCGTCGTCATCTGTACCTGTCGTAGCCGTGTCCGTGCCTGTATCATCCCCATGGGTAGTAGACCGGGGGGCAGGCAGAGCAGGCAGCAGAGGTGGGAGAGGTGGCGTAGGATGCGTCCTCCTCCTCTTATGCGGTGGACTTTCCGAAGGTCCTGGCTCCGGTTCCCCCGTTGGGTCTAGCTCAGGTACCTCCGTCGGGGGGAGGGGCAACCTTGTCCTTATCTCCAAGCATAAGGACTGAATCGCTGACAAAATGGCCGCTGAAAGTGTCCTGCGGTGCCAGAAACGACGGGCGCGGGGCTCTTGAGGAACCTCGTCGGCGACACCATCGCTCTCGTCGTCGCCCTCGTCGGGATCCCTCCCGATGGGCTGGGCCTCTTCCACGACTTCGATGAGCTCTTCTTCAGAGGTCGTGTCCGTATACACGATGGCCACCTGTCCATCCCCCACCTTTTCAACGAGGACTTCGTGGGGGTCTTCTCAATGGCCTGAAAGATGACTCCCTCTGCGGTGGCAGGGCGACTCTGGGTCCTGAGGTCGCCTCCACTGGCGTAGCCTCCACAGGCTGAGCCAGGGCCGCTGCGACATCCTCAATCGAGGTCTTAGCAGGGTGAATTAAGGCCATCGTCACCTTCTGTACGCCTGGGGCCTTCACCTTGGGGGAGGGTCCAAGCCTCGCTCCCCCTCTGCTGGAGTCTTCGAGATCGACCAGGGCCTCTCCAGAAGCTTTGCCGGGTTCTCGGACTTCCTCTTACCCGAGCCAGAGCGTTGGCTCGTGGTTGATGGCGCCGGGAAGGATGCGCCCTGCCTGGCAGCCAAGGAGCCCGACCGTTCGGCGCTCCCAGTGCCCGCGGACTCGCAGTGCTTGGCCTTTTGTTGGGCCTCCATCGCCGGGGCGCCCTCACAGGACTTAAAGACCGCTCGGACTTCTTTTTCTTCTTCTCGCCTGACGGGCTCTTCCCTTCCAGCCAGTTGGCGAGACGGAGGTGGCGATCCTTCATGGTCCGCTCCGACATGTTCCCACAAAACGCACAGTCCTTCTCTGTGTGCGTCTTGTCCTCATGGAGACAGTAGAGGCATAACGAATGCTCGTCCTCCTTGAAAACATTCTGAAGCTGGCATCGGGGCAGGTCCTGAACAGCTTCTCGGGCGTCGAGCTTCCTTTCTCCTGGGCCATGTTCGAGGTAGGCCTCGGAACTTCTGGAATCCTCCAAAAGCGTAACTCGATGAAATCTTCACCCTTGAGGGGCGTAGAAAACTCCGAAACAGATCCCCGTTGATCGGATGTAGAAACGGTGGAGCTTGAGGCTCTATTTAACCGAAAAATGAGAAAAATCTCCTGAAAAAGCGTGAAAACGCAGCAAAAGCTTGAGAGCTACAGCACGAGGACTCCCAACACTTGAACGTGCGGTAAAAATCTGAGGATGGCTGCCGGAGGCGGGGCTTAGGGAGAGGGCAGTCATTGGGTGGGGGCAGTATGACCCAGAGACCAGTGATTGGTTACTACTAAGAAAGACAGATCAGAAACGAAACTGATAATGATTTTTTTTTCTATACCGAGGATTCCCGGCCTGGCGACGGGGAATATTCATGAGCACGTGAATCCATGCCAGACCCCATGCTGGAGAACATGGATTACAGGGAAAAGTGAGTTGGCAAGACAAAAAGGTTGAACTCCACCTCACTTTGCAGACGCTTCATCCTCGGCTCCAAGTGATCAATGCCCCCATAGGCAGTGATGGAAATGGAAAAATGTACTGGGGGAACTGCACCTCTTTGGAGGGGCGTGGCTGTGTGAAGGAGGCGGCGTGACCCCAGCCAGGTTGCACAACGCAGTATCTCTTCATAGAACCCAATCCTGGCAATTCGCATAATGGCAAATAGCATTATGGGAACATCATAACGTCCACAATTTTACATGTTAAACATGTCTTATAGTGATTCAGTAAGAAAACCTTCTAAGCGAATAATGGACTCTATAGTTTTGTCACAATATTCACCCTAATAAATAAAAAGATGTCTGTAAATTGCAGGACATATCCATCAGCCTGGACAGCTGCAACACTGTATATGAGGCTTTGGCAGTTTCTGACTGCAGTGCCCCGTGCTGAGTCTTCTCAAAGTTCGTTGAAGAGCTGGTTACTCGTTCATGTAGCTTCAGAGCTGGTTGCTAGATTTCTGTGCGAATCCCTGCGCTCTGTGGCATGCGTGAGCATCCTGCGCTTCAACGAGCAGACTGCTTTCACTCTGAAAGCGGTCTGCTCGTTGAGGCACAGGATCTGGGACAGTCCTGTGCCAGCCTCTGGGTCTGGGGGACGGAGCGGTGCTCCGGCAAGACATGTTTTCCGGAGCGCCACTCCGTCTTGTTCCGGCACATTCCCTGCACTGCCCATAGGACAGCAGTGGAACGAAGGGAATAGTTTCTTACCTGTAACTCCATTTCTCCAGCATTGGTATCTTTCATGGATTCACATGCTTTGAATATTCCCCGTCGTCAGGCTGGGAATCCCCGGTACATTATATAGACCCTTTCCCGTAGGAAAACTTTTTCGACGCTTATGCGTCCTATCCACCTCGTTTTGTGTCATGCGTGCCCGTACCGTAAGGACGTCACGATACAAATCCAGGCCCCGCCCCCGCGCTCCCTCAGATTTCGGCCCCCAAAGTAGTGGGGGAACCGGTTTGCATGTTCAGGGGAGGCAGGCGGGCGCATGTGAATCCATGAAAGATACCAATGCTGGAGAAATGGAGTTACAGGTAAGAAACTATTCCCTTCTCCAGCATTGGATCTTTCATGGATTCACATGCTTTGAATAGATTACATAGCAGTACCACCCCCAAGAGGAGGCGTGCATGCAAACCCATATACTTTCTTCGCAAAGCCCGTTCCCTATGATCATGTATACATCAGTAATCGTTAACATAGGAAAACGAACCACATACAGTCGTAAATTTCACAGGATGCAACCCCTCAGCCGGGGCTTACCTTATTGGAATAGGTGTCTAAGCACCGCCTGTCCCATCCGGGTGTCTTCGGCATGTTGCTGCGACAGGCAGTAATGGCGGGTAAAGGTGTGTGTAGCCGCCCAGGTAGCCGCCATGCAGATGTCCCTTAGAGGGACTCCGGCCCACAGTGCCGTCGACGATGCCGCTGCTCTAGTTGAATGAGCTCTTGGCCGTCGTAGAAGAGGCTTCCCTGCCCTGGAAAGGCAGTACGAAATGGTAGATGACACCCATCGTGATAGTCCTTGCTTTGAAATGGCTTTTCCTCTAGCCCCCAAACCATAGGCCACGAACAGCTGTCTCGTTTCTCTGAACGGTTGCGTACGATGAAGATAAAACTTGAGAGCCCTTTTTACATCCAATGTGTGTAGCATGCGCTCCGCTCCCGAGCATGGCTCCGGAAAAAACGTAGGCAACACAATAGAGGAGTGTTTATGGAACACCGAAGGAGCTTTTGGTATGAACTGTGGGTTAGTGGCTAGGACTACCTTGGTCTTGAAAAATCGTAAGTATGGTGGGTCTACCATTAGAGCCTGAACTTCTGAAATACGTCGGGCTGAAGTGATGGCCACCAGGAAGGCCAATTTCCACGACAGAAACTTTAGAGACGATGATGACATTGGCTCAAAAGGAGGCTTCATAAGAGACGTTAAGACCAGATTGAGGCTCCACTCCGGCGGAAATTTCTTCTCTGGAGGGAAACTCCGAAAGAGGCCTTTAAGGAAGTGCTTAATCAGGCGGTCGCTGAACAAAGGTGCCGAGTGCCGTCGACGAGTAAACATGGAAATGGCTGCTAGGTGTACTTTTATTGAAGATACCGACAGGCCCTTTTGAGCTAAGAGCAGCAAGTATGGAAGGAGCTGTTCTGGCTTAATCGATTGCGGGGCCAAACCTGGTTGATCCTCACACCATTGACAGAAACTTTTCCATTTGTACGTGTATGAGGCGTTTGTGGAAGGTGCTCTTGCCGCTTGTAGGATACGCCGACAGTCCTCCGGGATCGTTAGCCGACCAAATTCGGCGAAGTCAGGAGCCAGGCCGTCAACTGGAGGCTGTCCGGGTCGTGATGCCAAACAACACCGTCCTGTCGAGACAGAAGGTCAGGGGTCTTCTTGAATTTCATCGGTTCCGCCGCCGCTAAGTGTAGCAGGTCTGAAAACCACACCTGTCTGGCCCAGTATGGGACCACCAGAATTACCCGACATGGGTACCTGAGGATCCATTGCAACGTCCTCCGGACCAGGGGAAATGGAGGGAATGCGTACATGAATTTGTTCGTCCATGGGAAGGAGAACGCATCCCCCAGAGAGCCCTGCTGAGGCCATCTGCTTGCGTGCTGATGGCATTTTTTGTTGTTCTTCGTTGCAAACAGGTCTATGGACGGGTGTCCCCATTTCTTGAATACTTGTTGTAGTTGTTGGTCGTTCAGCACCCATTCGTGAACTTCGTTCATTTCTCTGCTGAGGGCATCGGCTTCCACGTTTCTCACGCCTGGTAGGTGGAACGCTAAGATTTGCATGTTGTGTTGTAGGGCCCAATGCCAGATTTTCTGTGCCTCCGTTGATAGGGACCTGGAACGTGTCCCTCCTTGTTTCCTCAAGTAGAACATCGTAGTGGTGTTGTCCGTCATGACACGCACCACCGAGTCCCTCAGTTGCGGAAGAAAAGATTTTAGAGCCCATCGCACTGCTCTCAGTTCTAGCAGGTTGATATGCAGGGAGGACTCCTGCAAGGACCACTGGCCTTGTACCTGTAACGTATCCAGATGAGCTCCCCATCCGCTCAGCGATGCATCCGTCACCACCGTCTTTTGGAACTCTGGTTCCAGTAGAGGCATCCCTTTCGTTAGATGAGTAGACACTCTCCACCAGCCGAGTACTTGAACTAGTTGTTCGTCGACGACCAGTCTGTCGGACCAGCGACCTCGGCTCTGCGCCCAACGGTCCGCTAGAAATTCCTGGCAAGGTCTCATAAACAGACGGCAGTTGTTTATCAACGGAATGCAGGACGACATGGTCCCTAGCAGGGACATGTACTTGCGCACCGAGACCTTGGTACCGCCTCTCCATTCCAACGCCTTGTTTTGAAGTTTCTGAATTCTTTCGCTGGATGGTCTCACCAGGCTTGTGTGTGTATGAAACTCCGCTCCTAGGAAGACCAAGGTCCTCGAAGGCTCTACGGAGGACTTGTTGAAGTTTATTGCGAAGCCCAGTTCCTGTAAGAGGGACATTGTGGCTCGTAGACTGTCTCGTGTTTGTTCCTTGGATGAACCTCTGACCAGCCAGTCGTCTAGATATGGATAGACATGATGACCATCCTTCCTTAAATGGGCCGCTATAGGGGCCAAGCACTTGGTGAACGTCCTGGGGGAGGACTTGAGCCCGAACGGGAGGACCTTGAACTGAAAATGCTTTCTCCCGACGACGAATCTTAAATATCTCCTGTGACGTGGGCGTATTGGAATGTGAAAATAAGCATCTTGAAGGTCTAGTGATGATAGATAATCCATGGGTTGCACCGACCTGATAACCTCTTGGAGCTTTAGCATTTTGAATTTTAGGCTCTTTAGCCACTTGTTGAGTACCCTCAGGTCGAGAATGGGCCTCCATTTGCCGTTTGGCTTTTTTACAACAAAGAACCTGGAATAAACTCCTTGTCCTTCCTGTGCCACAGGAACTCTCTCTACCGCCCCTTTTCGCAACATAAGCGCCGCCTCTTGTCGTAGGATTCGGAGGTGGGGCTGTGTCGAGAATAAAGGAGGAAGACGCGGAGGCTTGTCTTTGAATTGCAGCGCATGACCCATGCGAATCGTGTCTAGGACCCATCGATCTGTGGTGATGCATTTCCATCGGTCGAGGTGATGAGAGACTCGACCCCCCAGGACGTTCCGAGGCCGTCATTGGTTGCTGGTTTGCTTGTTCTTCGTTGACGACGGACCTGAGCCTCGCCGTCTGGAGGCTTGATAATCCCTGCTTCTACGTGCCGACTGGGACGCTCGTCTGAACCCTTGTGAAGAGTAAGAGGGCCTGTTAAATCCACGGTCCCTCGAGGCTCCAAAGCGGGAGTTTCCAGAAGCACCCCTGAAGGGGCGAAAAGAGCGAAAATTTCTACCCGTTTGAAGGGCGCCGAGGGACCTAGCAGTATCCGTGTCTTCTTTCATCCCTTTCAGCGCTTCATCAACCTTTTCGCCAAACAGGTGTTCCCCTTCGCATGGCATGTCCAGGACTTTGTACTGTACTTCAGGACGGAAAGTAGTACATTTGAGCCACGCTTGTCGACGAAGCACTACTCCATGGTTGATTTGTTTGAAACCAGACTCTGCTAGGTCAACTGCGATATTAATAGCGTGGTTCGAGGCCTCTTCGCCATCCCGCACCAGTAACATAGCTGCTTTCCGGTGTTCGTCTGGCAGGTGTTCTAGGATAGGGGCTAGTTTGTGCCACATTTCCCTATCATATCGTGACACGATCGCTAAGGAATTGGCTGCTCTTACTGTCGTCGCTCCGACCGAGAGCACCTTCTTTCCAAAGGCGTCCTGTCTCCTAGCCTCGCTTTCAGGTGGCGTTGAACATTTTTGCTGGACCCTGGCCTTCCTAGCCGCTGCCGCCGAAACCACTGAGTCAGACAGAGGCTGTGATGTTAGACATTTTGGAGTGGACTCCGGAGCTTTAAACTTTTTCTCGATCCGTCCCTTTATGGCTGGCTCCGAGAACGGATGGCGCATCGTCTTGAGACCTTCTTGCCACACGTGGTCCAGGATTGGGATGGCAAATACCGATTTTCTCCTTTGACCCATATGGTCAAAAAGGAAACAGTCTTTCTTCTGCTCCTCAGGAATCAAGCCGAATTCGGAACAAGCTTTCCCCATCATTGCATGGAAGGCTCCCACATCATCAGGGGGAGATGGCTGTGTCTGGCTCCTCGTAGACTCTAACTCCACATCCGAATTCCATGTTGGGTCCCTCGACGGTGACAGGGAGACGTCTGACCCCGAGTCATCTAGTATAGAGTCGGACTCCGACAACTCACCCTCCTCCTGAGCTTGAGGACGATCTTTCGCCGCCTGGGGAGCCGATGGGTGTTTCATCGTCGAGCGAGCCGTACAAGTTTGCTCGTCGACGGAAGGTACAGACAAAAGTGACGATGACGTCCCAGGTTGAGGGAACTGCGTATCCAGCCGCTGCAGGAGCTTCTGAAGAGTATTAAGCACATCCAGAGACAAAACCGTCTGGGGGGTCAATAACGTGGATGATATCGGTACCATACCCCCGCTCGCACTCGTCGCCGTCGTCGTCGACGTGGAAGGCCGTAAGCCTAAATCCGATGGCTGCAGAACCAAATCACCTTCTCCTTCCGCCGAGCCGGCCGTGTCTGGCTGCAGTAAGACCTCCGGGGGGATCGGGTCATAGACCTCGGGCAGCCAAGCCATAGACTGAGTCTCCGTCGACGGAGGAATCCCCACCGCTGCTGCTTGAACGGTAATAGGCATCGTCAATGACACCGAGGTCGACGAGCAAGGAGTCGTCGTCGAGCCCTTAGACTTCGTCGTCGATTTGGATGCCGACTTCCCGGCTGAGGCTTCCCGACTCATGGAAGACCTGGGACGGTCCCCTGAGGAGGATTTTGACAGCGCTAGCCTCTCCGTCTTAGATGATGAGGAGGAGGAGGGCTTTTTATGTGATGAGGAAGATCCAGCCTGTTTCCTCTTATGCTTGTCCTCAGCGCGAATTTCAGCTGGCCGTACCTTCTTCGATGGAGGTTCCGACTTGCTCCTGGAGGCCGTGGAGCCAACTTCCGAAGCCGGGTAGGCCCCTGCTCCGTCATTAAGCCAGTCGACCAGCCTTCTTTTTCGGTCCTTAAGGGTTTTTTGGGAGAAACCCTGACATATTTCACATGTATCCGCCGTGTGGTGCGGGTGGAGACAGTAGATACAGTCCATGTGGCCGTCTCCTTCATAAACCTTTTTGAGGCCACAGGTTGCACACAGGCGAAATAACGCTTTTCCAGACATAATTCCCCAGAATTTGAACTTCGCCGAAGCGAAACAGACAAAACAACCTAGTTTTCACTAGTAGTAAAACACGAGGATCCCACTACTTTGAAAGACGGTTGAAATCTGAGGGAGCGCGGGGGCAGGGCCTGGATTTGTATCGTGACGTCCTGACGGTACGGGCACGCATGACACAAAATGAGGTGGATAGGACGCATAAGCGTCGAAAAAGTTTTCCTACGGGAAAGGGTCTATATAATGTACCGGGGATTCCCAGCCTGACGACGGGGAATATTCAAAGCATGTGAATCCCTGAAAGATCCAATGCTGGAGAAAATGTGTTTCTCAAGAGTAAATGGCAAGCAGTTAGGGAGCTGTGGGCAAGGACACTAGCAAAATAACTGCCGACATGGACCATGGTGCCAAGGAAGTCCTCTGTGCCAAGAGGTTTCTCAATTCTCTGGTGGGCCTTTACTCTTTAAAGGAGCCTTGAAGCCATTTTCAATGTTAGGGGGCTTTTTTCTTGATTATAGGGCAGGTGGAATAGCTTCGGCCTCTTCTCCTGAGTTCTCTTTCAAAGAGTCGTACAGAGTTACTTTGATTTATGTCATGCGCAGTCTACAAATACATCATCCTCGGACCGCGGACACAGTCCTCTAGGCCAGAGGGTATGTGCAGAGGTAGAAGACACCCATGGGACTGGCACCCAGACCTCCCTGTAGCTAGGAGCAGCAACATTTTGCATAGGGCCCCGGGCGAGCAATGTCATCACTGTGGGCCAGGCCTATGTATTGGTAGACTTGCCAAGGTAATTTGGACAGTGTGCAGTAAGAAGATCTTTCGTGCTGTTATTTACCCACTTACGAGGGCAGGTACGCTGAGTTACTGGAAATGTGACGCCAACGCTATTATCTAGTGTCTCGGAACTCTTACTGTGCCAGCTACCATGGACCTCAAACGATATAGGTCTGTAAGCCCTTATTGCATCCCAGACGGACCTGTTGAGCAAACCAGCATTTTGTAAATAACAAAAAGTGAACTGGAGGTAAGTCCGGGGGTAAGGATGTCGGTCACAGGAAGCAATGGGGGTGACCGGAAAAATTTGAAATGCCCCTGGCAGTCACTTTAGGAGGCCACCATCCTGGTGGCAGGAGGTGTACTTTTCCAAGAGTGTCTTTGCCTCCGTCCCCTTTATTAATTTGACATTGAACGCAATACTAACTGTCTGTTTCATTTTCATTTTAAACCCAAGCCAAATTGCTAGTCTGTGTGTGTGAGTGTATGGGCACTGGCTGTGGAGGGGCAGCTTGGCCGTGGGCCTCCCCAATTTCCCCCACAATAACACTGCCCATCTATTTCTGTAGGCTCCCTCGCCATGAAGCACATCTCTTGACAGAGCCCAGTGTGATTGGTTTCATTTTCATCTTCTCTGATCGGTCAACAGAAAAAAACAGAAACTAAAAGGGTAAACAGACTAATTCTCATTCTCATATGGGCAAAAGGTTCCAACCAGGCATGAAGAAATAAAATCTATAAAAAAGTTTAACATGTTAAAATTAGGACATAAAACAGACCCTCGAGTCAGTTAAAAACGGCAAAATAAGATGGAAACTGATCTGAAGAGTGTACCAGGCAGGTAGTATGTGGCAGGATTACAGAGGTGCTGGTCTGCCAAGTTCCAAACATGGAAACAATGCGCTAGAACAGAACACCACTCCTCTCACTATCCTACTCCCTTTTCACCCTACTAACCCACCCCGCCTTCTCGTTTGCAGATGCGCCAGAGCGCCTGGGGACCAACTCTGTTGGTGACAGTGCGCAGTCCAAATACCTTTAACATTTAACATCTGTCGGATAATCCAATAGGCGGCCGTGCAGACTTGCGTTCATCTTACTTCAGGACCAGGAGAGTGGACTTGTAGAGGAGCAAAACTACTTATAATAGCTCTCAAGTTTAAGTCGCACAAGTAAATGTGGCTTCAACCATTAAATTCAGAGGAACTTGAGTTTTGAGTCACCATGCACTGCACACAATAATAGTTAAGGAGAACGTAACGTTACCGCATTCTGCGAGCATCGATCAAATCAAATCACAGGGTGATGGATGAATATAATGCTATGACGGGGGATCATTACCATGTTGTTGTAAAGGTACTCCCATTTAAAACTGTAACTCTTAACCAGCTTAGTAATATCGAAGCTGTGGCGGTGGGGTCCCAAAACTGAGGAAAACTGCGTCACTTGAAGGACCCATTGAAAACCCCTGGCCTGGCCTTAATATGTGCTATCAGAAAATGCATGTCAAATATAAAAATACCACCTTTGCGAATGACATGAGTGTGTCATTAAAATAAATGGGGGGCTGTCAATAAAATGTGGAGGTCTTGAGAAAATATCAGTTTCGACATTCATGCAGCAGAGGAGAAAACTGGACCACTAGGAGTACTTGTGAAACGATGAAAGAACAGTAGCTGGCTCATGGGTAGGTCTATATAGCCACGTGTACACGCCGTGACCCAGAGAATACACTATATATATATATATATATATATATATATATATATGTGTGTGTGTGTGATCAAGCTATAGGAAGTAGCGAAACGTGTCGTCCCATGGATGGCCTCCCGTGATTAATTACTGGGCTTAGGTTGTGAACCCACGATTTTAACTAAAATATTTTTTTTTCCAAAATAAAGTCAACGTTTTAACAAAGACGCTGATGGTTTGCAACCCCTTTTTTCAAGGAGACCCTTAATCTTAATCCGTTCTAACTCCCACCCTGTGCAGTGCGGCTCACATTTCCAACGAAAGGCGGAAGAAAAGTTTGATATATACATATTGCTTTTGTGTATGCATTCATCTGCTGCCTGGGAATCAGTCGTAGTGCAAAAGAGAATGCGAGGTTCGTACTTACTTAAACGAAACAGCACATATAGAAAATACCAAGTAGTACAATCGGATTTTAAACCGTGCAGGGCAACTGGCGACAGCATTCTAAACCCGCATGCGGAATAAAGACGAAATGCAAACATTCGTATACACGCTCGCACACAAGCAATAGATACGGCCTACAATTAAACACTCAACTACAGTAAACACAGAAACAGCCATTGCGCAAATATCCTTCTAGGCACACGTGTAAATACAATCATTAGTGCTAATGTCCGTAAGCGCCTGATCATACCCACGCTGCCAACTCTGCCCAAAGCCGCACTCACCGAGGTATCTATTCTCAGACAGCAGGGAGAGCATTAGACAAAGAGAAAGCGAGGGATGCTGCGGGCACCTGCGCTACAAAAGCGTCTTTCTTGCAGTGTCCAGCGCCGCTCGCTCGGATTCCAGCTCCCTCCGCTCGCACACACCCAGCTGCCTCTGCTCACAGCGGCTCACTTCAGATTGGGAAAACAATGAGGCATTGGAAGCCTCCCCCAGAACGAAAAAAAGCAGCCTCTGCCCAGATACCATGGAGACGAACTTTGACCTGAACTCGAAAATGCCTCTTCCTTCCCTGTTTGCTTTCTACGGCGAACCTATTTCAGTTACACACCTTTTCTGTTCCAGAAGGCCCTGCTCCTTTTCCTTCCAACCCCTCCCACACAATGCAACCGCCAGCCTCTGCGACAGGAACAGGTGGACGCTTAAGCACCCACACGTTATAGCGGCCGAGTCCCAGTCCTACCACTCACTATGACCTCCGCTCACATGCACCCATCAGTCATAAAAGAAGCCCCCACAATAGTCCCAGCTTCATACTCAGTCCCTCTAACGGGAAAATCCAACCGCCCACGTGCATTCACCTCTGCCATCCCGCTGCACTACCATCCATAACCCTCCACTCACTCACATTCTCTCCCATCGTCCAGCAACAAAAGAACCACTTATTCACCTCTTCTTCACATTCAGTCTCCTCATCCAGCACTACCAGAAAGCGCACACTCACATTCAGTGCACATGCACTTCCCTTGCACGTGACTAACCACTCATTCACCTTCACTTCATATTCACACCCTCGTGCAGCACTAACCCGAGCTCACCTCTGCTTCATCCACTCCCTTCATCTAGCACTACCACCCATAACCCTCCACTCACTCACATTCACTCCCATCGTCCAGCAACAAAAGAACCCCTTATTCACCTCTTCTTCACATTCAGTCTCATCATCCACCAGCACTACCAGCAAGCGCACATTGACATTCAGTGCACATGCACTTCCCTTGCACATGACTAACCACCCAGTCACCTTCACTTCATATTCACACCCTCGTGCAGCACTAACCAGAGCTCACCTCTGCTTCATCCACTCCCTTCATCTAGCACTACCACCCATAACCCTCCACTCACTCACATTCACTCCCATCGTCCAGCAACAAAAGAACCCCTTATTCACCTCTTCTTCACATTCAGTCTCATCATCCACCAGCACTACCAGCAAGCGCACATTGACATTCAGTGCACATGCACTTCCCTTGCACGTGACTGACCACTCATTCACCTTCACTTCATATTCCCACCTTCATGCAGCACTATAACCCAAGCTCACCTGTAATTTGCATTCACTCCCCTCAATCATCCCCACTTCAACAAATATCAACTGTTGAAATAAACCTTCTTGTTATCATGGTCTAGGCTATAACACATCCATTATATAAGGCAAATTTGCCACTTACAAAATGGCCGCCATGTTTTTCTCTCCATTCACTGAAGCTATATATATAGCTGGTACTAGAAAGCGACAAAGGACAAATGGCACAAAGAACCATAGAGACTGGTTAATTGTTTGTAAACCTATATTTACACAGTTGGTTGTGGGTTTCACTTGTACTTGAACAAGCTGCGAGTAGGCGGCGAAACGCGTTGTACCGTGCACTTTTTAATCTGGCAGATGCCTAATAAAACTGGATAATGAACTTAACCCTACACTGCATTGGTTTTTGATTTGAGGAAGTAACTGACACCAGCGGTTTGTGTATTGCCACGAGTGCCATCCCTCCCTGGGAGAACTGGAAATTCTTTTTCCCGGCTTTTGCAAATAGACGTCGCGCCTTGAGGCAGGCGCTGGATGTGCACCGCTCCCAACTTTGATGCGAAGGGAGTATCGAGTCTCTTCACGGACTTCCTTTACAACGCTCCAGACCCGGATGTCGCACAGCTGAATGCGGGATAGAGCGGGTGCAGCCGTTTGAGGTCGTCTGCAGCAGCGGAGGTTCCCGCGTACATCGGAGGATATACGCGAATCCTGAAACTGCGGTAAGACTTTCTCTTCTGGCTCCTCGTCCATCCCTGTATCCACGTCCGTATATGTGTCTGTAAGAGATTTACACTTCCAAGCAATGTGTATTTGGCAATACATAATAAACGCCTGAAAATTTAACAAATTCATTCCTCCAGTAAACCCAACTAATAATTGGATTTGGACTCACCAAAGCAGTTTATTCCAGTATATTACTGCAAATTATGGCATCACAGTCAGACAGAGAAAAGGCACGTCGTGAACAGGCCCAGACTTTATTTGGTAAGACCTTACAAGTTAATGCACCGGTTTCCAACACAGCTGAGAACAGCATTGTGGATAAAAATGAAATCAGCCTACTTAAAACATTGGACAAATTGGAGAAAAAAGAAGTAAGCAAATGGTGGGAGGAACATTCCCTCCAAAATTACTTGGATGTTGGCAGAATCCCACGTGGTCTTAGAATTCTAATTTCACCATCTTTTGAGGATCAAGATCCGGAAATGCTCAAAGAGTGGGGGGACTCTACCAATGGATGTTCAGGACAATTCCTGAATATCCTGATAAAATATGCACGTAAAGATAGAGAAAAAACCCTATCTCAAATGGAAGAAGGGATTAGTTTCTTACCTGTAACTCCATTTCTCCAGCATTGGTATCTTTCATGGATTCACATGCTTAGAATATTCCCCGTCGTCAGGCTGGGAATCCCCGGTACATTATATAGACCCTTTCCCGTAGGAAAGCTTTTTCGACGCTTGTGCGTCCTATCCACCTCGTTTTGCATCATGCGTGCCCACGCCGTCGGGGCGTCATGACATAAATACAGGCCCCGCCCCCGCGCTCCCTCAGATTTCGGCCCCCAAAGTAGTGGGGGAACCGGTTTGCATGTTCAGGGGAGGCAGGAGGGCGCATGTGAATCCATGAAAGATACCAATGCTGGAGAAATGGAGTTACAGGTAAGAAACTAATCCCTTCTCCAGCATTGGATCTTTCATGGATTCACATGCTTAGAATAGATTACACAGCAGTACCACCCCCAAAGAGGAGGAGTGCATGCAAACCCATATACTTTGTTCGCAAGGCCCGTTCCCTATGATCATGTATACATCAGTAATCGTTAACACAGGAAAACGAACCACATACAGTCATAAATTCCATAGGATGCAACCCCTCAGCCGGGGCTTACCTTACTGGAATAGGTGTCGAAGCACCGCCTGTCCCATCCGGGTATCTTCGGCATGTTGCTGCGACAGGCAGTAATGGCGGGTAAAGGTGTGTGTAGCCGCCCAGGTAGCCGCCATGCAAATGTCCCCCAGAGGGACTCCGGCCCACAGTGCCGTCGACGATGCCACTGCTCTAGTTGAGTGAGCTCTTGGCCGTCGTAGAAGAGGCTTCCCTGCCCTAGAATGGCAGTACGAAATGGTAGATGACACCCATCTTGACAGTCCTTGCTTCGAAATGGCTTTTCCTTTAGCACCCAAACCATAGGCCACGAACAGCTGTCTCGTTTCTCTGAACGGTTGCGTACGATGGAGATAAAACTTAAGAGCCCTTTTTACATCCAATGTGTGTAGCATGCGCTCCGCTCCCGAGCATGGCTCCGGAAAAAACGTAGGCAACACAATAGAGGAGTGTTTATGGAACACCGACGGAGCTTTTGGTATAAACTGCGGGTTAGTGGCTAGGACTACCTTGTTCTTGAAAAATCGTAAGTATGGTGGGTCTACCATTAGAGCCTGAACTTCTGAAATGCGTCGTGCTGAAGTGATGGCCACCAGGAAGGCCAATTTCCACGACAGAAACTTTAGAGACGATGATGACATTGGCTCAAAAGGAGGCTTCATAAGAGATGTTAAGACCAAATTGAGGCTCCACTCCGGCGGAAATTTCTTCTCTGGAGGGAAAATCCGAAAGAGGCCTTTAAGGAAGTGCTTAATCAGGCGGTCGCTGAACAAAGGTGCCGAGTGCCGTCGACGAGTAAACCTGGAAATGGCTGCTAGGTGTACTTTTATTGAAGATACCGACAGGCCCTTTTGGGCTAAGAGCAGCAAGTATGGAAGGAGCTGTTCTGGCTTAATCGATTGCGGGGCCAAGCCTGGTTGATCCTCACACCATTGACAGAAATTTTTCCATTTGTACGCGTATGAGGCGTTTGTGGAAGGTGCTCTTGCCGCTTGTAGGATACGCCGACAGTCCTCCGGAATCGTTAGCCGACCAAATTCGGCGAAGTCAGGAGCCAGGCCGTCAACTGGAGGCTGTCCGGGTCGTGATGCCAAACAACACCGTCCTGTCGAGACAGAAGGTCGGGGGTCTTCTTGAATCTCATCGGTTCCGCAGCCGCTAAGTGTAGCAGGTCTGAAAACCACACCTGTCTGGCCCAGTATGGGGCCACCAGAATTACACGACATGGGTACCTGAGGATCCATTGCAATGCCCTCCGGACCAGGGGAAATGGAGGGAATGCGTACATGAATTTGTTCGTCCATGGGAAGGAGAACGCATCCCCCAGAGAGCCCTTCTGAGGCCATCTGCTGGCGTACTGATGGCATTTTTTGTTGTTCTTCGTTGCAAACAGGTCTATGGACGGATGTCCCCATTTCTTGAATATTTGTTGTAGTTGTTGGTCGTTCAGTACCCACTCGTGAACTTCGTTCATTTCTCTGCTGAGGGCATCGGCTTCCACGTTTCTCACGCCTGGTAGGTGGAACGCTAAGATTTGTATGTTGTGTTGTAGGGCCCAATGCCAGATTTTCTGTGCCTCCGTCGATAGGGACCTGGAACGTGTCCCTCCTTGTTTTCTCAAGTAGAACATCGTAGTGGTGTTGTCCGTCATGACACGCACCACCGAGTCCCTTAGTTGTGGAAGAAAAGATTTTAGAGCCCATCGCACTGCTCTCAGTTCTAGCAGGTTGATATGCAGGGAGGACTCCTGCAAGGACCACTGGCCTTGTACCTGTAACATATCCAGATGAGCTCCCCATCCGCTCAGCGATGCATCCGTCACCACCGTCTTTTGGAACTCTGGTTCCAGTAGAGGCATCCCTTTCGTTAGATGAGTAGACACTCTCCACCAGCCGAGTGCTTGAACTAGTTGTTCGTCGACGACCAGTTTGTCGGACCAGCGACCTCGGCTCTGCGCCCAACGGTCCGCTAGAAATTCCTGGCAAGGTCTCATAAACAGGCGACAGTTGTTTATTAGCGGAATGCAGGACGACATGGTCCCTAGAAGGGACATGTACTTTCGCACCGAGACCTTGGTACCGCCTCTCCATTCCGACGCCTTGTTTTGAAGTTTTTGAATTCTTTCGCTGGATGGTCTCACTAGGCTTGTGTGTGTATGAAACTCCGCTCCTAGGAAGACCAAGGTCCTCGAAGGCTCTACGGAGGACTTGTCGAAGTTTATTGCGAAGCCCAGTTCCTGTAAGAGGGACATTGTGGCTCGTAGACTGTCTCGTGTTTGTTCCTTGGATGAACCTCTGACCAGCCAGTCGTCTAGATATGGATAGACATGATGACCGTCCTTCCTCAAATGGGCCGCTATAGGGGCCAAGCACTTGGTGAACGTCCTGGGGGAGGACTTGAGCCCGAACGGGAGGACCTTGAACTGAAAATGCTTTCTCCCGACGACGAATCTTAAATATCTCCTGTGTCGTGGGCGTATTGGAATGTGAAAATAAGCATCTTGAAGGTCTAGTGATGATAGATAATCCATGGGTTGCACCGACCTGATAACCTCTTGGAGCTTTATCATTTTGAATTTTAGGCTCTTTAGCCACTTGTTGAGTACCCTCAGGTCGAGAATGGGCCTCCATTTGCCGTTTGGCTTTTTTACAACAAAGAACCTGGAATAAACTCCTTGTCCTTCCTGTGCTACAGGAACTCTCTCTACCGCCCCTTTTTGCAACATAAGCGCCGCCTCTTGTCGTAGGATTCGGAGGTGGGGCTGTGTCGAGAATAAAGGAGGAAGACGCGGAGGCTTGTCTTTGAATTGCAGCGCATGACCCATGCGAATCGTGTCTAGGACCCATCGATCTGTGGTGATGCATTTCCATCGGTCGAAGTGATGAGAGACTCGACCCCCCAGGACGTTCCGAAGGCCGTCATTGGTTGCTGGTTTGCTTGGTCTTCGTGGACGACGGACCTGAGCCTCGCCGTCTGGAGGCTTGATAATCCCTGCTTCTACGTGCCGACTGGGACGCTCGTCTGAACCCTTGTGAAGAGTAAGAGGGCCTGTTGAATCCACGGTCCCTCGAAGCTCCAAAGCGGGAGTTTCCAGAAGCACCCCTGAAGGGGCGAAAAGAACGAAAATTTCTACCCGTTTGAAGGGCGCCGAGGGACCTAGCAGTATCCGTGTCTTCTTTCATCCCTTTCAGCGCTTCATCAACCTTTTCGCCAAACAGGTGTTCCCCTTCGCATGGCATGTCAAGGACTTTGTACTGTACTTCAGGACGGAAAGTAGTACATTTGAGCCACGCTTGCCGACGAAGCACTACTCCATGGTTGATTTGTTTGAACCCAGATTCTGCTAGGTCAACTGCGATATTGATAGCGTGGTTCGAGGCCTCTTCGCCGTCCCGCACCAGTAACATAGCTGCTTTCCGGTGTTCGTCTGGCAGGTGTTCTAGGATAGGGGCTAGTTTGTGCCACATTTCCCTATCATATCGTGACACGATCGCTAAGGAATTGGCTGCTCTTACTGTCGTCGCCCCGACCGAGAGCACCTCCTTTCCAAAGGCGTCCTGTCTCCTAGCTTCGCTTTCAGGTGGCGTTGAACATTTTTGCTGGACCCTGGCCTTCCTAGCCGCTGCCGCCGACACCACCGAGTCAGACAGAGGCTGCGATGTTAGACATTTTGGAGTGGACTCCGGAGCTTTAAACTTTTTCTCGATCCGACCCTTTATGGCTGGCTCCGAGAACGGATGTCGCATCGTCTTGAGACCTTCTTGCCACACGTGGTCCAGGATTGGGATGGCAAATACTGATTTTCTCCTTTGGCCCATATGGTCAAAAAGGAAACAGTCTTTCTTCTGCTCCTCCGGAATCAAGCCGAATTCAGAACAAGCTTTTCCCATCATTGCATGGAAGGCTCCCACATCATCCGGGGGAGATGGCTGTGACTGGCTCCTCGTAGACTCTAACTCTACATCCGAATTCCATGTTGGGTCCCTCGAAGGTGACATGGAGATGTCTGACCCTGAGTCCCCCAGTACAGAATCGGACTCCGACAACTCACCCTCCTCCTGTGCTCGAGGACGATCTTTTACTGCCTGGGGAGCCGACGGGTGTTTTGTCGTCGATCGAGCCGTACCAGTTTGCTCGTCGACGGAAGGTACAGACAAAAGTGACGATGAAGTCCCGGGCTGAGGGAACTGCGTATCCAGCCGCTGCAGGAGCTTCTGAAGAGTATTAAGCACATCCAGAGACAAAACCGTCTGGGGGGTCAATAACGTGGACGATATCGGTACCATACCCCCATTCGCGCTCGTCGCCGTCGACGTGGAAGGCCGTAAGCCTAAATCCGATGGCTGCAGAACCAGATCACCTTCTCCTTCCGCCGAGCCGGCCGTGTCTGGCTGCAGTAAGACCTCCGGGGGGATCGGGTCATAGACCTCGGGCAGCCAAGCCATGGACTGAGTCTCCGTCGACGGGGGAATCCCCACCGCTGCTGCTTGGACGGTAATAGGCATCGTCAATGACACCGAGGTCGACGAGCAAGTCGTCGTCGTCGTCGAGCCCTTAGACTTCGTCGTCGATTTGGATGCCGACTTCCCGGCTGAGGCTTCCCGACTCATGGAAGACCTGGGACGGTCCCCTGAGGAGGATTTTGACAGCGCTAGCCTCTCCGTCTTAGATGATGAGGAGGAGGAGGAGGACTTTTTATGTGATGAGGAAGATCCATCCTGTTTCCTCTTATGCTTGTCCTCAGAGCGCATTTCAGCTAGCCGTACCTTCTTCGATGGAGGTTCCGACCTACTCCTGGAGGCCGTGGAGCCAACTTCCGAAGCCGGGTAGGCCCCTGCTCCGTCATTAAGCCAGTCGACCAGCCTTCTTTTTCGGTCCTTAAGGGTTTTTTGGGAGAAACCCTGACAAATTTCACATGTATCCGCCGAGTGGTGTGGGTGGAGACAGTAGATACAGTCCATGTGGCCATCTCCTTCATAAACCTTTTTGAGGCCACAGGTTGCACACGGGCGAAATAACGCTTTTCCAGACATAATTCTCCTAGAATTTGAACTTCGCCGAAGCGAAACAGACAAAACAACCTAGTTTTCACTAGTAGTAAAACACGAGGATCCCACTACTTTGAAAGACGGTTGAAATCTGAGGGAGCGCGGGGGCGGGGCCTGTATTTATGTCATGACGCCCCGACGGCGTGGGCACGCATGATGCAAAACGAGGTGGATAGGACGCATAAGCGTCGAAAAAGCTTTCCTACGGGAAAGGGTCTATATAATGTACCGGGGATTCCCAGCCTGACGACGGGGAATATTCTAAGCATGTGAATCCATGAAAGATCCAATGCTGGAGAAATTAATGAACAGCTATCTCAGTAACCAGTGAGTGAAGAGGGCAAAAAATTGAGAGGCAATATGGAAACGAATCTCAAGACCTTTGAAGAAGAAATCAAACAACGCAAACAAAGAAAATTTCTTCGAGACAAAGACGATTATGAAAAAGGTAAAGTTTATACCTTTGCCTGGAGATTCGACCATTTAAGGAAAAATCTATCAAGTAAAAATAATCGCAGCAATGAAAGTATAGCCCATTTCATCTAGCGAGATAGCTACAACATCCGAATCTGAAACCTCTATTAGTGAAAACGAAAAGGAGAATGTTCCAAAAAAAAACAATTTTTTAGAGGAGATGACAATGCTAGGACTAGACGGCCGCAGCAATTCAAAGAAATTTCAAGGCAAAGGTCGGGGAAAATCGCTAGGACGAGGTGGAAAAGGAAAACAAGGAGGGGACAAAGGAACAAGCAACGCCGGGCCAGATGGGAATCCAAGAACACGCTCTGGTCAGAAAAAACAGAAATGAAGAACAGTACTAACACTGATAACAGCATCATAAATCTGTCGAGTTATTCCCTCAATATGGATCAAATTAAAGTTTTACAGTATGGATTTAACTTCTGTCCAACTTTTTCATACGACTATGCTGAAACTAGGATTGACTTTTATAAGTACATGCGGAAAATCAGATTAAAGAAATTCTTTATCTTGAATCCTCCGAAAAGCAAGCCTAAACAAGTCCTTCAAGGAAAAACAGCTATTTGTAAAGAGGATCTTGATGCTTTACTTGATTTGGCAGAATGGGAATCAACAAACGACAACGAAGAGGCCTTATCAGAAATCTCATTAGAAATGTTGAATATAGAGACAGACTGGCCCATGAAAAGCAAATTGAAGGTTAAATCACATTTTAATCCACTATTTCAACCAGGTGGTAAACTAGAATCTTTTCAAGATTTGGTGATTCACGATCTTCAAAAAGCACGATTCAAAACAACTAAAGCTAAACCTAATTTTTCCGCCAAAGAAAGACAAACCCTGAAAGAAATACAAGAAATCAGCAGTATCGTTATTAAAGCCTCTGATAAAGGTACTAACATTGTTATACAAAACAGAGTGGATTATATCAGAGAAGCTGAAAGACAACTACTAGATACCAGTTGTTATGAAAAACTCGAAGGAAATCCGACAGAAAGAATACAACTTAAGGTGGAGTGTCTTCTAAAGAAATGGTCCGATTTGGGCCTTCTGGATGAAGACGATTGCAGATTCCTGTATAATAAATTCCCCTGCATTCCAACCATCTACTTTCTCCCCAAGATCCATAAACATCCTACCAATCCTTCAGGCCGTCCCATTGTTACCCTGAATGGAGCTTCATTAGAAAACCTCTCAAAATATGTGGATCAAACTCTTCTTCCCCTCGTATTCACTTTACCGTCATATTTACGAGACACAAAAGACTTCCTCAGTAAGATCGAAGGAATAGCATGGGAAGAAAATTACATGTTTGCCACATTAGATGTTGTCTCATTATACACTTCTATACAGCATGAGAATGGTAAAATGGCTTGCAAATATTTTTTAAACACAAGATCTTTAAACTATCTTTCACATGGTGAAATGATAGTTGAAATGATAGAGATGTGCCTCACCAACAACGTCTTTTTGTTTAATAATGAATTTTACAACCAAATCAGAGGAACTGCTATGGGTACGAGCTTTGCATCATCCTATGCAAACTTGACCATGGGATGGTGGGAGAAGTTTATAGTATGGACTGAACGTAACATCAAATACACAAATCAAGTGGTCCTGTGACTTAGGTTTATTGATGATCTCTTCATCCTTTGGAATGGAGATGAGAGTGATTGGCTGGAATTTTTCAAAATATTGAATACGAACAACATCAATTTGAAATTCACAGAAACCCATAGTCGAGACCAGTTGGTCTTTTTGGATGTGTTAGTGAAAACGAATCAGAAGGAAGTTTTAACTGAATTGCATCAGAAGTAAACAAGTTCCAATATGCCTCTTTTCGCAACCAGCAACCATCCGGTGTCTTTAAAGTGGAGTATTCCCTATGGCGAATTCGTCAGAATACGACGCAATTGCAGCACAATATAAAAATTTGACCAGGGGTGTCGGTTCACTGCTGCAAATTTCGCCAGACAGCGGTATCCAAAATCAGTTTTGGAGAGAGCCTATTTGAAAGCTCGTAATTTCAACAGAAATACCTTGCTCTCTTCCAATTGTACTCCGGAGAAAGACAAACAGGATGACGAAACAAGGCTAATTTTGACGTTTGGAACTCACGCCAATATGATTCGTCAAATTTTTCAACGACATTGGCATATTCTGCAATCTGATGAAGTACTTTCTACCATCCTTAAAGATCGTATTAATATCACTTTCAGAAAATCTCCATCAATCAAAGATTCATTAGTCAGCAGTTTCTTGCCCCCCGTGGAGAAAATATCGAACAGTTCTTGGCTAAATGCAAATCCAACAGGATTTTACAAATGCACTAAATGCAAAGCCTGCAAGTATGCCCTAAATAGAACAAACGACACGCATCCAGTTACGAGACAAGTAATTGAATTGCAAAATTACATCACATGCAATACGGAGTTTGTGGTCTATGGACTCTTATGCCCATGTAACCTTTGGTACATTGGAAGCACTATCGGCAAATTGAAGCTGAGAATTTTACAACACATGCGAGCCATAAAAAACTCAGACCCCTCCTATCCTATGGCTGTCCATTTCAAAGATGTTCATCAGGGCAAACTAGACTGTCTAAGCTTCCTTGGCCTACATCATATAAAAGCCAATCCACGGGGAGGCAATAGAGAATTTGATCTGCGGAAAAAAGAAACCAAATATATTTTAGACTTTGAATCTAAAAAACCCAAAGGACACAATTTAGATGAAGAGTTATACACCTACTTGGGAACCTAGAGCCACAGGATCGATATAGTTTATCTTGTTGGGTGTATTGACAAGTGCTAGGCTCTCCATATGAAGTCTGTTCGTCAACAAAAACATCTTTTTAAATTTGTGTTGTGTTATATTGTCAAATTTTATTCACCTAGATGGTTCTTATTGCCAGTTCTTCAATTTATGGTTGTCCAGTCAAATAGATGAATTGAGAGGTTAATTTTTAAACATAGTTATGTCCCCCACATTGCATAATTGTTCTAAATCCTATTGTACTATAATGGTGCACATATTTTTATTGGTTTTATTGCTTTTGTACTGAGTGGTTTATTTTAAATATTCATGTTTGCAGACTTAACAGCAGAAATTGGTTTTAGCCATATTTTGCACTTTATGCATTAGCACTTTACCTTTGTTGCTTTATATAGCAATAGATGCACTTTAGCACATGACACTTTTTAAGCACTTAGCACTTTATTACTCTGCTTATATTCAATCAGCTGCAAACATTTATATCAAATCATAGCCTGCCAATCGAATTCTTCGGGCATGTGCACTGTGCAAGTAAAAGTAAAAGCAAAAATGAAATATGAAGAATTTTAGGATTATATGTTTTCTATTTTAGAATTAATAACTT
Source organism: Ambystoma mexicanum (assembly GCF_040938575.1). Classification (NCBI taxonomy): domain Eukaryota; kingdom Metazoa; phylum Chordata; class Amphibia; order Caudata; family Ambystomatidae; genus Ambystoma; species Ambystoma mexicanum. The sequence continues at coordinate 362,000,941 of NC_090925.1, forward strand.
CTTGAGTAAATGTGCATTTTTGAAAGGGATATTGGTTTTAACTCTGGCAGATTTACAAAAGAGTCAACCCACTCGGGTTATACTTGCCAGAAATAAACCTTCTTGTTATCATGGTCTAGGCTATAACACATCCATTATATAAGGTAAATTTGCCACTTACAAAATGGCCGCCATGTTTTTCTCTCCATTCACTGAAGCTATATATATAGTTGGTACTAGAAAGCGACAAAGGACAAATGGCACAAAGAACCATAGAGACTGGTTAATTGTTTGTAAACCTATATTTACACAGTTGGTTGTGGGTTTCACTTGTACGTGAACAAGCTGCGAGTAGGCGGCGAAACGCGTTGTACCGTGCACTTTTTAATCTGGCAGATGCCTAATAAAACTGGATAATGAACTTAACCCTACACTGCATTGGTTTTTGATTTGAGGAAGTAACTGACACCAGCGGTTTGTGTATTGCCACGAGTGCCATCCCTCCCTGGGAGAACTGGAAATTCTTTTTCCCGGCTTTTGCAAATATATATATATATATATATATATATATATATATATATATATTCATCCATGTGTCACACTGACTACCCTCATCTAGTATTACCACACACCTTCACTCACCTCATCACCCAAGCACTCACCATCATCTCTGCTAATATTCACTCCCTACTTTACATTCACTCCTCTCATCCAGGGACACCATCCATAAATACTCACATTCATTCTTCTTATGCACTATCACATACAGCTCAAATTCTCTCAACTCATTAGCACAGTCGCCTTCCTTTCACATTCACTGCTCTCGTCCTCCAGCCATAGCGACCCACAATCATGTCATCCAGATGGCAATTGTCCATGTCCACCCTGCCAACTACACACTACAAATGAACACCTCATCTTGTCATCTTTGCCAAACAGGTGGCACCTCCCCCCACTCATACCAATACCATCATCTTCCTTCAACAAGCCCATAGCCCATCAATAAGAACATCCTTCTAACATCTACACCCAAATTCGAGAAAGTGCCCCATCACCACTGCTTCATACAATTCACAACAATATGCCCCTTACCCAGGTACATGTTCTTCCAACTCCAAAACCCACCCTTTCTACTCTTTGCAAGAATCTACTCCACCAACCTTACACATAGCATCTTTTTTCATAATTACAAGTAGATCTTTCCCTACTCAGAAACACCTACTTCTGCCACATACCTGCTTCCAAAATCGACCATATCTCCTATTCACTCATTTCCAACTTCACGATACTTCTGCTACCTGCTTCAATCCCCTCGCCAACCCACACCCATGTAGATACCGGCTTTTCTAAAATTATATTCCCCCACATACTAACACCACCTGCCCACTAGCCACTTCCTGAAACGTGTTTTCATGACCCAGCAAACTACAGGTCCTCATTGTGACCTCCTACCCATAAAACTATTTAGAACTTCTCATTTTATTCAAGCCCCGTCTCCTCCTTCAGTACAGCACCCACTCAAACCATTTACGTATTTTCCTTTTATCCAGTATTCTCCCAACTATTTACACTATTTAAACCTTCTCGTTGTGTCCATCTTCCACCCACTCTCCCAACCACATGCAGCCCACCCTTAAAATGATGCTGCACATTATTAACCATTTACAACTTCTCCTTTTGTCAAACTCCCATTCACACTCACCCAACCCTTTTCACCTCTTCCTTCAATTGATCTCCCACATATCAAAACCATTTACAAAGTCTCCTTTGAACTAACCTGTAAGAACCCATCCATTAACTCCTCCTTCATTCAGACCCACAAACACCTTTCAATGCAATGTACTTATCAAGCTATTTAAAACCTCTCATTTTACCATACTCCAACCCACCATTTCTATTTTGGTGATCTTTCAAGCCTCTACCAAATGTACACCTCCCCTCTACTGTACTTATAACATGTCCAAACCATTTTCACCCCTCCTCCGGTCTTTATCACAATCACCGAAAACATCTGTCTCTTCTTCAGTCCAACCACCATTTACATCTCCTCCTTCTACCATTAATCTACCTATTTAACCATGTACACCTCCTGTTCTTCTGTGGCGCCTACCCAATCATTAACACCACTTCTTATGTCTTACCCTTAACCATTTCTAGCCCCTACTGTCTGTTCCCCAGCCATTTACATTCTATCCATCCCCCAACATATAGTCCCTCCTTCTGTCTGACCTCAACTTACTGAACTGTTTCCAGCTCCTTTTTAGGTCAGTTGCCCACACATTTAGAACTCTTCCGTCCGTCTCATCTTCTAATTATTTTAACATTTACCCCTTTTTCTACCCTGCAACAACCATTCATCCTTTTTCATGCTGCATGAACGCCACAAATCCAAACATTCAAAGCTCCATCTGTGCGAAAACCCCAAACAGTTAGCCTCCTTCAGTTTGACCAATGAGACCAGACCACCTCCTGTCTGAACTCCACCTAGCCAATCATTTGCAATGCCTCCTTCTGCTTCACCCGCATTTACATTCATCTCAACGTCTGATCTACAACTATCCAACTATTTACACCCCCAATTTAGCCTGACTGCCAACCATATATACATCTGTCTTCTCTCTGATGCTCAGCTAACAAAATATGTACACACTACTGCCCATAAACCAACTATACAGCAAATGTATCTTCTCCGTCTGACCCTACCCCACATACCAAACTACTAACACCTCTATCTGACAATGCAAAAACATAACACCTTGTCCATCTGCCCAATCAAACCATTTACAAGGTAGACTCTGGGATACAACACATCTACTATACTGGTGAGCGATGACGAGATGCAGGGCAGATGAGCCACAAACAATGAGCCACAATGATAAAACAGGGGAGGTTTTGAGTTGAAGGCTGCGATCCAGAAGAAATGATGAGAGATGGTAGTCAGTGATAATGTTTATGAGACAGTGGAAATACTTTATGTGATAAACATTGACTAGGCACTGAAACTTGGGTGCGGGCGTGAGGACTGGAGTTTTGTATGAGGTAATACAAGAGCAGATGGTAAGCAGGCCAGAGGGTTGACTTTGTATTAGACACATTACCAATGGATGCAATTCAATAAAAGCTATGGTCTATGATACAACAATGGTCAGGAGTTTGTCGTTGAACTCAAAGACTGTTTTTCAGCATTACTAACTACAGGTAAGGGAATGTTATTTTTATGTTATTTTCGACATGACAAAAGGATAACAACCATACTCGGAGAGCACTCAAATTAGTACATTTATACCATACATTTGCAAAGTAGATGAACCTCACTTCACACAAAAACATGCTCTCAAGCCAGCAGTCCCGATTGGCCCATTTTCAAGGGCACCTTCCCCAACTTCAGGCAGACCTCTGAGTGTAGTGTCCAAAATGCATAACTGCCAACAGTGGGCCCTGAGCCCACACCACAGACCATCGAGCAATTTTGAAATATGTGTCAGGCTCATTTTTTTCCTTTCCTTCATTGTAGTGCCTCCATGTTATAATCTTTTGAATAAAGTGTCTTGAACCCGGGTTTAGAGGAAAAATAAAAATGATGATGGTTAACATGGCCTACACTATCATTGTATAACATGATAATATGTTTATATTGTACTGAAGGTGTATTTCTTAATTTATGTCATGGGATATTTTTGTCAGATCCAAATCTCAGATACGATGTTAGATATCAGTAAATATAACTTGTGCAAGCAACATATGTCTTAAATATCCCCAAAGCCTCAAAACTCCCCACACCCAAAGCCCAACACTAAAATCAAAGAAATTCCAAATCATTTATGCTACAGCTAAGATGGCAGCTGATGTTGTTTATCCTGGTCAGATCCAATCTGGTTACCAGAGAGCTCTATAGGCCCCCAACTCCAACACAGGCTTTATTTTTAGAAACACAAGTCCAACAACCAGCCACATTGGAGATATGAACTTTGTCAGAGTGTGGTGTGGCTATGAGTGAAACACAGACAAAGCTTTATGGCAAATGGAACTTAATGCTTGAAACCTATCTATATCTTCTGTGGGCTATAAAACGCGGATCATCAACCACCATAGAGGACACTCTGCACATGACCCCAAGCACACAAGCACAGGATAATAAATCATATCCTTGCTCAAGATAGGCTTCAGTTAACTAGACTCCTGCAAGTGTTCAAATAAACATTCTCGTCGTACAAAATGCTGTTAAAGCCTGGAGTTATTCCTCAAGACAGTTTTTGTTTATTTATAACAGCGACCCAAACAAATACTCGGAAGGTGAATATTTTAATCCCAATAAACCCAAATGTCAAGCATTTTAAAGAGTCATACATGAAAACTCACAATCAAAGCTTCTAGGTTAGAGCTTAGTCTGACTGATAGAATATGACCAGTTTACGTTTATCAAAAATCATAAAATGGAACCTGCAAAACCAACAGATCCAATGAAAATGTTGGAGTACGTACATTCAATTTAAAACAGATAGTGAACATTGCAGTACATTTTTTAACAAGGCAGCTCACAATAAAAGTAGCTAAGCCAAAACGAATCAACATAAAAAAGTGTATAGCTTTATCAGTCTTAACTTTGATTTCAAAATATGGTTGCAAAAGACGAACTAATCACAAAATGAAGACAGGTACTCATTTCTGGGAAGACAGATGGTGTGGGGAATGGTAAATTTGCCCTTAAGAAAACAAAGGACAATCAGCAATGCATGTTTTTGAGGGTTGCCAGACATTTGGTCGAAAAAAATGGGTCGACCAGACAAATGGTCGAACCAATTTGGTCGAAAACCAAATGGTCGAATTTTTTTTTTTTTTTCACTTTTTTTTTTTTTTTTGGGGGGGGTCCCCCCCAGCCCCCTTTTTTTTCTAAAAAAAACACTTTTTTTAAAAAACGAAAACCCGAAAAATAAATATATAATAAAAAAAAAAAATTCAACCATTTGGTTTTCGACCAAATTGCGTCGACCAAATGTCATTCGACCAGTTTTTCCTCGACCAAATGACTGGACACCGTTTTTGAGGTCACAGCTTTCCAGCTGCATGCCGACATTATCCTACAACAGAATAGAGGGATATCAGGGGAAAAGACGAATTGACACGCACAAAGAATTTTTACAGAAAACATATAGAATACTGTACATGATAGAGAAGCCTACAGCGCCTGTAACTTGTTCACTCTCCTAGAAGAAGTAATCGCCACCAGGAAGCTATTGCAGGAGACTTTTTATTTCTGGAACGATTGGGAAAAAAAAGAGGAGAGGGAAGGACCAGAGGAGTTTTTGTGATCAACGCAAGATCAAGGTATCTAATGCAAATTTCGTACTCTTTCTTACCCGTAAAGCAATGCAGCGATATGCTGTTGTACAGCTATGCTGCAAAATGATCTAACAGGGTAACACCCCGATTCCTGGTGGAGATTCAACTGTGTGAGACGATTCAGGAGACTTACCTAAAAGGTGAATGAGTCCACCATATAAGTTACAGCTAGATGATGTTGTTTAGTGTTCATTCCCTCTGTTGGATGGCAATCTTACAGAAGGCTGTTGAATGAGTTCTCTCTTTTGATGCAACGGGGCATAGTTGTAATTTCTGGGCCAGAAAGAGGGTTTTCAACTCCATGTTGTGTGACGAGGTCAGTGATCTGGCCTTGTCAAGAGGGGCTGCAGGCCCATTTCAGCCTGAGTGGGAGGCCTACCAGGGTGGAAGCTAGAACCATTCCTAGACTACAGAGGGTGGGTGGAATTTGGGAGGACCCCAGTCCTTGTCGCCTCTCTAAGTGCCTGTATGTATCTGAACAGTATCACTGTGGATCATCCCATGCCTCCTAAAACAATGCTGGCCAGTTTCTTTCTTTCCCTTCTCAACAACATCAAGATGCAGCCAACGTCTGGGCAGACGGACGCAAGACAGCAACTCACCAGAGCCTCCCATTAGATGAATCCACTCATTAGACTGCTGCGGCCAGGAGGTGCAGGAGAGCAGCTGAATGAAGTGGCAGAAAGCCTGCGCAGCTGACATGGACACTGCGCACTGCTCCTCAACACTGGTGTACACCGCTCTCAACAACTACCACGAATTTCGCAGCAGTGTGGAATCCTAACACGAACCACCACACTCTCCAACACGGGCCACCATTTTTCTAGCATGGTGGAAGAATGGGGTGGGGCATAACCTCCTTTTTATGTGTTTTGACGCTTGTGAGATCTCCTGGGTGAGAAAGTCAGGACATGATTGGCTAGCGCAGGGGATCCAAAGATGAAGAATTGAGGATAAGAAGGGGGACAGGAAATAGGTAGGTGTGGGTTTTTTCGGGTGAGGTCAGAGGTGGAGGAGGAGAAAGACAAAAATACCAAGAGACCAGAAGGAGGAAGGACAGTGGACTGGAGCGTGGAGGTGATCTGCGAAAAAGGTGAGTTATTGATTGGTGAGAGCAAGTGGTACTGTGTTTTTAAAGTGCGTGTAAGGTGGGTGAGTGAAGGTGTTAAGAGAAAGTTAGCAAGTGAGAGGAAGGGGACTGAGGGAGTGACAGGAGGGTGACTGAGTAGAATATGGGGATTAGTAGCATTGTTGAAGGGAGAGCAGTAGTAGTTGTAGTAGTGTGGAGGCGGGAGCAGAAGTAGTGTGGAAATAAGAGAGTAGTAGTGTGAAGAGGGTTAAAAGTAGTAGTTAGAGGGAGAGAATAGTAGGGCGTGAGATCGGTGGGTGGCGTTAAGTAGTAGAGAGGAACATCGGAGGGCTACAAAAGGAAGAGATGGGTGGTGTCAGAAAAGAGAGAGTAGCAGGAGGACATAGAGCAACAATAACAAGCATGCAAAGGAACATCAGAGAGTGAACGGACGTAGAGAGTTTGGGGCTTGTGCCTCTGAGGGCACAAACCCCAATAACCCTTACCATTAACACTTGGACAATGTAAGACCAACCTAGGATGTCCAAGAGGGAGGCTAGATAGATACGTCGATTTTTTTAAGGCCCTCAGTGACATTGAAGATACAAACTAGACAATAGGGGTTAACAAACACTAAACACTAGCCTGTGGACTAGGGATGCCTGGGTTAGGGAGGGAACTGCTGCTTCTAGATGAGAGGGTGAGGGACGGCCCTTAGAGTTTTTTCAAAAATGTCTACTAAAAACCCTTGAACTGTCTCTGGGCGCTGGTTGGTTATGTTCTTCAGGGCAGTAGTTAATGCATATGCCCTTTCACAGCCAGAAACTGTGCAGAGACCTTTTGGAATTGTGCTTCCAAGCTGTACTGCAAGCCACCTGCTGTTACTGATATAGTTGCTTACTGACAAAGCTAGGTCGAAATCAGTACTCAACTGTGGGTTGCAAGGTTCATTCAACCAAATGTAAGCAGTCCTTATTGTCTCAGGGGCTTAGAGAAGCTTTAATTGGGGGTCTCTCACCTGCTCTGATGGCAAACTAGGTGAAGCTAAGGTGACCTCATGTACAGCTTGACCTTCAGCATTGCACAGTTGCTAAAGGACAGTGGTCGCAGAAGTCTAACTGCAAATAAAATGTGAACTGGAAGTGGGCAACTACGTTCTAAATGTCAAAGATTCTTTTTTGTGGTGTAAGCGCTTTTCCTCAGTGAGGCGAAAGGCCCGATCCTATGTATTACAGCCTCATAGATGGTGTGTAAGATGATTTGGGCACACTGATACAGGATCTAAGTTTGAAAATGGTGACTTTTCCAGATGGAGCTTTGATAAATAGGATTACAGAATATGGGTTTATGTGGACGCTTTGCTCCCTTAAATATGCTGCTCTCAAGGTTTTGTTAAGTCTACTGAAATTAGGGTCAGGCTGAGATTTTTGCTGGTAGTGACGGTCTCCCGTTTGAAACCTCAAGAATGTATGATAATGCTGCCATATTGGAACATGGAAATAGGTTTTTTGCCAAAGTATTGAGCACATCCAGTCCCCCTCCTGCACCGAAACGACAAAGACCCAGTGATTGAGGTTGTGTTGCATTTTCGATGATAAAATGTCGAGTTTAAAGTCCTTTTATTGGGCTACCAGAGTATTATGCTGTGATACAAAATCATGCATTTTCCATCACAGCATAATACTCTCAGTCCAATAAAAGGTATCTAAACTCGACATTTTGTGTTTTTATTAACATAAAACATCAGGATTTTGTGGTGCTCTAGTACGGCAATAACATTTTTGCAAAGACATAAAATAAATGTAGTCTTATTCAGAAGTTTGCAATGTGAATCTATTTTGATTCTGTTGATTAAGCATTTAAGTTTTTTGTCCGGCATGTTTCGTGGTAACAATCAGTTTTCTCAAGGAGTCGGAAGGAGGAGACAGACTAGGGTTTGCCATGACCAACAAAGTTTTATTCCAAATTATATGAAAAAGTTCTCACTTTCCCTATGCTACGGGTTTCCCTACCTAAAAAAACGAACTAGCGTGCTCGTCATCAACTGTAAAGTCCAAAAGTAAAGTCTGTCATCCATCCCAATAATATCTTTGCTGACCCTACCACTAATACAAAACAACTAAAGGTCCAGGAGAATGACTCCCTCCTCATGGATATCTTGATCGCTGGCTTTTAGTATAGGATCTTTAGATAGCCCTTGGCTATCTGCAGTAGTAACTTGTACCGTTCTTTCAAGGGAATTTCCCAGCTCCTTGGATTCCACTTTTCATTAATATGTGGGGGCTTTTCCCCCCAACATTCCTTGACCTTGGTTTTCTTCCTCGGGTACCAAATGTTTCTCTTTCTTTGATGGTCAAGCTATCTTCTTTGAATTAGGACTGATCAGGTGTTTGTCACAACTCCTGATCTTCTGGTTACTCTGTGTTCCTCTCTAAAAGATACTTAGGTTCCAGCAAGGTTTTCCGATATTCTGATGTTCAATTTGCTCACTGGGAAGAGTATGATGAGCCCAGTTATGATTCTGACTCTCTTAATCAGTTATCGGTTCACTGGGATGAGTATGATGGGCCCATTAACGATTCTCAATTTCTTGCACACTTCTTCTCTGACTGGGAAGAGTATGATGAGCCCAATACTGATTCTCAGTCTCTTGACCATGTATTCTCTCACTGGGATGAGTAGGATGTACCCAGTAATGTTTCTCAGTCGATTGACTACTTCTTTCACTGGGACTAGTATGATGAACCCAACACTGATGATTCTCAGTCTCTTGATCACTTTTTCTCTCACTGGAATGAGTATGATAAGTGAGCGAATCGTTATGCTTGTTCTTAGTGCTTAGACAAATATTATCATGCAATTGATTAAATTGGTTTCTCTTACTGAGACAAGGGGGATTATCCCAATCGCTATATTTGTTTCTGGCAAGTATACGAATATCAATTCTATTTAGATTATATGCGCCTCTCTCCCCGGGTCTCCCTCTTTCCCAATGACCTTGTCTGCAATGGGGCTGCGTCACCAGGTTGGTGTCCTCTTCCGTCGCTGAGTCAGTGACTTTCAGAATGGCTCTGGTTTTCAGACTTTTCTCTCTCTCTCATTCGCGCTCAGGCGTAACCTATTATCAGCGGTATCAGCAGGGTTTGGGGCTTTCCACTCTTTCCTCAAGCTTGCCACTGCTTCCTTCTTGAGGGTTCCTCTTGAGACATCAGTCGGCTTTGCACATCCTCGCTCCTCTCTCACTTTAGTGGGAAAGCCTGGCTGCCCACTCTGCACTGCTCCTCTCTGCTCTAGGAAGCAGCGGTTCCCCGTGGATACCAGCGCCCTGTCTCCAGCTGGTTTGAAACTCCTGGGTTTCCCCTTTGACACCTTTCTCTCCTCCAACTCTTATGATGCTGCTCTGGTGCTTCTCCAGCATCGTATGGGAGTCCCTTTTTAGTGTCTTAGTCATACCCATTATACCTCTGTGGGTTTTCTTCGTCTCAGTACCTAACAGGTATTTGTTTTTAGATAAAGCATCACAGTAACAAATGAATAAAGATTCTTCCTGTTTTCTCTAAACAGGTTTGGCTTTATTGGATGGTTCAGTGAATTGTGTAGGGAGTTCCTCCTGGGAACAGGAGTCCATGTCCCGAGGTAGTCATGGTCTATAGCTCTGCATCCTTCACAACTTGTTGTGAACCCTGCACCTGCAGAAGGGCTGAAATGTGATGCTGTGCTTTGCCGCTATATATTTTTAGACTTTGAAATCCCTGGCAGACAACTTTCCTTCAAGTGCCAGGGAACACTGATTCCTTATTTTACTGGGCATAGCGGCTTGACTACCATTTATCATGTTTTCATTCCAAGCAGTAGTATATTGACACTGCCATGTGCACACTGGGTTGGATGAATGGGAGTTGTGAAGGAGGAAGCGCTACAGGTTTGGACTATCAGAATCAGCATGAAGGTAATCTGTTATTACTATTACATCCTGATGCAATCTCCCCTTTCCATCTTGTTGCGACAGATGACATTGAATTTACTGGGAAGTTGGGGACAGCATATACCAACTGGCTTCAAGCAAAAAGACTGTGGAGTGCCTCCATGCCAACAGAAGCAATCCATCTGGAAGAAACACCTACAAAATATTGCTTACAATATACCTGGGCCACCCTACAGATCTTACATCTGGTAAAATATGCATGTCTCGCAAGAACAGAATGGACATGCAAGCAAATGGGTTGGAAATCCTTGGTGGCCTTGAGACCAGGTGAAACACCACCACAAGTAACACCAACATCTCATATTACCTGAGAAAAGGTCTTGTCATGTCCAAATAAAACTTTAAAGTTATTGCCACATCAAAATTATGCAGAGCCTCTTATGCAAGTGAACGAAGGGGCCTAGACTGAAAAATAGGTAATCGGATTCCCTTGACAGAAATGAAAATCAGACAGAACTTTAAAAATGAAAGAGGGAACTTCCCTTAAAAAACCCTTATCAGCACGAGCACTACAGGGTTTCTTAAAGGAAAGAGACAGCAACTCGCCACCTTCTTAGAAGGAGTGACCACAAACATAAAAGAAGTCTTCTAGAAGAGAGAATCAATATTGCAGAAAGCCATGGGCTCAAAGGGTTTACCTATAAGCCCAAAGTCAAGTCCTGCTCATTGCCAAAGATATTTAAAAGAGGACTTAAGTTGAAGAAAAGTGTCAAAGAGCTCTTAATGGCTTCATTCTGCAACAAGAAAACACTCAAGAGCTTTCCAATAGGACGCATTGGCAGACAGTTTACCCAAATCAATCTTGATGCCACTCCTGGCTAAATATGCCCTAGAATACACGGCACAGTCGATGAACACAGTGAAAGGTTTGATAATCTTCTTCAGAGCCCAAAGACAAAAGCACATCCATTTGATTGTGTACCGTTTCTTGGTTGAATCCTTCTTGGGTGCATGCACTCAGAATTGTTTGCCCCGAAATCCCCTCAAGAGCATAATCTAGCTCCTCAGGTACCAACCTTAGAAGCCTCTTGATGCTGGTCTTTCCTCTTGGGACATCCAGGAAAACAAAGCGCACCGAAACCAGAACCATTCCCCTAGTACTCCTTCAGTACGGGAAGAAAAGACTTCATGAGAAAAAAGAAGGCCTTCGCTCCAACCCTTTTCTCTTTTGCAGACCACAGGGTGAGTGAGGTCACAGACTCTGAAAGGTGACTGTCAGCTTTTAGTGTCCTTCATGAATGCACGAAATAAGAGCTTGTAATAGCTGTGGGTAAATCTGCGACAGCTTGTGCTGAGAATCTTGAGGCTGGCCCCTCTGTGTAGATAGTTGAAACTACCTCCCGCAACCCGTGTCTCACAAAGGGTACCACATGAATGAATGCAGGTGGACATGAGACTCATCATTTTCTGAAGCTAGATATCCTGAATCATGGTCTTTCTCTGGAAAATGTTGATAGTCTCTTGGATGGCAACAACTTTGCACAGGTGGAGAAAAAGATATTCCTAGTGAAGAGTAAAGTATTTTCCCAAGTAACCTAATACTCTACATTACAGGCAGATTGGATTTCTTTTGGCTTATTAAACATCCAAGGGAGGGGAAGAGGCTCCTATAATTCAATCGTCCAGGGAGGGGTACAAAGGTATTCCGTTTAGCTTGAGGTGCCCTGCACTAAAGTTATCACTTTGATTAACACAACTGAGTCATTATTCAGACCAAAGGGAAGACATTGTTACTGAACATTTCAACCACAAATTGTGAATCTGAGGAATTTGTAATCTTCTTTCCTGAAGATAACGGTCATTAACTTTCTTGGTGACTGGAGAAGTGGGAATAAATCCCCTGACATCTTTGGAGTTCTGATATGTCCTTTATTGTGTCTAAAGACAAGAGTTTGTCAATATCCCGAATGGGGTTCAGAGGTTACTCTTTGATAACAAGGAGTCAATGAAGGTGGAACTTGTGGAAGTCTCAGTCCACACTGTTTAATATCCAACGGTCTAGAGTCACAACTCGCCAATTCCGCAAATGTCAGAATTCATTGCAGGTCTTCTTGCAGATCACTGGCTTCACAAGTCTTGGTGGACTCTGGAAGCATTGCAGGGGTTAACTCTGTCTAGGTTTCTTTACACGAGCTATCAATGAGAAGATGCAGCCCACCATTTATGCAGCAGCCTACAAAAGCTGGCTTCTGGCCACCCTGTTCGCACATTGGTATCTCATTGCTCTGCTGTGAACCCAGCAAAAGAGTTTGTCCGCCCGAGCACGCCAGTTCCTGCCTGCCAGCCTCAATGTTTAATTGACTAGTGTGATTATTTATCGCCCTGTTGACAGGGGTGGGTCTGTGAGGTGCGTGTCCACCTGGGTGGAGGGAGGACTCTGGGCAACCCCACATACTGATTGTTCTTTATCTCTCCCAACCCCCTGATGTTGCATTATAAAAGAGGGAAGAAGCTCTCTCCTGGCCTGTTCAGCCCAGATGGCCGTCCCGCTCATCTTTCAGGCACACCTCATTATCTCTTGGTGGAGGATGCATGGGTCTTGGAAAGCTGCGGGATAGGCGTGTCAAAGTCTGTCAGTGAACACTGTCTTTTCCTGTCCACTGCTGGTAAGGAAAATATTTCGAATATGACAGTTCGGCTCTGGTACCAGCACCAGGGATGTGCCAGGAAAAAGTCTTGAAAGAGTCTGCTGCAGTTGCAAGCATCACTTTCATGCACAATGATCTCTTTTTAGCCAACATGTTAGTCTTTGACCACACAGACCTGAAGACTTTGAATACCTGCAAGAAAGACTGAGCCAATGAGGAGATTGTAGAGAAAGACCTAAAAGTAAAGAGGTCAGTTGTGCACTGCTGAAGAACCATATCTGTCATTAGCGTGAAAAGTGTTTTCCCATTATAAGGGAGATCAAATAAATGTTCTTGTATGTCTGACTTTAAGATCCATTGAGGTAGGCTTTGCATCTCACAATGGCCACCTTAGAGACCTTAATGGCACGTTTTGGCTGAGGCCACCTCCATGGCACTAAGTAAACCTGCTGAACCTTCAGGGTGTGGCTGGGATGCTGAAGTAAGCAAATTTGTGGTGCACCTGCTCCTATACCCTGACCCCGTAACATAATGAATATACAGAAGTTTTAAATTTCACAAATGACTATCAAGACAGAAAGCAGTGACAAGATTAACCTGGGAACCTGCAAAATGATATGTTTTCCCTGACCGCAATGAAGATAGACATTTCTTTCCAGATAGTGGACGGAACCTCTCGGGTCAACAGAGCGGCAGAGAAGAGGAAGGCAGTCAAGGACAACTGTATACAGAGACTCAGTGATTATACCAAGCACCCCACCAGGAGGGGTTGAGGCGTGAGATCTGAAACTTGCCACTGGGCTAAACCAGCACATCCCCAAAGAGGTTGATGTATATGGGTGGACGTACCTCTCTAACCCACGGCGTCGGGAAAGGAGTGATCAAAGGCAGAGGAACACTGCTGGGCAACAAGACAGAAGGCTGGCAGAGGCTGTTGTGGTGTGGAGACTCCGGTAAGAAACACAACAAATGAGTCAGACAAACACTAACGTGCATTGCAGTGCTGCGAGCTAGGGAGACCAATAATCAGATATGTAATCACATTGGGCAGACAACTGGGGAAGCTACTTCAAGCAGAACGGAGGGCTCTACAGGTTAAACAGATTAAGTAATTAATGTTAAGACCCCGAAAGTAATAAATGAGATAAAACTACTCCAAATAGGGGCTCCTCAGTAATTTCGAGAACAGTAAGGGCATATGATGAGTGGCACAAACTGCAGAGCCAAGCATACATTTTGAAGCATACAGTAGCGACGGGGGAACACTGTCCACTGAGGGTACCATCAGCATACATGCTGGCAGGCCTCTAGATGGAGTAGAAACCCAACCACATAAAATGTTCCCATGCTGTTTGAAGAAAATCGATATGACGTTTTTGGAGCTTACTCGGTCCTCATGCTGCTGGTGCACTGCTTTTGGCACACTGTTCCCCTGAAGGACAGGCATAACAACTATATTCACTGAGACCTAGACGATAATATACGCATGATCCCCATCTTGCCCTGCTACCTAGGAAATATGATCCCTCACTGAAGTAGTGGGGGTCAAGGTGGAGAAATAATCTACCTGTAACCCTGGTCCGGTGTAAGGGAACCACAAAGGGAGTTCAGGCAAACACAAATACACAAATGAGAAAAAACATGACATCACCTAAAAAAAGGTGCAAAATCTACAAGCATTCTTAGCGATAACCAAGATAGGCGGCCTGACGATGCCAAAGCTTGACACAGCAGAAACAAGTGAGGAAGTGGCTAAGGAAACCACAGCATTGGATAAGAACACATTACTTACACCTGGTAATGTTCTTTCTACTGTATGTTCCTACCACGTATTCCTCATCTTTGATACAGCGATATCCTGCTTGCAGCTTCAGAAACATTGACAGCAGAGGGTGCCGTGCATCGTCGAGTCGATGTTCCTCAGCAACATCACGTCTATCCCTGCGCTTGGATGTGACGTTTACGCTGGTATAAATAGCACGCACTGTGCCCATTGCCTCCGTTCAAGTTTTCCCCTCATGTTGCCCAGCCGAATTGGATTCAAAAAGCACTAGGCGTTGAAAGAGAGGAAGGTCTAACACAGCAAAATGTACCCACAGTCGGAGGGGCAGGCTGGGAGGGCAATGAGGAATCTGTGGAAGAAACATCCAGTAGGAAGAACCTTATCAGGGGTAAGTAATTTGTTATTCTAATGGATTGTGTCCTCCCATGGATTCCTCATCTTTGATAGGCTCCCATAGCAGTTTGTAAATGGAGGTGGGACATTTCCAAATGTTGTGTCGTGATCCAACAAGGAAACCATGCAGTGGTGCCTTGAGAAGGTGTGTAATGAAGACTAGGTTGCGGCATTACAAATATCCTGCACCGGCACACCTCTCCGTAGGGCTGAAGTAGTTGCCACCCCACTGGTAGAATGTGCTCTTAGATTATCCGGAACATCCTTACCAGCCAAGGAATACACAAAATAATCCACCGTGATATGGTCTGCTTATTCACAGCCTACCCTAAATGTTGTCATTTATGTCCAGTATAACCAACAAAAAGTTGGTTGTCTTGTCTGATGTTAGCTAGTCTGCTTATATAAAAGCTTAACGCTCTCCTGGGATCTAGTCAGTGCAACCTCTCTTCATCAGGAGGTGGGTGGAAAGTCAGTAAAACTATTTTCTGAGATAGTTGAAATTCCAACACCACCTTGGGGAGAAAGGAAGGGCGTACTCTCAGAATAACCTTCTCCGTGGAGAAAATGGTGAAGGGATGGTTGCATGACAAAGCCTGAAGCTCACTCACCCTGTGCGCAGAGGTTATGACTACTAGAAAAATAGTTTTTAGAGTCAATAGCCTGAGTGACAAGAATGGAGGGGCTCAGATAGGGCTCCCATTAAGAAATCTAGAACTAAATTAAGGTCCCAAGCTGGAACTATGAATGGAACCAGAGGAAAGACACTTGTAAGTCCACTGAGAAATGGAATAACAGTGGGAGCCTTAAAATAAGAACCATGTTCTGGTGTGTGCTTGAATATAGACAGAGCAACCAGGTAACCTTTTGCAGTAGACACCTGAAACCTCTGGTGGGTCAGATGTAACAGAAAAGATAATACAGTGGGAGACTCACAAATGGAAGGATCAATATATTTAGCTCTACACCAGCTGCAAAATGTTTTCCAACAGCAGCAATATAAAGTTTTTGTTGCTAGCCTCGTAGTCAAAAGCAACACCTCCATAACGTCTTCCAGGAGGTCCCAATCTTTGTATCCTAACCTCTCAGAAACCATGCATGAAGGTTCAGAGTCCTGATTTCTGGATGAAGAAGACTGACTCCCTCTTGGGAGAGCAGATCTGCTCTCTGGGGAAGAGAAAGTGGAGGGTAGATGGACATGTCCAGAAGTTCTGGGTACCACTTCCTCCTGGCCCAATATGGAGCAATCAGGATCATGGACTTCCCGAACTTCCTCAACCTCCTGATGACGTGGGGAATGTTGGGGACTGGAGGTAACGCATACAGGAGTGGAAAATCCCAATCCACCACAAACGCGCCCCCAGAGCTCCTCTTTGAGGCAATTCCCTGGAGCAGAACAGGTTGCACTTCCGATTGATACTGGATGCGAATAGATCCACTTGAGGGGTTCCCAAAAGATCAAGAATCTCCAGAGGGACTTCCTGAGCTAGCTCCCACTTGTGACAGACTGTGCTCTGCCTGCTCAGAGTGTCCGCCATCATGTTCTCTTCTCCGGCTAGGTGAATGGCCAACAGAGAGACTCCTTCTTGAAGTGCCCAAACCCAGAACTGTATTGCCTCTCTGCACAGTGGTAGAGAACTTGCACCTCCTCTCTTGTTGAGGTAATGCATAGCCACTGTGTTGTCTGACATTATCAGGATGTTCTTTCCCCGCACAGAAGGGAAAAAGGCCATCACCGCTAGACTGATTGCCCACAGCTCCAAAAGGTTTATGTGTCGTTTGGACTCCGATGGAGACCAGCGACCACTGATCGTTAGATCGTTCAAGTGGGCTCCCTATTCCATGAGGGACAACTCCATCGTGACAACTGTCATCTCTGGCCAAAGTTGTCAAAAGAGTTGCCCTTTCAATACAGTCTCCTTGCAGGCCCACCACAGAAGATCATGCACTACCTTGCTCGGAACATGAAGAAGGCCCATCATCCTGCCAGAGAATTGTGACCGTTGGGATCTGCGGGCCCACTGGAGAGACTTCATCCTCAAACGGGCCTCTGGCACCAGGAAAATGCTGGATGCCATGAGGCTTACAACCTTAGAAAATCAAAGGCCGGCAGAGCATTTTGAAACTTTTCCACCAACTGTAAAATGTGCTGAGCCCTCAACTTGGTGGGGCGGGGCACAGAGCTTTCCCTAAGGAAGAACCAGGACTGCTCCAAAAATTGCAGCTTCTGGAAAGATGTCACTTGAGATTGCTTGAAGTTGAAGGAGAAGCCCAGTCGGTGGAGAGAATGGCAGGTGCTGTTCAGATATTCCACAGCCTGCTCGGGAGAACGAGCCCTGATGAGCCAATCGTCTGGATAGGGAAAGATGTGAATCCCTCCCCTCCTTAGATTTGCTGCCACCACCACCATCAACTTGGTGAAGACCCTCAGGGCGCAGTTGAGCCATAAAGGCAGTACAAGAAACTGAAAGTGAGAACTGCCAATGGTGAACCTCAGGCACTTTCTGTTCTTGGGATGTATAGGCATGTAAAAGTAAGCATCCTGAAGATCGAGTGACACCATCCAATCCTAGAGCAGAAGGGTCGGAAGGATCTGTGAAAGAGTGACCATCTTGAACCTGTCCTTCCTGAGAAACTTGTTTAAATGTCTCAGGTCCAAGATGTGTCGCATTCCTCCGTCTTTCTCAGGAACTTGAAAATAGGTGGAGTACCAGCTGTGGTGTTGCTCCGCTACAGGTACCCTTTCCACAGCATCTTTCTCCAGCAAGGAAAGAATTGCCTGTAGAAGGAGCAGGTCTGGTTCCCCAAGGGATAGTTTGCTTGGGGACAATGTCTAAGTCTTTTAAAAATTGAAGGCAGCAACCGTGGGCTACTGTTTGCAGTGCCCAGTTGTCCGAAGCAATGCCTCGCCATTCTTCGAGATGCTGAGTCAATCTGCCCCCCACTACAGACTTGTGAGTCAAGGACTCAAAGAGGTTTTGGAGTCATGGCTGCAGCAGAACGCAAAGAGGCAGAGACTGCTTTGGCGGGTCTACCTCCACGACCTCATACACCACAAGGGAGTCTTCTCTGACCTATCTGGGCATACTGGCCCCTGGTCCTATCGACTGAAGAGTAAAATCGAAAGAAACAACCTCTCAAGCACTGAGAAGAAGGCTGGCTTTGCTGAGGCTGGCGGATTGCAGCTTTTAAAGATTTAGCTGTCGCCTTAGAGGCCTGCAACTTCTCAAGATTCTCATCAGCCTTAGTGCCAAAAAGGGGAGATCCATCAAAAGGCATGTTTAATAGCCTGGATTGAACATCAGGGACACAACCCTACTTCTGCAGCCACGCAAATCTTCTTGCAACAGTGCTAGCCGCCATAGAACGGCCCACACAATCAGAGGAGTCTAATCCTGATTGCAAGGATTTGCATGCTGCTTCTTTACCATCCTGTATATTATTTAAGACACCCCCTCTCATTTCCCCTTCAAGGATGTTCTCCGCTTCTTGGCCTATAACACCCCATACAGTGTGGGTGTACTTCGCCAATGCACAAGTAGCATTAATGGCCTTCAAAGCCATACTGCCAGCTGAGAGAATTCTCTTACCCAGAACATCAAACTTCTTGTCATCCCGGTCAGGAGGGATTCTATGGTAGCCAGCTGCCTTTAAAGTAGATTTAGCTGCTTGAACTACTATACTCTTTGGAGTTGGATGTTTAGACAAGAACTCCGGGTCATTAGACGAAGGTGTATATTTCCTGACCAGATCCTTACAGATAGCTGGTGCAGTGTCTGGTTTCTGCCAGTTCTCCAGGATTTTGATCCATTAGGCGGAATGCAATGGCAAAACAGGCTCCTTGGGAGATCCTTCTCCTCCGGTACATTCGGTGTGCCATACCTCATTCAAAAGAAAGGATTGTCATCATCCTCCCCCCTCTTCTTCATAAATGGATCCCACAGACTTAAAGACGTCTTTCTTCGACAAAGGCTTAAACGCCATTGATTGGTCCGAGAAAGATGTCGATGTCTTTGACGTCAAACACTTTGACATCGAATCCTTCTATGGAATGGAAGAAGGAGGCAGTGGCTTTGACTTTTCTCGTGTCGCCGCCACTCGAGAATGCTTCTCCAACACACTACCGGGGCTCTTTGCGCGAGAAGTGGTTTTAGACAACACCTTGTTGGCCTTATGAGGTGCAACAGGGTTGTAAGCTTTCTTTGGTTCACTAGAAGGACCGGGCAAGGTCCCCTTCTTGAACACTTCCGTAATTTGCAGACGGAATTCCTCCCAATCTGCTTTAGAGGCAGATTTACTTGGAAAGCTTGTGTTCTTCCTGTTGGAGGTGGAGTCTGACAAAGATGACGAGCGATGGCGCCTCTTCTATTTACATTGTGAATAAGACGACAAAGAGTGTGTGCTTCAAGCGCTTCTTCGGTCTCTGAGGAGAACTGTCCCTCAAACTTTTCTCATCAGATGATCTCCTCTTCGAAGAGTGGACGAGGGGGATTTAGACGCCGACCGACCTCAGTGAGTATCACCCTCCTCTTTTTTAAGGGCTTGCTGGTCATAGATTGACAAGACCCGCAATCCTAAACCTTGTGATCCACTCCAAGGCAGCAGAGGCATACCCTGTGCAAGTCTGTGATGGACATCTTCGAATCAGAGCCTGCACACCTCTTAAGCCCAGTTTTAGGAGGAGACATAGTTGAAAAACATAATATGCAGTTGAAAAATCATTGAGGTGATCTAACTGTTCCAAGCGTGCTCTGCATACAGAACCAAGGAACTGAGGCAATGGGCGTGGTGCATGCTATTTATACCAGCGTCATCACGTCCAAGCGTGGAGATGGAAGCCGCCGAGGGACCTCGGCTCGACGATGCACAGCGCCCACTGTTGTCAAAAGGTTTCCGAAGCTGCAAGCAGGATATCGGTATATCAAAGATGAGGAATCCGTGGGAGAACACAATAATAATACATTATTCATTATTAATCCATAAGAAAGGATACTTTTCTGGATTCAAAGGCTTAACGAAGATTTAAAGGTGACACTAAAACAATTTAGTTACGCTACGCACAGACCAGACAACAGTTGTGCAGAACAAGCAGGAGATTGCAACACAGAGAAAGAGTAGACATGAAGGAACTAGTGATATCCGTGAAGTTGATAAGGGACCCTAGGTTGGCAGAATGAACTAAAGGAATGCAGAGACACCACCCTGGCCCTTCAAATTAGAATGAAGATTTGGAACATATGGTGAGAAGGAAGAATGTGCACATCTGTTTTTTGAAATAAGGTTCGGAAATGGGATTCATCACTGTGTTTGTCTGCACTCCCTTCAATAACTGCTGAAAGTTACTGACATTACTGACATACAAATAGATGGGACCCGTAGGGTGGGAACTCTGAAGATAAACAAGCTCTGCACAGGGACATTAAGGTTAAAGGACATGACTATCTAGTAAAGGAAACCATTCTTACGGCGACCTAGAACCAGAGCCATATAGATTATTTGGACAGTACTGTGCAGCTTTTCCAGGACCTATTCCAATGTACTGTGACTGGGTGCAGAGCTATGAAGCACACCACAGGATAATTAGTAAAAAGACAAGTGTGCTGTAAATGAACATATCCTTTCGGACTACCATTTAAGTTGATCAAGAAAGTGACCATGATTCTTTGCTCGGAAAAGAGAAACAAAATGTTAAATATAAAGTTGCCAACTGACCAGACCGCTGCAGGATCCCAGATGCATAAACAAGTTGATAGCAAGCAACCCATTGGGTAGACACTGAGGCCGAGAACATGAGGAAAGAGAACAACAGAAACTAAAGGTGGCGTGGCCTTATAGAAGATAAAAAAATACATATGGGAGAGATGAGACATAAAATAAAGTATCAGAAAGTTATGAATCTGAATGGAGAGTGACCATAGATCTCTGGATATGAACTTTTGAGGTAGGTACAGTTGCGGATTGAGAGGAACAAATGACGAGCAGCGGGTGTTTAATTTAGTCAGGCAAGAGAAATTGGTAACATGGGTTTATGAAAACTGACTATGAAAGAATTGTTGTAATTCTTGGAGTAGTTGACTGTACACTTAGTGCTAAGTATATGACCATGGCAACATATAAGCTGTTTGTTAAGCAGAGTACTCCTTGAGAGAAGGAAATTCAATATTTCTGGGGCAGAGGAGGGAAAAGGCGACTTTACCAAGAGTAAGGTTGAGCAAGTGTCTGAGGACAAAAAGGAAAGAGGGGAAGATTGCTAGGTGGGGAGAGGTGTTATTAGGGTTTTGTTGTTATTCATTGTAATTACTAACATGAAACAGCTCAGAAGCCTTTGATAAACCTTAGACTTTATATTATAGGAGGAGTTTTCTTACAATCAAAAAATACATGTATGACATAGTAACATAAAGGATTCATGCCGCAAACGTTGGTCATTTAATGTTGGAGGCTTTAGAGCACCAAACAAGAGAGCACAGATTGTAAGGGAATTAAGTAGAATAGAGCACAAATGAGTGTCTCCAAGAAACGGATGAGAGCTAAGAACTATGACAAGCAATTTCACACTCTTTGAATGCAAGCGAAAAAGCAGGAGTTTTAATATTATCTCACAAGAACTCTCCCTTTCCGATCGCTGACTATGGAAGAGACAAAGATGGGAGATTTGTTATAGTCAAATTAACTTAAGATGAGGTACCCTATGCATTTGCTACCCAAATTCGAGTCAAGACACTTCTACGAGGCATGTCTTTGTTACCTTGTAATTAGGAGGAATGGATAATTGTGGGTGACATAAACATTGTTATGACTAAGGAGATGTATATGGATCGCCTCAGATATCATTGTGGGTGATGGGCATGCTCACAAACAGATTCGAAAATAAATTAGAAGATGATATAATTGATACATGGATGTTCTCCCACCCCATTCTAGAGATTTCACTCACTTTTCTCATGTGCACGTGTCATACTGTGAGATTATATATTGTTTCACAAGAGGCATATTACGCAAATCATGGTAGAAATCACATTTACCAGGGGCTTCAAGCGAGGTTGAACGCATTGTACAAAAAATGCTAGCATTCAAAGCACAAATCTTACTTGTAATTACACACAAACAAATTCTAGCATCGGGTCTGCTTCGCAGCACATTTGGGCAACTCACTCTGGCGGTCAAGGTTTATAGGCATTAATTATGAACACAGGTGCATTCAGAAACGGATGGGGGAATGAATGATTTAGATTAGGAATGCAAAATCTAAAGGCTTCATATATAATAGCTCTGTCCTTATATGTTATTTTCTTAGACTTTTATACTGCTGACATCGTCCCCATAGTGGTACTAAAGTTCCAAGCCTTGTCCAGGCAGACAATTGCGACCATGGCCAGGGTGGCAGCCAAACCACGGTCTGTGGCATGAAAAGCAGAGGGGGCCAAGGAGAGCAGGAAAGAGCAAGTGTGGAAAAACTCAGGGAGACAACAACATACAGACTTTTCTCACATCACAACGTGTAGGAAGTGAAAACATAAGGGTGAGATAGTGATCATTGGGATGAATGTGTTTTGACCAGAAGAAAATGTCATCAAAATAAGGGGCGAGAGATTCCCATTACTAGTGTGGTGGTGGGATTACGTGAAGTCATGTGTGGCAGCATGACGGCCTTAAGGCGTCATCAAGAGTTTCTAGAGGTTGGGGGAGCTACTAACCAGATAATAATATTGGATTCCATCCTGCTGATATCATTAAAAGCCTAAACAATATTGATGGTCACTGGCAAGAGGGACAATCACACAAATAAGTATAACAAATGATACACAGCACACATAAATACAGCACTTTTTTTTAAACCACTAGTTAGCGAAATCTTCACCTGCACAAAAATAGCAACACATATATAATCCTACTCATTCATATAAAGTATTTCAAGAACAACACAAATACAATAACCAGAGAGAAAGGGGGTAATTTGCTAATGACTGGAGCAGTAAATCAAGGCGGAAAAGCAAGGCATAACGAGTGTATGGGCCTCATTACGACCCAGGCGGTAAGGGGTTTACGGCAGCGTTAACAGCGCCGACCCTTACCGCCTGAGTACGAGGTCCCTTAGCGCCATGGCGCTTTTAACATCTGCTTTTAGCAGGTGTTAAAATCCATGGCGCTAAGGGACCATGGAGTTAATTACGCCACCGTAATTTACGGTGGCGTAATTAACGCCTTCCCCACTCCCATTATGCCCTATGGGGCAAGAATGGGAATGGGGAAGGGTAAATGGGGATTGGGGACTTACCGCCCCGCCAAGGTCGGAATGGGGCGGTAAGTCCGCCAACGTAGTTTACGCCATGGTGGTAAAGTCATGGCCCCAGGCGGTAATTTACCACCTGGGTCGTAATGAGGCCCTATGACTTGCGTTACTGCTTCAGGGCATTTTCATTCACTTTGAAGGCAGCAGAATAGGGTCACACTGTGACATGAATGTGTCTGCAGTGTTTTCAAAGGGCACTCCTATTTATGCCTAAGTGTGATTGTCATGCGGACGCAAAATGAATGGATTCCGAGGGAATCCGCCTCCATTTAGAAGCATGGATATTCCACAGGACTCCATTGTGAATGCAGTCTGCAAAGTGTTTTTTTATCGGGCTACGTTTACATTTCTTTGCAAAACGGAGCATAAAACCAAAGAGTAAAGGTGATTTTGCTTTTGTTTAGTAAAAGTTGAAAATGGCCTGCAGGGGACCCAATGGCATATAAATGCCAACGTTGGAGGCCCCCTGGATGCAATTTGCACTATTTGTAAAATGACATTAAAAAACAATATAGCAAAAGTAGAAATCTCACCTAGATGGATAAGACTTAACAGCATCAATCTATAGAGAGACATTATCAGTGACAAAGCAGCTACTCTGTAGTTGCACTATTGATCAATTAATATATAGATCTGTCAGTTGCTGTGAGAAAGACAGGCTTTCCCCAACACTTTCAGAAGCTTGGAGCTGTTGGATAAGTCTGCTGACATTTTATATCAGTTATGGCCACTGTAGGGGCCACATTTTGCACCAACAGGCCACCCAAATGGGATAAGTGTGCTACATACGAATATTTACACTGCATAAAGGTGTCCATGTAGATCAAAGACAAAACAACCTTAAATGGAATGTATGTTTTGCTGTAGGAGCCTTAGGTGTTCTTACGGCGCCAAACTAAGCAAAGCGAGTTCTATTGTGAATAGCCAGAGATGTCATGCTAATTACCAGTCGACTTCTCCTCCACAAACACAACCAACATACACATAGTAGAGGCCAATCACAATGGGTACAAGGCCATCAGCACGCCTCAAAAAAGAGCCTAATCCCCAATGCTTCCCCGAAAACCTCCAAAACATGGACCACAGTAATACGTCGTATCTCTTCATCATTCTGTAACATCTAAACGTCAGTTCCCAAAGCACTCAAAAAGTTCCACAGCAGCAGCATCAAGTAGGATCAAAATGTCAAGCACATTGCAAGCAGCACCACATCATGCTAGAAAACAACCTGGCAACCCAAAATTTGGAAGGACTCGCTCAAAGCAAGGCAATACCATACTGACCGATTCTTGCTCTTTTGTGGGGAGACTCCTGATTTGTCAATGCAAAGTGTTGATATTTTACAGCAGTTTCTAACTTTCCTCTGCCTAATATATACGCTACTACAATGCAAGTCAATGACAAGAACCAACTTCCTTCTTCCTGGTGTAAAATGTCCATTTTAAGGGGACTCATACGTGGCCTGGGACGCCCAAAGTGGGCCAATGTCCCAAAGGTCCCAGCTATCAGCGGATGCAGCAAAACATCCCCCCTAACCTCAAATAGGGCGATAGAGCCACCTCTTTTCCAGGGAGGCTTTTAGCGTTCTTCCTCGCCAGAAAATATGTGCACCTCGGCTACAGTTTTGACTAGACACTCTGAGACTGCTGCTTTGTAAGCAGACTGTCTTGTAGGCATTCAATGGGATTCAAACTTTGATCCCTAAATATATCCCCATCCTTCTTGGCCACCACAACCTCAGAGAAATGATTGGCCACCGAACTTCACTTTTGATGATTTGTGGCTAAACAAATATGTCCCTGGGCTAACTACATTGCATGCAAGATTTTCAAACACGTGGGCTAAAATCACAACCACTAGAGGACATAAAAACTGGAAGCACTTTCAATGTGGCCACCATCCATACACCATATCAGGTTTACTATAAATTGCAAAGCATGCCCTTTACATCTTGTGGATCCGTAATGCAGAATAGTCGTCTGGTTATGCGTGAGAATACCTACGACGGTAATTGGAAACTAAATCTACACACACCCACACACACACACCTGTGCATAATGTCAATTTCCGTCAATTATCCTGGGCAGAAGGCTAAAAAGGGGAGCATGTGGAAGCGAGAAAATCAAATAGTATTCCTCGAAAATGAAGCATATTGCGAAATGCGACATCAGTTGTCAAACTATAATGAAAATATTCAAGGTCTGAAAGAAAGCTCCAAAACGAGACTAAACTCTGCACCACAGAAGTGGGCACATTTTACAGTCAACAAGTCACCATAACCATTGCACACTCATCCAGCGCTACACCCGGAATGAAGGGAGAATAAACAGACTTTCTAAGGCAAGCTGACATTTCAGTCCAGACTGTTCATCCGGTCCACACCGAATACATGTGCATGGGCCATTGTGAGCCCTTAGGGATGTCAGAGGGGAAAGGTGCCGACCGAGCTTGTTTTGATTTGGTCCAGAGTTGGCATCTCTCACGCAAATGCACATGCTGTGAAGAGGTTTTTCCTGCATTCAGGCAAGGGCCCTCGCCCTCTGGTATGCACCCATGGAAATGGCATTTGACTGGAGGCACATGATGTCCATCCACCCCGCCCCCCACCCAGCCCCCGTGCCTCCATTGCACTCTCTGCTGTACCCGAAGCAGGCTGGCGGACAAGCAGGCAATTGTGGGCAGTGTTCCTTACCGTCCTCCTGGCTGTGGCGGTTGTGTGGGCTGCGCATTCTCTCGTCTTGGCTGGGGCTCGCACGCTGATCAGCTGATAGCCATGTGCTGTCATTCATATCAAACTCCTCGCTGCTCACTGAGAGTTCATCCTACGACAAAAAACAGGCAGGTCAGTGCACTTGGGAGGGACATCTCCTGACCTCAGGCGTACAGTACCGCAGGAAACAACAAGAGCAGAGAGGCTGCACACCACCCCTGGGGAGCGGCCTCCCGAGGCGGTGCTGTGAATTGCTCTTCTGGCATTTTACGACATTTCTCGCTGGCTCTCTTCCTGATCCCTCCCCTCCTCCAAGCCTGATCCTCCAAGGAAATGCATGCACGCGTGTGCCTCCTTATCATAGCAGCCCTCAAAGGGATTGCAATGATTGTGAAGGCTAATGTACTGTAACATCTCTGTACGATGTTTAGGTCGGTCCCATAAAAGGTATCCCCACCTCGACGAAATTCACAGGAACAGAGACGCAGCACAAATATAGAAACTGTTTCCAGAGCAAATTGTCTGCAATGAAGAGCGACCCCCGTGAATGCCGTCAGCCCTCCCGTTCCACTCCAACCAGGAAACGGGGTGCAGGAGATTCTGGGCAGAGGGCTGGGCAGCAGGGCCTAGAGATATCTGCTGACACACAATAGGGCTGCCAGAGAAACTCTTTATCACCAAGTGGAAACCACGTCTCCCACCAAATCGATTCCCTTTCCCCTCACCCCATCTGCTGTTACAATGATATAGTCTGTGGCCTCCCCAGAGAAGGGCACGCTGTGCATCCACCTCATTGATTCCCTTTCCCCTCACCCCATGTGCTGATACAATTAAAAAGTCTGTGTTCTCCTCAGAGTAGGGCACGCTGAGCATCCACCTCATCTATTCCCTTTCCCCTTGCCCCATGTGCTGATACAATTAAAAAGTCTGTGTTCTCCCCAGAGAAGGGCACACTGAGCATCCACCTCATCGATTCCCTTTCCCCTCACACCGTGTGCCAATACAATGATATAGTCTGTGTTCTCCTCAGAGTAGGGCACGCTGTGCATCCACCTCATTGATTCCCTTTCCCCTAACCCCATGTGCTGATTCAATGATATAGTCTGTGTTCTCCTCAGAGTAGGGCACGCTGTGCATCCACCTCATTGATTCCCTTTCCCCTAACCCCATGTGCTGATTCAATGATATAGTCTGTGTTCTCCTCAGAGTAGGGCACAGTGTGCAGCCACCTCATTAATTCCCTTTCCCCTTGCCCCATGTGCTGATACAATGATATAGTCTGTGTTCTCCTCAGAGTAGGGCACGCTGTGCATCCACCTCATCGATTCCCTTTCTCCTCACCCCATGTGCTGATACGATGATATAGTCTGTGTTCTCCCCATAGAAGGGCACACTGAGCATCCACCTCATCGATTCCCTTTCCCCTCACACCGTGTGCCAATACAATGATATAGTCTGTGTTCTCCTCAGAGTAGGGCACGGTGTGCATCCACCTCATCGATTCCCTTTCCCCTTGCCCTGTGTGCTGATACAATGATATAGTCTGTGTTCTCCTCAGAGTAGGGCACGCTGTGCATCCACCTCATCGATTCCCTTTCCCCTCACAGCATGTGCCGATACAATGATATAATCTGTGTTATACTCAGAGTAGGGCACGCTGTGCATCCACCTCATCGATTCCCTTTCTCCTCACCCCATGTGCTGATACGATGATATAGTCTGTGTTCTCCCCAGAGAAGGGCACACTGAGCATCCACCTCATCACTGTGTGCTAATACAATGATATAGTTTGTGTTCTCCTCAGAGTAGGGCACGGTGTGCATCCACCTCATCGATTCCCTTTCCAATCACACCATGTGCCGATAGAATTATATAGTCTGTGTTCTCCTCAGAGTAGGGCACGCAGTGCATCCACCTCATCGATTCCCTTTCTCCTCACCCCATGTGCTGATACGATGATATAGTCTGTGTTCTCCTCAGAGTAGGGCACGCTGTGCATCCACCTCATCGATTCCCTTTCCAATCACACCATGTGCCGATAGAATTATATAGTCTGTGTTCTCCTCAGAGTAGGGCACGCAGTGCATCCACCTCATCGATTCCCTTTCCCCTCACAGCATGTGCCGATACAATGATATAATCTGTGTTATACTCAGAGTAGGGCACGCTGTGCATCCACCTCATCGATTCCCTTTCTCCTCACCCCATGTGCTGATACGATGATATAGTCTGTGTTCTCCCCAGAGAAGGGCACACTGAGCATCCACCTCATCGATTCCCTTTCCCCTCACACTGTGTGCTAATACAATGATATAGTCTGTGTTCTCCTCAGAGTAGGGCACGGTGTGCATCCACCTCATCGATTCCCTTTCCCCTTTCCCCGTGTGCTGATAAAATGATATAGTCTGTGTTCTCCTCAGAGTAGGGCACGCTGTGCATCCACCTCATTGATTCCCTTTCCCCATGTGCTGATAAAATTATATAGTCTGTGTTCTGCTCAAAATAGGGCACGCTGAGCATCCATATCATTGATTCCCTTGGACCTCACACAATGTGCTCATACAATGATATAGTCTGTCTTCTCCTCAGAATAGGGCACGCTGAGCATCCACCTAATCTATTCCCTTTCCCCTCACCCCATGTGCTGATACAATGATATAGTCTGTGTTCTCCTCAGAGTAGGGCACGCTGTGCATCCACCTCATCGATTCCCTTTCTCCTCACCCCATGTGCCAATACAATGATTCAGTCTGTGTTCTCCTCAGACTAGGGTACGCTGAGCATCCACATCATTGATTCCCTTGCCCCTCACATCATGTGCCAATACAAAGATACAGCCTGTGTTCTCCTTAGAGTAGGGCACGCTGTGCATCCACCTCATCGATTCCCTTTCCCCTCACAGCATGTGCCGATACAATGATATAATCTGTGTTATACTCAGAGTAGGGCACGCTGTGCATCCACCTCATTGATTCCCTTTCTCCTCACCCCATGTGCCAATACAATGATTCAGTCTGTGTTTTCCTCAGACTAGGGCACGCTGAGCATCCACATCATTGATTCCCTTGCCCCTCACATCATGTGCCAATACAAAGATACAGCCTGTGTTCTCCTTAGAGTAGGGCACGCTGAGCATCCACTTCATCGATTCCCTTTCCCCTCCCCATGTGTTGATACAATGAAATATAGTCTGTGTTCTCCTCAGAGTAGTGCACGCTGAGCATCCAACTCATCGATTCCCTTTGCACTCCCCCATGTGCTGATAGAATTATATAGTCTGTGTTCTTCTCAGAATAGGGCACACTGTGCATCCACCTCATCGATTCCCTTTCTCCTCACCCCATGTGCCAATACAAAGATACAGTCTGTGTTCTCCTCAGAGTAGGGCACGCTGAGCATCCACCTCATCTATTCCCTTTCCCCTCGCCCCATGTGCTGATACAATGATATAGTCTGTGTTCTTCTCAGAATAAGGCACACTGTGCATCCACCTCATCGATTCCCTTTCTCCTCACCCCATGTGCCAATACAATGATTCAGTCCGTGTTCTCCTCAGAATAGGGCACGCTGAGCATCTACATCATTGATTCCCTTGCCCCTCACATCATGTGCCAATACAAAGATACAGCATGTGTTCTCCTTAGAGTAGGGCACGCTGAGCATCCACTTCATCGATTCCCTTTCCTCTCCCCCATGTGTTGATACAATGAAATATAGTCTGTGTTCTCCTCAGAGTAGTGCACGCTGAGCATCCAACTCATCGATTCCCTTTCCACTCCCCCATGTGCTGATACAATGATATAGTCTGTGTTCTTCTCAGAATAGGGAACTCTGTGCATCCACCTCATCGATTCCCTTTCTCCTAACCCCATGTGCCAATACAAAGATACAGTCTGTGTTCTCCTCAGAGTAGGGCACGCTGAGCATCCACCTCATCTATTCCCTTTCCCCTCGCCCCATGTGCTGATACAATGATATAGTCTGTGTTCTTCTCAGAATAGGGCACACTGTGCATCCACCTCATTGATTCCCTTTCTCCTCACCCCATGTGCCAATACAATGATTCAGTCTGTGTTCTCCTCACAGTAGGGCACGCTGAGCATCCACATCATTGATTCCCTTGCCCCTCACATCATGTGCCAATACAAAGATACAGCCTGTGTTCTCCTTAGAGTAGGGCACGCTGAACATCCACTTCATCGATTCCCTTTCCCCTCCCCCATGTGTTGATACAATGAAATATAGTCTGTGTTCTCCTCAGAGTAGTGCACGCTGAGCATCCAACTCATCGATTCCCTTTCCACTCCCCCATGTGCTGATACAATGATAAAGTCTATGTTCTCCTCAGAATAGGGCACAATGCGCATCAAAGCGCTTCTTGCTACCACTGGTGCACTGGCAGTGCAAAAATGCACATGACTGTGTTCCGCGAGTGGCAAGCCTTCTGCCCATGCACCCACAATGTATCCGCTGTGACCTCAACAGAATATGGAGAACCACCAACTGGACCTTCCGTAACCCCAAAGCGCACCAATAAAGAGACAAATACAATGGGGCAACAGGGGAAGAAATGGGAAATCACAAGTCGCGAATTAGCAGGGAAGCAAGACTGCAGGCAGTAATGGGGGTGTTAGGGACATAAGAAGGATACTGAAAACAAAAAGATGGAATATTTATACACCAGTTAGACCATAAAAGGAAAGGATGAATAGAAACACAAGGCAGTGAACATGGAATATTGGAAGAGAGTAGGTAAAGAGACACACAGCAGGTGGAACTGGAAGTGCTACTGAGGGGACCTTGGGATGGTACAACAGAAAAATCATCAGAGAGTAGGGACAGCAGAAAACGCAAAGGGCGGTGAGCTATGTTAGGATGCAAAAGGCAAACACAGGTGAAGTGTAAAGGGGTGGAGTCATTTCTTTGGAGGAAGAATGAAGCTTTATGAATGATGAACAGGGAAAGCCATTATAATGAACACACCCATGATGGCGCGGATACCTTAAGACTGGAAGAGCAAAACACAGCGTAGGGGCTCAGCGGGGACGGTACGTCAGGGAAGAAAGAGTGAAGCTATGTGGATGAGAAACAGGGAAAGCCATCGAGAATGAAACCAGGGGACCCCAACACACCCATGATGGCGAGGATAAGCTAAGACTGGAAGAGCAAATCACAGCGTAGCGGCTCAGGGGTGAAGGAACAGGGAAAGCCATCGAGAATGAAACAACACACTTATGACGGCGTGGATAACGTAAGATTGGAAGAGCAAACCACAGCATAGGGGCTCAGGGGTGAAGGAACGCCAGGGAAGAAAGAGTGAAGCTATGTGGATGAGGAACAGGGAAAACCTTTGAGAATGAACCAAGGGGAACACAGCACCCACATGATGGCGAAGATAACTTAAGACTGGAAGAGCAAAACATAGCGTAGAAGGCTGAAGGAAGGCCAGTGTGGAAGAGTAAGCAATGCGGAGCAGAAAAGAGAAGGCCACTGGACAGCAGAGAACAAACAAGATGTGAAAATAGCTTACAATGTGAATGGCAAAAGAGAGATAAAGGAACTTGCGGTGGAGAAATGGTAATACTGCAGGCAATCGAGGTCTCCAAGGAAGATAACGTAGAAAGGGAGGCAATGCCAGATAACACAGTAGGGTGAAGGGATTTGGTAAACAGGAACTAGCACAGGCACAGTTCAGTGACATCAAAGAGGTCAGGTAAATAAAGGGATGGAACGGCTACAAATCGAAATATTGTTTCCATGCCTTAAATGAGCCCCTAAGGGCGTGCCTCACTGTACGCATACTCTGACGCTAACAGCAGTGGGTCTCTATTTCAGGAGGAGTACAGGGATTCGATGTTAAGGTGTTGAGAAACTCTGACCTCCCAGCCTGGGATCATTAGGGATTCAGGTCCAAGAGACTTCGGTTCCACAGACGTGCCACTGAAAGTGAGGGCTGGTCTTTGGGCTGGGAAGGGAGCTCTCTCCGGGAACAGCAAGATTAGACACTGAAAGTGCCTTCTAGTGAGGGCTGGTCTGTGAGCTCTCTGGGAACAGCATGATTAGACACTGAAAGTGCCTTCTAGCGAGGGCTGGTCTTTCAGCTGGGCAGTGAGCTCTCTCCAGGAACAGCATGATTAGACACTGAAAGCTCCTTCTAGCGAGGGCTGGTCTTTGGGATGGGCAGTGAGCTCTCTCCGGGAACAGCATGATTAGACACTTAAAGCGCCTTTTAGCGAGGGCTTTTCTTTCGGCTGGGCAGTGAGCTCTCTCTGGGAACAGCATGATTAGACACTGAAAGTGCCTTCTAACGAGGGCTGGTCTTTCGGCTGGGCAGTGAGCTCTCTCAGGGAACAGCATGATTAGACACTGAAAGCGCCTTCTAGCGAGGGCTGGTCTTTGAGCTGGGCAGTGAGCTCTCTCCGGGAACAGCATGTTTAGACACTGAAAGCGCCTTCTAGCGAGGGCTGGTCTTTGAGCTGGGCAGTGAGATCTCTCCGGGAACAGCATGATTAGACACTGAAAGCGCCTTCTAGCGAGGGCTGGTCTTCTAGCGATGGCTGGTCTTTCGGCTGGGCAGTGAGCTCTCTCCGGGAACAGTCTGATTAGACACTGAAAGCTCCTTCTAGCGAGGGCTGGTCTTTGGGCTGGGCAGTGAGCTCTCTCCGGGAACAGCATGATTAGACACTGAAAGCGCCTTCTAGCGAGGGCTTTTCTTTCGGCTGGGCAGTGAGCTCTCTCTGGGAACAGCATGATTAGACACTGAAAGTGCCTTCTAACGAGGGCTGGTCTTTCGGCTGGGCAGTGAGCTCTCTCCGGGAACAGCATGATTAGACACTGAAAGCGCCTTCTAGCGAGGGCTGGTCTTTGAGCTGGGCAGTGAGCTCTCTCCGGGAACAGCATGTTTAGACACTGAAAGCGCCTTCTAGCGAGGGCTGGTCTTTGAGCTGAGCAGTGAGATCTCTCCGGGAACAGCATGATTAGACACTGAAAGAGCCTTCTAGCGAGGGCTGGTCTTTCGGGAACAGCATTAGACACTGAAAGCGCCTTCTAGCGAGGGCTGGTCTTTCGGCTGGGCAGTGAGCTCTCTCCGGGAACAGCATGATTAGACACTGAAAGAGCCTTCTAGCGAGCAGCATGATTAGACACTACAAGTGAGCTCTCTCCAGGAACAGCACTGTTAGACAACAGCGTTACTCTGGTGACCTAGTGCACAGGAACACGTGGGGTGTGCCTATGTCAGGCTCTTCTCACCTATTTCGCACATGACCCATTGCCAGGTCTGGTTGGAAGTGGAATATGTCACCTATTGCAAACATGCACAATTATCAGGTTTGTCTCGAAAGCAGAATGTACAATATACTACACACATGCTTCATTGTCCGGTCTAGCTCCAGGTGGAAGGTATGACATTTTTAAAACAGACACTACTGCCCCATTGTCATAGGCTTTAAGCGGAACTTGTGGGTTATTTTGAACATGCACCACTGCTAGATGTCGAAAATGCTCCACTGCTAGATGTGGTGTTAAGCGGAACGAAGGAAGTATTTAAAACATACACCGTTGGACTCGCCTATTTGAAACGTGCACCACTGTCAGTTTGGGCTGTAAGTGCAACGTATGACATATTTCAAACATGCACCATTGTCAGGAGTGGCTCTGGGTGGAAGGCAATAGAGGCTAAGCCCTTAACCAAACCAGGACATGTGTAACAGTTGGCTCCCATAGGAGCCGGCCATCAGAATTTTATGTGGCCAGATTTGTGGGGTTCCATGTCTTAAAATCGCGGCAAAATGGCCGTGAATACAAAATCGCAGCATAAATGCAGTGGTTTTTTGCGCCACAATCATGTAAAGGATGTGGGGGACACCCC
The DNA here is from genome assembly GCF_040938575.1 of Ambystoma mexicanum. Lineage (NCBI taxonomy): Eukaryota > Metazoa > Chordata > Amphibia > Caudata > Ambystomatidae > Ambystoma > Ambystoma mexicanum. Next base: position 362,034,951 of record NC_090925.1, read on the forward strand.
CACAACCCTGGACCCATTATACCATTTAAGGTGAGCGGGGGACACCCCCGGAACCCCCGCTCCCCTTTGCAGCGACTTTAATACTTGATACCATTTGTGGATGAGACCCCGGCCTATCACCCACAGATTGTGGGCTCGGCTGCTGGAAGAAGCTTTGGATACTGCACAAAGCATCGCTCCTCAAATAAATAACTCTGAAAACAGCGAGCGAATGGGACTCGGCGTAACGCTCTGAGTGGAGAGCCAAGAGAGCACAACAAGGGAAGCATTTCCTGCCTGCGAAAGAGGACAGAGCCCAAGGACACGGATTCCATGCCAGTGAGGTGCCACGGAAGGGACTTACAAGCGAGAGCAGAGCGCCTCAGAGCTGGCTGGCAGCCAGATCGGTTACTGCCATTTTGTCTATTCTTAGCGCACAAACAGGTTTCAAGACCGACCCTTGGAGTAAAGAAGAGAAAAGCGGCCGAATTGGGAATACGTGCAGACACATAGCAGGGAAGACCGTCTTGACTGCCAGCCAAGAGACAGTCCAGGGCAGTGCAGGGGTAAACTTGTCAATGTACTATATACGAAAAGAGGGAGAAGAGAAGCAATAAGGATCCGACAGCAAAGGAAAATAGTGGTTGGTGGGTGTAAGGAATTCAGGCAATAGAAGAAGAATGAGTAACTATAACATATAGTACAAATACAGGACTTTCTGCAAGCACGATCTGCTTTTTAGCACTCTAATATGCACTCCTCGTTTAAACTATAAAGCTATGCTCATATCTTTTTTGGATTGGATCGTTAGGGCTGCATACTTGTGGAAATATACTCTTGCCCTGCGGGCTGCTCGAGCGTATACGGTTTAATATGGACGCGTCTCAGCCACTACTACACACAAACTCCTCCTTAACCCAAAGGCCTGCACACTTATCACGTATCTCCTATCTCGGCTGCTATCATCAATGACTCCTTCACTTGTTCCAAAGAGCACGCAACCGCCTCCTATACTATGAGCTGAAATGCACAACTGGTGCAGGCATCTTACACTTCCAAATCTGCAAGCTGCATGGCTCGCTCATAAAGCAGAACGCTGGGCCTGGCAAGCTCGCGGGCATGGAACCCAAGTGCTAGAAGAGTCTGCCAAGCCAAAGGTCCAAATCTAATCAGGTGTCACTCTCTCCAAATCTAAAATCTTTCTTTAATGGTCTCCGTTTCGCCATCTAGTTTTAAGGGAACGTTGCCTTCTTGGTATCATGTAGACCAATTCACTCATACGCTTATGGAAGTTTTTGAAAAGGAGTGTTGGAGCCCCTCTACTGAGAACAAACATGGGTCAAATACGTTGTTCTTTGGAATGTCTTCCACTCAGGAGGTTATACAACAACATTTTAGATCACTGCACCCCTCACAGAGGAGACATATCTATTTGCATATCAGTCATGCCCTTGTGGGAGAGACCAGACTTATATGCAAATGAGTATTTCTTCTCTGTGAAGGGTGCAGTGAGCTAAAACCTGGTTGTAGACCATATAGATTAGAAGAAATTCTATAAAACAGGGTATTTGACCCATGTTCGTTCTCAGTAGAGGGGCTCCCCACACTCCTTTCTAATTATATAAAACGTAGGGTTTCACCCTAAGTAACCCAGGGTAATCCAGACGTGGACCCCTTGCTCACTGTGCCTTAGAGAGGCTCAGCTTCACCTCACGAAGGAAGCGCGACAAGGCCGAAACACATGTCTGGGGTCACTCATGGAACTCTTGTCCAGAGGAGAATTGCCTAGCTTTTCGGTGGTGGACTGCCGTTGTGGGTGGGACCCGAATGACATGCAAATATTATTTCTCCTCTGTGAAGGGTGCAGTGAGCTAAAACGTGGTTGTAGACCCTCCTGCGTGTAAGAAATTCCATAGAACAGGGTATTTGACCAATATTCGTTCTCAGTACAGTACAGTAGAGGGGCTCCCAGACTCCTTAGTAGTTACAGCAGTTTTTGTTGCATTATAAACTGCAGCACGAAGTTAGCCTTGGTCTTCAGTTGGTCTTCGGAATAGCCTGCAGGCACATAGGTTGAATAAATGAGGGTTAGGTGCACAGCACCAGAGTAGTCTGAGGTCATGGTCGCCAACCTCCATATTTATACACCCTGCATATTTGCTAGCTCAGAGTCTGAGGGTCAACCACAGGAGCACCGGAGAAGCTTCAGACTCATGCTACATTAAGTGAGCATGTGGCAAGGAGACCAGAAACCTGCATCTCTGAGGCTTGGGAGCACCTCTCTCTGGCCCAAGTGGTGTGGGGAAGGGCGGATCAGGATGTCACAAAACCATGCCCCAACACCAGTCTACTTGATGTTCTCAGCATTCACTCCACAGGCTCCACTGAGGTTACAGCTGCCAGTGCATTAGACTGGGAAAGATACCCTAGAGTAATGAACAGAGTCTCTAAGATAAGGAAATGCTGCACTAAGGGCAGATGCCTTTACTCAGGAGATCGGGCTCATTAAGGGTCAGAGACCTTCCCGAAGACGATATCGAATGTGCTTCATCATCAGATACTTTAACCTAGATAGGATATATTGTGCTCTAAAGATCAGATAACCTGACCTAAGTGGGTTCAAGGCGCACTAATGAAAACAGGGCTTACCTAAAAGGGGACATAGAACTAAGAGTCAGACTAGAGAATGTGATCTAAGAAAATGGCAGCTGGAACCCAAGGGAGGGGACCGGCTAATACATGCCAACCTGCCCGTTTCCGTTCGGCTATTCCAGTCCTGGTTTCAACTTTTAATTCTGGGACTTGCAGTCCTGGGTTTCCCCATTATCAACCAGGAATACAAGTCTCAATAGTGCAAAGTTAAAACCAGGACTGGACCAGCATCTCCTGAATGGAGTGGGGCATGTTGGCTTATCAGATGGGCAGACATAAGGCACCAATGAGAACAGACCATACAGAGGGTAAAGCCGGCACTGAGTGGCGACTGGAAATGTTGTCCTCCTATCCAACAGAAACATATAAACAGTCATGCACTGGAAACTCTCCTTCCTTCTGGCCCTCTTGACCAACCAAAATCTCACCGCCCAGGATTACCTTTCCTTATATGCACCGCAAACTCTTCTCTGCAATTGCCCGGCCCTCCTGTGCCCGATTCCCTACTCTCCCGCAGGCCTGCCTGCCTAATATTCAACACTGCTGATTCCAACATGCCCCCAACCAAGCTACTGCAATCGTGACTCAACACCATTAAAACGGATCCACATATTTTATTCTGTATGATCTCATTGTTCTAATGCCATTGCTGCATCACTGGAGGCCAAATGTTCAAAGTGGCTGATGAGCCTAAACGTAGGTAACCCACAAGGGTGTATCTTTTCTAAGTAAGATGGCCTATCTGAAGGGGTTGGTGCATCAACAATTGTTGGTGAATCAACAAAGCACCAAACACCCAAAAAGAACAGTTTAAACTCATAAACAAAATAAAGTCCCCCCCGCCCCTGGCTGCAACAACGCTCCAATACCATCATAGAGACTATGCAATGTCCTCCCAGACCACCTCAAAAACAAAATCACCACCATCCAACAGACTATACAAACCCGACCACGTGACCCCAGCATGCAACCCACCCACCTGTATGAGGAACGCCCGAATAAACTAGGATGCTTCCCCCAAATATCAGTGGATACATTCGTCAAACTGGTAAACAAAATCATCAAAATAGGCTCCCCCATGGATCCCTACCCCCCGGACATATACAAATCAATTCTCACACAAGGAACACCCAAGGATTACTACAGAAACCTCTTCAACCACTCAATCTCAACAGGAACAGAAAGCGCCACTATCCTTCAAATCAGCATACATCAAGCCGCTCCTCAAGGACACAGCAGGAAACGTAGATGACCTCTCCAATTACAGACCTATCTTCAACTTCCAATACCCAGCAAAACTACAGAATAACCCAAGAATTTGTTCAAGAACATCATCTATTGGAGCAGGCACTAGTAGTTTTCAGACCAATGAGAGGAACAGAAACAGCACCGCTCTCAATCTGGGATGACCTAAAAGCAAACGCAGATTCAGACAAAAACACTCCTCTGATACTTCTAGATCTCTCTGCAGCATTCGACACAGTCAACCATGACATCCTCATCAGGAGATTGGAAGAAATTGGAATCACCGACCTAGCCGTAATATGGATTAAATCCTTCCGAGCAAACAGAACAGAAACCATATGGATCAAACCTTTCAGATCCAATTGAAGAGAATCCACATGTGGAGTACCCCAAGGATCATCCTTCTCCCTGTTAATTTTCAACATTTACCTGGCTCAACTAATCAATATCATTCAAAGACACAGCCTCACATGCTACAACTACGTTCACGACACACAAATTGTCTACAAAATATGAGACACAAAAGAAGAAAACACAATACTAGAGAGCTGTCAAATACAACCCGGGCAAAATAGAAATAATGATTATCTCTAAAAACAGAGAAAACAATCCCTACATCCCTTGGCCAACAGAACTTGGCACAGTACCAGCCCCATTGACGATAGTAAAAAACCTGGGAGTCTTGATGGACAACGAACTAACTCTAGAGTCACAAGTAAATGCTCTAATCAAGAAATGCTTCTTCCTCCTACAAGCCGTAAAAAGGATCCTACAATTGCTCTAATTTGCCCACAAAACGCTCCCCATCATCGATATCATCATATCCATAGTAGACTATGCCAACAGCATATATCTAGGAATGCCAGAGTGACTCTTAAAAAAACTCCAACACATACAAAATGCAGCAGTTAGACTCTTGCTCAACCTACGGCAAAGTGAACACACACTCCAGCTCTGAAAACGTGATACTAGTTACTAATAAAACAGCGAATACAGTTCAAATCAATGTGCATAACGCACAGAACAATCCACGGCCAAGGAGCAGAGTTCCTAAGAGAGTAGATAAACGTCTACCGCCCAACAAGACCAGTCAGATCTAGCAGCGACATCCGTTTGGAACCAAAACCATACAACAAAAGAAAATTCTCCTTCTTCCACCTTGCAATGAAAACCTGGAACGATCTTCCGAAAAACATACGTAACACGAGAGATCACCTCCTATTTAGAAAACTACTCAAAGCCTGGCTCTTCTCCCCATAACAATAAAAATGCCTATCGAGGCACATACGCAGCGGTAACAATACTCAGAGAGAGAACCGATCCTCCCTATCTCCCCAGTCTAGCTCCCATAAACAGAGGGACGGCGAATGAGAAATTCTGGGGATATCACTATACCAAAAATAAAACATAGAAAAGTTAAGATCACTCTAAGAATTAATATGGAGAGATCAGGGGGGAAGGGTAAGGATGACATTTCAACACAGGCTTAGTCGACAGAGCAAACATAGGAAGCTATGGATCACCAACAGGGAAATGGGTAGGAAGGGAGCTAATGAATGTGAAATATACAGCATCAATACCAGAGCGGGGGCCAATGACTGCCTCCAAATAGCTGAGATGGAAACCCGCCGCCCCATCCCACATAACAATCAGACGGACAAACTACAATACCAACTCCTTATGGACAATTAGAGACGTGGAACAAAGAAATGCAAATACCAAGAGGCAAAAACCCACTAACCCAGAAACTCAACTTTCCGCATACACCTCTCACACAAAAACCCACACATCCACTTCTCTGCACAGCAAACCGCACATACTCCACAACACTGCAACATCTATCAAACACATAACTCGCACCAACACCATAGGAGGACCGTCATTGATCTGATAATTCACACCCAAGCTCAGCGAAAACTGACCTGAAGCTGCCAACAGGACACCTCCACTCCCACTTTCCTACTCCCACTTCACCATACTAAACCCCACCACCTCCTTTTGTTTACAGATCTGCCAGATCGTCTATGGACCAATTCCATTGGTGACGGTGCACGGTACAAATACCTTTAACATTAATATCTATCCTAGGGGAATCGGCCTGCCTGAAGGGGCTAGTGTACCTATTTTAAGGGACAATCGTCCATCTCATAAAGGATTTTTTAAAATATTTCTTTTTATTATTTTCAAATAATTCAAGTTACAAAAACCAAACCAAACTGATTGGGTCTCTTCATGCGTTACCAGTATAGACATTACCATCGCTGACACCTTACAGTAATCACGCTTTTACATGTCCAAATCATGAACCTGGTGCGGCAGGGCCAGCAATTGCTGCATCCTCTAGATTTCAGGCCATTAATTTCGTCCGTGTACCAAAACACATGGAATGCCCTGCGTCAAGTTATTTCTGGAGGGTTTGTTGTCATTACCCCTCTGCTGGCGTCTGCCCTGATCCTTCTCTCCTATGTAGCTCTACCCTGATGACTCTTACAACTATGAAACCTTCTCCCATAACTGAACCCCCCCACCCTCTCTCCCTCCTGTCCCAATCTCTGATCGCCCCCTGACCCCCCTCCTAACTCGAGTGCCATCCCATCTCAGTTGCTTCCCATAGCCTCCTTCGTCTTCCACTCTTCGCAGGCCAGGAGCCCCTACCTCTCAATTAGACTGCCTTCCCCCTCTCTCCCCTTCATCCCATTTCCTTGGCCCTGAGCCAGTTCACAGAGGTTTCAGATCCTGGGTGGATGCCAGCTCATTTAGCAACAGTCCCCAGTCTACCACCAGTGTGTTTTGCCCTTCCGGGTCCCTGTGTTTATTCAAGTAATCCACCTCAGCTAGGCCACATTTACGTACATCCTGAAGCCATTGTCTCACTGAAGGACCCGCCGGTTTCTTCCATTCTATTGCAATCCGCCGCATCGCCAGGATAAGCAAACATTGTGCGATTTTGTTCAGATTTTGATATCTTTTTGACCGTGTTATGAGCCCCCACAGACATACCTTGTGAGTACATTCATACCTACTAACCACCGGAGAGTTCAACCAGTCCACCATCGTCCCCCAGTATTTCGCTGCAACCGTGCAATCCCAGACCATGTGCCAGAACCTGGCATGTTCTCTCCCGCATCTCGGACAGGTATGGGGTGTGGATTTGTTTATTGTATGCAACTTTTCCGGTGTCAAATATACCCTGTGTAAGTAATCGAATTGGTGAGCTGGAATCGAGCATTCCTAGATGTCTTTTTAACCTGCTCCCACAATCGTGTCCACCTCTTTTAAGGGATGAGTGCTCCCTGTCTGCAGGGCCCCGTACGCCCGTGACACTTTACCGCTACCCTCTCCCAGTTCTAATAATGTTTGCATCAGTGGTTTCACCCCTGGTTCCTCTGGGATACCGTACCACAATGTCGGCAAACGTCTCACCACTTTAGCGTACGCAAGAAAGTGCCCACTTGCTACCTGATATGTTTGTATCCACTCCTCAAACGTTAGCAGTTTACCTTCCTCAAAAAGATCTCCCAGTATGGTGCAGCATCGCTCCCTTAGTGCCCTGAGACCAACACTTTTCAGAGCTGTCCTAATGGCGGCATCAAACCCGATTGGCAGTTCTTTACTGTATAGCTCTTTGGCCTGCATTCTCCTTAGTAGCTTCCCCATACAGCTCTTACCACTTTGAAGACAGTGGGTCCCCCTTCCTCTCTATGGGCCCCCGCAACAGCTCCACTCCCTGCCTCCCCTGCTGAATCCCAGTAGCCCTGCCAGTTCCCCTTCTGGAGCTGCTTGCCAGTATGCTATCACCTGCAGCTGCGCCGCCATGAAGTACAATTCAACATCCAACATATTGAGCCCCCCATCCTCTCGCCTACGGCGCAGTGTTTGCATAGCCACCCTAGTTCGCCCTGTATGCCACAGTCATTTTTGACTATATATGGAATATTTGCAAAATAATACAAGAGCCGTGGGAGGACCACTATGTTACAGAGTGTAACTCTTCCCAATCAGTGATAAGGTTCGTTTTTTTCAAGAACTGTACTGCATCTCCTTTGTGTGAAAGTGCCCTTCCAGTATTGTGTACAAATGTCTCCTCTCATGGAAAATCTGAATCCCTAAGTATTTGAAGGATTCCCGCTCCCAACGGAGCCCCCAGTCTGGTGTGTCCTCCTCCCCTCGTCTTCCTAAAGGGTTTGACGTTTCTCTCCTTGGGGCAACAGCCTGTAGGAAGAGGCTATCATACCTGCCTTAAGGGCAGACAGACTGAACAAGGGGATGGTTGACCTCTGCTATGGGGCCGGCACACAAGGGTGTTGATGCATTTCTTGTAATGGGAGGCAGACTGCACCTACCCCAAGAGGTGGGAACCTGCACTTAAGGATAGATTTATCTATTCTGGATCTGAGTTGTTTGACCGTGACAGTATTGTTCACGGTGGAATTGACCGTATTGAATAGCGAATACAATTTTACAGCAGTCAAACTCACTGCTTCTCTTATGTCTCCCCAGCCCCCCAAAAGACCCCCCCACTTGCCCCACTTGCCCTGCTTTGTCAGTTCCGTCCCTCTAACGCGGGTTGGATCCGACTTTGCAAGGTGCCCTTCTCTTTTTTTTTTCTTTCGTACTCCGCCTCCAATCTTCAGGCAATAGGGGACAGCACTGCAACCCCCCCCCCCCAAAGGCTACAAATATGGAACATGAGGAGCATGAGGAGCGAGGGACACCCCGCTCCACATGTTCGGTATTTATTACCCAATTTGATCAAATCAAATCGAATGGTGCTGGCCTAATTCGGTCAGTTGTACCATTCAATCAATAATATTCGATCAACTTGGTTAATATCTCTATTCTATATGACAGAGCTGACAGGAGGGGGCTGGTGCACCTATCCTGAGGGTAGGCAGTTGGAAGAAGAAGCGGGCACACCTATCCTTGGGGAGCAGACTGCACATTGGGGCTGATACAGGTTTCCTAAAAGGAAGCAACCAGTGCCAAAGGTTAGATAGCTGTACTAGGGGAGAGAGCCTGGACGAAGGAGCCATCGTCGTTCCTACACTGAGGGGATACAACGTGAACAAGAGTGCGGGTGTACCTATCCAAAGGAGAGACAACCTGCACAAAGGGGCTGAGGCACTTAATGAAAGAAGGAAGTAACATACACCGAAGGTGAGATGTACCTATCCAAGGGGAGACAGCCCTCATGAAAACGCTGACCTCCCTACCCTATAGGGAGGCAACCTGTACAAAAGAGAAGGCAGACCGCAAGAAGGGGCTGATGCACCTACCCTACAAGAAGGCAACTTGCACAGAAGTTAAGATGCAGATATCTTAAGGAGAGACACTTCAGCAAGGGTCTACCACTAATGAGGTCACCTTCATTGCGAGATAGATATACTAACTTAAGGGACATAGCTTGCAAAAGGGGGCTGATGTAATGATACTAAGAGGAGGCAAGCAGCACAGTGGATGTGCCCGTCATAGGGTGGGGCAGCCTGTGAGAAGGGGTGGTGCAGGTATCCTAACGTTAGACAGCCTGCAGGGGAGGCAGACTCCACAAAGGAGCAGGTGTGCTTGTCCTGTGCCAATCCTAGGGGAAGAAACTCTGCACAAAGGGGCTTGTGTACCTTTCCTAAGGGGAGAAAGTCTGCAAGATGGGGCTCAAGCAACCATACTCAGGGGGTAGACTCCAAAAAGGAGCAGGTGTGCTTGCCCTGTGCCAATCCTAGGGGAAGAAACTCTGCACAAAGGGGTTTGTGTACCTTTCCTAGGGGGAGAGAGTCTGCATGATGGGGCTGAAGCAACCATGCCTATTGGCGGCAGACTGCACAAAGGGGCAGGTGTGATTATCCTGTCACAATTCTAGGGGAAGAAAGCTTGCACAAAGGGGCTTGTGTACCTTTCGTTAGGGGAGAAAGTCTGCAAGATGGAGCTGATGCAACCATACTTAGGGGGCATACTCCACAAATGGGGTTGTAAAAGGGGCGTGTGTACCTTCCCTAAGGGGAGACAGTCTGCATGATGGGGCTGAAGCAACCATACCTATTGGCGGCAGACTGCCCAAAGGGGCAGGTGCGCTTACCCTGACCCAATCCCCGGGGAAGAAAGATTGCACAAAGGGGCTTGTGTACCTTTCTTAGGGGAGAAAGTCTGCAAGATGGGGCTCAAGCAACAATACTCAGGGGGTAGACTCCAAAAAGGACCAGGTGTGCTTACCCTGTCCCAATCCTGGGAAAGAAAGCTTGCACAAAGGGGCTTGTGTACCTCTCCTAAGGGGAGAAAGTCTGGAAGATCTAGCCGATGCAACCATACTCAGGGGTTAGACTCCACAAAGGAACAGGTGTGCTTACCCTATCTCAATCCTGGGAAAGAAAGCTTGCACAAAGGGGCTTGTGTACCTCTCCTAAGGGGAGAAAGTCTGCAAGATGGGGCTGAAGCAACCATACCTATTGTCGGCAGACTGCCCAAAGGGGCAGGTGTGCTTACCCTGTCCCAATCCCCGGGGAAGAAAGATTGCACAAAGGGGCTTGTGTACCTTTCCTAGGGGGAGAGAGTCTGCATGATGGGGGTGAAGCAACTATGCCTATTGGCGGCAGACTGCACAAAGGGGCAGGTGTGATTATCCTGTCACAATTCTAGGGGAAGAAAGCTTGCACAAAGGGGCTTGTGGACCTCTCCCAGGGGGAGAAAGTCTGGAAGATGTAGCGGATGCAACCATACTCAAGGGTTAGACTCCACAAAGGAACAAGTGTGCTTACCCTGTCCCAATCCTAGGGGAAGAAAGCTTGCACAAAGGGGCTTGTGTACCTCTCCTAAAGGGGGGACTGCAAGATGGGGCTGAAGAAACCATACCTATTGGCGGCAGACTACACAGAGGGGGCAGGTGTGCTTATCCTGTCCCAATCCTAGGGGAAGAAAGCTTGCACGAAGTGCCTTGTGTACCTCTCCTAGGGGGGGACTGTCTGCAAGATGGAGCTGAAACAACCATACTTAGCGGGCCGCAGACTGCACAAAGGGGCGGTGTGATTGTCCTGTCCCAATGAGAGTGGAAGAAAGCTTGCACAAAGGGGCTTGTGTGCCTATCCTAAGGGGAGAAAATCTGCAAGACTGAGCAGTTGCAACCATACTTAGGCACGGCAAACTGCAAAAAGGGGCAGGTGTGGTTATCCTGTCCCAATCCTGGGGGAAGAAAGCTTGCAAAAAGGGGCTTCATTGCAAAAGACGCATTGAAGATAAGATGTACCTATCCTTAAGGTTAGACGATTTGCACGAAGGGCTGCTTTCCCCATCATAAGGCCAGACAGTTTGCGCAAAGGGTATGGTGCAGGTAGACAGAGCGAAAGACTGCATCAAGGCGTAGATGCACCGATCCTTAGAGGGAGGCAGCATACACACAGAGGCGGGGAAATCCTAATAAGGTACAGGCTGCCAGATGACTTTCCTCTGGATTCTGCAAACTCACAGCTGCGGAATCCCAGGGGCTAAAATCTGTCTTATAAAGGGAAACTCCGGGATGCACCTATCCTCTTGTACGTGTGGCCCTGACCCTAGCCCGGAACCTAGAAACTGCAAACAAGACTGACTAGGACAGGCCGTGTGGAGAGCTGATCAGAAGGAACTAACACATTCACAAATGACACAATATCAAAATCATCAAACTAATATGTGTAATCCCAAATAGTGAGTACATTCTAAAAACACAATACATCACATACGTTTCATCAGTATTATCTACGAATAAAGTGTTGTCGTGACAAGGACTACCCCCCAAAAAAGGCTGGGGCCTATACAAAGATAAAACAACACACAACTTAAGTCACAAATCTTAGTGTGGACAAATAGCAAATCACATAAGAATAAATAAGTTCCACATGGCATTGTGTAGTGTCAGTGGCCTTTGCTGTCAAATCTGTCTTGTCATTTTGTGGGAGCACATAGAAGTGCTCAGAATGAGCTCATGTATTCCGCGGGAGGCCGTGGCTCACGAGGGATGTCTTTTCATGTCTTGGGACTCTCTATGGCCATTATGGTACAATTACTTCTACTTCAAGGAGTATTAAATACAAACAGATGATTCTCATTGCGAACCTCCTCCTATACGAACTTTGCATGGTGCTCTCATTTCTCCGTCCATTCACCCCGCCTGACACAGCCTTCACCATTTGGGTCCGCATTTTTGGAATGTCCCAATCTCTACCCCTCTATCTGGAGGTGTGGCCTCCACATATACACGTGAGGTATCTTCAGACTCACCCATGAATTCGAGCCTGGAGTTCTAGAGCTCCCACCTTCCCAAGGGCATCACAGGGGCAAAGAGCCCCTGCACAGACTCGGCGGGTCACTGAAGCTCGCTCGGTTTACTGCGACTGGTTGAGCCTTTCCTTTTCTCACACTCAAGTGTGCACCAGGGTCTCAAAGCGCTCGGATGTAGTAGGGTGGCAGCAGTCGAGTACTAATTAAAACTTCAGATCCCCAAAAAACTACAAGAAAACCTCAATGGGAAAATGGAAGTACAACATTTCCCACAAGATGTATGCCATCAGGTGTAGCAGAGCACCCTGCAGCCTGGGAAAAGGGCACCTGTTAGGACTGTGGCACTCAATGTGTTTTGAGGTCCTGGGAAGCAAAATAGGGCCCGGGACAAAGATATGATACGATTGGTTGGTTATTTATAATGCGCTTAATACCCAGAGGTTTCTAAGCGCGGACCCGGAGAGCTCCGTGTCGTCTTGCTTCCAAGGCGAGCACGTTGGCCCTGAGCTATCCTCCCGTGCAAGAGCCTCCCAGGTATTCGAAGCACCACACTCCCCAGAAATTAACAGAAAATGAGTTGCTTCTATACTGGCTGGGCCCTTACCGGATCCCTTAAGAGTACTTGAGCCCCACATCAGCCTACACATCTGCCCGCTCGCCCTTCATCATCATAACTACGCTGCTGCCACTTGGCTAAATCACCTCTGCCCAACAACCTGTCCACACCCAAACATTATGGGCACCTTTTTGAACCCCAACTCCCCAGGGCCCACATTCACCACCAATTAAGAACGCTTCATGAATGACTACTTTTAACCGAATCCCTCACAAATTCTATTTAATTCCACTGTCAATATCAAACGGTGTATTTTTTATTCATAACAGTCATATAATGTGCTCAGTCACGTGGCATCCATTGTTTGACATGTGTGCACCTCTTACATGATGCGCACAGTTCTGTGAGCAGCACACCATATTTGTAGCTTTTGCCTCATGTGTGTTGCTTTAGTGGACAAACTCTACTGGTATGGCTAGTAGTACATGGCAAAGGTGTATGGCTACACAGCCGCCAAAAAGTGATGTAATCATTTCTCCTTTTGCCTGTGTGTGGCATGGTGACCTTGCTGAAAGGTGAACATTCTGTGCTTGCCCTCATTTCAGTTGGTTGCCTCTGTTGTCCATTTAACGATGAGTCCCATATGTCCGAGGCTTGCAGAAAATTGTTTATTGTGCTCTGCGTGTATTGTTTAAGGTGTGTTCCTATTTTTTGTGTTACGTACTTTAATGATTATGTCTTGTAATGCTGTGAACTGTATTGCTGTCTGTTAGTCATGGCAAGAAGTTCATTAGGGCCGTTGAAGCAACAGTTGACATGTGACAGACAGAACCTCTTGGCTTTGCCGCGGATTGTTGTTTTTGTGCCTGGCTTTAATGGGATGGGCCAAGATGCATCTAAGTCTAAGGTTGTTGGTCATTTAATCCTCCCTTCACCCACCAGTACAACACCCCAGTGCTTCAGCACATCCATCTGTCAGCAAACCGCATTCGGCCACATTACAATGCATTACAATGTAGGCACCACAATGGGTCCTCACTTTTTCCATGAATGCAGGGGCCGCAAGGAAGCCAGAGCCTCATATTGAGAGCCAGAGAACAGATGAGCAGTGTTGAAGCATTTGCACATATCCTTTCAACAAATAATACATTCGGGACCTCGTGCTCAAGCACAAGGAACCCAAGTACGTTGGTATGCAAAAGAGTCTGCTATTCTTTCAAACTCCTTGTGATAGAGCCATTGGCTGACCAGACAACCCCCACCCCAGAGACTCGGAATCCCCCTCCCACAAACACCATGAAGTGGTTACCAACCCACAGCACAAAAAACACACCCAAGCTCACTATAGCAAATAGTTTGGCAGATGCAGAACCCAGAATTAATATTCAGTTTGCCACTTTTGGAAGGTGTGTTTCATAAAGTGCCCTTTGATTCCTGGATCTTGTTGAGACACACTACACATGGTGCAAATAAACGAAAGTGGTTATTTATGAAATTCACGAAAAGAGGTTGCCCAAAACGCCTACAAATTGAAACCTAAACTAAATGGCCTAACTACTGAGGTTTTGGTTTGGGGGGGATTTAAAAATGTCCCAGTGACAATCAAACCTTACATCTATTGTTATTCTCACGTGTCTCTGCGTGGGCGGATAAACTCCATGTCCACTTCCCTTTGGATTGTCTGTCCCTGTGCAGGAGTGGACTGGGAACCCAAAGAGGCCCTGGCGTTTGTGTTTATTTATTTATTCGTATTTGTAGAGCGCGCAGGAGCCCGTAGGCATCGTGGCGGTTGTTACAGAGTGTGAGCAAAACTTAGTTACATGAAAAGAAGCATTTTACAATTTTTACATTTTTTTCAATAGTTTACAATTTACATTATAAGAGGCGGTAGGAGACATGCGGTGTCCGTGTGGATATGAGCAAGGTAGAGGGGGGTAGGTGCTAGTTGAAGAGGGAGGTTTTCAGGTTTCTTCCGGAAAGCAAGGAGGGAAGTCTCAGCTCTGAGGGCTGTGGGGAGCGAGTTCCAGAGTTTGGGGGCTATGTACGCGAAGCATATCCCGCCTGCTTTGGCCCTATTGATGTGTGGGGTGTTGAGTTGATTAGTGTAGCGAGTTCTTGTAGGTCGAGAGGAAGTGATTCTGGATATAGTTTCTGATAGGTATGAGGGTTCAGTGAGGTTGACGCATTTGTGAGTGATGGTGAGGATTTTAAAAAGGTAATGCGGTCTTTGACCGGGAGCCAATGCACTGCCTGTCTTGCTTGGGAGATATGGTCCCTTCTGGGGATGCTCAATGCTGCTCTTAGCGCATTGTTTTGGGAGATTTGGAGTCTGTTTACATTTTACATAGAGGTACCAGCTAGGAGAGCATTGCAATAGTCTAACTTGGCACCTATGGTAGCTCTGGCTATTGGGAGACAATTTGGTTTGGTGAGGTAAGGTTTTATGACATTAATGAGCTTCATGCTGTGCGCAGATGAAGAGGCAATGGCACTAACTTGCCTGTTCATTGATAGGGTAGCATCAATGTAGACACCTAACGTCTTTACGGATGAGGAGACGGGGATGATGGAGTTATCAATGTTAAAGTTGGTGTAGAGGCAGTCTAGTTTAGATAGAGTGGCCTTTTGGCCGAGAATAAGGATCTGTGTCTTGTCCCCATTAAGGCATAGGCCGTTTGCCGCAACCCAGGCTTGGACCGTGGCGTAGATTTGGAGTAGAGCCTTAGTCTCTTGGTCATAGCAGCCAGATGGTGGTAGGAGTACTTGGGTGTCATCAGCATGGTTTGTATACGCTATTCCAAGTGCATCAAGCTTGTCGAAGAGGGGAAGAGAATGCTGGTATGGTGCACATGTTTTGGTCATGTCCGGTTATCGAGCGCTTTTGGAGCGAGGTGGCACACAAGCTAGCAGAAAGAGGCATTAAGATTGTGGTTGATACAGTGTGGGCCTGCTTGTTAGGGGGGTTCCCTAGGTCACGAAAACCTAAGCATGTGAGTAAACTAAAAGACCTGGCATACGCTCTTGGAAAGAGGAGAATTGCTATGGGATGGAAGGCATGCCACAGACCACGGCTAGAGGTATGGTGGAAAGATTTGCAGAAATGGGCTGAGGTGGTAACCATGGTATGGCAAGAATCGAGCAGTACAAAGAGGGAAGAAGGGACAGAGACCCTGATGGCCTGGAAATTGTTAATAGCAGAGTTATTTGGATCAAGGCAAGACCCAACGGAACCCATAGAAGGAGATACCCTAACACAAGATGCAGGAACAGAATGTGTATAGAAGTAGGCTCGTACGGGGGGTGGGATAAGGGTAGCAGTGGACATGATAAAGCGATGTATAATTGAAATGTTAAAGTAAGCACTGCCAGTTTGGTTTGTATTGTTTGTTTAAATAAAATAATAAAAACGTTTTTTTTTTTAAATCAAGCTTGTCGAAGAGGGGCTTCGTGAATAGATTGTACAAGGTCGGGGCTGTACACGAGCCCTGGAACTGTTCAAAGTAACCCGACCTTTGTAGGCACATCTAAGAAGCCAGGACAAGAGGGTGGGCCCAGTGGAACCAAACCTATTGAAATGTCCTGACAGAAACTACAGGAGTAACGTCATGAGGTACCGATTGTATGTATTAAGGGCAAATGAAAGTGTGCCTATTAGAAAAGGTATCCCAACGGATACGGCTGTGTGTGGGCATTGTGGTAATACGAATGAAAGGGAAATCTTGAAACACCTATTGTTATGCTGACCTTCCCCGTTACCAGTATGGAGTGCCCATTTTGCGAGATGTGTAACCAACCTAGCACATGTGGACACAGCAAATGCATGGATTACCATTTTAGGGGGCAGATCGGTCACCATGTCTACAGCTGTAGTAAAACGTTTAACGAAATTAGATTTGTAAAAATGAATTTTAGAATTCATGTATTTTAATGATGTATTTTGGATTTTTTTTTTAACAAAATATGTGTATATGGTATTTTAAGTGTTGTTTGTAAAGATTGCAAAGGTTTCTTTTTTAAACCATAAACAATAAAAATACCAAAAAAAACAATGTGACCCCATATTGTACTGAACAAGCAAAAATAGCATGCTAATTACGAGTGCTGTATGCAGCACTAGAACACATAGGGCCTCATTACACGGTAGGTGCTAAACCATGGTGCTATTAGCACCGTGGTTCATGCCGGTAATTTACCGATTCCGCCATGGCGGAATGGGGAATTACCATCCCATTCCAAGGTTGGCAGGGCGGTAATTCCCCATGCCGGCATGGCCCTTCCCCATTCCCATTTTTGCCCCATAGGGCATAATGGGGATGGGGAAGGCGCTAATTACGGTACCGCAAATTGCGGTACCGTAATTAGCACCAAGGTCCCTTTGCGGGTCCCTACTTTAACGGCTGGTCTACACCAGCCGTTATGGTCGGGTCGCGCAAAGGGACCTCGTAGTAAGGCGGTAAGGGTTAACGGTCACCGGAAGCATTACCGGTGACCGTTAACCCTTACTACCTTCGGTGTAATGAGGCCCATAGTGAGTGCTCTCAGAAAAGAGTCCCATGTCTTCCCTGCAGGCCTGCCCGCCACTGCAGCAGTAAATACTATCACTTGCGCCCCTTGTTGCCCCGTTCTGCCCACAGTGCAGTCCTATGTTCATGCAGTAAAGATGGTAAACAGTGCGAGGGCAGGCCCTGCCTATCCTACCAGGTCTCCTCTTCGATGCTTTTCTGCTCTAACATCCCACGTACATCATCCAAGATCATGCTGGCTCGACAGATCCCACAACATCTGATACTTTAGCCAGGACCCTTTCTGCACCCATGAGATCAGTGTGTTAGCCTGGCAAGAAAGAAGGGGGAGACTCTGGGCGCAGATACATCACCAAATGTTGGCAACAGGCACGACTATTGCTCCCAACATGGGTGCCAACTTTTGATTTTCACTACGGGGGCCCGCATTCCCACACCAAGCAAAGTGAATGAGCCAAACCCATCCCCAAGTCGGAAAACCCAATTTTAGAGCACATTTTGCAGCAAGAACTGAACAAAAAAGCCATAGGATTTACTGGCAGGTCTAAACATAACGTGCTGAGCTGTCTTTCATCAGCATTCTGCTTTTGGATCTCCACCTTCCCCCTACTACTTCTACGCCTTTCAAACAGCTTTGACCTGTCCAGCATTCTCCTTACCCCCTGTACACCACAATTAAGGCTCGGGTAGTCCATCGATGAGGTGGCCTTCCTTCTTTAAAGTGTGCGGCACTTGCCAATGTTGCAACATGCACGCTTACACTTCCCTGAGCCTCAGCCCAGCCACCAAGCGATTTAAAAGCTTGAAAGCTCACAGTCCTCAATCCTTCTTTTGTTTTCCTTTTTGGTTGCCCCCATACAAATAAATGAGGAATATCCACGGGGGCCAAAATGACACTCCTGCCCCAGTGGTTCAAGGCATACATGGCCCTATGCCCCTGTGTACTCCGCGCCTATTGCTCCAAACCCTACAAACCAGACTTACACCTCCAGCCACAACCCGTTGACGCCCCTAATGAGCCCAGCATGGCTCTCCAGAATCCAATGCAGTATATGGGTGCATCTAAATGGGGAAACAAATTGATGTGATGGTCTCTGTTCTGAGAAAAGAATTACTGACATCCAGTCTTATTCCAGGGCGGAGGAACCAGGAATCTGAGCAAGGCCTCCGGGTACACTGGGTGGTTTTCATTGGATTCCAACGCACCGAGCTAGGAGTTTCTGTAAACATCCTAGCAACAGGTCTATATTCTAGACAGTGAATCTGAAAGCCTATAGCCAGGGGGAGTCTGAGGAGACGTTGCTTTCCCTGGTTCATGCAACTGTACAATTTTAGATCTAGATTTTCAGAGCTAAGCAGTAGGTTTTTGCTCTGGGTCATATTCCCATAGGTTGCACATCCTGAAGTAAGTCAGAAGGAGATCAGTTAAGGCTTCTGTTCGAGGTACAGATCATTATGGACTTTAACTCTTGAAATGCAGAGCAAATGGTCAAACAGAAAGTCATTATCCAGGGCCATGCCCCCCTCGACTAAACAGACCGTAATTTCCAAAGACAACAGACGTCTCAGTTAAAACTCAAATTTCATTATGTCTGCAATGGTGTTAAATATTGAAATGGAAAGCCAAGGGTGCGCCAGAGCATCTTCTGCAATGGGCATGCCTGTAAATCCAAATATGTTTATGAATATTTTGGCTACATGTCCTCGGGTGCAAAGGGAAGAAACAGAAATAAAGTTCTTACCCCATATTCATCTCTATTTACACTTCCGCTCAAGACCCCCCTCTTTAAGGAATGGATGCTCCCGAACACCTAGTTCTACACACCCTACACTCCCTACCTAACCTGAAACTAGGTGATCTACTCCCCCCTTGTTGCCTCCCCTTGTTGTTGGTAGATCCCTTGTTGCCAAATTGCCCACACTCACGCTCCCGCACTGATAGCTTCCAGCTCCCTTGTATTGACCCCTTATGACGTGCTTCCATCACCATGCACTTCCAACAGTGACAGCTAGTGAATTTCTTAATTAGAGGGGCATACATATTTAGCACGCATATGCAAGAATAACCAAGCATAGCCAGGGAGCCTAAATAAAGCAAGAAGGGTGCAGGGTGTTCTACTCGGAGAATCTTTTTTTGAATAATCGATTAAAATGGTGCATTATACAGCACACTTTCTGTGAAAAATTGGGGCAACAGTCAGTCAGTTTCCAATCCGTTTTGTAGGGTGATCCATCAAAATAATCCAATCCATGCAAGTCACCAACAGTGGACAGGAGCTTTTCCTAACACATGTTCATGACACCTTTCCCCACAATAAATGCCACTAAAAAAAACATTTTCATGCTGGCTGTGCTCATCCTTTTCAATGCTGGCCTCACCTATATACCCACCAGTGTTCCCATACAAGAACATACTCATGTTTGCTTTGGGCATAACACCAGAAATGACACAATTGGAAAACATGTACAAGCTAGCTCTGCTAATATATGCCAGTACCGCCACATAAGCACATACTCCTGTTGGTTTTAACATTGAAAATGCCATGCCATGATAAGAAAACATGTTCAAACTGGCTGTTCCACTGCAGGCCATTCCAGACAGGTAATAACACTTATTATGTGTGATTCATCACAGACGCCCAGCATAAAATGGCATGCCACAGTAAGATATTATAGCTAGACTGGATGCACCAAAATGCCAGTCTAGTTGTGTAATAAAGCTTATCGTGCTTGGTTTATCATAGATGCCCAGTAGAAAATGTCATGCCACAGTATGAAATGGCCTGACAGAGTAACACAGAGGGAAAGGCTGGGAACACTGGGATTATGACAACTCTGGAATACACACACTGAGCTCTGGGTGATTGAAACCCAAGGAGATGAGAAATGTTAGAGATTGGATGCAAGGAGGGTCAACCCATAATATTATTTTTTCTTTTCCTTTTTTGCAAGGGGGGATTTGTTGTTTTTGTGAAAATGGAACCTCGAATTTACCTAGCAACTTGCAGTTGTTTATGTTTTATTATGCTTGCTTATTATTGTCGAAAGTCCAACAAAAATAAAGCTCATTAAAAAATGGCTAGACTGCCTACACCAATTGCCAGTCTAGCCACCTTATAACACTTACCATGATTGCTGCACGCATGATACGTTTTATTACATGGCTAGACTTGCATTTTGATGTAGCCTGTCTCGCCATTTGATACAGTATCAGATGCCCAGTAAAAGTCTCTTCTCCCACCCCTGCTACACCCAAATCAGCTAGCATAAACCCAACACAAGAACATTCACATTTACCTGCTCATTCGAACACACATTCCCAGCCTTGACACAGACAGCATTCATTAAAAAAAGCATTCACTTGATAATTCAAACACACATTTGCACAGCATTTATTCAATCTTTCGCACAGCCCTCACTCGCTTATTCACACGTAAACACACACACACACACACACACACACACACCATAACTTACATTGTGCACTTACATCAGCCCTGGTCCAGATCCTGCTTCTCTCATCAGGCTCCCTCACACAAGAAAAGGAACCAGGAAGCACCCCAGAGTGTTTCCTGATTTCCTGCACATGTGCAACAGAGCCGGAGTGCCACTTTGCGAGTGGCCTGTTGAGTGTGGCTGTGCGGCGAGGTGCAGGAGCGCCCCCTTGCACATTCAGACATGCAGTTCCCTAGCCTAGATCCCCAATGGGTCATGAAAGGCTGGGGAAGCAAAACGCCTGCATCATTGTATGGTCCATTGGACATGAGCGCAGGGGAATATAAACTGTCAAGGGGAAACCTGGATTCCCTTTGACAGTTTAAACTGCAGCTCCTCCAAAATGGGTGAGGGTATAGGCAAGTCAGCGTTAAGAGGTGGCGACCCCAACAGGGCTTGGGCCGGCCTGGGTCACAGCTTGGGCTATGGTCTGACCCTCCTCTAGGGTCTGTCTGCCCAAAGCAGGGGCTGGCCACGAGCCCCGCAGGCTGCCCCCACCCACGAAAAACGATTATGTTTTTAAAAAACGCTGCACACCCGCCCCCTTCTGGTTTCTACTGGATAACTCCCTGTCCCAGTCCAGTCACTCAGGGATTGGCTGGGAGAGGAGTGCTTCCCAGCACAAGCATGCAGCGGCTGGCAGAGAATTCCAAAGTTAAGTGAGCAGAAAGATGTGGTAGGCAGGGTCTTCCTTCTCTTTGTGTTCCTGTGGCGCTCACTCCCAACCCGAAGCGCTCCCCTCCCCCAAATGCCATCACCATCCATTTTCCCTGCCGCAGCCCCACACTCTCACCAAAGTGCCTGTGGTGTCCTTACACCCAGACCCCTTTCCTTGCCCCAGCACCATAGAGCCCATTTTCTTGCCCACAAGTCCCTTTTAGCCCCTTTTGTCCCAGTCCCTTTCAGCCCCTTTTCGTTCCCCCAACCACCTTTAGCCCCTTTTATAGGCAGTCTGATATCACAGCGAGTAGAGTGCTCGCATTGACATCTGTGCAGAGCCTGCTGATGCAGGTTCAAATACCGGCAGGGCCAAACTCAGCCTTTCATCCTTCCGAGGTCGGTAAATGAGCACCACACCCCGTGGGTAATAATAAACAGCGCTCAGATACCCAAGGGTTCATAGCACTATATACTCCTTTTGCTCCTTTTCTTGTCCCAGTCCCTTTTAGCCCCTTTTCTTGCCCCCTTTAGCCCTTTTTTCACCCCAGAACCTTTTCCGTGACCCTTTTATTTCCCCAGACGCTTTTAGTCCCTTTTCTTGTCACCAGCCGCTTCTTGCCCCCTGCACCTGACGCAGGCCCCTCCCTGTTTTACATGGACTTTTCCCCAGCTCGGCTCGTGTTTGGCTCTAAGAGGCAGGCCAGACCCCCTGGCTCGGACCTACCCCTGAATTACCTGTCTCACCCCCATTATAGACGAGTCGCCCCTGAGTTCCACCTGCACTCAAGTATTAATAATAATAACTTCAGATGTTGCACGCAGAGCGGGGAGTCCAGACTCAGGACCCTGGTCCTGGTTAAAGGCAGTGTTTGTCCCAAAGGGTCAATGGTAACACGCCAGGTGAACCAGTTCCCTTGGGAATTGGTTTCCGCCCCCTTCTTCTTTGTGTTTAATTGTTCCCTCTGTTCGTTTAAACAGCACTTTCACGGCGGGTTCCACGTCGCCTTGCCTTTGTACACATGGTTTGGGTTACTGTGAAAAGCAGCTTCGCCGAAAAGCTGCAGCCCTCAAACACTCCACTCCTTGGCTTGGTTGCATCACACCGAGGCCACGCTGCATGCACTCTGTTCGCTGCAAGCGGGGGGGAGGAACAGTCTCCAAATGGGACTTCAGCCCTTCCTGTTCCTCTGCTTCCACCTCTGGCGCTTTCTGCGGCAGTCACAAAAGAATAAACACCACCGACCCCACCCTCCGGGGCTGAGGTGATTTTCAAAAAGCTCCCACCTTTGTTTGGCCAGCCCTGGCGTAACCGGAGAAGGCCTGGAACGTCTGCAGAGAGCCTGTCTTTCTAGCACTTCTCCTCCCACGGGGAAGTCTCGCGGGTAGAGCAGGTGGGCTTGTAAACTCCCACAATCCAGCTCCTGGCCGCAGCTCTGTCGATGCCCACGTGTCCTACCGGGTACACTGCCTTTACAAACCTTCCATCCCCCAAGCTTTTTGTATCCCTGTGTGGCCTCATTCTGCCATTTCTTGTACCTCCCTTCACACTACGGAGTCCAATGTTCCCATTTCTTCTCGTTAGAGGCCTATTCTCTCCCTATCCAAATGTGTGCTCTTTTATTCTCTCCAAACGCTCGCTCAATAGGCTGTTTTCTCCTCATGGCTTCGGCCATATTACATAGGATGGTTTCCAAACAACGGTTATTATCAGCGTTCAGCATTAGTTAAGGTATTGATAGGGAAAATAACAATATATTGTTTCTATATAGTGGTCCACCCATGCGTATTAATACTTCTATCAGCAAACAGCAACCATCCCTCCTTATGCCTGCTATTGACAGGCTAGTAGAGGGTGCAATGGGATCTTACTAGAGCTGCTGATAAAATGAAAGCAGTTCTAGGCGGTGGCCTAGGGCACCCACACAGGAACACCCTGCAGGCGACACTTTGATCCTAACAACACCAAGTCTGGACTAGTTTTACTAGTGGACCCTAGCTGTGCTAGCTTGCAGTTCCCGTTCAGCCTATATGACCTTATCAGTCAGTTTGAGCTCAAAGTGGCCAACGAAATAGGATCTTTAAAGTTTGGGATCACACTGCGCTATCAATGATATACGATCATCTCACCTAATGGCACTCTGTCAGTGATAATACGAACCCAGCAGCATGAGATACTTTCATGAAGCCCAATCAGTGCTGAAATCTAGCAGTGTCTAAGCCACAGGCTGCTGGCAGTGAGATATCAGAGCATCCTGCCTGTGTTTTCAAGAGCCTGGCAGGGTGTGACCTAAGCCACAGCCTCCTCCCAATGCCCTCTCAGGGAAATCCATGGGGATGTGCTTTGAAGATTTTCACGGGGAATGTGCAGTGAGCTTACATTAGGAAACAAGAAGGTTACAAACTTCCCTTGTGACGCCTAGACGGTGGTAGGCCCATGACTAGGGCTCCTGGCATGTGTTCCTCCTGAAAGGGGCCCTATTGCACAGTTCTCTTATTGGTCTTTCAGCAGCAACCCCTGCCACAGGTATACTCCAGGGCATCCAGCAATAGTAGTATCTTGGGTTGATTGGCAGAATAACAGCATATTAGTATGTGTGGGAATGCCTACAGTGTGTGCAGGTCTTTGGGAATATAGGGTAGGTGGCTACATTATAGCCACTCATGTCGAGCTATCTCTGAGCAGGGCTGTGGGCAATTAATTATTGGAGCAGATCAACTCATCTCTTTCAAAAGCCTGATCAGGACAGAGCACGAAAGACTTGTAACTCCGTCCTGAAGTGTGCAGAAGTCACTTTCATCCTGTGGGCACTTGGGGAGGATCTCAGAACAATAGTCACCAAAAAGCCTATGATTGAGCTTAAGACCCTTGGCATCACAAAGTTCTTAAATCCTTATCTTCCCTAGTTTTCTCTGACCCACAGGGATGCAAATGTATGACTTCTGACTGCGAAGAGAAGATTGGATGGCCATATGTGGACAACTGAAGGCACTTCAAAACATTGCCATTATAACCGTTGCAGGGATGTGTACCTCTTGCTAACTCCCAAGAGATGGCTGGAGAAAAAAAATCGCCTAACCCTGGTTAAATCATATAGGCTCCCCATAACAAGGAACAAGCATTGGCAATGAAAACAGTTTGGGCTTGTGTGTAGGCATGGGTAGAGGCCCTTGCCAGACACTGCCATAGTGAAATTAATTGGCCATTGATGGTAGCAGGTGGGAACATGGCGTGAGTACCTGGGCCTTTAATAGAGTGCATGACAAATGTTTAATAGTTATACACACACACACACACAAAAAATCGACACTGTTGGCTTTGCCAATCCTTGTTTTTGGCAGGACTTCAGTGAAGGACATGCATAGTGCTTACAAATAAATAGAGTAGCTGAAGGAAGACCTGGTGAAGACATTTTTGTTACACCAGTAGCGTGTTTAAACCTCCAAATAAGACATTAACTCTCAGAAGACTGCTTTGAAAAAACACTGGCAGGCTCTTCGAGTTCAAAGTTTGATGGTAAGGCTCGAATAGAGTGAGCTCAAAGAGTTCCAATGAGGTAGTGTTTTGGGCGGGGAGGGTCAGGATCTGGGTGGGAATGGCCATGAGGATTAGCATGGCCATGGGCATTCAATGGGTGGGCAAATAACCAAAAACCTCCTACAAGCTTATTTGCCCCTGAGATGCTATTTCTCCCTATCTGTACTCTAATGCAATAGCTTTGGCTCATAAGTGGCGCAAGCACCACCTAATAGCCCAAACTAAAAGGGATTCAACTTCAGTAGCCAGAAACACATTTCGGTGAACCATACCAACGAATCAAGGAATCTAGACATAAGAGCTGTACCTTTCCCATCTAGACATAAGAGCTGTACCTTTCATCTGGCCCATAAGCTACCACCTTCCCTTCCAGTCTTCATACAGATCCTTACTGGCCACAACGACCT
Source organism: Ambystoma mexicanum (assembly GCF_040938575.1). Classification (NCBI taxonomy): domain Eukaryota; kingdom Metazoa; phylum Chordata; class Amphibia; order Caudata; family Ambystomatidae; genus Ambystoma; species Ambystoma mexicanum. The sequence continues at coordinate 362,060,244 of NC_090925.1, forward strand.
GAAGTGGGCATTGTCTACGGAGAGACTCAAGCACTCGCTTTAAAACAAGAACCGATATCCTTTTACTTGAGCGTAGTCTAATTCTTGCAGTAAATGCACGTTGATGTAGGGCATCCAAACCACGCGTGTTATTGCAAGACAATATTTTACAGTATACACGCAAAACTGGCAGTCCAAAACCAAACTAATCTAACTACGCACCTTGGGACCAAGTGGGATCTTAGGTAGCAAGGTATGAGTAACTAAACAGAAAAGAGGCACCTGGCTGGGAAAGAGGCAGTGCCCTGCTCTACAAGGCAAGAGAGATCGAAATGCATGCATGGGCAGGAGGGGTTGCTTTTCCCGTTAAGGCCCGATCATCGTCTGCTTCAGTAAAGAAGTCAGAGGTGTGGTTTGCCCAACTTGACCACACAGCATTCTACTTCCACTTTCACACACCCCCACGTTCTAAGGCTTACTCCGAGGACCTCCGAAAGCCCTGGCGAGGTGTTTATTTCTAGGTATCAGTGTGGGTGTGGGGAAAATGGAATTTGTATTAGTTGCTACGAATAAACCAATACAAGTATAGCACCATGTGACTCTACAGGATTCCATACTGGCGAAGGCACATGGAATTCCATGTAAGAATGGTCCTCATCTATGCAATTTGAAGCAACACTGGGACAAGCATTGATAACTTTCCCATCTGAACTGTTTGGCCCTATCAAGTGAGTGCGGAAGTGCTTTGTCTGCAAAGCGTGCCCACTAGGAGTGGATGCTTTGGCAAAGAATAAGAGAAATGGCTAGATGGGCATGAACATCCGAAATCATTTAAAACAGGAGATTTAAAGAATAACCTATCAGTATTGAAAAACAGCAAAGGAGTCCTCAATGGACAGCGCACTTCTGGAACAAAAACTCCATCTGCACTTGTGCACCAGATCGAATGAAGCTTCTGTCTGCTTGGCAAGAACAACAATTAGTTTCCACACGGGAAAAAATTATTTTTAATCCGTCCAGGAAGTAATGGAGATGAATAACTTAAAAAATGGTCGGTGGGTCTTTAAAGTACATGAATCATTATTGAAAAGTGAACTCTCAAAGAGCTGTACTGACGCCATGCCATTGCGGTTCAACCTCACAGCCTCAAGAATGATGACAGAAACATGTGTATTTAAGGCTATAATGTTTTCCGGTCAAGGGTCCCCAAGCTTCACGGAAAAGGTTGATGCCATCTGGCGGAAGATGTAAAGACTTGTGTTCTAAGACTTCTAGACCAAGAATGCACAGCTTACTGATTCAGGCTTCTTATATGTTATTCCAGTACAGCTGAGCTACTAGGTCTCAATTCTTAGGAAGTCTGGTACAAAGGAAACTGGGAGTTCCAGATCTGTCTGGCACAAGACTGAGCTGTCGCTCTGGCTAGATGATCCCTTTGCAGAATAGAGATGCGGGTAGACAGGCATAATCCATGTCTGGGAATTTGGGGAGATAAAGAATGCATGTGTCCCTGGGATGACTGTGGCTTTCATTTCTAAAGTACAACCAATCTCCCCCCAATCACCCTCCAATCCCTCTGCCCGACTGTTAGTTAGAACTAGAGTACACTGTGCGTCAACACAAATGTAGAGGATGCTCGAAAGACTGTTTTACACTAACCTCTTTTACATCAATGTGGAGATTCAATTGTATGTCCAGCATTCCACCTTCTTTGGAGAGCTAACAGTAAAGCATCTCAAGATTGGTCTCACTACTAACTGCATCATATTGGAACTTCGCAGCCATACTAGGATGTATTACGTTGAGAATCATTCACCCATAATTAAAAATGTTTTTCCATAGAGTGCGTGCCACATCAAACGTACAATTTTGAAGAGATGTAAATAAAAGATGGTAGCATTTCCCAACTCAGTGGCCTTATTTTATCCACCTCAGAAGCATTAAAGGGTGAGTATGCCTACTGGAATACAACCATTGCGCTTTTTACAGACCCCTGCAGCAGGTTATCAACCCAAAGAGTTAGCTCACTGCTTCAGATAATTAATTGCTGCATAATATAGCCATCAAGCTAGCTCAGTGAGTTCAATATTCGCTTAAGGCATGTGTGTTCATTGAGCCCTTCATTCTTCAAGGTCGATAAATTGAGTACAATTAAATCGGGTAGTAGTAATAATAACTATTAGTACATTGCTTAGAAGTGGGAGGAATCCGGTGCGAACTGGTACAAAAAAATGCGAGTGTTCTAAAAATGTGTTCTTATATTAAAAAAAATTAACTCTCTCGCACTTGATAGTAGTTATTGCAGGGAACTAAAATCTGCAAAGAATACTACAAGGCTCGTGATTGAATGCACTGCCCATATGCTTTTGAAGTGTGTAATCGAAGACGAAACCCAACCTTCATTCCAAAATAAAGGTGTCCATTCCTGGGTTAAGCATATTGAAAGTTCTGAAAGAACTTCAGCTCTGTTCTGGTTAGATTAGAGCACGCAGGGCCAAAATGGCGTCTGGCAGGAACCGGAACCTGAGGAAGGGCACGTTGGGAAAAGACCCTGGTCTGGCAGCGACCGGTAACGAAGGTTTCACGTGTTTCCGAACCCTTTGCTTAGTTGTATTCACCTTCCGGTCATTTTCCTCGCGATGTCAACCTACGCATTTTGCTGCTGGATGTCGGCACTGGCACAAGATGTTCACGTGGTTCCGTGTTAAAGTATGTTTTAAAGCCCTCGGGAAAAACGTGCTCTTAGCGTTCATTCCTTTCAGCCCCTGACACTTTTTCAGACGCCTATCTGCTTGTCACGGGTCTCTCTCTTTGGGAAAACTGCATACGTCTGAGGTGAGCCCTTCCTTCATACATGTAACTACATGATAAAAAGGGACGGAGGAAACGTAAACTTTGGATCACGCCATTTCATCTCACACAAGGTCGTCATTTTTCAAGTCAAATGATATAACAACGGGGAGTCGCGAAACGCGCACCTACGGAAAGCTAAAAATGAAGGCATGGAGAACGGGTGCTAAAAGGGGTTTGAATAAAGGAGGAAACGAAATTGGCATGTTTGGTTTTCTTGTGCTGGATTACATTTTGTAAATCGGAGCCACAGTATGACAGCCAGCAGCACTGTCTACGCCTTGCGCAATCCCGCTATAAACCAAACACCATATTCTCGTGAACGTGTTGCCAGATTTTCACTGCAAATTTGCGGTAATTCCCATTTTGAGTGGCAAACCCGAAACAGCTCCCCGATACTGTGAAATGCCATTTGGGATATTAGAGTGCTTTATTTTTGGCAGACAATTACCGGGGAATTGGGTAACATGACACCATAAGTGACGCACAGAAAAATACCCATTACATAATAACGGCATGGAAGACGGGCGCATAAGTAATACTCCAGCACGGTTCAAGCTGGAGACAACACAGAGTCTGGCACCTTAAGGAAGACACAATGGACAGACCAGGCTGTCATTTAAGACAATACCATTAGAAGTACTGTGCTTGCCATAGCCCCACCGCTTTGTTTAACTAGCCACTCCCACACCTGATGTATTCAGTTGCAAGAGTGAAGGTCACTTATTGCCTTGACAGTGACCTCTGAGGTGGGGGAGGGGGCGGGGGTAGGGTTGGTGTGCACAAAAAGGGGCCCGCTGAACACCTGAGTGCGACATAAAAACAACAAGCCGTAACTACAAACAGAGCAAGCGAGGCCTATAATGTATCGGAAGGTGACACTTGCTTGCAGGACACGCGCAGATTTCGGCAGCAGAGGCATTGCCCCACTGAGCTGTCTTACCGGATATAGAGTAATAGAAGAGCGGGCCTGTCATTTGCTCTTAATTGCTCGTGGACTTGATGATCTGGTTCGCGACGCTTGCTCTCTATCGTTCTAGGGCCCAGTGGAGCATTTTCGGAGGCCTTGTGATGCCATAATCCGTGACATCATGTGTCCCCATTGGTAAGAGTTTCATCCCCCGGCCATCTGCTGTTCCTTTGTCTCCCGGATCACACTGCAGTGGCAATAGCGGGACGCGAGCAGGTCTCCCCAAGAAAGGGCCCTTTCTCCTCTGCGCAGCACTTACACCTCTTCCCTACCCTCCCTTTACAGAACACCAGTAAGTGATCCTTCATCCTCCCCGCATTTTACAGGATTTCCTGCCCGAGGCGTCGAGTCTCCATCTCTGCCTGCCTGCCCCTGCCCCCGATGACACTGCTAAACAGAGGCCAGCTGTGCGAAGTGCGTCGTCCCATCCCCCACGTCTGAGCGCCTCCTCCTAGGCCGCCTTTGTCACCCTCCCGAAAACAAGAGTCCGCGAAAGAGGAACCCGGGCCAGGGGCACACCCAGCGCTTGCTGCACAGCGAGGCTGCGATTACGGGGGAGGGGAGGCCACTGCCGCTCCCCGGGCTCAGAGGGACAGAGCAGCAGTTTGAAGGCGGGGCGGCCGACCGGTCTTACTCGGTGGAGGCACGCCGACTGCCAGGGGCCCTTAATAATATGATGGAAGGCTGACTCTCGGCACTGGTACTACTCGGGTCCTATGATAGTTGGCAGAAGGCAACGGGCCCTGGCATTACCACTGGAGCCCAATAATAATATAGTGGGAGGTTAGGTGGGCCCCAGCACTGGCCTTGGGGCCTTTGGGCAGTAAAGAAGAAGGCTGTCAATGAGCTCTGGCACTACCACTGGAGCCCAATAATAATATGGTAGAAGGTTGGCTCCCACAATGGAGTCTAAGCATGGTATGACAGAAGGTGGCCTATGAGCTTTGGCACTACCACTGGAGCCCACTAATAATATGGTAGAAGGTTGGCTCCCACAATGGAGTCTAAGCATGGTATGACAGAAGGTGGCCTATGAGCACTGGCGTTACCACTGGAGCTCACTAATAATATGGTAGAAGGTTGGCTCCCACAATGGAGTCTAAGCATGGTATGACAGAAGGTGGCCTATGAGCACTGGCGTTACCACTGGAGCTCACTAATAATATGGTAGAAGGTTGGCTCCCACACTGGAGTCCAAGCATAGTATGACGGAAGGTGGCCTATGAGCGCTGGCACCACCACTGGAGCCCAATAATAATGATGGGAGGTTAGGTTGGCTCTCACCACTGGCACTACTCAGGCCCTAGAATAAAATAGAAGAAGGTAGCCTATGAGCTCTGGCACTACCACTGGAGCCCACTAATAATATGGTAGAAGGTTGGCTCCCACACTGGAGTCCAAGCATGGTATGACAGAAGGTGGCCTATGAGCGCTGGCGCTACCACTGGAGCCCACTAATAATATGGTAGAAGGTTGGCTTCCACACTGGAGTCCAAGCATGGTATAACAGAAGGTGGCCTATGAGCGCTGGCACTACCACTGGATCCCACTAATAATATGGCAGAAGGTTGGCTCCCACACTGGAGTCCACGCTTGGTATGACAGAAGGTGGCCTATGAGCGCTGGCACTACCACTGGAGCCCACTAATAATATGGCAGAAGGTTGGCTCCCACACTGGAGTCCAAGCATGGTTTGACAGAAGGTGGCCTATGAGCGCTGGCGCTACCCCTTGAGCCCAATAATAATATGATGGGAGGTTAGGCCCCAGTGCCAGCACTGGCACTGGGGCCTCCGGATAGTATGGAAGAAAGTAGCCTATGACCGCTGGTGCTACCACTGGAGCCCAATGATAATATGTTGGGAGGTTAGGTTGGGTCTCACCACTGGCACTACTCTGGCCTTAGGATAATATAGAAGAAGGTAGCCTATGAGCGCTGGCGTTACCACTGGAGCCCACTAATAATATGGAAGAAGGTTGGCTCCCACACTGGAGTACAAGCATGGTATGACAGAAGGTGGCCTATGAGCGCTGGCTCTACCACTGGAGCCCAATTCAAATATGAAGGGATGTTAGGCTGGCTCCCAGCACTGGGGCTTCAGTGCAGTATGGACGAAAGCAGCCTTGACCGCAGGCGCTACCACTGGAACCCAATGATAATATGATGGGAGGTTAGGTGGGCTCTCATCACTGGCACTACTCATTCCTTAGGATGATATAGAAGAAGGTAGCATATGAGTGCTGGCTTTACCACTGAAGCCCACTAATAATATGGTAGAAGGTTGGCTCCCACACTGGAGTCCAAGCATGGTATGACAGAAGGTGGCCTATGAACGCTGGCGCTACCCCTGGAGCCCAATAATAATATGATGGGAGGTTAGGTTGGCTGCCAGCACGGGCACTGGGGCCTCAGGATAGTATGGAAGAAAGTAGCCTGTGACCGCTGGCGCTACCACTGGAGCCCAATGATAATATGATGGGAGGTTAAGTTGGCTCTCACCACTGGCACTACTCAGGCCCTAGGATAATATACAAGAAGGTAGCCTATGACCTCTGGCACTATCACTGGAGCCCACTAATAATATGGTAGAAGGTTGGCTCCGACACTGCAGTACAAGCATGGTATGACAGAAGGTGGCCTATGAGCGCTGGGGCTACCACTGGAGCCCACTAATATGGTAGAAGTTTGGCTCCCAAACTGGAGTCCAAGCATGGTAGGACAGAAGGTGGCCTATGAGCACTGGCGCTACCACTGGAGCCCAACAATAATATGATGGGAGGTTAGTTTGGCTCTCACCACTGGCACTACTCAGGTCTTAGGATAATATAGAAAAAGGTAGCCTATGAGCGCTGGCACTACCGCTGGAGCCCACTAATAATATGGTAGAAGGTTGGCTCCCACACTGGAGTCCAAGCATGGTATGACAGAAGGTGGCCTGTGAGCATGGGCGCTACCACTGGAGCCCACTAATAATATGGTAGAAGGTTGGCTCCCACACTGGAGTCCAAGCATGGTATGACAGAAGGTGGCCTATGAGCGCTGGCGCTACCGCTGGAGCCCACTAATAATATGGTAGAAGGTTGGCTCCCACACTGGAGTCCAAGCATGGTATGACAGAAGGTGGCCTATGAGCGCTGGCGCTACCACTGGAGCCCACTAATAATATGGTAGAAGGTTGGCTCCCACACTGGAGTCCAAGCATGGTATGACAGAAGGTGGCCTATGAGCGCTGGCACTACCGCTGGAGCCCACTAATAATATGGTAGAAGGTTGGCTCCCACACTGGAGTCCAAGCATGGTATAACAGAAGCTGGCCTATGAGCGCTGGTGCTACCACTGGAGCCCAATAATAATATGATGGGAGGTTAGGGTGGCTCTCACCACTGGCACTACTCATTCCTTAGGATGATATAGAAGAAGGTAGCATATGAGTGCTGGCATTACCACTGGAGCCCACTAATAATATGGAAGGAGGTTGGCTCCCACACTGGAGTCCAAGCATGGTATGACAGAAGGTGGCCTATGAGCGCTGGCACTACCGCTGGAGCCCACTAATAATATGGTAGAGGGTTGGCTCCCACACTGGAGTCCAAGCATGGTATAACAGAAGCTGGCCTATGAGCGCTGGTGCTACCACTGGAGCCCAATAATAATATGATGGGATGTTAGGCTGGCTCCCAGCACTGGCACTGGGGCTTCAGGGTAGTATGGAAGAATGCAGCCTATGACCGGTGGCGCTATTAGTAGAGCCCAATAATATGATGGGAGGTTAGGCTGGCTCCCAACACTGGCACTGGGGCCTCAGTATAGTATGGAAGGAAGTAGCCTATGACCGCTGGCGCTACCACTGGAGCCCAATGATAATATGATGGGAGGTTAGGTTGGCTCTCACCACTGGCACTACTCAGGCCATAGGATAATATAGAAGAAGGTAGCCTATGAGCGCTGGCGTTACCACGGGAGCCCACTAATAATATGGTAGAATGTTGGCTCCCACACTGGAGTACAAGCATGGTATGACAGAACGTGGCCTATGAGCGCTGGCGCTATCACTGGAGCCCACTAATAATATGGTAGAAGGTTGGTTCCCACACTGGAGTCAAAGCATGGTATGACAGAAGGTTTCCTATGAGCGCTGGCGCTACCACTGGAGCCCAATAATAATTTGATAGGAGGTTAGGTTGGCTCCCAGCTCTGGCACTGGGGCCTCAGGACAGTATGAAAGAAAGCAGCCTATGACCGCTGGCGCTACCTCTGGAGCTTAATGATAATATGATGGGAGGTTAGGTTGGCTCTCACCACTGGCACTACTCGGGCCCTAGGATAATTTATTTATTTATTTATTCGCATTTGTATAGCGCACTTGCAGCCCATGGGCATCGAGGCGCTGTTACAAGTAGGTGTTGGATTCTTAATTCAGCAGATATGCATGAGACCGGAGGTCTTATGGATACACAATTACAGGCATAGTTGCAGGTGAAGCATGATATTCATAATACAGTGACAGAATGCCGTCAGGTACGTTTCATACAAATAGCTTGGTTTTAACAGCTTTGCGGAAGGCTTGGTGGGATTCAATCATTCTGATGTGGGGTGGCAGTGCGTTCCAGTGGGTGGCGGCCCGAGTGGGAAAGCTGGCACCACCGGCGCGCACTTTGCGTGATTTGGGCGTGACAATCGTGTTGGAATAGCACATTCTTAATGGTCTGGTGGCAGAGTGCTTGGTGATTCTTTGGGTCAAGTAGGGTGGAGCAAGTTCATGGAGGCATTTGTGGGTAAGGGCGAGTGTTTTGAAAACAATCCTCTCTTTCACCGGGAGCCAGTGTGCCTGTCTTCTGACTTCTGAGATGTGGTCTTTTCTCGCGGTGCCTGTGGCCGCCCTAAGTGCATTATTTTGAACTAGCTGAAGTTTGGCCAGGTTCTTATTGGAGGTCCCAACGAGTAGGGCATTACAGTAGTCCAGCCTAGATCCAATTATTGCCCTAGCAATGGTGAGGCAATTCTGGCGAGACAGGAAAGGTCTGGCAGCGTTGAGGACTTTCGAGTAATAGGCTGAGGAGGAGGCGATGGCATTGACCTGTCTATCCATTGACAAGTCGGAGTCTAGGTAGACTCCGAGTGTCTTCACATGATTGGAGACCTTGATGGGAATGTTATCAATAGTGAAGGAAGTGTACTGTTCACCGAGGTTCCCCAGCGTGGAGGGTGCTCCTATGAGGAGGAGTTCGGTTTTTTCGCTATTGAGGCATAGCCAGTTATCTGCCATCCATGATTGGATAGTGGAGTAGATGGTGGTAAGGGTTTTAGTATCCGCCAGGTAGTCGCCTGTGAGTGGGATGAGGACCTGGGTGTCATCCGCATAGTTTGTATACGAGATGCCCAAGGAGTCAAGGATGCTGAACAGTGGCCTCGTGAAGAGGTTGTAAAGCGTGGGCGCGATACATGAGCCCTGAGGCACACCGCAGGTGATGTGGCTGGGTGTGGCACAGGCTGAGTCAGAGAAGACTTTCATGGCCCTTTCTTGGAGGAAGGAGGTAATCCATTCGCAAGCTTTGGGGGAAAAGTTAGCTTGGGTAGCTAGATGGTGACACAAGGTGTTGTGGTCCACCAGGTCAAAGGCGGCGGATAGATCCAGGAGCAGAAGGAGAGCAGGTTTCCCTGCGTCTCTTAGATCGTCCATTTGGTTCTTTAGGTCCAGGAGAGCCGTTTCGGTACCGTGTCGTGGGCGGAAGCCAGATTGCCGCAGGCCGAGGAGACGGTTTTCTTCAAGGAACTTTTGGACTTGCAGGTAAGCTGCTTTGTCCAGGATTTTCAGCAGGAAGGGTACAGTGGTGATAGGTCGATAATTCCCCGGGATCGTTGGGTCCAGCGAGGGTTTTTTGAGGAGTGGGCGTACCCAGGCCTTCTTAAGTCCAGTTGGAACGTGGCCAGACTGGAAGGATGAATTAATGAATGCTGTGAGGAATGGAGCTAGGATCTGTGCTGAGTCTTTAATGAGACTAGCTGGGCAGGCATCTCCCTTACAGTTGGAGGGTTTGATGGACTTGAGCAAGGCGATGACCTCGTGCTCAGTAATATCTTTGAAGTCAAAAGAAGGAGAGGGATTAGTGGTGGAGGGCGTGGTGGGTTGACTATGCAGGTTAGCTATGAGGCGGGAAAGGGCTTTTTGGTGGCCACGAATTTTAGTTTGGAGAGTGTTGAGCTTGTCTAGCATTGCGGATTGAATGCTATTGCACCAGTTGTCATCTTTGATGAGAGCAGGAGGAGGGGAGGATGGTTTTTCCAGTTCCCTGAATATGGTGAAGATTTCCTTTGACCCCGATTTGGCGTCATAGATCCTAGCGTTAAAGGAAGCAGCTTTAGCTAGGGTGATGTTAGTTTTGTAGGATTTGGAGATGGCTTTGAACGCATTTTTGGTGGTTTCTGATGGGTTAGCTTTCCAGGTGGAGAGGGCAGTCCTCTTTTGCGCACGTTGTTCAAGGAGTTCTTTGGAGAACCATGAGTTAGCGTGTTTGGTTTTCTTGGCTTTTTTGAGGGTCAGTGGCGCAACGGCGTCAACTGCTTGGGTGATGACTTCTTTGAATGTGTTGGCTAGGGTTTCTGGGTGGTTGGAGAATGGGGCCTGCAAGGCCGGGTTGCGGAGGTAGGGTGCTAAATTCTCGACTGTGAGCTGGCGGGAGCTCCTGGCGAGAGTAGCTGGGCAGGGGGTGGGAGGTGAGTTGGTCTCTTTTTTGGTGCGAAGGTTGAATTGGATGTAATGGTGGTCAGACCATGGGATGGGCGTGTTTTCCGTGACAAGTAGCGAGCAGCTATGTTGACTGATCCAGTCGAGGGTGCGCCCTTTGATGTGGGTGGAGTCAGAGACAGATTGTGCAAAGCCCAGGGTGGATAGGGCGTTCTTGAGGGTTTTGGCATGGGGGTCCTTAGGGTCATTAAGCCCCAGGTTGAGGTCGCCCAAGAGTATGACCTGGGAGGTCTTTTTGATGTTGTTGGACAGTGCGAAGATGAGGGTGTCATGGAAGTCAGTGCAAGGACCCGGAGGTCTGTAGACAATGTGCACAGTTATGGTGCAGTTAGGAGAAACATTAATTTTGAGTGGGAGGTAGTCACTATTGTGGTCAAGTGTAGAAGAAGGTAGTCTATGGGCTCTGGCGTTACCACTGGAGCCCAATAATAATATGGTAGAGGTTTGGCTCCCACACTGGAGTCCAAGCATGGTATGACAGAAGGTGGCCTATGAGCGCTGGCGCTACCACTGGAGCCCAACAATAATATGATGGGAGGTTAGGTTGGCTCTCACCACTGGCACTACTCAGGCCTTAGGATAATATAGAAGAAGGTAGCCTATGAGCGCTGGCACTACCGCTGGAGCCCACTAATAATATGGTAAAAGGTTGGCTCCTACACTGGAGTCCAAGCATGGTATGACAGAAGGTGGCCTATGAGCGCTGGCGCTACCACTGGAGCCCACTAATATGGTAGAAGGTTGGCTCCCACACTGGAGTCCAAGCATGGTATGACAGAAGGTGGCCTGTGAGCATGGGCGCTACCACTGGAGCCCACTAATAATATGGTAGAAGGTTGGCTCCCACACTGGAGTCCAAGCATGGTATGACAGAAGGTGGCCTATGAGCGCTGGCGCTACCGCTGGAGCCCACTAATAATATGGTAGAAGGTTGGCTCCCACACTGGAGTCCAAGCATGGTATGACAGAAGGTGGCCTATGAGCGCTGGCGCTACCACTGGAGCCCACTAATAATATGGTAGAAGGTTGGCTCCCACACTGGAGTCCAAGCATGGTATGACAGAAGGTGGCCTATGAGCGCTGGCACTACCGCTGGAGCCCACTAATAATATGGTAGAAGGTTGGCTCCCACACTGGAGTCCAAGCATGGTATAACAGAAGCTGGCCTATGAGCGCTGGTGCTACCACTGGAGCCCAATAATAATATGATGGGAGGTTAGGGTGGCTCTCACCACTGGCACTACTCAGGCCATAGGATAATATAGAAGAAGGTAGCATATGAGTGCTGGCATTACCACTGGAGCCCACTAATAATATGGAAGGAGGTTGGCTCCCACACTGGAGTCCAAGCATGGTATGACAGAAGGTGGCCTATGAGCGCTGGCACTACCGCTGGAGCCCACTAATAATATGGTAGAGGGTTGGCTCCCACACTGGAGTCCAAGCATGGTATAACAGAAGCTGGCCTATGAGCGCTGGTGCTACCACTGGAGCCCAATAATAATATGATGGGATGTTAGGCTGGCTACCAGCACTGGCACTGGGGCTTCAGGGTAGTATGGAAGAATGCAGCCTATGACCGGTGGCGCTATTAGTAGAGCCCAATAATATGATGGGAGGTTAGGCTGGCTCCCAACACTGGCACTGGGGCCTCAGTATAGTATGGAAGGAAGTGGCCTATGACCGCTGGCGCTACCACTGGAGCCCAATGATAATATGATGGGAGGTTAGGTTGGCTCTCACCACTGGCACTACTCAGGGCATAGGATAATATAGAAGAAGGTAGCCTATGAGCGCTGGCGTTACCACGGGAGCCCACTAATAATATGGTAGAATGTTGGCTCCCACACTGGAGTACAAGCATGGTATGACAGAACGTGGCCTATGAGCGCTGGCGCTATCACTGGAGCCCACTAATAATATGGTAGAAGGTTGGTTCCCACACTGGAGTCGAAGCATGGTATGACAGAAGGTTTCCTATGAGCGCTGGCGCTACCACTGGAGCCCAATAATAATTTGATAGGAGGTTAGGTTGGCTCCCAGCTCTGGCACTGGGGCCTCAGGACAGTATGAAAGAAAGCAGCCTATGACCGCTGGCGCTACCTCTGGAGCTTAATGATAATATGATGGGAGGTTAGGTTGGCTCTCACCACTGGCACTACTCGGGCCCTAGGATAATTTATTTATTTATTTATTCGCATTTGTATAGCGCACTTGCAGCCCATGGGCATCGAGGCGCTGTTACAAGTAGGTGTTGGATTCTTAATTCAGCAGATATGCATGAGACCGGAGGTCTTATGGATACACAATTACAGGCATAGTTGCAGGTGAAGCATGATATTCATAATACAGTGACAGAATGCCGTCAGGTACGTTTCATACAAATAGCTTGGTTTTAACAGCTTTGCGGAAGGCTTGGTGGGATTCAATCATTCTGATGTGGGGTGGCAGTGCGTTCCAGTGGGTGGCGGCCCGAGTGGGAAAGCTGGCACCACCGGCGCGCACTTTGCGTGATTTGGGCGTGACAATCGTGTTGGAATAGCACATTCTTAATGGTCTGGTGGCAGAGGGCTTGGTGATTCTTTGGGTCAAGTAGGGTGGAGCAAGTTCATGGAGGCATTTGTGGGTAAGGGCGAGTGTTTTGAAAACAATCCTCTCTTTCACCGGGAGCCAGTGTGCCTGTCTTCTGACTTCTGAGATGTGGTCTTTTCTCGCGGTGCCTGTGGCCGCCCTAAGTGCATTATTTTGAACTAGCTGAAGTTTGGCCAGGTTCTTATTGGAGGTCCCAACGAGTAGGGCATTACAGTAGTCCAGCCTAGATCCAATTATTGCCCTAGCAATGGTGAGGCAATTCTGGCGAGACAGGAAAGGTCTGGCAGCGTTGAGGACTTTCGAGTAATAGGCTGAGGAGGAGGCGATGGCATTGACCTGTCTATCCATTGACAAGTCGGAGTCTAGGTAGACTCCGAGTGTCTTCACATGATTGGAGACCTTGATGGGAATGTTGTCAATAGTGAAGGAAGTGTACTGTTCACCGAGGTTCCCCAGCGTGGAGGGTGCTCCTATGAGGAGGAGTTCGGTTTTTTCGCTATTGAGGCATAGCCAGTTATCTGCCATCCATGATTGGAAAGTGGAGTAGATGGTGGTAAGGGTTTTAGTATCCGCCAGGTAGTCGCCTGTGAGTGGGATGAGGACCTGGGTGTCATCCGCATAGTTTGTATACGAGATGCCCAAGGAGTCAAGGATGCTGAACAGTGGCCTCGTGAAGAGGTTGTAAAGCGTGGGCGCGATACATGAGCCCTGAGGCACACCGCAGGTGATGTGGCTGGGTGTGGCACAGGCTGAGTCAGAGAAGACTTTCATGGCCCTTTCTTGGAGGAAGGAGGTAATCCATTCGCAAGCTTTGGGGGAAAAGTTAGCTTGGGTAGCTAGATGGTGACACAAGGTGTTGTGGTCCACCAGGTCAAAGGCGGCGGATAGATCCAGGAGCAGAAGGAGAGCAGGTTTCCCTGCGTCTCTTAGATCGTCCATTTGGTTCTTTAGGTCCAGGAGAGCCGTTTCGGTACCGTGTCGTGGGCGGAAGCCAGATTGCCGCAGGCCGAGGAGACGGTTTTCTTCAAGGAACTTTTGGACTTGCAGGTAAGCTGCTTTGTCCAGGATTTTCAGCAGGAAGGGTACAGTGGTGATAGGTCGATAATTCCCCGGGATCGTTGGGTCCAGCGAGGGTTTTTTGAGGAGTGGGCGTACCCAGGCCTTCTTAAGTCCAGTTGGAACGTGGCCAGACTGGAAGGATGAATTAATGAATGCTGTGAGGAATGGAGCTAGGATCTGTGCTGAGTCTTTAATGAGACTAGCTGGGCAGGCATCTCCCTTAGAGTTGGAGGGTTTGATGGACTTGAGCAAGGCGATGACCTCGTGCTCAGTAATATCTTTGAAGTCAAAAGAAGGAGAGGGATTAGTGGTGGAGGGCGTGGTGGGTTGACTATGCAGGTTAGCTATGAGGCGGGAAAGGGCTTTTTGGTGGCCACGAATTTTAGTTTGGAGAGTGTTGAGCTTGTCTAGCATTGCGGATTGAATGCTATTGCACCAGTTGTCATCTTTGATGAGAGCAGGAGGAGGGGAGGATGGTTTTTCCAGTTCCCTGAATATGGTGAAGATTTCCTTTGACCCCGATTTGGCGTCATAGATCCTAGCGTTAAAGGAAGCAGCTTTAGCTAGGGTGATGTTAGTTTTGTAGGATTTGGAGATGGCTTTGAACGCATTTTTGGTGGTTTCTGATGGGTTAGCTTTCCAGGTGGAGAGGGCAGTCCTCTTTTGCGCACGTTGTTCAAGGAGTTCTTTGGAGAACCATGAGTTAGCGTGTTTGGTTTTCTTGGCTTTTTTGAGGGTCAGTGGCGCAACGGCGTCAACTGCTTGGGTGATGACTTCTTTGAATGTGTTGGCTAGGGTTTCTGGGTGGTTGGAGAATGGGGCCTGCAAGGCCGGGTTGCGGAGGTAGGGTGCTAAATTCTCGACTGTGAGCTGGCGGGAGCTCCTGGCGAGAGTAGCTGGGCAGGGGGTGGGAGGTGAGTTGGTCTCTTTTTTGGTGCGAAGGTTGAATTGGATGTAATGGTGGTCAGACCATGGGATGGGCGTGTTTTCCGTGACAAGTAGTGAGCAGCTATGTTGACTGATCCAGTCGAGGGTGCGCCCTTTGATGTGGGTGGAGTCAGAGACAGATTGTGCAAAGCCCAGGGTGGATAGGGCGTTCTTGAGGGTTTTGGCATGGGGGTCCTTAGGGTCATTAAGCCCCAGGTTGAGGTCGCCCAAGAGTATGACCTGGGAGGTCTTTTTGATGTTGTTGGACAGTGCGAAGATGAGGGTGTCATGGAAGTCAGTGCAAGGACCCGGAGGTCTGTAGACAATGTGCACAGTTATGGTGCAGTTAGGAGAAACATTAATTTTGAGTGGGAGGTAGTCACTATTGTGGTCAAGTGTAGAAGAAGGTAGTCTATGGGCTCTGGCGTTACCACTGGAGCCCAATAATAATATGGTAGAGGTTTGGCTCCCACACTGGAGTCCAAGCATGGTATGACAGAAGGTGGCCTATGAGCGCTGGCGCTACCACTGGAGCCCAACAATAATATGATGGGAGGTTAGGTTGGCTCTCACCACTGGCACTACTCAGGCCTTAGGATAATATAGAAGAAGGTAGCCTATGAGCGCTGGCATTACCGCTGGAGCCCACTAATAATATGGTAAAAGGTTGGCTCCTACACTGGAGTCCAAGCATGGTATGACAGAAGGTGGCCTATGAGCGCTGGCGCTACCACTGGAGCCCACTAATATGGTAGAAGGTTGGCTCCCACACTGGAGTCCAAGCATGGTATGACAGAAGGTGGCCTATGAGCGCTGGCACTACCGCTGGAGCCCAATAATAATATGATGGGAGGTTAGGTTGGCTCTCACCACTGGCACTACTCAGGCCATAGG
The DNA here is from genome assembly GCF_040938575.1 of Ambystoma mexicanum. Taxonomy (NCBI): domain Eukaryota; kingdom Metazoa; phylum Chordata; class Amphibia; order Caudata; family Ambystomatidae; genus Ambystoma; species Ambystoma mexicanum. The sequence goes on from NC_090925.1 coordinate 362,076,260, forward strand.
ATAATATAGAAGAAGGTAGCATATGAGTGCTGGCGTTACCACTGGAGCCCACTAATAATATGGTAGAAGGTTGGCTCCCACACTGGAGTCCAAGCATGGTATGACAGAAGCTGGCCTATGAGCGCTGGCACTACCACTGGAGCCCACTAATAATATGGTAGAAGGTTGGCTCCTACACTGGAGTCCAAGCATGGTATGACAGAAGGTGACCTATGAGCGCTGGCGCTACCACTGGAGCCTAATACAAATATGAAGGGATGTTAGGCTGGCTCCCAGCACTGGCACTGGGGCTTCTGGGCAGTATGGAAGAATGCAGCCTATGACCGGTGGCGCTACTAGTAGAGCCCAATAATATGATGGGAGGTTAGGCTGGCTCTCAGCACTGGCACTGGGGCCTCAGTATAGTATGGAAGGAAGTAGCCTATGACCGCTGGCGCTACCACTGGAGCCCAATGATAATATGATGGGAGGTTAGGTTGGCTCTCACCACTGGCACTACTTAGGCCATAGGATAATATAGAAGAAGGTAGCCTATGAGCGCTGGCGTTACCACTGGAGCCCACTAATAATATGGTAGAATGTTGGCTCCCACACTGGAGTACAAGCATGGTATGACAGAACGTGGCCTATGAGCGCTGGGGCTACCACTGGAGCCCACTAATATGGTAGAAGTTTGGCTCCCAAACTGGAGTCCAAGCATGGTAGGACAGAAGGTGGCCTATGAGCACTGGCGCTACCACTGGAGCCCAACAATAATATGATGGGAGGTTAGTTTGGCTCTCACCACTGGCACTACTCAGGTCTTAGGATAATATAGAAAAAGGTAGCCTATGAGCGCTGGCACTACCGCTGGAGCCCACTAATAATATGGTAGAAGGTTGGCTCCCACACTGGAGTCCAAGCATGGTATGACAGAAGGTGGCCTGTGAGCATGGGCGCTACCACTGGAGCCCACTAATAATATGGTAGAAGGTTGGCTCCCACACTGGAGTCCAAGCATGGTATGACAGAAGGTGGCCTATGAGCGCTGGCGCTACCGCTGGAGCCCACTAATAATATGGTAGAAGGTTGGCTCCCACACTGGAGTCCAAGCATGGTATGACAGAAGGTGGCCTATGAGCGCTGGCGCTACCACTGGAGCCCACTAATAATATGGTAGAAGGTTGGCTCCCACACTGGAGTCCAAGCATGGTATGACAGAAGGTGGCCTATGAGCGCTGGCACTACCGCTGGAGCCCACTAATAATATGGTAGAAGGTTGGCTCCCACACTGGAGTCCAAGCATGGTATAACAGAAGCTGGCCTATGAGCGCTGGTGCTACCACTGGAGCCCAATAATAATATGATGGGAGGTTAGGGTGGCTCTCACCACTGGCACTACTCAGGCCATAGGATAATATAGAAGAAGGTAGCATATGAGTGCTGGCATTACCACTGGAGCCCACTAATAATATGGAAGGAGGTTGGCTCCCACACTGGAGTCCAAGCATGGTATGACAGAAGGTGGCCTATGAGCGCTGGCACTACCGCTGGAGCCCACTAATAATATGGTAGAGGGTTGGCTCCCACACTGGAGTCCAAGCATGGTATAACAGAAGCTGGCCTATGAGCGCTGGTGCTACCACTGGAGCCCAATAATAATATGATGGGATGTTAGGCTGGCTCCCAGCACTGGCACTGGGGCTTCAGGGTAGTATGGAAGAATGCAGCCTATGACCGGTGGCGCTATTAGTAGAGCCCAATAATATGATGGGAGGTTAGGCTGGCTCCCAACACTGGCACTGGGGCCTCAGTATAGTATGGAAGGAAGTAGCCTATGACAGCTGGCGCTACCACTGGAGCCCAATGATAATATGATGGGAGGTTAGGTTGGCTCTCACCACTGGCACTACTCAGGCCATAGGATAATATAGAAGAAGGTAGCCCATGAGCGCTGGCGTTACCACGGGAGCCCACTAATAATATGGTAGAATGTTGGCTCCCACACTGGAGTACAAGCATGGTATGACAGAACGTGGCCTATGAGCGCTGGCGCTACCACTGGAGCCCACTAATAATATGGTAGAAGGTTGGTTCCCACACTGGAGTCGAAGCATGGTATGATAGAAGGTTTCCTATGAGCGCTGGCGCTACCACTGGAGCCCAATAATAATTTGATAGGAGGTTAGGTTGGCTCCCAGCTCTGGCACTGGGGCCTCAGGACAGTATGAAAGAAAGCAGCCTATGACCGCTGGCGCTACCTCTGGAGCTTAATGATAATATGATGGGAGGTTAGGTTGGCTCTCACCACTGGCACTACTCGGGCCCTAGGATAATGTAGAAGAAGGTAGTCTATGGGCTCTGGCGTTACCACTGGAGCCCAATAATAATATGGTAGAGGTGTGGCTCCCACACTGGAGTCCAAGCATGGTATGACAGAAGGTGGCCTATGAGCGCTGGCGCTACCACTGGAGCCCAACAATAATATGATGGGAGGTTAGGTTGGCTCTCACCACTGGCACTACTCAGGCCTTAGGATAATATAGAAGAAGGTAGCCTATGAGCGCTGGCACTACCGCTGGAGCCCACTAATAATATGGTAAAAGGTTGGCTCCTACACTGGAGTCCAAGCATGGTATGACAGAAGGTGGCCTATGAGCGCTGGCGCTACCACTGGAGCCCACTAATATGGTAGAAGGTTGGCTCCCACACTGGAGTCCAAGCATGGTATGACAGAAGGTGGCCTATGAGCGCTGGCACTACCGCTGGAGCCCAATAATAATACGATGGGAAGTTAGGTTGGCTCTCACCACTGGCACTACTCAGGCCAAAGGATAATATAGAAGAAGGTAGCATATGAGTGCTGGCGTTACCACTGGAGCCCAATAATAATATGGTCGAAGATTGGTTCTCACACTGGAGTCTAAGCATGGTATGACAGAAGCTGGCCTATGAGCGCTGGCGCTACCACTGGAGCCCACTAATAATATGGTAGAAGGTTGGCTCCTACACTGGAGTCCAAGCATGGTATGACAGAAGGTGACCTATGAGCGCTGGCGCTACCACTGGAGCCTAATACAAATATGAAGGGATGTTAGGCTGGCTCCCAGCACTGGCACTGGGGCTTCTGGGCAGTATGGAAGAATGCAGCCTATGACCGGTGGCGCTACTAGTAGAGCCCAATAATATGATGGGAGGTTAGGCTGGCTCCCAGCACTGGCACTGGGGCCTCAGTATAGTATGGAAGGAAGTAGCCTATGACCGCTGGCGCTACCACTGGAGCCCAATGATAATATGATGGGAGGTTAGGTTGGCTCTCACCACTGGCACTTCTTAGGCCATAGGATAATATAGAAGAAGGTAGCCTATGAGCGCTGGCGTTACCACTGGAGCCCACTAATAATATGGTAGAATGTTGGCTCCCACACTGGAGTACAAGCATGGTATGACAGAACGTGGCCTATGAGCGCTGGCGCTACCACTGGAGCCCACTAATAATATGGTAGAAGGGTTGGTTCACACACTGAAGTCCAAGCATGGTATGACAGAAGGTGGCCTATGAGCGCTGGCGCTATTAGTAGAGCCCAATAATAATATGATAGGAGGTTAGGTTGGCTCCCAGCTCTGGCACTGGGGCCTCAGGATAGTATGAACGAAAGAAGCCTATGACCGCTGGTGCTACCTCTGGAGCTCAATGATAATATGATGGGAGGTTAGGTTAGCTCTCACCACTGGCACTACTCAGGCCCTACGATAAAATAGAAGAAGGTAGCCTATGAGCTCTGGCGCTACCACTGGAGCCCATTAATAATATGGTAGAAGGTTGGCTCCCACACTGGAGTCCAAGCATGGTATGACAGAAGGTGGCCTACAAGCGCTGGGGCTACCACTGGAGCCCAATAATATGGTAGAAGGTTGGCTCCCACACTGGAGTCCAAGCATGGTATGACAGAATGTGGCCTATGACCGCTGGTGCTACCACTGGAGCCCAATACAAATATGAAGGGAGGTTAGGCTGGCTCCCAGCACTGGGGCCTCAGGACAGTATGGAAGATAGCAGCCTATGAGCGCTGGCGCTACCACTGCAGCCCAATGATAATATGACCAAAGGCTGGCTCCCGGTACTAGCTCTGGAGCCTCATATTAATAAGGAACAAGGCTGCTCCCAGCACTTGTACTGCCACTGGGGCCAGTGATAATGTAGCAGAATGAAGGTTAGGATTGCTGGCCCTGCTTCTAAAACCTAATATTATGGAACAAGTCAGCCCCTGTTCGCTTCTACGGTCACTAGAGTCCAAAAATAAGGAAGAAGGAAGGGTCATAGTGCTGGCCTGACCACTGGAGCCCTGTAATATTAAGGAAAAAAGCATGCTCCCAGCTCTGCTAATGGCCTCCAATAATCATAAGAAGGCAGGCTCTGATCACTGACTCTTCCACTGACGCCCCATACTAAGGACCTTCGCCTAGCCCTGTAACTACCACTGGAATATTTGTTCGGTAACACTAGTCAAAACAACTAGCTGCAGAGTGAAGTAACTCATCAAGCGGACCCACCCTGGCCAAAAAACGGGCCCACACCTGCATGTTGTGGCTTTGCTTCAGGCATTGCCCTATTGCGCTAGAGGCCAGTCCGAGCTTGTATAGTAAAGGCATGTTGAATATCTTGAAGTAGGTGGGCTAGAGCAATGATCCACAACACCACGGTTACTGAACGCGAAAGCCATTACTAACAAATCCTATCGGATTCCTTGACTTGGTGGGTGACTAGTTACATAGATCAAATACATATGATGGATGTGGTTTCAAAAGATTTCAGAAAAACAATCAATTCTGATCTACTGAGAAGACTCAAACAAGATAAGCGGCCTAGGAGTGTGACTTAGTTGTTGAACTTGGTAACATGTGGCAAACACTGCTGTTCTTGCTATCAATTCTGGGGAAAAGGAGGAGGCATGCGGGTGAGTCTCAAGATTCACTACCTGCTCCGGTTATTTTGAATGCATTCATGAATCATACTCCAAATGGAATGGGTGCTATTATATAATTTTGATATGACAGAAAAGCTACCACTGCATAGCATTAGGAGTTAAAAAGATTTGCAGAAAGCAGACAAAGGGGTGGGCGGTGGGTGCACCAAATCATGCATTTAGGGAGCAGAACATGTAAATAGCCATGCAAAAAGGAAGATGGTCTTTTAATTAAGGGTCACTAAAGAGAAGGCCATATCCAGTAAGCTTAAGTTAACAATGTGGAAAGGTAGCAGGGGGAGCTGCAGATCTAATAGGAGGGATTCGAATGGATTGTGTCCTCCCACGTATTCCTCATCTTGTGATAATTCGTTATCGGCAGCTTCGCTGCTTTGGAAAAAGAAATTCGGCAGAGGGCGCTGTGCTCAAGGTCGTGGCGTCGACTGTCCCTCGACGGGCTCCGTACCGTGTCGACGTCACTGATGGTATAAGTAGCTCAAGCCGAGCCCGTTGGCTTCAGTTCCGTTTTTCCAATTGCTTCGCTCTCGTGAATGGCACGCTTCGAGATTTTCTGTTAAGAAAATGTCTTCTTCATCAACCGCTTCAACTCCCAAAACTGGGTTTACGAAGTGTATCGACTGCGGGTCGAAGATGTCCATCACCGATCCTCACCGTATCTGTCTTTGGTGTCTGGGCTCAGACCATCGAACCGGCGACTGTGGCTCCTGTCAGTCAATGACGGAGAAAGCCCTCTGTGAGAGGAAAAGTAAGTTAGCGGTGGGGCGGGAGGCATCGAAGGGCTCTTCGAAAGCCTTGTCAAAAAAACATAAGAAATCGTCCAATTCAAAAGAATCGGAATGTCATAAAAAAACATTCAAAGAGATCCCGATCTCGTAGCAGGTCAAGACGATCTTCTTCGTCTTCTTCTAAAAAGCTAAAAAGGAGACATAGATCTCCATCGTCATCATCCGATACATCGACGGAATTGGTTCGATGTCCAACAAGATCGGATTCCCCTTCAAAATGGGAGAGCTTTAGAAGAAAAATGATGCAGGTCTTTGAGAACGTTGCCTCGACCCCCTCAAAGAAACCTCAGAAAAGCCAGACCCCGGTCGCTCCACAGGACGACGCAGGGAAGTCGGGAACTACGGCGGTAAAGCCCAGTAGTATCCATAAAACTCGAGTCGACAAATTGTCGAGAGATCCTCGAGGATCGAGTGTTTCTCTGATCCCTCAAAAAAGGCAGAAATTGTCGAAGTCGATTGCAACTTCGTCGACGCCATCTGCGCCGACAGCTTCGACAACGAAGCCTATATTATCCTCGACGCCTTTATCGAAGGCTTTGTCGAGTGTGTCGAAGGTTCCTTCGACCCCTTCGAAGAAAACACCTATTCCTTTGATGAAAAATCAGGAGGAAGAGAGAAGGTTTACACCTTTACCCAAATCGGACTTTTTTAGGTCCATGCCTTCAATTTGTGAAGAATCTGGCTCAGAGGATGAAGATGTCACTCCTTTTGGAGTAAAATATGGCACTAGACAAGTTCCAGAGGAACTTATAAACCCTGAAACAAAAATGAGAGACCTATGTGAAACTCTGCATTCTGCTAGTGGTGTGGGCATATCACCTGAATTGGAGTTTGCTGCACCTGATCCTGCAGATCATGCAGACTCAGGGTATAGGAATTTGATGAGTAGGGTGATTGAATATATGGGTTGGGGAAGAGCCTCCCCTACGTTTGAACAAGACGATATGACGGACATTATAGTCCGAGGACCTCAGAAAGACCCAGTTCTCCCTTTCCAAAATACCTTAGTGCCTCCATGCGACCGCCTCAGAAACCCTATTCGGGCTCATTTTCCTGGAGGGGTCGTCCTTTTCGATACTACTCCTCTGTTGGTAGAGGAAGAGGACAGGCTTTTCAAAGGGGCAAAAGGAATGTCACTCGTGGTGGACGACGAAAGACTACAAAGTCATCTTCAGGAACGGCATCTATGCCCTCAGCCGCTCCTGCAGCCGCCTCCAAATCTCTCTGAGGTTTTATCATACAAAACACCAGTGGGAGGCAGACTCTCTCAGCATCTGAAAGAATGGCGAGGCATTACTTCAGATGCTTGGGCACTGGAAACAGTAGCCCAAGGTTACTGCCTTCCCTTCCTAAAAAAACATCACGATCATCCACCAGGTGCCAGCTCTACCAAAATTCCAGACCCACTCCTTTGGCAGGAAATTATAACCCTGCTAGAGAAAGGTGCAATAGAACATGTACCTGTAGCTGAGAGGTACAAGGGCTGGTACTCCCCCTATTTTCTCATCCCCAAAAAGGACGGAGGATTGAGACCCATCTTGGACTTGAGAAATTTGAACAAATTCCTCAGAAAGGACAAGTTCAAGATGGTAACCCTTTCTCAGATCCTTCAGGCTCTCCAACGCCAAGACTGGTTGGTATCATTGGACCTTCAGGATGCTTATTTTCATGTGCCAATCCATCCCAAGCACAGAAAATACATGAGGTTCGCAGTTGGCGGTTCTCACTATCAGTTTCGAGTTCTGCCAATCGGGTTGACCTCTGCTCCGGGGGTTTTCACCAAACTGATGGTGGTAGTGGCAGCGAGTCTCAGGAGAGCGGGGATTCACGTCTAACCCTACCTGGACGACTGGCTAATCAGAGCACTTTCTCCAGAACAAGCTCAGGAACATCTGTCGATCACCTGCCACTTCCTCCACATCCTGGGCTTCTCCCTCAATTTCAAGAAGTCTCACAAACACTAACTTTGAGCGCCGCTCCACACAGCAGGTAAACTACGTACTAGGACCGGCACGGCCTACAAAAATCTAGCTTTGCTATACCCTTCTTCATTACTGCCTATCGTTCTCTAAGCGCAAGTCTATTCTGGGTAAAGCGCATGCTTATAAAGGATCATAACGTCGCATACTCTCATGAACAATCCACTTGCTCTTAATGCTAAACCTCACCTGATTGACACATGTCCTGTATGCATGTGCACAACCCTAATGTGATGGCAATGTGTGAATGTACTCACTGCTCGTAATCAGACAAAACCTACCTGCTGAGGTGTATTTGCCAAAGGAGCATGACCCACCAACATTTGATCACTGTGATATCTACATAGTATGATGTATTATATTATGGCTAAGATTTATCAAACAACTATTGTCACGACACACAGATCAGCCAGTGGTCCCACTAGACCCTATATCTATTGTCATTGACTCTAGGCTTTCCTACCCAAACCTAGGCGATGCCTAACTCCTCTTCAGCCTACGCACTACTGTGTACTTTGATGCCGCTACACTACACTAGGTGTTGTGCCCTTTGGTCGTCTACATGACCACATTTGATTGATTTGTGTTATGCATTATGGTCGCCTACAAGACCACATTTGATTGATTTGTGTTATGCATTATGGTCGCCTACAAGACCACATTTGATTGATTTGTGTTATGCCTTATGGTCGCCTACAAGACCACATTTGATTGACTTGTGTAATGCCTTATAGTCACCTACATGACCACATTTGATTGATTTGTGATATGCCTTATGGTCGCCTACATGACCACATTTGATTGATTTGTGATATGCCTTATGGTCGCCTACATGACCACATTTGACTGATTTGTGCTGTGCCTTAGGGTCGCCTCTATACCTTATTTGCAACCCCTGCTTACTAGCAACACTGCCCACATCATGTATTGGTGCCTATCTACTGTCATTCACCTATTGTATATCTACACTAGATGTTGGACTAGTCAACCTAATCCACTTCCCTATCAAGACACTTACACCTGCTTACTCATGCTAACCACCACCCCGTGGCCTATCACCATGACACCTGCTAACCCGTATTTGAATGATCCAGCACTCTGGATACGCCACTTTGCTACCAGACCAACACCTAACCAACCTTGTACTACGGCCATTAGAAACACTAGATTGAACTCTAGAACTAGCCTACCCACCTTCCCATGCACCCACCACCCCAGCATCTTATCCAGAAACTCTAGATTAAGAGTCCGCAGCATGAAACAATCGCATACTGGCCACAACCATGCTAATTCGACCACTGACTCAGCCAAGTCAGCCCTCACCCATCTACACGACCTACCTATACCACTTGAAAAACCTTCCCATAAAGACAAGCCCATTAAAGCAGCTTTGGTGAATGCTAGGTCTCTTCCTGCCCATGCTCTCGACATCGCTGACCTTTTATCTCACGAAAAGCTCGACTTCCTCGCAGTCACGGAAACCTGGCTCAATGCTGCCTCCGGCCCATCCCTGGCCCTTGCTATACCCAATGATTATACTATTATTAGATGCGACAGAAACTCCACTCAAACGAAGGGAGGTGGACTTGCCTTCATATTCAGAAATACTCTCGACATCAAAGTCATCCAGGACGCTCAAATCCCCTCAGCTGAATCCTTGTCCATTAAGCTACCGCTATCACCTAACCACACGGCATCCCTACACCTTATTTACCGACCACCAGGTCCCATCTCCTCCTTTATAGAGGACATCGCATCACTCATAACCATAGACACCAAACCCAACTCTCAAACGATTTTACTTGGAGACTTTAATCTTGGTTTCAATGACCCTAAAGACACTAACGCCCATGACCTAGCTAACACCCTATCGGATTTGGGTCACACGCACATTATTCACGAGCCCACTCACATCAAAGGCAGAACACTGGACTGGATCACTCACCTCAACTGCCCTATTGACCTCCTATCCAATGACCCATGCATTTGGTCTGATCATCACATAATAACCTTCTCTATCAAAGCCAATACACCTCACCCGGCGCCTATCATTGCCCCAGCCAACAGCACAAGAAATAAGAAAGATATCACACCTGACAAACTCTTACCTATACTACTCCCCATCCTGAACAATATCGACCCAGAGGTCGACCCTACAGTCCTAGTGGACATCTACAACCAAGCTATACTTAAAGCACTGAACACCATTGCCCCACTAAAATTGCGGAAACCCAAACCACAGCGTCACCTCAACACTTGGTTCACGCCACAACTAAGAGAATTACGTAAAGCTAAGAGAACCGCAGAGTCACACTGGAAGAAACATCCCACAGCCTCCAATAAGACTGAACTAACCCTTGCCACCGCTAGTTACAAAGAAGCCATCTTTATTGCTAAAAAGGACACATATAACAAAAGGATTATACAAGCGGAATCCAACACAAAGGAACTCTTTAAGATTTTGAAAGAACTTGAATCCCCCATTGCCCCCATAGACAAATGTGTTACAGATGCACTATGGTGTAGTAATATTCAGAAGGCCTTATTAGATAAAATAGCTCGCCTACAATCTAAAATCAACGCAAAAAAATCCCTGCTACTTGCTGACCCGGACTACAAACAAATACCTAACAAATCACCTACCGTTAAATCAACTGCTAAACCTTTCAGCTTCTCACCCCTCTCTATCTGGGAAGTAGAAAACATCATCAGGAAACTTAAGCCATCTAACTGCCAAGGTGATGCTTGCCCTGCCCCGATCATCAAAGCTGCAGCACACGACCTGGCACCATTTATAACCAACCTCATCAATGCCTCCTTCAAAACTGGAATAGTGCCTGATAACCTAAAAGATGCGTGGGTCATCCCACTCCTAAAAAAACCTACTCTTGATCCAGCCAACCCGTCTAACTATAGACCGATAACAACTGTACCTTTCTTATTAAAAATATTGGATAGAGCAGCATACTTACAAATACAGGCCTACCTAGAATCAAACAATCTCCTAGGACTTAGGCAGTCAGGTTTCCGACCAAGATACGGTACAGAAACTGCATTAATAGATCTCACTACCCAGATCCAAATCCTGAAAGACAATGGTAAACTTGCACTCCTCTTATTGCTTGATCTGTCAGCAGCTTTTGACCTGGTCAACCATCAAACACTCTGCCACCACTTGAAAACTGCAGCACACTTCTCAGACGCAGCCACAGCCTGGATCAGCTCCTTCTTGGAGAATAGAACCATGAGGGTCTTCTCTCCCACTGATTCTGCTGAACCCTCTCCAGTACCCTGCGGAGTCCCGCAAGGCTCTTGCGTGTCCCCGACACTCTATAATATATTCACAAAGCCTCTCTTTTATATCCTTGACTATCTGGGTGTCACGTATACCAATTACGCGGACGACACCCAGATACTCATTCCTATCTCGGGGAACTATGAAACAGACAGCAAAACCCTTAATGAAATCTACTCAGTAATTCAAGCTTGGATGGCACTTCACGGACTATGTCTTAATGACGAAAAAACCGAGTTGATCATCCTTGGCACTCACGCCAAACTCAAAAAGCTCAATCCTGCATTTAACTCCTTCACCATTGATGGCAATCTCATCCCCGTGTCAAATAACACTAAAACCCTTGGGGTCTACATCGATGCCACCTTATCCTTGTCCAAACAAACTAATGCAGTAGCATCATCAGCCGCTTACACCTGTAAGTTGATCACTGCATGTAGGCCATTCATCTCCTCACCCAATTGCATTACTCTTGCCAGAGCATTAGTCCTTTCCAAGATAGACTATTGTAACGCCCTCTACTTAGGCACTAGCTACAAGAATATCAACAAACTACAAGTAATTCAAAATAATGCCATTAGAGCTGCCCTCAACATCCCCAAAAAAATGCACATTTCGGAGACCAGACGCATGCTACACTGGCTTCCAGTCAAGCACAGAATATCCCTTAATACTCTTGCCCTCACACATAAAGCCAGGGCCAACCTTGCACCAGCCTACCTCACTAACCAACTTACACCTCACACTTCATCAAGACCACTTAGAGCAGCACAAGCTAACACTATGTTCATACCGAGATTTAAACTTCACAACTCGGGCGGTGCTAGCTTCCCTGTACAAGCCTCCAAATTATGGAACACAATACCTGCACTTTTGCGAGCAGAACCGTCATTTAACCTATTTAAACATAACACTAAGCGCTGGCTTCACAACATGGACTCTATGACAGCCTAACTGCCTGATTCTAGCATGATCAACTGTCACTATACACTCGGGTAATTTATATAATTATACTAGACTATGTATATATGCATCTGCATGACTAAGTTTGTACCCACTTGTAACTGCAATGTAACGTAACCCTATTGAATGCCTTCAACTGCAATTGTAACCAGATCTAACTTATGCGCCCGTATGCCCTTGGGCCTGGCCGCGCTTTATAAATAAATAAATACAAATACAAATACAAATGATACCATCCCAACAACTCCAGTTTATCGGAGCAGTCTTGGACACTTCCTCGGGCAAAGCCTCGCCGCCCGAGGTGAAAGCTCTCCACATCCAGCAGATGGTAATAAAATTCCAGAAAGCCCAGCATCTGCAGGTCTTCGATTTCCTGAGGTTGCTCGGCCTCATAGCATCCTGCATTTTTCTGGTGCCAGAGGCCAGACTGAGAATGAGATCCCTCCAATGGGCCCTCAGAACTCAGTGGTCCCAATTCTTGGGGAATATGTCAGATCTTCTGCAAGTTCTGAGCGCAGTTGCTCAGGATCTATCATGGTGGGCTTGCAACGACAACATCCTCAAGGGAGAATTTTTTTGGCAACCATGGCCGGAGATAACAGTAGTGACGGACGCCTCACTCATGGGGTGGGGAGCTTACACCAACGATCTGACAATCAGCTGACATTGGTCTCCATCGGAATCCAAACTACACATCAACCTATTGGAGCTGAGGGCAATCAGACTAGCGCTGAAGGCCTTCCTGCCCTCCGTACAGAGAAAGAATGTCCCGATAATGACGGACAACACAGTGGCCATGTACTACCTCAACAAAAGAGGAGGCGTAGGCTCACTACCTCTGTGCAGAGAGGCAATGCAGCTCTGGATCTGGGCGATACAAGAGGGAATCTCTCTATCGGCAGTTCACCTAGCCGGAGAGCAGAACACGGCGGCAGATGCTCTGAGCAGGCAGAGCACAGTCTCCCACGAGTGGGAGCGAGCTCAGGAAGTCCTTCTGGAGATCTTTGCCCTTTGGGGATCCCCTCAAGTGGATCTGTTCGCAACCACGGTTAACCGGAAGTGAAATCAGTATTGCTCAAGGGAATTTCCCCCGAGAGGAGCTCTAGGAGACGCGTTCGTAGTGGATTGGGATTTTCCTCTGCTGTACACGTTTCCTCCAGTCCCCGTGAGTCCTCAAGTAATCAGGAGGTTGAGAAAGTTCAGGAAAACCATGATCCTAATTGCCCCAGACTGGGCCAGGAGGACGTGGTACCCGGACCTTCTGGACATGTCCATCTGCCCTCCAGTACGTCTTCCACAAAGAGAGGAACTTCTCTTGCAAGAGGAAGGTCGGGTTCTCCATCCAGCGGTCAACACACTCAACCTTCATGCATGGTTTCTGAGAGGTTGAGATACAAGGATTGGGATCTTCTGGATGACGTAATGGAGATTTTGCTTTCGGCCAGGAGGCCAGCAACAAAATCCTTGTACCAGTGTCATTGGAATACGTTCAGTAACTGGTGCAAAGATAGATATGTGGACCCTTTTCAATATAGCACACCAATGGTGCTTTCTTTTCTATTACATCTAGCCAATCTGGGGCTCCAGATCGGAACAATCAAAGGATATCTTGCTGCGCTGTCCATCTTTAAGCGCTCCTCGGAAGAGGTTTCTTACTTTAAAATACCATTAATAATACAGTTCCTGAAAGGACTTACAAATGTATATCCACCAATATCATTTCATGTTCCAACTTGGGGTTTAAATGTAGTTTTTAAATTCCTAACATGTATACCATTTGAGCCTCTGCACTCCTGTCCATTGAGGCTTTTAATGATATGATATGATATGATTGTTTATTTATATAGCGCCTATACACAATGTGTTTCAAAGCGCTTCAAGGCAAGGGAGGGAACAAGGGAAAATACAACCACATTCTTACAGGCCATGAACAGTAAGGATGTGAAATTAACTATCGTACTCGGCCTGATGACATTTCAGATAGTGCAAGAGCTATGACATAGATACGGAAGGGAGGGGGAGGGTGGGAAGGAAATGGAAACAGACAGACGACTACCGTACTAGGCCTGACAACATTTCTGGTAGAGCCGGAGAAAAACAAAAGGTGAGGGAGAAGGGTGCAGAAAGGGAGGGGAGGAACAAAACAAGCGACTATCATACTAGGCCTGACGACATTTCAGATAGTGCTGGAGGGGTGGTGGGGAGGAAAAAAACAGTAATGGGAGGGTGGAGGAAACAGACGAGGTTGCTATCATATTAGGTCCAGGGACAATTCTGATAGAGTAAGTGCATAGAAGAAAGTAAGGGGAGGAGATAGGAAAAGGGAGAAGGGAAAGGAGTAGAGAAAAGAGAGTAAGCAGTCAAAAAAAGTGGAGAAGCAAGAGTGGAGAGCGAATACAATTGCAGAAGTCAGTAGTAAAACATAATGTTGCAAGCTAGGATACAAGATGAAGATGGGAACAGCATGATTCAGGGCCACCATGAGTACAAGATGCAAAGGAAGTCACTAAACACTAAATACTGTTCTTCTTGTGGCATTAACATCAGCCTGCAGGCTTAGTGAACTACAGGCTCTCTCATGTAAACCACCACATTTTACAAGGACAAGGTAGTTCTGAAAGTTAAACCATCTTTCTTACAGAAAGTAGTTTCCGACTTCCATTTGTCACAGAAAATTGTTTTACCAACATTCTATCTTCCTCCTCATTTGGGAAAAGAAGAGGAGAGATTACATAGGCTGGACCCCAAGAGGGCCCTCAGCTTTTACATTTCAAGAATGACAAAATTACGTCAAGACGACCAACTCTTTGTGGGTTAGCCAGGTCGTAAATTGGGGTTAGTGGTGACAAAACAAACTATATCCCGCTGGATCATTCTAGCTATATTGGAATGCTACATATTAGCAGGAAAAGACCCACCGGATGGGCTACGTGCTTACTCCACTAGGGGAACGGCTACTTCTGCGGCTTTGAAGAGGGGAGTCCCTGCAAAGGATATTTGCTTGGCTGCAAAATGGGCATCAATGCATACTTTTATCAAGCATTACTGCTTAGATGCCTCTTCCTCCAATGAGGGACTATTTGCCAGAGCGGTACTTCACTCCATGAAAACAAAAACTAGCACTCCCACCTCCAAATTGATCACTGCTATGGGAGTCTATTACAAGATGAGGAATACGTGGGAGGACACAATCCATTCGAAGAACAAGTTACTTACCAACTGTAACGTTCTTTCGACTGGATGTTCTTCCCACGTATTCCTAATCGACCCTCCCAGCCTACCCTGCAGTACAGTTTATGTCTTTTCTTACAATTTCCTCTCACGATGGGCCTACCAGTCACAGCATACGCCTGGATGTTCCACGAGTATTTCCTCGAAAAAACAGAACTGAAGCCAACGGGCGTGGCTCGAGCTACTTATACCATCAGTGACGTCGACACCTTACGGAGCCCGTCGAGGGACAGTCGACGCCACGACCTCGAGCACAGCGTCCTCTGCCGAAAACAAAAATTCCGAAGCAGCGAAGCTGGCGATAATGAATTATCACAAGATGAGGAATACGTGGGAGGAACATCCAGTCGAAAGAACGCTACAGTTGGTAAGTAACTTGTTCAACTACTTACACAACCCCCAGCCTTAGTCCAACAAGGGATGGCGCCATCAATAATAGCATTAGATTGACAAGCAATGAAGCCCCCAGCTTGGACATGAATCATTACACTGGGACCACATTCCCTCAAATATTTGCAAGGTGTTCCTTCGTGAGAACATTATTCTTCGATAAAAAGCCAACAAAGATGGACTTTGAACCGATTCTTCCACAGGAGGTTTCTTATTAGGCTTCCACCCTTTAAAAATGTGCCTGCATGCACTTGGCAGGGCCCAGTACATCCATTTGCGAAGTGGTCTAGTTACTTGAACTTGTATAGGCAAGTAGTTATTATCTAGACAGGTGTGATGGACCACGAGTATGACAAACAATGTGACCCCTTTCTATAACTTTACTAGCATTCGTCTCAGATATGGAGCCAGCCAGCACTTGGCAAGTTTGAATCCCTGCACAGCCAACTAAGCACTTCATCCTTCTGGGGTCAACAAAACGAGTATCATTAAAGGAATGGTTCGGTCAAAAATTTTTATTGCCCCTACGGGTCGACCATGTGTTTTTAAGCCTAAGTCGCTCGATTTTAGAAAAATTTTCTATGGACCTTACCCGAGTTTTCGTCCATTAAACACACGCGAAAACAGGCACCAGGGAGCTGCCATTTTGTGATAATCCTATCACTCGCCGCATCGCCCTGGCTGACCTGCTTTTGCGGCACTAAATCATATCCCCCGCCCCTGAGCCGGACATTATCAAAACATTCATATTCCCCGCCTCTCTCCGTGACGTTTCTGTGCTGCGTAGGCAAACGCGCCCAGTCGTCTTCTACGCGACTTCACACAGAACCCGGAAACCAACACAGATCAGCTCACAACACAGCGCGCCACAATTCGGAATATGAAACTGTACTTTAAAATCAAACAGCAACACGGTAAATTTGGTAAAGTACATTTATTTGACATTAAATGTTTATAGAATATTCAGCAATTGCCATATGAACTCCGAAAGTCATTTATTTTCTTTTATCTCTATCCGCAAATCCGTAAAATTTTATCGTGAGTCACGCGCTGTTCTTTTATGGTACACAGGGTGTTGGTTTTCGTTCAAAGAAGCACTTTTGTCGCACGTTGAACCGCAAGGCTGTTCCATCAAGTAGGCACTATGCCAGCTTAAAGGTTGATATGTTGCTTCTAGCCGCTAGTACCGCGTAAGGGCATATGGGCCTTTGGCGATCGTCCCATAAGATCATCAGAATGGTGCAGTTGTTTACATTAAGCTGCAGCTGGCGGCTGAAGAAACCGTCTGCCGGTGTCTGAAACTGGTGGCAGTGGCAAAATGGAAGTATATACCTGTTTTGAAAACATAAAATGTATAATTAGTCTCGCCAGCCGATCTTTATTAATATTATTCATTTTATTTATTACGGCCGAGCTGAAACTATTTGCTTTCAAGGATAGTGCAATGGAGTATGTTCGGCTCTAAAATCAATGCGAAAACTCATGAAATAAATCGAGGTTAGTACACAATGAGAAACGACTTTTTGTCTACATGTGTGTGGAATGTGGACCTGCATGCCCATGTGCCAAAGGACGATCCCACAAATGTTTTAAAAGCTCTTCATTCATTCATTTATTCATGCATCCATTCATTAATTCTTCATTCCGGTATAAAAGCGTCTAAAGAGTTACTTACATTATATTTGCAATTTCCATTGTGTCTCTGCGTAATGCAGTCCGTAAATCCCACTGTTGACAACGATTTTTCGTATACTGAACTAACATGAAACTCGGTCTAGTTTAAGAATTTTCTGCCTTATCATCTCTTACGTTATTGCACCCCCCCCAAACCCCCCTTCAAATGAAGTTCTTTCGGCATGGTCCCTGTCTCTCAAGGTCAAAAAACAATAGAACCTTATACTGCCAGTGCGAGTTGTGGGCCTCTTCAGGGCACGAGCTGAAAATCAAAGCCGCTGACCTTCACTAGAAATGAGCATACATTCTTTCTTTGCAACATCCCGTAGTAAAGCCATCTGTGAGAACTTGAAGTTTTGAATCCATCTATGTACTGCGTCTCAATGTGCAAATGCGAACTGGCTTCTGTCCCATCTGCAACGGCTCGCTTGGCGCGATCCAAGGCTCCCAATTTTGTCCTTGTTGTCTGCGAGCTTTGAAGTCCCAAAGAACCATAACTATTGAGACTTTTAATTTTTTGGGGAAGGTCAGGGAAAGTATAAAGTACCCGAGGAGTTGAGTTGAAACTGAGATTTATTGTTTGTTTGTTTTATTATTTTCAATACGCACGCCTCAGCTCGGTTATCAGTGCCCAGCATTTATAAGAGATTGCGAAAATTAGTTACATCAACAAAAATATATACATACACATATAGACAAGGTCAGCAATATCTGGTGAATAGAGAGAGAATTCAAAAATGACACCCAGGTAGTTGGGCACCCAGGATGGTGAAGGTAGGGGTTAGGGTTAGCGTACTTTGTATGCACACTTTATAATTAAATGTATTTACAAAAAGACAATCGTATTACAATTATTTAAACCGGGATTTGTACTTCACAACCAGCTCTCCTTTGGGTGGACATGGCACAGTGGCAATGTTGGGTGGCAATGGATCAGTGCTCTGCACAGAAACATTCAAAATTCCATATCTGTGCTTCTCTAATACAGCAACAATAAGGCTTTTGACAAAGTCAAACTCCATTTCCTCATAGACTGGTTTGATCACCCATTGCTTACTTCTTTTTGAAAAGGCCTTAGTGTAGCGAAGCATCCTTACATTACCCTTAGTCCTAGATTGTTCACGGCCGAGATTCCCGTTATGGGCCAAGACGGCAGGTAGAGTCCTATGTCTCATGCTCTGTATGCTGAAATGCAAGCGCTTTGGCCTGTACTTTAGGCACATATTGTGGAACACCTCCAAACCTCCAGTGTGACAGAATTCTGTCAGTCCCCTCAAATCTCTTGATAGAGTTTTATCGAAAACAATCTTCTCAATGGCTTTGTGTGTCGGTGAAGATGGATTCAACCACTTCTTCTTCCGTGTCTCCACTGGGGATAAAGGGCCATGTTCACATTGGTGGAAATGTAGGTTTTCTGATCAGCGGTGCACGTTGGTACAGTGGTGCATCAGTGACTGCCATTTTTCAAGTAGTATTTCCACTGACCCTTCACAAGTTTTGGAGCTCCACCAAAGATGGTTGCTGATAGACTGGGACCACTCTGAAATACTTTCCAAACCTTTTTTTTTCCCTGCAGCCGAGATTTTCTTATTGATTGATTTAGCAAGATGCCATACGTCAAATTGATGTTTAATATGTGGGAACTGCTCTCTCATTGTCTTGGCAATTGAAACGTGTCTGTCCGTGGCTATGAGGTCGATGTGCATTCCACTCGATTGCAGATATTCCACTGATTTTATAAATCCTAGTTTCTCCATGGCCACTGAGGATGTACATTGTGTTACCTGCACGACCACCAAACTCACAATTTTCTTAGAATCCATGTCCTGAAAGTGGTAGGTGCAGTACTTGGCAGAAATTCCAGGGCTGTCGCACTGTCCATCGCCGGCTAGCCTGAATCGTTCGCCTTTGAATGTACTTGCTAGAGACAATTGTTCAATTTTCCAAGCATCACTAATGGCCGGAAACAGATAATCATGTTGGTATTTGTAGTACTGCGTTTTTGAAATGAAATGGAGTCCCACAAACTGAACGAAAGACTTTAACTTTCTAAAAATGGAGCCACTAAAAAGTGATGCAGCTGCACACAGTAGATTGCCTGCTGGCAGTTTCCCCAGCATCGGTTGTGCAGACCATGAGAACGTATGATGTAATCTACAGGCGGCATGTATTGTGATGTTACTGCCTTGTTTTTGACAAGTCACATGAATGGATGGCTTTCCACATACTTTCCCTCTGACGGAATGCCCACATTTCAGCATACTTATAATATCCATCAAACAACTGTTGAATACTATGTATTTGTCCTCTTTCATTAGACTGTCATCCTGCGTCAAAGTTGTTTCGGCCTGTGACGTTGAGGACACATCACCACATTTGAAAGAAATATCGCTGCTATCAAGTTCTGATGCGTCAGTGAATGCTGCTGCTGGTTCATTCTCTGTCATTTCGACATCTGCTACTTCAACATTGATGGGAGAACACAGCAATGTCGACAGCTTTTTTGGTGGCAATTTTTTGGCGGGTGTAGATTGTGTAAATTGATCTGCGACTACTTCAGAGCTATCATGTTGTTGCGGTGGTGCGGTCGTACTGTAGCAATGGTCCAATACAACTTTGCTGGATTCTCCGGACACATTTCATTTTCTGTACATTGGACATGAGCATCCTGAGTCTCAACACGCCGCGTCTGAATTAATAGTTCCTCCATAGCCTCCATAGTGTAAATGGTCTGGCAGGCAACATCTCTCATTCGCTTCACTGTCTGTGTATGTATAGTTCGTAGACCCACGGGTAACTAGAGGACAGATTGGAAAAGGGATGTTCAGTTTAAACACAAGATAAAGTATAGTACAATTGACTTTAAAAAAACATAAAATAGTCCCCAGCACAACATTTCTAAAGTTATGAACTGTTTGTAACTAACCTTATTTTTGTTTCTTTTCTTTGCAACTTTTTTGACTCGACCTTCAACATCTGCACGCTGTTGCTCTGATACGTATCCGCATGTCTCCCCTTCCTCTTGCGCTGCAACGACTATATTTTCTGTATCCCCATAGACAGCACGGAATGAGGCTCCATCGACTCCCTGAAACATAGTATTTTCATTACTGTGTATCAAAATATTGTTAGCATAAAACGCATGTGAGGACGAACACACATGTACATCTCAAAAGCCAAACACGATTTAAACATTGTGTGGAACAATCAAACGACAAGTATTCGAGCTCTGATGACCTAGTTCGATGGAGCTGTCGGTATCCATACCTCTGGCTCTGCATGGACTGCCACGAATGATTGTATTGAAGAGGAGGCATCTGCAACTCCCTGAAACACAGTACTTGCGTTAGTATGGTTTTCAATATCGTAAACATAACACACACTTGGGGTCGACGGCACAGGTACATATAAAGAGATAACCACAAATGTTGCATTGTCTAAAAGAATCAAGGAATATTTAAAAATGATCAGATTTAATCGACTTATTTCTCCGATTTCTTTACATCTGCATCATCTAAATGGGATCTTGTGATTGTAGTGGAAGCTCCATCATCTCCCTGAAACACAGTACTTGCGTTAATAGGAAGAAAGTATAGCAAATGGAATCACGTTATATGATCACGCTCGATGGAGCTGTCAGTATCCATACCTCATGCTGCTGAAGAATATCTAGGGTTGTTGTCAATGTGGTGCGCACTTCCGAAAGCTTTTGCGCCGATTCGTATCCGCATGGTCCCGCTTCCACCGGAATTACTTGAATGTCAGGCTCCGCATCAAGTGCGTGGGTTGATGATTCAACAACTGCCTGAAACATAGTATTTGCATTAGTAAGGATTACAATATTGAAAACACAACACATGCTTGGGGTCGACCGCACAGGTACATATCAACGGCTAACCACAAATGAAACATGGTGTAGAACAATCAAACGACAAGTGTTCCAGTCCTGATGATCACGGTCAGTTGAGCTGTCAGTATCCATACCTCGGGCTGCTGAAGAACATCTAGGGCTGTTGTCAATGTGGTGGACGCTTCAGCATCTCCCTGAAAGACAGTACTTGCATTAGTATGGATAACACTAATTATAACTGAAAACAAACACCAGGGGACGACAACTAAGGTGTATATCAATTGGAAAGCACTAACCAAACAATTGGTAAAATAATCACACGATACATACAAACTATTACTTGACATGCATAAAACAAGTCTGTAGCGGAATAGCCAAGTATGATTACCTGATACGCGCTAGAAGTGGTTGATAACTGCGAGCACGTGACGGAAGTAGAATGTTCTTGTTTCAGTTTCAAGGGATAGTCAAGAAGTTGTAAAGGTAAATTATTGTTTGATAATGAAACGCCAATATTTAAAATTGCCATGTAAGGAGACAGAATACTTGAGTAATGCGCAATATAGCACAGTTCCCTGTGCCCATATATAGATTTCGTTTGTGGGTTATGAAATCTAAAAATAATATATTGATAAATGGCATTATTCAAAAAGCTATACACTCATATCAATGTCGAAAGTATTACAAATTGGAAACAACACCTAAAATATCAATGAATCCATTCGGCTACCTACACACTACCGCAAGGCCTAAAGCTAAAAACGGACACTTGAATCACCAGTGGCGGATTGTGGACGAATAGAGTGGGAATAGCGTTTGCGAGCAATTGTCGTGTCGATCGCCGTTTATTCTTCTTTGTTACCCAAGATGTGGTGTACATGTTCGAGGGAAAGTGCCGGCTGCAGATGCGGTATCGATCACCCCTCTTGTCCTCAAAGACTTTTTGCACTCTACTTTCCAGCTCATCCAGTGGATATCCGCAATGTCTGACCCATTCTCTTATTCGATCAACAGTTTTCGGGAACACATGCATTGTAGTGCCTTCAGATTTAGCATGGGTCTTCGAAGGGCAACCGCTAATCGAACAGGCAGGCATTGTTGAAAATTCTGAAAAGTAAATATCAAGATTATTATAAAACCTTGATGAATAAAAATGTCATAAAAAAGTAAATGAACCATACCATGCTCAATGCAAGGTTTGTTTTGGTCGCCGGAACTATACCAGTTCGTCATGTGCGGCTTAGTATTTACATAAGTTACAGAAATGTTTTAAATTATGTGACTAAACTCTGAACATGTGACTCGTCCCTTGGATGTTCTGTATTGCACGAAAAGGAACCATGCTTACATTATAGACTGGACCCCCGAAGGATGCAATTCGATGACAATTGACACAGATGAAAATAAATAGATCTATTGATAGCATAACAATTGAAACTCAAGTCAATAGCAATGAGACCAATGACCATAGCTCTATCGGGTACTGTAATAGCAAATAGATTGAAATTTAAAAATGACCGAAATATGACTAGGATACATGGCCTTACCTTGACCAACAAACAGTTGGATTCAGCAGGCCGAGCAGTATGTTGCAGGAGAACAGGTAGATGGCCACAGGTGGCACACTGACGAGTTTGCTCGAAGCGGTCACAGATAGCACGGCGACGAGCAGATTAGCATAGATCTCAGTGCTTCTCAGGTAGAAGGTTCAGGAGTTGACTTGCAAAGCACAAAGATGTTCTCATGAGACATATCAAGTGGTTTATAAAGTATTAGAAACAGGGGTGTGTTTGTGAATGAATGACGTGTGTATGTCGTGGTATTATGTTTATTGCAGGGGGGCGGCCTGCCTCAGGGGAGGCCTGCCTGGAGACACGGGGTCTGAGGAGGCCATGTGAGCGATGGCCCCTGGGCGTGGGATACCTTTTGAAGTGTACATGCTGTTTGGCACCTTGGACGTTTGCGCCCGTCACAGCCCCCCATGCCAGCGCTCATCCCTGGGTGCGAACCGCCTTTGATGAGGGGGTGGGATGGATGGGCCTGGGGCGTGCAGATAAGGCACAGGAAGACTGCTGAATGGAGACACATTTATGTGGATTGCAGGGGGGCGGCCTGCCTCAGGGGAGGCCTGCCTGGAGACACGGGGTCTGAGGAGGCCATGTGAGCGATGGCCCCTGGGCGTGGGATACCTTTTGAAGTGTACATGCTGTTTGGCACCTTGGCCGTTTGCGCCCGTCACAGCCCCCCAGGCCAGCGCTCATCCCCGGGTGCGATCAGGCCCCTCTCATCCTTTACTTCTCAGTAGAAACTCGTACCAAGTGCCTCCAGTAGTGGGTTCGCCCCTTGCCCTTATGTGATGTTAACTTTGGATGACATTTGCGTAGATGGGAACACTGAGCAGGACACGGGGCATCCATTTTTGTACCCCCTTTCCACTCCATTTTGGTGACCAGGCCTCACTGCGATAGTACAGCGCGCAGAGCACATGGCCCACAGCCTCATTCCCACTCTGACTGGAAAACTCCAGAGGTATTTGCAACAGCTAATAAATGTAACACATCACTCTCTGAGATCACGGTCCTGCATGTGAACCGGCCTGAACCAAGCACAGGGCTCGTTCATCCCCACAAACGTGTCCTCTCCCACGCACCCTCGCCAGTGGAAACTTACTGCCATTATGACCCTGCAAGGTATTCTCTTCATGTGCCAGACCACTGACCATGCCATGATGCCCACCTAGCAGATCCCCAACTAACATTAGACCCCTACTGCAGTATATCGTTGCCTATCAATAACAAATGCCACATACCGGAGATTCTGGTGAGCACAGACCGACACTTCAAACAGTGTATTATAGTGGTCAAGACCCTTGACCTAAGGCCTGTATAATCCAATGTTAATTGATAGTATAGATATATGTGTGACTTTTATAGAGACATAACCGACTGAAAGACTTTGAACAAGTATTATTTAGTGCATGCATTATTGATAATATATTATGTTAGCTTAGATAGTGACCACCCCGCTTCACAGCGACCTGAACTTCACCCATTCCGAGCACAGGTGCCTGACGTCCATCCTTGAATGAAGACACACTTAATTGATTTTTAAAATCGAAACAACCGTTGTTAAAATATATGTGGTGTTTTATTTTGTAGCTTATTTTGATGACACAAAAATACAAAACTTTACACATTGTACAGTTCATGTTGCAGCACAGCGAGAGAAAATCCCCTGTACTGACCGCTGTCACTCGGGAACGTTTCTCTTATGGCACGAACGGCACAGGCGGGTATCACTCTTCGAACGCGGTGTCCAAGCCTCCCGTGAAGCCACCATGTAAAGGAACGATAGGCCACCAGCCTGTACCACCTGTGAAAAGGAATGAAACAAACTGTTTTTAAATGACCAAGATAAGTTTAATAAACGTTTGTTGTCAATGACAATTCTTGTAACTAATGGCATTCTGCTCGGACAAATGCTATCTAGACACTGCACACTATTGAACGACTTTCATGCGTTACAATGATATGTATATGTAATTTTGGATATAGTAGAAGACCATGAAATGGGAGTGGCCTGACAAGCAGAGTATACTTACTCGTTACTCGGATTACGAGGACGAACAGTTGCGCAAAGTTCGTGCATAAGCACCATCATTATCCTCAACACGGACCGTGTGAGGCAGGCTGCCCTGAAGTCTGGCAGCTCGGTGATGCATTGCGGTCGTGGCTCACCTTCCGAAATGTAGGCCACGCATCCCGAGTT
The DNA here is from genome assembly GCF_040938575.1 of Ambystoma mexicanum. NCBI lineage: Eukaryota > Metazoa > Chordata > Amphibia > Caudata > Ambystomatidae > Ambystoma > Ambystoma mexicanum. The sequence goes on from NC_090925.1 coordinate 362,101,162, forward strand.
TTCACAGCAGCAGCAGTTCTCGTCCTTGGTTGGCATTAGCTCGCACCGATTGCATGTGCACCGGGTGGAAACACCGTCCATGCGACTAGGTCCAGGCTCTTCAGCTGTTGAATCGTCCTCCCAACTGCCGTCCGAAGACCCATCGTTTTCGCGTGTTTCCCTTTCCAGTAGTTCCTCCTCGGTATACTCAGGCTCGTACATGTAGGGCATTATTGTATCCATTGTGTGTTAAACAAACTAAAATAATTGATAGCAGTGGTACTGGTATCTGTTCACACGGGCTACAAGCAACGAAGGTAGCTGACCAGAGCACAGAAACGGGTCACAGAATACTCAAAGTAACACAGATAGAGGAATGGAATCGAAAATCTGCTGCTGTGTGTTGTGAAACGGTCTGTTTATACTTATTGAGGAAAGAGGCGTCCTGCCATTTCCATGGCGACACGTCATTAGCTGAAGCTATTGTTGACACGAGACGTGGTTTGGCGTTGTGAAATGGGCGGTACGTGTCTGCTGATGACAGGCTCAGGGGCAGGGATATGATTTAGTGCCGCAAAAGCAGGTCAGCCAGGGCGATGGGGGAAATGATAGGATTATCACAAAATGGCAGCTCCCTGGTGCCTGTTTTCGCGTGCGTTTAATGGACGAAAACTCGGGTAAGGTCCATAGGAAATTTTTCTAAAATCGAGCGACTTAGGCGTAAAAACACATGGCTGACCCGTAGGGGCAATAAAAAATTTTGACCGAACCATTCCTGGGTAATAACAAAACCTATTTTTACAGTGCGTAGAAGCTTGAAAAATGCAACATCAGCGTTATATATTCATGATATTTTATTGATGAAGAGTCCCCAACTGAAGAATAATTCTGAGGCAGGAGGACATTCCCAACTTGAAACATGAATCAAATAGAAGGTATGGCTCTCAGATTAAAATGTTTTACGTGTGTGGTCAGTCCGCTCTACCGTTGCTCACTTCAGCTGTGTCCATTAGGCTCAGACGCTACCACTCAGCAGGTGAATGCAAAAACAAAGAATGTTATACTTGGAATCTAAGGGGTTTTTACACCACGTTGTCAGGGGTATATTTTGTTATAACAAAGACTGGTACCATTTTAAGCAGGATCAATGCTGTTGCCCCTTCACTGACTAGAAGCTACAAGGAACACTTATGTAAGTGAATAGTGGGGGTTTTGGCAGATTCAGAAAACAAACATGTTATAGAGAAGTCATAGCTATTTGTCTTTCTGAGTTATTAGATTCCAGAATTTGAAACCCACTGTGATCGCTAAAGAATTGGGTGTGGGTTGGGATTGACGTTTTCTGGCGGTGAGAAGCAGTCCCGAAAAAAGTGGCAGAAGGAAGGTGGATGCCACCTTGGACAGGATCCATAAGTGTTAGTGAAGCTGAAGGCTTCCGAGCAAGGTTATGCAACAAATCTGTGTGTGTACCTTGAAAAGTTAGCTTTATGGTCCATCTGCAACTTTTAGTGTCTCCTGTACCTCTAGTTCACAGCACGTGCAACCCCTCTGTTACCAGAGGCGCATGTAAGCTAATAAAAATGTTAGCCAACACAGAATGGAGGATGGCAGTGATGTGTTGGTAATATGATATGATTGGTTATTTATGACACGCTTAATACCCAGAGGTTTCTAAGCGCGGACCCGGGGATCGTACCTGTGTTGCTCCGTGCTGTCTTGCTTCCAAGGTGAGCATGTTGCCGCTGAGCTATCCTCCCGAGTGTGGGTAATAGCAGAGAGCATAGGCACATAGTTTGAGCATCATCGTGTGGGCTATCTACTAATGACACAAGTAATCAACTGACCTCTAGTGAGTTACAATGGGATTGCACCCCCTCTAAAGCGACAGAGAGGTACCTTTCAATGACTCTCCTCACTTGGACACCTAATGTGCAACCTATACTTTAAAATACTTTACGCAACATTTCTCTGTTCATACACACATCAAGCAACATTCGATCTATACCATATTTTACACTTTTCCAATGGTATATTTCTACACAATGCTGTAACAATCCAAGGCAAATCTAAAACTTTCTAACATGCAGAGGTGACACCAGTGCAACCTGTATAGAGGACCTGCCACATATTCTGCTATATGAGAGGACACAAATATGCCGCACTCAGTCTACACCCGATTAATTCTCATGAACATTGTCTGTACTGCCAAACACTTTCAACGGGAAATCCTGTTATAGAAAGCCTACATAAGTGACCATAAGGCAACACGTTTGGTGCTCTGTAAAACATATGTAAGAGGTAGAGATACACTCACAACAAGCTTCAAATAACAGGTTCAATAAAACACATGAGTCAAATTCTTTATCAGTCATTGTTAACGCTTGCTTAAGGCATGCAGAGTAACCCACATGGCCGTTCTGCAGATATCACAGCCTGAGACTATCTGACATAACCGAAGCAATACATGCTTGTGTTCATGGTGCATTCGCAGCAGAAGTGATGACAATCACAAGCAACCATTACGCTCTTTACTTCTATTTCAGTGATCATTGGGGTATGGTATGACATTAAGATGAGAGAGATCGTTCTCATCCACAATATAGTGAGGCCTGGAAATAAGCCAGTTTGGATGGTCTCTTGAGCTGAGTGGATATCCAAGAGAACATTTAAAATGAACAATACATCTTTCTGCTTTTGAACCACAGCATTGCACGTATACATTACCACCTTTTATTTGGGAAAAAGAAGGGGCAGAGTTTAGTCAATCCCAAGATCAGTGAAAAGGCCATTTAAAAGTTAGTCTTCCAGATAAGGTGCTACATTTCAGAGATAAACATGGGCTCCGTTTGTTCATCAGCACGACTAAAATTAGATGGAGATAACATTATTCGACAATCTGAACGATGTTTCATTGTCTGATTAAATATAGATACTGTATGTTATGGACGATTTGAATAGTGACACGAATAGCTAGGGAATGGCTTTAAGAGCATGTTGTCATGGAAAACGACTTATCTGAAGTTCTTCTCTAAGCACTGCTAACAAATATTTATTAAAAGAAAAGACAGGGAGACCTTCATCCGTCAGGTACTTCAATATTGGCAAACACACACAATGCACCCCTTTCCTCAATACAAGGCCTGTTATCTTGGTAAGTGACCGCTGATTTATTTATTTAATCCCATTAGCGATAGGCCTAAAGAGAAACAAACAGCACCACTACACTCTCTCCACCGTGTGGTGTTAGATTGAAACTGAACTGTACATGCACAACATGTTGTCCAAGCAGAGTCCATGGTGACGTGTGGGGACTTGTGGACACTGATGTACATTTCATGTCTACGGCGTCAGTAGGGTAAGTGGTTTGTACTCTCTCCTTCGAAGAAGGCGCAGTTGTATGGGAGCTGGGTTTAAATCCTACCTCCTCCAAAGCTTTTTTGAATTGGCCTTGTTTTTTTAAATGTTGTTGCTTTCCCCTGCTTGTTGACAAATCTACAGTAGTACAAAAACATAGGTACTATGAAGTGTAAGCTTATGTACGCTTGAAATGGCAAGTAGGTTTGCAGCTATAAAGGGGCTATACCACTGCCTGTGCAACAACTCTTGAAACATTTGAGTCCTGAAACAGACCAAAGGGCACAGGGTTGTAACCCCTTGACATCCAATGGTGCTTTTTATGTCCCTCATCGTAAACAGTTGTACATTTGGTTGGGGTTTAGCATGCTAACTGTGTTGCCACTTCCTTAGCATATTACTTGACAACGTCATACAAAACACAGTATGGGGTTCAAAGCTTATGTGCACTTGGAACATCAAACTCCTTCGCAGCTTGGTTGGCCAAGAGCTGTTGTCACTAACTTGGTAATTGGAGGTCGCTTAGCACATGGCCCTTTCCAACTGGTGCGCCTTTATTGAAAAGAGTTCTACAGTTTGGGCCACCATCTTTCATTTCTTTTGTTTACATTTTTGGTTGGATTCGGTGGGGGCAACCAACGGATATGGAGATCTTAACCTTCTGCCAAGTGTCTAGTACTGCCTCTAGCCTATTGCATAGTGTTGACATCTTCTTACATGAGCGTATCTGTCTACCAAGGATGGAAATGATCAACAGGCCATTATTAAGGTGCAAAGCGTTGATGGGTGTCCGTAGGATGATAGTCTTTGAAACAATTTAACTGCATCCTTTAACGCACTTTGTGCAAGTGCTCCTCCTGAGTTACCCCCATTTAAAGGACCCTGTTATGAAAACAACCATACAGTTGCTTATCGTGCATTACAACCAATGAGCCACTTCACCTGCTGTACATTCAGTGCCTAAAATCATTGATCCATAGATGCGTGCCAAGCTAGGGAGGTTTTGGGCGCTGCAGATTGATAACAGAAATCCAGCAATGGCTTATCACTTGCGGGATTTCCCTAGTAGGATTTGACATCCAATACCACACTTGATGAACGCCCATCAGAGAATTAAGCATCAGGCCACATGTGCTATTATACTGCAAACTGTATTAAGTGGGGGAGCAGTAGGGTGTTGTACTACACATTGTAGGAGGTGTGGGAGCCCTTACATGCCAATCTTCCCTATTTGCAGTAGGTGGAATGACTCCAGATGTTTGCGTTCTTCCTCCACAACATCCTACATTCCTACGAATGACATTTTTGCTGTTCTTTTAGATGCCTTCTTGACATTATTCATGCCCTGGTTAAGAGAGATGATGAGAACGGTGACCCAGCTCAGATCTCTGCTGTTCTCTCACAACAGGATCAAAGTATGGATGGAATCATCTACCATGCTTGTCGAGCTCTCTGATAGAAATAGTGGACTGTAATGGGAGTTAGACTTTACAGTTGCCACAGGCTGAGGAGGGTGTTTATGTCTTTCTCAGTATACAGACTCTACTTCACTTGCCAACAAGATTCATTCCATTCTAGTTGTAGGCACTTATCTAGTCCAGGTTTTTCCTTTGGGGGTCCTGGTTTTAGAATTTGAAAAACCAGGCTGTACATGATTACTCTGGGAAACCTCACTAATATAATGTAACCAGGGTATTAGGACTGCAAACTGAGAATGTAAAAAAAGCAACCTTACATGTTGTACAGTTTTGCTGTGCATTTTTTATGTGTACACACAACAGCAATGGTGTATTTTTTACGTTTTCGGTTGTCACCTATGAGCTATGACTGTAGCAAGGAGAAGCGGGTTCCTCATTCAAAACAGTGGATTGAGACATGCAAGGACATTCAAGACCTGCTGTTCATGAACGAGACATTCATGGTGCTTGGGAGCTTAGGAGGATGGCCTTTTGGAAGAGAGGACACCTGTCTAGTAAAGCTTATCCAAAGGACAGGGAGCAAGTTCACGTTTGGGATGGCAACTCCAAGAATGGGTCAGGTTCCATAGCGTATAATGGACACAGCGTTCTACAAGGAGTACACTGTCTGTGCGCTGCTGGTCCCACAAGCGCAAAAGTATTACTGCCACGGACCCAGAACATTAAGCATAATATAGGACAAGGATCCTAAACATTCTTCTAATGCAGGCTCATTGGGAGCCTTTTTTTTGGTTTCAGATTCTGCGTGAGTCCCCGACAGTGCTTTTGAAGAAGCTGGTGCTGTGGGGGAGGGGTCTCATCGAGTAGTACAGACTGTTTCTGAGAACAGCATATAGGATGGCCTCTCAACTGCCTTCACAAGCACATGCCAATATACATGATGCATTTTGCGACATGTAGTCCACTAATAGGGCAACAATGCCCTAAGACACATGATGCATAACCCCAGACTGTCCTTGCCCACTACACAAAGTACACTGTTCACAGGCAAACAATCATTAATACATTAATCACAATAGGTACTGTAAACAGCAGTGAATAAATATGAACAATGACTAACTAAACAAGTACCAAATAATGAAGGCATTCACCGGGCTACCACGCATGGTTCCTGCCCACCCACCCCCACAAAATTGAGTATGTAAAAACTGCTTGGGATCAAAACAATTAATAATAAATAAATCAAGTGTAAAATGTATTCTTTACTGAACACATTCAAAATAACATTGCTGGAGCAGATTGAAACCTGAGACTCAGTTGATTTAGCCTTCACCCAACTGAGGAGGCTCACACCTAGTTCAAGCCCTGGCCCCCAATCTATCACAGGAACAGCAGGTATGTGCTCGGCTCCAGAGCCAACAGTGTTATAGAGAACATCTTGTGCCTGAACGCCTATGTGCTTGAAAGGACTGCCTATGTCACCAGCAGCATTTGAGGCCGGACAGTGCATGAAAGCGAGGTTGCCAGACCCCCCCCCCTCCAGCCCTCCTTTCAATGACAAAGATCTGCCTAATATGGAATGATACACAGGGCTTCGGAAGGCTGCGTCCAATGCGCATCAAAGATACACTCTGCCCAAAAACAGAGCAGAGAGATGTTGGAGAGATGGCTGACAGAAGTTAGCAATATGTATAAATGTCGCTCTCAAAACATAACCTTTTTCACTGAACAGGTTGAGTGGGTTAGTTGCATTCTCCAATGCCCAGTGGCAAAGCTAAGTCCTTCTCACTGGGCTACAAGCGGGGCCACACGTGGCCTCTAGGGTGACAGGGGGTTTTGGTGGACAGAATCTAGTTTTGCCAGAACGTAGCTTTTTGAGTTTAGGAGTGATAGTGGAAAATAAAGGCTTTGACTCATCTTCCCCGGCAGGAAATATTGCCACTGAGTAGGCTGTTGTGTAACAGTCTCTAGATATGGCGCTTAATACCCAGGGTGTATGCATTCGATTAACTTGCTTCCTTATCCATTGGCTGAGAAGACACGAGAGCATGACCTTAAACACCCCTAACAAAAAAGGATCGAATTCACTGTGTCACAAAGACAAGTGTCATGCTCTAGGAGTCAGTGTTTTTTTTTTAATGCTTTCTTCGGAGTGGGGTTTCCTCCAAATGTAAGAATTTATTTTCCAAAAACCAAACCATCCTAATAATTTGGCCCAATCTGCAGCTCTGCTATAAATACCTTTCTTTTTAGTAGAATGCAGTGATCACACACATTTGGTGGGGTGAATGGCTTCCAGTGGATACTATGAGACAGTGGGCAAAATGTGGTTCCATACAGGCTCGCTGAGCAGTAGGGCAATGCCCGAAGTGCAGGTCTAACATGATTGTGCAGTTTTTTTGGTCAAAGTGTGACAGTTTCATTAATTACTTCACTGTGCCGCTAGTAGTCCCCCCCCCCCACCCGGGCACCCCTCAAGCATTCTGTCACAAAAGGAACAAATAATTATTTCTGACTATGGGCCATTTTTTCATTGGTGCCCAAGCTAAACGTTATGCCCCACTACGACCCTGGTTCCATGCTTAGCCTACTACAGCAGGAATTCTAGGAACACTGATGAACAGAACCTACTCTAGACCAGATAGGTTGGTGAAGCAACTTGTCTGTGAAGCTTTGATGTCCCTTCAGAGTTGTCTGGACAAGTTCCCAAACGATCAGTTACAATGTCAAAGGAAAGCTCTTGAAACAAGGCGTAAAAGTTTATTTTAGATCACATGGCCTTGGTGAAAGGTTAACATTATGTGAGGAGACAGATGTAAGTTGGAGCCTAAGACTTTTGCTTGAAAACAGCCATTCTACTGAATCTGCGATATTGCTGCTCGGGATCCTGTCCTGGTTGATGGGCTGACTTGCAGATTTCAGGAACTCTGCAGTTGGACTGCTCAATTCAATTCAGGGGTTTCACCTCTTTTATTCATCTTGGCCTTGTCTCTTAATTCGAGGTGGACTGCAGTCTCAGGTGAAATCAATGGATTCTAAAGGACTTCGCAGTAGAGGAGCAGAGCACTACTCTGCAGCAACGCTTGAAGTCAAAGGACTGTGATGGAGATTCAAGAAGATTCTGAGGCTCAAAGGCCTCAGTGGTTTCTGTGTACTTCCTATTCTCAAATTTCGTCTGTGCCTGTGCCAAGATGTTAGGTTTATTTGAATGATAACACATATTCAAAAACGTACCTCCAACTTGGAGACACTCAAGCTAGGAAAGTACTAAGGTCAAAAACACAGAGCGCAAAACTCATGCATTAAGAGCAGACTCTAAGACTGTATTTGAGTACACCAGCCCAACCGTAAGATGATGATGTCCTTGCATTTAAAAGCCATCCATCCATGAGCAAACTTGAGACAATTTCTGGAATCAGGGACTTGCAGTAAGAAAAGCCTCGCCCTGAAGAGTGCACACAATCTGGGCAGCATAAGATGGCCTCACCCTAAGGCTGAAAAGAGAAAGTGGGATACTAAACCAAAAGGCAAGTATTCAAGAAAGGTAATAACCTACCTGTGACAGGATGCCATCTGGTGAAGGCAGGATAGCCTGAGCTTCTTGATTTTTAATTATAAAATGATGCAGATTATTTTGTTTCTGAAAGAGGAATCCACCAATCAGATCCCACTCTCATCATGCACTAAGCCAAAAAGGTTAATGCACATATGTACTTTGCTGTGACGGCCTTCTGACATCCCCAGCAGCTGCCCTCCAGTGGCAGCAGGGCAAGTTCAAATGTCACATGTGCACTCATGAACACAGCTGCTGGAACCAACCCAAAGTTCCAAAAGACAGGTGGCTTGTTAACTTCAAAAGTAAACATATGCTATGTATGGTTGTGAGATGGTCGCTACAGGGATTACACAATTATACAGCCACAAGCCTCTGATGTTATTTTATTGTCAGCTCGGTTGACAGTGGCTTATTCATGATAGGGCCTGGTGTGTATCCAGATGTCTGGCCTGGGTGTACCCACACCAACTGTGTTGGGTGCCACTCAGAAAGCCTCACTTTGATTCCCTGAGAAGCTTGTCATCTCTGCGAGCAGGAACACTTACTGGTAGGTATTCTGCCAAAGGTGCTTCAAAGACAGCCCCTGTCTGTACAATGGCCACCTCACACTAGGGTTGCGAATTACTGGAGCTCCTTTGATGCGGTCAGCTAGAGAAAGGGGTTGAAGTTACAGTAGCCTTGGACAGAGCTTCAGTCCTCAGGGGGGTCTCAACATTTTGCTAGGGCTCCCAGACGTTCTGTCCCCTCCCCACTTCTTGCAGACAAAAAGCCTGGATACAACATCAGAAGGAAAGGAAATTTGTTACAGCAGCCTGGATTGGACCCTTAACAACAGACTTGCCTTGAACCAATCCTCTGTGGAATTTTGCTTACACAAGGTGAAGGCTTCCCCTTAGTTGATTCATCTTTGGAAACAACTTGAAGAAAGATTGACTGGAACTTACAGGCTACTCTAAAGTCCTCTCCCGAAGAGGTGAAGACCAGACCAGGAGCTCTAGCCAGAAGGAAAGATCTTCTCACTAACCGCCCCAGGGGCCAATTTGGGATGACCAGCTGACTGGACAATGACTACCGCAACTGAGACACTGGTATCCAGGACCCTGCTCATTTGAAGTGACAGAATCCCTGTAGTGCTCGCTACAAAGCTTTCTGGTTGGGAAGGGCAGAAGAAAGTACTCACCTTGCCATTGGGACTCGCAACACCCAAAGAACTGAGGAAGTGACCCCTGGTTTCATTGCATCTCTGAACGGCCTTGCTGCTGGTTTGGCAAACTTCAATGCCATTCAAGCTGCTGCAGAGGAACCACCAGAATCATCTTGGACCTCAACGCTCAACTGCCTCCGTCATTTGCTTGATGCTGAAGCTCTGCCGTCTCCTCATCTGAGATCCGCCAAGCCAAGTCTTGAGGCCACCCAAGCCAAGTCTCTGCTTCCCTGCACCAGAGGCCACCAAAACCAGACACCACCTACCCTTAGCGTGTGCAACCCACAAGCTGTCACCGCTGCCAAAAAGTACTGCATTGCTGGGACCATTTGCAGCTACAAACAGAATCAGCCCTGGGCTCTGTGCCAAAAGTGCCTAGACTCCCAGTTTGTGGCCGAAAATACTGGCTCGATGCTGTGGGGCCCTGAAAGACTATATCTAAAGGTATGTAAAGTCACCCCATCCTCCTAGTCCTCCTTAAAAGACCCTAGTGACTTTTAACCCCCACATCTCTACCATTTTCAAAGACATATCCCAAAACTTCAGCATTTTGCTGCCTTCCATCCCTATCTACCAACACAGAGTGCCTTTTAAGGTTTTATGCTTCTGTACCAGATGAGATAGCCTGTCCTTGGCCTGAGCTTGCCTCAACGGTGAAGGAAGTATAGCGGTCGGCCTCTGCCTGTTTTACTGTTATGACTGGGATCTCTGCTGGTTTAGTAGTAGTGTGTGGCTAAGTAGGCACTTTAGCCACTTCTCATTCCTGTACTCCTGCAGAGAAATAGTCATTTCATTACACTGCCTGACTGAGAATCAGAAAACAGCAGTATGGAGGCTACATAGAGAATGCTCACGACTCATCATTTAGAGTGATATTAATGGCAGTAGAGCGGAGAAGAATTACAAAAGAGATGTTAATCATGTCCCTGTATCCATTTTTCCCACACAAACACAATCATAAATAAATGCTTAGTGCATCTCTCCTCTCGAAGCTGCTCCAGAATAGAAGCCAGCCTCTCCGTCAGGGTCAAGGAGTTCCGTTACTTGGCAACATTGAGAAGTTCTATGCCATCAAAGCAGCTGCACACAGAGATGCAAGACAAAAGTGAAGTTATATGCATTTATTTCACCACGTGTGGCATCTTGATGCTGCAGCATGCACAAAATAAATGCAGCTAGCGAATGCTGCTTCGATGTGGCCTGTCGGCAGTGTACGACAAGACCAGGCAAAACGAGGTGCTGTTCATCAACACACATCTACACCTCCTGAAAATAAATGTGTGCAGTGCTGAGAATCTCTAGAATGTTGGCCCACGAAAGGCTTGGCAATGCACCACATGCAAGACAGTTGGCTGAAGCCATTCCAATTGCAGTGCTTATGCAGGGTCGCTTAGGAAGGGTCGGACTGGAGCATAAAATGGTCTTGGGCACCAGTGAAAAAGTGGTCTACAGTTGCAAATGGCAATTCATTCCTTTTGTGACGGACTGAATAGTACCCAAGGGGATATTTAAAAAAAAAATGTGATGCAAATTGTGCAATTTCAAGAATATGTATTCAGCAACAATGGTCAAAACTACTAGCCTCATAGTGAAGTTACTGATAAAACTGGCCCACATTGGCCAAAAAGGTGGCCCACTTTGACTCAAAAACCTGGCCCATACTAGCATTTTGCTTTTTGATTCGGTATTGCCCTATTGCCATATAGGCCAGCCCGAACTTGCTTAGGGGAAGGGAGAGGCAGGGCTGTGCGAGAAGAGGGGGATTCAAACTCAGAAGCTGTTTTTTACGTTGACGGTGGTGGAGCAAGAATGTGGGGGGGGGGTTGTAATAATGGTTTTCATGTGTTTGCATTCTGCCAGGAGAGACGCTAGAAAACAGTGTGCCCAAGCGGGAGATGTATACGTTAATACATTGACGTTAAAAAGTGTGGGACGTTAAGAACACTGATGAAAATGTAGTAGTCATTTAAACTGCGCCTGTTAGCAGCATAGTGGTCTTCCGGTATAGAGGCTTGTCAGAACACGCAGTCCATCTTGTGGCCACGCCAGGGTTTCCAGGCTGTGGTTTGTGGTAGACAGATGAACGGGCGGGTTGCGAGTGAGTTTGGGAAACTGAGTTCAGTTCAGGAAGCACATATAGCTCCCCTTTCCCCGTATGAAATGAAGGCCTGGTCCCTTCACTGAGCTGAAAGACAGGTTGCGGCTTCACATCAGAGCAGCTAGGCCGAACCTGTGGGCTCATCTCTTCATTTGTGGCATAACCTTATTGCATATTTGAATAGGTTCTCAAGGGCACCCTTTCGTATGGTATTTGCGATTGCTTAGCTTTCCATATTTTAATGCCTATTATTCCTTGTGGAATAATCATAGATTGACTTAATACTTACCAAGTTTTGGGGTATCAATCGAATTTCATGCCAGCTCTTACGTTTACGCTACGCCCACAGGTGTTTTATTTATGCTAAATAACTGCTTTTCTCCGTGAAGCGCCATTGCACAGCTAAATCCTTTGGCGCCTATGTCTATATCAAATATACATGAAATACCTGCCGATATCATTGCGATACACGTGTAATGTATGTAGCAGCTTTGCAAATATTGCATACCTGGTAGTTTGTCATTGTTAGAATGACTACTTTGTATTTGTGGCAGTATAATTCAAAGGGCCACTTACATATTGGACAACCTAGCTAGCAGTGGTCACCTTACTGGGTCCCTCTCTGTGATCAAATATGTTTTTTTTCTCCTATGAAGTCAAAGACAACCTGGATAGGTTATGTTATCCATATTTATAAAGCGCACGTTCGCCAGAAGGCATCATGGCGCTGGCAGCAATAGCATGTTTGTGAGGGATTAGAATAAATGAGTCTTCAGCAGACGGCGAAACACAAAATGGTCCACGGTAGTCCGCAGAGCGGAAGGGAGAGCGCATTCCAAACCTTAGCTGCGCCCACCGAAAAAGCCCGGCCACCAACACAGGAAAGTCTAAAACGAGGACCAGCCACTACAGAGGCAGACTGTGATCAGAGACAGCGGGATGGCACGTACCGTGTGAATTTTTGTTGAAGATATTCAGCCCCTGAGCTAAAAAACGCACAGTGAACAATGCATAGGGACTTGAAAAGAATCTGCTTTTCGACTGGTAGCCAGTGAGGTTGTCTGAGCAGAGGGGACATATGCGCCCCATAGGGGGGACGAAGAATGGCTCTGGCAGCAGCATTTTGCAAGAGTTGGAGACGCTTTATAAGAAAGCGTGGCTGGGCCAGATACAATGAGTGGCAGTCAGGGGTGTTGCTAGGTCTGGAAAAGATCCGGGGCTACACTAATGTTGGGACTTGGGGCTAGCTACCCTTTTGATTGTAGTCCCTGAGCTTTTATCTGGGGCTACAACCAAAAGACCCGTGGCTATAGCCCCCTCAGCACCCCCTAGCAACGCCTCTGGTGGCAGTAATCAACTGCGCTCAACACAAGAGCAGCAACAACAGTGGCCTGACATTTTTCCAGGATGTAAGGAAGCACCTTCCGAAGAATGCGTAATTTAAAGTGGCCAGCTTTACATTTAGCCATCACCGGCTCATGCATCGAAAGGGATGATGTAATTTGTACCACCAAATTCCAAACAGAGGATGATGGCAGGGGGAAAGGGCCCAACGATGTTTGCCAAAAATCACTTGTCCAAAACAATAGGGGGGTGCTTGTGCTCACCACCAAGACCTCGGTTTTGTTACCATTAAGCTTGAGTCAATTAGCTGTCATTCAGGCCCCTAGGTCTTCTAAGCACCTCCTAAACCGGGTGGTAGTATCAGGGCGGGTAAGATCCAGGTGCAGTACGATCTGAGTATCGCCCGTGTAGGAATAATAGCGGAAACCATGGGAGTAAATAAGGAAAATAAGAGGCTGAATATAGATGTTGAACAGTATCGGGGAAAGAGCGGACCCCTGAGGAACACCACATCCAAGCAGCACAGGTTTTGAGCGAAAAGGGGGAAGAGATGCAGATTGAGATCGATCAGTGAGAAACACAGTGAACCATCTAACAACCTGACTGGACAACCCGGCAGAAGATAGGCGAGAGATCAGGGTGGGGTGGTCCACCGTGTCAGAAACGGCGGACAAATCTAACAGCAACACTGCTCCAACTCCCCCCTGATCCATCATAGGCACCAAGTCGTCCATCACTGAGTTTAGGACTGATTCTGTGCCCCTCCCTGGGCGAAAACCAGACTGGAAAGAGTCAACGAACCCAGAAGTCTCGAAAAAAGTAGAAAGCAGTGGAGACACCAAAGCCTCCAAAAACCTCACGAGGAACGGGAGAAGTGAAATAGGGAGGAAATTAGCAAGTATAGACGGATCAAGAGAGGGTTTTGTCAGAAGAGGGATCACAAATGCGTGTTTTAGAGACGTGGGAATAAAGCCTTCACAGAAAGACAGATTAACAGCAGTGGTGAGTAAAGAGATCAACTCAGTAGAAATTTCCTTTAGAAGGGTCAGAGGGATGGCATCAGCAGGCGAGCTTGATTTAAAGCGGCCAATCGCTGCTAACACATCATGCTCCAAGAACATCGGGAAATTGGACCAAATAGCACTTGAGGGAGAGGAGTCCATAAGAGAGGGGGCCGCGGCCGGCAGGCCAGCCCCCTCCTCAATGTTCTTCCGAATAGCCTCAATCTTTGTATGAAAAAACAGGAAAGCGAATCGCACAAATCCCGTGAAGGAGGCACCTGAGGGCCCGTTTTAGTGAGGGTAGAAAAAGACTGCAGCTCCAACAGGACATTGGGCGGATCTATGGCTGATTCTACTTTATGGGGGAAAACACTTTTTGGGCTTTGATAACTGCTTTGTGATAAGCTGACAAAGAATGGCGGAATGCAAGTCTAGCTTCAGAGGAATAGTCATTACGCCATTTCCTCTCAGCTTGTCTACATCTTAATTTTCCTGCCTTAAGATCTTCCGAGAACCAAGGTTGGGAGGGATGCATTTTTTTCTTCCAATTTTAAGAGGGACAAGCAGATCGGCAGCTGCAGTGAATGAGGCTTTCACCAGAGTGAGAGAACAAGGAGAGTCTGATTCACAGTGTGATATCAGTGATGCCACTAGTTGGTGATTTATAACCTTATTCCAGCTGTGTCTAGGAATGGCAGGTTTAGAAAGAGGTGTGATGTGTGTGGCCTGGTGGATACAGAAAGGAACAAGGGAATGGTCAGACCAAACTATAGGGAGAAGAGGAGAAATAGCCAAAACATCCCTAGGTGCACAAATAAAGTCAAGCGTGTTGCCTAATTGGTGAGTAGGCTCCCTGAAAAGTTGGGGAAGGCCCGGGTCAGCCATAAGGGACAAAAAGATTGCGACCTGGTCTGAATATGTGGCGTTTGTTGGACGGTTAAAATCGCCAAAAATCAGAAGATTTGAGTATTTAAGCTGCAACTCCATCGCCAATGCTGGACATTCCGTACAGAACAGACTATCGATTCCATGGGGGCGATAGACAACCAGAATAGTGAGTGTCGAGGAGGGCGATATAGAAATCCGAGCTAGAAGATACTCCATCTTGAGGATGTGTTCCAATGTAATGCTAACAATTTTATATATGGCCTTGTGTACTTGCGCGGTCTGAATGACACCTGGCCTAGTAGGATCGCTGTCTGTCCCCCCCCTGTTTCCCCCCTCCCTGCCTCGTCGCGCCTTGAAACACTTGTGTATAGGCACATTACAAATGCCATATCATATCATATCATAATAGCCACTCCACTACCAGGGTGCAAGGCCACACGGTTTATGCGCACCATCTCATATTCGAGGGGAGAGCCTGAACAATCACCGGATCAGATGACTCACAGAGCCATGTTTCAGTAAGGCAAAGGAAGTTAAACTGGTGGGACAATACTAGATCATGGCAGTCCATAGAATGGGCCACAAGGGAGCGAGTATTTAGCAGGCTGCCTTGCAGGCCTGTCACAGGTAAAAAATTGTTAGGTTGAGTAGAATATATATCAAAGTCTACAGGCCAAATAGTATTTCGTGGAGCAAGGGATAGCAAAAGGCTAAGTTCCAACTTACCACCTCTTACAATCTTTCCCGCATCATCGAATGTCCCCTGCACATCCAGTGCACGGAGGGGCACAGATGGGCTTGCCTTAAGCACGCCTCTTGCGCGCTAACGATTTGCCCACTGCACCCGACCGCTGCGCGGGCGTTCTCTCTGGCACATAAATGCCAGAGAGGATGACACGTGACAACTGGCCCCGCCTCCTCAGAAGCAGAGAGAGGACTGCCGGGGAACTCAGAGAGCAGGATTATGCGTCCTAGCAACGCGGGACGTGAAATAAAGTTAAAACCACAATGACTGTAAGTTTTTAAAGCACTTTGAATAATATAACAATGGCTCAATTAGCAAGCTAAAACAACAAGAAGGCTTTATACTGGCCCCGCAAGCGGAGTTCAGTCTATTTTCCTCCATGGGTATATATTCGTATGAAATGATAGCGTATTCCCTAACTGACTGCTTACGGCCGGGTAAGTGTAGGCTCAAAAAGAAAATGGCCAGTGTTGGGCTCAGGTGCAGATAACTTTAGAGATATATCTGGCAATACCAGTTAGGTGTACTCAGAGGGAGTGGGTTCTGTTATGTGTGACAGGGTCAGAGACATGACCCCGTCAGGGGCAAGGCGACAGAGACCCATAGCAGCCTGGGGTAGGTGGCCAGTCCTACCCCAAAGGTGGGGTGAGGGTGTTGAGGGGGCCCTAGTCCCTGAAACCCACCCTGTGCATGCCGTGAATGTGATGAGTAGTATCACTTTCAGTCACCCAATGCATCCTCCATCGGGCCAGAGTTCTCTTTGTTTCCTTTCAGAACCACCAGGTCCAAAATGCATTGATAGATCATACAAACTCAGCGAGCCACAGAAGAAAAACCAACACCGTCCCGACATACTCCAATAACTCGGCGTCTGTCAAGAGAAAGAAGGAAAACTCACTGCGGCATGGAACTAACAAGCCACCAACCCAATTTGCGGCAGGGGCCATCACAGAAATTTTGAATTTGCTGCAGAGCAAAAGGGGGCAGAGCTAAAAAATATAAGAGTTTTATGCCATTGTAATGCAATGGCCCACGCCCGGCGGAAAAGACAGATACTGACTGGGCCCCATGGCCAATAGGAATTGGGGGAGGAAAAAGGAAGACCAGGAAGACACAGGTATGTAACGCCTGCGAAGACTGCAGAATGTGTGGGGTGTTTCTGTGAGGATAGGAGCCTTGTAGGTGGAATGAGAGACCGGAAGGAGGATGTAAAATGGAGCGTAGTGTTGAGGAATGTGTGGAGCAGGTGAATAGGGGTGCAGGTGAGATATTGTGTGTGAGAGAGCGGTACCCAGTGGAAAGAGTGTAGCTTTGTTTGGGAGACCGTATAGGGAATGGATTGTGGTGGAGGGAGTGGGGGTGTAAGAGTGTAGTAAGGGGGTAGTGGAAAGTGGTAGCGAAGAAGGGAAGAGTGTTAGAGTGGCAGGGAAGGGATAGAGACTAGGGAGTGAGTGGAGTTTTGAAAGGTATAGAGTGGAGAAGGGAAGGATTGTGGGAGAGGGGGAACAGTAGCTGAGTGAAGGAATGAGGAAGGGCAGGAGGGGAAGAATGCAGCTAGTATGAGGTGAAAGCAGAAGGTGGGGTGAACAAGATGGAAGAGGAAGCAGAAGAAGAAGGAAAGTAGAGTACAATAGGGGGATGTAAGTTCAAGGAAAGGAGTGAGAGGGAGAGAGTGCACTGGGGAGTAGCTGATGGGAAACCGGCACCATTGCTTTGTGAAGACCATCATTGGAATAGGATTGCAGTAGCGTACCCCATAGAAAGCCCTGGAGGAAGACAGGGAGGGAAGGCCTCAGCCTTGATTACCTCACACTGAAGAGACGTTAATCTAGATAGTAGGGTTTACCAAACTATAGTGTTTCATTAAACTTGGCTGTCAGGGAGACCTGGGCTAGGGTGGAGGGAACCAGGCTGAGACTTAAGCACCAGCTAAAAGACCACATTAGTCGCATCACCCTGCAACTAACACCACTGCCCTGCAATTACTCAAGAAATCTGAAAATAAAAACCTGTGGACCATCCATCTACGTGGACTTGGTATGCATTCAAGCTGTCTTATGTAGTTTGGAGCCGGGTTGGACTGGGTATTTATTGTTTAGGAGAAAGAAGAAAATGGCTAAATAGCAATGCTTGGAAAAACCTCAAGAGTGACCATCGCAAACCCCGGGCAAAGCGTTCATTTGATAAAACATATTCCACTCCCAAAGTTCTCAGACTCACTCATTTCATAACATTGCTCGTACTGATTTTCGCATTCTTTCATGGATTCAAATCGTTTGCCCAAAAATTCAGTTTGGGCCCTCATCCGGATCCCTTGTTTTCAGTGAGGATTTGTGGAAACGGCGAAGAAATAGGAAAGTCCCCCGAGCATGGCCCCTTACGAAAGGTAGGGAGCCAAGGCAGAGTGCTACAGATGGCATGCGAATGCGACAGTCAACGTTACAAAAAACGCGAATCGGATTTTATAAAATATAACCACTTCGGTCAATCTATTTACAAAAGACAAGACTATTTCAGGCTCTACCTTTCACTGCGCCTCATTCAAAATTGCAAAGCAGCATTCCAGTATGTAATGCTCTGGTCGGGGTGGGGCATTTGCTAGAAAGGGTTGGAATTTCTAGCCCTGGGCCTGCAAAACCTCGCCATGATCTCGCTGTTCAACACCCAGGTGCTGAACCAGACTCCAGCACGGGAGGGGTGCCAGAGCGCTGGGGCCCCGGTGGCAATGGGCCTCATCGGTGCAGAAGCGGACTCGGAAGGACACAAAGTAAAAGGCCATGCTCGAGTCTAGGGGGATGATAGGATGCAGGATCCAAGGGCCACTGGGCTCAAGCGGCAGCCTGCGCGAAGGACACAGAGTGAAGGCAGCGTCTCAGGCGGGGCGGGGGATGGGAATCGGGAGCGAAGAAGAGGCCGCCTCAATACAGGCAGCAGTCACGGAAGGACTAATAGAGAAGGCCCAGATTCTAGTCTGGGAGTAGCATTGAATGCAGGACCCAGTGCCAGCCCCAGGTCTGCTAGCGTCCCGAGAGAGATTTTAAGGCCCGCCCCACCCTCCACAACATTCTGGCAGCAAAGATTTTGGGCCAGTAGTGTGGGGAATCAGTATGGCTAGGAATCATGGAATTACATGCATTTAAATTCTAAAAAAGAACCCCATGCGTGACCTGTCTCACACACACATTGGGGTGGGGGGCGATGCAACGAAGCACAGGCCCGCTTGCTTGAGCCCCGGGGTATGTTGAACCCTGCCTGAGACTCCTCTCCGACTCAAAGCACTAAAGCTTTTCACTGCTTTTTTTGCGCAATTAGTGAATTAGCATCAGGAACCCCTCAACAAGGAGTCATAGGTCCATGACTATTCGCGGCAACCCACCACAAATGCAGAACAGGGTGATGGTATCAAGAACAAGTACCCGCCAAACAACAGAACTGAGCCCCCGCTGTTCTTGTAAAGCGTGTGTAAAGGCTGCGCCTGGGGCACCATAGTTCTTTCATATGCGCTGGGCCAGAATGATACTTAAGTTTACATGACACTGATCGGGAGGATCCAGCTCAGTGTCATGTAAACTGGAGGCAAGGCGCCCTTTTGTTTGCTGCACCGGGTGGTGGGGGGGGCCTTGTGGGTCTGCATCCCGAGCTCACCTTGAGCTTGAGCTGGTAGGAGTACACCAGCATTTGAGCAGGAGCCAGCACAGAGGGACACAAAGTGAAGGCAGAGGCTCGAGTCTGCGAGGGAATGGGATGCAGGAGTGAATAGGCTGCTGGAATACAGAGGCCTCACTCAAAGTCTCAGCAGCCACGGAAGGACACAACGTGAGGCAACAGCAAGGGCCCATGTTGGAGGCCTAGACTCTGGTCTGGTGGGGACTAAGATGCAGTAGTGAACAGGAGACTGATTGCACATGTGTGATGTTGCTTCTTTTACATTTGTAAATTAAAGAACGTGACACATTAAGATTTTTTTTTGTCCTTATTCTATTAGCAACAGAACACATATGCAGGAATGGCTTAATTTGAGAGAAGCTGGCTGACCTCTCTGGTTGTCCACTTTTGAATGCATTGAATGTGCAGGCTTTGGTTTTCCATTCCCGGCTTTGGCGTGCCCCTCCTTTTCACTACATTAACCGGTTTGTAATCAAAAGTACATTCTGTCCAGTACATAGTCTTTGTACTTGTCAGGGATTTGTCTTCTTCTGGAAGGTCTTTTAGGACTCAAACTGTTCTTCAACTTGTCCAATGCCTTGTGGATGATTTAAGGTGGATTTCCTATTTTTATTGATCATTTCTTTGAAGGAAGATCAGCATTTCTTCTGAAGGGAGCTTGACTGCATTGTCAGTTACTATACATTTGGAGTTTCCTTCTCTCTTGAATAGGTCGTCAAAGAATGTTACTGTTGCCTTTGTCATTATTGCTCTCATCAATTTCACTTCTAGCCCATTTGATTTGTAATCTACTGGAACTGTAGCACAACTTTGGTCATCGACATATGGTCCTATGAAGCCGAGTCCAAACTTGGCTTTGCCTGTCTATGTTTCTAAGTGATGCTGATCTAGTTGTCAGACTTTTATCTCCTGCTTGCAGTTGCTTATTGGTTTTTTGATCTCGTTATCCATTTGTGGACACTAGTATTGTTCTCTTATTCTTCATTTGGTTAGCGTCACTCTTGTATATCCTACATGTCCTTGATATACTAATCAAGGTCTGAGACTTGTCGGGGCAATCAGTACATTGCTAATTATGGTTATTCCTGCATGAACATACATTTCTGGGGATATTATCGAATAGCTTTGAGGTTCTTGTGAAATTATGTTTCTCCTGGCTAGCCCCCATAGGGTAACCCTATCACCCTATGTAAAGTGTTGTAATTTTCGGGCATACTACGCCAGCCACTCCTGATGTCATTGCTTGATCCTGTATATTTGAAGAGTATGTTACCGTCGCTACTACACATTCGTCTCACAGGAATGTGTCACCTTTGTTTTTGTTATTGGTAGCAGTGTTGGACAGTTGGCATGGTGATTCTGCCACACTGGGAGGTGCTCAATTTTGTATTTATATTTTTGCATTGTTTATGCCAACCTTGCAAGTCTAGGAGTTTGGGTTCCTGTATTTCTTGGTCCTAATAGGTTCACCAAGTGTTTCTGATCTGCCCATAGCCAGAATATTCCCCCCTCCCATATGCAGGTCCTAAAATGGTCGTCGTGCATTCTAGCATTTCTTTTTCTTTTCTATTAAGGAATATTGCTGTTCTATTTCTGTTAATGCTTTTGAAAGGCCTGCCACAGTATACATTGTATTCCTGTTTGCATTGGTGCTGCACCTATTCCATATTTACGGACAGCCACTGCTATTATTGTGCCACTGGCTGTGTTAAAAGGGCTTACATTTGGTTCTTCGGCTTCATGGTCTTAACCCTAAGTTATTCCACAAATGTCCAAGAGGTCAACATTCTTCTGCCAGATTCTAGCATATGATATGGGAGCGTCCACCGATTCATACCTATTGCAAAGTGACGGTAGATAGAATTAATGATTTAATACACAGCTTCTACAAGTGTGATCTCTCTTCCTGCTTAATGGGAAGAATTTCGGGAAGCAAGGGGGATAAAAATAAGAACAGCATTTTACAGTTTCTACTACTACTGGCAAAAGATGGATCACAATTTCATGGAAAAGTCCTAGGGCTCCAATGGTGTCTCAATGGGTAACGGACGTTAAAAGGTGGCGCCTACCAGAAACTGAGATTTTACGAAAAACTATAGAGATGGAATTGGAATTGAATCAAGACAGGCCCAATCATGTCATACTCTGGGTGTATAATCTGGTAATAATTTGAAACTGTTTGCATTTTTATATTTCTTGCCAGTATTGATTGTTGAGGGAGGGGTGACCGAGACTCCTCTTTCTCACGTACACCCTGGGAAAATAGGGAATATATCACAAACGGATGAAACCATAGGATGGTATTGCTCTGCCTGACGTGAAGTTCATAATTTATCACCATACATATCTGTTTCTTTTTTGGTTTATCAGTATTTTGTTTTAAAACTTAATAAAGATATTTAAAAAATGTGGTTCTTATGCTATAATAATAATAATAATAATAATCTCTATCTCTCGCTTTACTTCATTGAATGATTCTGTTCACTCGAACAGCTCCCCTTTTCGTAACAGTTTTCTCAAGCACTCTTTTCCAGTGGAGAAATCACTCACACACTTGACATAATGCTCTGGCATTCCCACACATGACTTTAGTTCTTTCGTTCACCTGGTGCTTGTTCAATAGCTTGGAACAGACTTTCTGTAGGTTACATTCCTTCTGCTTGTATGTTATAACTGAAAAAGTCTAGCTTTTTATGCCAACTGCGCATTTTTCTTTTCTTAGATGAAACCCTTATTCCTTTAATCTTTTTGGTTCTTCATCAAGAATGCTGCTGTGATCATGTCCAGTGAATTAGAACAGCATCGAAAGTACTTTGCTTTCGCTATACCTTTCAGTATCTGTGTCATCATGATCCCCAGAAATACTGCAGCTGCTGAGCAAAGCCTGAACGTCATACTTGTCTGTTGCTATGCCCCAAATGGCGCCACAAATGCCATCAAGTGCTTTCATCGAGGTTTTAATTTGACCTGATAAGTGCTGGTGATATCCAGCTTCGAAAATATGTTTTCTCCTTGCAGAGACTGTATACCTTCTGTAATGTTGGACAGTGGGAAGTTGTCACTCGCCACTTTTTGATTTCATGCTCTCAGGGTCTATGCACATTCTCCGTTTGTGCGAGCAATTTCTTCTTGTTCTAGCTATGGGTCTTAGCCATTCCATGTCTTCCACTGACCCTGTTATTTTTTGTCTCGGTGAATTGTCAAACAAGATCTGCAATTCTTCCTGAGCCTAGGAACTGGTCTAACCTTTTGTTTTACTGGCATGCCTTCTTCTCGGATTGAAGCATGCACAGCTGGAGTGTTACTATCAAGGTTGTGAACACTTCCGCATGTTTGTCTAATATGCTTATTGTTGCATTCTCTGTTACTGCCCACACCTGTTGTTCTGCGTTTGGATCGAATTTGATTTCCCGGTCACTTAGGTGTGGCCATCTGAACACGAAATCTCCCATTTCTATGGCACACTGCCTCTTATTTTTCTGTCTTTATATTGAATGTTTGTTTTAAAGTGTTCTATGAGTCTTCTTTATTTGCCCCCGTACCAGTTGGTTTGGCTTTAGACGTCTTAATATTGTTGCATTCACCTTTCCACAATTTCTTGTTTGGTTCATTTGTCAGGAGTGTGAGATCGGACCCCGAGTTTGTCATGTGTATTCCTCATCTATCTACTATGATTTCACAGTAGGGTTTTCCCATTACTTTGGTTCTCCTCTGCATATTCACTTCCAGTACTCTTGTTATTTGTTCTTCTTCTTCATCCAAATCTTCACGATCACCGTCAACCACTTCTTCTTGCTTCATTGTGCGACTCCTGCATACTTCTCTGAAATGTCCAATCGTTTCTTTCTGGCTGCTGTACATTCCTTATCATTCACTACATGCGTGCGCATCTGAAATCTAAACCCTCCTTTCTGTATCTGAAGTCGTCCGTGTTTTTGTATTTTCCTTTGCGTGATCTTCTCTATTGAATCTATCTGTTCTTGTAATTTTCCATCTGACTTTATTCATGGCAATCTCTTCCTCTTCTGCAGTTTGCTTCTGTTCTTTCTTTTTTTTTTTTAACTTTTGTTTATTCAGCTTGGTACAACAGGCACAGGCAAGTTACAGTAGAGCATGTAAAATCAACAGAAATACAAAGGGGATCGTGTTCATCACAGATCAATGTGGTACAATTTAAGAAATTACATAAGGCAATAAAGGGAACACCGTACACCCATGGGGGGCACATGCGAGGACAGAACAAGACGGTTGGGAAAGAATCAAGAGTCATCTGGAGCTGAGGCAAGAGAAGGATCCGGGGATGCAGGGTCAGAGTCGGTGACGGTGGGAGACATGTATGAGCGGAATTTTTGCCATATATCTCTAGGTCTGGAGTGGGCGGACTGTTGCATCGTCCAGGACTCCTCGGTGTCAGAGGCCCACGTGGCTGCCCTGAGCCACTGTGAGTGAGTAGGGGTGTTCGGCCGAAGCCAGCAGAGTAGGATTGTACACACAGCTAGTAGCATACAGAGGCTAGCCAGTTTCCTGGAATCACGGTGAAGTTCAGGGAAATCATGAAATAGACACTGCATTGGGGATGGGGAGATGGGGCATTCGAGAATGGATGAGATAGTGGAGCATACTGAGGTCCAAAATTGGGTGAGTCGGGGGCAAGACCAGATCATGTGTATATACCCCGCTTCTTCATCGCCACATCTAGGGCACCTAGGGGAAGAGTCACTTGACATACGGTGTAACCTAACCGGGGAGTAATGATATCTGTGGAGCACCTTAAATTGAATTAATTTGAATCGGGAGTTAAAGGAGATCAACTGGGTGCGTGCACACATATGGGTCCAACGCTCGTCAGATATTTCGGAGCCAAGATCTGACTCCCAGGCGTGCCTCAGTTTGGAGAATGTGGGGGGTGATCTGGTTTGAAGCAGGGTGTATAGCCTGGAGATTTTTCCCCTCATAGGGGAAGGCGAGGATAGTTCGGTAATTGCAGGTTCATCTGGTGGCAATGCCGGAAAACTTATGTATTTGCGTTTGAGTACCCCCCGGAGAGATGAGTATTGGAGCCAAACGGAGGGTCTCCGCCTAAGGGAGGCCGGGCCATTCTATAAAGTTTCCCTGTTTGAATATGTCGCGTAGTAGTTCGTATCCCGCCTCAGCCCATGTACGGACCACCGAGGGAGGGACATGTGGGACTTCTGGGAGGAAATTCCAAATCGGAAAGTTACCGTGAAAGGGATGAATGGTACCCAGTATTTGCCAAGATTTATGTAAGGCTAGGGATGTGCAAGCCGTAGGATCCAGCGAGTCCGACACCACCGGCATGGGCGTGAATACTAGAGATCGGATATCACGGTCACTGACCGATAACCTTTCCAATCTGACATGGGGGGGGGGATCCGATACATTGAACCAGTGTGCAGTGTGTTGGAGTTGTGCCGCCAGCCAATAATTAAGGAAGTCCGGAGCTCCAAATCCTCCAGCCTCCATGGGGGTGGCAAGGGTCTTGAGCTTTAGACGGACCGCACCTGAGTGCCAAAGGAAGGAGTTGAGGATACGTGTCAATGTTTGGAAGAATTCGGTTCCCGGCCATAGCGGGACATTCGCAAATCTATACAGGAGTTGGGGAAGTACCGCCATCTTCAGTACCCCTATCCTGCCCGCCAGCGAAATCGGCAACTTGGCCCAGCCCTGTAGTTTTGTGATGAGGTTTGTGAGGTATGTCTGATAATTCTCCTCACGGACCCGTTCGGTGTGACGAGCCACCACTATACCTAAGTAAGTAATTTTAGATTGGGCCCAAGCAAACCCCATGGTATCAGGGGGGGGAAGTGTGCTGGGAGTAAGCGGGAAGAGGGTTGATTTAGAGCAGTTTACCGTGAGACCAGAGATGTGCCCGAAGAGGGCAACATCCTTCAGTATTGGGGCCAGGTTGGTCTCGGGGGAACGGATGAAAAGAATAGCATCATCAGCGTACAGGGAAACTATGTCCGAGATACCGGCAGTACGTAGACCCCTATGCGCATGGTTTTGACGAAGCATGTCCGCAAATCGCTCCATTGCTACAGCAAATATTAAGGGAGAGAAGGGGCATCCCTGTCTAGTGCCCCTGGCTATATGGAAAAGAGGGGAGCAACGGTCCTCTGTGCGGACTCTGGCAACAGGGTTGGAATAAAGTAGTCTGACCAAAGAGACAAAGGTGGGACCGAATTTACATTTGTCAAGTACCCGCCAGAGATATCTCCACGACACCGAATCAAATGCCTTTTGCATGTAGAGTGTTGCGGCTACTGCATGTACATTCAGGCTCACTCTACTTATAATGTTGAATAGACGTCTCAAATTGAAGGATGTGGAGCGGCCTGGGATGAACCCAGCTTGGTCTGGGTGAATAATATGTGGCATGAAGGGGACAAGTCGAAGAGCAAGTATTTTGGCGTAGATCTTGGCATCGCAATTGATCAGAGAGAGTGGACGGTACGAGCCGCATTGAGTAGGGGGTTTATTGGGTTTTAGTAGGACTGTTATGGTGGCTTCGCGCAACGAGGGGGGGAATTGGCCTAGTTCCACCGATTCGTCCCATAGCGCAGTTAGACGAGGGAGTAGGAGTGATTTGAAGTGTTTATAGAACTCTACAGGTATACCGTCTGATCCCGGGGATTTGCCTGAAGAGAGGGAGTCTATAGCCTCCGAGAACTCTTCAGGGGTGAATGGATTCTCAAGGGATCCGGCGGTCTCAGGAGAGAGAGCCGAGAGGGGAAGATTATCGAGGTAGGCATCGATTTCTGCCTCAGTGGCTTTATCTGATTGTGTATATAGGGATTGATAGAAGGAGAGGAATTCAGAATTGACATCTCCCGGCGAAGTGGCCAGGGAGCCATCAGGTCTCTCGATTCCAGGAATGGATGGGGCACCAAACTCACAGCGGAGAAGTCTAGCCAGGAGGGGCTTGGACGTTCACCCTCCCCATATCTCCTCGCATGTCCACGGTTATCAAGAAACCTCAGCTCACGGTCCGCGAGCGGAATGTATCCAGCTCCGAGCCAATTAACGCAAGGGTTTCTGGGGTTTGGTCTAACGTGTATTGGGTCTCCAACGCCGATAATTTGGCCTCGCTCGCTGCAATCTCCCTCCGAATAGTTTTAAGGATACCATTTTCCTTGGAAAGGGCAATGCCTCTGATGTAGGCCTTAAAGGATTCCCAGAGGGTGGCTTGGGAGGAAACGGAATTGGTGTTAATTTCAAAGAACTCCTCAATGGCCGACTCCAACTCCGAGCTGAAGACCGGGTCGAGGAGAGAGAGTGGTTTCATCCTCCAGTGTCTGGTTCGCCCGCCGTCCGGGCCCCAGAGTAGGGTGACTGTCACCGGGGAATGATCGAAAAGGGTCCTGGGGAGGATAGTCAATCCAGACACGCTCCTCATCAGCACACCAGACACCTGTCTATTCGAGAGAAGGAATCGTGAACCGAGGAATAGAAGGAGTAAGATCGGGAGTCAGGGTAAAGAAACCTCCATGCGTCATATAGGGCTAGTCGAGGAAGGGAGGACAGTGCAGCATATGCCGCTCTGGAGAGCTGACGGGGTCTGGATCTAGGTCCACGTCGAATATCGTATTAAAATCGCCTCCCCAGAGAATCGGTATCAGCGGGAAGCCTTCCAAGAGGGTCACCAGTTGTACATAGAATTCGGGATCATCGATGTTGGGGCCATAAATGTTTAGGAGGACCACCTCCCTATTCTGCAGGACGCCATGGAGTAGAACATATCTGCCCAGGGGATCAATTAACGTAGCAATGGGGTTGAATTTGAGGGTTCTGTGGATCAGGGTCATAACTCCGCGGCTCTGGGTGGAGTAGGTGGTGAAGTACCTTTGAGGGCCCCATGATTTCGCAAACTTTTCACAATACTCAGAGCATGCATGTGTCTCCTGAAGAAATAGGATTTTAGTCCCATGTCTCTCGGCCTGAAGCTGTAATAGTCTCATTTTTTTGTGATTACCCAGACCTCGCACATTCCAACTCATGAATGTCAATGCCTCCTCACCCCGCACTCCAGAGGTGGCCATAGAGGAATATGGGTGGATGGAAGTGAGCTCCCCATGGATGGTGACCAATATGGTCAGGTCCGCGATGCCCCTGGGGCCATAGTGCTCCGAACTCTACCCTTCCTGCCGTCTCCAAGCCTTTTTTTAACATTTAACCCCTTTCCCCCCTCCCCTTCCCACATCCCTCCCCCAACCAGAGGGATGAAGACCCTATAACCAAACAACCAGAACCAGAACAGTGGCATCGACGCCTGGGGGGTCTGCGTGTTGGCCCGGCGGCAATGCTCCGAACCGTGAGGCAATTTTAGGATAAACATGATGCCCAACATTAATGTCGTTTCCCGTCCAGGGGAGGACCCGTGGAGGGGAAGGGAGGAGGCGGGCATGGTCAGTAGATAATGAACTAATGAACGGGGGCTGCAAAACGTGAATTCCCGAGGAAGAGGCGGGCATGGTCAGTAGATAATGAACCAATGAACGGGGGCTGCAAAACGTGAATTCCCGATCAACTGGACCGGGGTGGTGTATGCACCCGGTCACTGATGCCCTGGGGGTGCCACAGTGACAAGGGGGGACCGGGACGTGAGCCCAAGGGGGCGCGAGAAGGAGGGGGCACCCAACAGGAGTCTGACAAGTGTATGTCACAGTCGCCCGAAGGGGCAACAATAGTGTTCAATCGGTTAACGGGGTCTAGCTGACAAGAAGGATGCCCCAGAGAAAAATGATCGCATGCAAGCCCATGTCTTGAACAAACCAACAATGGAGGACAGTTAGCATGCAGAGTAGTGCTGTCCAATACCAACATGTCGTGGTGGAATCCAGGGGGTTATCCCAGGACTCCCGGGCGACCAAGAAAGCAGAGAATATGTGTGGCAAGCCTCTGGGGTGTAATGGTGGGGAGCAGACCACAGCACAGCCTGCCCAAAGGCCCAACCAATTCCTGCTATATCATCAGTGCGTCCCCGAACAGAGCAATCATAAGGAACGATAGGGACAATCACACAATCTGTCATAAGTGTGGCCTGGTCGCATCCAATAAAAAAAAAAAGGGGGCCCCCTCCAGCGCTGGGAGAACGGAATGGGACACAACGGTATCCATTCAACGAATTGTCAATGCCTTGGCTAGCCAGTGTCACACCACGTGATCCGACGCGCCGGTGGGGGGTGTGCCCACAGCGGTGCCTGATGAAGGTACAGTTCAGCCGGGAAAGTGTTCATCTATGAACCTGGAGGCCTCCTCAGGCAGCGTGAAAAAGTAGACTCGGTTTGCATGTTCAATCCGAAGTTTGGCGGGGTATAGCATGGCATATTTGACCTGATGGTCACGTAGTCTTCTCTTGACCGCCAGAAAGGTCTTGCGATCCCGTTGTACCGCCACCGAGAAGTCCGGATATAGGTGGATCCTAGCTGCGCCCAGGAGAAGGTCCCCTTTGAGTCTTGCCGCCCTGAGGAGGGCATCTCGGTCGCGAAAATTTAAGACCCTTGCTATAATGGGACGTGGCGGTGCCCCGGGTTTGGGCTTCGCCGTGAGCGCACGGTGGGCCCTTTCAATCGCGAACTGAGGTGAGAGTTTAGGGGAATCCAGGATTTGGTTCAGTAGGCCCTCCACGTATTCCTCCATAGGCTCGTGTATCCCATCCTCCGGTACCCCAATAATGCGGAGATTATTACGCCTCGAGCGAGACTCAAGGTCCTCGTTTTTCTTCTCCACCTCTGTGACGCGGGCGGATAGTGTGGAGACCTCCGCCCGGAGGGAGCTCAGGCCGTCCTCAGTGGTGCTCACATGCGTCTCAACCTCAGCCACACGACCATCCGTTCTCTCCATATGCGCCTTGATGGAGGATATCGTGCCATTCATGTCGTCCAATTTACAATGAATTGTGGTGAATCCCTCCCAGATAAACTCCATCATTTTCTGAGGGTCGAACGGCTCTAGCGCCACTGGGGTAGAAGGCTCCTGTGTGGACGTCTCCGGTCCATTGCTTCCAGAGGGCTTGGTGAAGATATTGATGGAGGATTGTTTCTTGCCAGTGCGTGTCGACATGATGCTGATGGAAGGATGAACTTAAGATCAAAGGATCCACCAAGGAATTGGGTGAAGTCAGAAGGGAAGGCACCAGGATCCACTGAGGCTCGCAGGCGAAGGTCGAGCCGCGCGCCAGGAGAGCACACGACGACTCCGTTCCAAGCGGGAGGGCCCAGAGAGGGGCGCCGCCGGCCAGGTAATATATGCAGGGTCCAGTGAGCAGCAATCGGTCCCAAGAATCCCTATTAAGGGGGAGCAACCCAGTATCGGGAGTGGAGTGAGAAACACTTGATCCGAATGGCGAAGGACGTTGGAGGAGGTGGAGGGGAGCGAAGCCCCGGGGCAAGAACGGCCAAGGATCAGGAATACGGGTGGACCAGAAGGAGTAGGCAGTTCAGGTTTGCCCCATGCTCATCATCAGGGTATGTAGGGTCACTGTATCGCCCTCCGTAGTTATGTCCAGGAAGGAGCTGATCGAAGGATCTAAGTAGGGTTCCCTGTTGGGCTCAAAATATAGATGGTGGGCGCCACGGCCTGAGAAGAGAGCCCACGGGGGGGCGAGCCAGCCCTCCAGCGCCAGCCGTCCCCAATGGAAGGGCAACAGGATTACCAGGACCCGATAGATCCACACGCGGCGCCCCCAGCCATCCAGGGGGGCAGAGGGTTAATGTAGAGAGCGGAGCACCCCCAGGCTCCACCGTGTGTCCGAAAAGCCAATGTCTCGCAAGGGTGGAGGAGTCCAGCAATTGATGGACAGGGTCCGCCACCGTGGGGCGGCCGTGAAGGTGGTCGGGGTCAGGATCACTCACCACGCGGGAGTCGGGGCGATGTCTCCTTCCATGTGGTCAGCACACCGCCCAGGAAGGGGCAGCGGAGCCTGGCGCTCTGGGGTCCAGCGCCGATCCCGGCACCCGTGGCGCAGGAAGAGGGCGGCGCAGAGGGTAACTGAGCCAGGGCCACCCGCCATCCGGGGCCGGGTAGGTATCCACTAGAGAGTGGTCAGCACACCGCCCAGGACGGGGCAGCGGAGCAGGTCGCTCTGGAGTCCCTCGTAGTGGAGAAAAAGTAGACTGGGGGCCAGGGCCGACCCCCCCCCCCCAAGGTCCGCAGTGTCTGCAGAATTTCCGGTAGAGCCGCCGAGGTGAGGCGGTTCCAAGAAGCTCACCGCGCGGCGTCGGGTCGGCGCGAACAGCACACCGCCCAGGACGGGGCAGCGGAGCAGTCCGCCCCAGGATCCCGAGTTCCCTGTGATGGCAAGGAGGAGTGAGCAGGAGTAATGCGGGCAGGCCCTCCAACACGGCGCAGGTGAAGGCCGCCGCGCCAGCAGGGCAGGACGCCCCTCCCCCACAGTGGGCCACGAGCCGCGGGGCTCAGGCAAGATCGCCTGGAGCCGGGAGCTGGGTCGGAAGGCACCCGCTCCCGCCTCACTCCCAGCGGGATGTAGCTCGGTCGCTGGGGCGGCCCGGAAGGTGGCACTCGGCCCACAGGCGCCCGGCCCCGTCAGCCGTCCGAGCAGCGGGTCCGCAGTGTATGATGCCGGAGGCAACCGGAGAATTTAGGAGATCGTATGCCTCACGGGACGGAGCTGGAACTCAGGCGGCCATCTTCCCCAAGCGCAACAGCGCCCCCTCCTGCTTCTGTTCTTTCTATGTTGTATGCCCTCCTCTACTCTGTGCACTACGGTCTGTATGCAGGGTTCTTGCACTGCAACGGTTTCACTTGCGTTTTCACAACTTTACACCCTACTTCTAGCAAGTCCCTTAGCATGGTGTCTATTGTCTCTCCAACTTAGCAATTTTTTGTTAGTTCTCTTAATGCTGTGAGATAATCATCAGTGGGTTTATTGGATCCTTGCATATTCTCATAATAGTGTAATCTGTGTGGCAGCTCGTTCCCTTTGTAAATAAAAGGACTTTTCGGTTGCCCATATTTTCTTAGCAACAGATCATGTGTGTTCTCCCCCCCTCACCCCCCCATTCTTGGGATTACTCAGGCTGCAGATGCAAAGTGAAGCTCCAGGCAAAGAGCGGGAGGTGTTCAGCAGCACATGGCAGCAACCATCAATGTCTTCGATGCATAGTGAAGGTTTGAGGGCGCCTATGGGCAGGCATCAAGACCCCATTCCTTGATTGGCTGAATCTCACGCCTCGATTGGCAAATTGTCTGACTGCGATTTGAAATTAGGCATTCGCTGGAGAGTTAAAGCAAACACATACCTCTGCTACACTGATCCTGTAGGTCGCCGTTCCGATTCGCTTATAGCTTGATGTGCTTTGCACCCTAAGGTAAACAGCACTGAAAATGGGCATGTGTGGCTGGCTGACATACCCTGGAACAGACGTTGGGGGGAGGCGAGAGTTGGTGTGCTGCAGCATACTGGGCACTTCTGTGCTCTCTCCCCACCTGTCGCCAGACCCTGGCGTGGTGCAGTTTGTTGTTGTGCACTGCGGTGCAAATCTCTTGGAAACTGTGCATCCTACGGCCAGGACCTCGAGCTTTGGTCCTCATGGTGGGACCGGTCCTTCTACGACCACATTGATGTTTCACTGATTTCAGGCAACCATCTCATGTGTAAAGGTGCTGAAATCCAGGGAAAGGACTGGGGTGTCCAAATGTCATCTAGCTAGTCATGTCCAGAGGGTCTTAACAGGTAACTATTCAATATTGGTGCAGATTGGTGAAACGGTGTGGAATTGTATAAGGAACAATGCTTCACTGAGCCACAAACACATTTTGACTTGTGCAGAAATATGAGGAACGGGGTGGGGTGTCCAAATGTCACGTAGCCAGTAATGGCCGGAGGGCTCCAACAGGTATCTATGCAAAAGTTTGTGCAGATTGGTTAAACGGTGTGGAATTGTATAAGGAACAACGCTTTGCCACAAATCCCACCAAAAACAAACAAATGTTCACTTTTATATATATAGATGTGTATGTCGCCATCTGCAATGTGAAGATTGCTTTGTGCCGCAACACGAAGGAGGTGTGTTACAAGGGAACAGGTTATAATAAATCTGATCACTCAGTTCTAGGTGCTTTCGTATCAGTAAAGTGCCAGGTGCAGGGAGGCAGGAGAAGAGGTTCTCTATACATATCAGTGACCTAGCTACGAACGCTCATTTAATATTCAGCACAAAGAGCACATGCTTTGGGGCTATCTAACTCTCCCTGGCAGTTAGTGAATAGTGAAGTCCTACCAGCGGCCTCCTCTACCTTGATACAGTCATTGGCCTCACTGCGTGGCAACCATAGGCACAAAGGCTGAAACTCGCCTTCCAGAAGCTCTTAAGGTCATACACTGTTTACCGATGTAAATCTTCTTTAGGAATCCGCCTCTAGAAGCAGAAAGACCACATCATTTTCAACGGTAAGGTGCCGGGGAGGATTTCGACCAATGGGAGAGAAACCCTGGGGGAGCTATACTGCTTACTATCTTGACCAGCCCTACCCTGAAGGCTCCAATCATTACCCAGCTCTACAATCCTGGCTCCCTTACTCTCCAAAAGCAGGAGCTCATGGTAAGAGGGAGCACCAGAAAAAGGGTGCGAGGGGCCTGCGCTGGGTATGTGAAGCAGTTCTACATTGGATGTATGAAGCATGTAGGCATGTGAGACTATATCAGAGGTATGAAGCTGAATTGGGTATGTGAGACTGAATTGGGCATATGCACATAAGGCTTCATTGGACATATAAGGTTGCAATGGGCCTATGATGCAATATACCTATGAGATTGTACTAGACATAAGGCTATCAAGGCTGCATTGGGCACCTATTTGTGCATGGCTTTTGATGGCTGTGCGACTGCATTTGAGGCTATGCCTTGGTATATGGGGCTATACCTAGGGATAATAGGCCACAAAATGCATTTTAATCTGGAGATGAGCATATGTACCTTAGAGTTACTTTGGCACATGAAGTTCTGCCTTACCATATGAGGCTTCACTTGGAGCACAAGACTGTGGCTGGATGTTAGAGACTGTGGCGGCGCATGTGATACAATGCCTGTGGCACATGAGGCTGATCACAGGGATGTATTTGGGCATACACATATGGATTACGTGGGTATACATGTCTGTACCTATAATGCTAGGGTACATAAGGATGTGCCTGGCATATGAGGCTGGGCCTAGGCACGTATGAATGAGCCACTGGTTAAGATGGTTTTGCATGAGCATACAAGGTTGCACCCAGGCATATGAGGCTGCATGGGCCCATGATAACTGAAATAGGGCACATATAGCTGTATATAGCATATAATACATGATATAAGAAGCTACGCATGTTATATGATGGATGTAGCTGTGGTATGATTGCTCTGTCCCTGGCATTGCATAAATAACAATAACAATATCATGTGTAGTTAGTGTTTCATGCCCGAGCACTCTTGCTCCAAGTGCTGACATCATATTGTGACAACTGTGAGAAACTCATGGTGACAACAAGTAAGACAGACACAAGTGATCACAGTTCAAGGGTGTTTATTGAACAATGAATGCTGTATGCAGGTTGGAAAAATGCCTAATCTAAGCCTATATCTAAGATGGGTGTAAGCATCCATCATCAAATGAAAAATAAGGCAGTCCTAGTGGTGTTGTGTCAAAATAAAAAGGGCATATACTAAGAAACCTATTGCCAAGCCTCACAACTAATACAAAAAGGGGTGTGGGATGGATCTCAAGAAAAGAAAAAGTGTTCTCAAATAACATGTCAGGATGTGGTAGCCTGGGTCTCCCTTCCCCACGTTTTAGACACAGGGTAATATGGGAGCTTGGAGCACAGTATAGGCCCGGGCTTCTCCAGCACAAGACGACAGTGCCCATGTCAGTTCTCAGGACTGTCGATAGCCAAGTCTTGTTTCCTTTGAAAGTCTCTTGCCTTCCGGACCTGAAGTGTTTAACTAACACAACAAATACACAGTGTCTTTTCCATGGGCTTTGGGTGACGACGTTCACCCCAGGATTCCCCTCTTCTGGGCGCAAATCCCTAGAAAGTTCTTAAATGATATCA
Source organism: Ambystoma mexicanum (assembly GCF_040938575.1). Lineage (NCBI taxonomy): Eukaryota > Metazoa > Chordata > Amphibia > Caudata > Ambystomatidae > Ambystoma > Ambystoma mexicanum. The sequence goes on from NC_090925.1 coordinate 362,135,487, forward strand.
AGACCCCGGATAGCTATGTTTTCTCGCTTGCGAGGGCCTCTCTGGTATCAAAAACCAAGGTTCCTTTAACCAAATGAAAGTTTGTTTCCAATGTTCACTGGGTGACAGGATCACCTCTGGGTCCCCCTCTTCTGGGCGCTGACCCTTCACGTATCCTATTCCAAAATATATCAAAGTTCCTTTATCAATCAACTTTGGGCGACAGCCTCACACCTGGATCTCCCTTGGTCGGGCTCGGACCCCTCTTCTCTTTATATTCTTGGGTGATGGCTTTACCCCTGGATCTCCCTCGTTCGAGCTCGGACCACTCTTGCGGGATTTCTCCTCCCTCAATTTCTCAATGTCTTTTGCTTGGGTGATGGTTTCCCCCTGGATTTCCATCGGTCGGGCTCGGACCCCTCTTTACTTCACATTCACAATTGTCCAATATTGTTGGGATTCACTTCCTTTTCTTTCACGGTGCTTGTAGATCAAAATCTTTCGATTGTATAGGGATTTTGCTTGACCCTCTGTATGACCACTTTGACCTATTGTGCTGGGCCTTCTATGGCCTTCCGGTATCTGTAGTTTCTCTCATATGGGGCTAGATCAGAATCTCTCAAGTTAGGATCCACGTAGTGCCGGTTCCCTCTGCCGCTGGTCTCCCCTTCACACTTTTTACAGTTCATTGAAAGTTTATCAGGTTTGGTTCAAAACATGCCACTTTGCAATTCTTCCTCAACACAGCTCGATTTTTATTGGTTCTCCCCTAGACTCACCGGCTGTGATGAACCGCTTGGCTGTTGCCTCTATGAGTCAAGGCCAGTACACCTGCTTATCGGGATAGGTTTGCCCTGTGTATCGTTGACATCTGCCTGACCCTCGGGTTGGGACATGTCAGATGCACAGGTTTAACATTAGTCCATTGTCTTTCATGAGGAAAGACAATGTTTGTGTTTGAAGGGAAAAGGGGTGAAGTGTCAGAGTATCCTACGGGACAGGAAAGGTTCGAGTAATGGACGAGAATGACCGGGATGAAGAACAGAACATAGGGGATGGTGGGAATGATAGTGTTCTGTCATAGAAGGTTGGGATTTGGGAAAATGACAGTCAGAGGGACGGCATGGTAGGGTTTGCATGGTAAGCAGGAATAGCTGGGATCGTGACATGAACAAAGGGGATTGTGGGAATCGTAGTATTTTGTCTGATCAGGTTGGCAATGCGGAAAATGATAATCATAGGAACGGAAAGAAGGATAGGCAGTATTCAAATGGAGACCGGTGAAACAAGGATTCTGGGAGTTATGCTTTTTGGGTGTAATAGGTTTTTGGGACCTTAGAGGATTGATTACGTACAGAGGGGTTGTTGAATCTGGCTGGCAAGATCTAACAGGAGGAAGGGAGGCAGATGCAATACAGCCCGTGAAAGCCTCAGATATCTCGCCCTTCCCTGGCACAATACTGCATCTCTCCTAGGGTATTCACCCGAGCATAACCCTGGGTTCCCCAACCCAAGTGATTCTCCCCCACTGGTCCACCCCCAGGAACTGTATCCAACCACGATGGCTGTGTCCTGGCCACATGAATAAGGGATTTTCGAGCTCCTACTGGGAGAATACCCTCAGGTTTCCCACAGCTCTATGATGTGGGTCTACTAAAAGGGATAAGTCCAGATAAAGCTCAGACCAGGGGCTATTTTACCAAGAGCGAGACAGGAAGCAGACAAAAGTACTTATGAGACGATCGCCGCACTATTGAAGCAAGGCATTCGGGTACCCTCAGAATCGCAGTGTAACAACCACAGTGTAAGCTGTAAAAAAAGGCGACTGGAGAGTCGTGGCGTTTTATTCAGGATTTGCATCCCTTGAACCAAATTGTTGAAGCAGAATTCCCGTTATTTCCTAATCCAGCTACAATTCTGTATAGCATCCCAAATGAACCTACCCACTTCACAGTAATAGACTTGAAGAACGCCTTCTCTATACCACTCCATGAAGAGTCACAGGACTTGACCTTGTCTCTATATAGAAACCACGAGACTCCCACTGGGGTACTGAGTCCCCTTCCATCTTCAACAGGGTCCTCCAGATGGATCTTGGCAATATACAACTGGGGAGTACCGTCATACAGCATGTGGATGACATTTTGATTTGTAGCAAGTCAGAGGCACAGTGTCGAAATGACTCTGTATACTTGTTGACAGTATTGAAGGGTTACAAGGTGGACAAGGCAAAAACACAATATTGCCAGAAGGAAGTGCTATATATTGGACAATTGATATCGCAGGAAGGGTGAAAAGTGACTCCAGAAAGGGCAGAGGTGATCGGCAGGACGCTGATGCCAAAAACAGTGAGAGAAATGCAGCAGTTTGTGGGGCTCTGCAATTATTGCATAGCCTGGGTGTTTGCCTATAGTACATATACGAGACCCTTGTTAAATGGACTCAGGGAGGCACTGAGAGGGGATGGCAAGTTGCTATGGACACATGAAATGACTGAAGCATTCGAGGAGCTGAAAAAAGCATTATGCAAATATCCAGTATTAGGGATCCCAGACTACCATGAAGAATTCTATTTGTTCTCACACTCCAATGGAGTAGTGATGACTGTGGTACTCACGCAGAAGGCTACCCTATGGAAGAAGCTGATGGCCTATTATAGTGGACGTTTAGACCCAGTGATAAGAGGACATTACCCATGCGAACAAGCTGTGGCTACTGATGCATTCGCAGTAGAAAGGTCAGCAAGTATTAGGATGGGATGCAGCACCACGCTTTATGTGGAGCATGCTCTCTTTGCAATCCTCGAAAGACCCAAGAGTACGCTGACCACGCCAAGAGCTTCTGAATATGAGGTAATTATCTCGAATCCAGCAATAAAGGTGGTAAGGTGCAGGACTGTAAACCCAGCGACGTTTCTAGTTAAACCAGTGGAGGAGGGAGACTATGTACAAGACTGTACCACAAACATGGAACAGTATGACGACCTTCCCAAAGTGGCGGAGAAGCTTTATATTGACGGGTCTTCAACGATAGACCAGACAACGGGAGAAAGCCATACAGGGATGGCAGTGTTGAGAACAAGGATGGATGGGACAGCCGAAGTAATAGCAAGCGCGAGGTTGCCCTCACATTTTTTAGCGCAAGCAGTAGAATTGGTGTTAGGAACTGATTTAAGTGTTTTGTAACGGGACACTGTGCTCTCCTAACATCAAATTCAATTCGGGCTTGAAGGATTCAGTATAAGTACCTAGCTACTTCCAATTAACCTGCAACAGTCGTCTGGTGGTTGTAACACTATAAAGCAACCAGTGTTAAATATTTTAAATATAATCCAGACAATTCCATGCGCTGTGGTTCAAAATGTTTGATATGGTTATCTCAACAAAAATCGACAAAAACTAACATTGACCTGACTCATTAGCGAGCATGTGCTAATCTTTCACCCATTAGGTTTTTGTACAGATAGTATTCTTAACAATCGTTCACTATCACTACCCAATACAATTTTGAATAATGTTACTTTGCTCCTTAAGCACAATGTCAACCTATATATACAGTCATAACTATTTATACATTGTGTCCTATTAATCCACAATATTTTGTATCAGTGTACTCTAGAAAACGAGAGAGAGAGAGAGAATAATCCATGGTTTAGAGAGACACTGGCAGGAAATATGAAAAAGAAAATGATCTAGTAAATACTACAATTCATTCAAAAAATGACACTGTATTAGTAACTCTATTGACACTTGTCCATGCCCAGTTATATTCCTGAGCAAACAATAATTGTATTGTCAGCCTATGTTGTCTACTTGGGATTGCAAATCCCACACCTCTGACCAACACCTCCAATAACAATTCTGGACAAGTCAACCTTCCTAACACCTATTCTCTTGTACTAGTAACTAAACTTATGAGACAAATCAATAATTAGTGCTGTGCACCCTTCTTACCTCACTACTTGTACTTCCAACCACCACATAAATTAAGACCATTCCACTGAAATCTGGACAATCAATTGTAGTCCTGTATCCTATGATATAACAGAGAATATTTGTCATGCCTGCGCCATGGGCGCATACATTGGCGACCATTATGGACTAATTGTTATCTCTGGATCAACCCCTGTTCACTTTTTGGACCTTATTTCCCATTTGCGAGACTTTGGTGCTTTTTTATTTTACCCAACTAACTACACGTACCACAATGCACTTTGCCATAACTATCTATTTCTGGCCATTCCTATTCGACATCATCGGAACTACAATCCCCAGAAGCCCTAGGGATCAGCGCTGCTTCCACCAGCTCAGGAACAGAGAGGGAGGAGGCAGATTGTATCCAGGTGTGCTGATCCAGGTGCGGCCAATTAGCCTGCCTCTGTGCTGGGCAGGGCGGTATAAAAGCTGCTGCCTGCAGGGGCTCAGTCTCTTGCATTAAGAGTCCTTCCAGCACCTTTTTGCTTCGAGCTACGATTTTTCGTATACAGTTCCTCCTTACTCCTGCTTTTGATCCAGTGCCCTGCCAGGCTCTCTGCATTGCAGCCGATCACGCTCCGCTGCCTTCTACCTTCAGCCTTAGTCCTCTGGGCGTCCTGCCTTGCAGCCTGCTGCCTACAGCCCTAGCCTTTTGGGCTCCCTGCTTCAGCCCTGCTCCTCTGGGCGTCCTGCCTTGCAGCCTGCTACACCCTGCTGCCTACAGCCCTAGCCTTTTGGGCTCCCTGCCTCAGCCCTGCTCCTCTGGGCGTCCTGCCTTGCAGCCTGCTACACCCTGCTGCCTACAGCCCTAGCCTTTTGGGCTCCCTGTCTCACAGCCCTACTCCTCTGGGCGTCCTGTCTTGCATCCTGCTACACCCTGCTGCATACAGCCCTAGCCTTTTGGGCTCCCTGCCTAGCAGTCTGCATCTCTCCGCTGCTTACAGCCCTTGCCCTCTGGAACCCCTGTCTTGCAGCTTGCTACACTCCTCTGCTTTCAGCCCTTGTCTTTTGGGCTCCTTGCCTACAGCCCTTGTCCTTTGGGCTCCTTGCCTTGCAGCCTGCTTCACTCCGCTGCCTACAGCCCTTATCCTCTGGGCTCCCTTCCTTACAGCCCTGCTCCTTGCTGTCCTGCTCCTCTGGGCTCTCTACCTTGCACCCTACAGTCCTCTGCAATCCACAACAGTTTACCTGCATTTATTACTTTCAGTTATTGCAGCCCCCCTGTTTCCTGACTGCTGCTCCCTTGCTTTCTTCCTTGTTTTCAACCCTCAGTTCTTTATCCCTGTCCAATTCAGTTATACTGCTTTCCTTTCATTTCCTTCTGCTACTTTGCTCATCGACTTCCTTTTTCCTGGATTCGTCTGTAATTGTATTCTCTTGTATTATTGTAGACCCCTTTGTACAGAGTTTGTCTGTTGGTTTCCGGCAGGCAACCTCTGCCCCTTCCCTTGTCTCGTTTCTGTGTTACAGACACCCACAGCTGTTGTTCCCAGCCATGAGCAAACAGCGTGGGCCTCTGTTATAGCAATTTGTGCAGAAGGCTGGAGTTTTTCCTAAGGTCCGTGGAACACTCTTTCCCACTTCTGCATACACCCCAAGAGGGAATTCAGTTTGTTTGTACCTTTATTCCCCTGCTACACTTGCCTACTCTTTGTTATCTTTTACTTTCTGCTGTGTGTGTATTTGTCTGTCCACCTTACTTCAGCACAACCACCCAAACCCTACCTGGGTGCCCTGTGCCACACTAAACAGAGTGCTATCCGTGACAATATTAGCCAGTTGGTTCATTTTATACTCCAACTGCATGAATCCTATAAAATGTTTGACCAAATTGTATAACTGTGAATTGCCTTTTCCACAGGGAACCATATATACACACAGTATCCAATCTTCCAATATGTTCTATATTACAGTTTCCATGAACATCTAAAAACAACAGTACAGATTCCATTAGTTCGGAGTGTCTGTAATCTACAATCTCACTTAATACTAGCCCATCTGATGTCATATTGTACCTTGGATCCGTCTCCCAAAGTCAACTCTCAAATGTTCCTAGAGTACACTGATACAAAAGATTAAGAATTAATAGGACACATGATGTATAAAAGGTTATGATTATGACTATATCTTGGCTGACATTGTGCTTACAGGAGCAAAGTAACATTGTTCAGAATTGTATTGGGTAGTGATTGTGAACGATTGTTAAGAATACAGCAGAACTAGTGGCTCTCATTGGCATTAGAAGCGCGCAGGGACCAGGAAGTTAGTGTATTCGGATTTGGCATATGCGACATCTAAAGTACACTCTAGGCTGTCACAATGGCAGAGGAGGGGCTGCCGATGTGCTGACGGAACATAGTGCAACACGCACCCCTATTGGGCAGGCTCATAGATGCGCTACAACTCCCATCAGCCATAGCAGGCATGAAGTGCCAGGCCTACACGAGGGGGGAGGACCTAGTCTGCCGGGGCAACGAAGCCACAGATGCCAAGTGAAGCGTGCAGCACATTTCTCTGAAATCACAGAATTTGATACCCCATCTAACACACGTATTCGTGTGCGTAATAAGATTCTAAAGAAAGGCTATAATACCTTGCCAGCCATGCAAATAATGGAATTTCAGGGAAGGGTACTGATTGGGGAGAAATAATTATGGGTGAGAACGGGATGTTCATTATCCCCCACGGATGCTTTGTAGCGACAGGAGAACACAGGCAAGCTAGTGATTGCACTACCCTACTCATCTGGGTAAGGACGTACTTGCTGAACATTGGGGAAGAGTGGTTCTGTCCAAATATGGCGGAGCATCTAGCCGCATTCATGAAAAATTGTGACACCTGTAAAATGTTCACTGCTGGGCATACTTTACTTGTAGTGAGAGGAGCCATATCTTGCCCAATCGGGCCCTTCCAACACCTCCACATAGACTATGTAGACATGATACAGGTGTGCCAGGGCTACCACTACATGATAAAGGTTGTGTGCCCATTTTCCTAATGGATCGAAGCCGGCCCCTGCTCACACCCTGATGCTCTCAGGGGTGTGTGAGGTCCTGTGGTCTGACAATGGACCTCATTTCGTAAATGAAACTTTTGAGCACATCATAACTCTATTGGGGATACAGCACAAATTCTCCTGTGCCTATCACCTGCAAGCGAACGGAAACAGTGAGCGCCTCAACGGCCTGCTTAAAGAAAATATTGCAAAAATAAAAGACACCTTAAAAATGGGATGGCTCCATTGTTTGCCTTTAGCCCTGTTCGCACTCCACAATCAGCCCGGAGCTGACCACCACTTAATGCGCCATGAGGTAGTAACTGGATGGTGCATGTGACTTCCCCTGGCTCCTCCCACTAGGGCATTGACAGATGCCCATGCTACCTCTGATGTGTTTGGAAATTAAATGCATGAATATGTCACTTCTTTGATGGCTAGTGCCTCTTTTATTCCTCGCCAACTGCAGGCAAAGCTGGAGTGGTCAAAAAACAGTGATGAAGACAACACTCCAGAAACGAATGAAGGACTTTTAAATCCACCACTACTTTACCCTGCGGCACAGTCCTGTTGAGAAACTTAATCCAGCCCTCGTATAAACCCAGGTACGACTGGCCGTACATCGTGGAGCAGGCCACAGACCGTGCAGTTAAACTGAGCAGTAAGAAGGTTTGGAACTACATTGGAGACATTAAGCCCTGCCGAGGTGAGACCTTTTCCCGCCCAAACGAAGATTTGTTGCAAGAAGAGGAACAAGGCAAAGAAGAAGAACCACAACCGCAGCTAACCCAGTCGAGGACCAAAGGGTTAGGGAAGGACAATATGCACACCTAAATTAGGCACATTATCTTTTCCTTACAATAGGTATTCATTGAGAAAGTACAGACTGTTTGAGATATATGGTCCCCAATTGGCATATGTCCTTTCAAGAGTGTTTCATTAAATTTGTGATACAGTCAGAAAGAAAGTGGATGATTCCTCCACAATTGTTTTTTCATGATTTTCTATATTTTTATGTGGCTCAGACTTACCCACAGTTGACCCGCGGGGACCCATCCATCATTGGCTTACTCAGTGATTCGAGAATCCGTATAGTGTGGGAGCGATTGTTCTATGCAGCACTCACCCAATACTATAGATGTAGAGCTTAACCTAACACACACTAACCTCGTAACTATGCATTTTTGAAGCTTTTCCAGTGAGTTTTACAGATCTTCGGAGGAATGCAAGAAAACACTCAGTAATAACAACATGGGAAATGTAATTCGAAATGCTGTGAAAACGTTTTGTGCCTTCTGCTGTCTCTACCTCTTTACCCTCCTTGTTCTATAAAGACTGTTATTTTCACGTGCACAAGTATTAACCCCTACTAACGTAACCCCTATCCATGCCATCACGGAAGGCAATAAGCACTGCTAAGGAAGTAAAGAGACTTGGACACAGTGCAGACATAAACTTCAGCCAGGTAAATTTGTATCTAACTGATTTGGCCTGTATTTCAAACAACATGTGTTATAAACACATGGCCAAGGCAGGGAAGCAGACCAACGGAGAGAGCTGTTATGTCTGTTTTGTCATCTCCTATGCCATGAGTGCATCCAGGACATTCGTAGCAACTGAAATTCCAAAGGCCAGAGCACAATGCCTCATGCATTTATCACTCTGCACAACAAGAGGACGATTCCAAGGGAGACGAGCAACACTAAGATGGATGTCCAGAAAGACGTTCCCGTATGAAGATAGTTACATCAAGGTTCAAGAAATGATGGACGATTACTGGAGTACAGACAAGACCATAGAATATGTCACTGAAGACCCGTAAAAGGGAGAGACAAAGGTATTGACACAAAAGGAGTTACAGTGTCCCAAGACAGAAACAAGATATATAGGAGGAATGCCAGGATGCTGGGAATGACCACAGATGGTAGTATATGGACAGGTATACACAGCAGATGGGTGGGAGGAAGGAGTGGTTGGGAGCAAAGCAAACGCGCTCCTAACAGTTGAAGTGGAAGTAGTGCAAAGGGAAAACAACAATTGCTTCAAGGAATGGGAAGCAAGTGCGAAAACTGTTCGCATGGGTGGAAAACGAAGCAGGGCCCATGCCCATCATACCACTTGAATGCGCTTCTTTGTGTTTGTAAAATGCTGGTGCAGTAAAGGTTGGAGAGAATAAGGGGTGTAAGCAGATCTCGGTGGTACCAGGCATGAATGTCGGAACCGCAGTGTTCATGGACCACTACTGGGCCTGCAGGTCGAAAGCATACCTGCAACTGTCACCCAAATGGGGAGGAATATCATCACTTGTACTGTTGAACACACCAGCATCGTTAGTGCCCCGGAAGGACATACAAGCAGACGGATTCCCCAAAATGGATACTCACCAAAGGAAAAAGAGATCTGTAGGATTGACCAGAGTAAAAAGAGTGAACTATGCATCATCAAAAATGGAAGAGGCCCTGGATGCGATACCACCAGTGCACAGACTGTTCAGCAGAACGGAAATGTTCTTTGCGTCCATCGTTCCAGCAGTCCAAACTAGAACAAATGTCAAATGGCTCCAAAGAACAAGTTGGGAGCGGATGCAGAAGGTAAATTCAACTGTTAAGGGGTTAAATGCCATCAAGGAAGAGCTGCGAGCAGTGAGGATAATGGCTCTCCAGAACAGATATGTTCTAGACCTCCTCATGGCCATGGAGGGAGGCGTTTGCACCAAGATCGGATCTTCTTGCTGTAATTTATTCCTGCCTATGATGAAAACAATGGTACCCTGACAGAGGCCATTACCCGGTTATCAAAGCTGCATGCTAATATGGAGACAGAAGAACATACTGTCTGAAAGGACAAAGGCTGGCTATTATATATCTTTTCATGGATACCAACATGGATGGCCAATGGACTGAAGGTACTGGTGGAAGCCCTGGTATTAGTGTTGTTCGCCTTTTGTGTCCTCAGAATAGCCATCAGGCAATGCAAAAAGACCAATGAAAAGATCATAGGCATGAAAGTATTGATGGATTTATAAACTGAAGAAGATGAAGATACGGAATACGCTGAAATCACAACTGACATAGTGTCCTGTTTTCACGGTAGGAACAGCGTTCCTGGTTCCCGTTCAACACATGTGACTATTGAGGGTAATTGGTTTGGTGCCACCCTGGGGGAGAGTGCAGTTAACTGACATGGAGTTTGGACGACCATGCAAAATACCATGGACACCTCAGAGGATAACAGGATTGGCCCCCAAAGTTACACGCGTTCAGAGAGAGTTCTGTAGGTAGTGTGGTTGGCACGCCAAACAGAGGGCGGATTGAAGACAGCGGTCCAAGTATGGCCCTCATGACCCCCACACGACACTCAGGCCGAAGATTGAGACACGACAGATGCACCTCACTATTAGGCCCTTCACCGCCATCGTTGATATAGCACAGATGTGAGAAACGTTACTCTCTCAGACAGCCATTCAGGCCATACCAAGTCGATGGTCTGGGGGAGACGGAGCTGCCATCGATCAAGCATGTCGGCTGACTGCAAATCAATAATTTAATGACGCCATCACTGACATCACGACCTAGCCGTGCTTAGACGTGAAGTACATAGCCATCCATTCACAAAGCTACACAAACATGCATTAGCTTATTGCATATAGACACGAAGCACATGCTTACGACTCATGCAGGTAGATGACAGACACACATACATATCTCTATATATAGTCACATTCTTCGCCAAAGTTGAAACGCAAGACGCACAGTATACGTATACCAAGCTTTGACATGCTTGACTGCCACCAACATGGAAAAGCCATAAGGACGAATATGGATGGTATAGGCCCACTGAAGTGAATTGGGAAGGGAAGACAAGCTTTGAGTATATGGAAGGGCTGACATGATAGCTGCAGCCAGAGTCAAGCAGAAACGGTGCACCCAGCCAAGGACGAGTGGAGATGGAAAGTTCCTGGGTACCAAGGGGATAAGCCACTTGCGAAAAATTCAGACTAAAATCCTCATAATTACAGGCAAGAGAGCTCCATTTCGTGGTCTCAGCACACAGGACCTAGCAGAACAAGACAATGCCCTTTCAATCGAGGTGGATGCAGAGAGGTTGTTCCCACCAAATCAGAGGCGGAACGATACAAGTGTTGCTCACGAACTGCCAACTGAATGCACTCTGACAGCCTTACGTGATCAGATGTGGCAACATTAGGGAACACGCAGCCCCTCTATGTTCATTCTCATTACCTTGAGAAGGTACACTCAGCCTGGTAACCGTCCAGGGTCCTAGGGCTGGGAGGATCCATTCTGCCCAATCCAGAGTCGCCTTTCACGTGGACGTATAATATGTTGCAGGAGCCAATGGGCTCCCTGCGACCCTGCAACATTGTAAATTGAAACATGCATAGGTGGTCCCAGGAGGAGCCACCAGATATGGCTATCCAATAGTAGAACTAACCCCTATAGAACATATCTAATTTGCCTAAACGGACCAATGTGAATGGCAGATAGGTTTCAGGGACGGAGCTTGGTTTTTTTACATCAAACCTGGATAAAACTGGGTGAAACATGATCAGAAGACGAGAACCCTGGAGAATTCATGTTTTTCTAGAGTGATCCCTGTCGAGTTAGATAATAAAAACAGTAAACTTTGCCCCATGGCTGAGTCTTCCGTACTTGCGGTGGGGAGTTTTCGATGGGCCTGAGTGTTTGTCTGCTGGTAATTGGGGTGACTGCTAGAAAGCCCTACCGCTACAACAGTACCCTGTTTCAAAGCAAGTTTTAGCAGTGGATCTTTGCGATGGGAATTGGCAAATCTCTGCTTCATCCGGGGGTTCCAGGTACTTTTTCCAGTATTTCTTAGTGGTGGTTAATTGTGCTTGCAGACTTAAGTCTGTGAAACCAAAACTTTGAGACCCTGCACTTTTAGTTGTGCCAATCTTTTAACTCCTCGGCCATGGGGTATCAGATTTTATCACAGCTCTGTTGGGCAATTCAATCTCCAGTCCTCTTCTCAAAGGGCCAATCCCCAAAATGTAACTCATAGGTTTTCCCTATGGTCTTCACGGATAACCCCTGAAGCAACGTTCAATAATTTTTTAGCCTAGACCGGAGAAGGGTGGAATCCAATCATGATTCATAATAGCCTTGTGAAATCTTAACCATTATGTCAATTTGAATTAGGCATCAGGACTTATCTGGGATGGTGCTTGTATAGATTATACAGATCAAATCCTGTCAATCTTTATGACCATGAGGACAGAAGACAAATTTGGGATGCCAGCTTTGGAACTCAAAGTTGGGTGTCTGACAGATACCATCATGGTCTGTTGCTTTTAAGTAGGCTAGGCCTCTTGGTCAGGTCCTGTGGCATCCTATTTCATGCATCATCTATGGCAGCCACTTGGTTAGTGATTTACAGACTCACGTGGTAAAGTGAAGAATACAATGTTAGGTTAAGCATGGTGGGCGCTAGGGCTGGCTTTCTCAGTTCTGACGGTGTTTCGGCAGTCATTATACCAGCAAGCACTGTGTTGAGAGGTTTGGTTGAATATTTTTGACTCACAGAATAAAGCTCACCAGTCAGGATAATCTATGTCAATCCAATCTGGGATTTAGATTTAGACTCCCATTTTACAATGTCTTGACAACAAAGGGATTTGTTCCTGGGAGTTTGGATTCATAGTCCCACCACGCAGCATTTTCACAACAAGGGTATCTTTCAGTTGGGACTGGGAAATTGGAATAAACATCCTACCAGACAACATTTTCACAACAAGTATTTCTTTCAGTTTGCTCTGTGAATTTACACTGAACAACCCAACACAGATAATTTCCACATCAAGGGAACAAAGAAGACTTGCCTAGCAATCTTGAATCACAGACTGCAACCATTGAGGTTCCCTGGGAACTCAAGACCACTAATGACCCTGGAGTTCTGAGCCGTGGGCTAGAAAGCCAAGCCTATGGAGGCCTTCTAAGACATGATCCCAAAAAACATTAGCATAAGCAACATACCAGTGATCAAGTCAACCAATGAGATATTGAATTCGGTGGGAGGCTATAATGACGATGGCATGAATATAGACCCAGGCCAGGCAGGGAAGCACGAGACTGTCACTGACATACAGTCCACCCATTCTAAGAGGGACAGCCTTTACCTAAAAACGTATTGTGCTCAACCGTCCCAAGAGCATGGACCCAAAGAATGACAAGCAACTTTATTGGCTCAAAGGCTTCTAGAACCGAGGCAAATAGTACTGAGAAAGATTTTGTTATATATATAGAGGTCTCATAGAAACAGTCACAGGAAACTCTGGAGACCTTTGTTATTGTTCACAACCCTGAAAGAGACTGGCACTGAGCCAACAATATCTAGACCTCTCTGTGTGTTCACATTCCTTTAAGGAGGTGTATGCTATTTTGTTTTTGCTTGCTCCAACAGCAGACACGTATTTCACAATGAACCGTTTTTTTTAAAAACACTATATTTCATCTGAAGAACTTTGATTAATCTCCCCACAGTGTAACAGGTGTTAAGCGTAAAAGCATCTGTTACTTTAAATACATCATATGTTTTAAATACCCCTGAATTGCAGGTTGCGATTGCATGGGCTAGTTACGCAGTGGGTACAGAAACATTACTGCATGGGGTAAAAATGGCTTATTTACCAGAGGCAGCACTTTCAATGTGCGCCATGCCATAAAAATCCCACACGATCCCAACCTGTATTTAGATGATAGTTTAAGGATGTTACGTATTTAAAATGCTACCTGTTTTAGTGTCAGCACCAGATCTGATATAGGGCTCAAAAGATATGTGTACTTGTATCTCTTGTTTTCGGTTGTTACTTTCAGGGGAGAAAATACTAGCTTTTGCCACATTTTTTTATTAGCATTCTCCCAGAAGCACTGGGTCTGTCTGTGCAATGTCTGCCATGTGTCAGCTTTACCCACAATGTTCCTCATATTCATGAAAATATGTTTTGGCCTCGGCAGAGGTCGGCGTCAGGCCTATAGGCTTTGGATCCTTTGCCCAAACTATTGTTGTGCCAATCATGGTGTCCCTATTCTTTCTTCTCTGCTACACCAGGAGAAGGCTGTGGTTTGCTGTGGAGTGGAGTCATTGATGGAATTTAAGGCTTTTTTGGCACATGCCCCCCGCAACATGGCCATCTGACCCAATACAGGGCTTTAAGTGGACAGGAGCTAACGGTGCTTAGCTCTGGCAAGATCCAAAAATTGGCCGTAAGCCGGGACACTCCGGGGATCCCGACCTCATTTAACCACACTAAAAGTAAATGAAAAGTTATGGATTGGCAGTACTGTTCTTCCCCAACAGATGTGGGAAAATATAATATTTTTACAACATAACCTATTGAAGTCTTGTCATTAGAAATATTTAATTCAATTCATGAATACATAACAACCATGAATTAACTTCAAAAGAACTGAGGGGTTGGAACCTGCAACTACCTATTTTTATTTAATTTCTTATATTTTCTTATAGGTGACGCAGACGATGGATGTCCTCCCTCATCCAGTGTAAGCTTCACCTGTGAGAGTAACACAGACCTGCCCCCCTCTAAGCAGACGCCTGCCTGAAGTGTTATCATCAGAGGAAGGTAGCCCCCCCTCACCTCCTCCCCACCCCCATAATCAGACATCTTTACAGTGCTCAGATGAGATCTGGTCTTTCAGAAGCAAGACCCGGGGCGTACTGATGATACAAATTCCTCTAGCTCAAATATGGTAACAAGAAGAGCTGAGATCCAGAACACATAGCTGGAAGGTATCTACTAGCAGGGGTGGAGTAACATCCCCTTCCTTCACATCAAACGCTGCATTTTTTTCTCTAACATGAGCATTTCCCTTCTAACCTTTATCAAAATGCATGGATAATTGTATTTGTTTGGGTGGTGCAGGCTCGGGCCTATAGGGCAATAGGACAATGCCCGAATTGACTGCCCAACATGTGTGGGCTAGTTTTTTTGTTCAAAGTGGGCCAGCGTTTGGGCCAAAGTGGGCCAGTTTAATGAGTTACTTCAACTTTGCTAGTAGTTTTGAACCGTTTAACTGAACAAATATTCTTTAAAATGCACAATTTGCAACACATGTTACCAGCACTTCCCCCCTGGGTACTAGTCAAATAATCTGGCACAAAAGAAATGAATTGCATTTGCGACTGTTGGCCACGTTTCCATTGTTGTCCGAGACAATTTTACGCCCCAGTCCGATTCTGGGTGGTGTAGAAAATACTTGGGGCCTGATGCATGGAACGTTTTCCTATGGGATCGCGCCATTATAAAACACTTCCATGAATCAGGCCCTTGATGTGTAGGAGTCTTTGAAAAGGGAGAAGTGTTAGAGGACTCTATGGGGTTTGGGTGGGGGGGTGGGTATTCTGCTGGGCTTCAACAACTCACAAAGAAAAACGTAACCCAGAATTGACGATAAAGCACCAATTGGGCAAACGTGATGTGGAAAAGCACAAAATAATAAATAATAGTAACTCTCACTCTCTTGCACTGTGCATTTAGCATTTGCTGCTGATACCACTAGTTTATCCCACAGCAGCGAAACAGGCAGAGTTAGTGCTTACAAACCCAATGATAGCTCTAAACATGCCAAGTCTTTTGAGTCCTCAATGGAGCAGCCAACTAGGCAGATTAGCTTCAAGCATGAGTTCTGAAAGACAGAGCATGCCTGCTTAGGGATAATGGTGTGCCACAACCTGTCCTAACGTCCTTGGGGCCATTCACTTTGAGCTCTCATGCCCCAGTCTTTCCAGACGCCTCGAGCACCATCGAAAATGGTGGGGTGTCTAGCAGGCAGTCCACCAGCTCTTTTTCCCTCAAACTGTGGTGTACGGATGCTCACTGCGGCTACCCGAAAATGTCCTTTTTCTGGAACTGCAGCCTGCTGCTGTGTGGCAACGTGCTGGAAAGCAGCATGTCGTGGCTATATATATCACCAAAACAAGCTTTACCTTGATCTCTGGGCTCTGCGGGTTAATGCATGTATTAGAGAGATGGGGAATAAATTATCTGTGTGTAAGCACTGTGAGGGGTGAGGCAAGAGAGCACACTCACTTGACTATCGGAGACCTCTCTGTAGGAACTTCTTTCACTATCCTCACTGACTTGTAACTTACTGGCTGACGGATCTATGTGATTTCTTTTATAGAAAAAAACATCCTGTGGCCAAAAATACTGATTTTGTTTTCGCACATTTCAATGCACTTATATGAGGGGGAGACCACCCGGAGCACCCTCACTCTCCTTACAATATTTATTATCCTGACCCACTCCCCACATATAAATGCGTTGAAATACACAGTTCGAAATTCAGTATTTTCAGCCAGTGGATTTTCAGCTGTGAAATAATGGGGTGATACCCTGTCTGGCCTGATTCCGTTTACTGTCACCCTCTGGTGTATCTTCCATTTCTATTGTGTGCTCTCTTGGTTTCCTTCTGGTGGGTGAGCCTAGACAGAATTTCTTGTAGGGAGTGTGCAGAACGAGACACCAACATCTAGCATCAATGTATGCTTCTTTTATACTTCCCCACACAGACTGCGCTCAATTCTTCTCATTAAAGTACTTGCCAATTCAGTTACAGGAGAATCCTCATGAAGTGCAGGAAACAGAGGCTGATTCTGAGAAAATCAGGCCAGTAAAAAAGTTTTTTTTTTAAAAGTGCTGAGGATTGTGATGAATCTTGTGGCAGAGATCTCCTCCCGTGTGGCCAGGGACGGCAGCCTCTACTTGATCCTGACCCTGCGGGTGGTATTATGAGGGAGGATCACCTGGGACTTGATGGCTGTCAGGGACATGTGATGACCTCATCAGGAGAGACACTGTATTCTTCCCTTCAAATAAAGAAGACCCTATAATTCCTAAATTCTTGATAGCCTGTTGTCACTATACAAATCCCTTCTGTTGCACAACCCTAAAAACCCTTCCTGTGAAACATTCTAGGCAGAATACCATTCACACCTCATATGTACATAACACACACATAACATCTCCTGTCTCTGATGTTTTTGTGCTAACCAAAATGCCTAAACAGAATCACCTTAGAAGTCCTATAAATCCTATGGACTCCAATTCCAAAAAAGCCTCAAGTGCTGAGACGAGGAAGAGGAAGAAGGAGTTCACATGGATCAAAGGAAACACTAACCTGAACATACGTGCCACCGGAATTTCCAGCAAAGGTAGGATATATGCTCAATGACACCATGATTGTATTCAGTGTCAGCATATTTACAATGAGGTATAACTTATCAGGCTACGCTATATATTCTTTTCACAGCAGATTGCAGTGACAATCACACTTTACAATTGATGTTCCTTGGTTCGTTCGCTTTGCACTGAACATGGGCAGCTAACCGGCCAGTCCCCACAACTACCATGAGGTAATCTATTTTACTCTTATGAATACATTTAATCGCTAAAACAGAGGTTTCACATTGGCTGTTTTAGAAGCATGCATTTCAACGCACATGTCTTCATTCCTTCCAGCAGGCTACTGACAAAGGTAGCGGCTTTTTTGCAAGATGCCTAACGAGGAATCATCACCCAGTTCATTAGAATTTCGCTGCTAGTTTGAGGAGCTCACCACATAGAACTTTGATTTCTAAGAATCTTTTACAATGTGCTTTTCCGCACGCAGGTTTTGGGAAACAGCCAATAAGTATAGGGCATTCACTAATGAACGCACACCCATATATTAATCCTTACACTGACATTGCACTTGACATGCATGAATCAAACATGGAAGTTGTGTGGGCTTGCACTTCAATACTTCATTCACCTTGGACAATGGTTCCCACGCCCCCAAATTAGGTTGTAACACTGCATTGCACAATTGCAGCTACATTTCCCTGACCACCCGCTTGACTGCACGTGGGATTCACTATGCCCATGGCTTAGTTATCCAATTACTTACCATGTTAACTGTCACTAAAATAATATGCATTATAGATATAATTAATCCATCACATCCTGGAATTATCATATAACCAAATCGCAATGTGCATATTATGGTGTTGTTACTAGGTGTAGATCTAGCTGTTCCCTCTCTGTCTCTCTCTCTGTGTTCTTGTTTTGTTTTTGGTCCTTGTTGTCATTGTTACATGGTTCTCCAATGTGTTCAATGTGATTTCAATTTACCCACATAATCATGGCATGATGTATTCATGTTCTGAACAATAAGCTCATCCCTGAAGAAGAGCAGAGGCTCGAAACACATGTCGGCTGGGCACACAAGTTTGAGAAAATCAGGATCACCTATTGTCAGATTCACCCGTAGCACTTGGGTTGGATATATCAACCATTGTTCTTACTTCAGCTGTCAGGCTTACCATTAGCCAGTCCACAAATCTCGATAAATTGGAACTGATAAACCAATTAAACGCAATTTAATCATTATAGCTTGAATGCATTTATTTGTGTACCACACGTTTACTTACTCTATATGTTATAAAATGCAAAAAAGTGCATTCTTTGTGGTTTCAATACAAATAATATTCATTTCTATGATACCAATTGCAAATGCAAGTAATAGTTTTTTGCCAAATTTGCGTGAGGCACCTGGTGTGACAGTGTGCATGCTCTTTACCCTAAGCTGAACATGCAGGCTAGTTGTTGTAATGAGGCCCAAGTGTGTGGGACATTTAAAAATGGTGTCCACATTGAAGAAAAGGAGAGAAAGAGAACGGAAGAAGAAGTAAGCCGTACCGAGGGAGAAGCCAGCAGCATGGGAATGTACCGTGCTGGGGAAAGTAGGTTTTTTCAGACTGCCGCTTGCAAGCAGGACCTACCGGCATGCCCAAGGCCACAGAAGACACCACAGGCACCGTAAGAGAACCGCTGGGGAGCCACCAACAACAGTAAAGCTACCGGGAGAGCAGTGCTGTCCAGAACCAGCAGTCTTACCGTCCAGCAAACACGGACCCGGCAGGAGAGCTGAGAGAAGGTCTGTGGAGCGGAGAATGTCATCCCAAAGTGAAAGCTTCACCGCAGCAACGTGCCACAGGTCGGAATCCTCATGTATGAGATGTCAACATGGGGAAGGTTGGAGCAAGTATTGCCACAAGCCAATAAATACTAGTGAAGGAGTTAAAAGACAACTTGAACAAGTCTCCATATATGAGATATCAATACAGGGAAAGATGGAGCAAGTGTTACCAAAAGCAAATGAATACTACTGAAAAAGTTAAAAGGTCGAACTTGAACAAGTCTCCATATCTCCATATATGAGATATCAATCTGGGGAAGTTGGAACAAGTAGTACCTCAAGTATAGACAGTGAAGGTATACAACTGTGCTATACTGAAAGACAGTGGGACCATGAAAAAGAAGCCCTGTTGAAAGAAGCACATCAGGCAGTAAGCATTTGGAGATAAGATACCTGGAAAGAAGCATACCAAGGGATCTACAAGCCCCAGAAAGGGATTCCTGGCAGCGGCGTACACCAGGTAAACCATTTGAAATACACAGAGGACACAGAAATTGTGGGCAGATATCACCAAGCACCAGGCAAGTTGAAGTTAAATAAATAAGCTGACATTGTAGGAAGATACCTGGCAGGAGAGTATGTCAGGGGATCTGATAAATCTACTAAAGGCTTCCTGGCAGTGGAAGCTACCAGGAGGTTCTCCGTAAGAGGTTATTGTTTGAAAGAGACACTTTCACAAACCTAAAAGGAACTACTGTTTGAAAAAGACACTTTTGCCATCCTTAAGAAGTGGTTGTTTGAAAAAGAGATTTTTTCTATCCTTAGGAAGGGGTTCTTTGAAAAAGACACTTTTGCCATCTTTGAGGGGTCATTATTTGAAAGACCCTTTTGCCATTCTACTTGCGATATCCAGTGGAAGGAACCACCCTCTGGATCCAAAGGTTATTTTGTTGGATTTATTTACTTGCTTTTAAACACTTTTTTCCAAGCCTGAATTAGAGATGTTTTCCTTACACTCTTAATTGTTAATTTTTATTGTGAGGGTCAGATTCATGTTTTGGACACAAGGACAGGGTATATCATTTTGACGAGACACAGACTGATCTTTAGTTTTCGTTTCCTAGGTAGGGAAACTCTCTCTAGAATAGGGGAAGATAGGTCTTTATCCAACCATTTTATTTCATCCAACCATTTTATTTTAATAAAGATGTGTGATGTTGAAAACACTACCACAATGTGCCCGCTTCTCATTTCTGACCCCTCACATGATGTACTTTGTATACTTGAAAGATTTAAAGAAATGCTTAGGCTAGCTTATTCACTGCGGTAACCTGCACACTTCTGGGGGCTGTGTGCTAGTGCAAATTACCTGGAAGATCATTTCAATCCCTTTTTGGGGGATAGAATTACAAGTGAATCAGCAGCAGTTCGTCCCACTGTTGTCCCACTCAAAAAAAAGAACCAATCAGAAATGACTGTCTTATGCATTGTGCATCCCACTAAGTCTGTTACAAGAAGAGGTTGTGGAATCCTTCTCATTTCTCCACATGCTAAAGCACGTCCAGTTTGGGAATTTGGGATGTGCCTTGGAATGTGTAGAAGTGACCTTCATTGGAACAATTGCACAAAGTGGGTGAAAATGGAATCTGAGCGTATTTAGAAAATGTAGTGCACTTTTTTTTAGTGTAAACGGCAATGTACTAATGCGTCACATCACTAGCGCCCCCAAAAAGTTTTCAGAATAGGTTCATAGTGTTAAGTGGCAGAAAGGTAAATGTGCAAGGACCACTAAATCTTCAATTGGGAACGAATTCCTGCCAGACACCGAGAGGTCTATCAAGCTAAATCCTTCGACACTCGTCAAGTTGTTGTATCTGCTAAGAAGAAGCAGGGGGTGATGGCAATATGCAAGGAAGCATTGTATGAGATCAGACAGGCTAACTGTGCATGGGCAGGCTTCCAGTTAAACCACTCGAAGACATTCTGCATATCGCCTCGATTCAGTCTGGCAGCATAGTGTAGTGAAAAAGAAACACATATAACACATCTAAAAGTAACAGGCTGCAGTCAAGACTGAGATTTCCTTTGCATTTTAAAAATAATATGTCCACTTCAAGGTTACGCTTGAGCACATCTCAAGTTCATCACACAACCATGTGCTAATTCAGTAGCCAAAAATCACTGCGAAAGAAACTGCTCTCAAAGAAAAATGCTTCACACCACAGCCAGGGTTCCTTGCCTTTCTTTTCGATCAACCTCAACCTCAACATTTGTTTTACCCACTGCCATCGATTACACACAGACCACTACCACAAGCAAGCACAATACCCATCTACTCCCTTGTACTTTTCCATTTCTTCGTCTTTTTTTCCTATCCTACTCAAACTTCTCTTATCCACTCAACCTTTTCCATTTTCTTTTTCACCACAAGCCACTGCCTGGTTGACCCCAAGTGAGGGCAAAACATGACAACAGCCAAACACGCCTGTGTTGCAAGACCATTACACAGGTGATGGGCACAATATAAGGTTTTTCAAAATAACTTTGGAACCATAACTGGCTAACGGTCCATAGTTACACGCAAAGCCCAGGGAAGCAGAAGCTAGTATGGCACCCAGTCTTTCCACTGAGTTAAAAGTCTACACAGTTTCACCAGAATCGCCTCAGACTAGGCCGCATACATTGATAGTTTCATCGGAAGACCACTAAGATGGAAATGTGCAAAACCTTGCTCATACGTATCCTAAGCAGCAGGCTGCCTGCCTAGCACCGTCAGAAAGAAAGCCAACTGCTACCAGATCTTTTTTAGAGCAACAATCCCCCGCAGTTCCAGTTTGCTGCCCATGAGAAACCCCCTTCCAGTATTCATGGTGTGCCAACGTGTATGTTAGAGGACTGGCTGTGCATCCAGTGCTGTTGGGAAATCTGTAGTTTGCGCTTTGCATTGCGTGCACAGTAGTGATTGCATCGGAGCTTTTCTAATGATACTTGTACTTGCATTGACTGTACATTAGAGGCATGTGCACATCATGTGTGCATATGTGGTCTGGCAGAGAAGGAATGGTGCTGATCCTCGAGGTGCAGGTCTAGCAATAATCAGGAAGTGCTTCGCGCATGAGCAAGTATGAGGACTAAACGGTGCATTGTTTACACTGGGGCAGTGCAGATGTGTACACACTGCGAGCATGTGTTCTGTGCAGGTGCACTGTAATCTGGGAGGTCCTGGAGAAGTGTGGTCCGTGTCAAAGATTAGGCATATTGTGTTCTAGGTATTTTATGTGCAGTGATGCCTGGATTGCAGAGCTGTGTAGATTGAGTTTGGCCTGTGAGGTTGTATACAGTCATTGTTCCACTGGTTGGCTAAGCACAGTTTGCTTTTGTTGTAGCGTAAGCACAGCACACGCTGGGGTTTTAGGCACTGTGTGGTCTTGGAATTGTTGACATATAGATGTCTGGGTGGTGTAGGTAGAGTGTATTCAGGGGCAGTGTGGTCTAGGTGGCATATGTCTTTATGCTGTAGACAGTATGTTAGGGTGGTGAATACAGTGTGATGTAGGCACTGTTTTGTCTTGGTGGTGACCGACAGTTGAGTCTAGTGGTACAGCATGGCCCAGAAACAGTGTGGTCTGAATGGTGTTGGAACAGTATTATCTGGGTGGCGTGAGCAGTGTGGTCTTTGGTGTTGCCACAAAATGGTCTGGGTGTTGTGCGTACAGTGTGATTTCGATGGTTTAGTCAGAGGGTTGTGTGGATAGTATAGGTGTAGTAATGTCTGTGTTGGCTAGGCACAATGTAGTTTGTACTGTAGTGTAGGGGATTTGTTCTTGTTGTAAAGCCAGTCTGAACTAGGCGTTGTAGGCACACTGGTCTGTGTCTTGTATGCATCGTGTGTGTGGGTTGTGTGCTGGAGGCAGTGCAGTCTGGATGTTGTGGAACAGTGTGATCTGGCTGATGTAAGTGTGGTGTGGCCTTGGTGACACAGGAAGGCTTTGGCCATAGACTTTGTCCCCTGGGTGTTGAGGACAGTGCTGTCTGTGTTGTGTAAGCACAGTGTGTGGAGACAACGTGCGGTGTCGGTGTCCTTGGCACTGTGTGCTTTGAGTGTTGTTGCAACAGCGTGGTCAGTGCTGCCTGGCAGGCACAGTGTGGTATGGGTATCGCAGGCATAGAGTGGTCTGAGTGTTGTAGGCAGTGCAGTGTGTGTTGTGCAGGAACAGTGTGGTTTAAGTGGTGTCTCTGCTGGGCCGCTGGTTTTCTAGACAAGGTGCAGCGTGGGCTGTGATGGAAACTTGGTTCACTTTGGACAGGATTGTGCAGGCCTATTGTGTTTAATGTCGTTTCAGTATTGTCTTAGTGGTGACGGAACTGGTAGGTAGGCTGATGTGTGGTGCTGACAATGTACACTGGCTGCTGCATGTATTGGGACCTGGGCGCTGTAGTATAGGTGGTGAAGGTGCAGTGATCTCTGCATAATACATACACAACGAGGCATGGGTGGTGCAGGAATTTTGGTCATGGTGAGCTGGTCGATGTAGGTACGTCCTGACGTGGGCCCTGGTGTCACCGTTTGATCTAGGTGGTGTAGGCACTTTGTGATCTGCTGAGGAGTACACACAATGTGCTGTGGGTGGCGTGGCCAGGGTGTAGTGAGAGTATCGTGTCGCTGTGTGCATGGGTACCTAAAGTGGAAGCTAGGCCCAGGCCTCCGGATTTACCCATAAGTAGGGGATTTACCTCTCGGTAGAAGCTATTTCAAGTCTGCAGCTCAGTGCCCGGTGGAAATCCCAGCAGATCAGCCAGCAGCTGGAGCAGATATTTTGGGGGAGGAGAGTCCTTAATCTGCCCCCTCAGGTCTCCGCTATCAGGGTTGGTAGCGTGAACGAGCTCCTCGGGCGATGCGCAGAGAAGGCGAGAGAGTGCTCATTAATTCTGGGGTAGCAGGGAGTGGAGGAATCACGCCACACGAGGTGTGCGCCTCGCTGGAGAGGATGGCACTCTAATGTACAAAGCGCATGGTCGCTGCTGGTGGTGAGAGCCTGTACTCCCCACACGGGACCGGATGGGGGCTGAGGGGTGGCACCGGGGTAGCGGCTCTCGGCACGGGAGGCCGAGTCGCAGGTGTTTGGTTGAAGGGGGGTATGGGGGGGCTCTCCCTCCTTCCCGCTCCGCCTGTTTGGGTTTAAAAAAGTGTCGGAACCCGAGCCGCGGCCGTTAGCTCCCGAGTGGAACACCGGGCCCGATAACGGCCCCAAGCCCCCCAGTAAGGGGAATGGGTGGAAGAGCCCCTCCCTCAACGATCCTGCCCAACACGGGGGATGGGGGGACAGCTCCAACTGTGGCATGGACCGATAGGGCGACCCCTGCCACCGAGACAGAACACATGGCCGCCGACTCCCCAACGAACATACATACCCAACATCATGTCACAAACACTCCCCCCACACGGATCCTCGCCAGCAGCTGTCAGTAAATACACCTTTCCCAGCCCCCACACAATCACAGCTTCCCCATTGTTACAGATCCCCCCCCCCACCCGTCACCCATGGCCCCTGCATGGTAGAAACACACTCATGTATGTACCCCCCAAAAAACACCGGTCACAAACACGCCAACCCGCCACGGATAATCCCGAGCTCGCGCACACACGAACTAGTCAGAGGCCTCCCTGGCCGCGACTCCTCACCACATGTCGCAGAAGTGACAGACCCCAACCTGGAGCATCGCCCACCTCCGACATGTCCTTTCACTGGCGAGAGATTCCTTCTTCCGGAAATCTACCGCGGTGACCCAGGACAGACTCCACGCCTGCCAGTGGCAGACCTCCTTTCTCCTATCTCCCACAGGCCACACAACCCCAACTGCCTCAGTTACTTCGCTTCTGTGAGAGACGCCCCTCCATCTGTCCCGCCACCTAACTTGTGGCAGAAACCCCTCCTGCCACAGAAAGCACACACGCTTTCCCGGGTACGTCCACCGATAACATGTACACTACCTCCACTGATGCCTTATTACAAGCCACATGCACTCACACCACAAGTCAGACATCTAAACAGTAGTCACATACAGTCCCCCAAGCAGTCAGATAGTTTACCACTAGCCGCACGACAATGACCTGTCACAGATATCCAGCCACCTGCAGAGATAACCAACTACCCGTCACAGAAACCCAACTACCAGTCACGGGCAATTTACCACCTGTCATGCATACACTGGAGCCAATCAGCTATTCTACCACCGGCCATGGCTATGTATTCTTATCTGCCACACATAACCCCTCCTTTCACAAGTTCCCGCCCCCTGGTCCACCCTGCTATAAACACAACCTCTCCTTATAACCCATGTTATTTCACCCAGGCCTCCTCGGCCGTGTCCCCTCCTTCAAATGTCCTTCTTCCGACCCTATTTTATCCCTTCCCCCAAATAAGTCATGCACGTACCCCCGCCCTCGGGCACCCCTACCTGCCGGGCTCCGGGCCGGGAGGGTGCGCACCGCTTGACAGCTGCTGCTGCTCCCTGGGAGGAGAAGCAGAGCTGGGCTGCGGCGCACGTCACTCCGGGCTCGGGCGGAGGAGGGGGGACCGCAGGAGGAGTGTCCCGAGCGGGGAGCCGTATGCCAGGGAGGAAGGAGGGAGGGAGGAGGAGGGGGGCGCACAGCCATGGCCCACGAGGAGATCCGTACTCCATGAACACAGAGGGAGGACACGGCCGCCAACCCTCCAAGAGGCAGCGACGAGAACCAAGAGCCCAGTGGCAAAGGTGGGCTGGAGACTCAGACATGTGACACTCAGCGGGCCCAGGAGAATCCAGAGTGGCCAGACACACACTACGCCGCAGGGAACATGATCACAGAGCGCCGCAATAGGCGGGGAGAGCGCACAGATTGGAAAGGGAAGCAGGAGACACGGGGAGGTAGCCGAGATGGTCCATGAGGGGTATGGATACATCTCAGGTGGTCATCGTGGAACGACCTCCCAGATGGCGAATGAACCATATAATTCCAAAAGGTCAGTGTACACCCAAGGAGTCAGGGCATATCCCAGTGGGTGGGGTTATCTTTGGTGGCGTGCCTTTCCAAAGGGGCCGAGTAAACAGGGACAAAGGGGCACTTGGGTTCAGATTACAGTTTTCGATTGTGTATCGTAAATGAGGCTGCAAGGTGTCGATGTTGCTGGAGGTGAAAGTCCGGAGACTTTGAAGTAATTTACAGAAACCCCACCCTTGGTTAAATGATGAGTCCTGTGGAACAGAGCTGGAAAGGTAGATCAGCAGGTTGAGTGATCATTACCTCCACATCCCTTTTCTTTGTCCCAGTACTTATCTTTGAGAGGCTTGTCCCATGAAGCCTATCTGTGAAGTCAGGTTTCATCTCTGTGCAGGGCATGAAAGGGCAACTTTTGGTGAATCTCGCCCGGACGGTCCCCCTGCAGCTCGTCGAGACAGTGGGGACACGACAATGCCTGCCGGGTGATAGGGCCCAGAGCCAGATGCTGCGGGGAGTTTAGGGGGCCCGGTGTAGTTGGCTCCTTTATTGTGGCTGGAGCGGATGCAGACCTGCAGTGGGGCGAGCAGGAACCAGCCCGGAAAAAGGGGTTGGAGCTCCAGGCCTCCTTCCCAGGTAGGTTCCAGACCCGTGCCTGGGAGGCAGGTAAGTGCTGCATAGTTGCAAACAGGATAAAAGAAGAAGCAAGGAGACAGTAAGTGTTGCACCGTGTCAGGCAACATGAAAAGTATTCTCACACACTGATGCAGTTGCCTGACTATTGCTGAGCAACAGTGTCTTCAGCACGTTGAATATGAATACATTAACAGGGTACTATCATTGCTAAGCAAGTTTGTGTCTGCGCTCTTAGCGTACCTGACACGACAATGGGAAAGTGCTTGGAGAGAGGCAAGCACTTGGTGCTGGAGGCTTCCCGTTCCTCAAAGCAGGTAGTAAAACAAGTAATAAGTCTCTTAAGGATGATAAGGGAGGCTGTATATCTAGAAATGAGCTGAGGCTCTTCTTTAAAGCATCTCTGGAGCATAAGCAGAAGAAAGGGAAAAATAAGTTGTTGCCCCTTCCTCTTCTTCATTCACACAGTCATCATCCTCTCCTTCCAGCTCTTCTACCTTCTCAGTAGATATTGATGACAAAACTACCAGTAAATACGTGGATAGAGAAGAGTTGGATAAAGTGCAGGAACAAATCCATGAATCCATGGGCTTCAAGGAACAGGTTGTTCTCTGGACCCAAAGATACTCCAGTACAGATACATCCTTAAAGTTGTTCCCCCGTTGATTTTGGATATCAGAGACAAGAACTTCAGGGAATGGTCAGACCTGGAACACATTAATTTGCCAAGCGAGGTTCATATCAAAATCATGCCGACTAACAGGGGAGGAGACTAAAATGCCAGTGTCGGTGGAGGTGAATGATATTTTGGCCTGCTTAGTGGGACGATCCTCCATGTCTGCAGAAGTGGTGTCTCTCAAGGACGCAGTGAACAGGAAGGTAGACACTGCCCTCAAGATGTCTTATGTGGAGCATCACCTGGCACTGAGATCCAATACCGATGGTTTTTATGCTGCGGACACAGCGTTGGCTGGCTTCAGAAAGCTAAGGCAGTCTTTGGAGGAAGGAACAGCCTGTGGCCAGATTTTGATGGACATGCAGAAAAGGGTGTTTATATCTGACCTTTTTTATGACTGGGCAGAAGAATGGCTTTAACTATTGGTGCTACCATTTCTGGGAGACACCACATATGTATAGGCACGTTATAAAAGCAAAATCAAATCATATCATAAACCAAGGTACACAGGGCTTTCAAAGAGGATAAATATGCAGATAAGTTAAGGAAGGAAATCTCCTCATCTCGCTCCCTGGAACCAAGACCAAATAGGAAGCCATGCTTCACCAGATCAAGAGTTGAAAATAAGAGGCTTGGGTTTAGAAGACCATTCAAGAAGCCCAGACCCCTCTAAAAAGGCAGAAGCCATGACAATCCTGTCAGCCGTTAGAAGGCACGCTGGTTTACCTTTCACAGATATGGGGCTGATTGGCCTCAGACATCTAGGCTCACGGCACAGTGCGTTCTGGGGTACAGGTGGTATGTCCCCAAGAGGAAGGCCATGCTATCTGCTGTGCAAGAGCTTCAGCACATGAAAACAATTGTCAATGTACCAAGGACACAGAAGGGATTGTGGTTTTACTCCGGAATTTCCTGGTGCCCAAGCTGGGCTGCAACAAGTTCAGACTAATCACAGATCTGAAGGAACTGAATAACTTTGTAAAGACCAACACTTTCAAGATGGACACACTGCAAAAGATCATTCCAGTGGGTAGCCACCTCTTGGCCAAATGTGCAGAGTGTAGGTCTGCAAGACATCTGTAGGCCTGCCACTTGGGCCAGTCCTAACACATTTATTAGGTACTACCAACTGAGTGTAAAGGGTCCCAGGTCAACATCACATAGGGTTGGAGTGTTGCAATCCCCGGCTCGATGAATTGCATTTTTACTATGATCTGACAGCACAATAAAGTTGGTTATGGCTCACTAAGTATGCTATTTTGTTTCTAGTGATTCTTCGTGTCATAGGTTCCTTCCCCATGGACGTGGCTTTGGTACATCTCAAAAGTAAGTACTGGGACAAGGAAGAGGGACGTGGCGGTAATGATTGGATTACTTAAAGACAATCTTCATTACTACTAGTCCTAATCCTCCTCGTCCCAGTACTTGTGTCCCTTCACCTCTTCCCTGGATGTGGAAGGGTCCCATGACTGAGCTAAGTGTGAACTGAAGCTTCATCAGTAAAGGGGCGGGGGGCTACACGGGTGGAGTCAACCAAGAAGGAGCCTGGAAGAAGGTTCCTGGAAAGAGGCAAAGCCTCTCAAAAGTAAGTACTGGGATGAGGGAGAGAAGGATTGGAGTAATGAAGATTATCACTACGTAATCGAATGATTGCTGCGATCTCGTGTTTAGAAGTGTGTAATGTATGTCTTTTTTCCAAGTTCTTCAGAAAACTGTACTGTGCAATATACTTTGCCTACCCATCATGTTTTTAAAAA
Source organism: Ambystoma mexicanum (assembly GCF_040938575.1). Taxonomy (NCBI): domain Eukaryota; kingdom Metazoa; phylum Chordata; class Amphibia; order Caudata; family Ambystomatidae; genus Ambystoma; species Ambystoma mexicanum. The sequence continues at coordinate 362,164,434 of NC_090925.1, forward strand.
AAGGTGGGGAGTAGAACCTGCCCCACCCCCCAAACTTGCCAGGGATAGGTCTGGACCCCTGCTCTGCTTGGTTCCTTGCTCATATTGTTATGAATGGATTTCAGACCCAACATGCTAGTGTCATACATGCCAACTTTACCCATTGTATTCAGGAGATGCCAGCCCCCCTCCTTGTTTTAATTCTGCAATCTGGGACTTTTAGTCCTGGACTTGACCAGTATAAGTCTAGGAGTACAAGTCCGAGAATGTATAGTTAAAACCAGGAATTGGCTAGAAAATCCTGAATGGAATGGATAATGTGGGCGTGTATGTTGTGTGGGCCCGTTTTTTTGGTCAAAGTAGGCCACTCTGCAGCTATTAGGTTTGACCAGTGTTACTGAACAAATAGTCTTTAAAATGCACACATTTGCAACACATTGTGTCACAAAACGTCCCCATGGGTACTACTCCTATAATCTGTCATAAAAGGAATGAATTGCCTTTTGCGACTGTGGGCCACTTTTTCATAGGCGCATGAGCCAATTGTATGCCCCTGCCCGGTAAGGAAAATCAAAAGTTAACATCAATGTTAGAATAAGATAATTAAAAGCACATTCCAGGGTTGCCCCTAGAGAAAGGCACTAAGGGGGGCCATTTTGGCCGGAAAACCATCAACGATGGGTTCGTTCAAAGAGGGGGCTCCAAAACAGCATTTTGCTTCGGGCATCATAAACTCTTGCACTTGGCGCAGATGTAAGTTTACATCCACCTGGGCTTTGGACAATTCATGTGGTTAAGGCGCACCCATAACATAACCTCTCTGAGAGTGTGTGCACATTCAAATACAATAAAACATATTTCACTGTCACGACCAGTCGAGCAACTATTGCCAAAGTAAGTCCACTGGGTCCGTACAGTGATACAAACATGTCTATTCATGCATTTCATTTCCAGGGAATTTTCTGTGAAATGCTGAATTTTTCAATTTGTCTTGTCTTATCCAGTGACCCACTTAAGCATACATTTTTTGTGACCTTTGTTTGTCTTATTACATGATCAGAACATAAACCTACTTGAATGCCCTCGCCAGTATTTCAGGCATGTCTCTAAATAAGGGACTGTGCATTTCCCTTCTCTGCTCTTTTTAGGAAGTATTCCTTTCTCTCAAAAAAGATGGGGCAACATTGTCCTAAATATACGTGTGGCACATTCTACGGCTCTAGGGCACATGAGATGGGGGTGAGTGCACATCTTGGGGTCAACAGACACCCTGTGAGTCGGGGAACATCACAGCAAGGTCCAAGGCATATTTCAAGGATCTAAGGTACATTACATTGGTTTGTGCACTCCACAGGGGATGGGGTCGGGGAGGGCACTACCCAGGCAATCAAGCCACATCACACAAAATACTTTAGTGGCAGGACATGTATGACCAAAGTACACATCTTGGGTGCATTAAGTAATGCATAGATGACATTCCAGTATATTATATTTCTAGGTTGATGTTCAACCTAGAAATGCTGAGTTTTTTTCTATGTCCTGTCTCATGAGGTGACATGCATAGATCTACTTTGCTGCCCACTCCAGTGTACCCAGCATTTCCCCAGGCATAGAGAAGAGCTTTATCTTTTCAATATTTTGTGGAAGCCTTTCTTTCCCCGACATACTGGGAGAAACTGTGTATTGTCTTTCAGGGCAGATAGGGGAGTAGAACCTATAACAGGAAGCAGTGCACACTGCAGGAGTCAGGCTGCATCACTGTGCAAGAAATGTATGAGATGGAAGGAGCACATCTCAGGTGCATGGAGCCAGGATGCTTCTCAGGGGATGACAAGAAAACCAAGTGCATCCGTGCACACCCCAAACGTGTGAGAAGAAGGGCAGGCGAGGCAGGAGCAGCGCAAATCTCAGCATTGGGGTGGCCGTTTGGAAAAACATAATCCACTTGAAATCACCAGTTCCAACTATGAGTGGACACGCTGGGTCTGGAGGCGATGGGTGCCATCATGAAGCCACTATTTCAAAGGGAGAAACGGAAGTGTTGCAGGTGAGGGTGTGACGGATCCAATCCTGCTATTTGCTCACCTCATGAAGACCAGTGCCCATTGGTGGGATCGCCTCTGGGAGGCCATCATGGACAGGATAGTGTCAGTGTCCACCTACCCACGGATCACTGATTATGTAAAACAGCTATGGAATTAGTTCAAGCTTTGGGTCTGCTCCTAAGTGAATGAGCACCATGGGGAGAGCATACCCAGAGGAAGAGGGAGTATTCCCCCCTTGTCCTGAAACATGGGCAGGAGAGCCCGTCTCTGTCCTCAACATGGGTGGGATTGAGAGTATTCGAACCCAAGACATAAGAGGGCGGATACCCTCTGCCAGTGGGTAGTACATTTCAAACGCTGATATATTTGACCACCACTGCATCTCAGAACATAACAAAGTGTGCATTTGAAGATATCCCATTTGGAGAGCAACGTATCAGTCATGCCCAGCACAGCCGTAAACCGAAAGCGCCGGTCCCATCCAACCCTGTCCCACATCTGCACCTAGTACTTTCTGGGACATGTTGTCCCAGACAAAATCATAGTAAGGAACTCTACAGGTCACAGAAGGCAATACGAAATGTTCACCAACACCATGCCTGTAGGCAAAGCCTCATTTTAAAAACGTCACCAACCAACCAGTCACCCAAAACGCGAAATCATATTGAGTAATGTAAAATCTAAGCAGGAGGCATGGATGGTGATTATTTATCCATAGCTATATAACATTGTGCCAGACCTGTAATTTATACAGTTTGAAGCAGATACAGTATTTCCTATTCATGCCCCCTCTTGTGCTGGACTACCAAATGTGTAGCATATTCATCCAGAAGCACAGCAATAAAACAGCCATGCATTTGTAAAGATACCTGGCCCACGTAATGAAGTGAAATGTTTGTATATAATGAATCCCTCCAACAACATGTCTATATGTCATATGATATGACATTTATAAAGCTCCAATACACAAGTGTTTCAAGGTGCGATGCGGCAAGAGAGGGGGAACAGAGGGAAGACAGACAGCGATCTTACTAGGCCCAGTGTCATTCTGATTGCGCAAGTGAATAGGAAGAGGGAAGGGGAAAAGAGATAGGGGGAAAGGGGAGGGGACAGTGCAGTACATGGGATAAAACAATAAATAGTGCAAGGAAGTGCAGACATAAGTGCTGGTAGGGGGACTGTAGGGATACAGAAACAGTCACCAAGTGCCGGGGTTGCCAGGGAGGCAGTGCAGGTGTGCAAGTGGCGGGGTCATACAGCATGGTATCAAGAAGTAGGCTGTGCGAAACAGACATGTAGCCCATAGTGTGTACATTCCTCACCAGGCATAGGTCTCCAAATGCCCTACATGTCAGGCAAGTCCATAACCGTTATGTACACCCATTATGGGCATATACATTCCAAATGGGTGTCACGGAATCCAGCAAAAGTGAGATAGAGGTAACAGCCACTACCAGACGGCATGCGCCAGTAACAACAAAGACTCGACCACCATATGCATCAACCAGACCACTGCCCGCTGCACTGATAGTGCCCCCACATCCACCATCGCAACCGCCACAATCATTACCTTCTCCAATGTCACCACTCTTGCGGCCATATCAACCTGTGCTACTGCTGTCCCCATCCATGCAACAGAAGACATGACAGGTGGGCAGAAACCTTGCTATAGCCAACTGACAACCACTCATGTATCTGCACTTCCTCCATTGTCATCTCAACTGGCAGTAGCAAATAAGGTCCCAAGCCACATTCAGCCTGGGCAGGCTGTGTCAATAAGGAGATTAGTGAAAGAGGAAGCAGATACATGTGCCCAGCACCATCCAGAGGTCCATGACTTCCTGAATGAATCCCATTATCATCATCATGGGGTTTACCTTGGAGGTACTGCTGATGCAGGCACTCGCCCACATGGTACAACACCAGCAGGGCCTAGCGGAACAACACCCACTGCTGTTGGGGCCCTTAGTCCCTATCACCAACAACAAGCAGTGGAGGAGAGGTTTGGCATCAGGGAGGAAAGGCGGGAACCCCAGGTGATTCTTGAATCTGAATAAGAAGGTTCTTGCCATCTAGAAGGCAGTGGGACAGGGATGTGCAGTATCTAAGCAGTGCAGAGTGAAGCAGATGGGACTTGCAGTTCAAACTCTCAGTTGCCAATGTACGAGAAAGGCCAACCTGACCGTGAACATTTTTTTTTGTTAAATCTGTATACTAAGGGTTCTGAAGCGGACCCATAAACAGCAGGCCCTGGACACTCTTTCCCCAACTCCTATGTATATAGCATTGGCAACTCAGCATACGCCCGTAGCTTCATTCGGAGGTGTGTGCGAATGACTGCCCTCCAACGACTCACACCATCTGGTCTGGGAAACAACAACAAAGGCAATGGTACGATGACTTCTTGGCATACACTGTTCAACGAAGTCTTACACCTGCTCGAGCCCTAACCACCTTGCTGAACAGCTCCCTGGAATCTGGCATCTTTCCTCACAATTTAAAGTCAGTGCCGATCCAAACATCCCATCAAACTACCATCTTATTGCCAACAAATCTTTTCATCAGCAAAATTCTGTAAAAGGTGGTTACCGGGCAACTGTGATGCTACTCTCAGCCACATGGCATACTGCATGACCACCAATTCGTTCTTTGAACAGCCAGAAGCACAGCAACTGCTCTTTGTTTCATGCAAGATGAGATTCACTCATCACTCGATGCAAATGTTCCTACTATCCGCATTCTTCTTGACCCCTCAGCAGCAATTGACACTGTGAACCGCAAGTCGCTTCTTCTTTGCTTGAAGGCATCTTTTGGCATTTCTAGTTCTGCTCTCCACTTGATCTCTTCCTTCTTGTCTGACAGGGAAATTCAGGTCAGGTCCGAATTATTTTTTTCGAAGCCTATCATCAAACTCTGTGGAGTTCCTCAAGGCTTCATGTTATCCCTTGGCTCCTTATTACCTATCAAGCTCTCTGCCTGACCTCCTCTCTCCATTTACGCCAATCTTGAAACCTATGCAGATGATACTACAGTCTGCAGGAATCAACCTTGTGAGGAATTTGACCCTCCGCACAAAGAGAGTGCGCTTGCCTGGGCTTTTTGATTTTTTGATAAATGAAAATGAATGATGGTGCGGGGGCAGTTTGGAGAGGATGGGAGTATGAAAGGAGTGTGAAGGGAGTATGAAAGGAGCCCGGACTAAAGTGTGAAAGGAGCCTAGGGGGAAGAACTGTCCTTGTAAGGCCCTTTGAGGCGTCTGTCTAGTAGTGACGGGGCAAGGTGGAAGAGTTATTTCTGGATCAGCAACCTCCCTTGACACGCACAGTCGTTGGGACTGGAAATGGGAAGGAAGGGGCATCTCTGCCTAAGTGTGATCCAACATACCATGACGAGGAAGGAGGGCATAGGCGGATGAGCTGGAGAGGTGCCCTTGCGCAGTATCGATACCAGGAGGGGGAGGAGATGACGAAAGCCAAGGGAGAGGGAAGACCGTATTCATGCTCAGCAGAGATCAGCACCGTTAAAAGTGACATCCAGGCCATCCTGGAAGAGATAAGAGAAATGAGGACAGGCATAAGGGTGAAGGTGGAGGTCCTCTCGGTAAAGGTCCTGGGGGAGAGAGTTGAAGGGGTGCAAGCTAACCCGGCCTCGATGGAGATCCTGGAAGCGCAGACAGCGGTGCACTTTATGGCGATGGAGGTGGAACAGTGGGAGGAGGAGCTGCGTCTCAAAGTGGACGACGACGAGAACCGGGAGAGACGGAACAACCTCTGGTTCTTTGGGCTGCGGGAGATGGAAGGGGAGTCCCCTATTGGCTTGGAGGAGAAGATCCAGCACATAATAGGAATTGTTTGGGCTCTAAGGAGGATGAGCGAGTAACCCTGGACAGGGTGCATTGCACTGGGGGAGGGAGAAGAGGTCATCGCTCAATCCTGGCACGGTTGCATTACTATGGTGATAAGGCGAGGATCCTTGAGAATGCGCACCGCCTGGGCGACATTGAGTACGGTGAATCCAGGGTAGCCATCTTTCAAGACTTGTCTGCTCACACTCTACTGAGGAGCAAGAAATGCAGGCCCCTCACCAGATGGCTCTAGGAGAAGGGCGAGAAGTATAGATGGGGTTGATGTTTGAGTGGGAAGGAGAGAGATACCAGCTGGTCACGGAGGAGGATGTCAAGTGGGCCATGGAGGACGTGATGTGGCCCTGAAGTAGAACCCTCCAAGAGGAGGAAGGGGGTGGTGTAGAACCTTGCCGGGAACCACAAGGCCCGAAGTCCGCTGTGGGAAGGCACAAAATCCAAGGGGCCAGAACATTTCAGAAACTCAACACCCTTTTGCCCCGAAAAAATGGCACATAAAGTTGCTCTGGGGGCTGCGCTGATCTTTATGTCCTTTGATGGGCTCTGGACCTCGCTCCTGGGGTCATTTCTCATCCCGGTTGTAAGGCGGCGGAGGACGGGAGGAGTGGGAAAGGGGATGCCCTTGTTCATGCAATTGCTACAGCTCCTACTGGTTCGTGCTATTACAACAACCTCTTACTATATCTGCCTGCTGCTACTCTCAGCCCTCTGCAACTCATCCAGAACAGGACTGCGAGACGCGTCCTTTGCCTCAAGCCCTGGGATCGTATCTCTCCAACCCTGAAATCTCTTCATTGACTTCCAGTGGCTGCAAGGATTAAATTCAAGACCCTTTGCATTGCCCACAAGGCTTTCTGGGGCCTGGTACAAAATACCCTCAACTCTCCCTCTGTAAATATCTTCCCACTCGAGCTCTTCGCTCCTCCACCTCCAACTCTCTCAGGGACAGTTGCTTCTCCAAGCAACGTGTTGGGGGTAGATCTCTTTCCTCGGTTGGGCGTCCCTCTGGAACAGCCTCCCTGCTACTCTAAAACTTGAGGAGAACCACCTCCAGTTCCGGAAGCACCTTAAGACCTTCCTCTTTGCTTCTGCCTTCGTTCTTCCTCTCCCCTGCTGAACTATCTGCCTCAGTAGCCTGCACCTGGCTACTCTCTGACCTCGGCCCAGTTCCCTGCCGACCCATCCACTCACCTGCACTGCCTCCTGGCAAGCTGTTCACTTGGTTCTGTATCTGTAACCCTACAGCCCCCTTACCTGCACTTATCAGACACCCTAGTCTGGGTGTTAACTTTGCACTTGCCACCCTTCTGGCTGCACTACCAGATGTTGTTTTATCCCTTGCTTAGCACTTTCCACTTTTCCCGTCCCCTCTGCTCTTTCCCACTTCCCTCTCCCCTGCACTTGGTCATTCTCAATGTCAGTTGGCCTAGTAAGATCGTTGTTTTGTCCTCCCTTGTTTCCACTCTTTTGCCCCGTCGCACTCTGAAACACTTGTGTATGAGCGCGATACAAATAAAATATCAATAGCAATATCAATTATTCACAATGTTCATAGTTGGCTTTTTGTTGTTGTGCCCGGAGGTGGGAAGGGAGAATAGTGGGACTGAAGGGAAAAGTTTGAGGGGGGGTTTAGGGTGCTTCAGGTTTTTGTTGGAATTAAGTCTGGGAGGGAGTTGAGGAGGCACTGTGGGAGTTGTGGGGGAGGTAGGTGGAGGGTAGGTAACGCGGCCAGGGAAGGGGTCGTGTCCCTGGTGGTTCGACTGGTGTGGCCAGGATGAATGTGACCCATGGTCGGAGGCCTCAGATAGAGGGAAAGGGGGGGCGGGTTAGGGTGGATGGGGTTCAGGTTGGGGAGAGGCTGGGGTCAGGAGGCAGGGGGATTGTATGCAGCGGTCAGCGCAGAGGGGGAGGGTGGGAGGCCTCCTGGGGGTTCGGTGGGACAAACAGCGAAAGGTGAAGAAGGGCTATGGTTGAGTTGAGTGTGGCCATGTTAAACGTAAAAGGGCTTAACTCGTAGAATGAGGGATCGTTGACTAGCAACATGTTCCACAAGCAGCGCCTGGTGATCCTCTTTCTGCAAGAGACTCACTAGGGGCGGAATCGGCATTAAAGGGTAAAGATACTGGTAAAATGTATTGGGCATCTCATAAGGATCTCACAAGAAGCAGGGGGTAGGCATTTTCGTTAGAAAAGCCTTCCGGATGATGGGGGTGCAGATCAAGAGGGTGTACAGAGGGCGGTTCTTTGGGATAAAAGGTCTCTACAAGGGAGTGCGGGTTACATTGGCCACACTATACGTGCCCAGCACGGGACAGGTGAGATGCCTACGCCAGATCTTTGCAATGTTGGAAGGCTGGGCAGAAAGGGCCACGATCCTGAGGGGTGATTTTAATCTAGTGGCCGACCCAGCATTAGATTGGTGGTCTGCAAAGAGGGGAGGCCTGAGGGTAGCGGCCAAGGAAAACACTGACTTTCGGAACCTTCTGCAAGACTACTACTGGGTAGAAATTTGGTGGGGTCCTTTTCCAGGGCCCGGGGGCTATACATTCTTTTGTCCCCAGCACCAGTCGTACACTAGGTTAGACTTGCTCCTGGTCCTGCGGGAACAGGTGGGAGAGATGAGAGTTCCTCAAGTCGAGGTGCTAACTTGGCGGACCATGAGTTATTGGTGGCAGAGTGGAAGGTGGTGAGCCTGCCGCGGCGGCAGTCGCGCTGCAGGTGCAATGACACGTTGGAGAGAGATCATGTGTCCCGGGACTTCTCGGAGAAGGTGTATTTTGAAGCCAATGACAATGGGGAGGTGTGCATGGCTATAGTTGGGAGGCAGCCAAGTCCACATTCAGGGGATTACTCATCGCGGAAGGGGCTTGGAAGAAAAGGGAAAGGTGTCTGGTTGAGGCCAGACTCTACGAGGAACTGAACGCTTTAAGAACCCAACTGGTACAGAAATGCACCATTAGGAGAGATGAGGGACTAGCGACAGGAACTCAATTTGTGTGAATAGGCCAAGTGATGCAGAAGATGAGGTTTACGAGGCAAAAGTACTACGAAAGGGGCGATGCGGTCGGCGCGTTCCTGGCAAACAGGGTGAAAGGATACAGGGCGGAGAGGAGGGTGGACAAGGTACGTAGAGCCAACGCAGAATGGTGGATAAAGGGGAGGACATCCCGGCCCAATTCG